>NC_140432.1:19378543-21970794 GCF_965140295.1 Lepidochelys olivacea
GGCACAGGCTGAGGTACATGAATTATTCTGGGCATTTGTCAGGGTCGATGTGGCTCAGCTGACATATTTGACCAGACACCGTGTTGCTTTCGAGAACTCAGCCCACTCCTGTTGCTGCTGACGCCTCCAGCACTGTAGAAAATACAGATGGAAACAAATCTGTTAAGTCCCATTTCGCCAATCCTATTGCCAAATGTTTATTCCGCTGATTACAGACCGCATCGTCTAACCTACTCATGAAGGGCCTACGCCATGTGCCTTCCATTGCTTCAGTAACATGGTGTTCTGCAAAAGTCCAACCGGCTTCACCATGGTAACAAAGGAACAATGATCTTGGGGTTAAAGCATTAGACTGGGGCTCAGGAGGTCTAGGCTCAGTTCCCAGGACCACCCCCAGTCCCCTGTGTGACTCAAAGTCACTTAAACTCTCTGCCTCAGCGCCCCCTCTGTAGAATGGGGATCAGAATCCTTCTTTTCTGCCACTCTTCAACTATCTTGTCTGTTTGGATTGTAATCTCTTTGGGGCAGGGACAGTTATTTATTGTGTGTATACAGCACCAAACACAACGGGAACTGATCTCAGTGGGAGCCTCTAGGTGCTACCATAATGCAAATCAATAATAATAAAATAACATTTCTTGCTCTGCACCTCGCTCGGTGTCATTTCAGTGTTCCTACTTACACCCCTTTGGTGCACCTCTAAAGCTCCTCTCCTTGCTTGGCCTTTATTGCACCAGAGCACACCGAGACCAGGCCCCTGACAGAGCCTGGAACAAGGTCTGCCCGAGAATTCTGAGCTTTGTGTGCTGTCTCTAAGGCCCACCCTGGATATTGTTACTAGAGCTGCTCGGCAAAGCAGGCGTTTATCCTCTCGCTGTATCACAGCATCACAAGAAGGTGAGACCTGTTCCTGTTCTTAGAACACAGCAGCACAGGGAGGTATTTTTAGCATGCTAACATAATTTCTTTTTTAATACCTACTACGGCAGAAGCAGCAGCAGGTGTGTCTGTTGGTGGGATGAAGAGCTGTAGAAATGTTCAGGTGAAGGCTACCAGCAGACAGCCACACACAGGATATTTTAAGGATACAGTGATTGAATTTTAAAGTTAACCCACCTGGAAGTAGGCTAATTCCCTATTTTAGTTCCCCACTGTGTGTGTGTGTTGGGGGTGGGGGGAGGAGAGCGTGGAAGGGGGAGCTCAGAAGTTTAGTGGGCTCTTCACCTTTTGCATTTCAGTGCGGGTGGTTATTCCATACAGGCGCAATCCATGTAGTTTATTTCTGGACCAAAGAAAAGACCAATTTAAGTCTTGTTTCTGTTGGAAGTGACATTGCTTATGCACAGCCCCATGAGCTTCACAGGATCTGTACTGGCCCCTGGAACATCAGTGGGAGTTTTGCATTGAATGACATGATACAAAAATAAATTGTATTGTATTTAAATATTCCTAAAGTCATTTTAGTGCATTTAAGTCTCAATTAATCTTCTCTAAATCCCTTTTCACTACATTAATGTGATCTATTGATAGAAAAATGAATGACATTACTAAAGAATCTTGCTGGCAATTTTAGTCATAAAATCTTTTTTTTTTCCCCATTCCCTTTCTCCTTTCCTGTTCAGGCCCTCTTGCTTTCTTAATCTTCTAAGGCTATTCTTGGGTTCCTTGAAGAGGCTTCAAGATGTCTCCTAAATCTTTTCACTGCAGCTAATTTAATATGCGCCAATTTAAAGATGTAATGACGAAGAATCAGGTTTGGACTGGGGGAGTGAGGCCTGTTCAAGGAACGATCTTCTATTTAGACAGAAGTGTTTGAACATTTATTAAGGGCTTCCAGGCACGCACGCGTGCACACACACCGGTCCAAATGGAGCATGTTCCTCCCCCAGTCCCTCATCCTAGCCTCTCTATTAAGAAATCTCAATCAGTTGATATTTGAATGCTGGATGCCACCCAACTTGAGAGTTGCATTGGCAGCAGGCCTCAAGTTTCTACCATTCAAGTCCAGAGCAGCCTGGCTCTGAATTTATGCACTGCTTTCCCATTCCTTCTTGATTTATCATTTCCAGCGTGCCAGCTAAGTCATATACATTAATCATCTCAACTTTTAAACCTTCTCCCTTAAATCATTTTTCACACTGGGAGCCATTTGTTTTGCACACTGGAGGGCCTTTCTCTGTTTGCAATGCACATCTCCAGTGAAAGTATGATAAGCTGGGACAATCAGGGTTCTCCTCAAAAGGCTATGCCTCTTTTCGTTAAAGTAGGTAGGTAGATAAATAGCTGCAGAACTGTCCCTCCTGGATTGTTCAATTCTCTCCAGTAACAGGGAACTTGGCAACAAGATAGGATGGAAAAGCACAGAGAGAAGCTGCTTTTAACAAGAGCTGGGAGTCTGAACCAGAAAGCTCAGATCCAAAGACCTTCAAGCTAAGGGCAATTTAGAATCATGTCTGGACTGGAACAAATGCAGTGGGACTGCTCTGGATTTACATAGACACATGACAGCGCAAAATTAGACACCACTTGTATAAGTATTCCGATGGGTGTGTGTGCGTGCAAGGGAGAGAGGACTGGGAACAAGGATGTTAACAGCCAAAGCTGCCTAGTAGTTCCACTAAGCTGCTTTACAGCTGTGCTAACAATGGCTCTTCTCCCCCACCCAGCCTCTTCATATCACGCTGCACATTTGGTTAGATTTGGATGGGAGCACTAGGCTCTTACTTCCCATATTCCGTAGGGCTCTGGTGGTGATGCCAGCCAGGTGGTGCCAATAGACAGATGCCTGTCCGGCTCTTTCGGAGGCTTATTTCCCACAGCAGGGCCAGTAGTCTATTACCAGCTGTGGAAAGCATTGCAGAGATCTCTGTATTGCTGAGGATCCATTCCGTGCATTTTCACCACCACCCGCGTGTGAATTCCCTTTGAGGGGCAGATTGTTCTTTTCATAAGGGATATGTAAGGAAAACACAAAGCAGGTGCCTGAAGAGGCTCCGACAGTGGCCAGTGCCAGATGTTTCAGAGGAAGACGTAAGAACTCTGCAGTAACAGATGTGGGATAATCCACTGCCATTAGGTCTCATCCTGGTCTCCTAATAGCTAGAGACTGGCTTAACCCCAGAAGCCAGTGTGTGTTGTTACGCTCCGCTGAGTAAGAGAATGAGCGGCGCATTCTCCTCTGCCTGACATGTTGAATTTCCCCAGCCAGGGCAGGTATGCATTTTGCTATAGCGCCACATTAGCTTTTCTATATTGCAAATTAGATCTGGCTAATTAGGTGAAGAAGAGGAATCCATTTTAAGGTCTGAAGCCTCCTGGTGTCTCTTTGTAACTAACCAGACCGCTGCCTTTACCGAACTGTTCGCAAGCCAAGAGCCCACAAGCAGGGAGGAGAGTGTGATTCAAAGTACACTTGATTTTGTGGTTCTAATCAGGTGTATTCTCTTGATCCCAGCAGCTCAGGGCATTGTGCATTATCCACGCATCCTGGTGTGAAAGGAGCCATTGACATTAGAAACAGAAAAGGTCTGTCTGGTCCCATTAGTCTTGCCCCTGGGGACTAGAGTATGATTGTGCCTACAGTCCATTTTATGCTGCTTGGTCCTCTTGTTTTAAATGCTCCAAGCAATGGAAGTTCCTGTGAGCCTCGGACATTGGCCCACTGTCGATGTATGGAAGGCATGAACAGATGCTTCTGAGAGGTTGCTAAATGGACAAAGCCACATGTTCCAGCAGACCACTCTCAGCCAGAGGATCTTGTGGCACTCTGGTATTTAGCTGCTGTGCTCTGCCCCCTGAGTATAGGGCTCAGCTGGGCCTGAACCCAGGAATTTGGTGCCCTTTCGCTGCATGGGATCAGTTTGTTCTGTCCACGGTAAGCTCACCACATGTAGAAAGGGATATATGTCCGCTCATGTGGCAATCTTCCCAATGCCCAGGCACACAGTGGAATTCAGAAGCAACGCATGGAGCAGGGTGATGGAGTTACGGCCATATATTGCTTTTGTACTATTATTCCCACACGTCCTATCTCCTGAAGGTGGTAATCCCGGCCATGGGGCCAGGGTGGAGGCAACCCCCCACCATCATTTTTGCCCTGGAAAGCTAGAGAAATTGCTGAAAATGGCAAAAAATCCACCCCACAAACAAAATGTTCATGAACATTCACAAGGCCAAACTGATGGCGCAAACAATGATGGTTAGTGCCAACCAAAATTCAGGCAGAGGATTGAACCCTGCTTCTGGGGTTAAGCCACTCTCTAGCTATTAAGAGACCAGGATGAGACCTAATGGCAGTGGATTATCCCACATCTGTTACTACAGAGTTCTTACATCTTCCTCTGAAACATCTGGCATTGGCCATTGTCAGAGACTGGGCTAGATGGACCTTGGTTCTGATCCTGGCTGGCCATTTCTATGTTCCTATGATACTGGGTCACAGGACAGAACTCCAAGTGTAACTGAATTCCTTGGGGCAGGGCCCATGCCTGGAACAGGGACGAGCCCACTGCCGGGGTTTAGCAAGTAACAATAATTATTCTCATGGAATGCAGGCCCAGCTGAGAAGACACTGTGTGCTTTATGTCTCTAAAGCCCTGTCGCCAACACAGCACTAAACGGCAGTCCGAGCAGAATGGGATCAGTCTGTGTGGGCTATCCATCTCTCCTGCAGTCACTCCGTTCCCCAGTCAGGTGGCATGGAGGGATGGAGGCGTGCACGCATTGTATGAGTAGAGGGGAGTGACGTTGGAAGCTGGTAATCTAAGGAGAAGCCAAAAGAATGGGAAGATTTCCTTGCTAAGGCATAATCCACTTCAGTTCATCACCTGCCAAAGTAACTGCATCTGAATGGAGACCTGGAGCATGCAGCTGCCTTTTCCACATCTTAAAGCATCTGAGGCCAAACTCACTGTCTTAGCTCCTCTTCTGACCAAATCCCTTTCCAGCTCCCGACCCTCACTTTCCCTCGCTATGGTTTCAACAGCCATCTCAGGAGTCTAGATCGATGAGAAATCCCAGCCTGGAAGGCTCAGTGGGGGCTACCTAGGACTAGTCACAGGATGACACAGCCTGGTTTCCCATATGCTGCTCTGTTACAGAGTCTGAATCATCGCACTGCTGTGGTGAAAGCTTCCTATCCAATGCACACAAGTCCTCCTTAATGCTCCAAGGTATCTATGCACCCCACGTAAATGCAAGAGACGTGGCTTAGCACAAATGTAAGCAATGTACAGATTCGTTTTGACAGCCTCTGAATTATGTTGTAGGAGGGCAAGAAAAGGGAACAAATCAACCGGGGTCTGGGTAGCTTGCACTGTGTTGATTACTGTTTTAAAGGGCCAGTAGCTCCGAGACTTCCAGATTAAAAGGTGCATGTTAGCTGGGAAAGTGTGTATTGGTATGTTTATAACAGGCTCTGCTCACTGTGCTGTGCTCTCACATACTGTGTTGGAATTGCAGGTTCAAACTGTGTGCACTGATCCTCGGCTGACACAAATGTAGCTTAAAAATAGAAAGTCAGATGAAAAGTGCAAAGAGAAACTGTAGGCTGTGTGTGTGTTTGTTATGAAATATTGAAGAGACAGCTCAGAATGGAGTTGTCAGTGCTTTGGGGGTTTGAGGAAGAACGAGAAAGGTGGATCTGCCACACTTTTATATTTATTTGAATAAGAGGGAGCTAATATAGCAGGGAGTTCTTGTGTTTCCAGTGTCGTGACAGGTGGGGAAGAGGGGGATTCTCTTTGCTGATGCATACTCTAAAGCCAAAGTGGGATCCCCATAATCCCATCAGCTCGAAATCACAGAAGGATTTCCCTATAACCTGTGACTTAAAATCTCCTGGATCCTCTCAAACATTATAGTCAATTTCTGGAATATTTAGCATCTATGTGCTAACCTCATGTTCTCGGGGTGTGTGTCTGTGTGTGTGTGTACATGAATGTGTGCATGTGACTTCTCCACATGAACAGTGCTGCCACAAGCAGTATTGTCCAGACCCATCTGACCTGACGGGTCATGTAATTTATCTGTCAGGCCATGTGACTGCCGTTCCCCAGTGACCTGGATTTTCTAGAGACACCCTGGAGCAAAGCCTCACACCTGCCAGCCATACATGATCACATTATCTCGCATGGCTTGCCCGTCAGCAAACCTTGTAAGATTCGAAATGAGTCTTTGGAGCTCCAGGCCTTACCAGACCTCTTTGACCTGGACACCTTGTGCGAACAAGTCCCCTTGTGAGATTCCCAGTACCTCTTCCTCCCATACCAGCTACCTACCCTGCAAGAACAGCCTCCGTCCCAGCTGTCTCCCTCAAGGGCATGGGCCTCCAGCATCTTCTCTGTACTCTCAGCCCATGGAAATAACATATCTTGCTGGTAGGAGTGAGTCCACCGCTTGACTGGTTCCAGGAGCATCTGTGGCACACCCAGGGGCAAAAGCTACGGCTCAGCAGTGCAGACCATTCTCCAGTGGGCCAGCCTTCGCTACATTGCACTGTGTCACACAGGCGTGTAAGATCCGATTCCACAGCCAGCATTCACCTGCCCCACTCCAGGTATCTCTTATGCAGCACGACAGAGCCAGGCTTTGTCAGAAGCCAGCTGCCAATGCACTGGTGGCTCATCTCCGAGAATCACTCCTGTGCCTCAGACCTGCACAGCCCATTCAGTTCCAAGCAGTGAGCAGAATGAATTTTTCATTCCTTCATGTTCCACTTTTAATTCCTTAGGCGTTGGGGACGGCTAGCGTGAAAGGATTTACACGACCCACCACCTACACGACTTAGGCAAGTAAAATAAACATGGGCCTTGAATGATTGACGGGGGGTTTCAACAGAAGATGGGAAGCAGCCTGTGTGTAAAGACTCCAAGCTGCACGGAGGTCTCACCTGACTCCTTCCAGGGAAATACAGGAGGATCCCAGGGGCTGGTGTTCTAGGAATTCTACAGAGTTTCTGTCAGACTCTAACCTTTGCAAGTGCTGCAGTTTGGCCCAAACAGGAGGAATTTTAAAGGTTTATTTCCTGGATCCCAGCACTGCAGAAGAAAGCACTTATAATGGCTTCATCTCTGACCTAAATCAGCAAGGGACACTTTAGCCTCTGAATTCATCTTGTATTTTTCCTGTTGTATGTTGGAGGGGCTGTTCCAGTACACTCAGCTTTCATGTTGATGGAGCCCCAGGAAGAATCCAGACCTTATGTTATACAGCACACAGCAGGGCCCCAGAAGGATAGTGCTGCAGTCACTCATCTCGCATGTGTTTGTGGACTCTCTCTCCCCCACTTATCCTGTATCTAGAAGGGTTGGGGATGAACTGAACCTTTAGTTGTGGATGGACAACAAGGAGACCCACAAGCAAAGCATCCGCAGCATACACCTGCTTGGATTTTGCTTGGTCCTGTTGCTGGAAGTGGGTCCTGGACCTTGAATTGCTGTGCTCAATAATTCCTCCCCTTCCTTGGTATTTGCAATCCCCAAATACTTGTAGATGGTTACCAGAGCTTCACTTAGTCAGCATTTACCCTAGATCTAATTCTAAAAGTGTCCCTTTTGTAAGCCAGCCCTTTAATACACTGACTGGTTTCCCCCCGCCCAGTTTCTGCCAGGCTATAGTACTGAAATGCCCCAAGGATTCTTGAGTGCCGACATGCCCAGGCACTGCAAGGTCAGGTTTAAGAAGCTGCTGCAGCTGAAAGTTAGCACCTGAGACTCAGTGTTATACAATCCACACCACGTGGGAAGGTTTACATTTGTGCCTGATACCTGAAAGTACTTTGGCTACTTGGGAGAGACACGTGTGGAAGGTCTACAACACCCTACCCACACCCTGGGCAGGCTTGTTGCTTGAAAGAGAAGAAAGCTCTTCCGCTTACTCACTGTTTAGGCTCTCTAATGCTTCAGCCATCTACCTAGTTCAGGGCTCAACAAGCTGAATTTCTGCTCCAGGTAATGCAGTTGCTCCTCAATGAATAAAATGCCTTTTATTCTGCTGCACCCAGAACAGGAGCTCCTAAAATTATCTTGTTTGTTTTTCTTATTACCCATGTGCTTGTTTTTGACAAATTCTTACAAAGAGGAATAGTTTCTGTATCTCTTCTTGTAATAGTTCAACTGGTCTATATTGCTTTATTATTATTTATAATACAGTAGCACACAGAGGGTCTGATCAGGGCACGATACAAACAAATGTGAAGACGTAATCCCTTCCCTGCAGAGTTTACAATAGAGAAACAGGATTTTTCTAGCAGATTTCTGTTGATTTGTGTGTAGCAGGGTGGAAGGGTTGGGGGAAGCACCAGGAACCTTGTGAATCAGATCATGATATCTGCTAGAGACACGATCATTTCTGTACCCCAACCCCTAGCTGATTGATTAGAACCATTCACAAGCTGATGAAAATGTGGTTACGGAGTTTCTGAAAGTTTGTAGGAACATTGGCCAGATTTGAGTTTGGACCTGGAGTACTTTATTTGGTCAAACTAAATGATGATTAGTATTTGTAAGGACTACTATGCTTTGATTTTAGGTGACAGGGCACTGGAATAGGCCATGCACTATCCCTGGGCATGATCACCCTCTGAGTCCATCTTCCCTTGTCACAAGGAAGAAGTGGAAATGTGTGAAAGGGTAACTGACAATGAATTGCTAATTATATTTAGCAAAGTGGGAATGGGCCTTCTCACATGGAAGTCTGCTTCAAGCTCCTTCTTACATGGGCCCCTCACATATCCTGCTTATGAAGGGGACATCTGCTTGTGGTTACCAATGGATTTGGCAAGAAAATGTCCACCTTAGACTGGTAGTTTCGCCTCTGACCTCAGATTATGATATTTGTTCACATTGAGCTATAGCCAACATCCTGGTACACCTAACTGCACAAGAGTGGAACCTGAGGCAAAGCCAGGGGACACTGAACCCTACAAAAGATTCTCCCACCGATGACACCTGGAGCTGTCTCCTGCTTCTTCCCTGGATAGGCCATCCAGAGAAGACAAGAAAGACTCTGTCCACCAGCTAAGCCAAGCCTGAAATCCATCTGTAAGAGAGAGAAGAGACCACCTTCCTGCATGTGAAAGAAGCTCAACTTGTTTGCAGCATCAGAACTAGTTCTCCGCTAAGACAAATCACATGAGTGAGAGACTGCAAGGAGGCATGAGTGCTTTTGTATAGAATCCAACATTCCAGTTTGTGTGTGTGTGTGTCACTGAACCATTCCCCCAGATAGACACTAACCCCCCTGATCTGTTACCTAATTAATAGGAAAGTGTTCTGGGTTAACAGCATGTTATTCCAAAGCTGCTAAGTGCCTGATTTAAGAATCATTTCTACATCTGTGTAAAAGTGTCAAAAAGATGCAGACACTATTAATATGGGACAGGGAATAAGCCGAGTAAATAACATCTAACCTGGGTGGTATGTTCAGAGAAAATTCAGGTAGAGCAGCAAAGTGGGAAGGTACAAAGAAATCATTTAAAGAGTTCTACTTCTTAAAACAAAGGCAAAGTCAGCTTCTGTTTTTGGTAGATTCTGAGCTCAGTTGTTGGGATTGAAATAAAGGTGTGCTTTCTTTACTTCCCGTAAAGGATTGAAGTAATGCTTAGGTTAACCTTATATATTGATTTACTTATTCATTGTAGTAATTGGGAGCCTGATAAATTGAACCATTGCTCTATTGGTTGACTTTCAGTTGCAACCTGGATTTGATTATTGCATTGTGTTATATTTGATTAGTTACGGGAAATTAGAAGTACAATTAGCTAGTGACATATTTGCTAACCTTCATATTTGTTTGCTTATTCTTTTAATAAACCCATAAAAATACACTCAACTGGTTACACTCTCAAAACCTCAACTCCAGAAAGCAACCTTTTTAGAGGTAAAGGTAAATACACTGACTAGCTCCTGGACACACTTTCATTATTCAATTAAAATCCTGTTACCACCACAGTTGGAAAGGTTTTGGCTCTGATTCATCTCTAGCTCAGACTGCTCGAACCAATAACTTCTCTCAGGTATTATGGCACTGCATCAGGACATGCAGGGCAAAATGAGATATATAATTAATGTATAAGTAAGTGGGGGGGAGGCAGGGGGGTGAAGGGCAGTTACCAAACTTCTTTTGTGCTTGAGTTTGAATTTTGGACAAAGTTTCATACACAGGAATTAAAATCTCTATTTTTTAAAGTACTTCTGATCAACAGCATGAGAGGTACAAGGAGGCTGATGTAAATACTGTCACCCCCACCATGAATAACATGACGTTCTTATCGCTTTAACGTGCATCCTCAAACACAGGGACTTGTGAGAGATGATTTAATTCTTAACATGAAGCAGACGTAAGGAGATTTAAAGGGATAGCTATCAAACATGCACAGTAGAACTTCATAAGGATTACTTCTTCTGAGTCCACATTCCCTATTTGTCATACTCAAATTGCTGGTTTATAATTTCACAGGCTTTAGGTGAGTCAACAGCAGAAAACAAGGCAGGGAACAGTTAAAGGTTTATTCCCTGCTTGCAGCATGCAACTCAGTATATGATTGAATTGTTTGAGTATTCAAACTATTTTTTAGGTACAATGTTTGTATAAATTCAGACCCTTGTGAACCAATCCTCATTTCCAAGAATGCTGTTGCTGTTTGTAATTATTCACCACATAGTTTCTCTGAATAATTATCTGCCTATTCTATTTCAGCCAACTTGTTTGCTCAGAATAGTTTGAATTTGTAATATTCAGTACCTGTGGTGTGCATAGTCACGTTATATAATTTCTACTCTCTTTGGCTGGCTCAAAGTTTTTTAACTTCAGAATAATGAATGACAAGCAACATTCATAATGAATTTTTGGTAGAATAATCAATTAATTAAACTTTTTGGATCTGTAAGTGTGTGAATATCTGTTAGTGGACCATATGCTCATGAATAATATTGCCCCCTGACTTTTAACATACTGAACATGGTATTTTTGTTTGGAAAATTTTTTTGTGAATCATAATTCTAAATACAGCTCTGGTGTACTGCCTCTGAAGAAATTGTAGGGGTTTGGTGTTGCGATGGGGGTATTCACTCCCCACCGGAAAGGAAGGGGTTAAAAAGTCTAAGGAGGCTGTGCAGGGGGCAGCCAACTGGGGAGAGGCTGCACAGAGCAACCAATCAGGCTCAGTAGGCTCACATAAAAGGGACCTACAGGGCAGAGTAGGGGTCCAGGAAGTCCCAAGAGAGAGGACTGTGTTCCTAATGGATTGCATGATGGTAGCATCTTGGGCAGAGCAGTTGCTGACAAGGACTGGGAGAGCAAGAGGGAGCTCCTGGCTGGCTGCTGGGATGTGCTGGCTGGAGGCCCTGAGAGAAGGGCGAAGAAGGTACTGGGGCCATGGGGAAGTGGCCCAGGGAATTGAAGCAGATCTGGCAGAGAAGTTAAGGAGGGCACCAGGAGGCTGCTAGTGACACGGGTCTCTGCCACTGGGAAAAGTCTGGACTATAGAACTGGGAGATATTCCCTCCTGCCCAGAAGGGGGAGAACGTGGATGGTGACATGGTCGGTGGGCTGAGTCTTGAAGAGGACACTGCGGGACTTTGGACTGGGGTGGGTCTGCAGGCAGAGACAACGGGAGAGGCACCACCTGGAGAGGGCGCAGCAGCTGGCGAAGCTAATGCCCATGATGGCCAGTGGGAGGCGCTGCCGTGGTGAGTGAACTCTGTCACAGGTGTGTGTGAGACTGTGCATATAAGCGTGTGTGTCAGTGTACATGTGAGTGTTTGCATGTGAGAATGTGTATCTCTGCGTGTGTTTGTTTTCCACTGGACATGGTTACGGAATTGCAGGACATGATGCTCACATTGTAGTCTTAAAAACCCACTGATGACTCTTGGGAGAACTATGAAAAACATTTTACTAAGAGACAAATCTGCTGCTCAGTTTCCTGTGTTTTCTTCTTCCCTGTCTCTATTTCTACAGAGATATTTGCATGAAAACAATTCTGTTTGCACCTACTGCAGCTCCTTCCCCCCCGAACCCTTAATCCCCCTGCCTGTGAGCTCCAAGTGACCTGCTGCAATGTCCGAGACGGTTCAGGCCTCAGGTTGGGGAAATAACCTGCAGTGGGAGCAAACACTTAAAAAAAAAAAATACACTCCCAAAGATGATGGCAAAATTGTTCCTAAATTGAATGTTTTTCCTATTTTTCCATGTGGTGTTTGCAGCACTTTAAGATTATCCTCTCCTGGGGGCTTCATAAAAGCTGTAAATACTTTGAATTGCTTTCAAGGCTAGCCCTATGAAAGTTCAGTTCTCAAGGAAATACATGTACTAATATGCATTGCCATCATTATTTGGGAGACCTAGGTGCAGATGCTTTTGTGTCTATAAAGAAAAGATTGCTGATTGCTAGTGTTTTGCTAAATGTTAAATACATCCAGTCTTTGTAGTTCACAAGAAATATTTTTAAAGATAAACTTGAGTGGCGACTCCAATCCAGTGAGTCCCAGCTCCAGGGTTTATTTAGAGACTGTGAATCAAATTTTCATAAGTGACTTGAGAGCATCCGTCCCATTTTCAAAACTGACCTAAGAGACTAAGTCTCACTGGAAGTTAATGGGAGCTAGGTGCCTGACCTGCTTAGGCACTTCTGATCCAATGGAGCAGATTCATAGCTGTTCACTTCACTGCCTGCCTATGCCCTAGCTGAATTTGGCCTTGTGGATAGGCTATTTAGGGACAATACTCCGTACGCTGGAAAGGGAGACTAGATACCCCTAAGAACAGTTATCCATGTGACCTCTCTTAATGAAGCAGAAGTTTTTATTATTGTTGTATCTATTTATGAATTCGTATAGTGATAGAACGTAGGCAACTCAGCCCCATTGTGCTGGGCCCTGTACAGATATGTAAAAAAAAGGCCGTCTTCGCCCTGATTTAATTCATTTGTTTATTTGTACGTCCATAGCAGCTGAACACTTCAAAACGCTAACGCATTAGGCCACACAGCCCCACTGAAATATAAAGCGATTATCCCCATTCTACAGATGAGGAACCAAAGCCACTAAAGGACTATCTGAGGTCACCCAGGGAGCGTGTGGCACAGCTAGGACAGAACCCAGGTCTCCTGACTCAGGCTTTTCCCTTATCCACAAGCCCACCTTCCCCTGAGTGTTCAGCAATGTATCATTTGAGCTACCTCCATTTCCTGGCATTGAAGCTCAGAAATGTTTCAGAAATCGGGGGGGAAAAGTGATGGGAGCATTTACTGCCAGGCTGCATTTGCAATAGAGTTACTGAAGACTGGTTACTCAACCATGTGGAGTCAACAGCCGCCCATGCACCCTCACCATCAGGTGTCAACACAGCTACCCAGTCGGCTGTCTCTGGGTGAATGTCGACACTGCAGTCGGAGTAATTGCAGCATATGTGAGTGTACCTGAGCTAGCTTGGATTGAGCTGGCTTGCTAAAAATAGCCATGAAGCTGTGATAGCATGGGAGGTGCTTGGAGCTGAGGCAAAATACTTTTCAAATAAAGGTGAGACTAGGTGAAATCTGCATTTTATTTAGTTTTGTACTGGTGACAGAGGAAAATTCCTTTAGTTTGCACACCCCGCCCTTCCCCCTGCCAAAAAAAAACAACCCTTCCCCGCCCAAAGTGATGACATTTTCACTTTTTAAAAAAGGCCGGCTTTGTCATTAAAAAGAGCCCATTTCTGCATGGGCATCATCCGTTCTATGCACAAGGCTGCTGGACACTCCGTTTTTCAATTCAGAGCAGCTGTTTTGTAGAAAATCGGTTGTCTGAGGGGAGGTGAACTTCCCCCAGATGAATCACGCAAAAAGCTTTGAGAACAATATCCCACTAATTTTTCACAGCTCTCGAGGCAGAATGGCTGCATGCTGCACATTGCAGCCAACTGCCTTTTAAGTGCCCTGGCCATTAGGCAATAGCAGAGATGCATATTGTCTGCTGAGAACTGCCCTGGCTGTTTAGCTGCATATTTAGGAGTTTTAATCAATTTTAGTGGGTTTTTTTCTTTCTTCAGCCATATTTGGAAATTGGGTGAAACATCCCGGTGCTTGGCAATGAACACAGGTGACAAATGTGATCTCAACAGCAGCTTTCTGTGTAGGAGGGCAGGCTCTTAATCACACACACACACACACACACACACACACACACACACACACACACAGGCTCAGCAGCACAGATTAAGTGCCAGCATGATTTTTGTGGGAGTAATATCAGGAGGCATCCACCCCATACTGACTTGGAAACGTAAGTAGCTGAGCACTAGCAAACTCAGTACATGTGTTATAGCACATGGAATTTTTGTGTGTGTCTGCCATGCAGGCTGGGAAGAAATAGCAAATGCTCCCAAGCATCATCTTTGAAGCTAATGGTTTTTTTTGTGGAGGAGTAGAAGACACTAAATCCAAGCCACTGGCATGCATTGGATTTCAGCAGCACGGCTATCAGCAAGGAGTAGCCAAGACTTGAAGCATGGTGCTGAAGAAAATTCTGATTCTACTTAGACCTAGATATCTAAGTTCTTATCTGGTGCCCATCACCATGGTAACTAAGCACCTCACCATCTTTACAGTATCTATTGTCAGAACACCCCGGTGAGGTCAGGCAGTGCTATTATCCCCACCTTATTGCAAGGGGCACTGAGACACAGACTTGCCAAAGGTCACATCGGGATTGCCTAGCATAGCAGGGATTGACTTCATGTCTCCTGAGGCCTACAGTAGCACCCCATGTTTGCAGTGATTTTCCTCTTAGGGTGCATTAGCAGCTCTGAAGGGGGTGAGGGAAGTGAGCAGGACTAGAATCAGGAAACACCAGGAGATTTATGAGGCGGAGAGGGGGACCCTGGTTTCATAAACTTCCCAGTACTGGTTTTACAGATCCAGAAGTTGGGAGAGTTTGGGAAAGCTGAGCCAACCCTGAGCTTTGAAGTTTGTGGAGTTCATCCAACCCCTGGTCTCTAGGTTTCTCAATCTGGCATCTTTTACTGGCACCAAATTCTTTTACACAAAGTAATAATGACTAAAAACAGCCCTCCCACAAATCCCCGTGGGTGGCCTCCTGACTTGGATTTTCTGGGGTTACCCAGCTTTTCTGGGGAGGAACTCCTGTTGCCCCACCAGAGGTGGTGGGATCTGAACAAGCCCTGAAATCCCTTTTTCTCACTTGTCTGCTTTAATACCACGTGCATCACCCCATGACTGACAGCGACATTCTGGAACAGCCACAACATCATCCCATCTTGATGCAACGTTTATTCCTGCAAACTCGTCCGTTGGGTTGTGCTGCCGAGGCAACAGCTTGATGGAGAAATCCAGACTCCAGCGCCATTCTCAAGCACTGTGTATGGCTGTGGATTTAAGACACACAGGGAGACACGGCAAGCTAAACACAATTCATGTTAGAAATATACCCCATGTAAAGCCCTTCATAGAATGTCATGGCTTGTGGTATCGTTCTGGTCAGAAAGACATGCTGGGGGAAACGTTTGTAATCTACCACCCTTTAGGCTTGAGTGTCCTTGAAAGACAACTGAGAAATCCTCAGAGAAAGACCAGAGCTTTGGCGCGCTTGTCTTTCATTCCGGTGAACAACGAGGGGGAGAGGAGAAATGAGAAGCGGAGCTTTCCACTGGGAACACAATGCCGACAGACCCCAAATAAGCCTTTAGCAGACTAAGATAACAGGGGATGTAAATATCCGAGCTTTCCTATGCTGTCATATGTGAGATTGCTTGTGAGGATTCTCCTATCTGGTGTGTGTGCGTGTGCATAAGAGAGAGCTGGTGTGTGCGATTCATTAACTGATTCTTATAACAACAGTCTTGGACCAAACCAAGTACGATGATCCCCACTGAATGCTGTGGAAGTTTGAGAGCCTGAGTCTCATTTTATAACAAAGGCCCCAGGCTCTAGCCATGTAAATCAGTGTGAATAAGAATCAGGGCCTGAGACATGGGACCAGTGTGACTCCCACTGTCTTGGGAGAAGATCCAGAAGAGGCTTTCCATGCCGAGCTGGAACAGACTTCTGGTCCAGTCTGACACCCACCATTACTGAGTGAAGCTTTGCGAGGAACCCAGGGCTAGCAGGGCCTCCCTGGATTGAGATTAACCTGCTTTGCTTGGTATTTATTATTGTTTCACCTGTCTTCAGATGGGACCTGAAAGCACTTTGATAAATGAGCCCAGGGGCTTGTCTGGCTTCACTGTAACTCTTGCGAGTGCTTCTGCATCCTTTTGCAGACCTCACTGTCTAGGGTCTAGCCTGGTCCTCCAGTGCAGGCAGGTTCATGGAGGGTGAAGTGCTCCCCAGTGCACTCAGGTGGTGCATTGGTCAGTGCTAGCTATCTGCAGAAAGATCCTGCTGGCAGTGACGAGTTCCGAGGAAACTGCAACTTCAGGTTTAGGATGGATTTAGGTGGTGCGTTGGGCTTGAGTTGCCCCTCGGTACTGGGATGAGTTTCCTCCCTGACGGGACTAGTAAGGAGCAGCCATTTGCTAGCTTGACTGGAGCAAGAAAATCCCTGGAGACATCTTGCAGTAATGCTCATCAGTGAGTTGCATCAGAGAGCTCATCACAGCCTGCGGCAACACGACACCGGGGAACTCGTCGTCTTCACATCAGAGTCACAAAGGGCTGTGCCACACCGGCAGCCTTCCACCCTTGGATGTCAAGGGCTCCCAAGCAAGGCTGGGATGCATTCCAGAACGCAGACTGCTATCCCAGAGGGTTCCCTGGGACCAAAAGGACAAGAGTAAGAAAGTCAAACTGTCATAAATATAAAGGGAAGGGTAAACCCCTTTGAAATCCCTCCTGGCCAGGGGAAAACTCCTCTCACCTGTGAAGGGTTAAGAAGCTAAAGGTAACCTCGCTGGCATCTGACCAAAATGACCAATGAGGAGACAAGATATTTTCAAAAGCTGGGAGGAGGGAGAGAAACAAAGGGTCTGTTGGTATGCTGCTTTGCTGGGGACAGAACAGGAATGGAGTCTTAGAACTTTTAGTAAGTAATCTAGCTAGGTATGCGTTAGATTATGATTTCTTTAAATGGCTGAGAAAAGAATTGTGCTGAATAGAATAACTATTTCTGTCTGTATCTTTTTTGTAACTTAAGGTTTTGCCTAGAGGAGTTCTCTGTTTTTAATCTAATTACCCTGTAAGGTATCTACCATCCTGATTTTACAGAGGTGATTTCTTTACTTCTATTTACTTCTATTTCTATTAAAAGTCTTCTTGTAAGAAAACTGAATGCTTTTTCATTGGTCTCAGATCCGAGGGTTTGGGTCTGTAGTCACCTATGCAAATTGGTGAGGCTTTTTATCCAACATTTCCCAGGAAAGGGGGGGTGCAAGTGTTGGGAGGATTGTTCATTGTTCTTAAGATCCAAGGGTCTGGGACTGTAGTCACCTAGGCAAATTGGTGAGGCTTTTTACCAAACCTTGTCCAGGAAGTGGGGTGCAAGGTTTTGGGAAGTATTTTGGGGGGGGAAAGACGTTTCCAAACAGCTCTTCCCCAGTAACCAGTATTTGTTTGTTTGGTGGTGGTAGCGGCCAATCCAAGGACAAAGGGTGGAATATTTTGTACCTTGGGGAAGTTTTGACCTAAGCTGGTAAAGATAAGCTTAGAAGGTTTTTCATGCAGGTCCCCACATCTGTACCCTAGCGTTCAGAGTGGGGGAGGAACCTTGACACAAACAAAGCCAGCTTTTCTTCGGTCAGTTTGTGCTCCCAAGGCAAAGCATTAATATGCATTTCTCTGACGTGCTGTAAGTCACTTGTGTGAGGTGCTGCATCTAATTGATTTGAGATGCACCAGCCAAGCCTTGTGACTGTCTCTGCCGTGCCTGTGTGTAATAAGTGCAACACCCTAGAAAGAGGGGAATTACTCTTGACACTGGGATTATATCTCTGCCAAAGGCATCAATATTCTATTAAAGATATGTGATAATATAACACTAATTATCAATTGAGGGCCCATTAAAGGGTGAATACAAACAGCAATTCAATCTTACCTTTCACATTAAAAACCCACAATGATTTTCTGGTCCCTGTGCTTTATTTTTTTTAATTTTTTGTCTCCTGCATTGTTCAGTAATCCAAATTGCAGGCAAACACCTCAAAACATCTGTCTTCCCCCAGCATACTGGGGAAAAAGCTCCTCAGGACTGACCCATGCTAGGGGAAGCTCTCTCATCTCCACAAGCTGAGAACAGTGCAGGGAACATCATAGTCTGTTCTTATTTGCCTACTTGCCTCAGGGCAACATAATAAATTGCCTTGATTAAATTATTGAGAAAAGCACAGGGCATGTGAGATGAATTGGTACTAAACCAGCCTCTCAAAGCCCTCAGTAACTATAAATCCAGCCAGCAGAAGGAGTGCAACTTATCTTTCCAGGGTGAAGCTGTGGTGTGTTGAAAACTGAGTTAAAATGATAAGCTATCACTTTAAGAGTAAAGGGCTTCCTGGTCCTACTTGCAGGCTACGAGTCTCTGTAGGGAAGTGTGTGATATGGGCGCTCTGCGGTCAAGTCTGTGAAAAGTCACCCTAGAGCAAAGCAGCATGAGTTGTGCCTCATTGCCTCAGGGAGCAGCCTGATTTGTCACTCTCTGGCTTTTGCTTCTTGTGTGCTAGGGTTTTGGATTTTAAGAAATAAGATAATGTTATGTTCCAGCCTTCCAGCAAGAGTATTTGCTGTTTTTATTGAACTTTCTCTGTGTGGTGTGAACATAAGAGAGGATAGGGCAGTTTTTGGCTACAAGTGAGCTGTAGGAAAGATCCATGTGAATTGGACAAAGGTCTGAAAGGAAATGGGAAGCAGGGTTAGTCAAGAGAGTAGTTAGTGTAGCCACCAGCTGCCAGAGATTGTCGTAGTGCCCAAGGGCCCCCTTTGGGATCAGGCCCCCATTGTGTTAAGCGCTGTACATCTACATAGGAAGAGGTAGTTACTGCACTGAAGAGCTTAGGTCCAAATGTGAGAAGTGAAGTAGGGTGAGGGTACCAATGATGGAAGCACATGGCTGCATAGGTGAACTGTATGTATGGGTTGCAAGTAAATTCTTTCCCCTGCCTTCAGTGTAAATAACTCTGCAATATCCAGAATCCCTGCTTGCCCCTTGCCTAGCCATTATCTGCAACAGATTGAAGCTTCCAGGCTCTGAGTCGGTAGCATGCCACCAACGTCCCTCCAGCACTTCCAGACTCTCTAGCAGATGCCAATTCCTCCACAGAAAGGTCCAGCACAAGGCCAAGGCACCACTTGCATCCTCAAAAAGGGCTTAGTTGGGAGCAAAATGGTGCGAGGCTTTGTGCCTGCTTTCCCCCCGGGCTGACTGTCACCCTAGAGAGCAGTTCTGCTGTCCCTTCTCCCCACTTCTTATTTAAGCCTCTGTTTCTATTTATCTTAATTACTTCTAAGGGGCCTATCACTTGAGATCTAAGGTCCAGCATCAGAGCCCTGGTCTGTGGTACATGCATGGGTTTAACTAAAGGTGTGTTTTATTTGAATCTGGCCAAACCAGTGTAAATCTTAAAGATTTAAGACTGTCCACACAGGGTCTGCACTGGTTTAGCTAATCCAATTAAAAAATTAAACTGGTGCAACTAACGTGCCCGTTTAACTAGCTAAACTTGCAATGTAGGCAAGGCCAAGGTGCTGTTATCTAAGTGGTGGTGTCTAAGGTTATATCTACACAGCGCACTATACCTGAGCTTTGTTGCAGGTTTAACCCCAACCTTTCCTTCCTTCCACACACACATCAGTTTGACTTGGGTCAGCAAACACTCAGGACCTGGGTCCTAGGAGTCTTCGGAGAGTTGGGCCCAAGCCCTGTCATTTTACAGTGTGGATTCAGGTCAGGCAACAATCCCAAGTCAGAAGGCCTGTGTAGTCCAGTACGGATGTGTGAGCATGGCTGTGAGACCCAGGGCCATCCATTGTAAACCTAGGCTCACAATGCAGTATGGCTGCTCGAGTAGAAACCAAGTCCACGAGCCTGGGTCCCACAAACTTGGGCTTAGTGTGCAATGTAGACATACCTAAGAATGCTTCCACTCCTTGCTTTTAATAGGGCCTCTCTCTAGTGGCTGGAAACATGCACAAAAGCTTTAAAGCCCCAGTAATTTTGCTGGTTTTTGCAGAGTCTCCTTTCCCACAGCTGTAGGGCTGCTGCAGCTTTGAGCACTGATTGTTCCCATGTCGAAGTCCCAACAGGGAGAGGTTCCTAACTAAACTTGATGAGGAGAATGTCGTCTTGACCTCTCCAGAGGCGGTTTCCCTTTCACCTTGCACAAAACCAGCTGCCTGGGTAGGAGAACGGGCCTTTGTCAAGTACTTTGCAGCTCTGAAGAAGAGCTGGGTTTTTTTTCCTCCTTGAAGAAGACTTCATTTTCTGAGGGCAGGAACTAAGTAATATTTAACATCACTAGAGGGACACCCCCCTTCCTCCCTGGAAGAGACCTTTCCAAAAATTTGGGGCCAGCGGCTGATCTCCTGTCTACAAAAGGAGGCTAATGAAGCTAAATCCCCTTTAAACATCACAGGAGGCATCTCAAGGCAATGGGCTTTTTTCCAAGTGGAATGTTTTTCCCCCTGCCCTTGTAAACCCCGTGGTTGTAGTTCTGCTAGCTAGTGTATTAAGCATCTCCGAGCAAGAGAGTCATTGACTTCCACAATTTCCTCCCTCCTTTTACCCCCAGCAGCTCTGATCTCTCTGATCAACTTAGTGATGGTCTGTAGTGCTGAGCTAGCCTGCAAAGGTCAGGCTGAGATGAAATTCATTTTTACATCCCCTGTTTTGGAAGGGAAAAAAATGACCTGTGCCAGGGGAGAGCTGTTGCTTAGATTCAACCCATGCATTCCAAGAGCCCCCATCTAAACAACCAGCATGTAATACAGAGTAGTTCATACCAGCTGTTTAACCTCTTCCTTGTCAAGGGGATTTACAACTCACTGTGCTCCAGGAACTGGATGGCGAAAATATTGTTAAGGCAGGAATAAGTGCACATCAACTTTTAGATTCTTTCAATGCTTCTGGCTTCCAAGAGGCCTGCTGCATGCACGCTCACCCTGAAAACAAAATCTGGCCTCATGATCACACAACCAGTTCAGTAGAGAGTGTAAAAGCCTATTGCTATTGTGCTGGTCTCATTACCCGAGTGAGTGCTCCAAGGCCCCAACCATGCCAGCTCCTCTGTGTGGGTGCAGAGCCTGGCACCTGAGGGAGCCCCCATGTCCTCCCATGCAGAACCTTTTGCAGGATCAGGGCCTAAAAGTAGAATCAAAATTGCTCCGCCACTAATGCCAATAAAAGGGCACACCTTACCGCCTGTGCCTGGGTGACGTGCAAGCACCCTGAATTTCCAATACATATCTGCAAACATTCCTGGGATGGGGATGAATTCTAGAGACCTGGACTCGCCCGGGTGTAGCATTGACAGAGAGATGCTATTCTGGGAATTCCTCCTGAGCATTTGTTTTCTTGCATGCAGCAGCAATAGTCAGCTATGCGTTATTTTAAAGAGACTGAATATTATCCTATCGCCTCTAGGAGCTATAGGTTGAAACCACCGAGAGAATCAATCTCAACCTCTGTATGATCAATCCTGTCAAAACATGATCATTTAATTCCTTATAAAAGCAAGGAAGGCATGTTTAAAATGTCATCCTTTGGGTCTATGAGCAGGATTCCTATTAATCAATCCCCTCAGGTAAACGGTATTATTTAGGAGCTTTCTGACAGCAGACAAGCTGAAAACATTTTTAAACAATGCACACAAGATTCACAGTATCTCAGACTTTTTTAAATGATGCTGATGTTGTGTTTCAGGTTTATCCTACAGATTAATCACAATGGAGTGATTGTACCCAGAGACACATAAAAGAGGAAGGTGGCTCTGCAGAGGTTAACAAGGGCACACATGACCCATGCCTGAGATAATGCACCACTGAAACTCCACACTAATAACCTCTAAATTGACAAGGAAATCTGAGTGGGTAAAAAATTGAAGTAAATGATTCAATGGAACTCTGTCTCCTGAAGACTTAGATGCTTTGAAAATAGGACTTAGGCTCCAAAGTCACTTAGGGTATGTCTACATCGCAGTGAAACACTTTTGGCTGGCCCTTGTCAGTTGACTTGGGTTTGCAGGGCTTGGGCTGCAAGGCTATCCAATTGCAGTGTAGACACTTGGGCTGGAGCCCAGGTTCTGGGACCCTCCTGGCTCTTGAATGCAGAAAAGGTAATCTTGTGAACTGATACATAAGAGACACACAGGTGCACTCATTTAGTGTCGGACATGAGTGATAGGGAGATATATATATTTAAATGAAAATATAAACCATGGCATGTGGGTTCACTCACTCTGATACCTGACTATAAAGGAGGAGTCATGGAGCAGGTGACTAGTCCTGACCTCTTGGTTCTGTTCATGAATCTGCCATTGATTTTCCATGAGGCCTTGGGTGAACTACCTCAACTCTCTTGGACTTGGTTAACACACTGATCTAGTCATGTTTACCTACATCGCAGGGATGCTGGAAGGCTTAGAACGATTTGAGATGTTTGCCTTAAACAAATACAAAGTAGTATGGTAAAAGCACCAGCATGGAACAAGGTAGCAGCCTGCCTTAACTCTGACTTTCCCATCTTGACAATGCTGTGTGCTAAGCTTAATGCTAGCTGACTCCCAGAGCATGGGCTAAAGCCAATTTGAAGACAATTGTGATATCCTCATTGAGTTTAATGGGCTTTGATTCAGAGTCTCAGACAGCAAAACCAGATACCCAGAGACACTCATGATATCGACAGCAACAAAGATTCTCAGGATAGATGTCCTGAGAATGTCAGACCTCACTCAGAAGGATGTCCTTCTAGGAGAAAAGCATGGTGCAGAGAGGGGATTTTTTTAAATACCCCCCCCATTTAAAAGAGAAGATATTTGACCGATATGACAATAGGCATGGATCAGTTGGATTCTTTATTGGTTCTGAAGGTGCTTATATTTAAAACAATTTGTTACGGTCTCTGTGATTTACTGCTGCACTGGAAAATGGGGCTGAGTATTGATTCTTTGCCTTTTCTATTGCAAATGGGTGTCATGTTTTATGGTATGTCAGAATAATAGCAGCGGGCACTTTATCAATGTCAAATGTTAAAAATGATCAGCTATTGTGATGTAGGAGATTAAATATGAAAGCTTGATGGGTATATAAAAGCGAAATGGCAATAATAAAGGGATTTTTATGTTCAACTCGTTGCTCTCTTGAATCTACCTGGGGAGCTCTTAGAACCAATTGTGCTGATCAGTGACACATCGCCATGGGTTAAAGGACTGGAAAGTGCTGGGTTTTATTCCCCAGGTGGTTGGATTTGTTGCTGAGCTGATGTGGGGGTTGAGAGTTCTAACTTGCCCTTCTCAGGGAGGACTGAATGATGGTGCTTTTGATGGCTGAGCATGAGCCACACAGTGCTGACGTCCGGTGTTTCTGCAAAATGCAAACCCACCAGGGCATTGAGCACACAAGATGCAAGGCTTGTGAATCTGCCAACAGGTGGGCCAGGCGCTGGAATGGACTTTCCCAATGGGAATATTCACCCATTCAGCAGCTAGTTTCACTGTGTGCACTTGTACATTACTACAGCCAAGGAGTTTCCTGGTGCCCTGCCCTCACTGTTGAGTGGAGAAGGCCAGTAGGAGACATGCTGAGCTCATTTCATGTGCAACTCACTTATTTCATACTAGGGCGCCTCTGGCTGAATGGAAACCGACCCAGACAGTCCCAAGGGGAGAGGTGTTTGAAATCCAAAGCAGCTTCTGAATTTTGCAGATGGATGCTATTTTCATAACAGGTTGAACCAGAACCCCAGATCCAAACCACACCTAAAACTGGAGTGTTTGACGTGTGGATCTGCATGTTACAGCATGAGCACCTCTCTCTTTAAGATAAACAAACATGTTCTTGAAGCATTTAATAAATTGATTAGAAAATTTGTGCTTTAATAATCAGTTGGGAACCCAGCATAGCAGGGAAAAATGGAAAACAGCAATAGCAGCGCCAAAGATGCTGTCTGCCCAGCTGTTTGGAAATGAAACTGAGATATCACGTTTCAGCTGCTGAGCTGATTGAAATTTTTTCGTTGAAAAACTTTTTGAGAAAATGTGGCTTTGTGATTTTTAGTCAAAATTTTCTTGTTTCTTGGCAAAAAATCTGAAAACAAGTGGTTTTTGTTTTGTTTTTCCTCAATTAAAAACAATTAGTTTTTAGTTTTAATTTTGGGATTTTGGAATTCAGGTTTTTTGTTAAAAGAGGTGGGTGGGTGGGGTTTTGATTTTTTTTTTTTTGTTTGTTACTAAAATGGTATTCAAACATGAAAACATTTCATTTATTTTTGAAAAGCTGAACAAATTTCATGGGAAATTTTAAGAAGTACAAACCAAATATTTTTCAAATTTCCTCTGAGACGTAATTAACTTTTTTCAAACACATCTGATCATCAACTCCTCAGGAACCTCTTACAAACTGAACTGCTTCTGACAAGCTGCTTGGAGCTGGAAAAGAAGCTAACCTCCACATAAGGGAGTAAAGATAAAGCTTTCCCATAAAAGTGTTAAAGTGTAAAGAATGTGCTGCTGCCCCTTTAAAGACAAAATACAAACACAGCAGAGTTTCCTGCAATCAAAGTGCAAAGCAGAGGGCTGGAGCATGGCTCATTGCAGCCAAGCTCCCAAGAAGAACGTTCACAACCATGTTGTCAACACTGTTCACGCTGCCTGTGTGTTCTATTCCTTTCCCCTAGCTTGTGTCTGTCTTGTCTATTTAGATGGCCCACTCTTCAGGGCAAGGACAACCTGAGTCTCTCTGTTTGTATAGCATCTAGCACAATAGGGCCCCACTCTTGGTTCTTAAGTATTACCATAGTACACCTGTTTAATAATAGTGTTTTACTCTCAGTTCCATTCCTCTTCCTAAAGAACCTCTCACTGCTCAGTTCATCCCCCCAGTCCTACCCAGCACCATGCCTACTACAATGAGATGGAGGACTTAATTCCCAACAGGCGGTCCTGCAAATCCTTGTGTTCAGGGCAATCAGATGTGCTGCTTCCTCTAGCCAAAGGCATGGCTAACCCCTTCCCAGCCAACCATTGGACAGGATCTGTCTCTATATCTTCCCAGTACTAGTGGTCCTCTGACTCCATCCCTCCCTTGAGAATGTCTTCAAGTTCACCTGCGTAACTTGGATACAAAAAGCAAAATTAAAGAGCAGCTGAATTAGAAGAGGTGGGGAATCGGGTGTTTGGGGAGTTATTACTTCCTGGACTGGGGAAAGTGCAGAATTTCACCCAATGGAGAAATCAGACACTGAAACTGATTGGTTTGGGGTCTGGCACTGGTTTATGGACATAGGCATCCATCTAAACCTAACCTAAGAACAAGTGCCGTGTGGATACTGCAGTATATACCACAGACCAGCAGCCCGCACAGCAGCTGTCAAAGGGAATTGGGGAGGGGCAGATTTTTAAATGCTGATTTCTGGCTGAGTGACAGGTCTCTGAGCTGGAAGTGAAGTGTGACTCCTGCCTTCTCAGCCCTGGAGTAGGATAAGAAAGGAACGTCATTGACACCAACGTGTCTACTGTAGACAGGAGATACTCCCAAAGGGCATCACTCACAGCACCCAAGAGGGAATAGACTGCTTCTGCTGCTATTTGATCTACCCCTGGAGACTGACGAACTCAACCTCCCACCAGTTCTCCCTGTGCTGGAAAAAAAAAAAGGAACTTTTTAACTTGATCAATAAAATGTTATTTCAGTTAGTAATTATTAATAATTACACAAGTACTTTATTACGGAGTAACTAAGAAAAGCATAAAGTTCTTGAAGTCTAGACTCTAAATATTTTTTTTAAATTGTTGTAAACAAGAAAAAAATATGCAGGCGGGACAAATGTTCTCCTAATTATCCAAGGACTTCATTAGCTGGCACTAATTAAAGCATTTTTTGGAGTCTGACAAATGTCTAGAATTACTCTGTTTAGAAGTTAGCTTTGACTCTGGTAATTTATTTAAAACTAGAATGTACTGGAAAAAAACAAACCCTCAACTAATTTTATTTATGAAAGTTGATTACAATAATTAGTTATGTTACTAAAAGGAAGGCTCTGTTGAGGGTAATTTCTAAGAGAGGGATGGATTGGCTTAGGTCCAATACTAACTGGTTTGAACTTTGCTAACCCATTGCAGAACGATTGCCCCAAACTCAGGTCCACCCAGTGTGAATCTTTTGTAGACCTTCAGAAAAGTTTATCAGACCCTTCTGTTCATTATTAATTCAGTTGCATCCTAACTCTTCTCTTCCATACTCCAGCCAAAAACAAACAGAAGGATATGCACTATGAGAGGCTGTTCTGTGCCATTACAGCTGGGAGCGAAATCTTCCTTTTTTCTCATGGAACTTTGCAGCCTCTAGACACATTTCTTTTTTTAAAAGAAACAAACTACCATCTTTTGGATGCTGCTGGGACTTAAACTTCTGAAACCCTCAAGATTTGTCCATCACCAAAAGAGGAAACCTTGTAAAAATACTGTAGTATTATCCAATAACCGTTCAAAATGCAACGGGCCAGTCGTAGCCCTGTGTCATCACCTAAACAGGGATAGAGGGGAGAATTTGCATCTCTCCTAATCGGGGACTGTGACGGTCTTCCCAGCCATGGCCCTTCCTAGCCCATCCACCTCACCTCACCTCTACTGCAGTGCAGACCCCTGACCGTTCCCTTTGCACAGGGGTAGTGCAGAACTGGCAGAACCAGTCCTGTGCCTGAATGGAACCGCCCCCTTCTTTGGGTGTATTACACTTGCCCCATGCCTTGTGTAAAGGGCAATGAAGGATAGGGTCCAATAGCATCACTGCAGTTTTGGATCCATGCTTCCTGGCACCGCAGGATTTTTTTTTTTTTTTTGATAAATGAACAGGTGTATTTGATTTCAGTAAAATAAACATCTCACTTAAAAAAAATCTAATTCTTGGAGCAAACAGTACAGTCATAACGGGAGTGACTCAGTTTCTTAGTAAATGAAATTCAGTAATTACAGATGTGGATGTCCTTATAGCTCTTACATTGCTAAAAGTAGGCCTAAGTGTTTTGTTCAGCACAGTCCCACGCAGCAAAGACATTGCCCAATTAGTAACAAGCTACTCACTCAGAGAAGAAATATTTTGCACGGAAAAACAACACATTAATTTTGTTCCAGAGAATGGTTGCTCCCTTCAAGGGACACTGTCAAGAATTTTAGGACTGCCATGGCTTTCCCTGTACACAAGGAAACAAGTGGGAGGGAATCCGCCATTGTTGCCACCTCTCCTGAGTTTATCAGAAGACTTGAAATATTTGTGTTCCGTAAAGCCCCAGCTGGGGGAATCAATAGGTTGCATGAGGATGTCCGGTTTCATTTAAAAAATAAATTAGTTTTTAGTCAGCATGGTTGCAGAGAAAAGCTTGAGCCCATGAAGCAAGTACTCCCTCGGGGCTCCGAAATCAGAAGGCAAAGGAAAGAACCCACAATATATTATTTTAAAAAGCTCATGATTTTTAAGCCTGTCTCCTAATTTTTGGGGCCTGACTCATGATTATTTGATGCTGGAGGTCCGTGATACCAGTTTGTATTTCTTCTCTCCTGTACACTCACCCTTAGAAAATGTCACAGAGACAAATGTGGTCCAGGGACAGAGTAAACGGATAATACAGGCAAAGAGAAATGCAGAGGTGTACTGTCTGGGGGAAAGAGACAAACTACACAGAAGAGTCAGGGAAATGGCAAATGTAATTTGTTCGTGTTAAAAGGATGGAGATGAGGTTGATATTTACGGGGAAGACAGAGGGTTATAGGAGTCCATACCAGAGCCAGAAATTGACCCCGCAGCTTCCAACTCCCAAAGCGCAGTCTTAGTCACAAAATCATCCGTCCTCTCTACCTCCTGAGCCCATAGAGGGTTTAAAAGACTAATACAAGAAAGCAATTTTGCCCTGGGTGTTGAAAGATCATGAGCCAGATTCAGCTTTGTTATGCCCGTGCAATCCCACTGTGTTAAAAGGTGTCAGTAGGGTAAACCAGATCAGAATTTGACCTGGTAAAATATTCAGACTATTAAAAAATTATTAAAAAATAATATTTTTGTGGAGATATCTCTTTCCTCTCTTTATCTTTCTCTCTTTTAAAAAAAATAAAAATAGAGGAATGTGCTGTGGACTGAGAAAGGCACTTTAAACCTCACTTGCTACAGAGGTTAACTGGGAAGCCTTGACAGCTATGCTAATACTCTGCTATTTAGTCTGTCGAAAATGACATTGAAAAGGGTCTTGGTTAAAGATGTGGCTCATTGTTTGAGCAATTTAATGAGGTGTGACACACATACCGACCCTGTAGGAAGTATCATGGCTTTCTGAATGTTGCTGGTTGTGTTAGCCATTTGGTCCGACATCTGGTCTTACTACTAGTCGAACACTCAGTAATGTCTTTGAGGGGCCAGTCACATCTCAAGCAAGCATAAGAATGGCCATACTGGGTCAGACCAAAGGTCCACCTAGCCCAGTATCCTGTCTTCCGACAGTGGCCAATGCCAGGTGCCCCAGAAGAATGAACAGAACAGGGAATCAAAAAGTGATCCATCCATGAGGAACCATATTATAGTCTTGGCATTCACAACATCCTCTGGCAAGGCTGATTGTGCATTGGTTTAAACCTGCTGCCTATTAATTTCGTTTGGTGACCTCTAGTTCTTGTGTTTTGAGAAGGAGTAAATAACACTTCCTTATTTACTTTCTCCATAACAGTCATGATTTCATAGACCTCTTACATAACCCCCCACACCCCAGTCGTTTCTTTTCCGAGCTGAAAAGTCCTAGTCTTATTAATCCCTCCCTACGTGGAAGCTGTTCCATACCCCAAATCATTTTGTTGCCATTTTCTGAACCTTTCCTAAGTCCAATATATCTTTTTTTTTTAGATGGGGTGACCACATCTGCATGCTGTATTCAAGATGTGGGCGTACCATGGATTTATATAGGGGGCAATATGATATTTTCTGTCTTATTAGCTAGCCCTTTCTTAATGATTCCCAGTGTTCTCTTCGCTTTTTTGACTGCCGCTGCACATTGAGTGGATGTTTTCAGAGAACTATCCACAATGATGAGATAACTGGCTCTGTGGATGAGGGGAAAGTGGTAGATGTGTTGTTCCTTGACTTTTAGCAAAGCTTTTGACACGGTCTCCCACAGTATTCTTGCGAGCAAGTTAAAGAAGTATGGGCTGGATGAATGGACTATAAGGTGGATAGAAAGTTGGCTAGATTGTCGGGCTCAACGGGTAGTGATCAATGGCTCCATGTTTAGTTGGCAGCTGGTATCAAGTGGAGTGCCCCAAGGGTCAGTCCTGGGGCCGGTTTTGTTCAATATCTTCATAAATGATCTGGAGGGTGGTGTGGATTGCACCCTCAGCAAGTTTGCAGATGACACTAAACTGGGAGGAGAGGTAGATATGCTGGAGGGTAGGGATAGGATACAGAGACAAATTAGAGGATTGGGCCAAAAGAAATCTGATGAGGTTCAACAAGGACAAGTGCAGAGTCCTGCACTTCGCACGGAAGAATCCCATGCACTGCTACAGACTAGGGACCGAATGGCTCGGCAGCAGTTCTGCAGAAAAGGACCTAGGGGTTACAGTGGACGAGAAGCTGGATATGAGTCAACAGTGTGCCCTTGTTGCCAAGAAAGCCAATGGCATTTTGGGATGTATATGTAGCGGCATTGCCAGCAGATCGAGGGACGTGATCGTTCCCCTTTATTCGACATTGGTGAGGCCTCATCTGGAGTACTGTGTCCAGTTTTGGGCCCCACACTACAAGAAGGATGTGGAAAAATTGGAAAGAGTCCAGCGGAGGGCAACAAAAATGATTAGGGGACTGGAACACATGACTTATGAGGAGAGGCTGAGGGAACTGGGGTTGTTTAGTCTGAGGAAGAGAAGAATGAGGGGGGATTTGATAGCTGCTTTCATCTACCTGAAAGGGGGTTCCAAAGAGGATGGATCTTGACTGTTCTCAGTGGTAGCTGATGACAGAACAAGGAGTAATGGTCTCAAGTTGCAGTGGGGGAGGTTTAGGTTCGATATTAGGAAAAACTTTTTCACTAGGAGGGTGGTGAAACACTGGAATGCGTTACCTAGGGAGGTGGTGGAATCTCCTTCCCTAGAGGTTTTTAAGGTCAGGCTTGACAAAGCCCTGGCTGGGATGATGTAGTTGGGGATTGGTCCTGCTTTGAGCAGGGGGTTGGACTAGATGACCTCCTGAGGTCCCTTCCAATCCTGATATTTTATGATTCTATGACTCCAAGATCTCTTTCTTGAGTGGTAACAGCTAATTTAGCCCCCATCATTTTACAGGTATAGTTGGGATTATGTTTTCCAATGTGCATTACTTTGCATTTATCAACCTTGAATTTCATCTGCCATTTTGGTGCTCAGTCACCCAGTTTTGTGAGATCCTTTTGTAGCTCTTTGCAGTCTGCTTGGAACATAACTATCTTGAGTAGTTTTGTATCATCTGCAAATTTTGCCACCTCACTGCTTACCCCTTTTTCCAGATCGTTTATGAATATGTGGAATAGCACAGACCCCTGGGGGTCACCACTGTTTCTCCAGAGGCGCTGCTGTGATTAAAAAGTGTGCATGGTATGGAAAAAATGGTGCCTTCTAACACTCAGTAGAACTGGGAGGGAAGTGGTTTTCTCATTCCACAAGAATTTGAGATTTAAAAAAAAAAATTCTCATCCCAAATCAGGACCAATAATGGAAATCTTGAAAAACCAAAAATATGAAAAAATTCAGATTAGGTCAATCAAAATATTTTCTTCTGATCATTTCAGAAAGTTTCAATATCTACCTTTTTATTTATATTTTAAAATATTTTTAGTACAAATTATCTTAAATTTCAAAACAAAGGGAATTTCAAAGCAAACAATGAATTCTTTTAATTTCAGAAAAGTCAAAATGGGACGTTTCAACAATTTCAGAACCTTTTCCCCCCATTTTTATTGTAACAGAAGACTTGTTCAAGCCAAGCCTTTCTCACCACTAGTTTTGGTTTCAACAAATTGGCATTTTCTGACAAGAAAAGGGTTGTTGAAGAATACCTAATCAGCTCTGCTACTTGACATATCTGCTCCTCAGGCATCTTTGAGTCATAGCTCCTCACTTTGCTGGCGGATAATAGCGGTACTCCTGCTGATCCAGCCCGGCCATGGAAGAGTGAGCTGGATTCTGCTCCGGCTTGCTCCAACGGCTGTGAAACTGCCAGTTAAGTTCTGATGGCAAAATCTTGATTGTTTGAGAGGCAGAAAGAACCCTGCTTAACTTTTACATTCCAGGTGGAATGTGCAAGGCAGGTAGGAAAAACATCTTTGGATTGTAAATTGGGATCTGGAATCTCAAAGTGAGAGAATAATTAGGCAGTTCTACGTAGTCATTTTTACAATCACTTATGACTAGTAGCCTGATTCTCCATGCCCTAGACCTTGTGCCTTCATTCACACCTCTGCAAAGAAATTGTAAAGCACGACCAAATCAGAACTCCCCACTCCCAACGGTGATAGTGTTTCACGCTTTCTTTGCACTGGTCTCAGTGATGGCAAAGTGAAAAGCGGTGAGGAGGTACGGCTGTCACTGCACTGTGATATGCTACATTGCGTTGTGGAAAGCATTTCAGTGGTCCGCCCCAGTAGGATGTCTAAGCTGGGCTGCTAGCGTTTATTGGGTGGTGCCAGAGAGTATGACTTTTTGCAGGGGTGGGTAAACTACGGCCCGTGGGCTGGATCCAGCCCTTCAGGGCTTTGGATCTGGCCCATGGGATTGCCCCCCATGGTGCCTCAGGCCTTGCGCCGCTCTCATAAGCAGCCGGCACCATGTCCCTGTGGCCCGGGTGGAGGGGGGCAGAGGGCTCCTGCAGCTCCTGTTGGCCGGGAACAGGGAACCGCGGCCAGTGGGAGTTTTGGGGGAGGTACCTGGAGGTGTGGCAAGGGCAGCTTGTGGAGCACAGTGACGTGGTGCCAGATGCTTCCTGGAGTGGTGTGGCGTGGGGCCAGGGTGGGCAGGCAGGGAGCCTGCCCTGGCCCCGGTGTGCACCGCTGCCACCCTGGAGCCGCTTTAGGTAAGCGGTGCCAGGACGGAACCCGAACCCCTCCTGCACCCTGTCCCCCAACTCCCTGCCAACGTTAAGTTTGGCCGTCTCTAGTGTAAGGTCAGATCTTTCAGAGGGGCTGGACTCTGTCACTGAAGCCAGTGGAAGCTGACAAAAATAGTGTGTGCTGAGCAAAGAGAGATTTCACTTCCTCTGTATCTTTGGTCCAGGCACTCCTCAGAAAGGAGCTCACACAATGTCTGATTGCCAGTCATTCTTCTTCCTCCCTTTATTCCCATTCCAGTAGAAACAGATTAGAGTGCCAGACTTTAGTGACAGGCACTTGAGACTCAAATTGCTTTGGACAAACAGATGTACTACCCGCTCCGCTTTTAATATTTTAAAGTCAGAGGGAATGGCAGAGCTTGTACCATTTAGCTCAACTCGAACACCCCTGTAATTTACAGGTTGCCAGGTTCTCAGCCTTGGAGCCTGTATTTCTCGCTCCCTCTCTGGAGGCTACTTGAGGCCTCTGGCCGCAATGAGTAACAGAGCACAGGGAGGATTTTGACAGCTGAGAGCAAAAGTCCTGGTCAGAAATAAGGGCAAGGCTATTTTTGGAGCTGTCCCCGGTGGTATGGGCATCCACTGCCCATCTCCCAGGGGTGCTGAGAACTCCCGCCCTAACTCCAGTGAAGTGCAAGGAATGGTCCATCAAGTTTTAAGTCAGGATTGGATTTATTTTTTTTTAAAAAGATCTGCTCTAGTTCAAACACAAATTATTTGAAGACGTTCGCTGGCCTGCATTACACAGGAAGTCACCTAGATCGTGGCAGTGGTCCCTTCTGGCTTGGGAATCTGTGACTCTCTGGAGAGCTAAAGATAAGGCTAGGATTTTTGAAGAGTGCTTAGAGAACTAGGCACCCAACCTAAAGGGCCCTTTGATAATCACCGCCTTTGAAAACCCCTGGGGCCAGATTTTGACTTACCATGCACAACCTTATTCAATTCTGTGGGGTTGGGCTGGGTATGCATAGGGCCTAAATAGGCCCTTTGCACCTCACAAACAGATTTGAAGATAATAGCAAAGGATGGGAGAATTTCAAAGGCGTTCTTCCAATTCTTCCTGCCCGTGCACAATCACGCAGCAGACCAGCATTCTAGGACTATAAGCTACCCATGTTCGGGGGCTCCCCGGGTGGTGCAGAACTGCGGGAGTAAATGGCTCAGTGGCAGCCTCCTCCCAGCCGCTAGTGTAGGGGATGTGGCTGGAGGTGTGAGGAGGAAGGAATGGCAGAAGCACAGCAAAACCCTTCTGTGTAAATTAGAGGAGCCCTGCTCTGATTGATGTCAGATGCTTCAGGGGCCCTCAGATGACCTGAGAAGACAGGTTTGAAACCACCTTTACCCCCTGTGATACTGAACCCCATATTCTTCATCGTGATATTGTAATATGATTATAGCATAATTATGATGCATTTTGTGCAAAACGGGTCATGTGAGGTGTCAGTGGAAAAGTTCTGATTTGCTGAATATGATTGTCCTATTTGTATGCATATCATTTTTGTATCTGAAGTTATGAATATGATTATGTATCTGTATTTCAAATGTAGTTACACCTGGGTAACGCCCACTAGGCAAGATGCTTTCCATCTAGATAGCTGGTTGGGAAGAGCCTATTCAGGGCAATGAGCCATTGGGGAAAACAATAGGCCTTAGGAGAAGCTTATCCTCCTTCCTTCCTGAGAACGCTCCAGCCAGTGTGTAAGTAATAACTGCTGTGACTCCACAAGGTCATGTGACCAGGCCACAAGACTCTGGACCCCATTTTGGGGTGTCTGTATTTTTCCACAAACTGGTCGGGGAACTGGTTTTGGAACAAAGGTTTCTCGCCGTATGCTACAGCTATATAAGGCAGGGAGTGACATCATCTCTTGTTCTTCAGGCCCTGTCAAGGTTCCTCCCCCACTCTGAACTCTAGGGTACAGATGTGGGGACCTGCATGAAAAACCTCCTAAGCTTATCTTTACCAGCTTAGGTCAAAACTTCCCCAAGGTACAAAATATTCCACCTGTTGTCCTTGGACTGGCCGCTACCACCACCAAACTAGTACTGGTTACTGGGGAAGAGCTGTTTGGACGCGTCCTTCCCCCCAAAATACTTCCCAAAACCTTGCACCCCACTTCCTGGACAAGGTTTGGTAAAAAGCCTCACCAATTTGCCTAGGTGACTACAGACCCAGACCCTTGGATCTTAAGAACAATGAACAATCCTCCCAACACTTGCACCCCCCCTTTCCTGGGAAATGTTGGATAAAAAGCCTCACCAATTTGCATAGGTGACCACAGACCCAAACCCTCGGATCTGAGACCAATGAAAAAGCATTCAGTTCTTTACAAGAAGACTTTTAATAAAAAATAGAAGTAAATAGAAATAAAGAAATCCCCCCTGTAAAATCAGGATGATAGATATCTTACAGGGTAATTAGATTCAAAAACATAGAGAACCCCTCTAGGCAAAACCTTAAGTTACAAAAAAGATACACAGACAGAAATAGTTATTCTATTCAGCACAATTCTTTTCTCAGCCATTTAAAGAAATCATAATCTAACACATACCTAGCTAGATTACTTACTAAAAGTTCTAAGACTCCATTCCTGGTCTATCCCCGGTAAAGACCAGCATATAGACAGACACAGACCCTTTGTTTCTCTCCCTCCTCCCAGCTTTTGAAAGTATCTTGTCTCCTCATTGGTCATTTTGGTCAGGTGCCAGCGAGATTACCTTTAGCTTCTTAACCCTTTACAGGTGAGAGGAGCTTTCCCCTGGCCAGGAGGGATTTCAAAGGGGTTTACCCTTCCCTTTATATTTATGACAGGCCCCATACAAGAAAACTGCTGGAAACACCTGAAGAATAAAGACTGAACTGGGGGAAGTGCTGGACCCAGGCTAAAGGGGTTTCTAGCCTGTGTATTAAAAACCTGGGGATTCCAAGCTGCAAAGCAAGTGCAGCTTGGGCCTTGAATCTGCTTGTACCATCACTCAGGGTGAGAAACTACTAATTCATATCTATCTAGTATTTTAGGCTTAGTTTGCATTTTTGTTTATTTACTAGGTAATCTGCTTTGATCTGTTTGCTATCACTTACGCTCTATTTTTTTGTAGTTAATAAACGTATTTTAAGTTTTAATCTAAACCAGTAGGTTTGGAGTGAAGTTCTTGGGAATCTTAGCTCAAGGGGCAGGGGATGTTGCATTTCCTTTCCACTTTGAGGGGGAGGCGAACTGGATAATCAATCTATACTGGTCAGGGTTTTGACCAGGGCAAGACGGTACAGCTCTGGGGTTCTAAGCTGGGAAGCTGGCAGTTATTTTGGCTGTAGCCTCTCTGTTGTTGGTTCATGCAGTGGCTGGTCAGAGTCTGCCTGTATCTGTAACTGGGTGTGTCCCTATCTGTGTGAATGCTGGTGGAAGTGTAGGACTGGGAGCTGGTCTGCTGCTTGTCACAGCAGCACAGTGTGAGAGGGAGCCCAGGCTGGTGGGTCAGTGGGCTCAGTGGTACCCCAGTTCCAGGTGGCATCCTGGGGGAACTCGTCACACACCCCTTCCCTTTCTTTACTCAACCTGCTGCTGGAACCGAGATGCAGGGCTGATGTATTGACAAGAACTCACACAGCTGTTATTTCTCTAATTTGTCCTGGGATCCTTAGATGCTATGGACCAAACTCTCTGGATGAAACTCCACTTAAGTCAATAGAGCTGGGGCCATTTACATCAGCCGGTATTTCGGCTTTATCGCAGTTCTTGATGAGGCGGAAGTGCAGAGAGGGGGAAGGAAACAAATGGCAAAGCAACCCGAGCAAAGCACAGGAGAGGCACACTGCCTGGTGGAACATGGTTAAATGGAAGAACAGGAAATCAGAAGGGGAAAAAGCACTTTATCTTGAAGCTTCTAATGGAGCATTGAAAAGGGGGGGGGTTGCTTTATTATTATTATTATTATTAAAAAAGCTTTTAAATAAATAGCTGACAATGTCTCTTATTTGAGTAATTCTTTGCTAGCAATAAATGTGTCACTCTAAAGTGCTTTATTTAGAAGTAAAAAATGTATTTTTTGTAGAATGCTCTGCTTTACATCAAGTCACAGGCTAGAAGCAAAATTCCTTCCTCTCTTCTCACCCCTCCCTGCTTGAGACAGTCATATATTCTTCTATAACCTGATCTTGGTTATAAAAATATATATATAAAAGAACAGAGAGACAGCTGGCTCTCCCACACATTTGACATTTCTCTTTCTGCCTGGTTTAACTTTTTTATGACTGCCCGGGTTGGCTTCATTGGAGAATTTCTCCCTTCAAATGAGTTTCATGTTTTATGTTAGAAATTTTCCTTTGGATAAACCTGGTAATTTTTCAAGTTAAAATGTGTACATTTTAAGCACTGAGGAAGTTTAAGGATCCCACTGATGGGCCCATAAATCTGAGTTTTTATTCACGCTGGAGTCTCTGTGTCTACTTCCTTTAATAATAAAAAAAAAAAGAGAGAGAGAGAAAGAGACAGAACAAGAGCGAAGAAAGAGGCTGGCCTATTTTTAACTTATTTTAAAGTAGGATAAAACCCCACCTGTCAATTCTCTAAGTAATTTATTAGTATCTGCTCATTCTTCCAACTCTTTATGTAGTAATGTCAGTGTAACACTGTACTTGCAGTTCTTCAAGCATGTACTCGTTTAATAGAAAATAAAGCTGAGGCTGATTTGGTTTCATTGTTATTTACTACATAAAATCAGGCTCCACTAAGGGAGTGAAATAAATGTTGCATGCCTGCACTCAGTTATGCATCCAAAACCCTCCCATTCGACGTAGGTGGTGCTTCTGGAAATGACACCATCCCAGCACCAGCCACTGCGGGCTTCCAGGTACTGTTACATCCTTTCCTGGAGGGATGTATCTGTGTCGAAGTAGACTTGGGCTTGAGCCATCAAGTTTGGCACTGGATATGAATTCATGTATTTTCCAGGCTCATGGGGTTTCCTCAGATTCTGCATCAGGGTTTGGGCTTCACCCCGGAGATGCACATTTTAGAATTAAATGCTGATCAGAATCCAAAGGTTCCTAAAGTTCAAAAGAGGTCAGAAAAAAGTCTTTGTGGAACCGTTAAGCTGGGATTTCTCAGCATCTTCCACTTTTACAGCTCGCTTGTTTTCTAGGCCATGAAGCAGTAGCATCTCCAACCCCAAACCTCTTTCTGATACCTACTCCCTCACCCCCTTCTCTGTCTGTTGAATTGTTATAACACAAGATCACGTAATGAATCAAAGCGGGACCGGTCCTATTGTCTGGAAAGAAGAAGAAAAAATAAAAAAGCCAGGGACTTAAAAGACCAGTATTATTTTTCAAATAGAATGGGGGAAAAAATCTAACATGGCTTATCGCAAGGAGAACAAGCACTGTGCAAATGTGTGGGTCTCTGAGTGGCGTGCGGGTTGTTTTGAATAGATGTATGACATTGTCAAAGAACCTGCCATTGTGTTCCTGAAAGGCACTCGCAACATTGCATAGAAATCAGTCATTCATGTCACCCTGAGACTAGGAAAAGATGGCATAGATTATTTATTTATTTTAAAAAGGAAATGTCGCCAGAATAAGACCTTCAAAGCCAGATAAAGCTTATTTTTGAAAGTCATCAGAAACTAATATATATATATATATAGTTGACAGAAAGAGAACAATTTCATCTTCCCCTTGTATTTGTTTGAATGGTCTTTGGTCTCCAATCACTGGAGTTAGCCCAGGCTCATTGGTTGGCATATTTTGGGAATCAGAGTCAAAACTGCTCTCAGTGAGTGCTACTGCTCTAGCTGAGTGAAAAGAAGAGGAGACGCTCAGTTAGGGAGTTAGAAAGAGGACCCCACTTGTCCCAAAGGTGGGTGAAATTCAGTGCACTCTGAGGCTTTACACCATGGAAACCCGGAGCAGAGCCCTTTGCAGGAGTTGGCAGCAGGTGTTTAGGATAGGGCCAACACTCAGTGGGGGCACTGCATGGATTTTTGGATCTGCGTTTGATGCAGGACAATCTTTCACTGCCACTGCAAGGTTTTAGAAAGAGAACCTCTAAAGAAGAATTCAATTACAGCAGTGTGTAATTTTCTGTTTGCAATGCCCTTATTGTATGTGTAATTGAATCAGAGTAAAAAGATCCAGCCAATTGCTGCAGGGCAGGGATAAAACTGTGGAGATAAACTGATGGAGCCTGACTTGAAAAGTCAGAGGAGGTGAGACCAGGTGTATGTGTAACACCAATTTCTGTCTCTGTCAAAGCATAGTGGTTAGAGCAAGGCTCTGGGAGCAAAAGTCCTAGATTTTCCACCTGGCCCAAGGAGGTATTCTAAGTCATTAGAACAAGTGCCAGGGATTCTGGAGTCTTGAGTTCCATCCCTAGCTTTGGAAGTAAGTTTGTGTTGTGGTTAGAGCAGAGGTTTGGGAGCCAGGAGTCATCCTAGCTCCTATTCTCAGGCTTTCCTACTGGACTCAGGTGACCTTTGGCAGGTCCCTTCGGTAATACAGCTGTGACAATGCTTGTCTATCTCACAGGGGTGCTACTAGCAGAAGAGAGACTGGTAAGGTGCTTTGAGATGCTGTGTAAGTGCACTTTTTGTTTGTCTCCTTGCTTGGCTTAATGTAGGTCAGTGCATTAGCTTTTGACTCATGAATTCAAATGAATCACTGAGCCATGTAGTCTAATGTTTGCAGCCAGGGGCATGGAATTAGGAGAACATTCACCATGTGCTCCTACTCAAATCTCTCCTACTATTTAAAGCAGTGAGGTGGGATCCCAGAACTCCTGGGTTCTATTCCCAGCTCTGTCACTGCCTCGATGGGTGATCTTGTGCTGGTCAGTTCACCTGTCTATGCCTCACTTTGTCCATTTGTAAATGAGGTCTAAGCAGTGCCTACCATACAGTGATCTTAAAGCTTAATTAACCCGGAAGCTGATAAAGTGCTTTGGGAGCCTAGGCTAATGGTGGCAGAGGGGAGAGCAAAGCATTGTTCTCAAGTTACATGACTTTGCCATGAGGGACACAGGAGGGGAGAAGGTTGACCGGGGCTCAGATCAGAACCTGAGCCATATCAGGAGCCTTGTATCCTGCCTCCATGCCAACCAGGGCCGGTTAGTTCCCCAAAGTATCCTATTGACTAGGTCTTGTCCCAGGTTATTTCAAGGCTTTGGTAGGCAATTCATCCCTGCACTGGTGCAAAGCCTGGCACAGGGACTAGGGTTTGCACCTCTCCTATGCTAGGGACCATGGGGACTGGATCAACCACTGGACAAAGTTAGAGCAACCTGAGAGCTGCCCTAACCAAACCCTGCTCACATAGCCTGTAGCAGGGTGGACTGCGCCCAGAGGCCCTCTTCTGTATGCCTCAGGGTCCTTCCGCACCCATCCTAGAAAAGAAGCAATGGAGCTAAGTCCTCCAAACAGCCTAGAGAGACTGTGCAGGAAAGCAGCCAATCAGGGGGTGGCTGCAAAGGGCAGGCCAATCAGTGGGTTCAGGCGCGTATAAAAGGAGCTGCCATGCCTGAGCTACAGGAGTACAGTGTGTGTGCCTGACTGGCCAAGGGAACTGTAGCACCATAGGCAGCTCAGTGCTAGCCAGGAATGAGAGCTCCTGGCTTGCTGCTGGGCCTGAGCACAGAAGAGCCCTGAGGTAAGAGTGAAATATTGCTAAAGGCTGGGGCTGTAGCACATGGCTGCTCTTCTTAGGGTCCCTGGAGTGGGGCCTGGGTCTCTCCCCACAGGCCACTGCAGAAGTAGCCTGAAACTGGACAGTGATAAACCACCAGGAACTGTTGAGAGTAACTGTTGAACTGTTAAGAGGCCCAGCTGGGGCCAGAACAGACCAGAATGGGTGAAGGGTCTCTAGGGAGAAAGCCATGGGGGCACAACCCCTACCAGGGCTAGGAGTACTTAGTCCAACAGATGTTCAGAGTGCAAACTGCATAGGGCCCAATGTAAATAGCTGCAGAAGCATGCCCCCTTCTTCTCCCACCACCCCCAAAGAGAGAGAAACCAAATAAACATATAATGGGGAGGGGGAGGATGGATGACAAAACAAGGATGCAGCAGCTTTGGACTCCCAAGCACTTGTTAATAGCTGGAGAGCAGGGGAAAGGAAGTGTCTCAGACTGTCATCCTTCACTCTGATGAGCACTTAGAATGCCAGAACCCCTTTCAGTAGCTCCATACAAGCAATCAGTCCCTCATGTCAGTCACTGCTGTTTGCTTGCCACCTCTCCAGCTTATTTTAGGGATGCATTTAAAGAAGGATATTCTATCTATAGAAGCAGCAGGGTGGGTGGAATGCTTCTGTCCAGGCCATTTAGGGAGTGCTTTTCTGAGAAGCCCACCATACGGGGTTGAGCGTGCATTAGCTCTTGCTTAGGCTGGCATGGGAGGGATTTGGTCTAGGGGACAGGGCACTGGATTAGTATTCTCAGCCTTGGGTTCTGTTCCTGACTCTGTCATTGACTTGCAGTGCAAATCCCTCCTCTTCCTTGTGACTAAGCTTCACCCTCTGTATATGGGGCCTTATCTTTTCCTTGCTCCTAGAGTGATTGTCTTGGAAGCCAAAACCCTGCTGGGGCTGCTCTGCAAGAATAATTGGGGGATTTACCTTCCTAGTTCTGGGCTCTAGTATCCACCAATCTGCGGGTGGATCTCTCCCTGCTCATGGGCCCTGTGGCATATCTTGAGAGAGCCACAGGGTTTGCGGGACAGATGGATGGCTTTCTAAAGGGGTGCATGTCCTGCTCCTGGCAGAATCAAGAAAACACTTTCCAAAGGGGAGCCATGTTAAGGTTTTTCTCCCATAGCTCCCTCCTGTGGGATTCCTTGAATGAGGGAGTGATCTGGGCCTCTGTGTTCACTAGCAAGTCACCTACAGCAGCAGTGCTTAGTGGGAAAAAGTTTGGAAGATGTGGAGAGAGGCTAAGAGGCAGTTTGGTTTCCTGTGCAATGGGCATATTTAGGGAGTTCAGGAATAAATACAAGAAATTGTCAGAGCCTTCTAACTTCCAGCTGTGTCTCTGGATTGTGTTTTTGGAGGGGTTGCATGCAGTGCATTTCCACGAGAGTTGGAATGAAATCAGAACATAGATGCAGTTACGTTTCTTCTCTCACCCTTATAGCTCCCCAGTTTCCAAGATCCACATTTTGGAGAGTAGAGCAGTGAGGGTGGGAAGAGAGTTGCTAATTCTAGCCCCTTGATCAGGGTGGATAAAAATCAATCAAAATCCCCCTTTTTTTAATTTAAATACACTTCTCTTTTAAAATAAACTCATTTAAAACCAATTTTGAAATTATAACTAATATTAAGGCCTAAACTTACTATAATCGATTTACCCTCATTTAAATTAAACAAAAAAAGGTAAGCAACACGTTTTTGCCGCTGAAGTTCTAAACAAAACCAGGCCATGGAATGGGTGAAAGTCCCTGTCTAAGCACCTGGAATCCGTTTGTTGAAGTACTAAACCAGCTTTCGATAGTAGCTGCTTCTGCAGGTTGAGGGAATATTTTTCATTTCAGTTTATTCAGATAGTTCACTGTAATGATTAGTTATTCAAAGTTAAGCAGCCAATTGGGAGTTGAAGCAGGAAAGCTTGCTTTCCTCTTCCAATCTATGAATAAAAATGAAGTGTGAAAGGATGAGCTCTACTCGTTCTAAAATCTTGAAGCACATGGAGACCAGCAAAAATCAGTTCAAATCACTAAGTACGGAGAATAGTTGTTCTAGAGAACATTTTGTATTTAAAACTCAGTTATTAAACATTTTTATTTACCCAGCACATTTAAGGTAGTTCTAGTTATGCATCTTTCATTGAATTTCAATTTTCATTTAGAGATTGACATAAATCACAAGTAAAAATTGTCTAGTAAATAAGTAATTAATCGTCATTTTCTAGGATAATACAAATATAAAAAAGAATATGAATAAATGCATATTAAGCTATATAATTGCTTACATTAATGTATATAGACATTGTAATCTTCTGATTAGCAAAAAGTCCTAAATTTAGTGGAAAGGCTATATTTAGTTGCAAATCTACATATTTTAAGGAGAATCAACTTTTCTTTTAGGAAAATAACTAGAAAATACAATGCAAAACAAGATTAAAATTGATTATTTAAATCAAGTTTTCCTGCTTGTTTTAAATCATGATTAAAATTTGAGATATAAGAACTTTTGGTTTAAATCAGCCTTGCTCTTGATCCAATTCCCCAAAGACTCTGGGCTGTCCCCAAGCCTGGCTTACTTTTTGGAGGGAGCAAAGGCAGAGCAGGGGGCTGAGTGAGTTTTTCTGCACGTGCTGATGTGGTGCACTCAGCTGTCTCTGGGATTCGTAGCGGTCAACAAATGAGAGCCAATTATTTGAACTTGGTTTAAAGGGAAAAAATATTGTGTTGTCTGTTCCGAAAGAGCCTGGGAGTAGGCAGAATGGAGTTTAAGAAGCCAACAGATTGAGGACTGTGGAAATGACCGACATGGAGGGATGAATGAGCAGTAAAACATGAGCATTTGCAAACTTATGTGGGTTTGGAGCTTCGCGGACTGAAGACTTCAGCTGAGCCTGCTTCCCAGCACCACAGCTTCATTAGCTCTGCTTATGCTTTATTATCATTTAAGGCATGTTAAGTACTAGTGAAAGATACTGGATTGACAGCCCCCAAGAGTGAGGCTGTCAACATGCTGCCCTACCAGCACTGTTGTTACTGTGTATTAGTGGTGATAGCCTCAAAGGGGGGGCAGGGGTCTGGTCTTCATGACACATCCAATCCAAGCTGGGTGACTAAAGTGTTTTCAACATTTTTTTAAAAAAGGACACTTTTGTGGTGACATTTTAAGATCACGAAATCATTCAAAAGACTGTTTTGTCATTTCTGACTCAACAGTGAACTTATTTCTTGGAGTGGAGAATATTTTTAAGTTGCATAGGTTTGTCAACATGAGAAAGTTGCAGTTGAATCAATTTTTAAAACTGATATAGTTAAACCAGTGCAAACGTGTGGCAGGAGGCTCTGACTTGTATATGAGTGGCTTATATTTTGGTTTAGTTAAACATGTTCTGAATCAAAGTAAGCTTAAAATAATCCACTTACACCAAAATAAGTGTCTGTGTGGCCTTTTGCACCAATGTAACTATCAGTTTAAATATCCACCTTAAGTTATACCAGTGCAATGGTCTCCTGTAGACAAGGCCCAGGTGTGTAAATGAGTTTATTGCAGAACACTGATCAAGTGTTGCCATTGTTCACTCTGAGCAAAGTAACCGCTCTGACAGTGCTGACTCTCTGGCTTTTTCATGCCAAACACTGTTTATTACAGTGGACTCTCATTCCACTGGTCTGTTTGCTCCTGATAAACACAAAGCAAATTTCGCTCAGTGCCACTAAGCGTCTCGAAGTAACATTTCGTAGTTTAAATAAAACAAATATCTTAGTGAAATGGGACAGTCCAGATGTCCTGAAAGAAGATCCCAGGACATCAAGACTGTCCTGGTAAAGCTGGGATATACTGCTACCTTATGTATGGCCAACAACGGGGCCGATTGTGCTAATGGTGTTTGACATGGAGTTGTACTGAACCACCCTTGTATTTCAAAAAGAAAAGGAGTACTTGTGGCACCTTAGAGATTAACCAATTTATTTGAGCCTTTAAGGTGCCACAAGTCCTCCTTTTCTTTTTGCGAATACAGACTAACGCGGCTGCTACTCTGAAACCTTGTATTTCAAAAATTACCATCTGGTTGTTCAGTGGCCTGGCTTTTGGTCACTACTGAGTCTGACTAGACCTGCATTTGAACAGGTGCCAGGCAGGTAGACCACTCTGGGTTGTCAGTTTGCCCCATTATGGTTGATAATGATTCAAACTCCCCAATAGCACCATGCATGGGCTGGCTGGCTGGTGGTTTGAAATGAGATTGTGTTAGTGACTCTGAAATAAAGGGGGTGGGGGAAGAGTACAGACAAACAAATGAGAAACCCACACTGCCTTAAATTCCTTATCCTTCTGTTACTCGGAGCATTTTCAGATGTGGCAGTGAGTTGTTAGGCTCTGAATCTATTACCTTGTTGGTGAGGTCGGTGCACAACTGACCTTCCAGGTCCTGAGAAAAGGGACAAATCCAGGAGGGACTGTGGGGCAGTGCTTACCATTCAGGGCCATTGGGATTATTTGGTTGAGGAGATAATCAGACCACTGCAGTAAAATGATTAACATTCAGCAATGTCTGGCTGGACTTCCATGAGCCTGACTTCTGCTGTTCTTGAAGGGTGCGTGACTGTGGGAGAAGGTGCAGAGGCAGCAAGAATCCTGACCCTAGACTGGGCAGGTAGACGGGTGGGATGGCGCAGCTGCAGGGGGATTGCTGGCGGGGGTGGGAACATGGGTGCATAGTAGCTGGAAGCCCAAGGCTAACCCGGGGGGAAACACGTGCCGTACTTCCAACAGGTAGCTAAAGATGCTTCCTTGCATCCCTATGGATGCCCTGCCTAGATCAGCAACTTGCAAGCAGAACTTCTCCGGAGACTGCCGCTCAGATGCCAGGCCTCGTGTGCTGCACCCTCCACTCTCTATCTGGTTAAGTGCTTTTGGCCTCCCTTGGATCCATGGAGAGGCAGGAGAGCTTATGTCACACAGGGATCCCGGGGCTGCATCCGCTGGGTGCACGTGAAACAAATGGCTCCAGCACACCGTATCCCCTGTGGCTGAGCCAAAAGGCCACAGGGTTGGTGGGAACCAACAAGTAGTTTATGTGAATGTGGGAAGCTCTTACCTGGGCCCTATGGCTCAAAGGAGAGGGAGACTCTTATTGGTCCCCTTCCTGTAGCCCCAGGCCCGCTGGGCAGGCCAGTGCCTGTTCATTCAGGCACAGTCCCACCGAATAACAAGTGGGGACAAACGTTTGAATTTTGTGTGTGCCTCCACTTGACAGCTTCCTATTGAAAGCCCTGGGATGACAGGGTGCTGGAACTTTCCCTCTCCTGCCTATCATTTGACCTGCTCTTTCTAGTCTCTCGTCCATAATGACTAACCGCTATGCTTTCCTTTACAGCCTCTGCCTTTCCTCCGTCTCTTCCTCCTTGCTGCCTTTCAGCTGCTCATGAGTCATTCTGTGCTGCTTTGCCCGCCACCCACTTGCTTCACTGAGCTTAAAAAAGCTATTTCGAGCACACTCTGCAGGAGGATCACAGGCTGGGGAACCCAGCTCCAAAAGAGCCATCCCTTGGACAAGAAATTCCTAGCCCTGGATCAAAGCCCAAAGAACTAAAGCAGAGAGAAGCAGCAGGGTCTAGTGGAGCGTGCACTTGATTGGGACTCGGGGTACTTGGAGTCTATTCCTGCCTCTGCTCTGACCTCCAACAAGTCATTTTGCCTCTTTAGAGTTGATGCAGACAAATGGTAGGAGAAAGTTCCTGCCGTGACGAACTGTCTCTTGCTATGTGTCCGTGTAGCACCCAACACAGTGTGGTCCTGATCTCTAAGCACGAGTACTACCATAATGTTACTAATAATTTCCAAAAGGGCCCACTGATTGCAGGTGTCTCGATTTTTAGGGGCCCAGCTGGAGACCCCTTGGGCCTGTTTTTTCAGAGATTCTGCAGCCCGGGTGACTTCATTGGGGGTAGTAGATCCAGAGTCTTGTCTCTTTACATCCCCACGGTCTGTTTATTGGGGCAATGTGGAGTGATGTCCCAGGAATCTCAGGCATGTGCCCGGTTTATTACTGGTGATTGCTGGGAGCTGTGTGTGCTGCCCTTGTCTCCCTTGCTGAAAAGCTACTGCATTCTCCTTAAACAGCACTGAAATTTTGTTTCATTCATGAGGAATCTGTTGCTATAGAAATTGAATCTTTGTTCCCCTTTTTCTGTCTGTAAAGGGATATAAGTTACACTTTAAGTTCAATTTATTCTTTGCTATGTATTCATTAAATCCTGGTTAGTTACTGCATTATTTAATGGAGTTGATGATGTAATTAAACCATAGGCAGACATTAACAACCAGAAAAGGAGTACTTGTGGCACAAGTCCTCCTTTTCTTTTTGCGAATACAGACTAACACGGCTGCTACTCTGAAACCTGTCATTAACAACCAGAACCGTCAGGGAGGTTTAGGATCTTTTACTAATATGTTCCTAGCATTACACAGCTTCTAATTTTATAACAGTTACTCTAACAAGTTGGCTAGATCCACACACTTCAAGCATACTGAAAACACAAACCATCGTGCTTGAGAAGTGCAGGGATAGGGATGCAGCTGAGGGTTTCATCACCCATGACTTCTGCTCCTTTGCTCTACTATAAAATATCCCAGTGCAGATGACCTCTTGCTATAGACTAGGACTCTGTCTCCTTTCTTTTGTTTTGCTTCATGTTCTAGGTTTGCCGTGTTCAGATTACAAGTTCTTAGAGGCTCACTTTTTAATTCTAATTTTTAAAAAAATCATTGAAATACCATGCAGCAGTCACATCACTCTCTGCACTTTGTTGTTTATTATTAATAATGGCAGAGCCCAACAAGGCATTGGAGTGAGCTGTCCTTGGAGAGCCTCAGGTGAAAAATAATGTAGCTACCACGTTAATAATTGTTCAGGAATTACGCCTCACTATTTGGGGGCATCACTGTTGTCAAAGCCAGGAATAGAACTCAGGACTCCTGAGTGCCAGCAGCCCACTGCGCTAACCACTAGTGATCACTAACGGTCCAGGGTGAAAGCCAGTCCTACCTCTCTAGTGAAATCAATGGCATCCTTCCCACAGCCATCCATGGATGTCCAATCAGGGCCTTGATCAGTTTTCTGGGTGAGTGTGATTCCACACAGGAAGTGGTCCCAACCTCCCTAAGGCCAAATTGGGGAACTGGTGGTTCAGCCAGGATTAGAACTCAAGATCCTTCTCCAGGGAAACCACTGCCCAGACCTGATCTTTAGTCAGCATTGTCTCGATAGGTGTGTAATCAACCCTTTGGCAGGGACAAGATGGGGCCTTAAAGGCAAGCCCCAGGACAGGCGGTCATCTACCTGAGTTCATGCTTAGGTTTCTTGAGGCTGTCCCTTCTCTCACGCATGCTGATTTTACACGGATTAACCTCAGTCGACTTACTCCTGACTTACGTTGGTGTGTGATAAAGGGCTTCAGCCCCCTTATGTTTCCTTAACCAAGTTGGGTTACGTTCCTGTGACTGTAATGTGGGGATAACAACAATCTCCCCTTGCCACCCAAGGCTGCAGTGAGTAGACATCTGTTATGCATTGCCAAGGACTTTGAGATCCTCGGACAGGAAGAAAGCCTTATTTTTGCTATAAGGGAACGTGCTCAGAGTATGCTGTCACCTATGTATGCCGTCCTAGGGGCAATAATGTCAGTGTGTCTAGGGCTTGATTCTCAGTGACACTATGCTCACTCTGGCAGCTTACAGGGGGCTGGGAGTGGGGATCACGTCCATGCAGAGGGCCCCCCTATCTGGTTTAGTCTGCCACAAGGGCTCTGGACTCCCTGTTCCAAGCCCTGCATAGGGGGCAAACAATATAAGTTAGAACAGCCCTATCTTGCTAGACATGACATGGCCCTAAAATATGAGAACTGCAAAGGTGGTTTAAAGCAACCTCAGTCCCCCACACTGTGTCCTGCCCCACACCCAGAAATGGAGTCCCCAAGAATCAAGCCCATAACGTCTCCACTCTTAGTCCTTGTCTATACATGCAGCGTGGAGTAGGGTCTGTGTGACACGCTGCAGGGAAAGGCAGGCTGCGTCCACACTCCGGTGTGTACACATGCGGCAGAGGGGAGACAGCAGGATGCTACACTGCTAAAAATAGTAGTGGAGAGGGGCGAGGCTGTGTGTGTGTGTGTGTGTAGAGCTGTATAGGGTATGTCCCCTGGGGTTCTGGCGTGGCTGTACGCTACTTGCCTAAGCAGCACCTCACTGTCTAGGCTGCTGTTTACACCTGTGCTGGCTGGGCGTGCAGTGTCTGTACTCTACACGCTGCTGTAACGTAGGCCTTGCCTTAGGCTATGTCTACACTAGAGAGCTTACAGCGGCATGACTGGAGGGATGCAGCTGCGCCACTGTAAGATCTCTCGCTCTGGGCCGATGGGAGAGAGCACTCCCATAGACATCCTTCATCCACCCTCAACCAGCAATGGAAGAAGCTCTCGCTTCATTTATGCCAGTGAAACTTATGTCGCTCGGGGGGGGGGGTGGAATATTCACACCCTTGAGCAACATACATTTTGCCAACATAAGTGGTGGTGTAGACATAGCCTTCGTCACTGCTAGAGTTACCGACATAATACGAATCATCCTGATTCACTTTTAAATTCCCAAAGATCATAGCACATACCCAAACAGACCAGCAAACAAGCCCACTCAGGCCTGCTCATCGCTGATCAGGACGCAGCAGAGGATAAGCCAGGCAGGAAAGTTCATGGGCCCACGCAGTGGTCAGCACCGAAGGATGGGAATGGAGCTATCCAATGCAGGACCATCACGGGTGTGCCCAAGGATCTTGCATTGTCGGGAGGTAGGCAGCCATGGCACGGCTGGGGTTCTTTCATCCAGTTTGCCTAGTTACTATGGGCACTGTGCTGGAGGCTTAGGGGAATGTGGTGATAACTTCCCACTGAGGTCGTGTTGAGAGAGCGCTTCCTGGTGCCTTATCTGCCCAGGGATATCAGCAGCAAGGATCTTATCCAATTTTAATTACCAGGCCTATATTTGCACTAATTGGCTCTCTGGAGTAAAGTTACTTCCAATCTGTATATTATGGGTGCACAGCAGGAAGCGTGTGTGATGATCTGTCAAGGATCAGCTGTAACTACAAACAAAGAGCAGGGGATTGGGTGAGTGAGTGAAACAAATGTGTGTGTGATATGCACTGTGGACAGAGCTCCGGAATGAATTCCTCTAACCCTACCCCTTGCCTAAGGGCATCTGCCATGGACTCCTCCTTGCACCTGATGCAAATACTTCAGTCAGTTGCAAATGTAGCAACGTGGACTGGGTTTCTGCTTTTGGGACTTCAGTAAATTGGGGCACCAGGAGCAGTTGCGTTACTGTGCACTCAGGAAGGGCCATGACTTAGGAAAGCAAAACAGACAATGATTCTTACATACGTCTGCAGGTCTGTGCTCAGAATCCACTCCAGCTTGGCACACCAATCCAGCTGTAGTTCTCCTCCACCCAGAGTGTGCAGCCCGATTCCACTGTACGTGGGCACAAACCTGTGATTCAGCTTCTGCCTTCAGTGGAGGAACAGACTGAGCTGTTCCTCCCAGGTTATGAATCTTATTGTTCTATACAAAAGCATGCCCATGTTGTTGGCTAATGCTCTTCATCTCTAAAAGCCCCCTGTGCGTTGTAAGCAGGATTGTTTTATATCCCCTCATGATAAAAAGTGCATAGCAATTAGGAAAAGTCCGGAGGAAAATATTGTCTCTGAATACTTACCAAGGTTTCACAACTGAGAAGTTGTGCTCTGATGCTGGAATGTACATTTGGACTCCGCTTTACTCTGTAATTAGCCCATATTTGTCTCTGACTTCAACTAATATTTAGCAGTTTGGAGCTTGGGACCCACATTACTTCAGCAAAGCAATAAAAAAAAAATAGAGAGGTAATTGAAATGCTGCTGGGTTCCTGTGGGACTCTAGTATGTTGCTTCACTCTGCTGAATGATAAAGATATGTTGCCCTGATCAGAGGCAGATAAGTAGGCTGGCTGATGAGGCTGAATCCCACAGGCAAGCCCTAATCTAGCACTCTGTTTGTTAACTATCAGTCTTTTTGTGATATTTGGTTTGCATAATGTGATAATATAATAACGTGATCATTCTTTAAGGGGAAATGAATCCAAATTAGGGGTAGTGGGGTGGAGGGTGGAGAAGCAATGCAGTCAAATCTCTTTCTCCATGGCAGATTTTATCATACGCTCAATGAGCCAATTCTCAAGGCTTCATTTTGGGCCAATTTACTGCCCATTTTGGAATCCACTTAACTTGCGCAGTGTGAAGCAATAACCAGCTTGTGGTCAAACTCTGTACCATACACAGGAGTGTGTGTGTCCTTTTATTTTCAGTAGTTACTGCTGATATTGCAATGGATCCCTAAAGGTTCCCGCTGGGATTGTGTTAGGTGCTGGAAATAGAACGGAAACAGCCCATGCCTCTGAGGCCCTACAATGGTCAAGACATGGATGGACAAAGGGTAGGAGATATCTATGTATGTGTGGATATGTATGTACAGTAACGGTCAGATCCTCAGCAGGTAGAAATGGTGCAGCTCCGTAGAAGATAATGGAGTTACACTGCCAATTTAGTATATGAACTTAAGCCCTAGCCCCTGTGTATGGAACAGAAACCTACACTTTCCCTGAATCCAGAACACATCAACAAAACTTCTTCAAAGAACTTCCATCTGGGGTCATTATGTGCTTCCCACCTAAACGACCCCCGCAGTTTCAAATAATGATGGCATAATAAATATAATGACAATATAATGCAATGTTGTGAGCTTCTAATGAGCTGCCACCTTCACCCAAGACTGGGTGAGATCATCTCTGTGTATTGTTTTATGTTTAGAAAACACTTTGGGGCACTTTGGCATGAAAAGCACTACACAAATATAGGCAATTGCTATTCTATTCTATTTTAGTCACATCACAAAGTAACACATTATCCTGGGGGAAAAAAACAAAACTGAAAATAATGCAGAGCAGAAGGTAGGTAAGAAATAGATTTTTTTTAAAATCTAGTCTCTGTACTCATATCAGAGCTCCGAAGAAAATCAGAGAGCCAATCATGGTCCAGATTCTCACTAACCTCCTATCGCTGGGACATCCTCATCAAATTTTGGCTTGAAGGTTTCTTCATTCTGGTCAGTGTGGGCATGTTGCATTAATTAGACAGTTGATGTTACCTTTTCAAAGGGGCTTTTGTTTAGTTTTGTTTTTTCACATTTCTTACTCAGGCAAAACTCCCTTTGAAATCAATGGGTGGGAGTTTAGTCTGAGAGAGTTAAGGAACCAATCCTGCCAACACTTTGTTGGCTAATGTGTATGATGTCACTGACATTGGTGGGACAGATTGGCAGTAGTAGGTAGGGTGCTATGCCTTGTATGCGTTAGTTTTTTACTTTAGCTAAGGACTTCATGATTTGATCCATTGTTACTTACTCAACATTTTTTATTTCGATTGTTGAGTAGAGATGAGCTCCAAAATGAAATCTAGCAGCCAAACAAGTCCTCAAACTTCGGGAAAGTTTAAATCTACATCCACATCTTGAATACTATGTCTCAGGCCAGTCTCTGGCCTGCTAGGCCATCTAGTTTGTATCCTTCTGAGAGTAACTCCAGATGCTACTCTTATTATGCACACTCCTTTCTTGATTCTTACTAAACTAATTGCCAGAATAATATCCTGCACCAGTGAGTTTCACATGTTAATTATTTATTGTAATAAGTGTTTCCTTTTATTCATTTTAAATGTATTGCCTTTTAATTCTATCAAGTGCTCACTTTTCCTTGCATTATGGAAAAGGTTAAATATTATTGCTGCTAATGGGAACAAAGTGAATTAGGCAGAGAAAATATGCCTAGAAGGAGAAATTCAGAAATTGGTCTGGAGTCCTTTGTTCATCCACCAAGCAGAAGGAACAGCTAAGTGGTAGCTTTCCCCACACGCTGTGCCCTGCCCATGTGGCTCAACCCTGACTTAGAGGGACTACTACTACCCTGACTTAGAAGGGTGATGGGGAGGTTGGCCTCCATTAAAACCAAATTCTTCATTGCTCTGCTAAGATTAGTGGCAAGGAGGACAATCAGTGCCACTTGGGATACTAGTCTTTATGATATAGAAACCTGTCCATCAGGCCAGTGTGTATTGAAATCTGGGCTGTCTCCTGCTCTAGGGGAAGGGTGCTGGACAACTACCTGGGAGTCACAGAAAGGCCTCCATTGTTCTCTAGAGTTTTGTCAGTAATTAAAAAAAAAAAGTGTCTACCTGTTATTGGAGTTAAAACAAACAAACAAACAACAAAAAAAAACCCACCTTCATAATACAAAGCAAATGTAATGGATGCAGAAGTGTCTGCCTGGGTTTGCAGAAAGCCTGAAACAGTATCCCTGAGATGTGAATTGTCCCATTTGTTTCCAATGCTAATGGTACTTTAAAGGTCAGTATTGTGAACTGCATCACTGTTCACCAAAGCATGTAAGAAAGGAGAAGGATCCTAGTCTGAAGCTCTACGCGAGTGTTGAGATGTGAGCCAATAACAATACCTGCTGGGGTTGGAGGGGAGTGGGAAGGAAGGGAAAATTGCTTCCGTTTTCCTGAAGTGTGGGCTCAGCTTTTGAAAGTTAGGGAAATTTTGCATTATGCAGTGGACGGACATTCACTAACTCATCTCAGGCAAGCCACTGGACAGCTGTTAGAGAGGAACTACTTTTGAACATTGTCAGCTTGGTTGGCTGGGCTAGATTTGAAAGTGGGGGCGGGGGGAGACAGAGTCCAAGCGTCAGTCTCCTGGGCCATTCAATCCCTTGGTCTACTAAACATTCAGTAGGCCAGCTCCTCAGCTGGTGTAAAATGGCATAGCTGCATGACCTTCAGGGGAGTGATGCCAGTTTACTCCAGTTGAGAATCTGGCCCAATACTTGTCTCATTTCACTACAGTATGGTTCCTGGTAAGGTTGGCTCAGGAACAACAGTGCTAGTTTAAAAGCAATCCTTAATTTCAACCCAGCTGGGAAGGTCTGGATGGTCTATTCGGGATCCCCTCCCTCATTCTGACACATCATACTTTTCTATCCTACACATGATAGCTCAATATTTCTATTTTGCCCACCGCCTCCTTCTCCCCCACTTCCCAGACTCCAGCAGCCTTTGGAAACTGACCTCTCTATAACTGAACAAAAGCCCAAGGTCACTGTGGGAAGGTTCCTTGGAGGCCAGCCCTCCTCTTCCAAACTCCTCACCAGCATCATGTCAGCAGGGAACTGAGACAAGATGTACCTTCCTCACTTGTGGAAAAGTCCACATCCTTTTTGTGTGGCTGTGAGAGTGGAGGAGTTTCTTTTGATGGGCTCTCATCTCACTCGAGCAGAGGTCCTCAGAATGACTCAGACGTTGTGGGGGAATCTTTCCCATATTGTGAATCTTGGACAAAGCAATAACGAGTTCCCGATCCTCTTTGGACAGGGCTTCATTATACTGTTCCCTGCCCAAAGCACCTTTCCCTATCAACCTCACTCAGGGTTTGTTTCATAGCTATCTCTCTTTCTCTATTTTATACCCTGAGGTGAATGTGGGACTCTTGGATCATCTGGGATTTCAGTGGGCATTATGAGCTTTCGAACAATAGTGCATGCTTCTGATTCAAAAGTGGGTCATGTACAGTGGTATGCTGGAGAAGCTTTGATGTGTAAAGAAAGGGAAGGAGGACTGGGGAACTCGCTGCTTGCTGGTACTATTCAAATGCCAGTGAGCACCTGTCCAACTGAACTGATTTTACTCATGCAGTGCTGGGAGTTTGACCTGGCGCAGTCGCTGCTCTGTACTGATTCCCTGACTTCTCTCCATGTTACAGCAATTACTGCTGGCTGCACCACTGCGCAACTTGTGACAGAGGAATGACAGGGCCAGCCGGGGGGAACCTGGAGTCAAGGCAGAGTGGCTGTGGCTGGAGAATGCAGTCGAATGTGGTGTCTCCAGCTCAGTCACTATGTATTTTCTCTGGGCCTTTCTTTTCCTGTATCACCCAAGCCATGCCTGCCTTTCCTCTGTTTGGGATCCTTAAATAAAAGGAGCTTTATGCGCATGCAAGGCTTTCGTAGCTGTCGCAGGGTAGATAATGGCAAGAAGAGAGAAGATGGCCCAGGAGAACTGACCCCTGGGCCTGTTTCTCCATTGGCCTGCATCTTGTGTTGTCACTGCCACCTTTACAAAATGGGTGTCTCTCATTACCATTCGGGTAGTAATGTTTTGTGCCATGAATTACATCACCAGCTGCAAGGCTCTGGAGAATCAGACCCTGTATTTTCCCCTTCACAGATTCTATTAGACAGTCTGTTCTGCGCATCAGATATAATATCGCAATAGCTATTGTTCTACAAGTCTGCTCTTATGACCCCAAAAATCAGGATTCCCCCTGCATTCCCCACCTTACTGGTGAGTGTAACAAACTCAGAAAAAAGAAGCGTATTAATAATAATTACCCAAAAAGAAAAAAACTTTCTTTTTTTTAATGAGCTCTATAAAAAATAAGTTCCTTAATTAAAAAGCTTTTTACTTTGGAGATAGCAACAACACTTCAGAGAACTCCAAACGGCTCCGGCCGTGAATGAAGATGAAATGAACAAACCTGTCAGATAGCTCCTTATAAGAGCATGAAAGAGAAACCTGAAAGTCAAAGGTCAGATGAAAGAGATCACTCAGATCCGAGGAACTATCAACAAGACACTAATTGCACTGAAAGGAGGAGACAGATGGAAAGAAACAAAGCAAGAAAACATCTTTGGGACAAGCATAATTTAAAAACAAAAGTTTGGGGAAGAAAAAGCACCAAGCATTGGTGCAGGAGATAAACAGATGGTGACCCCATTCGTGCCTTGCAGGGTGGAAGGTTTTGGAATTTACGGGTGGACCAAGTCACACATTAGCACCTCTCTGCTGATTCCTTGTGGAAATTGGTTCTGGGGATGGGCTCTCCATAGAAACTGTTGAATAGGAGAAGGCCAGAGAGCAATACACATTCATATACACCTGTGCAAAACAGGTATAAAGTTCTACCAAACCACAATGCTTGCATTCCACACCCCCTTCATATGGGGGCAGTTAACAACACAGTGATCAATTTGGCCCAGGACATTCAGGACTCGTTGTGATAAATATGTCAATTTCCTGCAACATCCTTGGAAAAAGTGTTGAATTAAGTTTGTGTCTTTGGAGTCAATTAAATGCAAAGGTTTTGTATTATTGTGGGTTGAGATGTGACTACTCTAGGGGGCAGAGGGGATGTGAATCCTGCACTTCAAAGGACTGTACTGAATGATGTGCCAGACAAGAATAGACTTTTGGGACAAACAGTGGCAAGTTGTTTGCCTGGGGAGGTGAATGCAAATTTCCCACCTCTGCTTATGCAAAACCCCAGCCTTTTGCAGGTAAGCCCCAGGGAGAGTACCATTGTCTGCTATTTATCAGATAGTGCTACTCTCCATAATTTTTCACTGTAATCTGTGGGGTTCCTGAAGTCTCAAGATCAAAGGCCCCAAGCTGTATAAAAGAAAGACTGAGCTATTCATGGCTATTCTGGTTCTGAATCTGAGATAGCTGTGAACCTGTAACCAAGCAGAAAACTCAGAGCCTGAGACTGGATTTGGGAGTGACCTCTGGCAAGCTTTGTAGCATACATGTAGGTTCTGTTATTGCTTTTAATGTGTTTTCTCTGTAATGCTTTTACCGTAAGAATAAATGTACTTGCTTTTAAAGAGCTCTGTGGTAACCTACAGGCAATTATAGATGTTCATAGCCTTCAGAGAGAAAGCAAAGCACAGATGCTGGCCTGTTTGAGCAGTCAGGCTTGCTGGGCATATCCGTGTCGGCAAGGAATTGTACAGCCTGAAAAAGCCTGGTCAGGAGGGAGACAGAGAGGTGGGTCTCTCCCAAAAATAGGTGATGGCTGAGGAGCCTAGAATGCAGGCCCTTGATGAACCACAGAGGGGGAAATACAGGTACAGTTGGCCTGAACTGTGACAATTATTCTGGCTGTTTTTGCTACTGGAGAGACCTCCACAGCTTGGACAAGGATGTTTAACAAGTAATCAGCACTAGGACCATACCAGGCCTGAGGCAATTCTCCTTTCAAGGAGAATCTCAGAGGCTTGTGATGTGAGGTCAGACTAAACAAAAAAATGCGGGACTGTCCTTGGAAATGTGTAAAGCTCCCCTTTGTGGTCAGTTGGTTGGCAGGATTTGCCTGTGGAGAAAGAGCTCAGGAGGCTTCATTTCCGTGCCCTCTTCTTGCAGGGTCTTAATGCAGAGGCTGCTGCACTACAATGTAAAGCAAATCATATGGAGCAAGAGTGTGTGTATTTCTTTCCTATGGCAGAGAGTTGAGCCAGCCTGGCTGGTTGCAAGGTGTCTTCGGTCGTTTAGCTCACTCACGGTAACTGAGACTGCAGCCCAGGAGGTAGAGAGAAGGGGAGTAAGACAAACCCAGTCCTAGGAAGGGATAAAAGAGGGAGCTAATGAGATGTGGAGAGGGGAGAAAGGTTTCCTGTGGCTGCCCTCTGCTTTGTGCAGCCCACGGGGACTGCTGGTGCCAGAGCTGGTCTCCCTTTTGTGCAGCCCTTCACTGAGCCTCATGTTATGACTGTGGCTCATGGTGGGCAGCCCTTGTGGTGAGGCAGATGCAGATCAATAGCCACTAGGGACAGCTGAAGGCATGGCTGAGTGAGGCATAATCCACGGGTCTAAGCCCCAGCCAGCCAAGTGCAGAGAAGCCACTTTTAATTTGCCAGCAGCAAGACATGTGAGTCGATCCATTGGGGCTGGTCCAACGGGCCATGGAGTGGGCTCCTAGCTAGCAATGTGTGTGTTTGCGTGGGGGGAGTTAACATAGTCCCTTGCTCTGAAACAATAATAAGCCATCTGCATGGAGCATATTGCACTGGATCGTTTCCTATTTCCGGTTCATAACCATTCACTTAAAGCTTTATCACCAAGTAAGACAAACCTTATGGTTTGAGAATCTATCCCTCCTATTGCTTTTTCTGAATGGGCCATGGGAAATTATAGGCTGCAGCAGCAGGCAAAATAACCTTTGTAAATTATGATGATTGGGTCTCCCCCCCCCCCCCCTGCACTCATCCCTGTGTGGGGGGCGAGTTTTCTTTCTGCTTTTGCTACCATCTGGCAAAAGGCCAGCCCAAAACAGAAATAATTTACATTGAGGCCAGTCAACCTAGCTTCATATTTGGCTACTCATCTGCTTGATTAATGGAATGTGGGATCCTGGCTGTGACAACACCCTGTTTGTTATATTTACACCCGCTATCCCTCCAGATCTACTTCTCTCAGCTTTCCCTCTGGGGAATCATAGAATCATAGAATATCAGGGTTGGAAGGGACCCCAGAAGGTCATCTAGTCCAACCCCCTGCTCAAAGCAGGACCAATTCCCAGTTAAATCATCCCAGCCAGGGCTTTGTCAAGCCTGACCTTAAAAACCTCTAAGGAAGGAGATTCTACCACCTCCCTAGGTAACGCATTCCAGTGTTTCACCACCCTCTTAGTGAAAAAGTTTTTCCTAATATCCAATCTAAACCTCCCCCACTGCAACTTGAGACCATTACTCCTCGTTCTGTCATCTGCTACCATTGAGAACAGTCTAGAGCCATCCTCTTTGGAACCCCCTTTCAGGTAGTTGAAAGCAGCTATCAAATCCCCCCTCATTCTTCTCTTCTGCAGGCTAAACAATCCCAGCTCCCTCAGCCTCTCCTCATAACTCATGTGTTCCAGTCCCCTAATCATTTTTGTTGCCCTAAAGCCAAGAGCGAGGCCGCATTCAAGTGATGGTCAATGGTTAGCCTTCTCTCAGTGCTATTTCCCTTATTTATAATCCCTGCCCTCCTCTCCCACCTATGGGAGCACTTTATTATGAGCCATGGAGAAGCGCAAAGCGCTCCTTGAACTCCTTAGATCAGCGCTGGTCTTTCTGAGATGAACAATGTGAACAACAGAGTGACAGGTAGCCAGCTGCCGTTGCTCACCGTGGCCTGAGCTCTCCATCTGGTCTGTGGCTACTTCATTGTAAATCACGTGCCATGCAGGGAACTAGTTTAGCCAGGCCTCTTATTTATTTTATTGCACAGTGCCATAAATCTGCATCATCTTTCATCAGGTGTTGTGTTTGAAATACACCTCTTCCAGGTCAGTAGAAGATCTAATTCCCAGCCTTGTTTCGTGTACACTCTGGGAATCAAGGAAAGAAGGCAGAAGATGGTCTGGCCCTTTAATGCAGGAAGGAACTGGGTCCTGTGACTCCACCTACCTTCAGAGAAGCCCCCCAGATAGAAACTAGAAAACAGCCAGACACTCTGGAGATCATGAGACTAACAAAGTTAACCCTTTGCATAACTCCCAGAGAAGTCAGTGGAGGGATGAACTGGCCCCAAGATATCTCAAAGACATGTTGAAAATCCCTGTTTCATTAATTTTTTGTTTGTTTTTGTTTTTTGTGTGTCTGTGTGCATTCTCTCCCCTCTTATAGGAGCCTGGCAGACAGTTGAGACCCAAATTCACATTTGTGACTAGGACTGTTTGCTTAGCTAGTCATAGCATATCAGAGCTGGGCATGTGCCAGATGATCGGGTAGTGGGAAGCTGCTAATAACTGGAGCTGGCCAGAAAATGTTTCGAAATTTTGAAGAAAAAATACAAAAAAAGTTGGAAAATGTTCCCGACAAAATTATTTCATTTTTTTTCAACAAGGTCTGATAATAATTCTTGTTGTTCCTTAGAAGCCGGATCACCTGGTGAAGATTTGCATACCTGAGTCAACAGACTTATTTCAGCTGAGAATCTCGCCTGAAAACTTTACCTTTTTATTCATTTAACGAGCTAAAAGTAATAACAAGGGTTGGGGACCTTAGATTCTGGCCAAGAAGTGGACTAGATCCTTACAGCACTTTCCTGTATTCCTGACTAGAAGTGGGGAAGACCTATGCAAAGCTTGGCTCTTCATAACACAAACACTCCTCCTCACTCTCTACAAGCAGGCTATACTGCTGTAGCCACAGGATGCATGTGGCTGCTGGAGACTTACCTTCCCCCCCATCGAGTCCTCTCTTGAATTCTGCCCAAGTCCTAGCCAATTTTAGAGACAAACACAACGAGACTTGATGTGTTTTTCCTCACCCCTCTCTCCAACTCCTCCTGTTTCTCAAATGAACTCCTTCAAGAAATGAAACGTCCCTTTGTGTGACAGCAAACACAGATATTTCACAGGCACTCTCGTGGGACGGCTTTCATGTTTCCAAGTGTATTTAATGTGTGGGGCCCTTGGCAGCTCAAGGACGGCATTTCAAGTTGGGTAAAAAGACTGAAGCAAAGTTTTGATTGCTGAAAGAAACAGATCCTTAACAGACTTGATTGATAAAACATCGCACTTGGGCCGATTAAAGCAGGCAGCTCAGAAGTTTTTGCAAAGAAAGGAACAATTGACTTGGGTGTCATACTTCCATTAGATCCCCAGAATAAGACTGCTGAAGCTTTAAATATTTATGAAGGTGAAAACTGGTTGGGAGCTCCAGCAGCATGAGAGTGCAAAGCCCTGGGACCTGCAGACAGGGGTGGTGCTGGCTGCTGGTTAGAAATGAGGTTCACGGGTACTGCTTTACTGGGCAGAGAAGGAAATGGCACACGTCTTTAGCATAAAGAGTTGCGTAATGTTTGGTTAATAAGGGCATGGTTGGGGCAAATAGGGTGCCATTTCCTCATCTCCTTGCAAGTTATCTTGGTTGCAGTTTGTTTGTTGAGGAGTATTACACTGGGAATGTGTGGGACAGTTGACTATTTACCAGATAGGGCTACTCTCCATAAATCCACACTGGATCTGTGGGGTTTTTATGGAGAATTGCATGGAGCATGGAGAATTGCACGTCTTCCTCCTTGGCACATCACAGAGGTCCCTGTAGAGAAGTGACCTGCACCTGCTGACAGAATCTGTAATGCAAACACCTACATTTGCCCTTGATCATTAATTAAGCCTCACCACATCCCTATAAGGGCTTGATCCTCTGAGCTCCCACTGGAAGTTGATAGATCCTTGTGGCACTCCTCCATATTCCTTCCTCAGCATGGGGAACTCATTGCCATAGGATGTCATTTCAGTCCCTTCAAAGAGCACCTCAATGGATCAGTTTGCTAGAGGGATGTAATGAGGCTTAATTAACTATGGCCAAATTGTGAACCCCTTACTCAAGCAGTTATTCCTATGTGTTGGCTATTTGCAGCGTAAAGTACTATTCCGTGTGAGTAAGGGCATTGGAATTTGGCCTTGTATATAAGTACAAAGTATTTCCTGTAGCATAATAAAAGGCAGGTTGAAAGTCCCTGTTTCAATGATTTTTTGTGTGTGTGTGAGAGCGAATATTCTCTTGTCAGTCACTGTAACTTAGCTGATACACACACATACCCATTGTACAATACCCTAAAGTATCTATGCAAATTGGATCTTAATAGCATTCAGATAAATGGTTTAAGGAAGAAAAGGGATACAATAGTGTGTCACAGAGTTAATGTTATAGGCTCTACCTTCCAAATTGGCTCAGAGAAATTAGCAGGAAGGAAGGAAGGATCAGACAAAATAATAAACCTGCTTACCTGCTCATTAATTTAATCTTTTCTCTTTCTCTCTCGCTCTCCCTTTCTCATAGCTTTTGTGGTTTCTATAACTGTGGAATAACAACGGAATTGCAAAATCCTAGATGAAAGGGAGACTAGGTCTGAAAGCACAAAGATTAAAGAAGAGTTTTTAGGATTTGTCTTGGATTATTATTAATATTATTATTATTATTTTATTTTATCTTTCAGGTTTGTGATGGTTATTCCCTGTTCTTCTCACAGCTATTCTTCTGGATGTACTTATAGAGCACAGAAGCAGAGCATAGAGGCTCTTGGGTAAGTTCCCTGCATTTTTCTGAGGACATTATTGAAAATACTGATTATCAATGGAGCAGGCTGCGGGAACCTTATAAACCTCTAAAAATGAACTTTCTTTTAGCTGTATTTGTAACAGAGATGGGTCCAGACATGCCCCCTCCCCCAGATCCAAACACCTAAACTTTGAAGTAGTTCAGATTTAAATCCAAACTTTGTAGTTTTGGGCTTCGCTCTCATTTCTATACAGCTGAAAGGAGGTTTACATAACCACAGCTGGGTAGTTTCTTTTAATAGGATGTCTCTTTCTGTGGTCTGTTGCTTGTTGAAAAATGGTTACCCTAGTCCTGGACAGGTGACCAAAAGGAGTATTCCAAAGTATACACCCATGTCAAATTAGTTTTCTCTTGTTGAGGCCGGGGATGGGAGCTAGTGAGTTGATTCTCCTGTTGTTTGCTCAGCAGTTTGTTCTGTGGCTATGCACATTTATCCGTTGTGCAGGCAGATCCTTTCCTTTAGTGTAGCCTGAACATCTCTGAGCTGTAGTTAGGTACATTTCTGGATATTGGAGATGTAGTGAATAGGCATTTGCAGAGTGTCAGACAAGGGGGAGGTGAAAAAGGGAAAAACAATTTCTAAATCACTCTGGGCCAGATTCTACCACCTCACTCATATTGCTGTCTACCTTACTCCATGATCTGCCCATTGAGTTCACTGGGGCTATTGGGAAAGTGAAGGTATGGCTCCGTGTGAGTAAGAGTGGAAGAAACTGGGTCTAGCTGTGTGGACAAAAATAAAAGACAGCCCTTATCAATGATGTAGTCTTTCCCTGGCGGATGTTCTGAATCTAGCTGGAACCACAAAGCTATGTTTTCGGTAAGGTGAGGATTATCTCAAGAACAGCTTTTCCCACTGGATTTGGCTCTCCCAGTCCTGTCTGGAAGCAAAACCAAAACCAAAGGCTTGGCTCAGATTTGGGGAGGAGGGAAAGAAAGAATTCCCCTTTGCTCCGCACATCAGTACACAACCCTGCCAAAGCAGAATTGTAGCCTTTTACGTACATCTTTGCACAGGGTAATGACAACAAGGTGCAGAGCAATGGGGAATCAGACCCAGGAATTCTTTTAGCACTTATTGTGGACTTTTCACAAAACCAGCAGGGGGAAAAAGAGACCCCAGAGAAAGCTCCTCACAAGTTTTGTGCATGTGCAGCCCCCTGATTCCCAGTGAACTGGGGAGGGCAGAGACAATGCCTGTCTGCAATCGAGATCTCCCTGACATGATCATCAGGCACTTTCTTGTTGGCTGGCTGCTCTTTCATGCAGGGGAGACCTGAAGCATCAAATCAGTGAAGCTCTCAGGCAGAGAGAAAGCTGAGCCAGGCTCAGAATATGATTTATGATGCCACTGAGCGTCTGGTTGGGTTTCGTACTGTAATGGCCTCTCAGAAAAGTAGTATCCAATTAGGTGACCCCCTGGGTCCCTCTTCTGATTTTTTTTGAAGGGAAGGGGGTGTCACTTTTCCATTACTCTTTCAGTAGCCGTGTCGTCGAGGCTGGGATGAGGGACGCCTTGTGAGAGCAGTAACCTCACAAGGTGTCGTGGGGACCACTTAGGAAGCTCCAGAATCTTGGGGGGCGGGGTCGGGGTGGAGGGCGCGGATAATTTGTTGTCTGGTAGAGGCGGCTGCAGTAAGTGAAGCCAGAAGGATAAAACGTCGGATATTACAGCGCACAGCTGTTACGTTCCCAGTGGCCGGGTTTGCAGCCTGCTTCTCCAGTCTGTGACAAGCAAGGCAGCCCGATTCAATGGGGAGAGGAGAGAGAGAAGGCAGACCCAGCTCGAACTACAGCCATGCTCCTTTGAACCAGAAAACGCATAGGAACATATTGGGTAAGGCTCCAGTGGTTCCCAAATTTGTTCCACCGCTTGTGCAGGGAAAGCGCCTGGCGGGCCGGGCCGGTTTGTTTACCTGCCGTGTCCACAGGTTCGGCCGATCACGGCTCCCAGAAGCCGCGGTTCGATGCTCCCGGCCAATGGGAGCTGCTGGAAGCGGCGCGGGCTGAGGGACGTACTGGCCGCTGCTTCCAGCAGCTCCCGTTGGCCAGGAGTGGTGAACCACGGCCACTGGGAGCCACGATCGGCCGAACCTGTGGACGCGGCAGGTAAACCAACCGGCCCAGCCCGCCAGGGGCTTTCCCTGCACAACCAGCAGAACAAGTTTGGGAATCACTGGGGTAAGCCATGAGATGTCAGCAGGGAAGGGGTTAATATAACTACTGTTACTATAATATTACAGTAAAGCTTGGTGCTCCAGCTGATCCCCATTGCATTAAGGGCTGGACATACACCTAATGAGAGCTAGTCCCCACCCCAAAGAACTTACACTGCACCTCAGTCTTGTCTTACTCCTAGAGACTTGCCCAAGGTCCCCCAGGTGGCTCTGTAATGCCAGCAACAGGTCGAACTTGTTGCTCTGTGCTCCTGCTCTCCAGGCAAGAATGGAATGGGAAGGGCGGCCAACCAGCTCTCCCATTCCGGAGGCAGCCTTGCCAGAGCAGCACCCTGTAGAGATGACTGGGAAGCACCATGGCTAGAAGCATTAGGAGCATGTAGTAATCTTGTATGAGGTGAATTCTCAGCTATAAGGCATGCCCCCGCTCTTAGGTAAGAAGATGGGTCTTCCTTCCAGGGTATTGCAGACACACATGCACACTATATACTAAAATAGACCATCCATTGGATTTATGCAAACTGTATTGAGCACTTGGGATAATTATTAATTTTCTCCGAGTTTCAGCACAACTTCTCCACTCTCTCTTACGGTGCAACATGAATCGTATGCTTCACTCTTTGGCCATAATGGTGTAGAATGGCTAACTAACCAACACTGCAGGCTTCACTCACCCATCCTGACAGGTTCCCCTGTAATTGGCCCATGAAATTCCACAGCGGATCTGTGACTGGAGCAATGCTGCAGTTTCATCTCTCCCTTGCATGATACCTCTTTTGAAATGAGCCCAGGAGTAAAAGGTTCCTTTTTCAAGTGCTTCTACCTCCCACCTCTCATTAAACAAAGGGGGGCGAGAGGGGAGAACCCAAGATGATAGACCAACTGTGCTGATTAATTGAAGAACTCTAACTAATGCCCTTTATGTTTTACATAATAATATAAAGCTTTATTCAGAGACAACAGCCTCCTACATCAAAGATTCCTTTCTCTCATTCTGAACTTTTGAGCCCTTCTCCATGCAATTAATGCAGAAAGATCTAAATAAAGTTACACAGAGCAGCCTGCCGATAATATCTTGAACTGTGAAGCAGGGCTCGCTCCGCTCTGCAGGCAGAATCACAAAAGCTGCTTTGCTTGATATTCCTTGCCTGCAGGGTCCCATTTCACTATTGTTAGATTGTGTGTGTGTATGTGTAAAAGGAGAAATTGCTTGAGCTGGCACAGCGACTGGAGGTTGCAATGCTCTTTATCCCACAAAGCTGGCGTAGAAGAGAGGTCTGAGAAGGAAGTAGTGTAATTGATTCTGGAATATCAAAGCCATGCCGGGAAAGCTTGCATCAGGCACTGCACAAATACTTTGGGACAGACTCTGATGCCCTTCCTCACGCCAAGTATCATCTTGCTCAGTGAGCCGTCCCTGTGGAAACCCGTGGGATTAATTGCAGAGTAGTGTGCACTGCCATGTGATTAAGGGCAGCAGAATGTAAACTGTTGTTATGAGTTAACAGGCTTTGCCATGGGCCCAATCTATGGGGTAGTGAGTTGCTCTGCTGCTCAAAGAGCATAGCAGGGAACGAATCTCCTGCTTCAAGAGTGATGTGCCCTGTGTCCTCCCTACGCTTGGCACAGAATACAGCCCCTGTGCGGCAGCTCACCTGCAGGTCCTGGTGTGTTGGAGGGAAGCCAAGGCTCCTTCCACTCCTGGCTCCTGCCTGCCCACTCTCCACCAGCTGCAGGGGATGGGGAGTCTTTCCACTGACTTCTGCCCCATCTAAGCCCCCTTGTGTGTGGGATTTTTGCTTGTGTTCTTCATCACAGCTGGTCTTTTTGCAAAAGCCTGAAAATATGTTTCCTCTCTAGTTTCCACTTGGCAATTAAATGATGACGATTTGCCTCCACCCCTTGTTTTCCAATGAAGCATGAACCAGCATGGAGTAGTTAAAGAGGGGAGTCCATCTGGAGTGGCTAGGAGAGACAATGGGGTGTGAGAGGGTGCTCTCAACGAGGAAGGGAACTTGCAGGCTTAGTAATTGCAGCCTGTGCTGGCCCCATCATGCAGCTGCGACCCCATGCGTCCTGGTATAGTAGAGAGCAGCCGTAAGCAGAAAAGCAAGAGAAATGGTCTGATCTTCTGAGGACTGATTCTACTGCAATGCAGAGAGGGGTCTGAACCAGAACACCAGGTCTGAGCACTGCTAAATGCTTGGTGAGGCCAAATGTGGTCGGGGGGAGTTTGGATTTGGATCCAAAGCTTTGTTGTGGAGAGATCGCCCCCCTCTCTGGGATGTTAAATCTGGCTTCTAAAACCAGGAGTCTGCCACCCACTCACTGTTTTGAGCCTGGGAAAGCCACACACACTCAGCTAACCCACCTGAGGACATGAGAAAGAGGAGCAGATGCTGCGTCAAAGGAGAACTATGCAGAGGAAGCTAGCTATGATTAAGAACGTCCTCCTTCTCCTTTATAGTTCATACGTGTCTTCGTTTCAGAGAGGCCAGTTAGCCTTCGCTGCACGTCAGAGTGTGGCTTTGATGAATAAGGAAGCAGTAAGATTCACTCTGCTGTTCAGGCCTTTGCACCCCATGTATGGTATGTACTCCCTGGTGCCTGGGAGATCCATTCCTTCGTACTGTACAGAGCTTCTATTCCACACCTTATTGCAGGATAAGCTGTACATTTCTGTTCTTAGATCTCTGCAAAATGCTAATTGTGTGCCTGGCCTCTCCAAGATAACAAGGGAAAACCTCCCCTCATTAGCACTGCAGTCTGTGGGTGAAGGAAATCAAATGTTTATTGTAGAAGGAATGCACTTACTGTAAATTCCAACATGTGCTGTGGAAAAATGCCAGCTAAATAGGATTTCAGAAGCACGGGGTGTTTAAATAATAATGAATACCCACTGCTGTTTATTACAGAGTAGAAATGTAATGAAAGACAAAGCTGCAGTTGCATTTCATCTTTTCTTACAGGACACATTGCATCAGGCCTGCAGTTAAAAAGCTGAAAGAAAAAATCTGAGTGACACAGGAACATGATAGCAGTAACTCTGAGCATTTTATAGAGCATTTGATGAACATTAATTCATTCAGCTTCCCAGTATCCCTGTGAGCTGGGTAACTGTTTTCCTCATTTCACTAATGGGGAAACTGAGGCACCGAAAGAGGAGGAGACTTTCCCAAGGTCACGCATCAGGTCAGTATGAGATCGAGCATTGGTGCTCAGGAGTCTGTATTATACCATGACAACAGCCGAGCTCTGAGAGGATCCCAGGAGGAGAAAAGCCAAGGCCATCTGCAGGTCGAGCTCCAAGTCCACAGGCAGAATTGTGTGGGGAGACCCACACTGACAAAAGGAGGAAGTGCTGCAGGTGAAGTTTGAGGAACATTTGCAGAGCTATGTACAACTGCAGGACTGGAACAGCAGGGATGTGGAATAGCTGGGAGGGTTGTCGGAAAATGATTCCGCAAGTCAGAACGAGGACTCGCTGGCCGCACTGAGAGTGGAGAATACTCCTACAAATGCTGTCTGCACTTTGCCAGCTTTAAATAGAACCATAGGGACCAAATTCATGCCTCATGTAATGCCCTTGACTTCAGTGGAATGCAATAGAAATGAATTTGGCCTTAAATCTGTTCCTGAGATGGACACTAAAATTTCCCCAATTTTGTATGTATCTGTCTTTAGGCAAATATCCATCCATTCACATGCAGCGTGCAATAGATCACTGGACTGTGGTCAGGTTGCTAAAGGTATCAGCACCCATTTAAAGAAACAGGCCTATTAAAGGAGTTACAATTTGGGGACAAAAAGAAAAGGAGGACTTGTGGCGCCTTAGAGACTAACCAATTTATTTGAGCATAAGCTTTCGTGAGCTACAGCTCATTTCATCGGATGCATACTGTGGAAAGTGTAGAAGATCTTTTATACACACAAGATAAAAACTAAACTTTCTAAACTACTACATGCCACAAGGGGCCACAGCAATGGTTCCCTCAACCCACCCAGCAATATCGTTAACCTATCCAACTATACTCTCAGCCCAGCAGAAGCAGCTGTCCTATCTCGAGGCCTCTCCTTCTGCCCCTCCACCCTCACGAACATAATACAGTTCTGTGGTGACCTAGAATCCTATTTTCGACGTCTCCGACTCAAGGAATATTTCCAGCATACCTCTGAACAACATACTAATCCACAGAGACCTCCCTACCAACACTACAAAAAGAAGGATTCTAGGTGGACTTCTCCTGAAGGTCGAAACAGCAGACTGGACTTCTACATAGAGTGCTTCCGCCGACGTGCACGGGCTGAAATTGTGGAAAAGCAGCATCACTTGCCCCACTACCTCAGCCATGCAGAACACAATGCCATCCACAGCCTCAGAAACAACTCTGACATCATAATCACAAAGGCTGACAAAGGAGGTGCTGTTGTCATCATGAATAGGTTGGAATATGAACAAGAGGCTGCTCGGCAGCTCTCCAACACCACTTTCTACAAGCCATTAATCTCTGATCCCACTGAGAGTTACCAAAAGAAACTACAGCATTTGCTCAAGAAACTCCCTGAAAAAGCACAAGATCAAATCCGCACAGACACATCCCTGGAACCCCGACCTGGGATATTCTATCTGCTGTCCAAGATCCATAAACCTGGAAATCCTGGGCGCCCCATCATCTCAGGCATTGGCACCCTGACAGCAGGATTGTCTGGCTATGTAGACTCCCTCCTCAGGCCCTACACTACCAGCACTCCCAGCTACCTTCGAGACACCACTGAGGAAACTACAATCCATCGGTGATCTTCCTGATAACACCATCCTGGCCACTATGGATGTAACATTCCACACAAAGATGGACTACAAGCCGTCAAGAACACTATCCCCGATAATGTCATGGCTAACCTGGTGGCTGGACTTTGTCCTTACCCATAACTATTTTACATTTGGGGACAATGTATACCTTCAAATCAGCGGCACTGCTATGGGTACCCGCATGGCCCCACAGTATGCCAACATTTTTATGGCTGACTTAAAACAACGCTTCCTCAGCTCTCGTCCCCTAACGCCCCGACTCTACTTGCGCTATATCGATGACATCTTCATCATCTGGACCCATGGAAAAGAAGCCCTTGAGGAATTCCACCATGATTTCAACAATTTCCATCCCACCATCAACCTCAGCCTGGTCCAGTCCACACAAGAGATCCACTTCCTGGACACTACAGTGCTAATAAACGATGGTCACATTAAACACCACCCTATACCGGAAACCTACTGACTGCTATTCCTACCTACATGCCTCCAGCTTTCACCCTGACCATACCACACGATCCATCGTCTACAGCCAAGCTCTAGGATACAACCGCATTTGCTCCAACCCCTCAGACAGAGACAAACACCTACAAGATCTCTATCAAGATCTCTATCTTACAACTACAATACCCACCAGCGGAAGTGAAGAAACAGATTGATAGAGCCAGAAGAGTTCCCAGAAGTCACCTACTACAAAGGAAATAACAGAACGCCACTAGCCGTCACCTTCAACCCCCAACTAAAACCCCTCCAACGCATTATTAAGGATCTACAACCTATCCTGAAGGATGACCCAACACTCTCACAAATCCTGGGAGACAGGCCAGTCCTTGCCTACAGACAGCTCTCCAACCTGAAGCAAATACTCACCAGCAACCACACACCACACAACAGAACCACTAACCCAGGCACCTATCCTTGCAACAAAGCCTGTTGCCAACTGTGCCCACATATCTATTCAGGGGACACCATCACAGGGCCTAATTTCATCAGCCACACTATCAGAGGCTTGTTCACCTGCACATCCACCAATGTGATCTATGCCATCATGTGCCAGCAATGCCCCTCTGCCATGTACATTGGCCAAACTGGACAGTCTCTACGTAAAAGAATAAATGGACACAAACCAGATGTCAAGAATTATAACATTCATAAACCAGTCGGAGAACACTTCAATCTCTCTGGTCACACGATTACAGACATGAAAGTTGCAATTCTTCAACAAAAAAACTTCAAATCCAGACTCCAGCGAGAAACTGTTGAATTGGAATTCATTTGCAAATTGGATACAATTAACTTAGGCTTGAATAGAGACTGGGAGTGGCTAAGTCATTATGCAAGGTAACCTATTTCCCCTTGTTTTTTCCTAACCCCCCCCCTCCCCCAGACGTTCTCGTTAAACCCTGGATTTGTGCTGGAAATGGCCCACCTTGATTATCATACACATTGTAAGGAGAGTGGTCACTTTAGATAAGCTATTACCAGCAGGAGAGTGGGTTTGTGGCGGGGCGGGGCTGAGAAAACTGGATTTGTGCTGGAAATGGCCCAACTTGATTATCATACACATTAGATAAACTATTGCCAGCAGGAGAGTGGGGTGCGGGGAGGTATTTTTTCATGCTTTGTGTGTCTAAAAGATCTTCTACACTTTCCACAGTATGCATCTGAGGAAGTGAGCTGTAGCTCACGAAAGCTTATGCTCAGATAAATTGGTTAGTCTCTAAGGTGCCACAAGTCCTCCTTCTCTTTTTGCGAATACAGACTAACACGGCTGCTACTCTGAAATTTGGGGACACTTATCTGCTTCAGCAGGTTTCTACTGCCTTTCCCTCCTTGTATAATTCAGGACACTTTTCTCCTCAGACTGAATGCTGCATGGACAGTGCTAGTGTAACCCCACACCTCCTTGGGTGTGGTGTTCAGTCCCATCTAGTGGCACCAAGCCCACACTGAGAGAGAGAAAACGATCTGTTCTACAGCCTTAGCTGATAGGCAGTTGGCTTTTAGCTCCTGTGGTAAAGGCTCATGCGCTGAGCTGCAAAGGTTCCTGGTTTGATCCCGCCTACTGATGACCGGGGTCTGTTGGCGTTACACTAGCCTTTTGCCCTTCCGAGGGACACGGGTGCTATTCTACAGTTCTTTGCAGGTGCAAATGCCTGGCTCTGGTACACATTGCTGAGAGTCTGAATTTTTATTTGATGCTTTTCTTGTAATGTGTTGTGGAAGCTGAAACAGCTGCCTGCCTCTCTCCAGCAGCCTGAATGTGGCACAAAGTGGCAACCTAGTCAAAGATTTACAGCCAGCTGGGAGAGGTTCTCCAAGACTTCTGGGTCTCCAGTGGTCACTTGTGGTAGTCCCAATGATCTAATAAATTCGGTCCTAATTAGGACTAATTACCACTTAATCCAGAGAAGGGACATACCCAGAGTTCCCAGCAGTTCAATACATTTGCTACTGAGTCACCTCCACTACAGCCAATTAAAAGGCAAGAGCTATAGTCTGTGCTGGCCTTTCTGCAAACCTGCACTGAGTTTGTGTGCTCTAGAAGGAAGGACCTTGTGTAACAGAGCAAGCAAAGTGCTGACGCTCACAGCCTGAGGTCTGTGCCATTCCACTCAAAGCCTCCCTCGCGGGTGCTGTCCTAAAGGAAAGTCTGCTTCACTTGTGATTTTATTTTGATTATTTTTTCCTCCCTTCTGGTTCAGCTTCATCTCCAAATGTCATTCTCGCTCTCTCGTGCTCTCTCTCTCTCATTTTTCACCTTTGAAGAGACCTTTTCCTTTCCCTCCGCTCCCTTGAGCGGCCTCTTTCCGCAAATGTTTTTTCTGCGTATAACACTGACCTTTCCCTCATCTCCCTAGGACAAAGGCAGCTTGGCACTTTCCTAATGGGAATTGGCTCAAAAAGTTCCAGTAATTGCTCCATCCTGAGTGTTTAACTGTAGAGTCTCATTCAGCTTCCACTGCTGCAGATGCCCTTTCCCCTCTCTTTGCTATTCTCCTACGACTTGGACAGGCTGAAAACAGATTGTGAATAAGAGCCCCAATTAACCGTCCTTTGATCAGAACCTCTCTCTTTCTTTCTTACTGGGCCCGTTCAGTTTATTATTGTTTCCACCCTATTGCTTGGGAATCCTTCAGCCAGAAAACCCCTCCGGTGCAGCAACCTTGGCTTTGCTATTCCTGTTCCTACGCTGAGATGCCCACTGCATGCTAAAAATTGTGAGGGGCTGAGATGCTCCCCACACCATCTTCTTTGCTCTCCCCATGGTGCTTTGCATTCACCCTGATCCAACTTTGAATTTGGGGCAGGAATTGTGTCGTGTGCTTAAACGCCACACGTGCATACAACCTTAACGCTTATGTGGCCCCTTCACTGTAGTATTTGAGCACTTCACAATTATGAATGGGTTCATCCTTTGAACGGGATCTGATTAGCAATCCCCTTTTACACATGGGGAACCAAGGCACCCCAAGGTTAAGTGAGTTGCTAACGGTCACATGAGAAGACCATGGCAATAGCGGGATTTGAACCTGCATCACCCATGCCTTAGCCACATGCTCTTTTGTCTTCCTGGCTGTTCCACGGATGCCCTGCCAATGCAGGAGAATGGAGAAATTCACCAGAACTGACCCTTTCTCACAAATAGTTTTGGTTTTGACTAATCAGCATTTTGCGATGGAAAAATACTGCATCAAAAATGTCCTGGCCAGCTCTGCTGAAAACTGTCTCTCCCACAGCCCCAGATGCACAAAACTAGGGACAGACAGCTCAGACTGTCCATTGGCACTCATCTGCCAGGCTAGAACGTAAGGGGAGAGGTGTATTGTGAAACTAGTTGCATCTGCACCACGCAGGCCCTTACAGATCCCAGACATGACCTGGGAGCTAGTGACCTATAAAGTGTACAAGGGTTACTCTGCTCTGAGAGGTGCACCATTAGTTATGTGGGGAGCTGCAATCTGTGCCTGCAAGTTTCTGAATGGTCTTTGATTGTCGCTCACACCTTGCAATAATCTGAGCTAAAGGGATACATACACCAAGGTGCCGTAGCCAAGAAGAATGGTTGCAAATTCCTGGCCAACCTCAGATAGCTTCTCGACCTCCTTGCTTCTCCTTCCCTCATCTCTCCCCCAGTCAAGCAGCATTACCCACATTATCACAAACTGAGCTTCACCCTAGTGCCAGATTGACAGTAGCAGTCCCAAGAGAGTGTCCCTTTTTATTCACTCTATACAAAAGAGAAAGAGAGCGTTGGGCACCTAACCAGGTTTAACGGATTTAAACATGTTTGGACAGAGCTGTGTGAAAAATATTCATTTGGACTGGCATGTGCACATACTGACTCAGGGAAAATAACATTTTCTCACTGCTGCAATGAGGTTATAGCATCCTGTGGAGACACAGGCTGCCTAGCTTTAAGAAACAAATATTGTTTCTTTGCACATGGGAGCCCACTGTGGATGCAGCCACATCCTTTGCTTCTTATGACTGCTTTACAGCGAACATTCAATGCCCATCTCTTCTCCCCTAGAGAAGTGGGGCCCAGTTGCTTTGTATTTAGCATTTGACAGAGCTGTACAAGAGGCCTGGGTTGCTTTCTTGCTCTCTGGGTAGATGAACATACGCGCATCTGAACTCAACCATGCACAGCTCTGGCTCCCAAGACCCTAGCAGAAACTCAAGCCCTGTCTATACTGGCGTTTTTTGCACTGAGTTAGCTACAGCAATGCAACCCCCCACTGTAGATATGGTGCACAGTATAAGATAGCACTTGGATGGGTGTGACTTACTCCAGTGAGTTGCATCACTTCAAACCCATTTTGCCCTGGTGCTGCATGCCTACATTAGAAGTTTGTGCTGGTGTGGTGACATTCATGTGGATACACCAATGCAAATTCACCATGTCTAGACAAGCCCTTACGTCCATTTATTCAAGAATCAGCTGCTGCTAACCTGCAAAGATGTTTATAACATAGCTGGACCTAACCAACAGCTGTTCTTTCCGGCTCCAGGCCATCAATCACTACTGACTGTTTGACCTCCTTGGTCAATAATATGGGCTTCACTTTAATTTCTGAGGAGTGCTTTCTTGCCTGTTGGAAGCTGAAAAATACCACTTTGCAAGCACAAGTAGGGCTAATGATAGATGGCAGCCTTGCAGATATGCCAGAGACTTTGACCTAACTGTCACTGAGATACTTCCTGATTAACTAACAGAGAAAACACAATTAAAACTTCCACTCTTCCTAAAGTCTCTTCTGTCTTTTACTTTTTCTCCCCCTCCTGCCCTTTGTTTTAAATTGGCTCCAAATCAAACACACCTGGTTTGGTGATGTCCTCTTCCTTTGGACCCACCAGTCCTCTTGGAAATCAAGTGAGTCATCCAAAGAGCAAAGGTTTGTTACTCTCATTGCTGAGTCAAGCTCTGGATTTCTGATCCTAGCTGGAATGACTCTCAGAGCAGGTCCTGGGAGAAGAACTGAAATTAGATTTCTCTGTCCACTTGGAAGGGGCCCTCAGGCATCTCACAGAGGGGGCCAGTGGAATCTGAACTGGATTTCTCAGCCCATCTGGAATGGATTCTCGGTAAAGCCAATGGAAGGAAGAAATCTAAACTGGAGTTCTGCAGCAGCCTTAGTTCCCCTGATTTTTTATTTCTTTGCTAAACCTGAATAAAACGACAGCCCAGCAGAAGTCTGCTTCGCACATTTGCTTTGATGTGCAATAACGTAATTACCATAATAGGTTCATCCTTCCCCCCCTCCCAGTGTTGAATCACGTAGCCCATTCATACAAATTGATAAAGCGCCTCTCTGATTAATTCAATTTCCTTTTTTAAAAGACCTAGGAATAGCAGTATTGCTTCAGGTTCAGAAAGAGGCTTTTCTAGGCCCATTTAACAGGTTTATTCACTCTTTTTTCAGATATTCATAATGACATGGCAGGGCCTGAAAGAGGCGTTCCACACAAAGATAGCTTCTTTGGGCCTTGGCCTTGCACTCCCTTGTGGGTGCACAGCAGGGAGTTCCAGCTTGTTGCACTTCAGTACGAAGGTGAGTGAAGGCTACACACAGGTGAAATCAGGGTACCTGCTAGGCATGACTCTGCACTGAACACTGCAATCTCAGGAAGGGTTAGATTCTGATCTCAAATGCACCAGTTTCAATCTGGACTAGGCCTACTGACATCATTAGCCTTATCTAGTAGGTCTGAATCTGGGCTAGCATTAAATCAGGCTGCCCTGAACTCCTTGTCCTGCTGGTCTCTGTTTGTGTTAGCCTGGAGGGCTGAGCATACAAGCCTAACGCTATGCAGGATCAAATCCTTAATGCACGGAAACATTAAGTGAAAAAGTTGCTGGGTACCACCATCATACTCTGAAAACCTGAGCAGTAAGCAGCATTCCTCTTCAAGTGCCAATCACCGAATGCCTTGGCAGCACTCAGTGTCTCGGGAAGGTGCAGGCTTCCGTCTCCATGAGAAGGGGGACTCATAGCTACGAACTTGGCACATTTCGCATGCAAATGCATTGAATGCTTACCCAGGAACGACCCTTTTATTGGATGTTTTTCTGAAAGTGAGAAGTATTAGACTGACATCCTTGGAAACTGGACTTGTATTTAACTACAGAGCAGGCTCAGCATAGGGAATGGCAGAGAAAACATCCCCCTCCCTGCTAATCTGCCCCTTGTGAGATCACCTTTAGTGGCAAGGGAGTACTCACCACCCAAGACCAATAAGATCTTCACCCGTCTGCTTGGATTGCCATTAAGGGCACAGCTTTCTGGGGGTCTTACAGTCTCACCCCACTGGCCTAAAAGCGACACCCATTTTCAGCCGAATGGCCATCACTGGCAGTGGGCAGCCAGGGACCATAGCAACTGTGCAATAAGGGGCTGATCCAAAATGCCTCAGAGCCAAGGGGAGGCTTCCCATTAGCTTCCAAGGACTTTGCATTAGGCTCTAACAGTGGTTTCTCAAATCTCTTTCACCGTTCGTGGCAAGAGAGACTCATTGCCATGCTGAGAACGACGCGCTGAGAAAAATGGGGGCAGCCCGCTGCCCTCGAGTGCTAGTCGTCTCTCTCCCAGCCACCTGTTGAGCTTATTAGATTTGTAACCATACATGTGATTGCAATGGGGCCTTGGGGAATCACTGATGTTTGACAAGGTGACACACATGCCCAGAAAATCTTTACACACTCTCTTCCCCCCCCCCACTTCTTTCCTTTTTTAAAGTAATCTCTAGCTAATGAAGTCGGTCCTGCTGGGCCATTTTACATGGCTCCTGGAGCTTTTCCGTTGACTCGGTCCTGCTAAGATCCAGTCTCTTACCACGGATTAACTCTGTAGCTCTGACAGCGCAGCTGTGGGAATTGGTGAAGATGCATGCTGCTGTCCAAGGTGGTTTTGGATGGGGCTCTAGGAGACAGGTAGGTGGAGGATGTTTGGCATTGGACCCATCTGAAGATGAGCAAGCTGAGGATTGAATGAGCAGTGATGAAACAAGCAGAACACGTCTCGGATTGCAAAATGTGCAGGGTAATTTGAGGTTGCCTGAACTTCTCTGTTCTTCCAGTTCCTAGTAAAAAGAGCCCACGTTACCAAAATTACCACCACAGTAAGCGGCACTGACATGAGCAGGGCAATGGAAAATTGGAAGGAAGACGTAGGTAGGCAAGGCCCATATCTCATATGGGGCAGCTGTATCTCAGCTCTGTTCAGACTGATGCCCCTGCCCCAATGACCTGTCTCGATGGTGGTACAGGTGTGGAGAGTTAGAGTGTCTCCCTCATTTGTACTCTCATGGCACTTGCTGAGAAGAGCTAATGTGAGGTTGCTCCTTCTCCCTTCGCTGGCTGGGAGAGGGTTTGCCGCACTTGCCCTGTTTAGGTACTCTGTTCAGGACCAGCTCTGCAGAAGGGGCCATCAAGTCTGTTTGCTGCTTTACCCAGGCTATCATAATGCTGTGTCTCAGCAGGGGACTGTAAATGACTTTATAGTTGTTCCTTCAATTGGACACCCCCTTGGAGCTTATATAATATGAGATGAAACAGCCTGCAGGAGGTTGCAGTCAAGTGGAACTGTGATGGAGGTTTTTTTCCCCCCTTCCCCAGAAGAAACACTCCATAAATTTACTCCTCCTCTACATGTCCCCTTCTCTGTTACAATTTCTAGCAGAGCTACATCTGGCAGTGCCAAGGGTGAATTTAGGCATAATCACCAAGCAAACTGAGCTGCCTGAACCCTGTACAGATGAATGAATTTTGCATGCTAGAATTTGGAAATCCAGATTTGATAGCAAGCCCTAAAGAGGAATGGGAAAGCAGAATGTGTGTTTGTTTCTCACTCTATTTCCTACTCAAGCAGGGTTTTCAAGGAAATACTATTACCAGTAAAGTAGAAATATCATTTCATGTCATTTGGCTTCACGGAGCTCATATAACCATGTAAGTGCTGAAGAGGAGAGGGAGAGGTGTTTGGAAGAGGGCATGGGTGTGGCTTGTGATTGGAGATGCTGAAAGTACAGGAAAGAAAGTGAAATAGCCAGGAGCATGGGGAGGGGAAAAGACGGTTTCAGGTCTTGAGGTTCTAAGACAGAGGCCTAGACTGGGAGGACGGAGCCCAGAAGTGAAAGAGAAGTGGAGGACTGGAGGAAAGAGAGCCTTCTGGAGAGGAGAAGCCTGCTGGAAAGAGTGTACGTGTGTGGTGGGGAGAGGAGGCTGGAGTAGAAAAACGGAAATGGAGTACAGAGACTGCTTTAGAGCTTGGAGGATAGTGATCCAGAGTTGGGATAAGACACTTGGAGAGGAGAAATAGTTGAGAAAAGTGGAGTTTAAGGATTCAGGAAGCCAAGTGTCTGAGAGAGCCTTGGTGTTTTGGAGCATTCTGAGCTATTTAGATCCACTGACTGACTCATTGATTGATTTTAGTTTACCCAAAATCTCCAAGTCTTTGAGGGGGGAAAAATCTATTTAGAGCTTAAAAGTTTTACCTGTGTTAGAGAAAACCTCTGACTTTTCAGAGACCTTTCTAAAATCTTGAGTGACTGCACTGGGGAAGCAAATGCACAGAAGGCAAAAGCTCCTGCCCACATCCCTGGTCCCCAACCACTAAGAATATACCCTAAAAACAGAGTGGGGAAAAATTAGAGCTCTGGGCTAGTAACAATAGTAGTGCACCTTCTTTGTGAAAGCTAGTGCCAGAGGCTTTTCCTGGGGTGTGTTTCAGGACCTTGGATAGCAGGACGTCCAGGAATGGTGCAAGAGGAAGCAGACCAATTGCTACGAAGCCTTCTCTGCAGGAAGTTTGGGACCTCTTTGGGACAGGTACTGTCTCTTTGTTCTGTGTTTGTATAGTGCCTACACCTAGAACCATGGGGTCCTGGTCCATGGCGTGGGGTCCTGGCCACTATTACTGCAACACACACACATAATAAAAATAAAAAGGTGAAATTTTGGCTCCATTGAGGTCAATGACAAAACTCTTATTGACTTCAATGGGCCAGGATTTCAGTCCGCATGTGTGTGTATCCATCTGTACATGTATATATTTGTTGCACACACAGAGGACAGACAGCTTGTATTCTATGTCTTCCAACCCATCAGAAAGGAGTATATTAACCGTAACACAGTGAAGATATTTCGCAGCATCGTTTCCAATTCTAGACAACTCACAGGAAGCTGAGCAGAGGGAAAGCTCTGAATTGCATGTGATCACAGTCATTCTGTTTGCTTTTTTCCATAGCAGATCTGATGATTTAAATTAGGTCTCGATTCGTGTTTAAATTATAGTTTACTGTTCTGTGCCTCACTCAGAAGTGAATTACCTTAAGCAGAAGTATTAATAACATGGTTATAATTAAGCTTCATTACTGTAGGCAGTTTGCTGAAACAAATTGCTTCTTCATTATTATTATGGCACCTTTGGTAAAAAGACATTTCCCCAGAATGCGACCTTGATGCTTTATATAGCAAAAGCCAAGATATGATAGAGATGTAAGGATGAATTAGCATCTTTTGCCTTCTATATCAAGCTCATTAAAAGGAAAGCAACTCAAGTCAAAACCAAGCAGCTTTGATGGAAATTTTAATCTGTGCAAAATGGATAATGAATAGGTTTGAACTTTCGCTGCCATTTTTATAATGGTGCTGTATTTATATTATGTTAAGAATACAAATAAATAAATAACAGAAGTGGGGGGAATGGAATATTTACAAGAATCCAGCTGGCTCAAGATCCCAAATTGGTTTCAGGGTTGCATTGTAGCTGGGGTTAGGTACGATGGGGTGTTGCTCAGAGCTCTAGACTATTAGGGATGGAGAAGTGGGGGCAGAGGAAAGGGGCATTTTCTGACTACAAAGTATCTATTACACTTAATTCTCTGTTTTATTTAAATCACTTGGCTTGAGTCTGCGTGAGAGTGTCCTGCTTGAAGCTGGGAGACAGTGTCAGCCCAATCAGGCTTCAAACAGACTGGTTTGTTTTAGGGTTGGAAAAGGACCATGAGTTGCCCACTCCAACACCCTTACACAAGTGCTCGGGTTCTTCCTTCCAACTTCTCTGTGCATTAAATACAACCATCTCGGGAAATGGCTCTAGGGATGGGGTCTTCTTGACTTCCAGCAGGAGGCTGCCCCTTGCCTAACTGGCATCATTGCCAGGAATTCTTTCCTGTTTAGTTTAGCATGGTTATAATACTATTGTGCATCCCTTTCATCAAAGGCTCACAACCATTAGGCTTCATAACCCAGATGTCCTTTCCCCTACCCAGTTTCATAGAGTTTAAGGCCAGGTCATCTAGTCTGACCACCTGTATAGCACAGGTCATTCAGTTCCACCCAGATATCCCTTTGCGATGCCCAGTGACCTTAGTAAGACCAAAGCATTTCATTTTTCAGGACACTAAACCACTGTGTGCCAGAGGTAGAGAACAGGAGAAACTGAGGTGCCCCCACTGCACAAGACCCCTTCAGCTGCACACGACTGATTAGGTAAGATCCCAGCAGGTGATCCATGCCCATTGCTGTGGAGGAAGTAAAAAAAATAAATAAACCCAAGGTCCCTGCCAATCCAACCTGAGGGAAAATTCCTTCTAATCCCCAGATCTGGCCATCATCTTGACCCTGAGTGTGTGGGCACACCAACCAGGCATATAAGAAAGAGGAATATCTGTACCACCTCAGAGCACTGGTCCACCCTAGCCAGCATCCCATCACCAGTTATGGCCAATCTCTGATGCTTCAGAGGAAGGCCAAAAAAAAAGGCCAATTCTGCAAAAGGGGGGGAAAAGTCCTTCCCGACCCCTATAGCCAAGTGGCTAATGCCTGGAACCATGAGATTTTTATAGTCATTGTCTTCTCTAATCACTAGACCACACTCCCTCTTTCTGGCTGTGTTCCCAAACACACCTGAACCATTCCTTCCTTTCCTTATTTTGAGGCCTCTCTGCCAAATGTGCTTGCTTAGATGGTCAGCCTGAGAGCAGTGCGACTGAGCCTGTGCCCAGGAAAGGATAGTCATGACTTCGATCGTAAGTTCTCTGAAGACAGAATACTTTTGTCCTGTCATGCATGTGCAGCCCTAGCACCATGGAGCCCCAAGTCCCCGATGGAGGCCCCTAGCTACTACTGCGATAGAAATAATAAAATGAAATATCTGCTCACACATTTTAAATTAAGCCATTAAAATCAGTGAGTGTTTAATTTCTGCTCTGTAAATACTCAGCAACTGAAAGGAAATAGCTGAAAATAAATAGATATTTAGAGGCAAGGAGGATAAAACTAGATGAGTTTTAAAATAAGACAAATTAAAGGGGCAGGGAAAGAGGCCTGGGAGTGGAAGACTATTCAGTTGGTGGGACTGTAACAGGCCTCAGAAGCTGACGCTTTGTAGAACCCACTTACTAGCATGGTGGTCGCAAACCTGGAGGGTTTCCCTCAACTCAGTCCCCTTGAGAAAAAGCCCTGAGAAAACCAAACTGAAAGCGTTTTCCCACAAACAGATTGCAGTCCTGATTTGCTTTACTCACCCTGGCCTTCCCAGGAGGTAACTTCACTAAATAAGGCTGGGAAAGAACCTTTAAAGAAAACAGCCTCTCTACAGTGAAACTGTAAGTACACTGCTTCACACACCCCCTTTAGGAGGAACAACCCTGCTTGCTACTCTAACCTCTCCTTTTATATGGCTCACATTAGCTGGTGGTCTATTGCCAGTGGAATGTAATTGGCCTTCTGTTATCACCACTAACATTCTCATCTGTGCCTCTTGCTAATCCCTTGTCCACTTCACAAGCTCTCAACTCAGCTCATCACAGGCGGACAATAGGGAAGCATTTAACCCTTCACCTGTCAACCTTTACAACTGGTGTCCCACCCCGATGCTAGGCTGCCTTACGGCAGCAGGCAACATGCTGAGCAGTTAGCGCACCCACAGCATGGGAGTCAGGATTCTTGAGTTATACACGGGCATCTTCCACTAACCCTCAGGGGTTCCTCTCTCTGTACTGTAACTTCCCGTACCCCACACCCCATAAAATGGAGATAATAACAGCGACCCATCTTCCAGGGTGGTTCTGAGGTTTAATGAGTGTTTGTAAAGGGCTTGGAGATCCTGGGGTGAAAGATGCTCTGGCAACACCAACGCTTAGCATTAGTATAAAGTCTTTCTTTAGCATAATTAAATCCCCAGACGGATTATCTGAATGCAACACTGGTATTTAATTATCTAAGGCAGCTGGTTTCTGGCATGGGCTACGGCGATCAATGAAGCTATGGCTACATGTTCTTTCCTGCCTTTGTACATCTCTCTCAACAACTCATAAATTATGCATCTGAATGATCGATGTACCACTGGAAGAATTGGTTATGATCATGGCATTCAAGCCCTGGGTTAAAGATAGGGATGATGGCAGGTGTGAGGAGAGTGAAAGTGACCTCTTTCATGCAGGTTATGGCAGTCTTTCTTGTTTTGGACCAGACCTTTGGGGTATGCTTACCCCACCCTTACCCCTACTGTGACTCTCCCAGCTGGGGCAGGTGATGAAATCTGGGCAGATGGACCAGGTATTGAGGAGAGCTGCAGCCAATCTTGATCTTTTATACAATACCTGGTGGATGTTTGGCTTCTGGTTGGTGAGGTCTCTGGTTGAGAGCTTTGATCTTATTTTTCTTTCTCATACCTTGGTTCTGCAATCAGTCACACGCACATACGTCATACATGTGCTGTGCGTGTGATACACCCCTTCTGCATTCCACACAGTCACACACATGTCATATGTCAAACAACTGCAGCACTGAAAAGAAAAGGAGTACTTGTGGCACCTTAGAGACTAACCAATTTATTAGAGCATAAGCTTTCGTGAGCTACAGCTCACTTCCTCACGAAAGCTTATGCTCTAATAAATTGGTTAGTCTCTAAGGTGCCACAAGTCCTCCTTTTCTTTTTGCGAATACAGACTAACACGGCTGCTACTCTGAATACTGAAAAGAAAAGCTCTCGTCTCTATGCTGGGCTTGTGGAATTCTTCTAAGCAAGCGTCTTCCCATCACACAACTGTTAAAGGTCTCCTGCTGCCACATTAACCCCCTGTTAAGATGCACACGTGTGTATCTGTTTTAACCCAAGCCTGTAGCCATTAGCCATCAATACTGCAGCCTGGCACATACCTGAGCCCCATACAATCACACCTGCATGAGCAGATTTTCATCCCAACATCTGCTGAGTACATGCCGGCTTCAGGCACCCAGGCAGTGCTCCAGGTAAAACCCCACAAAGCTGAGGTTCAAATTTTAACAACCCTTCAAGTGCTTGTCATTTCCCTTCTATGTAACTCCTAGCAGCTCTCTGTGAATGTCTGTTAGCATGCAATTAAACTAGCTTCTCAAAAGGTTACTGATAAAAATGTTTCTCTCCATTGTAAAACTGGGCATTTGTCGGGTCTCTTGCTAACCTTTAGCATGGCAGAGTTTAACACTTTATGTGCCAAAGGCTGGTGAGCATATTTTTGTGTATGCGCACCCACGCCAGAAATGAGGCAGCTTTATATTACAAATAAACAGTAAAAAATGGTCCATTAGGCTATCCAAATAGCAGGATCATGGACATTTTCATGCCACACAGATCACTGGTTTTCTGTGCCACATAGTACTTCCGTGGAAAATATCCAATTGCAAGTAGCTACGTATAGAATACTTTTCTGTTGAAGATGGGATTCCCTCCTGACCTTTATTAATGGGCTTTCTCTCATGCTGCAGCATGACAACTGATGTGCCTGGTAACATTTTTACTCCAGTTCCCACCAGGTGTAGCTGTGTGAGATTCATTGATGCAAATATTAAATTCCTTCAGGAACTGAACTGCACTTTCAGCCCTACTGATTTCCTGGGGCATTAAGTTCCACAAGTTGACAGTATGCTGTTACATAAGTATTTGCCTTTCTATATACACATTATAACTCTAATCTGTGTATACACACATACACTCTTTGAAAAATCCTAGATGTAAATTTCATTGAAAGCTTATTCTGATAACTATTTATCACTTAGCATATCTGGATCCAGCTCAAGTTTAAAATCTATTTAGTTAGAAACTCACACTCTTTGATAACTCTGTTTTACTTGCAATGTAATAAAAAATAAAGGTAAGCTGAAAAATAATTTTTCCTTTTAGTATCTCTGCTCCTGACACACTGTGTGACCTTGGATGAGTCACTCCCCCTCTCTTTGGTGGAGTTTCCCCATGTACGGGGGGAATAACGATACTAAGCACCTCCTGCAGATGTGAGGAGTTGTCTTATGCTTTATGGGGATGCAGCCTACCAAGTCTATAACCACCAGCTACTATATTACTTATGCATCCAAGCTGTTACACTCTTACCCTGCTCTATTGCCTTTAAAAAATGTAGGAGAGCTTTTTTACTATTACCCCCCGTTCCCAACACTCTCACTAACCCCTTCACAGTATATTCTGTCACCGTAAAGCGTCCAAGTTCATCAGAAAGAGCCTGTCTTTCCTGGATGGCTCCCTGTATTCCTGTATCAGCTGATTGGCTGTCTATTTAACCTGAGGTGTTACATAACCCAGCTCTGTGTCTCTTCAGTACATACCAATTATTATTTAAACCACAGTAGCTAGTTAACAGTCTAAATATGAGCACTTCACTGATCTTTTCAGAACTTTGGAATGGCGCATTATCCTCTATTTTGGGGCACACTTGATAGAATCTCTTTTCTACTTGGTCCACAATTCTTGCCATTCCTTTTTTAACTAACCTGCATAATTCCTGTTTACTCAAAGGAATCTTTATATAAATGTCTCCATTTTTAGACCATTTTCCACTTCTTTCTCTGCCATTTCATTGCCTGGGATCTCAGCATGTGCTGGGATCCAAGCTAGTACTATATTTAACCCAGGCGTACTAACTCTGTCAAAAAACAATATTTCATTTTTTAGATCATACTTGCTTTTTCTGAGGTACTCTTTTGAATTACCAGTATACCTGATAATGAATCCAAAAAGAGAACAGCTGCGGTAGGCGGTATGTGCCTTATCCAGTTTAATGCTAACATTATTTCCACCAATTCCGCTGTCATAATGGCTACAAAATTAAATATTCTCTTAGATTGAACTCTAATCTCAGGGATGTAAAAAGCTTCTCCAACTCAACTATTGTTTTTATCTTTAGATCCATCACTATACATTTCGCCATGGCAACTCCATTTGCCATATATAACTCAAACTTAATCTGTCATACACGATGACACGTTCCCCCTTTATTTGATTACATAATTCTAAATCAAAATCCGGAGAGATGATTTTCCAGGTATAATTTACAACCTCACAACTATGGATCTTACTCTCTTCTTGTCCTTCCTTTTTGCTCAACTCTTTTACCCACACTTTAACCACAAGAGCATGAGCGAGATCATTGTGTTGGGCTTTGTATCATCTGCTTAATTCCCAACATTACTCATATTTGTCCACTATTCTTCTGTGCTCTGTTTCCCTTGACTTTAGTCCAGAACATCAGAGCTGACATTTTCGTTCTTACACGGATAGGCGTTAATCCAGTAGCTACCTGCATTACACACACGGGTGGTGTAGGGAATGCACCACAGGCAATTTGTAGTGCTTGAGCGTGAATTCACTAACTTCTTAAGCTCCAATCTGGATGCAGATCTTAAGACTTGATTCTTGTCATCTATGACTGATCTTATTAATGCTCTACATGGCCTCATGAGCACTTTCTTATTTGCTCCCCAATTAATTCCAGCAATACTTACAAGTAGATCAATTCTACCCTTACATTTGTTTGTACTACTGTCTATATGGCTCCTCCAAGTACATTTGTTATCAAAGAGTACCCCTAGAGATGTAAAACTGCTCTGTGCACCTGTTCTCCATAGAGAGATAAATGATATTCAGTTTTAATCTTTCTTCTCGTGAAGATCACTCCCTTTGTTTTAATGATAGAATGGGGAGCTGCTTGTAGATTTAAATTTCAGAGACCTCCCCGAGTGCTTCAGTGAGGTTCTCTCTAGCCACTCTCATTCTGCTGGGTTTAATGGACACAAATCAGATGTCAAGAATTATAACATTCATAAACCAGTCGGAGAACACTTCAATCTCTCTGGTCACGCAATCACAGACATGAAGGTCGCTATCTTAAAACAAAAAAACTTCAAATCCAGACTCCAGCGAGAAACTGCTGAATTGGAATTCATTTGCAAATTGGATACTATTAATTTAGGCTTAAATAAAGACTGGGAGTGGCTAAGTCATTATGCAAGGTAGCCTATTTCCTCTTGTTTTTTCCTACCCCCCCCCCCCAGATGTTCTGGTTTAACTTGGATTTAAACTTGGAGAGTGGTCAGTTTGGATGAGCTATTACCAGCAGGAGAGTGAGTTTGTGTGTGTATGGGGGTGGGGAGGATGTGAGAAAACCTGGATTTGTGCTGGAAATGGCCCACCTTAATTATGCACATTGTAGGGAGAATGGTCCTTTGGATGAGCTATTACCAGCAGGATAGTGAGTTTGTGTGTGTGGTTTTTGGGAGGGGGGTGAGGGGGTGAGAGAACCTGGATTTGTGCAGGAAATGGCCCAACTTTATTATCATGCACATTGTGTAAAGAGTTGTCACTTTGGATGGGCTATCACCAGCAGGAGAGTGAATGTGTGTGGGGGGGTGGAGGGTGAGAAAACCTGGATTTGTGCTGGAAATGGCCCACCTGATGATCACTTTAGATAAGCTATTACCAGCTGGACAATGGGGTGGGAGGAGGTATTTTTTCATATTCTCTGTGTATATATAAAGTCTGCTGCAGTTTCCACGGCATGCATCTGATGAAGTGAGCTGTAGCTCACGAAAGCTCATGCTCAAATAAATTGGTTAGTCTCTAAGGTGCCACAAGTACTCCTTTTCTTTTTGCGAATACAGACTAACACGGCTGTTACTCTGAAACCTTTTGTGAGGAGTATTCATAAAATTGTAGGAATGCAAAGGACCTCAAGAGGTCTTCTAACCCAGTCCCCTGCACTCAAGGTAGGACTAAGTATTATCTAGACCATCCCTGACAGGTGTTTGTCCAACCTGCTCTTAAAAATCTCCAAGGATGGAGATTCTACAACCTCCCTAGGCAATTTATTCCAGTGCTTAATGACCCTGACAGGAAGTTTTTCCTAATGTCCAACCTAATCCTCCCTTGCTGCAATTTAAGCCCATTGCTTCTCGTCCTATCCTCAGAAGTTAAGAATATTTTTTCTCCATCCTCCTTGCAACAGCCTTTTATGTACTTGAAAACTGTTATGTCCCCTCTGTCTTCTCTTCTCCAGACTAAGCAAACCCATATTTTTTCAATCTTTCCTCATCATAGGTCATGTTTTCTAAAAGTTTAATCATTTTTGTTGCTCTTCTCTGGATGTTCTCCAATTTGTCTACATCTTTCCTGAAATGTGGCACCTAGAACTGGACACACTACTCCAGTTGAGGCCTAATCAGCGTGGAGTAGAGCAGAAGAATTACTTCTTGCATCTTGCTTGCAATACTGCAACTGTCAAAGAAAGCTATTCGGTTGGTTTGACAGGATTTGTTCTTGACAAATCCATGCTGACTGTTACTTAGCACCTTCCATCCAGGGATCTGAAATCAAGATAATAAAGGTGATAACTTTTGCTATTTATTATTATTTTAGCTAATTGGCGTACTTGGACTTTTCCAATGCAATGCCATAGGTAACGAACATAAAATAAAGATAGCTGAATCAGTAGCAGTAGAAGGAGTTGTTCCCAAATGTTTGGGGGTAAAGGTTTGCACTTTACAGCAAGACAGAGTGCTCTCAGTGCCTGCTCCCCTGATTTGCGTATGTAATTGAGAGCTCATTAACTGCTCATTAGAAACATAGGGATCCTTATGACAAAAACAAACCCTAGCGACTCAGAAGGGGGCAAAGATCCTGCTTGGGAATTACTGAGGAAACTCGAAAAGATTCACAACAGGCCAGAAAGCAGCCTGCCTGCCAGGAAATAGACACCCTGAAGGCTGTAAACACCTAGGATGGAGAAAAGAATTGTTCTGGGTGTTCGGAGAGAAGCTAACACAGAACCTGTCCATTCTCCACTTGCCTGGCCCATGTTTGCTGGCCATGGGGGGTTGCATAGGAGCTGCTAGTTGTGGTGGCTCTGTGCAACTTCCAGAGTCCCCTACACAGGTGAAGTCCTCCTGTGATCAGCTACAAGTCCGCCACAGGCTTCAGCCAGAACTATCAGGGCATGACAGTGTTTAGTGAGGCTGAGTGGTCTCCTCTGGACTCAAGAGTGAGGGACTGCTACCCTCCCCCTGGTGGGCAGAGCCAGTCCTGTCCGGTCGAGCCAAAGCTGCCCAGCCTCCTTTGCCAGAAGTAGTGGGGCAGGACAGGAAGTATAAAAGGAGGCCCCTGTAGCTCAGTTGGGGCTGGAACAGGGAAGGAGGTACGCATCTCTTCTAGGAAGCCAAGCCCGCTCTGGGATCCTGGACCAGCAGCCAAGCAGACTAGCATCCTGCTGCCTGAGGAGGCTGAAGGCTCTGAGGAGTTACTGGAGAGGATGCCACCCGACTGCCAAGCGGCAAGATGGATCCCGGTGTCGACAGAGCAACGACGGCAGAGTTGGGTAGGAAGTAGCCGTGGGGAACCAGACTTTGGTCCGGTTGCACTGCTGGCAAGTGAGATAGTGTGTATGTGTTTCCTTGCTGACCCAGGAGCGGGACCACCTGCCACTAACAGGGCCCTGGGCTGGGACCTGGTGGAGTACGGTGGGCCTGGGTCCTCCTACCCTCTGCTGCTGGGATATGGAGGTGGAGCTGGCAGTAGCCATGGTACCAGATATAGTAAAAAAGAGCATGTTGAGGAGGGGCATGAAGATGATGGTAAGAGAGGCAAAGGGGAAGATTTTTAGCTAGCCCCCCCCCCACCACCTTTTTCCAAAATAGTCAGAATGGCCAGGCTGAGTTTAAGGGAACCCCTTCCCCCAGTCAGATACGGGGAATGAGTTCTTGAGTCATAACAAATTCTAGAGGCTGGATACAAAATAAATACCCATGAGAAAGTGATTGTTTGGGAAAATAATACTTACCACTCACACAGCAATTTATGCCTTTGAAGCACTAGACAAATATTCATATTCTCAGAACACCCCACAAGGCAGCTGCTATTATTTATCAGCCTTGCAGAGGGGGAAACTGACACACAGAGCAGTTATGGCCCAAACTGTTTGGAGAAGGGTGCTTACAGGTAGGCACTTAAATGCATAATTAAGCATTTACTAAGCAGCCTGATCTTCAGAGTGGCCTGATCTTCACCTACAGTTCCCAGTCATTTTCAAGATATAGAGGATGGAACACTGGCCCCGCTGAACTCAGTGGCAAAATTCCTGTTGACTTCAATGGGATAGGATTTCACCAAGTGCCGAGGGGGCTATCTTTGTGGGATGCAGTTTTGCATATTTTGGTTGATGTGACTAGTGCTCTTGGACGCCCTCCCCTTACATGCTCTCTAAAAACCACGAGGATGACCACTGCCCATCCTGAAGGACAATCCAGTTCCATTTCTTGTCCTCTTCCCCATCACAGGTGACCAGGAGTCTCTATTCCTTGCCTGATCCATGAGTAAAGAAATTGGTGGTGACATTCACAGAGGGAATCCCAGATGGAGATCCTGCAGCCCACCCATGGATCCCACTCCTAAGATCAAGGGATTCTAGCCCCAGCCCTGAGAACAATGAAGGTTTTGCCCGCCCCTGCTCTGGTTGTCCAACAGTCAGTACCATGGCCCTGTGATGAAGTCCAAGTGACAGAAATAGGAGACGGAGACGACGAAGAGGAGGAAAGGACTAGAATGGCCTTCTCTGCCTAGCTGCCAGCCCCTTCTCTGCGAGTGCCCACTGAAATAGCAAAGAACAATTTAAGTTTCTTTGTCTCCCTTATCAGTGTGAGCAGCCAATGTGCTATGGCAACTACAATCTTGAAAGTCGGATGTGAGGGGAGGGGGCTATCCAGCTGTGGGGAATGAATTGCTGGCACACTCAAGGGGCCAGTCCAAGTAAGCCCGCCTGCTACAACAAGATAAGGTGGCTGGTTACTCAGGCCTCCATGCGAATCTGGCATCACTGTGGCATCTTGCTGTGTGGGAGAAATATCTCCAACCAAGACAAAGAGATTGCGATGGCAGAAGTAGTAGTCAGTGCCAAATTTTACCCTCTAATTCAATGGTAGGGCTGAATCTTAGTGCTCCTCAAAATAAGGGAGCGAGAGCCTTTGGGTCATGCCAGGATAGGCTTCTCGTGCTCCTATCAATCCCAATCCCACACCTTTTCTGCCACTAGAGTTCAGTCCTGATAGGCAAACCCCTTCTTCAGTAGTCTAGTCCTAACTCCCCCAACAGCTCTGCCGCAGCACCTCAGTCCTACCACGCGACAGTCAGAGGTACAACACGCCTCCAAGTGAGTGACAGATTGTGGCCGGTAAAGTCGTGTTACCTAGTTATGAATTGAAGTGCAAAGCCAGCTCTCCCAGAGCAACAAGTGTTACCCTCCTCCATCCTAAATTCCCTCAGCGATTCTATTTTCACAGCTTCTCCCATGGCTCCAAATCCAGTGGTGACAGCAAGTGCTTGGCAACCTCAAATACCTGCCAGTGCTCCCATGTGAGGCATGGGGAGTGTCTGGCCAAGTTGCCCATTCAGATGGGGATGAGCAGGATAAACCCTGATGGAGGCTTTCACCTAACAGTGGACTGTCCTAAACTGCTGTGTGGTGTTGCTGTTTGTGTATTTGATGGTGAGAGTCTTACAGTTATACAGCACCTTTCATCCCAAATCATGCAACAGACTTAAACTCACCAGAGGGGTCACTTCACCCGCCTCTGAAATGCAACAAATGAAACACAGCAGTTGTTTAGCAGCATCGCACAACAGTCGAAGGAAGGAAGTAAATAGGAATACTTAACAGAAAACTTTGGATCCGTACTTAATAAAAGTACAGAGCGCTATTACAGAGCGTGGGCTCGGCCGCGAAGGGAATAGCAGTATCGTTCTTCTCACTTTGCGGACTGAGGTACAGACCAGTGACTGCCTCAGATCACAGGGAGTTAGCGGTAGAACCCAGACATCCTGCCGCTAAAGTCCCACGCTCTGCCCCTGCTTTATCCCTTCCAGCACGAGTCCGGTGGTGAGTATTGCAGATTTCAATGGGAGTTAGGTGGCTCAGTACCTTGAAGGATCTGTACCTCTTGGCCTGTTTCCACATCTGCCCACAGGGAGAATAATCCTTCCTTTCTCTCCCCTGCCCGCCTTTTCTCTCTCATTTATGTAGCCTGTAAACTCTTAAGTTTGTGCAACAGCTCCTAGCACCATGAGGCCCTGATCTCAGCTAAGGTCACTAGACACTACTATAATGCAAATCAATAATCCATTTCAGCAGCAGATGCACTGATTCCTATCTTCCGTTCGTGAAAAGCACTAGGACCCCCTTCAGGATGAAAGGTAAGATATTCTTGTTGTTTTGTTTAAGGCCCTGGCTTTAAAGCTCCTATCTGCTACCCTTAAAGTCCATCTTGTAGTGTTGTCCACACTTGCTCCCCACATAGTGGACAAATAATTTGCATAATTTAATTAAATTTAAGTAATCTTCCCTGAAGCCTGCCTCTAAATGATGCTGTGTACATGGTCTTAAAGCAAATCAGTGCAAAATGATGCAAAAGCCTATTTCAGTTAAGCAAATTATGAGGCGGCAGGTGACGTCCTCAGTATAATAATTCCCTGTGAATTATTTATATGGAATCTGCAATTACATTGAGCAAAACAGTGTTGTGTGCATAAAGCACACTTAATTAGCCAACCACCTGTTATGAATTCAGGCACAGCCAATAGTGGGATCCCTTATAAATTATCCTGCTGCGGTAGTAGTAGGTTATCGACATGGTGAGGGAAAGGAGGAGATGGGTCAGGAATAGTTGAGGGACACACCCTCTGAGTAAAACAGAGCAGTGGAAAGGAATTGCCCAACTTCCGTGGCTACTCAGCTGAAACTAAGAAACAAGCGATTTCAGAGGCAAGTTTGGCCAAGCTCAGTGCTAGCTCTCATCTTTCTTCACCCTACCGCTTATCCTCGTCACTCCACCCATACAGGCTCCAAGTGCATGCGTTACACTCTGATTTCTGGGGCCTTTTCTATGCATCTGCAGGCACCAAGAATCTGTTAGTTTGTCATCCCTCTGAATTCTTATGTTGGCACCCATCATGGTATCATCCAAATCCCATCTCTGACTTAGTCCATCACCAGTCCCACTTGACATGCACCTTTTCCAAAAGGCCTGATGATCCCCATCCCTCCCTATGGGGAAGTGCTAACAGACACCCAAGCTAGTTCCAAATAGAACTAACAGACTTAACAAGAAGTGAGCAAGACTTTGCCAGACATTACACTACTGTTTGTTACATCCTAGGCCTCCATGCTTCCATTCATACATTGTGTACCTAGGCTGCAAGCACCTCAAGCTGGGATTCCTGTTGTCCTACCTATCTACTGGTTAACACAGCTGTGGCAGATGTCCATGAGAAATCAACCCCAAGGTATGGAGACGCTGCCATTTTAGCTCATCTTCCTCCTGTGCTATGATGAAGTTTAGAGCTAACACTAAAAACAGCCTGGATGGAGCTGCATGAGGAGGCTGCAGGAAAGGAAATGGGGTTGGGTCATGATGGGCTTGCATTCATTCTGTTAGGTCAGCAAATGACCGGGGATGTGGTACATATAAGCCATCTGGGACCTCAGAGCATTGAAAATTTAAATTCATGGAGGATAGGTCCACCAATGGCTATTAGCCAGGATGGGCAGGGATGGTTTCCCTAGCCTCTGTTTGCCAGAAGCTGGGAATGGATCACTTAATGACAACCTGTTCTGTTCATTCCCTCTGGGGCACCTGGCACTGGTTACTGTCAGAACATCCAGCCCCCACTGCCACTCCTGGGTCCCTTCCCATTGCCCTGAGCTCCCTTCTGTGGCCTCACACCCCAGGCCCACGCTGCTCCTTGCCTCTTGAACATGGCAGCTGGAAAGCAGCAGCTTCTGGTTCAGCCCCAGCCCAAATAAGCACCGATAGCACCCCCCTGGACTATGGTGTCCTGGGCACTCGCCTACCTGTAGGGCCAGACCTGCCTGCTAATACATTTCTCTGCCATGCAAACAGGGGGCTCTCATTGCAGAGAAGCGCTAGCCAGCTCTGCAATTCTGACCTGCAACCCCCCACTGCTATACCACTCCTGGGCTTCTCCTGTGCAGAAATCACCTATCGAGCACACCATGTAGTACTTTTATCTGTTGCAGAAATGTCCTGTTTGACCTCAGTGGAGATCTTTCACTCATTTTGCACATGCTGTAATGTCAGATGCAAGCCCCCTCTTCAGAAAATGGAAAAAGTCTCTCCTCTTCAAGTTCATTAGCCCAAAGTGGGGCAGACGTTGTCTGGGGCAGAAAGCAGAAGTTAGTTGTTGAGTGAGTGGCCCCCAGGAGCATGTACTCTTTCCCCATCAGATATTGGGCCATTTTTGAATGTTTAATAGGAAAGAAATGAGGGTCAATCTTTAAAGGAGAAAAGCAATGTACAAATGTATGAGAATATTAAAAGGCAACAATTAACTTTATTGGAAACCTTATATTCTCCAGCCTCATTAGAGCTGCCAACACAATCTATTATTAGTATTACTATGCAGATAATGTAATAAAAAGGGTATTTAAAGTAGATAGTTTTGGATTGAAATAAAATAGCTTTTCTTTCCCTTTCTCTTGCTCACTCTCTTTTTAAAAAGTTAGATCATACCAGAGGCATTACGCAAGTGTTTGATCATCCCAACATGCAGAGGGGGAAGGGTCTGCACCCCTTCCTTTGAAAATGTTTTCTGGCAAAAACAGATCTTCATTAACATCAGGATAACGAATAATGCACTGCACTCACTGAGCATCTCATGGAGCCTTGGAGAAGCTCAGAACACTCTGCAGCCATTAATGAATGAATCCTCACAGTCCCCAGCATTCATATTAACCTAGACTTCATCGATGCGGGAAACTGAAGTGCAGAGAAGTGAGTGCCACACGGTGCATCAATTGCAGAGCAAGGGAGAGAACCCAGGAGCCCTGACTCCTATGACGTCTCCTATTTTGAAATGCGGACCTGCTTGGGCATGCTTCTATCTGCATCATTCCCTGTAACAGCTCTCAGCTCTACCAACCATCCCACCAGTGCACTGATTGCACACACCATTAACCCCAGCAAGGGGGCTAACCAGCATGTTGTGTCTGTGCTCTCCACACAGCTCTAAGAGGTGAGAAAACCACAGTTGGGTTCCAGATAAGTGTGTTTCCTAGCACACCTAGGCCACCTACATATGTGCACTGCTGTTCTCTCAGGTTCTGGTGGCTCATGCAATAGAAAGCAGTTGTATGAGGCCCTCAGGGGTCCCAAACTATTTAAAGGGATAATACACAATCCCTGTACGCTGCCCTGTGGTTTCACAGTTGGGGGTTTACACACCACTCCTGGTAGATGGAGAACTGAGCTGTGAGGATAAGCCCAGGGGATTGGACAGGAGCTGGGTCCATCCGTGGATCCTTCTCTTTTTCCAGTGATCCACACCATGAAGCTGCTGGACTCCTACCTTTAAACTTCAGTGCAGCTGCCCTTTCCCTGTTCCTCACTGGGACAGCAGAGGGGCACAGCACTTTTATGAGGGAGAGGGAGTATGGGGGCAGGGGGGCTATGCTGAGAAGAGCTGCTGAAAGTGCACAGGCCAAACAGAAGAAAGATCAGGGTTTGGTTTTTTGAAAACTCCCACGAGAAGCTGAGCAGGGCAGGTTCTCACGCTTTGGTTAGCTCACAGGATGGTTTGTCCAGCTGTGACTGTAGGTACTATCTAGGGTCCTCCACTGTGATGACTGGCTAGCACAGTAGAGGAATTCCTCACAATGGGAAGCCCAGGGCATGAGGCTCCAGTACCATGTGTTACCATGGTGGGGCAGACCGTGGGGCAACCCCCTCCACCCTGCAAGCACACCCAGCAACAACAGCAGCTGTTCCTGCAGGGTCAGAGAAACCAAGGGTTGCACACTAGTGCTCAGATCCCTTGGTATGGGCACCTGAGAAATACCTGAGACAGGTGGTCAGATAGATAGTAACAAGTGCTCACCCACACGGACACCCTGTGCCCATAGACACACCATTAAGAATGCCACAGCAAGGGCTGTTTCTGTAATTCACTGCTCCTGTTCATGGGTCATTTTGCTCCTGCTGTCATTATTGATCGAGTGCCAAACATAGCAGCCCTGAGAGATTTGGGACCTGGCCATGCCAGGCTGATAACCTGCTCTGCCATATCTGTTTGGTGCATTTGCTTGGGCCCCACAGAGACAGCTGCCACTGCCTGACCAATGGCAGTTGGCTCTTCCTGTTCAGTCATTCCTGGGCCCTGCCAACGGAGGGTGCTACTCAGAGGGTCAGCACCAACTTGCCACCACCATACAGAACTAGGGCAAGTTAGAGGAGAGGGATGGCTGCAGGAGGGTGAGCGCACAAGACATGGAGAGGATACAGCCTCGTGCAATGGCACCAGGAGACAGTTAGGGACAGCAGGAGGAGCAATGCCATTATCAAAGCAGAAAGCATCAAGAGTGTTATGTCCTGGAGATAGTGCACACTAGCAGACTCCCCTCACTGCAATGACTGAGTGGAGTGTGCGTGCATGTTTGCACGTGGATGTAAACACAGACTGCTGCCAGATATCTTATAGCACATAAGTGGGGAAACAATTTGCATAACTTAATTAAAATTTTACAGTAATCTTCAACTAGTCAGGTTCTAACAAACACAGAACTCTCTGCCTTAAACCCCAAAGGTTAATTAGTCTCTCATAGGTGTCTGCCACCTCAAGGAAAGCAAATTGCAGAAGAGCAACAGTTGATTTGCCTTGGTTTTTGACTGGTTGAATACAGTAAATGAACAGCTGATTAAACAGGGCCATGAAAACCAAACTAGGCCTAGGAATCTAGCTTGGAATGGACACTATCTCCAGTTGCCAGGCCAGAGATTTGCTCCTGCTCTTTGTACTAATCACTGTTCACTCACATTGAATAGGCTAGCTATGCTGCCAAATGTGCCAGGTGCAGACAGGCTAGAGAGCATCATAGGAATTGCCATCCTGTATAAGACCATTGTCCAGAATCCAGTGCCCTCTCATCAACAACGCCAGCACCAGCTGCTTCAGAGAAAGGTGCAAGAAACCCTGCAGTTCTGGGATAACCTGCCCCCAGAGACAACTTCTTCATGGCCCTCAAAAGCTAAAGCCTGGATGAAGTCCTGAATCCTAAAGATAGATACTAGAACTAGTCAGAAAATGAATTCCCCCCTCCCCTCCCAGAAAATTTTGACTTCACCAAAAAACCAAAACCTGAACATTTTTGCCAAAAAGGTTTTTGAATGTTTGGGGCAAAATGAAAAACTTGAGGAAAGCAGACATTCCTCCAAAATAGTTGTTTAATCAAAAATCTTATTGTCCATAGGAAAAAAGTTCCAATGAAAGTTTCCTACCATCCCTGCTAATGACCTCACACTAACAGAGCAACTCTGCTTTGCATTGGGAAAGAAATCTTTCTTTGCATCAAATTGTATACGGTCTGATTTCTATTTTATTTGCTGTGAAACACTTCCATTTCTTGTTCTTGTCATTTACTCTTGCCCATGGTTAGACACATGGGTTAGAATCTCTATCCTTTCACGCTCCCACTTCCATTTAACCAAATTACATCTGGGCAGCAGGTGGGCATGGGAGAGGAACAAGCACTTAAGGAGTCAACAAAAATATAGGTTACATTTGGTGACAAAAAATTCCTGCATAAAAATATCAGGGCTCATTTTCCTCCCACCTCCTCTCCTGAGTTTTGCTCTGAATCACAGCTTTAAATATGAATCTACAAACACAAAATGCAACTCAACTGCAGCATTAAGTCAGTGGAGTTACCCCCCTTGTAAAACTGGCATAAATGAGAAGAGATTCAGGCCCTTTCCCTCCTCCAAGGCCCATGCAGAACACTGTCCTGTGGGAGTAGCAAGTGCCACGGCCTAGCAGCTTCGGCACAGAAAGGGGATTTGAGAGGCTATGTGGGCTGGTTGGGAATGAACAGACCTGCTCTTGAAATCCGTAAGCCGATCGTGAACAGTGGTTTTTCAGCCAGCGTTGGGCTTCTCAGCATCGCTGCGCGGAGCGAAGTGGTGTTCAGGGACTCGGAACATGGACTCTTATCATAAAAAAAGAATTGTTTAATTTGTGGGTTTAAATTTTAAATAAGTCTGCCAGAGGAGAGCAGCTCCTGGGCTGCTCTCAGCTCTCGACCTTGCACTCAGCTGTTCCATTCAAATTCCATTTCTGCAAGAGCCCCGCAGTGGGGATTCAAATACCATTTAAATTAGCTCATTTCTTTCATTCCTCTGAATGTCTCTCTGCTGCAGAACACAGGGCAGGACAGCTCTGCCATGGTCCCTGTCTTCCCATATGGATGGTGTGTGACATCCTCTGTTCTGTTCTATTCTCTAGAGGTTTTTATACCATGCTCATCACTGTAATATCTCAGCACCTGTTGGGCATAGGACTCCACGTAGAATCACAGAAATGTCGGGCTAGAAGGGACCTTGAGAGGTCATCTAGTCCATCCCCCGGTGCTGAGGCAGGACCAAGGAAAGCTAGACTGTCCCTGGCATGTGTTTGTCTAGCCTGTTCTAATAGGAGGAATGTAAAAACTTCCTCATCACTGGATGTTTTAGAAACGGAAACATTGGCACAGAAGTATCACTTTATACATTTGGGCTGAAATTTTTAAAACCTCTTATCAGATTTCAAGATAACCAACCCCCAAGCATTCAAAATCACATCAGACCCCCAAAACTGAGATTTTCTTAGAAATAAGGAGATTTTCATAAGTTAATTTTTTTTTAATTTCCTGCCCGGTTTTGAGCTTTTAGTGTGCAGATTTTCCAAAATTTCTCCACCATCCTAAGGCTGGAAACTTTTGAATGACAATTGTGTGGGTGAGACATGTGAATGCAGTGGACTCAACTTTCTCAGCAACTGACCCACAATTGCTGGGCTCTCTTCCACCAGGGATTCAAGTGGCCATGAACCTCATTACCTCATCTTTTTTAATGTGATGTCTGATTTGTAAAGCACTCGGATACCCAGAAGAACAAGGTAGAAATACCCAAAGAGATGCATTCTATTTCCTATTTCTTGAGTGATGCTAAAGCAGCTGTATTGCAGAGCAGATTTGGATAAATCTTGGTCTAAATGGCAATTTAGGGCCCAATTCTTCCAGCCTTTCTTACCTTTCATCTTAATTTGTGGAGTAAAAGGGTGGCAGTATCAGAAACTCAGAAAATGTAATATTGCCGATTGACTAGTTCAGGTCAGATGTCCAGTTGGACTCTAAGATGCCAGCAAGTAGAACTTTGTCTCCATTGTAGCTGTTATTTCTTTTCTTCCCCTTGAGTTTATGCACATTGGCCCTGCAAGAGCTGAATTGGGCCAGGTGGGCCCAATCAACTAATTAGGCTGCAGACAGGGGAGCTTTAGGCTGGAGGCAGCTAATTAGAGAGAGGCTCACCTGTGCAGGAACAGGACAAGTCTATAAAGCCAGGTAGCAGGCTACAGACAAGCTGCTGGGACAAGCTGCAGGAATGCATGTAGCAGTCACTCCCTAGGAAGAGGGAGGAGTGTTTGGGGGCCTTAGGGAGAGTCTGCAGTCACCCCTTGGGTGGAGGGTTCTTGCAACTGGTACACCCAGAGGGAGAAGGGGAACCACAGTGTAGGAAGCAGTCCGGGGAAAGGGCAGAGAGAGGAAGCCCAGAACTGTGGCACTGAGGGTCCCTGGACTGGAACCTGGAGGAGAGAGGAGGCCTGAGTTCCCTTACTAGCCACCAAGGAACTGAGGCAGTGAATAGGGGGACTGCTGAGGGACTGTACCTCAGGAGGGGAAACGCTGAGCAGAGTGGAGTACCCCAGAGGGTTAAGTCACAAAGGAGATGCTGAGGGTCCGGAGTGAGCAAGGAGCTGCAGCCCTGAGAGAGAGAGAAACAGTGTGCAAACTGTGGAAGGGGTATCTACCTCAAGAGCTAATCCCCAGAGCGACCAAGAGCAGGCGCCAGCCCAGCGGTGAGTGGAGCACCCTGTGAGAGTTTGCCCCTAGATCCCCTTGTACAAAGGACTGTTCCACTGTATTTGTTACACTTCGCAGTCTAAGGCTATGTCTGCACTACAGCCTATGTCCACAAAACTCATGTCGCACAGGGGGTGTGAGTATTCCACCCCACAAGCGCCATAAATTACACCGACATAAGTGCTCGTGTGCACGGTGTTCTGTCAGCAGGAGAGCTTCTCCGGCCCACTTAGCTTAAGCTGCTCACAGAGGGGGTTTCCTTATGCTGACAGGAGAGTTTTCACCCATCACCAGAGAGCATCTTCACCACACGCGCTGCAAGGGCACAGCTGTCCTGGCACGAGTGCACTGCTGTGGACATACAGACATGGCCTAGGAGAGATGAGTCCAGGGACCTGAAAGCAATGCTAGTAATGAATAATCACTCGGCTCCCAGTGGGGGACAGTGATCAGGGAGCTAATATTGCACTAGGGTCTCCTTCGGGAGTAATGGCCCAGGCTGGGTGAAAGGGAAGAAGGGGTGTTTTTCAGTATGCTGTACTGAGGGCTGTCTGGAGAACCAGTAGCCATAGCTGAGGTCTGCCAGCCCCTCCTCTTATTCTTATGTTCCTGCACTTAAAACTTGAGGGGCTTCTGTGCCATTTCAAGAGCTCCTTGTTCTCTGTTTGGCCTGGCAAGGCTATGAAGGGGAAGGGGGGCGGCGGGTGTGTATTCCAATGCCAGGACTTAATTTCCAAGGCAGTGGCAGAAATGCTGTGACACTCAATAGCCCTTGAATGGAAAGTGTGGCTACTCTGAATGAATTCTGATGGCTTATGCTATACTAGATTGTAAAGTCTTTGGGTCAGGGACAGTCTTTCTGCTAGATCTGTGTGTGGTGCCTGGTGTCATGGGGTCCTGAGCCCTTTCAGGGCTCCTAGATGCTACCATATTACAAATGAAAAGAAAAATGCAGACACAGAAGGATTGCCTTGCTGGAAAGTCCAGTAGTCCATCCAGTCTTGCCTCTTGTTACATAGTGAGTAAAGCTCTGAGACACCAAACTCATGCTACCTGGCACTCCTTCCAAGTGGCTGGGCATCTGTAAGGCTCAGAGGATCTGATGGGACACTGAGCTCAGATCTATGCAATTATCCGTGGAGAGCTTGGCTTTGCTGATAATTTGTTAGCTCCACCCATCCTTACTAATTATAAATCTCAACTGAGATTTGCATTTTTAGGAAATGCTTGTGCTGAAGTCTTTATTAAAAGAAACACCCATTCATATTAATTCAGTCGTGGTTGTTTGGGGTTCCATAAGAAAGTATTTTTGTAAAGCTACAAACCTAACATCTAGAACACTCCAGTTTCCCTACCCAGCAAACCTCTGCATTAAGTGTTGTGTTTATCTGTGAAGATGGTATATCATCCTTTTATAATAGAATCTAATGAAGTCAGAGCCCTCCACTATCCTGGCATCTTCAGCCTGGATGCTTACCTAGTCTGAATGCCCTGGGTCAAATTCATCCCTGAAGCAACTTCACTGCAGGAGGATGGACTTGATCTACAGCTTTGCAAGGAGAAAAATCAATGGAGTTACACCAGAGGTGAATTTGATCCAATGATTGTTGGTTGTTTAGATTGTAGGGCCGGGTGTTTTCCAAAGGTGGAGAGCATCACAATACCTGCCCCAAACAGCTGGCAGTGTACAGATGATAGAGAACCTGCTTTTCCACCATGTTGCACTAGATTTATGCAGGTGCAATTCCACGGATTCTAAGTGGGTTGCAGAGAGACAGCAGAGAAGAATCAGGCCCTAGAGAGTCTATTTTTTTTTCCTTTTGACACATTTTTTGAGTCTGTTAACGATGCACTGGAGAGGATCAGGAGTAGAGCCAGGCAAGGGACAGGGATTTTGTGCAAACCCACAGGGAATATCAATACAGATCCCAGTTTGCCAGGGGCTCGTGCAAACATCTGGCAATCAGACTTTGGGGAGTTCAGGTCAAACTTTTGCGCATCTGTCCATAGGGATATCAGTTAGCAGGAGTTTCCCTCAGAACTTTAGGGGGTGAGCCCCAAGGACACACATTGGCAGCAGGCTTTTATTCAGTGGGGTCAGTCTGGTGATTCAAGCTGTTAGGGCATTCACACAAACCTTGTTTCCAGTGTTGGTTTGCAGCCCCAGAGATTTACTGTGCATCACTGGTTTAATATAGATTTAAAAAAAATTGAAACCAAGGACAAGTTTGGGATTGACACACCTGAGCAGAACCATCAATCTGCCCAGGTTTACATGAGGCAGATTCATGGAAAGATGCATGAACTGCTACACAGTCAGCCTCAGAACTGGGTTTATGAAGAAACGTGGGAGTTGCTTTGTTATCATAGTATTTACACTATGCAACTAATCAAATATCACTCCAGTTACCCCTAGTGCTTCCCTTGCATTGGCCATGGAAGCTCCTGAAGGAAAGCTGAATGTGCAGAATGGATTGGGCTACTTGAAACCTTCTGTTCCAATGGTTGAATAGGACTTGTCCTCTTCTTGTTTTAGCAGGTTTATTATTTAGTGTGTGACGGTAGCACCTAGAGCCCCCAAACAAGATCAGGGCCTTATTGTGCTGGGTACTGTACAAAAACATACTAAAACAATCCCTACCCCATAAAAAACCAAGCAGGCCTATTGTCCACATTGTGCCAATGGGGAATTGAGGCACTGAGAGGTAAAATGACTTACCCCCGTATCACTCAGGGAATCTGAGAAGGACGCAGTGTGGTCTAGTGGCTAGGACACTCAGATTCAGAAGACCTAGATACCATATTGGGCTCAGCTACTGACCTGCTCTGTAACCATGTGCAATTCCCCTCCCCTCACTGTGCCTCCTCTCCCCCTGCACTCTATTTAGATTGCAAGCTTTTTGGGGCAGAGACTGTCTCCAACTATGTGTTCATATAGCACCTAGCCCAATGGGTCTCCAATCTCAGTTATTACTGCAATGGAAATAAAATAATAAATAAAAAAATGAGCAGAACAGGGATCTGAACCCAGATATCCAGAGTCCCAGTTCAGGGCCTTAACCCCACTCCCAAAAAAACCCCACACTTTTAGCCTTGTGTTGAGGATGAAAAGCAGACAAGTTAGCTGGGACAGACTGGAGACCACCAAGTCAGTTTCTTGGCTTGAGTTAAATATAGTCCCCTAGCAAAGGAGAGAGTGTTTCTTGACAGTGCTCAGTGAGTGTCACAGAAAATGTGTGTCTTCCCTTTAACAGGGACTCTTCTTTAATTGGACTCTTCCTGGATGAGGCTCAAAGCCAATAATTTAATCAGCAATTTGTCTCATTTGAAATGCCTTTGTCTGGAGTCAGGGGGAAAAAAAGATTAGCGTTTCCTCCCTGAAATATGGCTGCCGGATGCAAGGGAATAGAGAACGCAAATAGGCAAAGCAAAGTTAAGCTTTCTGTATAGAGCTGGAGGCTTAGCGGTGCAGATTACAACAGCAGGTGATGAGCAACTTTAGCCTCCACTGTGTAGGCTGTGAAAAATCCTGTTACACTCCAAAAGCATTTTAGCTACAGCTCCGAGTTTCAGAAAGGATTGATCTGAAATCTAAAGGGCTGCCGACAACTGGAGACAAAGCTATTTAGCTCTCGGCCAGGAGGAGACTCAGTAGGGCCAAAGAGCTGTTAAATTCCAAGAGCAAGCTTGAGTTTGGAGCCTGCCTTCCTTATCGCTGTCACCTGGGGGAACTTCTGATCTGCCTTGGAACTTGGCAGATCAATTGTTTGCAGCTGTATTGTAGGTCCACATAGCACAGTATTAGGTTGATCACCAATGTTGACAATAGATGCCTGTGAAGTTTCTGTTCATTAGCAACAGATAATTAACCAATTAGCTAATATTACATTTCTTAGGCCAGATCCTGTTGACTTAATGGAGCTGTACTGATTTTAACTTTCTGAAGATCTTGGATGAAATCCTGGCCTGACTGAAGTAAATGGCACAGGTCCCATTGAATTCAATGGAGCCAGAATTTTGCTTCTTGTTTTTAAGAGCTGGTCTGCATGCAAAACTGGCACCAGTTTCACTAAATTGGTCCAATACCCAATTTCAGTTAAACCACTGGAAGCCTATATGTAGGCACACTTAAATCATTTTGCAAGAGGATGATATGGATTTAGCTTCATTTGATGCATTACCAGTGTAGACACTGCCTTAGGAAAAAATATCCCCAAAGTGTTACTGAATCCAAAAAAAAGTTGTGTTGTAAAACAGCTGTAGCTGGGGAGGGATACAACTGTCCAAAATTGAGAACTTCAGCACCCAACTCTGTCTGTAATTTTGACAGACATCTGTGCCAACTGGTTTTGATGGAAAGTGACCAGAAAGGCCAGAATCTGGTAGCTGCTAAACTCACCACAGGATTAATCCTATACTCTTACTATGTGTTTGGACAGCACCTACCACCTTGGGGTTCTGATCCTTATGGGGATATGCACGCTATCATAACAGGAAAGAATCTCTGGAGTCTGTATCCACTTATTTTACTCCTAGCAAGGAACTAATTCACTCCAAGGCTCTGAACTTTGTCTGCTCAGGAGCTGGGAAAGCATCTTTTAGTTGTACTGGCAGCTTGTAGTTTAGGGGAAAGTACCACGTTTGTTCTACTTTAAGGTGGCTACATGCCTCCTGAGAGGATATTAAACACCTGACACTACTTCACAAAGGGGCAACAGTTATTCCTTCATGGAATTCCAAGTCTCTTGATACAACATGAAAGGAAGAAAGTATGTTCAGCCTGTGGCTGACATCCCTGGAGCTTGTCCCAGTCAGCAGTTAAACCTGTAGGCCCTGTTTGTGCAGACATGAAGGGAATTTACTCTTTCTTGAAGAAAAAGTAAACTGAAATGGAGAATCCCCTGGTTTGCTTTCTTAGCGGTTTCCACTAAACACAGACCTAGCAATACTGCCAAACTCAGAGGCAGGGCCCCCCCTCCCCCATCTCTGAAGCATGGTCACATCCCTTCTGCAGGGGTCAGTGGGGTGTTTTCACTGCAAGGGGCATCAGGAGATAAGTGTCCCAAAGAGGCTGTGAGACTTCAGGGATGTCTGGTAGGAGCTGGCCCAGGTTTGGAGCATTCAGTCCATCACTGAGCACTGGCTGCGTGCTTCAAAGCTTCAAGAACAGATCAGCAGTTAGAGTTCTGAAGCTGCTGGCTAATGAAGCCCAGCTGTGTCAGTTCAGAACCCTGCAAAACGCTGAGGCACAAAGGACAGGTTAGAAACTTTCAAGCTCTCGGAAGTGCCCTTTCTGCTGTAGTATGCTGGGGGGGGGAAGGGGGGAGAGTGCACGGGGATATCCTTCAGTTCTAGAGACCTGCAGCAGTGCCAGGGGAGAGCCTGTTGCCCTGCAGGTTTCACTAACAATGTGGTGCGACCTGCTGCAAGTGCATGCTGTGCTCTGATGGAGATAAAACTGAAATGAACCAGCATAGTGCAAGGAGATGCTGCATGGCGATGCCGCTAATACTAATTTGCGGCAGCACAGTGCAGGGAGACAGAGCATCAGGATTCAGTTCAATACTGATGTGCCACACAACATGGCAAGGCACTCTAGTGTAATGCACAGGGTCCAGGTATCTGCTTTTAGGATGTTCAGGGCAGTCACCCCACAATAGTAAGTGTGATATAAATGCTTAGAGGAAAGATCCAATGTACTGTACTTCTGGCAATTCAGAGGCACAAACAGGTGCAGCCTGCCTGGATGGGCAGTACCTGGGATGTGCGGGCAGTAAGCAGCTCAGGAGTGTCTCTAAAGACCCAAGCGGTGTCTCCAGTAGAAGGCTGAGTCGAACACCACAAGAGAGGTCTGTCTGTTCCTACTGCACTCTGATAGCTTCTCTTATGTTAAAATCCTTTCCTAATGTTTAAGATGCTAATTCCCTTCTCTCCCCTCCCCCCCATCTGAAGGAGACAGGAGGGAATGAGAGTTTTTAAGGAGAAGGGCTCTGGATCCATTCTGTTTTACTCCCCTGGCACCACATTTAATTTTGGGTTTATCATCATTATTGAGGGCTTATTTTTATTAACTTTATGGTAATGATGCTGGCGCGGTGTGGTCCCAGAGCCTTTGGCTTTGGCTGAAGGAGGAGTTGACATTTCCAGGCTCCAGACTGTGCGGAGACTAGATGCAAGCGGAGGAGCACGGTGGGAGCAGCTGCTCCCTCTAGCTCAGCTGTGTCGGGAGCCCCATGTACATCCCGTTGCAGGGAGAAATAAGCTGCTTTGTTAAATGTAGGGAAATTTCCAACAAGAATAGGAAGGAATAGACAGTATAGAAAGAGGCCTTCCCATAGGAAATGAGAAAACAGAGTTGGATCTGCTGGATAAAACACACTGCTGGGGCCATATAAATATGTAGTGTGTCCAAAAACCTTCCCCCATCTTAAGAGCATTTGGGTTTTAAAGTCAAGCACTCAGAAGTTAGGAAATGCCAGAATTAAGGTTGCCCGTTCCTAATTTGCCCCCCCTTGTGTGTATGCATCACGATACAAATCTTGAATTACCTGATCACACATGCCAGAGAGAGAAGGAGGCCTTTACCCGGGTAACTGTCGGCTCCAGGGCTACACATGCGGCTCAAAGGTGAAAGCAGGGGCCTGAGCTGAGCTGGGGAGCAGAGCTGCAGCCCTAAAGCCAGAGAGAGCAGACTTGCCCTGGGAGGAGAGCTGCAGCAACCAGAGCCAGAGGGGCCAGAAAAGCAGCCCAGGGAGCAGGTCAGTGCTGGGAGCAGAGTCACAGAAGCAGCCTGCAGAGCAGACCTGTCCTGGGAGCAGAGCTGCAGCAACCAGAGCCAGAGGGGCCAAAACAGCAGCCCAGGGAGCTGGAGGCAGAGCAGCAGAGACAGAGTGGTGGAGCTGGGGCTGGAGCAGTCCGGAGCTGTCTGAGAAATATGCATCCTGCACCGGTCACAAAAAACAAATGGAAGAACCCCAGACGGAACTGAAGAATGTGAGAGCACTAAAGAAGCAACAGGAAGGAAATAACCAAAACCAGATTAAATTTCTAAATGAGGAACTGGAGAAATGTCAGAATGAGATTGCTGGGCTCAAGAAAGAGAATTTGCTTCTAAAGGACACAATGGAGCTGCTCAGTCCAGAGATGGACTTGCAGAAGCAAGAGTCTACACGGCTTTGGGACAAGAAGAAGAAACACAGGCTACTGGAAGACCACCTCAAAGTCAAGCACCACAAAGAACTGGACATCTTGAAACAAGAGCATTGTAAGGAAATTCAGAAGATGATGCTGATTTCAGCAGTGCTCACGCCCATCTCCAAGCAAAGATTGGCTCCCTAGAAATTGAACTTAAAGAATTAGAAGAGAAACCAAGAAAGCAAGAGTCCAGGCAGAAGATATGCACCTTCTAGGCTGCTTGCAAAATAAAGAGGGAAGAAAAATGTCAGCATTTGCTTTTACCCAGCACTGAATCTCATCCGAATAAATCCTTTTCTTTCAACCCTAATCCTGGATGCTTAACTCCTTCCATGAAGCAGAAGGAGCTGAACGAGGTGCCAAGCAGTGTTGTCAGTGTTCTGAATTTAGCCTCCAACACAAAGAACTTCGAGTTGTGACTTGAGATCAAAGAGAAATTCCCCGCCAATAACTAAATCGACAAGCTTAGACCAGAGTGCTGGCTGCATCAGGGCCAGCTATCCATCAGCACAGTCGTCAAGACAGTAACCAGGCCACAAGGACACAAGGCAATGAAGCACCCATAACCAAAGATGACCAGAAACAAGACCCTCAGCATCAGGAATGGTTTACTAAATATTTTTCATCCTAAACTAATTCTTTCCAGAGTACACAGAAAAATGACCTTGGATAATTTCACACACTCATGGGAAATGTTTCATCAGGAATTGATCTGCACACAGCTGACTAGGAATTTAAGTGTTCTTGGCATCCAGACATCATGGGATTAGAGGGTGGGTGCCTTAAAAATGAAAGCAGGTTAGGTGAAAAATTATGGGTATGTTATCTCAATAGCACAGGAAGAGTCTTTCATATCAAGATAGGAACACCATAGCGATGCTTTGCACTGCCCCAATGCCCCCTCCAGTGGAGGCTTTGCAGGAGAAGTCCATAGCACTTTACGCAGCAAGCTTGGCAGCAGCAGTCACCCCTAGTGTCTCGAGTGAATTTTGGTTGAATTTGTTGCACTACAGACCACCTGTTTCAGATTTTCACATGTAATTCATTATTAGGGTTACCCAAAAGGGGTGGGGTCAATTCTCCACTTTGCAGGTACAGCCAGGGAGCTATTCCCATCTCTGGGGACATGCATTAGAGCCTTGCTAATTCACATATCACTGATCCACAAGCCCAGTTATACTCCCCAAAGACACCCATCCCTGCTCTCAGCCCTCTTCTCAGCTCTGATTTCATAGTAGGGGTTGTGATGAGTTTTCAATTACAGTACTTACAAGCTCTTTCATAGAACGCTCACTAGTGTATGATAAAGTATCATCACTTAAAGTCAACTGCTCTTGCTTAAGTTAATGAACAATATCAGAGGAAGCAGCAATGCTGAGTTTTATCGTTATACTTGCTCACCAATTCACAAGTGATTTGAGCCAGAACCTCATTGAAGGACAATGGAAAGTGTCCCACTGACTTTGGTGGGCTTTGAATCGGGCCCCAATTTGGCAAATTGCAATGGGTCTCCTAGCAGGTAGTGTGAATTTGCAGTGATTCTATGGTTATTTATATTATATACTAGGAAGGGGACAAAACTTCTACCCTAACCCTTTTGGATCTCAGCATGTGTGATGGAGTTGGATCTGAATTCCCAGAGCAAATTCCATCCAAACTGAGTTTGTTTCATACTGTTTTAAAAATCAGAGAAGGCCTGAGAATTTGTTCTCTCAGAATTTGAGGCCAAGGTAGTGGAAGTCTCATGAGAAGAGCTAGCCTTTTGAGATTTCCACAATTCAAAATGGTGGAGACATGTTTGGCTGTGAGATTGCTGCAGTTTGGTGTTGACAAATGCAAGAGAAAAATTGAGTTCAGATTTTTGCTTTGAACCTGAATCCTAAACTAGATTAGAACACTGGAGCCCAGAGAAGCTAATTAGAGCTGGTTGGGAGTTTTTCACCAAAACCTTTTTTGGTAAAATATTGATCCATCAAAATGAGAATTTTGTAGGAAAGTGTTGGTTTTGACAAAATTTGACTCAACTTCTTGAAAAGTTTTTAAAAATTGTAAACATTTTGTTTCAACATAAAAAAATTGATTTTCCAGGTCAAAATTTTCTAAAATTAACCAAATGATGGCAAACAAAAAAGTTAAGGCTAGTTGAAATGAAATGCGTTGATTAACCCAAACAAATTTTTCAGATTTTTGAAAATTTGAGATTTAGACTTTGTCCTGATTAAAAATGAGAAAAACTTTGAGCTCAAAAATGTTCATGGGATGGGAAAACCATTTTCCACCCAGCTCTGAAGCTAACGTGTACTGTCAAGTCATGCCCTGGGAAAGAGTGAAGAGGATTCTCTTGTTTAGAAGATTCTTTGTGTCCGAGGGCTGGTCCACACTAGGAAGTGGGGGTCGACTTAACTCCATCACCATGGGGTATGAAAAATTCACACCCCCAAGAGACTAAGCCCAGTGTAGGCAGTGCTATGTTGATGGAAAAAATCTTCTGTCAACCTAGGTACAGCCTCTCAAAGAAATGGATTTACTACAGTGGTGGAAGAACATGCGAACATATGCATCAAGTCCCCACTCAGCTGAAGGGCTGAGGACAGAGGGGAATTATTCTGAAACAAAGCGTAAAAGACTGGCAAAAACCTCTCTCCTCCTCTTGAGCTGCCCTTTGAAATGGATTTCCCTCACGGTGGCATTTCTCATTTTGTCTGTTTGTCTCCCAGGAGCATCTGGAATTAATATTCTGTGTTTCTGGTGCCTGCTGCTGTCTGGCTACCTTTTAATTGAGGGGCGCATCTGATGAAGCCTTAAATCACTGCTGATAGAGTGAACAATGGTACTTGAAACATCAGTATGTCATCCTGGGAACTGGCAGCTTGTTTCATTGCAGGTGTCTAGGGTGCGGGGGGGAGGGGGAGAAATGGGTGAGCTATGCATTCAGCTACTGACTCCAGATTCAATTTGAGCCCCCCTCTTCCCCCAGCAGAACGACCTGTTCCTTCCATCTTGCGCCAGGCCTGGCAGAAGTTCCTTTGTAGATCACAGAGGATGCTGAACATGTCAGATGAGCCACCTGTGTTATTTTAAGTGAATTTTATGCTGGTAAAAGGATAACAACCCAGGGGATTGGTGTCTTTTATCCCTAGAACAGGTACCACATGGGAGGATGAACTGTGTTGGCTTTCCACACACCCTGCTGCCTGCCGGTGGGTCCAGCTGCTCACTTGGAAGCATCTCCTCTAATTCATTCTCAGTGGTCCACTTAATTCTTGGCCTCTCTACTGAGAGCAGCCAACAAGGCTGCCAGTGGTGTGGACGCTTGGAATGAGGCGTGCCAAAATCCTGTCACTTGGGCCACCAAATATCCATCCCTGTGTTGTACTGGGAAGAAAGTTCAAGCACCAATATATTCCCATTGTCCCTCAGTCTGGAGGAGGCAGAACAGGCCAAGAAGGGAGAAGCGGGGCAGGGTTGGTGATTTTGGGAGGAGGGATGATGAAGGTGGAAGAGAAGGAAAAGCAGCACAGACAAGATGTAAAGGTCCCTGGCAGCAGAGCAGTGCCAGGACTTGGTTGCCGTCAATACAAAGAGGATTCCTCAGCAAGGCTGTTTGACACAGACAGACCCTGCAGTTTTGTCTGGCTCTGGAGCTCCCAGACTGACGAATGCAGCCTGTGCTGCCCAGTGTCACTGCACAGGGTCTCTACGTGCTGGCATACGACGAGCAGCCCGGAAACAGACTGCTGCCTACATGGCCTAAGGATTCAGATAAGCTTTTTTTTTTTTTTTTTTTAAGGGTGGGAGTCATGGGGGAGAAGCCAAAGTTCTGCAGGTTTAGCCATAGTGACCGCAGCTCCCTGTCAGGTTTGTCCTTCACTAGAAATTAGCAACAACTTTCCAAAGCTTTCCTACACCATCTGCCCTGGTTTTAGCTGAAATGCAACTAAAGAAAGCAATGTTGCTCCAGCAATCAGCTGGTAATCTTGTCAGCATTTAATCTTGTCCGCATTACGTAGCGGAGCTATGCCTGTCCTGCCCATCTGATGCACTCTGCAACAGAGGCAGAATTGTTGCTTCCTCATGGAAGGAGGGGGAGGGAACTGAGGTCGACTTGGAGATGACAGTGAGACACAGGAGCTTAAAATAAGCATCGGCTAATTCCAGCAAAAACAAACCTGCACTGAGAACAGACTTCCCCGGACCACAGCCCCACTTTCAAGTGTCTTGGAATTCTAAATGTGCCTCAGAGCATTGACTCCTTTCAGAGTCTCTCACTCTTTGCTGTTTCCTAGCAGGCAAATGAGGTCTGAAGTTCGAAACAATATTTTCTCATCAATACTCAAGCCAATACTAATAAAGACTCTGCATACTGATCAGACTCCTGGCACTTACAGCCCTGTCCTCATGGTCATGGGGTTGCTGGGACCTTGGCAGCTCAGAAGGGTCAAGGTTAGGCATATCAGGGTAGGCTTTGACTGGATGCCCCAGGTCGTTTTTCTGCAGCCAGGCTGGGGGCTGTGAAGCTGAGAGGTGAAGGGATTTTCTGTGGTTACAAAAAGGGGAGGTTTTTCTTCCCTGAAACATCCTGATGCAAAGGAGACCAGCCTGGCTGCCTGTGGAATGTGATCCAAGATTTGTATCCCATCAATTAGAGCTGCCTGTTCTCCTCCAGTCCCCCCAACTGGTATTGTTAAGCTTTGGTAATCCATCTTCCAGTGCCAATATTGCCAATCTCACCTATAAAAGTCACGTTTGTTTTTTTAACTATAATGTGGGGTTTGTGATTTGCCTTTTGGTTCCTGAGCTTTTGTGTTTAAGAGTTTTTTCCCCCCACAACCAGAAGGGTTAGAAACTTATTTTTTACTTTAAATGACAGCTGAAACTGACAGGATAGCATGGTAGCTCAGTGGTTTGAGCACTCAGTGGCCTGCTAAACCCAGGGTTGTGAGTTCAATCCTTGAGGGGGCCATTGAGGGATCGGGGCAAAAATCGGGGATTGGTCCTGCTTTGAGCAGAGGGTTGGACTAGATGACCTCCTGAGGTCCCTTCCAACCCTAACCTTCTATGATTCTATAATGCCTGGAGCTGGTCTTTAACAAAAGCCCCAGATTGAGAGACTTGTGATGATCACAAGTGTCGTCAATGCTGACTAATGATTTCATGCCACCTACAGCCTTTCCCCAATAGATCTTGCTTGCTAAAGAGATGCTGCCACTCTGCTGGCTTGAGCGTGGGCTGAGAGTCTGGACACGGGTCCTAGGCTCAGCTGTGCTACTGACCTGATGTGTGACCTTGAGCAAATCACTTCCCATCTTTGGGCTCCAGTTAGGGTTGGCCAAGGGGCCCATCTCAGTAAAGTGCTTTGAGATTTACTGCTGAAAAAGCAGTGCCAAAGCGGAGTCTGCTCTTAGGCCTTCTTTATACTTGCAGCTAGTCCCCATCTCCACAGCTGTTGGCACACGCTGTGAGGGTGCAAACCAGGCCTTTCTTTCACGGTGTATGGCACAACGAACGTGGCGGCTGTGTCCCTCTGCAGCAGCTGGCACCTGTAATGAGGCTCATGAATCTGGAGCTGCGCTAAGGTCCCAGTCCATTGGGTTAAGAGGCATCAGGCTTGTTCTCTGTACAAGTGTCAAGACATTTGCCTGTGCTTGTGGCTTGCAGCTGTACAGATGCACCGGTGACTGAAAAACAGGCTTTGGGCCACTGGCCTCCTTTGGTTAGGATCACAGTGTATTATCTCAGGCAAACTGACCCAGCTTCCCTTTTCTCCCAGGCAGGGGACCTGACAGATTCTGCTAGTTAAAAGGAGAGAACACCCCCACCATCACAGTCAGCTCCCAGTAAACCAGTCCATCTGCTACAGCATGGCAATCCCCTTCAGACAGATCTCCTTCGCCCACAACATGCTTCCTCCCTCTCCCTCCTTTGCATGCCACAGAGGTAGACATTGATAATTAATCAATCTTGCAGAGGGGGAATAGAATGGCCTGTCAAATGTTAAGGCATCAGAGGCACTGGCTGAACTGATCACGGGGAGAGCTGAACAGCCACTGCTAATTAACATATTGTTCTCTAGACACTGCTCTCCTGCAGCACAGGGGACAAGGCACACAAACCTGAGCATTCAGGTTCTGATCTATAAAGTTGTAAGCCCGCTCCAGTGGCCAAGCTACCTTGGCCTCTGGGCTGTGACAGGAGAGAGACCCTGGGAAGGTGCAGTCTCAGAGTTCAGCTGGAGGGCAGCACTTTCCCATGGTAGATGTGATTTGAGGGAGAAAGTAAATGAAGTTTTGATGGGCTTCAAACGGTCCCAGAAAATGGCCAGGCCCATCCTTGCCCCAGGAAGGAACTTCATGTACTCTGACACCTTGTGCCACTCCAGTCACACTGCTGTTGCTTCCTGTGGGGGAGCGAAGTCTGACTGAATAGGGAGTTGAAATGGCCTGAATTTACTGTAGGACCATCTCAGTCTACTGAGAGATTGGCCAACAGGGAAACAGACACTGGTATTGCTCAGCTCAGCTCCAAAATGGCTAACTCAGAGCACCTGCCCATAGAAACCCAGGAGATTTATTCCTGCCCCAAAATGAAGAACCCCATCTCCATCCCCAATGCCTTAGTGTATTACAGCACCATTGCTAGCAAAGTCCTGGCTTTAAAAGAAAAGGGCATTTCTAGGGAAATACACTGCCAGTCAGCTTAACCAATACAGGGTTTACAGTTTCCCCAGTCATACTCAGTGAGGTCACATCGCTGCAGTTGTGATACGTACGGGCCTGTGACCTCCAGCCAAGGATCTCAGAACACTTCATCATGCATTATATCATCCTTATTTGCATTACCATAGTACCTACATTTCAGAGTAGCAGCCGTGTTAGTCTGTATCTGTAAAACACAGGAGTACTTGTGGCACCTTAGACCAACAAATTTATTAGAGCTAGTCTCTAAGGTGCCACAAGTATGCCTTTTCATAGTACATAGATGTCCTAGTCATGGGCCAGGAGCACACAGAGTTAAATTATTAAAACCCACAGTCCTTTGCCATGTAGGTGAATATCATTTTCCGTTTTACAAAAGATCCAGCTAAGACACCCTGTGGTGAAGTGACTCGCCCAAAGCAACATAGCTGAGTGAGGAACAGAACCAAGAATTGAACCCAGGAGTCCTGCTCTAACTAAGAAAAAACCCTGACACTTAAGGTGCTGCAGGTAATTTCACAAAAATGCGTATTATCTTGTTTCTGCATTTCACAGAATACTAGAGCTTGGTTGAAATGTTTCCACTGAAAAAATGCTTACCTAAAAAACTGGGTTATCAAAAACTTTTTTCCCCCAGGGAAACCATTGGGGAGCATTACTATATTATATATGTATTTGCATTTTATCTTTCAACAGGAAATTCCAAAATGAAATGGAAAATTTCAGTTTTTGAATTAAATCTGAAACGTTTCCTGTTTTGAACGGACATGAAAAAGGTTTTTCACTTAGCTTAGAAATCTCTCATGAAAAATCCAAACATTTGAATAAGAAGCTTCAAATGAACAAAATGTTCAGAATTCTGTGAGGGGGAGGAAAGTTTTGTTTATTTGTTTTACCAGCTCTACAAAATACAGCTTTCTTCCCAGCTCTGTCTCTTATGTATAGAGCAGGTTAATGTGTAGATGTAGTAGAGAACCTCTGAGCCACACAAAAGAACTGTATTCCTAGGCTCAGATGAGCTGCAGAGTCAGGACAAGCGTACAGGCAGTATCAGTTCACACAGCTAATAAGCAGCAGGGAGGCAGAATCCAGGATCTTTGGTTCTAACATTCCAGCTGCCAGACAGCTGCCCAAGGTCTGTACCCAGCAGAGCGGAGATGCTGTGCATGTTACCATGCAGATGTGTAAAATAATTGAGTCATCTGGAAGCAATTTAAAGCTGGGAGCAGGAGTGAAATATGCCCCTACCCCAATGGGGAGGGGAATCTCCAGATGGATTTTTGGATGCATATAAACATTAGAGGAAAAGTGCAGAGGCCTCTTTTGCTTATGTTTGTAACTCTCTTTTGTGCCTAGATAGTACAATCGATGTCTGGGGTTTTATAAATAGACAAAGACAGGCAGGGGAACCTTCCTCTTGTTGCAGTCTAGTTTTTGTTGTTTTTTTTTCTCCTTTTGCTCTAGATTATGAATTGTTTGATATGGAATTTCAAATGATCACTTAAGGATCTAATTAGCCCATAACAGCTCAAACTAAACAACCTGGGTGTAGTGTGGGTTTAAGTGGTTAGTGCCTCTCTCCCTTCTTAATTGGTGTTTAATTAAAAGAATAAAAAAGAAAAGCAGCTTTGTCTGGGCCATTTGGGTTTAAGTATTAAACAGCACGTTTCTACTTGGGACAGGAGTGGCCTAGGTTTGGGGTCCTCTAGGGAGAAGCTAAAAGAAGTCTCCCTGATCACTCTAGCCCATATAGAAATGTTCCCTCCCGCTGCAGCAGTACTGGGGGTGTATGGGGAGAACTGTGTGTGCATGTGTGTTTATCTGTAGGTGTGTAGGCAGATGTGTATAGTGTGTGCATGCGATCTGACAGCAATGGGCTTTTCTGCTCCTCATACAATGCACTGCAGAAACTCAGCCTTGCAGCCAGTGGCACATCATTCACCTTTCTTGAAGCTCAGTGAGGCGCAGATGTTGTTCAAACTAGGGAAAATGTCAGCTCCCAGGAGGAGCACAGGGTTCACTTACAGTGAGCCTATTACTGCTTGCATGCATTTACATACGCTCTTTTGGACAGCCTTCAACGGTCTCCCACCTGCTTCCCTTTCCCTCTCCTCCACTTGAGTCTGGTTCCCCTCTCCTTCATGACCCTGCCTCTCCCCTTTTACTCCTGTTAAGTTTTGTGCACACACCCCCGTGTGCATGGAGCAAGGCATTTTCTCAGTGGTTTTTGATTTACTTGAACAAAAAACCAACAAGAGTAAACAGCTCCCTGAGCTATACTTACACCGTGCTCTCTCTGCAATAACATGGGCCTCAATGCTGGGTGGAATTCTCTGGCCTTAAACCCTATGACGATTAACCGGTGTGGCATTGGGTCTGCCTCCCAAAAAGGCAGCTGACCTACAGATAGGGAGAGACCTTGCAAAATGCATTAGCGCCTAAACTACAACTGTTGGATTGCAATCAACACCTAAACCCCATGGTTTTGTGCTCTGGTCCCTTCTCCAGACTGTACCAGCCCTGCAAGGAAATCCATGAAAGCAGCTGCATCCTTGTGGGATGCCCATTACTGCCAGAACAAATCTTCAAAAATATTGAGGGTTTAAAAAAAAAGACTGGATTCTTTTTCTTTGCCTTCTAGTTTCTGAGCTTCAAGGTCACAATTTCAAGCTTTTCTCTGCAAGCATGAGGACTATTATTTTTATTCCCTGTATTTCTATAGTGTGTAGGTGCCAGAGTCATGGATCAGGACCCCATTGGGCTAGGTGCTGTACAAACATACACCAAAGCTGACAAACATTCTGTTTTGTAAAACGAAAGCTTTTGTAAAATTAAAAAGCTTTATGTGTAATCCCTTACGGGCACAAGCTGGGGCTTTGTGGAAAACATCGTGTTTTGAGAGCTGGCAATGCTGGATGTCTCCAGAAGCACTGAAAGAAAAGTGGCCTTGTCTTTGGAGCATATCCCTGTTTGCAGTTGATTTTCCGTGGCTGGAGCAATCGGCATGAGGTGCACAGCAATGTCTGCCTGTCTCCTAATTCTGGGTAGGCTTCTCCCAACTTCATGAGTATCATCCAGCACCACAAGAAGCGGGCCATCCTGCAGCAAACAGCTTGGTGACTAGCCTTGCTCCCCTTCGGATGCCAACAGGAGCTCTCACTCACTGCACTATCCTTCCATGGGTATGTTTTCCAGTGGAGACCATAACGCAGCAAAGCCCTCCTTTGCTTTCAGTCTTTGTGCCTGCAATGTGACCTGAGCAGGGATACAATGAGTGGGAGGGGCATCCATTAGCAAAGTATCCAATAATTCCTGCTCTGATTTATTAGAGTCACTAATGTCTGAAACTTGTCTAGTGTTCTTGCTTCCTTGGCCTCTTGGGAAAGGCTGGCAGGCTAAGTTATAATGGCATCAGGAAGGCTATTACATCTGTGCCACTGCTCAGGCATCCAACAGTAACTGAAGACCAGGCAGTCCTGAGCAGCTTTTGAACCAGCGGTGGTTTTCAGAGTCATTTTCTGCACAAGTGTAATTACAATAGGGGAAGGAGGCATGTCTTCTCTTCCTACCTTTCTGATACCCCCATGTGAGGTCATCCCAGCTGGAGATTATTGGTTTGAGGGCTATTCCCACAACCTCTGCATCTCTCTTCCGACTTGGGGAAGTATAGTCCGGATTATCCTGGAAAAGCCAGACTGCACCTCCTGGAAGCACCTGAGTACAAGGGGCAAAACCTCTCCCTTTGTAGGCTACAGCATATTGCAAATAATTGAACCCTACCAGCGGGGTCTCAATGAGTGATTCTATCCATAGTCCTCGCTCATAGTTCTGTGGAAATGAACATGGCAAACATCCTGGCACAACTCCTGTAGCAAGAAATCTTTAGTAATTCAACATTTCTGCACCATCAGGGGAAGAGGTAGGATATTTAAATCTTGTCTAGCAAGCCAGGGGGCAGAGCACTAGCAATGATGGTTCTGAGCATGGGTCTCTCCACCCTCCCCTTTTCTAACCTGGCTGCTGTTAAAAATAAATAAATGGATACAACCAGAAAAGTCAATGGCCACAAGTTTAACTTTCCCCTGCCTCGTTAGAATTTGGGGAGACTTTGTGCACAACATACAAAATGTGCAAGCCTATGAATACCAAGCATGTTACTAGGTTAAAGTAAATCTAAAGTAACATTTGAAAGTTGAAAGCAGATCACAGGCCAAAGATCAAACGCTCTAGAACCACTTCTAAGCCTTTTACTACTGGAGCTTATTAGCATTTTAAAGTGAAGAGCATTAGTGAGGGGGTTGGGAAAAAAGGAAAAGTGCAGAGGCCTCTGTTGCAGGGACAAAATTTCTGTTTCAGAGACAAAAATCTGAAAGGAATGACCATGGACAAGGAGGAATAAAAGCATCTGGCTTCTGAAGCCACACACACAAAAAGAGGGGGGGTGCATCTCTGTGGAGGGGGTGGGGGGGACCATCAGTTTATTTTTTAGATCCTGGATAAATATTTTAGTGGGTTGAATTGCTGGGTTTATGTTGTGTTCTCCACAAAATTGTTAAGGTGTTTAGTCCAGCCGGTGGTGTGTATCCGGTTTCCTGAAGCATCTGGGCAAAGGCTCGGTCTCACTCAGATTTCTCCCTGCTGCTATAGTAAGTGGGAGGGAGGGCGCCTCTCATTAGGACCCAGCTGCTGCAGGCATCTCCCTCCCCCCACATCTTGCTGAAGGTCAGGGTGGTTGGCACTTCTGTCCCAAGGGGTGAATGTGATGAACTGATGGGAGAGAAGGGTGTTGGATAAGGTGACCCCCTGCTGCCCTGTCAATTCATCTGTTCTTTCTTTCCTCCCCCCGCCCCCACTCTGGTCTCTGTAGCCTGTCTCTTTAGAAGGTTTCAGAGTAGCAGCCATGTTAGTCTGTATTCGCAAAAAGAAAAGGAGGACTTGTGGCACCTTAGAGATGATGCTCAAATAAACTGGTTAGTCTCTAAGGTGCCACAAATACTCAATTTCGTTTCTCTTTAGAAGGGGTGGGCTGGACTTGACAGGATGGAAAGGAGACCAGCAAAATGTTAAGGGTGTGAGTGGGATACCATCTAGGATCTCAAGCTGCAGGAAAATAATTTGAACTGACCAAATAAGAGGAGGGGGAACCCTCTCAAATTCAACTTGGTGTGCTGTGAACTGTTTCTGTTTTCTGTCTGTTTCCTGCCTCCTCCTCAGTCTGAACTGGCTTCCTCCAGTGTGGCAAATCTTAACAGACAAGTTTGTAAACCCGCCGGGTTAGCGCAGTCGGTGCATGCTCACGACGAGCAGCATAGCTGCAAAGCTCACGTGTGGAACAAGAACTGGACCATTCAGGCTAATCTCCAGAAAAAAATATGAGTCGGGGCAGATGTGCTCTCGCTGGATTCTGGGCTACTTATGTAGCCCTTTCTCAGAGATCTGGCCCTAAGGGGAGTCTGGCTGCATGCAGACTGGAGCATCTCTGCCTTTGTTTGCAGGAATATGGTTTGTAGACACTTGTGTGCCCTCAAAATTAGCTGCAGGGGCAAATCTACGAATGTGTGCTGCAGGTGATTTGATTTACACCTACAGTCCAGTAGCAGGAAGAGCTACAGAGGCTCAGCTCTGCTCTCATAAATCACAAGTATTCAGTATCCTGAGTGTAATGAGCAGTTCCTCATAAACTAATACTTACATCACACTGAAAAAGCACCATCACAATTTGCAGCTTTGTCAGTCTCAGAAGAGAGACCAAGGATTAAATGAATCACAGAACCCAAATTCTCCTTTTTTGCATAGGATGGGTCCCTCTGGATTAATGGTGACTTATTTTGGGGAAGTTTGTCCAAAAGAGGCAGTGTGGCCTAGTGCATAGGACTCTAGATTGGGATTCAGAAAACCTGGATACTATTGCTGGTTCTGCTATGTATACTCACACTAGCTGGGTGACCACTAACGTGGGGATATGCACCCAAGCTGGAATCACACCCCAGCACATCTGGTAGAGGTAGTCTAAGAGTGCACATTTGTTAAGTGTGCCCAAGTCACCCCTGCTGGTCTGTGCATTGTGAACAGGCATTTGCTATTTACTGCTCATTCATAAGACTCCCCTTTGCTTTCTATAGCTGCAGAGATGGGCCTGAGCCACAAAGCTCTGATTCAAACTTCCTCAACTTTTGGGTGTGGGGGACCCAGGGCATCAGTTTGGGTCCCTGTCTGTATTATACCTTACAGCCCCATGTTTGTTGCCAGCTGCACACCCTATGGAATGCATCTGTCTCTGGGATGGAAGATGGCCATGCATAGCACTGACCTCTCTCCAGGCTGTGGGTGTGACTGACCAGCTGCCATTGAGCACACTAACACACATGCCCTTTGTCTTTTCTCCCCATAAGCTCTGTCTGCCAAGCTCCCAGCACTCAGACTCACAGAGAGGGGGCAATTTTTTTTTGGAAGCTATTTTAAACCTCCTAGGAGGAGCCTTCCCCTTCTGTTTGCACAGGAGCTACTATTTTGTAATTATACAGAGGAGGAGGATAAACTCTTCTCCTTATCCACTAGGAACAGGACAAGAAGCAATGGGGCTGAAATTGCACTAAGGGAGGTTTAGGTTGGACATTAGGAAAAACTCCCTAACTGTCAGGGCAGTGTAAGCACAGCAACAAATTACCTAGGGAGGTTGTGGAATCTCCATCACTGGAGGTTTTTAGAACACGTTTGACAGTCATCAGGGATGGTCTAGACAATACTTAATTCTGCCCCAGCACAGGGTGGGTGGACTGGACTAGATGACCCATCAAGGTCCCTTCCATTCCTAAATTTCTATGGTTCTATTTTTATTTAGTAAATAAATGAAAGAAAGTGGCAGAAAAAGCCCTTTCATGTAGTTTCACATGACTTTTGACTTGATTGAGGGAGAGGGGAATGCACACAGCTGAGCCAGGAGGAAAACAAATGGCCAGAAGGCAGCAGCCATGCCAATAAAACATTGATGTTTTCTAATAAAGATGTTTAATATCAAAATACTTATTTATAGCTTTTCATCTGTAGCTGAAACTTCTTCAGCTGGCCAATTAATGTCCTTGGCGTTATAGCCAGCATGCAAATATGACACGCATGAGGACAAAAGGAGAGCGAGACATTGAGAAATGCAATTTTGTCCATGTTTTCAAGAGTGGCTGCTGACAGCTAGACCAAGTGGTTCAAAAGTAACCAGTCATTTTGGGTGACTTTGTTTTAGGGTGCAATGTATGATACGTTGGTCTGACTTTCAGAGGTGCTGAGCTCCAATCACTTCTGCTGAAGTCCAGGGGAGCTGCAAGCGCCTGGCAAATTTTAAAATGGGGTCTAAATAATGTCACAAGAAGTTGTGTAAATGAAATCCATTCCCATCTGTATCTGCTCACCCACAGGGGCAGGTGGCCAGAGAAGGAAAGACTCTCTGTACATCTCTGTACACATCGGATGAAGTGAGCTGTAGCTCACGAAAGCTTATGCTCAAATAAATTGGTTAGTCTCTAAGGTGCCACAAGTACTCATTTTCTTTTTGCGAATACAGACTAACACGGCTGTTACTCTGAAACCTCTCTGTACTTGGTTTACAGAGGATTCAGTCAGCATTGAGCCTCCCATAAAAAACTCCCCTAATAGTCTGAGGGACTGTTTGTCCTCTGTTTGCTGTAATTTCACTCTGTCCCTCCCTCCTGCTGTGTCTGACTCCTCGTTTCTGAATCCGATTTCACCCCACCCTTAAATCTGCTCTGTAAGCTGCCACCCTGGTGTGACAAGTTTGACCTTTAATTTGTTTTATGAGGCTGTGAATTACTGCCTGGGCGCATGAAGAGTGGATCATGGTATGGCAACAGCCCCCTCCAAAATCAGTACCAAGCAGCTGATCACTGCATCACCAGCAAAGCCTGGGGCCAGCAGCATGGGGCTTCTCCACCCCAGAACCTCTCCCAACCTTCCCAGGCTTTCCCCTGCTGAGCAGCAATGGTGACATTTCCAGGAGTTCTCTCTGAACTGCCCATTCCTCCCTGAACATGCTCGCTCCCTCTTTCCTGTGACTTTTCAGCAGCAAACATCCACATCCCTCAGCTAGATCCCAGCTCTGTTTTTAACCTGGGAGCTTGCTTCACTTCAAGCCAGCCTGTTCTGCATGGTGGTTGCTAAATCTCTCCCATCTCTATTGCTTCCAAACCAATGCCAGACCAGGGATGGAGGTGTCCTTCACCATGGGTGAGGGAATGAAAAAGCCACTTGGTCTAATTCCTGGCAGGATTTATGATTTGAGTTGCTTGCTGTGACTTCTGAGAGTTAACTTGTACATTGGCCTCGCTTAGGGTCAGGTGGAACCAGCTCAGTACTAGTTTTCTGACTGCCTTTTGAGTGGTTTCAGTTTCCACTGTGCATGGAGTCTCAGGCTACCTGGCTGATGGATACAGCCCCTTGTGTAATTCTCCTATTCAGAGTGGGGGCAGGACTCTTGAGTTCTGATTCTGGCTGGTCTCTTGACTATTTCTATAATCCTGATTCAAGCATAGTTATGGTCCAGAGAAGTGACTGTGTGAAAATGTAACCTTGTTACTCAACAGTGCTGCTCCCTGTGGTCTTCCAAATCAGAGCTGCTGGCTTCATTCTTATTTAACACTTGGATACCATGCTAGCGTCTAGAGGTTTCAACCAGGGTGGTATCCCCTCATGGCAGGTGCTGTACAAACAAAGTAAATGAGTCTTTACACACAAGATGAAAGTAGTGATGGCTTATCAGCCGGGAAGAGCCTCTTATTCTTATTAACATCATAATGGCCAGAGGCCTTGGTCAAGATAGGGAGCCCACTGTGCTAGGCACTGGGCAAATGCATATCAAGACCCCGTCCCTTGTCTGAAGAGACTTGCTATCTAAAAATAAAAGTGACATACAAAGGCTGGTGGGATACAATCAAATACAGATCTTAGTAGGCAGAGACATTTGCAATTTTTCTCAAAAGTATTCTAAGGAAAGAAAGTGTCAACATGCCTCATACACCCCTCTTCCCAACCTTCCTTCCACTGGTAATTGCCGGTAAGGGAGCTGGATTCTATTCTGGCTTGCACAGCACTATCAGACTGGTGCACTGATTTTCAGTACAGGGTCTTTATTACGAGTGATGATGCCCAAAAGAGCCCAGTCCAACTCTCCTCTTCCAGGGGCACTGGCTATTAGAAAAGAATTCTTTTTACTTGCAAACTGAGCACATTTGATCCATAGTCCGTAAAAAAGAAGGCATTATTTCGGAGTTGCTTTTCAAAGCATAATTACCCTTTAATCTTTAATCTTCTAAATGCGGTCAGTCTAAGGAGTCTAATAGGCCTAGAGGGCATCTAAATTTGTTTGGCTTACACCGTATCCCACCACTTTAGACTATCTGGTGACTCACTCACTTACCACCTTGCAGCTTATACCCCATAGTGTGGTTCTCACCTGCTCTTTGCAAAGTGCAGGAAAATGGGTGTAAAATGCTACAGAATCAGAACTCTCCACTCACTTGCACTAGTGCTACTGCACCCCATGTGCTGATTATTAAATGAAGATAAGAATAATAATGCAGAAATACAAGAGACCTATAGGTAGCTTAAGCAGTTAGCTTAAGTATGAAGCCAAACAGCCTGAGTAGGACTAAAGTTGCTGAACTGGCTTGGCACAAGTAAGTAAACTAAAAATGACCTTAAGTCATAAGATTTTGTTTTGCTTGTTTTGTAATTATCACAAGTGTTGAAATTGAGCATCCGGTGCTGACAGGTAACCACAAGAAGGTAGTTTGTGTCAGTTTTAGGGTCTTTTTGGAGGACATCAGCACATGTTTAACTGCAGGTAGTTATGACAACTAATTGACATATGCTAATGAGTTAATATATTGAATAGGCTAAAGACATGCCCAGCTGAACAGTAATTTGAGTACCACTGGGGCCTGATCGAGGGACAAGAACCTACCAAATTTCAGAATGTTAACTGGGAATTCTAAATAAAGTAATTAATACTGAACCAATAGATCAGGCAACACTAGCATCTCATATCCACAGTGCTCAGTTGTGAAGGACATGGGGAGTCAAACCAGCTCTTATGCATCCCCATCCCCTCGGAAACTGACCTACAGAGGTTAAGTGAGGGTAAGTGAATCCAGACATTAAGATGTCAGAAGAGAAGAGTATACCAAGCAAAGCCAACAACGGGGGGGGGTGTCCGAATGTGTATGCGAACATAAGCTGTACCCTATTTTAACTTACACCTTGGTGGCATGTAACCTACATCATCTTAGTCTCCCTTTCACTTCCTGCTGTGTCAATCAGTGTATGCAATTAGGTCTAACTGGGTTAGTGGGGGGTCTAGCCTACATTACCTCTGAACTTGGCCCTCTTTCTCTATTAACATATCTGCGTAAGGGATGTCAATAACTCCCTCCCTGGATATTGTGGGACTTCGTTTAATTAATGTGGTAAAAGCTCTCAGATCCCCAGATGCAAGATGTTTCTCTACATGTATTATTTTTGTTACCTGGTGGTGTCAGACGCCACCAGTGTGGTGCTCTGCTCTGTTCCATGATACCAGTCGGCTGTGTGTGTGTTCTCCCTGTGTGCTATCCTAGCTCTGCACAGATAGCTGGCACAGCAGATCTTGAACAAACTGCTCCATGCCCACAGACTCTAAGAAGGTACAAAGGCACCCGGCCAGGTTTACTGTCAAATGAAACAGTCTCTAGTGCCCTGGATCAGATGTCTACAGTTCTGCTAGTACGCATGTGCTCCCTGACAATGGACCGGCTCAGTCAGTGGCGGGATTTGCCACTGCTCCCTAGGCCAGACAAAGACGTCCACTCAGGGATAGGTGTCAGAGTAGCAGCCGTGTTAGTCTGTATTCGCAGAAAGAAAAGGAGGACTTGTGGCACCTTAGAGACTAACAAATTTATTTGAGCATAAGCTTTCTTGAGCTACAGCTCACTTCATCAGATGCATTCAGTGGAAAATACAGTGGGGAGATTTATATACATAGAGAACATGAAACAATGGGTGCTACCATACACACTAATGAGAGTGATCACTTAAGGTGAGCTATTACCAGCAGGAGAGCAGGGGGGAAAAACCTTTTGTAGTGATAATCCAGGTGAGCCATTACCCTCTAATCCCACTGAGGGTTACCAAAAGAAACTACACCATTTGCTCAAGAAACTCCCTGAAAAAGCACAAGAACAAATCCGCAGACACACCCCTGGAATCCCGATCTGGGGTATTCTGCTACCCAAGATCCATAAACCTAGAAATCCTAGATGCCCCATCATCTCAGGCATTGGCACCCTGACAGCAGGATTGTCTGGCTATGTAGACTCCCTCCTCAGGCCCTACGCTACCGGCACTCCCAGTTATCTTCGAGACACCACTGACTTCCTGAGGAAACTACAATCCATCCGTGATCTTCCTGATAACACCATCCTGGCCACTATGGATGTAGAAGCCCTCTACACCAACATTCCACACAAAGATGGACTACAAGCCGTCAGGAACAGTATCCCTGATAATGTCACAGCAAACCTGGTGGCTGAACTTTGTGACTTTGTCCTCACCCATAAGTGTTTCACATTTGGGGACAATGTATACCTTCAAATCAGTGGCACTGCTATGGGTACCCGCATGGCCCCACAGTATGCCAACATTTTTATAGCTGACTTAGAACGCTTCCTCAGCTCTTGTCCCCTAATGCTCCTACTCTACTTGTGCTACATTGAGTACGTCTGGACCCATGGAAAAGAAGCCCTTGAGGAATTCCACCATGATTTCAACAATTTCCATCCCACCATCAACCTCAGCCTGGACCAGTCCACACAACAGATCCATTTCCTGGACACTACGGTGCTAATAAGCGATGGTCACATAACCACCACCTATACTGGAAACCTACTGACCGCTATTCCTACCTACATGCCTCCAGCTTTCACCCTGACCACACCACACGATCCATCGTCTACAGCCAAGCTCTGCGATACAACCGCATTTGCTCCAACCCCTCAGACAGACAAACACCTACAAGATCTCTATCAAGCATTCTTACAACTACAATACCCACCTGCGGAAGTGAAGAAACAGATTGACAGAGCCGGAAGAGTACCCAGAAGTCACCTAATACAGGATAGGCCCAACAAAGAATAGAACGCCACTAGCCGTCACCTTCAGCCCCCAACTAAAACCTCTCCAACGCATCATCAACCTAGATCTACAACCTATCCTGAAGGACAACCCATCACTCTCTCAGATCTTGGGAGACAGGCCAGTCCTTGCTTACAAACAGCCCCACAACCTGAAGCAAATACTCACCAGCAACCACACACCACACAACAGAACCACTAACCCAGGAACCTATCCTTGCAACAAAGCCCGTTGCCAACCGTGCCCACATATCTATTCAGGGGACACCATCATAGGGCCTAATCACATCAGCCACACTATCAGAGGCTCGTTCACATGCACATCTACCAATGTGATGTATGCCATCATGTGCCAGCAATGCCCCTCTGCCATGTACATTGGTCAAACTGGACAGTCTTTACATAAAAGAATAAATGGACACAAATCAGACATCAAGAATTATAACATTCAGTAACCAGTTGGAGAACACTTCAATCTCTGGTCACTCCATTACAGACCTAAAAGTTGCAATTCTTCAACAAAAACTTCAAAAACAGACTCCAATGAGACTGCTGAATTGGAATTAATTTGCAAACTGGATACAATTAACTTAGGCTTGAATAGAGACTGGGAGTGGATGGGTCATTACACAAAGTAAATTATTTCCCCATGTTTATTCTCCCCCCAACTGTTCCTCAGACGTTCTTGTCAACTGGTGGAAATGGCCCACCTTGATCACTACAAAAAGTCCCATCTCCTCTTCCCCCCCGCCCCGCTCTCCTGGTGGTAATAGCTCACCTTAAGTGATCACTCTCGTTACAGTGGGCAACACGCATTGTTTCTCTATGTATATAAATCTCCCCACTGTATTTTCCACTGAATGCATCTGATGAGGTGAGCTGTAGCTCACAAAAGCTTATGCTCAAATAAATGTGTTTGTCTAAGGTGCCACAAATACTCCTTCACTCAGGGATACATTCTTATACACAGGTACAAATAGGTTACACATCACTCCTGATACATTGAGGTACAGCCCCCCTACGCATTAGGGTGCTGCCTCTCCTCGGTACAGGTTGGTTCAAAACAATAAGTCTATCCATCATATTGTCCTTTTGACCCTGTCTTTAGGATGGGTCTGCCTGTTCCTTGTTATCTCTGTGGGATGTGTTCATACCAGGATGTTCTGGTGCCATCCTGGCACATGCTTATCTTATTAGTGCTTATATGTGTATATATGCTTTTAGCAGCTGCCTTCGTGCCAACTTCTGTGAGCAGGGCCTACCTCTGGCTCATAGCGTAACTTTTGCTTTATGTTAGCAAGGTCTTGACCATTACTTTAGTTCAGGCTGCAGGCCTCATTCCAGGCCTCTGATACAAGGGTTTATGTTTCAGGGACTCATCTTACTACACCTGGATACCAGGATGAGAGCTATCGAGGTAAATTATGATATGACCCCAAAATAAAAAGTAGGCCCCAAGGTTTGGTTTCCACCAAGAGAAAAAAAGGAAACATGACAACCTGCCCTTTTGCAAATTGCATCTCTAAGCAGAAACTTCAGAAGCGGGGAACCTTGGTACACAAGAGAGGGCTCACAACTAGTATCAAGAGGATTGACATAAACACAACTGTGTCTGAGCAGCCATGTGGAAGGCAGTCTAACCCACGGATGCTGTGTGGCGGGGGAGACAAGACTTTGAAAAGCAGAAACTATTTTCCTTTCAACCAGCAATTGAAAAAGCCCTTGGTGCCTGTTGGAGCTGGATGTGGCGCATTTCTGGAGCAGAAAAAACCCTCACAAAACCAAAATGTAAGAAAAACAAGCACAGAAAACCCCAGTGAAATCTCAGGTGAGAGAGGTTTGGGAAGTTGCCTATCACTGCCAGTCACTGGCACATGACCATGGGTGACATCACCACGGTTCCAGGCACTCCGGTCAACAGGAAACAAAGGTACTTTGTGCCTCGTGGTCATAGTAAAGCTGGCTGATTATTTAGCCCATACATTACACCTGCCTAGACCTTGGATGATCCACTTGCCAGCTTCATTGCTGGTGGCACCGGTTTGAGGACTGAGATAGCAGGAAGTGCTTCAGGTCAGGAGTCAGGTACACTGGCAAAGCTGTGCATGGCGAGCTCAAAGACTGCAGTAACAGGGGAGCTGACTGAAGTGCATTGGATGAACTGTTTATGGGATCACAATTTGATGCTGCAAAAGTATTGCCAGGGATATGTAAAGGCCCCGGCTGGAATAGCAGAAGTGTTGAGCATCAGGTAAGATAGAGCAAATCCCACACTTCATCCAGTGCATGAAGTCCTGCACTAAGCAAACCAAGTCGTGCTTTTTATTCCCTTCACCCCCAACTTGCATGGTCTGCCATCACCACTAGTAGCACGATCTCAGCTGACAGTCTATGGGGCTGCAATTTCAAGCAGCAGATTATTTAAAAAGAGAAGAAAGTGAATGCCATACCTGTGAAATGCAGCCTTGGCTGTAATAAACGCTGAAGTTGACTATTCCCGGAGGGACTTGCTAATGTAGGAGATTGATTCACTGCAGTGTAACCCCCCAAGGCCTTTACACAGAGCTCTGACTAAACTTCCTATAAAATCAATCCAGCCTTTTCACCACTTTTGACAGGGTGTTCTAATATTAATCCACTCTCCTTGTCAGTCAGCTCCACTAACAAAGGCTTTAATGAGCTTTAACCAGGCATAAACACTAGATGGAGGATTCCTGGACCCCTTTGGAAAATACCATCCTGGCCACAGGTAAAAGGCAGGCATCGCTGTTTTAGAAAAATAAATGCCAACAAGCTGCCAAGCCTGGAGGAGGTGAGGTGTGGGGGTTGAGTGATGAATTGAGTCCCCTCGCTCTCAAGAAATGTGTATGTAAAGGAGGTAGGTTCTTTCCCTGGCTAAAAATGACCCAGATTTAATGGCCCAGGGGGCTGCCACTTTCTGGAGCCACTGAAGTGAAAGGCAAAGGCTAGCAGGCAAGTCAGCCTGAGGAGCACAGGCACGGTGATCCAGGCTGACTGTACTCTCTGCCACTGTGGGGAAGTGGAGTTTTGCTGTGTGAAAAGTGTCAGGCAGGTGAATCCTGCGATTAAGCCAGGCACAAAATACTATCCTGCATGCCCTTTCTCCTGTCTCATTTCTGCAGCTTGGCCTCACTCCCCACTAACTCTGCCCCACTGCAACTGGAAAAGGAGCTGTCCACTGGGGTTTGCTCACACTGTAATTAGGAAAGCCTTGAGCTCCCTGCATGCAGGTCAGGCAGGCTCAGAACACACTGCAGGGGAAGCACAGCGATGCGATTCCTCTCCAGAGCCACAGGACCCTTGAGTTACTGTCAGGGAATCTGACAAAGGGAGAAAGGGAAGAGATGGAGGGAGCTGGGCTCAGGCACTGAGGTGTGTTGGCAGAGCTGTGGGGGTGGGGGCCTCAGAGCTGCAATAGCCGGGGGTGTTGGAGGTCAAAACTGATTTGCATTGTGCAGGGGACAGAGACGCACGATGGGAGTAACAGGGGGCGTCTTCGGACAGGCTGAGGAACACTGGCACAGCTGGGGGAGGGAAGTTTGCTCACCTTCCACTGGTTATAGGCTTGACTTGAGCCAGGTACATTTACATGGAGCTACTCTCTAGCCCAATATGGGTTCAGGTAACCCGCACATTTTCATGCATCCCAGGTAGCCTGGGTTCCCTATGGCTCCGAGCTACTGGAGGAGGTAGCAGCTTTTGTTTTATCTGAGAGCAAGGATAGCACCCAAGGTCTGCCCCATCACAGACATCCCTGCCCCTTCCCCAGATGTTCTCACTGCAACCTCTGGTGACCAGGGCCTCACTCCTTACCTAGTTCTTCCTCTGAGAAGGCTGCAAACAGACCACAGCAGCTGGTGGGGCAGACTCTGCTCTGGATTCATTTATTAAGAAATAGGCCATGCCAAGACTGGGTGGCTTAAAGGCTGGTGGTGGGAGAGACGGGAAGCTAAGACCAGGCAAAATCAACCCTATTTTCCTGAATTTGCACCCGGGGCTCACATGGGGAGCATATCTAGGCCTGCATGGACACGAACAGACACTGCAGCACTGCCTTGGCAGAGTCCAACCAGCTGGCATCACACTAACAGCTGGGGTTTTACTGCCCTCCTCACAGTCACGCTCAGATTACTGCTGCAGAAGGAGCCAATTAAACCACCTCTTCCTGCTTGGCCCAGGAGATAAGTCTGGCAAGATGGCAAGTTCAGCCACCATGCCTGACTATTGGATGGAGGGGAGGGAAGGACAATGGTCCTACTGCACCTCCCCAGTTTGGTTACCTGCACCACCCAGAGCCCCTATGCTGCCTCATACCCAGTTGTGAGAGTCACACTGAGCTCTGGAGTGTGCCCACCCCCAGCCAGCATAACTCTCCTTATTACCCTGCTGGTCACACTACTCAGGATTGCTCTCTTGACATCATGTGCTCCATCCACCCTGTTTGCTGTATCCACTGGTAGCCTCTCACTTTGTACGGTTAATGTAAGCTGTGTGGGTCATGGACTGTCTTAATTGTGTGTGTGTCTACACATGTGTACAGCAACAGGGGGTGTTATTAATACTACATCATAATTTAAGAGCCAATGGTCAAAGTCCTCAGCCATTACTTAGGTCAATGGTCAATTACTTAGGTCAATTTTGCCAAGTAGAAACCTCAGAGGCCCCTCTGCATCTAACCTTCATTGTGCATCTCCAAATTTACCTACATTTCCTTCTGCACATGCTTCACACACAATGTTCCCCCAATAACCAGTTTGGGTTTGAGTTTTCTTAACTCTAACCCGTTGTCCTGCCCCCTCCTCCTGAAGCCCAGCATAGGCGCTGTCCCTCACTGGGTAATTTGCCTGAGCCTAATTTCGAGGTGTTAGAGTGCAGCTGTGTGTCGCTGGATGTGTTTCAAAAAGAATAAATTGGGGTTGGACTCTCAGCTCCAGGAGAGGCTATTTTACGTTTCCCTCTTTCATCCTACAAACTCAAATAGCTGGCAGGGCTTTGTTCACATTTCTCACCCCCCCACGCTAACAGCAACAATTTCCCCTCACCCCCACAAAAAACCATCTCTGGGCCAAGAGCAAAACCTGGATCATTTCATTCCAAGGGGTATTTTTTTTATTTGTAAGGAAACCCGTGAAAATAGGGGTTGCAGTGGAGATGCCTTTGCGCTGTTAACTACAGCGGGGCCGTGCTGGCAGCATGCATGTAGACCTAGGTTACAGACCTAGTATAATTTTGATGCTGCACATGTAATCTGTCAGGAAAATGTGACTGCAGCAGGTCAGTTCCCCATATTTCCCCCTGAATACCCTTTTAAAAGTGGTCATTTCTCCTGACAGGCTGGTAAGTGGCTTTCTTTGAGAGAGGCTCAGTGTCTCCCCGTGGCTGAAGTGCCACGTGCAGCCGTGACATGAAGCTGCAGTAACGATGCATTTTTTGAGTAAGCGAGTTAATGGGCATGTACAACACACAGCTTGTCAGCCCCGTTAGCTGCTGCCGCTGCCTGGGGCTGAAGTAAATTGCCCAGCCTCTCCCGCGCTCTCATTCTGGGTCTCCCCCCCAAAGCTTTCCTGGTGTTTTGATTTTCAGAAATGGGCTTGCTGAGGAGGCTTCTGCCGCAGGGGGCCTCTAGCTTCGCTGACTCAGCTGTTTTCCTTGGTGCACTTACCCCTGGTGCATGAGCAGGGAAGGGGGAGAGAAGGAACCCCCACATGGAGTGCTGCGGCTCCTTATCGCTAGCAACCATGTTAGCCTCCCCTGGCTTGCAGAATGGCATTACCCTGTATCCCTCTCCCGGGGGCCAAACTTTGCAGTGCTCGTTCTATCACCTGGGAATGGAATCCCCGAGAGCACCCTCTGCGGTAAAGGGGAACAATCCAGCCCCACAGCCGTACTGAGGATGGGGAAGTTGGTCTCTTCCTTTTGGGCTAGGTGCATTATACAGGAGTACCTTCCATGAGTGCGCCATCCAGGCCAGGACTCAGGGAGACCCTGTGTGGTGATAGTAGACTGCATGGGCTGTGGTTAGCTAATCCAGAAGCTAGAAGGACAAAGAATCAAAGGGCCTGTCTGTGACAAGCAGCCTGAATCTTGCAGCTATGCTCGTAACTAGAGCAGGTAAAAAAAATTATGCCCTCTTTTGGAGAATCTAAAACTTACTAATTAAAACCAAAGTCCTGACTCATCCCCCTTCTCCCAGGAAGATGACAGCCTGTTAGCCTTACTGCTTCCCTCCCAGTGAGGCTAGCCCTGCAAAAGAGGTGGCCACTATATTCTACAATAGAGGGTGCAGACAAAAACGGAAATCCAGGGAGAGCTAGGATGCAACCTGCAGTTTGCATCCTCTGTATTATAGAGTTGGGACTTGCCAAGTGTACAGGCCCCAGCATATGATGCTCCATGTTGAGCCAGGCAGCCAAGCCACAGAACCTAGGTACGTCTGCAAAGCACCACGTATGTGTACCGTGTGTGATTTTGCAATGCCCACAGATTGAAAGGAAGATCGAAATGTATAAATTAATTTCCCCATCTTTCTCGGCGACCTTTCGGCAGGGATTTTCTGAAACTCAGCATTGGCCTCTCTTCTACCATTGAGGTCAATGGGGGTTTATCATTCACTTGCTTCATTAATGGGAGCAGACTATGGCCAAAGCTGAGTGCTTTGGAAAACCTCATACTTTCTCTCCCCAGGCTGCACCTCTATTTTGAGGACAAGCAGGACAGAAGTCTATTTATGGAGCTTTAGTGAGGCCCCGATGAGATTGACCTGACTGGACTGTCACTAGAAGAGGTGCAAAAATTGCTAGAAAGAGAAGGGTGGAAGCAGAAGCGTTAGTCTGTCTTTTCATGAGATTTTTAGAACTATAGGGACATCTAAGTCTGTTGAGAAGGCAAAGCCATTCCTGCCCAAATCAGAGGCGGCATTAGAGTGTGCTGAGCCCTTCAAATATTGGGTAGCATGGCTACAAGAGATGTTACACATCAGTTAGCTAGAACTGGACTTGTGACTGCTGGTCAAGCAACACCAGCCACATTTGGAGAAGCAAAGGTATAACCGAATGTAAAATGAAATTGCTGCAGTCTCTTGTCTTCAGTATCTTGCTACATGCTTCTGCCTTTGAACTGAAATGTTACAGGTGGTTGCTGCATGTGAGCTATATCTACCACACAATTAATGAGCAAGTAATCAGCCAGTTTTACCGCCTAACCAGAGTGATACCAGATAGTGTCAAGACAATGAGACGAAGAAAACTTGAGTTTGTGGGAGATGTGAGTCGATGAGCAGAATGCAGATTGCTGAGGCAAGTCTTGCAGGGACTGATGCCAAGTGCCAGGGGCAGAGGGCACCCACAGCACATGTGGTTCATAGGGCAGCGTGATGCACTTCTTAAGGTGGTGTAAAGACTGAAATGTGGAAGATGATAGCAGGCCAAGGACTCCCGTATGCTGTGTTTATGGTTCTTTGTGATGCGACTTGCCTTGCACTATGAGAATAATAAATAAAATAGTAAGGGTGCTTAGGTTGCTGGTAATTTGCTTGCCCAGCCCTTAGCCAGGCAAAGTTGGAGCATCACCCTGCCTTTCTGTAGTGAATATTCAGTGTGCAGCAGATGTTTGTTTACCTATGAAAAACCGGTGAACACATTCAAGTCAGAAGAGAAACACTACCTCCTTTGTTCTTGAGTTGGCACGTCCCTAACCCTGGAAGAAGGTGGAGTCACCTCACAATGCCAGTCTGTCAGTCTAAAAAACTCTCCTCTGAAGTTTTCCTTCCTTATATTTTTTTTTGAGAGGATACTACTCCAGTCAAAATGTGACTTGTGAGCAGGCTCTTTCCCTCAGTTACACTGATAAAGCACTGGATTTGCTCTGCATACATACCAGGATAACGGACCACAGAATTTGGCTCTGCACCTTGAAGTCCTATGATCCATGTTATTATCTGGACAGATCTGGGTCCAGCTAGCAGAGACTGGCAAAGCACCTTTGAATTATGCAGAGCTGAGGAGATGGCCCTTTATTTTTCCAGTATACAGCAGAACAGAATTAAAAAGTAGACCTGGAAATCAGAGGAGGGAACACACAGGAATCAGCATCTGAATTGGTGTAACAACCTGCAGGACCCATTCTTTGTGCTTAATTCTATGGGAACTGGAACTGCAAATATTTACTCAAAATTATCATCATCAATACTAATAGTCATCAACAGGAAGTCCCTGGGCCATTTCTTAAGGATCACCTTAATATTGTCTGCCTTGAAAGAAGGTCCTGAGTGGGCATTACAGTAGCTGTAATGTTCAAAACAAATCTAATGGTTTGCTTTACTTTTCCCCTCAGCAGAGCTCTTAATTATGTATCTTGCAAATATGCTTGGAAAATGGATTAGATGCACCAGCTGTTTACTACCATGGCAGAGCCTTTTCCAAAGCATTTGTAGTGGCTCCCAAGTATTATATCCACGGTCCCTGCTCTAGCAGTGCAAGCACGTGATCAGGAAGGACCCGCTTTGGTTCAGTGTGAAGATTAGCCTGGGTTTTGTAGACCAGATGAAAGGTATTTTGCTTGAATCAGTCACAGCTGTCTCTGCTCAGAAGTAAGGAATAGGAACAATTTATGCAAGGTTGGTTTACTTTGTTGGTATGTTGTTGCCAGGGTTCCTTCCCCACTCTGAACTCTGGGGTACAGATGTGGGGACCCACATGAAAGACCCCCTAGGCTTATTCTTACCAGTTTAGGTTAAAACTTCCCCAAGACACAGATCCCATTCTTGCCTTGGGATCACTGCCACCACCAAGTGATTTAAAAAACAAACAATCAGGGAAAGGACTACTTGGCGTCCTATTTTCCCCAAAGCCTATACACCCACTTTCCTGGGGAGGCTTGAGAATATCCTAACCAACTAGTTACAACATGATCAAAGGCCCAAACCCCTGGGTCTTGGAACAATGGAAAAATCAGTCAGGTTCTTAAAAAGAAAGATTTTATTTAAAGAGAAAAGGGTAAAAGAATCACCTCTGTAAACTTAGGCTGGTAGTTAATCTTACAGAGTAGCAGAAAATTCAAAGAGCACAGAGGAACCCCCTCTAGCCTTAATTTCAAAGTTACAACAAAACAGAAATAAACCTCCCTCTAGCAAAGGGAAAATTCACAAGTTGAGAAAACAAAGGTAAACGAATATGCTTTGCCTGGCTGTTACTTACAAGTTTGAAATATGAGAGACTTGTTCAGGGAGATTTGGAGAACATGGATTGATGTCCGGTCCCTCTTAGTCCCAAGAGCAAACGGCCACAGAAAACAAAGAACCCAAAACAACCCCCACCACACACACCCCGGATTTGAAAGTATCTTTTGTCCCCATTGGTTCCTTTGGTCAGGTGCCAACCAGGTTACTTGAGCTTCTTAACCCCATACAGATAAGGGGGAATTTAGGCTACGCCTACTGTTATGACAGTTGTTTTGCAGGAGGATGATGGGAGAGAATACCAGGAGCATTTAAGAAACAAAAACACACATTAGAGGAATTTATCTCAGAAGCAATAGCTGACGTGAGGTGTGGCAGGACAAGGGAGAGCAACCAGGCTGAGGATTTTGCAACATGCAAAAGGAAGAACAGTCAAAAACCAAAGTGTTGGCATAGCAGCAGAACACGGCATACTTCCCCTCTTTCCCAATGCAGAGTATACTATAATAATTATAACTATAACTAATGCACCTTTCCGCCTTACTGTCTAACCTCATCTGGTTTCCCCCCACACAGTTACAAGACCCTGCAGAAGACTGGAGCACCTTCAGCACCCCAATGGGAGAGAGCCTGCTCATTTGAACCTCATGCAGCTACAATTAACTGCACAAGGGATGGTTTTCTTTTTTCAACTAAAATTTCCTGGGAGGAAATGACAATAATCCAAGCTCATAGTGCAGACCAGGGGCATTTTCAAAGGCACAAAGTGGAGTAGGGTGCCTACCTGCCCTTTGTGCCTTGGGAAAACATGTGGCTGTTATGGGCTGCTCCAGGAACACTAGCTTTTGTTTTTTGTAATTTCGAAACATTTATCTCTGGGTCTGTGTGGCAGTGTATGCACACCCCATCTCCTGGCAGGGTGGATAGTGGGTGTGTTGAGACCACAGTTACAATCTACCAGACTGTCGTGGGCATCACCATGATGAGGTCCAATGGCCAGAATCCCTACCACAGCCTTCAGGTACAGGGCAGCATGGCCTAGCAGCTAGATCCAGGGGCCACCACCAGATGGGGTGGCAGCCAGGGTAGGGGGACCCAGGCCCACCTGACTTCACTGGGTCCCAACCTTGTGCCTTAATGGCAGAGTGATCTACCACTGGGTCAGTAGGGAATCCAACCTCAACATGTTAGCCTTAGATGGGTGGGAGATAGCACTCACTCACCCTTCCTGGGTCACTTCCTACCAGGTTCCTGAAGCTGCAGTCCACAGCACAACAGGTCTTCAGTCCAGGTCACAGGATCTCCAGCTCCTGCACTACAGCCTCCACCACATATCCTTCCTTCTTGGCAGACAAACCAGGTTGAGCTGAGCTGCTCTCCTTTTATACTAGCACAGCATTTGGAGCATGCCCAGCACAGTCTGAGGGGCGGGGCTTTCTCGGCCCATAGTGGGGGATTAACCCTTTCCTGCCTAGTGCACACCCTGTCACAGCCTGTAACCTGCAAAGATCAAAATCCAGCCAACAATCAGAGGCCTGGATGCAGTGAGATGGGACAGCAATACTTCACTTTCATAATCCAGACAGTACAAATAGCTGTTGAAATCAGAGCTATTATTAAAGATATGATGAGTATTCACCAAGCATGACCTCTCCCTTAGAGCAGCTGGTGCTTTAAATGCACCTAGCTTAAGGTAACTATTAGTATGGATAGAGATGGGAAGACTTTGAGGGGGGGGTATGGTGCAATTCTCTAATCAAAAGCTCTGAGGGAGGGCTGAGATGATTGGTACTAATGGATAACTGAGTACTGAGTATTGAGGAAAGTGGGTGGATGCTGTATTTTATGGGAATTGAACAGACATGAGCTAACTGGAGGGTCTGGATGCTGGTCCACAAAGGGAGACGGGTGAGGTAATATCCCTCTTTTTGACTGATGTGTAAAGGCAGTCTGATAGGCTTTTCTAAAAAAATTTTGTATGGTGTTTTCTAATCTGCTATACAGATCTCCTGACCTATAAGAATCTCTACAGTGAGCAGCAAAGAGTCCTGTGGCACCTTATAGACTAACAGACATATTGGAGCATGAGCTTTTGTGGGTGAATACCCACTTCATCTGATACATGTGATACATTGAGCAGAGGGCTCAGCTAATCCAGCCCAAGTGAAATTAACTGGAAACAGACAAGCACTATGTGATAATGGCATCATAAGCAGCAAGGAAGTGAAATCCAAGGAACAGACAAAGGATTTTTGTAATACGTACTGAACAGAAATGCTACTTGAACAGTTGGGAGAAAAGGTCTCTAAAGGGTCCCCCATGTTGCAGTTTGCTGCTCCTCCAAGGAGATTGCCACCAAAACCAGACTTTATTTTTAAGTTAAAACACTGAAAAGGGAGATTTTCTGAGGGCATGAGGGGAACTTTCAGGCCCTCCAGCTCGGTCATCAAGAAGCAAAAGAATCTCTTTTCTTGCAAGTCACTTCGGAAAAGATGAGAGGGAAAGAAGGGGGGTGGAGCTGATAAATCTATAACATTTTGCTTTGAGGAAAAGCCCCCTTTCAGCTGATTGCCTCCTTGTTTTGGTCAAAACACAAGCTGGGGGTAGAGGTTAGATATAAAGACTAACATGTTAAACATGCAGCTGTAGCCTGCACAGCTGGACCAATGACAGTGATCTGGGCCCTGTTTCTTATTGTCATTCCCAGCTACCCAGAAACACACGATGTTTTAACGATGGATGAATAAATGCACTAAATATAACTGCACTCAACAAGGGGCCGTAAGGCGCGATTTACCAAACATTTTGCCACTGTTCTTGCTGATGGGTCTCAGAAAGCCCGGCCCGCCATATCATGAACTGAGTTACACTGCGTTACAAGCAACCTGTAAAGACATGCCAGCTCCCTACCGCTGCCCCATTTTGGCTGGGCACTGAAGACAGGATCTAAAAACCTCTGCTCATTGGCCAGATTCAAAAAGGGGTCTCATAAATGAATTAAGGTAATACATCAGCTAGAAAAAATTCATTGCTAAGCACATGTTAAGCACCTATCTGGTGGTCATCACGAGGGTGTTTGCAGATGCAGGAAGTGGGGCAGTTATTCTGTATCATGTAATGTTCAAATGTTAGTGGGCATCCAATCTGGAAAAATCATAAAATCACTAAAAGGGCCATAACTCTAAGAAACAGTCTAATTTTCACCACAGCAGAAATCAGCAGAAATTTTCTAAATACAATTGATAATGCAACTATGTAATCAAAATAGTGCTGTTTTGGAAAGTGTGGGAAATATTTAGCCCCAGGTGATATGTTTTGTGTATTTTCCCATCCTTGTTTGTTTTCAGGTAAGACAGAAGTCTGTAGTCACAGGACAGTATGAGTATGTTTGAACCATGTAATATATCAAAATATCTGTCATTATTTGTAGAATGGACTGATTGGAGAAGTTTTTCTGTCTGCTATTTTATATTTTATGAATATTGGCTATTGTGCAATGATTCCTGCACTGGCAACTGATGTTAATACAGCATACACCAGGACGAAATATTTTCAAGATATGTTCCACTCTCTGGGCCAAGACTGGACTTATGTCATGTATGATGAAGCAATTTATTGCAAAGCACAGTTGAGGAATCAAACTGACTTTGATAATGACCGCTTTGAGATGGGAGGCGTGCATCGTACAGTGAATTTCTTGGGTGACATAGGCAGTGTGGTACAGGAAAGTGAGTTTGAAGACCTCCTTATGGAAGCCAACATCTGTGGTGCTTCAGTCATCTGCCGTGCTCTAAGAGGGAAAGCACATAACCCTGGAGTTAGAATCCACAACCCTATGAATGAAGCAATGAATTGCTTGAAGTGGAGGGCACTCGGCAGTTCCATGAACAGTCATGTTCTCCCAGAAGATGAGAAGAGACGCATCTTGGAGAAAGCTTGATCTTGCACGGAAGCATTTGAAGATGTGGACAAGGCACACAGAGAAAAGAGCGTGGAAGCACAGAATTTTCTGGCAGACGTCATGAACAGAACAGAACCCTATCACTCCACCAGCTCATGGACACTTAGGTTACCCAAGGGAAAAACTGTTGAGATAAATTTCTGCTCTGGAAAAACTATGTAATGGATGTTGCCCAACTCCTGATGGATACACTGCAGCAAAGAGAGAGGATAACAAGTTCATGTAGTTTGAGACGTTGGCAGAGATGATTGCACTTGAATTGCAATGTGGTCATGTGAACTATGCTAGATGGGGTTGTGTAAAACGCAGCAGAAGCCAGACTTCTGGAGGAGGAGAAGCCAGATATATATTATGCCCTAGTTGATAGGGTGCAGTATACTAGACTGCCAGACCCTTTCGTGATGTATGGCATGACATGGCCATGGAGTAGTCACTCAACGAGGACTGTGGAAAGCATCAGCATCTTTGCACAAACGATAAGGCTCTGACCAAGTATTACCTGACTGCACATTTTATGTTGTTTGCAGTGTGGTTGAGGTCATGTAACAGGATATAACAGGTGGGTGTGGTACTACCTTTTATTGAACCAACTTCTCCTGGTGAAAGAGAGACGCTTTCGAGCTACACATCTTAGTGAAGTGTCTGTGGTATGAACTGAGCATGCCCACTCTCAGCAACCCCTCTCCTCTGGTCTTACGGCGATAGGATTGTGGCATGTCTCTTCTCAGCTCCCTTACAGTGACAGTGCTCTTTGCCAGTAATATGGACCAAGTATACCCTGTCTCCGCTCCCCTCTGTCTCAGCACTGTGGACCAGACCCACAAAGGGGTATAGATGTGGCAATCTCACCATTACCCTGGCTTCTAGATGCCTAGAAAATCATTGGAACAACAATGGGATTCCCAATGCCTGAGTTAGGGGCTTGGGCTCTGTCTTGGAGGAAGGGGCAGAGACAGGTACTAAAGAATGGGATACATAAAAACAAGAATGACAGGCATGGAACTGCCTAAGCTAGCCACTGGGAGATGCTGAGAAGAGGGGTGGTGCTAAGCCCTGACCCTTTTCAGCAGCTCGGGACCTAGATCTACTTACGATCTGCAGCCAGGAACCCCTCCTGGAGTAAGGTGAGGTAGGTACATGAACCATTGCGTGTGAGATAGATATGTACCTGCCGAAGACCCCACAAAACAGATGTGAGCAGAGGGGGAAGGAGGCACAGGCCTTCTGTGTAGCTTTTAGAACAATGCTTAGAGTCCTCACAAGGGCTGTGAGGGACCCTGCCACAAATCCCCTTTGTGCCTGTGCTAAGAAGAGATTTGGACAGGTGGCAAATGCAGCCCTGGTGGGTGTTCCCCAATCTTTGGGGTTCTGCAATGTAAGGGCGGGGGTTGCTTCCCTCTTGCCTGTGGAAGCTGTTCCACTTTAATTACATGGTTTAATTTAATTAAATGTGTCAGCCTCAGGCTGACACAGTTCCTTCTGTAGGCTGATGGTTCTCCTCCCATTTCCTCTTGCTGAGAAGGGAGTTGAGCACTTATCTCTCAACCGAAGGGCCTCAGTGCCTAGCTAGGAGGTAGTGGGATGTGGGCTCTCCCTCTGTCCTCTCTGTTGAAGGTGGGCCACTTTCAGTAAATATTACCTGAAAATTGGGCCTGTCGCTCTCTGTAACTCCCTTGGTAGCCCTATGGGTTGGCTACTTGCCCGCTGAGCTGCTGGCTCAAACCCCCTTTCTGTTTGTTGAGAAGGGTTGGCCCCTTGATCTCTTGCCTCACAAATGTTCCACTTTAACTAGATATTAACCGGGGCAAAGGCAACTCTTGAAGCACCCTATGGTATGAGGGTAGGGTGCTCGCTTTGATTGTGTGTGACCCTGGTTCAAAGGGTCACTTTGGTTACATATTCTTTGGGCCAAAGGCATAGCAAGCAGCTCTGGGTAGTCCAGTGGTTGGAGGGTGTGCCCAGCCTGTGGGAGGTTGGTGGTTCCTATCCCATTTCTTCTGGAAGAAAGGGAGTTGAGTATTTATCTCTCAACTGAATGGCCTAAGTGCCTGGCTAGGAAGTAGTGAGCTGTGGGGACTTCCTCTGTCTTTTCTGTTGAAGGTGGGACACTTTCAGTAAATATTACCTGAGAATTGGGCCAATCACTCTCTGTGACTCCCTCAGTAGTCCTGTGGGTTGGCTACTTACCCCCTGAACCGGTGAGCTGCTGGTTCAAATCCACTCTGTGTCGGTGGAGACGGGATGGGCGCCTCAATCTCTTACCGCTCAAGCGTTCTACTTTAACTAGTTATTAACCGGGGCGAGCTTAAACTCACAAGTCCCTCTATGGTACAGGGGTGAGGGTGCTCGCTTGGATGGTGGGTGACACTGGTTCTAATCCCCTCTGTGTTGGTGGAGAACAGAGGGGTACCTCAATCTTTTACTGCTTGAACCTTCCACTTTAACTATATATTAACCAGGGCGAGATAAGCTCTTAAGTCCCTCTACGGTACAGAGGTTAGGGTGCTCGCGTGGATGGTGGGTGATGCTGGTTCTAATCCCCTCGGTGTTGGTGGAGAATGGAGGGGCGCCTCCATCTCTTACCGCTCAAGCCTTCCACTTTAACTATATATTAACCGGGGCAAGCTAAGCTCTCAAGTCCCTCTACGGTACGGGGGTTAGGGCGCTTGCTTGGATTGCGGGTGACCCTGGTTCGCATCCCCGCTCGGCGGGACGGGAGGGCCTCTGGCGGGTGAGAGGAGGCCTCTCCTAGCTGAGCAAGAGGCCTGGCAAAGGGCCTCTTGCTCTTTTAATTAAAGAGGCAATGCTGCTCTACAGTAAAACCCTCCTCTCACTCTTGTCCACCCTGATCAGGATACACACCCAGGTTGTGGCAGACCCCAGGGCACTCCCCTGCTCTTTTGAGGGGTGTGAACTGGGGGCCGCCACCTCCTAGGGAGAGTCACTGGTGAGCGATCCCTGTCCGAATCCCCTCTCCATCCCAAGAAGACAACGGCCTCTTGAGAAAGAGAGGGGCTTCGGAAAAGGATGGCCCACCCCAAAGGACAGTCGCCTAGGAGGCAGGAAATCCCTGTACAAATCCCTGCTGAACAGGCAGCTGGGGGATTTGAACCAGGATCTCCCCCAACCCAGGCAAGTATCCTAACCACTGGACAAAAGAGTGAGGGTACCCATGAGGCCGGCCCACAGCCCACTTAACTAAAGTGGAACAGCTTAAACAGGCAAGAGGAAGGGATCACGAGACCCCCCCACCACTGGAGCTACGGAACCGCAGAACACAGACAGCCTGTAGGGCAGCGCTCGTCAAAGCCCCCCACAACCTTCCCAGCAGAGAGAAGGGGGATTTGAATGAGCCAGCCTCTTAGCCCCTCTCTGAAGCCTAACCACGGAATCAGAGAGGGAGCCACAGCCTGTAACTGGGCTCAGGGCCCTTCAATTAAAGTGTAAGAGCTTCAAGTGAGGGTGCTCCCGTCACTCTAGCCCAGCACCCAATGATTAGGGCCCTCACCCGGGCGGTAGGTGAGCCCTTCGCAAATCCCTTGTGCTCGTCCGGCAGAGGGGCGAGTTAGAAGGTGAATGGCCATAATGCATCAGACCCATGGCCCAGCTAGCCCACTGTCCTGCTTTCCGACGGCGGCCAACACCGGCTGCTTCAAAGGCAGTGAACAGAAGAGGGCAACTCTCAAGCGATCCGTCCCGTCGGGCCCCCCTCCCAGCAGCTGGCCGTCAGCGGGCGAAGGACGCCCGGACCACGGGGCTGCATCCCTGACCGTCTTGGCTAATAGCCACGGACGGACCCATTCGCCACAAACTTTCTCAGTCTTTCTTTTCGAACCCACTTACAGTTTTGGCCCACCCCACCTCCACCGGCAACCACTTCCACAGGCTGAGCGTGCGTTGCGGGGCCAAGTACTGCCTTTGGTTTGGGTTAAAGCTGCTGCCTGCTCATTTCAGCGGGTGACCCCTGTTCTTGCGTTGCGTGAAGGGGTAAATAACACGTCCCGATTCCCGCTCCCCACCCCAGTCATGACTGGCTAGCCCTCTGTCAGAGCCAACCTGAACCGTCTCTTTGCCCAGCTGAACCAGAAGCACGCTCCCCCGCACCAACCTCCCTCACCGGCGAGGCCCCGAACCACGAGGTTAAAAGTTACACGAGGGGGCCTCCGCCTCCGTCCCCTGGGCTGTTTTGTGGGGCTTTGGGCCGGTCCCTAACCAGCTCACGCTAAGTCACCGGAGGGGTTTCTGGCCGTGGCTGGCAAGCAGAGGGCTGTACCTGGGAGGGGAAGACGCTGGGTCGATTTCCTTCTCCCCGCCTGATGAGCTGCGGGGAGTTGAAGAGGGCTCTGCAGTCTCTCAAGCGTGAGCCCCCATACTGAAGTAAAGAACCGCCTTAGGAGGCTTGCTCGTTGTAGCTTGTCGGGGCCTGTGCCACTTCCATGAAGTGGTAACTGGCCAGCCTTGCGACATGAATCCCTCTGTAGTCCAGTGGTTCGGGCACTTACCTAGTGCGTGGGTGATGCTGGTTCAACTCCTCCCCCAGCTTGCGGAGGAAGGACTTAAACAGCCATCTCCCTGGTCTCAAGTGAATATCCAGCTTCTGGACTAAGAGGGATTCTCCTGGGGCACGTGGGCCCCTGTGCCTTTCTTTTTCTGCTGAAGCTGTTCCACTTTTACATGACATATTCATGGGGCCAGCAGTCCACCCAGCAGCCCACTGTAGTCTGGGGGGTGTGGTGTGCACCTAGCGTGTGGGAGGCCGCGGGTTCAAAGCCCCTTTCTTCTTGCTGAGAAGGGATTTGGACTTTGATCTCTTGCCTCTCAGGCAAATTGCCTACGTGCTGGGCTCGGAGGTTTTCCCATGTGGGGGCGCTCTCGGTCTTTTCTGTTGTGGGAGGGCCGCGTTCCGTTACATATTGATTGGGGCAAAGGCCAAGCAGGCAGGCCTGGGTAGTCTAGTGGCTTGGCAAGCTACCCAGCATGTGGGAGCTTGGGGTTCAAATCCCCTTCTTTCTTTCTTCTTCTTCTTCTTCTTGAAGAGAAGGGGCTTGAGCCTTGATGACTTATCTCTCAACTGAAAGGCCTAAGTGCCTGGTGAGTGGGATGTGGGGGATCCCTCAGTCTCTTCTATTGAAGGCAGGCCACTTTCAGTAAATATTACATGAGAATTGGGAACCCCACTCACCAGGATTCCCCGTGTAGTCCTGCGGTTGGGCTCCGTGCCCCCGAAGCAGTGAGCCGCTGGTTCAAATCCCTTTTCCGTTTGTTGAGATCAAGGCTTGGGTCCTTAACCTCTTGCCCCGCGAGCGTTCCGCTTTCACTAGGTATTAACCGGGGCAAAGGAAGCTTTCCAAGCCCTCTATGGTATGGGGGTTAAGGTGTTGGCCTGCCGTGTGCATGCTTCCCGGTTCAACTCCCCTGGGTGCCATTTGAGACGGCCGGGGGCGCCTCAATCTTTTACCGCTCAAGCCTTCCACTTTAACTATATATTAACCGGGGCAAGCTAAGCTCTCAAGTCCCTCTACGGTACGGGGGTTAGGGCGCTCGCTTGGATTGCGGGTGACCCTGGTTCGCATCCCCGCTCGGCGGGACGGGAGGGCCTCTGGCGGGTGAGAGGAGGCCCCTCCTAGCTGAGCAAGAGGCCCGACACAGGGCCTCTTGCTCTTTTAATTAAAGAGGCAATGCTGCGCTACAGTAAAACCCCCCTCTCACTCTTGTCCACCCTGATCAGGATACACGCCCAGGTTGTGGCAGACCCCAGGGCACTCCCCTGCTCTTTTGAGGGGTGTGAACTGGGGGCCGCCACCTCCTGGGGAGAGTCACTGGCGAGCGATCCCTGTCCGAATCCCCTCTCCGTCCCAAGAAGACAACGGCCTCTTGAGAAAGAGAGGGGCTTCGGACAAGGATGGCCCACCCAAAGGACGGTCGCCTAGGAGGCAGGAAATCCCTGTGCAAATCCCTGCTGAACAGGCAGCTGGGGGATTTGAACCAGGATCTCCCCCAACCCAGGCGAGTATCCTAACCACTGGACTAGAGAGTGAGGGTAGCCGTGAGGCCGGCCCACAGCCCACTTAACTAAAGTGAAACAGCTTCAACGAGCAAGAAGGAAGCAGGCAACCCCCTCGCTAAGAGAGAAAGGTCTAGGGGGACACACCCACCCACCCACGGGGAGATTCGAACCCGCATCTCACGCACCCCAGGCACCCAGTGTGACCATCAGCCTACGGAGGGTGTTGCGGCAAAGAGAGTCCCAAATACCGTTTAATTCAAGTGGAACAGCTTTGAAAGGCAAGAAAGGAGGCACCCCCAGAAAGATGGCCGCCCAGGCACCAGAGGAGATTTGAACTCACATCTCGCCCACCCAAGGCGCACAGTCTAGCCATCAGCCTACAGAGGGAACGGGGTCTGCCTGAGGCCCAAATACCATTTAATTCAAATGGAACCGCTTCCACAGGCAAGAGAGAAGTTGCCCCCCTCTGGCGATACCCAAAACCTACCAGGCCTGTGGTAGGCGCTCATCTCCAGCCCTTTTTAGCATCAGCAGACCTGGGGAATTGAACCCACAGCCGCTACGTGCCACACATGAGGCCCAACCGCTGGACCACAGGAGGAGTGGTGCCGGGTGCTTTGCCTGAACAATAGTTAATTAACGTGGAACACCTTCTCCGAGCCAAAAAAGCGAGGGACGCCACGGATTCAATCCAGGACCACATCTTCTCAAGGGTTTTCGCAACAGACAAAGGGAGGATTGGACCCCACAGCGGCCACAAGCCAGACCAGTAGCGTAACCACTGGACTACATAGGAAGCTGCTGAATTGGTTGGCCCAAATAATATTTCATTAAAGTTGAACAGCTTCACGGGCAAGAGGAAGGGATCACGAGACCCCCCACCACTGGAGCTACGGAACCGCAGAACACAGACAGCCCGTAGGGCAGCGCTCGTCAAAGCCCCCCACAACCTTCCCAGCAGAGAGAAGGGGGATTTGAACGAGCCAGCCTCTTAGCCCCTCTCTGAAGCCTAACCACGGAATCAGAGAGGGAGCCACAGCCTGTAACTGGGCTCAGGGCCCTTCAATTAAAGTGTAAGAGCTTCAAGTGAGGGTGCTCCCGTCACTCTAGCCCAGCACCCAATGATTAGGGCCCTCACCCGGGCGGTAGGTGAGCCCTTCGCAAATCCCTTGTGCTCGTCCGGCAGAGGGGCGAGTTAGAAGGTGAATGGCCATAATGCATCAGACCCATGGCCCAGCTAGCCCACTGTCCTGCTTTCCGACGGCGGCCAACGCCGGCTGCTTCAAAGGCAGTGAACAGAAGAGGGCAACTCTCAAGCGATCCGTCCCGTCGGGCCCCCCTCCCAGCAGCTGGCCGTCAGCGGGCGAAGGACGCCCGGACCATGGGGCTGCGTCCCTGACCGTCTTGGCTAATAGCCACGGATGGACCCATTCGCCACAAACTTTCTCAGTCTTTCTATTCGAATCCACTTACAGTTTTGGCCCACCCCACCTCCACCGGCAACCACTTCCACAGGCTGAGCGTGCGTTGCGGGGCCAAGTACTGCCTTTGGTTTGGGTTAAAGCTGCTGCCTGCTCTTTTCAGCGGGTGACCCCTGTTCTTGCGTTGCATGAAGGGGTAAATAACACGTCCCGATTCCCGCTCCCCACCCCAGTCATGACTGGCTAGCCCTCTGTCAGATCCAACCTGAACCGTCTCTTTGCCCAGCTGAACCAGAAGCACGCTCCCCCCCACCAACCTCCCTCACCGGCGAGGCCCCGAACCACGAGGTTAAAAGTTACACGAGGGGGCCTCCGCCTCCGTCCCCTGGGCTGTTTTGTGGGGCGTTGGGCCGGTCCCTAACCAGCTCACGCTAAGTCACCGGAGGGGTTCCTGGCCGTGGCTGGCAAGCAGAGGGCTGTACCTGGGAGGGGAAGACGCTGGGTCGATTTCCTTCTCCCCGCCTGATGAGCTGCGGGGAGTTGAAGAGGGCTCTGCAGTCTCTCAAGCGTGAGCCCCCATACTGAAGTAAAGCACCGCCTTAGGAGGCTTGCTTGTTGTAGCTTGTCGGGGCCTGTGCCACTTCCATGAAGTGGTAACTGGCCAACCTTGCGACATGAATCCCTCCGTAGTCCAGTGGTTCGGGCACTTACCTAGTGCGTGGGTGATGCTGGTTCAACTCCTCCCCCAGCTTGCTGAGGAAGGACTTAAACAGCCATCTCCCTGGTCTCAAGTGAATATCCAGCTTCTGGACTAAGAGGGATTCTCCTGGGGCACGTGGGCCCCTGTGCCTTTCTTTTTCTGCTGAAGCTGTTCCACTTTTACATGACATATTCATGGGGCCAGCAGTCCACCCAGCAGCCCGCTGTAGTCTGGGGGGTGTGGTGTGCGCCCAGCGTGTGGGAGGCCGTGGGTTCAAAGCCCCTTTCTTCTTGCTGAGAAGGGATTTGGACTTTGATCTCTTGCCTCTCAGGCAAATTGCCTAGGTGCTGGGCTCGGAGGTTTTCCCATGTGGGGGCTCTCTCGGTCTTTTCTGTTGTGGGAGGGCCGCGTTCCGTTACATATTGATTGGGGCAAAGGCCAAGCAGGCAGGCCTGGGTAGTCTAGTGGCTTGGCAAGCTGCCCAGCATGTGGGAGCTTGGGGTTCAAATCCCTTTCTTTCTTTCTTCTTCTTCTTGAAGAGAAGGGGCTTGAGCCTTGATGACTTATCTCTCAACTGAAAGGCCTAAATGCCTGGTGAGTGGGATGTGGGGGAATCCCTCAGTCTCTTCTTTTGAAGGCGGGCCACTTTCAGTAAATATTACATGAGAATTGGGAACACCACCCATGTAGTCCCGTGGTTGGGCTCTGTGTCTCAGAAGCAGTGAGTCGGTGGTTCGAATCCCCTTTCTCTTTGTTGAGATCAAGGCTTGGGACCTTAACCTCTTGTCCCGCGAGTGTTCCGCTTTAACTATATATTAACTGGGGCAAAGGAAACTCTACAAGCCCTCTATGGTATGGTGGCTAAGGTGTTCACCTAGCATGTGTATGCTCCCGGTTCAACTCCCCTGGGTGCTGATTGAGATAGGAGAGGGCACCTTGAACTCTTGCTGCTTGAGCCTTCCATTTTAACTGTATATTAACCAGGGCGAGATAAGCTCTCAAGTCCCTCTATGGTATGGGGGTTAGGGTGCTTGCTTAGATGGTGGGTGTTGCTGGTTCTAATCCCCTCTGTGTTGGTGGAGAACAGAGGGGTACCTCAATCTCTTACTGCTCAAGCCTTCCACTTTAACTATATGTTAACTGGGGCGAAGTAAGATCTTCAAGCCCTCTATGGTATGGGGGTTAGGGTGTTGGCCTGGCACATGTGTGCTCCTGGTTCAACCCCCCTAGGTGCTGATTGAGACGGGAGAGGGCACCTCAAACTCTTGCTGCTCAAGCCTTCCACTTTAACTATATATTAACCGGGGCAAGCTAAGCTCTCAAGTCCCTCTACGGTACGGGGGTTAGGGCGCTTGCTTGGATTGCGGGTGACCCTGGTTCGCATCCCCGCTCGGCGGGACGGGAGGGCCTCTGGCGGGTGAGAGGAGGCCCCTCCTAGCTGAGCAAGAGGCCCGACACAGGGCCTCTTGCTCTTTTAATTAAAGAGGCAATGCTGCGCTACAGTAAAACCCCCCTCTCACTCTTGTCCACCCTGATCAGGATACACGCCCAGGTTGTGGCAGACCCCAGGGCACTCCCCTGCTCTTTTGAGGGGTGTGAACTGGGGGCCGCCACCTCCTGGGGAGAGTCACTGGCGAGCGATCCCTGTCCGAATCCCCTCTCCGTCCCAAGAAGACAACGGCCTCTTGAGAAAGAGAGGGGCTTCGGACAAGGATGGCCCACCCAAAGGACGGTCGCCTAGGAGGCAGGAAATCCCTGTGCAAATCCCTGCTGAACAGGCAGCTGGGGGATTTGAACCAGGATCTCCCACAACCCAGGCGAGTATCCTAACCACTGGACTAGAGAGTGAGGGTAGCTGTGAGGCCGGCCCACAGCCCACTTAACTAAAGTGGAACAGCTTCAACAGGCATGAAGGAAGCGGGCAACCCCCTCACTAATAGAGAAAGGTCCAGGGGGACACACACCCCAGGGGAGATTCGAACCTGCATCTCAGGCACCCAGTGTGACCATCAGCCTACGGAGGGCATTGCAGCAAAGAGAGTCCCAAATACCATTTAATTCAAGTGGAACAGCTTTGAAAGGCAAGAAGGGAGGCACCCCCAGAAAGACAGCTGCCCACGCACCAGAGGAAATTTGAACTCACAGCTTCCGCCAACCAAGGCGCATAGTCTAGCCGTCAGCCTACAGAGGGAACTGGGTAAGCCTGAGGCCCAAATACCATTTAATTAAAGTGGAACAGCTTCCACAGGCAAGAGGGAGGCAGCCCCCCCAGTGCAGAACCCGAGAAAGCAGGGAACACCCACCAGGCTTGCATTAGAGACTCATCTCAAGCCCTTCTTAGCATCAGCAGAGGGAGGGATGCAGGGTGGAGAATCGAACACACAGCACCCACATCCCACATGTACTGCCGAACCACTGGACCAGGGATGGCTGTGGTTTTGTCCAAACAATAGTTAATTTATGTGGAACACCTTCTACGGCAAAAAGCAAGGGACCTGCCCATGATTAGGGCACTCACCCGGTCGGTAGGTGAGCCCTTTGCAAATCCCTTGTGCTGGGCACACACTCCAACCACTGGACCGCCCAATTTTGCACAGTTAAAGTCATTGTTACTTGAGCTAAAAGATCCATTATAGCTCAAGTAGCAATGACTTTGACTTTGCAAAATGGCACTCTATTCTAGCCAAATTAACTGGTAATGCTTGCATTAGTGTAAAATCCTCCATCGAACCATGAAGGCTGTCATTAAAAACACTCAAGGCCAAAAAATACAGGGAGTGAGGAAGGAAGAACCCTGCACAGTTAACAATCAGAGAGCATGATTTTCCAATGACTTGTTCTGGCATCATCCTTTGTACCTGGGCAAAGTGCGTGCAACCCACTGCCCACTTTGCCCAGGAGTAAAAGACAACATGTGAGGGGGAAGGCAGTGGGGAATCTGGCCCAAATGCATCAAGCTGGAGAACTGAATGTCAGCTCTGCGCAAGAATTTCCCTGTTACTATAGACCCTGCACCTTGTTGCTACAGCCTTGCACACAGGTTCAGTAAATAAAACACAGTCCCTTTGTGCAGGACAGGTGGGATCAGGACTGCACGTGGCTTCACATTGCTCTGGAAATTCCTCAGCTCCAGGCAGACCTATGGAATTCACACTGGCCTTTTTTAACACCAGGCAGCACAGAGTCCAGCTCTCCCCCTTCCTCTCCAGTCACACAGCCATGCTCAGATCCCTTGCAGCCTTTCCCTCTTCTTGCTGTGTAGGCAGTAGGTGAGCAAGCTGCATACATTAACATTTCTTTAATTCTATCAGTGCTTCTGAAATACACTGAGTCACAACTCAATGGGTTTCAAACCGGGTGACCTGTCATGCTTATTCAGAAATGCCAGTTCTACTTCGCTTCCTTACCGGGACGAGTGTCTGGGCCATTCTGGGTGTCAGCAGTGGCTGTGGCTCACTCCATTTTCTGGAACCATTGCAGATCTGCTCCATGCACTTTTTCTGTGCCCAGCACTCACACCAACTTAAGAGAATTTCTCTGGACATGCAAATAGGTTTCATCATAATAGACTGGCAGACAAATCTTTCTAGCTAATATTAATTCTACCTGGTCTCCAGCTAATTGGTGCAGAGTTCAAACTATCTGCTGCTTCCAAGGTGCATTTTCAGTAGCCACTGCCCTACAGGGTGAAGGGACATTGGTTAAAGACCAAGGCTGGGTGAGACTTTGGAAAAAGTTATATGATCCCTCTGTGGTGGAGGGTAGCTTTTTTTCTAAGCTGTTCACTCTGCTTAGCTCTATGGTATCTCCATGCTCATCTTCCCCATCTGCAGAGTAGATACAATACCTAAGACGGCTGTATGAGGCTGCAATAATGGTTGTTAGAGCACTAGAGGATCTCCAAATGGATGAGAAGAACGAAGTGCCATCGATACAGTCCTGAAGCCTTCACTTTCCAGCTGCTCTGCAGGGAAGAATTTGATCCAATGGATGCTAAGTTTCCAGGATTGCTTTATTAACAAAGCAAAACAGAAACTTTACTGGGTCCCAATCCAAAGTAAACATCCATCATTAGGCAAACAGCACACACACACTCCTTCCCAAGGTAGCACTGTGATGTTTTAGAGGCTTAAAATCATTTGGAAGGATGATGTTACAAACAGATGTTAGTAGCATGGGGCCTGGCTCAGTGCCTATTGCAGCCAGTAGAAAGACTCCCATTGATTTCAGTGGGCCCTGGATCTGGGCTATAGTCCACAGTCCTTTGCTTGAGTAGGAGGTCTAGAGTTGGGGTGGTGACAACCACTCACTGGAGGCTGTATTACCCCACTCTGGGAGCTCATTCAAGACCAGCTACTGAACCGTGCCCAGCAGTCTAAGCAGTTATTACGGTTTATCTGTTATAGGCTTGTAACACCTAGGAGCCCCAGTCCTGGACACTAGGCAGGAGCTAGGCACTGGACAAACACAGAAGAAAAAGATGGTCCCTGCCCACCAGTCTATCTTGGGGCATGGGGAGGGAGGCAGAGTTGTCAGCCTGGGCCCTCATGAGAAGATCCTAACGGGCTCTTCCCACAGCAACCGAGCAAGGAACACCAGCTGCAGAAACCTAATTGTGAAATTAAAATAGGAAAATCAGGGGATGGGTATTTTTTGTGCCTGGGTGTTAATGATCACATTTTATTATGCCAGTTCTTTCATGGCTAAAAGCCTCCCTCCTTCTCTTCCACAAGGGGGAATTGAGATCCTGGTTGCATTTTCCCAAACACACAAATTCTGTCATTGCTGGAATGCTGTCTTAGTTTCCGGGCTTTTTGGTTTTTTATTGTCATTCAGGCAGATCAGTATGGGGGAGTTGTCTATTAATAGGTGTTCCAGGAAGCTTAAGCAACTCAAGCAGAAGAAAACCTAGAAGAAACTAAAGAGTTTCTGATGGAAGAATGTGCTGAAATCAAATGGGGCTTAATTAGGAGAACATGACTTTCCTGTTAATGCTCCCCATCCATGTGACACAGGCAAAGAGGGAGGAAAAAAACTGCCAAAGAGCTTATTTGTTTTGCAATTACGGATGAAATAAAAAATTACTTGGTCTAATTAGACCTCTTTTAGTAAGAGAACCATGCAAAATAAACTCCATTTCATTATCAATTCCAACACAATTCTCTCTTGCATTTTATATGTTTAAGTGAAAATGTGGAGGGTCAATTTGCTATGTAAATTTCCACAAATTTGGCTAAACTAAAACGATTAACCTAATGTGTATGTAAATTATCTTAATTGATGACTTCTCTTGGTAACTTTAAAGAGGGGGAGGGGGTTGTGGAAATTATTCCAATTGTGACAATTCTCTAAAGCATTTCTTTGCGCAATAAAGAAATTATATCTTGACAAATTAAAGAGAATATAATGAAATCAGATTAATTAATGCCAAGACCAATTAGCACATGCAAAGAGAGAGAGATTTAGGGAATCAAGATTTGCTATTAGATGATTCCAAGAACTCATCAGCCTTCACAAAGATAGCTATGTATATATATTTCCATTCCGCAGACAATTAGCAAACTCCTTGCTTACGTTTCATTTGCTTTTGGAATGCACAAAAAGGCCAAATGCTGGAACATGGAGCAAATCTGGAATGAAAGGTAATTTTCCCCATGGAAACACGGATGGAATCCTCATCCTTCAACGGCCGAGGCAGCTGCCTGGCTGTGGTACAGCCAATGTGAGGGAATCCGAGGGCGAGCGAAGTACACGCCGGCTGCTGCTTCCCTGCATATGTGCAAGTTTGGTCCACTGGATCCAGAAGATTGATTGATTAGCCCACCTACATTTGCCGATAGCCCATGGTGAACCGTAGATAGTTGGCACCTGCACTCTTCTGGGCTGCAAAATCCTACTGCTTCGGGTCTGCTGCCTTTGCCTCCCTGTGCAGATGACACAGTTTGTTAAACTACTGTTGTGCTTTTTAAGCCTCCCCACAAAATGTGGCCCACAAGCAATTGCTCTGCCACTGATCCATCCAGCCCAGCGTCCCATCTCTGGCAATACTCACTGCCCGAAGTGGAGGAAGATGAAAAGAAAAACACATTGAATTTGCCCAGCTATTTGATATTATACCATGGTGCAGTGGAGATGTCTTCTTGCCCCCTAACAGTTTATATTTTTAAGCATGAGGATCTGTGACCCTTGCAATTTTTATCAGAGCTAAGGTCAATATTCTTATGCCTCTGGGTTTCTAGCCCTTTATGGGAACTTGCTAAGACATTTGCCTTAATAACATCCTGCTGCAGCTAGTTCCACAAGTTCATTATTCAAAGCATACACAAACATTTATCCCAATAAACTTTCCTAAGAAATGCAGTTGAAAGTTGTATTTTTATCACCTGTTTCTGGTGATAACAGAAGCATTACAACACAATGAGAGACTGAAGTGGAGGGGTGCTGTTAGTTTAAACACAGAAATACGAGTAAAGGAACCAAAGGACCCAAGTCTTTGTTGCCTTGCACCTTGTGAAATTATTTACACCAGTGCAAAGTGCCCTGCATGGGTACATGGCAATGGAGAATGAGGTGCAAGGCTTGATTCTGTATAAATCAGGAGAAAATGCACTGAAGCCAGTAGATTTACACTGCCGTAAAACTGGGGTGAGTGAGATTATAATCAGATGCCAGAAGTAAACATCAGGAATATATATCCAGTACTATCCCCATTCCTTCCTGGCTCCCTTAAAGCACTTCTCTTTTTCTGAATTGAGCTCGATTAGTTCTTCCTCTCTTCTTCTGATATCAGGTTAGACGAGGGGCCCCGTATAGGCATGTTTTGCTGCAGCCTCAGAAGCAGAGATTCTTTTTCAATATGGTAGAGTTCCAAGCTGGGCTTTAGCTCCATAGCCATGGATTGAATTGTGACAGCCCACAACGTGCTCTTACTTTTCATGACATGCCAATCCCGGGCTTGTGCTCTCCCGAGGGGACGTGGTACTGTGCAGCGGCTTTGATGGACTCTCAAGTGAGCTGTGTTTGGTCTGCTCCACATGGAAGAAGGGCGGCAGCAGTTGCAGGGTCTAGCTGGGTGTGGAGAGGCTGGTGTGGAGAAAAAACTGGGGCAAGATGCAAAAGCCTTTGCCCAACAAGGGGAAGCGACAAAAAGCTCAAATAAACATCCTTTCTCTAACTTGCAACACAGCCACCCTCGAAATAGCATCAGCCAGGGGGCAGGGAAGACAAACATCTGTCCCTGAGCAACAATGTCACTGTGTGCGGCATTGGGAGCACTTTGTGTTGACAGTCCGTGGCAAGGTACAGAAGGGTAAAGCATGGCTGAATTTAAGGAGAAAAAGCATTTTCACAAGGTAGAAATAAAGGCCTTGGTCCAGCAAAGCATTACACATGTATTTAAGTACATGAATGATTCCATTAAAATCGTCGGGACTGCTCCTGTGTCTAAAGATGAACACGAGCTTCAGAGCTTTGCGAGATTGGGGCCAAACTGGACAAACTCCCTTGACCCTGTGCTCCAGGGATCTGACTTTCACTGTCTCTCTGCAACCGCTGCGTACCCCAGGTCTCTTTTGGAGAACATTAATTACTTTCACACTGACAGCGATGACTAAAATGTCTCTCAACCACTACTGTAAAATGCACATGATGCAATGAAAATAATTACCAGCAACACTGCATGTAATATCCTTCTTGTGTCGCCTCTCTCTTGTTGGTAATAAAGCTACATAACAAATTAACTGTAAGGGAGGGCCCGTTTATTTACCTTGTAATTAGACTGTGCTGGGAAATGCTTAATATAAAATATCACAGGGAAGGGCATAAATTACTGATTGTCAAATATAACATGGTCTCAGCACAGCACGCCGGCTCCTTCCCGTGCAGCCGTGCAGGCTGCAGTGCAATACTTTCTGATTCTTTTGGAGATGGGCTATAGCATTCAGCTTTCCAGGGGTGAATGGGACTTTGGTGACTCCCCTTTAACAGCCAGCGGTGTCATGATGTCTGGTCTATCCATGTTAGATTCTCATTCGGCCTCCATTACCGTAGTGCCTGAGCCCCTCATCATCCAGACTGTACTTAGCCTCACAGCCCCCTGGGGAGGCAGGAAACAGGTATTATTTCCATTGTACAGACTGCAAACCGAGGCTCAGAGACACAAAGTGACTTGATCTAGGGTCATGCTGGGAGTCTGTGACAGAGCAGCAAATTGAAACCAGGCCTCCTAAGTCCCAAGCTATTATGCTAACCCCTGGGCCTTCCTTCCTCTCTGCTTCTGTTGGGCAGGGAGACAGACGCTCACAACATGAGGCTTGGCTTCCAGTCACCCAGTGGCTCATAGTTGCTCCTTCACAGCTCCGAGCCCCTTCCTGGGTGAGTAAGGGATGGTGACAACAGCCAGCTGCTGCCATCTCCTGCCACACCCTCAACAGGCCGGTCTGCTGTTGCAAGGTATAACACTGTTGCATCAGCTGCAGGCCTGAGGTGTGTTGCAGCCCGGGGCAGAATGCCTCTGGGAGGAGGAGGGGTCTGAGTCCCAATGGAAGACACATTGGACCGGAATGACTTGCCAACACAGTATCTCCTGCAACTGTAGTTGAGCCAAAACATAAGACGCATGAGTATTGTTCTTGGGTTTAATCTGTGGAACCGGCAGCCACTGGATATTGTTGAAGCAAATAGCTTGGAAGGATTCTAAAGGACCAGAAGCTTTTATACGTATGAAAGCAGCATTAGGTGACGTTAAAAACACAACCCTTAGGTCCCCTCTTTACACTCTCTGCACTCGTAACACAACATCACATGAGTGGGTCCCAGTCCTGCAATGTCCTGTGGGATGGTTTGTGGGGGGTTCTGTTTTGGTTTGTTTACTCTCAGAGCTGTGTAACTGTCCTCACTTGGCATTTGCTTGGGAAGTGTGGCCTAGTGGTCATGTCTGCAACCCGTGGCTGGCAGGGGGGTTGTTGGTAGGAGAGCCTGGGCCCTCCCACTCCACTGGGCTCTGGTCTAGGGCCCTTTCGGCTACCAGTATTCAAAATCTGGGCACACCATGGATTTACAAAGTGGCATTATGATATTTTGTCTTATTTTCTATCCCTTCCCTGATAGTTCCAAATATACTGTTAGACTTTTGGACCACTGCTGAACACTGAATGGAAATTTTCAGAAAACTATCTACAGTGGCTCCAAGATCTCTTTCTTGTGTGGTACCAGCTAATTTAGAAACCATCATTATATTTGTATATATATATTTGAATTATTTTTTCCAGTGTTCATTATTTTGCACTTATCAACATTGACTTTCATCTGGCATTTGTTGTCCAGTTTTGTGAGATCCTTCTGAACTCCTCTGCCCTGGACTTAACTATCTTGGATAATTTTATATCTTCTGCAAACTTTGCCACTTCACTGTTCACCCTATTTTCCAGATCATTGATTAATATGTTAAACAGTACAGATCCTAGTACAGATCCTTGGAGGACCCTGCTGTTCACCTCTCACCACTGTTAAAACTCACCATTTATTTCTACTCTTTGTTTCCTGTCTTTCAACCAGTTGCTGATCCATGAGAGAACCTTCTTTCTTATCCCATGGCTATTTAATTTCCTTAAGAGCATTTGGTGAGAGATCTTCTCAAAGACTTTCTCAAAATCCAAGTACACTATATTGACTAGATCACCCTTGTCCACATGCTTGTTGACTCCCTCAAAGAATTCTCATAGATTGGTGAGGCATGGTTTCCCTTCACAAATTCCATGCTGACTCTTCCCCAACAACTCATGTTTGTGTGACTGATAGCTCTGTCCTTTATTATAGTTTCTATGAATTTGCCTAGTACTTAAGTCAGGGTCACTGGCTGGTAATTACCAGGATCTCCTTTGGAGCCCTTTTTAAAAATCAGTGTTACATTTAGCTATCTTCCAGTCATCTGGTACAGAGTTGCTTCTTCTCTTAGGAACTTGCAAGTTTGGTCAGGTAAATTCCAGACACCACTAGCTGCTTGTGACTGTGGGCAGCAAAGAAGGGAGAAGAGAAGACAGGTTTTATGGTGACCTTTATTGTGCATGGTGACCAAATACTACAAGAATGGGCGCAAGATCAGCTAAAATTCAATTGCATGGAAAAGGCATTCCTTAGAAGCATGAGGTTGTAGGCTGCAGGATACCAGACTGGCTGAACTTATGGTCTGCTCAAGCCTGAAAAGTCCAAACTTCCAAATAATTGAGTCTCTTTAGAGGACTGACAACTAGGTCAGTACTGTATGATGAAGTGCACTCAGAGACGGGAATTTTCTGAAGGCATTATCTGAGCTGTTAAGATATCTGAACCATTGAATGAGCGTTATTGTAGGCATTATGTTACCATTCTGCTAAAGTTCACGTCTCCGATGCATTACCTCACTCTCGCCATTCAGAGGGGGGAGAAAAAAAGGTCATTTATAAAAAAAGAAAGAAACAAAAAGGGGAAAAAAGGCTGTGGTCCAGACAGCACTATACCCTCCCTGCTGCCGGATGGGAAATGCTCTTTATGAAGTGGCAAGTAACCTTCAATCAGAGGGTGCAGGCAGGCTGATCCCTTCGCACCCAGCTACAGAGAATTCAGACTCTGGCTCCAGCCCAGCTAATGGGATCTGAGCAGGAAATAAAGCAGGGAACTTTATAAAGATTTATGGCTTTGAAGCAGAAGATGGAGAGCAGGAGTCCGAATGAGCCAGGCAATATTCTCTCTGCTGACTCTGGGGTCTTGCTGTTCTCGTTCTCTGGTTGCCTCACGCACCAGTAAACAATTGGAAAAGGCTTCCTGATACTTGCTGGACTCACAGACACTGATGGGTCCTTCGCACCTTCTCTTAGCACATCTGAATGGAGTTGGAGAATTGGTTGTTTGTGAAACTAAGAAGCTGAGGGAGTGTCGATGGTGCAAAGCAGCAGATTGCCTGCCTCCCACCTCCACCTCTCCCAGTGTCCCTCAAGTACAGACCCTCATCCCACTGCTATACCAGTCCTGGGTTTGCCCTGCCCAGCTCTGCCAACTGGGAGCAGGTAATGGGTATCTGATGCTCCTGGAAAGGGTACACTCTAGGCACTGACATTGCCTCATCAGACTACGCTCACTGGCTCATGCAGCAAAGTCAGGCCCAAGAAGTACCAGTTTCAAAGTGGTGCCTCCAGAAGCCAGACAGGGACAACGGAGGCCTCGAGTGGCAGATGTGACTGTTGGCAACAGACCAGCACCTCCTGGCGATTTCCTGACTCCCGCCCTCCGAAGGACCATTCGCTCACCAATGGCCACAGCCCAGTCCCATGCAGAGACCTGCTCCTCACTTCCTGCCAATGTGTGTCTGGATAGTTCCTGGCTTGAGTTCCATGCTGAGTGGCTCAGAGCAAGTCTCATGCCTTACGGAGAAGGAGCAGAATGATTCATACAGAAGCTTCAGGAAGGATGTAGAAAGCAGGGGACGTGTGAGGAGTCAAGCACCAGACACAAACACGCATATGCACACACACACACACTTGTGTGTGTGCGAATATATAACATATATAGGTTTCAGAGTAACAGCCGTGTTAGTCTGTATTCGCAAAAAGAAAAGGAGGACTTGTGGCACCTTAGAGACTAACCCATTTATTTGAGCATGAGCTTTCGTGAGCTACAGCTCACTTCATCGGATGCATACTGTGGAAACTGCAGAAGACATTATATACACAGAGACCATGAAACAATACCTCCTCCCACCCCACTCTCCTGCTGGTAATAGCTTATCTAAAGTGATCACTGTCCTTACAATGTGTATGATAATCAAGTTGGGCCATTTCCAGCACAAATCCAGGTTTTCTCACCCTCCACCCCCCCACCCAAACTCACTCTCCTGCTGGTAATAGCCCATCCAAAGTGACCACTCTCCTTACAATGTGTATGATAATCAAGGGGGGCCGTGTGAATTTGTGTGTGTATGGGGGTGGGGGGGTGAGAAAACCTGGATTTGTGCTGGAAATGGCCCCCCTTGATTATCATACACATTGTAAAGAGAGTGGTCACTTTGGATGGGCTATTACCAGCAGGAGAGTCAGTTTGTGGCGGGGCGGGGGGGGGTGAGAAAACCTGGATTTGTGCTGGAAATGGCCCAACTTGATTATCATACACATTGTAAGGAGAGTGATCACTTTAGATAAGCTATTACCAGCAGGAGAGTGGGGTGGGAGGAGGTATTGTTTCATGGTCTCTGTGTATATAATGCCTTCTGCAGTTTCCACAGTATGCATCTGATGAAGTGAGCTGTAGCTCACGAAAGCTTATGCTCAAATAAATTGGTTAGTCTCTAAGGTGCCACAAGTACTCCTTTTCTCATAACATATATACACACACATACATATATGTAATTGCATGGCTCTGGTGGCTTTCAAGGAAAGGTTTGCCCTCCTCCCTCTCTTCCCCCAAAATATAGCAGAGCCTGCAGGGTTGCAAAATGAAACCTTTTGCTCCATTTATTTCACTGTGATTGACTCCATACTGTGGATCCCAGTTTACTGGGGTACCTTGATAGCAAAGGAGGTTCTTTCCATCTCACTGGCATCATGCATGAGCTAAGATATAAAATGAGCAAACTGCTGGTTGGATTAAACACCCTGAAGAGGCTCTTTCTTTCTTTCTTTCTTTCTTTCTTTCTTTCTTTCTTTCTTTCTTTCTTTCTTTCATTTTTCTCCTCTTCATTTTTTGGCACAGTTCATCATCCACCTACACAGCAGCAGCAGCAAAGAAGTGCTCTGTCTTCCAATCACCAGGATAATTCATCCTCTCTCTCCTCCCCCAGTCTGCAGCACTATTTGTTAAACTGTAAAACACTAAAGAAGGAGGGAAATGATGTGCTTTTTCAACTTTGCCTCTCGAATGCCTTCGTTAATTGAACTCATCAGCTAAAATCATTTGTGGAGGGGATGTTGGGCAGGGGGGAATAGAAGGAACCGATCATATGCAGGGGAAATAACTCAGATGTGAAAATACTTCAGACTAGGAGATTGCACTATTTATTCACACAACTGTCCTGCTGTGCTTCTGAAATACAGTGATTTAATGAGATGCTGCAAAGGTATTTGTTATTAAGAAATTCTGTCTCTGGTTATTCTCTTCTGTATGATTAGGACAGAGCCAGGCAGAAGTTCTGACTTGGTGCATTATTAAAGATTTACAGGTTTGCTTCCCCCCTTCTTGCTCCTGTCTCAGGAGATTTTTTTTTAAAACTTTTGGAAACCAAAATTAAATCTTGTACAAGCTGAAGGGGGGCTTGTTTAACGCAGCTGCTGAGCAAGCGCTAAGAAGAAATGAGACAGGCGTATTGGTGTTAACAGATGTTCCTCCTCTCTGCCTTGGCTCTGTGATGAGTAGGGTTGGGTAGCTCCAGTCCACCTAAAGCCAAGAAGGAGGCGCCAGAGCTAGAGGCTGAAAGGGGGGTTCAAAGACAAACATTCAGTTCTTGCCTCCAGCAAAGCACTGAGCTCTGGCCATCCACTGGGAGGTGGCAACAGCAAAGCCACCCACCTGAGCTGCCCTGGCTGCCCTCTCCCCATCTGTGTCACTGTGCAGTCACTTGGTGAGCCACTGCGGCTTTTAGAGCTCTCAGTCCCAGCTCTCTTCTTCCCCTAATTCCACCTTACAAATGTTGTGTCATTATTATTGTCTTACAGCAGCATCCAGAGACCCCAACCAGGATCAAGGCCTCATGTGCCAGTCGCTGCACAAACACACAGTGAGACACAGCCCCCTTACACTCTAGATGGACAAGAGAGACAAAGGGTAGGAGGAGAAAAAGAGGTGCAGAGAGGGGAAGTGATTTGCACACGGTCATAGAACAGGTCCATGGGAGAGCTGGCTCCTACTCCTGTGCTCTGTCCCTTGGACCACACGCCTCTCTATCATAAAAGCCAGAACTTTGCCTCTTCACGGGACTGGATAAGCATTAAGTATTACAACCCCTGGAAGGCAGGGAGCTATGATCCTCATTGTGTAGCTAGGTGAGCTAGGACACACAGAGGGTAAATAACTTGACCAAGGCCACAGAATAAGTCAGTGGTAGAGTCAGGGTTTCTGGCTCTGAGTCCCATGCACAGACCTGTAACATGATGCTCCTATGCAAATACTTTTAGCTCACGGTTACCTTGAATATGCCCACCCTGCAAAAACCAAAGAGGGAGTACTAGTCTGCTAAGACACACTGCTTTCACTGGGGATGTTTGTGCCATTCTTTACGCTCTGGCGTTTGGCAATCTCCGAGTGATTTTGGGAACAGGGCAAAGTCATTATCGGTACCACATCGAAAACATTGTTCTCTTCCTCCTTCATCTGGCTGAGATGTGATCAATTAGCTCCCAGTAATTGAGTGTCAAGTCTGCCCTCAGGCCTGGTCTCCCACGCGAGTAATTCAGACCTGGCACCAGCTCACATTGTCTTGTAGCCATTGGGAGAAATTCGTGGGTGACTTGGAATTTCAGCAACAGTGAGAGTCTCCCACCATCTGGCAGGGACTCTGCAAACCCGGCCCCATCTCCGATGTGCCAGATGCACTGCGGAGAAGGAGAATGGGCAGGCTAGTCCATCATTACTATGGGAGGGGACAAGACAGTGTGGGAGGTATTTATACTATTGGCTTAGACACATGCACGTGCATGCGTACACACATTCACCGCATACATGCACACCCTTCTTGGTTCCAGTTGCCCTCCCCAGGCCTCAACCCTGGCTTTCAGGGCACAAATCAGACTGTTACTGATACGTGAACATAGGTAAATCAGCAGAATTTGGTTCTCACCTTGACTGTAACGAGGCTGTCAACACAAAGTCATCATTTGGATCCAGCGGGATCTGTGATGCTACAGAAACGTCCTTGTGTAAGAGAGAGAGGGACTGCACTATCTCAGACTTTACTGAGTGACATTGTTAAACATGGACCTTTCCATGGTGATGACTGTGGTTTATTAAGATCTTATGATGTAAGTAGAATTTTCCAAGCTCTGAGCTCATCCCAGTGGGGTGCCCTGTGGGGGTTTTACCATAGCGGACTCCCCATGTCTGACAATCAAGACAGATCCCCATTTGACTATTAATCCACAAGGCCATCTCTGATTCTCCCATTCAGTTCCTCATTGTGGACTAGAGATGGTCAGAAAAGTTGTGTAGAAAAAAAAATTCCACAAGAAAATGCTGTTTTGGCTAAACCAAATTATTTTGCAAAATTGCATCAAAGTTCACAATATTTAGTTTTAAAAAACTGGAAAAAAAGACATTTAAAAATATCAAAATGTCCTGATTTGACATGGTTGAAATGAAAGGGTTTGATTTTGACATTTCAAAGCAACTTTTCATTTTGAAATTTACTTTATTTTCTTAAAAAACAAATTAAATTAAAAAGGGTCAAAATCACCACAAAGCACATCAAAATTATTGAAACTAATTGTTTTGATTGACCTGAAATAAATGTTGTTTTTCATCATTTTGTTTCACAAAATGTTTTGAAATTTTGGCTATTTGTCCTAATTTACAATGGGAAAAAGTTCAAAATTGTAAAATGTTGAAGGGGATGGAAAATCCACATATTGACCAATGAGATCATAGAGTCCCCTCAGTCTCATGCCACTGGGTGAAGGCAGCTCATGGGATGGCCTGCATCAAGAAGCATCGAAGGACTGGTTTGACTGGGTTTAGGATTTTATTCTCAGAGCCAGGCCTCACTTCAGATGTACTAGTGAGAGACACCAATAACTAGCAGAGTAAGCTTGGGGAAGCCAGCCAGGAACTCCTGAGTTCTCTGCCAGTGACTCACGCCATGACCTTGGATACAAATATATTTTAATGATCTAAGGTCATAATTCCAGCTCTGCAACGTGTGCCCTGCAACTCACTCCATACCAAATGGAAGGAGTGAGTCCAATACCTTCCCTCCTAGATAAGCAATGGAGGCGTCCCTCCAAAATATGATGGCTGCCCTCTAACAATCGGACCTCCCCAGCCTGCTATACTATGGAAATTACAAGCTGCTCCTTCTGCCTCTGACCCACAATGGAAGGGAAGGATAGCCTTGTTACTGGGACTTGAGATTGAGCTACAGGAGAACTGCATTCTGTTTCCAGCTCAGCCACCGACTTCTTGTGCAACCTTGGGCAAGTCACTTAATCTCTCTGTGTCTCAGTTCTCCCATCGGCACAAAGAGATGAATACTTATTTTCCCCCACCCTTTTTCTATCTTGCTAAGTTAGATTAGGGCAGACACTGTCTCTTCCCATGTGTATGCACAGTGCCTAGCACAACAGAGCTCTGATCTCAGGTGGAGCCTCTGGGTGCTGCTGCAAAACAAATAAATAACAATAATGAAAGATTCTGCTAAGCCCCTTCTCCCTGACAATTTCAAAGACACTCCATGCAGCAGGTCTGCTCTGGTTTCTCTGCTGGAGCAGAGTGTTTCTTCTCCTTTCAAGTTGCTTGAGCGCTGCCATTTCTCCGAGGCTAAGCAGCGCTAATGGAGAAAGCATTCCAAGTTTCATTTTCCTCTGTAATGGAAAATGCAAGAGCGAGATTTCAGTCTGTGAGCACTTGTATGAAAAAACAAATATCTTTATTGGCACTGGACAGCCTGCCAATCAGCTACAAAATTGCTGGCTTCTCTTTCTCCCCTGAAGGAATGCCTCTGCATACAAAGCTATGGAAAAACTTCAGGGCCTGGAGGATAAAAGGCCCCTTCTCTGCCTGTCGTTGAGTGATTTGCAATGCATTGCTTCAGCATAATTTCCCATCTCTACTGCTCACAAAGGAAGCTCTGTTGCTATCTGTGAGTTTAATAATTTCTATTCCCGACACCTTGCATTCATAATGCATCTCTCAACACTCCAGCTCATGCTATCCGCCTGCTCTGTGGCTCTGCCTGAGCTCTACCTTTTAGTTAAGGCTAAGAAAGGAACAAAAATAGAGTCTTAACATTCAAAGACATCTCACAGCAGGGAGTAGGGGATGATGCTCATTCTGGAACAAGAGGGAAGGTGCAGCCACTCAGCAATGTGTCCCTTCCTCTCTAGCCCCTGAAGTGTGGGTGCCCACATTTTGCTCAGAAGATAGTGTCATCTGAGAGCCACACCTAATTTCCATACAAATGAGCAGACTTCAGCAGCGCCCTCTCTAAAGCACCAATGTTAATACAGGTCCCAATGGGAACATGCGCCATCTTGATCCAGGCAGAGGCTGGAGAATCATATGCTGGTCTCTGTGGGGTGCAGACAGTTCTATTGAAAATGAGGATGGCCAAGATGCCACATTGTAGTGCTCTGTGGGTTGCCTGTTTGCCAGCCTTGCTCTAACAATCAGCAGCAGGTAGGAACCAGGAGGAAGGGGAGCGGAAGTAGTGGTTTAAGCTAGTTAATTAATTAAGATCAAGAGGTAATTTGATTAGTGTGTAAGTATCTTCACAGGGAGAAAATACCATGTATTAACAGGCTCTTTAATGTAGCAGAGAAAGGCATAACAAGATCCAATGGCAGGAAGTTAAAGCCAGATAAATTCAAATTAGAAATAAGGGCCAAATTTTTAACAGTGTGGGTGACTAACCACTGGAACAAACTAAAAAGGGAAGTGGTGGACTCTCCATCTTGTGGTGTCTTCAAATCAAGAGTGCAGGCCTCTCTAGAAGAGATTCTTTAGTCAAATACAAGTGACCGAGCTCAGTACAGGGATTATGGGGTGAAATTCTCTGTCCTGTGCTATACAGGAAGTCAGACTAGTCTAGTAGTTCCTCTTGGCCTTAGTATTTATGAACTATCTATGAAAGCCGTTCACCTTTGGTGTCTTGTGTCTCACAGGACAGGACTTGCCTGGACCAGTCTTTGTTCCGATTTTTATAGATTGATATTTCTTGCACTTCTATCTCTCATCATGATTTTTCAAAGTGCTCTCTTCTGTCCATGTTGTATAACTTTGTGTTTCTATTAAACGTCCACCATATTTTCCTCCCAAGTCCTTTGGGATTCTGTTCAGCTTCTTGTCCCTCTCTCATCACCCCAGGATCTGAGCACCTCCTGTCTGTGCACAAGCCACATGACTAACATCTGTCATGTGTGATTCTCTCTTTCTCCCCTTTCCTCTCCAAGGAGAAAATGATGTGATTTTCTTTTAATTTAGTATAGCATTTATTTATTTAATGTCCGCGGTCCTGTGTGTGTTTGTTACTGAAGGCAAGCTCAAACGCATGCACGTGGACTAGACAGTGGTTTGAGGCAGTTCTTAATTTCTCCAGAAGTTGGTCCCATAGCTTTGTACCAGCCCCAGAGAAAGCTCTGTCTCCTAAACAAACAAGCTGTACCTTTGCTGGGGACAGTTCCATGGCACGCGGGGAGTGGCTTTCTCAAGGCAATACCGGGCCTTGAATTTAACTTGCTATTCTATGGGAAGACCGATGAAAGGTGCTATATATGTATACAATATCATTAAATATTAGCTATTAAATTGGCGTGTCTCAGATCGAGTAGTTGGTTTCTGCACAAAATTAACGGTGGCATTTAGAATAGCTGAATAATCTCTGTTGAGCAGAGGAAAACATATTGTATAAAGACTGTTTGGTTCCAAGCATAGCCTGAGTCAATGTAACTGGACTCAACCCTTTCCAACCTGTTACAGTGAAACAAACGCACACACACAATTAAAGTGAAAGAAGCCCTTGTTAGAGGGTACAGGCACTTGGCAGCAAAGGTTTTTAATTGGACACATCACTTTACATCTGAGCCCTTCCCTGTCTGTTCTGCCCACTCATTACAAATGGAAACTAGCAAAACAGAAACACAGAGACTTAAGTGATTGAAATATATGGGAATATTTGCCTGTGATCCATGCATTATGCATCTGCATGGTGTCAGTTCCCCCCTCCTCTCTTGTTCTTTCACACACACAAATCCTGGAGAGAGATTGGGAATAAAAACATTCTTTGCCAACATCCCTGGCTCCGAGACAGTGACATTTCATTCATGACAAAGAGAAACTTGCCATCCAAGAGGTTGGGTTGTGAACCACTCAGTCAAAGAAAAGAGAATTGCAGAAATGGCCTCTTAAGTGATATCCAGCTCCCTCAGCCAGTGCAGAATTATTCCTTAAAGTGTATTTGATAGTGGCATCTATCTATCTAACATACATACCCATCTATCTATTTGTCTGTCTAATCTGGCTTGGGTTTTTCTCAGGAATGGTTTGGAGAGAGAGTAGCCCAGCAGGTTCCCACTTTGATTATTTCTTCATCCCCAGTAGGCTTAAAAGGAGATCACCAGATCTTTTTTCCAGCGTGAAGAATAGAATTTCCCACAGTTGTTTGATTTCTAAATGGCTTTCAGGATCTTCCTCCAACAGAAGAGAGTGTATCTTTTACTCATACAAAATGAAAATAAAATCTAGCAGTCCTAGAGTCCAGCAAAGGTGAACTAAGGAGACATTCATTCAAAAACTTAAAAACAATTGCTCTTCAGCAAGTGTAACCGGAGAGACCATTGTGTTTGCTGCATTAAATAAACCTCTCTTGGCTTAGTGCTCTCTGACATCTGACCCTGTTCTCAAAAACATATCAGAAGGCTTCTCCTCCATCAGACAGAAGCTCTTTTATAAATGAGAGAAAAAGAAATTTATTTCAGTATTTATTCTGATAAATCCACAAGAAGTATTGTCAGACCTAGAGTCTGGGTTGAATCAGTCATAAAGGAGCAGGGGTGTCACTGAGAACTTGCCTTGAGGCCTGGAAGATGGATGGTAATTTCTTGCAGTGTCTGCAAAGAGAACTAGAGCAAACCTTTTCTATTTTCATGAAACATACAAGTTTGCCTCACAGGGAAACAGCACATGGATTTAGATTAACCAAGAGATTTTAGCAAGGTGAATGGTCGACTAATGGAGGGGATTTTGTGAACACCTACAAATACCTGGCAGGGCATAAGCAGAAAAGAGGGAGGTGGATTGTTTGGGGGCAACCTAAGGATTGATTAGGAGTATATGGAGTTTCCAATGTAAGATCTGACTTATGGTCTCTTGAGTCCATTGTCCTCCCCACCCTGGCAGTGGCCAAGAGAGGATGCCTCAATGGAAGGTGAAAACCCCTGGGTAATAAGCTCATCCAGCTGTGCAGTGCTGTATAGGGGGAAGGCGACCAGATCAATGTGGACTATTTTATCTGGGGCAGGGACTGTCTTTGTTTTCTGTTTGTATGGCACATAGCACAATGGCTAGGGCTTTGAGGGGCTAAAGTAATACAAATAAATGGGCATGTACCAGAAAATACTAGACAGTGTAAAATGCCTACCTCTCGGGGGGGTTGAAATCTACCTGCTGTCTGTCTAAGAGCCAGTACCAGGCTTGACAACTTGGCATCTGAGTGCTAGAGTACTCTGAGATCTGTCGGTGGTGCTGGAGAAGTGCAAAGTAATTCATTACTATTATTACATTGCATTAGTAATGTGCGCCGTGTCTCGTTGAGGAGAGGCCTTTGCGGCCGGAGAGCACATATTGGCATCACTCTGCTGCCTCTTCTGGAATTCTCGCACTAGCAAGTGGGAATCACAGAATTCCCTGGGCAGAGTTCATGGCTTTGGTTCCATGTCAGAAGCTGGAGAGAAGCTGCAGACTTTTTTCACTCCCAGGTATGCTCCAGGCATGTGTGAATCTTTCATCATTGAGAGCTTCTCACCAGCCAAAAGGTCATGCAGACTGCTCCTCCTTCCCCATTGACTGGGGACTTTGGTTTATTCTCCTCAGACTGGGGCAGTGGCTGCAGATCCCTGGAGGTTTCTGCACTTTCAGAGTGATGTGCTTTTCACAGTGGAATTAGATGCAAATTTTGCTTCTTCTCCAGCTTTGAGTGACAGGCTGGAGGGCTCCCAGACCCAGAACCAGACCCTGAATGGATACCAGTTTGCTGAGCCTAGTTTGGGTCCCAAGGCCTAGCTGTGAACTCCATTAATGAGAAGCATGTGTTTATTTCATATGCTGTCTTTGTCCAGTCCCCTTTTCTAATCAGCAGACAGCATTCCCTCCCCATCTCAAACCTAGACTGAGAGACCCAGCTACACGCATGCATGACCCAGAGCCAAAATTTGAAATTCGTTCCTTATCCAAAGCCGACTACAATGGTCTTGTGTTGGTGGGGTTTGGTGTGTAGCACAACCTCACACAAATAAATAATTCAGGCCACTGAAGACTGCTGCACATGTGACTTTCCTGGGGATTTAATGCTCGCATCCTTCACAGTTCTGCCACAGCAAAAAAGAAAAATTACAAATTGATCCACAGGACTGGACTCCCCTCTCCGACTCCTTTGCTCCTTCTTTATAAATAACAGCTAAGCCTTTGACAGGTTGGATTTATTCTGCGGGGGGCTGCGGGGAGAGGACAGGCAGAGTTGAGGTTCAGTTCTTTGAAAACTTTGGTGCTGGGATGAATAATGCATGAGGCTGCGGAATCGATACAGATGCATCAGAGATGGAAGCCAGTCAACAGGTACGGGGCTCGAGTGAGTGAATACAGCAAAGACTAATTTGCTTCAGTGGTGTAAGCAACTCACTTGGCCTGTGTCAGTGCCCCTTTGCCTTTCTTTCTGCATGTATTCCGGTGGGTGAGTTTCCCAGGAGGAGCGTTAGCACCTGCGATCTGAGGATCTCAATGCACTTTAGAATCACCAGTGAGTAAAGCTATCAGAAATATTTTCCCACCAGAAAATGGCCTTCTCCCCGCAAAAAAATTATAATTGTTGTTTCATTCCAAAAGCTGCATTTAGCTAAAAGCCAATGAGGCCAGATTTGCTGCTGGAGTAAATTGATGGCGCTCTATTGGTACCCACAGGACAATTTACACCAGCAGAGAGTTTGGCCCTATGTCTGAAAAATGCTACTTAATCAGGACAGAAAAGGATGAGCTTTTAGTGCTGTTTACAGACCCAGAAAAATCCCATTCTGCTACTTTTGTGTCTCCCACATTGCCCCTCTTCTCGGGACTACCCTCTCTGCTCTCCATGGCACAGACTGCGTTGTCAGACAGCAGCAAAGCCTGTTACCTTGGAGTTCTCCCTCACCCCATTGGTCCATCTTCTGCAGTCCTTGAAATTTTCCATCTCGAGGGTCAAGTCCCTGGTGCATCCTCACAGAGTAATTGTGAAATTATTATGGTTGGTGATTTTAATTTAAATTGGATGGAGAAATGTTGTACTGCGGCTGACTCATTTGCTATGGGTTTTCACTTAACCAAATTGATTAGTCAACCAACTAGACTTAACTTGAAAGTTCTAATCATTCATTATTAGATCTAATTTTCATGTCGCTCCCAGACTATGTTCAGAAATTACACTGCAAAGAAGACTTTAACGACATTAGGTCCAGGGTCCTGACAGAAATTCAGGCCTGAGGCTGAAAGCTCCATCCTTAACCCACCCTTCAGCACCCAGGAAGAGCCAATCACCTGAGATGTTGCTGGGTTCCTTTTTCTGGAGCTCCACAGAAGAGTGAGTGAGAAAATGGTATGCCAAGTTTCTGTGGAATTTTTTTTTCTGGGGGTGGAAAAAACAGGTGCAATACAGCACAAGTCCCATGTGTCTCCCTAGGTCTGTGATGGGGAACATTCCTTAACAGCTCAGCTTCTGCACGTCCCTCCCCACACGGACATACCAGCTGTCCTGAGCCCCACTAGTGACTAGGCATTCTTCTTCTCATCACTGACAAAGGGGTGCCCAAATCCAAGGTTCCTATGCAGGCTGAAAATCTTTAGTCTAGAAATAGTGTGTTCTTGTGGGTAGTGCAGGTTGAATAGAAGTCAGGACTCCAGATTCTAGTCCTGCTTAGGCAGGATAGTGTGGCTGGCAGTCATGGATTCTAATCCTAAACCTGCCACAGGCTCTCTGGGTTTCCTCTGGGAAGCCACTTCAGGTCTCGCTGCCTCCTTTGACTCTCTACACCGCAGAGGATAACATCACCTACCTCTCAGGGGAGTGACAGCGTTTAGCTAATGCTGGTAAAGCACTTTGTGATCCTTAGATACAGTCACTGAATAGTTATTTGACCCTTTGGAGGCTGTGGCGTATAAAAGCCTGGGTTTTCATTAACACCGAGCTCCGACAAGTCCAGGTGGAGTCAGTGGGAGATGCGGGCTGCCAACATTACTGGAAATCAAATCTACACATTCCTACTCAACCCGGGCTAGAGCTCTGGATCTTAGGGGCCACACTTGCAGGTGTTTGTTGGGGATGGAAGGGACTATGAAAGAGATTGGTGCCTCAAACATTACGGGACATCGGAGCTCTCAAGTATGGGACGCATGGCTAAAGTTCAGAGTCTGCTACCAGCACAGAGACGTCCTGGGCCAACTGATCAGTGCTCTCCTTTTTCTCTGACTACGCCAGTGATTTCAGAAAAACTCACTGCATCTCTAATTGCTACCAGGCACTTCAGAGGCCATTGCATCAGCTCCCTTTGTATAAGTAAGCAGGCTGCGTGCCAAATAATACCTTTAATTAACAGTGAGGACTCACTGGAGGAACTCGAACTTGTTCTCCCAGATGGTCTTCCTGCCTGTTGATCTAAACGGAGCAGCTCTGATAGGTCAGGCCAGCCACAAGGTCCTACTGAGTTACCTGCCATTCCCTGCCAATTAAAATAACCGCCAGGGAAAAGATCCCACCTGTGGGACAGACGGGTGGGCAGTGGGGCAAAGTTGGAGGAATCCAGCAACCTGCACAGCATGGAGGCATTTTCCACTTTGTAAGGTCTGTGGTGGAACATTCTTCGGGTGTCTCATAAAGGCCTTTTCAAGGGAAATGACTGTAAAATGCTGTAAAATGACATGGCTCATTCTCTAGCTGAGCAGGCCAGTCTTAAGGAATGTGAGTGCATAAATGAAGAGAGCTGGGACAGGCATCTTCCGTGGCGGCATGGTGAGAGAGGGTCAGTTTGTCTCTGTCATTTTCTCTCACTTCCAAGCCCTCCCACTACTGCATTAGACAGGAGGATGCTGCAGAATAAGAATAACAACAATGTGAACCCTCACATTTCAAGGCATGAGCTAACCACCAGCAGGCAGGTTACTTTGTAATGACGGGGTTCCTTACATCAACATACAAGACCGAACTAGATTAGCTGTTGCATTGATCTAGGATGCCAGTTCCTCTGTTCCCCTCCACAGTGAGGTGCCTAGTCTCTAACCACCATTTTAAGGTTGGCTGCAGCCAGTCACACACTTTGTCCTTCCAATGCAGAGAATCCAAAGTGATGCACCTTTTGGGCACTCAGCACAGATGCCGATGTTGATACCACATGTCCGCAGGAGGAGGCAGCCTCAGACCATTGTGTACGGCTGCAAGCATGCTGGAGTGGCTTTGTGAGAGCTCAATACTCAAGGAAAAGACTTCCCATCGCCCTACGCTGAGAGGCTACTGGGAACCACAGCAGGAGGGCTGCTAACAAAACCCCTTTATCAACAGCTTATTGCCACTAACCACATGAGAGAAAACTCCCCCTCACTTGTATAGACAGAGGGATCAGTCTTGACAAAGGGGATTCCAATACATCACTCAGATTGCCAAATCCATAGGCCCCTCACAGAGCAGAGCGCAGACAGATACTAACCATCTCCAGAGATGTAGCCCTCAAATGGCTGATCTTTGTGTTACTACTGATCAGTGTGTTACTGGCTGATGGATTCGTTACTACTGCTCTGGAAAAATTAAAAGAAACGCAACCAAACCCAATTTATTTATTTAAATAAAGTAGCTCTATCTACACGAGAATACTGGGTGAAATCCTATGGCCTGTGTTATAAAGGAGGTCAGATGAGGTGATCTAACTGTCCCTTCTAAGCTTAAAAATCTATCTATCTATGAATCTATGCCAGTGGTTCTCAAACTTTTTTTTTTGAGGACCACTTGAAAATTGCTGAGGGTGTCAGCGGACCACTAAATGATCTTTCCAAATGTTGTTTGTACCGTTAGCTAACTTTTGGAAAGCACTTTGGATGAAAGCGCTATACAAAAAAACCCAATAATAATTAACATTTTTTGTTCTACAAATGACAGCACACAACTCATATTTTAATATCAGTAGCCTTACCTTTCTAATGAGATGGATGTGCCCTCTCTCCCCCGCTGGGGCAGGAAAGGAGGGGGGTCTGTTCCTGGCAGCTGCAGCCCTGGAGTTGGGAAAAGTCACCTCTTTCTCTGGCTGCTGCAGCCCTGCATATCCGAAATTCCCCCCACCCCCTCTTCTCACCTACCTCCTATTCCCCCCAAGGCCACCACCTCACCTTACATGTGCGTCTTCTCCAGGGTCCAGGCACCTAATTAGTGGAGCCCCGCCTGTGCGGCTCCACTAATTAGGTGGGTGGCCCTTCATTCTCTCATGTGTGGCCACCCAGGTGCGCATCTTAGAGGGAACTATCTGCGGACCACCTGAATGGAGCTCATGGACCACAGTTTGAGAACCTCTGATCTATGCTATTTCTGAAACATCTGTCTCTGTGGCATTTAAACAGCATGATACAACATTGATGCCTGTGCAGAAATGTTTTGCATTTTAGTCCCAAACCTCCCAATTCAAACAATTTTAGTTGTAGTAGGTGTGGGAAGAGAGGGCCGGAGAGAGATCCTTATTCAAAGCAATGTATGTTAGCAGCTCCAAAAGCTTTTAACGGAGGCCATTATTCCCATTCTGAGAATCAATGCATTTTATTTTCCTCTGAGGTATTTGTTTGGCTTTGCTTCTGTATTTCAAACACACAAGGCATGTTTAACAAAACAAGGCAGCCCTGCAATGGAGACAGCAAATTGTATTTTCCCTGAAATTACTGGAAGTTCATTTTCAAAGCAGAGTAGTTTTCTTGGAATCAATACATATCAACTAAAATCAATAGCTACTCTACACAGATGGGCTGAGGCCCCTAACTGATAGCACTCTATTGCATTTGTATCCAAATCTGTACATTTTCAACACGTCGATGCATTTAAGCATCTGCCACTGTCTTTCCACTTAAAAATAATCTGTTTGCAGATAACACTGTACCTTTCCATGGACTCCAGTAATATATTCTGTGTATTGACTGCAGCCAATGTATATTTACCCATATCAAAACATTTCCACTTAATATCCAATCTAGTTCATTCCAGCTTCAGCTAACCACTTATGCACCATTTTGAACCAACTGATTTCAGCCATATCCCTGCATTTCCCCTCACAACCGCTAGATTTAACGGCTTTCCCAGAACAGGGTCTTCTGGACATAACGATGCAATTGTACACAAGCTGCTTGAAAATTCACCTGAGAGGGGATGGAAACCATGATGTACAAGCAGGCAATTGCTAGGAGGGATGGAGAAGAGGGGGAGAGCAAAGAGAGATGGAACAACCATGTCAGGGGACCGCAGAGGTGAAAATCTGTTTCTCAAGGCAGGTAGCATTTTTGTTGAAGGACTATCAGTGGCTGCTCACATGGACATTGTAATGAGTCTTAGCCATGAATCTCACACGGAATCAGGCCTCAGGAATCTCTTTCTCACAACATTCAAGCAGGTCTGACATTTCATAGATAGATGGCATTGGGCGCACATCCTTTTAAATTCTCTGACCAGTTCAGCTAGTTGCATTCTGCCTGGCCACATGCCCCATCTATGCTTTCAATTTGAAATTGAGTTATTTTTGACTTGCTGTCCTACTCTATTGTGTAGTGTTGTTGTGTACTGCTAACCAGCTGCCATATCTCACACCAGAGATGGCTGCATTTCTGTGGTGGGTGAAGTGTATGTTTTGCATAGCAGTTTGTTAATTTTTCTCTGTGTATGTATTTTAGATATATAGCTATACCTGTTTTTTCTTGGCAGCCAAATTATATCTCCCATGACACACCATATTCTGCCCTCTGGTTAAATCACCAGGGTGCATCCTGGGAGTTCCATGACTATGGTGCATCATGGAAGATTAAGTCCAACCAGGGAACCTGGCCCATAGAGAAGAAAGGGGACTTGAGGTTCTTCAGTGTTGAACCAATCGAAAATTAAATATTTTGACATTTCCAAAACAAAGTTTTTCGGAACTTTCCATTCCACAGAAAATGATGCTCTTTCAATTTTTTGTCTTGATGTGGGATGAAAACAAATGTTGAAATATTGGAATTTGCTGTTGGCCAGAAATTCCAGTTTTGACCAGCTCTAATATACGTGCGTGTGTGTACGTGTATATATATCACATCACAGACAACTATTTATCTACCGTAGATCTTTCATAGAATACATCACCATAGTATCTAGGTACTTTGGCATGAAAGACAATATATAAATGTTATTTTTACAGGACAGAGGGACACAGCTTGGTTGAAAGACTCTGCTGAGAGCGGTTCCTTTAAGAAGAAAAGAATTGCAAGTCCCACTTGTCCCAGATACTATTAGAAAACTCTAAGCAGGGAAGTTGTCCAGGATGAGTTTTTTCAATCAAATGTTTCTCTGATGTTCAGAGGGAGGCATTTTTCTTGGGTTCTTTCTGTTCCTTGTGCTGTATGCAAATCACAGCTCTCTGTAAGTTATTAGATAACAAAGGACTGTTTTCTCTGCAGAGACTTGCTTGCGTCTGAACCTGGTGAGAAGGATAATTAAGGAATGCCATAGGAAGCTGCACTGATGATCATCTGCACTTCCCCAACATAATCTCTAGGTGAAAAGCACAGCAGGGTCCCTCCCACCTGAAATGAGATATCAGCCTGGCTTGGAAGGGAGAGAGAAGGTGGGAACCTAACATGGTGAATATGAGCATCTTTAGGCCAGCTAAGAATGCTCACACATACGCGCATTCATACACATATGAATGGCCCCCTTCTTGGTTTCCATGGTGGACATAGTCTTGCAGTGCAGGTTTCTGCCATGGGCCAGGACCCCAGTGTGCGAGGTACTGTACATACACAGAACAGAAAGATGGTCCTTAACCCAAAGAGCTCACCGTCGGTTGAGGCAGAAGTCCCCCTTTGAATAGGCCTAGAACTTGTGGTGCCAGGGAGTCAGAGCATTCCAAAGCACAATCTTAGACCCTAAGGTGGGGAATGCTCATGCAAACCCAGACACCAAGCCTTCCCTCACTACGTACTGTCCCTGCAAGCCCCCAGACTCTGCCCAGGAATTGCAGGCAGCACGCGACCCGGCTGGAGCAGGAATTCAACCCTTCCCTTTAAGGGTCATTTTTATCTTCTGCTGGGAAAAAATAAACAAACCCAAGCGCCCAGGTATTCAGCAGCTCCGAGGATATTTAGTAAGCCGGTCCCCTCACAATCTGCTGCAGGCATCAACTCACTCACTGCTCCCTACCTCTCCAGGCCTCTGCAGATGCCTCACCCATAGCCCAAAGAAAATGTGACAAGATAAACGAACACCATTTAAGAATTCCCATTAAAGAATTCCTTCAAGGTGCATTTCAGGTACCTTCCCCATGCTCTGTGCCAGCCCCATCTCCTCCTGCCCGTGGATTTTTCCCTTCCTGTAGGAATCTTGGCAGGCCCTTGCCAGTCCTGGTGCCTGTGAAACCATACTGTGTTGCCATGGTGAAGATTATTATGACACCAGTAACACAAAAGAAATTTCACAATCCCGAGCTCGCCTGGGATGCAGAGTTAATGAGGAGGAGGAGGAGAATGAGAAAGGGGTTTTTTTCTCTTTCTTTTAGAAATGACAAAACAAAACAAAAACAATTAAAAAAATCAAATCTGGGTTGGAGGGACCCAGCCTCCCAGCTCGGCAAACGGTGGAAACATTTGCAATGAAAGAGCTTTTGTTCTTGTCTATTAGGGCAATCAGCAGGCAAAGCCCTCAAAGGAAATGTCACTGAACTGGCACCGGCTGCTGCCAACATCAGACCAACAAGTGAGAAAAGAAAGTGGCCCTGGGTCCCTGCCTTTACACTGCCCAGCCCCTTCACACAGAGACCATGCCACCTCACAGAGCACCACGGGCGCTGTGCAGATGGGCAGAAGGGTGGATCAGAAATTAGCTGCTAAACCTGAAAGTTGGGGCAAGTGGACACATAGAGAGGGCAGGATCCTGTGCCCACTGAAGCCAGTGTGTGTGTTTTGCAGGCCTGCAGCCTACAGAAGTTTAGCTGGCAGAATCCAGTGGCTTCACCCCTCAGCTCCCATGCCACCACTTCTCCCACTGCTGAGTCACTCAGGTGGCTCCCCGTATTCAGTGAAGGGCACAAGTCAGCCCATTTTGGAGGGGCCCATGGCAAAATTAATACCTCAAAACTCAGCTTCAGTGATGCATCTCAAAATTGGCTTGTCTGGTGGTTAGAGCAGGGCACTGAAAGCTGATTCTCCTTGGGTCCATTCTTGACTCTACTACATGGCCCCAGGCAATGGAATCCATCCTTCACCTACACACTGCAGAGACTGGTCCTGATCCCCAGCTGCTGCTGAGGACAGCATGGTGCAGCCAAAGACAGGGAGTGCACCAGGTCAGCTTGAGGCCCCCTTTTGCACTTCCCTGATTCTGGGGCTGTTTTATGCAGGGCTGGTCCCCAACTGGGCATCTCCAAGGCACAGGGACAGTCAGGCCTCAACCCCTTTCCCTGCATCACACCCCATACACTGGTGAGGGAGAGGGGAATGGTGATGCATTGACATACACAGAGGCAATCATCCCTTCGGTAGGCATGCTGGATTTATGGATGTTTTGCTAGGCAATGCAATGCAGTGCAGCTGAGGATAGAGGCCACTATGCATAGTATCAGCCTGATTTGTTTTATTAGGCAGTCCCACAGCCTTACTGTTAGGAATGGGTGTACAACTGTATCTTTGACAATTATCATAATTAGAGCTGCATTGTGATCTAGCAGATAAGATGGGAGACCTGGATTCTATTCCTGGTTCTGCCACTGACCTGTTGGGTGACCTTGGGCCAGTCACTTCCCCTCCCATCCTTTGTCTGACTTGGCTATTTAGAACATAAGCTCTCTGGGGCAGGGGCTGTCTCTTAATATGGGTTTGTACAGCGCCTAGCACAATGGGGCCCTGATCTCAGCTGGGGCCTCCTGTCATGTAGCTCGTAATAACGATGTGTGGGTAACTTGTATACCTCACTGCTGAGCCAGCCAGCCCAAGGCCATAAATTCCCGTTTACGCTATAAAGTTTGATTTTTTAGCATTGCCCAGACATTCCCTCACTTTCCTAGAATTGATGGGATCATGTGTAATTTGTAAATGATATTAAGCACAGTAATAACACTCTGGAAACCAAGTGAATATCATAAATTATTAAAAATTACTGAGCTGAAATGTGGCTTCTTTGCTTTGATGCTAACTGATGGGTTACACGCTGCCTTCTGTACCCTCAACGCTCTCAGATAAGCTCCCCTCCATACGTTACACCTGCCCGGAAACCCATGGGTGCAGCAAGGGAAGAGCCATAGAAATGGCTTAGACCAGGGGGTCTCAACTTTTTTCTTTCTGAGCCTCCCCTGTCCCCCACAACATGCTATAAAAACTCCCTGTCCCACCTGTGTCACAACATCTGATTTTCTGCATATAAAAGCCCGGGCCGGCGTTAGGGGGTCACAAGCAGGGCAATTGCCTGGGGCCCCATGCCACAGGGGCCCCCACGAAGACACTTTTGCTCAGGCTTCAGCTTCAGCCCCGAAGGGGTGGGGCTCAGGGCCCCGGGCTTCAGCCCCATGCGGTTGGGCTTCAGCTTTCTGCCTTGGACCCTAGCAAGTCTTACACTGGCCCTCCTTTGCCGACCCCCTGAAACCTGCTCATTGCCCCCCAGGGGGTCCTGGACCCCTGGTTGAGAACCCCTGGCTTAGACAGCAATTTTCAGACTCCTTGGTTTGAATGTGAGCAAAGGCAGTTGGAGACTGTCTGCTCCCTTCTGAAAATGCTCACAGGAGATGCTGTGGCAATGCGATCTTTGTCACATCTATTCAGACCTGCAATCAGGAGATACCCTCATTTTAAACATCCCGCTTTCAGGGGAAGCCCTGACCTGCTGTGGTGATGGAAGATCCTATGGCACTTGTAAGTGCATGATGATAGCTAAACCTGTCACACCCTCCTCTACTGACTGAGCAGTATAGAAGATAACAGCCTGCTACTGCTGCCACCTGATGATTTTACTCCTTTACCTCAGCAGGGAAATGCCTGGCTATTGGCACTGAAGATTCCAGGTTTTATTCCCCATGATGGGGATCCTTATACAAGGACAGGCGTCAATTAGCCAAATTATAAGTAATTACATTGTCTTCCCAAAGCTATGCCTAGAGTTTCAATTAGATCCAGTATTCTTCTTCCTCTTCTTGTTCCAAGATGTTAGCTAGCATTGCTCTTCAAAGCTTCCATGTTCCAGCCCAGAGTCAGCTGCACTCTTGTAATGAGTGAAATAGCTTAGGGTCCCTTGGGGAGAAAGATGCTCTCCAAAATTGAAGCTACGTGTTATTAACCAGGTGCAAAATTCCTGAAATGAAGCATCTGATATGCTTTTTTTCTTGATAAAATTATGAAATTAAAACAGAAAAACAATGTTGGTATCATACAATTATATCTATACCAGCACAGTAGGATACTAGTGATCTGTCTATCACCATAAATATCCCAACATCTATCACCATAAAAACCACAGGATCAAAATATCTATCCAGCATCACATAAGCTTTCTCTCTCTCTCTCTCTCCTTATCGACTGCCATATATTCTTTCCCTGTCTATTACAATATGTGCTCTCTATGCTATGCTCATCAGCATGGTCTGATTGCCTGTGCACCTGACCACCTAATAAGAGCTTGTTTACATCCCCATCAAAGGAGATCTCATCCCTTCGCAGTCCCGAGGTTGTTCCCAGACCCCAGCTGGAGGAGCTGTGGGAGACCTCTTTGCACCCTGGATATAATGTAACTGTGTTCTGTTGAGTTAGCTGCACCCTCCCTCCCCCAAGTCAGGGATATCACGGCTACCCAGACTGCAGTCATCGCTCAGTTCTGGCTCAGTTTTGTTGAAACCGCTGCTTCAGATGCTGCTTGACAAGGGCGCAAACTCATGCATTTTTCAAGCCGATCAATGCGGCCAGGCACCCTGTAGTCATAATGACTGCATTGGCCTGGCTGCGAGACAGACTGGGTGAGTCTCTCCAAGTCTGGCGTAACAGGCAGAGCCCCGGAAAGCTGGGCATTATTTATAATTTAACTTATAATTTGCTGTTCAAACCCAGTGGTTTAAAGTAGTTGGATGTCAGTGTGCTTTTGGAGAAAGGAGCGGGGCGGGGGAAAGAAAGAGGAGACAAAAGGATCATAGCACTTCACAGCTTCAAAAAGCAGAGTATATGAAAAGCTCTTCACTAAGGTTCTGACCTACTTTGCATGGCAATAAGCAATCTCCATCATAAAAAAATATTAAAAATAGCAAAATACAACCCAGCAGGTTATAAAAATGCAGCCCCAGCGGCTCCAGCGTGGCAATCAGAGGCAATTTGGGAACAATGCCTCAGATAATTATCAAAGATTTCAGCTGCAATACCCCCCCCCCTTTAAATGGAAATGGAATGCCAGTGTAAGAGGGCAATGGGGGGGAAATGACAGCTTCTCACTTAATGTGCATGTTCTGGGAGGTGCTACCTGTACTCACCCATCTGCCTGTCTGCAAAAACATCCTTGCAAAAATTTTATAATCAAAATCAGATGGTGTGATGGACATTTTGGCTGGGGATAAGGAAAACACACTGATGAAAGGAGAATGGGGCATTTCATCCATGGCTACAGCAGTGGAGTTGCTCAAACATTTCTGCTGAAACTTTTTTTTGACAGAAAATTGAATTTTCAAGGAAAGAAAAATGTTGTTGGAAAGGGTCTGCATTCCTTCATTTTCAGACTTTTTTTATAATATTCAGCCAATTTTTGGTTATTTTTATTGGTAATTTTGGGCCAAATTTTTCCATATTTTGATAGATTTAAACTGAATTGCTTTGGGGGGGTCAACAAAAAAATCATAAGTTTAAATGAAATATAAAGCATTTTCTGACCAATTCTAGAAAGAAGAAAGAAACCTAAGAATGGCCATACTGGGTCAGACCAGTGGTCCATCTAGCCCAGAATCCTGTCTTCTGACAATGGCCAGTGCCAGACGCTTCAGAGAGAAAGAACAGAACAGGGCAATTATCATGTGAACCAGCCCCCTTTCTCCAGTCACAACTTTCAGGAGTCAGAAGTTTCGGGAGACTCAGAGCACGGGAGCGGTGACAGCAAGGAAAACAGCATTTATAGGTAGAGCCAGACAATTGTTTGTTGTGAATAATTCATATAACGACTCTAACCCTTTCTCGCTTTCAATAGTCAAACCTGGTTTCTATAGACTTTGGGGCTCATATAAAGCCCACTGAACTCAATGGGCAACATACCATTTCATTCAGTTAACTTTGGATGAGGCCTCTTCTTCCTTATTCAGGGAGGTTCGGACAGTTTATGCAAACAAGTTTCAGCCTATTCATTAGTTATTATTCCTGATATGTCATTGGTCACTTAAGCCACATGGCCTTATATCTGCATCTTGATTGAAAGACTGTGGCTCCTTTCACCCCCAGATGAGAATTAAGAATAAGGAAATCTGAAGAGCAGATTACGAATAGCAAATGCTGCCCTGTTAATTCACAACTTGCCTTGTTGGGGTGAAAATAAGAACCATCCCATGAAGAACAGCCAGTCCCCAAACATCTGTTCAGTACAAGACCTAGGCCCCACTTAAGCCCTATGTTTAGGGTTTCAGCAGGGCTTGAGGGGTGTTTAAACCTGTTCTGGCTCCTCTGCTTTGGAGTGAATTTCACACTTAGTGCATCCTAAGTGTTGTGTGGGTGGGTGTTTTGTGTGGGTGTGACTGAGAAAAGGGAGTAACAATTGCACAGCATGGTGCCCTCAATGCCCTGAGAAAGTTCCAGTGCTGGAAAAACAATGGCTTGTCTGCAGAATACACTCCACAGGCTGCAGCTATCCAGCAGGTGAGAGGTCAGGCAGGCTGCCCAGGAGACAGATAGATAGGATTTGCATGTACTTACGAAGAAGAGAGGTCACAGCTGGGAAAATGAAAGGATCAGCCCCCTCAGGTCAGCTAAAAACTGCAGCCAGCAGAAAAGATAACGGTCAAGGAGTGAAACTGAGGGAAGGGAATGCAGCTAACGGAAACAACACAGGAAGGGATAAAAATAGACTTTTCATACAAACAGGTTGAGCTTGCTTTTCAATAAGGAAAAAACAGAAGTTGTGCTTTTCTCTGGTGCTTGTGGGAAACAGATTCCCACGCTGCAGAGCAGCAAAGCAGGGAACATCCCCAGAGTGATTCAGAAACAATCTTGTGCCTTTCTGCAGAGAAGCGAGGGCAACCCAGAGCGTAATCAGTGCTGGCATGAGAGTGCATTCACTTTCCTCAGTGCTCCCTCCAGATTCCCAGACACCCCACTGCTGGAAGCGCTTCAAGGCAAGGATATTCTTTTATTGTGCAGCACCTGGCACTTGGGACCTGATCTCAGCATGTCTGGCCTCCAGACGCTCCACTGAGAAAAATAATAGTAATCATAACAGCAGCTTGTGCTTGATGCAGTGAAAAACAGTGAGCCTGTGGGGTGTGGAAGATCTTTATTGGATCAAAATATGCTAGACATTTTCCACAAAACATGTTAAACAAAATGCACAATTTTTTTTCATTTTTATGCAAATGTTCAATTTTCTGATTGAATCAAAATTGGGAAAAAATCTTTTTTGCCTTTCTCTACCTTTAGTCCTTCCTCCCTCCCCCTTCCTTGCACCTTTCCCTGGAATAGAGAGGATACAGAGGGAAAAGAGGAGAAAAATTGGACATGTTTTGGTTTTGATAGTAAAAGAATTGAAAAATTTGGACCAAAATAAACATTTTTGTTTTGGTCCAAAAGCCTTTTTTGTCTCCCCCCACCCCTCAAAAAAAGTTTCAATGACAAAATGTTAACCAGCTCTCGGGGATCCAAAGAAAAGAGAGGTGTGGCATATTTAGAGAGCGAGTCGTTTCTGTAACTCAGAAGTAGTGGTGCACCCTTTATGAAAAAAAAATACAAAGATCCCTGCAGGCAACAGTCATTGTTAGCAGCTTCTGCGTAGGACAGTTTGCATTGGCCTGAGTGTATCCCATAGGACAGCATGAGAGCCTGGCACACACTGGCTGGTGCTCAGAGCCTTGTTTACCCAGAATGTTTGAACACACAGAGAGGCCCTACCGGATTGTGAGAAACCTGCAGGGACCTGAACAGCAACAAGGCCAGAGAGCCAGGATGCTTCTTGGGGATTAATTATCCTCACAATCAGCTGGCCTGGGGAGGGGCCTGAGGCTAATTGTTGTTCTTGGGATTAATAGAGGAAATGAATTAAAATAAATGTGATGGCTCCCCCCTTTCTCACTCCACTCCCTGCCCAGAGAGCACCAAGGACCCAAAGACAGAGCTGTGGAGCCGAATATGTCTAAGGGATTCAGGCCCAGGCTCTCAACCCATCAAAGCATTGGGTTATTCTAAAAGTCAGTGGCACCATCAGCAGCTTGAACACTGCAAACAGGCCCCCCGCTATCAGAGCTACTGCTCTGCCCTCCCACCCACCCCCAATAGCAAACTGCTGCTCCCATTAAAACCCAGGCGAGGGCCCTTGGTCATGGTTCAGAGGCAGCTGCTCTCACTGGCTAAGCTAGCAGGAGCCAAACTAATCTCACCTGCACTGGAAATCACCCTGTGCAGATCTTATAGTGTATGATATTGATTTCCTCTGTACCTCATGCAGAGTTGGAATTTGTGTGTGTGTGTGTGTCCATGTCTGTGTCCTGGTGTGACTAGCGAGTGTGTGCACATGCACGCATGCACACACACAAACACACACAAATAGTGCTGGGATTCGTTTTCACTGCATGCCTAAAGACACTGTTTCAGAGTAGCAGCCGTGTTAGTCTGTATTCGCAAAAAGAACAGGAGGACTGGTGGCACCTTAGAGACTAACCAGTTTATTTGAGCATGAGCTTTCGTGAGCTACAGCTCACTTCATCGGATGCATACCGTGGAAACAGAATGCATTCCACGGTATGCATCCGATGAAGTGAGCTGTAGCTCACGAAAGCTCATGCTCAAATAAACTGGTTAGTCTCTAAGGTGCCACAAGTCCTCCTTTTCCTTTTAAAGACACTGTAAAACTCAGTTCCTGCACCTGGACCCCTGCAGATTCTTTAGTGCCTGCTATTTCTGCTGCTTCTCCAGGGCTTTCCAAGGGTGCTCGCTGCTTTGAGGGGAAGGTGCTGGGCCTGTCCCCTCCATTTCTTGTATATGCGCAGATCCTGTACAGCACTGAAGTATCACGGCTGTCCTTCAGGAGGTCCCTGTGCTGGACAGCTCCCCTGGGAAGAACAGCATCAGCACAAGAACTAGGAACCTGCAGCCCTTGTCACTCAGTGGCACCCACTGCAGAGCTGATGGCTGGATCCAGTTCCCGCTTTTGAATGTTTCCTTTTTTCACTCTGAGATGGAAGCATTTGGGGTTGGGGGGAGGAGGAGGGAGAGAAGATGAAGCCTTTCTCTCCCTCTCTCTCTGACACAAACACACATGAAAGAACAAAGGTGTGACAAACGGAGGTGATGAGATTGTTCTGGTAGCCTGAGATGTTGTGAAATGAAATCCCAACATGCCCAGGCAGTGCGAGGTGTGCCACGGCACCAGAGCGGACATGGCTGCTCTCACCGTGAGGGAAATCAACAACAAAAAAATCTTATAGCACCAGGCCCTTCTTTCCCTGAGAGGAAAAGCTCACGCATCACCTACATGCAGCATAACAGAGCCTGGGACCATCTGATGGTGGTGGGTGAGTGATGAGTGGGCAGTAACTATCTGTATTCCTGGCCCATGGATTTTGGACATCTTTATATTGGGACCTACTGTCTCCATAAGACCTAATTCTCTGCTGTTAGTTGCCAGCTGGGAGGAAGAGGAGGGTTTACTAGGTTAACCCAATGTTTTGATGCCTAGGTATTCCTCCCACCATCCCAAGGGATCTTTCTTCTCCATACACCGTGGATGGAATTCACTCCAGTGCAGAGAGCCAGCGCAAGGCCTATGTTCCAATTCCATCCTCAGAACAAGGTTTAAGGGGGGAACTGACCTTATTCTGTATGTCACCCCATCTGTGTACTATAAAAGAAAGGAGTGATTTTCAAAGGGGCCCCAGTCTGGACTCTTTTTGCATGTGCCAGTGCCTGGATGCGGTGTTTGGAAGCATTAGCACCTGTGCACACAGGTGTTTCATTTGAGTGTGTGGCTTTGATCACCTCTCATTCTTAATTATTAGTATCACAGCTGTGCCTGGACAATCCAGTTGAGATCAGTGCCTGGTTGTTCTCAGGGCTGCACAAACACATGGGTTGAGCTGACCCAGAGATCTCATAATCTAAGCAGACAAGACATCAGGGAAGAAGCAGGGAAGTGACTTGCCCCAGGTCACAGAGGCTAGCCCTTCACTGCATTCCACTGATATCTATCCCTGTGTAAAACCTTTGTCAAGACAAAACATGGTCATTTTCACTCCCATGTACCGAGCTGAGCTCAACCCTATGCTCCTCCTCAAACGTGGGGCTTAACTAAACTAGCTGCAGTGAGGTTAAAAATGACCTGTGTCTTGTCTCCCCTAAGACTATACATCAAGTTTGCTTGTCCTTTTTTGCAGGGCAGACAAAACCCTGGCAAATTAGTAGCAGAGCTGGGACTCATGTCTCCTAAACCCCAGGTCAGTTCTCTATCCATGAGGCGACAGTGCCTTTCTATCTCACCTACACAGGCAGGTGTTAATGAATGAAAGGAGAGACTGCACATTTTCAAAAGGGAAGGTTTGTCTCTTCTGTCTACACCTCACACCTTCACCCAGGATCCGCAAGGCTGAGGCCTCTTTCTCAGTCAGGCCTTTGCTTCCTTCCTCTGCTTAGCATCTTCTTCCTCCCCGCAGGCTGAAGTCAAGTACAAGGAGTGTGTGTTGTGGTCTTTTGTTTACCAGTCCTGGCATCTCATTAAAATTAGCTGATACTCTTCTGGGTGGGTTTGCATCCTACCTATTTTAAGCCCTTGCTGTTGGATCAGTGAGGCAGCTCATAAGCCGTCAAATCAAATTTTCAAAAGCAGATTGCTTTTATAATTAATTTAATTATTATTACTGTGCCAAGTTGGTGTGTTGCTTAATGAACACAATCAGGTTTCACCCTCTATTTCCCCTGCCCCCCTTCCCATGCCCCACCTCCAGTTTGGCAAAGGAGGGGGCGCCAGACTCAAGCTGAGTAATTAAAGTTTCGATTGTTGTCACTCGTTAAATGATAAATGTTTTAATTACCCTTTGAGTCTGCCCATGCATTTGAGCCACCGAGGCTCACTGAGGAGGAAAACAGACACCACAGCCTGCCACTAGCTTGCACAGAAACAGAAAGACTCCTGAACACACAGCCTTTTTTTTAACCCCAAACAAAGTGAGTAATTTTGAGTTGCCATGGCGACTGTAATAGATGTGACAGTTTAAGATTTTGTTGTTGTTGTCAAAAATGCTTGAAACTTAATTATCTTGGCAGCTCCCTCCCCCACCCCATCGCGCACACCTTGGTCCTGCGAGGCCCCATTAGCAAGGGTTGCAGCATTGAATTAATGCCCGTGACTGAGATCAGGGCCGCGCTGCGCTAGGCACTGTACAGACACACTGTAATAAACAGCCCTGGCACCCAAGTTGCTTCCAATCGAAGCCAGAAAAGGAGGAGAGAAAAATAACATTCTCCCTTTTGCACAGACTGGGAACAGAGGCACCGAAGGAAGGAATGATTTGCCCAGAACCTATAGCAGAGCTAGGATTTCAACCCTGAGCCCCACTCCAAGTGCCTTAATCATGAGACCATCTTTCCAGCTCTGCAAGGTCCCACTCCCGTGCAGTTCTGAGAAGAGGCAATTCTGGGATGCCTATCAGACTGGGGGCCCAGTGCTGCCCTTCGCATCCAAACGAAAATTGGGATGAGCCTGCTAACGAGTCACGAACTGAAGAAGGGCTTGGCCCTCTGCAGCACTGAGCCATAGCTCTCACTACAGAATAGCTGCAAAAATCAGCATCCTCCTGGTAAGGATGAAGCATCAGCCCCGGCACATGAATGGAAGCTAAGTAGGTGCTCAGAGATGTTGGTAAACAAGGCGAGGAGCAATTCCAGGCAGCAGGGATTTTCAGGATAGCATCCCTCTGCCAGTCCGGGGTCTGCTGGCTTTTTTTCCCTTCGTCTCTGCTCTCCTTTTGTAGATAGATTTCAGTGTATTGATTTCCTACCTCCCCGGACTTTAGTCTTTTATGGATCAGAGGTGAAGAGAAAATGAAAGCTGAAGTTTAAGGCCCCTGAATTAGATGGTTTGGGAGATTATTTTGATGAAATACCTCTAAACATGCCCTCGTCCTGGAGGAGGGGCAGACAGCAGGCCACCGAGGCTTGAAAGATCCAATTAAAATTAACCCTGCACTCACCACCCTGCAATAAAAAAATAATCCAGCTACTAAAATTGGTTCTGTAGTGGCACCTCAGCAGTTCTGGAGAAAAGCTGGATACTCAGTGGTTACTGCTAAAACTTTAAGCTCCTTCTTAGCATCCCTGACCTGTCCGGTTCTTCACAGTAAAAGACGGGGATTGGGAGAATTGACATAGTTTTCTTGCCACTTTCTCTGCTTCTCATACAAAGGAAACAGGCTCTGAGCCTGTGCTGCTTTTCAAGAAATATTGGCCTATGTTCCCTCCAGCACTAAGATGTGCTTGGCACAAGAGACGTCTGAGGGATGTCAGGGAGCCAGTGATTCTCTGGGCTGATCTGCTCCAGCATTGGCATAGGCTAGAGCAGCCTATGGACTGCTCTAATTTATGCCCGCTGGCAACAGTTCCCAAGGAACTGGCAGTCAGTTGGGGATTGCTGGAGAGCAGTGGGCTCAGACCACACAACTTGCCTACTCTCTATGCTGAGGCAGAGAGGCATGGTCTATAACCAGCCATGCATCAGCTGAGAACTCCCCCATGTTGAGAGAGTTCTCAGCTGACCAGATCCAGCTGTCTTCTAGCCTCTTTTTGCTGCCACAGTGGAACAGTGGAGCTAGACTGCAGGAGAGAATCTGGCGCTTAATTTATAGACATTTTACATTAATGGTCAAAGATATCCTGGGAAAGAGCTGGAATTGACATTAGAAGTGAGTGAGAATAGGAATAAACAGCAGTGAGCAGAAGCAGGGTGACCAGAAAGCAAATGTGAAAAATCGGGACAGGGGGTGGGGGGTAGTAGGTGCCTATATAAGAAAAAGCCCTGAATATCAGGACTGTCCCTATAAAATCGGGACATCTGGTCACCCTAAGCAGAAGGAAGCAACCAGGAGCTCCTGTGTGCGTAGGAAGGAGGATGCAGTGTACACCAGGGCAGCAGGGCCTCCAACAGACATCAAATGCCTGACGTAGCCTGTCACAATCACATTAAGAAAAGGAGTACTTGTGGCACCTTAGAGACTAACAAATTTATTTGAGACTACAGACTAACACGGCTGTTACTCTGAAACAATCACATTAGCGCTTCTAGCCTCAGCATCACACTGGGAGTTCATGTTCAGCTCCCCTCACCCATTCTTTTTCAGAGTCCCTGCTTCCCAGGATAGAGTTCCCCACCCTGTAAGTATGGCCGACAGTCTTGGTTCCTAGATGTTTAACTTTACATTTGGCCCTATTAAAACACATATTGTTTGCTTGTTCCCAGCTTACCAAACCATCCAGATGGGTTTATAGCAGTGACTGTCCTCTTCACTAGTTACCACTCTCCCACAGTCTTTGTGTCATCTCTAATTGTTAGCAGGGATGATTTTATATTTTCTTCCAGGTCATTGAAAAAAATGTTAAAAGGTCTAGGACCAACAACCGATCCCTCAGGGACCCCTCTAGAAAAACGCACACTAGATGATGATTCCTCATTTACAATTATGTTTTGAGACCCATCAGTTAGCCAGTTTTTAATCTATTTAAGGTGACACATTGAATTTGTATTGTCATAGGTTTTTCGATCAAAATGTTGAGTGGTATCACTTGCCTTACAAAAGTATATTATGTCAACACTGTTACCTTTATCAACCAAACCCATAACCTCATCCAAAAGGTATCACAGTCATTTGACAGGATCTATATTCCATAAAGCCATGTTGATTGGCATTAATTGTATTACCATCCTTTAATTCTTTATTAATCGAATCCCGTATCAGCCATTCCATTATATTTGCTTAGGATCAACATCCAGATGATAGTCCGAATGACAGGCCTATACCCTACTGGGTAGTCCTGTTTACTCTTTTTAAATATTGGCATAAGATGAGCTAGCTTCCACTCTTCTGGAACCTCCCCAGCGTACCAAGACTTAGGGCATGTCTGCACTGCACTCATGGGGTGTGATTACAGCTCATATACACAAACCTGAGCGAGCTTGAAGCCAGCTCCCGTACTGGAGCAGCGAAGCTGCAGCACAGGCTTCAGCGTGAGCTAGCTGCCCAAAGGGTTAACCAGAGCTTGGTACGGGCTTGTACACATGCTACTGCAGCTTCACTGCTCCAGTGCACCATTTAGCTAGATTAAGGCGAGCTATGTATGTCTGAAAGCTGCAGCCATACCCTGTGGTTGCAGGATAGATATCCTTAGACATTGCAGTAGGGAATAGGCCCATCCCAGTGCTGCTTTTCTCTTGGCACCTGCGTTACCCCAACGGGAAGTGTTAAGGCAGAAAGACTAGTATGTAGCCAGTCCCTGCTCCCCATTCCTCCCACCCAAATGCAGCTTGCAGGGCTCTTTGGCCTGCTGTCTTATTAATTCCTAATTTCCAATTTGCAGGAGGAGAGAACCTTTGCCCTCCATCATGCCAACCCAGCAATCACAGCAATGAGCCAAGTATCTCTAGACAGTCTTTAATTTATTTCCTGGCGCACATGGGCACTGCTGAGAGACTCGATGGCACCAGCTTAAACATAATAAATTACTCAAGTACCAGAGATTAGTTAATAAAGTGTCAAGCGCCCGTAAAGTGCTGCTTTGTCAAAGATACAAAATATTCTTCTGTTTTTCCAAAGATAAATAGTCCCTGCGAAAGGCTGGAACGCCCCGTCTTGTGCAGCGCCATAGCCTCCTCCTTGCAATCAGGTACCTCTGTGCACAAAATACTTCGAGATGCTGCCAAACTGCAGGATTGTGCTGGTCAGAAATTCCAAACATAAAGCCAATGCTTTATAAGTCAATGGCCCTTGGATCATTCCAAGTTGCCTCTTGGACTGACTGCAAAAAACATATAATCAAACCCAACGGGCCTTTCTTTGGTGATATTTTCCCAGGCAGCTTTCTGTAGGGAGAAATGCAATATTGTGCAGAAAAGGAAGAGGTGACAGTTTTCCCCGAGTAAATGTGCATCAGGCTTTTGTTGCTTTATCCTACACAGAAGGGACTGGATCAGTGGGATATTACTGACTGGCCATTGGGTGACCCAGCTGAGACCAAGGCTGAAAGGGTTGGCTTGTTCGTTTTATCTAAAAGTAAACTAAAATTCAGGGCACAAGGGGCTCACTCAGGCAACTAATTGGCAGGTCAATCTAGAACAAATCAAGAACAAATACCCCTAAATACTTTGCTGCAGGATTTGCAATGAAAATGAAATGCCTCTGGTTTTAAAGAGGGCAGCATACCATCATGACCAATAGCATAGAACATTCCTAGTTAAGAACACTTAGATGGAGCAATCCAGTCACAAGCTTCTAGGCATAAGGGGGCATTCGATATATTACATCGTTGGCTAAGTGCATTGTGGGAGTATCCATCCAATATTAATAACTGCTAGAGGCAGGCTACCAGACTTACAGAAGGAGGGTCTTGTGGTTAAAGCACCGGACAAGGATTCAGGAGATCAGAGTTAAGTTCACAGCTGCGTCACAGACTTCCTGTGTGACCTTGGGCGACTCATGTAAGCTGCTTGTGCTTTGGCTCCCCAGTGGTAAAATGGCAGTGGAAGCACTGCCCTGCAGCCCAGGGGAGTTGCCAGGGTAAATCAAATTGTGTTTGTGGGGCTCTTGAGTACTTGAGATCCTGAGCCCATTTCTGAAGGCCAATGAGGTGCAGAGAGACACTCAGCCTGAGCCCTCCTGCCTAATGAAGTTTAGTAATCGCTGGCCTCTGGGGAAAATCCAGATTACAGCTAAGAAATAAGAATAGACCATGCTGCCCTTGATCAACCAGCCAAGTGCTTCAGCAAAATCAAAAAATAAGTCCTCACCCCACTGCTGAAAAGCTGTGAAGTCAGCTCTTACTGATAAACCAGCTACCTAATGGCATGGACCTGCTGACTCAACATGGCTGGGAATGTCTGTCCCGAGGGAAACCTTGCCCCGCCTCAGAGCTTGCTATGCATAGAATGGGGTCACAGCAGAATCTGCAGCTAGATGTAAACATTACAAATGGGCAAACCTCATGGAGTTTAAAGGTGTTCTTAACCTTGAGGGGCCATAGTTTAGATTCATAGAGTATTTTCAAAAGTAACTTGATACAAATTCAATAATGCTACCAGGGCTGGGGGGCAAATGACTGTTTCCCATGAAAAATCTGAAGGAAAGCAAAACTGTTTTTTCTTTAAAAATTCTCAGGTTTTCATTGTAAAACCAGAAACCTGACATTTCTGTTGAGTCAAACAAAAACAACAAGAAAACAGGGGGAGTTTTTGACATAGAACTTTTGACCAGCTCTAAATAAATATAAAATAAAATGATAACAACGTCACCCACTGGTAGTTGTGAATGATGGTGTCTATGTGATGTGGACGGCAGCTGTCTGCTGAGAACTAGGCTAAGATTCCCTCAAAACCACCATGCAATGTTATCTGCAGATTTACAGCAATGAATGCAAGCTGATTGTTGAAACACTTTGGAACCAAAAGGAGGACCACAGTGGAAGGGAGTGGGGAGAGGGAAGAATCAAGATATAAAGAGGAAATGCTGGGCGGGAATACCACGGCAGAGGATGGAGAAGGGAAGGATTCCCAGTTGAACAGATCATAATCAATGCAAGCAGGCTGCTAACTAGGTACAATCACAGCGTGGGTGATTACAGATCTCCTTCAGGAAGGGCAGTCGGACAGCTGCTTGGAAGTCGCTGAGACACCCGCATCCCCAGCAGAGAGGAAAGTGGAGGTGCAGAGCTCAGGGGAGAACCAGTCACATTAAAACCCAAACTCCCGCATTGCAATTCAGGGAAAGATTCATTCCCACTTTCTACCCTCGTGTCTTTGGAGAGGAGTCTGTGAATCTGACAAATGGATGGGAACCACATGGGATACAGTGCACTTTCACTCTAGTTAGCCTCGCAGAGCCAGCCCAGCTCTGAAAGAGAGAGCTGGGTTCTCTCTTACCTTGTGTGTTATGAATGGAATAGTTAAATAAAACACCAATGACAGCATCTCCATTACAGAGGAACCCAGCTTGACTTTCAGATCACAGGGAGAGTCAGTGGCTCTGGCAGTTAGAAACTCCATTGCCTTAATTGGAAACTGAGCACCTTTACTCTGGAAGCCACCCAGAGACTGGGTGTCTTTCTAGAAGATCTCCTTTCTTTAATTCAACTGTCTTCTGGGCTCTCTGTGACATTCTCTTATGTAGCACATGAGGCAGATTAATATCCAGAACGATGGGAATTGCTGAGTGAAACTCTACGGCTTGTGCACTGCTGGAGGCCCTGAAGTGGCCTCTTATGACTTTAAATCTATGAGTCTGTGACTATCTGAGATAATAAACATGGAACCACACAACTACTCTCTCACAGGAGAACTGCACATTATTAATAAAGAACCACGCATACCCAAAATGGCAGACAGCCTCAGTGCCAGACCTGGGTTTCAAACTCAGCAATTCCTGCATCCTAATGCTGTGCTCAGGCCACTAGTCCCTCCTGCCATATACAGACAGCATGGCAGCATTTCATCAACTTGATGGCCTCCTCTTATACAGACATCTGTATAAGACATCCTCCCCTAGCAGGAGCTGAAATGACTGAGGCATGAAGAGACTTCAGGGCTCTGTATGGCTTCTGCTGCATTCCCTGCATGAATGGAAGTGTTAATACCTTGGAGCATTTCACTCTCTGACTTGGGCCTTGTCTACACCAGAGATTTTGTCCACCATTAGCAGCACCGGTGCAAACCCCAGCGTATAAAGACAAACTGGCTATTTGCACCAGTGTAGATCAGCCTTGCTTGAAAATGTGGCAAGCTGTACTGCTGAAATGATGATCTCTAGTGGTTTACCTTGCCTGCACTTGGAGGTTGCACTGGTGGCTTTACCCTGGGTTAATTTACAATGAGCATGAGCATGTCTCCCACTAGTGACTCGGCCCCATCGAAGAGAACAGCCTACTATGTATTCCCACCCGGAAGGGTGATACCACTCGGTCTGGCAGGATTGGGGCTTATGGTCTTGGTGCTTTGCATCCCATTGCTGGCTGTGGTGTCTGTCTGTCTCCAGTCCTGGTCTGTTGCATCAGGGAAGCCATTTACTCGAGCAGGTGAGCAGACGCTCTCTCGACTTGTGACAGAATCACTTTCCAAATTGCTCAAGTCCCTGGCTTTGCAGGGAGCCTTCTGCTACCGTGAGAATGGAGCCAAATCACCACTTGGGCTGAAAATTCTCGCTGACTGGATGGAAGTTTGGAAGACATCCCAGGCAAACGCAGCATAACCTTTGCCAGTGGGCCAAACAGCTTCGAGAGAATCCTGCTAAAAGCTGCCAGATTCTGCACAGTCACCTGCCAAGCTCCTAAGCAGAGGTAGCTATTGAAGGTTCTTTCTCCCACACAGTACAATGTGTAAGGCCACTTGGTGCTGCAAACCTAGAGGAGTTGTACAGGCCATTGCTATTGTCCCTTCTCCATCCACCTGCCACCACTGGCAGTGATTAATGGTGAGATCAACAGAGAATGTGCACACAGACACACTGCATCTTGCCTGAGTTTTGGTTTCATATTTGGATGCTCTCGTTAACAGCAGAGCCAGTGCAAGGTGGGATAGTCAGTAGCAAGCAGCAGCTGGGCAGAATGGCTGCTGGATGGACCATTCAATTCACCACCTCTTGTGCATGTGGGCATTGACCCATCCAAATATTTTTTTCCTCACCTGGACTTGTTTGCTGCTGTATGGACATATTCTGAAGGGACCTGCAGCATCTGGAGTGGCTCCTGGTCAGCTAGTAATTATAAGTGCTACAGGCTTGGAAGTTAGGTTTGGACGAGCACTCAAAAGCACAGGAGTTTCTCCAAACTATCTAAACCTTCTGAGTTACCAAGACTGGGTTGGAAATTTCAGTCAAGAAGGCCCTCCCATTTAGCTTGAAGTTCTACAAGAGTTGCTGTCACTGTCTCACTTAATCTCATCTCCCTAGTCTTTTACTCTTCAGTTCTCACAATGACCCTTAAGCTTTGACAACAGCCACCCCTGAGATATTTCAGCATTTGCACTCTTAGTCCCATTTGGACCTGCGCAAATTGAAAAAAGTTATCAAAAAGCTTCTTTGAAGTCCCAAAGAGTCCTGGTTTTTTCTGAGATTTTGAAGATGGGTCAGGAAGAATTGAGTTCTTTCATTTTTCATCCAAATTTGTTCTTGATCCTGTTTTAGAGGCAAATCCTCAGCTAGTATAAACTCACATAGCTTTATTTGAGCATAAGCTTCCATGGGCTAAAACCCACTTCATCGGTTGCATGCAGTGGAAAATACAGTAGGAAGATAGATATGAACATGAAAAATGGGTGTTGCCATACCCACTATAATGAGAGTGATCAGTTAAGGTGAGCTGTTATCAGCAGGATGAAAAAAAACCTTTTTGTAGTGATAAACAGGGTGGCCCATTTCCAACAGTTGACAGGAAGGTGTGAGTAACAGTAGGGGGAAAAATAAGCATGGGGAAATAGTTTTACTTTGTGTAATGACCCATCCACTCCCAGTCTTTATTCAACCCTAATTTAATGGTGTCCAGTTTGTAAATTAATTCCAGTTGTGCAGTTTCTCGTTGGAGTCTGTTTTTGAAGTTTTTTTGTTGTAGTATTGCGACTTTTAGGTCTGTAATTGATTGACCAGGGAGACTGAAGTGTTCTCCGAGTGGTTTTTGAATGTTATAATTCTTGAAGTCTGATTTGTGTCCATTTATTCCTTTGCATAGAGACTGTCCAGTCTGACCAATGTACATGGCAGAGGGGCATGGGAGACTGAAAAACAGGGGTGGGGGGTCCGAGGGTGGGAAGGAATGTGAGATCAGAAACCAGAGGGATTAAACAAACTGCTTGCAATACATTTAGAACAATGTTTGAAATTGTGCACTTTGTTTTCATGCAAAATGATTGGCAGCTCCTGGGTGTTGATAGAGTACCAGATCGGATCTGACGAGGTGTTTTTGCCCTTATGCTGTTTGATTTAATTACCAAACCATGGATAGTGCCTGTAGAGACAAGTCATTACAGAGAGAGGGAGGATTAGTTTGGGGGGGCGTATTTAAAATATGCTGCAGGGAGCGACAGGAAGCCAATTCTGATGCTGGTTATTACATGCAGCCCCTTTTGAGGCAGGTTGTTTATAGAGGCTCAGGAATGCTCCCTGATGGTGAGTCTGTGTTATATCCCTTCAGATGCATAGAAGGCTTTCAATGCACAGCTCAGGTGCATTAAGCAGAACTATTCCTCTCGCTTTTTGCTCTTTGTAACAGGTATGCTCCTTATTGCAAGGACATTTGCTTCTCCTATACCTGCGTGGAGGTTACATTAATTGGTGTAATGTGGCTGAGCTATCCTGTTAAATAGACATATTTATTAAACATGAGAGGTAATGATGGCTGTGTATGTCACAGGTTAGTGCAGTATGTGTTAATTAGCAGACCTGTCCTTTTCCAATCAAAGTGTTTTGAAGAGGATTAGTCCATCATATTCAGCTGATTGATGCAAACACACCAGCTGACTATGGGGATGGGTACTGTAGAAATGCATGTAACAATAAAAACAATCCTCGCCAGCACATATCTACCTACCATTGATAGAGGTAGCTTGTGTGTGCATGGGTGGAAGAGGTTACATCTTCTGGGGTTATTTCCTTGCAAGGATGGTTACATCTTCTGGGGTTATTTCCTTGCAGGGATGCTATTCCCACACACAGCAATAGCTGGGCAGGAGGTGAGCTATGAGAACAGCTATGTAGTAGACATTACTTGGCCATTTCCCTTTGGTCTTGTCCTCCCTCCTTTCTCCTGACACCCTCTCTTTGTTCCATCCCCTGGCTGTCTCTTGTCACAGATCAAGACTAGACCCTTTGGGGCAGGGATTGTCTTTGCATGATCATTGCTCAGTTGTATGCTGGTAGCATCTAGAAGCCCTAACCAATACCAAGGCCCCATAGTGGTAGCTGCTGTACGTATACATGGTAAAAGGTACCAGCGGCCCCAAAGAGATTACAATCCAAAGAGAGAAACCAAAGGCAGGTTCATTATCCCCATTGTACAGATGGGGAACTGAGATGCAGATGAAGTGAGTGGCTTACGGTCACACAGGCAGTCTGTGGCAGTGCTGGGAAGTGAACCCAAGTCTTCTAAATCCCATTCCACTCCGTAAGACATAACCTGTCTTGATGTTAAGGCACTAGGGCTTTCTCTATTCCTTTTCCACCAATGAGCCTGAGCTTTGAGCTGATCCTAGAGCACAGTTTACTGTTTTATGGATGGTTGGTTGGTTGGTTGGGTCCCCCCACCCCGCCAGTCCTTCAGAAAATCCTGCAAACTGGGCTCTTTCATGCAGATTTCCTTCCCTAACCTTAGAAGGTCTAGTGCTCTTGCTTGTTTTTTTTCCCACAGTGCTGGCGCTCCATGGAGGAGATAATATATTCAACTAGGCTTTCAGATCTCCTGTGCTATTGACCAAGTGACTGCAGGTTATATTTTGGCTTTTGTATTACAAAGGAGCCATGTATTTAATCAGAATATAAAAGTGATTTCTTACTGCGTGAAATGTGAATCTGCATCCATCCCTCTTCTCTCTCTCTCTCTCTCTTTCATTCATACACACACAAATCACACACTCTTTCTGTCCATGATATACACAGAGAGACATTTCTCTCAGATCTTTTTTTTGAAAGTGACAATACTGGATTTCTCTTGTCAAAGCAGTTGTATTTATCCCATTGGTACATATCTGAATCTTGTTGTCTGACTCCCATGCCAAGAGATTCATCCTATTCCTATAAAGTAACAAATGAAACGTATGGTTCTAGGAAAGTTTCCTTGTTAGCCTAGGCTGGACTTTGAAAATTATGTTTATGCAGTGCTCATACTTATTCTTCTTGTTTATTACTTGTATTGGGGGAGTGCCTAGAAGCTGCCATCATGGATCGGACCCCATCGTGCACAGAACTACGAGACAGCCTTTGCTCCAAAGACCTTATATTACAATCTAAGTAAAAGGGTTTTTTTTGTTTCTGGAAAGAGAGACCAGTATTCCCCACTTAAAATCTAGGGAGTCTCTCTCAAACCAGGAGAGACATTTTAAGTGCGAAAACTGTATTTGAAAATATATACACATGTACACATATAAACAAGAAGGAGAGAGGAAATCTAGACACTCTTGCTCTTTCTACATACTTCTATGCTCTCTTTTTCCATAGCATCTGAGCCACAGTCAATGTCTTCAGTCACCTTGTCTCATTATAGGTATCCAAAGGTAAACTTTGAATGTTGTGCCAGGTGACCAGCCCTGGAGAATGGAGTCCTTCATTAACCCGCATGTGGCAAGGGCAGGGACCACACAAGCTTCCCCTGCACTGCCCTTCCACCAGTGTGCCTTATCAATCTTGACCTTTTGGGATGAGAGGAGTGTCCAAGGTTATACGGCCTGTTCAAATCTCCGGATTTCTGACTGCAAAAGAAAGGCCAGCCAATGTCCCTGGCAGCATGCTGTGCATGTGCAGGGCAGGTGTCCAGACAGAGGAAACAACTGGAAGGATGGACAGACAGACAGAGCAAGCATATCTTGTCCAAGCACATAAAGCCTGAGTATGACTACAGGGGGGGCGGTTGGTTTGTTTGTATCTGGCTGCTTACCTTGCAGTGTCACGAGGTAATCAGAACAAACCTAGCGTTGTGTGCAATTCAGAGGCATGTAAATCCCACTCAGATGCAGCATGTCTAAGAGCTTGTCTAAGAGTCCCAGCCTGGTTTTTGCATGCTGTCCCGCCTCATCTTGCCTCGTGCCCTCCCCCTTTCACAGGCGCGGACAATGACACTTGCAAGCATACTGCACCATAGCTAGGGATGCCACCTCTTGTTGCAGGCAAATCACTCAGCTCTGCTTACAAGCCTGTTTAAATGGTGCCCGGCTCTTCAATCCAGGTTAGACCCCTCTGTATGAAAGCTTTGCTTCTGCGCGTCAAGACTGATTGCCTTCTGAGTTTTAAACTCCCTCAGAGTGGATCAATTAAAATATTGATACGGACATGATGTAGATCAAAACCGTCAGCCCTGTTTACACGGTGTATGGCTCCCAGTCAATAATCTCTGTCTGAAAGATCTGGTGTATTTGCTCAACACAACCTTTTGGGGCTGGGAAAACAACCAGGGTTTCAGAAATACTGTTTAACTAGTATTTCCTTATTTCAGCCTTTACACAATGGAGGAGCCATTACTGCTGGTATTTCTGTTCTTGCACTGGAGGGTGGTGCTAGCAGTATTGTGGGGGTGGCGAGTCATCTCCTTTTTTAAGATTAATAAAGCAAACCATTAAGGAAAACCAAGTGTGAAGAAAGGTAGCAGTTTCTGGGACAGGTGAGGAAAAGCAGGAGAGTTGGAGCCTGCATTACCCTGTGCTGGTGCCATTTAACACCAGTGCAAAGTGAGTGTAAAACACTATCTTTGTGTCTTTGCTCTTTAGGCTGTGTCTACACTATGCAGCTTTCAGCAACACGGCTCTGCTGCTACAGCTGTGCCGCTAACAGGCATGTAGTGTAGTCCCTGTTTGTCAGCAGGAGAGAGCTCCCTGCTGACAAAAAACTTCCACCCCCCCCCCCCCCCAGCGGCATCGGTGTTGCTGGCAGGAGAGGGGGCCTGCTGACAGCGCTGTTCACACCAGCGCTTGTCATCAACAAAACTTTTGTTTGTCATTCGGGGGGGGGGGGGTGTTTTTAACACTTCTGAATGACAAAACTTTTGTCTTTCACTTGCTAGTGTAGACAAAGCCCTACATACTAAGAATGCGAGCAAACCACATTGATACAGCTGGGCTCCAAATGTCCATGTTTATTAACTACATACGAACCTATAAGGCCTAGCTTCCTGTAGGTACATATAGAGGCTGACAGGTGGCTTCTGCCAAGGAGCCCCCACCCAATTCCTACGCATTGTAGCTATCACTCAGATGGAGCAGCATTTTGCTCCCACTATGCACAAGCTGCCAAGAAACAGAGAATCAGGCCCAGAGAGTCTGGCAAGGAGCCAGAAATCCCTAGTTCTAATCCTAGCTCCCTCACTTTTGTTTTTGTTAGCCTGGGGCAAGTCACTTTTCCTCCACACCTCTGTTTTCCCCTCTGCATAATGGATATAAGATGTGCTACCCCAGGCTCTCTGCTGCACTGCAGAGTCATTGTCATGAACAAATACAAGCAACAGAAGCAAGCAGAAAGAATTATGATTTGGTTGCATTTTGGCACAGGTGTAAATGAATATGCAAGCTGCAAGGCACTGGAGGTTCAGGTCTCTCTAGCCTATTTAACAGGGGTTCTAAGAGGAGTAGCCTGCTGGGCACTGGAAAGACAAGCGCTGCTGAGAATGGTTACAGCTGTTAATCATAGAACAGGTTCTGACAAGCCCTGGCAATTCCAGACCTCGCCCTGAACGCAGCCCTCCCAGTGGAGGTAACAATGAAGGGAGAAGAACAGGGGAGAGCTATGTATAACCCTTAGGCTTTAGCTTCTAGTGAGAACTGCAGCATGCTGGGGTGCTTCTGAATTCAGACACAAGGCACTGGGTGCAGGGAAATCAGGTGTGGTGTGCAGCCAGGCCAATTGGTCATGCGTAACCATTGGTGAGGGAATGAACTCCCTGCACAAAGCTTTACCAGGAGGCAGGAAACAGCAGGGCTGGGAGGAATAGTTAGTTTTTGTTTGTTTTTCTTTTCCTCCCCTAATTTCTTTTCAAATCCAGAGAGAGGCACTCTGGAAAAGACCTCAGCCCCTGCACTTACCAACCCTCTTCACCTTTCTGTGTCTTGTTCCCCTTTCGCCTATCTAAATTAAAATCTCTGTCTCTTCCCTGCTTCTCTCTCTCCCTCCTTCAGTCTCCTCCTTTTGAAGCTCTTGGAGTTACACCCTTTATCTTGCAGTGAGCTCTGCAGTGTTCATGGGGGGGGGGGGGGGGCTCAGGGTAGGACTGAAGCCTTGAGGAGGAATTCTATGTATCCCTAGATGCTCAAGGCATCTCCACTGCTGTGAGCTCTGTGCTGAGCAGAAAGAATTCAAAATGGAGCATGAGTTTTTATAGAGTAACTCCCCCTCCCAATAAACAGGGAGCGTTATGCTAAGTAAGGGGCAGGGCTGGGCTCCTGCCATCAATGAGGGTGGGAGCACATAGGAAGAATTGAGAGATGCATTCATCAGAGTAAAACACAGGACAGTTTTGTGGATTGATACTGTGGGCCCAACTTTCAGAAGTGCTCAGGGTCAGATTTTTCAAGTGCTCAGTACTCACAGTGGGAGCCAGATTATCCAAAGATCTTAACACCCAAAATGCATGCAATAATGCTGTTCTGTTTGGAAAATCTGCCCACTTATTTTCGTATCCAAAGGAGAGGTGAGTAGTTTGGAAAATCTGCCCCTTCGTGTACAGATAAATTAATATGTGGCCAGCAAAAAACATTGTCTTGACCAAAGCTGGGTGAATGCAGCAAAAAGTGTTTCCCTAATTATTTTGTTTGTTTTTTTTAATTAATTAGCTGTAGCCACTTTCATGGCCCTTGGGAGTTTGCTTTCTATGAATATTTGAGTCAGTGGGCTTTACCAGCACAACTGTATACATAAAGCAAATCTTAAAGTTACATGTCTGTGACTATTACCACTCACAAGTACTCCCAAAGGGGATTTTTTTCACAAGTGTCTAAGTGATTTGGGAACACAAAATTGTACCCTGTGTGCTCATCCAATCAGAGAACAGAAATGAAGCTATGTGACTTATGTATCCAGTGCTAATCAAGCAATCCAGCTTGTGTGTTGGATGCACCCAGAGAATTGTTTGGGATCAATCCATACTCATTAAAAATAAATGAGAATTATAGTAGAAAATTTTTGAACAAATAAATTTGAAGATTTCAGGGCCCATTTGCAGATATCCTGTGAGCAGGATAAATTCATCTAAGAAATGATCAGTTACAAATTCTTAACAATCCCTATCTTGTCCTGACTAGGTTACAAAAACTCCAAAGCCAACACATAGACTAATATGAAACCCCTAGAATGTCAATCAGGTTTCTGAATAAGCTCCAAAACAGTTGTGCAAGCAGCTGTTACTCCCTCGTATACATCTTTGCATGCTTCAGTAGAGTTTGTGGAGTCTATTTACCACATCTAAGACCAATTTCCTTCCCCTCAGTTGCTTTGAAGATAATTGAAGATACTTGCATTGTCTGCCTTCAAATGTAGAAAGCTGGCTAATGCTGAAATCAATGCTTCCTAGTTAATGTTGCATCTCCACTGGCATTGAACACTGTGTAACAAAGCCTTGAATGACTGGATCAGCAAATCTTCACTGACCGGCTACTTTGTTAATCAGAAGAGGCTGTGAGCAAGCCCTGGCCGGCCCCTCTGATAATGCCAGATGGATGGAGCTGTTAAAACGGAATTAAATATTTAATACCAAACTTTGCAAAATTGTACTATGGTGGGAATTTCCCCCAATTAAGCAGGTGAGGCAGCAGAATGAATGGCAGGGATTTTGCAGGCCCTAGCTTGTTTGTGTCAGTGGTAGGCCGGTTCCCAGGTTACAGACAGGAACAGACGAGATTGCATGTCCAGGAGCAAGGAGCTCTCTGGGTTTTCAACAATGAAAAGGAAATGGGATGCAGCTTTCCAGATCCAGCTGTGGGTGCCTTTCTCTCTATAGAAGATTTTGTTGCTCTCCCAGGCTGCATCTGCTATGATAGCACAGTACATCAGGGCATGATAAGCCGGAACAGCACGAGGAAGCAGCGGGAGAACAGGATTCCTCAGTGGGATCGTACAGAGAATAGAACGTGGAAGAGAAAAAAGAGGAGGAAACAATGCTGAGGATGAAGACAGCTCTTTTGCTCATTCTGAGGGCCTCTTTTGACAGTTGTCTTTCAACTGCTGTTTATTCTCTTCTTGCCCTTCTAATTCTCCTTCTCGCCTCTCACTCAGATTCCCTCATTGGGAGGATCAATGGACTGTACTTCTCCTGCATTTTCATAGTGAGATTAGGGTCTATCTTGCTAACTAACATCACCATACGCACCCCTCTGTTCTGTCTCTTTACCTCTCATTGACTGTTTCCATCCAGATCTCATCTGAAAACATCTCTTTCCCCTCTTGCCTCTTTCTCGCCCTCCCACTCCCTCAGCCAGTCTTTATTATTTAACTGCAAGCACGTTGTTTATTTAACACTGTGAAACGTTTGGTGAGACGCTTTGTATGAAAGATGCTCTACAAAACGGATCTGTGTTGTGCTACATTGTAAGTGGTTTGTCCACTGAACAATGGAGAGAGATCCTAAGAAATAAGATGTTAAGATTTTTTCCAGGTCTGAGCAGAATTTTATTTGATTTTAAAAAAGAATATTTCAAAGTCACAGACTTTCCAGGTTCCCAGATGATGGAGATATGTGTCAAACTTGGTTATTGTTGTTATAATTATTATTAATGTCTAAGGGCTCCAACCCAAAATCAGTGTGGGTCATTGTTCAGAGATCTACTCAGAAACCATTTGTGCCCTGAAGAGTTCACAATCTAAATAGACAATTTCCACAAAAAGAGTTATGGGGAAACCGAGGCACAGAGTTTGTTGGGGTTTTTTACTCACACAGGAAGATTATGGCAAAGACAGCATTTGAATTCAGTGTGTCTGGGTCCCAGTCTTGTTCTTTAGCCACATGATCATTGTTCCTCACATCTGTTCATTATGGTCACCAAACTCCCTGACTTTTCATCTTTACACTTTAATCATTCCTGTTTTGCCTTTAATACCAGACTTAGTCAGACACCACCCCCTTTTGGATACAGCACCACCCCCTTTTGGATATAAAAAGACTGGACTACAAATAGCCATAAGTTTGCTTTACCATCTGCAAATAATCCTGCATTACAGTGTAATGAGAGAAAGTGTGTAATTGTGGGATAATGAAATGCAGAAACTCCAAAATCAGCTTAGCCAGCAACTTGTTCTTTTTGGTTTGTTTTGGTCTCATGTTTTTTGTTGTCACTGTGTTTTCTTTCTTTTGTTTTGTGCTCATAGAGCTAATTTCAGCATACACTTTCCCAGCAGGCACACCATAGTGGGAAGTGACCTTAGATCTTCCGGCCTCACCAGTCTTAGGGCTAATGTGTGTAGTAAGTGCTTGGAAGGTTTTCCTTCCAGAACATCTGGGTGTTTGTGATTTAGAAGGTTCTCTTCCCAAGGACTTGATTAGTTTTCATTAAATATCTCTCCCCCAAGAATAAAGACTACTAATCCTCATGCCCTGCCCAAATTCTAACTGAGCTAATTATCTTCCCTACCTAAAATTCTCCTTGCTCTTTTCAGTTCAACAGAATGTTCTTTTCCACCTCCCCATCCTAAGCTGTTGGGCAGTGTTCCACTCCAGAGGCAGCTGCACTTCAGTGGTGAAAGTAGTAGCTCCTTGGAAGTGAACTGGTGCCACATGCAGCCAGCTTTTATAAATACTCAGCTGAGCAGCTTCTCATAGATGCGTGCAGTCAGCTCCAATAAGAAAGGGTTCACAGAGTCACCACACGTATCACGGGTACCCTCATTACAGTCACATCTGAGCACGTCACACTCTTTGTGGAGAGGTAGTATTTCCCTATTATACAGCGCGGGAAAGAGGGGGAATACAGAGAGGCTAAGAGCTAGTCTACACCGGGAGTTATTCCAGACCAGTTGTTGTGCTTTATATTCACACCCTAGATTCATAGAATATCAGGGTTGGAAGGGACCTCAGGAGGTCATCTAGTCCAACCCCTTGCTCAAAGCAGGATTGATCTCCAACTAAATCATCCCAGCCAGGGCTTTGTCAAGCCTTACCTTAAAAACTTCTAAGGAAGGAGATTCCACCACCTCCCTAGGTAACGCATTCCAGTGTTTCACCACCCTCCTAGTGAAAAAGTTTTTCCTGATATCCAACCTAAACCTCCCTCACTGCAACTTGAGACCATTACTCCTCGTTCTGTCATCTGCTACCACTGAGAACAGTCTAGATCCATCCTCTTTGGAACCCCCTTTCAGGTAGATGAAAGCAGCTATCAAATCCCCCCTCGTTCTTCTCTTCCGCAGACTAAACATCCCCAGTTCCCTCAGTGTCTCCTCATAACTCATGTGTTCCAGTCCCCTAATCATTTGTGTTGCCCTCCGCTGGACTCTTTCCAATTTTTCCACATCCTTCTTGTAGTGTGTGGGCCAAAACTGGACACAGTACTCCAGATGAGGCCTCACCAGTGTCGAATAGAGGGGAACAATCACGTCCCTCGATCTGCTGGCAATGCCCCTGCTTATACATCCCAAAATGCCATTGGCCTTCTTCGCAACAAGGGCACACTGCTGACTCATATCCAGCTTCTCGTCCACTGTAACGTCTAGGTCCTTTTCTGCAGAATTGCTGCCTAGACATTTGGTCCCTAGTCTGTAGCGGTGCATGGGATTCTTCCGTCCTAAGTGCAGGACTCCGCACTTGTTCTTTTGAACCTCATCAGATTTCTTTTGGCCCAAACCTCTAATTTGTCTAGGGTCCTCTGTATCCTATCCCTACCCTCAGGCGTATTTACCTCTCCTCCCAGTTTGCAGTTGTCATCTGCAAACTTGCTGAGAGTGCAATCCACACCATCCTCCAGATCATTTATGAAGATATTGAACAAAACCGGCCCCAGGACCGACCCCTGGGGCACTCCACTTGACACTGGCTGCCAACTAGATTCATAGATTCATAGATATTTAGGTCAGAAGGGACCATTATGATCATCTAGTCCGACCTCCTGCACAACGCAGGCCACAGAATTTCACCCACCACTCCTAAAAAAGACCTCACACCTATATCTGTGCTATTGAAGTCCTCAAATTGTAGTTTGAAGACCTCAAGGAGCAGAGAATCCTCCAGCAAGTGACCCGTGCCCCATGCTACAGAGGAAGGCAAAAAACCTCCAGGGCCTTCCAATCTGCCCTGGAGGAAAATTCCTTCCCGACCCCAAATATGGCGATCAGCTAAACCCTGAGCATATGGGCAAGATTCATCAGCCAGATACTACAGAAAATTCTTTCCCGGGTAACTTGGATCTTACCCCATCTAAAAACCCATCACAGTCCATTGGGCCTATTTACCATGAATATTTAATTACCAAAACCATGTTATCCCATCATACCATCTCCTCCATAAACTTATCGAGTTTAATCTTAAAGCAAGATAGATCTTTTGCCCCCACTACTTCCCTCGGAAGGCTATTCCAAAACTTCACTCCTCTGATGGTTAGAAACCTTCGTCTAATTTCTAATCTAAATTTCCTAGTGGCCAGTTTATATCCATTTGTTCTTGTGTCCACATTGGTACTGAGTTTAAATAATTCCTCTCCCTCTCTGCCTGAGGCCCACAGGCCTGCTCTAGTTCTGGTAGCTGGGGTTGCCTTTCCCCTGCACTGATCAGTGCTTAGGCACAATTAAAAGTCAGGGGGTGCAGAAGGGTCCTAGATAAGGTGACCAGACAGCAAGTGTGAAAAATCACCCTAGTCCTAGAGGTCACCAGAAATATACGCTTTTAGTACAAAGCAGGCCAAAGAATCACCTTACTCCCCCTTCAGCAGCCAACCAGGGGCACATGGAGGCAATCACTGGGCACTGTATTGTTACTTTGTGGGTGATGCTCATAGATACGGATATTGGGTTTGATTTGGTGTGGGTGTGTAGTGGGGGAACGTTCAGAAATAGTGCCTGAGGGGATTGTTTGTGCCTAGCAAAAGGAAACAGCCTTGCAGCGCTAACCAATGGAGCGCCATCACCAGCACCCAGCTCGGCCTTCTGGCATGGAATTACATTTGAACCTTGTCCCTTAAGTGTACAGTTCCCGAGGTGTTCCCTGCGGGAGGCAGGACAACCCCTGCAGCCAGCAGAAGGGATGTGGGCTGAGGTGGAGCCTTGTCTGCAGAGTGAGTCTGGCCCTGGAAGATAGTATGCGAGTGTCAGCGAAGCAGCCCACATGTGAGACAGGGAAGAGCTTAGATCTAGAGAGAACATAAATTCTCTTGAGGCTTTGAATTGGAGCAGAGAAACCTCTGGGGACCTGAGCTGCTGTACAAAGAAAAGCTTTGAGGGAAGGAAGGATCAGAAATGTCAGTCTGGAAATGGACTGGATTGTGACACAATGAATAAAAACAAGTGACCCTTGTGAGAGGCTATAATGGGGCTGGTGCTTTTGGTATTTAATTCACAGGCTATCTATTTAGCTATCCATTTCCATACATACCCTTTTATCCATCCATCCATCCATCCCTCTATCACCTCTTATGCTGCACCCATAATTTCCCTTATTCAATACAAAATTACTCAAGAACAATTGTTACTGTGGTTATTATTTATTTGCTAAGTGCTGATAATGGCTCCCTCCTTCTCTTTTGTTACACTGCTCTCGGTGCCTGCTCATTTCTATATGTAGTTTCATTTTTTATAACTTCCATAAACTTCAGTGTATGGCAATAAAAACTCATTATTTCACCTGAGCCTAGTGGATCATAATAATGCACAGACCATGTTTACGAGGCTCCTCAGATTGCTGGTCAGACCTTTAATGAGTGACCCTGGTAGCTTTATGGAGAATGGCTCCTTTTTATGGAGTTACAAACAATAAGGACATAGAGGTAGCCTCTGCAAGGGGCACCAATGCTTTAACAAATTGCTGGCACCATCTCCTCAAATCAGCTGACCCCTTTCACGTCTCTTCACAAATCAAGAAATAGGCCAGAGATTATTCCTCAATTTAAAAATATTGATGAAAATAACCTCTCAGGGTGTGTCTACACAGCAAAGACAAACCTGCAGCTGGCCTGTGCCAGCCGACTCAGGCTCGCAGGGCTCAGGCTGCTTCAACGTTGGGGCTCGGGTTGAAGCCCAAGCTCTGGGACCCTCCCACCCCACAAGATCCTAGAACCCAGGCACCAGCCCGAGCCCGGAAGCCTACACAGCCATGAAACAGCCTCACAGCATTTTCTTTGCTGTGTAGACATACCCTCAGAATCCTGAGACCAACATCTGTTTCCTTACTGAAGGTTTCCCTCATGCAAGTGGATCCAGGTTTGTTATGGTAGGGTTGCTCGTGAGAGCGGGTACAGGTAAAGCAGGCTGAAATTTTTTCATTAAAATATCTTTGACCAAAAAAGGTTTTTTCATGAAAAAATTTCAAATTTTTGTCATTTTTTTTTCAGGTTTTTGGTCAAGAAATCGAACCCTCCCAAAAATGTCAAAGAAAATTTTCTATGAAAATTATTTTGTTTTCATCCTACGTGTTTGTGGCAGGGGCGGGGGATTGTTTCCCAAACCACTCTACATATTGGTTTGTTATTGCCGGGAGGCTCCAGCCAACAGGGCTCGGTACATAACTTTGTTATTGTAGGGCTGGCAAAGGATTTTGAACTATGTAGTGTGTAGGGTTCCTGGCAGTGATCTGGGAGGTGGTGTAGTCTCTATTGTAGTCAAATCTATTGTAGTCTAATCTAGTCTACACTAGATTTCTTTACCTCTAATTCATTAATTGCCAATTAGCTCAAGTACTTAACACCTTCATATAGGCTAGTGTGTATACATTTGTGCTCTACCCTAGGCTAAAGCATGATGGTCTATAGCCCAGAACAATCACAGAAACCTCCCCTACAAATCCCCTCGCCTGGAGGCTGCATTTCCAATTAAACAAAGAAAAATGGGGGAACGGGCAGTGCAGGGAATTGAATGGAAAGGAGCTGTTCTGCATGAGTTATGAAGAAAAGCCTTTAGCACACAGGACATACAAGTTTAATTACAACGAAGTCTGACCTAAATCCTTTTGAATTGGTACATATCTGTTCCTGACAGTTACATACTTGTCCTTGTATGACTAAATTAGAAGGTTTAGAAAGTACAAAAGCCGCGTGGAAGCTAATTGTATTCCTAAAAGACAGCGAGAATAAGACGAGGAGTTCGGCAGTGATTTAATTATGCAGAGAAACCCATTGGAGCTCCTGAAAATCTCTAGCAGCTTTTAATGTTTTAACAGTGACCATGTGCGAGGATAGACGGTGGAGAAGAGAACAGGAACTCCTGTCCAGCCCTCTCAGAAAGGCTAGGGGAAGGCAATCGATCCTTGCTCTATTGTCTGTCAACGAATTAGGTGCTGGTTTGATGGTTCTCTGTTCACCGCAGTCCAGATGCAGTAAAGGCAGTGGCAGGGTGAGTTTCCACACACATTATCCCACCAATCCTGTATAAACCCTGCATTCCCAGGGCTGAGATGGGAGCTTAAACTCCACTGACCATTCACTCCTTGGCCTGCCTGCTCAGACCCACAACAGGGCTCAGTGGCTTTTGTGCAACCCTGTGTGGGCTGAGATTTCACATGGGTCATCAAACAGCCCTCTGAATGGACGCTTCGTCCCCAGACTGGAGGCCACGTTCTTTCCACTAAAAGCCTCAACCTGCCCCCACTGAAGTCAATGAGAGTGTTGGCATGGACCTCATGGAGCACAGTGCCGGGTCCTAAATGAGCCTCCGCCGTTACTCCTGCCCATTCAGCTTTAACATAACGCAGCCTCACTAGGCCACCTCAAGTCTCTTTCTGTAAATGTTTCTCTCTCCATGCTTCCAATATACGCATCGGTGAATCCTACAGACCAGCAGCCTCTCCCCAGGCCCTCAGCCTGTTCAGTCTGGGAGGACTGTACTTTTCTGGACATTTCAATTCTTTTGGTTTGCTAAACGCATTCTTTAAAAAACAAAGATCAGCAGGGGAGCGCACTCCCCCACCCCAGCACAAACACGGCTCAGGGCAGAACAGGCCCATGATACCCTGTCAGCCAGGCATGCAGTTGATCACAGGACGTGGTCTAGTCCAATGTACATTTCAGAAACATTCCTTGTCCAAATGTTCCTGGTGCCAGCCAGCTGTAAATGCCTTTGCATGTGGGATACAGCTTTTTACACCTGGCAACTCACTATCAGAACTGGGTCTGAATCAGAGCACTGGATTGGAGTCTTCCCCCCAGAATTTGTGGATCTAGGTCCTCATTTGGAAACCAGCCTTGGTGGTTCAGACCCATATAATGGGCCAAACCAAAACACTTTAGGAAAGTCCAGCTTCAGAGCCAGAACATTACGACTCAGGCCCATCTCTACTCATAACCACTTGTCCTCTTTTGATTCCCCCAGAAACACTTCCAGCAGTTTGCCCCGTGCTTTATACAAGGTGCCAAAGGAATGGGTGTGATGCTCACTGTGGCCTTCCTGGCTTCTGAACAGGAGCCAGATACAACTCACTGAACAAATGCAGTTCAGCAGAAGTGTGCGGATAGATGATGGGAGTGGGGAAATGACCTTCTCTCCCACATGAGCCACTTGGAAGTCCACAAGAACTATTAGGGATCATCTGTGTTTCTCTAGAGCCTTCCACTGGAGAATCTCAGAGCAATTTACAAATATTCACGAGTGAAGCCTCAGGACTCCTTGGCAAGGTAGGTGAGCGTACTTGTGTCTATTTAACATGCTGGGACACTGAGGGACGGAGAGGAGAAGTGGCTTGTCCAAGGTCCCAAGCCTGTAGCAGAGTCAAGAAGAGATCCCTGGCTTCCTTTAAGTCTGATCCTGCACTGCCCTGTACCTTGTGTCATTATTTACCACTCTGTAAAGGGTGTGTAAAATACTCCTTCCAGTGGCCATGAGTAGAAGATTCTGATTCTTTACCATTTTATACCCATCCTTCCCTTCCTTAGTATTTGGTTCCCAAATGGTCAGCTGGCTGTGAAAGCCAATAAGGGCCAAGCCCGAATAGCCATACAGGTGTGCAGCAATTTTCCAAAAAGGGCCATAGTTTTGGAGTTGAATGTACCCATCCTACACACACCCACATCATATATCATTTCAGAGTGTATTTTATGCACACGTAAAGGAAGTCTGATGTGGAGCTGTCAATTCATATGAGGAGGTACCCAAAATGAGAATGTTGCATTTCTTGCACCATTCCAGAAACATTGCAACATGACTATTCTGACAGTTCGCACTGTTTCAGCTAACTTCAACTCCTTAATGTGGTGTTTATTGGTCAAAGCTACCAAACAAGAAGGTATTAAAACAATTAGTATTGGTTCTGCATGAACAAGTATGGTTTTTTTCCCCCACAAATAATGAAGCTGTTTAGCATGTGGTAAAAATGGTGAAAATAAATTGTGACAGGGTCGGGCCAGATGGCTACAGGAGAGTAACAGAAGGTAGATATATTAGCCCCAGGTTAAGTAGGTCCCTTTTCCCTGGGTAAGGTAACAGGGAAGGTTCCAGAACAATCAGGAACCTTCTGGAAACAATTAAGACAGACAGGCTGATTAGAACACTTGCAGCCAATCAAGAAGCTGCTAGAATCAATTAAGGTAGGCTAATCAGGGCACCTGGGTTTAAAAAGGAGCTCACTTCAGTTTGTGGTGCGCGTGTAAGGAGCTGGGAGCAAGAGGTGCGAGGAGCTGAGAGTGAGAACGTGGACTGAGGAGTACAAGCATTATCAGACACCAGGAGGAAGGTCCTATGGTGAGGATAAAGAAGGTGTTGGGAGGAGGCCATGGGGAAGTAGCCCATGGGGAAGTAGCCCAGGGAGTTGTAGCTGTCGCACAGCTGTTCCAGGAGGCACTCTTGACAGCTGCATTCCACAGGGCCCTGGGCTGGAACCCGGAGTAGAGGGTGGGCCCGGGTTCCCCCGAAACCTCCCAATTCCTAGGCAGACACAGGAGGAGTTGACCTGGACTGTGGGTTCATGAAAACGGCCAAGCTGAGGGCTGCCATGAAGCTCGAAGGCGAGCAAATCCGCCAATAAGCGCAAGACCCACCAAAGGTAGAGGAGGAACTTTGTCACGCAATATTTTGCATTACGCAAAATAAACACAATGTTTTCATATTGCATAGTCTTAATCGTCAAAGTATCTCAGGGGACTATCATAGTTTTCTGTATTTTTAATTAATGTAGGTTGCATGCCCATAGAGCTTGTACCACATAGTAGGTGGATATAAACGTATGTGAATTCCTAATGTAATGCTTCTCCCTTCGTAAGCTTTTGTACATACAATGTAGCATCTAGTCTGCTGGGTAGAAGGTTTTGATTTGTAATTGCCTATTCATGCAGTACTAGCCTTTGAAATACTCTAGAAAGTAGCCTTTTAATTCAGTGACGCTTATGCATAGGTCATTCTTAGTGTCTGAGGGGACAACAAACAGCTTCACACTAGGTTGCAATCAAAGTGCTCACTAAACAAAAATGGCCATTTGATACTAACGTATAGTTCCAGTTTATATCTAATGTAGCACAAGTCTGTATATGTCTACAAAATGAAAAGTGGTGGTAGTGGCAATACTAACAACATATATTGGGAATTTTACCTCTACAGGGAACCTCATAGGTGCTGAAGCTAAGGATGCTGGGGGTGCTGCAGAACCCCCTGGCTTGAAGTGGTTTCCATCATATGCAGGGTTTACAGTTTGGCTCAATAGCTCTCAGCACCCCCACTATCCACATTGTTCCAGCCCCCCTGCAGGGAAGTTGCAGTATATGAAGACATGGAAGATGCAAGCCCCTTGAGGCTTACATCAAAGAGAAAAAGATTCTCCACAAAATTTGAAAAATGCATCATTTGTCAAGAAAAATCAAAAGAATGCCAAATAGTCAAAAGCCACCAGTACTGGACAGAAGTCTGTAATGCTGGCAGCAGAAGCTAGGAGAGATGAATTGTATTGGTAGCTACTGAATGCTTTTTCACAGGGGTTGCTTTCAGAAATACACTAGTAAGTTGAATTTGGTACATGTCAGAGTTGGATTGAACCCAAGGAAAAAAGAGACAATCTGATCAGACCATCATGTTCATCTGCTTCTCTAGGCACCAGAGCAAGGCTGTCCTCCGGCAACTTGCCCTGTTGCATTGTTGGCTTAAGAGAAACATGCAAGAAAGACAAGAAATTCATAAAAGAGAAACATTTGAGAAGGCAGCCAATCTAAGGGAGGCAGCGCATCAAAGGGGAGATGATGACACGTTGCATAAAAGATCTGTGGAAAACTTGATTACTAAGGATGCAGTTTATCACTCAACATGCCTTTCTTCCTACTTGGTAAAATGAATCTTAAAGCAAAACCGTCTAGTTATACTGCAGCAACAACAGACATCTTATGACATTGCATTTTATCAGCTGATTGAAGAGACAGATAACGATCCTATATGTACAACAAGAAGGCTCTTCTCCTGTCCAAGCTACAAAGATATAACGCCCTCCTTCCCTCAGATGTAGAAACGGCAAGCTATTCCAGTAGCAAATTACAGGCAACCTTAGAAAACACTATGGTTCTGCAATTTCATTCCACACACAGCAAGGACAAGGTAAGTCTACCATTGTTCTATGCAGCTCAGTAACATTAGCTGATGCTATCCAAGCTGCTATCATCTGAAGCTGGAACTTAAGTCATCCAAATGTTTTGTGGATGGTCTTCTGGTGAGTGAGCCCGATGAACAAGTTTTCAAATGAACAAGTGGTTTTGTATAATGCCACTTCAATCCTTCAGTCTGAAATAGCCAACATGAAAGCCTCAGAATATTACCCAAAACTGGGCGATTATAGTTTATACAGGCTGGCTATTTTTGTACCCCAATTGGTGCAGAAGTTTATCCTTTGGGTGACAGATAAAGAGGCACATAATTTAGTCAGCAGTGAGTATCATCCTTCAGAAGACATTCAAAGAAGGTGCACCTCAATTGTGGAGTTCCTAGTATTTAACAGTTCCAAAATTATCACACTACTGCACACAAGCCTTGCTCTACAACTGTACCATGAATTTGGCTCTTGCTAATTAATTGGCATACTACACCTTCATGGATTCTGCATCAATTATGAGGAACTGAGGCAGTTTATCACTAGTGCTGTAAAAACGGAAGTAGAAAGACTCCAGGGGTGTGTGTTCATTCCAAATGGAATTGTACCACTTGATGCTCGTGGAATTCTCATCCACGAAGGAGATAACAATATAGACATCAACGTAGAGACCACAGATAGAAAGAATACCTTCCATTCAATGACCAGAGTGGTATTTCAAGAACGGTCTGCAGATATTTCTTGCGATGCTGGACTAACACTGAAGCATGGGAAAGAAAAGTCACTTACTCTCCCCGGGGTAATCAGAGTCACTGATGCAGCGTGCAGCATTTGAAAAACCTAGAACACATCCAGAACTGACTCACCCACAAAAAGTCCACGAAAAAGGACTTGAGAAAAATCAACCGTGTCTGTAGTCAGACTTATCTTTGCAGCCCTGAACTGTGTGCCTACCAAGGTAATGAAGCCTGTGGTAACCCACGCACTCTCAGAGACCGTAATGATGAACACACTGATGATAATGATGTTGACTCAAAATGTCACCAGCACTATTATATTTCAATGATGCCTGTACAAAGTTATTAGCAGCTTTTATTTCACCCTGTAGATTGTTGTTGTGATGCTTTGAGGTCACGGTGAAATCCAGTGTTATGTCTTGAAATAACACAGAGTAATTAAACTAACAGAAACAAATGCAAATATATTTCAAAGTGGTCATTTTAATGTGCTGCTGTCGTCGTTGTTTATCCCCCTTTCTATGGTAATGGCACCACTTGACAGCTCCACATCATACCTCATCTCAAAGTAGACATAAGCAGCTTTCAAATGAGGTGAATGTATGTAGAGAGGGTACATTAAGTCGACAAATCGGTGGTGCCTGCTACTCGCCTGATGTAGCGGAGGAAGTGTAGCAGACAGACAGACAAATGATTGAAGGCTTTCAGCTGCGTCAGTGGGGAAAATATTCTTCACTCTCTGCTTGTAAGACAGTATTGCAGCATGTGCTTCCCTCGTGACATCACTAATTTGTGGAGTGCGTCGTCTGTAGATCGGCTGCTTAACGGTGCCCGGTCAGCGCAAGAGCGTCTATTCGTTAACCATAAGAACTCACTCGTGCAGCAGGAACCCACAGTGGACTGTGGAGCAGCAGCAGGTGTTCTCCATTGTGCCTGCTCCTCACAGGGGTGAATATGGCGAGGCGCAGCCCGGAGCGCTGATGCTCTGGATGGATTCCTCAATGCCCGACTGTGAGCACAACTCTGCCAGATTCCGCAGAAGCACCTGGTGGTTTTGTAACACGTGTTTCACTTTGTTGCAACACCTAAACTCTGCTCTCTACCTTGCTCCACCTTTTGCCTGTATGCAACGGCGAGCATCACAGAAATGTTTTCTTTCTTTTTGCACCCTCCCCAGTGACTCTCCATGACCATGTGACAGGGAGACGCATATGCCATGCAGTTCTCCCCAGGAGTGGGCTGGAGATATCAGACGTTCTTCTCAGCTCTGCTCTAGCCTTGGAGACTGCTTTCCATTCCCCTCTGTAGGAAATAGTCTTGCATTTGCTTAGTTAAAAAGGCAACTTCCCATCAGGGAATTCCTTTGGATTGTGTTGCCCTTTCCACATGCAGTGGATAAACATTTCAGGCAGGGTTCAGGAAAGATCTCTCCGAAGAGCTGCGATTAAAGCATAACCTTTTCTAGGGCACTTGTTAAGTCCTTGCATCCTAGAGGCTGGCTTTTTAAAGTGCAGAGGGTAGGTTTAGAGGCTTGGGAAGGGATCGACAGGACGGGCTCTTTTCAGTCTCACTGCCTTGGGCCAAATACTGCAAAGCAGAAGCAACTCTGAGGAGCATTGCTCATCTTTGCTATTTATAAACCCAGGACACACAGTGTGTCAATATTTCATAATTCAATATTTATGAAGTCCTGGCTTGCGCCTGCCATGAAATGTGACAGTGTGTGTCCTAAGTGCACCATGGCAAAGGAATACACACCTCTGCTCAGGATATTCCTCCGCAGTTGCATGGCATGGCCCCTCCCAGTCCAGAAAGCATTTCTGCAAAGCTCTCAGAGGCAGGTTGGTGTTAGTATCCATATTCTGCAAATGGAGAATCTCAGGCACAGGTAAGGGAAAGGACTTGCCTGAGGCCACAGAGCAAGTCAGAGACAGAGCCTAGGAATCCTAGCTTCCAGTCCACTGATCTAACCTCTAGACTATGCTCCCCTCCCAAAAATCAATGGTAATCAGCAGACTACTAGAGATTATCAGACTCTGGATGGTTTGTGGTACAGACTCAGATCCCTGAACTTTGCAGGAATGCAGACAATGGCTGGCCCACCAACCTACCCTGTGTGCAGGCTCACAGAACCATGATGCAGGTGGGGGAACATGTCTGAGCTTTGAAAACACGTCAGTCAGTCATTGTCACGAGGCAATGAGAGGTATTCTAAGGGTGCACACACCAGGCAAATTGCACACTTCTCTGAGCCCTAGGATCACACTGCAGAGACCACAAGAACTAAAGAGCTAATCCATCGCATTAACTCTAAATGTCATTACTGCAATTTTCCCTGTGCATTTCAAACATCTCTTTGCCTGTGTCTCTCCCCAGAGTGGACATAGCTTGCTGTGCACCAGGAAGCAGCAAACGGAAAAGTTCACATGGAGGAAAACAAAATGGTAATAACAACAACAACAAAGCAAAACACAAAGAAGATGGCTCTTTGCTGCTCTGTCCTCTTCAGAGCTAATTGCAGTGGTGCTTTGATGTATGCAGGTCGCTCGGGGAGCCTCAACAGGTGGCTCGGCGTGTGACAATGAGGAAGGCGGGTGTGGAAGTGAAGGAAAAAGGGGAAAAGGGAGCCTGCAAGAGGCTGACAGCGAGGCGCAGGCTAGGAGTTTAATTTGAGCCACTGGGGAAAAGCATGGGTGTGTCCCGTACACTGGAGACAACCAGGTAACTACAGTCCTTGCACAGCTCCCTCTCCGCAGCATCACACGCGCTGCTTGTTCTGCTGCCGGCACGCCCCGTTCTGCGGCACTGCAGCCATGCCTGGCTCCCTTAGGCCGGGCAGAGTGCTGTGAGGCAGCCGGGGCAGCGGGAAGAATTACACAGAGGAGGCAGCCTCTGCTCCGCAAAAGCTACTATGAATTAAAATGGCCGCCTTATAGAATTGCTGCTGGCACCTACCCACACTTCCTTGCTCTAGTGAGAAGTTGTGGGTGACTCCCAGGCACCATGGCCACCTGGCATCACAGAAGACAACATGGTCTATAACTAGAGTGACCAGCTGCCCCTCAACCTCCTGTCATCACTCCTGCAGCTGGCCTCACACTGAGATGGCAAATTTTATTTGAATTCAGGCTAAATTCTGTCCTTGGACACTTGGGGAATTGACTTTGAACTGCAAACCTAACACTGAGTGTGTTAATTACCCTGGCGCTTAGTCCGGCTCAGGTGCGGACGACTGGTCACCTCTCCCGCTTGCCTCTCCCTTGTCCTGTCTTGTCTCTAGCAGCCCATGAGAACCACAGCCTCATGACCCTAAATCTAGGGGTCTGGAACATATCACCTCCAGGACATGGGTTCAAATCCAGCGCAGGGTGGAAGCAGCCCAAAGCGGTTACCACCAGATGGCTATTCGTGGACCCATACTTGAATGCGTTTGGGAAGCGTCAGCCCCAGTCCCACAAGATGTGGGTTCTGAATGGCCTCAGAGGCAACAGCATGAAGAGAACAGAGACTGACCTCCCCTCTCAGCCCTAGGCCTTCTCTGGACAAGGGACATCCACATCCGTGTAAATCTCTAGTGTAGACAAGTTGCACCAATGCAAGCCCCGTCTAAAAAAGCAGTGGAAAAGCAGTGGATGTATTGTTTCTTGACTTTAGCAAAGCTTTTGACACTGTCTCCCATAGTATTCTTGTCAGCAAGTTAAGGAAGTATGGGCTGGATGAATGCACTATAAGGTGGGTAGAAAGCTGGCTAAATTGTCGGGCTCAACGGGTAGTGATCAATGGCTCCATGTCTAGTTGGCAGCCGGTATCAAGTGGAGTGCCCCAAGGGTCGGTCCTGGGGCCGGTTTTATTCAATATCTTCATAAATGATCTGGAGGATGGTGTGGATTGCACTCTCAGCAAATTTGCGGATGATACTAAACTGGGAGGAGTGGTAGATACGCTGGAGGGGAGGGATAGGATACAGAAGGACCTAGACCAATTGGAAGATTGGGCCAAAAGGAATCTGATGAGGTTCAATAAGGATAAGTGCAGGGTCCTGCACTTAGGACGGAAGAACCCAATGCACAGCTACAGACTAGGGACCGAATGGCTAGGCAGCAGTTCTGCGGAAAAGGACCTAGGGGTGACAGTGGACGAGAAGCTGGATATGAGTCAGCAGTGTGCCCTTGTTGCCAAGAAGGCCAATGGCATTTTGGGATGTATAAGTAGGGGCATAGCGAGCAGATCGAGGGACGTGATCGTTCCCCTCTATTCGACATTGGTGAGGCCTCATCTGGAGTACTGTGTCCAGTTTTGGGCCCCACACTTCAAGAAGGATGTGGATAAATTGGAGAGAGTCCAGCGAAGGGCAACAAAAATGATTAGGGGACTGGAACACATGAGTTATGAGGAGAGGCTGAGGGAGCTGGGATTGTTTAGCCTGCAGAAGAGAAGAATGAGGGGGGATTTGATAGCTGCTTTCAACTACCTGAAAGGGGGTTCCAAAGAGGATGGCTCTAGACTGTTCTCAATGGTAGCAGATGACAGAACGAGGAGTAATGGTCTCAAGTTGCAGTGGGGGAGGTTTAGATTAGATATTAGGAAAAACTTTTTCACTAAGAGGGTGGTGAAACACTGGAATGCGTTACCTAGGGAGGTGGTAGAATCTCCTTCCTTAGAGGTTTTTAAGGTCAGGCTTGACAAAGCCCTGGCTGGGATGATTTAACTGGGAATTGGTCCTGCTTTGAGCGGGGGGTTGGACTAGATGACCTTCTGGGGTCCCTTCCAACCCTGATATTCTATGATTCTAAACATCACACCATGCATCTACACTGGAGATGTTTAGCTACACTGCAAAACAACTCTCCCCCCCCCCCCGCCCCAGCATATATGCATAGTCCCTCTGGCATAGCTTTGGGGCACACTGGCAGGAGATGGCGTTTGCGGGGAGCCTGCATACCCCAACGCATGCAGATATATTCGCCATTCAGTGTGACGGAAGGGGGATGCACATGCTGCATCAAATGAAATTCCAGCCGAGTCTCTCCCAGGCACCATACTGTATGCTCCATGAGCCTGCTTTGATATCTGTGCTGGAGGTGCGTGCAACTGGAGCCCCTCTGCTGATTGTGGGTATTGTTTACTTTCCACTTGGCCTGGGGACAATACGGCCAGCATTAATGTGCAGCCAAGTGCAACAAAGAGGAGTTTAAAGCAAAATCGGTAACACTTCAACGGGGCTTATTACCCCAACCTTATTTCACCGTGTAATAAGTCAGTCTCAGGTGCCAGTCACCACCCTCTGGTGAGCAGTCTTCTCTCCCAGCACCCCCTGGTGAGCAGCCAAGGCCTCTAGGAACTGAACCTCTGGTTGGCAAGCTGCCAGTCTGCAGCCAGCTTGCTCCTCTCTGTGTATTTGGTTTCCAATGTTACCTTTTCATCCCCCTCTCCTGCTTCCCAGACAAAGAGCAAAGGACACCAAGGAGAGGCAGTGTTTGCTCTGACCTCCTGGATGGCCTAAAATTAGAGCCCATTTTCTGGGTGCTGCTGAGTGAGCCTGTCAGATAAACAGACCAAATGCATTTGTTAGCAAAAGCCCGGCTAGAGCTGTCGTTAAAAGGTTTCAAAAATAACCCCCCAAAGCAGCTGTGACTCAAGCAGTCTAACTCAGGCTGAGAATTGATCCTCCTCCAACTGTTGTTTCATGGTGTTAAAAGCAAGATTGATTGTAAATTTATGTTGTAAAAGTGCATCATTATTTGGGCACATTAATGCAGCACTTTTCTGTGCAAATTGATGTTATTTTTATGATGTTGTTTATGGGCCTGAATAATCAGATTGATTCTTAATTTCGAAGGCTCTGTAGCTGAGCATGAGAAGAGACTCACAAACTAGGCTGTGTTTCAATATCTCCATGCACCCTGCAGAGCTGGGGGGGGAGGGAGCATGGAGATATTGAAGGGCTATGAGCCTGACCAAGAATCCCCCGATCCAAGCTCCACAGGCCAAACCAACACTCCACATCCAAACGCTACTGAAGTCAAGACCACAAAAATCCATGTCAGGTAACAAACTTTCCCACATACTGGGGTGTTTGGATTTCATCCATTATAGAACTAGGGAAGAGCCAAACATGGATCCAGATGTCATCCTTGAGGGCATGAACAAACCTCTAACTAGTGGGGAATGGGAAGTAATTTCCCTGGAGCTGGAATATCCCACAACTGCCTACTACAGGGTTCCTTGCACCTTCATTCAATGCAGCGGATAGTGACCACTGTCAGCGGGGACAGACTGCTGGACCAGATGGACCCTGCTGTCCCTCTGGCAATTCTTCTGTTCTTATTAGATTTGGAGGTGGGGTTTGATTTAAGCCCATCTCTGGAGCAGGTCTAAGTAAATGTGCCTTGAATAATGGACCAGACCTGGACTTTACCCCCAAATTAAACCCAAATTCTGAATCTTTTAACAAAAACAGGCCTGTAATGTGGCAATAAAACAGGCAATGTTTGTATTTGCTTGTAACATGTTGGTGCTGCCTAGGGATTGAGACACAGTGGCCCTAAGTGTGAATCACCACTGGTGTGAGTTTTGTGAAATAAAACCCCAGCCAGCCCTAACAGACTGGGCTGTGAATCCCAGTCCAATATCCCTGTGCTATCTGGTGTTGCTTCAGTGCGAATGCGCGTGCAGGGCAGGATGAGCTACATGGCAATATCCTAGCAGAGCTCTTTGCAGAACAGCTTCAGATCCTTTTGTGCGCATACTGCGAAATGCAGCTGTCCGAGGCCTGCATTTAACGATGCACCAGCACGGCCTGTCAAAATGAGTCAGAGCAATGGCAACGAGTGGACTGCCTCAGCTATTGCGATAACAGAAGCGGTTGCCATGGCAAACCTGTTGCTCACGGCCAAAATACAGATGTTCAGAGCACGCTAGTTGCCAAGCGGTTGGTAAGTGCTGTTTGCAGGGATGATTGGCTCCTCCTCCCACTGCTGGTACAGGGTTTCTGGCTGCATCTGCAAGGAGCTGGGGAATCAATCAATCAGGAGTCCAGTTCTGAGCACTTCCCAAAATGAAGTGGAGGAAGAGAAAACCCAGCAAGAGGATTAGATCAGCCCTCCTCCCTAGGAGGTGCCTGAAGTCTGGAGTTAGTCAGGGCCAGATTCTGATTTCAGTGGGGCTGCTCACAGGGCAAGACAGCAGTTAGCATGCAGACTGGTATCAGAATCTAGCCCTTGAAGTTGGGGGCGAGGAGAGCATTTGCTTCTCCTCTTCCTCCTCTCCCTCCCTTCTGCTTCACAGTGGCTATTGCTGCCGTGGGCAGGCCAAGCTAAGGACGTGGAATCAGCCTCGGTCAGGAAGGCAGCGAGGCCTCTCCCCGCAGAAGGTTCCACAGTTCTGGCTCCAGAGAAATCTCCATCCCCTGCTTTCACAAGCATGGCCCTCGACCATACCCAATCCACGAGTACACAAGGATGGTGCAGGGATTAGGGACCTGGGAGGCCTGGGGTCAAATCCCTGCTCTGCCACAGGCCTCCGGTGTGACTGTGGGCAAATCACTGAGCCTCGCTGTGCCTCGGCTCCCCGTGCAGTGGGGATAACAGCCCTGCCACTACTCACAAGGCTGCAAGGACGATAAACACATTACAGATCATGAGACGCTCAGTTAATAAGGGGATGGGGCCCACTTAGGTAGCTTGTAATGATACGGAAGGCCTTAACGATGATTTTGAAATCAACCTCTGATTCCACAAGGAGCCAATGGAGGGAGCAGGGCACTGGAGTGATGTGCTTTTGGTAGACAGCATCACTCAGCCATTGGACCAGCTGAATCCTTGTCTGTACCTTCGTTCCCACCCTGCGTGCTGTGAGCAGCAGTAATCCAGCTGGCCAGACCTGGAGCACCCTGGTTCCCCTTCAGTTGCACCCTGCAGTTGGTGTGGGAGACTTAGCTGGGCCACAGGCATGAGTGAGCAGGAACAGCAGGGGAAGATGCTGGGTCTAGAGCAGCGAATGAAAGTTCGTGGAAACAAGGTGTTTATCAGTATTGTAATGATCTTGCATTTACAGAACACAGTCCATTCTAATTGTGCATGCACACGTGTGTGTGTGTGTGTTAGAGATCAAAAAGACAACTATCCCCAATGGTACATTTTGCTCGAGACACACAATGGACTAAAACCTCCACTGCTGAAAACAGGCCTGGCTCCAGTGAAGTGATTACTGTTACGCTGATTGACACCAGTTGAGGATCTGGCCCACCACTTCCAAAGTCACAACCTGTAAATATTCTCATTGTTCACATAGGACCCAGCATTTCTATGAAAGTTCTTGCCAGTGGACTCCCTAGAACAGTTGCAAAAAGTGACCTCAAAAGGGGAAGGGACACAGCCCAAACCAATCTGTTAAAGTGTGAACAAATGTTCCTGGAAACCATTTGCTTCGCCCTGTTTTATTTGACACTGCTCGGAGACCCTGAGATGAAAGGTCAGAGGGCCACTAGCAGCATATTGCTGCAACACACGTACTTACTTTAATTGATTTTTAGTTGCAGAACTGACTGCCATGAATAATTAATTGCCATCCAATCTGATCCCAGATCTCCTCACTGGGGGTCTGTTCCCCTTCCTTTCCCTTTTCTTTCTTTCCCCACTCATAGTTCTTGCAAAGATATGACAGAGGGTGAGAAGTGCTTCCCTGTCTAAAGAACTTTTACCAGGCCATTTAAATCATTCTAATTACTTGAGAAACACACCATTAACTTTTCCAATGAGGTCTGCCGAGGGGAAAGGGAAATCTATGTATTATATATCTCTACTGTATTTTATGCGGCCTATAGGAATAATATGGAGGAATAAGACAAGGGCAGAGAGAAAATAAACAGGCAGTGTAATGTCCTGACATTAGGAATTCAGAATTCATTAGAAAAGCATTGATTGCTGTGGACTGATTTAGCACATAGTTTGATTGTCAGGCATACAGTAGAGCCAGCAAAAATGCCCTGCAATTCAGAATTACTTTGAAATGGTGGTAGAAGTACTACAAGGGCATATTCCAAATGTTTGACTCACCAGACCAGGTACAGCACATTGCATGCTCTCACAGCAGTGAGCAAGAGTTTATTACCGAGGACCAGCCAGTTTCTAGTCTTCATCCAGGCCTTACTTTTTTGTTTAGTTTTAAACCTTCTGCTAGATCTCTTTAATTGCACCTGGGGCCTGCACTTCAGCGGTGCTGAGTGCTTGCAACTCGCATTGACTTCAGCTGGCATCCTGGGTGCTCAGCACCTCTGAACAATCATACTTGAGCTGTTGAGGCCCTATCCAGCTCCCGCAGAGGCCAATGGAACGCCTCCCACAATGAGCCTACTGGGTCTAAGCTGGAGGTTCGGACTCGAGGCAGTCAGAAATTTTCCAATGGAACGTTTTTCCCATCCAAAAAATGCTGATTCATCAAAAGCTAAATGTTTCACAGGAAAATGTAACAATTTCAACAAAGTTTCATTTTGAAAGAAAAATGGAAAAAAGGATTTCAGTGTCCGAATGGAATGTTCCAATTTTCTGTTTTGGAACAACTTTTCCTTTCAGTTTTTGTTATATAATATCACAGAATAGTAGAAGAGTTGCCTGACCTGTGCAATGCCCCACCATGTCTGGGTGTGGCTTAGCAGCCTCTCCTCTTCTCACGGTCCCTGTGACTCTCACTCTGGTCCCATGGTAGCCTGAGCTCCAGCCAGGTCACTTGAAAGTCTCTCTCCTCCTAAGGTAACAAAAGTACAACTCAGAGTCCAAAAACGTCCCAACGTCAAAGATCCTTCTGCTCCCCCTTGGGCTGTCCCTTGATCCATCATCAGCCCCACTTTGGGCTCAGTTCTTACGCTGGGCGTGGGCGCCCCTTCCTCAGGGTTGGGAGGGGAAGCCAGGTCCAGGCTCTGTTCTAGGTTCCAGCCATGGGCCCTGTATTGAGCAGCTAGATTTGCTCCTTCAGAGATGGTGCTGTTTCCCTGGGCCAGTTCCTATCTCTGAGCTGCACTGCATCTCTGCAACCTGTGCTTAACACAGCCTCTCCTCTGGTTCTCAGGCCTCTGGCTTTGCCCTTGGTCCTCCGAACTCCTTTCTCTGCTGGAATATCAACCCCTCTGGACTGCCTCTCTGTGCCTTGCCGCCTTGCCACTTGTAGGGCTTACTACAGAAATTAATTCCGTCCCTGGGGCCTTCTTCAGTCTGCCTTTCCCAGGCCATTCCCCTTTTCACTCCAGGTTTCCTCTGTCCTGGCTCCCTCTCCTGGACCCCCTCTGTAGATTTCCCTTCCTTCTTTTATGAAAAAGCCAGAGTTTCCCCAGCACCAGCCGAGTCTAATAACAAATCAAACCAACACACCCTCCAGATGCAGCTAAGCGAGCTAACTGGACTCTCAAATGCCTGTTAATGTTCACCTGTGTGAGGTAGACACCCCCTTGCTATAACATAATTATAATTAATGTAGCATAGCCAAATTAGAACGAAACTTTTAGATTAAGTAGAAACATTTTTTCTTGCATTTTGTTTCATGGAAAATTTTGATTTTTTTTGTTCTCATTCTGTTTCAGAATGGATTTTTTTTTTAAAAAAATCACAGATTTTCCTTCACCCCACCTCAGAAACTAGAACGAGGAACCATTCAATGAAACTGAAAAACAGCTCTTTGGAAAGTGGTAAAAGAAGAGTACTTCTGCACAGCAGCTCAGTGAGCTCATGGAACTCATCACCCCAAGAGATCATTAGGACCGAGAGGTTAGCGGCATTCAGAAAAAGAAACCGATTTTATGTGGATGAAGAGAGGATCCAGCATTACAATAGAAAGAGTTAAAAACTATCCAGGAAGGGCTGTACCCCCTCCTGCAGAAGGAAAAACCTCTTACTAACGGGGGTTAGGAAAGGACTGTCCTTGGAGGCACTTTATTCTATAACTTCCCAGCATAGGGTTTCCACTGAAGTATCTGGTACTGGTCACTGTCGGACACAGAGTACTGGGCTAGATAGTACTTTGCTCTGATCGGGCCTGGCAAAACCCATCAGTATTATTATTCATTTGCATTACCATAGTGTATATCCATGAGCTGCAGTCCTGGATCAGGGCCTCATTGTGCTAGGTGTTGTATAAACAGAGGGGGAAAAAAGGGTGGTCCCTGCCCTGAAGTGCCTACAATTTAAATAGACCGGATGGACCCAGAGTGGGAGAAGGGGGAGGACATGCAAGCAGACTGAGAAATGTGATGGCCACAAACATCATGCTAGGTCATGTCAACACCACCACTTATGTTGGCAAAACTTACAGTAGGACCTCAGAGCTACGAGCGCCTCAGGAATGGGGTTGTTCATAACTCTGAAATATTTGTAACTCTATACAAAACATTATGGTTGGTCTTTCAAAAGTTTAGAACTGAACATTGACTTAATACAGCTTTGAAACTTTACTAGAAGAAAAAATGCTTCTTTCCCCTTATTTTTTAGTGGGTTTGTACTGTATTCGCTTTTTTTTTTGCGGAGGGGGGGCACAGTTGCTGCCTGATTGTGCGCTTCCAGTTCCAAATGAGGTGTGTGGTTGACTGATCTGTTCATAACTCTGAGGTTCTACTGTATGTTGCTCAGGGCTCTGTGTGCGCACGTGTGGTGTGCACGTGAAACAATATTTCAAGAGCAGAGCATTGCAATTCACTAGATTTCATCTAGCAACTGCCGCATACCTGCCACAGAAAATGTAAAGGCCCCGGAGAGAAGCAAACTGCCCCTCTGTGGATTATGATGTCCCTTGAATGTCCCCCTAACTCCTGGAGGAGTCTTCAGGCTGCCTCCATAGCACAGTGGATCAGGGCAATAGTGAGAGGAGAATGTCAGCACCGAGAACATGGGAGGGGAGAACACACAAAAGCTTTGAAAGTTGTTCTTACAAACATAATTTATTCAATTACGAAATGATAATCTGCAGCTCTTTTTGGGCTTTTCCAAAGGTTTAGGCTTAAATCACCCAATTAGTCTATCAAAATCTCTGCTAGAGCATCACGTGGCAAAGCTTGCTGTGAGGATGACAGGAACCCTTTGGAGAGTGGGAGGGTGGGCTTTGGAACTTTAATAGTGGTGCACAAGACTGTCCCTCTCTACTCCTTCTCTACTCGGTTCAGCTCCTTGGGATGGGGGAACAAAAGAGTTCAGGGCCAGATTTGCAAGTGCTCAACATGAAATATGCACCCAAGGCATTAAGCTCCTTTGAAAACCTGGCCCCAGTTTTGGTTGCTGAGCTCTTTTGAAAAATCTGGCCTGCTGCAACTCTGAAGCCAGGGCCAGTGTAGGCAGATATAATGAAGACTCCCCACACACCCTCTCCAATGCCCCCCCCGCCCTAAATATCATGATTATATATTCTTTCTAGTGTGGTACCCCTCAATCAGGAATCCAGACCCCATTGTGCTAGGCGCTGTACAAGCAAACACTAAGGAAGTCCTTGCCCCAGGGCACTTGGGATGTTGCATCTAGAGACAACAGGTGAATAAACTGACATACTGGGACAGAGAGAGGAGGGGGAGAGAAGACACAAGTAGAGACAGTGACGTTTGCATCCGTTCGCCATCACAGTGAGGTCACTCATCACAGCTGCTTGCCTAACCTGCACCATCCCTTGCTATTCCAGCTTGGAAAAGAGACCTTTGTTCTGGCCAAAGCACCCCTGGCTGTTTCCTTCACAAGTATCTGCCTGCCTCACAAACATCTGTCCTAGAATCATAGAATATCAGGGTTGGAAGGGACCTCAGGAGGTCATCTAGTCCAACCCCCTGCTCGAAGCAGGGCCAATCCCCAACTAAATCATCCCAGCCAGGGCTTTGTCAAGCCTGACCTTAAAAACCTCTAAGGAAGGAGATTCCACCACCTCCCTAGGTAACGCATTCCAGTGTTTCACCAGCCTCCTAATGAAAAAGTTTTTCCTAATATCCAACCTAAACCTCCCCCCGCCGCATCGCCACGGATCTGTGCTGTTTCTCGCCGCTTCAGTCCTGATCTGCCAAACACACACAATGCAGCTCAAAACCTCCCCCCTCTCCTTATAGGAACCGCATTATTATGGCAGGACACAAAGCTGCTTCTCGTCCGCCGTGGAAGGACTGGAAATTGCAGTGAGTCTCGTGGTCTGAGCTCTCCTTTAAACTCTCCTTAAAGCTTCAGCATTAGCCTATGAGATGTGGAAGGCAGCAATACTTACACAGCGTGTGCTGTCAATGATGCCAATATCTTCATTTAACAGTAAAAAGTTTGCTACCCAATGCATCAATTCACCACACACAGAGAGGCCCGAGACTGCTCATTCTATCCAATTTCACTGGCACGCCAGTTCAGAGTTCATTTATCCACGTTTGCAGAAGCTCTGGCCAACCTCATTGTCCCCTTGCTCTTCTCGATAAAGATGTCAGGCTATGGCCCTAGCTCATGTAGACTGAGCTGGCTCCACTGTCTCTGAGGAAGTTATACTGACTTACACCAGCTGTGGATCTGGCCTCTCATTCCCAGCTCCGAGCTGGGTTTCCTCTAAGCTCTGTGTGATACTATCTCTCCAGCTCTGTGGGAAGCTGACAGCTCTGTGAAAGTGTGATGGTTCCTCACTCCTATGGAGCATTCTCATTAAAATCTCATTTCCAAATCAGATTGTATGAGGGTTGCATGATCTCTTCCTCTCCATAGGGGTGCGAAGGCATCTGTGGCTGGATTTACCTCCTCTCTTCCTCCTCTTCTAGTGCATTCTTGCTTTAATTTCCTCTGCACAAGGGACTGATTGAAAGTGCCTTGTGATGAGGTTTGGACTCACCACCACAGCGCCTCCCACTGGCACATCTGGGAATTAGCTCTGTCCTCAGCGGCATCCTCTGCAGGACACTCTGCAGCCACTTCAGGACACTGTCCTCCAGCAGTGCCCACCACTCTGGTCTCACCCCCTTCCTGGGAGGTGGGGGGGGGTTAGCAGCAGTCTTCCAATTTGCCCCTTCCGTGATGGCCAATGGCCAACCACAACCCCCAAAGTCTAGCCCCTCTGCTCAAGGGCTGGTTGCAGTCTGTCACAGCCACTCCTCCACAGCCAGGTGCAGTAAAAGAGGGGGACCCAGGCCCACCCATTGCTCTGGGTCCCAACCCTCTAGTGGTGGCCCTCTCTGCCCTCCTTCTCTCCCCTTGTCTGTCCATCCTCCCTGGGTCACTTCCCCTCTGACCCCTTGCACCCTCTAGGCCCTTCTGGTCAGGGCCCGCAGTTTGACAGGTATTGGGCTGGAGCTCGCCTCTGCTCCCCCAAGCCTGCCCAGCACTGCGCTGTCCGAGGTGCTAGTCTCCTGAGCTCAGGAGACAGAACTTCCCCTCTGAAGGTCTGGGAGAGACTGACTGCTTTTCTCCTGGACAGCCTTTATATAGGGCCTAGCCTGGCCCCGATTGGCTGCCCTCTACTCAGCACTGATTGACTCCCCCAGAGGTCCTCTCTGATTGGCTGCTGTTCCGCGCAACCGCTCTGGCCTGTTATAGCCCAGTTTTGCTTGGGGGTGGGGCACTGCCCCACCACATGCCTACATTGAAAGAGGCCACCATCAAGGGAAGAACCATTTCTACCAGTCTGATCTGGATTTGAACCAGTGGTCCAAATGCTGACTATGTCTCTCGATGACCAACGCTGCTCAGGAATTTTGACACCCACTTACTAAGTTAACTTCCCTTCAGGAGTTAATATTTCCCCCTTAGTCACATATGATTCCATCTCCCAGGGTGATATTGCTTTGTGGGTAAATCTGGTGGACGGAAAACTTTCCTCCCTTCTTCGCATCCAGTGTTAACACGAGCAGGCTTGGATAGGCTAACAAGCATTTTTTATAATACACACACACACCCCAATCGGCTAATTACTCCTCTCCTGCGCTCTGCCTCCCATTGTTAATTAACATGCTTTTTATATCAGTGCATCGCCACGGCTTCAAAAGTGCTTTTCAATCCTCGACTGCAAACCTAAGAGGCATGTCCTGCCTTTTTTCACTTCTGAAACGGAGGTTCAGTCAGCGCAGATAATGAATCTGCACCAGCCAGCACAGTCGACTGAATTTTATAGGGGATTGTCATGTGACCCAGCCAGTGGAAATGTGAAATAAACCTTTACAGAATAATTAAAGGAGTTTTTTTTTAAAAAAAAGTTTAATACACTTAAACATGAACAGAATGTTAGCAAGGGGCCCAAAACAAAGCCACTGAGCTATCTGGAGGCCACCCAAAGTTGGTGACTCAGGCCCAATTCTAGTCTAAGGCTAGCGGGGTCTGAGTTACCCTGGTGTGAATCTGGAGTGACTCTGCATATGGCAGTGGCGTTATCCTAGTGCAATTCTTGAGTGTGACCTGAGTCAGGCCCAGAGTTGGAACAAAACTCTGGACCATTTATACAAATCCCTTTTGATGTGAGGTATTCTGGAAAACCTGTGACTTAGATCAGAATTACCACTATTTGGGCTTTAAAAAACACAAAACTTCTCTGTCTCTAGTAGAAATATTCATATTACATTAGCATCTAGTGGACCCAACCAAGATCAGAGCCCCATTGTGCTGGGTTCTGTACAGACACAGAGATAGTCATGGAATCATAGGGGTAGAAGGGACCACACAGGTCATCGAGTCTAACTCCCTGCCAAGATGCAGGATTTGTTGCATCTAAACCATCAAACTAAATTATCTAGGCTCCTTCTGAAAACCACCAGTGAAGGAGATTCCATGACCCCCCGAGGCATCTGTTCCATTGTCCTACTCTTCTTACAGGTAGGAAGTTTTTCCTGAGATTTAATCTAAATCTGCTGTGCTGTAGTTTGAACCCATTGCCTCTTGTCCTGCCCTCTGTGGCAAAAGAGAACAACTTTTCTCCATCTTTTTTAGTCCTTGCTTTGAAGAGTTTACAATCTAACTAGACAAGAGAAATGGTGGGAGAAAAGAAGTGTCACCTCCATTTTACTGCTGAGGAACTCAGACGCAGACCGATTAAATGATTTTCCCCAGGTCACGTGGGAGGTCTGTGGTGGAGCTGGGAATTGAGCCCAGCTGCCCAGGGTCCCATCCCATTGCCCCAAGAACAACTTTCTTCTCTGAAACACTTCTGGGTCAATAAATTCAAATCCTGAATTCAGAATTCTGTGTTTCCCTGTTTTCACTAGCAGTCAAAAGGCTAAATGTGATCCTCAGAAACATATTAGAGGACCCCAGAGTATATCTGTTGCGAGAGCTCGACTTGCTAATAAATTACAAAAAATAAATTATGAGAGCAAGCCTAATGACTAAAAAGTTAATATTCCAGGAGTTGAAAAGCACAAAAGATCTCAGATTGTAAGGCCTGTTGGTTTGCTCGACCTCCATAAATCGGGAAAAAGAAAGATCCTTCCAAATGAAGAAAGAGGAGAAGATTTTAGTTCTTTATGGCCAGAGGTTTGGGAGATAAATAATGATGGTGTTTAGTGCTGTAATGCAAATAGCAAGGCGATTTATGAGTGCTCAATTTAGAACACATGATGGAGAGGTTTGTGTGTGTTTAGCATGCCTATTATTATGTGGTATTATGGGTTCTTCTAGATATATAATCATTGTTTGAAGTGGGGATTACTGGAGTAGTCTATTTTTATAATTGTATTTTTAAATGCCTCAAGAAGTACCTCATGCAAAAAAATAGACACTCCTGTTATTGAATTAGAGTGAAAATCCACATCAATCAAATATGTGTGTGTGTAGTCACACATACATATGCATTTAGACACACGCTTACCCAGTAAAAAGGAGCCCCCATCCCTTGCATTAAGAGTTCATCATCCACCATAAAAGAGACCACTCCAATTAGTCCCCATTCCTTATGACCATTAGTAAACAGGTTTATTCATTTATGTCATGTTTTCTACTCTGTAATGACAAGTGCCCATCACATGCCCTGGACAAACTTTTAAAAAAAATATCAGTAAACAGACCTGCTCAACTATCCCAAGATCAAGTCAAATGACCCCACAGCAGCAAATCTGTAGGACCAGACAACTTGCATCCAAGAGTATTAAAAGAATTAGCTGAAGAGCTCTCTGAACCAGTAATGTTGATTTGTAACAAATCTTACATGAGAACATAAGAACGGCCAGACTGGGTTAGCCCAATGGTTCATTTAGTCCAGGATCCTGTCTTCTAATTTCATTTTCCACTGAATGCATCCGATGAAGTGAGCTGTAGTTCACAAAAGCTTATGCTCAAATAAATGTATTAGTCTCTAAGGTGCCACAAGTACTCCTTTTCTTTTTGTCTTCTAACAGTGGCCTATGCCAGATGCTTCAGAGGGAATGAACGGTACAGGGCAGTTATGAAGTGATCCATCCCCTGTCATCCAGTCCCAGCTTCTTGGAACAATGGGGACTGGAAAAAAGCCAATGTCATGTCAATATTTTAAAAGGACAAACCTGATGACCTGGAAGACGACAGGCTGATTAGCCTCAGTAAATGTATGACTGTGAAGCAAATTAATTAGCCTCCCGCAAAATCCCCCCAGGCTCCCTGCCCCCAGCCACACTCACCATCCATGTTCGTGCAGGTGAAGAAGAAGAGATGGTTGTTGCAGCACACTCTAAAGGGAGTGCTAGTTTGGCCCTGCGGAGGGATGGAGTTCCAAAGTCTCTAGGCCCCCTTGAAGAATGCCCTGCCAGTTGCCTTCTCTTTTCCTTCTGCCAAAATCCACCACCACCAGCAAGAACTTATCAATAAGAAACACATTTACCATCTTCAAGATCTCTCACCAAAGGCCATCCTTACCCTTCATAGCTCTGAAAAATGCACCAAGTCCTTGAGGCCAAGAAACTAGGGCCATTGTGAATCCAAATGGGAACCGAGTTCACAGAGACACCCTGCCAGCTGCCCCTGCTCTTTATCTGAAGGGCATCTAGCTTGGGCACTGCTACTGTTCACAGCTGGGGCAGTGTGTCCAAGGAAGAGAGAGGGCCTTTCAGCTAAATATGGCCCACGTCAGTTAGGACTTTATAGGTCATAGACAACACCTTTAAGATACATGAGTGAGTGTGTGTATAGATAAACAGACTCCTTAAAGGTGTTGTTTTTGACCTATAACACTCTAAGTGGCCTAGGAGCGATAGCAATATAGTAGAGAGAGAGAGAGAGAGAGAGAGAGAGAGAGTATTTCTCCTACCCTGAAAGAGAGAAACCAAACAGCAAGCCTGAAAGACAATTTTTTCACTTCTTCCTCTTGGTTTCTCTCCACCCCAGTCACACCATGAAGGAGTAGGAGCCTTTTCAAGGTCAAAGCATCAGTTTCCCAGTCGGAGAAACCCTACCAGCAAGCAATTATGTAATTAGTATTAAATGTGTCACTTTTACAATAATTATTTCATTTTAATTATGTAAAAAAATACTCGATTTTTAGAGTGGCATAAAAATGGACTTAGAATATTTTCTTCAATTCCATTTAATTTTTTAAAAAAACAAGTGGGAGAAATGATTGCTCTACACAGTGGGGGGCTGGCAGCACTGGCTACTGCGAGATCTGCTCAGTGAAGCTACAGAGTGTAACTCTGTCAATGCTTCTCAGTCCTGATTGACAGGCTAGCACAGAACCTGCACTGGGACTCCTTCACCCCACAGGTCTGCCCATGGACCCTGCTTTCCCAGACCTAGCCTTCTGAACCAGCTCTGCCAATATACCTCAGTCCTGACTGGCAGCACCCACTGCTACTCCAGTCCTGTCTCCTCACAGCACCACACGGACATACTGTCTTTCTGCAGTGCCTTCTGCTAGTCCAGCCTGGGCCTTTCTTATGCAGAGTTGATCACTTGAACCAGTCCTTGGGAAATTTTATGATGTGGGCAAATATTCATTAAGGGACGGGAGTCACAACAATATCCTTTTGCCTCCAAGGGGCCAAGCAAGTTTAATATTCTATTGTGTCAGCTCCCGGGGTTTCAAACCTTCACTCCCAGGTATTACACTGCATTTCACTTGAACCCCGTGTGATTGCCTTGATCTAATAATGCCAGGAGTCCCTGGTAATATTGACTCTGAGATTCAATATATAAGGCCATTGTAAATCATTTATTTCATTTCCTTGGAAAGGTCTTCATCTATGGTGACTAAGAGAGGAAGTAGGTGACATTCAAAAGCAATAATGATAGCCAGAGCAATTATTACAATGGGTGAAACGATCTTTGCGACAAGTTCTCTTTGTGGGTTAGCACAAGACTGTAGTGGCCTCCTTCCAACAATCCATGACACACAGAGTCATGAATAACCATTTCCTGCTCTTCCACCATATACACCTGACTGTAACTTTAAAACACTGTAATGAACTGGATAATGTCTGAGATGTGACTGCCCTCCACAGGATAGAATCAGAGCTGCTCAACTGTGGGCCAAAGGCCCCCTATTGCTAACAGAGGTTCCTATTTGTCTCAAGTGATAGGGATCTGTGGCTTCTAGAGCAGAAGGCTATGAGTTCTGGCCCTGTGAAGTTCTGAGACCACACTAAGCAGCATAATACAACTGTTAAATCCTAGAGGCAGCCATGGATCAGTTTAAATTCTTATAGTGATTTAAAAGATTAGTAGCAATGGATAAACTGACCAAAGATTTTGAGTTTGGCTTTGGTTCAGCTCATCAGACAGAAGTTTGGACAAGAAGCACTAGCCAAAGATTGAGCTACTCTCAGCAACCCACAACCTCTGGCTTGGCAAAACGGGGTTGGACATCTTGCAAGGAGAGGATTTTTGTGGGATTCCTGGTTTAAATTGTTTTCTAACTGGTGTTTTTTCGAGTGGACAGGAGCCAAGGAAATGCCTCAGGTTTTTAAAGGAAAAAAAAATGGACCTAGTCACCATTTTTCACATGTAAAGTGGCCTTTTTTCAAAAACAAAACTTTTCACTAAAATTGACATTGGATTTTTCTGTTTTCACTAAATTTCCCACAATGTTTTACCAACATGTTTATCAGAATTATGACACACATTTTGTTGTTTCCCAAAACTACATTTTCTTACTAAAAAACTAGGTTTTCATCAAATAAAAAAAATGGAAAAACACTTGGAAAGATTTTGGTAAAAAAAAATGATACCAAAGGAAATTTCACACAAGTTGGAAAATGGCTCCATGTCAAACCCCACAACTTTGATATTTCTAAATTTCTCATTACATTGCTTTCCTGATTTTTGACTCGCTGGGTGAGCAATTTTTGACTTAGTTTTTCCAAAACTCAAGAAAAGGTTTCCAGCCTGAACTGAGTTTCGCACAAAACTTAAGCTCATTCAAACCAGTTTGCCCAAGTCACAACTGCCTAAACTAGCGCAGAGGATTCCCTTGCACTCTCTGCTTTGTGTCTTAGGGCCTGTCAGCATACCAGAGCAACCGAGTCAAGGGACCCATTAAAACACAGTTAAAATCCGTAATGTGGATTGAACCTGCCTGTGCTGGATGGGATAATGTGGCCAAACCCAAAAGGTGTAGGCCAACAATTTCAGACTCAGTTGCCTCAAGTTAGGCACATCAGGTTAGGTCTACAGTTACAGGGGCATGCAGAGTATATACACTGCATGCCCCTCCCGCTCTGGCGGGGTATAAACAGTACTGCAGATGAGGCAGTGCTGAGACAAGGAGGGCACAGAGACACCAGAACCTAGGGTATGTACCCTACACAGCTCTCTACATGCCCCAATTAGCACCTAGAAATAGCAGTGTACGGTCCCGTTGTCTCCCTGCTGCTGGAGCCTTTCCCCACCACAGGGAAGGATTGCAGCACGGAAAGGCTCTGGCTGTGGGGAGCTTCCAGGGCCTGTCACTGTTGCATGTAGTTACACTGCAGTGCAGACGCAGCCTGCTATTCACTGCAGCTACACGTACCTTGCAAACGGCCACCAGTGTAAACAAGACCTAAATAACTGGCCTGATTTTCAGAGATGCTGAACTCCCCCCCGCCCCCTCCCCACCCCCACTCTCCAGCTTCTCTTCACTTTTACTTGGATGCTCAACTTTAGACACCCAAGTCTGAAAACGTTGGCCATAAGTGGCTTTGCTCCCAGTCCCACAGCAAGTGGCTGGTGGAGCTGGGAACAGAAGGCACATCTCTGAGCTCCAAGAGGCTGCCTTTCTCCTCGGGGACAGGCAGAGTGATGAGAACGTGAATGAACAGGGGAAGGAAAATCACCAGTGCTCCCCGGGTATTAATGTGCAATTAAAGCACCAAGGCAGTGACCCTGTCAGGCAGGGCGGGGGATTTACGGTGCCAGGAGAGACGGAAGGTCCAAAGACATGCAATGAGTCTCACTCAAGTCCAGGTCATCCTTCCCACATGAATTAGAGTGCCCCAGAGGCCAGATTCATCATGGCGAGCCAGGCTAGAGATAGGAAATGTGGCCACACGAACAAGGGGAGGAGGTGAGCAGTACGTGGTAAATTAGAGGGAGGGAAAGGACCAGGGCTGCTGAAACTCTGAAGCCCGGGACTTCAAATGAGGTGAGCAAAGACGTCTTCCATTAGCACAGAGGAGCTGATGAATCATTGAGGGGAGCAGCTAGGTGGCCACCCCGTCAAGTTAAACATGGCTTGGAAATGAACGAGCCATGCAGGAAGAGGAACAGACATGGGGTGATGCTGAGCAATCCCTCCCGAGGATATTAGCATCAGCGAGGAAGCCAGATTCAGGCATCTGCTCTGGGAAGTGTGCTTGAGTGGGGAGAGCAGAGGACAGCAGTTAGGACTCGTGGGATCCTAACTGATCACTAACTCTGGGCAAGCTACATATGGGCTGGTTTTCTGAGCTGCTGGGTGCCCATTGAAAGCAATCAGGGCAGCAACACGTGTGACAAATATGCCCTTAAGCCTCTCTATGCCTCAGCTTCCCCATCTGAGAAATGGGGATGCAACTGCCTTGGGGAAGGGCAGGAGGAGGGGACGTGAAGCTCCGTTAATTACTGTACATAGGTGATAGCTATATTGCAGATCTATTGATATCATCTGTGGGAAGGGAGAGAGAGAGAGCGCAGCATGTCTTGGATACTCACAGCTACAGCTGACTTCATTTCCAGTACTGGAGCTCACCGAAGGGCCTGTATCACACTTGCCCTGAGTTACAGCAGCCCTGAGCTGCTCTTGCCAGAGAAAGAACCGCCCAAGGTTCTGAGCATCTTTGCCAGCAGGCTGGCTAACCTAGTGAGGAGGGCTTTAAACTAGGTTCACCAGGGGAAGGAGACCAAAGCCCTGAGGTAAGTGGGAAAGCGGGATACCGGGAGGAAGCACAGGCAGGAATGTCTGTGAGGGGAGGGCTCCTGCCTCATACTGGCAATGAGGGGCGATCAACAGGTTATCTCAAGTGCTTATATACAAATGCACAAAGCCTTGGAAACAAGCAGGGAGAACTGGAGGTCCTGGTGATGTCAAGGAACTATGACGTGATCGGAATAACAGAGACTTGGTGGGGATAACTCACATGACTGGAGTACTGTCATGGATGGTTATAAACTGTTCAGGAAGGACAGGCAGGGCAGAAAAGGTGGGGGAGTAGCACTGTATGTAAGGGAGCAGTATGACTGCTCAGAGCTCCGGTACGAAACTGCAGAAAAACCTGAGTGTCTCTGGATTAAGTTTAGAAGTGTGTGCAACAAGAGTGATGTAGTGGTGGGAGTCTGCTATAGACCACCGGACCAGGGGGATGAGGTGGATGAGGCTTTCTTCCGGCAGCTCACGGAAGCTACTAGATCGCATGCCCTGATTCTCATGGGTGACTTTAATTTTCCTGATATCTGCTGGGAGAGCAATACAGCGGTGCATAGACAATCCAGGAAGTTTTTGGAAAGCGTAGGGGACAATTTCCTGGCGCAAGTGCTAGAGGAGCCAACTAGGGGGGGCGCTTTTCTTGACCTGCTGCTCACAAACCGGGTAGAATTAGTGGGGGAAGCAAAAGTGGATGGGAATCTGGGAGGCAGTGACCATGAGTTGGTTGAGTTCAGGATCCTGACGCAGGGAAGAAAGGTAAGCAGCAGGATAAGGACCCTGGACTTCAGGAAAGCAGACTTCGACTCCCTCAGGGAACGGATGGCCAGGATCCCCTGGGGGACTAACTTGAAGGGGAAAGGAGTCCAGGAGAGCTGGCTGTATTTCAAGGAATCCCTGTTGAGGTTACAGGGACAAACCATCCCAATGAGTCGAAAGAATAGTAAATATGGCAGGCGACCAGCTTGGCTTAATGGTGAAATCCTAGCGGATCTTAAACATAAAAAAGAAGCTTACAAGAAGTGGAAGGTTGGACATATGACCAGGGAAGAGTATAAAAATATTGCTCGGGCATGTAGGAATGATATCAGGAGGGCCAAATCGCACCTGGAGCTGCAGCTAGCCAGAGATGTCAAGAGTAACAAGAAGGGTTTCTTCAGGTATGTTGGCAACAAGAAGAAAGCCAAGGAATGTGTGGGCCCCTTACTGAATGAGGGAGGCAACCTAGTGACAGAGGATGTGGAAAAAGCTAATGTACTCAATGCTTTTTTTGCCTCTGTTTTCACTAACAAGGTCAGCTCCCAGAGTGCTGCGCTGGGCATCACAAAATGCGGAAGAGATGGCCAGCCCTCTGTGGAGATAGAGGCGGTTAGGGACTATTTAGAAAAGCTGGACGTGCACAAGTCCATGGGGCCGGACGAGTTGCATCCGAGAGTGCTGAAGGAATTGGCGGCTGTGATTGCAGAGCCACTGGCCATTATCTTTGAAAACTCGTGGCGAACCGGGGAAGTCCCGGATGACTGGAAAAAGGCTAATGTAGTGCCAATCTTTAAAAAAGGGAAGAAGGAAGATCCTGGGAACTACAGGCCAGTCAGCCTCACCTCAGTCCCTGGAAAAATCATGGAGCACGTCCTCAAAGAATCAATCCTGAAGCACTTGCATGAGAGGAAAGTGATCAGGAACAGCCAGCATGGATTCACCAAGGGAAGGTCATGCCTGACTAATCTAATCGCCTTTTATGATGAGATTACTGGTTCTGTGGATGAAGGGAAAGCAGTGGATGTATTGTTTCTTGACTTTAGCAAAGCTTTTGACACGGTCTCCCATAGTATTCTTGTCAGCAAGTTAAGGAAGTATGGGCTGGATGAATGCACTATAAGGTGGGTAGAAAGCTGGCTAGATTGTCGGGCTCAACGGTTAGTGATCAATGGCTCCATGTCTAGTTGGCAGCCGGTATCAAGTGGAGTGCCCCAAGGGTCGGTCCTGGGGCCGGTTTTATTCAATATCTTCATAAATGATCTGGAGGATGGTATGGATTGCACTCTCAGCAAATTTGCGGATGATACTAAACTGGGAGGAGTGGTAGATACGCTGGAGGGGAGGGATAGGATACAGAAGGACCTAGACCAATTGGAAGATTGGGCCAAAAGGAATCTGATGAGGTTCAATAAGGATAAGTGCAGGGTCCTGCACTTAGGACGGAAGAACCCAATGCACAGCTACAGACTAGGGACCGAATGGCTAGGCAGCAGTTCTGCGGAAAAGGACCTAGGGGTGACAGTGGACGAGAAGCTGGATATGAGTCAGCAGTGTGCCCTTGTTGCCAAGAAGGCCAATGGCATTTTGGGATGTATAAGTAGGGGCATAGCGAGCAGATCGAGGGACGTGATCGTTCCCCTCTATTCGACATTGGTGAGGCCGCATCTGGAGTACTGTGTCCAGTTTTGGGCCCCACACTTCAAGAAGGATGTGGATAAATTGGAGAGAGTCCAGCGAAGGGCAACAAAAATGATTAGGGGACTGGAACACATGAGTTATGAGGAGAGGCTGAGGGAGCTGGGATTGTTTAGCCTGCAGAAGAGAAGAATGAGGGGGGATTTGATAGCTGCTTTCAACTACCTGAAAGGGGGTTCCAAAGAGGATGGCTCTAGACTGTTCTCAATGGTAGCAGATGACAGAACGAGGAGTAATGGTCTCAAGTTGCAGTGGGGGAGGTTTAGATTGGATATTAGGAAAAACTTTTTCACTAAGAGGGTGGTGAAACACTGGAATGCGTTACCTAGGGAGGTGGTAGAATCTCCTTCCTTAGAGGTTTTTAAGGTCAGGCTTGACAAAGCCCTGGCTGGGATGATTTAACTGGGAATTGGTCCTGCTTTGAGCAGGGGGTTGGATTAGATGACCTTCTGGGGTCCCTTCCAACCCTGATATTCTATGATTCTATGAAGGTGCCGTGGCAGACAGTAAATGAATCCAGTCCAACAAGCTGCCAGCAGAGACCACCAGACTAAATCTGCCCCTAACGAATAAAGAGTTTTGTGATGCCAGTGGCAGTGGAGTCCTTACCTGGGTGACAACCCCATGAGGTTAGCCTTCAAAATCCAAGTAGGCTTCAGTCCCAGGGCCATCTCTGAAGTGGGGGCGGTGTGCGGTGCAGAGCACGAACTGAGGACTAGCAATAGAACTGGCCGCAGGATCAGTAGCTGTCTCTGACCTGAGAGGCCTCAGCTATTGCCGCATCCCTAAAGCAAAGAGCTGTTCACCTTGGGGGATTATAAAATGTGTCTTCTGTAACTTGTCAGCTCATTCACCCGGTACTCAACTGCAGGCTCTCCCTGTCCCCTCCGATGTGCCTTGAATTTAGCTAGACACAGATTGGGTTAGTGGATGTCGGCGTGGGCGTAGCCGGCGTCCTGCAGCAGTTCCCATTGCAATCAATCATGTTTCTCTCTCAGATTGCTGCTCGTTCTCTCTGCACACAGTTACAGTTATTCTAATAATTTGCCCTTCCCCCATGCCTTGCACACAACCCCCACCAAGGACCTTGCAAACCTTTAGCACCTTTTGGCCTTGTCTACCCTAAAGAAAATTATGCCAAAATTCCCCACTGGTTGCTAACATGGATTGAGCTCTGTCAGAGGTACCACCACTGCCGGGAACCTGGGGTGACAGGCTGCCAGTCGCCACTGTGGGTCTAACCACCACTTCATCTAACACTGCTCAGAACAAATCTTCACAACATGGTACTTAAAACAGCAACCAGCAACACTCGGGCTCCTAACCAGTGGAGCTGAAGTAGGGTGAGGAACATAGATATAGACATTAAGGGTACGTCAGCACTGCAAAAAAACACCCTGCAGCAGTGGGTCTCAGAGCCTGGGTCACGAGACTTGCTTTGTGGAGCTCGCACTACGGGGCTAAAGATAGCGGCCCAGATGTTCCCACTTTGGCAGGCCCCGAGCTCTGAAACCTGGCCAGGGAGTGGGTCTCAAAGCCCAAAGCTCAACTGACCCAGGCTCTGAGACTTGCAGCTTTGGAGGGAGGTTTGCAGTGTAGATGTATGCAGAGACTCACCCTCCTGGGGGGGGGGGGGTCAGTAAGTATCAGCAGATGAAGAAGCAGACACATTTTGAGGCAAAATGACTTGCCTAGCAAAACCCAATGACTCCAGGGTAGAGCTGCGAGTAACAGCGCTGGCCCCCTGACCTGTTCTCTAACCACTGGTCACAATCTTCCCCATAGCTGGGACTAGAACCCAGCTCCAACTTTCAAAACACATATTGGACCAACTCTGCCCTGATGCCACTGCCTTGGCTTTGGTGGAGTGACCCCAGGGACAGGTCTGGTGCTGGGTCTGCTTCAGATTCCAGCCAGGTGGAGTCCTGATGATACTATTCTCAAGGCAGGACTGCTTCCTCAGCGAATGTGCAGTGCTATCTCCATGGACAGAGAAGGAGACCCCAATTAGAGCCAACTGATGGTGGAACTCTCACAACGAGCAGCGTTGAGTAATAAGCCCCTGAGAACCTGCTTGCCCAGTGCTAAGCTTGTTTAATTTTTAATGTCCTTAAAGGCTCTTTGATGGTCTCCATGCTGTGCACAGAGGAAAAGACGGCCCTAGACTGAGGGTTTAGGCACATTCCCTTTAGAGAAAAGCTTCCACACTGGTGGAAACACTGGATGTGGAGAGGGCAGAATAAAGGAGGGGGGGGCACCTCGGGATTCAATTAGCCTAATTACTGCTTGAGCTCTGTGGCCTGGAAAGTTCAGATCAGCTGCAGGCATAAGAAACAGTGAAAAAAGTGATAGAGAAGAGATCAGACTAGGAGATAAAGATAGTTTGTGTTGACAGAGATTCCATCTTCACTGGTGCCCCCCATTCTCCCGAGCACTTGGCACACACTTCCCCTTCTCGCTAGAGAATCAGGGTGTAGAAGGAACCCTGCTTTCAAATGTGCAGGTTTACATGGCAGGAAGAAGTGAGGCCAGGCTGGACTCTTCCAAAGTGAGGTGTGATTTCGGGTGTCCGGTTTTTCCCGCAGCACTGAGCACCTACCTAAATCAGCCCCATGTATGACACCTCAAGCTGCCGACCAGAATAAAGGAGTTTACTAGCCATTTGGGAGTGTCTCCTGAACCAATGCTCTGTTAGATTTGCTGTCCCCACAGAGAGTCCATAGACAAAAAGCTGCTTCTCAAGGTTCCCCTTTTGTCCTAAACCTGATCTCACCCTTCTCTTTCTGGAGCATGGAACTTCTAAATCAGCAAGACAGAGTCTCTGGGGACACATATTGGGTCTGAGTCTTCTCTCTCTTGTGCTGGCTTTACACTGATGTAACTCTGGTGTGCGTGAGAGAAGCAGCAGATCCATAGTCAGATCCTCAGGCTGAGAAACGCTTGGTGCAGCTGAGGAGATGGGGAGGCAAACGTAGCTCCAAACCACCTTCATTTCCCCCCGCCTCAGGGTAATGCGATCATGCTGTCTGTTCTCACTCATGTGCTTCATCTAGCTGGGAAATGAACTCACCTGCTTCCACAGTTCCAATTACATTTGCCCATCTAAGGACCTCTCAGTGCTTTGCAGGTATAGAGCCATCCCTGTGTAGCAGGTAAGGAGAGGGTGACCAGACAGCAAGTGTGAAAAATCAGGACGGGGGTGGGGGGTAAGAGGCGCCTATATAAGACAAAGCCCCAAATATCGGGACTGTCCCCATAAAATTGGGACATCGGTCACCCTAGGTAAGGAGTTTTACAGGTGGGGAAACAGACACAGCAAGGGGCAGGGACTTACCCATGATTACATGGCAAGGAAGAGCAGAGCTAGGAAGAGAACGCAGTAGTCCCGTCTCCTGCCTGAAGTATTACATCAAAGAGTGGTCACTTTAGATAAGCTATTACCAGCAGGAGAGTGGGTTTGTGTGGGGGGGGGGGGAAGGAAACCTGGATTTGTGCTGGAAATGGCCCTACTTGATTATCATACACATTGTAAGGAGAGTGATCACTTTAGATAAGCTATTACCAGCAGGAGAGTGGGGTGGGAGGAGGTATTTTTTCATGCTTTGTGTGTATATAAAAAGATCTTCTACACTTTCCACAGTATGCATCCGATGAAGTGAGCTGTAGCTCACAAAAGCTTATGCTCAAATAAATTGGTTAGTCTCTAAGGTGCCACAAGTACTCCTTTTCTTTTTACGAACTCCCTAGAGTCCTTGCTTTATTACCAAGTCCTACTCCCTTGGTACGAATCCCACAGGATGTTCTCACCAGAATATTTTCTTCTCCCTGCTCCTCAACCTCCCACTTACCTGTCTGCTTTACGAGATCTGATCAGCAGTTTTTTAATCAGTCTTTTACTAACTGGAGAATGGGAGATCTTGGATGTGAAGAGACACTTATTTATCCCTTACCAGTGGTCTAATGAATAATTTCATGTTTGCAAAAGCTCATTTTGAAATTTGAAGACAAGAGATATATTGCCGAGACGGCTGGAAGACTACGACATTAATTTTGTGCTGAAAGATTTACTTAAAAATTAGATTTTACAATTTTAATGCCTCCATTCTTTTCTTTAAATAAGCTGTGAAATACAGTTAATTAGACTTAAAACCTAGAAGCTTAGACATTTGGGCTTCAGTGTAAGCTACAAAAGAAAAATCTTTTTCACTTGCAAATTAAATCTAAATTCATTTTATGGCTAAACCCTCATTTAAACATATGCAAGCCCCCAAATTGCTATATTATATGTGGTGGGTGTTGTGGGGACATGGTAAAAATGGACAGGGTATTTCTTTCCTCCAGCCATGTTAAGACTGAGTACCGTTTTCAAGAGTACTAAATGACTTAGGAGCCTGATTCCCATTTTCAAAAGTATATTGAAAATAGGACTTAAACTACTAAAACCTTTAGATGCTTTTGAAAATTGTCCAGAGTGTTCTGGTAATAAAATAAGAGACTGGAGCCTAAAGAGTCTGGGATTGGGGGAGTTGAGTCTTCCTGGCCAACACTGTTGTGTAGTATTCCTGACTGCTATTAAGCTATTGCTGTGTTCCATCCCAAAGCTGGCTGGATTTTTATGGGGAATGAAGATACGATGACTCACTGGCACAGAGCCTCCTGCTGGTCATCCTGGGAATTAGCTCTTTTCCAGCTTACAGAGCACCCTCTGCAGGCTAGTGTCTCGCCTGCCACTGGCCCCGTGTCCCTCCCAGACCCCGGTGCCCTTTACCCTGGGGCTCTGTCCCAGCAGTACCCCCACACTCTAGGTTTCCCCTCCCTGGGGAACCCCCAACCCTCTATCCCCACCTTGCCTCAGTGGCTACTGGCAGTCATCATCTAACCCCCGCTCACTGGGGCAGACAGCAGTCTGTAGTGGCCACTCATCATTGGCAAGGGGTTAGAACCTGCTGCCTTTGCCTATCTCTGGGCTGCCCCAGTACCTTTGTAGACCTTCACCAAGGCCTGCAGCCTGGGGTTTTACCAGTCTGGAACTCCACAGCTCCCTCTGCCCTTCCCCAGGCACTACTCCACCTCAGGTACCTTGCTCCCAGGCAGCCAGCCCTTCCCACTCCAGGGCTAGAGTGAGACTCCTCCAGCTTCTGGCCCCCAGCCCTCTTATCAGGGCCAGCTGTGGCCTGATTGAGCTGGCCACAGCTGTGGCTGCTTCCCCCATCAGCCTAGCCTTTCCCAGCTGCAGCCCTCTCCAGGGCTACTTTAACCCCTACCAGGCCGGAGCAGGGTGACCACCCCACTACATAGCCTTTCCCTAACACACCAAGGTGTTATGGAGCCTGGCTGGTTAATGCTGGTGAAATGCTTTCGATCTTTGCCTCCGTCTATGCCAGCCCACGGCCCTCGAAAAGTCCTCACCATGGCTCATGCCAATGCGACGCTACTAGTGACAGCAACAGCTGAAGCACAAGCGTGGGCAAGGTGACAGGACTGTGCTGTCTAACCCTGACCAGGGTAAGAGCTTGCAAAATTATGCTTCAACAGCAGCAGCTGCAGGCCCCCTGTCGGCAAGGGGCACTCCTATCCTTGGGGGAGCCACACCTGTGGGGGCAAGCGTGGAACAGTTTACCAGTAATTCCTCTCTCTCTGTTGGGGTTCACACTCTTCAGACACAGGGGTCCCGCTGTCTCAAGATGATGCTTAACATCTCTTAGCCCAAGTTCTGGGTCTCCTTCCACCAACGCAGCTATTGTGCCAATCTCTGTATGAGGGCTCCCATTACCAGCCACAGACTATCCTGCGCTGAGTTCCACCGAGTGCATTTAATTACCCCACACCTGCAGAATCAGATGTGTGCAGAGAAGGGGAAAAAAATGAGAGAGAGAGAGAAAGCCTTTGACTCATTAGCTGAATATTAAATTCCGGAGTTCGAAGCTGATGGGATTTATAATAATGAATTAATCCCACAGAAGAAGACAGGTTTTTAGCTACTTGGTTATTAGCTGCCTGGGGAGGAAAGGAGACCCTGCTGTGCAGATGTGTGGCATTAAGTTATTCCTCTTACACCTGGTGCATGCTGTGTGTTCCTTGTTTCGGCAAAGAACAGCCTTGTAGGAAATATCCCCCTGCATTACCCCTGACAGGACTCCATTCCTCAGGGCACTGTCCCTAGGCAGCTCAGCCTGAATGTGTGGGCCATGGCACAACTGTAGGTCTGCAGTTTAAAGTAATGTTCTAAGTCTGGGGGTTCCAGGTTGTGTGACCACAAATTCTGTAGTAGGGGGAGACGAAAGTAGAGTTGATGTGCGGTATCATGAGGCCTCCATTCTTGCCTCTTCCCTGTTCTAATTTTCTTGGGTCCCTTCTTCCCCTCTTATTTCATTGTCTCTTGAAAGCAACCCTACTGATTATGAAAATGGCATCTCTACTAGGAATGGGTGAACCTCCTACGTTTCAGATAAATGCCTAGAAGTTTGGATGCTTCACTGAACTCTCTGAACCATTTGTGTCTGCAAAACTGGGCTGGAAATCTTGTAAAAAGAGGTTTTCCTGAGAGATTTCTGGTGCTTCCAACTGGGAAAACTGCCAGAGCAGTTTACGTCTGTGGTTCCTTTCATTGCAAGAATGGTCTATGGGTGTATATATGTAAATAGCTGATAGATTCCAGGATAATAGCTCAAAGATGGTGCTAAAGATATGTAGCAGAGTTCTTGGGTTTTGTAAGACCAATCAAACTTGTTACTGAGTGTACTGCAAATGGCTTCCTCTGTGCAACTCTTGACACCTACCACTATAGGAAATCTGTGTTAGAGCCAGGAACAGAACCTAGATTGCGAGTACCAGTCTAATGCTTTAACCACAATCCTTCATCTGCCCACCATTTAAATGCTCCTTCAACCCGACCATCCCTTTTTCATTGTTGCTGTTTCATGTCTGTCTACTTTCGCCTGCCTTTTTCTTTTAGCCAGAAAGGTTAGACTTACAGTTACTTGCATCCAGCTTCCATCCAGGACACACTACATAATCCGTTGTCTACAGCCAAGCTCTAAGATACAACTGCATTTGCTCCAATCCCTCAGACAGAGACAAACACCTACAAGATCTCTATCAAACATTCTTAAAACTACAATACCCACCTGCTGAAGTGAAAAAACAGATTGACAGAGCCAGAAGAGTACCCAGAAGTCACCTACTACAGGACAGGCCCAACAAATAAAATAACAGAACGCCACTAGCTGTCACCTTCAGCCCCCAACTAAAACCTCTCCAGCGCATCATCAAAGATCTAAAGCTTATCCTGAAAGACGATCCCTCATTCTCACAGATCTTGGAAGACAGGCCAGTCCTCGCCTACAGACAGCCCCCCAACCTGAAGCAAATACTCACCAACAACCACACACCACACAACAGAACCACTAACCCAGGGACCTATCCTTGCAACAAAGTCCGATGCCAACTCTGTCCACATATCTATTCAAGTGACACCATCATAGGACCTAATCACATCAGCCACACCATCAGGGGTTTGTTCACCTGCACATCTACCAATGTGATCTATGCCATCATGTGCCAGCAATGCTCCTCTGCCATGTACATTGGCCAAACCAGACAGTCTTTACGCAAAAGAATAAATGGACACAAATCTGACAACAGGAATCATAACATTCAAAAACCAGTCAGAGGACACTTCAACCTCCCTGGTCACTCAGTAACAGACTTAAAGGTAGCAATTTTGCAACAGAAAAGCTTCAAAAACAGACTCCAATGAGAAACTGCTGGAATTAATTTGCAAACTAGATACCATTAATTTGGGCTTGAATAGAGACTGGGAGTGGCTGGGTCATTACACAAATTGAATCTATTTCCCCATGTTAAGTATCCTCACACCTTCTTGTCAACTATCTGAAATGGGCCATCTTGATTATCACTACAAAAGTTTTTTTTCTCCTGCAGATAATAGCTCTTCTTAATTAATTAGCCTCTTAGAGTTGGTGTGGCAACTTCCACCTTTTCATGTTCTCCGTATGTATATATATCTTCTTACTATATGTTCCATCCTATGCATCCGATGAAGTGGGCAATAGCTCACGGAAGATTATGCTCAAATAAATTTGTTAGTCTTTAAAGTGCCACAAGTACTCCTGTTCTTTATGCGGATACTGACTAACATGGCTGCTACTCTGAAACCAGTTACATCTGATCCATTCCTCTTGGCTTATGCTGAATGAACTCAGATGATCTCATGTATGATCAATATTTAAAGTGCCTCGCTCTGGTTCTCTGCACAAAAAGTGTGAGAGAAGCATTGCTTGCACTATAATGGATTTCAGATCTGGGCACAGATTGATGGATGGGCCAGCCTTTTAGTGCAGAGACTGATGAAATGGCAATTCCAGTTTGCAGGACTTAATTTAAAAGACTTCCCACCCTTCCCTCTATGACAACCTGCTGGAAGAAGGGGAGACTGCAAAAGGGAGACAGATTTTCTGAATGCAAATCTGCAGAATATAGAAACAGATATTGGGGGAGAACTTTAAATCAGAGATGGGCCCAAACCAGACTGGTCAGATCCAGTCAGATCTCAACTTTCTCACACCTCAGCACTGTTGAGGTCAAGGGTTCTGATTCAGTCATTACAGAGACAAAGGCTAGGCACAAAGCTAGGTGTCCTGATCTGAAATTCCCAAATTTCTGAGCTGTTTGTACATGGCATTTTGGTGTGGGGCTGTTTCCACTTTAAACTGAAATATTTAATTAAAAGCACAATCAGTGGGCCAGATCCCTTTATGCTGCCCCAGTGACACAGGGGGCTGGAAAGCTAACCCTAAACTGGCAGCTCTGGATTCCCCTGACACTGGGGACAGGGATGGCATAGACTTAACCAAAGAATTGGGGAGCCCAGAAATGCTCAGAATTCAACCAAGCAACTCTTCCCCAAAGAATGTAATAATCCCAAATATTAAAAGTACTTCCACTGAGCTGTTAACTAGACCAGCCATTTACAGCCTGATAACCCCCATGAGCCACATAAGTTACACCGACGTAAGTGCCAGTATGGACAGAGCTATGTCGGTGGGAGAGCTTCTGCCGTTTGGGGGGGCTGGAGTTAAGCCGACAGGAGCGCTCTCTCCCGTCGGCTTAGAGTGGCTACATTAGAGAGCTTGCAGCAGCGCCGCTGTAAAGGCTCCTGTGTAGCCGTGCCACTCCAGATAAATGATTCACGTTCTGGAAATAGCAGGAGTTTAGGGGCCGCCTTATTATTTATGATGAGCATGCTTGGAGCTACATTGTGTTTGGCACTGCACAGACTGAGTAAAACGCAGATCCAGCCTCCGGAAAAGTTAATACTCTAAGTAGACAATACAAAGAAGTCTCCTTCTCCCCATTTTAAAGATGGAGAAGGGAGATGCAGAGATTACAAGATTTGCCCAAGGAGTCAGCATCAGAGTTGGGTCCTCTAACTCCCAGCTCAGTGTCCAGCTTCTCAGCCATCTTTCCTCCCTTCCTCATGCACCCGCAGCTCAGTACATTACCTTTACATTGCTCCAGGGGGTATGTGGTAGGAACCCACAGACTGGCTATTCTGTATGTACAGACGTATCCACACCCTCATTGAGATGCCTCCTCAAGTGACAGTGAGCCATGCTGAGAGCTAGTGCACCTTATTGCTGAGCCCATGAAGCTTTGGGAATCAAAGCAACTCTCCCAGTAAGGGAGCTCTTCACAAGTGGTGGATTAATTGACTGAAAACTTCTAATGCCAGATGGGTTGCATAGGCATTTTAATAATTCCGGAGGTGAAATTAATCACTGGCTCCTGCTCTTTCATGCTGTCTCTGAGGCACTTTTTAAATTCCACGGAGAGTTCCTGGGTGGTCTATTTTCCATGGGTAACTTTACCTTTCGACCCCAATTAAATCTGATTCCCACCTATTTTGTGGGAGGCACCTGTTGAAATACCATCTCTGCTTGGCCATAACTCAAAACAAAAGTCAGTCCTCCGGAAGCTGGGTTACCTGGACACCGTATAGGTCTGTGATTTCATATGGCTCTGGGATGTTAGAGCACACCCTGTATCTTGGGGTGAAGAGAGGGGACGCTAAAGGCAGAGTGACTGAAAGATGTAGTAATCTCCTTAAATATAATGCCTGCGGTAGCGTCTTACTGCTTCATTAATGTACTCACCTGAGATATGTCAAATAATTAAAAGAGAAGGGGAAAAACAAGCCTATGGATTTATTCTAGTGCTTTTATCTTCTCTAGCGTCTTCTGCCCAGGAAGCCGAATATGTTTTATTGGCACTGATTAATTAATCCTCACTAATCCCCTTGTGAGGTAGCCAAGTGGTATTATCCCCATTATGCAGAAAGGAAAACTGAGACCCAGAGCAATATAACACAAGTCTGTGTCAGACCCCAGCACACATTCATACACAAAAAGAGCACACATGCACTACACCCATGGCATTAAGATCATTATTATTAGATTATATGAACACACTGGAACAATCTCTCCTGGAATGTCTCGCCTCATTCTTCCAAGCCCAGGGGCTCGGCTCCTTCCTGGGTGTGGATGGGAGTGAAGTTCCATGGATATTATTTTTTCCATAAACGGCCCCCATCAATGAGGAATCAATATGGTCTCCTTACTTGAAGGAACGTTTCAGTAATCCTAACTGGTCACTATGGCAACCCCAGCAGCTTCAGCTTCCCATGGTCTCAATGAAGAGACAGTGAGATGAGAGTGAGCCAGATAGAGGTTAAGCCTATTTATTGTATAATGCTCTGCCTTTGATATCACCTAGATCCACATGCTAAGTACCTGGAAGGAAACAAAATCCTGTGTAAATTAGAATGATACCATCCAATCCTCTCCTCATTCCCTGACTAGCTGGAGACGATAAGACTATTGTCTGAAGGCTTGGGGTCTCCGCAGCTGCCTGACCTCTCTTCGTCTTCCCAGCTAATAGAGTTTCCTCAACTCCCTAACTTTGCTGGGATTTGAAAAGTGAAAGTCCTAGCGACTCGCATGGACACTGACGTTTATCATGCTGGGACTTCGGGACTGAGTCTTGGCTCATGTCTTGTACAGGGTTGAGTGCATCTTTGGAGCTTTAAACAGGCAAATAAATAATCACCTATCTCTGCCGCTAATCCCTCCTGCCTGGGATTGGCAAGACACGTGGCCAGCTGGGGCTTCGCTTTTTCTGCTAAACCCCATTTGTTTCATTATTACTGTATCCTCCCTGCCCATCCTCCTCTGTCTCATCTACCCACTGCATTTCCCCCACTCCTTGGGCTTCATTCTTACTTACGCCGGGCCTGAGTCTGCTGCCCTGAGCCTTGGTCCGTAGTTCACACCGGAGCAATGCTACCCAATTGGAAGGCAGTATTTTGAATGCACTTTTCACTCACATTGCACTAGTGGAAATGGCTGCACAAGGTGCAGGGAAATGGAGAACCTGGCTGTAAGGATCAGGCCTTTGTCTGCAGCTATATTGTACGGCCTAAAGCCTAAGGCCTTCGTCTGCAGCCAGATTAAAAGAGCAGCTGAGCAGCAGCCATTAGCTGAGAAGCAGGAAGACACAGCCGCACATTCCATGTAAATTAGATTAAAACAAGATCAGGGTAAGATCAGGCTGTTAAGAAGGAGACCCTGTCCTAATAGCACCCACTGTCACCAGATGAAGAAACAGGTCTTAAGATGGTTAAAGAAAACTTAGTTCAATAGCATTCTGTCTAGCAAGAAATCACTTATCAATAGTTGTGGTTGTGAAATCCTCATTTCTTATTGTTTTGTCATTATGGTCCCCACTTCCCTATTGTTTGTCTGTATGGTCTCTGTCTGGTTCTTTGATTGTTTCTGTCTGTTCCATAATTAGTTTTGCTAGGTGTAAATTAATTAAGGTGACGGGGTAGGATTGGTTAGAGAATTTTGTTACACTCTGTTAGGATTGGTTAGTAAAATTTTAGTATAATGATTGGTTAAGGTATAGGTTCACCCCAGGACTCAAGTTGCACTATGTAAAGTGGAGTCCAAAAGGAAGTTCTTTGGGAACCAACTCCAAGGCTCAGCCCCAAAGATCAGAGCTGCCAGACCTCAACATTCTGCCAATGACATTATGCAGAAACTAGGGTCCCCCAGATGGACCTGATCCTGACTGGCCATCAAGAAAAGTTCATCTGTCTTATTGGGAGTGGTGAGCAGTGTATGTGTAGCATGTGCAGTCTGTTTTTGGTGGTTGTTAATAAAAAGAGGATAAGGATGTTACTGTGTAAGGCTCTGTAAGGGAGTGGACTCACCCCTGCGGCGCCTCCTGCTAGTCTTGGTCGGGAATTAGCTCACCAGGCTCTGGAGCGCCCTCTGCAGGCTGGTGACCCACCTTACCGCTGGCCCCGCATCCCTCCCAGACCTGGTGCCTCTTGTCTCCTGGATGGCTGCCCCCAGGCAGTACACCCAGTGTCTCTCAGGGTTCCCCCCAAAGGTAACCTCCACCCACTATCCCCACCTTGCCTCAGTGTAAGGCTACCTCCAGTCATCAACTAGCCCCTTGTATCGGGGGGCAGACTGCAGTGTAAAAGCCACTCATCACTGGCAAGGAGGGGTTTGGACCTGCTGCCTCGACCTACCCGTGGGCTGCCCCCTATGCAAACTCGGTACCTGCCTGGCTTTCTACGAGGCCGCAGCCTGGGATTTTCCCAGCCAGAGCTCCCCAGCTCCGTTGGCCTTTCCCCAGCCCTGCTCCAACCTAGGTACTCTCTGCTCCCTGCAGCCAGGTCCCTCCCTCTCCAAAGGCTAGAGAGAGAGTATGTCAGCTCCTGGCTCACTGCCTACTTATGAGGCCAGCTGAGCCCTAATTGGGGCATGGCCCCAGCTGAGCCTACTTCCCGACTCAGCCTAGGCTGCTTGCCCCAGCCCCAGCCCTCTCCTGGGCTATTCTAAGCCCCTCAGAGCAGGAGTGGGTGTCTAACCCGCTATAGGCTCTTTCACTGGTAAAAGGTCCTGCAAACCCACGGGGTTACATCTGAGCCCTAGGAACAGGGAACGGGTGGGTGCCCTAGAGTGTAAGGTTATGCCTGGGCCCTAGGAATGGGGTGAGGGTGGGTACCTAAATTAAGAGGGTTTCACCTTGAGCCCAAGGAACTGGGTAAAGGTGCGTGCCCCTAGAGTGTGTGCGTAACAGAATTTTGTGTGAGTAACCTGTCCTCTGCACTGCGTTGTCGGTACAGGGACGGTCTTCTTCGCTACTTGCCTGAACATGGCTAGCACACTGTGGTCCTCGTCTTTGGCTGGAGTTCTTAAGGATAATCAATATATTAAGTGGGGAGGAAGGTCTTCAGAAGGTGGGCGAGAAGGAAGGTTACATTAAGGGGCAAGATGAAGCATGCAGACCATTCCTCCTACCTGAGGGCTGATACAGAGCAGGCTGTTTCTGTCTAGGTAACCTGACAGCCCCCAGGGGAAACTACCTACTCAGGTGCTTTGACATCCAGCGCTCAGCTGGGTCCCTTCTGAAAAAAGCAACTCTCCAGCTGTTCTGTGCATGCAAATGGATTCCTTTCTTCTGTTAGTAAATAAGGCAACAAACTTTCATTTTCCAAAGAAGAGAGCGAGCATTAGAGACCTGGAGTCACCAGAAGTTTATTTGAGTTGAAAGAGGAGAGAGAAGCATGTGGCATTTATTTAGAAAACAAACAAACCCACCTTCCCCAGAGAAGAACTGGGAAGATAAGCTGGGGGTGTTTGGATTGAAAAAGCTCAGAAGGAAAAGAGGAATCCAAGGGGGAATTTTAATACAAGAAGAGAAAGAAAATTCTTCATATTTAAATCTGAAAAGGACACTGAGGGATTCAGCAGCCAGAGAGAAAGAGACGCTTTGCGAAGTCCCTCAAAAGAGAAGAAAGGCTATGCAGCCACTGCCTTGTGATAAATTATACATCATGCAGGATGGTCTCTTTGCACAGGGCTTGGATGGCAGGTATTAGTGAATTCACACCAGCTCTGGAATTTTTTGTCAAAAACAAGTTAGTCTTGCATGTGTTTTACCAGGAGCCAGTTCTTAAAAGGCACAGCGGGTAACTGGCACTAGCCTAAACTAAAAAAGCGACTCAGAGCCCGAGGGGGAAATCTCTTAAAACACATAATTATGAATGGTGTTAAACTATGGAAGACAAAATGATGTCTCTGTTTAGATGCTGGATTTACAGTAAATACCAAGTTCTCCCTGTGGCTGCTGTTGTATTTATTAACATTATTTGAACACATCAGAGGGCCTGCATTCAAACAGCTTCAAACAACAGCAACAAACCATTGCTAGATGCCTCTGAGACCATCCTGGGGCCTGAACCCTGCCCCACAGACAGACATTAACAGCAGTTCAAAGTGCGCATACTTCAGATGTGATGGCGTATTACCCGCACTGTGCACTCGTATTGCCCCGGTGTCAAAGACAACAAAGTGCAGAGACGCTATGAAATGGTCCTGCAGTCTAGTGGGATTTGGGAGCAATCGGGGCTCTAGAACAATGCTTTGCTCTGTCCTCACCCTGCAAACATCTCACTCTTCCATTGCCTTGTCCCCTGACAGACGTCTAGCCCAATGGCTTTTCTTCCATTGCACCAGAGGGCAGAGGAAACCATGTTACCAGATGGATGGTCCCCCTGCAGAGGAGTGAGTGGCTTAGAGAATGCACAGCGAGCTTGGCAATAAACCCAGCTGCAATGGGAGACATCCAGTTCCATGGATAATCATGTTCATTCAGTGGGCACTAGACCATTACGTGAACTTATTGTGCACTGACTAGCTAAGCCAAAGAGACATAACAATGGCTATTTATAGACTAGCTGGTGGTTCCTTGGGCCAGGATCAGGGACCTACTGTAAGAGCCAAGGACAGCCATTGGTCTGGATCCTTACCCAAGACCCCTGACTTCCACTCTACACATGCCAGCTGCCAAGTGGAGTCTGCCTTGCCTGTTGTGGCTTGTTTTTTTTATAGCAGTGGTTGGAGGTCACATGACCTCCATTCATCCAGTGGGCCAGGCCATCTGACATTGCAAAAGTGTGAACCCTGCTTTATAAATGTGCTGCACTCATAGCCACCACATCACCCACAAACATCCCAAATACAAGTATCAGTCAAAAGGACGAGGAAGAAATGCAGCGCAAACTCTGAACCCCTTCCTGCCCCAGACCTAATGAAGAGGAAGAAGGAACCACCACCAACAAACCCCATCCCTGGCTGAAATGGGAGAACCCAAAACTCCTTTAGCCTGTCTGAGCTACCCATTCTACAACCATGAACACAGTGGGTAGTGGAGAAGAATTTGGCTTACAAGCCAAGAATGAGATATAATTCCTCTAAGCAACTGAACAGAGGAACATGTAAACTGCAGTGCATTTAAACAACCAACCCATAGTAGTGAGACCTATTCAACTGTGCAACAGTCCCCAAAGTAATGTAAAACTGGCCTAGACAGAGCACTGGAGTATAGACTGTCGGAAATGTCTCACGCTGGCTATAGGGATGGGGCAAATGCACTATCCCATCTTGAGGTCTTGCACTCTTTGATATATGGTATGTTTGCCATCTTTCAGTTTCATTGAATGTCCCTTGCTTTTCTGTAGGAGACAGCTGAGCAGCTCCTTTCTGCCTCTCTCACACACAGCTTCTGACTTTCCTCAGAATTTCCTCTCCTCTTGCATTGTCCCAGCCCCACAAGGCAACTCCTCTGTTTGTTTTCCTAAAAAGAAAGCATCATTTGATTTCCCCTCCTGAGAGACTGATCTATCAGCTTCCTTTGCTTTCTGACCTCTCTTGATGGCATTCAGCAATGTGAAGATGCCCGGTGCTTGAAACCTTTTAGCAAAACCCTCTGCCCTCAGAAGGGAGGGCAGGCAGCCAAGACTCCCATATGAAGATCTGATCTCTCGCACTCCTGAGCCACATGAGGGAAATGAGCAGTTCTCTCCAATGGGGGCTGCTAGTCATCTTCCTTCCCAGGACAGACAGAGAGAGCTGCATCTCATGCCTCGTCTGGGACCCTAGTTGGTAAGACCTGTTATTCCTTAGGGTGCTATCTCTCCTGCACGCTCTGTCAGGGCATTGGCTTGTTAATCTTGTCACATTATCCCGATGTAATAATCGTTTCTTCCCCCCAGTTTCATTGTGTTGCCAGAGATGACAAAATACATATTCTAATAAGCGCGTTGCTCTGAGGGCCCGGGCCATGTGTCAGCATCAGTTTGCAATCTCACTGGCAGAGGGATCTCAAGATAATAGGAACCTCTTCATCGACAATGGAGCTGGATTGGAGCAATTGAATGTCTGAGGAAGATTACAAGCAGTTATGGATATTGCTTGTCATGCTGCCATCAGCAGACGCCTTTTTCAATTGACTAGTCGCATGTATTTCCGGAATAGGTAATGCCAGATAGATTTACTGTAGCAAAATTAGGCTGTGATGGTCCTCGGCAATGATTTGCAGATGACATTTGTCAATGGAGCTTACAAAGCTTTAACTCTTCCTTCATTGTCTGTTTAATGGTCATCACTGAAGAATCACCCTTGGGATAATTAAGCAACTCTTACCCAGCAAGTCAGTTTTTGCCCTGTGAAACCGCAACAGGCCAGGGAAACTGTTCTGGAAAAGCTCTGTAGGATGCAATAGGGATGAGACCAACAGAGTCACAGAGAAATGCAATTTGGCAGCGCTTCAGGTAACATTAAGCAGCACAGCTCCACTGACTTTGTTGGAGATGCACGGATTAATACCCGCTGAGGAGCTGGCCCATAGAATTTAACAGCGGTTCTGTGCATCCCCTGCTCCCACTGCTTGCCATGGGATCAGTGTTAGGCCCAGTTGCCTGCAATGAGAGTTCAGGTAGCATAGCACCTTGCTGTACCAGGGGCTTATTTGGACTGAAGTGTAAACATCTCTAAGCAGGTCCTGGGGCAAAGAGCACTGGATATGTGGCACAGCAAATGACATGAAGATGGAGGGTTTAGGGCATGCCATTACAGTTCTGATTTGCCTCTGGGATACTGGGTTCCTTATAGGTAAGAGGGCCCTGAATTAGGAATGTGTGTGGTACATCTGATAGGCTTGGACAGATCTCAGAGGCTGCTCCTGAATGGGAAATGATGGCAAGTCAAGGGAATAAGTTCTTCTAATGGATTTACATGCCCTGAAGTTGACTTTGCTGGTCCCAGAGCTATCACCTGCCAAACAGCCGTGCTGATGACTGGTTCCGCCTACTGCAGGAGGCGAGATCCTACCATATCATCTGTGAAATTGTTACTGTCATCCCCTTCCCATCTCCCAGCACAGCCACTTGGCCATCACTGTTCACACCAACATGGAACGGGGTGTGGTGATGGGACAGCTGCATAGCGTCCCCTGTTCCTAAGGTGTGAATCTCTCAGCAGCCCTCCTCTTATGCCTCTCTCTCATTTCTCTCTCACATGCAGGGGAGGGTAGAAATTCCATCCACACTGGGCCTTTTGGCTCAAACTTTATACCCCATCTTAGACAGAACCAGGCCTGGACTGGAAGTCACCTGCCACATCCTCTAGAGGCAAGTGAAAACTCACCCTCTGCTACACACAGGCCTTAGGAGAAAACCCCTCCCCAATGCAAAATGTCCTCATCAAATCACAGCAGGATGAGAGGGAAGCAGACAGGTGCAGACCTCTATCCTTCCAACCTCAGCAATTCCAGGGTTATTCCAGCGCGGTCCATGGCCGTCGGCCACCAGAACAGGGCTCACTCACACCTGCTACCTGGAACTGCGGGGGATGCCACCGCTGGGGTCAAGGGCACAGGCAGAGGCAACAGCTGCACAAACGTCCTCTTGTCCCTTATGAGGGTTTTGATTTTTGCTTTCTCTTCCTGGAGTCTGTTTTAGATATAGATACAGATAGGTTAGCCAGCTAAATACTGACATGCCAGAGGGGCCCTCCACCAAGAGCCGCACCACACTTAAGCATGATAGATGGCAACAGCAGCAGTCATGTGGTCAGGAGGCAAAACCAGAACACCCCGAGGAACCAGAGATTTGTGATCAGATCTTATGTGGGCAACAATCCCATTCATCACTCAGGAACAAGGGAGAGGGAGGGGTAAGGTAGCCTAGGCCCCAAGGGCAGCACTTTTCAGGAAGCTTGTTTAACACTTTTGAGGGCTGAGGCAGGGTGTTTTTCATCCCTCGGACTGAGGCCCTTTGAGCACTGCCCTGGCTGTGAGGAGCCTGTGGGCCTTTTCCTGCTGTTGGAGCTGAGTGTTGCCTAGCCTGAGAGGTCTCTCCATCCACCCCATTCATTTCCCTCTCTCTTTCCTTCTCGCACTTGCTGTCGAATCCAGCCACCTCGAAAAAGCACCTTGCCCTTTCTAAAAGGCATGGTCAGCTCATGTCCTGGCAGCCTCTTTAGCAGAAGCTCTCACTTGCTGCCCACTGATCACAGCAGAGCTGCCAATGCCCAAATCCTCACGTGAGTCAGGAGATGCCCTGTTATTTGTCCCAGCTGCCAAAGTATCTTCCCCGCTCCAATTTTCCTTCCAGCAACACTCAGAGATTTTAAACACATACTCCCTGCCCCTCCCCCCCGTCAGAAATGTTCTGTTCTCTCACAGCTAAGCCTGGAGTTGTCATAAACAGACCGTAGCCACCTGCCTTGATCAGACTTCGATTTCTCATTTGACAGCATTGTTCATATGAAAGCACAGACCCCGGCTTGAAAATTCTCGGTGTGGGTTGCCTCCTCATGTTGCACAGGGGGTGGGGAGTCAGCAGGGGGGATTGGCGTGTTTGCTCTCCTGCAAGGCAGCACTTGAAAATCTCCGAGCCCGACTTCACTGCTAAAAGAACTGGCAGCATCACTGGCAGAGTTAAGGGTGAAGGGCTTGTTGAGGAGGCTCCATGCTGTGAGCTGCAAAGGTCAGCACTCATCTACCGCCTAGCGTGTGCCGGAACGCTGGCAGCCCATGTGGCTCGCAGCTCAGAGAGGCTCTGCTGAGACAGATGGATTATTGACGGCAAGGAACGTCCGCCACGCTGAGGATAAAAGCAGATGCACAATGGTATAAGGGGCCTGGCAGAGAGGGAGGAATCAGAGGGAAGGGAGTGCAGCGTGACAGGCATCTGGACATCGAGCTTTGGCGTCTGCATACAAGAGAGAGCATGACAGGCACTCCCCCTGGAAGGAAAACTTCACGGTATTTGCAGTATGTGCTGAAGAGGAGGGGGAGGAAGGAAGGAAAAACAGATACAGGGCCAACCATGAAACCTGAACGTGAAACCACTCCTATTAACAAGCCCTCTGTCTTATGTGACTGCTCGAAAGAGCCCCCAAATGTCCAGAGCTGTGTTCTGTTCCACTTTCACTCAGTCACTTGCATTGAGCACCTGAGCTCCGCCACCCCCTTGACAGGTCGTTTCAGATTGGTCTGGCTGTATGTGCATAGGAAAGAACTAGTGATGGAGGAATGCAGGAGCCCTTCTTGCTGCGAACCTCAGGGTGCAACAAGATGAGAAGAAACTAGGGTCTTCTGTCAGGTCGGATGTGATGAATCCAGTGCACAGAAGCTACAATCACACCCTCTGCAACCTCTGCTACACACAGCTTCACCGAAGAACTCTAGGCAGATGTGCATAGGCCAGATCTTCAAGGGGTGTCAGTGGTATAGCTCAGGATCTGCCTGCAATGCTCAGGGAACTAGGTGCTGCTGTGTGATAAACCTCACAGCCTCCACACAGCCTGAGCACCCATCTACGGGAATCCACCAGGAACAGGGCTGTACGTGATGAGTCCCAGTGCACCTGGTACTGCCATGGGCCCTTGAAAACTGGGAGCGGCAGTGGCCAGGAGCCAGCAGGCGACCTATGGGGAGTCTTCATGCCTCTTAGGTAAAGGCAGCAGATAGGAGATACACAGTGTCTCCCTCCATCCCAGCTGGCCAGAGGAGCTGGGAGAGCCTCGGGAATTAGTAGTTTGAGTTTATTCGCTCTAGTTTGAAAGTACAGCCCGCCCTGGGGAAAGGGGCTTGACTGAGTGGTTGTTGGGAGTTTGCCCACAAGCTTACACCTTCTCTTGCAGGCTGAAGCATGGTGGTGCAGCCTCCTCCAGGGGAAAATGGCCCGTAAACCTGTATAGTCACTGGTTCACCAGTCACACCCTCATCATCCCGCTTTGCTCTTGGGTGCAGGGAGTCCAGGCGCAGCTCTGCTGTATGGCATACAGACACCATGGCAGGATCCCCAAAGCTGCCTCTCCAAATGTCCTCCCCAGCACGGCAGAACCACGCAGGCACTGTACCCGGGACAAGGGTGGAGGGAGAACAGAGGTAAGATTTCTGCTTTTCACTGTCTTTCCAGCTCCAGCAACCCTGTATGGGTTTAACGAGGGACAAGACGATCCTGCCTCTTCTAGCAGCTACTCTGAAAGGAAGCATGTGACTATATAATGAGAGCTGAGTCCTAGTTCTGGTGCTGTGTCTGGCCAGCTGTGAGACCCTGACAAGTCACTCCCCCGCTCCGTGACTCCACTTCCACTCCCACCCTGGGTCTGTCTTCTCAGCTTTGGCTGAAAGCTCTTGGAGGAAGGGGCTGTTTCTTTCTATGTGTTTGTGCAGCGCCCTGCACAACAGGGCCCCACAAGCTCAGCTGGAGCGTCTCTGTTCTACTGTAACACAAAATAATAAAAATGGATAACAACCCTATTCCTTGGACCCACCTGAAAACCTGATTCAGCCACCAAGTGATGCATTCGTCAAAACAGGATCATTCAATTCCTGACTAAAAGCAAAAGGCAGATGTGATTTAAAATGTCATCCTCTGGGTGTACGGTCAGGAGCCCTATAAATCATTCACCATTACTCAGCAACTGCCATGTTACTTATCTGCAGACCAGCTGGACAAACAGGGGGCGGGGAGGGATAAACTATTTTGAATAGACACGTTGCTTTCTGTTCCATGCTGTCGTTATCCTGTTTTCTGCAGCCCCCTGTTGCAGCAGCAACTCTCCAAAGGTACAAGAAGGAATGGGTGTTGTCCCAAGGATGGCCGGGCAGACAAACAGACCGAAGTGAGTTTTTAAGAAGGCTGTAGACTGGGGTGGGGAGGTGCTTTGCAGAGGAGTTCAGGGAGGCTAAGCTATGTGGAGGGGGCATTTGGAAGAAAGAACAGAAGTAGAGTGGACCAAAGTAGAGTCATGATTTTTTTAAAATGAAAAACGGCTTTTTGGACAAAACAGAAAAATGTCCTGAACAAACAACATCTGTTTCCATAGACGATGTTCACCTTGGCATTGGACAAAGCCTTCTGACAAAAAAAGAAAACAGTGGTGGGTTTATCAAATTTTTTAGCAGTGAGAAAAAACATACCCAGAGCTGCTTTACCCAGACATGACAGAGGTCACGCAGGGTCTGAGAAGAGGTGGGATCTACTGATTAGGGCAGGATGCCAAGACTCAAGATTCTGGGGTTCTATTTCCAACTCTGGTACCGACCCACCATGTGACCTTGGGCAAATCCATCCTCACCCCTCTACCGTGCTCTCTCCATGAGTGAAATGGGGCTATGGGTGCTCAGAAAGGTCCCAGGAGGGCTGAATGAAATCCTGCCTGTGAAGCGCTGAGAGATCCTTAGATGGAACACTACCCTTGGTGTTCACCACTAAATAGGCAGGTCCCTCAGGCGCCCATATGACGCACAGTGAGTGCTGTGAAGATTAACATGCCTTGTCTCCTGCATGGGCTGAGCTTCGAGCCAGAGATGTTCCAACCTGCCTGCAAGGGAAGTCTGAATGCTCTGCTTCATCTGCCAGGGCACATCTGGATCATATGCTCTCTCTCCAAACTGACACTGGGTAGCAGACCTGACATAATTTCTTTCCTGGATGTCCTCATGCTGTACACTGGGTCACAGCCACAGAGGTTGGTATTGCAGAGACTGTGCTGGGTGAGGAGCAGAGGAGAAGCAAAATCCCAGCGCATCCAGCTTGTCAGCAGCCGAGAGCTGGCCGGGGATTTGACTAGAAAAGGAACAGAAGGGGGTGAGAAGTTCACTGTTCAATATTTGACCCATTCAACCCATGGCCTCCCTGTGAGATGGACAGCACGGGAACAGTTTTAGCCAGCTGTGATAGAGAGGCTCTGTGATGCAGACTCAGGCCTGCAGGAACTGGCCTCAGACAGGCAATTACATCACCGGGACTGGATTCTGATGCCCCGACACATGCTGAACAGCACTTTACTCTGCAAGTGACTCTGCTGAGCTCATTGAGGCCCTTCTAGGTGAAAATGAATCCAGGTATCAGAATCTGGCCCTAACTATTAACTTCAGTGGAACGGCTCCTGGAATATGGCGTTATTGGTGTGGAAAAGGACTTCAGCGTTCGAGCTCTTGTATCCTGCAGAAGTACATTATGGAATTTTCAATATCCCTGAAGAAGTTGTCTCCTTAAATAGTTTCCATTGGCCTTACAGAGGTTAGCTATGGCTTAAGAGCGGGTATTGTCACTTAAATTCTCAAGGCAATTCAAATCTTTGGTTTTTCCTGAACCTGAAAGTAGGGAGGTGGAGTAGAAAAAGAGTGTGTGTGTGTGTGTACGTACACCTGCACACTGGTTATGAGGTTATCAAGCAGGAAATACCTCTCTGGGGAACAGAAAGGATATTCCCCTCCCCCCCCGCCCCTTTATACTAAGACTGAGTAAACAGCAGGAATTTGTCCTGAAATAAACAAGACAAGCACTTTTTATAATGTGGGGAATTATATTTACACTTCCTGAGAGCATTAGCACATCCAGGATTGTGTCATGTTTCTCATTAATGAGCTTTTCCATCAAATTCATCTTACAGTAAAAGGGAGCCCTGTTCCACGGTCAGTGTTTAATGAAAGTCAGGTCTCTGGAGAGAGGCCAGCCACTGCATGAGTCCACTCCAGCAAATCTTCGAGACATTGGGGTGAAAAAGAATCAGAATCAATATGCTGCCCTGGTGTGAACAGAAATGTGTCTGTGTAAGCCTGTACTTTCTGGGGATGTCTGTCCACACGTGCTTAATCACTGAGTGTAATGCTTAGTCATTCTGCATACGTGTCTTCTGTGCCTGTTGCCATGTGTATCTTTATCAGTTTGCCTCTATTTCTATGTGTGTGACTGTCTGAGTCTTTGTACACGAGTATCTCTGTCTGTATTTATGTCAATCTGAGCATGCTTCCTTTTTGCCCATCTCTCTCTGTACATCGTAAGTCTGTGTGTGCATATGCATCTCCACCTGGCACATGGCTTCCCAGGACTGGCTCCACGCTAACTGGGAGAAGATGGACTTTTCCATATTTTTACATTAATGAACAGATGTGTGTCTCTCCAGCAGTCTGACCCTCATGGGCCAAGACAGCTCTCAGCAACTGCTGAAGCTCTTCTCAGCACAAATGCGAGGTGTTTAATAAGGTGTCTAAGTGCTTATAACAGGAACTTCTAAGGTCTGCAGGTTCTTTTCTTTTAAACCATGTGGGACCCGATTATAGTGGATGAGCATTCTCCCTCCAATCGCAGGCAGCTCAATTCCCGGCTGGCAGATCAGACGGTGGTGGGTTGACCCTCCTCTGATTATTTACAGAGAAATGAGCTCCGCAGCCACTCACTTAGAAGCAGGTGCCAGGCTCCTGTACTGACTTTTTTTGGAACCATCTTTTATTAAGCTTCTCCGGATAGAGATCTACTTTCTCCTCACTCTGCATTCATCGCGGTTACACCTGCCTTGGAAAGGAGCTGCCCAGAGGAGTGAAAGCTTGGGTTCATTTCATTGCTGCTGCCAGCAGTTCCTCTGCTGAAATACCTGAACCCACACACTTCACTGACCCTCTGCACATCCCCACCCCCACCCCCGATGCCCCCTGCAACTGAGGTAAGAAATGCACAGTTCTGGAGAGCCCTGAGCCATACAACAGGAAAGGCTTGGTCAAATCAGGGCAGAACCATCATCCCCATTTGCAGAGCAGGTTAAGGTGACTCACGGAGAGGGAGGCTCCTTCCACAGCCTTCCGATGCAGATAGAGCCACAAACAGGTCCCCGATCCACCTCCTGAGTGCAGACTTTCAAGACCAGTCACTGCCTGGGGACGCATGGCTTCCTAAGCCCTTTAACCCTCTATGCATCCACCGACCACTCATGCTTCCACTAGTTTGGGCGGCAAGAAATTCTTTTATCATCCTGCTGTCAGATAACCCTCAGTCACCTGACCCCTGTAGGGCCTACAACTCCCTGCTCCTCTCTTTAAAGGGCCAGACTCATAACAGCGATGGGCTCCAGTGCAGGGCTACCGACCCTGTGACAGATACAAAGGGGTCAGGCAGACTGAACATTACTGGGGCTTTATGGTACAGGGATTGAGGAGCATCAATATTCTGTAGGACCATTTGCCACATGCATGGTGACTGTTAACTAATTAATGACTTGGTTAATTAGTTGCTATTGTAATGGTACGAGGTAAACGCAGGGTTATGGCATCTGTCTTAAAAACCCAAATGGTTAACAGGAAATATTCATTTTGTTCCTATTAAATGTAATTACCCACAAATCTGTGGGAGCCTGTTATTTCCATCTAATTACAGGGCATTTAACAAATAAACCAGCGGGAGGGTGGACTCCACAGGGGGGTAGGAGTAAGTGCTGTGCTGCTTACGTTGATACTGCTGTGAGAGGCTCAGAAGGGGGCAGGTGGTCCCAGATTACATAAGGGCCAGGAGAGTCCTGCACTCAGTCTGCTGGGGCACTCTTAGCGTGAGTGCAGCTAAGAGAGGCAGAGAACATTCAGTCATGCAACTTGCTTTTCAAGAGCAGGCGTCCCCAGCCTGCCCCTCCCCACACCCAGCTCCTCTCCCATCCCCATAAAAAGGGAGACAGAAAAACAATTTCAATCCTAGTTTTCTATTCGTTAATTGCATTTATTTATATCTATGGAGCTGGCGTCGAAAGGCTCCTGTTAGGGATCGGGGTATGCTATAAGCACTGTGCACACTGATTTTTTTAAAAGAGGTAGTCCTTGCCCTCAAAGAGCTTACAACCCCAGCAACAATCGAGCACAGAAGGGGGATGAAATGGACGAACAGGCTGAGATGGAGAAAGGGGTAACAGCAAAATTAATGTATCTTAGCAGCACAAAGAGCACGGGTCATTCTAAATAAAGTCTCAGAAGAGTCGAGGGAAAGCAATTGTAACAGGCTTTGAAAAAATACCTTTTGTGTTGGGCAATCACCCTGGAAGAGTGACCCACTCTGAGATCATCAATTCCAGGCAAAGTGGTTTTACAATAACACTATGAATAAGGTGCCAGATACCATGGTGACGGGTGCAGTATAAGAATCTGAATAGAATAGAGTAGAACAAATTCCTGATGGTCCTCTCGTGTCTATCTTACAAACAGGGAATGCGGAGTTTGATTTGCCTTACACAAAGACCTGGCATAAGGCAGCACAGACCAGTGACTTTCCTGGAATAACACCAGCTCCTTGGAATAACACCAGCTCTGAATCTGACCCATAATTTCCAAGCTGGCAGATATTGGCTGCTTTCTTTGCAGCACACACATGCTTTGCACAACTCAGCAAAACAAAAACCCTTCTTCTGAAGCACAGGTCCACTGGCAAGTGGTTATCTGCAATTCCTCCCACTCCACCTGCCCATGGGATCACTAGTAGCTGAGCAGAGACACTCAAAATCTATACTCCTTTCACTTGTGACATGGCAAGACCCTAGATCCTAATGATCTCAGACCCAGGACTGTAGATTGGATAGAACACCAAGTCCCAGCGATTGCACACTTATCCTCCAAACCACCCAGTCAACCCTGACGGGACCTCATTTCATTCATGCCAGCACATGGCTTGGAGCACTCAGCATGCCAATCCACGCCAGCGGAATGGGGCATAAATCAGAGCGAGCACATTCTATCACCTGATTGTTTGATTGTGTCAGGTTTGATCAAGTTGGGCCTGAGTGCTTGACTGTTTACAGGGTTGATTTAGAGAATCCAGCAAGAAGAACAGAGGCAGTTTGCAGCTGTGCGGGAGGAAGCTCAAAGGAGACAGCAGCAGTCACATACCAAGATGATGGGCACAGTATAGATGGGTAGACATGGAGATGGATAAATACATAAGAGGATGAATAGAGAGAGAGCCCTGTAAGGGGATTGATTGACAGACAGATAGTACTGCACACAGATAATACAATAACCATTTAGAATCTTGACTTTATTTTTTATCAAAGAGCTGTAATAAAGAAGGGAAGGAGATGAGAGCGTGTGCCTGCGTGAAAGGGCCAGGAGCACTCAATAGACAGTAAAACTGGGATATGCGAGTTGGCTTATCAGTATCACACCTCTCTGCCATGGTCTCTGGTGTGGGAACGACGCCAAAGGTAAACAAACCTGAACACTGCTGAAGGCATGGCTCCCGCACTCTCACGAGCCAAAGTTGAATGTCCTGGAGCTTTATGAAGCTACCACAGTCAACCTTTTGCCAACTAAATCCCTAGATTGAGAAGTTACGCTGTCTACCATGTCCTCAAGGCCAGACAAGGCCTCTAGCAGACCACAAGAGGGGGTGAATCCCAGAGCTGAGAGCACTCCTCCCTCAGGGAAGTCCTAGTTTCCAACCCAGAAGGTCATCCTTGATGACAGCCAAAGCAGCCTACCAGCTGAGCACCCATGACAGGTTGAGGCATGGGTGTGGGCCAGTCATTGAGCATTGGGCCCCAAACCATTTACCATTATTATTATTTATCTTAGGCCAGTGCTTACTGTCCCCAGCTGAGGTCAGGGACCTATTTTGCTAAGTGCTGTGAAAGACAGTCCCTGCCCAAATGAGCTTACAATAGAAGCAGACAGAGACAGACAGAGCGGGAGAAAGGATGTGTCATTATCTCCTTTGTACAGGCAGGTGTGAGTGGGACATCATGGGTGCCCAGGCCCACTGTACATGAGTGAATCGCACCCATATTAAGCTGTGAGTTAATCTTTGTTTGAGAGAAATTCCCTTCCTGTTGGAATGTGTCTTAAACTTTTCTCCCTGTCCCTACCCCACCACCCCCTGATCCAGAGCAAACCACACAGGCTCCAAATGAGCATACGCTGCAAAGCCATTTGCTTCCCCTAAGACGCATCTGTGAATATTCATGAAGCTGTGTTTCTGGGATCACACATTCATCTTTGCCTGATTTACAGCCCCCATTTCCCCCTCGAAGAGCTGGGATATTTATTTATCGTCTCTCTCTTGCCTTATCTCCCAGCCGCTGTTCTTCGAATAGGCTCCCCATCCCCATAATTCTTCAATTGTTATGGAGATCGATTCTGAAGGAATCAGGCTAGGAATCCTGGCAGGACAGCAAGGAGGTGGGTGAGGGGGTGAGATGCCAGCCCTTCCTTCCTATCCTGTGTAAACAGACTGCGGCCACAGCAGTTCTTCAGCCACCTCTGGCTTGGGGTGACCTGTTGTGGCATTATGTAATGCGTTTTAATGTGACTGAGGGGAAGGAAATCAATATCTCTTTGTTTTGCCCAGTTGTTACTAGTTCTTAATGTCAGGCGTTTCTCGCCAATGTGCTGTGGTCCCAGGTCTCACAGCTGGTTCTGATTAATGGTCTGAACACTGGTACCCAGGATCATCTCTGGGTCACAGCCACTCCAAAACAGTGCATTCAAATGGCAGTGTTGTTATCCAGGGGGCAACTGTGTTTTTTATTGTGGGCCTCTTCTCCCCTCAACATGCTATAGCATTTCCGAAATTGGACAAACAGATCAGTACTTGGGTCCCCAAATGCCTGTATGTTAGCAGCATTCCTGGCACCTTCCTTCCTGGGACAGTCTGTAATGCTTGCAAGCTTTTTATTTTAAAAATTGTTACATTTCTCCATGCACAAAGAGCAGCAGATATCTGCAGTGTGAATGAGCTTTCTTTTAAACTGAGAACACCACATGAAGAAGGACTCATAAAATATCCAGAAAAGAGCACTTTGTGTGTGTCTCCATCTATCTGCTATGGATCAAATGCAAAATGGCTGCCTCTCTGCAGACAGCAGAATCCTAAGAGATTTAAAGTTTCAGTACAGGAAAAACAAAGGCATAACAGTTCCTAAACGTGCCGAAAATTTTCACAACGAACACGCAGCCTGTATCACATGTCGCTGTATTTCCATGAGAGCCAGCCTGTGCACACTTCAGGAAAGCCCATGGTAGGTGCAGTTCTCTGTACTGCAGCAGCAGTTCAGTCCAAATTAGCATCAAGGTTATCAGGGGTTACTCTCCTATTGCAGCTAATGAGTTGTTCAGATTTTTCAGTGTTTACCTGGGTTGTTGTTGCTGACTCACAGCTCCGAGGCTGTGGTTTATCACAAATGCTAGCCTGACCTGACTTGACATGCTTCAACCATCCATACATACACAGTACTCATGTCCATGGGTTGAGTTTCCATGCTCTCTCTCTTTTAGCAATGGGATTCTAGCACCAGAGTCTGTATGAGTTTCACGTCCCTGGTGGCCCTTTGCATTTCTTCCTATGATGCTGTCATGAGAGATGTATGGTGAACGTTTTAAAATGTCAGCGCTTTCTCCATTGCTGCATCCAGGAAAGCAAACTGATGGGAAATTCCCCTTGTCTTTTGCATGGCAACCATGTTCCATTGAGAGAAAATGGGGGTGCAACTTTTCAAAGGACAGTCACAGACGAGCAGCTGATAAACCAAAGCATGTGTCATGGGCTGCCTTTTCTGGACTCTCAAGTGGCACCAAACTGGACCTCTTGCTCAAACCATTTTCCATCCCAAATATAAGCTCAGAGAGCCAAACCCGGAACCCATACTCACTCCAGACCCCTGACTGAACCTAACCTGACCCCAGTGGGTAAGAACTGAGGGAGGCAGTCACGAGTTGACACCTCCAATTTGCAGCTCACTCTTACTCATGTTTGTATTGCCCATTGTGGGGCCCATTGTGCTAGGTGCTGTATGTATACATAACAGGAAGATGATCCCTGTCCCAAGGAGCTTACCACCAAGAGCAAACAGGGGGATACAACAGATAGCTGGGGGAGTACAAGGAAACAGACACAAATGTGGTCACTGGAAGGTGCTGTGAGCGTTGCTTCTTAGTGCTTATGGACTGCCATCACCATCAAGTGATCTGTAGGCATCATGACAGAGGTGAGTTTTAAGGAGATATTTGCTCTCTCTCAAGCAACTAGTTCAATGCACTCCAGTGGTTTCGTGTACTATTTTATTCATCCTATAAGTAAAGACAGATTTAGGAAACTAAGTTTTACAGGTCTCTTATTTGGTGGCATATGGCATCGTTTTCTGCACCTAGCCACATTCCCCATAGGGCTGGATAAGGGTCATGTCCTTATCCAAATTATTGCATGATCATTTTCAGATCCCCTGCTCAGATGCATACCTAGCTCACTGGGCATTTGACTGGCTTTCACATCCAATCACCCTGAGTGATTCCCATCTTTCACTGTGTCCCATGTGCCATGTCCCCGTTGGAACTCTTGCTACACAGCACGTTCTAGAGACAGCCTTGCAGCATGCACAATCAAAAAATCTTTGATTCATGTAACTGAAAGAAAGGGGACACAGTTCTTGCTACTAATAGTCTCATACTAGATCAAACCCTGCTCTCAGTTAAACCAGTGTCATTTTGGAGTATCCCCGATTACTCCAGTAATTGCACCAGTTTAATTTAGAACAGCATCTGTCCCATTTGCTTTATCATGTCACATGGTGATTATTTAAAGAAAAAGGTAACTGAAGCACCATTAGCAAGTGTGTGTTTTAAGGGGGAAATATCAAGAGAATAATTGCTTGATTTAAAGTGATCTATTCCATTAAGTAACTCTTTGCCATCGGCTCTATTTAGACTTTCAAGTGTATTTTTCATTCATTCTTCATAATAAAATAATTGCTGATTTATTAAGGGATGTATCATCTGTTATATGAAATTATACTTATGAAAGGCAGAAATATTTACTCCCTTTTGTATTTACTATGTTGTAATAAACTAAAGGCCAAACACAGGTGCTGAAGAACCTAAAAGTAAGACTAGATTCTGATGCCTTCATTTACACTGAGTAGTACTTTACTCCCCTAGTCACCCTCTCGATTTAAACGGGGGAAGTAAGGTTTCTCTCAGGGAGAGTAATGCTGGGAGAATCTGTCCCTTAATGACCACCTCTCCTGTCATCTTCATTTCAGGCTGCCAAGATTTTTGTCATGCTCCATCGTAGCCCAATTAAAACGAGGAGAGAATCTCTGCCTCCTTCGTGTCCTAGGTACTCAGCGTTCATTTGTTTTTATTAAGTGCTGGTGAAAGTTACCAGATTGATTACCTTTCCCTATGGAAATGTCCTATGGAATTTAATAGGCGTGAAATCAATAGTGTTCCATAGTTATTTAATGGGGCTCTACTGAAGTTACTCTATAACCCTACCGAATAGAATAGAGAATGATACCCTTTCTGTAAGTTTCTTTGCTAAGCATCCTATGTCAGAGACAGAATTCTCCATTAACTGAAAGGTGTTTCCACCGGGCAAGCTCAGCTGTGCAAGCGTCTCTTTAGCCACTGTTCCACTGTGCCCGATTCCTGACCTGGAGGGACCAAGCTCCAGGGAAGAGAAGCTTGTCCAGGATCGATCACCAGTTTCATCACTAGCCTCCCTTCTGAGACTGGCATGAATGTTTCGTCTCAGGAATGACCAGATTCCATCACTACTACGTAACAGGTGGTTAATACCTAATTAGATCACTATGGCTAATTCACGAGGGCTCGTTGTGGTGGTGCCTGACGCATCTTTGATGTCAGTAGTGATGATGTACCAAGGAACAGTCTAGAAACCAACAATTCAGTTTGGAATGGAAATGTCAATATATTCAGAGAGCACTGAGACAAGAAATTATCCAATTAGGATGGAAGAACTTCACCCTGCCAAAGAAAGAGGGAGGTGAAAGGAGGAAGGGAAGATGGGGGATGGGGGCGGGCACAAGAATCAGACATACATGCATGCACACAATGAGACACATGCACAGAACGACATACACCCATCCAGAGAGAGACAGAAAATGAGACATACGTACATACTGCTACATATAGCAGGCATATGCACTCCGCTATGCATACATGAAATAAAATACACAACACACGCACACATTCAGAGAGTTAGCAAAGGTAGACAAGACAATACACGTGCCCAGCCTGTGATATAGGGAGAGAAGCCAGCAGGCATGCAAGCACAAAGAGACAAATAGAGATATACACACTCATACAAATACACTCAGAGAGGGAGAATAAGGGGCGTGCAACCAGATCCACATGAGCAGGCATGAGCACCCACGCACACAGCACCAAATTCCTTTACCAATAGCAGGGGGTTAGGAGCAGAATTTAAACTGTCTCACTGTCATTCTAATATGGCTGGGGGGGCAGTCTCCCAGAGTCAACATGTCTAGGATTTTCTTGGTTTGTCTCAGTTCTACATCTACCTCTTTCATCACCAGTAGAATAAAAAACAAAAACTATAGACGGGTTTAGCAGACCCTACAAAAATGCAATGGTTTGAGCTCCCTCTAATGGCTCAATGGCAGCAGTACATAGGGGAAAAAACCCCAACAACAAACCCCTTGGAAGATTCTGATGCACAAAAGGCCAGATCTGCAGCAGCTGTAGATCAGCCTCACTGAGTGCAGTCGAGCGATGCCCAATTACACCAGCTAAAATTCTGGTCCAAAGCTTATAGATTTCCACGACGCTTCTGTCAAACAGGAAAGAACCTTGACAAACTCAGGGCTGTGAAGTGACTGTTTGCCATGTGGACAAGGCCTAACTCAGCAGGGGAGCAAAATCAAGTTCATCAACGGGGGGAGGGATAGCTCAGTGGTTTGAGCATTGGCCTGCTAAACCCAGGGTTGTGAGTTCAATTCTTGAGGGGGCCATTTAGGGATCTGGGGCAAAAATTGGGGGATTGGTCCTGCTTTGAGCAGGGGGTTGGACTAGATGACCTCCAGAGGTCCCTTCCAACCCTGATAATCTATGATTCTATGAACGCAAGTTCAGACTGGAAATAAGGTAAAAAAATGTAACAGTAAGAGCAATTAACAACTGGAACAATTTCCCAAGGGTCGTGGTGGATCTCCATCACTGAAGCTGATGGGGCATGGGAGTTTGGTTGTGAAGGGGGAGGTTGCTCAGCAGAATGTGTTGGGTGGGGATTCAAATACCCTGTGATCCTGAGAGAGAGCATCCCACATTCATTACCAAGGTCCTCCACAAAGGGGATGGGTGCCATCTTCCCAAACCTCTCACACCATGGACTGCCATCAGAACATCACAAGTGTCCCCAGTGGATTGTGAGGGGTCCAGGGAAGGGCATTTCCTGAGCCGGCTCTGCAGTGCTCAGCCAGAGTGGGAACGTGCGATGGAAAAATATCCTGGTGAAGGAGACAGCCCCATTATATCTAAGGCCATGTCTTCGGTGCAAAGAAGGGGTTTGTGTGTGAGTACGTGTGTCGGTCAGGGGGGTTTACAGTCAGATAACTAATGTGTATTAGCCATCCCGCTGCAAAATCCTAGCAGAGACAAGATACCTCTAGATTTTACCACGACAGAGCTAGCCAAGGTCAGCACGATACCCTGCCAGGGGTTGACCTTGCCTCTTTACCCTATAGTCAGACTCCAGTGCCCGGTCCCCACTGGGGCGTCACAGGAGGTTAGCTAATGTGCTAGAGTTATCCCTTGGTAAAACACACTTGGCTTTTTCTTTTTTTGCAGTGATGACAAAGCCTCAGAGCAGGTAGGTGGAGGCAGCCTCTCCAGAGCTGTTCACACATGCATTGAATTTAATAGAGCTGTTTGTTTTCCAAGTACAGCCTGCACCACAGTCAGACAGCATTTGAGGGACTGGTATTGAGTCTGACCCAACAAATCTATTCTTTATTGTCAGCTCTGTATTTGTTTCCATGAACTAATTAGGAGAAAAGAGAGATTCCATCAAGAGAGCAGACAGGGAGGCGGGGAGTGACGGGGAATAGAAGCCTGCAAAAGCTGAGGAAGGAGCAACCCGATATGATTGGTGTCTGCTCCAGCAAACAGCCCAGAGAAAGGTAACCCTTAGATTATCATGAGTGCTGGGTGCAGAGCAAATGAGAGCATTGCAATGAGGGGAAATCGTGACTCCACTCAATACATTATCCCCAGCACAATGGGTACTATGGGTAGGGAGTATTTATATTCTGGTAGCATCCAAAAGTTCCAATTGCAATCAGGGCCCCAGTGTGCAGGGCACTGAACAAACCCAGAGTAAGAGAAGTCTCTGCCCTGATGGATTTACAATCTCCTACAGGATCATTCTCAAAAAGAAACCATGTCAGATTGATTAGATACATACACAGGCGACTTCTTTGAGATTGGTATGGGGATTATGGGCTTTCATCTTCCAGGCACAGCTTCAAATTTAGCCCAGGGCAGGGCAGTGAATCGGTTCAGTGGGTCAGGAGTGGGATGCAGAATGGGTCACTCATTCAAACCTGCCCCAAGGGATTAGATGGGATTAGAGATGGGCAACATTTTTCAACTGAAACTTTTTTCAGAGAACAATGCTGATGCAGGCCCACTGAAACATTTCACAAATGTGCCGCGAACACACCAAATTGTTTTGGATGAAAAAAAACAAAAGTCTGCGGGGAGAAAATCTAACTGTCCAATGTCCACATTGTTTAAATGAGCTAGTTTATATTTCAATTCAAAATTACTTTTTGTTTGAAAACTTCCTTCGGGTTCATTTGTAAAAGTTACAAAACATTTTTAAAAGCTCCAAATCAAAAGGAAACATTTTGTTTCAGGTTAAACAAAACATTTTGTTGGACCCAAAACCAATGTTTATTTTTTGGAACAGTCAGTGAGCTGAAAAATCAGTTAATCCCACAGCTCCAAATGGGAAACGAGCCCTTCACCTCTGCACCACCTGTGCCGTTGCATCCCCAGAGCAGAGCGCATTGGGATACAGAGACGGACGTTAGGTCATTTCTTCATATCCAGCTAAAACTAGCGCCTGGAAGTGGCTGTCTTGTGACTGTTCGGTGGCTTGTGTGAAATGAGCTGATGGTGGCAACCCAGATCCCCAGCATCACTAACCCTCCATCTCTATTGACACAAAGACTCTGTTTTTCTCAACTCTTTGCCACCTTTGTATGCATTGGCTGGGCAGCTTTGCATGTGCAATTACCCTAGCCACACACACAAAGTTGCACAAGGACCCTGAGCTTCTCTCTGTACCTGGCTCTCTCAGCAAGCTGGCCCAGGGGAAGCTAAATGAGCATGTGGAGATGTGCCAGATGGGAGAGCTGCTGATAATAGCTGGAGTGAAGACCGGGGATTATTTCTCCAAGGAGACAGTGAGTCACAGCAAGCCGGAGAGGGAGCTGAAAACATTTGGTTAGTTGCTAATCTCCCTGGATAATAGGGATTGAAGAGCTAGGAGGAAAGAAAAAGCAAATCTCTGGCAGCATCCCTGGGTGCCTAGGAAATGGCTTCATCTCTATGTTAGCTACACTGTTGGCTCTCTGGCTTGGCCTGCGTGGCCATGACTCAGCTTAACACTGCTAGAAAGCCTCAGCAAATGCACTGTGAGTGCCAACTTTGTGACTGGTCTCCGTCCCTGTGCTGCCCAGCCTACGGCTCAGAGGGCAGGATGCCTTTGTGTGCTACCATCCTTCTCCCCTGCCCCTAGAGCAGCCTTTCCATGAGTCGCTGCTCAGTAGCGCTTTGCTGGTTTGAGACCGTGAGTTAGAAGACAGGAGTGAGGAATAACCAGTCTGTGCCTTGGGGCCTTCCCAAGACACCTGTGCAAAGTGGTTGCAAGACGCTAACCCAGGTGTCAGCAAGTAGAAAAGTCTAGCCTGGTGGCTTTTCACACCGATTTTGTATTATGCAAGGCAAAGGGGATTCCAGCCCAGAGAAGTTAAGTGACTTGGCAAAGGTGACAATGTTTAATGTGACAGGTTTCAGAGCAGCAGCCGGGTCCATCTGGATCCGCAAAGGGAAAAGGAGGGCTGGTGGCACCTGAGAGACGAGCCCGTTTATTTGTTATATATGGAAGACCTGGGCTCTACTACTAGTGATTAAAATGGGGGTCTGGGAAACAGGACCCCTGTCCTGACTCACGGGGTCTCAAAACAGAAAAGCAATACTGAGCAGTGACGCTTGCAGAGGCTTTTCTGGAATCTGGGGGTCCCGACTCGCCAATCAGTAGAGTGTGGGGCTGGGAGGACTCCGGGCCCTTGCACTGACCACACGCCGTTTTGTTGGCTGACCTATACTGACCAGAATGAGATGTACCAAGTGCCCTGCTCTTCTCCCTGGTTCTGCCCTTCCCGCTGCCAACAGGAGATGCATCACACTCGCCACCGCAGTGTCCAGTGCCCCCGCTGATCTCCTCTCTGGGCATCAGCCGCCTCTTCCTCGGGAAGCCAGGCACAAGGCAAATGAAGTTTTCCTCGGTGCTATTAAGAGTGAAGCCAAGATTTTTGTTGGAGTCTCAAGAAAGGAGCAACCTCTGCATCCTCCTCACCTCCCTCATTCATCACTGTCACATCTGGAGAGGTTTTTTATTTAACAACCAATTTATTTCCAATTTAACTAATCTCAGGCTGGAGCATCTCACACAAACACACCAAAGACACCGGAGCTGTAAATAGACTTACAAACTACACCAGTTAATATAAACTCCCATCAAAGCACATCAGACAAAAGAGATACTAGAGGGAGATTGCAGGCCACTAAAATATGCAAGCCGCCGCAGTAAACAATCCCTTCCCATCCTCCCCACTCTTTCTTCTGGTGACTTTAAACTGCTGAGATTTATATATTTGCCTTCCGGATTGCCCTGTCTCACCTTGAAAATGCAACAAAAGCTTTCATCAACAATTTATGGGGAGATAATATAGAGAGACTTGGTGGGGAGATGGAGGCAAACAATCAGAAAAAGGAAAACGTATTTCTCCGGGACCCACCACAGTGTATAACTCTCAGCACCCTATTATTCTACCCTTGCCTGTAAGGTCATGTTGCAGCTGTAGATGTACTTTGGAACAACAATTGCTGGAGATAAGGAAAATCTAACTGGATAAAAAGGACAGCTAATCAGACTACAAGCCCCCGAATTGCTCAAGGAATCCATATTGATCTGAACAAGATATCAAATATAAAATAAAGGATTTGCTAACTCCACAGACTCCATTTCAGTTTCTGCACCTCGCACTGTTTTTCCAAGAATAGGAGCCAGCCTGCTTCCTTTTTCGGTTTCTCCTCCTCAAAGATAAAGTCTCAGCTGCCCGTTCAAAGGCAGCAGCTGCTTTTAAAACATTTATTTATTAAAAGCACCCTCCTGATTCCAATCTTTCCACAAGCCCATGAATCTTAGAGATAAACAATCCCTTGAAAAGGCAACTTATCCAGTCTGGGTTCTCTTTTTCTCAAGCGAACTCAGCCCAGGACTGGTTTAGATGTCACTGGGGCTGCTCACAGTCGAGGCAATGGCCCTGCTGCTGTCATTCCTCAGCATTACTCCAACTTAACAGCCGGAGTCTCTCAATACCACCCACGGATTGCTTCGAACTAGTGCAGTGTCAGCCTTTTCTCTGGCACGCTTTCACCGCTTCAGAGTAGACCAATGCCCGTCTGATCCAGCCTCTTGTCTCCAATAGTGGTCAGTGGCCACAGCTTCACAGGTAAGTATAACCTCTCTCTAATGTTCCTTGTGCAGTACCATCCCTTGGCATACATTTCTTTCTAGGACCCATGCTAGCAATTAGCTTACATCCTGGAATAGGAGGACTGATGGACGCTTGTCATAGGAGGTAGAAACAATCTATGAAATTATCCACTCCCTCTCTCTGCAAGTTCAGGATGGTCCCGGGAATAGGAGAGCCTTCACAGCAGTCTTCCTAACTACCAAGGATCACTTTATTTATGCATTTCTAACAGAGCTGGTCAAAAACAATTGACTGAACATTTTTCCCATTGGAAAACGTGGCTTTGTCGATTTGGAGAAAACATGGATTTTCCAAGTGGGAGAACGAGAACAAAAGATGGGTTTAGTTTTGTAATGTAAATGTGAAATGAAAAATTCCTTTTTGACACATCAAATCATTTCATTTTGATCCAAAATGTTGACAATTTCCATTCTGACATTTCCAATTCAAAACATTGCGGAATTTTTTGTCCTGCAAAAATGTTCAATATTTCGATTTTTTGTTCCAATTCACAATGGACACTACTTTCAAAATAATTGAAATTTCCCACTAAAGAAAAAATCCATTTTTGAGCTGCTCTGAAATCAAATTTTTAAACCTCTCTGAGCTATGTCATTCCATAGCGTAAAGCAGCTAGTTCCGCAGGTTAACAGCATGCTGTGCTGAAATATGCTTCCAGTCCTCCCCTCCCCTCCCCTCCTCTCCCACAGCTGAACAACACTGATGTTTTTCCCCAGAACTCCTTATTTATTTAAAACATTTTGGCTGCTGATCAGCTCTGTGCTCATTTAATGCTCTCTACCTCGAACTGGGAGCTTCAAGCACTTTGATAAATGGATTGAAAGGTTTCTCTGGTATCAATGAATCTACACAGCATCCGCTGCTGAAATGAGATGATGTAATTTCTTGCAGCAGCCCTCATCCAGAAGTCACAACAGATACCCTTCTTCTAGCACCAGCATGTGCCCCAGCAAGCTGGAAGCCTGGAATACATACAGATGTAAGAGCCTGATTTGCCTCACACTCACACCTGGGTAATTCCATTGACAGCAGTGAAGTAACACCAACATAAGAGAGAGGAGACTCAGGCCCTAATAGGCAGCATTAATGTACTGTCAGAAACTATCAGCTTCTTTAGAGCACAGCCAGTCTGGCTGGACACCTATAGTGCAGCATGGACTGAGGGCTCAATCCTGGCTGGTTCAGAGGATCTCCTGAAAGGAGTTGCACCCGCAGCTCCTGCTGGAGTCAATGGGGATTACAGGTACTTGGTAACCCTCAGAGTTCTCTCCCAGAATGGAGGAGGGACCTAAGCATAACCTTAAAATTAAAAAAAAAAAAAAAAAAGAACAGGAGGACTTGTGGCACCTCAGAGACTAACCAATTTATTTGAGCATAAGCTTTCGTGAGCTACAGTTCACTTCATTGGATCCGATGAAGTGAGCTGTAGCTCAAGAAAGCTTATGCTCAAATAAATTGGTTAGTCTCTGAGGTCCACAAGTCCTCCTGTTCTTTTTGCGACTACAGACTAACACGGCTGCTACTCTGAAACCTTAAAATTAAATACTCCCGAGACCCACAGGTTGAAATTCCCACCCTTTTCTTTTTCAGAGGGTGGAGCCTTCCCTTAATTTCTTAACAGCTGGTGTTCATGCTCTGCATAGGTATTGAAGACCCCACAGAACTGTATGGGACACAAGATGTTTGCTCTGAAGATCCCAGCCAAACTTCCCACTCTTCCCCACTATTATGTTGTGGGCTGGCTGCCACGCTCTCCCCGCAAAGGTGGCTGCACTTCAGCAGGGTGTGTTTCAAGTTCTTTCAGGATTCATGGGGATAAAAGATTCCTTGGGCTCAGTTGTCCCTGATAGGCACAGCTGTGCATAAGGGCCATGGTGGAAACTCCAGGAGGCATAATCCATCTTGGATCTCCCCAGCATGCACAGAGAGCCTCTTGCTAACGCACCCCTTGTGCCGGGTGCTTTTCCTCCATGGCCAGTACAAAGGAGACAGGGACCCCCCCTCCCAAGTGGATCCCAGGCCCAACCCAGCCCTGGATCAGTCACTACCTACTGCTGTGTCAGGGCAGTTGCCATTTCACCTGGATTTCAGAAAACGAATCTGAAACCCGAGCCTAGGCAGCCAAGGCCAGCATTGCCCTGGAGGGCAGAAACATAACGAGATTCTGCAGATGCTGGGGGAGATTCATGGACTCACCAGCACTGGTGAGAAATGTTGCCAGCGAGCCTTTAAATTATGCCTTTGAACTGTGCTTAACCCTGTTTCCACTTTGATTTCGTTGGGGAGTTGGTTCATGCTAAACAAACTTTGCTTGATTATTAAAAACATATTTCGCAGCTTCAGTAATAGAGACTTGGCTGAGGCCAGTGTGCCCCTTCCAGGCAGCGCGACACACACCAGTCCGACGGCTCGGCTGGGCAAACATTCCAAAACCTGGCTTTGGGAAAGAGACGTCAACTGCCATGAAAAGAGCCACAGTCATTACTGGTGACTTCGGGGCATCCCCTTGTTTTCAAAACATAATTAAAATGTTTAGTTAATAAAACTGATCTGATCGTAAAAGCGTGGGTGTTTGCAAATTATCCTGAAGTGACAGTACATTGCACCGCAGAATGCTGAGCTCATCACACCGACGTATCTCTGGTAATAAGGCTTAAGCATGCAGGTGAGCCTTGTGCTCTCACAGACCCTGCTGACCTCAATGGGGCTTGAAGTCAACAGCAGTCTTTCCATTGACTCTGGTAGTCTTCGGAGCATACCCAATGGGACCGATGTCTTTGGATCAGGACATGCGGAAAGAGTAGAATGCAATGTAATCCAAGCCTAAAAGAGTGGTGAAGTGGGAAGGCATAGGTATGGAGCAGGCAAAAGGGAAGTGAGGAAGTCCCCATGTGACAATGCAGCTGCCATGTTATGGGGATGCAGGAGAATCCACGGGGCACTGTGAGAGTTATGCATGGACTCTGCACCCAGGCCTAATTTCTCCCCGTAAGCTCAACACTGATACTCCTCAACTGGAGTATTGTGTCCAGTTCTAGATAGTACACTTCAGGAAAGATGTGGATAAACTGAAAAAAGCCCAGATAAATTTCTCCTTATCCACTGGGAACAGGAGGACAGGGCTTAAATTGCAGCAAGGGCAGGGTTGGTTGGACATTAGGAAAAACTTCCTAACTGTGTGGATAGTTAAGCACTGGAACAAGTTACCTAGGGAGGCTGTGGAATCTCCATCACTGGGGGGGTTTCAGAGCAGGTTAGACAAACACTGCTCAGCGATAGTCTAGGAAATACTTAGTCCTGCCTCAGTGCAGGGGACTGGACTAGATGACCTATCAAGGTCCACCTATCAGATCCACAACTGGTGCAAATCAGCAGAATTCCGCTTGAGTCCTGGACTTGTGCTGAACTGTCCTGTTGCAGATCTGGTTCTATTCCCTTACCGCCTGGCTCAGCAGAACTATTTTTATTTTATTTTGGTCTGTACTGAAAGATGAGGCCAGAGAACTGGGAAAGCAGGGTCAGGGATGAGGAGCTGCTGCAACATGCTAGGCCAGTGGGGACTCTATGTCCCCGCCAGAGCAAGAAATATTTTATCTTTCACTTGTTTTGATCCCTGTCCCTGGTAACAAGGAGATGTTACCATGGCAATTGCCAAGTGATAAATCTACATTATTATTGCCCAGCACATTAGGCGAGGAACAGAAACGACCCTTTTAGAACCACAGCGCTGCCTGCTTTATTTCTCCTTTCTTTTTTTTACGGCAGAACCTTCCCTTGGTGTAGCACACAGCAAAACCCCACTGGAAAGGAACACATCCATAGATACACCAGCAGCCTCCGGGAACGGAAAGCCCAGCAAGTTAAACCTGCAAGACGTCATTCACCCAAAGCCCTGTCGGGTGGCAAAACACAAATATTTTTTCTAAGCCTGTCTTCACCCAACCCTTTGGGAACATGCATTAGGCTAGATTATTATTGCGGTTTGTTTCTCAGTAGCACATAGAGACCCCAGGCTGAGACCACGCCCCCATTGTGCTGGGCACTGTAGAGACACGAGGGAAGAAACTGTCCCTGTCCCAGAGAGCTCACAATTGAACGAGACACAACACACAATGGGAGGGAGGAAGGAAGTATCTCCTCCCCGTCTTACAGATGGAGAATTGTGATACAGGAAGCTCAGGTGACTTGCCCAGCCCTGGCGGTGTGTGAGCACCAGCCTTCTAACCCAGCTCTCCTGAATCTTAGTCTTGTACCTCCACCACAAGACGTGTTACTATTTCTACCTGGGGGTGTAGCTCTGAAATACTCTAGACAGAAGTTGTCAAAGGCATTTGGGATAATATAGATAAGTACCTGAGCCCAGCTACCATTTTCTTGTCCAGAAGAACGAGGATGAGCAGGGCTGGATTTAGGTACAGACATACAGACCCATGTCTATGACCCAAGCTTTCTGGAGTCTCCCGATGAGCCCAGAATCTCAGCTGTCATTTATTTTTAATTATGTCTCCAGACCTCATAGATGCAAAGAAAAACGTGAAAACATGAACGGAGCCTGAATGTGCAGATAGCTCTCCAAGGGGTGATTGCCCTATTCATCTTAACTCCGGAACCTGCTGCCACTCCAGGCGCGGGGGCGGGGGTCATAGCTTCAGGTGTGGCCCATGGCATGATGGTGGGGGCCACACAGGGTATGCCTAGGGTCTTAGGTAGCTTAAATTCATCCTTGGAGATATGCAAATAATCAGGACCCTATTTATTTCACGAACACGGCACCTCTGATGTCTCAACCAGCTCTAGCTCTGAGCACGGGCAAATCACACATCACTTTCAGAGTCAAATGAATATTCCCAAATAACTTGCTGTGCTCTTTGTCCACTTCTAACTGGCAGCTTCTTCAATAAAAGCACTGAGTGGACCTCAGGGGTGTGGGGGAATTTGTCTGGTACTGCAGGGAACCTATAGGTGCATGTAGCCCATCACATTTAGGAGTCCACACCTCCGTCCAGGAAAGTGGCATCAAAAATCAACCCTCAGGGAGACACAGACAAAACACCTTCCTTATTTCTGAGCAGGTTCTCATTGCCCCTCCTGGACAGATGTCATTGGCAATGCATATTCCAGGCTGGGCTTTCATCTCAGTCCCTTTCACATTTTGCCAGAATATTTCTGTGTGTAATTTCCCCCGGGTGGAAATACACATTTGAAATTCTGCTTTTAAAATTCCCTTTCCTCTGCCTCCCCAGCTCTCTCCCATGCTGGCTTTCCCCTCTATGCAGGCACAGCCCCAATTGGCTGTAAATCTATAAACCAACTCCTTTCCCCTTTGAAGTGCAACCAGTGTTGTTTGGAATCCCTGACTTTTTGCTCCTTTTATCATTCCCCATATTTCACTTATTCAGATCCACAGATTACATTTGTCTTTCAAAATTGCTTTCTTGGTCACTAACTCCTTCCCCAGCCTCTTCTTCTGATGTGTTTGTTCAGCCAGTTCCCACTCCAGTAGATTAGCACATATTATTTGTCTTTTAGTAGCACCAACATGCCTCAGCTGCAACTGGGGTCCCATTATGCTGGGCACTGCATATATAGTGAGAGAGTCCCAGCTAAAAAGACCATTAGGAAAACTACAATTGCCAGACTGGATCAGATCCAAGGTCCTAGCCCAGCATCTTGTCCACCTCTGTCTCTGGCACTGACCAGCTTCAAAGGAAGGGGGAAGAACCCTACAGTAGCAGATGTGGGATAATGTGCTTTAGGTCTCATCCTAATCTCCAATAGGGATCGATTTACGCACTGAAGCAGAGGTTTAACATCCTTTCCTCAATGCTTGTTGTCATTCGTTAGGAGAATGCTGCATACACTTGATATTATAGAATGATCCCAATCTAACCACCCGTTTTACAGACGGGGAGCAATGGTGTGACTTGACCAAGGCCCCACAGGGAGTTTGTGGCAGAGCTCAGAAGTAACCCCACGTCTCGTGAGTCCCAGTCTGGAGCCGTGGCCACAAGACCATTCTTCCTCTGTGATCATGCAACCAGCTCATCGGCCAAGTATCCCTACTACAGAGCGCTGCTTTCCCTTTCTACAGGATTTCACTGGCATCCTCATGCAGGAGCCATCAGGGGTCTCTCAGCATCTCCAGTACTGCTTTGGGTGAAATGACAAAGAAGGTTTTCGGACAAAGAGCAAATGATTCCCTGCCACCACCCAGCCCACTGTCAGAGATTTGTGGAAAGGTCGATGAGCCACTGCAGCCAGGTCTGAGCTGGGAAGGGACACTACTGGGTTGACTATAAACTCTCCTACTAAGATTTCACAGATTGTCTATCTCTAGTTCTTAGACACAGGGACGAGCATGTTCCAGTAGTTCAAGCAGGACTCTAGGACCCAGGACTCCTGGGTTCTATTAATGGTTCCATCCTCAGCGCTGCCCTCTCAGACACCATCAGGAGAAGGCTGAGAGACCCACTCACAGGGACCAATCTGAACCTCCCGGCCTTTGATTCCCATTTCCCCATTGGCGGAGCAAGGCAGCGCACTGCAGAAGGGGGAGTCGGGGAGACAGATTGGTCTCTGTGCCACTCGCAGCCACCCTTGTCTTTCATCAGGAGTCTGTCAGAATGGCCAAGGCGCTAACCGGGAGATCAAGCTGATGAAACCTGGATGGATCCAGCCTTGGCCACCAACATCAAAGGGAGTAATCGGAGCTCTGTGATGCTTCCAGGGAAGTAGATGCTGCTGCAAATGCTTTCTGCGACCAGCGCTGGTTCCATTCCCCTCCCCAACAACAACTCCCTTTTATCTGCAAAATCATTAATTGAATTAACTCAAGTGGAGAAGCTGGGGCAGACTCAGTGAGGCGCATCCACCCAGAGCCTCCTTCCTCTGGAACAAAACAGTGTGACAGTATCAGATGGACACAGTCCCGGGGCAGCCCTTAGGGCTCTGGATGGAAAGTAGGAGACCAAAAATAAATGAGAAAGAAAGAAAGAAAGAAAGAAAGAAAGAAAGAAAGAAAGAAAGAAAGAAAGAAAGAAAGAAAGAAAGAAAGCTCTCAGCTTTCTAGTGGTTTCCTATCACTCATCGGGGGCCAACATGCTCTGACTATGAGAGAGGCAGGGTCTCAGCATCAGGCATAGACACCAAACTTTGCAGTGTCTCCACATTCATAAAGTACCACCCTGAAGGGTGCCAGTCTGACCCTGGAGAGACCAAAGCACATGGTGATATGTGCAGTGGTAGAGAGATGTTCCTGGTGATAGATAGATAGATAGATAGATAGATAGATAGATAGATAGATAGAATCATAGAATATCAGGTTGGAAGGGACCACAGGAGGTCATGTAGTCCAACCCCCTACTCAAAGCAGGACCGATCTCCAACTAAATCATCCCACCCAGGGCTTTGTCAAGCCTGACCTTAAAAATATCTAAGGAAGGAGATTCCACCACCTCCCTAGGTAACACATTCCAGTGTTTCACCACCCTCCTAGTGAAAAAGTTTTTCCTAATATCCAACCTAAACCTCCCCCACTGCAACTTGAGACCATTACTCCTTGTTCTGTCATCTGCTATCACTGAGAACAGTCCAGAGCCATCCTCTTTGGAACCCCCTTTCAGGTAGTTGAAAGCAGCTATCAAATCCCCCCTCGTTCTTCTCTTCCGCAGACTAAACAATCCCAGTTCCCTCAGCCTCTCCTCATAACTCATGTGTTCCAGTCCCCTAATCATTTGTGTTGCCCTCCGCTGGACTCTTTCCAATTTTTCCACATCCTTCTTGTAGTGTGGGGCCCAAAACTGGACACAGGACTCCAGATGAGGCCTCACCAGTGTCGAATAGAGGGGAACGATCACGTCCCTCGATCTGCTGGCAATGCCCCTACTTATACAGCCCAAAATGCCATTGGCCTTCTTGGCAACAAGGGCACCCTGTTGACTCATATCCAGTTTCTCGTCCACTCTAACCCCTAGCTCCTTTTCTGCAGAACTGCTGCCGAGCCATTCGGTCCCTAGTCTGTAGCGGTGCATGGGATTCTTCCGTCCTAAGTGCAGGACTCTGCACTTGTCCTTGCTGAACCTCATCAGATTTCTTTTGGCCCAATCCTCTAATTTGTCTAGGGTCCTCTGTATCCTATCCCTACCCTCCAGCGTATCTATCTCTCCTCCCAGTTTATTGTCATCTGCAAACTTGCTGAGGGTGCAATCCACACTGTCCTCCAGATCATTGATGAAGATATTGAACAAAATCGGCCCAAGGACTGACCCTTGGGGCACTCCACTTGACACCGGCTGCCAACTAGACATGGAGCCATTGATCACTACCCGTTGAGCCCGACAATCTAGTCAACTTTCTATCCACCTTATAGTCCATTCTTCCAGCCCATACTTCTTTAACTTGATGGCAAGAATACTGTGGGAGACCGTGTCAAAAGCTTTGCTAAAGTCAAGGAACAACACGTGCGGTTGTTCCCTGCTGCAGACTTGAATTTGGCTGCCCCCAGTGATGGGCAGAAAAGCATTCAGCAGGGAAGAAGAGGGGGGACTGAGGCATGTGAAGCGCTAATACAAGTTGGTGGCTGTTTCATGTTATGTTTCTGTGCAGGTCCCAACCCCTTCCCCTGGGAGAATTACAAGCCAGACGCTGCTTTTCCACTTCCCCAGCCGTGGAACTAAGCCCAGAAATGTTTGACCTGTCCAAAGCTCCCGCATCAGTGTGATTTCTGGAGGTGGGGCTGGTGAAAGGGACTAAACGGACGCCCCTGCCAACTGAGGCCCTCTGCTTATATCACAGGCACTGCATGGGTGGTGGCAGGACAAGCTTCCTACACCAGCAACACACCCGCATGCAGAGAGATTGGATGGAGTTCAGCCAGCATGGAGCATCGATGCCTTGGCTTCTCTGTTGAGACTCCCCATGGGGAGAGAGACAGCAACTCAGACCATGCTCCAGCAGCTTATTCCCATGTAGGCCACAGAACAGCTCTCCTGAGACAAAGACCATCCATCCAAGTGCATATCCCCCGCCCCGTCTCTACAGTATTTCTCAACCAACCCTTCCCACTGCCCTTGGGGTGGCTTCTTGGATTAAAGCTGGTCTGATCATCCGTAGGCCAAGGGGATACTGCCAGGATGCTGCCTGGAGATCATATGAAACAGACCTCAGGAACATCCAGATCCACGCTCCCAAGATGTGTTCAGAGCCAGCGGGAGCTGAACAGCAAAATGGCCTTGCCACCAAGGGTGATACAGACAGAGACGGCTCCCCTGTGTTGGTTTGCTGGAAAGAGGGATGTGTCACTGGGAGAGAGAACAGATATTCTATGATATCCGGCCTGTTCTGCACCATCATGATGAGCTCGCAAGGCAGGCTGTCTAGGGCCATGCCTCTGCACAGTCTAGACCCCCATGTATGTACCTCAGAGTACTTTGCAGTAGTAGCCACAGACTAAGGCAGCACGGTCCAGTGCTTAGAACCAGATCTGGGACCTGTTTCCATCTCTGAGGCTGCCCTTGGACAAGTCAGCTCTGCTCCCTTCTCACATCCTCAGTTATGTCTATTCAGACTGAGTTCTTTGGGGCAGGGACTGTCTCTCGTTATGTGCCTCACACAAGATGACTTTGGTTAATTATCCCCATTTTACAGATGGGGAAAGTGAAGCACAGGGAAGCAAAGAGACTTGCCCATGGCCACCCAGAAACAGTGGCAGAGTCAGGAATGTGTTTATATCTCCCAATATCTGTGTTACACAATGGAAACTGTGTGCTGTGTAATGCCCCCCAAATAGCTCTGTTCTTTTGTCTATATATTATTAAACATGGCTGGGGCGGGGGGTGTCGAACCATGACAAACCTGGCAGTTTATTTCTTTGCTGGATTCCAGCTCCCACGGTCGCTGTCAGGTTTAGAATTCTTTCTACCGGATGATCTCACTCTGCTTCCAAACAATATTCTCCCAGCAGACCTCCCCGGGTCTCTGTCACTTTAGAAATAAAACAAAACTATCAATTCCTTAATTGTTTTCCTTCCTCTCTAGGGCATCATAAACCGCAGATGTCATTCAACAGCTAATATACTGCTCCTTCCCTCACTCTAGCCATCCGGGGTCTTTCTCTCAGCTAGAGTGATAGCAAACTACCTGCAGGCTGCTTTTGTTGGCGGCCAGCAGAGAAGGCTAGAACAGGACCCAGGGGACATGGGGAGGCAAAGCATCTCCTTTCTGGAGGACTTCCAAACACAAGGCAGGAGTCCGTCTCGTTAGCTTTTCTCTGCTTTCCATTCATTGGCGGTATAGGTTTGTTTCCAAGAAAGTGAGGAATTAAGATCATTAGCACTCAAGTGCTGTTGCCAGGTACTAAGGTTTTCAAACACAGCTCTGCTCACTCCTGACCTACAGCGTCCCGCCCCCTGGCCCCTTAATTCCCCTGCTGTTCCACTCCTGTGCTCCGATACAGCTCTCCTAGTGCACCTCTGTCCTGTCCTGCAGCAACTCCTCCACCCCTGCCACTATTCCAGTCTTAGGCTTGCAACACAGCTCTGACAATGCCCTTCAACCTCGTCTTACAGAACCCCTGCTGCTCCAGCCCTTGGCTCCCCATGCAGTTCTGCCAACAAACCCCAGCCCTGCCTTGATGCATCCCCCTACTAGCCCATTCTTGGGCCCCTCACTCAGCAAAGCCAGCGCCCCTCAGTCTTGTCCGGCAGCACCTCTTGCTATTTCAGTCCTGGGCTCCCCACACAGTACTACCCTGCTGGCCAATTCTTGCCACCCCCACACCTCTATTCCCTCGAATCTGGTCCCGAGGCTCCCCTTACGTCAGGAACTGCTCGCTGCACAGGTCTCTGTAAGCAGTTACACAACAGAGTCTCAGGAGAGAACAAGGAAGCTACGAGGAAACTAGCCAAACCTTTCAATCCATTTATCAAAGCGCCTGCAGTTCCCATTTCAGGGCGAGGGAAACAATAAAACACATTGAGCATAGAAAGCTGCATCCGGAGCATTTTATTAAATGTAGGGGAAAAAATAAATAAGTGCAGACCTGTTGGCTCATGCCAACTCTTGTTCTACATCAAACGCCTCTGGTCCCAGACTAATGGTGTTATGTAGGCTGCTATATTGGTTCTTTGCTTTATGATACTGCCCCTTATGCTTGCGATTTATTCTCTTGAGTTCAGCAATTATTGGACATATTCGCCTCAAATGTGACTTATTGAATCATTGCTATAATGTCCGTAACAAGGCCCATTACACGTTTTCTGTGGGCTGTGAACTACAGATCTTCAGCCCCAGACATTGAGCAAAAGGGGATAATTCCATTAGCTGGCCTCAGTAATAGACTGTTGGCCAATAGTTATGGACGGAGGCAGTGCTGCCTAGTAGACAGAACCCTGGACAAGGACCCAAAAGACTTGAGTTCTGTTTCTAGCTCCTCCGCTGGTTGCTGAGTGAATATGGGCAAGTCACTTTGCCTCCCTTTGTGCCTCAGTTTCCCCATGTGAAAAGCAAAGATAATATTATTTCTTTGTAACATTCTTTGAGATCTATGAATGAAAACACTATGCAAGAGCTAGGTCTTGTCTCTTATTATGTGCACTAGCCACAAGAGCAAGCAGAACAAACATCTCACATGCCCACCTTACTTGTGAGCTTGCTAGCCCTTGCCTGTGGTACAGAAAGGCATGACAGGAATGTTAAAGCCATGGAGTGATGTTGCCAACATCTAAAGGTGGGGGTTACCATAGTTTAGGCCAACCCATGCTGGCTTCAGAGCAGACTCTAAAGCCACATTAAGTGTGCCTGAGTACAAAAAGTGAAGATGTTATATCTAAAATTGGGTGGGAAAGGAATTTGGGGCTAGGAAACCACTGAAAATCTAGCCCCAAAGTCTTGGGGTTTAGCTGCTGAGAGGCGGACAAAGATCTGGGACAGTTATTACAATCAAATCCCATTTATCTCCTCTTGACTGCTTGGGATAGACTAGAGCATGGAGTCAGGCTCTAGTCTGAAAGCTGGGTTTTATCGTCTGCAGGATTATTAGCAGGTATGACGGGGATGTTTTTTTCTTCAGAAGAATAAATCAGTTCCTTCTTCTTCCGACTTGTCTGAACACCTCATTTAAACATTTATCATAGGGCACGGCATGCGATCTTCTTTACAAATTGAGGTGTTACACAGCCTTGAATAAGCTGACACGCTGCAGATAGCATTGTGAGTATTTTGTCACCCTGATATTTTGCGGTGTAGTTGTGTATCACTTTTGACTGCTGCTTGTTCACGAGATGTAATGATCCTTTTTAAACAGTGCCACTATAATTAAAGTTTTATAAAAATCTTCAAAAGAGGAGTGGGGGGGGAAGCCTTCTTCAAAACAGACTTACAAAGAGATGTCACAGAGGGAGAAAGCGAAACTCTGACATGTGTAGCAATCACTCTGCGACTACAAATCCCTCGGAAATGTTTCACTGGAGCTCAGGATTCAAGTACTAATATATATAAAACCTGCAGCACCTAGATAGCATTCCTGGAGTCTATTGATTGATTAAGGACTGCCTGCCTCTGGAAGACTAGACTCAGAAGGCTTGATTCACCACCATATTACTTCAGTCTTTTGCTGGTGTAACTCCATCAATTCAGGTGTCACACTGGAGTAAAGCCTGCAGAGAATCAGGCCCTGAGAAGCAAAGAGGCTTGCAGAACTAATTGGCTCCTAGGGTTCTAGCTTTCTACCAATACTTCCTGGACAAGATTACTTGGGTTTGTGATCAGTTAACATTCAATCAGTGCACACCAGGTATAATTAGTTGATTTTTCTGAACATCCTCAAAAAATGGTTCTTAAAACGCTCGTTTTACTAAAGCTGGAAATATCAGTGGTGAGGGGATGAAACGGCAAATAGGCAGCCCAATTCTGGCTGATGCCTGGAGCAAAACGTCTGGATGAGTCACTGAATTATCTGAAGCTCTTGAAATTGTAGATCTTGATCTGAAAGCCACATCCCTCTCTCTCGCTCGCTCTCCCTCTCGCTTCCTCTCTCCATGTTTCAGTGCTTTTCACGTCTTCAGAGGAGAACAAGACTCCAGGAGGAAGCATGTGCTGCACTAGGAGTCAGGAGACCTGCAATCTAAGTTCTCCACGGGCCTGCTCTGTGATCAGAGGCAAATCACTTCACCCCTGTTTCCCATCTGCCCTTGTCTATTTAGGTTGTAAAGTCTTCAGGGTAAGCAGTTTCTCTTTCTGTGTTCATACAGCAGCTAAAGCAGCAGGGCCCTGATTGCAATATAAGCTAGCAAACAAAACCTATGTTTAGGGGCAGTTGAAACTGTGACAGGGCACCCCGTCCATCCCCACCCAGAAAAGCATGGAAATAAGAAGTGAAGAGGAAAGATTCGTACACTCCTTTCCACCTTTGTATTGCCTGCAACACTGTCCATAACGAACGTCTATCCAAAAGCTATACGTACTCCAGCTCCATCCAACTGCGGCTCAAAATGCAAAACTTTAATAGGGACCTCGTGTGTTATATCAGCAGATTCAGCACTGTCCCACATTCCATGCACTGGGGATGTTTTTGTTCCTTAACACTGCTGAGGCCACTGCTAAAGGTCTCAGGGCAAAGGTAAGCAGTGACATCAGGCCAGGCCAAAGACTGAGCCATTGCTCTGAGGGCTGGGCATGGGTAAATTTCTTTGGGTGCTTTGGGGAGATAGATTACCCAAGGCTCTGGATGGAGTAGCATGGTGCTGTGATTGTCATGACAACCCCATCATTCATGACAAACACCCTCCCACAAATGAGACAAGAGCTGCAGATGGAAGACCCTCCAGCCAGCCCCGGCTGGCAAGGCAATCCACATTCATTGTATGAGCAGCATCAGCACTTGGTGTGTCACCAGACGGGCTGCTGCCACCTCCAGGGTTGTTTCCCGGGACCTGCTGCCTGCCACATGTTTACACAACCCTGCTGAAGGGGAGGCAGTATCTCTCTCTCCATCCTGCTGAGCATCCTGATGGGAAGCCTTTATTCATGTGAGTACGCCAGGACTGCACAGTTGGCGTAGACAGCTTGTTTTCCCGGCCAGGAGCGCATTACTAAAGACCTCTCCAGTGCCAAACACTGTGATATAAAGAGCCCCCTGTTTTTTCAACACTCAAAATGCAGTTGAGCGGTTGCGGGGGGGACTTGAGCTGATTGTTCCAGCCATGGTTTTGGTGTCATAATGAGCCATTTCAAAGGAGCATGATAATACTTTGGAGTTACACAATGGTTTCATCTGAGCATCCCAAAGCACCTTAACAAACATCCCCTAACTCAAAATCCAGTCAGTTTAAGAACGAAAAAAAATTAGATGTAGTTTAAGGTGCCACCTCTGCACCTGAATCCCCTTCTGGTTCAATCACACTCTCCTCTTTGACAAAAATATATCTTCCTCTTCTCTGCTGCTGCAGGAAAGACCCACACAACCAGGAAGTAACTGTATAGTGGAAGCTGTTAAACAGATTCTGCGTGCAATGCTGCTAAGTGCACAAAGCAAGCAGACTGAAAAGAAGAGAGAAACCTTTTCCTCTCCTGCAATCTCTTACCATCACAATGCCTCAGGAGGTGTGGAATCGGAATGGTGCTATGAACTCTGATGGAGCAATGCCGATTTCCGCTTGCTGGGCATCTGGCCATGGGGATACTGGTGACAAAGGCAAGTAACACATTTTCAGACGTGTGATCTCTAAGTTGGACACATGCCTTGAAGCTCCACCAGCCATTCTTGGGAATTATTAGTATTATTATTTGTATTACCGTAATGCCTTGGCACCTCAGTCATGGACCAGCACCCCATTGTGCTAGGCACCATACTGGCAGATATTATTATCCTCCTTTAACATATGGGGAAATAGTGAAGGGAAGTGATTTTCCCTAGGCTGCACAGTGAGTCAGCGGCATAGCTGGGAATAGAACCCGGTGCGTTCTGACTCCCAGCCCCAGATCTAATCACAGGACGACAATATTTCACCTTGTCAAGGTTCCTCCCCCACTCTGAACTCTAGGGTACAGATGTGGGGACCTGCATGAAAAACCTCCTAAGCTTATCTTTACCAGCTTAGGTCAAAACTTCCCCAAGGTACAAAATATTACCCCTTGGACAGGCCGCTACCACCACCAAACTAATACTGGTTACTGGGGAAGAGCTGTTTGGACGCGTCCTTCCCCCCAAAATACTTCCCAAAACCTTGCACCCCACTTCCTGGACAAGGTTTGGTAAAAAGCCTCACCAATTTGCCTAGGTGACTACAGACCCAGACCCTTGGATCTTAAGAACAATGAACAATCCTCCCAACACTTGCACCCCCCCTTTCCTGGGAAATGTTGGATAAAAAGCCTCACCAATTTGCATAGGTGACCACAAACCCAAACCCTTGGATCTGAGAACAATGAAAAAGCATTCAGTGTTTTACAAGAAGACTTTTAATAAAAAATAGAAGTAAATAGAAATAAAGAAATCCCCCCTGTAAAATCAGGATGGTATATATCTTACAGGGTAATTAGATTCAAAAACATAGAGAACCCCTCTAGGCAAAACCTTAAGTTACAAAAAAGATACACAGACAGAAATAGTTATTCTATTCAGCACAATTCTTTTCTCAGCCATTTAAAGAAATCATAATCTAACACATACCTAGCTAGATTACTTACTAAAAGTTCTAAGACTCCATTCCTGTTCTGTCCCCGGCCAAGACGACTACAGACAGACCCTTTGTTCCTCTCCCTCCTCCCAGCTTTTGAAAGTATCTTGTCTCCTCATTGGTCATTTTGGTCAGGTGCCAGCGAGGTTACCTTTAGCTTCTTAACCCTTTACAGGTGAGAGGAGCTTTCCCCTGGCCAGGAGGGATTTCAAAGGGGTTTACCCTTCCCTTTATATTTATGACACGCCCCCCAAATCTCAGCTAGGGTGAAACACTGGCTGGGATTTCTTCCTGGAGCTCTAGGAAAACAGAGTTAATAAGACACATGCATCTCTAAATATACTACCAAGTACATAAAGACTAACAATATTTTCCACATCTCAAGGACGATTTTAACCAGTTGATTCTGGGAAACTTTCACGGGAGAGTGCATCAGCCACTTTGTTAGAAGCTCCTGAGATGTGTTGGATGTCGAAATCAAAATCTTGGAGAGCTAAACTCCACCGAAGAAGTTTTTTGTTAGTTTCTTTGACGGTGTGAAGCCACTTTAGTGCAGCATGGTCGGTTTGCAGGTGGAAACGCCGTCCCCAAACATATGGGCGTAGCTTTTCCAGAGCGTAGACAATGGCATAACATTCTTTTTCAGTGACTGACCAGTTGCTTTCCCTCTCAGACAGTTTTTTGCTGAGAAACACTACAGGGTGGAATTCTTGATCAGGTCCTTTCTGCATTAAAACTGCTCCCACACCACGCTCGGATGCATCTGTGGTTACTAGGAACGGTTTGTCAAAGTCTGGGGCCCTTAGTACAGGGTCAGACATGAGTGTCGCTTTAAGCTTGTTAAAGGCCTTCTGACACTTTCCGGTCTACTGAACAGCATTTGGCTGTTTCTTTTTGGTTAGGTCTGTCAGTGGGGCAGCGATTTGGCTGTAGTGCGGTACAAATCGTCTGTAATAACCGGCCAAGCCTAAGAAGGATTGAACCTGTTTCTTTGACTTTGGGACAGGCCACTTTTGGATAGCATCCACTTTGGCCTGTAGGGGGCTGATAGTTCCTTGACCCACCTGGTGTCCAAGGTAAGTCACTCTGTTTAGGCCTATTTGACACTTCTTAGCCTTAACAGTTAGTCCTGCCTCCCTTATGCGCTCAAGGACTTTTTGTAGATGTTCCAGGTGGTCTGCCCAGGAATCCGAAAATATGGCCACATCGTCAAGGTAGGCGACTGCATATTCTCCTAATCCCGCTAGGAGACCATCTACAAGTCTTTGGAAAGTGGCGGGTGCATTTCGCAGCCCGAAAGGGAGTACATTAAATTCATACAGCCCGAGATGTGTGATGAAGGCTGACCTTTCCTTGGCAGATTCATCTAGCGGTACCTGCCAGTACCCCTTGGTTAAGTCCAAGGTAGAGATGAACTGGGCCCTTCCCAGTTTCTCTAATAGTTCATCTGTGCGTGGCATGGGATAGTTGTCTGGGCGAGTTACAGCATTTAGCTTACGGTAGTCCACGCAAAAACGTATTTCCCCATCTGGTTTGGGAACTAGAACCACTGGAGATGCCCATGCACTTTCAGAGGGGCGGATTACACCCATCTGTAACATATCCTGGATCTCCCGTTCTATAGCAGTTTTAGCTTGAGGAGACACCCGGTAAGGTTGGACCCTAATTGGGTGAGCATTACCTGTGTCAATGGAGTGGTATGCCCGTTCAGTCAGTCCTGGGGTGGCTGAGAACGTTGGCGCGTAGCTAGTGCACAGCTCCTGGATCTGCTGTCGCTGCATACGCCCAAGGGTCATGGAGAGGTTCACCTCTTCCACACCACCAGCACATTTCCCTTCGTAGTAGACACCTTCAGGCCACTCAGCGTCGTCTCCTCCCTGGGCTGTAAACTGACAAACCTTTAATTCTCTGGAATAAAAGGGCTTTAGAGAATTAATATGATACACCTTAGGCTTTCGGTTGGAGGTGGGGAATGCTATGAGATAATTAACAGCTCCCAGGCGCTCCTGGACCACGAATGGCCCTTCCCACGATGCTTCCATTTTATGGGCCTGGAGCGCCTTTAAGACCATGACCTGGTCTCCTACTTTGAAGGAACGCTCTCTGGCATGTTTATCATACCAGGCTTTTTGCTCTTTTTGAGCATCCTGTAAGTTTTCTCTAGCAAGGGCTAAAGAGGTTCGGAGGGTGTTTTGTAGGTTGGTTACAAAGTCCAGAATGTTAGTTCCTGGAGAAGGTGTAAATCCCTCCCATTGCTGCTTCACCAACTGCAATGGCCCCTTAACCTCACGGCCATATACAAGTTCAAATGGAGAAAACCCTAAACTGGGATGTGGTACAGCTCTGTAGGCAAAGAGCAACTGCTGCAATACTAGGTCCCAATCATTGGAGTGCTCATTTACGAATTTACGTATCATGGCCCCCAAAGTTCCATTAAACTTCTCCACCATGCCATTTGTTTGATGATGGTAAGGAGTGGCAACCAAGTGATTTACCCCATGAGCTTCCCAAAGGTTTTTCATAGTTCCTGCCAGGAAATTAGTCCCTGCATCTGTGAGGATGTCGGAGGGCCAACCTACCCTGGCAAAAATGTCTGCTAGTGCCTGGCACACACTTTTAGCCCTGGTGTTGCTTAGAGCTACTGCTTCCGGCCATCGGGTGGCAAAATCCATGAAAGTCAGTATGTACTGCTTTCCTCTGGGTGTCTTTTTCGGAAAAGGACCCAGAATATCCACAGCTACTCGCTGAAATGGAACTTCAATGATGGGGAGTGGCTGGAGAGGAGCTTTGACCTGGTCTTGGGGTTTTCCCACTCTTTGGCACACCTCACAAGACTGGACATAGGTAGAAACATCCTTGCCCATTCCCTCCCAGTGGAATGACCCCCCCAAACGGTCTTTGGTCCTGTTCACCCCAGCATGGCCACTAGGGTGATCATGGGCTAAGCTCAAGAGCTTGGCCCGGTATTTAGTTGGAACTACCAACTGTCTCTGAGGATGCCAGTCTTCCTGGTGTCCCCCAGAAAGAGTTTCCTTGTATAAAAGTCCTCTTTCTACAACAAACCTGGATCGATTAGAAGAGCTGAGAGGCGGTGGGTTGCTCCGTGCCGCCGTCCAAGCTCTCTGGAGGCTTTCATCTGCTTCCTGTTCGGTCTGGAACTGTTCCCTTGATGCTGGAGACATCAGTTCCTCATGGGATTGTGGACCTAGGCTTGGTCCCTCTGGAAGCGATATAGGGGATGGAGCTGTTTCTGTTGACTGTGAACCGCTCTCCGCTGGTGTACTATGTTGGGATTCAGGCTCCGGCTGAGCCTCTTGTGTAGGGTTATCGGCTGCTGCCAGTTCAGGTTCGGTGGGGCCCTCTGGTGTTGAGGTTGCAAGTACTGGATTCAGTGCTGACACGGGGTCTGGTGTTGGTTGTTCGGCTGGTTCCGGTTCTGGGACTGGTTCCGTCTGGGTCTCTGGGACTGGATCCACTACTGCTGTTGCAGACATTGGCCTGGGGTCCAGGTCCATCACCTCTGACTGGGTCCTGATAGAAGTTTCCGGAACAGAGCTAGGCCTCACGGCTTGTTTAGCCTGGTTGCGGGTGACCATTCCCACCCTCTTGGCCTGCTTCACATGATTGGCCAAGTCTTCCCCCAACAGCATGGGGATGGGATAATCATCATAGACTGCAAAAGTCCACATTCCTGACCAGCCCTTGTACTGGACAGGCAACTTGGCTGTAGGCAAATTGAAAGAGTTGGACTTGAAGGGTTGAATCGTCACTTGGATCTCTGGGTTGATTAAATTGGGGTCCACTAAGGAAGCATGGATAGCTGACACTTGTGCTCCGGTGTCCCTCCACGCGGTGACCTTCTTCCCACCCACACTCACAGTTTCCCTCCGCTCCAAGGGTATCTGGGAGGTATCTGGGCCTGTGGACCTCTGGTGTGATTCCGGTGCAATGAACTGTAATCTGTTGGGGTTCTTGGGGCAGTTGGCCTTTACATGCCCCAGCTCGTTACACTTAAAACATCGTCCAGCTGACGGGTCACTGGGGCGAGGAGGGTTGCTGGAGAACGGGGTGGTGGGACGATAAGGGGTCTGGAGGGTTCTTTGGGAGGTAGGTGGGGCTTTGGGCGGCCCCCGGTAATAGGGTGTGGTCTGGGGTGGTCCCTTCTGGTCTCCGCTCCAACTGCGACCAGTTTTCTTCTTCTCTGCCACCTCCACCCATCTGGCTCCAATCTCTCCTGCCTCAATTACAGTTTTGGGTTTCCCATCTAGGATGTATCTTTCTATTTCCTCAGGAACACCCTCTAAGAATTGTTCCATTTGCATTAGGAAGGGCAAATTTACTGGAGATTCAACACTTGCTCCTGATATCCAGGCATCCCAATGTTTTACAATGTGGTAGGCATGTCGGGTAAATGACATGTCTGGTTTCCACCTTAGGGCTCTGAACCTCCGACGAGACTGCTCGGGTGTTATCCCCATTCTGACTCTCGCCTTGGATTTAAACAGTTCATACTTGTTCATGTGTTCTTTAGGCATTTCAGCTGCCACCTCAGCTAAGGGTCCACTGAGCTGCGGCCTCAGCTCTACCATGTATTGGTCAGTAGAGATGTTGTACCCAAGGCAGGCCCTTTCGAAGTTTTCTAAGAAGGCCTCAGTATCATCACCTGCCTTGTAGGTGGGGAACTTTCTGGGATGAGAAGTGGTACCTGGAGAAGGATTGCTAGGGTTTGTTGGTATATTCTGCTGGGCCTTTATCCTCTCCATCTCCTCCACATGCTTCCTCTCTTTTTCCTTCTCCTCCTCCACATGCTTCCTCTCTTTTTCCCTCTCCTCCTCCACATGCTTCCTTGCCTCCATTTCCCTCTTGTGGGCAGCCTCTTGGCGTTGTTCTGCCTCCCTTTCTTGTTCCTTCTTCAGCTGCATGAGTTCTATCTGTCTTTCATGTTCCCTTTGTTTTTCCTCAGCCTGAAATTTGGCTAATTCCAGCTGTAGTCGAGCTGAGGATTTGGCCATTCTAACCTCTCTGTTTTTAACTAACTTTACACCCGAGGTTTAGAAATAAACAAACAAAACTTGGCTGTAAAATTTTGCTGTGCTGGAATAGAATACCTATTCTCTGATAGTGATTGTCAGCCTACAGAAAAAGACAATCCCCTTGTCTCTGCTCTGGGCCCAAATTAAAGCAAAAAACCTCCAACTACTTGCTTACCCAGCCCAAAGAAAAAAAAAATTCTTTTCAAACCTGTGCTCCTTGTAAAACAAAACAAAAAAAATCAAAATCCTAAAAAAAACCCTGCCACTTTTGTCTCCAGGCAAATGGGTAGAGCACACCCCCCCTATTTACTTTTAGGAAGAAAAGAAAAAAAAACCTCTGGGTTGGAAGACTGTGAATTTCCCTGCAGGAGTTAAGTACCCTGCCTCCAGGCAAAAAAAACCTGCAATTCACAAGATAATCCCCTTTTGTCTCTGCTTGGCCACAAAGCAGAGAGAAAACAAGCTGCTTTCAGTTTCAAAGCTGCTTTCTGGACTTCCTAAAAATTCCTTTTTAAAATCTGTATTTCTAGTTCAAAAAATCTCAACTGGATCTCAAAATGATTTCAGGTTAATCCCACCGCTGCCACCATGTCAAGGTTCCTCCCCCACTCTGAACTCTAGGGTACAGATGTGGGGACCTGCATGAAAAACCTCCTAAGCTTATCTTTACCAGCTTAGGTCAAAACTTCCCCAAGGTACAAAATATTACCCCTTGGACAGGCCGCTACCACCACCAAACTAATACTGGTTACTGGGGAAGAGCTGTTTGGACGCGTCCTTCCCCCCAAAATACTTCCCAAAACCTTGCACCCCACTTCCTGGACAAGGTTTGGTAAAAAGCCTCACCAATTTGCCTAGGTGACTACAGACCCAGACCCTTGGATCTTAAGAACAATGAACAATCCTCCCAACACTTGCACCCCCCCTTTCCTGGGAAATGTTGGATAAAAAGCCTCACCAATTTGCATAGGTGACCACAAACCCAAACCCTTGGATCTGAGAACAATGAAAAAGCATTCAGTGTTTTACAAGAAGACTTTTAATAAAAAATAGAAGTAAATAGAAATAAAGAAATCCCCCCTGTAAAATCAGGATGGTATATATCTTACAGGGTAATTAGATTCAAAAACATAGAGAACCCCTCTAGGCAAAACCTTAAGTTACAAAAAAGATACACAGACAGAAATAGTTATTCTATTCAGCACAATTCTTTTCTCAGCCATTTAAAGAAATCATAATCTAACACATACCTAGCTAGATTACTTACTAAAAGTTCTAAGACTCCATTCCTGTTCTGTCCCCGGCCAAGACGACTACAGACAGACCCTTTGTTCCTCTCCCTCCTCCCAGCTTTTGAAAGTATCTTGTCTCCTCATTGGTCATTTTGGTCAGGTGCCAGCGAGGTTACCTTTAGCTTCTTAACCCTTTACAGGTGAGAGGAGCTTTCCCCTGGCCAGGAGGGATTTCAAAGGGGTTTACCCTTCCCTTTATATTTATGACACACCTCTTTCATCAGCACCTTCCCTCTCAATTCCCCTCCCTTCTCCTCTCCCAGGGGTTCATGTTGGCTGCTGACAAACAGCACCATTATGATGTGCACTAAAGTTTGTGGTGGAACAAAAATTACAGGCTTTTAAGCTGAGAAGAAGCAATTTCTGATGCAATGCTATCAGTGCTTGGCACAGCCACCCCAAAGCACATCACTTGGGCGGCAAAGATTGAGAGGGTTATGGGAGTTGGGAGGGTGAAGGATATAATCCCTAATGGTATTGCACTAACTCTTCTCAGCTAGGAAGGGCTGCATCAGTGTGATGGACTCCCAGATAAACAGACGATTTCATCCACCCTCACAAAAGAAGCCTGACCCCTAATTTGTTAAATCCAGAGATATAATGCTGAGTTAACCGCTAACAAGCAGTCTGGAGACAGAGGTGGCAATGGGGCTCAGCACAGAGGAATTTCTCACCTTTTTTTTGTGGCACCAAACAGGAATCACACCAGGGTGATTCAGGTCCTTGGACACAGGGTTTTGGAGAAGGTTATAATTTGTAACCACCTGACAGGTACTGTGGCTTGGAAGTCAGTTGATTAGTTTTCTCTCCAGTGGGCCGCATGTATTTAGAGGAGCTGTGCAGAAACACAGTCTGGGTCTTCCTTTCTCTGAGTGGCAAATGCATCAGGGGCTTTCAATACAAGGCTTAGTTCTTTTTACTTTCTAGGTAGGGATACAGACCTGAAGGACTGGTAGGTTATAAATGGACACGCTGCTGGGCCTCTGAGGTTGTAGAGCCAAATCGGAGTCTCAAATGCAAACCCAGGAGAAACTTTTCAACTCCTTTGGGCCCAAGTCACCATTTCCCTGCACCAGTGCAAAGAGGGCGAAAATCATTGTCCTTCTGAGTCAGCCACATTGTGCACTAATGGAAATGACTCCCTAAGAGTCCAAGCAAGAGGAATCAGGCCCCTTTGAGTGAGGAGGAGGCTGCTCTGATGGTTCAGACAGTCACAATCCACCACTCCAGATACAATGATTTTTTGCCCCAGGACTTCAGCGCATTAGATCCTATAATGTGTATACGGCACAAAAGAAAAACCCGTTGACTTCTCGAGCTGTGCATTTCCTACCACCAGCTCCTATCTGTCTCTAAAGGTTTCTGGCTCACCATGGGCTTCTCTTTGCTTTAATGGCTACCCTTCTAAGTCTGCAAAAGAAAACTTGAGAAAAACCCTGTGAAGTGTTGGCGGATGACTTTGGTTTATATATTTATATATTTTTCAAGTGTGTGACAGTCTCATTCAGTCTTATCTGACCGAACCTCTGTGCTGATCAGCCTTGGAAAGGCATCCCAGAGAGCGGGGGCATCTCAGCACTGCATCTGGAAATGCTCACAGAGCTGATGCTATGCTCAGAGACAAGAAATCACCTTGGAGTCCAAAGACTCGGAAAGGAGATAGTCACCCTGGAAACAAGGAGTGATGGCCAGGCACGGCGGTGCACGGAACCCTGGGCTCTGCTTCCTCAGGCCGTTGGGAAGGGAGCCGCAGCCTGCTTGGGGAGGGAAGGATGTGGGTGTGAATGAGGACTGGGTCATGGAGAAAAGATGAGTCCCAGCCTTACTTAACAGAAGTCCCGAATGCTTCTCTTGAACAAGACAAACACCTCTAACTGTGTATGTTTAATATTAAAGAGCAGTTCCACTCCAAAATGTGGCTATGGAGCCCAGTATTCTGAATACACTTTGATTTTTATTGATCGAATCATTATTCACAATTGTTGGGTGATGCGTTTATCCAGTTTGCAACCTATGGGGTGGGCTCATACTCGCCATTCATGGCATGGCACCCGTCATTTAAGTCTAGGGTGACCAGATGTCCCGATTTTATAGGGACAGTCCCGATTTTGGGGTATTTTTCTTATATAGGCTCCTATTTCCCCCCACCCCCGTCCTGATTTTTCACACTTGCTGTCTGGTCACCCTATTTAAGTCGCCTGGTTTCTGTTCCTGATTGGGTGACTGAAACTTTTTAAGCTGGGTAACAAGCAGCAAGCAGTGAATAAGCCCCACATGAACTGAAGATTCCCATATCTCTGTATGAACACACTTCATTCATGCAGGGAATAAATACAGGAATAATATGAATACTACTTTGCTTTTGTGTAGGGGGCAAACATGCCTGTTGTGAACAGTTGTTTGGGAGGCCAAGGAGTGTTTGCAAGCATCATTTAGCAGCCTTCATCTAGCTGTTGTAATGGGGCTATTGGCATTCAATTCAGTGGGCCAAGTTCATCCCTGATGTGACTCCACTGCAGCTAATTGTAATTACAGAGGCATTAATTGGAGAGCTCCTCAGTTGATGTCAATCAGCATAGCTCCATTGAAGTCCTTGGAGCTATACCAATTTACATCTGTCCAATGGATTTACACCAAGGATAACTTTCACCCATCACCTTAAAAGTTCACTTGCTTTCCTGCAGGAAACACACAATTGGAACCACTGACTGGACCAGCAAACCTAGCCTGTGCTGTATGTGTAACCCACTGGTGGTCGAAACGTAATAATATGTCCCTTTAAACCTGATAACCCTGGCACTGCTAAGAGAATCCCAGCACTCCTCAGCCTGTTACATACAGTAAAGCCTGTTCCTGTATCAGTAAAACGCACTCACATGGGGCTGAGTTTGCCCACAAGATACTTCGTGGGCCCCTTTCCCAAGGAAATCTGGAGTGCACTGGTGACAGCACCGAGTGTCTAGAGCTGTCAGAGAGATTTCATCATTCAGGAACTCGGCATTTTTATAACAGGCGATCCGGAGATAAAAGTTGTCACTTCCAGTTTGTTGCCCACCCCTCAGCCCCCAGTAATACAACCAGGATCATCTGGTAGTGCAGAGGCTGCACTCTCCTACTGCTGCCTTTTTATAACAAAAAATGATTTAGCATTGATGATTCCTGGTCTGAAGCAGTTTGTCACCTGTGCTTTTATGATTACAGCAACTAAGGGGAAAAAGATGTCCTTTCAGATAAGCATTTGAAAGGGGGGAAAAATAGAAGCTTTCAAAGGGTCTTTGTTCTCTTGAAGTGCTCTCGCTCCAGAAGCCTGGCAGATTTCTCTGGAGGAGGGGAAGGAGGTGGAATTTAAAAACAAAATGCATCCTCGTTTTCAAACTGTTTCACATTAGCAGTCATCAATTATGGAATTTGCCTTGACTAATGTTTCAGGCCATTATATCACCCTCGATGTTTATAATTGGATCCTACATTAGGATAAATTCTCAAGGAAAAGCTTCCATGCTAAACAGGTTGTTTTGCTCTCTGTGGAACTCCAGTGACATTTTGGTTACTAAAATAATCATTTGCTTTTTAACATTTATATGGAGAGATAAAAAAAAGGGCTAACCTTTTCCAAAAGCTGTACAGTCCCAGCTGAGGTCACTGTGGGGAATGAGGCTGGTGGCTCATGTCATCTTAGTTGTTTGTAGCAACAAGTTCCAACTGCAGCGTCACGGCACTTGGGTTTGGAGTTGGTTCTGTTTTAGAAGCAGGTGTGGACTGCAGGGTTGGGTCGGGCAGAAAGATCAACGCTAGGATTGATACCAATCATCCCAAGGCAGAACAGTCCATGGAGATGGGGCCACACTCCACATGGATCAGGGTGAAATGTGCTGGATGGGGGGCCCTGGAATGCCACTGCCTGGAAGACAAATCACACGGACCAGGGCTGTCAATGTGGCCTTTCTCACAGGTATCATGTTCACTTTTCAGTAACATTTTTTGCAGCTGCTAAACATGAAACAGGGAGGTGACAAAGGGCAGGAAGAAAAGTCATTCTGTGGCCTTAATGAACGTGGGTGTCACTATCATTAGAACTCAGAAGGAGTGACTTCCCCGAATACTTATCCTTCCTTGTTGATATGCATCCCACCAGCTGCGGCCAGTCCCTCTGCCAGTGCTGATGGCTTGTGTTTGCAGAGTTGGGGCACATCTAAATAAAAGCCCAGGCCCTACAGTCTGATCTGTTTGTCACACAGAGATAACAGATGAACCTTTGCCACTCTGACAGCGTGAGGCCGCACACAAAGGGTGACCTTTAGTGTGCCATTAATTTCCAGACCAACCCAATTTCCAGTCTCACTTGAGGGCATAATCACATCAATTAAAGCCTTTCGTTTTGAAATTCTCCCTATGAACCTGCACTCTTAATGTGATATAAGGGCCAAAGAGCAGTGAGTGAGTGTGTGTGTGTGTCTGTGTGTGTGTGTGAGAGAGAGAGAGAGAGAAGTGGGGGACCAGAGTGACATTTAGAAGCTGCTTCCTTGCTATTTGACAGGGTTTAGGCAGATAAACATAACATCAGGAGGTAAAGGGAAAACCCAAGCTTGGATTAAACAAGAACCAACTCAGTGAACCCAGATGCAACCTTTGGTGACATTAGAATGGGCTTGTGGCGCTTTGGAGAATTGCAGGAGACTCTGAAAAAAACCTGTAACACAAGAGTCCCAGGACGCATGCCTAGAGCTTAGGTAACTGGCTCATGGTTCGAGGGGAAAGGAGTTGTGAGACGAGTGTTGGAACCAGGATTGTTCTTGGCTGAGCTGAATGGAATGATAATTGATGGGGGGATGACAAACAATTGACTAGTTGTTCCTTGATGAAAGTTCAGAGAAAGAAGAAGCTGCAAGTAAGAAAAGTGATTTCCTTTCCAAAGGCCTTGTCATAGAACCCTTGACAATGCTAACTCAGAAACCGAAAGAGAGAGTGCACCTGTCATTAATATAAAGGGAAGGGTAAACCCCTTTAAAATCTCTCCTGGCCAGAGGGAAAATCCTCTCACCTGTAAAGGGTTAAGAAGCTAGGATAACCTCGCTGGCACCTGACCAAAATGACCAATGAGGAGACAAGATACTTTCAAAAGCTGGGGGGAGGGAAAAACAAAGACTCTGTCTGTGTGATGCTTTTGCCGGGAACAGAACAAGAATGGAGTCTTAGAATTTAGTAAGTAATCTAGCTAGATATGCGTTAGATTATGATTTCTTTAAATGGCTGAGAAATTAAGCTGTGCTTAATTAAGCTAATGGATATTCCTGTCTGTGTGTCTTTTTGTAACTTAAGGTTTTGCCTAGAGGGATTCTCTATGTTTTGAATCTAATTACCCTGTAAGGTATTTACCATCCTGATTTTATAGAGGTGATTCTTTTTTACTTTTTACTTCTATTAAAATCCTTCTTTTCAGAAACTGAATGCTTTTTCATTGTTCTTAAGATCCAAGGTTTGGGTCTGTGGTCACCTATGCAAATTGGTGAGGATTTTTACCAAACCTTCCCCAGGAAGTGGGGTGCAAGGGTTGGGAGGATTTGGGGGGGAAAGACGTTTACAAACAATGTTTTCCTAATAAAAATAAACCCAGATAAACGTTTGATGGTGGCAGTGGAAGTCCAAGGGCAAAGGGTAAAATAGTTTGTACCTTGGGGAAGTTTTAATCTAAGCTGGTAAAAGTAAGTTTAGGAGGTTTTCATGCAGGTCCCCACAACCGCACCCTAGAGTTCAGAGTGGGGAACGAACCTTGACAGCTCCTTTGGAAACAGACTGCCTGATTCACCCCTCCATTGCGAGCATGAAACTGTAGCATTCAGCAATGCTTCCCTGGAGACACTCGTCCTGATTTACGACAATTGAGATTGGAAATTCCCAACATGTTGGGAAAAGTTTTGCCTCCTACCAGAGGTCTGCTCTGAGATGAGATGGGGAGTTGGTCCTTCAAAGTGTTCTCATGATGCGGAACATAGACAGTGTGCATACAGTCTGCATGTTGGGGGCAGGTGGGGAGGAAGGGGGCTTGCCCCTCAACAAAAGACCCTCCACTCCTTCCTTTTCCCTATTTCCTTTGCCTCTCCTGCAAACCCAGAGGCTCTGGTGGTAACATGACTAACAGACCATGCCAGACGACCAACATACTGGGTTCACCATGTGATTACCCCATGTCTATGGACTCTAACTGTCACATGGGTGATCTACATTACTTCATTGTTTATTGGCTGCATAGGCAAAGGGTTCTCGGGTTCCTAATCTAAGAATGTTTCCAGGACAGATGTGCCCTATTGTTTCCCTGCAGCAGCAATTAAGAGTGAATGAGTACTAGTCATGTAACTAGGATCCCTAGTTTCCCAAACTACTGGCCTACTCCTCCGTTTGTATCAGAGACACAGGTACCCAAGGTGGGCCTCTGAGCTGCCGTGATGTCACCATGCTCTACAGCTCCTCAGGCACCTGGCCGGGCTCATCTGCTATAAACTAGGACTGGGAAGCCAAGGCCAGGGAGAGGCCATGTTCAGAGACACAAAACCTCCCTACTGAGGCTCGGAAGGCAGAGCTGGAGTGAGCCCTGATCTGAGCTCTACAACAGGTGCCTAAGAAACAGACATAGGCCCCAGGAGATCTGGGCTCTAAGCCTGGCCTTGACAGTGATTCACTGTCTGAACTGGGCAAGTCTCTTACCTCTGGTGTACCAGTTTTACCATCTTTAAAATGGAAACAACAATATGTCGCTACCTCACAGAGAGGTTGTGAGGCCAAAATTATTCCGGGTGAATTTCTGATTCCTTTGCTGACACTGGGCAGCACCTTGCTCGGTGAGTTGTCCCATTGACTTCATCCGGTCTGATAGAGGAATCCTCAATAAGCCAGAGTTTACTCTTTCTCATCCCTCTTTTACATCAGTATCATTCCACCCACTCCAACGGAGTTACCCCTGATTTATACCAGTATAAGGGAGAGAAGAACCAGGCCCACTGTGAGTAGGGGTAGCACAATCAGTCCCTGATCATCAAACAGCTTGTATTAGCATAAAAGCTGCGACTGATTTGTATACCTAGTTCATTAAACCAGTGGAGTTTTATGTCTGGACACACACGTCTCAGTTAAATCTGGCTCCACTGCAAACTAAACCAATATAACCCAGATTTAAAATGATAAAGAAAATCCACACAGGGTTTTCACCAGTTTAACCAAAGAATTTTTAAATCTGATTTGGGAACATAAGACTTCAGACTGGACAGCACCTCCTGAGTCAACAAGTTCATTCCCTGCTATTGCAGGAAAACCCAGTGTGTCTGTATGTAGACAAGGCCTAAGTGTTTGCAAAGCACTTTGGTAGCCTGGGTACAAGGCACTGGAGGGGGCAAAATGGTGTTAGCAATGTTGATTCCATCTTGCACCCAGTGCCATCACCATGACAGAGTTTGTAATGCAGTTTGCAGCCCTTCCAAATGACTTTACAGTGAGGCATTGTTATTATTTATTAAACAGGTGGTGTATTCCTTAACAAAAATTTCATTAGGAGCATTAGGTAGAGATAGTCACTAGCCCAGAACCTACAAGTAATTATGTGTAATTATTATGCCTGTATGTTTGGAATAATGATGGCTCCCGAGCTCTGAGGCCAAGAAGCAGAGTCAATTGGAACGGGAGCTATTTATTTTTTCTTTAAGTTTTCTTCCACTATTAATTTGTTTTCACTTCTCTTAATGAGCGGTAAGTGATTGCAAGTGATGCCTAGAAGCGTCTGACCCCATCCCCCGTTTCTACTTTATTTGTAAAGCCCGAGAATTACTGAAACTGTGGGTGAGAGAAAGGGGAGGGGCTTTGTCTGAACACATCTCAAGCCCGCAGGGGCCGCAGAGTGACAACAGGATAAGTGGGAGGAGAGAGTGTGGCAGTGTGCCTCCATGACTGTCTGCTCCTGCTGTTCCAGCAAATCTGAAGGAGGTGGAATGGCCTACTGGATCGGTCTATTTATTTAAAAAAAAAAAAACTACCAAAACAAGATGCTCCACTGCACACACTTCTCCTGCAGGGGACAGAGTGAGAGGTCAAATTTGTGACAGATGTCTAGCCATGTTGCTTAATGCACTACTGGAAGGTGCTCAGATACCATGGTGATGGGCATGGTAAGAAAAACTATATAGACTAGACTGGAATAGACAGGCCCTTGGAAACTGAGTCAGGAAACCTAGGTTTGTTCCCAACTCTGCTGTGTCCCAGGCAAATCATTTCCTCTCTTTGTGCCTCTGTGTCCGCTCCCATCCTTTGTACAGTGCTAGCAGGGCTGGGGGTCTAGGTGGCACAGTAATATTCATAACAACATGGTTCTTATACAGATGATACACTGCAAGGTGACCAGCGGGAGTTTTCAGAGGGGAGACTTCACTGAGTAAATATATTTGTTTTGCTCTTAGCCAGGGAAGCTCCTGCACACACATTCCTTGGAGAAATGATCTGTCTGCATTGATTCTATTAACTCGGTGCCGTCTATTGGGTAGAGCAGAAGACAGGCAGTCAGGACATCCAGGTTCTAGTTGCAGCCTTGCAACTGACTTGTTGCATCACCTCAAACAGGTCACTTAACTGGAACCTCTTTTTGCCTCAGCTGATCCAGCAATAAAATAATTATAATATTAACATACCTCATGGTAAGGAGATTGTGGAGCTAGACAAAAAGCTATCCCTGCCTTCTCACTGAGACCTAACTGGTAAGACTATTGTGAACTCTTTCCTCTTGGGAAACCCAATAAAAATTATTAGCGAATTATACACGCCAGCTATAGAATTCACTAGGTTCGGTTAAAAAAATTGCAGGCACAGTATTATTTAGATTAATCAAGACTACAGATGACTGAGGGACCTAAGCAAACAGAGGGAATGGCCAACCAAGGGGCAAATAATTCCCATTGCTGACAAGGTATTGCATACTGGAAGGAATAGTTTGATCTACTCACACACGTTGCTGGATTCTGAACCAGCTCTAAGCACACAAGTAAAAGTCCTGGGCATCACTGTGGACAGCTCACTGCTAGCGCAGCACGGGTCAATAAAATCCACCAACATGTTAGAATGCATCACAAACGGGATGGAAAACAATAGTGGAAATATTACTGTGCCATGATGTGAATAAATCAAGGGCTTGCCCGCCCCTGGAACACTGTGTTCAGTACTGTTAGCCCTATCTCTACAGTGAGATAGCAGAAGTAGAAAGGTTCAGACACAGGTGATGGAAACGATTAAAGGCTTGGAGAGGCTTCTGTCGGAAAAGGGGCTGAAAAGTTTGGAACTGTTTGGTTTAGAGAGGAAACACATAAGAGAGGACATCACATAACAATAAGTCTGGGAGGCTCTAACTCGGAGCTTTGATCAGCTCCACTGTTTGAAGTCTCTGAGTGGTTAATTGCTCCCTGGTGATGAGGGGAGGAGCTAGGCTGAACTAAGCAGGGATACTTCCTATAAAAAGTCACTTACTAACAGGAGCTGCAAACACAGGAAGCTGCCAGGAGAGTTCTGGAGGCAGTGGCTTTCCTTCCAGGTTCAGCGCTATCAAGAGGCCCAGAGATGGAACAGTGGTGGTGACCTACAATGAATGGGCCATGTTTCTTTCCTGCCTGAACCCAGAAGGGACAAAGTGCCAGTTGGTGGCTGTGCTGCAGAGAAGATTCTGAGATTCGAGGGGCAAGTAGAGATGCTACTGAAAATCAGAGAAGCTGAGGTGTTGCTAGAGAGCTAGGCGTGGAAAACACCAGTCCTCCGGATCCAAGGAAGAAAGCAGCTGGCCACCACGCAGTCAGAGAGAGAGGAAGTCAGAGAGGAGGCTGGGAAGTTCATAACCACTAGAGGCAGTAGGTCACAGCGGCATTCTGCACAACTGGAGATAGGCTCTGGCCATCAGAGAGAAGAGGATTGGGAGGAATTCCACACTGCTGGAAGTTTCCAGTTGATTCCAGATCCTCAACATGGAAACCGTGGAAGAGACCTCTCAAGAGCCAGCTGGTTCAAAGGAATGGAGAGATGTACGGGATACACTTGTGAATGGCAGGTCATCCCAACCTGTAAGAAAATCATGCTTGTCCACAAGAAGTTCTCCAACCATCCAGGAAGACAGACAGGCCTTGTTGGGATTGAATACTCAGGATAATTAAGAGAACATTCTGCAAGGGACAGGCAGGCAACAGGACAGTGTGCTGCCTTCCTGGAGCGAGGACACAAGACATCACTGTATCGTTGGATAGGCTTCTGAAGTCGACAGAAAAGGATCCATTGGTGATGGCTCATAACGGCACTAATGGCGCTGTGTGGTGAGATATCATGCAGATAGCAGATGACTTCAGGGAACTTGGAAGCATACTGGAGAAGAATAATGTCCAAGCAATCTTCTCAGAGAGCCTTCCTGTCCCAAGAGCAAGGGAAGGCAGAATGCAGAAGAATGAAAGGAGCGTAATGTAATTAATGCCAATCAACATGGGTTTATAGAAAACAGATCTTGTCAAAGTAACTTGGCCCTACACTATTTAACATTTTTATTAATGACCTGGAAGAAAAACGTTACTCCTCACTGATAACATTTGCCCATGACACACAAACTGGGGAGAGATAAATAAGGAAGAGGACAGGTCATGGATATAAAGTGATCTAGATGCTTGGTAAGCTGGGCATAAGCAAACAACATGCATTTTAAATGATGCAGGGAAGGTAAACCAGACTTTCCTAATTACCATTTCTCACATTACAAAAACAAGGATGAATCAATGACATTGAAAGCCAACATGCTTAAAACGGAAACAAAATTTTGAAATATTTTTGCACAATACATAATTAGCCCACAAGATTGCAATTAGGCCAAGAGCCTCGGCAGATTCAAAAAAAGCTTTAGGCATTTGTCTGGGTAGTGAGAACACCCATAATTACATCCCATAGGATTAACACGTATTTTTTTCTTTTAGGAGGAACCTAAACCCTCATGCTTCAGGGCATAAATCAACTTCCAATTGACAGGGGTTAGGAATCATAGAATCATAGATCATAGAATATCAGGGTTGGAAGGGACCCCAGAAGGTCATCTAGTCCAACCCCCTGCTCGAAGCAGGACCAATTCCCAGTTAAATCATCCCAGCCAGGGCTTTGTCAAGCCTGACCTTAAAAACCTCTAAGGAAGGAGATTCTACCACCTCCCTAGGAAGAAACTTCCCCTCTGGGTAGGCTGCGCCACAATGGTCCATTAAGGAGCTTCTTGCATCTTCCTCTGAAGCAGCTGGTACTGGCCACTATTGCAGATAGGATACTGGATTAGGTGACACCTTGGTGGGATCCGTTATGGTTCCTATGCTCTTCTGATAGAAACAGTCTCGAGAGGATGTGGCTGGAGCTGCAGGCACAGGGAGTCCATTCAGTGAGAGCCAGGGAGAACGCAGAGAAGAGATGTGCACCCTTCCTACATGTTCCACGCATCCCAAATAGCTCCACCCTGCCCCATAACCCCCTCTGCAATGCCTTCTGCCACCTGTCAGCAGAGGCTGCCAACACACCATGCAGACAGTGGCCATCCTCTGCTTATTAATTATGAATGAAGGCATCCATAATTAATGACAGGCCTTTTTATCTAATTAAGGGAGCTGTTAGAACTCATCATGCTGGGTACCTGACTGAAACTGTGTGGAACTTACTAAGTGTGGAGTTACTCTCTGTGCCTGGGAGTCTAAAGCTGGCATGTGCCAATCATGCCTGACTCCCTTCATCATGTTCTCTCCTGGGTATTCCTAAATTGCAGCAGCCAGAAGCCTGGAGGAATCAAAGTGTTTGTGAAGGAAAACAGAGCTACACAGAGACAATGTTGAATGTAAATACCAGTTAAATATGCATTACCATATGCTTGCACCGTCGCTGTCTGTTAGGAGGTAACGCAAGCCAGTCAGAAGATGTAGAAGCAAAGAGCTGGAAGCTCAGAAGGACGCATGCCAGCCTGGCATCCCACCAGCCCATGCTGGAACCATTGCTCATGTAAATAAACAGCTGTGGATCTGCTCTGGGTCTCCTCCCAAATGCGCATAGCCTGCTGCATGCCTGTCTCTGTGGGGATCTGGACCTCTGCCATTGGCCCACGGTTCTTGTGACTACTCGGGCCGATGCAGGGAGGAGGCTGGAGTCTGCCCCCTTCCATATTAATCCCAAGGGGAGAAGCAGCTATGAACTGGCTCCCAAGTAAAACACAAATACTGATGAACCACTCCTGCCTCTGAGGACCAGATCCATGATAGTCGTGACCAAATGACCAAGAGGAAGGACAGTCAGTTAAGGTGCTGGACAGGGACTCAGCAGACCTGAGTTCAAATCCTGCCCCTGGTACTGATTCCCTTGTGACATTGGTCAAATAACGGAATCTCGCAGTTCCATGTCTGTACAATGGGGATAATTGAGCCTTCCTTTATCTGGCCAAAACAACCATCACACAAACACAGGCACCCACTGCAGTGGCCTGCCCTCTGCAAATCATTCTTTCAGGAAACCCCTTTAGGGAGGAAGATCAGTTAGGTTTTCTCACCCACACTATGCAGACAGCTGTGATGCAGATCCGACGTTAGCAAGGCAGGCTGCCCCAGACAGCCCTTCCCCTTTCTCCTCACAGCAATGCCCCAGCTGGGTCTGCAGTTTTAATGGACATGCTGAGCCCAGATGGTAACTGTGGCTAATTATGCGGGCCTATGATATTAGCCCAAAATGTTTGATTATCTCTGGAGTTTCTGAGGAGATCATAGCAAGTCTACTCGGGGCAGACGGATTACACAAATGGCATTAATTGTTACCGGGTCATACGGCGTATTTCAGTCATTTGCTTTGCATCAGTCCTGCTGCCTAGGAACATGCCCCTGCTTTTCACAGCTCCTTGCATTCACTCCCAGCCCCCATGGGACAGATTGACTCTGCTTTGTGTACCTTGCCGTGGGAAGTTCTTTCCTGAGGGGAAGGAAGGGTTTTGGTTGTTCATTTGGGGAGAAGGGGGTTGACTCTTAGGTGGGAGGATCATCCCGTCCCTTCAAAATTAGGAAGTCTCATGGAAATCAATGTTGTCTGTCATCTACATCTCATCTCATCTCTATGGTACCCCAGGGCCTCTTTAGGGGACCCCAGTTCCAAGGGAGTCATGTGTGGGATTCTTAGGGCTTGCATTCCCACCCCTTTCCTTTTCAGTGGGAAAAAGGCAAAAGGGGGGAAACTTAAAAACAAATCAACGCACATTTTTCTAACCTGAAAATTTTTGAACCCCAAAATTCTTGTGAAAAATGGAAAATCATTCCTTTCCGGAATCCGGAATTCAAAATCTTCTGAAATTTTTCCTGCAGATGCTACCATTCTTCAACCAGTTCGGGTCCTGCTTCTGAGCAAGAACATCACTATTCCTGCCAAGGTTTTTGCAACTGAGGGCCCCTCTCCATTATGCCTGCCTGGCCTAGCGATGATTCATAACAAGGTGATGAACAAGCTGCTCTGTTGGAATCATCCAGCGTCACCAGGTCTGTACTTGAAATTGACTACGCCCCCAGTTCAGCAAAGCACTTCAGCACATGCTCAAATTTCAGCACATGCTTAAACGCTTTGCTGAGGAGGGATGGGATTAACCATGTGCTTAAAGTTCAGCAAGTGTGTATTTGTGTCTTTTGCTGAATTGAGGCCTAAAACTCAGTCCTCCATCATATTCTTGTATAAAATGTAGGCTGAGTCTTTAAGTAGCTGCCTTGACTTCAAGTTCTTCCAAAGGCCGGGTCAGAAACATGTTACCCAGGTGGCTGAAGAAGCTGCAATGAAACCTCATTCATTCTCACTGGGGTCATGACTGTCCCTCTGACTCAAATGACGTGCACCTCAGCTGCTGGGTACCCTTGGAATACAGAGGATTGTTTTCGTACAAGCCTGGCCAAATTTCAGACAAACCTGGCTCTTTCTAATAGATTTCCTAATGTCTGATTTTTCACCCAAGTGCCACGCAGTCAGAGACATGGTGAAGTGCTGCTCTCTGTACAATGCACATGCTCTGGTACATATTAGCCTCTCTCTTCTCTGTCTCTGCCCTCCCCTGACCCAACCAGATCCAGATCTGCTGCTTAGTTCCTTCCACCTCTCTCTAAGGGAATTGTGTAAACAGGTGTCTCTCAGACACACACACCATGTGCCACATATGGCCTCTCTGTCTTGATAGGAATTTAGCATCAGCTGTTCAGCCAGCACCAGCCCCATTATAGGTCTGTGGCTGGAGCACAGATCAGCTGTTTGCAAGCACTAAAAAAATGCAAACCCAGCTGCACTCCCTACATGAGGCATTACAGGGGTCAATGGAGATTAGGGAGCTCAGCCAGAGCAGAAAACTAAAGATCAGAGATGGTGCTGCTCAAACTGAAGAGCCTTTTCTTCTAGACAAGCATCATGTCCATCAATCTCAGGTAATGACTCTTGGCTGACATCCCATGGTTGGCTCAGGTGTTCACAGGTGTCATTTCCTAAGCAGTAAGATTCTATAGTTGGTTTATTACCCCATTAGCAAGGCCATGTGAGCAAAGGAATAATGAACAGTAATTTTGACTTTATTTTGCTATCACCGCACTGTCATTATATTTAATGGATGTTTAACAGGTGCCTTGATGCACCAAACCAGCGGACTTTGCTGGAGCAGCATTCTGCAGAGTACAGGAGGTCACCTCCATTACATTTACTCACACCAGCCAAGTCAGTAATGGAAGTGCTTGTACCATGTTTTTGTAATTATTTGCATGTTTTCTTTAGAGTTTTTCCCCATGCTTATTCTGTTTAAATCTGTTGCTTGACAGGTGACAGCAAAAGAATAGCCAGCAAACAGGGAGAAATATATGTCTTAATAGTTACATCATTGCCTTGTGCTGCAAACTATGTCTTACAATTTAAGCTCACTGGGCTAGTTCTGTTCTTCGATGGAACATGTACCCACTGTAGGGAGTGTTGATGGAGACTGAATAGGCTCAGCACAGCCTCTGTTTACCAGAAGCTGGGAATGGGTGATGGGATGGGTCACTTGATGATTTCCTGTTCTATTCATTCCCTCTGGAGCACCTGGCACTGGCCACTGTCGGAAGACAGGATACTGGGCTAGATGGACCTTTGGTCTGACCCAGTATAGCCATTCTTATGTTTCTCACAGCTAGGCAAAGTCCTCAAAACATTTTCTGCAAACTTGCATTCAAATCATTCAACAAATCCATTTCTTCTGAGTTTGATTCCTGTGCAGAAATATTCCAGCAAACAAGTTCACTGGCAGGGATGTTCGTCAAAGCAGGGAAATGTAATGAATGTTCACAGGCAGCAAATTTCAACTCAGAATCATGAGTGTTCACACTGAAAAAGGAAGCTAAGAGTTACCTTGAACAGGAATAATCTCGATGTGGCCAACATGTCCAGTCAAAACTACTGTTATGTTGAATGTTGAACACTTGCAAAGAATTGCTCGCAAACAAGCTACAGACGAAGAATCTCTAGCAGGATTATTCAGCAAATGATTTCAAATAACAAATGAATGTGGTACAATCGCAATCACTTCATGGAGAGTGAGAGCATTGATGAAACATGGCAAGTAAAAGACACATTATGAATAATTCACTCAGTTCTAATCCTGGGCACTTAGGGTCTTTCATACTCTTCTGTGCTTTTTCTAAGAGTAGTAATATTAACCCCAGCGTCCTGGTCAAATCCCACCTTGGGTGATGAATTACATTCTAATTGGATCCGTATTGTCCCTAACATTCCTTCTGCAGTTACAAATGGATAAGGGATTCTTCTTCAATTCCTTTTTTATAACATTGCATTGGTTGTTGTATGCTGCATTTCCCCTTGAAGTGATTGTATTTCAGAGGTGGATCCCTTTACATGACATTTTATCACTCATCTCCAAAGAGTCAATACACTTTTTTCCCCATGTATGTTATTAAATGTCTCTCTATTATTTGGTAGTCTACACAGTATCCTTTTGTCAACCTGCTGCATAGAACCAGATATGCTCTAGGCAGGAGAGAAAAAATTCTTCCAGTTGTGTGGTATCATTTCTTTTGCCTTTATCCAAGTTACACGTAACTCATTAAGCATGCCAGATAGTCTCACAGGAAGAGATGTTTGATATGGCTAATATGTCATTCAGGATGCATAAGAGCAAAGTAACTTGTGTTTTGAAGCCTCAGTGTTGTGTCCCAGGTTACAAGGAGATTCTTGAACCAGTGACACTCAATACGGAGGTACATAACTTATCATTAGCTTTATTGATTGCATCTGCACTGCAGGAATACCACATGACGCTAGTGACACTCCCAAAGTTCTGGCCCTGATGACACTGGGATCATTGCAAAACTTTTAAAGTCCTTCTTCTCTTATGCGTTGTTCCTCCTGTGATAAACAAACAACATTTTGGCTTGAAGAAAGCTGGCTGGTCTCTGTATGCACCACTGGTCACAGGCTCCTGACACGAAGAACTACAGGAGCCAAACCCAGTTGGACCTGCTAGGTAAGCACGGTGGATGCCCAGAGTTCTGTAGCCAAGAGCCTGGTTTCAGAGTGGGAGAACTGTGGAATTCTACCCCAAGAGAGGTCAAGGCCCAAGGCTGGACATCTGAAGAAGTGCACGCAGGAGACCAGGAAGGGGACAGGTGCAGCTAGCCCTGTAACCATGACAGCAGGTATCCCTTACTTCGGGGGCTTCTATGATTTCTAATACTTTGCTTCCTGAATGGTCCCAAACAGTCTAATTTCAGGGTTTCTAGGCCTGAGATAGCTCACAATGGCCTGAAACATGAAATCCCTGTTCCTTACCCAGCTGGAGCCAATTCCCACTCAGCCACTGACAGGACCGGACAGATTTCTTTGATCAATGCGTGTTTCGAGAGGAGCGGTGAAGTTCTATCTCCCAGTCAGGCTGAATCATTTGTTTTTTCTTGAACCATGAGAGATGTGTTTTCAAGGCCTTGTTGAGATCAGTGTGGAGGCTACTGAACTATTGCAAACGCTAGTTCCAAGCTTCAGGTAGGGGAGGGGGAAAAAGAAAGACGATTTACACAAGATCTGAAAGGCAGATGCACAGACTTCGAGAGAATTGCTCAACTTGTTTGGCCATTAAATACAGGGGCAGCAGGGAACAGATGAACTGCTGTTATCCAAATTCCTTTGGATGCTTTTTCCCCCTCCAGACGGCAATGGACTTAGGGAAGCTGAGAATACATGCAGGTTTAACAATCGCTGCAGGATAACCAGATCCCTTATAATTATGTACGAGTTGTGTAACTGGGAGGCCAAAAGCCCCCACTCTGCTAGTCAGGCAAGGTCCCTGGCCTGGAGGGCTTAGAGTCTAATTCTGGGAACAGGCAGGTTCACACCAGGAGAATTGCTGATCTGGAGAAAGCGCATGTGGTGCTAAGCAATATTCCAGAAATAACACTGCCATTCTCTGGATAGAGATGAAGTATCTAACCTTTCTTTCTTCTGTTATCTGTCTTCAAAATCCAGGCAATGTTCAGCATGTGTCCAGTTTCACAGTTTGTTTTTTGATGCTCTTTAAAAAATTAGAATGAGAAAAGCCCTTCATATGAGCAACTCTAAACTACAGAATCACAGGCCCATTTCCAAGTGATCAGGAGCAATCCTACAATTACAAACCAATTGTACACACCCCAGGCTGCCCAGATTTGTTACTGTAGGACTTTTCCTGGGAACCCTGGGGTAGATACACTGCTTTGTTACTGTAGGGTTGCTCATGAGTCTATAATAACAAATCAGCGTGCTCATTCCAGGACTCATGAGAAACGTTACGATAACAGATCTGAGCATCTGGGGATGGGCACGTTGGTTTGTTATTGATGGATGCTCATATGTTGGGTCATTCTCATTCTATTTTTTTTTATTATGATGATTTCTCATTCTGCTCCGGGTGCAGCCCCATTCTCATGAGAAATCCTTCTGCATCCACCCCAAGGTGCCAAATAGGTCTGAACAGAAATATTCTCTTCCAGGCACAAATACCTACCCATTCAACTCTGTTTTAACAACTTCCTGCAGTGGGAAAGCAAAGAGAAGCCAGCCCGCCGTGGCAACCTGCCCAAATGGAGAGAGGCGCCTACCCCACCCTAACTCATTCTCCTCTAAAATCTTTTGGCAGAGACACAGTCAACTCTAATTGCAATTTCCATTCTAGTGACTGTGCTCTGCAGGCAAAATAGGTCCCTTCTCGATAATGAGTCACTCCAGAATATCAATCTCTCCAGGATAAAGTGGAGACAATAGCTGCTAACATGCATAGTGAGTTAATTATGAGCATCTGCTATTAATCTTGCTCTCTGACTGCTAATTGCTCCTTCTCCTCCTGTTGGAGGTGAAGCAGCTCAGCTGCCCTTCCCAAGCCCGACAGGAAGGTCTCAGCTCCTCGGAACGGAGTGACGGGGGACAATCAGAGTATGAGGATCAGAAAACTGAGACAAAGGCACTTCCAGGCTGTTTTTGCTGAGGATGGTGGGTCCATGTGTGAGCTCTAGAGCATGCTCAGATGAGCCCACAGTCTGTCTTGGCTAATAGAGGAGACATGGGCCCTGTAGAGCAAAAGGGCAGAATGAGGTCCGTACCCTAGCCTGTCACCTCTGGAGACCTAGGATCAAATGCTGGCTAGAGTCGTCAGCTGAAAAGGAGCTTGGGTCTCAGTCTAGTGTCTGTGTGTGAGCACATCAGAAGATCACTGCTTGGCAGGCCTGCCAGGGTGAGCGCACAGGAGAAGAACACAGGACTGGACTATCAGGAAGGCTACAGGGCACATCTATGGGGCACTGGCAGAGCTGAGTGTGGGATGCTCAGGACTGGAACATTGTAAGGCTACAGATGGGCACTGGCTAAGTAGCAGGACCAGGACCAGAATATTGGAGACCTGCAGGTCAGGATGGAGGGGTACTGGCGTAGCTGGGGGTGCGGGTAATCCAGAACTGGAATATCAGGGGAGGCTACCAGTCAGGACTGAGAGGCATTTGCAAAGCTGGAGAGGTGAGGAGATTGTGTGGCACCTAGCTCAAGCCAATACTACCTGCCTGATCACTTTCATGAGAGCTAAACTAACTCCCACCTTTAAACAATGTGTGACAAAGTTCCTCCTCTACTTTGGTGGGTATTGCGCTTATTGGAGGATTTGCTCGCCTTCGAGCTTCACGGCAGCCTTCACTTTGGCCGTTTTCGTGAATCCACAGTCCAGATCAACTCCTCCTGTGTCTGACTAGGAGTTGGGAGGTTTGGAGGGAACCCGGGCCCGCCCTCTACTCCAGGTTCCAGCCCAGGACCCTGTGGAATGCAGCTGTCTAGAGAGCCTCCTGGAACAGCTGTGAGACAGCTACAACTCCCTGGGCTACTTCCCCATGGCCTCCTCCCAACACCTTCTTTATCCTCACCATAGGACCTTCCTCCTGGTGTCTGATAATGCTTGTACTCCTCAGTCCACGTTCTCACTCTCAGCTCCTCGCACCTCTTGCTCCCAGCTCCTCACACGCGCACCACAAACTGAAGTGAGCTCCTTTTTAAACCCAGGTGCCCTGATTAGCCTGCCTTAGTTGATTCTAGCAGCTTCTTGATTGGCTGCAGGTGTTCTAATCATCCTGTCTGTCTTAATTGTCTCCACAAGGTTCCTGATTGTTCTGGAACCTTCCCTGTTACCTTACCCAGGGAAAAGGGACCTACTTAACCTGGGGCTAATATATCTGCCTTTGTCACTCTCCTGTAGCCATCTGGCCTGACCCTGTCACAAATGCTACAAACCAAGAAATAAAAGGTTGGCCCAGGCCCTTGAGCACTGAGTGAGCCAACCTGCATGTGGTTGGGAAAGGAGATGAAACTCAGGTTCAGTTGTGGTGAGTGTGGCTGGGCTGCAGAGCTGCTGCAGTTTATCCCAGGCTGGTAATGCTGAGATAGGACAGTGTCAGTAGGGCAGGAAGCCGGAGGTAGACCCAGGGATCTGTGTAAGGCCAGGAGTAAAGCATCTCCGCACCAGATGTATGCTCTGTGCGTGATGCCATGGCCCTGTCACTAGGCTGCTGGTATTGGGAGACTGAATTTCTGGGGAGGGGGGCTGCATTCAGACATGGAATTGGACTCTCACAGGTGAGAAGCTGACGTATCGCATGTAATGAGGAAATGACAGCAGGGTCAGAAATGCCTCCTTCTTCTACAGACTGATTCTGTCAACCAGTTTTGTCAACCAGTCAGTCAGAAAAGCAGAAGAAAAAACTCTTTGGAGCTTTCAACCGCAAATCCTTTGGAATTACGGAAAGGCTGGTGCCCTTCGATGCAGGGTGTGCTCAGTGCTGATTATGTAACAGGAGACACGTACACACAGCTCTGCCAATGCACTTCCCTCCTGACCTGCAGCACCCTATTCACATCCCTAGCCCCCTACTCAAGTTCTGAGCCCCCCATGCACATCCCTCCCAATGCCCCTCAGTCCCGACCTGCAGCACACGCTGCTGCTGTTCCATTCCTGGTTCCCTCATAAACAAGGAGATGGGCAGAATGATCCCAGAAGGGCCTGGCTGTCTTCTTTTTTTCATTAATTTTCTTGGTTTGTCATTGCTTTTTGCCTCCCTTTTGCCTTTCCCCTTCCAGAGCAGAGTGGTCTGTCATATGCACAAAATGAGGGAATGTGAAACCCTAGTACTATATGCCATACTACACTGTATTATACTATACATATTCTTATCCTGTCTTCATCTTAGTATCTGAGAACCTGCCGGGAGCACATTAAGCGACGTGACTAACATCTGCCACGTGTAGAGTTGGGCAAAGAACAGACCTTTCAGTTTGCTGGTAATTCCAAAAAATCATTTAAAAAAATCATTTCTGGTAGAGCCAAAAATGAAAGGTTTTGACATGTCTGACAAATTGAAAAGTAGAAAAAATCATTTCAGGTCAAGCTAAAATGTTTCATTTTGATTTTGAACATTTTGAATACATTTTTAAAATACAATTAAAGGAAATTTTGAAACAAAAAGTTGTTTTGAATAAAAAAATTGAATCATTTCAATTGATAATCTCAAAATGAAATATTTGGGGAGGTTTTCTGAATCTTTAAGGTTTATTTCAACTGAAACAATTCAAGGAAATCGATCTGATTTCACAGAATGTTTTGGTGTCACCTACTCTGCATTTTTCACCAGAAAAAGTTTGATCAATAAAATTTGTCCTGCTCTAGGCACATGTGGTTTGTTCTCTCTCTGGTCCTCTTCCCCAGAGGAGAATTGTGTGGGCAGCACAGTGTTTCACTTTGGTAGGGTTGTGTTTTTAATGTCTGCTCTGCTTTGTGTCCATGTTAGAAAAGGCAGGTCAGAGCAGTGTACCAAACACTTGGAATAGAAAGTGGTGAAGTTTGTGCTGGGGAGCAGTTACTATTCAAGGCCTGGGCACACTGAACATTTGTGCGACTGATACCATTTGCACAGTGGTCATGCCCACTGGGATGTGGATAATCGGATTTCATGCTTCAGACTGCGAAATAATCCCCATAAAGATCAGGAAGAAATTGCCCACCCTCCATCCCCATATGCAACAATCATCCAGGTGCATTTTCAAGAGGCTCATTCTCCTCTGAAGCATCACATACTAGCCACTGCTGGAGACAGGATAATGGACTCTAGGCTGAGCCAGTCTAAGCCTGTGCTCCTCAGTATGAAAGTCTAGTGCCAATTTCCATTTTTAAATCCAAACCCCCTCATCTGCAGCTGTCAAAATTCATGTAAAAGGTACATGCAACCTATAACATGGTCATACTCATTTATTTCTCTTTTACTCAGCTACTTTTTGTCCATCTGCCCAAGGTCTAAGCTTTACAGTAGTGTTTATGGTAGCCTGCTGAAAGGCCCGGGTTCTTTCCCTCAATGCACAAGTGTGCCAGTTGGGGATTTCCTGTCACTGTTCCAGTATCTCCAGGTTCCCTTTTATTCTGTATTTGTAGAGCATGAGCATGAGTTGAGCTGGGCCAGCTTCCACAGAAGTCGCTGCCCTGAGGCACTTACAGACTTGGCGCCCGATACCGGCAGACAAAGCCAAACCGAAAGAACCAGAGGAACCTGAGGCTGAGAGTTTCAGAGGTGACCAGTGATTATCGGGGCCTCAATTTTTGGGTGCCAGGCAAAGGGCCTGATTTTTAGCGCATGGGCTTGGGCTTGGTACCCTCACTCTCAGAAGTCTGTCACATCCACAAACGGACTGCTGTCCACACCGGGGGATCTGCCGTTTTAGCGATGGTTCCCAGTAAGAGCTCCAGTGTGGTGAGGGGGCTTGAGACACAGCAACTGAACGCCTGGGGTCCCAAAGCGCTCCAATGAGATCTGTTGTTGTTTAAATAGGTTAACTTAACCATGAAACAAAACAGAACTTACAACAGCTTTGGAAATCTCCGGCCTTTCTCGTGCATGCAAATTTTGATTGGCACGTCAGGTGTCAATCTCATCAGACTGCCAAAATGGCCATTTCCTCTTCCTGCCTGGTAGTTATGTTTTGCTTTATGCAGATAGGGCCAAATTCTTCTCTCACTTATGCCAATGAAACTCCACTGAAGCTAAGAGGCTGTGCCAGCCAAAGGGAGAGGAGAATTTGTAATATTTAAGACACTCTTAAAATCTTTTGTATTGATTTGTCCTTTTCTGTAATTAGATGTAGTGATTAGAATCTCCTTTCTATTACACTGCAGCATTGGGTTAAGCACAGGCTGCATGGGGAGATTAGACTTCACTTTACAATGGAGATGCTAACATAACCTAATCCACATGCAGAGCAAACAGCCCAGCTGTATGACCAGAAAAAATTTCCTGTGAATCTGGCATCAGGATATGATATACATAATATATAACAAGCATGTTTATCAAATGATAACACATCACAACTGCTGTTAAACTAGCACATGAGCCTTGAACTGCACAGAAACGTCATGTATTATTTAAAATACTTTCCCATGAATACTGTCAAATCAAAAGCAGCTACTTCACCCTAGAGGATAGTGGTCCAGGTATTGCAGTAATGTCTCTCAATGATAATGTCTACCATGCTCCTGCTGGAGAACAATACACAGTGTGCAACACACTGAGCCCTATCATCTGTTTCAATTTCAATGGACGCTGGACAGCTCTCTAATAGTTATTATGCATTCCCTGTCTCTCACACCACTATACAGATTTTAAATACAAGTACAAAGAAAGGAGAAAGAGACTCCGCTGTTTGGAAGGCATGAGATGCACTGTCCTGAGATTGGGGGTTCCACGACCACCACTCCCAAGAGAAGGAGGCGGGTGGTGGTGGTCAGGGACTCTCTCCTCCAGGGGACTGAGTCATCTATCTGCCGCCCTGACCGGAAAAACCGAGAAGTCTGCTGCTTGCAAGGGGCTAAGATTTGCGATGTGAGGGAGAGACTGCCGAGACTCATCAAGCCCTCGGATCGCTACCCCTTCCTGCTTCTCCACGTGGGCACCAATGATACTGCCAAGAATGACCTTGAGCGGATCACTGCGGACTACATGGCTCTGGGAAGAAGGATAAAGGAGTTTGAGGCGCAAGTGGTGTTCTCGTCCATCCTCCCTGTGGAAGGAAAAGGCCTGGGTAGGGACCGTCGAATCATGGAAGTCAACGAATGGCTACGCAGGTGGTGTCGGAGAGAAGGCTTTGGATTCTTTGGCCATGGGATGGTGTTCCATGAAGGAGGAGTGCTGGGCAGAGACGGGCTCCACCTTACGAAGAGAGGGAAGAGCATCTTTGTGAGCAGGCTGGCTAACCTAGTGAGGAGGGCTTTAAACTAGGTTCACCAGGGGAAGGAGACCAAAGCCCTGAGGTAAGTGGGAAAGCGGGATACCGGGAGGAAGCACAGGCAGGAATGTCTGTGAGGGGAGGGCTCCTGCCTCATACTGAGAATGAGGGGCGATCAGCAGGTTATCTCAAGTGCTTATATACGAATGCACAAAGCCTTGGAAACAAGCAGGGAGAACTGGAGGTCCTGGCGATGTCAAGGAATTATGACGTGATTGGAATAACAGAGACTTGGTGGGATAACTCACATGACTGGAGTACTGTCATGGATGGTTATAAACTGTTCAGGAAGGACAGGCAAGGCAGAAAAGGTGGGGGAGTAGCACTGTATGTAAGGGAGCAGTATGACTGCTCAGAGCTCCGGTACGAAACTGCAGAAAAAGCTGAGTGTCTCTGGATTAAGTTTAGAAGTGTGAGCAACAGGAGTGATGTAGTGGTGGGAGTCTGCTATAGACCACCGGACCAGGGGGATGAGGTGGATGAGGCTTTCTTCTGGCAGCTCGCAGAAGCTACTAGATCGCACACCCTGGTTCTCATGGGTGACTTTAATTTTCCTGATATCTGCTGGGAGAGCAATACAGCGGTGCACAGACAATCCAGGAAGTTTTTGGAAAGCGTAGGGGACAATTTTCTGGTGCAAGTGCTAGAGGAGCCAACTGGGGGGGAGCTTTTCTTGACCTGCTGCTCACAAACCGGGAAGAATTAGTAGGGGAAGCAAAAGTGGATGGGAATCTGGGAGGCAGTGACCATGAGTTGGTTGAGTTCAGGATCCTGACACAGGGAAGAAAGATAAGCAGCAGAATACAGACCCTGGACTTCAGGAAAGCAGACTTCGACTCCCTCAGGGAACGGATGGGTAGGATCCCCTGGGGGACTAACATGAAGGGGAAAGGAGTCCAGGAGAGCTGGCTGTATTTCAAGGAATCCCTGTTGAGGTTACAGGGACAAACCATCCCGATGAGTCGAAAGAACAGTAAATATGGCAGGCGACCAGCTTGGCTTAACGGTGAAATCCTAGCAGATCTTAAACATAAAAAAGAAGCTTACAAGAAGTGGAAGCTTGGACATATGACCAGGGAAGAGTATAAAAATATTGCTCGGGCATGTAGGAATGAAATCAGGAGGGCCAAATCGCACCTGGAGCTGCAGCTAGCAAGAGTTGTCAAGAGTAACAAGAAGGGTTTCTTCAGGTATGTTGGCAACAAGAAGAAAGCCAAGGAAAGTGTGGGCCCCTTAATGAATGAGGGAGGCAACCTAGTGACAGAGGATGTGGAAAAAGCTAATGTACTCAATGCTTTTTTTGCCTGTCTTCACTAACAAGGACAGCTCCCAGACTGCTGCGCTGGGCATCACATGGTGGTTAGGGACTATTTAAAAAAGCTGGACATGCACAAGTCCATGGGGCCGGACGAGTTGCATCCGAGAGTGCTTAAGGAATTGGCGGTTGTGATTGCAGAGCCATTGGCCATTATCTTTGAAAACTCGTGGCGAACGGGGGAAGTCCCAGATGACTGGAAAAAGGCTAATGTAGTGCCAATCTTTAAAAAAGGGAAGGAGGAGGATCCTGGGAACTACAGGCCAGTCAGCCTCACCTCAGTCCCTGGGAAAATCATGGAGCAGGTCCTCAAAGAATCAATCCTGAAGCACTTACATGAGAGGAAAGTGATCAGGAACAGTCAGCATGGATTCACCAAGGGAAAGTCATGCCTGACTAATTTAATCGCCTTCTATGATGAGATTACTGGTTCTGTGGATGAAGGGAAAGCAGTGGATGTATTGTTTCTTGACTTTAGCAAAGCTTTTGACACGGTCTCCCATAGTATTCTTGTCAGCAAGTTAAAGAAGTATGGGCTGGATGAATGGACTATAAGGTGGGTAGAAAGTTGGCTAGATTGTCGGGCTCAACGGGTAGTGATCAATGGCTCCATGTCTAGTTGGCAGCCGGTGTCAAGTGGAGTGCCCCAGGGGTTGTTCCTGGGGCCGGTTTTGTTCAATATCTTCATAAATGATCTGGAGGATGGTGTGGATTGCACCCTCAGCAAATTTGCAGATGATACTAAACTAGGAGGAGTGGTAGATACGCTGGAGGGCAGGGATAGGATACAGAGGGACCTAGACAAATTGGAGGATTGGGCCAAAAGAAATCTGATGAGGTTCAATAAGGATAAGTGCAGGGTCCTGCACTTAGGACGGAAGAACCCAATGCACAGCTACAGACTAGGGACCGAATGGCTAGGCAGCAGTTCTGTGGAAAAGGAGCTAGGGGTGACAGTGGACGAGAAGCTGGATATGAGTCAGCAGTGTGCCCTTGTTGCCAAGAAGGCCAATGGCATTTTGGGATGTATAAGTAGGGGCATAGCGAGCAGATCGAGGGACGTGATCGTCCCCCTCTATTCGACATTGGTGAGGCCTCATCTGGAGTCCTGTGTCCAGTTTTGGGCCCCGCACTACAAGAAGGATGTGGATAAATTGGAGAGAGTCCAGCGAAGGGCAACAAAAATTATTAGGGGATGGGAACACATGACTTATGAGGAGAGGCTGAGGGAACTGGGATTGTTTAGTCTGCAGAAGAGAAGAATGAGGGGGGATTTGATAGCTGCTTTCAACTACCTGAGAGGTGGTTCCAGAGACGATGGTTCTAGACTATTCTCAGTGGTAGAAGAGGACAGGACAAGGAGTAATGGTCTCAAGTTGCAGTGGGGGAGGTTTAGGTTGGATATTAGGAAAAACTTTTTCACTAGGAGGGTGGTGAAACACTGGAATGCGTTACCTAGGGAGGTGGTAGAATCTCCTTCCTTAGAAGTTTTTAAGGTCAGGCTTGACAAAGCCCTGGCTGGGATGATTTAATTGGGGATGGGTCCTGCTTTGAGCAGGTGGTTGGACTAGATGACCTCCTGAGGTCCCTTCCAACCCTGATATTCTATGATTCTATGATACAAGGCATTTTATGGAAGACAAATACAGTCTGTAGAATACTCCCCCATTGAAAGGAATGTAATACCAGACTAAAACCCTGAAGATCCAGGAACATAAGAAGCTGCAGGAGGGAAATGCATTTTTTACAGTAAAGTTGACTTGTTTCATTTCTTTTAAGATTTTTTTAAATCAATGTCCTTTCAAGGAAGCGAGTTCACTGGGGATAACACCCCACTTTATTTCCCACTGAAGTCATTGTGTAAATCCATCCCTTTTCAGCAAAGACTTAAGCACATGCTTAATAGGGGTTATGGAAGGGTACCCAATCCAAGCCCATTGAAGTTAATAGAAATCTTTTCATGGAATTCAATGGCATTTGGTTTACAAGTGGTGATAGCAACAGTTAATATGCCATGAGCTATTTTATATTATCCTGGCAATTGTCTAATTTCAGAGTATATTAACCATTGCTTTAAATTGCTAATAATATGATGTTTCAAATGTGTGCAATACATTATATCTAGTATTCCATAGAGCCCGCTACTGTAGTCATTCGCAGAGGTAATCTCCATGTTCCCAAGGAGCTAGGCTCTTGAAAACTGTAACTTTGTTCCATCTTTTGTTTGTGGGCAGGCATGGGGAACAGGGAAAATTCCACTTCCCATTTTGATGCTGAATTTTCCATTTGAGGTCACCAAGAGTTCACCAGTGTTTCTTATCAGACTTCAGCTCTTCAAATCTCCTTGTAAACTAGCCTGTTGAAATTTGGCTCACATCACTCATTCATTATGGAGGGCTAATTACAAGGTGTTGGAGGTGGGGGTGAAATCTGACATTTTTGCACAGGTCACCAAAAAGCCATCAGTCAAACCATTTACAACAACAGAATTTCCTCCATCTACAAGTCAGTGAGGTTGGATTTTAGGTGTCCAGTCCAGGGGAATAAAAGGAATCTCAGGCAGATTTAGTCAGAAAAAGACGGAACATTTGTCACAAAACACTTATTGACGTTTTTTCCATGAAAATTTGTCAAGTTTGAAGTTTTGAAAACTGCTGACCACATACAGCTCACGGGCTGGTAAAAAAAAACAAAACAACAAAAAATTGCTGCCAAAACATTTGGTGTCAAATGTTTTCCACCTGCTTTAGTCTCAGATCAGCAATTCCACATGTTAGATTTGAACCCTGTGAGAGCCCCATAAACACTGATGGTGCTGGCTGCAAAACACACTGGAAGGGCGGACTTCTGCCACCTGCATCGCGCCAACTACCCAGTACAGCCCCCCTGACTTCATCTTTAATTGTAATTAGTCCAGCTACGATGAGCTCATCGGGCTACCCTGGCCGTTGGGCTCTGTATTCCATCCCCTCCCGTGGTCGGCTCCCCAGTGGGCACAGTCATTCCCATTGCCAAAGACTGCATGCGGGGTTGATGAGGGGAGACAGGGTGGGCAGCGACATGAGGCCCTGAACAGCATCAGACTCTGGCTTTCATCTCACCCAGCCTCAGAGTGGGTGTGGCAGTGGTGGGATGGACTCTGTGCTTCTTGGAGCAGTGATTGTGTGTCCGTACAGCCCCCATTATGCTGAGGCCATGATCCTGGGTTCGTGCCCCAGGGGCAACACAAATAAAGAACAATGGGCACAGATGTGTAGGGCGGGACTTTGATCCACCAGGTGTGTGTGTTATAAACTCAAAGAAAGGGTTGATTCAGAGGCTGGGCCTGTTGTACCCAACTCCCTTTGGTTCAGGGATTGGCATCTTTTAGCGACTAGGCACTAGGCTTCTAGCCCTGGCTCTGCCACTGCCCAGCGGGGTCATCTTGGGGAAGGCACAGCATGTCCCTGTGCCTCAATTTCCCCATCTGTAAGATGAGGATAATGAGACTGTCCTCCTTTATGAAGTGGTTTGAGATCTGCAGATGGAAAGCACTAGATAAGAACCGTGTAATTACATTAATGCAGAGCGTTCATCCTGCAGCAGCCAAAGGGCTTTACAAACACTGCACATACCAGACCAGATCCTGATTCCAGCAACAGATGGTGTAAATTCATCCTTAGGCCTCCTTGTTGCTTCTCCTTGCCTTGCCCTGCCAAACTAACACCTAGCTCCCAACCCCTGGCAGATTGTATGGAGGCAGGATTGGCCAAGCAATTGAGGATTTTGCATTGGTTTCTCCAAAGCAGCTGCAGCAGGCATGGTGCGATATTGATTCATTCTAACGCGAGCAGCCAGTGTAACCTTGTTTGCTCAGAGACGGTATAATTTGGAGATTATGCTTTAATGAACAGATGATGTATGTTTCAATATACAGAACAAGAAAAGTAATGGAAATTTCAGACAGGTAAATAGAAAGCATAATTCTTGACTGATGTTAACTAATCCCAACTCCCCCAGCAGAACGCCGAGCTGCCGTGGTAATAAAACTCTTGCGTTAGAATTCATCCTCAAAAAAGGAAGAAAGGCAAGGAGCCCCCATCAGCCACATGGCTCTTGCATGATGGACTTTCAAATGCCTCTGGTCCCTCTGGGCTAATCCTGCTTTTAGGGCTCTCATGCTGTCAGTTGCTGCATGGGGAAGGCATACTACAGTGATGCTCTGCTACCAGGACAAAGTGGTCATGGGGGTCGGGAAGGATAGATGGTATGTATCATCTCTTAGCACCCTCTAGCGGTTTAAGGGTTGAGATGTAAGCCAGGAGTGTGGGGCTGGGGAGGCAGTATGCCTTCAAAAGCAGCAGAAAGGATCTGTAGCAAAGAGAACTGAAGGACCCTGACACGCATTAGCTATGGAAGCCAGCTTGTGCTGGGAACTGCCTTGATGCTGGAAATCTGGAGAGATTCTGCTGCTCTGGGCTTGCTCCTCTACAACAGCTGGTTCTGGCTTTTCATTAATAAAGGGAAAGGGCACAGGGATGGGAGTACACAGTGACTGCTTCCCTGTCCCTGACACCCACGGCTGCTGGCAATAGCAGGTAGCTGATGTTATCTGGGACCCCGTCACTATGGATACTGTAAGTGCCTGCCTGTCCCTGGCCAGAAGAACTGCTCAAGTGTTAGCGCATGGTGGGATTGCCCAGGGCTGAGCCATGGGGCCAGCTTCGGAAACACCCCAGCTTCTGCAAGCACTAAGGGATTAGAGACCCCTGCATAGGAAGGGGCCCCTGCGGTTCCAGGTTGGCTGCCCGCAGCAATGGGCCAGAACCTCCTCCTAACATCCTTCACCCTCTAGAGGCTTTGAGTAAATGGGACCCACGTTCCCTGTGCCCAGCTTCAGACCCAAATGCTGTCGGTTCTGCAGACCCTCATATTCCCTACACCGCTCTCAGGTAGCCCCACCCCTTCCTTTTAAGGCCTCTCATCACTCTCAGCTGCACCCATTTACCTCAGCTCAGTGCAGCCTTTTAGCTGGGACTCCGCTCCGACCCCCCCAAAAACAATGGCATGATCTGGCTCACGGGGGCCTCTCTATACATGGTGGGGGGTCTTTCTGGCAGGATTCCTCCAGGGGGACAGGTAGGCACCAAAAGACCTGTGTATCCCATCACAGCAACAAAGCACAGGCTACCTGTACTGGGACACTACAATGCAGCCAACTCTAGGGTGGGGTGCAGCAGCCCTTCTTCATTCCAGCTGAACTGCAGAGGGATGTATATCAACAGAACGGGGCAGATTCTTCTCTCAAGTAACTCTACCACAATCTGTGGCATGACACCAGGCACGAATTGGCCATGCTTGGATTAGAATTTGGCCACGCCACTATGACTAATATGCTCCAACTAACTCGCCCACATGGCTCCCTGCAGCACAGGGTTCCCTAACACCACCCTGGGGTCCTGGGGTCAGGATGAACAGAGAGGTGAAAGCACCCTTTAAAGAGTCACCCTCCCTGCAGCACCGGGGCATTAGTTCTGTGCTGATTCAGCAGGGAGTGCAGCCCTACTGAATAACCAGCACCATTTCCTGCAGCACCTTTCCCTCTGAATGAGGCGCTGGGAGATGGGGCAAGGGAAAGTGCTCCTCCATTCCCATGCTGCTGAGCAGCCCTTTCCCCGAGGACATTCCCTCCCAGTGCTGTGTTTCTCTCGAGGTTTTGGGCTGACGCAGCCATGTATGGTTGAGCTCAGCAGGGGAGCAAAAGATAAATGGTTTAATATGTGCAAAATCCAGACTCCGGCTTCAGCACTTATTTTTTCCCCTCTTTCCTCTTAATATTTCATATGGCTCCAGATAAGAACTAATGCAAGCACTGTTATTAAAATCTCCCTATATATTATACATACAGGTTGGTGTGAGGTGCCCTGTCATCTGCATTTTTAAAAGTATTTCAGAAACTGGTTTTCTTTTCACAGTGAAAAATTAAATAAACCTGAAAGCTGAGTAGGAATAAAAATGGCTCCTGTATTAGAAAAAAAGGTTAGGGAAAGGAATTGAGGAGAAGGAATTCCATTGCCTGCTTGCCAGAGACGCCCTGGGCGATGTTGGGCAAGTCTTTTTCTCTGTGCCTCAGTTTCTGCATCTGTAAAATGGGGATAATGAAACATATACACTTCCCCAGGGAACTCTAAGGCCTAATTCATTCATGTTTGTGAATTATTGTTATTTGTATTACAATAGCACCAAGAGGTCCCAATTTGATTTGAAATCCTATTTTGCAAGGTTCTGCACATACACGCAGGACATGTCTACACTATAGTGGCACAGATGTGGCATTGTAGCACCATAGCGTAGATGCTTCCTACATCAAGGGAAGGGGTTTTCCATAAATGTAGTTAATCCATCTCTCTGAGAGGCAGCAGTTAAGTTGATGGAAGATTTCTTCCATCAGCCTATCCATGTCTACCCTGGGATTTAGGTCAACCTAACTAAGGCAGTCAAGGAGCAGAAATTGTTCACAGCCCTGAGAAACACGGCTAGATCAATCTAATTTTTAAGTGTAGACCAGGCCATGGTAAGAGGCAGTCCCTGCCCTGAAAAGCTTACACTCCAAGTGGATAAGACAGACAGTGGAAAGTTGTTTACTTCATTTTACAGGCAGGGATGAGAGGCATAAAGAGACAGAGAGGCATGGTCTACACTTAAAATCCATATCCCAACTGCTGCAGCTAGGCCAACCTCAGCAAAGGTAGACGCAGCTAGGTCAGAGGAAGGATGTTTCCGTCAACCTAATTACCGCCACGTCGCAACGGTGACAGAAAAGCTCTTTCTGTTGCTACAGCATTGCTATGTCAGGAACTGTAGCTCCGTCTCAGGTCTAGTGTGTTACCCACAAGCCCGCACTTCCCTCCCGGAGCATTAGGAATCAAAGCCACAAGGGAAGCGCTAAATGTCGTCTTCTATCTTCCTCCCCACGACTCCGAGCATGGGCCAGACACAAGGAAGTGGCTTTGGACTTCCATGTAGAAGTCCTGCTGGCTGACTGCACCAACCTGATCCAAACCTCTCCCCGGTCCCAAATCAGCCTGGACGTTTCTTGAGAACTGTCAAGCTGAGTTCTGCTTCCAGCCTCTCTCTTTATTTATTTATTTCCCATTAAGTCTGCCTCAGAAAGCCCAGGAGAAGCTGCTGAGGAACTCTTCTGTTTGGGAAAAGAAAAACTGCCATAAATTTATTTACTTAAAAGATTTCTCACCAGAAAGCAGCCCCTTGAGACGCCTATTCTCCAAGAGTGAATCTCTCACCTAATCACAAAGTGCTGCTTTTCACGGTATCTGCTATCAAAGCAGGCAGTCTCTGTCCCACCTTTCCTAAAGTCTATTTACCAAATCCATTTGCAAGTCTAAAATTTAATCAGCTAGGTTTCATCTTACGGGCATTAACATTCAAACAGGACTCACTCCCAGAGATGGAGCCAGAGTAAACTGACGATTCAAACGGTGTTTGTGCATTAATAATGGGTGTTTGCGAGCCGGGCGCATCTCTCGCTGCTGATTTAGATATTCATTGGGTTATTCACAGGTTAAATATGAAATCAAATGAGGTAGAGGAGGCTGGTGTTGTGAGGGGCTTCTGTGCTAGTCCCTGGCACTTGCGGCAATAAATAATGAACCAAGCTTCCTCTCTGCCTCAGACTCAGAGCAAGACTGTAGCTATTCAAGAGGTTTCTTTTAGTCTTGAGGAGAAGGACACAACACCCTGAAGGACAAATTGCTGGTGACCTGAGCACAGAACTGGGAGCAAAAGACCTCAGAATCCCCATTTGGCTCCGACCCTGACACTGGCACCAGAGATCTGTAGCTTCCCTCTCTGGGTCTCAGTGGACCTATGCATAAAATGGGGCTAATACGGTACCTTAGGGCTGGTCGCAAATTCTCTATCAAAATGTTTCTTCTGTGGGAAATGTCTTTTTTACTGAAATGGAAATTTCCCTGGGAAATGCCAATTTTCAGAAAAAAAAATCTGGGTTTTCATTGACCAAACCCTCTTCCCCTTCCCCACCTCCAAAAAAAGTTTGGTTTTCAATGAAAACCCCCCAAAACATTGAAGAATATTTTTTTCATGAGGGGAAAAAATTCCCCACCAGCTCTGTTTATAACAGTTGTCTCATGAGAGGGATTAATAAGATCATGCTCATACAGCAATGATTATAGCCTGTTATAATGAGAGTCTTGCAATCAACTTCAATAGGAGCAGGGGAGATCCCTAGTGATGGAAGTCCAAGGATATATCAGAATTAACAATCCCTTAGGCTACCAGATTTTCCATAGGATAGTCAGTAGCCCATTTATATGAGCAAAATATGGTTACAAAAAAGCAGAAATCAGCCCTGCATCATCACACCACTAAAATCACTGCCGGTGGAATTCAGTAAAACACAGCTGAAAGACAGGCCTCACTTATGGCCTGCACACAGCTTCTACTGCTCCAGCGCCAGTGTGCCTGAGCCTGGACAGCAGACCGCCCAGCTACGCCAGCCCTTGGCTCCCAGTCAGACCTGTCGAGCCGCCCTCCTAACCAGCCATGCCCAGCTATTCCAGTTTGGACTTCCCATACAGTCCTGCTAATGCCACTTAGTCCTGCCTCACTGTTCCAGATCCAGGACTCTCTTTGACTGCCAATCATGCCAAACTGCCTGGTAGTTTTATGATGCAGGAATTGCTTTTACATGGTTACAGGGACAAACAACTGGCTCTCAAACAGGCTAAAGCTTTTCCTTTGTTTAACCAGAAATGTCCCCACCAGTTCAGCAATCCCCACTCTTTCCAAGTCAGGCTTGCTTTAGCCCTGTTATTCCTACATGACACAGGAAGAATGAAAGGCTCAGTTAACATGTCCCCTTGCACCCCCCCAGACAGGTGATGACACCATTTTAATGAAGTGCCTGATGGAGCTAAGGTGACAGGCATTCTCTGGTCTGCTTTCATCTTTCATGCTCTGTGATGTTGACATATCTGTTATTTGCACCATTCTCCTCTGTATTTGATTATGCCTGCTTTAAATCTTTTAATAGTAATTTCAGTAGGAGTAACCAATGCTCAGAACCTTTCAGGATTAGGCCAAGTGAGAGAATAGAGATTTCAGTCTGGGGTCCTTGTGGGCATCAACTAGGTGATATTGATAGAAGAGTCATAGTTCTCGGACATATACATGAGTGTGGGTTGGACACTTGCGAAAAAGAGAGCACGATATGGAGGTTTGGGAAACAGGCAGCCCTGAGGTTTCGTCCTGGCTCTGCCACTGAAGTTTTGTGTGGCCATGGGCAAGTCACTTCACTTCACTTTTCTGACACAACTTCTCCACCTGTAAAATGAGGCTAAAAATATTTATCCACCTACTTCCCCCAGATGTTGTGAGGATTAATTAGTTAAGGCCTGCCTGTAGGGGGCTTTGCACAGGAGAGTATAAAAAATGCTCATTATTAATATATCTGATGCCCTGCTGAAGTCTGAACTCCCTTGGATGCAGGAGTTATGATGGAATCCCTCAGAGAATGGCTACCCACTTGGAATTTCATTGTAAGAGTTGCTCGAAACTGCAGCAGGAGCATATAGTGAAAATTGGGGAGAAAAAAGTTACCCAAAGTTTTCAAAGATGTTAAAAATGTGAGGGTTTTGGGCATTAGCAAGGTTCTGGTGAGCTGCTTCTTATTTCTTGCCAGCCCCATCCTCCCATGCCTTGATGGAACCAGTTCATTACAAAGGAGACAACTCTGTTTTAAATAAATGCGCAAGCACCAATCAGAGAGAGACAGACTGAGTGTCCAGATCTTTAAAGCAGAAACTCTTAATCCTGCACTCCTGGGTACAGACCCGATAACAGTATCTCTCCTCATGAAAATAACCTTTGCTGTGATTTATTACAAGCCAGAGAGAGAGAGAGACATTGAGTGACTCAGTGATAGCATGCGATGTCTTCAACGCCAATAAATAAATAAAGGAAGAAATATTCCCCTGAGTCCCTCTGACATATCTAATTGATATCACTAGGGATCTTCCATGAACCAAATAGGAATCTAATCTATCGCCTCATACAGCCAAATGGAAACAGCAGGGTGTCTGCCACTGAGCCTGCAGCTTCTGACGGGGACACACATAATGAAAATGGAAACAGATTACAGCCAGTCTGATATCCAAATAACAAATACGGCTCCTGGAGAGAAATTTGTCTTACTGATGTGCGAAAGAAGTTCCACTGGTTTTCCCCATCCGCTTCCCCTTACCTTTTCAATTGAGCATGGTGCTAGTTCAGACTTCCCTCAGGTAGAAAAGCACTTGGCAGTTCACAGACACATGCACAGAAATCACACACAGATGTGCGTGCAAGCAGACAAGGGGATTCACTCTATAGGCCTGATTCTCCTTTCACTTGCACTGGTGGAAGTCTGGAATAACTCCACTGAACTCAGAGTAAACAAGAAGAAAATGGATACCGGTAATGATTCTACAGCTCTGTCCCAGTACAAGACATGCTGAATATCTTTGGCTGCCTTGATCCTTATTATTATTTGTGTTTGAGACGGATTGGACCCCCGCCCCTTGTGGGCTGCCACCTGATGTACAGAGATTTCACTGAGCCTCTCCTGCTCAACCAGCCTCGGTTCCCTCTCCCTGCTTTGCTGAATTTGGTTCTCCGGCCTCTTGCAGCACGCACACACAGGTATGGCTACACCCCACTGCAGACACAGACTGAAGTCAGCTCTGTGTAAGAGGACTACCCCAGCACTCACGTGCACACCCCTTTTGCGAGATAAACCCAAAATAATACTGTCTTGCGCTGTATAGAAAAATCTGCCCAGCGCAAGCTCGTAAAAATCCGCCCTCTTCCTCAATGTGAAGAGAGATGTGCATGACTTCTTGCCCGCCCCCAGTTAGAAATTACATAAACTGGGTTTAATAATAAACAAGAAATATGTTTATTAACTACAAAAGGTAGATTTTTAAGTGGTTAAAGGGATAGCAAACAGAACAAAGCAGATTACCTTAGTAAATAAACAAAAGCCGCAAACTGAGTTTAACACACCAGACAGATAGGATACAAATTAGCAAATTCTCACCCTGAGCGATAAACATGCTGGCAGATTCCTAAGGCAAAAGTTGCCTTGGCTTTCCCAGGTTTTCTTACACAGGCTAAAAATCCTTCCAGCCTGAGACCATCACTTCCCACAGTTCAGTCTTCGTTCCTCAGGTGATTTCAGGTGTGTTGTTGTACAGAGAGTGAGGTCCCTCCTGTTGCCATTGTTCCTCTTTTATATCTTCCCCACACTTGCTGGAAAGCTTTTTTGCTGTGACCTGGGTCAAACAGTTCCCATTCCATCCGAGCTGTCTGACTGGGTCAAACAGTTCCCATTGTGTCATGCTCTCTCTGAGAGGTTTCTGTTGCACACAGTTCCTGGGGCAATCCTTATGCTTGTGTGCATTTCTTCAATAAGCCATTAACATTGTTTGGCCTCATCCAATATAGCCCATTTGAAGTACGGAGACATGGTCAATATTCCCATCTTCAGATACAGAAATGATACATGCATACAAATTGGATAAACACATTCAGTAAATCATAACCTTTCCAATGATACCTCACATGAGCCATCTTGCATAAAGTATATCTTAGTTAAGCCATATTCATATCATAACCATATTTCCATGAAGAATATGGGGTGTAACATCACAGTGTTATCGTAGAACCTAGAACCCATCGTCATGGACCAGGTCCCCATTATGCTTGGCTGTCCAGTCTGGAGCCCGCACACAGCATTGCTAATGCACCTCATTCACGACCCAGAAAACCCCCTGCTGTTCCAGTCATGAGCTCTTTCTGAGCTCCTTTTGTAGTTAGGCGGTGATTTTTGTGTTGTGGTCTAATGTCTGCTGTAGATGAGTCTGAGACCAACCAAAACTCCTTTCTTTTTCTGTCATATTGATATGGCCCCCAATACTGCAGAACCTGCTCTCCCCATAATAATTTAATGAATCTATCCTCACAACACCCTCTTGAGAGAGTGCAGGGCTATTCTCCCCATGTTACAGATGGGGAACTGAGACACAGAGAGGCTAAGTGACTTGCCTGAGGTCCCAGAGGAAGTCTGTGGCAGGGCAGGGAACTGAAATGGGATCCCCAAATGCTCTAACCACTGGACCATGCTTCCTCACTTATGACTTCCTGTCCTCTAAACATTTTCAAACTCAAATGTGACCCCCTGATCCTTTTCCTTACTAAACTGGGTTAACTTCCCCCCATAACCTCCCTCCACCCTCATCCTAACCCATTTTTGCGCTGCTTCTGCACTTGGTCATTCCTGCTGGGGTGGAAGTGTGGACAGATGGTCCTTCCTAGTATTCTGGCCTGAGCTGAAGCAGGAAATGCTGGAAACCTCATGAGAAATCCTTCTGGAGAAACTCCAGAGATGCATTCAAATGTCTGAGCCCCTCCAGACATCTCTAGCAATAACGTGACTAGTCAAGATTTGCCGATGCCTCCCTTTGCTGTGCCCAAAGAGCAAATCCTGAACTGGAACCTGACTCCATGTGTAAGCTCAGTCTCTGCAGAAATGCCTGAGCCCCCATCAGCTGCCACCTCCCACCTTTCTTGTTTAATTAACTCCCTCCTGATCTCAGTAATGGCGCTTTGGAGTTTTTAAACAAAGATTTAATTAACCTGATCTCTGCACTCGCAGCAACTATCTGCTTACCTGGATTGGTGTGAAATCCCGGGCATATTGAGCCCATGACAACACTGTTAATAGCTCCTAACATCCTGATGTCCCTGGATGGTCCAACCTCGAGTCTTTAGACTCTCTTCTGCTAGCATCAAAGGGTCGCCTGGGTCACTGATTTTTTAGCATCACGCAAATTGAGTCAGCAGGGAACTGGCAACTCTAGTGCATTATTATTGAGGATGGATAAACTCTTACCCGTGGTTCTCAGCCTCTCACAGAGACCGGGGGAGAGCGTTTGACTTATCATGATTGTTTTTAATCCTGCGATGGAACCACAGTACCAAGTGAAGGGGAGCAGGAGAGGGCAAAATCACTTCCTCGTCAGAGATACCTGCCAGAGAAGGGCACCACCCAGCAGGGCACAGAGGGGCAGAGCCGTCACCCCTCTCCTCTCCAACCCTGCCACCTATACTAGTTCCCTGAAGTGCTATTGAAACCCAGGACCAAACTCAGCCTTTCCCATACTGCCCCTTTGAAGAGAAAGGATGGTCTTAGTGTTAAGATCTAGGAATGGGACTCAGGAGATTTGGCTTGTGTTCCTGGTTCTGCCACAAACTTACTGACGCGACCTTACCCCAGTCACTTCCCCTCTCTCTGTCTCAGTTTTCCCACCTGTAAAATAGAAGACAAAGTCTTTGGCTTACTTCCCAGAGGTAATTCATTCATCTTTGTGAGAGCTCAAATTCAACAGTGATGAATACCATGGGAATGCCCAATAAAGTGCTATAGCACCAAACCAAAGCAGTGAGCATCCTGGGGAATCTTTCCCAGCTTGCCCTCTGCTTCCATATCTAACTGAGCTTCTAGAAAGCTCAGTGCTGCTAAGGCACTTTGGGTAGAATCCAGTGGGCAAGGCTGAGTCTGGAGATGGAGGACAGGAGAAGGGGATTCTGTGACATCATAAAGTTTTGTTGCTGTAGGGCTTGGGTTTGGGGGTTTTATTTAGTTTTAAAGCTTGCTAATAAACAATTTACCAGTGCACTAAATAACCAAAGGAATTGCTACAACAGCATCACAGAACACTCCTCACCCGCTGTTTATGGGGATATTGATCCAGACACAGGAACACTGGTCTCTCTACTATTGTTTGTAATGCGTCATTTGACTCATTTCCCTGCGTTCCACTTGCACAGCTAGGAAATCTGGCACAGGCGGGTGCGGCTATACCCAATCCCAAACTCCTCTATTAGGGGAACAGGGCCACGCCCCCAGCATTTCTGGCAAGTTGCTGCTGTAGCCTCGCCTGGCTGTGCTCTCGGTCTCTGCAATTGCCTCTGGTCTGTGAATCAGCAAGTCCTGTGGCAAAACACATACTAACTCTTCAGAGCCCAGATCGTGTCTGACACAGTGGCCCAATACATTAGAACCATGCATGGAATATCCAAGGTCCCCCAGGAATCCTTAATGGACTTCCTTTGGTGACAGGGACGCAATGAATGAGCCAATGGTCTATTGACAGAACGCTGATATCAAAAGAAAACTCCAGCTTTCCCAGCACCCCCTGCCTCCTTCTGCCCCCAGCAGCGACTCCTTCCCTACCAGAAGCCAGTTGCAAATAGACTGGCTCCTGGTAAACTGCAGCAACTTTGCAGAATGCCATTTTAATAAGTGCATCTCCCAGGCAGGGGTGAGAAGCAGCAGCTGCGGTGCTGGCATGGATGTCAAACCACAAATGAGACATCCAACTGCTTCATTTATTAGAGCGAATCAATTCAACTTTTCATATTCACGAGGAGTTTCACGCAGGAAGAGCCCTGTCAACAACAGGCACTAAACCCACTCAGCACCAGCAGGAGTACAACACCAGGGGAGGACAAATCTCTCGCGCCGCAGAGCGTCAGACACTGGGGCTGTTTTCCAAACCCAGGAAGTAGCAGGCTCAGAAAAGCATATTGGACACACAGTGCCGGACCCTCTCATTTTCACCAGTTTTACCCCTGTGTAACTCCACTGATTTCACTAGCATTACTTCTGATTTACACCCGAATAGGTGAGAGGGTAGCTGACTCAGCATCTCCAGACAGTGGGTGCAGAGTCGGGGGGGCTCAGAGCATGGAAACAGGGACAAGGAGCCTTGAGCTTGCTGGTTCAAATCAACGCGCCGTCAGTAGCGACCCACAGTTCTCACTCGGGTGGTCCATATGAAACGAGTTTGGGGGCAGTTCCTAGTGAAAAGGCCTCCAGGCCACAGGCACCTGGTTCCCTTGTCAGAGGAAGATGGGAAATGAACTCTGGCCCATCCCCAGTGATGGTGTCCCGAGGATACAGCTGCAGCACACTGGCACAGGAAGGGAGCACCTTCGCCAGTGAATAGCCTCATGCTATGCTTGAAGAGGAGATTGCTTGTCCCAGGGCAATGCCTTTTGCCAGCCGAACACTAAACTCATGGGAACATAACTATTGGATTCTTTTTAAATGAATTCTGCAATAATCTGCTGAGAACAAATCGAATCTGCCCAGGAAAGGCTGAGCAAGAGGCTTTTGCACAGCACAACACATGAGTGAGACTACAGGGTCAGGCTCGGCAGCCCTGGAATACCATGAAGAGCTACAGATTGAAGGGAACGTGGAGCTTTCAGAAGGGAGATTGGACGAAGTGGTTTTGTGTTTTAAAAAAAAAAAAATAAATAAAGAGGGATCTTGATGTTTTTCATGTAAAAAATAGTCCCAAATGTTGAAAGTCATAGAAACGTGCATTGTTACACACGTTCTGAATGCCTTCAACGGCAACCTCTTCAGAGCATTTCACGGCAGCCAAGAATTCATCACATGTAACTGAAACTCAGATTCTAAAGAGTCTGATCTCGGGAGTTAGCTGACATTTACATGATATACGTATGTGAGCCAGGCCAGTAAGCATATGTACAAAGAGAATTGTATATATTCACCTGTGCCCTTCTCTCCAACCTTCATATGTCACATGTCTGCTGAAGCCCCTATGCTGTAATGAGCTCAATGCAGAGTACATTTTCAAATAAATAAAATAAAGGGGGTTGGTGAGTGGATGAAGATCTGCAGGACCCTGGGCCTTTGAGCATTTAGAGACAGGAACTGTGTTTTCCTAATAGTTTGTACATCTCCTAGCAGAAAGGAACCCCTGTCCTGACTGGAGTATCTGGGTACTACTGCAATAACAATAAAATAATAATAAATATGATTATAATAAAATAATAAGAACAAGTATGCCTGATAGCTGATGGGCCAACTAGCGAGCGGATAATTGTATATGGAATCTGATTGGATAGCAAAGTTCTGACTTGTCACATGACTGCTTTCAACCAGTCATGAACCAGAAGTGTTTCATTTGTTTATCTATCTTTGCAAGTATGTAGCTTTTGTATAATTAGCTCCTCTTTAAACTCGCCCCAGTGCTCCAGGGAACATTAGGTACTGGATTCATGGGCCCAGCAAGATGAGTTAGGAAGAGCTGAATTGGTTTCCTTTGCATTGGGGAGCATCAGTCATGCCCTTAAGGATAAAATTAACAGGTGTTTCTGTGTGTGGTGTGGTAGGGAGGGCTTAACCCTCCAAGGTTTGCAATTGTTACTGTACAAAAATATTACAGGTCACTAGAAGCAATTTAATGATAATAAAAATAACAAAACCCACAGAAAATGAAGAGGCTGCCATCCTTAATTTTCAGGCTTCTTTATCATGTAAAAACCTTCTGTTCATTTCCCAGCAGACGATTAATGTATCTGCAATTGCAACGGAAAATTCTCCTCTTCTTCTTTCCTGAGCCTGCCCCATGCGTCTACTCAGGCTCATGAAGAAAATGAATTCTTCTTCACCACAATGAATAGGCACACTCCCGTTAAACAGCTCAGAGCCTTGACTCCTTCTCCAATGAGCACAGCGCCGCAGCAAGAATTTAGGTCCTCTCTGGTTAAGTGAGGATCTGAAGCTAGCCAAACAACAGAGAAAAGGATTCCCACCACCACCACTTTTCATGTCTCTAAAATTTCTGGTGTGTTTTCCCTTATTATTATTGTTTGTATTGCTGCAGAGCCCAGGACCCCATGGTGCTAGGCCAGGAAAGTTGCCTGGAGATGACCCGTGCAGATTCTAGTGCTGTTCATGTAAAAGCTAAAATCACTACCACCACCACAACAAATCCCTGCTGGTTTGAAATATTTAGTTATCAGCACCTAAAAGGCACAACCTGGCTGGGTCGTCCCCCCGTGCTGAGAGCAGTACAAATAAATAATAAATGACAGCCACTGCCCCAAATTGCTTACAATCTAAAAGACAAGATGTAACAGGTGGAAGAGACAAAGAATCAGGCTGGGCAGGAGACAGGATAACAAATCAATAGACTAGGAGGTGCACTATTCTGAGCTAGTCAGCAGCTGGTTTACCTGCCTAGACATTATCTGGTTCCAGTTTGTGAAAGCAAAAGGTTCATGGCATTCATTACAAAAGCCAAACACTGCCTCAGCTCAGAATCAGAATCCCAGCTCCTCAGAGAGGCTAGGACTGGGTGCTTCCTTGGAGATACACTTTTGACATAACATCCTGGAAATATCCTTTCCAGGTCAGGCCAGGCGTCTGTGAGAACCAAAGAAGACAGAGTGCCTTAAAAAAATCTATAGCAGATTTTACAAGCAGGCTAGCGGTATCAGATCTCATGCTTCAGGGCATAATCTGATTCTCCCAAAGGGTTAGGAGGAAAGTTTTTCCCCCCTCAAGACATTTGCACAATCGGCCAGAGGCATTGTGCACAAAAGTGAATTGCCCTGAATTGACCAGGGATAGGAGGATGTTTGCCATGCTCTGAAGCACCTGCTTGAGAAGGATATTAGATATGATCTCATCTGGGCAGAGAATCCACCCTTATTTGTTCTGAAAAACACCAGGCACACAAACAGCGCAATATACCTAACAGATATAATGCTGAGGGCAGGCGCCATCTGGAATGTTGCTATGGTTGCCACTTACCCCAGGGCAACCCAGCAGAATTTAGGTCTGTCTCCACAAGGGTGTCTCAGGACCTGCAAATCAGAGAGGGCAGTAAGGGAGCAGCGCTGCCCAGACAGTGGCTTGGCACCAAGGGCTCTTCTGTGATTGTGTTCCAGGGAGCTTTGTGAAAAGGTCATGCTATTACCACACATCATTGTACTTCACAGAACACGTTTGTCATTAGAATTCTGTCAGATCCTTTTTGAGACACTTGTAATGAGAAAGGGGAAAGGGGGGGAGAGGGGAACACACAGCACTAAATTAATTCTGATGACAAAGATAATAACAGGATCAGGAAATGGTGCAAAATGAATCCATTATAATTAGAGCGTCAGCACTGTCAGACCCAAGGTCCTCTCCTCAGAGGCATCTTGTAGAGACGCAGACGAATGGGGCCTCTTAAGGAGTTAGCGGGAGGCCACTGGGTACAGAGGTAGCATGGTAGAAGGTCCCCTCCTCAGCCGTGCAGGGACAGTGATTGTTAGGAATCGCAAAACGCTTTGCACTTCCCTGGCTACTTGCATCTGTGGATCTCAAAACAATTTATACTTTGCTATTTCATTTATATCATGGCTACTGCCATTGTACCGGGCCTTGTTACAAAGCATGGGGTAGGAACAGCACAGGTTAGGAATCAGGAGACCTGGTTCTGCCACCTGACCTGCTGCGTGACCTTAATTTCAAGAGCCTCAGTTTCCCTGCCTAGCAAAGGATGGCAGGGTTCTTGTGGGGCTTAATTTGTTCAGATATTAGGATACACACAGTATAAAAATTTGGTGACAGCTAGATAAGTGGGTAGAGATCCTCAGCCAAAGGTGCTTGATAAAGGTGTTTTTACAACTTTTCCATATGAGCGTGATTCTTACACCCTTTTTACAGACTGAAGTTCAGGGAGGTGAAGAGATTTGTTAATGGTCACAAAGAGTCAGTGGCAGAGCAGGATATCACTTAGGAATCCTGCCTCCCAGTCTCTGTGCTCAGCAAAGGGTTTACCCTGATTCCAGATATTCCTGGCTGATGAATATACCAAGACCCTCCTGTAACATCTCCAGCTGTCTGAGTCCCTTTGTCATAGCTGCTCTCTAAAGAATGTGACACTTACGCTCAGAAAAGTGGCATCTTGACTGTCCCAGGCCAAGCATTTCCAGGTCCAAATTGTTCAATCAAAGTCAGATTTTCTCTGAACTGGCCCAGTGGCACGACTTGCAGCTATTGTCTGAAAATGGCATGCTGTGCTTTTTCTGTTCAATCTCATACAACATCAGTAGCAACAAGGTACCTGGGGGAGGATTCGGTGGGGGGTGTTTCTTATGCGGTACAGAGCAGGCAACGTAGAACTCACTGCAGTCTCATGGCAGATTTTTTTTTTTGAAAATGAAAGGTGGTTTCTGCAGCTGCACATATAACAACGTGCTTAACTTTAAGCCTATGCTTAAGTCCCATTGAATTAAATGGAATTTAAGAGCATGCTTAAGTGCTATTGTTAGAATGTAGCCACAATGTACAAATCCTCCCTGCAAGTATTACTTCTCAAATGACTCTAATTGATAACAACGTTTGGCAGTCTTTCAACTCTTTTCATCTCTGCAAACATTAACTAATTAATCCTCACAACCAGAGCTGGGCTGACTCTTTGTCACAAATGATTTAGCTGATGAATTTAGCCCTTTATTCTGTTTAGCTCAGTGCAAACACATGGATTTTCATGAACTTGCTTTTCAGAATTGTTCAATGTACCTTCTGTGTGAACTTATTTCAGCCTATGGCTTGTTGTAAACAGTTTGCTTCACTTGTGTCTTTGACTGTTTGCTATGCCTTATTTATGGTATTTGTATTATATGGGTCCTTAAGTCACATGCTGTCATTTCTGCTTGCTGATTGGATGAGTGAAACTTGGCCAATGCTCAAAGCAATTTAAAGATGATTGCCTGAGTAGTCCCAGCACAAAACTTCATGTGAACACATATTTGCACCAATATAAAAAAAGACTTCAGCTTTCTACTAACATCCCTGAGAATAGCAAAAATAAAAAATTCATTAATAATTTTAGATATGAACACAAAGGGCTGCAAGCATCATTAGTGAGCTATATGTTCCCTATTTGATCTGACATTGGCAAGCACTGTAAATATCTGCCTGGCTGTATTCCCAGCATACCTGCAAGGAGTGTTATCTCCATTTTACTGATGGAATGACTGTGGCAGAATAAGTGGCCCTGTCCAAGGCCATGAGGAGGGTCGTTACCAGAGTTATGAGTTCCTGGATGCCGATCACACACTCACACTGGACTCCAGTGATAAGCAAAAAGGGAATGGTGGCAGGCAGTAGGGAAAGCAAACCCCTCAATAAAAGCCAGCAGCACTATTGCCCTGTGGCTGTCTCACCTGGCTCTGGTTTTGGCAGAATGTAGTCCAGTAGTTAGGGAAAGGCACTTGCAGTCAGGACTCCTGCGTCCCACTCCCAGCTTTGCCACTGATTCACAGAGCAACTTTCAGCAAGCATGTCTCTGTGCCTCTGTTTCCCCTCTGTAAAATGGACACACTAAATTCACTGGGGTGTTATTGGCGCTTAGATCATTCAGTGCATTTGGGAGGCCTTTGGAAACCCTCAGAGGGCAGGTGGCTCTTTGTGCAAAGGGCGATGATTTACCACTGTTGTGTTGGCATACAGAGCCCCCTGCCCCGTTTGTTCATGAGCAGCCCAGGCAGGTGTTATCATGCTCCACTAAATGGGGGGAGAGGGGAGCCCACAAGTCGCTCCTGCTCCAAAGCTCCACGGCTCGGTGTGCCTGGCAGGAATGGTTCCTCCTATCTCAGTCACCAGCTTCCATTTACCAGGCTGCTCACTTAGCTTTTTGGCAGCTCACTGCTTCCCTTTGATTTTCCCATCCAGAACCACAAAGGAGAGCGGGGTCTCAGCGAGCCCTTTCTCCTCTTGCTATGCGGGCACTTGTCCGGGCTAGGCAATGGCGACAGAGTTATTATACATGGCCTCAAAGCCCATTCAAAGCACTGGAAGATGAATTATGTTTCATTTATATCAAAGAAGCAATCTCAGAGCCCATTTGTGATCAAATTTGCTGTCAGAGAAACTTTGCTTTATCTCATTACATCTGATATCTCTTGGCTTCTTGTCCTTGAGACTATTAAAGTTTAATGTCAAATTCAAGATGAAATGGAATCTTTGCTGTATCATCTCATCAGGGTCCGAGTGCGCCCCCTTCCATCCACAAAATTTTGACAACTAATTACAATGGGGAGGTGGCAGGGAGAAAGGAGACAAAGAGAGAGAGGTGCCCCTCCCCACCCTGCTCACTGAAAGTATTATTGTACAGAACGGCTGTAAATTAACATTAGCGTCACTCTCTGGAAGAGGGGATCATAATTTGCTTATTGTCGGATCAACTTTCTTTGTCTTCCCAAGAGATTGATTCTTCCACATCTCATTGGAGACATGGACATAAACCAGGGATGCTCAATATTTGTTACAGCAAGACTCATACTGGTGTCTTGCGTAAAGGGTTTTTTTGGGAGGTGATTGTTTTTTACTCTGAAATCAGTAAACATAGAATATGTGCTCATCGCTGAGAGCTCAATCCCATCTGCCTGCTAGCTGGCATGCCCCAGAGGTGAATTGCCTTTGCCCTTAGGGCACCCGCAGCCTGCCCTTTAGGATGCTGTGGGTTGCACAGTTGGATACCCCTGTTATAAACCAAGACTGTGGGGGAGACAGAACCAAGCAGGAGTGGAGGCAGGAAAGGAGAGTTAATGAGACTGATCTATTTTTCACAACATATAGTTCATCCATCTCTAGTTTACACTATCCCACTCCCAACATATCGTTTATTGGTTCTATTCTCTTCAGGTTCTTATACCTGCCTCAGCACTGCGGAAGTTGGGTCATGACTAACGTATGCCACATGTGGTTCATTCTTTCTTTCCTCCAGGGAGGAAACTGTGTGTGCAGTGGAGGGTTTTGTTTTGGTAGAGTTGTACACACTGCTCTGTATTTATGCTAGAGAAGCACACCTTGCACTTGGAGTGGAAAGTGGTAAGGTGGGTGATGGTTGCACAATTATTAACCTGTGAATGAATCTCCTAACCTTATGGAGTACATAGCAGCAAGGAATAAAAGACCTTCTCCAAAGAGCAGCATAAAACATACAGCTGTAGCCCAGAAAGTTTAGCAAATACTGAAAACTTGCAGCCTTTGGGTTCTCAGAGATGCCCGCAATGGCCACTATTGGGATTATTTCTCCATTATTTGTAACCTAGTATTAAATGTGTGATGTGCTGACCACATGCTAAGTCCCTGTATGTTTGTCCCTCGTCTCCCACAGCAGGCAGAGGTTTCCAATATGTGCTATATTTGTGATCTCATTCTTGTTTGTACGAGACCTTGTTGCAGATCAATAGATAGGCAGATACTTTGTATTTGTCATGATATTTTCCCCCGATGATAAATTGCAAGGAATTTTTTTTTCTTTTTTGTTCAACATTTTCTTTTACATTTCTCTGGGTTTGGGTGCGTTGTTTTGGTATGGTTTGGGAGCTTGGTTTTGTTTTTTTTAGCAATTGAAAATTCATTTGGTTTTCAGATTTTTCAATGAAGGCTATTTTTATTGAAATGTCAAGCTATTTCCTATCCTACGCGCGCACACAAAAAAATCAACAGAAAGTTTCCAACCAGCTCTCTAGCAGAGGATGGCTATAGTGCCCAAAGCTTGCTGCAAAAATAAATTTTAGGAGACAGACATAAAGACATAAAGAGTCGAATTTTCAAAGCATTCTGTAGTTTTGAGGTACCTAACTTCAGACAGCTTGACTGAAATTTTCAGAGTAATCTAAGTGATTTAGATGCACAATTCATGCTTTATAGGAAAGACACAAGTAGCTCAATCTGTTTAGATTAACTAAGGGAAGGTTAAAGGGTGATTTGTTCAGTCTATAGCTACATACATGGGGAACAGAAATGTGATAATAGACAGCTCTTCAATCTAGCAGACAAAGATATAGCAAGATGCAGTAGCTGCAAATTGACAAATCCAGACTAGAAATAAGGTGCAAATTTTTAACAGTCAGGGTAATTAACCATTGAAACAACTTACCAAAGGTTGTGGTGGATTCTCTGTCATTGGCAAATAAGACTAGATGTTTTTCTAAAATATCTGGTCTTGTTCAAACAGGAAGTAATTCTGGGAAGCTCTGTGGCTGATCACCATGGTCTCTTACAGCTTGAATATCTGTGAACCTATGGGAGGAAAAAAACCAGTTGAGATTAACCATAGCTGTCTATCTAAATCTCATAAGCAAATCTGAAACTCCCAGTCCTAGTTGTCTCAATTTGGACACTGAAAACTTTCAACACCTAAAACTAGAGGCCGCTTTTGAAAACATGGGCCTGACTGACTTGGCTAAACCCAAAAAGCAAATTAATAGTAGAGTCAGGAGTCCCAGGTCCTGCTCTAGCTATCAGACCACTCTGCTTCTAGCAATGGATTGGCTGTTGCATTCCAAAATCTGTACGCAAAGTGCAAATGAAGTGACCCAATTCTCGTTGGCACGGTGGGAATCCTGAGGTTAACAGCTGCAGCACGGTGTAGTGGCTGCCTCACATGTCCTTTAGCAGCTCATCACCTTCTTTAATGCAGCAACAAACTTCATTTCCTATTACCCTCCTGGTGCAGGTGTTGAATGGAGTGTCGGGCACACATGGAAGCAGAGTAGGCTAAATGGTCAAGGCTCCATTTAGACAAGATTGTGATGCGGCATGCAGGATGGGGAACAACTGGAACTGATGGCAGATATTATATTAGTGCCCACGGCTGAGGGTGCATGCTGGCCATATACCACTCACTTGTGCAGCCTTTGTGGAGAAGTTACCCCAGGGATGGATTTGGCTCAGTGTTTTTCTGTCAGTTTTCTATCATTTACACCACCCAGGTTTAGTTTGCTTAGCTCTTTGAGTGCTCTGGGGAGATACAGACTGTGAAAGAAGCGACATAAAGTTGCATTAATGTTGTCTTGTTTTACTAAGCCTTCGCCAGTAGCCTGTATGTACCCAGACCACTTCACAATTAATGAATATATACAGAGTACATCTGCCTTCTGGAGTGAAGTGTCACCATCTGAAAGTCCAAGGCAGTTTGCAGGCTTAGCCAGTATATTCTGGTCTGACTATACTTGTATTAGGAATTCACAGAAAACTAATAATTGTCTTAATCAGTATAACGTGTCTGCATTCTGGGGATGCAGAAAATGCATAGTAGTAACAAGATGTTACATGTAGAGCTGGGACTTTTCATCTTGGAAAAGAGACGACTAAGCGGGGGATATGATAGAGGTCTATAAAACACTTTCCACAGTATGCATTCGATGAAGTGTGCTGTAGCTCACGAAAGCTTATGCTCAAATAAACTGGTTAGTCTCTAAGGTGCCACAAGTACTCATTTTCTTTTTTTATAAAATCATGAAAGGTCTGGAGAATGTAAATAGGGAAAGTGTTAGTTTCCCCTTCACATAACACAAAGACCAGGGGTCATCCAATGAAATTAAGAGGCAGAGGTTTACAAGAAGCAAAAGGAAGTACTTCTTCACATAATGCACAGTCAACCTGTGGAATTCATTGCCAGGGGATGTTGTGAAGACCAAAATTATAACTGCATTCAAAAAAGCACTAGGTAAGTTCATGGAGGATAGGTCCATCAATGACTACTAGCCAAGATGGTCTGGGATGCAACAGCTGTTCTGGGTGTCCCTAAACCTCGGACTGCCAGAACATGAGTGATCAATCCCCTTTGGTACAGTCCCAATAATTACCCTGTTCTTTTCCCTCCCTCTGCAGCATCTTGCACTGGCGACTTTCGGAAAACAGGATATTGGGCTAGATGGACCATTGGTCTGACCCAGCTTTCTTATGTTCTAAACTTTTTTCAGCAAAAAATGAAGATTCAGGTTTGATTGAAATACTTTGTGAATATGGGTTAATATCGGCAAATGGTTTCAGTTGCAAAAAACAAAAAAAAAAAGAGAAAAAACCAAAATATTTTGTTTCGACATTTTCTAAACTAAACATTTCAGTTTTTCTATTTGAAACGACTTTTCATTTCCAAACCTCCTTTCATTTCATTTTATTTTAAAATCACTTTTAAAATGCTCAAATTCATTAGACCTGAAATATTTCTTTTCTATTTTTCAATTCACCAAAAATTTCATATTCAGTTAGGCCCAAAATGAAATACTTTTTTAGGTTTTTCAGAACTGCCACTGAACCCCAAATTCTTTGCACAGGTCTCGTTGTAGACCATAACAACACAGTGCTACTTATCGGAACACAACTCTGCAAGGACCCAGTCTTACAAGGGTTGAGTGCCTCAAGCCAAGTATTTTCAATTAACTTCAGTGGTCACCCAGCAACTCACAGATTCCAGCCTGAGCCCCAGCCACACTGACCCCTGGCTCCTACCCCCCTCTCTCTCATGCTCCCAAAGCTGTCTTTAGCATCACTAACCATGTTGAAGCAGCTTGGACATATTCCTTTCCATGCTCAGCACTGCCATGCCAAATATACCCCTTGAATGCAGTTTGGGTTCATGGACAAAATGAGTTGGGATTCCTAAATTCCCAGTGCCAGCTTGGTTTCTCTGCTGATCCCCAAAGGGTGAGAACTTGAGACAAGCTCTCAGCAGGGGCACAGCAGTCCCTTATTCACTCCCTGCGCTGATCCGGAACACAGCTTTGAGGATACATCATGCACACACACCTTGTTCATCTGCTCTTCTGCCTTTTCGGTCGCTTTGACTTGTGTGTGAATTTGACGCTGGTGAAAGGTGGCCCTGGCAGTCCCAGGGGGCACAAGTCCCTGTTAATCCTCCGAACAGGGTCACCCAGATTTGATGTAAGCTACCTCTACCCTGCACCAGCCATGTGCTGCAGCCCCATCCTGGAGGAAACAAGGCCTCTAGGAGGGAGAGGAGTGTTCAGTCTCTGTGGCCCATTCCCTCTTGGCCCTTTCTGCTGAGACAGCCCATAGTTTGGCCAGAGGGGGCACGCAGGAAGACACCAAAGACACAAGCTTCGAGAGGGTACGCACCACAGCAACAAGCAGCTTTTCCAGCCGAGGCCGAACCTCTGGCATCGCCAGCTGCTAAACACATCATCACCCCCACTAAAAGAATAAACAGCAGTTTTCATTAGGGGACCCAGGCTGGGCCCTCTTTTTAAATAGGTTAGTTATGGCACTTCCAAAATGAATGAACTCAGAGCCTGAAAACCCCAGTTCAATTGTCAGTTATTGCTGGCAGTTTATCAGCATTAACTGATTAGACTCAGAATGATAGATTTCCCTGCCTGGCACTTGTGCTAAGGAGAGGAAAAACCTGCTTTCCCTCAGTCTTCCCTGTCACTGGATAGTAATTGCTGTCTCTAATTCTTGCCCCCCGCGCCCCCCTCGCTCCTGCCACAGCCACATCAGACAATAGCATTTGTTTTCTCGCCCGCTGCAATCACAGAAAAAATAATAATAAAATTAAATTAAATTCAAATGAGAAGAGAGCTCAGCCCCGGCAGAACGTAAGTGATGATCATCATGCTTTGGAATCTAAACTCTTTCAATTTCATTGTGGTTCAGGGAGATAAATTATGAAATTACACTTGCCCAATTATAAGTCATGCCTTTGCCTCAAAGGTCTTTCAAGCCCTATCTTTTCTCTAAATATCTCTGATTCCTTCCTGTGGGTTGGGTTGGGTTATGCTGCAAAGAGCCTGAAAATACTGTCTGCTTTTTAGAATATTCATGACACATCTTTTTCTGTTCAAAAGGAGCACAAAGCCAGGTGGAGCTGTGACTTTCAGAGTTCAAAGCACCTGCTCCTCTTGTCTTTTGGTTTCTTTTCAAGATGATACTAGGGTTAATGATTTTGGATTTGAATTTTTTTTCTTGAGGAGGGGGACAAGAGATGATTTTAAGGACAAAGTCACGGTTTGCTACCTAATCTGCTACCTACTTCAACCAACAGAGGTTCATGGTTGAAGAGCAACCCCTGATGAAACCTCCCCCAAAAGGGGCATCTAGATGACAGTGTCTCCCACAAAGAATGGAAACCAGCCGTGGGTGGATAGTTAATCTGTGCATTTATAACCCACACCTCCTGGGTGTGGTGCTCTGTCACCTTCTAGTGGCACCAAGACCACTTAGAGATTAATGGGTCTGCTACAGCCTTGGCTAAGAGCCACGTGGCTTTTAGCTCATGCAGTAGAGGCTCATGCATTTAGCTCCGAAGGTCTACCCTGAGCTACCCTGAGTTCCGGCCCCTTTGTGCATGGCTGATAAAACCCACTGACTTCGAGTGGCATGGGAAACCTCGTGCCATGTTACAGGAGGTGGGGTAAGCGTGTCAGCCCTATGATCTCACTCATTGAAGGGATTATGCTGCTCCTGGGTTCTGAGGACAGTTTCATGGACTGAATTCCCCCTCTTTTCACTTCATTTGCCATGAAGATTTTGAGGTAAATGTGGGGATCTTTGCCACTCAGGACAGTGAGAGATTGAGAGAGGTCCTAGTGCTATGCACAGGACCTGAAAGCCTCTCCCACACCACTCAGTCTTGATGCGCTGAATCCCTATTCCAGACCTGCCTCCAGCTCTAGCTGCTTTGCCAAAGCCCTTCATCTCTGACCCACAGCACCCCCTAACCTCCTCTGAGCTCTGCCCACTCTTCCAGTCCCGAGCCATCTAAGCAGTTCTTCCAATTATTGTATATGTCTCCGTCTTGCTCTGCAGCATCCTTTGTGTTCCAGCCCTCATTCTCTTGCAAGCAGAGATTGCCAGTCACGCTTTATTGTGCATTGCTTTGCAATATGGACAGGCATCCACTAGGTAGCAGAGTGAGCCAGACAAACTCACTCCATGCAATAATCAAAGATATGAGCTCAGTTATCCAAAGATGAAAGATTAATGCATTAACAGCCTCCCTACCCCGCACAACCAAATCCCTATGTTGCATTGCCTGGTGCATAATGCTCCAAATTTATCCAGCACAAGTCTCTGTGCTATAATTTACAATAACTGCATTTCAGAAAGAACAGGAGGACTTGTGGCACCGTAGAGGCTAACCCATTTATTTGAGCATGAGCTTTCGTGAGCTACAGCTCACTTCATCGGATGCATTCAGTGGAAAATACAGTGATTTTCCAATGAATGCATCCGATGAAGTGAGCTGTAGCTCACGACAGCTCATGCTCAAATAAATGGGTTCGTCTCTAAGGTGCCACAAGTCCTCCTGTTCTTTTTGCGAAGACAGATTAACAGGGCTGCTGCTCTGAGACCTGCATTTCAGAAAGGCACCATGCAACTTAACAGCTAATTGCAAAAAAAAAAAAAAAAATAGCAGCTGACAAACACTACTTGAGGAGTTCAGCACCGTTAGAACAAATACAAAGTTATCACCTTCCCCTCATGATAGATTTTATTATTGAGAGGCCTTTGGGGGGGGGGTTTGTTTGCTCGGTTTGGTTTGTTTTTTTTAAAAGGCAACAATTTTTTTAAGGCTGAGAGGAAAAATAAAGCCTTTTGCAAAATGTCACTTCTGAAAATATATATATATACACACACACACCCAGCAAAGCCTTGCAAAGAAACAAACAAACAAAAAACCGATAAATTTTGGCTGTCTTACGAAGCCAGGCCAGTGTTGCTTATAAACCATGATTTGAGCAGATAGCGATTTCACAAAACAGACACTGGTCTTTTTATAATAAATGAAAGCAATAAAGCCAGAGTGCCTGCCCAGAACTATAATTAAGAATCACACAGGCTGAAAGCCAGGGAGGCTGGAGAAAGAGCTATTTCCAAGTCACACAGGCTGTTAGCGTAGAACTGCTTGGGGCATTCTGGGAAGGGGGTGCATTTTAGAGAAGGGGGTTACTCTAAAGCTATTGATTCACCCCTGGAAAGCCATGCCTACAATGCAATTATTATGCCTCTTTACAGAGAGATGAAGCTGCTCTGACACTGACCGCTACGCTAGCCCCATCACCGAAAGCTGATCACACTGCTGTTTGAATTATTGCTCAAGAAAAGAAAAACCCGCTGCTCTATGGCTCCCTTAAAAACATCCCTGGATCTGCCTTTTCCTAAAGAGGTGTCTATTTAACACAATTTCCATCTCAAGAGGCTGCTTTGCATTTCCTTTTGGCTTTATTAAAACTGATTTTCTATTGGCACTATACAAACTGATCTGATTACATTTCCATTTTTCCCTGAAGAAATGGTCTTGCTCCTCTCACTCAGGGAAGATGGATTTCAGTCGGGTTTTTCGTTTTGGTTCTTTCCCCCCTTTCCTCTCTTAATAGCTTTTCTACAGGGTACCAGGGATCAGGACTCTCTCACTCACATAGGTTAAAGCTACAAGTTGTTCTATTCCACGGCATCCCATCATCGGTTTCCATGGGGACCAAGACAGAGTCAGCAGGCCTCATCCTGCTCTCACTTGCATGCAAGTCAGGAGAGACTGCATGCAGGCAGAGGCGTTACATGGGGGGAGGGAGGAACTGGTGTTACCGAGAGCAGAACAAAGCCGTGTCCAGTAGCAAGGTCCATGTGTCACTCACCCCACCCCACAGCCTGCTGAGGTTCTGCTGCGGCTGCTGGAAGACTTCGGAGACTTAACTTTTTACAGCTCATTGGGTTTGACTCACAAACCCTCGAAAGTCCCCATGCAGCCCGCTCATGCTCGCGGCAGGGGCCTCTCTGCAGCTTGCCTTCTCGCTGGGCTCAGAGGGGTCTGGTTACTTTTCCATGCAAACACAGAGGCCCGCGGGATACGTAGGACCTCTGCCATCTTCCACCAGTGGGCAAAGTGCTCTGCTGCATGCTCAGTTCCCCTGACAATGCCACAGAGACTGCCTAAGTCAGCGACATCAAAGAGGGATGAGACGCCAGAAATATCCAGGGGCCCCGAGTATGGTCCATGGTCAAATGTACCAGCCCCCAGAGCCAGATCATGTCTGCTTCTCTCTCGCGAGCCAGCTTTGTGCAGGAATCTTATTGCTCGTTACCACAATATACCACAGGCAATGCCTGCGCGTGGAGCTCAGGTGCGAGGCCCAGCTCACACAGACTTACTCGTGCTAGCATGCTAAAAACAGTGCAGCAGCGAGAGCATGATGGCGTGAGAGCCGGATGACAGCTAGCACAAGTACATCTCCTTGAGCTGGGAATCAGCCTCCCCAGCTCCCAGTGTCGATGGAGCCAGAGTGGGATCAGGAATGCCCCACTTCAACAGCTCTACTGAGGTCCCTGCTACTGCTGCCCAGGGCCACCAACACAGCCTAATCCATGCACCTCTCTCCTGACCTGCTGCACCCTCTGTCCTCGCAGACCGCTCTGCTAAAGCCCTCCAGCCCTAATATTCCAGCCCAACCACTCCCGCAAATCTGTCGTGCGCCTGACCTGGGCTACTCCACCTTAAATACAAGTTTTGTACGCTCTCCTTTCTAGGCCCAGTCTTTATAAGGCAAGGATTTCACACTAAAAAACAGAGAGAGAAACAGCAGGTTGGTACTGGCCACAGGTAAATGTGGGTCCCGCTCCTAAATGAGGGAGGCAGAAAAGAGCTGTATTCCATTCGGAGAAGAGGTGACGAACCAGGCTGCATTTAAACGGTCTTCAGCAAAAAAAGGAAGCACACTAAGGAGTAAACTGAGACCATAAAACTCATTTCACTTGTGACCTAATCCACACTTGAAGCCAGACCACAAGAGGGGAATGGCTAATGGCCTCTGTTGCTCTTCCAGCCCATCCATCAGCCAGCTAGCGTCTCTCGCATCCCAAAGCTGCCCCTTTCCTCATTGGCATTTTAGGTCTGTTTTGCTCATTCTTCAAGCTAATGGTAAGTGCTATTTAAATGCTTTTGTAAACTGTCTTCCCATTAGCAACTCAGGCTGTCACTGCAACTACAATGGGGAATGAGATGTGGCATGAAAGGGCACAAATGCCAGGAAAATATGTTTTAATTTATATGTCAGCAATTCATCAATCAGCATGGGATGCAGAGGTTCCAGAACATAGTCAAGCGGCACTATAAATCACATGGTAGATGGAAGTACAGGGCCAGATCCTCTGGTCCATCCACTCTGCACAAGACCCCCGGAGTGGACAGGAAAGAGAGTCCGGTGGGTAGGGCATTAGCTTTGGACTTGGAGACCCACGTTTAATCCCTTGCTGCCCACCGGCCTTGCTGTGTGACCTCAGCCAAGTCCATGTCTCAGTTCCCCACCTGCAGAATGCGGGTAACAGCTGCCCTCCCTCACAGGGATAAACACATCAGAGACTGTGAAGTGCTCAGATAAAGTGAGAATGGGGGCCAGATAAGTACCTTGGAGAGAGAGAGAGAGAGAGATGGTGGCTCTGATCTTGAAACAGCCCTCAAACAACAGAGGCAATCCAGCTCTGGCCACGCCCCCTGCCCCAGGCTAACCTCTTCAGGATGGGGGGAAATTCAAAGTACTAATTTTATTAAGCTTCACTATAAAAAGGAATCTTCCTAATACAACTTTTCAAAAGCCTGTGAAGATTCTGTTAGCTTGGTTGCTGCCGGAGTAAGGCACTTGGGTATTCCAGTGGTGAACACAGCGACAAGAGAGGAGATTCAGGAGCATGGATCCAGACAGAGTTATGGAATTGCTGTTAGACAAGGAGGCACCTGGCTCTTTGATGGGAAGATGTGGGAAACGGATATAGCCACCACAGACCAGGAGAAATCTCCTTAGCCAGCTTTTGCTGAAAGGCAACATGGCAGCATTTAACACAAGCAATAACACAGGGCTTCTGGAGGGCTAGCTGATAAATCCAGTGCCAGTCTCGGTGGTCTCAGGACACAACAGGCTCATGCAGGCACTTTTTACTGTCATTATTTATATTACAGAAGCGCCCTGGGTCCAAACTGAGATCAGGGCCCCCTTGTGCTGCACATTCACACAGTGAGAAACAGCCTCTACCCCAAAGACCCTGTCGTCTGAACAGACGAGACCGACAAAGGGCTGGAGATGAAACATATGTTGTCTGTCTTGTCTGTTTAGTTTGTAAGCTCTTTAGGGTATGGACTGTCTCTGACAGTGCCTGGCACAACAATGGGGCCCTGATTGCATCTGGGATCTCTAGGAGCTATTGTAACATAAATAAAAATAACAATAGCCACTTTCCCTTCACTATATCATAGAGCTCCGAGATGGAAAAGGCCTATTAAACGATCCAGTCCATCTCTCTGCCAGCGCAGGATTGCTCCCAGTGGTACATTATTGTGTACTTTACCCAGCTTAGTTTTAAACGTCTCAAGTGATTGGGCTCCCTTCACTTCCCTTGGGAGGTGATTGCTTGGCATGATAGATCTCACCATCAAGGACTTTTTTCCCCTGATCATATTCAGCCTAAATGTTCCTTTGCTCAATTTCACCCCATTACTCCATATCAAGTGTTATTAAAGCAGCTCTCCCTCTTTCCTCGGAGCCCAGGAGATTAACTAGCATGCTCTTGGTGATAATCCATACAGCACAGTAAGACTGACGATGACACAGGAGCATCGCATCGTAAGGGCTTGCCGGTAACTTGACTTCAAAGGGACTTTTGCTCAGTTAAAGACCACAGGATTTGGCCCCTTGTTAAGGACACTGCTGGTGGCTATTTAATGACACCGGTAGCCATCTTGCAGTAGTGGGGTAATTTTGCATGGTAAATGCTCACCAAGCAATGATAGATTAAATGTGAGAGTTGGAAATCAACAAAGATACAGACAGACATCTGAATGCTTCTGAAAGCAAATACCCTGGGAAAATATCAGGTGTTAAATGGAATGAATTTATAACCAGTGCTGAGACTGGTCAGAGAGTTCAACTCCCCCTAATCGTTCTACAGAAAAGAAGACGGAAATATCTGGGACGTGTGTGAGGAATGAAGCCAGAACATCTGCCATGGCAGGCTGGCCATAGGGCAGCTGGATGAACGTGCAAAAGGTGCTGACCAAAAGAATCACACCATAGACCCGTACTTAGCAAGGGAAAACATGGGACTTAACAACAGAGGATATGCAAAGGGTATCCCAGAATATACAGGGGTGGCAGAGCTTAATTCATACCTGGAGCAACGTTTGGTGGCCTGGGATTCAGATATTTCTGGTCTCTAATCCCAAATACATTTTACAAAGCAAATATCAACAGCCTGGGGCAGGGGAAAAAACCCTCCCATAGCCAGTTCAGGTTTGTCCTTGTTGGGAGCAAAGGTTCAGACTTCTAGTGTAATTAACAAGTAATCTGCAGGGATGTTTAATTACTGTGTAGTTACCTTCTATTTACTAAGAAAAATCACTGTGGCTCCTATGTAAGTAAATAGAACTCACAGGATATTTGTCCCTGTCATTTTCAATGTTGCCCTGTAGGAGTCTCAGATTAAAAAGCAATGAGAAGTTTTCATTTTGGATAAATACTTTTTTAAAAAATGAAGAAACATCCATTAGTGACCCTGCACGCTACAGGGTTTCATAATTTCTCCTCTTCCTTCCCAATCACTCCATCCCTGACCTTGTGGGAAACCATTACTGGGAAGAAGCTTTGAAGTACCAACTTTATTAAGATTGATTCCGCCTGCGTGTAGTTTTGACAGGTCCAAAGCAAACACATGGGGCCATAGGGAGATTTGGTAATAATTACCATCTTTAATTACTGCTAAAACATCAATTGCTCTTGTTCAATTAGTATCACAGATTCAGGCATGGAAAATTTTGCAGCACAAAATAAGCTGAAAATTGATTTCTGAACACTTAATGTAGATCTGAAATTGCTAACCTGATAAGGGGCCAGAGGAGAACAAGCGCACCGTCAGCGAGGAATTTTGTGCTGATGTAATTGCTTTAGTGCAAGATTAATAACTTGTATACTTACATCTTGTACATCAAGCAGGAGTCACTCATTAGGGGGAGTGCAAAGAAGGGGTGAACATGTTAACAAGGACAGCGGCAATTAGACAGCAAATCACAGCAGAAATGCACACAGCCCATTTATTCTTGAACCTGAGCATGATTTCAGGGCTGTGATCATGAGCCCACCCAGCTATTCCTTGTGTAGCTGTTGGCCATCGCCAGTGACCAAAGAACGTCAAAATCCTCCAGGAGGAAAAGTGGGTGGGAGCTGGCATTCTGAGTCAGACCAGATGCCTCTCTGTCCAGTAGCAACCAAAGGCTTCCGCTGGTATCAGAGTCCCACTGTACTAGACACCGTACAAACACACAGTAAGAGACCCCCGAAGAGCTTACAATCCAAGCAGAACAGACAGATAAAGAAAGGGAGAGGAACCAGAGGCAAAGAGACTCACCCGAGTCCACACAACAGATCACAGGCAGACTCAGGAATAAAACTCACGTGTCCTTAGCCCCACGCAGGTGCCCTGTCCACTTGACCATGCTATTTCTCGTGTCTGACAGTGGTCAGCAATAGATGCTTAAGAGGAAGGAGCAACAAACCCTACTGAGCATATTTATGGACTGCCCAAAGGAGAAGCATCCTTGACTGCAAAATTCTGTTGGGAACCATCCAAGAGTCCCCATCCTTCCTGCTATGAACAGGCTCTAACCCAGCATTTCTGCCACTTCCTCTTCCCGCCAGGCCGAGGCAGTGCAGGCGTGGCTCAGACATGGATCGTGGCCTGTTTTCTAAACAGTTAATCAGAGTCTGTTTTTAAACTCAGAAAAATGTTGAGGTTCAGTGGATGGCAAATCACTTCCTCACAGTCCAGTTAACAAACCCCCTGGCAGCAAGATGAGTGAGCTCCCAGGGACCTTGGTGATATCGTGCTCACATGATGTTACAATATGTCACCCAGCAATCCGGCTGTGTTAAATAAAGGCACTAATGTGTGACCTAGAATTTTGTTTTTCATTTGCACCTTTCCTACTCCAGGCATCTGAGAGAACCTGGCAAAGCAATCAGCTGGCAGCTCACTGGGACTGCAGCCCTGATTCAGCTGCCATCCAAGAATATGGAACTTTCACCACCGACTTCCGTGGGCTTTATGCAAAGGTGTGGGAGAGGGGCCACTGGCTCTTCCCAGAATGGACGTCTGCCCAGCCCCAAAGACTCTAGGACCCTAGGGTTTAACATTACACTTGAAGCACAGCTCTTCTAACTGTACAGCACCCTCCCTGCCACTCCCCTGCAATCAGGAGAGATGGGACCATGCTGCTAAGTTTGTGTTTGCTTACATACTTCCCCAGAGTTTGCTGTTGCTTGCATTTAGGGTTCAAGTCTGATCTTCTTTGCATAATGCAACAATGTCCAAACCTGCATCCGTATCTAGATTTGGACTCCCACAATCTTCTGTGTGGCCAGAGGTCCAACCCGATGTTCCAGTTCAGACCCATCTTCAGCACTAGTCCCAAGCTTTTGTGAAGGACTAGACCCCCCAACATGCTAACCCAGAGGTGACGGCACCGACCACTGAGCCCATGAGTTTATCTGTGCAGCTCAGCACCATATCTGAGACCTTCCACATTTGTTAAGTCCCAGGTTTATCCCCTCAGGTTGGTTTTTTAATCAAGTCAGACTTCTTTGATTGTGGCTTTTGAGATATTTAGTAATGTGTTATTAAATAATTCCCAACCAGCATTCACCTTTTTCTGATTAAGTTCTTCTTCCCAGCAGATTTGGCTCAGTTGGTTTCTGCTTTGTGAAACTGGCCTTTTTAAAGCACTAAGTATATATGTCTGGTTTGGATTTTTCTCTGTGTGCACATTATAAATGTGAACAAGCCGTGACCACAGGATAAGCCAGTGTAACACGGCAGAAGCAGCCAAAGGCAGTGCTCGAAGTGCAGGTCAATGCAAAGCCATCGCTGGACAAAAAGACTGTGAGTAGAAGCGGTTACACTCTCCCATTGAGTTCAACGTGATTATTCGCATGCTTACAGTTAAACATGAAGTATCTGAGCACCTCACAATCTCCAGTGTATTTTTCCTCACCACACTCCGTGCAGCAGGGCAGTACTACTATCCTCTTGACTACAAGGTGCGGCCAACTGTATGAGCAAACAGTTCATTCTTTAAAACATTCAAGAGGCCAAATAATAAATTTGGCTAAGACTGGTTGTCTAAAAGACAGAGCAGAACAATATCAGAAGGAAACACACATATCCTCCTTCTGGAAAGCAAACTCTCACAGCGTGTTCACCTTTCACAGAACATTTCAGCTGGTACTAGTTATAATATGATTTTACAACTGACAAAACTCTTAACATGTCACTTAAGCTTACATTTAGCCCACTAGTTTGTGCCAGCTTTGTCCTTGGTCCCGCCCTTTACATCCCCATATCTTGTTTTGAATACTACATTCCAAGCCAAGAGAGTACGCCGTCACATTCAGGCATCTTTGCTTTGACAAGTTTCCTATTTTCTAATGTCAAAGCTGACTTCAGCTTTGCAAAGTGTTGAGAGATGCTTGACATGAGTGAACAGAATTGTGGGAAGAGCATAATACTTCCAGTTAACATAACTTCCCAACACCTATGCATATAAAATATTAATACCATGCACATAACACTGATTAATGTGGTGTATACTACATCTAACATAAGTACTGGGTAGCAACCCCTATCTTTACAGATGAGAAACTGAGTCACGGAGAGGCCCACGGTCACATGGGAAATCTGTAGCAGAGTGGAGACTTGAATAGAGGTCTCCCAAAGTTCCATGTTGGCATCCTAACCTCTGGATCATCCTCCTTCTCTATCAAACTCACACTACCTGGGCCATAGGTAGCATGTCACCTTGAGACATGCAGCTACAGTTGCTTTTGTTAGCTAATCTCCCCTGACATCAACAGCTTCCTTCAGCAGCCTGGAAGGAAAGTTGGAGTCTGATTTTGACTTTTTTGTTTTGTTTTGCTTCCTTTTTTCCCCCAGAAAGAAAGAAAGTTGGGGAATTGTTTGTGGATTGGGTTTCCCCTCATCCCCCACCCTCCTCCTCTGTTTCCAACTGTCTAGCCAAAAACACAAAGCTGTTCCCAGAGAAACAACCAAGCAACTTCTAAAGAGAGCTAATTTGTGCAGCAATGGACAGCTGCATTTACATAATGAAATGTAGAGAGGATGTTTAGCTCATGTGTTTTTTAGAAGGTTTATCTTTAATTTTATTTTGCTTAAGAAGGGCATGTCACTCAAACTCCACTGGTCATTTATACAAATATTTCAATTGTGTGTCAGCGAAGCCTAAGTGGCTTTAGGCCTAAATGGCTCCTGTGCTGGCTCCGAATACTAATGGCAGCTCCACTGACATTCAAGAGAGGAAGCCCAATATTAAATTGCAGGCTGGAAAGTTTTCATTTCGCTGTTTTGGCACATCATTTTCTTCACAAAATCTCTACTTTTTTGTATTGCAAGTAGTGATTTCCTTTTTTTAGATCTCAAGATGATATTTTTTGTTAGTGAGGGATCAAGATTACATCACTGACTGTTGACAAGAGTCCATGAGTAGTTAGTTACTGAAAAAGAGTTTTATTTCACGGCTGTTTTTTCCCCACTCCAAGTGATCCAATCTAAGGTATGCTTCTTTATTTCTAACCCATGAGAAAATGAAGAGTAACTTACTGCAAAAAGGGCATGTGTGTCCTTTAGCACCACCTTCTGGCCAAGTGGGATTCTGCTGAGATCTACCTCAGTTTCCCCTTCAACAGGGCAGCAATGGGTTCACTTTAACAGCCCAGCCAAGGAGAAGCCAAACATTCTAGTTAACATAAGGGTGTCTCCCTTGAATGAAGCCACCTTGAGAGGAGCACTTGAACTGCTTAAAGGCTCTCACCTCAGGACCCAAGTTTGGATAACCCAAAACTTTAAAGCCCCAAACCAAAAAATCTATGGGTCTGGTCAGCCCAACACGCAGGAAGTGGGTCCAGAGATCACCACCCCTTGCCAGCTGTACAACCTCTATCTCCACACCCCACCTTCTCAGCCTCCTGTTCAAAATTGGACAGCCCTAGAGCACAACAGAGACCCTACTGGATTATATGCAGGTGGTTCTGACTGAAGCTCCTGGCCAGCCCTTAAAAGGCAGTAACCCTCCATCACACCAACCTAACCCTCTCTTGGGTTGTCTAAGCTACCAAAAGGCTTTGAACACAAATTGAAACCCATGGATTTTGCTTTAATAATAATCAGTACCTGTCAGGCCAAGGATCACACGGCTCTTTACAAACTTCATAAATTTATAGACTATTAAGGTAAAAAAGGACCATTTATGATCATCTAGACTGATCTCCTGCATAGCACAAGCCAGAGACCCTCACCCAGGGATTCCTATATCCAGGCCAGAACTTATGGTTGAGCAGTAGTGAACCTTTACAAAGACGACCAGCCTTGCCTTAAAGTGTGCAAGTGATGGAGAATCCACCACATCTCTAGGTAAGTTTTTCCAATAGTTAGTTACTCACACTACAACGTATTACAAACCATACAGTGGGATCACTTCAGCCATCATTAAAACATAGCTACCTCTGACATTAGAAGGGCCAGACTTGGTCAGACCGATGGTCCATCTAGCCCAATACCCCATCTTTGACAGTGACCAGTGCCAGATGCTTCACAGGGAGCAAACAGAACAGGGCAATTATGGAGCGATCCATACTCTGTCATCCAGTCCCAGATTCTGGCAATCAGAGGTTTGGGGATGCCCAGAGCATGGGGCTGCATCCCTGACTATCTTGGCTAATAGCCATTGATGGACATATCCTCCATGAACTTATCTAGTTCTTTTTGGAACCCAGCCATACTTTCGATTTTCACAACATCCCCCAGCAATGAGTTCCACAGGTTTACTGTGTGTTGTGTGAAGAAACACTTCCTTATGTTTGTTTTAAACCTGCAGCTTATTAATTTAATTGGGTGACCCCTGGTTCTTGTGTTATGTGAAAAGTTACAGAGAAAGGCAACAAACATGATGAGGGGTCTGGAACAGCTTCCGTCTGAGGAGAGATTAAAAAGACTGGGACTGTTCAGGTTAGAAAAGAGACAGTTGAGGGGGGATATGACAGAGGTCTATAAAATAATGAATGGTCTGGAGAAAGCGAATAGGGAAGTGTTGTGTACCCCTTCACATAACATCCCCAACCCCCCAAGAATTCAGTGCCTGCCTGTAGCTGTCACAGGCAGAATTACGGCTAGGCTGGAGCATTGGCTCGTCTGTCCCCTTATGTAATAACCTGAACAGTGCTTGGGAGGCCTCTCTGTAGATTTTTGTTTTTATGAAGTTGCCCCTCACCCTGGTGTCTGAACACCTTTCTAATCATAGGCCAAGACCAAAGCTCCTAGTTCTCCTGTACAGATGCTGTTAGTAACACAATAGCTCAGATAGATTTGTTAGTCTCCAAGGTGCCACAAGTCCTCCTGTTCTTTTCGCAATAGCTACAAAGGGCTTACTAGGTAAACGTTTTGTAACTAGAGGGTAATAATTACACATTCGCTTTGATTACCAGAGAATAACCCTTAGCTTTTATCTAAGTTCTGTAGCGTCATTGCTATTCCTAAAAAGAAAAGGAGTACTTGTGGCACCTTAGAGACTAACCAATTTATTTGAGCATGAGCTTTCGTGAGCTACAGCTCACTTCATCGGATGCATGCCGTGGAAACTGCAGCAGACTTTATTTATACACAGAGAATATGAAAAAATACCTCCTCCCACCCCACTGTCCTGCTGGTAATAGCTTATCTAAAGTGATCATCAGGTGGGCCATTTCCAGCACAAATCCAGGTTTTCTCACCCTCCACCCCCCCACACAAATTCACTCTCCTGCTGGTGATAGCCCATCCAAAGTGACAACTCTTTACATAATGTGCATGATAATGAAGTTGGGCCATTTCCTGCACAAATCCAGGTTCTCTCACCCCCTCACCCCCCTCCCAAAAACCACACACACAAACTCACTATCCTGCTGGTAATAGCTCATCCAAAGTGACCATTCTCCCTACAATGTGCATAATTAAGGTGGGCCATTTCCAGCACAAATCCAGGTTTTCTCACATCCCCCCCACCCCCATACACACACAAACTCACTCTCCTGCTGGTAATAGCTCATCCAAACTGACCACTCTCCAAGTTTAAATCCAAGTTAAACCAGAACATCTGGGGGGGGGGGTAGGAAAAAACAAGAGGAAATAGGCTACCTTGCATAATGACTTAGCCACTCCCAGTCTCTATTTAAGCCTAAATTAATAGTATCCAATTTGCAAATGAATTCCAATTCAGCAGTTTCTCGCTGGAGTCTGGATTTGAAGTTTTTTTGTTTTAAGATAGCGACCTTCATGTCTGTGATTGCGTGACCAGAGAGATTGAAGTGTTCTCCGACTGGTTTATGAATGTTATAATTCTTGACATCTGATTTGTGTCCATTGATTCTTTTACGTAGAGACTGTCCAGTTTGACCAATGTACATGGCAGAGGGGCATTGCTGGCACATGATGGCATAGATCACATTGGTGGATGTGCAGGTATACGAGCCTCTGATAGTGTGGCTGATGTTATTAGGCCCTGTGATGGTGTCCCCTGAATAGATATGTGGGCACAATTGGCAACAGGCTTTGTTGCAAGGATAAGTTCCTGGGTTAGTGGTTCTGTTGTATGGTATGTGATTGTTGGTGAGTATTTGCTTCAGGTTGCAGGGCTGTCTGTAGGCAAGGACTGGCCTGTCTCCCAAGATTTGTGAGAGATTTGCTATTCCTGTTTATAGTCTCAAGCACAATCTGAGGTTTACCAGCTGGTCTACGGCTGCTGAGCACACTTACGCGTCCCTTGACTGTCCCTTTTATGGGGAAAGATGGCCTGTGCCCAGGAGAAAGACGCTTCTCTAGTGAGGAGTTTATTCACCCACCCCCACCCCAAAGGCGGTTCTGTAACAAAAATCTGGATTCTCCAAGGTACATGATGGAGTTTGCTTTGAGGGTCTAGTAGGTTTCTGAAGCTGGAGTGCATCTACTTTCATTTCCAGTGGTGGTGTGAATGGATTTCACACCGCTTTGGGAACCTCAGAGACACATTTTATGACCGCCCATGTTCCCAAGCGCTTGGTTTGCATAATTATCCCCTCAGCTCTTGGAGTGGCCATCTGACATTAACAAAGAGAACTCTCCGCAGGTGGACATAGGATCTCGCTCTCACCTGAGAGCGAGAACACTGTTGCAGAATTCACGAGCTAGCCTGCTAAAGCTATACACACACGGATGTTGGAGACAGAGCTCCAAACTAATTAGCACAGGTACAGCCACTCATTACTGTTATTACTATGACATTATTAAATTCCCCCCCTCTCATCGGCAGTTTTTCTATTGCTTTCTTTCAATCTGCTTTAGTATCAGGAGATGAAAATTAAACCCAGGCATTTATCCCAGAGCAACACAGCCTCCTTTCTCACTCCTTCATCCTGTCTCTTTGATTATCACAGCCAAGACCTCACCTCATTTATGGGTCTGTTCCAAAGCACATTGATGCCAATAGAAAGACTCCCATTGATTTCAGTCGGGTTTGAATCAGGCCCTATCTAGCACTAGCCAACCTCTGACTAATGGAGATTAGGAAGAAACTGTCCCTGTGGAGATCTTATACGTGCCTTTTGTAGGATTTCTTGCTGCTGCTTCTGAAGCAGTCAGTGCAGGCCACTGTGGGAGACAGGACACAGGGTTGGAGGGACTGCTGATCTGATCCTATGTTCCCATCTCAAACTGAAGCACAGGTCAGGATCACTGAGGTCTGACAAGCATATGCCAAGTTTCAGGCACAACGGGGAGATGTTTTGAGCACACATAGGCAGAGTTCAACATCAATGCGTTGCTAACATTTTACAGCAGGAGGCTGTTCAATATCTAGAAGCAAAGTGAAATCCCCACAGATACCCAGGAGTTGGGGGCGCAGTTCTGGTGCTCCGTTTCTATTACACCATCACTTATCTCAAATGCTACAGCTAATGTATCAGACCCGTGACCGTGGTGGGCAATGCCTTTCCCCTAGTACAGATCACTTTCCCTCCACTAATTCCCTCTATCCCTGATAGAGTCCAGTCGAATCACAAGTTAGTTATTTGGCTCCTATACATTAAGGCCTTTGTTGACTTCAGACATAACGCCAACATATTAGCCATTGCTGAATTCTAATCCTACACACGAGGAAAGCCAGTAACACTCATGCGTGCGCACACACACTTCAGCAGCCAAGCAGGAGAAAGGATATTATGATTGAAACAGATTTGTTGGGAGTTATTAGATACTATCTGCAATCAATCCATTACCATAAACGTAAGCTTCCACATTCTTTCATTTTAAATGAATTCTCATATCACATTTCCAAATGAGCGCTGCCTCCAGTCAACTCCCATTTATCTCATAACCCAATGCAAATATTTTGTTACATTTCAATGAAACGTGTCGAAAACTATTACCTAATGCAATATCTCCACACCAGCACGAAGGGACTGGTTTCTGACATTGGCACTCTGTCACTCACCCTGCTCAGGCCTAAGCAGGATTGACACTAGTGCCAGCTCTCCCCCGTCAGACCTAGGTCATCTTTGGAAGGTCATCCTGAAACAGAAATGATGGGTTTGCCACCTACTCTACCAGCCCCTTCTTCATAAGGAAGAATGTGAGGTGAAGGAATGGCCGGGGTCAAAATACCTATGCTGCTGATGGATCTGCACTAAACCTCTCCTGTTCAGACAGTGTCCAGTCTAAGGAATTCCATCACCCTACTCACTCTGGTCCCCACATGGCAGTGGATTCAGTGATAACTCTCAGGTCTACATGTTCATGGGATGGTATTGGTGACAATCCCTACATGTGTTTGAAGGATGTTAGCACTAAGGAGGAGGAAGCAATCATTTCTGAGAGTCAATTGTCAGGTCATAAATAGAGCTAGTCAGAAAATAAGTGGGGGGGGGGGCAGGGGCAGAAGGCCCACCCCAAGCAAAATTTTGACCAAAACATTTTTTAAATCTTTTTTTTTTTTTTGCTCAAGAGAATAGATTCTAGGCAACAACCCTGTGCTGGGGCCTGTGGGGATGGACAAGATGAACTAGTAAGACAGAATTTCTTCATCTCTGTTTCATACCATTTGTCTTACTCCACTCTCCCTCCTCTGGCAAGAGCTATGGAAATTAACAAATCACGGTCAATGGAACTGAACACATCAAAGGATTAACCGCACTGACTTGCTGGCTAAGCCCCTTGCCATTTGAGTAGCAGCAGGAGACTTCTATCCTGTGACATACTGTCCTGTCCCAATTCCTTTCAGACTTTTGTACATTACAGTTGGTAGGTCTAGATTTAACCCTCTTGACAAATGGGTGTAGATGCAGAGGAATAGCTCTTTCTCACTGAACCCTTATAGGTTTATATGTAGCCACTTGTTACTTTCTGATGGTACCTTGTCCAATGGGAGCATCGCCCGAGGATGTGTGAGATGCTACATGTATGCAGGCTGGGATGAAGAGGCAGGCAAGCATAATCTCTGTCCTGCATTATGCAGGAGATCAGACAATCATAACTGGGTTAAAAAAAGAATTAGCTATTGATGGACTGATCCTCCATGAACTTGGCTATTAGCCAAGGTGACCAAGGATGCAACCCCATGCTCTGGGTGTCCTAAGCCTCTAACTGCCAGAAGTGGACGATATGGGATCACTCAATTGCTCTATTCTGTTCATTCCCTCTGGGGTACCTGGCACTGGCCACTGACAGTATGGCAGTGGTCAGTATTACCCCTAGGGCCAGGAGTCATAGTATACTGACCCTATGGGTGGCCGTAGGGGTCAGTATTACCCCTACGGTGTCTTTCCCCTGGGAGCTGGAGCCTGAACAAGTGCTGAGCAAACAAATACAATGAAAAGTAATCTGCCAGACAAGTCCTGCCTATCTCCACAAATAAAAATAGCTTTCAGATGCCCCCAGAACTTCCTCAGAGCTGGATGTCTACATCTGGACTCTGATTCAGGGAAGCACCTAAGCACATGCCTTAGTCCCACTGCCATGCAAGTTCAAGGGAAGTACCTGCTTAACTACTCTCCCAAGTCAGGGCCTTGGAAAGGGGCCAAACACAGGTATCACTTTGGCAATACCATGTGAAAATGAAATCACCAAGAAAGTGGCCCTCCAAGTCTAATTTCACTCTTGGGACAGCTGAAAAAGACAGACAAGACCAGCTCTTATAGCTTCATCTATAGATCCCGTTGTGCTGCTGTCTCCCAGCTGTATGCTTTGGCTACCGTCTCACTACACAGTTAATCAAAACCTTCTTCGATTTTGTGCAACTGTGGACATCATTTTTTATGCACCGATCCTCTGCAAAAAACAATCAATCATTTTTAGTTAAAGAAGAAGAAATAGTAAAATTGTCTTCTCTGCAACAAGTTGCGGCTGTCACAGGTCTCCACTGTGCATTTATCATGTATTTGCTGTATTTATTATCGATGTTATCTCTACATACTCCTATGTGGGCTGCTGTATGTGGGTTGTTGTGTTGTTGATTTTGGGGGTGTGCGCATGTGCAGGAACTCTAATGAAAATAAAAGTTGGGAAGCATTGTAGGTTCAAAATTTAACTCGCCATATTTTTTGTTTGCAAAAACCACTTGAGGATTTGTGTATTTTCGGAGGGGGGAATGTTTTAGTGCTTTGGGTTTTGTGTCTTAAAAAAAAAACACAAAAACCACTATCACTATCACCCAGTGTTCCTAGCAGTGCTGGGGGAGGATGCAAAGACGGAGTCTGTGAATATTCACAGGAATTCTAAATGGATGCTGAGTTCTGGCCTGTCAATGCCCAATTTTTCTCTGTGGGGCCAATCCTGCCCAGCTCTGGTCTCAATTCACCATTGCCCTGCATGTTGTGCAGTCACTTACACCCGGACAAAGGGACTCACATGGACCATCCCTGCCAGAAGGAGCTCCCAATATACAAGAAAATGGAACAGCTTTGATTTAACCACACAGAGATGTGGCTCCTTCCAATTCACAGGCTGCACAAAGACCTCTGGTTTGTTTACTGGCCATAACTGGTCAGGGCTTCAGTGTTATGTCTTATCAGAACAGCAGCAACTTCCCCAGCACCCAGCCCAACACGGGGCTCTGATCCAGAAGGAAGGATAGAATCTCTCTATCAAAGGCAGCTATCTAGCCCTCTTTACTGTTGGTATCTGAACACCCTCCTGTCTGTAATGCATTTGCCTGACTCACAACGCCCTGCAACACAGGGAATAACCACGCTCCCCATCTTACAGAGGGGGAACGGAGGCACTAAGAGACTTGCCCAAAGTCATACAGGAAGTTTGGAACAGAGCGGGCAACTTGAACCCAAATCTTCCAAGTCCCAGACTAGCACTTTCACCATTGGACCATCTCTGGTCCCCCATGCTGATCGGTGCCCCCTCTGCCCAACCAGTTCCCAAGTTTTAGCAGGGCTGGGCAAGGCATTGTCCTTTCCCAGCTTGTCTGCACATAGTGTTTGATTAGAGGGTTTGGGGGCGATCAGATCCTCCTATCTCCTGAAGAGTGCTCCCACCCCTGGATTCCCCCTGCAGAGAAGGAGCTTGGGAACAAATTCCATCCCTCCTTTCAAGCTCTCCAGAAGATCAAACATCACTTTCAGTAGCTACATCGGTGGCCCCAAGGAACCCAGAAAGGGATGCAGTTATTTATTGATTAAGCATTCCACGAAGGGTGGAATCGCATTTTAAATGTTAATCCATACAGCAGAGTACGTCTACAAGATGGCTCTTGTCCCTCAGCTAATGAACTTTGGGATGCAGATTTTGGAACCTCCGTCCCCCCTCAGTCCAGAAGCAGACGCAGCCTTAACTCACACACCTCCAAGCCAGGAATCCAAAGGGCAGAGACACCTGTGTGAAGAACCTGCCCTTGATTGATAAGGGACACAGTTGTGATACCAGCTCTGCACTACCTCTTCTCCCCTCCCTGCAACATGTTACTGCCAAAGGACATACTGTCATTCCCCCTCCCCCCTAGTCACCTCCTGCTTCTCCAGTCTCAGAACTTTGCTTCGTAGATATTTGTAAGCACTTTTATATTTTTAATTGGTATTCCACAAACTCAGGGCCTCCCGTAAGGAGCTGGGATGTTTGTCTTCAAAAAGCCTTTCTTTTATTTTATTAAATTAAATACACATTTTCCTGGGCATGCATGAATGAGCCGCACTGTGCTCTGGTGAACCGGCCCACAGATGGGGCTGCTGATTTTAAAGCAAAAGTTTTAGCAAGAAAGAGGAAGAGCCTGAATTTGTAACTTTGGTATAAAGGGCCCTGCAAAACTCCCTGCATCTCGGTGGGCAGCCTCAGTGACGTGTGCCCCTTTCTGACACTGGTGTGAATTGTGCTGGACTGACAGCCTGGAACCCTGAAGCTCTGGATCTATCCAGGCAGCAGACATAGCTCAGCATCTCCACTGAGCATGTTAGTAAGTAGTGCCAATTAGCATCAGTTGTGTGTGTGGGGACATCTGGGGATTTAGGGTTACATGGATACCTATCCTCCAAGAACTGGACTGGAAACCCCAACTCACCACACTTTAAGGAGAGGAGGCTGCTGCCAGGTGCTGCTCTGGGAATGTGCTATACAAACTCCAGGTGTAGCTGTGGGGTAGGAGGAGTTCAGCAAAGTCCCACATATTGCATCAGGGCATGCGTTTAATTACGTGCAGCGACCCTGACAGAGTGAGCACCTTCAGTGAGATTTCTGGGACCTACAGGAGAACGTGTCAAAGGGGTTAACTCCCCAGGCTATGCTTGGCATGCCCAGGGGCACAGGAGACCCCCCCACACACACACACTGTGTGCGCCTGGTACTCTCCAAATCACAGTGAGCGTCCACCTGCCATACGTCCTCAGCCCATTCCGCGGCACAGGAGGTGCCTGCTTACTAGTCACAGGGCCTGTGCAGCTGTATCAAAGGGACTAATTAAAGTGATCTCCCTGCCCCTTGTGCCAAGAGAATGGCTGATAACATGCTCCGGGTGAGAGGTAAGGAAGCCCCACAGCTCAACTAAGCTTGATTACATCATTATTAAGTGCCAGTTCCCACCACCAGCTGGCGAGGAGATTGCAGAGGCTCCCTTTCCCCTGCCCAGACTCTCGTGCACGGGCACCAAATTAAATAACGGCAACTCCCCTTTTATTTCCCATTTGACAGTAATGTATTGCAAATGCATCTGGTTTTGACATCCTAATATTCAGAGTCATATCCCCTGGGATGAACATGTCGGCTGTTATCTGAGCAGATGATTTGTACCAGGAAGAATGGAGCAGAAAAATGGAGCAGACAGGAGGCTGCCTAGCTGCAGTAGAGAGATACAGGCAGGCACAGCAGACCCCTTATGCAAACAGGAACGGAAGCTTTGCCACACCAGAGCAGAGCATCAGTCCATCCAGCCTAACATCCTGCCTTCACGCGTGGCCAGGCAAAAGATCCTATAATGCACCAGCATGCAGTGCAATGCTGTATCTTGTGGGTGGGAGTCCCTTCCTGACCCCGAAAGGTGGTGATGCTCTACACCCTGCCACATCACGTTTGTTTGCTCTTATTCCTGCATTGCTGCAAAAGTTCTTATGGATCCAGCTTTATTTTTCCCTGCTACGGTCCTTCTTACCGGGGCCTTTCTAGAGGTAAATGGAGAAACTGACAAACATCAAGATGTGCATCTACCAAACCTGAGTAACCATTTGATCTTATTACTGTGCCCTTTGCCCTTCGTTATCCTGGTGTTTGTTATTCTCACTCACTGCAAAGACAGTGTGGTGTCTTTATTTGCTGTGTGAAGCACATTTTGGGGCCCTGTGCAAATACTGCGAAAGAGTGACCTCATGCTGTGCAAAGTAGTATTTCCAGTCGTTGGTTCTAAAGGGACAGCTTTTTAAATTCACCGAGTTCCCTCCTTGATCCCCAGCTGCAAGACAGGGTATGCAAAAAGGACTGATAGCTTCTTGTTCAGCCCTTTCAAATTCTGGCTAGTTCAATCACGTCCCCTCTAACTCTCCTCCTTGCCAGCAAAAAGAGTCCTAATCTTTGCAATCTCTCCTCACAAACCTTTATTGCAAGCCAGCCATTCTGGCTGCCTGATGGTAAGTCTTAATGGAGAGAAAGTCGGGGCTGAATGGAGATCAGAGTCTGTTGTTGGGAGCACAGTTGTGGAAGAAGTTGGCAGCATCAGCAAAGCAGCTACAAGGAAATCTAATTAGTTGTATATGCTTCCTGGTGGTACCTGGCTCACTAGCCCTGCACTGACCCCATAACAAAACCCAAGACACTTTCCTTTCCTCCCTCTCACTCCTTTTTAAGCATTTGTTTCTCTTGGTGGCCTGGTGATTACGGGTGCAAGGAAATGAACATCTAAGCCGTGAGAGCCACACCACAGCCAGCAGGGTCACATGCAGGGCAGGAAGTGTTACCCTGGTGGTACTGGGGTTTAGTCACAGGATGCCACTGCTTGAAGATGATTGCCCCTTCTAGCTCCTGGAGCAGGCAAGGGTGCTGCCAGGCTCCAAGGATGCATGCACCCAAATGCAGAGAATGAATGGCTTAGGTGTGAACGCAAATGGATAGTGCACCAGGCTGGTTGGGGGAGGACATTAGTGTCATGGTGCACTGGGCTTTCACCACTTACAGTCTGGCTCCAGATTTGCTTCCCAGCCATAAAGTGAGAGCAAATCTCTTAGCCTAACACAAGGATATTCAACCTCCGTGCCACACACAGAGTGGTGAGAAATCACATCAGCCACCTGGGAGCTATGATCCACTCCCCACCTGGATGGAGGAAAGGAGCCGTGGGGACCCCTCCTTCCTAGCCTGCAGGAAAGGCTGGGAAGATGGGAAAGAAACAAGGCTGATTTCCACTCTCGGTCCTCATGGCTTTCTCCCGGACGCTCTCGAGCTGGTACAGCTCAGCCTTCTGGCAACACCAATTCCCTAGCCCAGAACATCATGTTGTCAGACAATCCATCTAGTCCGCTAGCTCCCCTCCATGGTGAGTAGTGGCCCGTGCGGAATGAGCTGCTGATCTAACAGTGGGACAGGAGACCCTACTGCAAAAGCCTTCACCATATTTAGCATAACTGGCCTGCTCACCGGCAGTCTCAACAGAGACCAAGGACTGAATGGACACCAGAAACCAAACTTCCCTCTCATCCACCTCAGGGCTGGGGTGCATTGGCAGGGGACAGAGCACATGGGAAGCTTGTGCTCCCAGCACCTGTGCCCTGCGGATAAACAGCAGAGGTCAGTCTCCAGGGCTGTTCATCCAGCACCTTCCACCTGCACCAAATGCAAATGACACCTTGTTTCAGCCTTTACTGGTCTCGTGTTTTAATTAAGCCTAACACGATTATTGTGGCCCAATGCCATCCAGCCTCTCTCCTCCCCCACCCTCCAGACAAATTAAGAAGGCCCTAAAAGAAATAAGTCAGGGGAAGATTGAAGCAGTGGGAATATTTTTGAAGGATTGTTGAGGGCTAGTGCTGACTTTAAAACGCAGAAAGCATGGTAATCTAATAAACACAGCAACAAAGCATTTGTCACCAAGCTAATTTTATCAGAAGAAATCTCAAATGGCTAATTTCCGTTTACTAACGACTAAATTAGTTGAATCTCTGATCTGTTTTTAAGGCACTTATACTAAATAAAACATGAGCGACAGCTGAATTCATTGTGAAGTGTTGTGACACATGCTAAGGCTGAAGGAAAAGCAGGGGGCATCAGATGCACCAGCTATTTAGTGCCAGCACCTATGTCACTACAGTCTGGATTCTGGACCAATGGGCTTTCACTCCCCAGGGCAGTAAGTGCTGCAGCAAAGCCAGGAAATCTGGTAGGAGCAGAAGGAAGCTATGAGAAGGAGACAAGGAATTAGTGTTGTCATAAGAATGATTGGGCCTGCACCAGAGAACAGAGAGAGGCTGGAACAGGTTCAGTGGCTGAGACTATCAGTCCAGAAGGCAAGGACTTTCATCTAAGAGGCTCACCCTAGAGTTTTCACTAAACCAAGAGTGATCCTTCTAATCATCCCCCTTGGGCTATCAGCACCTTGTGAAGCTGAGACCTACAGCGCTAAACACATGAGGCTTCACCACTTGAATTAAAGGTTTGTCTGCACTGCAGAGTTGATTCGAGTTGTCTCCACAGGAAGCAGCCTAGCTCCAGTGGGAGCAGCCACACGGTGAAACAACACTCACGCTTCACTCACTTGTGAATGGCACAACAACTCCTGGGGGCACATCCCATGGCTCTTTGCCCTGCAGTGGGGTGAGCTGCTCTGAATTCTTTCCCAAAGAATTGTGGGAGAACCTCTCTGTCCTTTCTGGGGAATTGTGGGGCAGGCATGGGAGGACTAGTAGCACTCAGGTCAGACTTGCCTGAAGCCACGCAACAGAGTTAGGAGCAACACTCAAGTTATAACTTGAGTTAACTTTGCAGTGAAGACGAGCCCGAAATCTCTTGGCTGAGAGCTGCAACTGACTGTACTAGAACTGGACAAAGACATATAGTTTTGTCCTATGGGTTATGCTTATACTAAAGAGATCATCTATAGCAAGAATTAACTTGAATCTTTGTTCCAAAGTTGGAACAGAACTTGAATTTTCCCTAAGGGATGAAAATGTTTGGTGAACTCTAAGAAGGACAGTTTACTTGTTCAATAAGAAGGGAAACACCAAAGCCAACTGAGACAGTCCTAGTTCAAACCAGCCAGATTCATACAAAGAATCTTGCAAGAAATCCTGCCCTCAGGAGATTTCCTAACAGGTGTCTAGACCAAAGTGGCTGAGATAAACTTTGAATGAATATTTCCATTTAGTCTCTCAACATCTTTGAACTTCCTGCTTTGCTCCTTATAACATGAGAAAGGAAACCACACTGCATCAGATGCCGTCATGTGCGGTACGTATCTGTATGTATTGTGTGTGTTGATGTGCCGGCTGGACGATATGCTCCGTGTTGTGTGGGTGAGCTCCACATATTCATGCATTAATGCATTGAGTACGTTGAAGCGGTGTCTGCATGGATGTGTGCATTGATGTTGCACAGATAACGCACTGAATGGCATGCGTGTGGCAACGTGTGAATCATGGTGGGCTTTGCTGCGGTCCATGTGTGCATGTTCATGTGTTGTGCGTCTATCCTCGGTGACAGCAACAGCCAGAAAACCAGGACACTAAAAGGGCAGGAAACTAGGCCTCCTGCCCCATCTGATTGTTTCCTGGAGAAGCTGGTGCTTAAACGTTTCAATAAATCGTGACGTGAGGAAGGGGAGATGCTCTCGCTCCCCTCCAGACATCCCTGGCAATGGTGTCCCCCCTGCCCTATTTCCACGGTCTCTCTGCACAAAGTTTGATCCCTAGGGGACATTTGGGGTCTGCGTGGCCTTTGAACTGCTGCAATATAAATTCAGGAGGGTCAGATACCACAGACAGGACAATTGCTCAGCTAAATAGGCCTACAGCAGAAAGGAAACCCAAGCAGGAGCAGGAGGCAGCTGCCTTGGGCCAAAACGCCACAGAACTGGTTTGTGCCAGCTCACTTCCCTTAGCTGAGTGTGGTGCACAACAGGTACCTCAGGGCCACAAGGCCCTCCTGAACGGGGCATCTCTCATTGGCTTCACAGCGGGGACCAAGTCTCACCCCATGGTTGCGAAGGACCTGGCAGGTGCTGGGCACTATAGCTATTTAAATAACCATACCAGGACACAAGGTCCTGCTCCTATCCCTGTGTCAGTGCCTGGAGGGGAGTTAATGGCTGCTGTCCCAAAGTGCATGGCCAAAACTATTCCCTTTCTCATAAGTGCTGGAGGAATGAGGACCAGCAGCCAGGCCTGCAGCAAGCAGCGAGTAACATTGCCAGTGACAATTGGCAGGGACAAGCAGAGAGGACCAATGAGGAGGAGAGGCTGGGCTGTACACTGCTCTCTGACATGGCTCGAACACCTCACACATTAATTAAAGGGGTGGAAACTGGAGAGACGCATATGCCAAGCCTCCCTGGCACATGCCGAGCTACAAGAGCAGAACACTGCACACACCAAGGAGAGCCCAGGGCTCAATGTTGCAAAGGCGGAAGGAGAATTCTAATGCGTGGAGCTGAGAAACAGCTTTCAGTCAACCGTAATCCTCCCCTCTGAGGTCCTTCATACTTTCCAAGTGCATATAGATTCTCTGCTAATGGGCAAAGCCCTTTGCAGTAAGTAATAGAGCTGGTCCTTTCATATCAAGGCTAGGGCCATTGAATAACATCGATGCCATGCATGCATACGTGCAAACGCTGAGCATAAATATACCACAAAACATTCACGTTCAGCATTTCTTGTCCTCCAAGTACTTCACAACCACTAACAGGTTAACCCTGTTTTCCAGATGGGGAAACTGAAGCACCGAAAGAGGAAATGACTTGTTCTAAGTCACACCAATTTGATGGGGGAGACTGGAGCAGAAGCCAGGCGTTCCAACTCCCAGCCCCTTGCTTTACCCTCTAGAACCACGGCCAGTACGGGAGTCATGACAGGGCTAGGATTGGGATGCAGGGGTCCCTGCCTTGTAGGCCAGATTCATGAGCGCATTCACAGGACCATTAGCTAGGCTTGAAATAAAATGGCAGGAGTGACATAAACCCTCCCGCTGCAGGGCATAAACCAAGAGTTAGCTGATGGGCTAGGGAAGGAATGTCCTGCTCTGGATAGATCATTCCAGGATTGCCCACTCCAGAGTCTCATGCACCTTCCTCTGAAGCAGCAGGTGCTGGTCACTGTCAGAGACAGGGGACTGGACGGACCTCAGGTCTGATCCTGTCCGGCTCGCACCTCTCTTACAATACACATGCTGCATGTACAGCTGCGGTGTCAAATACATATGCTCACACAGCTGGATGTGTTACAGGAAGGAGGGAGTCCTGTGCACTCCAAGTTGTGCTGTACATACGTACGTGGGAATTGTGCCTACATGCAGAAGGGCAGCCCAGTGAGCTACCCCTGTGATGCACAGGTGTGCTGTCTGCCGCCCTCCTGCCCTGTGTGTGTACTTCCATAAGGAATTGTCGGTGGCGTCCATTCTCACCCCCAGGACAGCCTCCCAGCGGCACAGGCTCTGAAGAAGTCATTTCTCAGTTTCATCCATTATTCAGTCATTCCAGCCTGATCAAGGCCTAAAGGCCGGAATGCTCATGTTTATTTTCTCGCTTTCATCTTAGAAGACGTGGAAAGACTAGAGAAATCCTCTCCCAGCCCAGGTGGAGAAGCCAGGAAAGCTACTGCCCTGCTCAGCAACAGTGTCGAGCTGCCAGTGGGGGAATCCTCTGGGGAGGACAATGAGATATCATGCGTGATTTACATATGCTCATCATGCACAATAGAACAAGGAGGGGCAGGGCTTTGTCCAACTTTCTGAGGACTTCCCCACATGGTACCCCTTTAAGTACAATCTTTTCAGCCTATTTCCCTTTGCCAGCCTTCTGCATTCAGCTCTGGTCATTTCATTTACTATCTGCCTCTTTGACTGTCATCAGCTACCCCTGATGATCGGTGATTGTGTGCTGGAGCAGCAAATTATTATTTCTGTTTGGAGCTGGCTGAAGCTTTTCATTTGAAAAAGCCATTTTTCATTGGGAAAATAGGTTTCATCAAAACAAATGTCTGACTAAATTTCTCTGTTTTTCATCAAAAAATGGAAACTGAGAAATTTCAGCCAAAAGCCAAATCCTTTCTCAAAACCAAAAAAAAAAACCTGTCAAAAATCAATTAAATCAGTTTGCAGCCAATTCTTTGGTTCTTTGTTTTGTTTTCAGTTGCTGAAATCTTTTTTTTTTCCCATCAAAAATCTGAGAACTTTTGAAGACAAATCTTAATGAATTCCCCCCCTCACACACACTATTTTCATCGCAGTAACAAAAAATAACATCCTGGCCAGCTCTATTTGTGTTAGTACATTGAGGCCCCAGCTGAGATGCAGCCCCATGGGGCTCGCTGCTGTATGATCCTATGGGAAGTGACAGCTCTTGTCCCACAGGATTTACTACCAAACTAGACAAGACATGGAAAGTGTGGGAGAGAGTGAATACTGTCATCCCCACACTACACACGGAGAATGCATGCCCAGAGAGAGTTGGTGATCTGTCCCAGCTTGCGCAGGGAGTCTGTGGCAGCTCTAGGAAATAAATACAGATCTCCAGATTCCCTGTCCCAGGCCTTACCCACAAGATCATCCTTCTTATTGCAAGGAATAGCTGCTGGACCCACGGGGTAAAGCCAGGATCCTAAGACCTTCTGGTAATTACAGATTCCCTGGCAGCCCATCATCCTCTAACAGGGAATTACGCTCTGCAGCCCTCAGTTGGGGATGAATGATGACTGACCCTAAATCACCAGTTCTTACTGGACAGCAGAGTTTGGTCCATAGCCTCTGAGCAACAGACTGCAGGGCATGGAGCTGCACCCTCTCCACTTTTGTCTGGAGCTGGATGCATTAAACCAAAAAGAGAGAGAGAGAGAGATAGAGATGTAAGTGAGAATGGCGGTGCCATGTGAAATCCCAGCTGCCCGCTTTAGGCTAAGAGAGCCACAGATCGCCTTCTGACGTCACTTCCTCCCCCAGCCACACACGGCACTTTTCCCTGGAAAGTCCCAGGAACTGCTGTCACCATGAAAAGCGGGCGATTAAATACTGAAGGCAGGAGCAGGTCACAGCAGCAGCTCCAAGAACCTGCAAGGCACCTCCTAAGGCTGCTCTTGTTCCAAGGTGGAGAGGCTGCTTGTTTTAAATTTCTGGAGGCCCTTTCTGGATTGGCTCAGGAGAAAAGCTCCGTATGATTTATTTTCAGCCAAAGTCCTCCACTGGTACTAGGAGGAGGAGGAGGAAAGCAGGTCACAAATTGCAGCTTGAACATGCTGTTGGTGTGATTTATTTACTGGCCAGCTACGTATTTGGTGTTATTAGACCAGCAGCCGTTAGGCTCAAAGAAACACCAGTGCAAAGCAGGACTTACAGCGATGTCAGAACCGGGAGTGTTTGTGCAGTGGAACGACATGGGCAGAGTGCAGTGGGGGTTGGTGACTATCACCTGGGTACTCGGTTCTCAATACCTTCCCCTGGCACACAGACAGCAGCAGAACAGCCCTCAGCCCAGAAAGGCTGCGGTGCCATGCCCCCCTCTCGGGCAGAGAGCACTGAGAAATAACAATAGTGCAAAATACTAACACAAACCCCTGCCTCCAGGGCGTGGGGTCACTCAGCCCTGCCTCAGCAGCAAGGAGAATGAGCCTTTCGGCTCTGTCCACCCCAAGAGCTGGCTCTGTTCCATGCAGCACAGCTGTCAGCAATAAGGTGCCACTCAGCCTCCTCCCCATGGGTGGGGTGAGGAATAATCTGCCTAACAACCCCCCAGCTCCACCTCAAGTGCTCCCCTAGATAAGAGTGGCTACAAACACCTCCTGTGGAAGGCTGCTTCGAAACTAGGTGCTTCCCACACAGTGGGGGCATTGGAACAATGTGTACAGTGGGGGTCCTAGGAGCCATTGAACCAAACTGTAAACCCTGCATAGGATGGAAACCACTTCCATCCAGGGGGTGCTACCGCACCCCCAGCAGCCCTACTTCCAGCACCCTTGGTTGTAGGTGCACACTCAGGGCAGTTGAGCCATCAGACACAGGAGGCAGGGCGATTCACACCATTTTACCTTTTCAGTTTGCTTCAAGCAGCATCAAGCTATGCTCAGCTGGACCTTTGCTCCTGTCTCAGAGGTAGAAGCAAAGAATGGGACAGGCAGGGGAAAACATGCAAACATGCACAGAAGAACGCTTCCTCTTCCTTCGCCAGGCAGTGGGTTCTCCCAAAGCTGCCGCTGTTCCATAGCTGGACATTTTAGTAGACATCTGCTCTTTCTGGGCTTAGGAATGAGCATTATCTTTAAGAAACTGTCCGTCTAATTTTAGCCTGAAATTTAAGTGAAAGGAGAGGGCTAGGGACGGTCCAGAAACCAAGAGAAATAGAACAGATCTCCCCCCATGATGTCTTTTAACCTCACTGAACAGATTGACTAACTGACACCACAGCACCAAACCAGGGCATAGAGGGAGACCCAGGAAGTGAAACCTGACTGTAAACAAAATTTGCTGCTGGCAGCCCAGACTAGTGTTATTGCCCCACCACCCAGGTGAGAGAATTGTATCCCAAAACTAATCAAACAGCATCTGGGGTGTAAAGAACAGTCCAGTCACCATTCTTTCTCTCTCCTAACCTGGGGTGATAGGAAATCTGAGAAGGGATTTTGTTTCAAAGCTTGTTTGATTGCATTGTTGTTTAAAAGCTGGTTTCAAAGTAGCAGCCGTGTTAGTCTGTATCCGCAAAAAGAACAGGAGGACTTGTGGCACCTTAGAGACTAACAAATTTATTTGAGCATAAGCTTCGTGAGCTACAACTCACTTCATCGGATGCATTCAGTGGAAAATACAGGGGGGAGATTTATATACATAGAGAACATGAAACAATGGGTGTTACCATACACATTGTAAGGAGAGTGATCATTTAAGGTGAGCTATTACCAGCAGGAGAGAAAAAAAAAAAAAAACCTTTTGTAGTGATAATCAAGGTGGGCCATTTCCAGCAGTTGACAAGAACATGGTGAGGAACAGTAGGGGGGGGGGGGTTGGTCTTTTGGGAGGAGTCTGGTTTTGAAGTTTTTTTGTTGAAGAATCGCCACTTTTAGGTCTATAATCAAGCGACCAGAGAGACTGAAGTGTTCTCCGACTCGTTTTTGAATGTTATAATTCTTGACGTCTGATTTGTGTCCATTTATGCTTTTATGTAGAGACTGTCCGGTTTGGCCAATGTACATGGCAGAGGGGCATTGCTGGCACAGGATGGCATATATCACATTCGTAGATGTGCAGGTGAATGAGCCTCTGATAGTGTGGCTGATGTGATTAGGCCCTGTGATGGTGTCCCCTGAATAGATATGTGGACACAGTTGGCAACGGGCTTTGTTGCAAGGATAGGTTCCTGGGTTAGTGGTTCTGGTGTGTGGTGTGTGGTTGCTGGTGAGTATTTGCTTCAGGTTGGGGGGCTGTCTGTAAGCAAGGACTGGCCTGTCTCCCAAGATTTGTGAGAGTGATGGGTCGTCCTTCAGGATAGGTTGTAGATCCTTGATGATGCGTTGGAGAGGTTTTAGTTGGGGGCTGAAGGTGACGGCTAGTGGCGTTCTGTTATTTTCTTTGTTAGGCCTGTCCTGTAGTAGGTAACTTCTACGAAATAAAGAAAAAAAGCTGTTTTTCAGATTCATGCCAGGAGCTCTTTCTGAAGCAAGGTGCAAGGATGAAGATTACAGCAGCCCCTAGAAGTCCTTACGTTAGTCTCTCTTCTGAGCCAATAGGAACAATCACATTTGCACGCTGCTCCTAGGGTGAGGTGATTCCCAGCATGGCTGATTCCTTCTGATGCCTGGTCCTGGAACTGGGATCTTTCCCTCCAAGTCAGAACTAAATGAACAGTGGCCAGCTGTTGTGGACAGTGCTAATGACTCACTGGCTCACTATGGATAGTATCCCTCTCTCCCAGGGATTTCACTCCACACCTGGGGAGAAAGGCATTTCTCTACTTTTCAATACTGCTGAGAAAAAATGGCCCGCATTTTGGTTTTAATGAAGGTCTGGATGGTTTTCTATTGGCTTTTCATTTAGTCTCTTACTCTATGGTCAGACTTCTGCCCATCCAGAGTACAGTAAGCAGGGTCTTTCTCCTATACACACCAACACCCCTTCTTCCACTGGAATGCATTGTACAGAAGTCTACTTCTTATAGCCCCTCCAATATTTAGGCTTATTTCTCAAAAGTACAGCTCTGCAGATGGCAAATTACATCCTACACCCATTCCCACCCATGCGTCGATATGGGAAGCATATACACAGAAAAGGGAATCAGGCTAGAAAGCCCATCTAAGTTGGGATCCTAGATGATGGGGAGGACAGATGGCCACTGGGGAAAAAGTATTCCAGTCCCCTACATTCTGGCTGGAGTTGGTTGATAGCTTTGCGCATTAGGCTGTGTAATGTTACACAGCCCTCAAGCACTGACTGATCATTTCTCTCACAAATGCTTTAAGCTGCCCATTAAGTCTCTGATCAGTGGGATTTTTAGTTGTGGGAGGAGGGGTTATCCTTAATGCCAATTCTATCCGCTCACCATTGCTTCCTATAAAAGGTTCACACGGCTTAGGCTGTATCAGAAAATCAATTGATTAGTTTGCTATATGTTTAAGGAATAAAAGTGGAGCTTAAAAAAAATAATAATTTGAGCAAGACAGACAAAACCGTGGCTGAGTACGGGGAAAACGCAGGCTTTTTATTTTTTCCACCCAAGCGCTGGTCTCCAGGCCCCGCTCTGGAGAGATACTTGATTGTGGCACCTTGCTTAATCAAATGCGGAATCCAGCTCCACTATCTGGCTTACCTCAGATACTTATTGGGCCACCATTACCATAGTATCTGAGTATGTATTCATCCACCCAACACCCCTTTGCCACCCATCATTGCTGCACATCTCATTTATTAAGCATTCACAGTTGCTTTACGTTTTCCATACTAATCCTGCTTCCAAACTTTAAACACCCAGAGCTTTCCCCAATTGCAAGAAGAGTGGAACGGTCCGTTTCTGGCAGTATCATCCTTTAAAAAACCCCGCACTGGGGGGTTCCATTTACTGAGCAATCTGCTAGGCTGAACTTCTTGTAAGCACTTTGCATAATACATCCTCTGTTTCCTAATTAGAAAAACAACCTTATGAAAGTAGCCCCTTCTCACACAAGAAATCTGCTCACTGTGGCTTGTCAGGGTTGTGCCTACGAGTTATCTAACATGATAAAAACACCCCATTGTCCAAGTGGGGCTCGCCCGGCATGATTCCAAGTCACTCCTGTGCACTTCACTTCTCTGGAAAGAGATTTTTACTCCAGTTAGAAACCACAAAGCCAATATCATTTCCACGACAGCAAAGCGAGCTGGATTCTAGCCTGGCTCCTGCATCTCTGACAAAGCCACCAGCCTATTGCCCCTAGCGGAATACTTCTCAGCAACAGTGCTGATAGAAGGGGAAAGGACACAACAAGATTTTCACATCCCAGGCTGACTGAAAAGGGGTACGGGGGGTAGGGGTGGGGGGTCATTTCTTGACTGGTACGCTGAGCACAGCTGACCTGGAATGACTGAAGAGGAATCGGAGTCCCACATTGTTATTCTTATCCACTTTTCTACCTGTAAGCACATTTCAAGGGACTACAGCATTGGACCCTCAAACTAGTAAGCATGGAGCAATTAATCCCCCAGAGGCCCTACCAGCTGGAGACTGGGGAGGAAGAGCTATCACTGGGTGGGACGGTCTCCCCTGGCAAAGGGGAATGCATGTCTAGAGTGCAGCCAAGAACTAGGGACTCCAGCCCCAACCTTATGTTCTGCTTCCCCTTCACAATGCCATATGGGCATCGCTTCCAGACCGGTGTTTAGGCAGACCGTGGTACACAGCAGCCTGTAGACGCAAGAGTTGTTGACCCCTTCTTTACACTGCTCGGATGCCCACTCCTCTGTGCCCTCTGCCCTCTCAAATCACTTTAAAATCTCTCTGGGAGTACACAGGGACCACAGGAGCTGTGCATGGCCGGTGCATTGGAAATGATCTCCTCTTGCCATTCAAACCAAGGGCCAGGAGCAGCTTTCCCGTGCTCTCCTGCAAAGAGTCTCGCTCTGACAACATCCTCTCCTTTGGCGCGTCACCTGGCCTTGCACGTTCATACATATTTCCACTACTATTCAACACTCCTTTAGCTTAGAAATTGCTCGGAGATATTGGGAACAATGAGGCCTGACAGTGTTAGCTCAGAACAAAATGGCTTTTTATAAAGGGGGCACTGTGCTCTGGCTGATGTACTCCCTAGGCAGTGATAGCAGGAAAGAGAGAAAGTCATAGTCCTTCCGAGGTACCTGCAGGTCAATTTTAGTAACATCAGTGAATCCCCTGGCACTTTTGCTCACAGCAAGGATTCTATGCGATTCGTCAATGGCTCTCATCTACCCCAAGGCCCAGCATTTGCTGCCACAAAGCAGAAACTGGCAACAGCTCCCAGATGATATCACCCACTCCCTCCACCTTTGAGAATCAAACATGCTGAGTGTTGCCTAGGGGCGTGGGTGGAAGGGGATGAATTACAATGGGATCTGGTGCAGGCAGCTGGTTCAGAAAACTCAGACTTAAAGGACAGGGCCGAAAGCACATCACCCCTTCTGTCCTTCGTGGTAGAGAAGAGCAAGGGCTCTGCTCTAACGGATGTAAAGAGGATTTTTTATGGAGGCTGCTGGATGCAGATAGACCATGCGGCTCTTTCTGGCTTTCCAGCCCCCAGGCTGAATAAACACAGACCATGCAGCCTAGGGCCATCAACCTACTGTATATTCTGGCCTGAACCGAGCAGACACAGAAAGGGTTGCTGACTGCAGGACACACCTTTCCCCTCTCTTTCAGCATGCAGCCTGGGGTATTTTACTGAATTTCTTCTAATTCTCCCTTTTGCTCAGCTGTGCCGAGAGGGTGGGGTGATTAATCATCTCAGATGTTCCTAAGTAACAGCTTCCTGCCAAGTGACGCTGAGCCAATCAGACACGGTTCCATGCCAGCAATGCTGCATGGGATGGGATATCTTGCTAGAGCTTAGCATGGGTGTGATTTGGGGACAGCCAGTCCGAACCAGTTCTTTCCAGCTCTCCTGCTCGTGCAGTTGAATTTAACTCCAATAGTTCAGGAGTTATTTTCTAACCTGTAGGCGGTCTCTTCTAACGCAGCCACCTCCATTCCCTACTGGAGCCGTTCCAAACCCCCTAGATCTCTCCCAAGATTGCACTCCCTCAGCCTCTATTGACATAGTGAGCCACACCAAGATCAGTGGCCTACTATGGTAGGTGCTGCAGAGACACACGGTGTGAGACAATCCCTGCCCTACCCTTCAACAGACAAGACAGACAGAGGGTGGAAGGTGAAACAGAAGCATTGGGGGGAAAAATGACTTGGCCATGGTCACCCAGAAGGTCTGTGGCAGAACCAGGTCTCCTGATTCCCAGCTCACTGCCCTATTAGATGTCTCAAGAATCCCTGTATGTGGTTTTGTTGAGAATACTCCTTATTTGGCAAAGCACTCTCAGCCCAGAGAATGAGAAAGAGCTGGCAGCCAGTCCACTCTCAGTATCGAGGCTGGTATTGCCAGGCCATAGCATTCCTGATTCCCTTTGCTTCTGAATAGGTTGTTGGGAGAATCAAAGTAACATCCAGCTTTACATATGTGCTTCTACAGCGAACCAGAGCTCCTTGTCAGGGTCCTCAAGGTTGAAATTATAACCTTGACGTGTAATCCAAATTGCAGATACTTCTATCTCTGATATGCCCCTGCTTTTTCTCCCCCATTATTTGCTAATTTTAGACAGGGAAGGTTGCAAGCTGTTTGGAGGTTTGTTATTAAAATCTGCGAGGTAGGAAGAAAGAGGATTGGTGCCCATGAATATTCTGTAGGAGGAGATGGATTAGTGTCTGAGACATATCTGAAGGGATTTGCAAGGGAATTATTTATGGTGGGAACAAGTAAGTACTCATTTAGCTTATATTATACATTATACAAACAAGGCTTTGAGCGCTGGAAGTTAAGGCAGTAATGCCACTCTAAATTAAATTCATCAGTGCTTTAATTAAGATCTATATTTAGTTCTTAATTAAAGGGAGGAGAGCGGGAAAAAAGATGTTGCAATGGGAGTGATTTTGTGCAGAGATAAATATGTGAAGAAGAAATCTGTTTAGAGGGGGTCTGGGACGCTGAGCTGCAATCACCCCTGCTGACTGGCTGCCACCAAAGAGATCTAAGGTAACATTCTTCTGCTGCTGTTCTATCCCAGAGAGAACTTGGTTTGCTTTGTCATCAAGGGGTATGAAAACATCCCCGTTCCTTGTTGCCCACAGGGCATCTGCTGATTCAAGCCACGTGTTTGGCGCCGCTAGATAGGACAGGGTTTTGTTTGGTTTTTGGCTTACTGCCTTTGAAATGCTTCCCCAGAATTCAAATTACAACATCAAAATAGCCATGAAGAAACAACATCTTTTACACCCCCCTTCTGCGCTTTGGAAGATAATTTAAAGACAAGCAGGGAAGGAAATGCAAGTGAATTACAGAGCTGTGCTGAGAATGCAGAGCAGCCTCACTTTAACTCTCTCCTACACGTCAAGATAATTTAAGCAAAAAACGAAAATCCGGTCAATGAGCCATGTTAAAGAAACTGTGGCATGCTGCATACCCATCCCTGCCAGTATCCTAGGCTCATGAGGTAGGATCCACGCTGGAAAGAAGCTGGCAGACTGTAAGAGGCAGAGTTGATCCTTCACACAAACTCCTCTGTTTGAGCAGGTTATTAGAGTTTATTGACAATAATGTGAGGTACAGATCCAGGGCCCAATCCTGCAGGCTATTCTGTGGAGGCAAAAGCTCTGTTAGCGAATCATCTATGAACCGGCCCTGACGTTTCACCAACTGTATTTGTTATTCCTAGCAATTCACAGAACTGTTTGTAGGAATGAGTTTCAACCAGCGGCTCACACTGACTGCTCCCTCTTTGTGGTTGGTCATCTGAGGCCTTGTCTCTACTGCATGCTAACCTTGTGCTCAACCCTGCTTTTTCCCTTAACGCAGGACACATTCAAACATCATCCCACGGCAGTGTTTCTGTTCCCTAACTAGATGAGTTAAACACGGTTCGTAAATCGTGACTGCAAAGTACGTACCATCCCATATTGTGACAGTTATGGGTGCTGATATTAAATTTCCTGGACTCAAAACCATTTTCACAACCAGCTCAAGTTTCTCCAAACCCTTATGAGTAATGAATGCCACCATCCATGAATCGCAGCAAATGGAACATGACACTTGTTTACGAGCAAAAATATTTACTAAGTGAGCTTTTACCCTTTGATCAGCTCTCTGAATTCTTACCATTTATATAGCACAGCTGGGAAACAGGCAACGTACCATGGTGCAGAGGCCAGGGGACTATGATCCTCATCAGCCAGACAACAGGTTTTCATTTCCTGCATTGGTGATTGGACGCAATGGTGTGATGGGTGCTTTAGAAAAACGCAGACTAACCGACTGGGTGGGAGTAGGCACTGACTTTAGTGTCTAAGATTCTGTACGAATTGTGTGCGAGATAAAGGGTGAGAGATATGGGGAGCTGTGTAGTGGGCTGCGAGGTTCACCAGCTACTGCAGGGCACGTCCTATCTCAGTAGAAAGCAGGGAACCAGATCTCAAATGATTGGTTTTGTGCATGTATTCACTTTGCCTTTTGCAAGCCTGTGTCCTTCATTCTCTGCTCACTGTTCTGGGATCTGTTAACAGTTTCTTTTCATTGCTGAAAATCCCTGATTTTAAACTCCACACTCCCACCTGAGTAAACAATAACTAAGAGTAAATGTGTACATGAGATAAAACATTTTGGGGCAAAGCTATGTGGAAAGAGCTAGCAGAGAGGGGAGTTTGATCTGCAAGACACCTCCTCTTGGACAAAACATCCCCACCAAAACCAGCGGGATTATCCCCTCCTATAGCCAAGGTGGGGAGAAGAGGTAAGAAACTCTGTCCTCCAGGATCCTTGCTAGAGAGATTCAGTTTAAGTCATAAACAATCTATGGTGATGGGGGCTATAGAAACCTTGGAGCCAGACGACAGGAACATCCCTGAGTTGAGAGACAGGGTGTGAAGGTGGAAAGCGAAGTTCCAAAAGGAGAAAGTAAACTTAGCAACAACTGGAATATCAAAGCAGCGCAGTGCGCTACTTTCTTCTTTTGCCTCCCTTGCACCCGATTAATCAGCAGCTACAGCACGCGGCTTTGATCCCAGAAATCAAACCCCCAGTCTGATGGGTGACTTGATGTTATGCTAATCTGAGTTGATTGAGCTGAGATAATTACACTTCATGCAGGTTTCCTGGGAGTTTCGAATAAATATTGATGCACATCTGTCCCCTGCTCAGGTGAAGGGGGTTGCTCTTCGCTGGCAACAGTTTTGATGTGGTCTCTGGGAGGCTCGGCTTGCTGATTGCTGGGAACAGCTTGCCTTTGGTACCAATGTCCTGATGCTGCAGACGGGAGCAGGATGCTGTGTGTGCACACGGCGTGCAGAGCGGTAGGGAAGGGTGTGCCAGGAGCCGGTGCGGACAGTGGGCAAAGAGCAACTGAGATGTCTCCTTGGGGCTCATTGTCCTTGCAGCGTGGTCTGAGCACCGAGAGGTTTAGCTGGAACCTGCCTCTCAGTGCTTGGCCAAGGTGGGACCCCTCAGCTGAGCCTCCCTCCATGCTGATGGCGAGACTGGCGCCAAGGTGCTGCTTGCTGAAGGCATCACTCAGGCATGTGGCCATTAGTCACCGACAGTCGTGTCCAAACTCAGCTCTGGGGAGAGCAATGAACCAACTCCTCCACTTTCCTTTGGGAGGGGTGTGTCCAAGGAAGAGACCCCTCCATGCCCCAAAAGTCACACCCTGCCGCAGCTGCCTTCCTTCCCAAAGCTTCCCTCCTGGCTTCAGCATGGGAGGTGGGAATCCCAGAAGGGGAAAGATGTGCTGTGGGGTGTTTCCTGCCTCTAGCCTCTCTAAGTATGGGCCCGTCTAATACAGACCCCACCACACAAAGACACAGCCGAAGCATGCGAATTTGCTAACACATATTTAGTATCACATTCACCCCACCTGATCAGGCCAGTTGCTCCCCATCACTATGGAGCACATGGGCTAATTCAGCCTGAGAACACATCTGACACGCACTGGAGCCTGAGTCAAGGTGCAAGCTCCAGGGAGGCGTGGGAGAGCAGAACCGAAAGGCTTTCTGGAAGCAGCATCTCTTGGGAAGGATCTGAAGGAGGGGAAACATCACCTTGGCTTCCAAGGCAAGTGAGCCGGCCCCAAACCTAAGGGGTAGCATGGAAGAAGGTGCAAATGCCGCGGCGGAGAAGGGTGGAACATGGGCACTTAGGGGAAGACAGCTGAGTTTCCATGAGACTTTCTGCACTTCAGCAAAGGGGGACTTGGGGACATGAACCCAGACAAACCTACTCTACAGTTGCCTCTGCAACACCTCTCACAACAGACTCTGAACGGCAGCCGTCAAAATCTATTGTCTCCAAGCAAAGCTCGGTGCAGAGTCTATTCCCCAAATGCCATCTCCTTCCCTGCTTTCTAGCCATGGCACAGTTCACCCCCGCAGCCACAGGACTAAGGTCCTGCACCACAGAACACAACAACGCAGCCTCCTAAGCTCTCACATCGGCAACCTCCCCAAGTCCTCGGGAACGTTAAACGTGTCACCGCACTGACAAATCAGTCTGTGTACTCACATCATGTACAAGGCTCTCCTCTCCAATAACACCTGCATTCAAACAGCTTCCCGCCAGGGCTGCTGTTACTCTGAGCTCCAGCAAAACAGAAGCAAATCGCCCAGCGTTAAGAGCATTTCCTAGCTGGAGCTGAAGGGATGCTCTTAAGGAACTGGAGTCTAAAATATAGGTATCTGTGAAGAGAACAGTGGGGGATGCTGCTGGGCAGTGGGAGGTGCGGGAGATTTCACAAATCAAACTGAGAATGAATACCGAAGCTTCTGTCATTGTTTATTGAAGTCACGGAGCCAGATCCCCAGCTGGTAGCTCGGTGGATTTTGATTTACACCTGCTGAGGACGTGGCTCGCTTGTTATTTAAATATTCCCTGCCGAGTTCACAGTTTGACTCCTACCACATTGTACTGGGGTGACAGCATGAGAACCAGGCAGCGAAAGTACCTATCCCAGTTGAAACAGGGTGGGAAAGGAACCCTGCACAATCTGAATCAGGAATGAAAAGCCAGTTCAGTGTTTCAGTCTGTCCAGCGTTAACAGCCTGCAGGGTGCTGTTACCAGGGGGAACTAGGGAACAGTTTCAATAACATTTAAAGCTTGACAGTGTCCTCTGACAGCCTGTTAACAGGGCATGGAAGGACGGGTCAGAGATTGGTCTGTATGCCACAATCCTTCCCTGCACTCCTAGGTCAAGACAGCTCTTTAAAAGGACAAAGGACCATCCTTAGCTAATGATCCAACCAGCGGACCAAATTCAGTGATGAATCCTAGTCACATGCCACCTGAGGCAGGTTTCGCGTAGGCTAAGCAGCACTGCGGCTGCAGAAGCCCTAAATGTTCACAGGCAGATCCCTCTGGAGGTCTTTCTCCCCTGGCAAGGCAGGTGACACCACAGCAAATGCTGAGCAAGGAGGGTTGGGCTCAGCCGGATCAGGACTGTTTTTGGGTATAAGACGAAAAGCCAGCCCAGCCCTGCCCATGGTGCTCCAGCCCTCTCCACCGGGCCCCTGGTTGCTGTCTGAGTGAACAGATTCCATCTCCAGAGCCCAGCTGGAGCATAGCCCCCTTCCCCCCTCACGCTGCCTGCCCTGGCGTGTGAATCCCGATGAAAATGAGGCAAATCCATCAATGTGACGCGCTCTCCTCAGGTGGGACGGGGATGTATGGCAGCCCTATAAATCATACCCTCTCTCCTCCCTAGCCCTGGGGGACTCCAGCAAATGGAATGGCCCTCCCAGCTCTACACACACCTTAAATTCGACCCAACATGAAGGGTAGGGGACAAGGGCCGGCCAGGTCAGGCCACATCACAGAGAGGTGCTGGCAACTCAGGCTGCCCACCCAGAAGAGCTGCCTGGAGCTGAGATGAGCTGAGTGTTAGAGACGGGGAGAGGCATCAGCTCCTTACGTTGCATATTCCTGGGGGCAGGGACTGTCTTTTTGTCCTGGGTCTGTTCCACGCCTAGCACCGTGGGGTCCTGGGCCATGACGGGGCATCTAGGCACTCCCACAGTACAATGAGTAACACGGTAATATGGCCTGTGAATACCCTGCTTTGAGGCTCAGCTGCCTGAGCACGCAGGGCTGGCCAGCAGGTGCACAGGGAATGCACTAGCGACTTCAGCACGGCCGCTAAGTGGCAAAAACCTTGTGTGTTCCTCGCCCCCATATAAGCTCCAAGTAACATGATACACTCATGGCCATTGCCTGCCCCCCCCGTGGGAGGCACAGGACATACATCTGCAGTGGGTGTCAGGCAAACTGGACTGGAAAGATGGGCATCTCCCTTCGTGCAGATGGACTGGGTTAAGCACGTGAGGCACCAGGTCTCACCCTCCCTTCTCTGCCTTTCCAAACCACTCTGGCTCTACTCTGGATGTTTTCCCAGGCCACCCTTGTGGGACAGGGGGAAATGCCACTCGAAGGCAGCAGGCGCTGTTATGTCCTATTGGGCCCAGCTGGCCTACAGCCTGCGGAACATCTCAAGTACTAATGGCCCCATGAGAACTTGGGGGGGGGGGCGTGGATTGCCCCTCACAGATCCGACCTGCCTCTGCCGACAAAGCAGCAGCTCGGTTGGCTTTCAGTGAGCGGAACATGGGAACTCACCTCCCACACCTAGGGACTGTGCACACCCATGCGGGCAAGATCTCACGCCTCTCTGCTGGAAGTCTGGTTTCCGTTTCCAGCTTGTCACCTGCAACCGCACCTCAGAAACTCGGCCCAGGGCTGGCACGGTCCTCCCTCATTTAAACACCCTGTGAGCTGGCGCATAGCTCCCTGCCACTCCCCGCCTCCCTATTTGGATCAAATTATAAATAGAGATTCTCCCTAGGTAGGGCACTCGCTCTGTAGCATTGCTTGCTCTGCCTAGTGCGGCTGTGCAAGTTGGGGAAGGAGAGTGGGCAGCCAAACCAGCTCATTTGACTCGCCTTGTCTCATGGTAGATTCCTTCATGAAAGAAGGGAGTATGGGAATCAATTCCAGACTCCATCTGAATTACCAACTAGGAGCTGCTGCTGTCTCCCTCTAGCTAGCAGGAAGGGTGTGACCTCCCTTTAGCACCCACACTCAGCCTTCAGGTGCCTCCTGCTAGACGTGACACTCCTCCCGCAGCCTGAGTGACTGCTGCAGGTCCCTGAAGAACCACCCAGCGCAGGACCACGCACAATTCTCTCTGCCCCATCTGAGGCCCAGCCGGCTTGCCTGGAGCAGTGTGGCCTGGTGGGGAGAGCACAGAAGCATGAGCCAAGCAGGAACTCCAGGGATCTAATCCCAGCCCTTACACTGACACCCTCTGTGGCCATACTCCCTCTGAGCCTCATCACTCCCTCTAACACAGCGCTATTGCTTTCCCCGCAGCATGCAGAGAGCTCTTTGAAGATCGACCATGCTAGCTGCTGTTAGGGTGTTAGCATAGGGCACAAGCACCATGGACTGATGTTTACCCTGGTATTGACCATTCCTGTGCTGACTGGCAGGTTCTTTGTTTCTTATCAGAGTTTTATTAACCGTGTTTTGTAGGGCTGTTGGTGGAGTTAAAGTTTTTGCTTTAGAGCACGAAGCTGTGCGTACACCATTAGCTCTGTGTTCAAGCGGCCCGGCTGGGACCACACACTTTTTGAGCTTTGGTATCTCTGGATAGACATCTGCTTTTTATTTTTGGACTGTGCATCATGATTTGAACACTAGCCTTGTGACAGGCACCAGTCTGTGTTCACAATGAGTCCTTGTGAACTCCTCGCAAGCACTGAGAATCTGGAAGAACATCACAGGCAACGGAGCACAGGTAAGCACCATGCCCTGGCTGGGTTCACATTTTAAAGGCTTTACTACCTGGGTACTGACAGTTGCAGTGTTTAGTGTATCCAAAACCACCTCAACCAAAACGGATAAGTAGATCAGATGAGCTCCAGGCACCAGTCCCAGCTTTACCAATACCAAGCCTCAGAGCCCAGGGCAGCTGACTCAGGCTGACAGGGATCAGGCTATAAAATTGCAGTGCAGACTTTAGGCTGGGGGGGGGAGCCCAGGCTCTGAGACCCTGCAAAGGGGTAGGCTCTCAGAACCTGGCTCCAACCCGAGCCTGAATATCTACACTGCGGTTTTATAGCCACAGTCATGCCACGGGTCTTTTATTTTTGGCGGTGTGGAGATAGCTATTTTTGCATGTGAGCGTATGTCTGTGAACTGGCTCCAGGGCAGACTGCGCTAACAATACTTGTACGTGCTTTGGGGCAGGGCCCACCTTTTCGTTCGGTTTGTGCAGCTCCTAGCTCACTGGGATCCTGGTTGCTGACTAGGACTCCTCGGGGCTACCACAACACAGATAACAAATCATCATCATCGAGGGCTTTTCACCCGCAGAGCCCAGTGAACTTTACAGCAGAGGGGCTGCACGGCTATCACACTTTAGACATGAGGAAACCGAATCACAGAGCGAGTCACCCACCCAACGTCACACAGCCAGGGATTGGAAGAGCTGGGACCACATGTCTCCCAACTAGCCCTGGGACGCTACTGCCCCCTGAGATCTGAGAGCGCTTCGGGCCCTTCCTGTGCACAGCTGACGAGGCTGTACAGAATGGGGACGAGGCAGCAGTTAGGAGCCCTGCAATAAGAGGCCATCTTAACTAATCCAGAAATTAAAGTACCATGAGAAAACAGGCTAATCAAATTATACATTCCTAAGAACCATTTATAAGTCTTGTGCATTCTTTAATCTTAATTAGAAATCTTAGCAGCTCCTGCTGACTCTGTAATCAACATTTAAACACGGCTGACCCCCACCGCGCTAACCTTGAGAGTCTGGCGCAGGTATTTGATGAGGGAGTTAGGGAAAGTGTCTGCTTTGCGGAGTTCATTGTAGCCAAGGAAGCCTGGGGGTAGAGAGCCTTAGATCAGAGAACCAGCTACAGGGTAATGATGAGTATTATGTCTGCGCTCTAATTAAACAACATTTGCTGACAATTCCACAAGCCCATAATAATCTCTCTCATTTGGCTCAATAACATTTGTATTTGTAAAGAAATATTATTTCCTTACACTTCCCCGGAGGGGAGGTGTTGGGAGAAAGGAGGCAAGATGCAGATGCTCAGATATCGCTCTGCTCTGGAGAAGGGGTAGGGGCCCATGCACAGCAGTCTGGGGGGCTCCTGAATGGTGCAGGGTAGGGAGAGGCTACCCTCTCTCTCTCACCCACCCACGTTAACCCAACCGGCAAATAACAAAATCTCCTGCCTTGAAAACTCCAGGGACCTCCAGCAAGGCTACCAGGCTGGGTAGGCAGGTATGTTCAGCATACAAGCCAACTTCTAAGAGTTACCCCATCACTGCAGGGTTTCTTTCTCCTTCTTCTCAAGCAGCTGGCACTGGACAAGGTACTGGATTTACTGGACCTCTGGTCTGACCCAGTGTTGATCCATGTGCCCTCCAGAAGTTGAGTGGGCTAAAATCAGATTGTAAGTTTCTTGGAGCAGGGCCTGTGACTTTTTATTTGTTCAGCAAGACAGAGAGGGACTTGGCAGCCACCATGAATAACCAGTTGAACATCCGATGAAGTGAGCTGTAGCTCACGAAAGCTTATGCTCAAATAAATTGGTTAGTCTCTAAGGTGCCACAAGTACTCCTTTTCTTTTTCCAGTTGAACATGAACTGCCAGGCTGATGCTGTAGCTAAGAGGGTTAATGTGATCCTTGGATCCAGGGAAATAGCAAGGAGAGGCAGGAGGTGGTGTTTCCTGTCTATAGGCACGAGTAAGACCAGTCCTGGATCCTGTGTCCAGTTCTGGTGTCTGCACTTCAACTAGGGTGTTAAAAAAATGGAAAGGGTTCAGAAAAACACCACAAGTCTAGAGAGCCTGCCCTATAGTGAGAGACCTGAGAATCTCCCTCTGTTCAGGTTATCCAAGAGAAGGTAAAGTGGTGATGTGATCACAGGCTGTAAATAGATACATGGGACAGAGATTATTGATAGTGGACAGCTCTTTAATCTAGCTGGAAAAGGCAAAAAGCAATCCAATGGCTGGAAGCTTAAAAACTCAACAAATTAAGACTAGCACTAATGTGCACATTTTAACAGTAGGGTAATCAGCCCTGGGAAGCTACCCAAAGTCTTTGGTGGCTTCTCCGTCTCTTGATGCTTGTAAATCTCGATGGTATGTCCTTCTAACAGCTCCAAATTGGCTGAGACAGAAGTTAGGGTTTGCTGCAGTAATTGGCGGGTGGAGTTGTGTGCGCTCTGGCATGCAGGTCAGACTAGCGGAGTCTGGTGGTCCTTTCTGACCTTAAAAGCAATCCAACTCTGAAAGCACCCAATGGTCTCTCAGCCTGATGGGATTTTACCCTCTGTGCCTTTCTTCCTTCTTTGCACCTACAGGACTCCAGCAAAAGTGCTAAGTGGATGTGCCCTATTTGTGTGTGTTACACACGTAGCGGGTGTGATCACTACACAGCAGTTTAGAACAGCTCTGGATTGCATTAAAACTGGTGGGAGAGGGGGGAATTTAGGCAACAGACTAATAGTTTAGGCTTCTCGGTCACCTTCCGTCAAAGCACATGCCACATGGAGTGAACGAAACCTCACACTGCTGAGAGATGAAGCAGACTCAGGCCCATTTCCCAGACGGGTAAACGAGGCTCAGAGAGGGACTTAGAAAGTACCGTTTTCAAGGTCACAGAATGAGTCAGTGGCACAGAATCCAGTCTGCCCTGCTCTAACCCCTGGATATACACCCCTGCCCTCCCCACATGCCGTTGGATTACCCGTTGCAAGAGCTCCACCCAGGAAGCCATTTGCAGCACATAATAACTTTATTGAACCTACAGAACTATGAACACCACAACAAATGTGTTATTCTTATGTGCCATTAGATCTTTTTATATATTAACTAAGCACACACACACACCATATAGAGATACCGGTGTTTGTATACAGCTCTGGTATTACCTAGCAATATTATTCTGATTCTTGTGAAAAATTCCACCGGGCTCTTTAATACCTATGAGTGATCAGGACCTCAGATTTATGTTTCACTTGAAACATAAAGCCAACAGTCTGATAGGGCAGAAGCAGGGCAGTGAAGGCTGGGATGTACTCTTTATAGTATAGCCACGGACTGAGAGCTTTAGGTTCCAGAAGCTTCCATCTCTCCCCGTCTCATGCACATAAATTAAATCACCTCCCTGATTTCTGTGGTAGTTCATACTAGGCTCCTCAGCATACAAAGAAATGTGCCCGAGAATCAGCTGCAGAAGGCTGACAAGTGCCACACAATTGTTCAAAGCTAGCAAACACAACCAAAAATATATACATATTAAAATACTCAGCTTTGCAAGAGAAAGCATTGCTCTCTGCCCCTCCGCACTCCAAGGCCTGAAGAATCTTAATGACTAGACAGAACGTAACCAGACAGTGGACATGAATTCTAAAGCAGAGAACAGGTCCATGGAGCTCAAGGAGGTCAGGAGAAAAGGTCAGATGCTCTCTTCCCCAAGCAGACAAGTGGTGGCTCATTGAAGGAACTGTACCCTGGTTACCACTCTAAACTTTGAAACGCCAGTGAACGTGGGATCTGTGGTATGTTGGCGTAGTTCAACACCCAACAGAAGTTGTGTTCCTAGAAGGCAGGGAACACGAAAATATTCCAAACAAGAGGTCAGCAAACTTCAAGTCCTTTCAAAGTCATTCCAGTATCTTGGCCACTAACAATTTGAATGTACCCTCCTATGACAGCTTCTCTAGTGCCTGGAACCAACAGATTGCTGTCCGGCAGGGTTGTGATGGTTCTTCTGTGGGCAAGGAAGGGTGATTCTGGAGAGGAAAATCAAGAGATCGGGAAGCAAAAACTACCATGGTCTGGTTTTGGCTTGGCCACTGAACCCCAGTGGGATCTCAGTGGGGAAGGAGGAGGGCAGTTACTCAGCACTTACAGCCTTGGGGGACTGGGGACAATGCCAGCGAGCACCTGGAGGGTGGGGGGAGGCTCCATTAAAGGACAATGGTAAGCCACTCAGAGGCCCTTGGAGTGAAGGCATTGTAGAAATGCAAAATCTTCTTAGTCTATTGCATTTTTGGTTTGGTTTGTGGGTGACAGGGGTTTGGCCCAGTGGTTCTATTCATATTATTGTTGCCTGGAGTTACCTTCTCTGTCTCTGTAAAGCGCATCTCTCATTTCCTTGGAAAGCCATGACATAAACTCTCTTTAGAAACACCCAAATCACAAGCTGGCAGCTTGGTCCCTGCAACTGTGTGCTGGGAATGGCACTGCCAGGCCAGTCCTGCCCATGGGTGTATCAGGAGCTCCCTAGAAAGGTGGCGGGCAGGGTCAATAGTGCAGTGAGTCGGTTCTGTAGTCCGAGTGGTGACATCTCCTGACTCTCAGCAAATTTGCAGATGATACTAAACTGGGAGGAGTGGTAGATACGCTGGAGGGGAGGGATAGGATACAGAAGGACCTAGACCAATTGGAAGATTGGGCCAAAAGGAATCTGATGAGGTTCAATAAGGATAAGTGCAGGGTCCTGCACTTAGGACGGAAGAACCCAATGCACAGCTACAGACTAGGGACCGAATGGCTAGGCAGCAGTTCTGCAGAAAAGGACCTAGGGGTGACAGTGGACGAGAAGCTGGATATGAGTCAGCAGTGTGCCCTTGTTGCCAAGAAGGCCAATGGCATTTTGGGATGTATAAGTAGGGGCATAGCGAGCAGATCGAGGGACGTGATCGTTCCCCTCTATTCGACATTGGTGAGGCCTCATCTGGAGTACTGTGTCCAGTTTTGGGCCCCACACTTCAAGAAGGATGTGGATAAATTGGAGAGAGTCCAGCGAAGGGCAACAAAAATGATTAGGGGACTGGAACACATGAGTTATGAGGAGAGGCTGAGGGAGCTGGGATTGTTTAGTCTGCAGAAGAGAAGAATGAGGGGGGATTTGATAGCTGCTTTCAACTACCTGAAAGGGGGTTCCAAAGAGGATGGCTCTAGACTGTTCTCAATGGTAGCAGATGACAGAACGAGGAGTAATGGTCTCAAGTTGCAGTGGGGGAGGTTTAGATTGGATATTAGGAAAAACTTTTTCACTAAGAGGGTGGTGAAACACTGGAATGCGTTACCTAGGGAGGTGGTAGAATCTCCTTCCTTAGAGGTTTTTAAGGTCAGGCTTGACAAAGCCCTGGCTGGGATGATTTAACTGGGAATTGGTCCTGCTTTGAGCAGGGGGTTGGACTAGATGACCTTCTGGGGTCCCTTCCAACCCTGATATTCTATGATTCTATGATTCCAGACACTACAGAAAGTTCGTCCTTTGGACAGATTATTTCCTTATTGGGAGCAAACAAATGTAGAAACAACATAAAAGAGCCTGTGCTGATTGGGAAATCAATAGCAAGTCAGGAGCTCCCTGGTAAGTATGACATGCTGTATACAGTCCTTCTGTAAACACAATCATCTTCTAAGTTATTAATGGGCAATGTTCACTGGCTCTTCATTAGTGCTGAATATAAACAGACAATCGTTTACTTACTGCAGATTCCAGCTTGAGCTAAGCAAATTTAGACAGGGATAGTCAAACGTGGAGTTTGTTGTTTGGTGAATTGCAATCACAGTGTAAAGTTTAGACACAGCAAACTTGACTGCAGTCAGTGAATGCGTAGACATGGCTGGAGTCAGACACAGGCCCATGGAATCCTGCAGCTGTGCTTGCAAGGCGAACGACACGACGCTGCAAAGATGGGTTGTGAGGACTCAATAGTCCGATGGTGGGTTTGGCCCCTTTGGGGCATTCATCTGGTGGGCAGAGATGTTTAAGCTTTGTTACTGCGCCAGTCAAAAAATGGGGAAATTATCTCAATAAACAACAACAGCAACAGCATTGTGACAGTGGCTTAGAACGCTAGCCATGGACCAGGAGTCCATTGTGTTAGGTGCTGTACAAACACAGAACAAAACCACAGTCCCTGCTCCAAGGAGGAAAAAAAAACAACATTGTGAAGCTGTTTCCATTTCCCAGGGTTTCAAACTGAACCATTTTCCACTTTTCATAAATTTGCCCACTTTGTCTTACACAGAAAATCCAGCTTTTGGGAAACAAAAACATTCAATAATTTGAAAAATGATCTGGATCTAAACCATGGTATAAAACAGAGTGGACAGTGTTTACAAAACATTTTAAATGTCAACATTGACAAGTTTTTGCAAACAGTTTTTTATTTTTGAAAAACATTTGTCAGATGAAAAAACTTCAGCAACTAATATTTGTACCTTTTCTTTGAGAGCAAAAAACTCGTAAGGAAAAGCTAACAAAGGAACCGAAGGCAGGTGCCAGTCACATGGGTGCCCCGAGGGAGGCAGTGTGGCATTTTGGCCAGAGCACTGCCCATAGCATCAATTCTATTTCAGGCTCTGCCCTGGCCAGCTGTCTGACTTTGACCAAATCACGCCCCATGTCTGTGCCTCAGTTTCCCCAGCCATACAATGGGGATGATACCGAGTTCCTTTTGCAAAGGGCATTACGGTCTAGGGATGACAAGTACTAGGTGAGAGCGAAGTATAACTATGTCAAATAGCATGGATGACCAATCGAGGTGCTTCACAGCAGCCTCTAGGGCTGTATCCAGTGCATGCTGGAGTCAATGAGGTATTGTATGCATCAAGAAAACTCACCAGCCCAGGCATGATAGCTGCTATAATTGACAATGATGAAGAAACCTAATGTTACTTAAATCTACCCACGCCACCCTGCCATACCCATGTATACTCATTCTGGTGACTGGAAATTTTGCAAGACTCATCTATATGCCAACGTCGGGGAGGTCCCACACATCCCCTTCTCGTGCATGTTAAATATTCCTGGCCAGGATGGGTGCATTGCATGCACCAGGGCCAAGCACAAACCACCAGAGTCTAGGTCCTGTCAGCTACGGTAGGTTTACGCCTTCCCCTTCCTAACTCATCACCCGTTTTAGGGGCTGGGCCGCTCACCAGCCCCAGGGCAACTCAATGAACATGTGCAAGCTGGGTCCAGAACAAGGAAACAGGAGAGGGCCCAAGGGGCCAGAGAGATTTCAGAGCTCTGCAAAGTCACAACACCACGTCTGTTATTAACATAGCCAATCAATATTTAAATATGTTGAATATTTATACACTGCTCTCCATTAGACAATAAAACAATGCCTTAGCTTTGGTCATTGGCCACCATTTCACCCCAAGAGGCAATACTTTCCTAATATACCTAATTTCTAGTCAATATACTTACAGTCTCTCTGGTGTAGAAAGGCCTCGAAGCAAGGATTTTCACTGGATACTCAGGGACCTTCAGTGCTGCAAGCTATGTCTTGTAAATGCGGGGGGGGGGGGGGGGGCGGATTTCCTCCAGGATTTCACTCTGCCTATCCCTCCCTGCGGAGACCTCTAGATTTCACAGTCTGCCCTGCATGCATTATGTATATGTAACAGGCAGAGTTTATTATAAATGTCAATAAATACAGATATCTACTGTATATCATGTACACATGGAGAGAGCAATTTTCTGTTTTCTGCTTTAACAACAGATGGGGAAGGAATGTTAATATGGGGAATATTTGAACTGGAGTCCATTGGCCATAAGAAATGTCACTGCCTGATAGGAATAATTTTAATGTGAAATGCCACCTTCTAATGATTGGTCCTTTAAACCTCTGCCACAAAAGACGGTATGATTTTTCCCAGAGGGCAATTTCTGTTCAAACAGCTTCAATGAGCTGGTCCTTGAAGTATCTCCACCTCGTTTCACAGACTCTTTAATTCAACGTGGTCTCAGATTGATCAAAGTGAGGGCGGAGTTGTTTTAGTTAATGCCAGAGGCCAAGTCCGACCTCTGATCGAGCATTTTGCATTGGGAAATGCATTTAACTGATTCTGTGGTAAGGATTTGAAGAATCCTTGTTGTACACAAGATGTTCCTCCCTCATCAATGCAACAGAGAAGAGAGAACAAGTCTGAAGGAACTCGCCCCAGTGCTAGTTGTTCTTTTGGGCCACACAAAGCCTATGAAACTCCAAAATACTGGAGGGCTCCCTCTTTTAAGTCCTGAGGTAATTAGCTCACATACTGTAGGGCTGCACAGATAGCACACAAGTTAGGAAAGTCTCTAGCTCAGCAGCAGAATTATATGCTCCCTCTACCACATGAATGCTGAAGCCTCGATTAGTTTCTGAATTTTTAAAATTTCTTTGAAGGTTGGGAGTAAACAAAGCAGTTGTAATAAACAAGAGATCCACCATAACAGGCATTATTGATGTAATCTGCAGTTATTTAATAACCTCTTAGTGGTCTTAAGCACTACAGTTAACAAAACTTCCCTCTCAGGAAAAAACTACAGGGCTTTGCATCCTGGGTACTGCAATGCATAATTGTTAATAAGCAATAAAGACAGAATTTTACAATAATTAAAGTTACCAGCTGAGGACTCCTACATGCCTGGCTTTAATGATTTTAGCTGTTCTGCACAGAGCATTTAAAAATTAAAGGGGTGATGACTGCATGTGCTGAGGCCCAAACTGCAACTCCAGTCTGTCGTTACATGGTTAGCCGCAGTACTTGTCCCTGGAACAGTGAGCATTTCCTTTTGGCAAACCATATTGATGGGAATCCCAAGTGAGAGGTAACCCATCTCTTTAACCCATGGAATCCCATAAACAGCTTGGTAGACCACCCTAGTATAGTAAGCTCCTCCACTACCCAGCTCTGGATATTTTCCATAGCCATCATTATCTGTTTTCAAGATACAGGCGTTAAAAGATCCTCCCATATATCTTGCATCCCCCCTCACTGCTTAGTGGTGGGTGGTTTTGTCACTCCCTAGTTGCCTTTGTATATGTAGCATCTATTTCACTTGTATAAATTGGTTAGTCTCTAAGGTGCCACAAGTACTCCTTTTCTACTTGTATTCTGTGCCTTGTAAACAACAGCACCCCACTCTTCTAGAGCAGCTGTAATCTGTTCTATTGATTAGAATCTTAGTGACTAATTTAGCCAGGTACTTCCACAAAACATCCCGCCCCCAATAACTAGGGAAAGGGCTTGTCTTTTCACTGGGGAAATGCAGTCATCTTTGGGACAGGACACAGACATTGTTTTACACAGCACAGCAACTCTACACAACACTTTAGAACAGGAAGTGAAGAAGAATTTTGTAAGCTGTTGAAACTGCAGGGGAATTTAGGGTGTTACAGGATATATTTACCTGAATTGTAGCTTGGTCTGGATTTTGGGAAAGGTGACATGGGGTCTTTGGACAAAAGGGTCCTATCCAAAAAAAAATTTCAGTACACCCAGCCTCTATGCTGAGGTACTGTGCTTTATTGATCCTTATTCATTCAGTGACGTCACTGTCCTAAATGAGTGACATCACAATGCACTTCCTGTCCTGCTACTGCTGATAAGCCAGTTGGTCCCGTTTCATTTTCCATGGCACAATTTTTCCATCTCTCTCAAACGTTTGCCAAATCCAACAACATCTCTAGGCAGCAAACGGTCCAGTGCTGCCCAATCACCCTCTCGAGTTGAACGTCCAGAGCAGAACTGAGCTACAGACAAGTGGGCACATTTAAAGTTCCCTCTGGTTTCAAAGATTTAACTTAGACTTAAACCAGGGACCACAACCACAACAAGCAGTAGCTTCTTAGCTGTGGTCACTGTATGTATATTTTTTAACCAGGGAGGGAGGAGGGAGCCATTCTTCAAACCAAGAAGGCGAAAGGAGGAGCAATTTGTTAGCATCTTTGCTTCGAGTCATGATAAAAATAAATAAATAAGAGAGAAAGAGAAATCCCTGTGAACATGAGTAATGGGCCAGGAATGAGCAGCCTGAGATAAAACTGAATAATAACATGTCAAAAACTACACGATGTGGGTTTTTATTCCCTGGCGGAGTTTCCATCGCGCTAATCCATCACTGTAGAAGATGCAAGATTACGGCTTTCAGAAAAAACTCCGGTAGATAAATGTGAGTAAATTAGGGTTTATTATATTATTTGGGATGATATAATTTCAAACATCCCCTTATTAAATTACTTACACTCTCTGGCAGCACAGCTCCGGGTGCCAGCCCCTCTCTGTTATAATCCCCACCCCCCCTTAGATATTTATATAGGTTTGTGGTTATTTAGCTAGGGGTGGGGAGAAGGGTGGTTGTTAGTTATCTCTTTACTCTCATCCCCGCTCTGCTGCCTCAGCTGGTATCCTGTGCTGCATTGGAGGCGGGTGGTCCTAGCCCGTTAAAATGGAGCAAGGTCTGACCTGCCGGGTGGGCTACTGAGATGTTGCAGCCGGTCGAGGATGAGAGACCCCAAACAGCACACTGAGAGCAAGGAGCTGGGCTGGCAACCGGCACAGGGGAGAGACCTGCAAATTAAACACCCCTTAAACAGACACACACACGTCCATTAGCACTGCTCGACACAGGCACACCAGATGTACCACTAGACTATCCACAGCTTTCCAGCAAGCCGACATCTGAGTGGCAGCATCCTCCCCACCCACGTGCTGTGTTGGGGCTTGTGAAAGGATGTCAGGGCTTGAAGGGCTCTTCCTCTTCCATTCCATGAAGTCTGGGAGGTGCCAGATATGAGCCCAGGCCAAACATACAGACAGGCTGCGCAAGGATCGAGCAGAGCAGCTTCTGCAGGGAGTACCTCGTGGCCAGTGCAAGCCACAGACAGAGGAGCCTGCTTGGTGCTGCTAAGGCCAGCAAAGAACCTGAGTCAGCCAGGGGCAAATTGCTATGTTTAATTGTCACCCAGGCTGCAAATCCTCCACAGAAACAAATTGCCATTTCCATCCCCCAGACAAACACCAGCTACCTCCCAGGGCAGCATGCCATGGGTCTGTAAGGGCCAACTGGGAGGGGAAGGCCTAGTCCCCATCCCCCGGGAACTCTCACCCACCCATTAATTTCACACAGGAGCAACCAAACCAGCATTGGGAAATTGTAACTTAAGGTGCAGGCGATAAATGTGAGTTGGCCTGGTTATTGGGATGGGCAGAGTATGAATATATTGGTTTAGCTCAACTGATGGGCTGGAAGCAAATGAATGGCTCACAGGAGCCACCTCACCACCAATGGGGCAATGCCAGAACTAAGAGCTTTGATGGTTTTGCCTTTCTCCAGCCAACCTACAAATCTGACTATGACCATTATTAGAAAAATGTGACTTCTCCTATGGAAATGTGATGTAGTAAAATGTGGACGGTCCTTGCAATGCAAAAGTTTCCATACCAAGCATGTACACAAGAGACATGCCCAAAAGAGCATAAGTATGCAGAAATTGTGTCACCCTTATTAGCATATTACAGGAGGAGGGGTCCCCAGCCAGCAAGCCAAAATGTTTGGCCAGGTTCTTTGAATATTAATCTGATCCTGAAAAAAGGGTTAGTTGATGTAATATGCTAATGGCTTATTGCAACTTTGCCTTAACAATTTTCCCGGAAAAAAAAAACTGGTTTTGACCAGGAAAAGGAAAGGAGCTGAACACACAAGAACAAAGGAACTCTACCAAGTTCTACAAAGGGTAGAAATGGAATCAAAAGAGGGACAAGTTGTTTGAGGAAACCAGACACACACAGATAGGAACCAGGACATCTAAGAAGCTGTGCCTGTCTAGGTTACCATCAGGGAGGGGAAGGCTTTCAGGAAGACAGACATGCATGTGGTTTGAAAATCTTTGTTGCACTAAGGCATTGTTCCAACTGCAGAACAAACTATGCTTTGGTTTAAGGCCACTCCCAGGTGACTAGTCACTGCTGGTCACAGCCTCCAGAAGGAAAGAATCACAGGTGCCAAACCCAGCCAGGCCTGCTGGGTAAGCTCAGTGGATACTCAAGTTCTGTAGTCCAGGGACTGGTCTCAGAGTGGGAGATCGGTGGAATTCCTCCCCAGGAGAGGGGGAGGCCTGCCACCTGAGCAGTGCACCCAGAGAAACTAGGAGGGGAACAGAGGCACAGCTACCCTGCAGCTGTGACAAAGGGTGGCAGGGGCTCTTCAATCTCTCTCCCCGCTGGAGGGTTGCTCGGTCGGTCGTGCTTTCTCTCTAGCCCCTAGTCCTGTGAGCGGCGCCGCTACAACCATCAAAGAAAGCTGGACGTTGCACTGCAAGCCCCTAGGAGTAACGTGTGACCCCAGGTACGTGGTGCCCCAGGGCTAGGAGAGCAGACCAAGTTACTTTGACCCATTCCCGAGGATAACATAGGGCCTGTCTGCTGAGCCCGTGGCATCACTGATGGTCCGTGCTGCCGAAGGGAGCTGCATATTGGCCGCTGGTCAAGAGTTGCTCAATGGTTGATGGTTACTCCACTTAGTGCCCATGTCCTTCCCCTATTCCCCTTGCTGCTGTACCACATGCCCCTCCCACCTCCCTGCATGCCCTCCTCTGGGTGCCACGTGACCCCACGTCTGCAGCAGCAGCAGCCCTGTATCCTGCATGGGGGGCAAGTGTGGTCCAGTGCACAGGCCAATGGGAGCCACGGGGGACGAGGCTAAGAGCCTCCTCTTTGGGGCTCAGCATGAGCCTTCCAGCTTCCTGAGAGATGTTTAATGCCCTCTTCTCCCAGTGGCTTCCGAGGGGCTGATCCCAAAGAGAATGGCCTTATACCTCTCCCTCCGCCTCCCTCTCTTTTCTGAAATCCCGGCCTTACCCATAAGGCAGCAATCAAATTATCTCTGTGGATCTGAAAGGACAGACATGCATTGAGCCAAATGCCATGATATTTTCCCCTCTTTAATAAATTCTTTTCCTGATTTGCCGTCATTCAATTAGATGGATTAGATTGTAGCTGAAGTGCTTTCTGAGGGGAAGGGAGGGGACAGGTCCTGAGAGAGCCCTGACGAGCAGGGTTAAAAAAAGCCTCTCTCTTCTGGCTGAAAATGGAAAGCCCTAGCCGAGTTGTGATCCGCATGAAGCTCACCATGGGAAGGAGAGCCCAAAGAGCTGAGGTCTTCCAGAGCTGGGAGCAGAGCTAAGGGTTCTGAGCTCCTGCACAGGGGAGGAATAGACTGTTGTGTTCCCTCCCACCAGGTCTATAGTCCCTGGTGCTGTTCGCAGAGTGAGTGCATCACAATCCAACAGCATTTACATTTCTTGATTGAAAAAATGCGCCCCCTTGCTGTAGATCTTTGCCACACACTGGGTCCCACATTTTGGGCCTCGGTAGGCTAAGGGGTGGTGGGCACAGGGACATTTTGTGTAGCCGTCCTGTGTGCAGACAGGCCTCGCTTAAATGGTGCCACCTGCAATCAGAACTGGGGTCTCTCTCTTCTGGGCTGATCCATCCCCTTGCAGAATCAGATAGGAGCAGCAGCATCCGAGTATCCTGCCAGCAGCTCGGGGGGCTAGACTGTCCACGAGGTGGCAGCAAAGGAACCAGCCAACCTTGCCACCCTGGCTTCACGTACTGTGCAAACGAGCCCGTGTCCTTCTGCCTTCCATGCCGCAGTTTATACAAGGTGTTGGGCACTTTTCTGTAAATTGCAGCAAAATTACAGTCCCATCAATAATGAAAGGCTTGTCCTGAGGGGATGCTGGCAGGAAGCAGCCGTCCTGCTGAAAGACAAATGTACCCTGTATTTAAATCAAGCGGCACAGATGCTCACTGGTGTATGGCCTTTCTATTAGTGAGAAAGCAAAGCCACGCGGATAGGTCAGTGCTGTCAAAAAAAAAAAAAATGAAAAGAGACCAAGGCCAACACAAGCAAAGCAGGTAGGGAAAGGTGAACTTTGTCGTGGTGGGGAACAGAGGCTGCTGACAGAAATCTAGGACGCTTAATGAGCAGTCAGGCTCCTCCGTGTCAGACCTGACATCTCTGTTTTCAAAAGCAAGCAGCACCTGTCTTTGTGTGCCGCCCATGCATCTCACCATCCCCACCACAAGGGAAACGAGCCAGGGAGGTGGCTGGTGTGGCTGTCGAATTAACCTTGGCCAATGGTTTAACCAGGCGGCATGGCCCAAGAGGACGGGTGGTCCAGGGGCTGCAGTATTACTCTGCTCCACCTGACACCCCCGTGGCAAACTTGGCAAGTCACTTACTGTCTCTGATGCCACTCCCCACCTGCCCCATGGGAATAACAGCACTTCCCAACCGGAGGATAAACACATTAGATTGCGAGATGATGATGATGGGGACAGAGAAGCACCTAGCTGAGAGACGTGGGGACTCATAAGACCTTACTGCCCACTCCATATCCAGGTTTCCCTGCCTGTCTGCTTCCTCCTCTGCGTTTTCTTCCATGCTGTCCCCTCTCCGTGGGGGGAAGCTCCCACCTGGCCATCCTGCACATCTCTCCTTAGCGCTTACCTGCAAGATGCTGCCCTCATGGCTCAGCAGATGGTGAATGCCATCTCCTCCATCTTGTCAGATGCTTAGACCTGAAGATCGCTGAAAACCACACCGGAGGTGTCTCCAGCAAGGGGCACCCAGAATCAGTGGCCACTTCCAAAACTGCAGCCCCTAACTTCTCTGCTCACTCAGCTCCTGCTCTGTGAGGCAGGGACTGCGAAACCTCCCGGTGGCTTGCTTTGAGAGCTGTGGTTGAAGGGAGCTAGCACTGCACTAAGAATTACATTATTAATTGGGCAAGGGACCCTGCTAGGAGGGTCAATATTTCTGTGAACACATGAAAGGCCAGATAGATCCTGCAAGGCCTTCCTCACATACTGACATGCACAGCGGAGACAGGGGAGCAGTCTGTGTGTGTCTGGGGCTGCCATGCATTGCAGAGACCTTAGGGGTTGGAAACCAAGGAGATCAGCAGGCTACGTGTATGTTGGGTGTGGAGTTCTCCTGACCCGCAACCACCACTTTTTTTCAATTAAAAAATAAAGTTTGGATTTTTCCTTTGCCTTCGGTTTCTGAGCGTTTAGGCTGCACCAGGGTCTGATCTTCCAGCTTTTCTCCACAACCAAGTGGGCTAGAACCCTTTTATTTTTAAAACAAAGGCTGAGGTTCCCACAAAAACACAGTTCCGGGAGCCGAGGCTTTAGGAAAAGGATCAGTTAGCACAAAACTTGCAATAAAGTCACAAGTGTTGGCACCAGTGAAATCTGGCCCTCACCTAGAGCACAGCCTCAAACGGGGTAGGACAATGGTGTCGGACACTCGTGTTAAGCTAACTTGGCAGCAGTAGAGCACTTGACCGTGACTCGCCCAAGGTCATTGTGACACAGGGACCTCCGGCCAAAGGGTCCCCTGTTCTCTGTAAACAGCTCTCACCTCAGGCCTGTCGCACACATCACACCAAACACATCTTGCAGGGTATTTATCCATTAGAGATATCAAGTGAGGGGTCTACAGAAAGCTCACAACTTGTCAAGACTCAGCATCATTGTGAGCTGTAGGTATGGGTAATATTTAAGGAACAAAGATTGAAAGTCTGCTTTATGGACATGGAGTAGAAGTTAATCACCAAGTGGTAATGGGCCTTGGGACTGTTCATCCGAGCAAGAGGGAATGGTCATGCCTCCCTTACCAGATGGAAAGGTAATATAAGGCTCAACTGACCAGCCTTGCTCCCTCCCAGAATTAGCAATGGGAAACCATCGGGGCACCAGCGAACAATTGAACCTCCTGGAGGTGAAAAAGGAACATTCCACCTGACAGAGCTTTGCCCTGGCTGTGAACAAACACCAAAGGCTGGTTTCAGTGTAGGAAAAGACCCTCTGCGTCCATTTACTGAGGACAGGCCCAGGCAGATGGAGAATGCACAAGGGTTTGGATCCTGGTTCTTGAGAAACCAGCCAGCTCTGCTATAGCCTGACCTTGGGAGGGGTGTGGGGAAACCTGCCATATTAGATGGGACAGGTAACTATTGAGAAATGTAGACCCAGGTTTGTGTGTTCTGATTTTGTTTAGTGTTGTAACCAGTAGTTTCCACCATTCTCCCTTTTTCCTAGTTAAATCTCTATTGTTTCTTAAATAAACCTTCTGTTTTACTGCAAGTGCTCACAAGTATGCTGCAGTTTACAGGAGTGGTAGTTCTAAGTAAAACTGGTAAACTAAGTTGCACTGCACCTTTGGGGGCAGAGGATCTGAGATTTCTGCGAGTAGCCAGTGTCAGGGGCTGGACATCACAGGGGAATGATTCAAAGGGACTTGGGTAGTGGGGTGCACCTGTTGTTAACCGGCAAGGTGAAGGAAGGGCCTGCATAGCCAGAGGAGGAGAGTGCTTGGGTGGTTATCAGGCTGGTGGTGTCAGGGAGCTGACCCCCAGTTAAGCACAAGCACATTTTCCTCTCTCTGGAGGCAGGGGGAACAAGGTGATTTGCCATCCTGAGCAGAAGTGGTGCAGCTTGGAGTTGAGCACAGAAGTCCTAGCACGCTGCCTTAAGCATATGATCAGGCTTCCTCTCTAACCCCATTTTTCCCCTACTTAGCACTGGAAGTAGCTGCTTATGTACTTGGCGGGCAAACACTGGCTGTGTAGAGGAGGCCGATGCCTTTATGTTGTGGGAGGGCTTTAAAAGTAAGGAGCAAATTGCATAATGCTCTCATTATACCACTACCATCATTTCCCCCAAAAGGCTGCAGTAGTGCCTCAGTGAGCCAGACTTTCCCTTGACCCCTCTGTCTCTTTCTGCAGAGTTAATGATGACCGAGCGTGCCCAGTCTGTGCATTCAACCAAACTAATTATAAGACGTTCATTAGTAGGTCAGAAAAGAGACTCTAAAATGGCCCCTTGCTTAGCCTTCTTTGTCCCTGCTACCTGAGAGTCTTCTGAGTCAGAGAGGCTGAGAGAATGACACATACACTCTTTTATTGTTCACAGTAAAGCTGAGCCAAAGGGGCGCGAGGCAGGAAGAGATCTGGATTCTATTTTGCCCAGCTAAATTACAACTGTGAGAACCTTTATTGCTTGTGATAAGGTAGGAAGCTGAAAGAGTCCAGTCTGATTCCCGGGCACCTGGCTAGGCTGAGTGAAGCCAGCAGTCCGGGGAAAGAAAAAAATCTCACCTTAGCTAGTTAATGGAGTCAATTTGATCTGCAAGTCACACCAAGACTTAAAAAAAAAAAAAAAAAAAGAAACAGTCCTTCTCCTCCTCGTAATCGCAGTTTTAAAATGTCAAATAGAGACATGGCCCTGATGGAAAGTGGAAAAGGAGACAAGCCAGCAAGGTGGAAACACACCTGTGGATTGCCTGGAAGGGGAGTTGACTCCCCCCTGAGACAGGCAGGAGTAAAAGGCTCTCTCCTGGAGGAACGCTCTCAGTCCAGCAGCATCAGCGATCCTGTGTGAATCACACAGACACATCCCTGGTGGAACCTGCAATCGGCACTTGAACAACAGTAATCCCTGCTGCAGCTCGTGGGCTGCCCTGGGCCGCCCAGCAGCAATCACAGCAGCTTAGGAGGGGCCGCACACATCACTTCCCCTCTCCGTTTCTGCTCCCACCCTTTGTCTGTCTTGTCTAGTTAGATCAGAAGCTCTTTGGGGCAAGGACTCTCTCTCACTAGGTGAACCGCACCTGACATCCAGGGACACCAGTCTCAGTGGGAGCAGGTGTGCACGGCTGTAAAATAACTGCTGAACACCAGCCCAAAGTGCAGGGACAGGAGCAGTGTGAGAGGCTGAGGAATCACAGTCCTTTAGCAAAGTCACCTTTTCCCATAACCTCACTCTCAGGATTTCTGATAGCAATAATTTTACAACAGGAGGCACATGGTTCACCCCATCTGATCAGACCATTGTACCCCCAGGTGCAGTGTCCTGGCTTGAGCAGCAGCCAATAACTGATACTTCCAAGGAAGGTGGGGGAACCCCAGCAATACATCTGTCCAGCTGTGCATTGCCTCTGGGGAGGGAGGGCACAATCTGTCCTGACCCCTGTGGGAATCAGTGGATACCTGAAGCATGGGACTACTTCACAGTCTCTTTAGCCAGCAATAGTCATACTGGGTGTAATATTAGCCAGCTGTCTTTAAAATCCAGCTCCAGAATTTGACACAATGTGTTATGTGTGGCATGGGTTGGAGATACATTTGCACCCATAATTAGGGCAATTCAAATGCACAGCAACCAAATCGGTTAGCAACAGTTCTCTCTTAGCTCCCTTCTGACCTCACCTTTCCCACCTACATTCACCACCCTAGGTAGCAACCTAAGCAGGTAGTTGAGTTTGTATCTCAAGACAGTTCCATCAGAGCGGTTATTGTCCACTACTAACTGCTGAAATAACATTCTGCATTTTCATTAATACCCTTTGGACTTAAGGATCTCAACGCTCTTTGCTGGCATTAATGAACTGAGCCTCATAAATACCTATTTACAAAAGGGGAAACTGAGGCACAGAACTGCGATGACTTGCCCAAAGTGACACAAGAAGCCTGCAGCAGATCCAGGGAGAGGAGTCAGATCTCCTATATTCCTGTGCTTTAACCACAGATCACCTAGCTATTCCCTGCAGATGGGGAAACTGAGGTGCAGAGAAGTGATGCACAGGTAACAAGGTTACAAAGCAAGTCAGTAGCAAAGTGGGAAATAAAACCTAGGAGTTCTGACTCCCAAGTCCCTGCTCTGCCTACTAGACCACGCTCCTCCTCTCTTTCTCCTAGTTGGCTCTGCCAGCAGGACCAGGGTCCCCAGGCAACCACAGAATCATCATCTTTGCTTGTCAGCATCCTTAGCAAAGGCACAGAGACATCACTGCAGTGCCCAAGACAGCCTCCCCTCTTGTTAGCTCTCCAGAGCACTTCCATTGCCAGCTAACTAGAACAGAGCTGACAGAGGAGGATTACCCGCTCCCAGGAAGCCGGAGTGATTGTGTTTACTCCGAAACCTGGGCCTATTTAGTTGTCGGTGTGCATCATTAATCTTCTTCTACAATCCCTTCCCCATCTGCTCCCACTTTTTAATGAACTGCCACTTGCCACACTCAATAAAATCAACGCTTTGCAAGGATCGCAACAACAGGGGGAAAGGCGTGAGAGAGGGAAGGAGCGGAGGAAGGGAGGAGACGATGATAAAGATATGCTCTTTGGTTTAGGAAGACACTGTCTTATCTACACGGGCAAATGAATTACAACATCCCTCTGTGAGACACTTTGGACTGCCTTGCCCCCAAGCAAGTTACTAATAACCACATCAGGCCGAGGCGTACGCAAATCTTACAATGCAAAATGTCAGCCCAAGTTTGATCCAAGCTATCCTGTTTTGCACAATTATTTTCAGTGCATGAATACTGCAAGCGGCACCAAGAATGTAGTTTTCCAGCTTGCTGGCAGCTCTGGGGATTCAGCCGATATCAGGCTATTACCTTCTGATTACTTTACTTGGCAGTCAACCCATTTGGAGTCGGCAAATAAACAATAGAGAAAAGAGTGTGATGGGGAGCTTAGCTTTCAAATTACACATTTCAATCATTTGTCACACCAAAGGTACAATGAGGGTTTAATACAAAACTCAAGACTGAAGAGGTGAGGGTGGGGGAAGCGAAGAAAGATGTTTTATCTAAGTGGAGAACACTTAGTTTAAGTAAAGTGGCATTTTGAAAAGTTATAGAGATCTTAATTTATTCATCTTGTGATTTATGATGGGGTTTTTTCTATCACTGGTCACAAATGGCACATATGCAGCCCTGTCCCACTCAGGCTCTCCAGTGCTTTGTGAATATCATTTACTTCAGTTTCTCAAGAGGTGGTTAAACTGGGTAAACTGCGGCACAGAGCAGTTGACTTGCCTAAGTTGGCACAGGAAATCAGTGGCAGAGTCGGGAACAGAACCCAGGAGACCTGACTCCTAGTCACTTGAGCTAAGCATTGGAAAAAAATGCCTCTCTCGGTTCTTGTAGAAAAGGACTGACCCTTTCCTTATGCACTCATAAGGAAAACTGCCTTAAAATCCTGCCACTGAATTTACCCTTGGAAGTTTGATTTTATCCACCTGCTAAAGCCAAAAGGAGTCCCCGGCGAAGCATGAATCTGTCTGAGGTTGGACAGTAACCAGCATCATTTTGACTCCCACCCATTCATTTTTCTAGCCACCAATACTTCAGTCTACTGGCTCATATCTGAGACACCTATGACACCTCCTGGAAGGAGCTGGATTTCCCAGCCTGGAGCAGAAGAGAGGACTACGCCAAACACATCACCTTCGTGGGGGACCAAAGCAAAAATGGAGTGGTTTCAAATTTAAACCCCAGGATAAGTATAAACACAGAGGGTGCGTGTCACTCAACACTTGAGAATGGTGTAATCCCCCATTAGCTTGGGCTGGCTCTTTGACCCCACCTAGTGGCTGCGGCACATGGCAAGGTTTATGAGTCTGTAACTGCCGCCAAACCAACGGGCCTGGTTCTTCATTTCACGCTCTAACAGCTCATGCTCTTAGATACGTAGGTCCCAACCTGGGACAGGATACCGATCAAACAATGCCACGCAGCCCGGCTCCAGCATACAACCCCCGAAGGTTGCTGTCGTGAGCAGCAGCTCAGTCAGCACCCATCTGTCTGCATGCTTTCACGTGTGATTGCCTCCAGGGGAATTCTGACAAAACTCCACGTACCCATGATGGAGACACAACAACTCTGGCATTCCAGAAAGGCCTGCTGCCAGGATTTACCTTTAACTAGTAACTTCTCCAATTCCCAAACCAGGAACATGCTCCACATCCAAATCTTCCTTTCTTCACATATTTCTATTTATTTCCTTGTAAACATTTGTGAAAATTGCCTGCCTGGCGGCCTGCGTCACAACCATGAGCTAACAGGACAGCATGCAGGGGTGGGAAGGCAATTAGATTAGAGCACTAGGCTGGGACTCTGGAGATTTGGGTTGGGTTCCCCACTCCACCACAGATTTTGAGTGACTTTGGACAAGTCACAATATACCCTGTCAAATTCACAATTTATCTTGGTTTGATCGAAGCTGCATTTCTCCTCACTTGAGCTATTCTTTAAAAAAAAAAAAAAAATATCTCCCAGCTCTACCCAGGAACACTTTGGGTTTTGACTAATCCACATTTTCTGACAACAAAACTTTTCATCAGAAAATTCCAGACCAGCTCTACTTAAGACAGATGGAGAGCTGCTGCTGAAGACATTTGTAGGTCCTGTATAAACCATGGTTATTGTTTTTAGTTTCATGCTTTAGTTTCTGTGTCTGACTCCAGCAGTTCCCTGGCAGATAATTGTTCCCCGCTCCCCTTATTTTCCAAGTATGTGTCTCCTTGTGCTCCCGTTTTCTTTCTCTGACTCGGACTGGAATGATCCCTTGTGTCTTGTGCTCAGACCCATTCTGGAGATAATTCTTTGTGGGTTTTAGGTTTTTTCCTTGTCAATTCTTTAGTTTGATCAAAGATTTCACATCTCCTCCTCTCCGGAGCAGTGTGTTGCTCTACAGCACAAACCTCTCTTGCTCCTGCTATCTGCAGGATTTTGACTTGAGTGATTGGCAGCCTGACAGCCTTCAAATATGTCTCACATCTCCTCAAAGGGAAGGTTTTAAACCACAGTGCACAACCTACCTGACTCTTACAAGCCAGTTTTATTAATGCACCCTAAAACAATGTCTTTCTTCACATAAAGGTGTCATGCACAGGAACTCGACTGAAAGGTGCCCAAGGAGGAAGAATGAGGCTATTGACAAGCACCTTGGAATGTCTTCATCCTTTTCATTTTTCTTTTCAATTTAGTTTACAACTTTTGTGCTCAGTGGTAGAGCCAGATGAAATGCAGGCAAGTTCTGGGCAAGCTTCTCACATACAGCTCTGCTAAGGCATCTAAGCCTAACTTTCCAGAGCAAAGGCTTTTCTGGTCCTGTCATCACCCTCACAGCTTCATAGAATTTCATGACAAAGGGGATCATGAGATCATCTAGTCTGATCTCCTGTATGGGCTTACATTGCAGCAAGGGAGGTTTAGGTTGGACATGAAGAAAGACTTCCTAACTGTCAGGGTGGTTAAGCACTGGAATAAATTCCCTAGGGAGGTTGTGGAATCTCCATCATTTGAGGTTTTTAAGAGCAGGTTAGACAGACACCTGTCAGGAATGGTCTGGATAATACTTAGTCCTGCCACGAGTGCAGGGGACTGGACTAGATGACCTCTCGAGGTCCCTTCCAGTCCTACGATTCTATGATATTGCAGGCCATTCAGTTTCACCCAGTTAGTTACCTGCATTGAGCCCAGTAACTTGTTTGACTAAAATGTATCTTCCAGGAATGCATCCAGTCTTGACTTGAAGACATCATGAACTGGAGTCTCCACTTCTTCTCTTGGGAATTTGTTCCAATGCTTAAATTTCCTCACTTAATTTCTAAGGTCTGCCAATGTACTTCAACTCTGACCTGTAACCCCCTTGCTGTCCTGGTTCTGGGCATACACGACTCCGTCAATGCTCCTCAGTCCCAGCTTGCAGCCCTCCACCCCAGCTATCCTGGTCATGGGCTCCCCAGACTGTCTTGTTAAGGCTTATATTCTCCCACACCCAGGCACAGACACACACAGGCTACTGGTAGATATGAACACACATCTGTATTATTCTTAGCGTGGCCACAGCTCTCTGTAGCTTCCCCTGTGCTCTCCGCTGCAGGGGGCCCTGCTCTGGCTCTCTGCCAGGCCAGCACACCACCTGCAATGATATTATCTATGCAAAGGAAGATTTTATGTGCTTCAATTTGTTTTCCCTCTGAACTCCATTGTTTTCTAGTCTGGAGGAGACAGCTGGAGGATTTCTTTTATCGTATTCTTAACTTCTCACCCGGAGATCTTCTCTGCCTCCTCTTCCAGCACCTTTCTGTGGGCGGTGTGGACTAAAGACAGCTCAACAAGGAATTGCAGGGAGACTTGTTAGCACTCAATGTCCTACTCTGCCACTGCTGCTTGCCCGGAGTCTGCTCTTCCGCACAGCTTTGTAGATCAATGTCGCTTAGTCCTGTCTTGTGCCAACATATATTACCCATCTATTGGTCCAACTCTATTGCAAAAGCACAGGCAAAGTCTCCACCACTTACCGATGAAGTGAGCTGTAGCTCACGGAAGCTGATGCTCAAATAAATTGGTTAGTCTCTAAGGTGCCACAAGTCCTCCTTTTCTTTTTGCGAATACAGACTAACACGGCTGCTACTCTGAAACCTGACAAATCAAGGTTGGACGTCTTTCTAATAAAACTGCTGGAGACCACAAGTTGTTGAACTCAACGCAGGAATTGCTGGGTGAAGTTCTATGGACTGGGCTATGCAGGAGGTCACACCAGATTATAATAAGGTCTCTTCTGGCTTTAAAATCTATTACATTGGTCTTATTTCATGTCATAGGCTAAAAAAAATATACTGAACAGATGACTGAAAACCCCCTTTAAACACCTCTGCATTCCATTCATCCTGAATGGGTTGTTTATTTCATTTGATCTTTTGGCATGAGGAAATCTGGACAGGTCTGTGCAGCAAGAGCTATTAAAAGAAGCGGGATGAGCTAGTTCAGCAGAATTTAACACCTGTGTATTGTGTTCAGCTCGTCACGGTGACTGGGGAGGGCAAGACGGAGAAGTTTAATGGTGGCAGGGGGGTGCGTATGCACCTCCTCCTCCCCACCCAGAAAAGTGGGAGAGGATTGACAATTTAAAAACACAGGCACTGGTTATGTTGGTTTGAGCTTTGGGTCAAAGGAAATGAAATGTGGCTAGGAGGCGATTTTACAGGAAGAGAAGCCATGAAATTAGCAAAGAAACTAGACAGACCTGGGACATGCCCAGGCAGGTCAAGTGCAGAGCAGCTGTGACGGGCTCCCTGCTAAGCCTGAGGCATGCCTGGGTATACAACTCCTGTTGCTGCTCTCATTGGGGTGGCTAAGGGCTGTGTCCATTTGGGTACATGCAGAGGACAAGTGAGGAGGGGCGGGCCACCTGTCTGAGCACCATGCAGAGAAGTGCTGCGCCTTTAAGGTCAGTTGGTGATTCTCAAGCAGTCATTGTTCTTACATTATTCATGATCAAACTATTTGGCATCAGAGGGGATCTAATGTATAAATCTATAGGAGCCCCAGAGTTATTTAGTATTAATTAAATACAGCCGTTATAGAACAGATTGCTTTGTGTTTTTAACTCTGCAATTAGCAGATGAAACAGCTGCAGTTTCTTTCTCAAGCAAAGTGTTCCATTGACATGGAGCTGGAGGGAAGGGAAGGCAGCTCGGGCAGATGGGCTACAAGCAGCTCCAGACCTCAGATTTAGGAATGTTCTGGGTTTGGTTGTCTGGAGCCTGACCTGGTTTGTCAGAGCCTCTAGGATGGCCTGGCTTGAGATGCCCAGAATAGGCCTAGTTCAGGACTGGCCCTGGGAGCAAACACAGTGCTCAGGGACAGTAGGTGGATCTCGTTCTAAAGGGAGGTACTTGTTCACTGCAGAGGAACTTATAATTTTCAATAGCTTGGCAAGGTTTGCCATAAGCAAAAGGGAACTTTCACCACCAGAAACTAGTTCCTGGGGAACAGGAATTGCCAAATTTCAACAAAACACTGGCAGAGTTTGGAAAGAGAGAGTAGGCCTTGCAAAACATCATGGAATCTAGCTAAGTCTGGCCTTGCAAACACGTCCTTCCCCAGCGACTTGAGGCCAAAAGATATTTGGGTTTCCCCAAAACTCCAAATCCCCAAGTCTTGTATTGGGTGGTGGACCATTGAGTTGGTAAGGCTGGAGCAGGTCTGGTATCCTGCCTTCCCTAGCAGCCTGAGCCTGGAACTTCAGTGGAAGGAGAACGCACCTCTCTGAGATACCTGACTGGTTTGCAATGTATTTATTTGGCTTTCTAGGCATTAACATAAGATGCTCCTACCCCAGGCTGTAGGAATCCTTAGCAAGTAATTAAAAGTGCAATCTAACAAAGACACCAAACACAAATAGCAAACCAGTTCTCCCCATTCCCTTAATGATGCCAAATACATGGGCTTTGCTTGCACACACCCTAAAGGCCAACAGACTGGTGCTATTGCAAAGCACCCACCAGCTCATTCCCAGGATCCAGACCCACCTCTGCTCCTAGCACATGCTGCCTTCATCACCCACTTAGAAATCACACAGAACGCCTGAGCATCTGGACTCGGCAGCCACTCCTCTGTCACATCCTTCCCTCGGAGAGCATGAAAGGAGAGCCTCTGTTCGCTCAGAGGAAGCCGCCTGAGGATCAAAGCCCTACCAGGACTGATGCAGCAGGCACCTCCCTCGTGTGGCTGCTGAGCCAAGGGAAGCAAAGCCCAGGGGATGGGTGGGTCAGTGACAGTCACACATGGATCTGCTATGGTCATTCAGGGAGGGATCTCTGATCACCGGACAGGTTAGCTAGGCACCGGGCAGCCTCAGGCCAGAGAGCAGCATGTTCCTTCTTCCACAGGCTGGAGTTTCCCTGAGCAGCGTGCAGGTATGCCTGCCTGCTGGAGACGTCCAGACGGATTCGGAACGTAGCCCTGGTAGAGTGAAGCCTGGCGCAGCCTGGACAGCAGCCTGCCCTGCTGCTCCACCATCCCTGAATGCCAGCTCAGGGTTGGCAGGTGAATTGTGAGGCTTGTTTGATTTATAATCAGTCAGGCATCCTTGTGCTAGCAGCCCTGCTCTTGTCAGCCACATGCCAGTCGCACAGCTTGGCAGTGCCAAACAGACTGGTGTGAGCAAAAAAGGTCACTGGCGGGCAGGAATGTCCCCAGCGCAGCGATAAACACGCCGGACACACATGGTTAGGAGAGGTGGAAGGGAGCACAGGGGTCACTTGGAAATACAGGGTTGGGAGCAGCCCCCCAGCAGACAGTCTGCTCAGGATGTGGAGCAAAGACTGTGATCCAGGCCAGATGTAACATGAAACAGCCCCATCTGTAAACCCTGGGGCTCGACTTCTGCTTGGGGCTCTGCTGATGCCAGCCACGGTCTCTGCAGTGGGAAGGTAGCCATATGCAGTGCCTGATTGTCAGGGCTCTGTCATGCTAGGCACTCTACAGACACCTGTGAAGATAGATATGCTCCCTGCCCCAGAGAACGGCTGCACTTTGGTGCTAGTTCTTGTTTAGTACTCATCATGGCCTTGGTGGTGGTGTACAGTCATTAGCCTCATTAGTTTAAATGGAAAGCTCATTCCCAGCCCTGAGACCCCCCCCCCCCGCAGGTGGCTTGTCTCTTGCATTGATCACCATTTATTACTGTAAACTTAAAGGAAAGTATTTTGCAACTGGATCTTGAAGGGGGCTCAGCTTTCTCCCTAAGTGTGTTAAGCTCACTCTGTTTGGTTATTCAGGTTCCCAGCCCTGCTGTCCACATGTCAAAGAAGAGAGAAGAACAGAAATCACTCCTTAAAGTTTATAACCCATCAGTCTGGCTTTCACAAATACAAGCAAAGATGGCAAAGCAGTAGGGGGAAAATCCATTTCTTTTGTGATGATCTTTCCCAGGAATACATCCTGTTGATTTGCAGTCGGGGAAAGGAAAGTGTGTTCTTATGAGATAGGGAGAATCAGATCTGTATAAACTCTTCTTTACTCCAAATGATCTCCTTCAAAAGAGCGAAAGAGAGAGAGAAATCTTTCCTTTAAATCCCTGTGGTCTCTGGGTGCACCCCATTGGGAAGTCGCAATTTCTTCTCTCTCTTGTGCTAGTGGGAGGGGAAAACTAGCCAAGAGGACACCTCATGGCCCCTCCTCATTGTCTGCTTTAAAAACATAGACCCTCCCTTGCTGTGGATCTGGAAATAAGCCATCCATCAATGGCTGATGTGAACTTTAGTGCTGGTGAATGGTCCCATCACACAGGACAGGTGCAGCTCAACAAGATTCCCGCACGCTGCCTCCTGCCAATGTGCCCCAGCCTCAACTGGCAGGGAGAGAAAGCTGCTCAGTCTCTGTAATATTTGCCCTGCAAGCTGAGACTGCCCATCAAGAAGTAGAATGTAATGTGGGCTGCTAGAAATTGAATCGAGCACGTCAGTCCTCTCACACAGGCCAACTGACTCCTGGGATCAGCCCGTTCTGTCAGTCAAGGTGAGAGAGATTCCATATTCCACCACCAGTCACAGCCCCACCCCACAAGCCATCCACTTCCCCTACTATCACCTTGGAGATGAAGCATATTTACATGTTACCTGGAAAGCCCAAGATTGACCCTCCTGCCCTTTGAGAGCTTAGCCAGTCTCCGAAGAGCAGGAGGGATGATGGACACAGGTAAGTGAAGCAACATTCAGTCAATACCCAGAGCAGGAGGACATTCAGGACATGCTGACTCTGAGGGTTTGGGGAAACATTTGGAGCATGAGGTCCTGGGAGAAAGCTATCCCTGGGAAGCAACACTTCTAGGGGCAAGGTTAGGACTCTCAAAGGCAGGGAGGAGCACTGGGAATTAAGCTGAGTGACCAGGACCTTGCTAATCACATCAGATCAGTTCCTTGAACTTCAGTTTATGGACTTTCCAAAAAATCATCTTTCCTCCCCTGCTGTCCAAGTCTCTGGCTGGGCATTTTTGGCTCAGTCTGCTGGAAAGTTGGCTAAAGAAACCAGTCTGTGAAAGCCCCAGCAATCAGCCGCTTAAAATGCAGCCTGGCCTGATGGCTTGAGTCAGTCACCTGTCACTTAGGCACTTACACACACAACTGTTAAAACCAGCAACTGTTATTATACTTAATAACCAGTTTCCAGCTCATCAGCTCATTGGATTCTGACAGGCGTAGTTAGTGTCAGCTCGCATGGCCTAACAAGTTAGAGAAAACGGAGCAACAAATGAAAGGAGGCGAGATGCCAGCATGTTATTCCAAGCACACGCCCGTCCATCCACCGGGAAGACTCACAAGGGCAGCCTGACTCTGCCAACTTCTGCAGCATGAGTACTAATCACCATGGTAACCTAATATCGCTGAATACCTGGGCGCTGGGTGAAGAGAAGGAGATATCGGAGCTGGACCAAAACCACAGAGCAAATCAACCCATGCAGAGCATCCCAACACACCCCAGGCTACCACAGCCAATGGAGGTGCTATCTGGCTCCTCAGCCTTCACCAAGGATGCCAAGCCATTCTCAGCTGGAGGCCTGGGATCAAATCCTGACTCAGGTGGCAAGAAGAAATGGGTGGGTCTTTTGCTCATATATTGCTACCTCACAGTCTCGAATAGCTGGACTGATTGACAGCATCTGCTTGGGAAGAGCCCTGGTGACCCAGCTGCAGAATATGGTGCATTGTCCGAGCGGGTAATGCTACATGTTGGGATTATACAGCACTGGCTGAGCTGTGCATGAAAGGAGCCCAGGACTGGAATAGTGAGGGGCCTGCATGTTGGGGCTGAGGGGCATTGACAGAGCTGTGTATCGGGGGCGGAGCAGGACTGGGAATATAAACCAGGGCTGTAGTGCAGGATTGAGGCATCTTGCATTGGGATTGGAGGAGCGTGCATGACACCTGCCTGTGGTATACCTGGTTCTAGTTAGTACCAGGGCTCCAAGTATAAAAGAAACTCCTATTACCATTTTCCTTGAAGCCACCAGTGCTGTCTGCCTCTCGCGGGCATGAGTGAAGACATCAATATTTTAATTTATGAAATAAAGAAAGGTGAAAAGCTCAGTGGCTGGGCAGCGATGGATGGAAACCAGCCCCTCTCCAGCCTGAAGATGCCCTTGAAGGAGTGGAAGAGGGGTTATTTATTTCCTTAGGGACAAGTGGAGTTTGTGGTGTTGATTCTTTGACTCCATCGACTCCCATAACTCCCATAGAGCTGACCCATCCTTGCTAAGGGCATGCCTCCCCCACCCCCGGGGCACACAGAACCCAAACCCATTTTAAACAAACATCTGGCCATATTTCCTTGTTTCCTTGTAATATCCCGGTTTTAGAGAGAGGCATGGCCTGAGCACAGGCCTGGGAGCCAGGAATCCCCAACTTCTAACCCCTGATCTGATAACGACTTCTCCCACCCTTGAATAACTCCACATCTCTGACAAACAGGGAGAATAATACTTTATCTTCCTTGCAAGGGCTGCAGGTTGACAATTAGTTTGCACACAGTTATGGAAGGAATATGCAGGCAATGGAGACATTTTCAAAGAGCCACTAAGCTCCATTTTTAACAGTGACCTAGACACTCAGGAGCCTGAATCCCACTGACTTTAAATTGAACATAGGCTAAAATCACACAGGTGCTTTTGAAGATATGACCCTATCCCTCCCATCGGTCTGATCTAGGTAGGGCACCCATCACATCTAAGGGCCAGCCGCTGCCACGGGGAATAAAGGATTCCAGGGGTGGGTGGCTCTTTTAATTATCCTATGACTTTTCAATCCATTCAGTGCAAACACATGAAAAACAGAAGCAAAAGGAAACGTTTCTCCAAGTGCAAGAGATTAATAGTTGATGACTCTGCACCATGCTCCAGTCACGGTCCAGGCCCCTGAGTAACATGCCATCCAAGCAAATGAGGCCAGCACCTAGACAATAGCCCCTAAAGCAGGCTGCATTGTGAACTACTGGAGTGCAGAAGGAAGATACTGTTCTTCCCAGCCCTGCCTCAGCTGCCTAGCCTGCGATCATGGCTCACTGCTTTTAAAGCTGCCTTTCAAACCCACCTTGCAGCATGCTGAGTCAGTGCAGTACTGCCATCTTTTGACCACACAATAAATTTGAGAGGCTGAGAAGACGATTGTCATAGACCTAGCGTTGGGCCTGCAGCCCTAATGACTGGGTCCAAATTCCCTGCTACAAATGCTTCTCAGCCTGTTGTATTAACATAATGGACTGATGGCTTTGGGGTTTTAAACCAGAAGACACTTAAACTCCAAGTGGCTGGTTGCCTTGGATTTGCCACCTGAATGCCCATTTAAATCCAGGAAGGCCTGTGGAGTGATAAACTGCAGCCACAGCCTCCCTCTCTGTAGCCATACAGCATCCGAGCTGGGCGAGCTGGTCAGACTCTCCAGGGCAGCTGCACAGAGGAATAGCAATGATCTGAGTTACTATAGAGAATTCTTTCCTGGGTATCTGGCTGGTGAATCTTGCCCATATGCTCAGGGTTCAGCTGATCGCCATATTTGGGGTCGGGAAGGAATTTTCCTGCAGGGAAGAGGCCCTGGGGGTTTTTTGCCTTCCTCTGTAGAATGGGGCACGGGTCACTTGCTGGAGGATTCTCTGCTCCTTGAAGTCTTTAAACCACGATTTGAGGACTTCAATAGCTCAGACATAGGTGAGAGGTTTATTGCAGGAGTGAGTGGGTGGCTGAGATTCTATGGCCTGCATTGTGCAGGAGGTCAGACTAGATGATCATAACGGTCCCTTCTGACCTTAATATCTATGAATCTATGAGGGATGAACACAGGTGAGGGGCTGTTTGGGGATTAGCAGTAGGGGTGCTTGGGTGAAGGGCTGCGAGACCATCAGAGAGAATCCCTGCTAGGACCCTGGAGCACCCATAAGCTCTGCACAGACAGACCCTGCACGCCAGGGCCCCCATCAAACTGCAGGGTGCTTGATTAAGAGTCAGGCCTAGTGCAATAAGACAACCGTGCCTGGACACCATTGCTCTCAGGGGGAAGTCACTGCTGTCACCCAGCATCATGAACGGGACATCAAAATTAAGTTCTCAGTTTAAACAAATAAACTATCAAAAAATGAACAGTGTGACCTACAAACATTTGCCTATGGTCCGTACTCAGAGCCCTTTTAGAGAGAGAAGCCAGGCTCCTCATTACATATTTTATAGTCACTTTTCAGGCTGTAACCACAACAGAAAGACCCCAGGGAAGAGACTGAAGCATTTATCTCTATACCCTCATGGAATCTCAGAGCCTGGGCTCCAGCCCGCGCCCAAACGTCTACACTGCAATTTTACAGCCCCGGAGCCAAATCCCCGTGAGCCTGTCAGCCAACAAAGGCCAGCCACGAGGGTGTCATTGCAGCGTGGACAGAGACTTTGTCCCTCCTTTCCCCATCGGTAACATAAGGATAATAGCACTGCCCTACCACATAGGGGTCTGTGAAGATGCTGCTCAGTACAGAGAAACAGACCACAAAAGATTGATACCACCTGTAAGCAGAGAGGCCAAGGAGTGAATGGGTCACACTGAGAATTCCTCTCATGCCTAGACATTTTAGACAGTATCTTGAAAATATAAAGTGTCACCTAAGTGCCAAGTACTACTGCTTAGTGCAAAAGGAAACGGAATTGCCAGCTGGGAACAGACAGATGAAGTCAGGTGGACCAGTGCTGGATGTTACAAAGGTGTTGGTTAAACCCTGCTAATGCATAGGGTAGCAAAGAGGGACCTAGGCAGGAGCACAGACAGGGAGGCTTGGGCTGCCTCTGCTTTACTTATAAGTAGAGCCCTTCAATCTCATTCAGAAGATGTGAAGTGCTGCCAGATCTCACAATTGTAGCCATGCCTTGCAAGATTGGGGAGGTTTTAGTCAAGCTCCTGCTCCTTCGAGTCATGTGATGTAAAAATCCCAGCTTTCACTGGAGAAAAAGTGATTTTGTTCTAGACCTCATGGTTGCAGGGAGACATTTGAAAATGAGACCTGAGAGCATCCCAGAGATTCAAAAATCAAAAGTCAAATGAGAACCTCAACTTTATAATTTAATTTCATGATCTGTAAGCCACTCTCAAGACTTTGGAGGGCCTGACTCAATTTTTGAACATCTGGAGTTAGCGATACTGAATCTGATGCCTCTTGCCAGCACTAAACTTCACTCTAAAGACAAAAGACCAAAAGGCTTTTCATGGAGTGGGGTCTGGGCACAGCTTCGCCCAGGAGGAAGACTGGATCCCTGTACCCACCTGGAATGGCATCTGGAGCCTGTCATGTTTTAGGGAATCCCAGGGCTAGCTCCAGTCTGTCTTGGGTTGTCCAGCCTGCATTCACCACCTTGCCTGGTAAAATTTAGCTCTGAGATGGGAGCCAGAGTTCACATAACATAGAAAAATCCTTCTCACCCCTCTTCCCACTCTTTTTATCCCAGGTGCTCGGCCGACATTCCCACAGGGGCGTTGGTGCGACGTACCTGGATCCCAGGAACAGACAGATTTCTCATTTCCACTTCACTCGCACACATGCTTTGGCATCAGCAGGTTGATAATTAATATGTATTAGCTGTATGACAAGATCATGCAGGGGCTGCAGTCAGGACCCACCCACCTTGCTCGGTGCCATGTGGACAGTGTTCTGGGCTACCCATAGCAGAGACAAGATCTGCTGTGCCCTGATAGCCAGCATGAGTCAGACCGATCTCTAAAGGATCTCTTGCCACATACCTAAAAACAGGTATCCCGGTCACACAGGTGATACCAGACTGGCCAGCCAGGGCTACACACACACCTCCCTTCACATATCCTTCCCCTTGTTTGCGGTCCACAATCCCAGGTGGGCGTTGTCTCTGCACAGAGGAAGATCGTTGTTTAAACAAAATTATTCTGATAAGGTGACAATCTCCCAATTCTCACAGCAAATGCCAAAAGCTGCACTCAGCCCTTCTACACTGTGCATCTAAGTCTGACCCACCCGTAGGCATCTTAGGAAGTTCTAACTCTCTAGGTATATACATGGTATAAGAGTGTCTCAAACATACCTTGACAACACACACACACCCCAACACTGGGGGATGGCATCACCATTGTACAAACAGAGAACTGAGGCCCAGGAAAATTAAGTGACTTGCCCAAGAACACAGTCTTTGGTGGAGTCAGGAATTAAATCTGGGTCTCTGGAGTCCCAGACCAGTGCCTTAGTTATGAAGGCTCCTCTAGCTATTAGATGTTCCTCATTGAGGAGTGTCTTTGGATGTCCAGAGGCTTTCTGGGCCATTCCGTCATGCCCCAGGCCGGCATCAGGTTTTGTAAGTCACAGAAGGTAAAGATGGAAGAGACTGATTAAGTCATCCTGTCCCTTCAGCCAGCTGGAATAGACTGTCTCCAAATAGAGGATGCATCAGGTTTTAAAACAGATACTAGCCTGGATTTTAGCCAGAAAGGCCATGAAAGAACAGCAATCAGAAATAAACAAGAATCCAAATGCAGAATAAGAGGTGGTTAGGGGGAATGCGAGCTGGGAACTCGGGAATGGCTAGAAAACTAGTTTGTGTAACCTTGGAGACAGTGAGAAAATGAGCCCAAAGTAGAAGGAGGGGGGCATGCGGCAGAAGGAACAGACATGGCAGCGAGGAACAGCACTGGAGACAATGAGGAAAATTAATTGAGGCACAGCATAGAACAGAACCCCCTTTTCTGAAAAAGGGGAGTAAATAAGGGGAAAGGAGAGCTGAACAGAGGGCTCTGAATCGGGAACTAAAGAGGTTTTAAAAAGGCCAAAGATGATTCTGCAGAGCACCAATTTAGTAAAGAGAGAAGAGAAGGGTTAGGGAGATGAGATAGGGGAAGAAAAAAGAGCCAAGTGAGGAGAATAAAGAGAGCGAACAAGAGAAGAGACATTGATGCAGGAGAGAAGAAAAAAGATCAGATATGAAATACAAGAGAGCGAGGATAAAAGCAGCAAAGAGGCTGTACTGGTACTCCGGCTGCCATGACACAGGGAAAATTGTCTGTCTTGTTAAGCACTATATCTATATTGATAAATCTTAAATATTATCTCAGACGATTTCTCCAGAACAAGCAATTTCTACTATTGCTTCAGAAGTTGGGGTTATTTTTCCTCTTTATAGCTTCACATCTATCCCATCCCACTCACTTTTTTATTCCTTCTGCTTTGCACAAATCTCTTTGTATTTCCTTTCAGCCTTTTCTACCTGCCATTTGTCTTTTGGATTCCTGTAAGATTTAGACTCACGTTGGGTTTTTATTGTATCTGAACCTGTTCATTCCGGCATGTAGACACCACATTCATGCCTGCAAAAGAAAGACTCCAACCCCTGATAGAAGGTGCTTCAATTCAAAGCCACTTCCCATCCACACGTTCCTTTCACATCCACCCAGCAAAGAAGGGGGAGAGATTTTGATCTCACTTGGAAGTAAGGAAGAGGGTTTAGAGCTCTGAAGCTATTGATAAGCATCACCCTAAACTTTGTGTTTCCCCACAATTGGTCACATGGGTTGTTTGAACCTCAGAGAGCTTTCATCTTTCAATGGGACAGCAGCTGGACAAGTATTTCACCTGCTTGAGATCTAGGGTGACCAGATGTCCCGATATTTGGGGGTTTGTCTTATATACACATCTGTTACCCCCCACCCCTTGTCCCAATTTTTCACTCTCACTGTCTGGTCACCCTCTGGAGATCCTCACAGCAGAAATAGTCTCAATAGCCCCAGTTTTTTGGATCTTACAAGGGCCAAGCCCAGAGTGTGCACTGGAAAATGAACTTACCCGCTGACTCTAGAACATTTGTCAGGGAGGCAAGACCAGGAAGTGAGGTATATGAAGGGATGGTCTTGTGGTTAAAGCACTGCCCTGGGAACTCCTCTATTTATAGGGCCAGAAGGGCCCATTATGACCGTCTAGTCTAACTCCTGCACAACATGGGTTTGAGAACCTCACCCAGTAATTTCTGCTTCAAGCCCATGACATATGTTTGAGCTATACTATACCTGTTAAAAATACCTCCAGTCTTGACTTAGATGCCAAGGGATGGAGACTCTGCCAGGTCCCTAGGTAAATTCTTTCAATGGTTAATTTAGCATCACTGTTAAATGGGCACCTTATTTCTCATCTGAATTTTCTAGCTTCAGCTTCCAACCACTGGACCTTGTTCTGCCTTTTCCAGCTACATTGAAGAGCCCTCTACTATCAGAAATCATGCCCCCACCAATGTACTGGGAGACCCTGAAAAATCACCGCTTTATCTTCTCTTGGATGAATTCATCCAGTCTCTCACTAGGACTGTCATCATTAGGGGGAAAATGTGTGTTCTTAACTCATGTTAACTAACTCGAGGTAAAATCCTAGAGAAGATAAAGGAGCATGTAGCTAGCAGCTCGAGTTAAAAGACTACATGGGAGCCATACGATATAGTATTGTTATGCTATTGCAATAAAAATAATCAATGGTGAGGAAGGAGGAAGCTTGCCCTATCAGTGTCCAGACATCCTGTTCTGGAGGTATAGGAAATGTTCACCTAAATCTGCAAAATGAATTGAAATTCAAGTTATTTCACATTTTGTTACAAACTCAACAATAGACCCATTTGTGTGGAAATTCAGCTGAGCTACCTCCAGTTTTCACACAAAACCACACCGGGTTCTGAATGAGGACACAGTTTCTCTTTGGAGTGACGATTGCTTTCAAAACAGAGGGCAAGTCAGCGGCTGCAAGTTTTGAGTTTTAAAAAATAACCATATTTGCTTTTTCAGAAAAAGCAAATAAAGTGAAACGGGCGTTGAGGGAGGTTAAAAAAAAAATCACACAAATATTTGTGCGAACACCCACAAGCCAAACCTTGCTGGTTTCACACAGCTAGTGTGAATAGAGACTTCTGTTTCATCTGGCACTTTCCACTGGCATCTAGGTCACTTGGGGGATAGATATGAAGAAATAAGATAAAAACTACCCGTGATAGGGGTGTGAAAAAGCCTGGGCTAAGAGCTGTGGCTTGGATTTGCCACTGAGTGAAAATCTGCCAAACCCAGGTAAAAAAAACCTGACACTCCTCTAAAGACATCAACACCAAGACATCAATTTAAGGCATTTATAGCGTGGTTTAGAAGGAAAGTGCAGACGTGGGTCCAACAACCTCCGACAAACAGGCCTCTCTCATCCCTATAAAACACCTCCTCCATCCTTCTGTAGCTGCTCAAAGACAAGAGCTTTTCCCTTGCACAGGAGCCAGGGGCAAAAGGCTCTCACTCTGCAGGCCCAGCTATTCAATGCTGGGAGTCCATTATCCTCACGGGGGCCTGCAAGAGAAGAGAGGGTTTCCCAGGATCTGTCCCCCCTGGTAATGTTACAATACTGAGCGCTTTGCCTCCCTCTAGCACTTTTCGTTTCAGGATCTCCATGCACTTTGTGAACACTTGTTAATTAAGCCTCATGCAGAGAATAGAGGTTATTACCGCAGTTTATGCGGAATGAAATTGAGTCAGAGAAGGGAAGCAACTTCCTACAGTCACACGGCGAGTCATGGGAAGCACCAGGAAATAGAACCCAGGTGTCCCAATTCCCAGTCACTTGTTCTCCTTGCTACACCATGGTTCCATGCAGTGTCCGTCAGGCTGTTAGAAAGATGGCTGGACAGCTCCCTTTAATCACTAGGAGAGCCACACAAAGCCCTAATGCCTCCCATTTATCCCCACCACACCATAGTTTGCCAGGGACAACTGGGTTAATGTAGGGCAACAAACAGCCCACAATTAGCTCCTGATCTTAATTACACACATTATTGATGAGCTCATCAACTTAATCTAATTAGTCTGGAAAGCTCAATTGCCTGTCCCTTTTTCTTAAATAATGTGCTGTGTAAGCCTGTTATCCCTTTCGATAAAACCTGTTCCCTTGCAGCCATTTGTCAAGCAGGCTAACGAACGGACACCTGATGCCAGACAGCCACTGCCATGAGCTCCCGGGGATGGCTGTGTAAGGGGTAGGGCGCACACACTCATTCCCAGCCCCTTGGGAACAACCACCATGCTTGTTTCTCTAGTGCCTGTCATCCCGCAGAATCCCGATGTGCATTCCAGAGTTGACCTGCCTGTTAAAGGTAAGTCCATACTGGCCATCACTGTGGTCCTTGTGTGCTTCACAAGAGCATGGAGTCCCCAGTTAATGCCGGTCAAAAAAGTGGCCCATTCATCAGAGCCAGAATGACGGGGGCCGTGTTTATGAAGGAAAAGGCAACTCCAGAGTAACACTACGGGAGCAGCAGATGAAGTGCAAGGGGGCACTGGTCCACGATCAGTTCTCCTAGGCATCATGGAAACACAAATACTACCAAAGACTTCTCCCTGCACTCTGCTGCACCTAGAGTTCCTTCCCCAGCAGCCTTTTGCTCCAGGCCCTAACTCTGCCCCAGGGTGCTCCCCTCTTCCCTACCCTACAGTTCTTAGTATTGGTTGTATCATGGTGGCTCTTACAGGTTTCAGCTGAGGCCAAGGTGCCCCACTGTGCTAGGTACTATACAAACACACAAAGACGGCCCCTGCCCTGAACAGCATCCCAAAAGGTGAGAGGAGAAACTGAGGCAGAGAGAGAGTCAAGTGACTGGACCAAGGTCACTCAGCAGGTCAGTGGCAGAGCTGGGAATGGAATCCACATCCCCTGACTCCCAGTTCAGTGCCCTTCCCATTAGACCATGTCCCAGCACTGAAGGATTCAAGTTGGGATCTAATGAGGCGTGCACGCACATGCACAGTCAGCAGGAACTAACCTGCCTCACCCTAAAGGGCACTAACAGGGTGGAATGCTGCCCCCTTGGTGTATTATTAACTAGAGAAAACATCAAGATGTCCATCTTTGGCCTGAGATGTTAGTGCAAGGTGCTGCATGATGCTCCTGACAGAGGGTTCCCCAGGGCTGTCCCTCGCTTGCCCCATGCCATACTATGCAACGCCAAATACGCTCTCTAAACAGGGCAAGTGTGGCCAGACAGGTGATCAGAATGCTTCGTGTGGAACGCTCTCCTGAGAGCGGTTTGCTGTCCTTGCCCCATGTCTCTTCCTCTGTACACTCATTTACATGATCTAAATTATTCCTGAGCCTGTGAACCTCACGCACATGGGAAATCCCACTACCAAGCAAAGGGACTCCTCACGGGTCAAAGCCTGGGCCAGCAAACAGGCAGGGCCTCCACTGCTGTAAATTGTTGTTTCTTCACTGCAATCAATGGAGCTCTGCCAACTTCCACCAGCTGAAGATCGTTGGGGCAGGGACCCCATGTCAGACACGTCTGCCAAGCACCCCCTCTGGAGCTATATGAATAGCAGGACCGTGTAATGCTGGGATCAGTTACTTCTTTCCTTCTGTACTGACATGTGACAAATTTGTTTCTAACGAGCACTGATGTCCATTAGTGATTTATCGTCTTTTTTTAGGCTTGACTGCATTCTGCTGCTTTTTCTTCGATAAAAGCAATAATCCCAAATGAAAACTCTTGGGGCTGTTTAAAATAAAAGCCCCAGACAGCGCAGGTAGCTCTGTGATCTTTGTTCTGGTCGATCAGTCAGGAACCACCTGGCACACCATGAAAAAAGAAATCAGGCCCTGTTTAAACCAGTTCCCTTTCTTTCCTGGCATGGTTAAGTTTGAATGCGTTCACTATCAAAGCCAAGTCCACAGACTGAAAACCTCTGGAGAGATCTTTTGAGCCATACAATAGCAGAGTGGATCCTTTGAAAAGGGGGCAGTGCTATCCAGCTGTGCCTGTTCCAGATGTGTGTTGTGGTGCGATTGCATGTGTGCTGAGGGACAAAAGTCTTTCTTCTCCTCCGAAGAACACTCTTGAGCTCAGCTAGTCTCTGCATACAAAGCCTCCTATTCCACTGGAGAGAGTCATACACACAACTCCCACTTATGGAATGGGGGATTGGAACCGGGCCTTTTCTATTTTCCCCTTGCAGTTCCTCATATTGTTCAGAGAACAGCCAGCAGCCTGAATGAAAAGAACAAACTTATAAAAGAGAAATTGGTCCTTGTTATTTCTGCAGCGATTCCATTCTGCTTTTGAAAGTCGCTCGTCCTAACAATTACATGTGCGTAGCACAAGGAATACTAATGAAGTGAAAGTGTCTCGCACACACCGCTTTCAATAGACCAAAGGTTGCCCTGCTTGGTAATGAGGCCTCTTTGCAGAGCAGGGCTGGGCTCCACATTCTGACCTGCCTTAGAAAAAGTAGATTTTTCTTTAAAGTGATCTTTCAAGCCAGCAGACATCATACGCATACCAAAACTGGTTCTGTTATTGTAGGTCCTATTATAAACAAAGCTACGCATGTGACTATAATAGTGCCCTTCAGGCTACCACTCACCAGGTTGCACCTTGACTGACAGGCAGTGATTTTGAACAACTTTAAAAAATTAAAACTCTAAAAATTCCAGTTTCCCCTCTACTGCCATCCTGCTGCCTTCTGCAGCCTGGCTCTTGTCCACTAAATCAGGTGAAATGTATTCAGCTGGGTCAGGCCCATGCCCATATAAAATGTGGGATATAAAGAGGGTCAAAAACACCCCCCTATTTAACCCCAGGAGCCACTGCCCAGCTGCAGATGAAGAATCCTGGCTGAAAATGCTGTCCCTTCCCACTGGCTTTGTCTTCTGCTTCTGTCTCTATTAATTTTCAGGAATAAAGAGAAGCAGGCAACTGTGGATCCAGCCATGATACCCTGCAGCAGGGTCACTGGGGTAAGAAGCTCCCTGAAAAGCAGACGTTGAATGGATCCTTGATTTCCTAGGGGTGAGCACGTGACACAACGCAAGCTGAACCAGCGCCTCTGGGTGTGAGAGAACTGACCTCCCCGCAGCCCGCGAGACAGAAAGTAATTCCGCCATACCTTGTGGGCTCCCCTTTTGCCAGCACCAATTCAGAGCCTGTCTGCTCGCCGCAACACTTTCCCCACAACACTTTCCCCACAGTGACGAGCACTCTGAGCGTGAAGGGGACCTCAGCAGAGGTGGTGCATCCCCGTGAGCATTCTCCTGGGTTGTGTTAAAGCTTTCACAAGCCCTTATGCCACTAGCAGCGCCCCAGCCTCCTCACGCCATGGGACTAGCACCTCTTGAGCATCACCGTCTGGCTGGGAGAGAACCAACCCTTCACAGCCTGGTTGTTTGACACAGCAACAGAACTGCGCCGCCAGACATTTTATTAACCACAAGAGCTCTACGATCAGACACCACAGCCTCACCTCTGACCCTGTCTCTGGCAAAGAACTTCCTGCATCAGCTAGTTCAGCATTGTTAGGTGCATCTTCTCAAAGCTCAGCTCCTGGACTGTGGCACTGGGTTGGCAGAGGAGGAATCCAGTATTCATTTACTCCTCTTGGTTTCTTTTCTAAGGCACCCATCACTCCAGGATCTAGGAGAGATTTTTGGCCATGATATGTATCTGACTACAATGCTACTGCAAATCAATGCCCTGTGCACTCATGCTGTTCCCTAAGGGATCCACCCGTGGAGAGCTTCAGGAGGCAGCTATGGCTCATTATAGGTGCAATAGTGCCCCCAAAGTGTCCTCAAATACTGCTGCTGCTGCCACGGCCACCTCTTGACACAGCCTTCAACCTCAGGCACAGTATCTGTGCTTCCAGGAACCCGGCCTCTCTCCCTCTCTCTCTCTGCGTGTGTGCTGGAATCAATGCAATCCCCTAAAAGCTCATAAGTCGGAGGTAATTATAAGAAGCATCAATTACCCAGCAATGTGGATTTCATGAATTCAATTAATTTGCATAGTGATCGATTCAGGCGGGTCCTCTCCAGGTCTCTGGAGAAAGTTAGGACATTGTTCTGCATGTTATTGATTTAACAATGTAAAACCAAACCGCTCTCTCTCCTCGTATTCAGAGCTGTTCATTCAGCCATATTAACTTTCAGATCATTTATTTTTGTACGTCTTTCAACTCTGTTTGTTGCTATCAAACAAATGCAGAGTATTACATTGTAGAGAATAATTAAATCAATACAATCATGGTATTTTGGGTCTCCCGAGCTCTCAGGAGCAAGAGCTGGCAAGAGCCAGCCCAGAGACTGGGAGGTGGGGTTTTCTTCACCTTTCCAGTTATTAAAATGCTTGTCTGGCTCCATATTAACTTTCTGCGCTGTGAGTTTGCTATTGTTTCCTCTGCCTCAGAGTGGGAGATGCAGGCACTTGGATGAATATATGCAGAGGTTCCCTAAGTGGCTTTATATCCTCCATTGAGATGCTATTGTGTAACATACTACACAGGGCTCTTCAGTGGATTACAAGTCTACCTCTGTGCATCCAGCCCTGGGGAACAGGGGAGTTCTACGGCAGAATCTCATTCAGCCAACCAGCTTGGGCCACCCCAGAATTGTTCCGATAAATGGGAGTCAATAGAGAAGGAGAGGTAGTTTGTTAGGAAGATGCAGGTACTGAGGGTTTGGACAGCCAAGTTCATGGTGTGTTTTCCTCTTCCAAACCCTGCCCCAACACACAAGGCTGTGTAACCTCAGCGCATTACCCCGTCCCAGTGCAGTGACAATGCCATACAATACCCATGACATGCTCCTCCCTTTCTAACCAGCTCCCAGCCAGACCCCAGAACCTGCGAACGCACTTTATGCCACCCAAGTTGTACTAACTATCAAAGCGCTGCTGCCCTCTGTGGATCTCTCACCCACAAAGAAAAGGAGTACTTGTGGCACCTTAGAGACTAACCAATTTATTTGAGCATAAGCTTTCGTGAGCTACAGCTCACTTCATCGGATGCACACCGTGGAAACTGCAGCAGACTTTATATATACACAGAGAATATGAAACAATACCTCCTCCCACCCCACTGTCCTGGAGGTATTGTTTCATATTCTCTGTGTATATATAAAGTCTGCTGCAGTTTCCACGGTGTGCATCCGATGAAGTGAGCTGTAGCTCACGAAAGCTTATGCTCAAATAAATTGGTTAGTCTCCAAGGTGCCACAAGTACTCCTTTTCTTTTTGCGAATACAGACTAACACGGCTGTTACTCTGAAACCTGTCACCCACAAAGCTCTTTGCAGATGTTAATTAACGAAGGCAGGGAAGGCTGAGCAGAGGCTGGCAAGTTTGACTCTGTTGGACCAACAGCCACATCCATTTCGCAGGTGTAGAAAGGCCCAGGGAGGGTAAGGGACTTCCTCAAGGCCACCCAGAGTGACTCAGTGGCAAAGGCTGGAGTAGATTCCTGACTCTCATCCTGGACAGTCCGACCACAGTGAATCCCAGAGGGCCCGCCTGCTAATGCCTGTGACTTGGTGCAGTTGTAAGACTTACAGCAGGGATTAGAGGGGAGCCTGGAACAGCCTTGGACCTAGACCAGACTGTGTGCCTGGGAAAAAACAAACATGGAGCTTTCCCCTCCCAATGGCCCAGAGCTTAATTGTGCTACCTCCTGGCCTGCCCAACAGCCAACCAGGGGAGAACCCGGGACTCAGCACCCAGAGTGGCTGTTTCTTGGCCTTTTGGAGAAGGCCAATTGCAGTGTTATACTACGTGGTATGTCCTCAGCCGGAGTGGGTAGGAGCAGGACCCTGGCCTGCCCAGGGGACAGACTCTACTCTCTACCTGCTTGTCTACACAGCGAAAGTGCCATCAGCAATGGGGAACATGAACATGACCTGTGGATGGCAAGGCTCTCGGCTATGCCAGTCCAGCATTGCTGACAAAGCCCTCAGAGGTCTCTTCAATCCCGAACTGAAGATGTCCAGCCCTGGCCACACAGCGTGGCAAGGAAAGAAACGCAGACCCCTGGCACAGCATGGGAGGGAAAAAGAGTCCAGCCCTTCCTGCAGTTCAGCACTGCTCAGTAGCTCCCATTCCAGGGCACCAGTGGTGGGCAACCCAAGGGAATAGAGCGTGGGGCCCGATGTGAAGGTTTCCCACATCCCAGACACACCCACCTTTTGCACTCAGTGCTGCTGAGCTGCAAATAGCCACACACACAAATGTGAGATTTGGGGAGGAAAAACCTTCTCATGAAAAGCCACCCAACAACAACTAGACTACTCTTGCAGATTCAAAAAAAAAAAAAAAAAAGGGTGTGTGTGTGAAAGGAGAGGCAATTTTTAAAACTTTGTTGCCCCTCCCATCAGGATATTAGGCAGCTAAATAGCAGCGTGGCTGCTGGCTTCAGATAACCGGTTCCCAGTGAGCACCCTAATTGTCCCCGGAATCACTCTGCCACTGTAGAGAGTAGGTCATTTACTGAGCGGTACACACAACTAAATCAAAATCCATTTTCCAAGGGAAAATTCTATTCTTATCAGAGTTCTGCAAGAGGGCTGCAAGCGGCCCCGTGTTAATTGAAGCTTTGATGTTTGTTGGAGGAAGCCTCTAATCAGCTCAACAAAGGAGCTGATACATGGCACCTTGTTCGCTCCTAGCAGCGTATATGAGTTCAGGGCTGAGCAGGCGTTGCAGGTCCTTGGTTTGCAGTTGAGCGCATCAAAAGAAAATACAGGAGACTGGCTTTCAAGACGAGTGGATGAAGGGCAAGAGGGCTTAGACACAGTCACCAGATAGCAGCAAGCACAGACCCCTCCCGCATAAGTGGACTTCTCCAGCAATCGGAGCCGTCCTGTCTCCAGTCCATCAGATGCATGGGTACTGAAATGGCTAGCTTCAGAGCGGCACGGAGCCGTACAGTGCCAAGGATAGGCAAGTGCTGCAGGCCCAGAAGGAGAAACCTGGTAAAATATATATATTATTTATAAAAATAAAAAAAGGATCTTTCCTGGAGCCAGAGAGGAGCGTTGGTCTGAAATGAGCATGTCTGCTCCAGGGGCTGGCAGAGTCCACGAGAGGGCAGGGAGGAGATGGCAGGTGGGGGTGGGACAAATGAAGCACAAGTGGTCCCAGGCACTAGTTGTTGCAGCCCAAACCCTGCTACATAAACCACCAGCGTGGTAACCTTTTGGATGCTGCATCTTCACCCTAAATATCCTGCAGTCTAGAACATGCCTGCTGTCTAAGAGCAAGAATGACTAGACCTCTGGACAGCTCAGTTCCCTCATCATCTACAACTGGGATAACGGTGCATAACTGACCAACTTCCTGGTGGGTTGGAAAGATCACGTAATGTTCCTACAGTGGTTTGATCATCTGACGCTAATGTAACCTCCTAAGCACTGGTTTTCGTTCCAAGCAAATAATCCATTTTAGTACATCATAGTCATAAACAATGTACAGACATTCCAGCACGGTCATGTGTATACACAGAGACCATTACACACTGCATCATAGTCACAATGGTTATGTGTCACACCACACACACACACTCACATCACATCACAACAACCTCACACCACAGCACACATAGGGTCACCCAGAGAATTATATGCAACTGTTCACATACACCCACCAATGCACATCACACACACTAATTCAAAGGAGAAAGTTTTTTTAACCACTTTGGCATGTCTTCTGCAATATCCTCCAGCAAATCAACCATCCCCTTCTTGGGATGTTTTCAATCTGGTTTATGTTGATTTTAAATTAAAGAAGTTGAAACTGAACAAACAGTTCGTCGCAGGTGGCCATACAAGTGTGAAATAAGCAAACTGTTTTATCTGCCACAACGCTGCCAGTAAATTTCTTCAAATTAATCCCAGCCTTAGAAAGTCTGATTCCAACTGAAATGCTAAGCAATTTGACTCCTTTATTCTCTAAATATTTGCCATCGTAACCATGTTAAGAGCAGGTCTATGTGTATGTATATATTTTTGATATGGTCATACTAACAGGTCTTCTTTTCAACTTCCAGTGGTTTGAGCCATCTCCCCACTCTTCAGCGATACAAGAAGGTTAATGACCAACAATAGAAAATTGATTGAGAATTTTTTAAAATGCCAAAATTTACGAGTGATTCTAATGCTCATACACTGAATGGTCCATAGCACTCACTCTCCCAAACAGCTATGCCAACACACTTCAAATCCAACCTGCCACACTCCCCATTCAAAGAGGGCCCAGCCACAAATCTCTGAAATTCCTATGAGCATCTCTGGGTTTCTACCAATGAGGATTTTCAACTCATTGATTTTCCTCAATGCTAATTCACTGCTCTCAATGATCAATATTATAAGCACAATGTGACAGAGCAAACCTATTGTGGGTCTGATTTGCTTCACTAAGAGACCATCCTCATCAGCACAAAATGATGGGTAATTAGTGAGGGGCAAATCTCTGAAGGAACAGAGTTCAGCTGGAGTTCCGTTTTAGATAAAACCGCAAAAAGTTGAGTGTTTTTAATGTACATGCTGAACCAAGCCTGCCGAACTGTGCTGGTGGGAGTCTTACAACAGTCTTGCCATGTGTTACCTAGGTGCTCCCCAGGATCCAAAGCATACACATCAAAAACAGTGGGGGGAAGGGACTAGCCAAACTGAGGGCTTGTCTACACATGCCGGGCACTCTGGAGCGAAGGTAAGATGTGCCCTTGAAGCCGAAAAAGCTCCATGTGTACTATTTTTACTACCTGTAGGGAAGGTGGCCGTGAACTCCACCATCCCTGGAACCAACAGCCACCGGGGACTAGACATGGTCATTACCAATGCAGACCAGAAGTGCCCCCTGAGAACAGAACCCCAGCCTTCTGCGATGCCCCAGCTTGAAATGTGGAGAAATACGCCTCTCTGGCTGAAACCTTGAAAGCTAAGGGTTACCAGGCCCAGACACACGCACTGATCGCTGGCGCCCTGAGCACATGGGACCCCGTAATGAGCGAGTGTTGTGGGAATGCGGAATCGATCAAGCCTATGCTCGGCTGATGCAGCAACTCATAGTGTCACACACCATCAGGTGGTCTGTTAGCATTACATTAACCTAGAAAAACATCACCGGACATCGGCAATACCAGGAGGGATGAGCTGGAGTGCTGATGAGAAGTGAAGTCGGAAAGTAGCTGAAATACTTCTCCAATGGATTATATCTACTAAGGGACAACCCATCCTAAATGCTCAATTACCGAGGAACAATCTATACTCATTTCTATATTTGCTTTTTACAACCAACTCTCTGTATAACTTTTCATAAGTGATGTACCCGAGTATTCGGATTCTTAGATCTAAACTGTATCATTAAATGTATCTAAATTTGGGTTATTGCAGATTATGTACTATATGTATTGTATGAGTTTTTAAACAAACTTCATATTTGTGGATAATCTGAGCAGTATACCCAGATGTACAGACCCTTTTCTCAACCTGTGTATTATATAATTTTAACATTAGCCTTAATAAAATATTTTTAATTACTATTATTTAGCTCACGAAAGCTCATGCTCAAATAAATTGGTTAGTCTCTAAGGTGCCACAAGTCCTCCTTTTCTTTTTGCAAATACAGACTAACACAGCTGTTACTCTGAAACCTATTATTTCTTTGCAGCACTGCAGCAGCATCCCCAGTCGCAGGCCAGGACCCCCTGGCGTTAGGAGCCATTACAGAACAAAGAGATGGACCCTGTTGCATGGAGCTGACAAGCCCTGATTCAAACCTCAAAAAAGGACCACTACAGGACTAGCCTGAGCTTGGGAGATGCTCTGTGGAGGTTTGTTTTATCCAGACCAGTTCAGCTGGCACTGTACGGCAAATGAGAGCAAATATCTGGGTATTGCTTCAGAAAAGCTCTAAAACAGTGAGGCAGCCGAGGGTCCGGACATGGGCAGTGGGATAGGGAGCTTTTCCCCAATTCCGATGCGCTGTATGGTTTGTTTTACAATTGTGCCTAGCGGCCTCACCCAAGGCTGGAATGCCATTGTACCAGAAGCTGCACAGATGCATAGTAAGAGACGTTCCCTGCCCCAGAGAGCAGACAGAGAATACAGGAAGGCGATAGGGAAGATGATGCATTATCCCTACCAGTGCGACAGGGAACTGAGCCGCAGAGAGACAACTTGAGCATGAATGCCCAGAAGGGGACAGGCCCCAAGGCCCTGTTTTGGAACCACGGCAGTGCACAAAACTCCCACTGCAGCCGCATCAGCACCTAGCGTTTTTGCAGTCAAGGCTCCCTCAGCACCTGTGTTTCTGTCTCTGAGCGTGCGCCCTGCTGGATGCCTGAAGCCACAGAGTGATGCAGGGCCTGGGGGGGGGGGGGGAAAAAGAGAGGCATCCCTCCCCCTAAATCGTGTGTGGGGCCCAATCCTGTAGGTTTGCTCAGAGGGTGCCCACTGAAAATTCACACAGAGGAGGAAGACTTCCCTCAGAACTATTTACCCACTCCCTGAGGGGGCGATGGAGGGATCAGGGATCTGCCAACTCTCAGGTGAGTGCTCTGACTGCTGGGCTAGGGGATATTCTGGGGTGAGGCGCCCTCAATCTCTCCTGTTGAAGTGGCTCCACATACAATTTAGGGGAAGAGTCATGGGAGCAGGGGGACTGGACCCTGGGTCCCCTATTGTCCAGGTGAGTGCTCTAACCACCAGGCTACAGAGCCACTCTCATGCTTGTTCTCTTTCAAGGGAGAAAGCATATAAAAAAACCCCAAAAACAAAATAAAGTGAAAGCACCAGGCAACCAATCCCCTGGAGCTTCCATGGAGCTCATCCAGATTCTTCAGCTGAGATTTGCATTTAAGGTGGCACCTGCTGAGATGTGGGTAGCTTGCAAGAGGAAAACCTGGAGGAGCTTCCCCTTCGCTTGGCCACAGACAAGCGGCTGCACCTGAACAATGTGGCTTTTCTTTGCAAAATGGAACTTTTGTGGTAACCTTGAAGGCACAAAGACATTAAAGACCCTTTATCAGGCAAGAGGCACCGCATATTGATAAGCCCCTGGGGAAGGAGAATATAAAGCGTAGATGCCCACAAGCTTTTCTTCTTGCAAGGCTGCGCCAGAGATAACTGCAGGAAAAAAAACACACACACACACACACACACACACACCTCGCATGTTCCTCTTCATTTCTCATGCCTATCTCTTTCAAAAAAAAAAAAAAATCTTATCAGCATCTTTAAAAGATCAAGTTTTCCTATCCAGAAATATCATTTTACTGATAGAATCTGAAGGCAGAGCTGGCAAAATGAAGCCTCTGGAATAGTGAATAGACTGATTTCCAGGGTACAGAAAACAGGGACAACCTTCTCCACCCCAAACTCCATCCTACCAATGCCTCTCGGCTGACTAACCAACAGAACAATGGAATCGTGTTTGTCTTGGAGATGGACTTATCTCCCACAATGCTCTGTAATGTTAGCTTAGCAAAGAATGGCTGGGTGTTGTTACCCAGTGCTTTGAGCACAGATGCCTGCATTATTACCCTCCCCCCCACACACACACACAAATGCATATGCAGACTCCTACCATGTGTATTTGCAATGTATGCACACCAATGTATACAGAGATATGTGCACAGAAATGCCACACCTGTGCAGACACGAAAACAAGAAAGGAAAGAATCCATGCCCAAGGTGGAAGAATGAACTGATCATAGTGCCGAGAGTCACCATCTGAGGTCAGGGAGAGGACTGGCTGAAAAAACAAGATTTCCATGGAGTGAAAAAAATTTCAAGGTTTTGAAATTTTTTTGTTGTTCTGTATCAACATGAAAATGGAACCTTCTGAAAACAGTTTTTTTTGCAAAAAAAAAAAAAAAAAAAAAAAAAAAAAAAAAAAAAGGAAACCAACCCCAGAATTGCCAATAATCACCAGGCTGTTCTGGGAGGAGGTGAGGCTCTCTCTTTGCTTAGCATGTTAACTCAAGAGAAATTCCATCTTGGACCTGGGAAACCTTCCCAATGAAAGTTTCACCAAAACCAATGCATTTCTATGCAAAGTTTGTTTTGGCAAATTAGTATTTCCTCACCAAAAAAAATGGTTTCATCAAAAAATTACCACCTCGCTCTAACGAACAGCTCGTTGAGCTAGGCCCTGTGTGAACACATAACAGATAGTCCTGGCTCCAACACTCTAAACAGAGCAAGTAGCAGGGAGAGAAGGTTTATCTTTTTTACAGATGGGGAACCGAGGCAGAGATTAAGTGACTTGCCCAAGTTCACGCAGGAAGTCAGTGGCACAGCCAGGAACCAAATCCAGGGCTCATGAGTCCCAGCCCTGAGTCTTAACAAGGCCATTGATGGAAATACAGGCACGTTCCACCCCAGTACAATCCTTGCTCATCGGGGCTTGCTCTATGGACCCATCAGAACTTGCAGGCCTAAGACTGAGTGAGCAGTATTGCAGTATTTTCCAGGTCTGGCACAGTGCGGGAAAAGAGCCCTTCTGCTGCTGGTATTTCTGCCTTCTCCATTAGTTCCTGCAGCTCCGTATTTGATGGAATTATGCCAGTATCTGCAAGCGTCACCAGCTGACTGACAAACCCAACAAAGGAAAACAAGTATTTGCCAATATTGTGTCTCTCTCCCCCATGCGCCAATCTCAGTTTTGGTTTTGTTAATTATTCCATTTCTCCAAGAGAAGGTCACAAGATCCCATCGTAGGCTTCCTTTGCCCAGTTGATCTTTGCTGGGATGGGTCCCAAGGGAGGCGTTCGGGATGTTAGCTGGTCTAACCGGGGCACTCAAAAGGTATTTAACCTCTTGCTCTCCACGAGGGCTGCTGTTTCCCCCTGTGATCACTGCACAAAGGCTGCATGTTAGGGCAGCTGGGGAAGACTGCACAGAGCAGACACTAGGCAGCACTAGTGAGCCATGCAGGAAGTAGCGAAGTTGGTCATGTGGTTAAGGCACCAGACTGGGACTCAGGAGACCTTAGCTCATTTCCAAGCTCTGCCGCCAACTCAGTGCGTGAGCTTGGACACATCATTTAATCTGTGTGTCTCCATTCCCACCTCTGTAAAATGGGACTAATAAAGGACTAGAGGCCACATGAGGAGGGACGTGGGGATGGAAGAGAAGAGGAGCATTTCCCCCTGAAATGATCAGAGTCATTCTCCTTCCCCTCACGCTCTTTACACATCCATAGACTTGGGTCTTGTTCCCAAAGCTGGTGGGTTTTCTCGTCCTTGCTTACCTCACCCACTAGGCTGTGATCAAACACACGGAGCAGCTGTGAAATCCAGCATCTGGACTCAGAATTGACTCTGTTCCCAGGCACGCTTGCCAATGGAGATTCACAAAGGGCTGTTTCCGACAGGTCCTGTATGACAGAGGATCTGGACAAATACTGAGCATGCCAGATGGTTGGCAGGGATTGGAATGTGCCCACACGTGTTGCATGTCTGTGCCAGGGCAGATGCTTTTGCTTTGAGCTGGGGAGCAACATTTTAAGTGGGAATAGAAAGGCTCGTTATCCCTAGCCGGATTCTTGCTTGCATATTTATACCTGCCTCTGGAAATTTCCACTACATGCGTCTGACAAAGTGGGTATTCACCCACGAGAGCTTATGCTCCAATACGTCTGTTAGTCTATAAGGTGCCACAGGACTCTGCCGCTTTTACAGATCCAGACTAACACGGTTACCCCTCTGATACTTGATTCCTAGTTCAGTTTTCCTGATTTCTTGTCTTGCAATTAAGCAGCATAGTCTAGTGGACAGAGCATCAAATGGAGACCCTGGAAATCTGGTTTAAATTTTGACTCTGCCACAGACTTCCAGTGTAACCTTGGGCAAGTCCCTTTATCTGCCATGTGCCTAGATTCCTGCTCTGTAGCATGGGGCTCAAAACACCTCCCAACCTGACGGGGTTGTTGAGGATAAAAATCCATGGATGATTCAGAGTTGCTCAAGTTATAAACAATGAGGATATCAGTGCTTAGATAGAAGTGATAACTATTAAAGCCATGAACAAGATCTTTATCTTCCTCTGGGTTAGCTCAGGGGTACATTTTGCTTGGCAAAATGTTGTGACCATAATGCATACGGAACAACTATTAATGGAAACTATGGGTGAAAACTCAGGCTAATCCCAGCGAAAAACACTAACCCTGTGTGGACAGAACCATTTCTTCCTGGGCTGAGGAACAGTTCAACCCTGTTAGTGAAGTTGTGCAAAATGCAGCAGTTTGGGTCCTGAGAACCTTGCATGACTTTGTGCATTCCTTGAGGTAGGCTTTGGCTGGAACCCAGAAATTTCACTAGGAGGGTGGTGAAGCACTGGAATGGGTTACCTAGGGAGGTGGTGGAATCTCCATTCTTAGAGGTTTTTAAGGCCCGGTTTGACAAAGCCCTGGCTGGGATGATTTAGTTGGGGATTGGTCCTGCTTTGAGCAGAGGGTTGGACTAGATGACCTCCTGAGGTCCCTTCCAATCCTGATATTCTATGAAATCTCAAAGTGAAACTCAACGAACAATGCCAAATGTCACCCAGTTTGGGATCAAAACTACCTACTTTCTCTTGGTTTCCACCTAGAACTGCAACTCGGTGATCCAGACTTGATAAAAGTTTTGTGACCTTCAGCACACCTAGCCTGAGGTTCTGATTTGTAGCAAAACCTGAAGCCAGGTGTTTTTCCACTAAAATCATTCTGCCCCGGTCTCCTCCTGAGCAGAACCTGCCAATTAATCCACTAAAACTGTGGGCAGGGCTTAGTGACAAACAACTACTGTCCACTGCCTTTTACTTGCCTAGGACCCTAATCTGGATCTGGATCCTGGTCCAAGAGGTAAAGTGTCGTCACAGCATGAACTGCTCCAGAACGCTTTTATCACAGGATCTCACAGCTCTTTACAAGTATTAACTAGCAAAGTCTTCATGACGCACGCGCACACGCAGGTGAATCCCCACATATTACAGACAGGGACACGAAAGCCCAGGGAAAGTCAGATAACTTTCCCAAGGTTTCATACAAGTCAATGGCAGACTCAGAGCTAAAGTTCAGGAGTCTTGCTGGCCAGTTCTTTGCTTTGACCACTGGACAACACTCCCTCCGTATGGACTAAAGGAAATAAAATAAAGTTTCCTGGGAATAAAGCTAACCCCAAGTCAAAGAGGCAGGGAGCTCAGTCTGCATGACTAGAATGGCTTCACGAAGTGCTCGGAAAGGGGTGAGTCCGTCTATCCCAGTCATGCCTGGTCAGGGATCTTCCACAAAAGAATTTACAACTGCAACAGAAAGGTTAAATATGTATTCTACCACCTGCTTTTTTTCCTCCTTTCTGGGGGAAATAAATGCTAATGTCCCTGAGTCATTAGCCAGCTCTGAGCATCCCACGGGGCAGGAAGGGCCTAAATAGGTCTGCATGCTCTAATATCCCTGGGCCTAGCAGTCTATCAGAGACACTGCCAGCTGATCTGACCTGCTCAGCTGCAGCCTGTCTTGGTAATTGTTATCATGATTACCCTTGACGTGTACGAGTAACAGCACCGTTGTCTTCTTGGCTGACATTTCTCCGCAACGCACCCTAATGCCTCCTTTTCGTTCAGTGGCAGGAGGCACCAGACAGTTCAGTCTTCTGGAGGTAGCCGATGTTCGAATGACAAGGAGTGATTTCCCAGCAGCAGGGCAGACAGCTCCTGGATTGCCCTGGGGCGCTGTGCCAAGCCAGCCTCCAGAATCATGACTAGTGGAGCTCTCCCAGAGAGGGAGCTGAAATACCCCTGAAGATGTCCCTTACAGATTTCCCTTTAGGGCCTCCGGGGGTGGGGGGGAGCTGCAGCACCTGTATTGGACTCCTGCTCCAATCTCCTGTCACACAGACCGGCCTGGGATAACGGCTGCTGGGCCTTCACCACCTATCTGCTTCCAAATAAACTGGCTTCCCCACCAGCAGGCAGCTCCTCCGTGCACACTGTATGCCTGTCAGGCAATAATACCATTGCAAAGTCCTCCATGGAGGAGAAGACAGTAATCAGAAGCCAGGATTCAGACCCTTGCCTAGAGACGCTTCAGTTTAGCACCAGATCCCAATTTCATAGGCAGCCTCTGCAATGGACCCATACCGGAATATCAAATACAGGGTACCTGGAACTCCGATCCCAGCTTCCTGGCTCAGACTTTGTCTCCATCCAATGCCCAGCAGTAGAGAACGGGAAACTTTAGAGCAACATTTCCCCTCTTTACTGGCTGTTCTGGAAGTTTGTGTGGCATCATCAGGGCAAGGAGAAGAGGCTGGGGAGTGAAGCTTCCAGATGGAGCCACCTGAGCCGATTTCCTCTCTGCAATTACCATCTCCACTCCTTCCCAAAGAGCTTCCTGTGATAAATATGGATGCACATCTGTCCTGCTAGGGTACAACAAACCATCAGGGCATGCACAGCCTCCTTTCCCCATCACACTGCTCAATCACCGGAGCAGGAAAAGCATTACCTCCTGTCAGTTACACTTATCATCGACCAATGAGCAATGTTAATGGGAGAACTGGATTTTTGCCCATAATAGTGTGACTATTTCAAGAGGGTAGCTTTGGGCTTGCCTCCCACAGCCCAGGCCTTTGTGATGCCTTTCAAAGAGCCTGCCTGGCCCATTTTTTTTTATTTGGTTGCTTTATCATTTTAAATTTCCGTTTGTTCTGCTCAACGCCATGGCTCAGGTGCTCTCTTGCAGCAGCTGTTGGCAGAACTGCTCGGAACCATTCCTACCAGTCCAGCTTACCTGCTTGTAGCATCCCACATTTTCCACCACCATGGGCGCAGAAGACCAGTCCAGGGGAGGGGCAGCTGCCACTTCCTCCCTCTGGGCAGACCCCAATTGACTGCAATGGAAAGACTCCCAGCTGCATCAGGCCAAGGCAACCCGTGCTAATATTCTGTGGGTCTTTTACTCCTTCTAGCGGCTAGACCAAACAGAAAGGCTTTAGGAGCCTTCTGCTGTCTCCGAACGAATGGATCTGGTCTTTCATTCAGGGAATAGATGTTCTTTTTAGATCCAGAGGGGCAACAAGGACTTGAACCCTGATCTTCAGAGGCGCTGAGCACTGGCAGCTCCAACTGACCTTGCCTTGAAAATCAGGCATTTTGGCTTTTCGATTAATTCCAACCAGTGATGTTATAACATCAAGAACCATTGCAATGCTGGAAACAAGACTCAATGCCCTTCCAAGGAAGTGGTGACAAAGCAATAATTGTACAATGAAAAAAACCCTCTGCTGTATTACAGGTCCAAGACAGTGCTTAATCAAGAAGAATGTATCTGCATGTCCTGGGATGGGGAGACACTTTTTTTTTTTTTTTGCATACTAAAACCCACACCAATCCACTCACATAGAAGATAGTGATGGGCCTTCTAGCCCAGCATCTCCACACCTGTGGGGCTAGCTGAGAGGAGGTACAGACCCCCCACAACTGTTCTCTAGAGTCTGAGCCTTCATTTAAAAGAAAAAGCAAGTCTCCAGTTGTTACAGTTGCAAAGAAAACTTTCAAAAAAGGACCTAAATGTAACGGATACAGCAATTTCTGCCTGAGTTTGCAACGAGCCTAAAACAGGATTTGAGGTGTGAACTGCTCTGTCCACTTCAGTGGGTGCTAACTCAGAATTGCAAAGGGGACAGTTTAAACATCAGCCTTGTTAACTATTTCACTACTCATCAGGAAGGTGCAGGAGGAGATTAGGAAGGTCTAACATTATTGGTGGACCTTTAATAGCACATGAATTGGCGGGGGGTGGGGCGGATGCAATGTGTTTGCTCCCTCCTTTAGGAAAATGAGCTTTCAAAGGTTTGGGAAATGCAGTTCTAGTTCATCTCCCAGAGAATGCAGAACTGGCCCTTAATATACATTAACTAGAGATTTGTTTTATATAGACCCAAATATATCCACAGAGCTAGAGAGGTGCAGCCATATTAAAATACACATGCACATTAAGAGATCACTTATACATCAGGATTCTCAATGAAACTATCTTAATTGTTATTAAATATTATTCCAGGGCAGCTATATTTTCTAGAGCATCTTTCATACACACTGAGGCTTGGCATGATCTGTGCAGATAATGCCCCTCTCCCCGCCTGCTGTCATTTAAGATGGGGAGGCAAAAGGGAAAGGAGATGTTTTCCACAGAGAGCTGGAATGAGCTGGAGTTGATGAGGCAGTGATAAGCATCTAAGTTTGGTTTTCTGGCACCCTGTATTTTTCACCCTCACTGATGAAAAGGGGTTGGGTCCAGGCTGGCTCTTAGTGCTGCTTAGGATTGCAAGTTGCCCACTCCCTGGAGGACTAGGAGCTGGGAGTATCCTCTAGTCTAGTGGTTAGTGCTCTGTGTGACTACTTGGGAGATGGGTCTGGTTTCCAGTCCAGGATCAGGACGGAGGTGTTGGGTGTGCTGTGGAGACCACAAGCGGAGCCCTGGGAGCAGGAACACAGTTCAGAGGAAGGCTCCCAGAGCTCTGGCTGTGACAACTCTGGCAGGGAGGGGAGAAAACCAAAAGCCGGGGCAATGGATGTAATCTCCAGATGGACAGGGAGAGCTGGGACCCTCCAGGCAAAATGATGTCACCCCACTTAGCAGGTGGTGGTTCTCCTGCTTTAGATCCCTGAGATACAAGGGGACTGTTTTGTGCTCTCCTGACACAGAGCTGGTCAGAGATCTCACAAATTCCTATCACTGGGGTATCCCGGGAAGCGTCCTGAGCCCAGACATTTGTGCAGAACCCTTGCTTGAGGCCAAGCCATGTTTTTCAGAGGCAGGGCTCCACAGACACACACACACACACACACCCCCGCCCCCACCCCACTGGAGGAAGGTGGCTGACACAAAAGAAGGGGTCAGAGATGGGCAGGGTGGCTTTCTGCTGCTCAGGAATGACTAGACAAGGAGGGGGCACTGATCAAACCAAATGGCTGGGGTAGCTGTTAAAGATCCTCACGGTCCTCAGCATAACCGATAACCTTTCCTGCCTCCACTGTGCTGTGTTCCCTTATCCTAACTGACCAAATCTTGGTACACAATGCCCAGGGTGTCTCAGCGGCACAGAGTGGGCTATGCGAAGCTGATCTCTGAAAGTTGCTCCCCTTTGCTGGGAACTAAAGAAATGAAAGTTAAGGGTCTGATTTAAAAAACTTTCCAAGACCAGAAACAGAATTAAGGCAGCCAGCCTGCACCGAAGACATAGAAATAACAAGGCCTGGAAAGACACGAGCAGGCAGCTCCCAGCCACCTCCTTACACGTGGGTAGAATACTAAAAGCATACTGACTCCACTCACCCACTGCGTCTCAATAGCACATGAGCTCCCCAAACTCTGGGAGCCCCTCCAGGTCTCCTGTGCTGCAACAGGCTTGTCCTTGGTACTGGGATAGAGATGCTGATGTTGGTCGGCAGACACCTACCACAAGTGGAAGCAGCATGCTCTAGCACTGAGTGAGGGGACGGGGAAGGGAGCTGAGCGTCAGGCCTCTTGGTTCGATCCCTGGCTCTGCTGTTTTAACCCCTTCCCCAAACCTGTTACTCAGAGAGCTAACACCAAGACTCTCAAGTAGGTATTAAGATCTATAAATGTTCTCTAAGATGCGCAGCCGCAACATGCTACAGAATGGGGACATCTTAGATTCTTAAAGAAATCGCCGCTTAGACCAAGAGAAAGTGCAGGGCGTCTGTGCCCCCATGAAACAAAGCACCACAACTGTGCCCCTTTCACTCAGATTCTGTTTTCAAAAGACCCAATATTCAGTGTCCCAGGGAAAAAAGACACCGGGCCTATGGAACCGCACCCCCAGCTACGGGTGCCTGCACTGCCCACGGTGACACGGGAATCGGAGCCTGCCCAGCATTCCTGCTCTGAGGGCAAATGGAGGATTTGCCAGGAGCAGACCATCCCCGACTCTCCCTTGGACAGCAGAAAGCTATATGCATGGGATCCAGAGAAGAAAGGCCCTGCATTACTGAACAGCTGCCATGAGCCAGTGCAGAGTCTCTGCCTGCTAAGAAAGAGGAGCCCCCTAATTGTGTGAGAGAGTTAATGTGCATAGAGGCCAGCTCTTCCTATCCTGACTCAGGGTCTCTCTAAGGGTGCCTCAAAATCTGGCACAGCTGAGCTTGTGGGAGGCCCTGGGCAGGACCAGTGGCCCTGGCAGAGCTGGAGGTGGTGGGGGCTGTGACAGAACCATGCACGTGGGGAAGCCAGGACTGGAACAGCAGAGGGGCTGAAAGTCTAGAATTGAGAGACATCAGAAAAGCTGTGCGGGGAGCCCAGGAAGGCTGCATGTCAGGACTAAGGCATGTTAGCAGAGCTGGGTGCATGGAGGGGAAGCTTACACAGAGCCTGCCTGCACTCTCCTTGAATCCCTAGCTGCAGGCACAGGCTTGTCTTGAGTTCCTGGCTGCAGCCATGCTGTCTCTTCTGAAGTCCAGGCAGACTCGCCCTCCTGCTGGGCTTCATTTCAGAATCCAGGGTTGTCATTACAGGGGGAAAAAATAGCTGTTTGCTCACTCATCTGTGCACCAATTTTCCTCCAAACCTCCCAATCCTTTTCTCAGGGTGCTGCTCCTGAGGCCTATTAGACTCCACACACCTTTGTCTCTCTGCATAGATAGGCCCTGCGTGCGTCTGTTTGACACCAGAAACGTACAAGCCCTTATTACGGCCATCCCTCTGAGTGGCTCAAGGAGACTCCGCAAGTATGCAAGATCTTGTCCTTACAGATACTCCATCTCAGTCTTGGGCAAGGAGTGCTACCCGGGATGCCCTTTGGCCCCCCGTCCCTCCCATTCCTAGCTCAGACCCGAGAGCACTCCCTGGAACAGCGCCGCAAAGTGCCTGAATGTGCTATCTACACGGCACCATCCTCCCAGGTGTCTGACACGGCGGCACTGAGCGATGGCCAACACAAGGGCTGCCAGCTCAGCCCCTGGCAGGGAGGGCACATTCTTCTGATTCGGGTGCCTTGGATGGTGCTTTTTCTGGGGGATCTAGGACTCCAGGTTGTAGGCAGAGCTGTGGGTAGCGTTGAGGTGCATCGGCAGAGCTGTGGAGGATCCCAGGACTGGAACACAAAGGGGTATAACCAGACAGGAGTGAGCTAGATCAGTGCATGCTTGGGAGGGGAGGAAAGCTCGCGCACAGTCTGCCTTAGGCCAGTACTGCCCTTCAGAGACTCAGAGATGGGGCTGAGCTGCAGCAGGCTGCCAATGACACAGTGCGTGAGCCCCCGGAGCATAGCGCCGTGCCATCCGCTGCAGGGGCAGGGAGAGGGCACGTGCCACAGCCACCCCACTGGCATCTCTTGCTCACGGGCCTGAAGAGAAGAGTAAGTACCATTGCTACATATGGGCGCAGCTGCCTGGTTTGCTGCAGGCTCTGACCTTTCCTGTCACCAGTCCTCCAGGGAACAGGCAGCCTTTAGCGTGCCGCCGTCTGTCTCACATCACTTACACACAGCGAGCTAATTGGCCTCGATCTGCGACTAATGGAAGCGGAACCTGGAGCTGTGTCAGGCACCGAGTGTTCCTTCTGTCATCGCCTGCATGCGTCCTTCACTCCTTCGGCGTCACGCCTGACCCATGTAACGGGGAAGCCACAGTTCCATGCACATCCTAGAGCCAGAAGAGTCTCTGGTACCCTCAGGGAGCTCCTGCACCCCACAGAGCAGATGGAGTAGCCCTTGTGCACCATCAGCCTGGTTGGAGCGGCCCAGCATGAGAGTGAGTGAGGAGCAGGCCTGTCCTCTCCCTGCCCCCTGTGCAATGGCGCAGGATGATGTGCTCACTCATGCGCGTTGAGCAGAAAGAACATGAGCAGGATCCCAGAGACGGGAGAGGTTCTGGGAATATAACTAGTCCAGGCCTTGGGTAACTGCAAGGCCGGGGCAATAGGAACGGCCTGGCTGGATGAGGTCTAGAGCGGCCCGATAGAATCCCAGCCTCAGGGAAACTGACCATGCAGCTGCCAGGAGCTGTGTGCGGGAGCAGTAGTACGACTCTCTGCCATTGGAGCACGTCCACCAGCCAGCATCCTTCCCCCACAGCCATCTCAGGCGCTGACGCCTCCAGCTCAGGGCATGAAATTTGATTTGTGACGATCAGCTGGAGGTGAGGCAGGCTCAGAATTAACTTGACATGTTAATTTCATGTCCTTCTGGGTCTTTGCCCTGCAGAAAGGATTTCCTGGGGGAGGGATGTTAGCAGGGGAACACCATTCCCCGGAGCCAAGCCAATAGCATTCGCCAGAGCCCCGGCTCCCTTTACTCTGCCCCAGCAGGAGCACAGGTGAATAGCGCACTTCCCTGCAGGATTCGTTTCCCAGCTGCCAGTTCCATTTCCAAGAGTTCTGCTCAATGGGACCATTCCCATCAGAGACCACAGCTGGTCCAGACCCACTCCCACACACCCTCATTAGCTGCTCCCGACTTGCAAATGGTGCTGCGAGGTGCCCCATTTATATTCCTAACTAGGGACCCTGCTATTTGGAAGCCTGACCCCTGGGGAAAACGCAGCAACACCACTGGAAACATGACAAATTGGGATCCTTCTGGCCAGATGCCAAGTGCTAACATTAACTCACCTCTCATTTACCATCTGCCTTTGATGCCGCTCCCTGTCTCCCTTACAGACAGGGAGGGAGGGCTACCCGAGGCGCTCACGGGCCTGTGCATCTCCCTTTCACCCTGGCTGTCTTGGTGAACCACCTGCCACGGCAGCAGCGAGCGAGGCCCCAATTGCCTTCATAATGGACAAGTCCTACACATCATGAGTAAAGTTTACTACTCAGGTGGCCCCTGTGAAGCCAGAGAAATTGCCCAAATGGACCACGCTAGGCATCCATCTAGCCCAGTGTCCTGACTCAGTCAGTGCCCAGAGGAAGGTGAGGTAATCTCCTTCCCATAACTAGGACTCATGCTGATCTTAATAGTTATTAATTGGCTTAAGCCCTGAAGCAGGAATCCAAAATCTGTGTTAGCGTTAAATCAAAGCAAGGGTTAACCCCAACGTTCACACCCCAGTCTGTTGTGCACTTCCTTCCCCTTTTGGGTCCGAGAGCTCCTGCTGCTGATCTTCCTACGCACACTACCCAGTGTTCTAATTACTCCTCGGTTACTCTGGAATATGCCAGCGCTGGCAGACAGAGTCCTGAACTCCTTGAAGTTATTTTAGGACTTGTCAGGCCTGTGCCTGGGGAAGCAGGAGTTTTAAGAATCTGCCGCTTTTCCCTTGTCTTGCTACAAAAGCTAGGCAAAGGGTGAGTTATGGCGGGGCTGGATGAGCACATATTCTGATAAGGAAAAATAATAACTTGTCAAAGATATATAGGTTGTGTGTTTTCTTTCCAGACAGAATATATACTGGAATAATTCATCAACTTGCCTGGCACTGGTGGGGGAGGGGGGAATAGAATCATAATCAAAAGAAGCCAATGTAGAAAAACCCTTTTGCATTTAGTGCTGTTTTGCCCCATATCATTCTGCTCTGAATTGTGTTTATTAGGGTCTCTTCAGACTGTTCCTGTGGAGCTAGAAGGAGAGTAGCCAGATTGGCAGCCCCATTGACTGAAACCTGTTAGCTATCTGCAGAACAGGGACAGCTGGGAAGAGCCAGTAAAAACCTCCCCCACAGCTCTGCTGATATGCCTGACTCCTAATCAATCTGCGTGTCCCGCAGTACTCCAGTCATGGCACACGCTACACAGCTCTGCCAATGCGCCCCACTCCTGACCTGCAGGCCCCCTGCTATTCCAGTGCCCTGCTTCTGAGAGGCAGAGATTGCCATTGGGGTGGTCATATTGAGATGTGGTCAAATGTTCATTAAGGGGCATGCCCGAGGCCCCCATACACATTTTGTATCCAGTTCAAAGCCCGGTCGCCAGAGGAGAAGCGTCAGACAGTGCAGCCTGAGAAATAAAACTCCTCCTCCTTCCTCTGAAATAAGTAAATAAAAAGGCAGCTTTCTGGTCCTGCTGCCAGCTTCACCCAAAGCATGAACCAGCACAGCAATGATCTGGTCTTTCACAATGAAGGGCTCCACTCTCCACTGATGCCAGAAATCAAACTCAGTTCATTTTTTTCCTACTGATTTTTGTTGTTTTGCAAAAGAAAAAGCCAATCCTCCAGAGCAGGGACTGGGCATTTCCCATCAACACTCCAAACACAGCATCGCTGGTAGCGAGTTATGGTGGGGCTAGGTAACAGCAACTCTGACCGTGATCAAATGACCCACACCCAGGAAGACAATGGACTAGGGGCCCTGACCCTAGTGATCTCAGTACCTGGTAACGTTATTGGGTGGCACTAGATAGTGCTATTACAGACACTCTTATAAGTTCTGTTGAAGTGAATGTAAAACCAGATCATGGAGAAATGCTCATTGTTAGCTATGGCACACCCATCTCTTTGTACGTGGAGCCAAGTATAAGTATGTGCACTCACTGTGTCTCTGACTGGGTTCATTCCTCAAGTACAGAGGTGCTGCCTAAAGGATATACACACGTAAGCAGACAAAAGCATTTCACACACACCCTTCCTTCCTTCCCAGCTCATTTTGCCATATCATGACAACCCTGGGAATTTCTCTTCCCTACACAACTACTCTTCATTTTTTCCAATGTCTATCTTGGTTTTTACTCTATTTGTTGCATTTCTGTCACACAGAAAGCAGAATTCTCCACATAAGGTGTTTTTTTAAGAGTTACACCGGTCTGCTAGTAAAACATCAGATTTCAACACTGAGCTAAATGAAAACTGATGACACCGTGTGTTCAAATACCTTTGTTCCAGAAACTCTGCTGGGGCTCACTCTATCCAAGATAGAAAGGCAGCCACCTCTGGTGCATAATGTGGCAGCTGTTTAATAGAAGAGGAGAGCACTATGCAATGGGTTAGGAGAACTATCCCATATCTAATGGAATATGGGAGGGGGGGCAGGGTTAGGTTCACAACGTACAATTAGCCAAGTTAGAATTTGGCCAGGATTCCAGAGCTATGAACGCTCACTCCTGTGAAAAATGCAAGGTACTCAATAGTGACCCCTCTTTTGGTTCATCTGATGGACAATAACTCCAGCAGAACTTCCTTAGCACCAGACTCACCCCCTGCTGAACCACCCACACTACTTACTCCAGCATCTAAGTGTTCCTTGACTGTCTACCCTCCAACACACCTTAATTCTTGGCAGAAACCTGCCCCTGGACATAATACCCTGATGGAGATGTAACCAAAAGGAATGGAGCTGGCCAGAGCAATTAATTTTGCTTTAGAGAAAGAGAGAGACACACACACAAGGCTGTGTCAGCATTGTGGAAGAAAGCAAAAACTATGTTTCCTATTAAACAGCCTGCTACAAACCCCAAACAAGAATAAGGTCAGAAAGACACAAGTTGCAGAGGCTGCTTAGTCCCTTTCAGATGAATGATTACATGCAGCTGGGGTGGCAAGGTGTTCTTTCGTTTTTGTGTTTACCCCCATTAGCTGCTTGTGTCTCCAAATGCTTCCTCATCCATTTCCTCCCACTAGAATTAAAGGAGGAAAACAGTAATGAAGAATCAAGGGCAGAGCAGTCCATCAGTTTGAGCATCTCTGCTTTGGCGCATACTAATGCCATCTGCCGCTCCCTTGTGCCATCCACAGCCATGGAGAAGACACCAGTCTACGCTATCTAGTACAATGGGCTGGTTGGCCCAGCACAGTACAGGTCCTTGCTTCAAGAAACCTCATCTTCTCCCATGCACTGAAAGGTGGTGCGGGTTCCGAGTGCTGCAGGCATCTGGGAGTCTGTGAAAGGTGTGTTAAGAAGGGAGGCTGGGAAGGTCTCTGACACATGAGAACAGGAACCCAGGAGCCAAGCATCTGGCCCCAATTCAGCAAAGCACTTTAAGCACATTCTTAAGTTTCATCCATTGAGCAGCGGATAGTGCCAGGTTCATTTAGGGTCCCACAAGCACTGCGTGAGGTGAACAAGGTCCCCCAGGGATCTGTCCTGGGACCTGTGCTGTTCAACATATTTAATAATGATCTAGAAAAGGGGTGAACAGTGAAGTGGCAAAGTTTGCAGATAATAAAAAATTATTAAATTAAGGCAGACTGAGGAGTTACAGGGGGAATCTCACAAAACTGGGTGACTCAGCAACAAAATGGCAGATGAAATTCAGCATTGGTAAGTGTGAACTAATATGCATTGGAAAACATAATCCCAGCTACACGCATATGATGGGCTCTAAATTAGCTGTTACCGTTCAAAAAAGATCTTGGAGTCACCGTGGATAAGTTCTCTGAAAACTTCAGCTCAACAAGCAGCAAGAGTCAAAAAGTCCCTACCATTCTGTTAGTCTAGCAGGAAAGGGGTAGAGAATAAGACCGAAAAGATCATCCTGCCACTATATAAATCCATGGTGCGCCCATACCTTGAATACTGCATCCAGTTCTGGTCACCCCATCTCAGAAAAGGATATAATGGAACTGGAAAAGGTTCAGAGAAAGATGATCAAGGGTACAGAACAACTTCTGTACAAGGAGAGACTAAAGATAAGGGCTGTTCAGATCAATGGGGGAATATGATCGAGGTCTATAAAATCATGACTGGTGTAGAAAAAAAAAGTGTTATTTACTCTTTCCAACAATACAAAAACCAGGGGTCACCCAATGAAACTAACAGGCAGCAGGTTTATACAATCAAGAGGAAACACTTTTCCACACCATGCATAATTAACCTGTGGAACTCATTGCAATGGATGGGTTCAAAAAGAACTGGATACGTTCCTGGGGGATAGGCCCATCAATGGCTACTAGCGAAGACAGTCAGGGATGGAACTTCATGCTCAGAGCGGTCGCAAACCTTGGGCTGCCAGAAGGGGAAGACGGGGATGGCTCTCTCCAGACTTGCCCTGTTCTGTGCACTCTCCCTGAAGCAGGGACAGGATACTGGGCTAGATGGATCATTGATCTGTCCCAGTATGGCCATTCTTAAGGTTCTTAAAGATGCTGAGAGAGGAGGCTTCAGAGAAGGGGAGTTTCACTGGGGGTAGCTGTATTTACTTCAGTGCATAAGAAAGAGGAGACTCCTCCAAACAGAAGCTTTTGGAAGGCGAGTTCAGAGTGGGACATCCCAAGCAAATGCTGAGGTTAGTTATTGTTAAAGAACGGTGGCTCTTGGCAGTGCAGAGGTGAAAGTCACAGATATACATAAGACTCTCAGATGCGATGGTGATGGGCATATCAGGACCTAGATGTAACCACACAATGCAAGCATCTCATTGACCACTGTAGCCAATCACTAACTCCGCCTCACAGCCTCCCGGTATATATTCCATGCCTATCCCACAGGCTGGGCTTTCTCCCAACATTGCCACCTCTGGTGCAGAATGCAGCAGCTGCCTACCCAAGAATATGCATCCTTTTGATTAACACTAGGGGCAGGGACAGTGATATGGGCAAGATCCTTCCCTCTCAGCCTCTCTTTCTCCTCCCACCCCATTGTCTGTCATGTCTATTTAGACTATTCTCCAAAGGACAGGGGCTGTCTCTTGCTCAGTCTCTGTACAGCTCCCAGCACATTGGGGCCCTGATCTTGGGTATGGCAGCTAGGTACTACCATGCTAGAATTAATTAACAACAGATACAGGACAAGCACGTAGGCACCATTTAAAGACAAGCGGGTGACATTTTAGAGTGACCCCAGAATACCAAAGAGCATGAATTACCTTCACTGTGATAGACTTTTCCCATTTACTGTGGCCTGCATTCCTTCCTGGTGGGCTGCTTGCAGCTCAGCATTTGAACCCCTCTCCCTCATTCAAACAGGCTGATCATGTCTACTTTACACCAGGAACTCAGACCCCAGAGGGGGTTTGGCCAACCATTCTCTTGAGTGTCTGGGAGGCCCAGAAAACAAGGGAAAGGCCACAGACTGCTCTCCTGCCACCAGTGTGATACGCTTCACCAACAGGTAAAGCCCAAAGCCACTTCTATGACAAATGAGCCCAGCTGCAGAGCTGCCATCCTGGCTTTGTTTCCCTAGCAACTGAAGGCTGCGGGATACACACTTAATAGCAGAAGAGGCTGATGTAAATAAGATCCCTGGTAGTCTAGTTTAGCTCTGAACAGACTGAAGGCAAAAGGGCCTGCCCTCCAGAGACACGCTCAGCTTAAAAAGGAATAAAACCGCTGACCTGTGAAACAGACGGAGTAATATTTTGCCAGCGGTGTGCGCGTCTTTGCTTCCTGCATTTAAATCTTCCCCTGCCAAATGGAGAACTCAAATACCCACAGCACAAACATCTGGGAGTCACATTGCTTCTGGCGGATTGGTCTCTGCGTGATGGGATTCGTTTCCAATGAACACGTCTGGGCATTGGCTCAGCACCCTGGCCTGAAGGTTACTAAGCACCCTTCCAGGTCACGCAACCAAAGGCATCTGTCCTGCAGCCCCTCCAGTGATTCTTCCTTCTCTGCCCAGCTAGGTTGGTGCTTTGCCCTCTGAGTTAGCCTTGAGCCAATGCCCCAGCCAGATGAGAAGGGCTGCGCACACTGAGCTGCCTCCCACATGGAGGGGCCGCTCAGTGTGGCTGAGGGGAGGCGTGGGAGCTAAGGCTCAGTGTGGCTGCGGAGTTCTGGGCATGAAATCATCATCCATTAGGAAACTCCAACTAGTAGAGAACACTGCAGTGCATCTCCTCAGCAACACAGGCCATCACACCTGTCCTTAGCGTTCTACCTTGGCTTCCCACATGGAGGGGCAGCTCCCACACCTCTGCAATTCATCTCTTCCCCCCTGAGCAATACCTTCTGACCATCAACAGCCTATGTTGCAGACACGGCATGTTACATGGGGTGCACGACAGGGACCGTAAACACAGATGCAACCTTACGCAGCTAACACCCCCTCCACAGAGAAAAAGGGACATAGCCCAGGCCCCTGCCTTCCAATGGATGCAGCTGTCTAATTCAGCTGATTTGTGACTCTCTACTACACGGATAGTCCTCTATCCATCCCCTCCAATTCGCTCCCTGTCCCCCCACAAAGGAGACTTCAGCCTTTATCTGGAGAGCTGGAAAATATGCCCAAAGTTGAAAGCAGACTGTATTTTTCTGGTCCTGTGTCAGATCAGGAGAGCTGCTGGGAGGAGGCGGCCGCGGGAAGCTGATCTGCTAAAGCGAGACAAATGCTCTTGTCTGGCTCACCACAGCGTATTGCGTAACCCGTGTGTGCCTGAGACACTGCTGGGATGGAGCATCACATCCAGGAGATACGAGACGGTCAGTCTTTAGAGGCACAGCCATGGGCCAGAGAAAGTGGGAGGAGAGAGGAAAGGCTGAGCTAGGAAAGGCAGGCCAAGGAGTGGGAGGGAAGGAGGGAGGGGTTAGTTTGGTCATCTGTGGGAAAATGGGGTAGATGGGGAGGAGCGGCAGACACTAGGCTGCCCTTGCTCCCTGCTCAGGCCACTCAGCTCACACCCCAGGTGTTAATCACCAGCTTCATGTCTAAGGCCTGCTTCTCTCCCCTCTCCATCACAGCCTGGTCTCTGCCCCATCCCATCCCCTGCTCTCCTCACAGGTTGGACATGCCCTGGTGAGTGGTCCCCACAGCACAATGGGCTGTCTCCCCAGAGGTGCTATTTCCTCCCCAACAAGGTGGCCATGCTAGAGCTGCTCTCCAGCCCAGTCATGAGCCATCCTGAAAGAGCTGGGGTGGCTCCATGTGGAAAACACCCAGCAGCTCAAATGAAAACCTGGCTGCCGTGCTCATAGCACCGAAACCTGGTATTTCCAGTCTGTAGCTGAAGCTGGGAGCGGGAAGTGCAAGGTAGCCATGTGCATGAAGAACAATGGAGGAAAAGGCCCCAGCTAAGACATCTTACAGAATAGAACCCTTTACTTCCTGGACATGCAAGGGAGACCATTGCAAACCACACACTGAACACACAGACAGGCAGAGCAACACGTAGGGTGCATGTTAAATAAAAATCAAACCACCCCCTGGGGTCTCTTATGCCCTATAACACCCCACTCCTACCACAGACAGAAACTGACAGGGTAGGGCAGTTTTCTTCTCACCTCAGTGACTGGGAGTCAGATAGTAATTTGCCCCCCAGAAGGATTTCCCCCGTCCTTTTGCACTCAGAGAGCCACAGAGGGCAGCATCCATCTAGCCCTGCCAGGACTCCTCTGCCTCTCTCTAGGCAAGAGTTGCCTCGGTCCATTACACAGCTGCTTCTGCCTTTTGTAGCTCACAGGGAGGCAGGGAGCTATTTAAAGCGAAACCTTGGAAACATTAGAGACAGCAGAGAAGCCACCCCACCCCCATTACCTCACAGAGCATTTGCTACAAAGGCAATGCTGTTGAATGGGCAGATGTATTAGAAGAAAGTATCCCTGTTTATCCAAACTGGGCCTCCTGAGAGCGCTCTGGCTTTACCGTACCAAGCCATAAATCCAACTCAAATGTTACCCCTCCAGCAAGAGACTAAAAGGAAGCCTCTACTTAGACATTAGCACTCCCTGCTGAAATTCCCCACACCAGCCTCCTCTAAAGCTCTCCCCCCTTCACGCTCACCCAGCGGGGTTAACCTTTACTCTGAATATTTGCGGATTATTTCCTGATTGTGAACAATGCACCTCCTTCCATCATCTGCTCAGAGGGTCTGTTAGTTCCTGGAACATATGCAGAAATATATAGATCTGTACATTGGCAATTACCTGCTCCCAGAACTGGACACCTGCTAATTATTTTCAAACTGCCAGATGGTGCAGTCATAAAACTCTACCCCCATAACACACACACACACACAAAATGGCCAGATTTGCCTCATATGCGTGAAGGGATTAGAAATCAAGCTCCTTGCCAATTAATTAGCAATTACTTTGTTTGAAAAACATACCTACATTCTGGTAAATAAAAGTCACGGCATTCTGCAGCGATGTGCAACTGACATGGAGAGACAGCATTAGCTTTCCTCCCCATCTGATTAACAGCACATTGACGAGGTGCAGAATGCCCTGCGTGCCAGGGAAGCTATGCAAAGCGTTGGAGTTAGTGTCACCTCATCTGCCACTGACCTATATGACCTTGAGCAAGTCACCTCCCCTCTGTGTCTGTTTCCCCTCCCATGCTTTATCTGTCTTTTCTATTTAGATCGTCGTCATCTCTTCAAAGCAAAGCATCTTCAGAGCATCTCTTGTTAGGTGCTTGTACAGCACTTTGTGCAACAGCCCTCAGCTCTCACTTATACAGGTGCTACCACAAAACAACACAGAATTGGTCCACTGATCACAGCATATCCTGGAGCAGGCTCTTCTGACCCTGAGACACTTGGGTCTAAGAGTTGCTCCTGAAGATTTGAACTGTGGAGAAGGGATCCAGAGAAAGTACCACAGGACTTTTGGAGCCTGACAATATAAATTGGGATGTTTTTCTTTTACACATATAGGAGGAGTTGCATTTACTTTGTAAGTGCAACCGTTCCATCCGATTTCCCCAAAGCTCGGCTGAGAGTGGGGTCTGGGTGTGACTGTACCCCCGCCTAAATGGAATAATATACTGTGGACTATTGAAAACTGAACAGACCACAAACTACAGATGGAAGGGCTATTATTGGGGCTTCATTACAAAGAAGAATAAAAAGTGAGAGATTCAAAGAAACAGCCATTTGAGCAAAATACTCAACACAAATATCAAACAACTTGGTGCCCTGCTGTACAACGCGTCTAAGACTGTACACAAAATAAGCAGAGCTGGTGCAATTGAGAAAATTACATTTACAATGTGCCTCTGCTGTGTTTTTCCCACTTGAGGAGGTGAGTGGAATAAGCTGCAGGAAGACTGCAGGTTAAAAGTTGGTAAATTCCTTACCCTTACAAGGACCACAAAGCTGTAGAGTAGATTTATTAAATGATTTGTCAACCGACAAGCAAAAATATATTACCAATTTAGGACTGTGATTTGCCTGCAACTTTTTAATCCTTGAGTTGTTGTTGAATAGATTAAAGTGTCTGTTTTGATCCATGCATGTAGATGGAAACATAAATATAGCCGTCACTTATTCTTTCAGCACCATGGACAGCGATGTCATTGCCCATCACGGAGGCTTCCCAACTGCAGAAGAATAATGCATGTGAATGACCTTCTTGCCATTCAAATCCCACTGCATTTCAGCAAGGCTTTTTTTTTTTTTTTTGCTGCCTCTTTCAGATGGCTTTGTCCATCTAATATGACTGCTGCACATATGGAAACAGTAGCTCGGGGTGGGATAAAAGCTTTTCCCAGGGTTGAAAAGCATTTCAATTGAGAAACTGACAGGGATGCTTGGTTGAACGTGGGCACTCTCCGATGGTTGTTAGTCATTTATTGTGTAAATCTACAATAAAATTAGAACAGAATCTCCATCGTTCACGACAGTGCCTACCCATCCCAAAGTACCTGCATTAAAGTTTCAGCAACTGTAAAGAACTTAAAAAGAACAGGAGTACTTGTGGCACCTCAGAGACTAACAAATTTATTTGAGCATTTTTGCTATGATGTCCATCTCTTTGCATTTGGAAAGGAAGATGATGCCTGTCTGTATCTGTACAAGTCTTTTCATGAAGTTGATAGATTTCCACTCCATACGGCTAAATTCAGTGCCTTGCATAATGACAGGTTTCAGAGTACTCTGAAACCTGAAAAGAACTTGTGCTCAGTGGCCCAGATGCAAAATGGACACTTTACAGAACAGAAGAAAAATGGGCAAAAGGAAACTAAACCCAGAACAGAAAGACTGGTGAAAACCAAGCTGATCTTACCAGAATGGTGTGTGCCAAGCTGCGGATTCTCACCCTAAGATACCCTGCTAACTCTGAGAATGCTCCCCAAACAACTGTACAAGGATCCTGTAACTTGACAATCATACAAGTCTTCCAACAAAACCTAATACTTTGCACTTCAGTAACATTTTTAATCTTGGGGATCTGTGCACATTTCAAAATAATTAATTAAGGCTCACACAACACAATGGGGAAATAGCATACCTCTATCTTACAGAGGGACAAACTGAGGAACAGATATGTTAAGTGACAAGGCCAAGGTCACATAATGAGTCAGCAGTGGAGTCAGGAATAGAGCCCAGGAGTCCTGACACCCAACTGCCTGTTCTAACTAATAGACAACACTGGTCTCTTGTGGTTTTGTCTCTATATGTTCCAGAATGCTTGGTTCTCCCAAGCTCAGTGTTTCAAAGGGATTAGAGAGGCAGTCACCCCCTCCAGCTGTCTCCCAGGACTCTTACTCAACTGATCAAAGCCTGATGACCCGCTATGAGGATTAAATGCTTCACCAGAAGCCAGCAGAGTTGGTGATCAGTAATGCTATGTTCCAGAGTGCAAGGGAAAGGCACAATCCTAGGAGGCTGGGAGCAATGAGAATGATTGGTGGGGGGGGGGGGATTTGGACTGTAATCCTGTCTATTCTCGGTACACGCTTGGTTGATTACGTCATCCTTCGTCAACTGGCAGGCATCTAGGAGTGGACTTGATGCTTTTCAGCCTGTCAGAGCAAATCCTTCTCACATTAAGCCATCAAGCAGGGTTATTCCGGTGAAATTTCCCTTCACGCTGATGTACTGGGTTGCATTGCTGTTCTCGCAGGACCCTCAGCTGTTCCAGCTGCCCACCTCCCACTGCTGCGATGCGAGCATCTTTGGTACCACCTTCTGCAGGCTCAGCTGCCCCTGCCAAGGCAGCACACGATAACCTGACACACGGTTACATCAGCTGGGGACATGCCTGCATCAGACAGGGCAAGAGACTAGCCCACCGAACAGGCCTTTCATTCCCACTTCCCCCGCTTGCGTAGGGCAGCCCCTCGCCAAACGCATCCAAACCCTTTCAGATAGGTTCTAGCTGCAGAACAGCCACCACAACGGTGGCGCCGGAAGGACTGCTCCACCAGCTGGAGCGTTTGCTCGACTAAGACGTCGTCCATTGAGCACACGGATGGAATCAGAGTGGTCCCAGGGTTGGAAAAGCCCGTGTCCAACCGGGGTGGCTAATCCTGATTTTCTCCCCCCCACAGGGCACATGGACTTCAACAGGCCCAATGATCTGCAGCTATTTGATCATGGGGCTTCAGTTTGGCCCACTGCAGAGAGAAAGTCCAGAACCAGCTCCCAATTCAAGTGTGGCTGGGCTTTGGAGAGGTTCCCATCCAGGCTGAACTTTCCCACCCCACCCCAGCTCCGTTTAGTCATTCCTCCCTTATCCAGACCAGCAGACAACATGAGAACAGCTCCAGTATCTGGGCAGTTGAATAAGCAGGGAAGGGCTCAATGTATTTTATTTGTCCTCCAGCAGGGAGGACATGACCCTCCTTCCTGAGAGTCATGTGTTGTAGCTAATCCAGGCCAAGTTATGGAAGGCCTGACTGTCATTTAATTTTTTCCCCCTTGACCCTTTAACTCCGACAATCAAATAGCTGCTTCGATCACAAGGCTTTCAGCTTCACTGTACCATCGCAGCCATTCTTGAGGCCAAGACAGCTCACAATATCCCTGGACTGTGCTTCTCCTCCAGCCTCTCTGCCCACCTGCTTAGATCCTACTACTCAACCCAATCCCCTTCGGTATTCCATCAGGTCCCACTCCCCCTAATTCCTGGGTTTACAAAAACCACTGTGACTGCAGGAGTTATTGAAGGAGATCAGTATTTCCCACCTTCAAAGTGACAAGGTCTTCCCCACACCTCTGTCCTCTACAATTCACAGAGTAGCACCTCAACCTGGATACAGAGCAGCATGCTACTAACCCTGATCTCAGACAAAAGGCAGGCTCCAGGCCTTACTTTTATGTATGTCTTGAGCAGCCAGGACCAAACAGCTGTGAACAGTGGGATAAAGGTTCTAAACATCTCCAAAGTAATAGCAAAGGCAAATAAGATTTGTAGAAAATAGCTTAGAGCAGCATGATTTGTCATGCAATTAGCACTCAAACAATAGCCATAGAAATGTCAAGGTAACAGGGTGATACGTGGAATTACCCTGACATTTCATTTAGTGGAGATTTGTATGGACTTGCCAATGTTTTAATTATACCATAAAAGCCACTGGCTCTCAGCTGAAAGGCATCTTTCTTGTAGGGGGCGCTCCTGTTTGTAGGGGGCGCTCCTGTCTTTTAAAAAGAAACTCAGCAAATTTGAGCACCTGCTCCACAGGACTCCATGCACAAGACTTCATGTCCCAACTCATGTGGATCCCCCCACTGCTAGTCAGCAGTGAGTGGCCTTAACATGACACGGTCACCTGGTATCATGGTAGAAGTCTGTGGGGCATCTTTCACCCTGCCCACTGCATGTCTATTGCAATCCTTAGTTCTCACCCACAGCTGTTCCAGTGCCACTGGACTGTCCTACTCTAGCACCAGCCAGTCCCGAGCTGCCCCCACACCGCTCCACAGATGCACCTCTGTCCTCACATGCATCTCCCCCCGGGGGAGAGGGGTATGTATTTCAAGGCTGGGTTTAGGTATAAGGACATCTGTCCTCCCTGCTACCAAGAGATGAGGCTCATTATTATTTAGCTGGGGGCCAGCAGTGGGCATGGCCCTTCCCAAACTGGCATGAAGATGAGGTCCCTGTCCTGAAGCACATACAATCTATATGGTGGATGTCTCCCTAGATGTCCCTCCCCACCCAAGTGATTATTATCCTGCAATGACAAAATCCCAGAGTCTCCTCCTGCACCAGTCAGCAGAGATCAATGTTCGGGGTAATTTTATGCTTCAGAAACATGAAGCATAATTCCATTTGGAATGGCAACAAATGAATCTCTACTTGCTCCCCTCACATTCTTTTCCTCTCTCCAGCCCTCATTTGATACCACTCCATGTGGCCACATCAAATACTCTGTGAATATTTTAGCTCCTGTAAAATATTTATTTTATAATGCAAGGAAGGAAGTTAGTGGCTTCCAGTTCATGTAAACATATGCCTTTTAACAGTGGCATTCCCAGTGCCAGTCGCAAGGCTAGGAAGAGATTGTGCTATTGTTGTACCCTTAGGTATTCTAAACAAGATGGCAACTGCTCTGCAGCCGCCTACTTAAAACAAGTTGTACAGCAGAGAACAGTCCCTCAGCAAATGATGGGGGTAGGGGCAGTCTGAGAACCTGCGTCACTGACAGCTACCCAAGAGATGGAGACATTGTTCCCCAAATCTCACAGGGAAAAGAGGGGGGCCACAATTTAAAAAAAAAATTACTTCCTTGCAATTTCACTTAAAGAACAAAACTGCTGCTTCCGTGTGTAAATAAAAGCCATCACTCTCGGAGGCAGAAAAAACTGCTGCTTTGGAGTCCGATCAGGCTTGTTCTGCAGCATTTGCTCCTGTTGTCCTACTTCTTCAAGGACCCAGGCCCTGATGCAGCCATGTGAAAATAGCCTTCCCTGCTCCCTGGCTCAGCCCTGCCCCACAGCATCACCAGATTGCCTCTGATCTCCTCCCCCACCCCCACCCCTCTCCAACTGTGCTCAGGAGTTATTGCTCCCAGATGATTTCCCTACAGCACTTCAGCAATATGAAATCTCATCTAAACTGGAAGGATGCTGATGGGTTAACCTCCAAGGAGTGGTATACCAGATTGGTGTCACTGGGTAGATGATGCTTGAAGGCGAAGGTGTTTAACAGAGTCTTTGGGTGCTGCATTTCAGTCCCAGCAGTTCCCTGGAGGGCAGGGTGAGTGGGTAGAGCAGGCTGGAACATTTTGGGTGACTTACACTGTTCTATTGAGCCCAAACCATTTTACCAGGGATGCACCAACTGCAAGGAAGTTTTCAAGAAAGGGTTGGGAGGTCCAGGGAGGACTCTGCTCCATCCCAGAGAAACTAATCTGGAGCCTGACCTTTCCAATCTGCAAACAGAAACCTTGGTCCCATTCTGTTTCATGAAAAGTTGGGGGGGGGGGGAGAAGAGGGTTTGAGGGATAAATGTTCCTGCCCCTCCCCTAGGCCAGCTGTCTCCCCTGGGACCCACAGTCGCTGGAAGAGCACAGCTGTTCCTTCCTGCTCCCCAGCACCCAGCCTGATCTCATGCATGTGGTGGCCACTCCAGCCCCTCCTTAGAGTCCCACTCTCGCCTTCACCACCCCCCATGAATGCAGAAACATAGCCAAGTCCCCTCTTCCCCCTGCTTCACAAGATATTGGTGGGCAAAAACACTGAGGGTGAAAACATACATCTTCCCCCCCAGTATTTCCATTGCAAGGCCACTAGTCCCTCTGGTTTCCCCAGTCACTGCAGTAAGCCAGCATCCCAGGTGAGAGGACTCAACCTGCTCCAAAAAGGCAGGCTACTATTTGCTCAGAGCCAGAGGTGCTCCATGCCGGATATCATTCACCACAGGGAAGGTCTAACACGGTGATCTGGTGTGGCAGGAGTGTGGGGCAGATGGCAAAACAAACCACTGGCTCACAGTTCAGAGGGACAATTCTTTGGCTCCAATACAAGCAGGCAATAGGCTCCTGTGGGATCAGACCACTGCTCTGATCCCATACAGCAACTTCCATTAAACGGAGCTGAACCAAAGCACTCGCAGCCTGGAGCTGCTGCCGTTTCCCGTCGCCTGTTGGAAATGCTGTTGCAATAGCTGGGTGCCTGGCAAGAGAGGCTCCAGCTGGTCTTTATGAAAGATGCTAATAATCAGCCATTTACTTTTTGGCCCCGCTAAACACACACAAGTATTTCTGCAGCATATCTCCCTCCTGCAGGTATGGGAGGTAGAAAGACCCCACAGTGACCTCTACGTTTTCCTGAGTAAAGCTAGGAGATAAACTTGCCAAAACAATCCAGCTCTGTTTATCCTATTCTCTTTAATCCTTTAATCAGCGCTGCTAATTAATTATTAGTCTGCTCACCATGCTGAGATCCTGCTCAAATGCTCATGTTCCGGCCTCGCCAAGCTATCAGACAGTTTCATCCTCGTGGTTTCTAGGTAGCTCTTTGGGAATTACAGCAACACTTACAGCCTTTGGCCCTCGCACCTGGCACCACTTCGCACGAGCATTATCGGGGACCAGAAACTCCCAATGACAGCAGGAATCTGTGAGCAGTTAAAAAACCCGGGTCTGTGCCAGGCCCCTGGATGCTTTTCAAAAAGGAGTTGTAGCGAGTAACAAATGGATCCTCCGGGAGGCCCAGGTCACGAGCAGCAAAGCCATTTTGTCAGAGGGTGCCAGTCCCTGGAAGGAAACTATTGTGACAGACAGGGAAGGCAAGTAAGATATTAGACATAAGGGGTGACCCCTCCTCTTCCACTTTTACATGGGACACACCTGCCATGAGGAGATGGATTAACTCTAACCCTTCCTTGGGTAGAAGGCATGGACTCCATTTCTGGGCTGCCTCTCCCCATCTTTCCTTGCCTTCCCTTAGGCCTCACACCACCTAGCCACCGGGGCAGGATGTCAGCTTTAGCCAAAGCAAAAACTGTTTGGAGTGCCCTAACTGGCCATTGGGTGTCAGTCTTGCTCCATAGGAAAAGAGATCTCCAGGGGAACTGGAAGAATCTGGGGATGGGATCATAGAGCCCTTAACCTCTAGGTCACTGGCTTGAATCCAGCCCTGGCTGGCCAAGGCTATAAGCCATTAACTGTCTAATGGCTGGAAGGAGTGTCCCTATCCCACCTCCCCAGCTGGATCGATTTGGTAACAATGAATGCAGCAGTGGTTCTGGCCTGCGGCTCAGGTGAAGCAGACGCGGCCAGGCAGGGAATAGAGCTGGGTGAAATGTTGTACAGAAAGAAATTGTTCATCTAAAATTGGCTCCTTCCCCTCCCCGTCATGAGAATATTTGTGAGGAATTTTCCCCCTGCTTTTTTGACAAAGCTAGAAAATGAAAAATGGGGGTGTGTTTTCAGTCCATCATTTTCCTTTCCTGCCCCTACCCTTGTTCAGTGGTCAAATGGGACAAAGGAAAGAGGGAGGGGGAAAAGCAAAAGCATTTCTGAACATTGCAAGGTGGAGGAAAGCTTTGAAATAAAAAGCAAGACGGCCCTGTTCTGAAGCCTGCAGCATGGCAAAGACAGAGGTTATCTAGAGTTCTAGGCGGGATTGAGCTTTGGCCCTCTAGGACTCCATGGGGACCACAAGCCATGCACATGGCACCAACGTCTATGCTCGCTGCTATATGCAGGCCTGGCCTCTGCCTCTTGGAATAGATCCCTCTGGATGTCAGCCTAAAAACCATGCCTGTTCTGCATCTCTTTCCCAGGAGCCGTCTCAGCTGATAAGAGCCCTACGTGGTTCCAGTCCTGATTCGGGGTGTGCCCGAATGAGGATAGTTCACATTTCACCTCCCAAAGCCCCAGTACAATCTATATCCTCCTGGCTGCACTGAGCTGCAGCCATCTCTGGGGTGAGAGGCCCTTTGGAGCAATGCGGGGCAAATGGCTAAGGGTACCGAGGCAAAGCCCAGGGCCTATTAAAAGAGAGCCATCGGCTGTTGAATGTACCAGCACAGCAGAATCTCATGCCTGTGAAGTGGTCCCTTTTGGGGAAGTCAGTCACTTTGCCTGCCCACCCCAAGCAGAGCAGTGGGGCACCATTCACGCATGTGCATGAAGTGACTAGAGATCTCTGGTCCTGCAGAAATTCCAAGGAGTTCTAGCTGCTTAGGAAACAGATTGTTCTCATCACCTTTACATAGTGCTGAGCCACTGGTTTATGTCTAATGCCTGGATCCTATAAAACCAGTGATCAAGTCTCAAGGCTTAGATGATCCCATTACCAAAGCCTAGATAGACAGGGGCTTATTCCCTATCTAACCAGGTATCACTTACAGCTCCAGGATGAAAACTCTCGGTCGCAACTCTGCTCCTCTGACACAAGGAGACAGACCTTTCTTCAGGACCAGCCAGAGACTACAGAACAAACTCCCCCAGAAACCAAGGACTCTCACAAACCTCCCTGCTTCCACGCCAAGTGCAAGGTGCATTTATCTGACCTAGTCATCTCTAGCATAGATACATAGTGATGAGTATATTTTAAAAAGACAAAAAACCCTAAAACTGTCCCAAAACAAAATTCTCCACTGCACGCAGAGAGAACAAATGTGTGAAAGATGTGTAATTGCATGGCCTAATCCATGGCTGGGTGGTGCTTAGATACCACCGTGATGAGCATGACATAAGAACCTATATGGAATAGAAACCTAATTATGAGAGGGGCTTTGTGTCTCCCCTAACTTAAATCATTGGGCCCTGAGCCTCCTGTTCCATAGGGGTCAGTCCTTGGATCAGGACACAGTACTAATTCCTGGTAGGTGACAGAGCACAGTTCAACTTCACAATTCAACTTAATTTAGTCCTCACCTTTCCCCTCTGAAATAAGTAGGTGAGGGTCAATACAGACAATCCTTAACGTTACAACGTTTGACTTACGATAAACAGTTTCTGAACTGACACCCTGATTCGACTTACAACAATTGGTTTCGACTTTACAACACTCGGTCCTGCAATGGAGTGGATTGCAGTTCTGAGTTACAATGTTTTGACTTACGACACAATTTTCAGGAACCAATTGTGTTGTAAGTCCAAGGACTGCCTGTATCCCCATTGTACAGAAGGGGAAGCTGGGTCAATCCCTAAGAGACTCAACGTTAGAGCCGAGATTAGAGCTCAGAGGCCACTAGGGCCTTGCCTCTCACATGGGCCCCGAGGAAGATGCTAGTCAATCTAGCTGAATCCCATCCAGGCTGCTGTATCAGCACTCCGTTCTTGGGGAAGCATGCCTGGCCTCCTGACCTTGAGTCAGTCTCCAGTCAACAGGAGATGAATTGAAGCCCGCCATTAAAATGTCACTGAGAAAATTAAGTTAAGGTAAACCACCTCGATGCATCAAAAGCAAAGGCAATCAGTCCTAGGCATGTCCCCCTAGGAAATTATGTAGAGTAATTAATCAAAAAGCTAATGAGAAATGTGTTTTCTTTCCCAGCCTAACACCACATCATATTCTTATTAGCCAAGGTTATTACAATAGTAATCATGCATGCTCTGAGTTCAAAATGGGTTTTTTTGCTCCACTGCCACCAATTTAGAAACCCATTAATGGAAAAGATAAACCCGGCTACACAAATCAGCCCTTTGTGTTTATTCACCTGTTATGTGATAATCGCTGCCTGTGACCTACAATCAGCTAACATATTTTGGCTATTATCTAATTATAGGCTAACCTTCTGTCCTGGCCACCAACCTCACCCTGAAGCCTTCTTCCCTTTTAAAAACAAACTGCCCCAAGTGTAGAGCAGCTGGTGCTAGGGGAAAAATCTTAGAATCATAGGACTAGAAGGGACCTTGAAATGTCATCTAGTCCAGTCCCCTGCACTCATGGCAGGACTAAGTATTATCTAGACCATCCCTGACAGGTGTTTGTCTAACCTGCTCTTAAAAATCCCCAGTGATGGAGATTCCACAACCTCCCAAGGCAATTTATTCCAGTGCTTAATCACCCTGACAGTTAGGAAGTTTTTCCTAATGTCCAGCCTAAACCTCCTTGGCCACAATTTAAGTCCGTTGTTTTGTATCCTATCCTCAGAGGATAACAACAATAATTTTTCTCCCTCCTCCTTGTAACAACCTTTTACATACTTGACTGTTATGTCCCCTCTCAGTCTTCTCTTCTCCAGACTAAACAAACCCCAATTTTTTCAATCTTCCCTCATAGGTCATGTTTTCTAGACCTTTAATCATTTTTGTTGCTCTTCTCTGGACTCTCTCCAATTTGTCCCGGTGGCAGCTTAGCAGCCCTGCAGACGAGAATGCTTTGGTCAGCCTCAGAACGGGCACAGCATGGTTCCCTCAGGCTGCCCTGCTAACGGGCCTCAACCCTGCCGGGAAGGGTTCAGCCTCAGCTTCCATTGCTCATTCAGCCCTTGGGCTTTCTGCCTGAAAAGGAGCCAGTTATGAGGTACACAGTTGATCTCGGTGCACACGTGGTTGTGAGGGGCACCTGGGGCTCTCCCCATGGCACACAGTTTACTCTCCTGAGAGAGGTGCTTTGGTCTAACTAGCGTCTTTGGGCTGAGTGTGGTGGTATCAGAGAAAGGCTGGTGGCCTGTGAAACCCGGAGGGTCCAACTATATCATCTCATGGTCCCTTCTGGCCTTAAACTGGTTGGAATTTCTTTGTTCAGAGCTGCATTGAGAAGCACCAAGTTCACTTCACTCCAGCCACTGAGGAGCTAACAGTCAGTCACTACTGGCTTGGATCTGAACCCGTGAGCTGGCGGTACAAGGGCTCTCTGGCCCCTCTCATCAGTCCCCTGAGCTGTGCAGGTGACAGAATATTTCCCTAGCAACGTTCGCTCAGGTCACTGTTCATTCCGGGAGCTTTGCAGAATGCATGCTATTACCGCCACACTGCACCCCTGTCCTTGCGGTAAGAAGGGTGGAAAGGAGGGTGCGCACTGACCCTGCCATGGCTGCTTTCCTGTCAGTGTCCTTTCTGCATTGCTACTGAAAAGTGCCCGGAGGGTGGAGACCTAGGCATTAACCCAAGGCAGTGACTCCGCTGCCCCATAGCGCACAACAAATCAGCACCACCCCCAAATACTGACTTTGTGATGTCAGTGCCTTGGGGCAGGGGCTGGCACTAACTTTGTTTTTAATACACCTGGCACCTTGGGGTCTACGCCTGGTTACCTTCTAGGTGCTACCCCACTGCAAATGTTACATAAGAGTATTCAAGCCCCTGGCCACGTCCAGACAGATGGTAGCAGAGTGACTGCTGCTGGTGCTTTACTGCCAGCTGCCATGCTGTGAATGGAAGTGGTGCCCGCTGAAGCCCCTTTGTGGCCCCCTGCTTCACTGGTGAGATGGTCTTTCAAATGGCAATGAGGGTGCAGCCCCATCTCAGCTGTAGAACCTGTGATGCTCGCCTCCTAGCCACACGTCAGCTTTCTCTGTACAAGTGCATGTGCTAAAGGCAGCTTCTTGACAGGACAGAGCATCCCCAGTTGGGAGATGGCTAACGAACTGCATGCAGCTAGTTTGTGGAGAGTTTTCCCCTCCCATCAGGGTTGGGTTGTTTGTGTTAATTGGCTCTCTCCACAGAAATCCCTTCCCAAGGGGTGGAGAAGACTTGCTGCTCCTCCCTCACAACCTGTTCTGACCAACCTAGGGCCCATGTAGCTCTGTCAGCAAAGCTGACCCTCAGCATCTCCCCCAGCTCCAGCCCCAGAGCTGATCAAGGGCCGTGTCCGCGAAGATGGCCTGGCACCAAGACGCTAGGATGCCTGTTGCACCCAAGAGCAGCATCTGGAACCTCTCCCTTCTAATTCTTGTTTCCTCCTTTGGCCTTTTGAAGAATTCCAGACAGCAACTGGGCCAATGGACCAGTGCTGCTAACATCCCCGCTCAGACACTCTGCCTCCTGAGAAGGGGGAATGGCCCTGGGGGAGCTCTGCTTTTACCCAGCTCCTTGCTGACCCCTTGCACAGAGCCCTTGTGTCATGTGTGATCCCTGGTACCTGGGAAAACATCTGGATGAGTCAGGCAGGCTCACCCCATGGGGTAGCACCAGGGGAGGCCAGTACTGTGGTCCAATCACCCTATGCCTGAGGCAGTGTGCATTTCTTCTCCACAGCAATACAACTGGACCACTGACCGGCCTGCATTCTGCCTCTGCTGCCCGTAACTCCCCCTGGTTAGACATTGGCGGGTGGTGGTGGTCAAGGACTCTCCTCCAGGGGACTGAGTCATCTATCTGCCTCCCTGACCGGGAAAACCGAGAAGTCTGCTGCTTGCCGGGGGCTAAGATTTGCGATGTGACAGAGAGACTGCCGAGACTCATCAAGCCCTTGGATCGCTACCCCTTTCTGCTTCTCCACGTGGGCACCAATGATACTGCCAAGAATGACCTTGAGCAGATCACTGCAGACTACGTGGCTCTGGGAAGAAGGATAAAGGAGTTTGAGGCGCAAGTGGTGTTCTTGTCCATCCTCCCCGTGGAAGGAAAAGGCCTGGGTAGGGACCGTCGAATCATGGAAGTCAACGAATGGCTACGCAGGTGGTGTCGGAGAGAAGGCTTTGGATTCTTTGACCATGGGATGGTGTTCCATGAAGGAGGAGTGCTGGGCAGAGATGGGCTCCATCTTACGAAGAGAGGGAAGAGCATCTTTGCAAGCAGGCTGGCTAATCTAGTGAGGAGGGCTTTAAACTAGGTTCACCAGGGGAAGGAGACCAAAGCCCTGAGGTAAGTGGGATACCAGGAGGAAGCACAGGCAGGAATGTCTGTGAGGGGAGGGCTCCTGCCTCATACTGAGAATGAGGGGCGATCAGCAGGTTATCTCAAGTGCTTATATACGAATGCACAAAGCCTTGGAAACAAGCAGGGAGAACTGGAGGTCCTGGTGATGTCAAGGAATTATGACGTGATTGGAATAACAGAGACTTGGTGGGATAACTCACATGACTGGAGTACTGTCATGGATGGTTATAAACTGTTCAGGAAGGACAGGCAGGGCAGAAAAGGTGGGGGAGTAGCACTGTATGTAAGGGAGCAGTATGACTGCTCAGAGCTCCGGTACGAAACTGCAGAAAAAGCTGAGTGTCTCTGGATTAAGTTTAGAAGTGTGAGCAACAGGAGTGATGTAGTGGTGGGAGTCTGCTATAGACCACCGGACCAGGGGGATGAGGCTTTCTTCTGGCAGCTCGCGGAAGCTACTAGATCGCACGCCCTGGTTCTCATGGGTGACTTTAATTTTCCTGATATCTGCTGGGAGAGCAATACAGCGGTGCACAGACAATCCAGGAAGTTTTTGGAAAGCGTAGGGGACAATTTTCTGGTGCAAGTGCTAGAGGAGCCAACTGGGGGGGAGCTTTTCTTGACCTGCTGCTCACAAACCGGGAAGAATTAGTAGGGGAAGCAAAAGTGGATGGGAATCTGGGAGGCAGTGACCATGAGTTGGTTGAGTTCAGGATCCTGACACAGGGAAGAAAGGTAAGCAGCAGGATACGGACCTTGGACTTCAGGAAAGCAGACTTCGACTCCCTCAGGGAACGGATGGGTAGGATCCCCTGGGGGACTAACATGAAGGGGAAAGGAGTCCAGGAGAGCTGGCTGTGTTTCAAAGAATCCCTGTTGAGGTTACAGGGACAAACCATCCCGCTGAGTTGAAAGAACAGTAAATATGGCAGGCGACCAGCTTGGCTTAACGGTGAAATCCTAGCAGATCTTAAACATAAAAAAGAAGCTTACAAGAAGAAGTGGAAGGTTGGACATATGGCCAGGGAAGAGTATAAAAATACTGCTTGGGCATGTAGGAATGAAATCAGGAGGGCCAAATCGCACCTGGAGCTGCAGCTAGCAAGAGATGTCAAGAGTAACAAGAAGGGTTTCTTCAGGTATGTTGGCAACAAGAAGAAAGCCAAGGAAAGTGTGGGCCCCTTAATGAATGAGGGAGGCAACCTAGTGACAGAGGATGTAGAAAAAGCTAATGTACTCAATGCTTTTTTTGCCTCTGTCTTCACTAACAAGGTCAGCTCCCGGACTGCTGCGCTGGGCATCACAACATGGGGAACAGATGGCCAGCCCTCTGTGGAGAAAGAGGTGATTAGGGACTATTTAGAAAAGCTGGACGTGCACAAGTCCATGGGGCCGGACGAGTTGCATCAGAGAGTGCTAAAGGAATTGGCGGCTGTGATTGCAGAGCCATTGGCCATTATCTTTGAAAACTCGTGGCAAACAGGGGAAATCCCAGATGACTGGAAAAAGGCTAATGTGGTGCCAATCTTTAAAAAAGGGAAGAAGGAGGATCCTGGGAACTACAGGCCAGTCAGCCTCACCTCAGTCCCCAGAAAAATCATGGAGCAGGTCCTCAAGGAATCAATCCTGAAGCACTTGCATGAGAGGAAAGTGATCAGGAACAGTCAGCATGGATTCACCAAGGGAAGGTCATGCCTGACTAATCTAATCGCCTTCTATGATGAGATTACTGGTTCTGTGGATGAAGGGAAAGCAGTGGATGTATTGTTCCTTGACTTTAGCAAAGCTTTTGACACGGTCTCCCACAGTATTCTTGTCAGCAAGTTAAAGAAGTATGGGCTGGATGAATGCACTATAAGGTGCGTAGAAAGTTGGCTAGATTGTCAGGCTCAACGGGTAGTGATCAATGGCTCCATGTCTAGTTGGCAGCCGGTGTCAAGTGGAGCGCCCCAGGGGTCGGTCCTGGGGCCGGTTTTGTTCAATATCTTCATAAATGATCTGGAGGATGGTGTGGATTGCACTCTCAGCAAATTTGCGGATGATACTAAACTGAGAGGAGTGGTAGATACGCTGGAGGGTAGGGATAGGATACAGAGGGACCTAGACAAATTGGAGGATTGGGCCAAAAGAAATCTGATGAGGATCAATAAGGATAAGTGCAGGGTCCTGCACTTAGGACAGAAGAACCCAATGCACAGTTACAGTCTAGGGACCGAATGGCTAGGCAGCAGTTCTGTGGAAAAGGACCTAGGGGTGACAGTGGACGAGAAGCTGGATATGAGTCAGCAGTGTGCCCTCGTTGGCAAGAAGGCCAATGGCATTTTGGGATGTACAAGTAGGGGCATAGCGAGCAGATCGAGGGACGTGATCGTCCCCCTCTATTCGACATTGATGAGGCCTCATCTGGAGTACTGTGTCCAGTTTTGGGCCCCACACTACAAGAAGGATGTGGATAAATTGGAGAGAGTCCAGCGAAGGGCAACAAAAATGATTAGGAGTCTGAACACATGACTTATGAGGAGAGGCTGAGGGAACTGGGATTGTTTAGTCTGCAGAAAAGAAGAATGAGGGGAGATTTGATAGCTGCTTTCAACTACCTGAGAGGTGGTTCCAGAGAGGATGGTTCTAGGCTATTCTCAGTGGTAGAAGAGGACAGGACAAGGAGTAATGGTCTCAAGTTGCAGTGGGGGAGGTTTAGGTTGGATATTAGGAAAACTTTACTAGGAGGGTGGTGAAACACTGGAATGTGTTACCTAGGGAGGTGGTAGAATCTCCTTCCTTAGAAGTCTTTACGGTCAGGCTTGACAAAGCCCTGGCTGGGATGGATTTAATTGGGGATTGGTCCTGCTTTGAGCAGGGGGTTGGACTAGATGACCTCCTGAGGTCCCTTCCAACCCTGATATTCTATGATTGCCAGCATTAGCCAACAGACAGCCAAGGGTTGGCTTCCACCCATCATGGTCACTCCTCTTACGCACTCATGGCTCTCAGGTCTCCGCTGATTGCTCTGATGGCTACTTCATTCATTCAGAGCAGTGACACAAAGAGTGGCCGTGCCCATTTCATCAGCTCCACCTCCATCCTGCAGCCTCAACCCTCCGATGGTTCATGGGCTTGCTGCTTCCTGCAAAGCTGACGTGATGGAAGAGAAGCAGGCGCTGATTAAAAGAATTCAGCCACCTCAGGTACTTGCATTTCAGCTCTGATGTCCTGGGTTCAGCCACAAGTGAAATGAGTGTGATGGGTCTCAACCCCATCCACCGTTCCAAGAGGCAAACTCTATCCTAGAACACTGGGCACAATTGAGTTGCACCAGGAGAGCTGGGTTGGGTTGGAAACCCAGCACTAGAATTGCAGGATGGCTGCAGGTCAGCACTGAGGTGTGCATTGGCAGAGCTATTGAGAGAAGGGAGCTCAGACTGTGGGTCAGCACAGAGGTGCACTGTCAGAGCCTTGGGGCCCGTTCCTGCTGCAGGGGACATGAAGGATTTTCACAAAGCTCCCCTTCACTCACAAACCAGCAACAATCCCCGACAGCCAGGAGCTGGGGCTCTCGTGAACTGCAGCACGTGACCAGTCAGCAGCGACCAGGAGAGGTGGTGGGGCGAATGGAGCTTGACATTAATTAGGCCGGATGTCCAGAAAAATAACCCGGCTCGGTGAAAGTTGCCAGACCTCTGTGCTTCCCAAGGCCTGTAAAGGTGCCAGGACTGTGATAGCTCCTTCTGCAGGAGACCTCTCTCAATTTAGAGCTGCCTGGTACTGGCTTCTCTACTCACAGCCAGTAATCTGCTCCTCAGCTCCGGCACTCCTGAATATCACTGCTCCAAGAGGAGCATCCCAGCTCCCCGTGACAGGGCGCCACAAGCCTGCGTGCCAGGGAGAGGCAGGGCCAGGGAGAGACTGTTCACCAGAGATAAGGGCTGAGCTGATCAGCCTGGCGAGCGGCTATCCAAACTGCCTGCGAGTGATGCTGCAAGCAGGGCTTTTGCTTCTAACCGATAGATAAAAGTTTCTTTTGCTGCATTTTTATAAGGAAGCAGCAGCAGCATCCAGTTCCTAGCAGTCAGCCTTGCTGCTTGTGAGTGGACAAGGGGCACAGAGCCAGAGTTTGGAGCAAGCAGAGGACAGGAGCAATGTGAAAATATAGAACAGTGCCGGATTCCTGCCCTGCAAGGGACTGAGATATCCTGACTGGCCTGGGACAGGATTCACCTGTCTGGACAGAACGGTCACTGTAAAAACCATATGAAATGTAATACCTACCCCCTTCACCTTACACATGAGCGTGCATACACACACACCCCCCTACCTAGGTGGTTGCTGCCTGTGACTCCAGTTAGGAAGCCTGTAAAATCTCTCCAGTGTTTGTGGCTGTGACTTTGAGGTGTACATTAACAAGAACTGACAATGCTTGGGACACGCCATGAGAAGCCCAAAGGCAGGGGCGACACGACACGCTCTGTGCTATCCCTTTGACTGCTCAGCGCTCAGATTTGCCTCCCAACAGCAGGGTGGGGCTGCTAAACAGGGGCCAGAAGCATTTGCGGTCCGAGGCCCACAGCAGGAGAGAGGGCGAGGATTAGAGGCTGCGAGTCTGCCCTGAGGCGAGGTACAACGTAAAGCCAGCAAAGGGAAGTGGGTTCTCCTCTGGGCTGCTAGGTCATTTAGGTGCCCACTTGAAGGCTGGCACTTGGCCGGTCTATCCCTCCTGCAGGGGCCACAGACAGCCCAGCAGTCAGACCCACCGTTCACAGGTGAGCATAGCTGGGCCGGATGCCTCTTGGGTCCTCGCTTGCAGCGAGACGGGGGGGAGCTCAGGAGGGCAGCTCAAATTCATGAAGGCTGGTCGGAAAATTTCCCTCTGTTTTTCCAATGGAAATTTTCACAAAAGTTTTTCCTCCCTGTTTTTCGACCAGCTCTAAAATAATGCACCGGCAGCCTGGCTTTGTGGTTAAGGGACAGGCCTGGACATCAGGGCTCCTGGGCTCTAATTCTGGTTCTGCCACTGACTCACTGCATAACCTTGGGCAAGTCACTTTGGCTTCCCATATCTTCTCACAAGGCTTTGAGCCAAAACCAGGGGGAGGGGAAAGGAACCTTCCAGGTTTTGATCTGACCTGCAACCAGAACCATGAGAAGAGATTCATGTACCTTAAATCATGTTTCCTCTGGGTATAGTCAAGTATTTATGGAAGGGATGCCTTCCAAATGAGTCCAATATCAAAAGCACATGCTGTTTACATGGCATTTACAGAGATCGACACAGTGGTGTCCTGTATGGATTCAGACACAGGAATAGGGGTTGGACTGTTAAATAAATAAACCCTTTAACATTCAAAGTGGGTTTGGCCTTTGAGGTACTAGCCCATCTCGAGTGAGGAGAGGCTCCTACTTGTATGGTCCACATCTCATTTTCAGATCGACATCCCCCAGTGATCAGGGGATTGGGCCAGCAGAAGCAGCCCCTGATAGATGATTCTTCCAATTCCTCATTGCACTGAGGAGGCTGGGGTTCCCATGGGAACATTTTGGAGAGCAAACCTATTTCACTGGAGGAGCTGGTAGACAAATCCTTGGCTGCATCATAATTCCTACTTGCAAAGGATTCTGCGAAGGAGCCCTGCCTCAGGTGCACCCAGAGATAAATATGACACCGTCAAAAGTCTCCAAAGAGGAGCTGACAGAATATAGCGACCTCCCTCTTAATCTGCCGAGTAACCTCAGGGTGCAGCGTTCCCTGGCAAGGACCCCTGCCAGAGGACCTTCTTTACTCACGCTGATGAGCAGCCCCAGGAAGGCTGAGGCCTGAGATGCTGCAGAATGACTCCAATCCCTCTCCCTTAAATGAGCTGACGTATGCTAAAGCCTGCTCCCTGGAATCTCTTTGCTGCTGCTAGGAAACATCTTCATTACAGAGAGGGATGCAGAGGCTTCTGGGCACTCAGCCGAGCATTGGCTTAAACTGCAGGAGATCTCGCTCTCTGGTAGCCAGTCCAGATCTCACTGGAAGCGGTTTCACAGCCACCGTCCACAAGGAGGAAGAGGAAGCCCAGGGTCCCCCTGCACTCAAACCCACAGGGCCTGGGCTTGTTCGCTCACTTATAGACAACAGTGGTGCACGTGCCATGCTGCTGTTAGCACTTAGGTGAAGGCAGCCTAATCCACTCCCCCCTCTCCCCGGCCTCCATTTGTTTGCCTTAATCTCAAACAGAAGTGTTCCCACAATTATCATGGCTCATCTGTGCACCTAAGCAGCCAGCTAGGCCTGAAAGCAGCATGGCTCCTCTGCTGAAATGAGCTTGTGGCATCTCCCCCACGCTGGCAGGGCACTTGGTCTGAAGACTTTAGCGCTGCTGCTTCTGCGTCTTTGCTCCCTACTGCCACGTTAACACCTCATGCTCGCTCCCGCGCTCTCTTTTCTAATGGACGACATCAAGTAAAAAGGAGCACATGCAACTTTGATAGGGGAATGAAACGGCCGGTTTGATAATAAGGCCCTGGGAATTCCAACAGGTGTGAACAGCTGTGAGCTGGCATGAGACCCTAACAGACCGGCTTGCTGGGATCCTCTGATAAATATGGATGTGCAGTTGTCTCAGCTCCAGCACACCCACTAGGTGGTATGTTCCAATGCAGGGCTATGAGAACCACTGATTTGCCTTCCATCAGCTGGCTCTTGACAGAGCACTGGCCAGATGTGGTGACAGGCTGCAGGAGGCGTTCTCAAGGAGGCTGCATTCTTCTGCACCTTTCTGGCTGCACCCCACATCTGCTGCATGAAGAAAGGGAGCCATCTTATGGGAGAGATACCTGCACCAGCATTTCGGCCTGCCACGTTCAGTCACAGGCCAGGCAGAGCCTCAGTGTTTCAGAGAGACAAAGGCGCTTTTCACGTTATTTCTCTTTATAGCAATTCAATGAACTGAGTCCCTGGACAGTGATTCTGCCATGACAGCCACAGTGTAACTGCCTAGATACAGCGTTGTCCTGGTAGGCACCCCATCCAATCACGATTGGCCGGGGAGAGCCAGGCCCCCTGCAACAAAAGTGTGCTTCCCTTTGTGTACACAGCTGGGGCTAGCTCACCCTTCCTCTCACCGTCCAGAAACACCATGGCCCGTCGAAGCAGGGTGCAAAGGCCCAGATGCCTATACTGGCCTCCAGCAATAAACAAAGATAGCTAAGGCTCTACATCAAGCACCTCTGACAAGAAATCTATTGGGCAGTAATTACATGCTGGCTAGAACATTACATTGGTATTGCTATAAGCCATGCCACAATTATAACGTGTAGTTTCTGCGGTCTGGCGTTTACCGTCAGAAGAATACCTGATTTATGTCACTGCCGAAGGCTGGCCCCAGGAGCAAGGGCAGCTATGCTGCCAAGAGCCAAGCAGAGAGAATCAGGCACAGGACAGGAGGTTTCTTTAATTGCTCTTGGATCTTAGTCACTGCAATTCAGGTCCCAACTTCTGCCAAAGTTGCAACATTTAAATGCAACAAGAGCAACCAAGTAAAACAGGCATGTGGGCAGGGGAAGGCAGGTTCCTGCTTTTAAGAGGTCTGTGGTTTATGGTAAGAAAACCAAGCCAGTGAGTTGCAGAGCTGGAATGAAATACACACATGCATGCATGTGTGCCCCTGCACCCTTGGGAGAGAGGCCTGGGTTGGATTTCTGTGTCCTTTTGGAATGAAATCCGGATGTAGACCATGGGAAGAGACCTTGGACTCAATTCCTGCTCCTGCCTGGGATGGTCTTTAGGCAAAGCTATCGAAGGAGGAAAGTAGTTTTCTGTACAGATATTTCTGTACCCTCCTGGAATGAGAAGAACCTGGAATGCATTTCTGATCCCAGCTGTCATGGATTCTGGATGCAGTGGTTTCCCCCTTGTAACCCACATTTCTCAGGAAGAGAAGGATCATTTCATCATCTGTCTTTGCAGAGCCTACAACAAGAGAGAAATCTGATCTCCAGTGGGAAGAGACGAGTCCTGCTGATTTCCACTCCATCCTACTTGCTATTCCTTGAATTGGAGGCCAGGATACTGGGCTGCTGAGCAGGCGTGGCTGATAAACAAACTAAAAATTAAAATTAAATTAAATCAGTTTAAGATAGGCTTGGCTGATAAAGTTATAAAGTTATTATTTCTAAAGTTATCCAAAATGAATATGGATGCACATCTGTCTCCACTTAGATGTAACAAATTGATAGCGATTTTGTTAAATTATCCTAAAACTGCATCCACCAAGATCCCAAGCACCCTGGGTTCCTTTCAGCCCTGGTCAGAATTTGCCAAGATACACGGCATGCCCCAAAAAGAAAACAAAAACAAAACACCACAACACACTGCATTTTTCCTCATTGCTGTGCAGGACAAGTTTCTGCTACTGACAGACAATTGGTCTTTGTAACTCCCTTGCAGTGTATGCACATGAGGAAAGACTCCTTCTGGGTACAGATTTGAAACAAAGCCGAATGCTTGGCATTGTCCAAGGCACTCTTTGTATCCAAGCTGGTATTTTAGGAACAAAAGTGTTGCCAGTCCTATTTGCTTGACTGGTCTGTCTGCCCCACACATGCCTCTAAGCAGTAGCCTAAACTAGATACCTCAGAGCATAGCCTCACCTGGCTAATTGGACAATTAAAGTCCTTCCTGTCCCTGGCAGTGATCAGCTTGTCCCTGAACCACAGGTGAGATTTCATTACCCTGATCTACCAGCGTCACTGCAGGTCAGAACTCATTGGACTATCCAATGAGTGAATGAAGGAAGCTGGTTCATAACAGCTGGCTGGAGCTGCCATGTGTTCTTTTAATTAGAGGGGAACATTGTATCCACTGCAATGAGGCACAAGGATGGTTGATCCCATTACTGATGTGTCCAGTCCACGTGCCACAAGGCTAATGCTAACAGTGTTTGTTCCCTCTCCTGCTCCTGTATAGGGGAAGCCAAGGTGAGAGGCAGGAGGGGTAAGTAACATGAAGTTTATAAGGGTGCCTTTCTGAAGATTATACACAGCTGGACCCCTGAGTTAAGGTGAACTAGACCAGAGGAGGAGGAGGAGCAGCGAGTAATTCTGTTAAGAAGGGAATTTGGAGACCCTCCTGTCCTGCCAATAAGTTGGTTATGTCCAGTACTGTACACCAATGCCTGTGGGGAAAGAAAAGCAGGAGACTGAACTGTTCTCACAACACTGCCTGCCACCGCGTAAGTTGTAAATCGTGTGGAACGCTCCCAGTGAACTCAGACAGAGGGAGACACTGTATCAGTAAAAGCCCCACCTGGATTCCATTTATCACACAGCAGAAACCGCACTTCCTCTTGGAGCAAAGCTTCCTCTTAGAGGGAAGTAGTTTGAGACAAAATTCCTTTGCTAGAAGATCGTGTCCCCAGCATGGGCTGTTATCAGAGAGGCTTCAGGGAACTTTCCAACAGCTTCTGCTGTTCAAAAAGGATTGTTATTTGCACAGCTCTGCACACCACCCCATGTCACATGAATGCAGGGAACATCGTTCATTCCCATCCCAGATTTTTTGGTAAACTAGAAAAACAAAACAAAAAACCACAGGAAAAAGAGTGGTTTTGGGACTATCCAAAGTAAAAATGTTTAGAAAGCAGATTATCTAATGGCCCCTTCCCGTCTTGGCGTCTATGAAAAAAACAGAGGCTCTGCTCTAGAGTCTGACACAAACAGGGTTCAGGGTGATGGTCTTACTTCCCCGAACAACCCACTCCCTCTCTCCAGGCCAATATTCCATCCACCCCCTGTTTTCAGCGGGGCACCAACCCAGCCCCTTCTGGCACACTACATGGGCATGCAGCTGGCGCTTTTTCTAACCCTTGCACATGAGGATTTTCATGCTCAAAGCCCATTTAGACAAGCATTAGCCTCAGCCATCTGCATGCACTCGGTGCTAATGCGCTGCGTGGGTACAGCAAGGGCACGTGTACCGGAATAAAGAACAAGGCTGGAAATGGGGCCCTTATTCAATACCTGCACTTTCCAAGTCACAGGAGAGGGTAGAGGGACTGAGAACTTTCCTATGTTACTGTTGCCAAGGGAACAATGTCACCCGCACGTTCACTCTGTCTTGCTCCTCAGAACACCGACCCTGGGGCACAGCCCCTTTTCAGGAAACAGATGGGAACTCTGGCAGGGAGATGCCAACCTTGTAGGGGACCCAGGTGCAGGTGGGCTGGTGCTGTTCTGACAATTCCCTGGGCCCTTGTTTCCAAGCAGACAATGGCTACAGCAGAGACACATCTCTGCAGTGCACAGACAGGAAGGAGAATGGTTAGTGCATAGCTGAAAACAGGTTTGCTGCTGGCTTCCTGCATTGACGGTGCATCACTCAGGAGCATGCCAGCCCCTGGATCACTCTGCCATCATCTGTCGAGGTCCCAGGGTGAGCGACAAGGCTAGAGGACTGCTGATTTGAGAAGATGCTGGTGCTCACATTCTGTGGAGCCCTGCTGTGTAGCAGGATGTTGGTCCTGCATTATGAGCAAATGCCTTGCTCTTACTTGTATTGCCAGGATCACCACGCCCACTCCATGCTGAATGGGACTCTCCACTGAGGTTATGGTTTCAGGCTCCAGCCCATTTCCCCAGCCAGTATCTAAAGCTGGGGAGCAGAGGGGAACTGATCTCTTTACACTTGATTTTTCAGTCACCAATTTCCCTTGTTTAAGATGCTCAGCCTTGAATTCTCCCAATGAGGAGCCAACTAAGAACCATCCCCCTTTGCATTGACCCAAGTGCTCTCTATGCCATCCCCAGGAGCCAGAGGCATTCCAGCTCCATTTCCAGACCCATGGCCACCCTAGGCTGTGGTGGGTCCATTCACCTTCAGGAGTTCTTCTCAGGGAAAGGCACTGGTGGTTCTGTCCTTTCCTGTGTCTGCAGCGTCCAGGCCCTATCAGCCCCCTCCATTGTGATGCATTGTGTCACAGGCTTTGAAGCAATTATCTGGCTGCTGGCAGAGTGAGAGGAGGCATTGTGTGTCTCAGACAGCAGCATCTCAGCCTTTCATCTTATCAGCCTGGTGTTAGGTTAATGAGTTTTATTGAATTTCATTCTGTGTGCATATGAATAGACTTTCCATTAAGAGGGAGCTTGTGGCAGGCAGGCTGAAGCGAAGTTCATGAGTATGGTGCGGAGGGCAGGGGGGAAAATGGCATTCGCTAGGCCCTACAATGCACTGGGGAGGGTGCTGGCATTTGAGGGCACAGCTAGAGATGGGCTCCAGCTTCAAAGCTCAGCTCGAAACTTTTCTGAAGTACAGGCTGTTCAGTTCTGGGCTTGTCAGGCAGGAGAAACAGCCTTCGCTGCCGGCCGAGCAGCAGCAGTCATAGCCCCACATGCCTTAGCCAGTAGCCACCTGCCTTGCACCCTATGTCCAGCCAAGACGAAGACAGCTTCACTTTACAAGCTGTCCTTTCATAAGGAACTCCGAAAGCAGAGGGGACATCTGGATGGGTCTTACACATGCTAAAGCGGGACAGGCCCTGGGCCCCAGGCTTTATTATATCAGGGTCCAGAAGCAGTTAGTTGGCTCAGCGATTGCAGATTCACAGATGGTGGGCTAGTCTACTGATTGACCCACTGCTAAGTCTTCACTTCTGTAGCTACTGTGTAGTTCTCCCTCCTTTCCACTGTGTGTAAGACACCGATTGCATCAGACCTGCTGCTTCCCACCTCTGACCCCTTAACTCACAGCAGGAGTAGGTTGGTTGTATACCTATATCCTGTTTGGTTTAGCTTCATCATATAATCTTTATAAGCACGATTTTGTGCTTTAAGCAATAGTGCAAGTGATAGCATGTGCCTCAAAATATGGCATTTTACCTTAAATGTCATGTAGTAGATTGCTTGCAAAACTGCTTGCAGAATTATATTCTTCCCTTAGGTCTTTCTAATTAACCATTGGAATACTTTACCAAGGGCTGTGGTAGATTCTCCATCACTGAATTTTTAAATCTAGATGGGATATTTTTTTTCTAAAATCTGATCAAGAAATTATTCTGGGGAAGTTCTCTGGCCTGTGTCATACAGGAGGTCAGACTAGATGATCACAGTGGTCCCTTTGGGACTTGGAATCTATAAGACACCCAGGAGTGTTTGAATGTCTAGGCGACACTATAGGATACATGAACATTTCCAACAGAGCTACAAAACCTAAATCTCAGCCGATTCACACTTAGAAATCTGGCAGCAGCTTCACCCCTGCTCCTCTTTTCTGCATGCCCCCATGTCTACTTAATTTGAGTAGGGGGAAAAACCATACTAAACCAAACAGTTACCATCGCAACAGCATCAGGGATACGAGCAGCAGCAGGGGCCCCGGAGGGAAGGCTGGGTTCCAGACAGCATGGACCTGAGATGTGCTTGTAGCTCAAATGAGGCTCTGGTTTAGCAAGTGAGAAAGCCAAGGAGCTAAGGGAGTAAAAGCTCAACCTACGTGGCCTGCAGGAAATCAAGGTGCCCTTAGAATGCAGGAGCCTGTCATCGCTGGGCCTATAGGGCAGCTGCCAAGTTGCCAATATTCCCTAGTTCTACTGCACCCACGGGACCATCACCTCCTTATTACCTGGCATGTAGCTGGGACATTCAGCAGCACTGCGGATACATGAACATGTGCATCCTCCCGGGCGTAACCTGGAATATTAGAGCAGGGGAGCGGCCGGTCAGTACACTGGCACCATGGCATAGGGGCTCAAGACTGGAGTAGCAATTAGGATGCTTCAGGCTAGGACTGAAGTGCATCACAACTCTGCAGGGTCCCAGGTCTAACAGGAGCAAGGTTGCTGCATCTCTCTGAACAGAGGCTTATGGGCTAGGCTGTGCCCAAGTCTCCACTAGCTGGAGTGCTGCGAGGAAGGCTGGAGACAGATGCATTTGGCAAGTTTTCCAGCAAGCACCTTCATGCTTTCTCCCCCTCCACCCCATAAACATAAAAGAGCCCCCTGTAAAAATCCCCAAGGCAGGGGTGCTAGAACTAGGGGTTCTGCCGCACCCCCTGGCTTGAAGCAGTAACAAACATCGAATACATGGTTTCCATCAGCAGCACCCCCACTACCCAAATTGTTCCAGCACCCTTGCCCCAAGGCCACCTCACTGTCCTCCTTCAAAGCCAAGCGTGGCATGAAGCCTGCCAAACACCACACACAATGGTGAGGATGCTGAGCAGTTGTGTCTCCTTGTTACCTTGTGCTCCCCCATCTCTCTCTGTGCGCTCTGGGTCTGTACAGTACCTACCACAATAGGGTTCTGGTCCAGGCCTGGGGCCCCGACATGCTACAGCAATATAAATAAACTAGAGTAAACTAAGCATCTTTCGTGTTTCCTTCTTCCATTCAGGTTTGCAATCCTAAGGGGATTTAGTTGATGATCTATTCCCTATGTGCCTGCATATATAGATCATCATAAAATGAGTTTCACGTCCGCAGGGCCCATTCCATACTGGCATAAATTGGACAGCTCCAGTGCCGCTGCACTGATTTCTACCAGCAGAGAATATGGCCTGCAAGGAACATGATCATAATTCCAATTACAATGCATGTTAAATATTACAGAGGCACACAAATCCATGGAAACTGACACCAGTAGGATATAAATACTCGATCTTCCCCAGACATGTGTCTATGGTAACAGAACTTTGCACTTAGCTAGGACCTTTCATCTCAAACATTCCCAAGCTTACCTATCATCCTCATTTTAGAGAGGGGGGAACTGAGGCACAGAGCAGGGACGTGGCTTGCTCAGCAAGTCAGCAGTAGGGCAGGGAGCAAGACCCATGAGTCCAATTTCCCAGTGCCTCGCACTAACCACTGGATGACACAGCCTAAGGGTATTTATTTCCATCCAGACTGCTTTTTAATTTGATTATTTATATCCCATTTAGCCTTTGACAGATCAAAGGCTCAGTGCAGGAGACGCAAAGCCAAGCTGTGCATGAAAATGAGCCGGATACATAATTAATTAACATAAAACAGTTTCATTAGGAGATGGTTTTACACGGCTGTTTGTCTTAAAAATTTAAACTGTGTAAAGAGAGCAAGGAAAAACACGTCTTTGCTTTCAGCTTATTTTCAAAGTGCGTCCGTGACGGCTGTAGCCTGGGAGCTGTGTGGGGGGGGGGCACACCAGCAGCACCTCTGGCTGGTATTGCCATCAGCAGCAGGTACCCGCTGGGGGCACAGCGAAGCTGCTTCTGTGTGCCTCACTCTTAAAAGCAGAGGAAGGCCAAAGGGTAATAAATTTGCCTTCATCCCAATTGCTGCTGCTAGTGTGGCAGAATGGCTCTCCCAAGGCAGGAGCCATGCAGCAGTGGGGGCTCAGCCCCCCCCCCCCAGTCTGTACAGAGCATGTTCCAGTCTAGTCCCCCACACGGTAGTCTCAAAAGAACCCTTCGTAAGGCACAGACAAAGAAAGGACAAGCCTGAAGAGACCAGGGCTCCAGTCCAAGCTCTGCTGTGGACTCCCTGGGTGACTTTACAAAAGCCACTTTGGGTACATCTACACAGCATGCTAAGCCTGGGTTCTGACTCAGGTTTGAGCCCAAGCCCCACTTCCATCCACACACAAACCAGTTTGACTCCAGTCAGCAAGCACTCAGTCCTAGGACCCAGCTGGAGGGTGGGTCCGAGCCTTGCAAAGACTCGGGTCTAAGCCCTGTCACGTTGCCGTGTGGACAGAGCTCAAAGCCTCAGGCCCGAGTCAGACGGTCTGTGTCATGCAGCATGGACTGGGAGTACGGCTAGGAGAGCTGGGTCACGGGTGCAGCAGCTGTCAACCCAGCTATACAGTAGAGCATGGTCGTTCCAGCACAGGCTTGGAAACCGCAAGGGCACAGCCCGGCTCCCCCAGACTCAGGCTTAGTGTGCAGCGCAGACACACCCCAGGATCTCTTCCTCATTCCCATCTGTACAACAATCATCCTTCCATGGTTCACCTTGTCTGTTGTTCCTTGGAGCAGGGCCAATCTCTCAGCAGGTCTGCTCAGCCCCCCAGGGCAAGGGGTCCCCATCTCAGCTGGGGCCTCTAGTGGAATACAAATAACTAGGGTACCAGAGCTAAGGCAAGTGGCTTCTCTGAGTGACAGGTCTAGAGCCACTCTCCAGACCAGACCTGAAAATGACCAAAGTCACAATACTTGGCACAAGCCCCTCGCCATTGGGAGCTTGTTGAGACAGGCTATCCTGGAGCTGTACCAAGTGGCCACCAGGGAGGGGCAGAGGTCATCAATTCAGACTAATCCAGTGGCACACACGGCCTCCCCTCCACAGCCACATTCAAAACCAGAATGACAAACTGGAGTTGGCTCTTTCATGAAAGAAGAGGAATAAAAAAAAATCCTAGCAGCCATAAGTTTGAGATGCTGCATCACTGCCCCATCACCCACTCCTGCGTCTATAATTGCATACGATGGCTCCTATAGTTGATTATTAATCTGTTTTTAATTCTATTAAGAGATGGCTAGGAGAAAGAGTATCCATTTTAGATTAACAAGGTTATTAGCACTTAATTATGTGAGGTGTCTTTGTAATTGACAAGCGGAAGCACCATAAATATCCTCCGACTCAGCTCCTGGGGATTTGAGGTGGCTGCTTTTTTATTTTTAATTCACAAGGCTATGGAGCCATAAATATTAAGTATCTTGTAAGAAAAAATTACAAGGAAGAAAAGAGGCTGCCCTGTGGATATTCTGATGCTGAATGCTCTTGAATTTACAAATATTCATTAACTGGGATCTCCTAAGTTATTTCCACCAAGACAGAAAGTATGAGAAAGAGAGGTTATTTTAAAAAAAACCACAAGAGTCTAGAGTAAATATTATCAGTAATTTTTATCTCTGCATGTCCCTAATTATTCCATAATTAGGAAAAGTGCATATCTGCATATGTAATTACTAACCTGTCAGTCTTATTGATTTTCATTCCTACCCCAGCCACCAGCTGAGAGACAGAGCTGGATTTTAGATGCTTTTATTCTCCCCAATATGAATATGCTGCAGGATATGGAAACAACTGGTGCTGAGGGATGGTATTAGGCTCTGCTTTGTGAGCCAATACCCTAGTGTGGTGCTCTGGGCTCTGCTAAAGGTGCCACTTCTCAGCTGAGATGTAAAATGTGTGCTGACCACTTGTGGTCATTCAAGATCTCCACAGGGCTTTGCCTAAGTGTCCAGGTGGGAACTCCTGTATTGTAGCCAAATTCCAACGGGGCGGGGGGCGATGCAACCTGCCTCCCAAAACTCCTAAGTACATTGCATCAGAATTGGGTTTCTCTTCATCTTGCCTAACCTTCTGCATAGCGTTAACAGACTTTGCTCCAAGGGTAAATGCCAAAAGTGGCCTGCATTGACAAAGAGAACCATAGACATACCTGCCAATAGATGAACCAGCTCCTACCTACAAGGGAAGGATATTTTGTCCCTGTTGCCTCATCAAACCCTCCAGCTTCCAAAGGAGGGTAGGGGAATGTAAGAGGAAAGGCCTTAGGAACCTGAGGGAGAGGTGACCCCACAGACCCCCAGTAGCAGAGATGCCTGAAGTCCCAGGCCTGCCCCTTTCAGTGTGGGGGAGGTCTGCAGTGGGAAACCACATGAGCTCATGGGCTCTGAGATTCTCACAGCAGGAAATTTGGGACATAGCCCTGCCAGACTGTTGCTGACTTGGGATCATGGCTACTGCCTCCCAAGAGGTCTGTGTTCTCAGCGACGGGCACCTCCCTGGGAAAGGCAAGAGCTGGAGGGAAGACACCACATGGAGTAGGGTGGTGCACAAAGGGCAAGAGATGTGTCATTTTCTGGGGCTCTTCTGTCAAGTTTCCTCTGCTGGGAGCTATCCCCACAAGAGGCAGAGAGCAAGCCCAGGTTTCCTGTGTTGCTCTCCATGCCTGGGAGGTAATTCTGTCAGACAGCAGGTAGGTAAAGGCAGGGCTGGATTTAGGAGCAGGCGAGCACTTGGGGTGCCGTTTTTGTTGTTTGTGACAAAAGAGAAAATAGACTGTTCGAACTAACATGTTTTGGGTATTCCATATGTGTGCTCACCTCCTAGAATGTTCTGGACTTTTGTAGAATCTTGTGGAACCTTCTAGGAGGTTTGAGGAAAATGTCCTTAAAGTGTAGAAGGTTGTCAGCCAGGCCCTCGGGGGTGTATTAGGGGCAGGCGCCAGTCAGTGAGATATAAGGAAGAAGTCAGAGCCCCGCTGCCATATTGTGAACCTTGTTTTAGCGTGGAATTGTGAAACTGGACTTGTGTTTTAAGACTTGAAGAGTATAAGTAGCAACTAATAAAGGACATATTTAATGAGATGGCGGAGATATCCGTCAAACCCCATCTATGCACTAATAGAAAAGAAACTTCTCTTGCCATGCTTAACCCATCAGGTTTGAGGACTTGCTAAGACCATGGAACAGAGACTTTTGCTCTCCCTAAGAGGGTCCATTTCCCCCCATGGAGATGGGCTCCAAATGCCATAAAAATGAGGTATTTAACAAATGGGGGGAGGGTGCCGAAGATGCTCCTCACTCGGGTGCCACCTGGTCTCACGCCAGCCCTGGGTAAAGCGCAGCACCCTCGAAGAGCTCTTTAAGAAAGGGTGGTTGCTCTCCGAAGCGGCGGAGAAGCAGCGCCCTGAGCAGACCACCCGGATGAGGCTCTAACACTGCCAGCCGTGGCCGCTTCCCTCAGTGTGCGGGAGGGACGCGGCCCTCCAGCCTGAGAGAAAATGGTTCGAATAGCTGCGCCAGGTGAGCCCACCTGGGTCGAGATCTACTGCCATCTGCTGGCTGTCGTGGGGCATCGCTCAGGCTGCTGAAACCAGAGAGAAGTTGCACTGTGAGAAGAACAGATGGAGGACAAGGTTTTGGGGCAGAGAGTATATTCTGACCAGTGGAAAAACAAAAAAAAGCCATTTCCCTGGATAAGTTGCTGAGTGTGCAATACCAACTTCCCCTCCCTTGTTTGCTCCAAAGCAGCTGCCTCCTGCTCGGAGAAGGGCGAAAACACCCATGGCCATCTACATTAGTGTTCCCACCCTTCTAACACCTGTGGGAAATGCTGAGGAAACTCCCAGAGTCAGGCCCCCAGCCGCCTCCCTTCAAAACCACCAGAGTTTGACCAGAGAGAGAGAATTGTGCAGGAACACAGTCTCCAGCTGGGAGAGGAGAGAGGAACAGTAGCTGAAGTCTCTGAAAGGGCCCTATCTAGGAACCATGTCTAAAATGTTTTCAGGTGGGATAAAAGGGCAGCCTTGTGGTTAGTGCATGGTCCTAGACCCAGGAGGGCTGGATTCCTTTCCCAGCGTGACCTGGGAAGGTCACTTACTCTGGCTAATGATGCACACTTCGGCTGTTTAGAGTGCCAGGTCTTTGGAGCAAGGGACTCTTATCATGTGCATTTAGTGTGAATAGCCCAATAGGGCCTTGAGCTCATGAAGTTCCCCCTTTACTACTAACAAAAACAAACCCCCCAAACCTGTAAAGCAAACCCCTAACCCTTCCTGCAGCTAGGTCTGGATGCTTTATGGCCTTGTGTGTCAGCCCCCAGGGCAGGAGTAGTGCACTGTGACCACACACACTCATTGTAAGTAACTGCACAGCCTCGCATGGCTTACTGGCAGCTTGGCCTCCCCAGAGGCTTTGGCACTGAAAGCCCAGGACTATTTATGGAGCCATCAGGATTTGCCAAGTACTTGTGACTTGGACCTGCTGCCAGTTCAAGAGAAGTAAAAGTGACAAAGCGCTGGTGGTTCTTAATTCCAAAATAGGAGACCTCAGCAGGAAAGAGCTACTTGAAGAGGTTGCTCATTCAAACCCACTGTACTGGAGTTTTGGTTTGGGGTTTTTTTTTTTAAAAAAAAAAAAAAGACTCTGGTAGCTTGGAAAGGCCACATTTACTTCCAGTGACCCTCATGGATTGATGTCTGCCTCATGGCTGCCAGAGACAGATGCCCAGGGCTGGCTCCTTGGCACCCTTGGAGGAGGGGAAGTGGTCTATTTCTAGCTCTGTCCCTTCATCTGAATGTGTGTCAAACAGCCAGATGTACAGGAGCCATTCTAGGGCTAACCACAGCAGCAGAAACAGAGTCACTGAGTGAAACACTGCCTGGGGCCCTGATACAGGAGACTTGGGCAGACCCCAGTAAGTGAAAGCTGCCATTGGAGGATTGTTCTGCAGCCCATGAGGCACAAGCAGGAAGGGGGGACCCTCAGGTCAGTTCCTTTGGGGTGGGCAACGACACAGCAAAACCACCAGAGTGGGCCCTAGCTCCCCACCATGCCTGTGGGCGGCCTCAGCAGAAGAGCCAAAGAAGAAGTTAACCCCAGAGGCAGGAGATGATCCACAACTAAAGGCTGGAAGCAGGACGAATTCAGCCTGGGAGAAGGCATACATGTTTTGACAGGGAGAGTCATTAATATTTGGAACAATTTACCCAGGCTTGTGGTGGATTCACTGTCACTGATCATTTTTAAATCAAGAGTTGACACTTCTCTGAAAGATCTGCTGGCAGAATTATTGTGGGGACAGTCTCTAGCCTGTGCTATGCAGGGGGTCAGACAAGAGGATCAGAGTGGTTCCTTCTGGCCTTGGGAATCTACAAGCTCCCTGCCCCTGCTGTGCCAGCTCTGGGGAGAAGCAGAGAGCTGATGTCCCCAGCCCCCTCACGCAGCTTTCTCCAGCTACATATCGAAACACCAAGACGCCATAAGCCCTTTTGCCCTCTGCTGATCCTGAGAGCTGCGAGACAGACTGCCCCAAGCCCCCTCATCTGCCCTGCAAGGACCTCCCCCGGATCGCACTTCTCGGCTTCTCTGGGTACGTAAGCACTGCAATCAGACACCTGTGCCTGCTGACTTGGGGTCATGGACCCATTTAATTGGCTCCAGTCTGACCATCTGGGCTGCATCGCACCTTGCGGGGTCTGAGAGCCCATGCTGCAGCCCAAGCGGAAAGGACTACACCACAATTAAACTGCCTCTTTGCCTGAGCCCATGTCAGCTGGCATGGGTCAGCAACAGGTTTTTAATTGCAGTGTAGACATGCCCTTGCTGACAGCCTCAGCAGGTCAGTAGGAGGGGAACCCCCTGTATCCTCAAAGCTGCCTCAAGCCCTGACCTCTCCATACTCACTCCCTCCAGCCCTCCTGCAAACAGCTGCTTCATGGGTACTACCACGCTAAGCTAGAGACAAATATCTGATCTCGACCCAGAGATGACCAGTGAAGAGACACGGTGGAGCACAGCTCAAGGTTGGTGAGTGCAGGGACAGGAGCCCTCTTCTCAGGGCTGCATGTGAATCCTACTCTTCTCTCAGAGTCTACACTGGACAAAGGCCCCAACCGTACTGCTGGGGAAGGAAGTGTCTCCCTTATGCTTGTTACAGACCCTGCTGGCTCTTTCCTGGAGAATTAGGCTGGTTATCCTTTGTATTTTACCAATCTAGAATTCCCTTGGAGCTTCAAAAAAAATTCTACAGCTACCAAGTTCTGTTAACAGCTGCTGAACTCCACCTCAGAGGTGGTTGCATTGGGGTGCTGAGTCAACCCCACACCCAGGCGGGATGATGACTTATCTCCAGACCGGCTGCCCTGTTCACATTTCTCACCAGCCTTTTTGGACTCATGGTTTCCCTTTTTTCTGTTTAGAAGCAAACCAGGGCCGCAGGAGGAACTGCAATTCTCAGACACAAAGCCAACTTGGAAAGGAAGCAACAGACCCTGACATGCATAATGTGCAGCAGCAACAGCTGCCACTCTGCTCTGGTGCCCAGACTCCATGCAGGTGCCAGAGGAGCCAGCCTAGGGGTGACAGTCTCACTCCTTCAACAGCCCCATTAGTGTTTAGGGGATGGTAAATTGGCACAGAGCGAGCAGCACTGCCTGACCTGATAAATCCCCCCAGTCATTGGTGGGTCAGAGGTGCAGAGGGGCAGTTGGGCTTTCTGCCCCTGCCTCTCTGTGAGCATTGCTCTTTCCACCTGTTGACAATGTTAGTTGTTAAAGTTTATAAAGACCCCTCACTGCTGTTCCTGGCCTTTGATGAGCGATGGCATTTGGAGACAGAAGCCAGCCAGAAGCGTCTTACCAGGCTAAAGGTTTCCCTCACTCCTCCTGCCCACCCGGTACGAAGTTCACTGAAGCACACAGCAGCGCTGGCCAGGCTGGAGAGCGAGTGAGTGCTGCACACTGAGCCAGGCCAGTGGCATGGGAGGGGAGCCCTCAGGGGGAGCCGGGGGCAGGGGTTGCACTGTGGCACGGTGAAGCAGGACACCGTGACAGGGGGGAGCGAGAGTTCCTGCCAGCCCTAAGGGCTGGTCTTGGCTCTGGAGTAGCAGGGCTGGAGTACAGGCCATGCTCTGTGCAGCTGGCCTAGGTCTTGGAAGAGTCTGGTTAGAATTCTAGCAAGGGGCTGCCAGCCGAGAGGGTCTGACCCCAGCTCCCCACAGATATGCCCAGCTGAGGACACTCCCTTTGGAGAAGCTGGTAAAGCAGTGGTCTTCAGCCCAGGAAGATTCTGCTTATGAATGCCCAGCCGTGGGTAAGATCCAGTGCCTGGGCCGCAGGGTCAGAGGCAGCCCTTGGCACGAGCCTGCATGTCATGTGGCAGGGGGGCCTCTGCACAGTGACTGCATCAACAGATGCGACGGGCTCCCACGTGTGATGCCAAGTACACCTGCATGAAGAACATTAGGGTCGAATGGAGATTGCACCAAACACAGCCCTCCTCTGCCACCAGCACCCACAACAGCAGGTACAGGCAACAAAAAACAATAGGGGACACCTTCCTGTTGCAAGGACAAAGGACCCCTCAGTTCCAACCGTCAGCCTGGCACAATGCCCTATGGGGCTGCCCTGCCCCCCAGAATCCAAAGCAGGAGAGGTTGCACATAAACATGGGTCTGATGTTGAGGGTGGGAAGGCACGCAGTGAATGCATTGAGCAGTTTTGCTTCTTCCCTTCCCCATCATCGAAGCGGTTTATTTCTTCTCAGGTTGTTCATTTGATATTTTGGACGACAATCCGGAGCATTTGGCAACCAATTCGACTTCCCCACGGCTCACAGCTGAGTCTGTAATTGCTGAGCATCTGCTCAAAGGATTCAGACAAGGAAATGACTGATAACCAAACAGCTGAAAAGCAAGCGTGGAATATTGGAAAGGACATTGATCGATACAAAAAGGACCCCAGCAGGCATAGTCAGGCAGAAGGAGAATACATTGGAGCCAGGGAAGTGCTTTGCCAGCCTTTATATATACTGAGGGTTTCTATTAAATCTCAACGCTCCAGAGATAAAAATACAGCCTTAGAATATTACAGGGTTTGGAGGTATTTATAATTGTCAGGAACTGAGCAAATACAGATATTCCTAAGTAAATGCTATCATTTACAGGGAACAATTTCATCCATTTCTCAACATGAAATATTTATAGGCATGTGTCTTCTACAAGTGTCTCCCTATTCATCTACAAAAATAGAAAGTCGTGAGCACTTTACTAGCTTCCTTCTAATTCGTAAAGCTGTTTGGACAAATTGTTTTCCACTGCAACACGTTCAGTCTGTCTAATGGAACTCTATAAATGTACCTTCTCCCCACCCCCCAAAGGACCCCAGTGCAACATGCAAACTGTACCAAGGGCTGCTTCTTCCACCATTGAAATGCAGCCACCTCTGGGGTACAACAGAGCAGGTAACTGCATGCAGGAACACTGTACTACATTTTAAGCAGGAAGTAAAGAACACTATCCAACTGAAATTATCCAAGATAGAACAGAACCGGAAAAGAGCTATTGTCAAGTTGTGGAGAAACTCTTCCTGGATACGATTGCACTAAGAAAATCCCACAGACATATCTAGTAAAGATGGAGAAGGATAGTCTAGTGGTTAGGAGCTAGCATGGGGCTTGGAAGAACTGGATTTAAACACCCTGTCCTGCCTCAGACTTGCAAACCTTGGCAAGTCACATATCCTCATTTCACAGAGAGGAAACTGAGGCACAGGGAGACTAGTAGCACTTCCCTACTTCCCAGGGCTGTTTGAAGGTAAATGCAGTAGATTGAGTAACTCATGGAATACCATGCTGAGGACCCTACAAGTTTATGACAAACTGAGCATGAAGTTCACGGGATTGTGACTCTGCTTTTGTTTATTTCCTTCTTTGTGCATCAGCAACAACCTCCACGCCACACTGGGAGCAAGGTCTGGTAAGACCCCAACTTGTCTGGCTGGCAGCTCTAGACACCCAAGTCCTCCAACTAACCAGACACCAAAGTTGTAGCTGGCCCCCCCATTTCTAGAGCCGAGGTGGAGGGGTCAGTGCCCCTGGCCCATTCCGCCCTGGGCATCTCTACCACAAGGTATTCGGAGACCAGCATCTCCTATCATGAGGGGCCAGCCAGCTATCAGAGTACCAATGTTTGACCATTATGCACCTGGAGCAAATTCAAATGCTCTAGAAGTAAAAGGCTCCTTCTTGTAGTCCATCCCCAGCCCCCTGAGCCCATCCAGACCACTCGTGCAATAGCTGTGCCAGGGAGGCACAGAGTGTATGACCCCACTGGGCGTATACGGTGGAGTATTGGATGAAGGCCAGCTAAGCACCTCAGGGGGTGGAGGAAGAAAGGATTAAATGTATTACCCCACTAGGAAAGAAGTCCCCTCCAAGCCAACAAGAAACCCCAATGGTAGTGGAACCAGACAAAGCCTTGCAAGCAGATGGGGGGAGAAAGTGGAGGGGGAAAGGTCACACCATGAATTAAGCTCTTAATCTCAACTAAGCACATTACAGATCCGCTCATCAACAAAAATCTAATTATTATGTGTGAGGCCAATCTTAATTGCTTGTCCTTGACATGAATAATGCACCACATAAGCCTATTACCCAGTGTAAGCCTATTATTGTTATTATCACACTCACTGTCAAAAGTATAAAAGTAAAAACAGTCAAACGGGGGGGGGGGGGGGAGAGGAGGGAATAATGTTACGCAATTAGCAGCAAAATGCCAGACAAACAAGCTCATTAATTCTTAAAGCAAGTGAGCACCATCAGTGATTGTTAGATGTACATTTGGGGGCTGGGCAGGGGATGAACCCCCTTCATGAACACAGGGATCCAATTCTCATCCACTCCTGGCATAATTCTACAACACATTCGTTCTGCCATTGAAAGAAGCCCAGAGCGGTTTGGGACTTGGGTCTGGTCTCACACTGGCCAGCCCATGCTGTGAGCTGCTTTATTGGAGCAGAGTGGAGACTGAGGTTATGGCTTTCCTGGCTGGGGGTGATTGGGATGCAAACCTCCCCAGCCACTAACAGGGCATGAGAGTGCTTTCTAGCATTATCATTGCAGGGAGGAACTTGAGGAGCAAGGAAAGAACACTGACCATCAGCATGTAAGAAGAAGCCATTTGCTTTCTGATGTCAGGGGAGCATAAGGGGTTTCCCTGGTTGCATTGGTCACCTGCCCTAAAACATTCCCCCTTAAGAGCCCTGTCATGGGGGGAATGTTTGTACTCACCCCTAGAACACTCCCTCATGGCTGGGCACAGTATAGCAGGCTCTCCTTTTCTAGCAGCCACAGCCGACAGTCACTGCAGTCCCATAGTGGTCTACCTCTTCTTGTAATTCAGCCCTCCGGAAAGGTCATGCTTTGTCATCATCCCCCACCAGCATGACAAAGGTCAGCAACAGAGTCCATTCCCTCCATGCAGGCTCACGCCCTCAGTTCTGAGACCAATGGTCCATGCGCTTTTTCCTCAGGACTCCCAGTTGTCCCCTTCTCACATGCTCCTTGCCACCTACCAGCAGCTGGCAGGGAAGCCAGGCCCAACGGCTACACAGGGCTCCACTCCAGAGACCCTAGGACAGGTTGTCAACATTCAGTTCACCAGAATCCTGCCTACCAAGCCTTTTCCTTTGGGCTTTCTCCTCACCCCACCAGACTTTCTTCGCACCTCACTATCAGGAGAGTAACTGCTCAACTCTCCTCCTCCCCCACAAGCTTCTTGTGCTCCAAATGTCCTCTATTTATAGCACTCCCAGCCCCTCCCCAGCTGGGCTGCATCATTAATTAGGCTTGGCTCACCCTCCAGATGCAACCAGGTGGGTTAATTGGCCTCTCTGGCCTGCCTTATTCCTTCACCCCCTGTGTGAAAGTAAAGTGTTGCTCAGCAGGAAAGGGCTGAGGAACAGCTTGTGCGACCAAAGTCCCTGGGGCATGGCGCTTTTCTCCACCCCAGAGAGGTACCACAGCTCCTGTATAAACCAGCCTCTTTGTTCTAAGCTACGGACAAAGGCAGGCGTTAACTAGCCCCACTGATCTCCAGGAAGTGATGCCAAACTTCCGCCAGCTGAGGATCTGGCCAGTTGCACTGGGTTGGACCCATGGCCTTGATGTCATAATGTGCCGTCCCCAGTGTGTGATGGTCAGGAGAAGGAGTGGACTGGCCTGGGTTTGGTTACTTCCCTGAGATAACCAGTTCTCTAACTACCTAACTTCTACAGTAACCCATCCTCACAGTGATTGCACTTGTCCCTTGGCAGGGGGTAGGGGCCTCCCATCACACCCCGCACCCACCTCCTGTGCATTGCCTAGGGGCTCATGCACTCGCTCTCTCTGAATGACGGCATGGGAGAGAGAGAGAACTGGATAATTGCCCCATCCCTTCCCCATGCTGATGCTGCAGTCGCCCTGGTGCACATCATGTGTCACTATCTGTTTGAGCCTCCCACTGACTTTGGGGAAATGAGCAAAGCCCCAAAGTGGGTAGCTCGTATCTGAGCCAGCCGGCTCCGAATCCCCCTTGTAAGGATATTCTGTAGAGCAGCAATAATGAGCAGGTGTTTCAGGATGCCGCAATTCCCTTTGACACGGGAGCTGTCAACAGCAGAAGGGCGGAATGAGACTGGCTAACCCCCGCGGGGAAGCAGGGATAACATGGAACAAAGCCGCTGTCCCACCCCCACCCCTCCTCCTCACACCACTGTCAGGCTGCTGCGTCCAAAGGCAGCTTTTCATCTGTGTGGCAGCAGACAAGAAGCCCAGGGGCCGGAGTGTGTCATGCCCACGCCGAGGGACTGCAACACAGCCGCTAACATGCACATGGGCCCCAGCTCAGCCAGCCTGGCCCCTAGCGGGCATGTGTTAAAGGCGTGGAGAAGCGCTGCTAACTTTACATCCTCCTGAGAGCAAGGGACTGGTGACACTTGCTAGGTCGGATCCATAGCTCTGCCAAGGCACCCCAGCCCGGCCCAGCAGCCCCCAGCTAATCCAGCTCTGGGCACTGGTGCCTCTTTCAGGGCTGCTCAGCCTTGAGCTCTTTTACTAATCCAGATGTATGGCCCCTCCACAATTCCACTTGCACCGCCCTGGGCTAGTCAAGCCATGGGACCCTCCGCACAGCAGCACCCAGCAGCCCTCACCTCGCACACCTCTTTTGCTGCCCTTCAGTCCTGACTACACAAGCCCTGGTAGCACAGATCTGGGCCCCGTCCCGCCACGCTGTCAGTGGACCCACAGCCCCCACAGTCCAGCCTTGGGCACAACACCTGCAGCAACGCCAATGCGAACACCAGTCTGTCTCCTAGCGTGGGGGCTTGGTAGGCTAAGCAGCTGGGTGGGAAAGGACACCCTGGCAGCGTGGGGCAGCTATTGATTGCATGCTGGGGGGAGCGCTGGGCAAGTGAGTTACATGCCTCCCTTCGACACTGTCGGAGGCTGGGTTTCAGGAGTATTCCACAAAGACCCGAGTGGTCCCCTGGGCTCACCCAGTTCCTAGTGCTGCGGGAGCTGCCCCCAAATCACATACAGCATCTGCTCTGCTAGCCTTTCTCGGCAGCATTCCCCTTCCTCCTGCCACCTCCCTCTCAGCAGGACGGGGCAGAAAGAGCTGGTGCGGGCATGCAGCCGAGGGCTGATGCACACAGCTCTGCCAGATGAGACGCATTCACCCGGGCTGATGCAGCAGTGGTCCAGGTAGTGGGGTCCAATAGCTATTCGCATCTGCTCTGCACACTGAGATAAAGGGGAATCGATCACCATGACAGAGGGTCATTAGCCATCCCGCAGCTGCTGTGCAACCCAGGCAGGCCTGGCTCTGAAAGTCAGTCATCTTGTTAGCATCGCCCTGCTCCTGGGGAAAGCCAGCCCAAGGAAGCAGAGCCCTGAGTCCAGGGCTGCCAGGATAGTGTCAAGCCAGCCCCCTCCTCCTCCTTACCTGTGAGTTGACCCTCTCCTCCCAGGTTGAGCCCCGGGGGCTATCCCTGGAAGGGGGTCTGTGCAGTCAGTGTGCCCCATGGATCCATGGTGGCCTTCTGCCCCACCTTAAAACAGCCTTGCCCCGTCCACACACAATCCCAAATGCTCCAAGGGGCTTGGGATCCTCCCCTTCAGCCCCATCGCTGTGAAGTTCCCCATCACCCATTGGTGGAGAAGAGCCAGAGAGCCCCAGGCTCCAGCCCGGTCCTTAGCACTGGGGGCAAGCTTCCCTACAGCCTCCCTCCTAGTCCTGACAGGGCTGAGGTGTTGGGGGGGGGGAGATGAGGGCAATCCATGCTCCGTGGGCTTTCTCTGCCAAGGTGGCCAATGAGGGGCCCATGCAACCTGGGACACATTCACCTGCGCATTTATCTTCTGGGCTGAACCTAGTGTCTCCCAGACCTTCCCACCTCCACCACTGGTATAAAAAGGTCTCTGCATCCCATTCTCGCTGGAAGGACAGTGCCAACAAGGAGCACTCATGCCCATGGCAGAGCATGCTGTTGCCCGGAGGGACACCTTCAACGATCCCTCTCACTGTCCAGACATGGGGCGGGTTGTTCCAGGTCCTGTCTCAAATGCAGCCTACAAAAGGCACATCCGCAGTGGAGGGTTCTGTGCACCCCACCTGGACTGTCTCTCTGTCCATCCGTCATCCATCTACCCTCCCCTAATCTCAGTTTCTTCTGCAGGAACGTAGGCAACAGAAGACCCCCTGGCCCAAATAGGCACCATGGCTGGCCATGTCGGCAGAAAGATCAGACCCAACTTGCCTCTCTGCGCATTACCCTCGGCACGGGGCTGAGGTCATCATCAAGGGGGTGGGCGAGACGCTTGCCTTGTTCATCCCCAGTCCATGCCAGGCCAGGGCAATTGGTTTGTTACTGCAGAGTTACATGGGAACACTGGGCTTGCTGGTGGGGTATGGCAGGGCAGCGGGCGATTCCTTCTATTCTAAAGGCGCAAACCCGGCTGTGTGAGTCGTTGAAGGGGAATTCCCATCAGAGTCTCAGGGACTTTGCAAAGAGACAGGACGCAGTGAAGGCAGTGACCTTTTGGGGCCAATCAACCCTGGCTGAGCCCTTGAGCAGCAAAGTTACTGTATGGGTGTTCGACTGAACTGAGCTCTCAGCTGTGAAATTCAAGCTTCATGCTGGCAGTGGCAATGACCAGACTGGCACCTCTCCCCCATCATCTGAAACCAAACGCTGGCCTGTCCTGAGCCCAGAACCACACAACTGCTGCTTGGCTCCTTCGTGTCATTTGCTAATTAAGTCCCCTAATGAGAAAATCGGGATTCAGGAGCCGGCTAAGCAACGCTCCTTCCTGCACACGCACTCCGTGCGGACTTATCACTAGTCACAGGATGTTTACAATAATTTTTAATTTGTGCAATTATTAATCATTTTTCTATCTGCCTAATTTGCATAATAATTAGTCTGCTCAGCATTTGCCATGACTGTGAATGACAGTGTTTTAAATTAAATTAAGATTTTAATTTTTTTTAAGCTAATCAAAGTCGCCTTGTGACGCCAAGACCGGGGCCACTGCCCTTCTAGAAGCAATAATAAAGGGATCCACTCCTGGGTGCTGTTTGCTTTATCCCAGAGGTTCCCATGGCATTTTACAGCCTCGCTGCAGCCAACAGCTCTGGGATGGAGGCTGGCAGCCAAGCAGGACACAAACTGAGGACCCTCTTACAAGACATCCCATGGGGATTTGATGGCCTTTTAGAGGCCTCCCAGGCATGACACAGACACAGAAAACTGCATGGAACATGGCAGGATTAAGGGCCAAACCCAGCCTGATGGGAACCCCTGGGTATGTTGGCCATGAGGAGCTAGACATTTAGCCAAGGTCATTGGAATGCTCTGCGGCTCTGGGTTCTAGTTTAGAACCCAGGGCTCTAACCTTTGCCACTCGCCCGGCCTGAGCACCTTTGCACGCACCCACACATCATTGGGGCACAAGGAGGTGGGAGGCACAAGCCCTTTTGCTGGGCTGAGGAGAGCCAGTGGTGAGCCGGCAGCTGAAGTACCATATGTTAGTAGCTAGGCTTGTTTGTCCACCTGAGATAAAAGTATCCAAAAGTCAAACCCAAAATTCTCTCTCTTATATTAATATGTGTAAACAAAGGACAAAGACATTGTGTGTGTGGCTTCTGCCTGGCCAGATGGGTTTGCTAGTATAATGGGAAGAGATAAGGGATAGAACGAAAGTGTTAGAGGGAATGATGGGAGTGTAATATGAGCATACACTGAAAGGCTGCCTGGCTCCTTTCTCAAGCCTAAGATAAGCAATCAGCCAGGAGGGGAAAAGGGAGATGGGGGAGAGGAGGGGAGGCATAAGAAACACTAAAAGCCAAAGAAAAGCCTGGCCTTGGCCAGAACACAACCTCACTCCTTACCCCTCCCATGGGATACAAAAGAAGGGTGGGACAAAGACCCCAGACTCACGACCCTCCAAACCAGAACATGACTGTAAGTTGTCAGGGGCGTGTCTAGGGGTGTGCATGGCAGATGTATTTGGGCCTGCTAAGGAGAAGGAGGTGGGAATGGGGACACAGGCAAGGCTCTGTGGCATCAGAGCTGGTAGGGAACACTGGGAAATAGACTCTGCCAACGTATAGAGCTCTGGACATGCTTGCTTGGAACTAACCCCAATAAACATCGCATTGCCTGCACTTCGGACTTCTGCTCTTCTGCTCTCTGTCTGCATGACAAGAACCAGGGGAGGGGGTGAAGAGAAAGCCCTCTAACACTGTACAGCCCCCAGCTCCTTGTTGTACTCTAGGGACTCGACCCAATGCCCACCACAGTCAATGGGAAGAACCCCATTGCCATGTGATGCACTCACCTCACCCCAGACCTCCTCCTCTGTTGCAAACCCCTCCCAAGGGAATAATCAGGGAGTAGCTTACCATCCCTATCGCCAGGACGGCTCATCCACCCGCTGCCCCACTGAACACAGGCAGCTACCCCTGAAATACGAGCCTGGCGAGAGAGGACATCTGCTTGCCTGGCTGGCTGAGCAAGAGGCACATGTCCTGTCCATGTGGGAACCCTAAACGTTGCCAAGCCAGCCATTTGGTAGCACAGCGTCTCTCTTTAAGGCTCATTAGAACCAGGGTTCTTCACAGAGTGTCCCCGCAGGCCACCTGAGTCCATCCACTTACATTCCGGCATGAGCACGTCTCTGGCCTGCATCCAGATATCCTCAGGTAACGGCCACTGAAAGGGGTCGTCCCTCAAACATTTCACCAGCTTTGCAACAGCTGGTGTCATTCATCCCATGCCTAGAGGGAGCTAGGAATGAACACCGTGTAGCATGGATATACACAACCCCTGGGAACAATGGATGCAGACACAGTAAAGCACACAATAAGGACACACACAGCCTATGCATGCCTAAAACTGCTATAGCACACAGGCACCATACATTCAGCAACACAGCTGTTTGAAGCAGGGACCCATTAGTGATCTGTTTCTGCACATTCTGATCCGACTTCCATTCTGTTCTGTAGCCCAGCACAGTTCTCTCAGACCAGGGCCTTCTGACAGCAAAAACCAGATCCAAAGCATGTGGGTACTGTAAAAACAGAACTCTGCACCTGCAAGTAAAGAAACAGCAGGCCACTCTGTTTTGCACAGACCAACCCATAATGCTTTGTGGCTTTTTTTGGAGCGGGGGTGGGGACGACATCACACACCTGAGGTGGAAATGTGGGGAGCAGGATTCACAAAGAATACAGCAGGTGTGCATGATAACACAACTGCCTCAATTCTGGATCCAAATATCCCTGATATCCAGAGGTGACTGGATCTAGGGGACTGGTTTGGGACCCAGCCCTGCCCTGATTCCAGCCTGTCATGAAAGATCTGGACACTTTCCTAAGGGCACCACGTTTAAGGTACCGCAGGGCCAGCTACTGCCAGCTCCAGTGAAGAAGATGAGGGGTGTGTGTGAAATCTTCCCTCAAATGATCCCAAGGCCCCCAGCTGCATTAGCACTAATTAAGCACAAACATTAGCAGCTCTGTTCAGTGCCACCTGATTAATGACACTGTCAGGTGTTGCATCCGATGAAGTGAGCTGTAGCTCACGAAAGCTTATGCTCAAATAAATGGGTTAGTCTCTAAGGTGCCACAAGTCCTCCTTTTCTTTTTGCAAATACAGACTAACACGGCTGTTACTCTGAAAACTGTCAGGTGAGAGTTTTTCACTCTCTGAAGGCAAATGACCTGTGATGTCAGCTACCTGGTATTGTGTTAGGGGAGCAAAAGTCTCCTGGGAGGGCCGTGAACCTCCACCACTCCTGCCTGGCAGCTCTCAGGCAACAGATTCATGCTCATGCAGGAAGAGAGGGGTCAGAAGGAGAAGCCAGAGAGATGGAAGCCCATCGCTGCCCCTCCCAGCGCAGCAGGTGTACGGACACTTACAGTGGTCAGGCATGACCAGTCTGAGGGCTAGTGAGAAGCCCTGACAGGACTCCTGGGTTCTAGCCCTCACTTTGCCACTGATTTGCTGGGTGACAAGTCACTTCCCCTCTCTGTGCTAGAACCCTGTGACCCGACCCAAACCCAGCCACAAGTGCTGAGAAAACAAGCAGACCCTCTCAGGGCAGTTTTCCTTCTCCTGGGATCAGCCTGGGGCAGCCACGGCCTCCTCACTGCCCTAGGTCCAGAACAGCAGCACCTCTCGCTCTGGAGGGAGTGGGGCATGCAGCCACACCAACCCCAGGGGCAACTCCGGTTTGTGTTGGGGTGGAAAATGACACAACCCTCTCAAGCTCAGGTGGGCTTAAATCCAGGTCAGGCCCAAGCAGACCACTACTCTGTGCCTCAGTTTCCCCACCTCTAAATTGGAGATAGAGCCCAGGAGGTGAAAGCCTATAAAGCCCTTTCCGTCCATCCCAGGAGGGCTGAGCACTGGACATCATGGCCATGGAAGCTGTATTTTTAAATAACATCATGCCAGGTGTTTGCGGAAAGGCCCATGCTGCCATGGGACCTGGCCACCCTGCACAGGGGGAGCTGTGATGCCCACCCCCAAGCTGTGGCTCTAGGGCTGGTTAGATGCTCCAGGCCAGTGATGCCAAGGGGGCAGGGCTGCAATGACAGACTCGCACTTACCCCCCACTCCCAGCCCCTTGCAGGCCCAGGGCACAGATAGCTGGTGTCACAGTGCCCTCTGGTGGGCCCGCAGCACCTTGACTATTGAGACTATAATATAGCTCTGCACCTCCAGCTAATTAGCGGGGAGCACCCTCGGGCAACCCACCTCCAGCCTGGGGAGCCAAGGTCATCTGTGAGGGAAACCGCCCAGTGCAATAACTGGGGCGTGGGCTACTTGGCAAGAGCCACTTGAGGCTCATGAAGACTGAGCACTGAAATGGGTTCCAGAGGGAACAGGGCTTCAAGGAACCCCACCCATCCTGGCTCAGGGGGAGCAGAGGCCTCAGGAGCTGCCCTCCCCCCGACACACACACACCGCCAGGCAGGGAGGAGAGAGGCATCTCCATGCAGCAGCCATTGTTACTACTTCTCTGGGGCAAGGAAACTAACTGGGGGAGGGGAAAGCAGGGCTCCTCACCCCCCAAAAGCAGCCAGGAGAGCACCCGGCACAGAGGAGCAATGCACGCTCCACCTGTCCTGCAGCCCCCCCTGAGCACAGTGCACTGAGCTTGGAGGAAGCACCTGAAGTGTTTGAACAGAGGATTCCCGTCCTGACGGAGGCTTTCAGAACAGGCAGGGGACAGCTCCTGGCCCCTTGCTGTCAGCACTTCCCCCCATGATGAGATAATGCCCCCTCCTGAGCTCCTGGCTGGGGTACGAGTTGCATGGGGCCTCCTGTGCCTTGCTTCACCCTGGGGTCAGCCCCCCACCAAAACAGCCTCAGAAAGGTGTGATGGGACAGGCTCATGCACATGTTGGAAACCCCTCGGGCAGCAACTGTCCACTTCTGAGTGCAAGTTCCCTCCCTGCCCTCCCCAGCTCAGCCTGGCGTGTGGGCTGAGCCATCCCCTTCCTGGCCCCTGCTCTGCCATGAGATATGTCACTGAGCCCTGCAGCAGCCCCAACCTTTAGCTTCAACACCTGAATTAACAGCTCGCGAGGCCAATTCTTCAGTGCCGGGGAGGGAACTAGTTCTTGGTCATAAATTCAACTGGAATCCAGAGAGATTTCAGGGGCTTCCCTTTTTTTTCTAGCTGCATCATTTAATACTTGAGTCATCACCTGAAATGTGTGCTGTCCCTCTCGCATGACGCGCTGGTTGGCTCTAGGGCTGCTCACTGGCGCTGACGGGCCATGCACACCGCACAGCGGCTTCTGAGGGCTGGGCTGCCTGTTGGGTGGTGGTTTGTTGTTGTGGGGCTGTTGTTGTTATACAGCAACCCCCTTTGGGTGAGTGTAGGATCCGGCTTGGCTACTGGGCAGCCTGGGCTGGTTTCAGAAATGCTTAGAAAACCAAACAAGTCCGATAGAAGCTGGGAGGTGAGACTGACATTCTCCCTCAGCCCTGAGAGGGCCTGGAATTAAAGCAGAGGAGATGTGCCTGTCTTTGAGCAGCTGGAAATGGGTATTTCCTGCAGCAGGGAGTGGGTGGCGGTCGGGGACTGACCCCATTACGCTTTGTGCAGGGTCAAGTCACAACAGCAAGTAAATTATACAGACACACGCTCACCAAACATCATTACCGGAGAGGGTGGGCAGCCCTGTGTCCATCAGCACCACTGAACTGCTCCTTCACCTTCACAGGACTTGTAAGAGACCAGCCCCCGAGGCAACTTAGGGGTTTTTAATGCATTTTGCTGGGAGTTTGGTAAACTCCTGAGGGAATGGGCTCAAAAGGGTGGGGAGAGAGAGAGATGACCTATGTTCAACTTGGCCAAGTCTCCAGGGCTGGAAGGGAATGGTTTTCTGTTCTGTTTGTTCTCGGATCCAGTCCAGTTAAGAAGAACAGCAAATACTGTCAGACTCATAAAACATCCGAGAGTTGGCAACACTGTAAATTTATTATTAAAAGTCCCAAGCCTGGGACTCAGGTTATTAGCTGAGGATCCCACTTTAAAAAAAAAAAGACAGACAGACAGGCAGCTAAGTTCCTGTTGCTCATTGCTGTGGAGAAAAGCTTGAAAACGTGAACCCAAAAGCAAATAAAAATAACCTTTGTCTCCAATTACTGAGCAGTTACCCCCTTATTAACCAGTGAGAAGGAGACTCTTCTGCATCCTTCCATTAACATCTGCCAGGACCGTTCAACTTGTTAATGAAACAGTGCTTCAAACAATTAAATGACTGATGACACTCAATTAACACGCTGATTGGCCTCTCAGCTAATTGGTGCTGGCTTGGCCAGCTTCTTGCTGGTGGCAACTTCAGCCTTGAACGGGTCCTCAGCAGCTCCGGCCCCAGGGAAGTCGTTGGCCGGATCAGGCAGCTTCCTGCAGCCATGCCAAAGAGCTGGCTCTGGAGATGCAGACCCGCCTTGAACAGTGCTGGCCAGTGGCTCTCCAGAGTCCCCCAAGCCTGGGGGACGTTCTAGCTAGCGTTAGAGAAGCAGCGTGGAAGGTACTGGCCTGGGAGTCAGCAGCCCTGGGTCTAACCCCAGCTCTACTGGGCAAGCCACTTCTCTCTGGGCCTGTTTTCCCCCTCCCTTCCTTTCACTATGCAGACAGGCCCCTGCCCCAGAGCTCACCAGGTGTGCACAGCACCTAGGGGCCCCCGCCTGCGAGTGACTGTCCCCTGCCAGAGGGCTGCGTACTTTCCCATGGTTGTTAGCGGCCCTGTGGAGCCCTGCTGCTCCCAATCCTGTCTCAGTTACAAACCTAGCCTGGGAAACACAGCGCAGCCCTTCCCCTCCTCTAAACTCCTGGTAACCTGGCATTCGTGGGGTTGCTAGAGCAGCATTCACATTCAAATCACTCTTGGGTGAAAGGCAGGAGACCAGGAACCATAGCAACCTGCAACACACACTAAACCCCTAAGCTCAGCCCAAACAGAGACTCCATAGAGCCCAGAAGCAGCTGCTCAGAGCACTCCTGGGTCCGTACCACCAGCCCTGTAGCCCGTCATCTCTAGAACCAGAAACTGCATCTCACAGGTGGGGGGCGGAGGGATTCCCTCCGCTTGCCTGACCTACAAAGCCTGGGAGATGGAGTCCCTGCAGTTTGCTTGTCTCTGTGAACTCTGCGACTGTGGGTAAGTGAGCGCCCGAACAGGCACAGACAGACACACGCCCTTTCTTTATTTTTGCTTAAGGCTTCTAGAGCAAGAATTGGTTCGTTTCCCCACTCCACACACACTAGTCCTGATCTTAAGCAAAAGCTGCTGGCACTGAGGAGTGCAGGCAGGCTAGAAGCCATGGGCAGCACAGAGAAGGACAGCAGCCTGCTCTACATCTCTCGCTGTAGGGCTGTCTCTCTCTCGGTGTTAGTATGGAGCAGCTTTACAAAGAGCTATCATCACTTGTACTGCAGCGGTACCCAGAGGCATGAGAAAGTCTCGGCCCCACAGACCATCCATGTGCGTGTGCATGGATGTATTCTGTAGCGTTTACCCATGTCCCTGGGGACTTACAAATTTTAACCACCTCTTTTCAGAACATGACAGAGGCCTGCAGCTGTGCCCTGAGCCCTGTTGGGAGTGGGAGTTGGGCAGTAGCAGGCGGGGGGGCTGGGTCATTTCACAGTATTTGGTAGCTTCCAGCTCCTACCTCCACCCCAGGAGAGATCTCTTCCTCTTACCAATAGCATCCGTCTCCCCAGAAGCTCTGGGAGGTGCCAGGTGGAGGGGAGCCGTTCTCGGGGGTGCTGAAAGCTGCTGAGCACCTGCCGCCCCACTGCCCAGCACACAGCTCCCAGTGAGCAGACCCGGCTGCCTGAGCAGTGAGCAGTCACCCCCCCGGGGCACACAGGCTGGATGTGGAGAAGGCTCCCGGATGGGAGGGGAGCCTGGTTTCAGTTCCTCTCTCTCAGCTGCTTCTCTGTCACACTCAGTCGACACAAGCGCCACAAGAACTGCAAGAAGCGGAGCCGGCCAGCGCCTCAGGACTGCAGGCGGCCCCAGCTGTCCCATTACAAGGCAACTTACACCCAGCCACCAAGTAAGCGAGGGGAACCAAAGCAGTCTCCCTAGTTTTACACATGCCCCGTGCGCCTCCCGGTCACCTCCTCACTCTTCCTCCCCTCCAGACGTGCATCCTCGAAGCAGCAAGAGGCCACTCCACACCCCTCCACACCCCAACCCCCCAGCCATGGCCTTCAGCACCACGCAGCGGGCAGAGTTCATCCCTTGGGAGCTGGGCCAGAGGACCAAGGCACACGTCCGGGTAACGCCAGCACCGCAGCTGATCCAGGCTAGGGTCCTGCCGTCCCCCTCTCCCGAGAGAGAAAGAAGAACCCCTCTCTCCCCCACCCGCCCCCCATTGAGAAGGCCAGGGCTCTACCCCACCCACTCACCTGCCCTGGCAAGGCCTGCAGGCCAAGGGGGCTCTGTGAATTAAGCCACGAGTCACCCCTCACGAGGGGAGGCGCCCTCTGCGGCTGGACACTCTGGAACCCAGTCAGCGCCAACGGGGGCTGCACTGCCTGCTCTCCACTGAGCCCGGGTTAGCGCAACGGGTCGCTCCCTGGGAGTGGCGTGGGCCCAGCTGCCCCCCGGGGAGGAGACAGGCTGACCTTTCTAGCCCAAAGCACGGGGCGGTCATGTTTTGCAGGAGGCGTATCAGTGCCCAGAGGAGCCCTTCCAAAGCCAGAGTCTGTACCGCCTCCACTTCCCGCCCAGGGAGCCGGTCGTGGCCACCCTCCGGCGGCCCCCGACTCACAGGCAGCCCGACGGCTCCGGCTTCCCCCACACCACGACCACCAAGGAGAGCTACAAGGGATGGCGAGTGGAACGCCCAGCCTGCTATGGAGAGCCGCCAGCCCTGGCAGGTACCGCTGGGACCCCCCCGCCCCGCCCCCCAGGCTGAGATCGGCCAAAGGGGCTGCATTAACTTGGGGTGCCCGCAGTCCACGTGCCCCACCCCTGAGTCCTGGATCTGGATAGCGCCCTGAGTGCTCGCCGGTGCTACAGAAGCCAGGAGGGCCTCTCCAATGCCAGACACCGGGCCCACAGTGCCTGCCATGGGGCTGGGCTGGGCTCCGTGCCCGGGAGCACGCCCAAAACCCAGGGTTCAGCCCGACCCGCTGCGCTGGGAACACTGAGCAGCACCAGCCCCGTTCTCTCCACCCCAGGCGCTCTCCTGTCCCCTGACCAGGCGGCCGAGATGGAAAGCACCACGCAGCGAGAGTTCACGGAGAAATGCGTCCCCAGACCGGAGCTGGTCAAAGGCCTCCAGGCTCAGCTCACCATCGAAGGTAACAGAGAGGATGAAAGCTTCCAGCCCCACATCCACATGGGCCCGGAAGCAGGGCTGCCCCCGCATAGGCTGTGCGGCACGCAGCCGCCCTCGCCGGGATTGCGCTTGCTGTTGGCGTCTTAGCAAGCCCGTCTCCAACACGTTCCCTCGTTTCAAGCATGGCCCTGCTGGTTTTATGGCTCCCTCTAACCAGCTTTGCTGGGCACAGGCCCGTCCCCCAAACATCCTCCTGGTCAGGGTTTGCCTGGCCTTGCCACTTTCATAGAACTGCCCTCCCCAGGCCCGCTGGGCCCTCCTGGGGCTCACCGCTGGTTCTCGCTTGTGCCTACCTTCTTCCTGACGGGCTGCGGGCTGCGTCGCCCCAGGTACCCCCTTCCTCCAGGCCCTTCTCCCAGCTCACTCGGGGCTGCCTTTGCCAAGCCTGTCCCAGCTCCTCTCTCACGGGCTCCTCCCAGCTGCGTCCTGCACCCGGTGTGCAGCCAGCTCCAGATACCCGGGACCCATCCTTAGCCTTGCCCCATCGCACCCTCAGCTGGGGCTGCATCCGCCGGGCCACAGCAGGGCTCAGCCCAGCTCCCCTTACAGGGCCGACTGGCCAGCCTGCCACAGGGCCCTTTGCCTCCACCCCAGCGGCTCCCAGGTGATACAGTCTCGGGCAGCGGTGCCCACCCTGCGGCCCATGTGACAGCCGCAGGGCCACACAGGGAGTATTGGATGCGGCCCACAATGGTAAACAGGGTGAGAACCACTGGTCTAGGGCAAGAGAGGTTCTCAAGCAGGGGAACACCGAGGTTTTTCAGGGGGTACAGCAGCTCAGCTAGATATTGGCCTGCTTTGACAACAGGCTACATAAACAGCCCTCGTGGAGTCAGTACGAACTAAAATGTCCCCCAGACGACGACTTGTTTACACTGCTCTGTAGACTAGACATTGAAATGTAAGTGCCATGTTTATATTCCAAGTGATTTATTTTACAATTCGTGGTAAAAACAAGAAAGTCAGCCATTGTTCAGTACTGGTGTGCTGGGAGAGAGCTGTATTTTTAGGTCTGATTTCGTAAGCAAGTAGTTTGTAAGGGAGGTGAAACATGGGGGTGCGAGAGACAAATCAGACTCCGGAAAGGGGTACAGCAGCCTGGGAAGGTTGAGAGCCCCCGGTTTAGGGGTACATCTACACTGCAAGAGGCAGCAAGTCTACGGACTTGGGCTCACGTTCGGTGCTAAAACCAGCTGTGTGGAGCTTGCGGCTTGACCCCGGTCCCTCACCCCGGTCCCTCAGGTCCTGAGCCCAAGTCTGAACAGCTCCACATGATTCTTAGTGCTGTAGCACAAGCCCTGAAGTCCCAGGCTCTGAGACTCACTGCCCCTTGCAGCGTAGACACACCCCAGGAGGCTGGTCACGGCGAGGTGTGAGGACACTACGCAGGAAGGCCAGGATAGGGCTGTACCATATGGACAAAGCAGCACAAAGTTTCAGAGGCTAACGAGCATGGCAGAGCTGAGCTTACCGGCTGGGGGGGGCTCGTTTCCATGTCATTTCTCAACTGCCAGCCCAGGGGCTGTCGGAGTGCTGAGACGACACTGAAAGCCTGGGCTGAGCTCTCTCTGGGGTACTTTCCAAACCAGAACCGGGAAAAGCTTCCCCATTCTGCAGCCTGAGTTTACTGTCCAACAAGTTTGAGACTAGCTGAGAGATGTATCGTTTTATTAATCTGGCCTAAGACACGGGATGCTCTTGATTTCTGCAGCCCCTCTCACTAGGGTTGGCGAACCAGCCAAACCCTGCTCCTATAGAGAGGGGTAGCCCCTCCAAAGACTAACCCCCACCCCCATGGCACGGGACAGTACATTGCTTTCTGTTCTGCTAGGTGATCATGACATGACGACAACCCACCAGAGCACCTACCAGTCCGTGCCCTTAGGGAAGCGGGTAGCCCAGTCAAGCGGTAAGGGAGTAGTGCCAGCAAGGAAACGAACACAGGTGGAATACATTACCAAGTACCAGAGTGATTTCCCAGCATGCAGCTTGTTACCTGCACGGATTTGGCCTGCTCAGCCTCCTCTGGACAACCTGGCAATCAACCAGGGCTTCAGGTGAGTGCAGCCACCAAGTAACGCCCATGGGCAGTGCTTGGAATGGGGAAACCCCAGGCAAGATGAGGGGTTTGTCTCAGCATTGCAGCAAGGATCCCTCAGGCGGCAGAGCAGGTAAGCTGAGCCTTTGACAGAGATCTAGCACAAGGGCCCTCCCCTCCTCTCAGTCAGAAGAATGCTGCATCCAACCCCAGCAACAAGTTTTGGGAAGAGGAAGAAAACAAGATTTTGTTCCTATAAACAACATTGCCAAGGGTTTTGAGATCCTCAAGTGAACAGTGCCCGGCGGGCATTCACTGATATTAACGCACACACTTACCAAACGCAGTAGCTCAGTGTTGACCCCATTTTACAGATGGGGAAACTAAGGCATGGAGCAATGAAGTGACTTGTCTGAGATTGCACAGCAAGTCCTTGGCACAGCCACAAATAGAACGCAGGAGATGCACAGTGATGGCTGGTGTGCAAAGCTCTAAGGAACACCTGATTCACCTCCTTGCAGCTGAAGTGTTTCCCTCTTCCACCCAGCACAGATTTTCAGACAGTGCAGAGGGAAAGCTACCATGGCTGGGACACCCGCAGATACCCTCGTGCCAGCTCTATCAAGCTGAAAGAGGAGCTGGCAGACTTGGGGAGAGAGTGGGATGGAAAATTCAGTGGAGACACGGTGACCAAGGTAACGGGAAGGAAAGGGGGGTTATATGGAGATCAAGGGACTCTTTGAGCAAAGTTAATTTCAGTGAATGAATAAAGATGATTCTCACTGACACAGTGGGAATAAATCTAGTGATTAGAGCACAAGGTCTAGGAGTCCGGGTGCCTAGGTTAATTCCCAGCTCTGTCACTGCCTTGTTTTATGAGCTTGGGCAAGTTTCTTCCCCTCCTGTCTGTAAAATGGGAACAGTGACACTTCTTCGCCCCACAGGCTGGGAAGCTTTGAAAATCTCCTTAATTAGCCAGCGTTTGTAAAGGGATAAAGGGGTGTGGTCCATGCAGTTCCCACTGATGAATTGCTTGGAGATTCTTGGACAAGCCATGCCAGAAGTTCAGGATAATTATATTTTGCTTTCATTCAGTAAGTCAGTAACTCTAAGCCAGCGTGCAGGGTCAGATGAGACCAGTATCTGGGCACCCCTTGGCTTTTGTGCCGAGGGCGCAGTGGTTGCTTTGTGCAGCATGGACAGAGAATCCCCTATTGCAGTGATCCTGCCAGTGGGGAAAAAAGGAAGCTAAAGAAAAAATGAGATGGAGGGAATGCTGCCTGAACCTCCCCTCCTCCCCCAACCCTTGGGTATCAGTGTCACTTTCCACAGTTTTGTCCTGTCCTGCCCCTGCATGGCAGAAATGGGCTGGCTCCCTCTTGCCCTGGTGTCATTGTGACCCAGTAGTAAACCATTGGTGTAAATCATGCACTCAGCCATTCCACTCCCAGCTCCACACCTGGAACAGCAAGTGGTGTTTCCCAACGCCACGTTCTCTAAGTACCAAGGGACAGACTTTTAAAAAACTCTGCCGTGTTCTCAATAGGAGCTACAAAGTGCAAAACTCTTTTGAAAATCTGGCTCTGCCTCTTTGCAATCTAGAGATGAAAAGTACTATAAAAAAGCTTGTGGTTGTTTTTCTGACTCTCTCTGTCTCTTTCCAGCTCTCTTACCCTCCTCTGCCCTTGGACAGGCCTCTGGAGACCATCCAGTGGCCCCCCACGGTGCTGAGATCCCTCCCTGCAAAGTTTGACGATTCCACAGCCCACAAGTTCTTCTTCAGAGACTGGGGAGCCCAGCCCCGAATCCGGCAAGGCGACCCCCACGATGGAGTCTACATCCGACCTCTGGTAATACGATGGGGCCAGGAGACAGCTCCTGCTAAAGGGCTGCCCATGGCTGGTACCCTCACACAACACAGATGGTCCTGTGAAAGCAGAGTGCATCCAATAGCCTCAGCGCAGCCTTGTACACCAGACAAATTCCACAGGGTACCACAAAGACAGAGGCCACTGTCCCATGAATGATAATGTGCTCGAGAGAACAGCAGCCAAATTTCAGTCAGGGTCCTACCATGGCAGGTGCTGCACAGACTCCCCAGGCATGCAGAGTCCCTGTCCTGCAGAGTTTATTATCTGAATAGACACATGGAGAGACACATGGGGATTCAAGACACAGGCAGCGGGATAGCTGCAGATATCACCTTTAAAAGAAGAGGTGTGGCACTAACATGATGGGAGGTGAGGAAGGGAGTTGTTACCTGGGCCAAAGAGGTGTGGGAGAGGAAGCTGGTGGGCAGGGAATGAGGGAGTGGAACAGGAGCTTGGAGCAAACATCCAGTGAGGAAACAATGACCGGAACAAAGACAGCCCTCTTGCTGCAATGGGTAGGGCTGGAGCTGGGCACCCTACTGCTGCCACCAGTCAGTCTAGGTCCTCTACTGCTCCCCCCAAGAAGGGGCACATCTGAGACAGCAAGAGGTGGAGGAAAGCAGCCCTTAGGCAAACATTCACCATGTTAAACCTGGGTATTTTGACTGCTACCCTGGCAGCACACACATGCTACTTTATGTCCCAGACCCCCTAGCAAACAGCATTCAGGAACATCCAGAAATATAGACGGCAGAATCCAGACAGGCCACGTCTGTCTGCCCCTCACACAGCCTGTTGTATATTTACAAGTGCCTTACCTCATCTGTTCTGTGACATTGGCAGTGACAGAGCATCTACAACTGACCGTGGCAACAACAGGGGAAAAACCCTGCTTCCTTGCTAACACATTTTAATATTTCCTAAAAGCAATTTCCTATCGTTCTCCATTTCTTTCTTTTTCAAATGTAATTACCTCTGCTCCGCATTCAGAACGGAAAAGAAGCTGACAAGTTGCCGGTATCTCTAGTTAGCAGTTGCCTCATGTTTAATGTAGCCATGGTTGGGGCAGGGGCCACTTTGATAGCGTTTCCCAACACCTTGCAGTGTAAAATACAAAAAAAAGGGACTGAACTCTGTGACTGTTTGGATTTCTAGGCCAAGTTTGAAAGCCAAACTACCACACACAGCACATTCCTGCCCCAGAGAGCGGAGAAGGTGAAGAACTGCAAACCAGAGCAGAAACCAATCCGAGCACAGGGAAAGCAGGATTTCTCCACCGTCCACAGGGAGTCTTACAGGTACGGCTTCTTTCGGTGACTGAGTCCAGGCAGGCCATGGCAGCATCCTGATTGCTGCCATGCAACAACGGCTTCGCTTGCACTAGGCATACATCCACATAACTGGATTCTCCACACTCTCTTTCAGGCCAATCCCGCTCCCAGTCTGTTGTTTGCAAACGTACTTGATCCAGCAACAACAGCAGGGAAGAGAAGCAATGAATTCTCTTGTGCCCGTTAAAGCCTGATATGCAGTGTAGATCCAGGTCCCTCAGCCAAATCAACTCTGTCCCCAGGATGCTAATGGGCAAACAATTACTAACTAGACAATTTGATAAACTGTTTTTTGTGCATCTTAGCAACATTAAAATGGCATCATCTAAATCTCTGAGACTGAGTATGCCTATACTGCAGAGGTGTGATTGCAGCTCACACAGAAGTACACATGCTAACTTTAATCTAGCTAGCGTGGCTAAAAACAAAGACGCAGCAGCACAGAATAGATACACAAGTACATACCAAGGGTTCTTGGCAGGCTTGTACAGCCTGCATGTCTTCGCTGCCTTTTAGCCAGGTTAGTGAGATTAAAGCTAGCGCGGGTAAGCAATCACCTCTGATCACAGTGCAGATGCACACTCAGAATAGCTACTATTAATTTGGCTGTTGTGCATGGATGTGGTATTTGTTTCTTAAGATACAGCAATACAAATGTAATATCCATTGAAATTACACAATAATTGTACCTAATTTCATTGTATTTCCTGTTTGTTTAAGGATTCTGTAGGAATTTTACCTTTAATAACTTTTAATATTTTAACACTAGCTTTCAGAGTGCATTAGCCTATTATTTTGCATTTTATTTTAAAGAAAATAAAAATTGTTTGTGCTTAGTGTTAGCACTTAAATGGTCCTGATTAGACAGATATGCATTCCTCAGCAAAAGGAGCGTTTCCAACTTTCTATCTGAACAACGCCAAACAGTAGTTTTCTGCAAAGCTGGAGTAACAGAGGAGCACCAGCAGCACGTGACTTATCAGAAAAATCAGACGACAAAAACAAAAGTCTATTTATATACGTCTATCTCAAGAGGGCAAAGGCCTACAACTTACATTGACTTAAAAAATCCAAGGGTTAATTTTTTTTTAATCACCAATTCAAACTTAATTGTAACTGTTGTGAACGATTATAATATGATGTCTGTGCCATGCATACATTTATCCTATACATGTATTTGTGTTTGGAGCTGGTCCTCACCAGGAACTTAAATCGGTAGAGCTACTTGTCTCAGGGGTCTGAAAAATCCACACCCCTGAGAGACACACCTATGCCAACTTAACCCCTGCTGTAGGTTTAAAGTTTAAAAAAACCACCCCACACAAAGAGCCAGCTAAAAAACAAAGTTATTATTTACAATTGTACATCCAGGTTACAGGACTGCTAGAAATTTAAATAAAAAAGGAGCATGACCTTTTGACCAGGAGAAAGCACCACCCCAAGAATCACATTTCCTAAGAAAACGTTTGCACTATACTTCCTACCCAGCACTCTCATGCAGCATGAGAACCATGGGAGCCTAATTCCTATCCCAAGACCCAGACTGCTACTAAGGTAAGGACCTTCCATGGAAACAGCTGGGGCATTCAACACCTTCTCTCTGCAAAGTAAACAAGAGAAAACTCCAGCTGCCTGTGAGATCAGAGGTGCTTTCTCAACAGGAGGGACCAGGCCACATTGTCTCTCCCTTAACTGTGGCTCAGAGTCTTGGCAGAGTGGTCATCTATTCTGAAAGTTAGATTTCAGGTTTAAACAAACGTGCAAACAGCAAGGCTGTGACTATGCAACTGCCAAGCTAGCTGTTACTATCAGACCACTCGATAGAGACCAACCCCTTGCCATCAGATACTCAAAAGAAAATCACATTCAGCGTAGTACATTTAAACCCACCATTACCTGCATCTTTCCATAAGCAGTTAACCCAGACCAACTGCCAGAGCTTTTAGCCAGGATGGGTTTTTTGTCAAATATAACAAAAGAGTTTCTCCCCCACACCCCTCTCTCAAAAAACCCCATTTAGGAAGGGACCAGATAGTGATGTAACACCATATGGAACAAGGCATTGTAGGAAATATTCGTCTACTTAGCTTAGCTCACAGCTAAGAGCAAAAGGGGCTTCTGCTTTATAACTTTCACTGCCAGTCGAGGAATCCACACATTGCGGGACAGAAAAGCCACTTCAGGCTCCTTAGCAATGACATCAGGCAGACTTTCTGAGGCACAACAGCGACAAGCCAGCTGATGGTATTAAAGCACGAGCTGCCACCACTGCCTACAAATACCTGTTGAGCTCCCCACAGCTGAAATCTCAACTTTCGGTTTACAATCTTGACACGCAAAAGCATAATTATTCTATGAAGTAGTTTTCTTTAATCCTCTCCGCACCCCAGAGAAGCACCTGAGATTTGGGACACAACTGAAAACCAACAGATCCCAAAAACACCTCCAGGGGACCAGGAGTTTGGCTGAAAATAGGGTTACAAATGTATTTATATATAATTTGTTAAAAAAATATTAATGCCAGAAACTGGTGTCTCTTCTGCATCTCACAGCAGGTCCAAGAGAGCAGAACAGCTCCTGCAGGTAGCAGGATACTGCACTTTGCCTCTGCATTCAACCTGTTGGCTGCTCGCAGTAAAGCTGTAGAAATTCTTCTCTGTGCTCAAGGGACCCAAAGTTTCCCCCTTCTCCTCTCTGCCTGCCTGGACAGAGTGACCTGTTTTCATCCTCTTCCAGGAACATCTTGAACTTTCCTTTAGAGGCAGCCTTATCATCCCCAGGTAGTCCTCTTTAACACTAAATGCTATGGAGAAGAGGTGTTCAGGGAAGAATAAGCCATTTCTTACAGCTCTTGCAACGGCATTAGGTGTACTGAGGTCTCTCTTCCTCCCTGCCAGGGAGCCAGGAGCAGTCTTCCATTTGGTTCTCTCTTTTGTTTACATGTCCTCAACACTCCATTTATATGCAAGCTCCTGAACTGCCTTCTTGCTGGCTAGCCTGGCAAAGCGCTTCTGTTCAAACCCATTGGACCTACAAAATAACATCAACAAGAGTGTGGGTTGGTGCACAATATACTTTACCAAGCCATTTCTGAGAAATGAAACCTTTTGGAATGACCAGATTGCTCAAGCTCCCCTCCATTTCTAGATTGCTGGCTCAGTTTCAGATCCATCCGTAGTTAACAACAGCTGGTGCCATCTGGTGGCAGTTCAGTGGCCACTGTACAGCAAATTAGGTGAGACTCCTTCCAGTTTCTAACGATAGATGTCCTGACTGCAAAAGCCACGTATCCCCACATTGGCAAGACGGACAAACTATGGAGATTGGTCTCCCAGCTCACCATAGCAAGGGTCTGCAAATGTCAGCACTGAGGCATATTAGCAAGGGGGAGAGCAGGGTGTGGAAAGCACAGATGGTAAGAAAATGGCAAGTACTTTCTGTGAAAAATTAAAAACATACATTTCATGGAAGTTTTTGTTTTTTCATCTAAAAATGAAAAAAAAAAAAAAAAAGTTATAATCAATACAAAAAAGACCGGTTGGGGTCCTCCTCCCACCTCACTGGGGAAAAAAGAGGGGGAGGATGGGAAAGGGGAAAAGAGGAAGGGGCATGCACCTGCAAAAACCTGAAACCCAATAGTTGGTCATTTCAATTTGACCAACGATTTGTAAAATTGCCAAGGCAAACATTTTTCGGTATCACTGAAAAGCCATTTTCACGCCCCAAAAATTCAAGCAGCTCTAACGAGAAGCCTGCAGTGCTGCTTACCCAGGCTGCTCCCCTTGTGCTGATCAACAGAGAACTCTGGTCTTTCGGGGCGTTGAGCCAGCACCTCACTCTGGCATGAAATTCACATCATTAAAAAAAAAAAAAAGCTTTGGAAGCTCATTAAGCCAAGAGACTGTGTGCAAACGCCTTTGTGTGCAGGCAGTACAGCATGCTTCCCCCATGCCTTTGTCTGGGTTATCCCCTGAGCTCAGGGTAAGCTCTTCAGGGCAGAGGCCCATCTACTACCTCTACCGCCGCAAACTTAACAGGAATGCCTACCTGTCCACTCCATCCCAGCGATACCCAGGCCATAAGTTAAACCTGTTCAGGGGAGGTGCTGGTCCATTGTACCTGGGCTTCTCTAGAGACAGAGAAAAGCAACAATATAATCCATTACTATTTCAGCCCAACCATGTGGCTATGTTAACATCAATCGAAACCAGTGTACACACACAAGTGCTGAATGCTGAGCCAGCCCGCTGAGCACTGACCATTATTCATGGAGGCAACTTCCAAATACCACCTTTAATCTAGTTTAACTCTGTTGGTTCATAAGACCATAGCACTGTTGTTCACCTGGTCTCTAAGCCAATCAGACCACAGCTGGCAAACAACAGTACAGTGAGTTATTACCACTACTGCACGAACATCCACCAGAAACAGACTGATCTGTTACGGTGAGTCTTGTGCTGTGTATTTATTCACAGCAGCCTTGTTCACCAGTGCAATCACTGGAGCCCTGAACTGCCATAACAAATACAAACCAACCTCTCTTATCCTTGCTCTCTTTGGCTTTCTTCTTTTTGATGAAGTTAGCCATGGGGTCCCCTTCTCTTTCCTTCTCTCGAAGCATCTGATCCAAGTCTTGGTCATCAATGTAACGAGCCAATGGCTTCTGCATCTCCTTTACTGCATCCTCCACATTCTGCTGCTGCTGCCTACTCTGAGCCAGGCTTGAAAAGAAACATACGAAGCCTTATGTTAGAGCAAGTCAGACCCAGGGCACATCCTACTGCTTGCTCAGTGTGCTTGGCTGACTGCAATCCTGTGCTACCAACAACTGTACGGCACTCACACTCCACACACCAGTGTTGGACAGGAAGATTCAAGAGATCTCTAAGATGACAGAGAACATTTGGTGTCCAGGTCACAGGTTCAAATCCAGAATCTCAGTGCCTGGTCAGTGCTCCCTGGGAAAGGAGTCCAGTGATCTCACTCCAGTCACAAGTGGGCCTGCATCCATATCACTCAAACCACCATCAAAATGGCCATCTTTGTTGGAAACAGAGGTGTTACATCATTAGGGGGAGGGGATATTATGCCATGGAACAGAAGGACTGAGCAGTTTGCTATTGAACTCTGGGGCTTCTTACCCCTTGCCCCACTTGGCATACAGCTCATCTCTCTCAGATTTCGCCTCCGCCTTCTTCTGCTGTTCAAGTCGTTCCTGCGTAAGGTCCCTCTTGCGGCCTGATTTGTCTCGAAAGACTGTTTCAGCATTTTGGGATTCATCTGAAGACATGAGAAGGTGCAGGTTAGTCATTTTAGAACATTTCCAAGATCTTAGTCAATTCAGTTAATCACTTCTACGTACTTCAAGAGCCTTGTGTTTTGGTTGGTTGATGTATTTTTTTTGTTTTTAAAGTATTCCAGCCTCAGAAAAAGGTCACCAACCAATAACAACAGAACCACAACCACCAGTTTCTAGCCACTGACCACAACTGTCCTTGTAGGTAGGCCTCTTCAAATCTCAGTCTGACCCTGTTCTTTTAAGAAGTGCTCCCTGAGCCTGCCTAGCACCCTGATGCAAGTCCCAAAAGCTCCCCCTCTCTATTATTATTTCATGGGGAGCAGTGCTCGGGGGTGGGGAGGGTTCCACCATTTACATTTCATTTACTTTACAGGCCTAGGGCCCTTTGTTTTCAGTTTTTATTTAATTTTTCCCAGGAATTTATCAGTGTTTATTACCACAACACCAAAAACAGGTGAAAATCAGTGCAAAAAACTATTAATAATGTTTCTAGGTAAGTATCAGGGTTTATTTTGGTGAACGGAAAGATGGGAAAAAAGTATTCAGTAGATGGATTACTGCTTTGAATTCCGTTCAATGTGGTTTGCTACAGAACTAAAACAGAACTCAAAACACAATGCCACTTCTGAGTTTAAGAAAACAATATATTGCTAATCCCCAAACAAAACTTTTCATTTGAATAAACAGTTTACTGTTGTAGACTTAGAACTATTAACCTATAAATATTTACATTTAATAATTGGGCTACACCATTTGCCGCGCATACACTCAACTTCATCCTTTTCTCCTGATTTTGGGTTTTTTTTAAACTTTTGAATACCTCCTTGTGTTCTGAAATGTATTCTGATATAGATTTTAGTTTTCTTCCCATTTTAGTGTGTCAAATCTTTAAACCGTTAGCTGCTAACAGCTTGAAATGTGTACATGGTCGGCATGAGATTTATCAGTATGTTCGGATGCACACACACGCACTTCAGAGCTTGCATGCGTGCCTGTTTGTTTATTGTGTGTACCTTATCTAGGTTAATACGTAGCCTTACTTCAACAAGCAATTTTGCATGTACACACACGCAGAGTATTGTATTATCGTAATACATATATCTCATGCAATGTCTTGTATTTTCCTAATAAAACAAGTTTTTTTTATGTATTTGAATGATACAAAAGTATGGTGAAAATGAGAAAAAAAAGTGAATACTTTTTGTAAAACCTGCGACTTTTTTAGTAAAAATCGATTTAAACTGAAAATGAAGGGGCTTTACAGGCCCTTCGAAGGCCTTTCAGAGTGCCTAGATGCTACCCCACGGAGAATCACTTCAGCCAGGGCCCACCAGACCCAAAACCCCTACGACTAGCACAGAAAAAAGCAGTAGGAACCAGGCTGTAGGTTGAAGGAAGGTTGATGCCCATTACAGTCTCATTAACTCTTTACCTTCCAAGTGTTTGTTATTTCTGTCATATCTCCTGTGCTCCTGCTGTTCTCTCCGCAGCAGGTCGGCTGACACCAAGCCAGCTTTACCCCCAGACAGCATCTGGCTGGCCTGCAAATCCAAAAGGGATACCACACATTATCACTAGCTGAAGGCTGTGGAGGCCCATCCATGTAATGAGCTGGTGATCTCAGTCCAGTTCTTAGGAGAAATGCCCATATCACCAAGCCACCTCCCTCCCCAGGGCAATAACTGGCCCCCTTGTGGGCACTCTCAGCAGACACACAAAGACTGAGTGGGCCAAGAGGACAAAGCTAATCACTCATCCTTACCAATGCTCACTGCAGGACGGGGTGAGGCATGTAAGGAGGGCAGCGTGGGAAACGTATACCTTACAAGCTTACCCTCTGGTCCTCTCCTCTCTCCCCCTGGAAAGATCTTTTAGAATCTGGGCCTCGACGAGGAGGCAAGAGGCCAGGAGAGCTCCTTGAACTGTGGAGTTTCTTTCCAGCTGCCTGACTCCTTCGGGGAGGAGATAAATCAGAATCCGAAGATGTGTTCTGATTCCTCTTGGGAGGAGAGAGTTTGGAGTGGGAGTCACGGTGTAGCAGGCCTGGTCTGCGACTGTTCCGAAGGGGGGAAAGGTCAGAATCAGAGGAATCCTGGGAACTTTTCCGTGGCAGTGAAGAATCAGAGTCATGCCTCTTGCGCCTTTTAGGCGACAGAGCCTGTTTAGGCTTTTTATTGGCTGGAGAAACGCCTGCAATAATACAGAGATATCAAATTATAATCACAGAAGAAATACAATTTGGAGCCCTGTAAAAGCCTGGACACGCTAGCGTCTGTGATGCATCTCTGCAGAGCTAAACTAGCCAGTTTTGGAAACCAGAAGAGATGTTAAACAAGCCATGTGATAATAGGGTACACAGACAGCTACGCCCTGCCTGAACACTCCTTTTAGAACTCTATATCAAACTCTAAGAACAGCCCCAACTGGTCCTGGACATTATTTTGAAAATCCCTCTTCTACACCTATAAAAATACTGGTAAGTACTTAGGTATAATCAGCATTGCTCCAACAGCTTCGTTCCTGATTGAGGCTATTTCCCATCAGCATGGGCTAGGTCAGCTGTCCCTAAGGCCATCTCTTCATGTGCAGGGAAAAAGGATATTATTAACATTCACTAACACGTGTTGGAAATATTCTTCTCTTTCCGTGAGGTTCCTTTTACTTGAATTTGCCTCTGATATAGGCACTTTGAGTTGATTTGTAACTCCTTGCTAAGTCTGTGCAGAACGGGACTGAGAGACTTAGCTTTACCATTACAAAACTTTCGTTACTGGGGATTTTTGTACTTGTTGTAAGATAAGTCCAAGTCCTACCATCTTTAACTTACCAAGGGAAAGTGTAAAACACTGATTCCAAATCCCACAGCTGGCAGCAGTATTCAAACATGGTCACAGACTGGGGCCTGACAAACGTTTAGAAATAACACGAACTTGAGTGACTTGCTGTTCCCAAGAGCACCCGGCTAGCGCTGGATGATCTCATACACACTCACCTCTTGTGCTGCTTTGTTTTTTCAGCCCATTAGGTGATCCAGTTCTCTTTCTCTGACATGGTGATGTGGCTAGGTCAGAATTGTCTCTGTTCTTCCTGGGGGGTGAAAGATCTGGAGTTATCTGCTGCTTATGACGCGATGAGGACTTGTGTGGGAAGCCGGATCTCAGATTAGATCGCTCTCCTTGGATTCCTCCTGGTAGCGATTTGTCCATAGTTTTGTTGCTTTTTTTTCCTGACACTGAGTCGCGGCGGCCCCGGCGGGGCGGCGACAGGTCCGGCGAGTCGCGGCGGCCCCGGCGGGGCGGCGACAGGTCCGGCGAGTCGCGGCGGCCCCGGCGGGGCGGCGACAGGTCCGGCGAGTCGCGGCGGCCCCGGCGGGGCGGCGACAGGTCCGGCGAGTCGCGGCGGCCCCGGCGGGGCGGCGACAGGTCCGGCGAGTCGCGGCGGCCCCGGCGGGGCGGCGACAGGTCCGGCGAGTCGCGGCGGCCCCGGCGGGGCGGCGACAGGTCCGGCGAGTCGCGGCGGCCCCGGCGGGGCGGCGACAGGTCCGGCGAGTCGCGGCGGCCCCGGCGGGGCGGCGACAGGTCCGGCGAGTCGCGGCGGCCCCGGCGGGGCGGCGACAGGTCCGGCGAGTCGCGGCGGCCCCGGCGGGGCGGCGACAGGTCCGGCGAGTCGCGGCGGCCCCGGCGGGGCGGCGACAGGTCCGGCGAGTCGCGGCGGCCCCGGCGGGGCGGCGACAGGTCCGGCGAGTCGCGGCGGCCCCGGCGGGGCGGCGACAGGTCCGGCGAGTCGCGGCGGCCCCGGCGGGGCGGCGACAGGTCCGGCGAGTCGCGGCGCTGATTCCTGGATGGAGACTCATCTGAAGAATCATGACGCTGCTTCCTGGGTGGAGAGCTCTCAGGTGAATCATGGCGACCTCTCCTGGGAGGTGATGGCTCAGACGAGTGTTTAATTTTCTTTTGTTTTGTGGTTTCTGAACTGGAAATAAAAACAAAACAAGGGGTTTGTAAAGCAGCCAGCGGGGGTTTAAAGGGTGTTAATAGCTCTCCTGAATGGAGCGCTGGTTACCAATTCACATTTCGTTCTCAGTTTCACAGACAGACGTTCACACAGATTAATTCCTGCACTTGTCACCTCTGATCTGTCACTACCACACAAAAACCCCAAAAGGGCTCCTATACCTGGGCCCTCTGAGCTCCGGCCGTGTTGGCATTTAAGTTCTACCAGAATCACTTTATGACCAACATGATACTTAAAATCTGTTTCAGCCCCTTCCACTATTATGGGCAGTCGGAATGTTTTTAGGAGTCATACGAGAATATAAAGATCCCAAGTCTGTTATGAAAACGAGGGAACTCTACTGTCCTCATCGCATTCCAGCTTTGCTTGGCAGCACGCAGTCACCAACATTTTCTCTACATATTTAAATGACTATGGAATAAATCTGCTTCCTGTGTTAAGGTGTTGTGTAGTATTTCTGTACACTGTAATAGACAGTTACTGCATTCTCCCCCAGAGGTGAATGCATTTTAGGACTGAATAAAGCAATCCTCCTATATCCCTTTCCTACATCATAAGGCTTAACTGTAAAGTACTGTGAGACCCTGTGATAAAAGGGGCAACACTGAAAACAAAGTATTATACAAAATAAAAAAGAACCTGGTAACCACGACCCCAGGCAAAGTCCCATACCTTGCTATAGACTTGGCAGCTAGAGAAAGGTCTGAGCTTTGTGAATCTTCATTCTGATCTAAAAAAAGAAAAGATCATCACTTAGACTCTCGTCATAGTGGACCACAAGCTAAATATGAGTCAACAGTCTAACACTGTTGCAAAAAAAGCGAACATCATTCTGGGATGTATTAGCAGAAGTGTTGTAAGCAAGACGAGAGAAGTAATTCTTCCATTCTATTCTGCGCTGGTTATGCCTCAACTGGAATAGTGTGTCCAGTTCTGGGCGCCACATTTCAGGAAAGATGTGGACAAATTGGAGAAAGTCCATAGAAAAGCAACAAAAATGAGTAAAAGTCTAGAAAACATGACCTATGAGGGAAGACAGAGGGGACATGATAACAGTTTTCAAGTACATAAAATGTTGTTACAAGGAGGGAGAAAAATTGTTCTTCTTAACCTCAGAGGATAGGAAAAGAAGCAATGGGCTTAAATTGCAGCCAGGGAGGTTTAGGTTGGACATTAGAAAAAACATCCTGTCAGGGTGGTTAAGCACTGGAATAAATTGCCTAAGGAGGTTGTTGAATCTCCAGCACTGGAGATTTTTAAGAGCAGGTTAGACAAACACCTGTCAGGGATGGTCTAGATAATACTTAGTCCTGCCATTAGTGCAGGGGACTGGACGAGATGACCTCTCAAGGTCCCTTCCAGTCCTATGATTTCTCCCTAAAATGAGAGCACATCTCAGGACTTGTGAGGTATATGCTTTTTCTGTTGGTGTTTTATTTTTCAGCTTGCAGAGGCAATATACTCAGGGGAAGGGAATCGGAAAGTTAGCCCAGATGTGCTCCCTAGATGAAGTCAGACAGGGCTCCCTGCAATCAACTAAGAGGGCCCCTGCCCTCACATCATCTGCAGATGATGCCTATGCTCACTTTCACCCTCAATTCCATCGATGACAACCTGACAATTGCAGGGCATCACCTTGCTGAAGTCAAGCTGAAGGTCTTGGCTTTATCTTCAAACCCATTCACAAGTCCCCCCATCCGCATCTCATCCTGTGTCCCACTGTATCCCATCAGCCCCTCTGTTCTCTGTAAAATGCCAGTCCTGAATCTCTCTTCATTTCCTTCTATCACTTTCCACATGCAACTTTCCATGCTGCCTCTTTCCTGTGGAACACCCCTTCTAAGCCAAACCACTTCTCTTTGGTCAAGTTCCTCCTGAAAGCTCTTTTCTTCTGTAAGGCTCATAAGACATATGTATTGAAATATGGAATGAAAACCCTATAAAACCTAAGACTTCTCCATCTCTGGGTTACAGAGTGTTTCCTATTTCCTACATATCTATCTTTAATTGTAAATTATTTGGAACAAGGACTTACTACATTTGTGGGTATTGTACCAAGCTGAAAACTTTACTGGGGCTAAAACAACCACAACCACCACTCCAAGCTTACCTCCTAAAAGCTTCCATTTATTGTTTGTCCGGAATTCTTCCATCCGTTTCACTTCTTCTGGACGCTCATCAATAAACTCTGCCACCTGAATGTAACGTAGCAGAGTTAGAACCAAAGAGATTTTTTACTCTCAAAAATAAACACATTCAGGCAACTAATGTGGTTTGCCTGTAAACCTCCATTATTCTGCTGCACAGACTTCCTGTACATTGATATCAAAACATACAATATTGCTAAAGCCTCTGACTATGTATTAAATGCTGGGTTGTTCTCTGTAACTCTAGAAAAGAACACATCCCTTACTACTTAAGTTGCAAAGTCTAGCTCACAACATCAATTGCACAGGCTTATTTGATTTCATTACAAGAGGTTGTTTTAAAACTTTTCAAAATATTTCTCTCATCTGTTGCTTTTGTTTTGGAACAGCTCTCCTCTGCTTCTTTTTCATTTAAAAATCAATCTCTAAAGACCCACCATGCCAAGCAGTCTCAGATCAAAATTTAGATTTGGCTCAAAAACAGGAATTAGCAAAAAAAAAAAAAATTATCAATTCCAATGGGAACTTTGTTTGTTTGTATTTGTTTGAAGGGAAGTTTTAAATCTAAACAGTATCTGTTCACAAGACATTGAAGATGGGCTACCGCAAAAGAAGCAGTAAGTGAAACTGATCAGTCTCATTAAAAATCTTTCAGTATCTCAGGTGCTGTTAGTAACTCAAACAAAGGCTTTTAAAAATATGATTGTTAACTCAATAACATCCTACTAAAAGTTGCTAGTTACAGTCTGTCTACTTACAGTGTGTCATTGGAACCTGAACTAGACAAAGCACAGGAAAATATGCTCTAGCACAGTAATTCTCAACGAGGGGTCCGTGGCCCCCAAGGGGGCCTCGAGCAGGTTTCAGGGAGGCCTCCAAGCAGGGCTAGCATTAGACTCACTGGGGCCCAGGACAGAAACCCAAAGCCCCACTGCATGGGGCTGAAGCCCAGGTCCCTGAGCCCCACCACCCAGGGCTGAAGCTAAAGCCTGAGCAATGTAGCTTTGCAGGGGCCCCTGTGGCATGGGGCCCCAGGCAATTCCCCTGCTTGTGACCCCCTAACGCCAGCCCTGGCTTTTACATGCAGAAAACCAGCTGTTGCAGCAGAGGTGGGCCGGGGAGTTTTTATAGCATGCTGGGAGGCCTCACAAAGGAAAAAGGTTGAGAATCTCTGCTCTCGGAAGCAATTACCCCAGAAGAGGGACATGAGTCATGAAGCATAATGGTCTCTAAGTGCTTTTCAGTTACTTTTAGACACTCGCATCCTGGATTCTCTATGGGACGTGTAGTGTAACACAGCCCTTGTGCAGCCACATCTTTCACACGTGCTCTGGGACAAATCTGACACTGATTAAGGCCAACAGAGTTGCACCCACTTATGCCATTGGTCAATTTTACTTCCTATTTCTGAAACATCTTCACAGAACAGCAGCACTGCAGGGTCAGCTGCTCTCTCCTTTTGCTATAATGTTGTTTTGTTAATTTTTTTAATGCAAGACAGAGATGTAGTAAGTAACAGTCCCTATCACCAACAGCTTACAAACTAAATGCTCCCTTTGCTGACAGTTGTACAAGGCTGAGCAGAACGAGGCTCCAGTTTGCTTTAAGCTTTTAGATCTACTGCAATGCATATATAAAAAATCTGAATGCAAAGTATCATTCTTTCTAGGATGCTAATGAGATCTCTCTACAGTTAAACCAGACAAGTTATTCACTTTGTCCACTTACACAGGCAGCCATTCCCCCGGGCACTGCTTGGCAAGTGTTTCCCCCCATGATGACAGCAGGAAGTTTGTAAGGGTGCTCAATAAAATCAGTACTTTGGTTTTTGATAGCACAAGCCTCCCGACCCTCGAGTACCCACCACAGGCAGATCCCCTTCATCCTCTTCCTCCTCCTCTTTCTCTTGTGCAGCAGAAATGCTATTCCAGCTCACATCATCATCCACTATTCGCATCCTGAGAGGAGGGGGAGAAAGGTAGTGGCATTAGGAAAGGACCATGGCTCATGGGAGTGAGTACAAAGCAAATGAATGAAGCAATAAGGGGCATGTGTGTCCAATGTACGCAACTCAGGTGGCAGGCAAAGAATGGACCCTCAGAGACACAGCAGTTGCATTTTGCATCCCCATAGTCTACTGCTGTGAGACCAACCACCCCCAATCAGCCACCTAGGGGTGATGCTCTAGCTATACCTCTCCCCATATGCAGTGAACAGGGCAGGGGGAGCAAGAAAAAAAAGCTACACAAGCCCCTAGCCCCAAACACACACTGGGGATAGGGGTAGACACAAGTGTTCTGGTCTCAGAAGGGAGGAGATGCCTGGTGGGCCCCCATGGTTAAGGGGTTACTTGGGGATCCTTCAGAGTGGAAGTGGAGGAGGTCTCTCAGATTCATAGATTCCAAGGGCAGAAGGGACCATTGTGATGATCTAGGTTCTCAACCTGCAGCCATGGGCCGCTTATGTCCCAATCAGCACAGAGCAGCAGCCCATGTGACATCCTATGGGCCACACAGGTAGTATTGGATGCAGCCCACAAAGGTAAACAGGTTGAGAACCTGGATCTCCTATATGGCATAGACCAGGGAATTTTCCCACAATAATTCCTAGAGCAGATCTTTTAGAAAAACATCCAGTTCTACCTTTCTCTGCTACATTGAAGAGCCCATTATCACATATTTATTCCCCACCTAGGTTCTTACAAACTGTAACCAGGTCACCCCTTAACCTTCTTTTTGTTAAGCCAAATAGACCGAGATCCTTGAGTCTGTCACTATAAGGCAATGGCTCTCAACCTTTCCAGACTACTGTACCACTTTCAGGGGTCTGATTTGTCTTGCGTTCCCCCGAAGTTTCACCTCCCTTAAAAACTACTTGCTTACAAAATCAGACATAAAAATATAGATGTGTCACAGCACACCAGTACTGAACAATGGCTGACTTTCTCGTTTTTATCTTATAAGTGTAAGATAATCAACTGAAATATAAATACTGTACACACGTTTCAGTGTATAGTCTATAGAGCACCGTAAACAAGTCGTTGTCTGGGCTTTTTATGTAGCCTGTTGTAAAACTAGGCAAATATCGAGATAAGTTGATATACGCTCTGGAGGACCTTGGCGTACCCCTAGTTGAGAATCGCTGCTATACAGCACATTTTTCAACCCTTTAATCACATCCCTAAGCGCTGTGGGGAAAATCGTTGGGGGGGGGGGGTCCAGGGAGCCTGGGGAAAGTCTGGAGGAGCCAGAGGAACCCTTAGGGCGGGAGAGGGGGGTCCCTCGGAGCAAGGGGGGCCAAGGGAGCCAGGGGGACCCTTAGGGCGGGGGGGTCCCTGGGAGCAAGGGCGAGCTAAGGGCTGGGAGAGCCTGGGGACCCCTTAGGGTGGGGTGGGGGGTGGGGTCCCAGGGAGCCAGGGGGACCCTTAGGGTGGGGAGGAGGGTCCCTGGGAGCAAGGGGGGGCTAAGGGAGCCAGGGGGACCCCTTAGAGTGGGGAGGAGGGTCCCTCGGAGCAAGGGGGGCCCAGGGAGCCAGAGGGACCCCTTAGGGCGGGGAGGAGGGTCCCTGGGAGCCAGGGGGGGCTAAGGGAGCCAGGGGGACCCTGGGGGGGGGTCCCTGGGAGCCAGGGGGGGCTAAGGGAGCCAGGGGGACCCTGGGGGGGGGTCCCTGGGAGCCAGGGGGGGCTAAGGGAGCCAGGGGGACCCTGGGGGGGGGTCCCTGGGAGCCAGGGGGGCTAAGGGAGCCAGGGGGACCCTGGGGGGGGGTCCCTGGGAGCCAGGGGGGGCTAAGGGAGCCAGGGGGACCCTGGGGGGGGGTCCCTGGGAGCCAGGGGGGGCTAAGGGAGCCAGGGGGACCCTGGGGGGGGGTCCCTGGGAGCCAGGGGGGGCTAAGGGAGCCAGGGGGACCCTGGGGGGGGTCCCTGGGAGCCAGGGGGGGCTAAGGGAGCCAGGGGGACCCTGGGGGGGGGTCCCTGGGAGCCAGGGGGGGCCCAGGGAGCCAGGGGGACCCTGGGGGGGGGACCCTGGGGGGGTCCCTGGGAGCCAGGGGGACCCTGGGAGGGAGGTCCCTGGGAGCCAGGGGGGCTAAGGGAGCCAGGGGGTCCCTGGGGGGGTCCCTGGGAGCCAGGGGGGGCCCTGGGAGGGAGGTCCCTGGGAGCCAGGGGGGGCTAAGGGAGCCAGGGGGACCCTGGGGAGGGGTCCCTGGGAGCCAGGGGGGGCTAAGGGAGCCAGGGGGACCCTGGGGGGGTCCCTGGGAGCCAGGGGGGGCTAAGGGAGCCAGGGGGACCCTGGGGGGGGTCCCTGGGAGCCAGGGGGGGCCCAGGGAGCCAGGGGGACCCTGGGGGGGGGACCCTGGGGGGGGTCCCTGGGAGCCAGGGGGGCTAAGGGAGCCAGGGGGACCCTGGGGGGTCCCTGGGAGCCAGGGGGACCCTGGGAGGGAGGTCCCTGGGAGCCAGGGGGGGCCCAGGGAGCCAGGGGGGGCCCTGGGAGGGAGGTCCCTGGGAGCCAGGGGGGCCCCACCGCGGAGCTCGGGAAGCCGGGGGCAGCGGCGCGGGGCCCGAGGAGCCCTGGGGGCGGGACTCCCCCGGGGAAGACCCGGAAGCGGGGCCACTCACCCCCTGCCGCCGCTCCCCGGCGGCTTCTTCCTCCGCTTGCGCCTGCCGCCCTCGGGCTCGGCCGCGGCCCCGCCCAGGTAGCGCCGCAGGTACTCGGCCTTGGACAGGCCCGGGGCCGCCATGGCGGGGCGGGGCGGACGGGGCGGCGACGGGGACAAAACGGCGCGCGGCGCGCACCGGAAACCGCCTGGCCCCGGCCGGCGCACGTGGGGCGGGGCGCGCGGGCGCTTCCGGCGGGGGAGGGGTGTGGGGCGCGCGGCGGGGCTCCTGCAGCGAGGAGTTCCCTTGGTCTCCGCCTGCTGGTGCGCGCTGAGCGGGGGAGCGGGACTGGGCGCAGGGACCGCCCTAGGCCGCAGCGGGGTAAAGGATTAAAACGGCCTGTCCGGACATTAAACGCCCCCGTCAGGCCGAGGGCCCTGCTGGAGGCTTGGGCTGGAGTTGAACCAGGATCGGGAGCTGGGGGCCACGCCGCTGAACTGCAGGATGAGGAAGGTTGAGATGGTGTTGGGGGTATTTTTAGTAAGAGTCAGGGCCCCTGTAACAAATTAAAACTCACAGCAGGTCAGGACCTGGCTGACTTCTGCTTTTTAAAAAAAAGTTTAGGACAAAATAGGGAGCTTAGCTACAGGGTACGTGCAGCGGGTAAGGAGCGGTGGAGGGCCCCTGCGGGCTGCCATCTACAACCAGGGGGATCTTGCAGCTCCCAAGGGCTGAAATCAGATTCTGTGACTTACACGACCTCCATGAAAAAATCATTGCCTTCTTATAATTAAGGCTGCCTCCCCCTTTACTGCTGCAAGTGGAATATAATAGTGCAGTACAGCTGCCCCACTTTCTCAGGCTGAAAGTTAGACAAACCCATCTATTGTCAAATTATTCCTTTTTTATTCTGAGCACAGCTCAGAGTACACTCAACTGCCTCTACACTGCCAAACCCCTCACTTGGTTAAGTATTAGCCATAATCAGAGATTGTGTTGATCCACCACTAATTGTTTTGTTAGCTTTTCCTCCCAAGATTCAAACCCAAGCTTCTCTGGGCCTGGAGTTCTCAGCTGTGAGCTTGAGGACATGCACAAAAAAACAAAAATGGGGCATGGAACTATGCAAAAGCAACACTTTGTTAATTAATACTTTACATTGGAACACAGTGTAGAGAAGGTGAGGGTAGTTTTCATTTAAAAACAGAAGTGTACCATCAGTCTGGAGACACTAGCTGCAGAGCCAGCTGCTACTCAAGGATCTAGCACCAACTGCTGCTGGAGGAGGGGTGTTCTACTGATCCCAGTTAGTGCATGCACAGGAAGACAAAGAACACAACTGAAACCCAAGCAAACAGGTTTTTTACATTTTTCTTTATGCAAGTATAAACCTCCAAAATAAGGTAATTAACACTCAACTTTGGACTTTAAGGTCTGTCCACCTGCCAACTTCCAAAAAGGTAAATTAAGCACATGTAAATTAAGCACAAAAAGCTTGCTTCCAGTGCAAGATAGGCCAGGTCCTTAGCCCTATTACAATAGTAATAACTTAGTGAGAAGAGTTTGGCTTTTCTGTCCCTCCATGTGCTGCTACTGCTCAGAGGTCAGCCCAGTTTCATAGCCCTCAGTTCTCATGTCATTGAGGCCCAGCTCCTCATTCTGTGCAAACGTGCGCTCGTAGTGCTCCACTTTTAGCTCTGGATCTTCCTCTGGAGCGTAGACATTCTTTGGTTCAAAGAGAGAGAGAGAGAGAGAGAGAAAGTTAGTTGTGCTTTGGTATGGTCAGAGCCTCACATACTTACATGCGCTGCACTTCTCCAGCAAGTTTCAGCCAAAGGATCACAAAGCATTTTACATACAATAGTTGAGCCTTACCCTCCCTTTTAGGAAGGCAAGGGTCAGCCCCCTTTAGAAGTGAATTCTGTGAGGCAGAGAGATCAAGTGACTTGCCCAAGCTCCCACAAGTCAATAGAAGAGAGAAAGAGACCTTAGGCTCTTAACTCTCAGCCCCTGAAGAACCATGTATCTGCTTTTTTCCTACCACCACCGCTGGGATTGCCTCCTGGAATGGAGCTGACCGACATTAAGGTACATGGAGGTGAAAAACCAATTCTCTTCCCACCTCAGGACATCCCCAAAGTGGTTCCTTGGTTGTTTTGAATAGCATTGGGTGGGGGGTGCATCTGTGGATTACTGCATTCAGAAGACCCTAAAGGGAAGTCTCATCTAAGTGCTCAATACTCTACCTGAAGGTAGCTGTTCCCTGCAGGATCATCCAGAATGAAGTGAGCCTCCATGTGACCCTCCATAATCTGAGGAAATGGAGACAGATTAACAGCCAGGACCCCACATGCTCTATTTGAGCAGTGATCAATCAAACCTAAAATCCAAGTCCCTGCTGCATCTTGCAGGTTGTCAACATCACACTCAACCTTGCAGAGAATGCTACCTCAGGAGCTACAGACACTTTATACACCATTCTAAGAATGTGCAGTGCTCTACAGACAGCTAGAGCATTTCCTGTGTATACCAGCATTCACTCAAGACAGGACATGCTTCAGGTGAGGAGGCTTAGAGCTGGACAGAGTTCCAGGCATAGGAAGCAGCAAAGCACTGCTGTCATGCTATCTAGTCCCTGTTCATATTGTGAACAGTTGCAACATTTGAAGGTTGAGGAGTCTGGTGTAACAAATGAAGAGTTTGTGTCCCAGCTCCATCATCCAGGAAACACACAAGCCAATGGTAATCTTCAAACAGAAGTGCAGCTTCTCACAGCTGTCCACACTGGATAATATGGCTAATATGGCTGTGCCTTGATCTCCCAGCATGCAGTGCTCCATCTTGACCCCCCAATCAGTTGAATCATTGAATGCTGGCAGACAGAGCCAAAGCCCTATTACATTACTCTTCTGAACACTGACTATCAGAATACTAGTACAGCCAGTGATGTGATCTATGTCCATGATGTATATCGTTATATGTACAAGATTTGGAGATCCTATGGTACAGAGGTGCCACAGAGCATTAGCTCAAAGTACATGGACAGTTCGCCCCTTTTGGCCCGGACTGTGTTGCAGCATGGCAGGTTTGTCTCATTTCAGTGACAGGAAAGCTCTGCCCAACACTTAGGTGGCCAGAGGAGGGATATTAAACATCTTTAGTCTAGTTTGTGTGATGGTTTGAGGTCAGGGAAAGTTTCAGGATTACTGCCTTCATTGGGTGTAAGCATGTTGTGTTAGGGGATGCTCCCTGCCTAATGATATATGGTGCAACATCAGTGGTCCTGAAGCAGGAGCCACAAGCCCCCTCCCTGCAGAAGGCTTATAGCATGGCTACACAGGACATTGGTGGAAGGCGGGAACTGAACAGGATGGCAGCGTAAGGAGGGGAAACTTACATGCCTGCTGAGATTCCACAAAGTTACACACTTCAGACTTGCAGCAATGCTGCCAAAGAACACATCTGACCAGGTCATTTGCCAGGTTCAGTGCGAATAGGACACCAAAGCTACTAACCTGATACACCTTCCTACCAAACTCTTGGAGCTTCTCCACTCTGCTTGGAGTAGAGCTGTCCCCCAGAGTGAAGGGGTTTTTCACAATCTGCAACAGAAAACAGGCTCCTTCACATTCTGCCACACTGAGTTACTATTGCAGAATACTTCGTGGTACCTGCATGTGAGCAACGCCCAGCCTGGCCCAGGACATTCGGGGAGCCCTGGGAAGTCACTAGTTAATAGGAGTTGGCAGCCGGCTATGATAGCAAGCTGCTCTAGGCAACCCATAAGAGGCTTTTGAAACCTTGTTTCCTTTAGACACAAAGGGCTTGTTCCTATCTTTACATCAGTCAAGGGGAAGTCCTCAGCTCAGCGGGGTATCTTAAGAATCAACATCTACAGTGAAGAGGCCCTGTACAGAGTAAGCTGGAACCAATGTGCTGAGATCTCTTTAGCTCCTAGATCAGGTTCTGAAGGCAGAGGGACAGTGTCCGTTCCATCTACTATGACCTCAGAAACCCGCTTCTACTGCCTGCCTTCCTGTGGGCATCCGTGCGCCAGAACAGAGCAGGCATTAAGCTTTGCCACATATCAGAGCTACCCTCAGTTGTTCAGATCGAGAGAGGCTGGGATGGCAACACATCCAGAGTCTAAGGAGGGAGTGATTGATGCTGCTCCCAAGTAACCCTCTGATAGATGCACTGACTAGCTCAGGGGAGTAGGGTCTACAAGAACAGTTACTGTGCAAAATGAAGAAGGGGAGGGAGGAAGAGGAATTCTGAAGGACAACCCACCTCTCCCCAGAAGAGCATGAAAGCCACTGTGGCTGACATGCTCCCCCCTCTCCAGGCAGGGCGAGTGAAGGCTGCAGCATAACATGAATGACTGTTCAGTGGTGCTGCACGCTTGCGGTACATACCCAAGTCTACAGGAAGCTACAGGTTCTCAGCATTTAGAGTCAGTTCATTGGCGGGGGGGTGGGGAGGAGTCCTATGCATCCCAAATGCAGCTACAGGTACAAACCTCAGCTAAACAGGAGCTTAATATACACCACTCACCAGATCTCGGATATCTTTCAGCAGCCCCTCCAGGGTGGTGAATTTCCCCCCCAGCGCTCCCATGCCAAGCTCGAACTCCAGCTCTGGAATCTCCACGCTACACGTCTCTGACTGCAGAGAGACACATGGTATGCTTATTTCCAGGTCATCCAAAAGGGTGATGTGCTAGAGAGCAGCTTCCATCTGAGGGATTCAGAGGTGAAGAGCCAAGACCACAGAAAGTCTATGGTGAGCTGGGAATAAATCCCAGAAGCCCCAGCCAGACCCCACTTCCTTCATCAGTAGGGCCAAATTGAGAGAAGAGGTCCCAAGAAGTAGCCACACACACATTTAAAGATTATCAGGTATCTGAAGGAAGAGATTACCTTTAGTATATCTCTTGTCATGTCTGAAGGGTCTGTAACATGAAGGGTGATCCTGGTACCCAGCGGTTCTATTGCTCCTCCAGATTTAACCTAGAAACAATCTGTTAGAGTTAGTTTACAAGTGACAAAGCATTCAGAATACTTTAATCCTCTTGCCACTACAGTGTGCTTTAAGAGTTGGTGTGTATGTCTTGCATCTAAGACTCTGCACTGGGCCAGCCAGATCTAGGGTCATTTAGGGTCAGTACCTCAACCTTAGGTTTAGGACAGATTTTGGGGGATAGAAGAGTTAGTCATCCAAGTCAGCTACTTAGTGGATTAACATGTTACAGCTGCAGGTATTTGTTCCAATGCTAGCCACTCAGCTGCTGTGGTCCTACCCACCCGAGGGTATGTTAAATGTTAAAAGACATTTAACAAACCCCCATCTCCTCCAGTCTCCTCTGTCCAATATGTAATCCAGGAAGCCAAATTATGATCAGGAGTGGGGTGCAGGCAAGGGACAGACAGAAAAGTCCATCCCTTTGGAGAGCACAGGAGAAGGCTGGCATGTTCTGAAGACATGGTCAGGTTTGCAGCTCACCTCATTCGTCCTGTGTCCACAGGCCTCGCAGTTTGTAGCCATGATGACCACTTCCTTGAAGTGTGGAATTTCTGGGACAGACCGTTAGGGAAGTTTGCCTGAAATAAGAAACCTCCAAGACAAAGAACTTCTGTCTTCCTTACACAGGACTAAGCTACTTCCCGACGACAGGATGCAACTTTGTTCAGAAGAGCAGTCAAAGGAGATTAGCATGTCAGTGCCAACGCAGGTGCTGAGCACCAATTCAGAGAGTCCTGTTCACAGACACCAATAGGTTTCCAGCCTTTTGTTCCTATTTAATGGGATCATCCATTGAGATTCAAAACATGAGCTTGTTTCCAAGCCATAAGTAGCTCTCAGATAGGTCTCCAGAGTCAAAGGCTTTGCTATCCTGGGTCAGACATTTAAGCCTCTCTCTGGCAGAATACAGAGCCATAAAGCACCAGGCCTGTGCACAATACTGACCACCCCCTCTCAGCACAGCAGGAAAAGGTCAACTTGTACTGTCACACCGTCCCATCAGAAGGATACGCACTAGCTTCATGTTAGTGTTGGCTGGGGCATTACATTCAGGACAGTTTGTGTTGAACTGCAACACCTACAATACAAGAACACGCTGAAGGGTCTGATCTGTTGCACTATGGGCACTTACTTGTCTAAAGACAGATACCAGAAAGACTACTGTAACCGGGAGCAATACATGAATTTAGCTTCCATCTCAATACTTATGGCCCTGATCACTGTAGCTTGGAAAAAATTAGTCCAGCAAATGGGGCAGTTTAGGTATCGGTATCCCTATGTGTGCGCCCACTACCATATGTTCCTCAGAGCAATCAGGACACAGCTGCAATCCAGTTAGAGAGCTCCAGGTGGCCAACCAGGAACATTACTCACTTCATTCCTCAGATCCTCCACAGAGTCAGCTGGGTTCTCATCAGTCTCCTCTGTCTGAAACAGCATAGAGGCCAATATCAGTATGCCAACTCAGAGGCTCAGATAATTATACCTGATACATCTTCCCATTCATGGATCTCTGAACAGACTCTTTGGGACAGGGTGGAAGAGAAGAATGCCTCTGCTACTCAGCAGCATCCCCTCTGGCATATAAAGGAGGACACAGATTAGGATCTGAAGGGGGCATTTTCCTTTCCATTATGGAAGTCTAGCACCTGAATATAGGCCACAGAGGGTAGGAATGAGGGAAGAACTAACACCTGCCAGGCCTCCCCTCACTTCTGACTTTAAGACACCTTCCCCACCCAGACATAATACCTCCAAGCCAAGCATAGCATCCTGCTGGGCAGTCCTCCTGTAATGAGTAACCACAAGAGCATCATCTTTCTGCGGCGCACGAGGATTCTCCACAAAGCTATTACCTGAGGGGTCGTCTATGATCTGACAGAGGGAAGTATAAGAAAAGTCTTCAGGAATCCTCCTTGTTTTGCCCCCAAAGAGAGGGGCAGATGCATTTCCCCACCCTCCTGCTAATACTTACAAAGGTGAAAGAAGAATCCACTTCCTTCAGCTGCTTGAGTTTGCCAATAAACTCATCTATTTTCCCTGCCACACCTTTGTCTGCTGCCTGTGAAAGGAGAGATACTCAAGATCAGATCGGATCTTTGGTACCAGCCTAGACCTTCAGATAGGCCTGTCACAGGCACACAATGCCAAGCCAAGAAGCGTTCTCAGCTCGTCATCTAGTAGGGGATGTGTAACTGTGATAGTTACAGAATTTGTAGACAAGCGTAATCCGTAAGCGGACATCTGTTTTGATATTACCTTCTTAAAGCACCTTACCCTGCGGACTGGCTGATCCTGCTCCAGGCCAGCGACAGCTCTGTCAATTATTCCCTCGATTGTGGTAAGAGCTTGATAGAGGGAGAAAGCAGACCTAATTACAATATTAAGTACACTAGAGCAATGTTGTTAATCTTCTAAATTTATCATCCCTAGCCCACCAATCCTTCCTAGAACTATTTATTCCCACAGATGGGAAAACAAGAACTCTTAAGAGCTCCTGCTTTTTGGCCTGGTATTTCTAGTCTCTTCCCTACTCGGGCAGCACTATCCAGCTGCAGATTCACCATGCACATGTCAGTGGACAGAAGCCCAGACCTCCAACAGAAGAAGCTGCTGCTGCCAACATGAGAAGCATTCATGAAGGAAGAGGCGCCTCAGGGCTAGGCTGTGACACCGTCTCCAAGACACTGCAGGATTTGGGGGAGCGAGCTTTCCATGCTAGACACTGACTAGCAGCAGGATAAATTGGGGTCCAGAGTACAAGACAGTAATACCACAGAGCCTAGCTCTACCCACCTCCATCCATCATCCAGTCAGTCATCTCAGTAAAGCCGTACTGGTGTGAATCAGTTTATGCCCCAAGATCCAAACCCTGGTCTAGGCTAGGTCATACTCAGATACAGGGTAGCAGTCTATTCCAGTAGCCAAAAGTTGTTGCTGTACCAACACCTCTGCTAAATTGCTACCAGCCACCCCAAGCCACAAACGAGCTCAGATTACACACCTACCTCCTTTCTGAGAAAAAGCAGGAATTTCAAAGTCTAGCTCTGGGATTCTAGCCGTGGCACAATCTGTCTTCACCACTTCCCTATTCATATCCTGGACAGAACAATGTATAGGGAAGATTAAAAACAAAGCTACAACAGGCCAGGAACCCTACACATGCTAAGCAAGTAAGAATGAATTCAACCCTGAGAAGCACATTGGGAACACAGTGGTAGCATCCTCCCACTAGAAGATCATTCGCACACAGAGCCAGTGAAACCAATGTTTCCACTCACTGTTTCCCTGGGCTGCCTCTCCCACCAGTTATTTGCCCATTCAACTTAAGTTCATAAGTGTAAGTTACGCTTCAATGGTGGCCACCTTAAGCCACCCCCATCTCCTCTGCCCACCTTGTAAGTGCAGATACATCAAAGCATCAATGAACCTGACAAAGGGAACAATCTTTTCTGAAGATTGATGCCACGCATCAGGGAAAACACTGATCCACTGACTGGCTCTCCCTTCTTCAAATGTCCACAACATCTCCACAGAACAGCCTGTTTTAGCATGCTGTGTGGACATCTTACACCAAAGTACTTCCCAGAGACTCAGCATCCCATTAACGAGCAGCTGATAGTGCCTCATTAAATATTAGTTACTTTATAGTAGTCAGACAAGCAGAATTGCTGCCATACTGTACTCTGAGGACAGCTGTCCTTTATCCACAAGTAGTGACAGTCCTAGGGTCCTGGTTAGAACCTGCTTACCTACATTCCACCCCTTTCAACCCGCACTATAGTTGCAGTCAGGATGCACAGGCACAAGCATGGTCTTCAGAGATGCAGACAGCCCAGGATCAGCCACTAAATTTCAACAGGCAGTGGAAGTGTACCCTGTGCTTATTCAGTGGGGCACTCCTTCCCCCTTCAGTGGCTGGGCAATACACAGGTTGATGAACCTGCTACAACCTTGACTAGGAGAAGTGGGTCTACTAGCTCAGGAAGTAGGTGTTCAGGCTTTCATAGCATGAGGCCCCAGATTCAGTCTCCACTATCAACAAGATACTCAGGGGGCTTCCTATTATATCACAAGCGCTGAACGCTTAAAGTCAGGCCATTGGTATCCCCCCAAGCGGAGGCTTTTGACAGCTTTGCTGGTTTTCAGCAACTACGTTTTGACTGATCCAGACAAGGCCAGCAAGCGGCAGGTGGCAACGAGGCGACCTCAGAACTGCCAGGGCACCCTCCACCCAGCAGCGGGTGCTAGGGCTCTCCACACCACCAGGTCTGGGCCTGCCCCCTCCTCCCGCCCGGAGAGGCCGACACGGGGGGGGGGGGGGCTGGCTCACCTGCCGCGCAGTAACAGCGAGGGTGTAGCGCACCCCCTGCTCCTGGATCCGCCCCGCCGGCTGGATCTCGGTGTTGGACCAAGCACAGCTGCCGCAGGTAAAGGAGCTGACGATGATCTCTCTGAAGAAGGGGATCTTGGTGAGCAGCAGCCGGGTCACCCCCTGGAAGAGCAAAGCCAAGGGAACATGGACCCGGCGGGGCGGGGCGGGGGCCCCCCTCACGCCCGGGCCGGGGAGCCGCGGGGCTCCCGTACCCCGCTCCCAGCCCGGCCCCGGGGCGGCCCCTCCCCGGCCTCACGTTGCGGTAGCAGCTCATGCAGAGGGACTCGATCTCGTCCGGCTGCTGCTCCTCGTCCTCGGCGCTGAGGGGCCGGAACAAGGGGCCGCCCCGCACGGGCTCCAGCTCCCCGATCGCCGACATGCCGCGCCGCTCCGCTCCGCTCCCCTCCGCTCCCGCTTCCGCTTCCGCCTCCTTGCCGCCCTCTGACCCGGAACTTCCTTGGCGGGCGGGGCGCGTGCTCCGCGGGCCTCGTGGGGAGGGAGGAGCGCCTCGGCGAGGCCACGTGACGCAGGGCTACTCCCACCCAGGCTTCAGCGTCGGGCGGAGGCCTCCGCCTGGCACAGGGGATGGCAGGAGGGTGGGGGAGCGCACACCGTCACCAACCGATGCACATGAATGATCTGGGAAGAGGGGTGAGCAGGGAGGTGGCAGAGTTTGCAGATGATGCAAAATTATCCACGGTAGTTAAGTCCAAAGCTGACTGCCAAGGGGTCTCGCAAAGCCGGATCACGGGGCAACACAATGGCGGAGGGAAATCAATGTTGATAAAGGCAAAGCAGGGCACACTGGAAAACATGATCCCTAGAAAATTGATGGGGGCCTCAATTAGCGGTTACCACTGGAGAAAGAGATCTTGGAGTCACTCTGGGTAGTTCTCTGAAAACATCCGCTCAGTGTGCTCCAGCAGTCAAAAAAGCGAACAGAATGCTAGCAACCACTAGGAAAGGGATCGCTAGTAAGACAGAAAATATCACAATACCACTATATAAATTCCTAGTATAGCCACATTTTGAATACTGCATGCAGCCCCCATCTCAAAAAAGTTGAATCAGAAAATCTGAATCAGAAAAAGTACAGCAATGGCCAACAAAAATGCTTCGGTGTATGGAACAGCTTCCATATAAGGAGAGATTAAAAAGACTAGGTCTGTTCATCTTAGAAATGAGACCACTAAGGGGCGATATGATAGAGGTCTATAAAATCATGAGTGGTGTGAAGAAAGTGAATAAGGAAGTGTTATTTTCTCATAACACTGGAACCAGGACTCACCCAATTAAATTAATAGGCAGTAGGTTTAAAACAAACATGAGGAATTGCTTCACACAACTCACAGTAAACCTACAGGACTCATTGCCGGGAGATATTGTGAAGACCAAATGTATAACTGGATTCAAAAAAGAATGAGATAAATTCATGGAGAATAGCTCCATCAATGGCCATTAGCCAAAATGGTCAGGGACACAACCCCATGTTCCAGGTGTCCATAAGCCTTTGATGCCAGAACCTGGGTCTGGACAACTGGAGATGGCTCACTCAGTAAATTGCCCTGTTCTGTTCATTCCATCTGAAGCATGTGGCCCTGGCCAGTGCCAGAATACAGGAGACTGGGCTAGATGGACCAGTATGGCCATTCTTATGTTCTTGTGTTATACCGAGTGCCCAGATGCTGAGCTGGGTTTTGAAGCCCAGATATCTGAGCACAAAGTAGTAGAGAGAGACAAAACAATGTGACTCCTACATAGCCTTTAAAAGTCTACACGTTGTGATAATGTATTCATTGTACAATTTCAACAGAAAAAAAAGGAAAAACCAACTCCAAAGAAATCTAACGTAACTTTATTGAAGCAGATTTGACAGTCGTTTAAATTGCAGGGGAAGAAACTATAAAACTGATATAGCAAATGGCCTCTCAGTACTGTTGTGGCCGTGACTTACAACATCCAAACACCTGAATGTTTCCCATCAACTGTTCCATAAAAAATGCTGTGACTATAGAGAGGGATATTTTATATATACACAGAATGTGCAAGGAAAGGGTTAACACTGTGGAGTAACCTACATAGGGTGCAGTACACTAGCAGCTTGTACTATTCACTCTAGTAACACACTGGAGATTGTTAAAGTCTAGAAGTCCAGCTTCAAGAGTTTAAAAATAATTCAACATTTCAACTCTGTATTAATCCAAAGATATACAGTATGGACCAGATTCTGGACCTTTTACTCCCACTGACTAGTACTTACTCACCTGAGTAGTCTCACTGAAGTCAATGTGAGTAAGGTTTATAAAACTGGGCCATATATCTAAATGTATATTTATATACATATATACATATATAGTGTATGCTATAGGTCAGAGGTTCTCAAATTGTGGGTTGGGGCCAAAGCTGTTTTTAGACTTGCTGAGGCCTAGGGCCGAGCCAAAGCCAAAGCCCTAGCCCCACCACCCGGTGCTGAAGCCCAAGCCCGAGCCCCACCACCCAGGGCCAAAGCCCGAGGGGCTACGGTTACATGCCTCCTGCCCAGGTCATAAGTCCTTGGGCTTCAGCTTTGCCTCCCTCCCCTAGCCCGGGGTGGCAGGGCTGGGGTGGGCTTAGGCTTCAGTCCCCCCTCCTGGGGTTGTATAGTAATTTTTATTGTCAGAAGGGGGGTCATGGTGCAATGAATTTTGAGAATCACTGCTTTAGGTAATTACAGGTGTGGTACTTATTCCCTCTTTCCTGCTGCTGAGATAAGCACTCTGACCATTTGGCTTTCAAAAGACCGCAGCAAAGATGGTTTGTGGAATTATTTTAGTAAAATTGCATGATTCGATAAAAGGAAAAGGAGGACTTGTGGCACCTTAGAGACTAACCAATTTATTTGAGCATAAGCTTTCATGCTCACAAAAGCTTATGCTCAAATAAATTGGTTAGTCTCTAAGATGCCACTAGTACTCCTTTTCTTTTTGCGGATACAAACTAACACGGCTGATACTCTGAAACCTGCCAAATGATTTGATAAGGAGTCACAGAATTGTATCCTTCTGACAGAAGGTGACTTTGTGGCTTTATCTTTCTAAGAGAGAGCAGGTTGCAGTGTTTTTTCAGCCGCAGGGGACTGCTGGGCAATGATGGAGGGGCTGGCTGAACTCCCATCAGATTTGAGAACTCTGGACTAGCACTGCAACTGGACAGAGCTGTACTTATGTGGCACGAGGAGCCATGTTGATGGCATGTTATTGTTATAGTTGTCCAAGTCATGGCCACAGGTGTCCTTAGCCAACAGTGCAATAGAGTACGACATGACTTCTTGACAGTTTTTCTTTCCCACTGGCATGGTTTAAGCATGCACACGAGCACACACACACACACACTCACGCACACCCCTCTCTATACACAGGTACAGGATTTCATTGTAAATCGCTGCTTTTCTCATTTAAACTCTGGGAAATATCCTTCCACAGAGAGTCAAGCCGGACATGTAAATCCTCCAGAGGTGCAGAGCTGTCCTGAAACTCCTCTGAGTATGAGGACAGTGGAGACAGTTTGAACTTCATTTCTTCTGTCTCCCGGTCAATGGTCCTGGTGAAGTCATCTATCTGGAGGAACGTGTCCCTTCTGAACTCCTCGATTCTCTGCTGCACTTCTTGAGCCAGGCCCTCCATGTAGGGGTCCACAGCCCAGTTAGGGTCTACAGTAGTGCCAGCAATGTGCTCCCTGAGGCCACTGGGGTAAAGGCGCAGCTGCTCCTTAAGGTGGTTCAGATTCCTCTGGATCTTCTGGTGGAGATCCCTGGCATTCTGGGTCAGCTTCTCAGAGAGCTCCTGGATGTACTGATTGAATTTCTCTGGGCTGACTTTGGTGTGTGGGGTGACGTTTCTATGGAGCTCTTCCATGTTGCGGTGGATCTCAGTCACCAGTCTGGCAGCGTACGGATGGAAGACCTCCTTCACTTGGTCAGTATGAAAGGCTATTTTATTGGCATACTGAGCCACAAACCTCTGAACTTCATATACGCCTTCCAGGAACTGGGCCTTCATGTCTCGAGTTGGGGTGAGGTGCTGCTGGAGCTCCCTAGATTTCAGCAAGACCTGGTCCAGGAGCTCTTCGGTGAATGGGGTCAGCTGGAAGCGAAGTGCTTCCAGGTTCTTGCTGATTTTCTGGTGCACCTCATCCACATAAGGAGACAGTTTCACTCTCAGGCCTTCCAGCTCCTTCCTGATGAGCCTTCGCAGGCTGTCGGAGTCTTGGTAGAACCGTGGCTGAAGTCCTCTGTTAAGTGGGGCCAGTTTCTCAAGGAGATTTCCCATGTAGTTGACTCCTTCTTGGATACTTTCTTTCACTTTTCTGTAAGAAGCAACAGACGCACACTTAACTGCCTGAGCTCTGCTTCCTCGTCCTAACACTTTTGTCACTTTACTAGAAATAATGGCTGTACAGTTGAGTGCTGCATTAAGAAAGGGGGCTCTCAAGGATATATAAAGCACTAACTTTTCACCACTTGAGACCTGGGCCTTGCGTCATAAGTGAAGATGAGTCTGGTGGGTCTCATCTTAGATTAGTCCCTTGTGGACTTTGCCCATAGAACAAAAACTGCATGGCAGAATTCGTCATGAGTCTAAGCTCAGGAGAGGCAAGCAGGTAGTGCGATAGATTAGGAAAGAGGCGCATTGGCAGAGCTGGGGTAAGGGTTATGACTGAACAGCAGGGAGGGGACGCAGGTCAGGAATGAGGGGCACTGGCAGAGCTGAATTGGGGTATCACAGCTGCAATAGAGGAGTACAGGGAGAGAGCCCTCAGAGAGCTGTTTGCATAGCACTTGCCTGCGGTGTTGCTGGGCTAACCAATATTACTAGCCACGCCAGTCTCGCTGCCCTGTCGCAGCAGAGAGCCCTTGCCTGCCGTCCTCACTCCCGGTCTTGGCTGCTGGGCCAGAGCTCATGTTCGCCGAGCTGCAGGAATCACTTTTCGGTTTCCACTGGGCTTTTCTTTGTTTTATTTCAGTCATTATTGGGTAGGGCCAGCTGGGAGATCTCCAGCCACATAAGGAGCATGGATAGTATTGAGTCAACTGACGACATTTGTTATTTGTTTTTGGAAATGCCAAAATGCCTATATATATGTGAAGGTTTTAGGGACACTATACCTCTCTAAAAATCAATCAATAAACCAATCAGCCTGGAAGCAATTGGAAGGCATAGTGCAGGAGCCAGATGTGCTTGGGTCTCTGACAGGGCAAGGGGCTTCAGGGTACTACCTACTAATTCTTTAACCCCAGAGAATGAGGTACTCACTTGATCTCTTGGTCCAGCTTCATGCTCTGGGTATGTGCCATGCTGTCCTTGTCGTGAGTGAGCTGGCTGAGGTAATCCCAGAACCCATTCCTCGCCTGTTCAGCCTGAGAAGCTGCATGGGTGGAACAAGAGTATTTAACAGAATGACCTCGGGAGAGCCTTGGTGGCAAACCATGAGCTTGGTAGCAGGGAGGTGGCATGGAGGAGCTCTGTGAAGGGAAGACCTAGTGTTGGGAGCTGCTCTTAAACTGATGGAGCTCACAGTCTGTAATCCTTGAGACAACATTTTATCCCTGGGATGGTCAGGAGTCTTCTCTACACTGACAAGTCCCAGGGGCACCCCCTCCCCAAAGTAATAAAGGCCCTGATTTCCAGAGCTGCAGCCCCCATTAACTTCAGTGGGAGTTCTGGGTGCCAGGCCCAGCATAACCAGAAGGATTCGTCGGGGGACTGACTCACATGACACAACGGAAGTGGAGGCCAGTGACACATGTTGGGTCCAGCGGCAGAGTCAAAGGAACACCGCCTGAGACTCCCGTGACAGGGTCAGAGCTACCCTGCCTTGGGGTACAGCGAGAACATCAAAGGAGCAACACATTGGGGACCTGTGAGTGGGCCATCTTACTGCAACACCTTTCTCGTTTGGGTCAAGATGGGTCAATGGACTTGTCCTCTCCTGTTCCAAAATACTATCTCGCTAAGCTGTATCCTCTTGTAAGCAGCCAGGGACCCCTGCCGCGCGGCTGAATCTCCAGCAGGGCAGGGAGACCTTTCACCTTTCATGTCTAGAGCCAGGAACTGAGTCCCTGCACATTGTTATAGAGAAGACCACCAACCTGAGAAGGTGGCCAGGAGCAAAGCCAGAAGTGCAGCTTTGTGAGGCATGGTCTGTCTGGTCACTGGGCGGGGACTCTGCGGAGAGAAACCAACCAGAAAGCAGTTAGTGGAGTTCCTGCCACGACCCAGGCTTTGCCTTCACTTTATCGGTTCACGGGTGGGGCCAGGTTCATTTTCCAATGCCTGGATCTTCTTTCTGGATTTCTGCTTTTTGCAGTGACTCTCTTTAGATTCAAACACATTTCAGGTAGTGATTTAAATTGCAGCTGGATGGCACAAAATCCAGATAGTGAATGTAAAATACAGCCAAAGAGACCAGATTCTGATACCCTCCCATTGAGTAGCACCTGACCACTTCATTGATTTTATTTCAGCGGGATCGCTCAAGGTGTAGGGTAGTCTCAGTGTGAGTAAGGGTATCAAAAACTGGCCCCCTTGGTCAGCAAGATAAACTGCCTCTGAGTGGGAGCAAATGATGCACATAAGCAATGATTCCTGGTCCATGACTAGGGCTCCCTAGGCACTATCATAATACACATAAATAAATAATAACCCAAGTTCAGTGGTCCTTGTGACAAGAGCACAGGTGACCTCAGTTTGCACTCGTGCATGGTAATCACCCCTTTGTGTCAATATCACCGTTGGTTTGAAATTAGTTTTTCCAAACGATCAGAGAGCTCAGCTCTGCCCTGGGCACTGTGTTCAAGACAATAACTCAGAAGGCAGCTTTGGGTGTCTGGGAACAACCTCAGGGAAAACCATTTTAACAGATCCGTCCACTGACGTCATGGAAAACTCTAAAGCCCTGATAGAGGTTCATTTCCAAACTCCTTAGGGTGCTCTAACATGAGACCACCTGCACACCTCACAGGTTTAGGCCCTTGTGGAAATCCATACAAGAGCACTATACCTGACTAAAGCATCTTTTATCCAAGGCTTTCAAAGAGCTTTGCAATCTAAGTAATCCAGCATCACAGGCCACTGTAGCACACAGTAGGTCGGCATTGTTATCCCATTTTATAGCTGGTGAAACTAGGGCTCATAGAGATGTGACCTAGATAGAGTGTGTCAGTGAAAGAGTTGGGTCTAGAATTCAGGAGTCCTTCCAGTTCCCTGCTCTAACCACTAAACCATATCCCCTCCGATGCAGAAATGGAACCCAGAAAACATGACTCCCAGTGTCCCTAAGCACTAGGTAACATTTCAAGAGGTGGGAATAGAACCCATGAGTCCTGGCTCACAAACTTCTGCTCTAACTTCTACACAACACTCCCCGGAAAATGCCTTGAGCTGCTGCAGAATTAACGAATTGTATCACCTGCACCTTACCTAGCTGCTGTTCACCTGCTGTCCTCTGTGAGTTGGAGCCCGTCATATGCTGCTCCTTTATATATGGATCCGTATTAGGCAGAAGTGCTCAGGTGACAAGAGGTCCCATATGCCTCTGCAGAGCCAGTGGCTTTGGACCTCACTCCATGTAAATACAACGTGGAGGTTCAAAGACATTCTCAGGGGATGACGTGAGTACCAGTCATCTGACTGGCTCTCCCAGATCACTCACCAACCTCACCCCACCCATCTGCCAGACCAGTTCAGTTCCAGCTTTCCCAGCCAACCACCTCCCTCCCCAGTGGCTTACAAACAAAGTTAACCCTTTGCATGCTGCAGAAATGTATGTGCCAGACAACCTATTGTGCTGGATGCTTTACAAACACATAGTGAGAGTCTGTCTGTCACTGCCCTGAAGACCTTACAGACAGACAAAAGGTGGGGGAAAGGAAGGGCTATTGTCCCTACTTTACAGCTGGGAATCAGAGGCACAATGAGAGATGAAGTGAGTTGACCATGGTCACACAGGGAGTCTCTGACAGAAAGGAACTGAACCTAGATCTCCTGAGTCCCAGTCCGGAGCTGTAGCCACAGTAGGTTTTCTTTGCAGGAACCACCTCTCTGTATCTGTCTGCACAATGCCCAGCACAATGGGACCCTGATCCCAGCTGGAGCCTAGTGAATATAAACATGAAATAGTAATAATTAATAACAAAAGGGGGAAAAGATTTGGGAAAATGGTGCCTTTGTGTCCTGAGCCATTTCATAACCCAGACAGCTTATCTTTTGCCTAATTTCAGCAAAATGGCTATTTTTCCATCCAGAACACCCCAAATTTAACTTTTTTGCATGTTTTATTCATGTATTTTAACCGCTGAAACAATTTCAAATTTTGTAAACAGTATTTTAAAAAACATGTTTGTCACTGAAAAACCAGCCATGCTGAGTGAAAGTGGGGCCAGTTTAAAGTGAAAATTCACGTTTGAGGGCGTTTTCGAAAACTGAGCCATTTTCAAACATTCACAACAAATTGTAAGCCCCAGGCTGCAGGCGCCTTTGACTGGCATTTCAGATTCTCCACCCAGAGCTTCTCCTGAGGCTGGCAGGTTAGGAAATGCCCAGCACTCAGGAGGGTCATTTCATACCCGTCACCCCATTTGACATCCCCCTGTGTCTGTACTGATGTAGAAGCAGTGACCAGCAGCACACCGAACACAGCCAGGCAAGGCAGGAAGGAGCCAGCAAGAGTAGTCAGCCTGATGGCTCCAAGACATCTCCAGCACACAGGTGATCCACGGAGGTGTATGAGGATCCTACCTGAGCTTCACTAATACAACCAGATGCAGAGCCACGGGGCTCTGTGCAGCATAAACTGTGAAGGTGCTTTGATCTCCAAGCTGATTTCTAGACTGTGCACTACTACTAAGATATATAGGTTATCTATATGCTTCCACTGGGCTCAGATTGCTACAGCAAACCAAAGCAACGTAAGAGCTGGTGAACTCTGGTCTGGGCACACTGGTGTGTTAGTGCAGGGCTGCTCACAAGCACTGGGCTGCTGGCACTGCATGTGAAATAGAAAAAAAAGCTTGGAAATATTTGTTTTGAGGGAAATGAACCAATCTCTGTAAACAGTGACAGGAGTAAACCCCCCAGACGCTGTCACTCCACCTCTGATTTGCTTATTCCGAGAATTGATCTGCAAACCTTTACCTCATTTAGCTTTTGTATCACATTAGTGCCTAAGGCCCTTCTGGGAAACAAGCAGACAGGGTACTTCATGTTTTCAGCCTCATTCCCAGTGACAATATGTTATCTGCATGCAGATCAGAGGAGGTGACAATCCACGTATTTGGCAAAGTCCAGCCTGAGGCAAGAGTGAAGTTCCAAGCAGTCACTGTCCCTCCTCTGACACCAAAGTTCACCTCTCTCCCCTGAGCCATGCAAACAGGAGTGGCTCACAGGGCACAGGGCTGTGCTGAACCCCCATTTTCCTCTACACCTGACCCTGAAGTCACTCTCCAGCCTGGACAGGTAGCTGGGGAGCTGCTCCTGCGTGATGCTATTATAACTCCCTCTAATAAGGCACTTTCCAGCCCCCAGAGGAACTTGGCCCTAGTCTGTCAATTTCTTCCATTATCATTATTCCATTTAAAACATTTTTCATGTGAATGTAGCACTGGGGCGAGGTGGCCTGGATCTAGGTCCTCTCCACATCTCCAGGACAGGAGCAGCCCTGGGAAAGCTCCGCAGCCTTAACAGAGAGCCTCACACTGACCCCTTTAGGGCTGCGAGAGGCGTTCAGTCTCCAGGGTCCATTCAGCCCCTCACCTCACTCCTGAGACTGCCCACAAGGGGGCCAATTAGTGCAGAGAATGAGGCTGGTGTTTTTGGTGACATGCAGAATCGGCCACTGGGAACTGGAACGAGGCCACCAAAGAGCCAGGAGCTGGGGACAACTTTCCGCCTCTACCTGCTAGAGCCGAAAAGCTGCTCAGAGAGGGAAGATGTTTATTGTTTATTGATGCAGGAGTGTGGATCTCAGAGACCCTCACCTGACAGCAGGATCTCACCGTGCTGGGCATTGCACAGAGCTCACAGCCTAGGTCTCATGTGCCATTCCCACAGGCCTTCCCCATCCTTCAGTGATGTGCGTGGGCTTGTCTCTCTCTGCCCTGTGGCCCCCACGTCCACATCCCTCTCCTACAGCTCCACCTGCACCCTGCACCTCATGAAATCGATTCTGGTGCTGAGTTAACTTGTGTTTCTGACGGATGAAGGTGGCTCGTGTGGGCACTAATGATCAGGGCAGCCCAGCCAGGAGCAGGACACTGAGAGTCGCAGATATCCAAACCACATAACTGGTCTGTAGTGCTGGTATGACAGGTTTCAGAGCAGCAGCCGTGTCAATCTGTCTTCACAAAAGGAAAAGGAGGACGTGGGGCACCTTAGAGACTAACCCATTTATTTGAGCGTGAGCTTATGGATCACTTCATCGGATGCATACTGTGGAACCGATGAGGTGAGCTGTAGCTCACGAAAGCTTATACTCAAATAAATGGGTTAGTCTCTGAGGTGCCACACGTCCTCCTTTTCTTCTTGGTATTACAGTAGTGACTGAGACCCCATTGTGCCAGGCACTGTACAAGCACAGAGCAGGAGCTTACTGGGGCCCCTGCATCACTCTTTCCCTCTGCAGTGAGGTGTCCCTTGGAGTCTCCCATGCAAATACAGAGTCAGCCTAACACTGCTTCGTTTGTGAAAGCAGCCTGGCTGCAGGTCAAAACAACAGATTCGGTGTAACTTTTCAGAGGGGTAGCCGTGCTAGTCTGTATCCACAAAAACAACCTTAAAGACTAATAGATTCAGAGTCACTTTGGGGAGTGGGTTGTGCACTCAGCAGAAATCCAACCATTATTTCACAGGGGATGTGGGTTATCGTGACTTGTCTTCACAACTGCCTGAGCTAGCTTGCTGCTGCCAAAGAAAGCCCTCTCCTTGCCACCCCAGGGCCAATCACCTTAATCCCCGTTTGACCCTCCTCATGGAATGCTAATAGATAGGCCCAGCTTCTGGGGGCCCTTGGGCAACGGGAATGCCTAGTGGGAGCTAGATAACACAATATGCTGTTTGCCTAGCACCACGCTGGCCTGGACTTCAGCAGGGCTGTCCTTAGAGAGGCAAGGGGCAGTCTGAGCTAAAGCCAGTGCAGTGCCATGAAGCTTCCCCTCGCTTCCATCTCCTGCAGAAATGGGGATGATGATGATGATGATAAAGGCCTGAGGATTGCTAGCAGCCAGCAGGAGAAGTCCTCCACCCACAGGTGTCAGATTAGCTCCCCAGAGGAAATCAATGTGGCTGTAAAATAAAACTGACCTGCTTCAGCGGCTTCCTTCCTGGGGTGTCTGAAAGAGACAAAGCCCTGCTCCTCCTTCGTTGCTGACAGTGCAGCGTAAGAAGTCCAGTGCACACTCACACATGCATACGCACTCACACACACAGAGGCCAACAAAACTACAGAGCTGGGCTGACCTACCCAGAGTTATGAAGGCACCTCCTTGTTTCGGTACTGTTCAGAAGCTGGGAATGTGGCTATATAGTTTGGATTCAGAGCAACGCATTCGAGGGCTTCCATTGCTACATCACTATCACGCCGGCCATGGGGACTGGATGGCTCCAGAGTGTAGGCAATCCACCCCTCTAGATTACAGCATCACAGCGACCACGGGTTGGTACGCACCCAAAATGGTTTCCATGCATTGGCCATTGAGAGGCCTCGTTGAAACAAACAGGTGGGTGGGTCTCTGCTGCAGGACAGGCATCTCCATCACTCACAGCACTAACTAGCTCCTTGTTAGCAGCCTCGGCCAAGGGGATGAATGCACAATGGAGCCTGCAGTCCCTTCTCCCCCCTGGAGAGGGAGCACCACCATTGTCTGTAGCTAGCAGCCCTTCATGTGTCCGGAAACCACGCTCCCTCAGCTGGGGGTGCTCCATGGTCCCTCAGACTAGGTCCTCGGGTGATGCAAAGCAGCATAACTGCATTGACCTCAAAGGAGCTGCACCGATTTACCCCAGTGCAGGGTTTGGCCCCTTGTCTGTAGATGAATGACACGCTGTTAGACTAGGAAGTGGGGCCCGGGAAAACCAGAGTTCCCTGTTCCCAGGGCAGCAAGCGTCTTAGCCTGACAGAAGAGGACCCTGAGAGACCCCACCCAATCCTGGGACACAGGATCTGCTGCTCAGGGAAGTGGGGTGAGGCAGAGTGGAGGATGCATTAGAGCTCACAGCTGGCTGGTGGCTGCCAGGGCTCAGGAGGCGATTGTAAGGGTGTCACTCTCAGGTGGGCAAGCCAAGGGAATGTTAATCCAAATTGAAAGTGTTTCCCCTTGGATTTAAAGTACCCAGACACTGCAGCAAGTGTGCTCCAACTAGCTCAATGTGTGGACCACAGCCTAACAGAGAGACTGTCTTGTGCACACCTCCCCTCCCTGCTTCCCTCACCCAGCCCCACGCCCCACACTATTCATGGCCATGCAGACCACCTTGCCTGGAGCAAGTCCCTTTCCATCCCCCACTGCCCAGACCCTGCTTCCCTCCCATTGGCAATCACCCAGGGGTATCCACAGGACATCCCAGCATAGGGCTTTCAACTGGTGAGAAGAAAGAAAGAAAGAAAGAAAGAAAGAAAGAAAGACCAGCCAATCTTTCTCACTCTCCCCTCATCCAGCCTAGTTTATCCCCCAGTTTCTTGTTCAGACTCACTGGAGTGCACTTGGCTCATTAATTTAACAAATTAGGCACTTCCTCAAGCCACTAGAGCTGGAAGGGACAGCACCTCTCTCCCCACCCCTCCACCACCGTGCTCCCAAGGAAGAACTTATGGCCTCTGCAGAACCAGTAGGAGCAGAATGAGTGCCTTATTGGTCAGGCTAAGAGAGGGACAGAGTCGCAATGTGCATTGCTGTGTTGCAGTTTTATTTCAGCAGATACAGTAGGTGCAATTTTGGAGTGAGGGCAAGTGCAGGAAAGTCAGTAGCAGCACAGACAGACAGTCATCTAGCATGTGCAGGTCCCCTGGCATTCACGGCTCCGGGTCCCTTTCCCGCTCTGTGGCCTGAGCTGCAGAAGAGCCAGCATGCCCTTGAGCCTGTCCTGGGGCTGGTTCCCGTGCTCTTCGCCCCGGCTCTGAGGTAGACAGCGGCTTGTCTTGTGCAGTGGAGGTGAGGGTGAGCAGGTGGTGATAGGAAGCGAAGCTGAGCCTGCTCAGGGGCCCCCTCAGTTTTCAATTTGCTTGATGGTGCTGAAGAAGGAGGCGACCTTGTCCCGCACGTCCTTCTCCAGGAAGCCAAGATGATCCTCCACTTCCCCAGCGTAGGGGCCCAGCTTCTGCTTCATCTCCTCCACCTTCTGCACCAGCTGCTTGTTAAAGGCCTCCCCGTAGGGGCCCATGGTTTGGCGGAACTCCTCAATCTTCTGTTCCATCTGCCCACTCAGGCCCTCCACGTAGGGGCCCAGGGACTGGCGGAGGCCCTCAGCATCCGTGCGCAGCTTCTCCTTCAGCTCCTCAGCATAAGGGTTCAGCTTTAGGCGCAGCTCTTCCGCGCTCTCCGAGAGCTTGGCCCTCAGGTCCTCTGCGCCCTTCTTCATCTGGAAGGACAGGCCCTCGAGCTGGCGATTGAGCTTGTCCTGCACGTCCTGGGCGTAGGGGGCCAGCTGCTTGCGCAGCTCCTCCACGTTCTGGTCTATCTTGACTTGGAGCTCATCAGCCAAGGGCGCCAGCTTCTCTTTCATGTCTGCTACGTTTTTGTCAATCTGCTCCTGGAGCTGCTCGGCATAGGGGGCCAGGGCTGCCTGGAGGCCGTCCACATTCTCCTGCAGCTTGTCCCGCAGCTCTTGGGCGTAGGGGGCCAGCTGCTTGCGCAGCAAGTCCGCATTCTGGTTGACCTGGCCACGCAGCTCCTCGGCATAAGGGCTCAGCTTGAGCTGCAGGTCTTGGATGTTCTTGCTGATCTGCTGGTGCACTTCGTCGGCATAAGGGGACAGCTTGAGGCGCAAGTCCTCCAGCTCCTTCCGGATCTGCTCCTTCAGCTTCTCCGAGTCCTGGCTCAGCTTGGCATGCAGCTCGGTGGCGAAGGGGATCAGCTTCTTCTGCAGGTCCCCCGCGTAGGAGTTGACGTTCTGGAGGTTGTCCTGGAAGAGGGTGCTGCGGGAGCAGGGGAAATGAAGCTCAGCACCTTAAGTGTCTTTCATTGATTCACTGACCACTCAAGCACTGCCCGCCCCCGCAGCTCCTGTCCCCTACCCTGTGCCCTTGCAACTACACCTCACACATCTAGCGGCATTTCCAGGGCACCCATTTCTGTGCTCTCACCCCTGTTGGAGCAGCCCTTGGCTGCAGACCTGCCTCTCAGTGCCTTTAGGGAACCCTGCCTCTTCCAGCTACCCTGCTCCTGACTTTGGGGGGAGGTGATGTTTCCCTGCAAGCCTGTTGTCCCCATTGGTTTGCATGAGAGTGGGTCTCTCCCGCTTAGAGGGGCAGTGGGTCTGGCAGGCCATAAGCCCTTGTTACGTCAGGCAGCCGGCTTCTCTTTCACGGCTACTTTGTGCTCTGGTGTTACTGTTTATTCTAGCTGGAGCTCCTAGAGCCAGTGCAGAGAAACAGGTACCAGAGCTTTACTCTCTCCACCTGTGCCAGCCCCAGGAACTGCTCAGGTCCCATCCCTCCCACGGGATCCCTCCCTACGGATCCCGGCGTCACCCACCCACAGTCCCCCGTGGGGGCTAGGGGCCTGCTCTCCAGTGCACTCACTTGAGCTGCTTGCTGATTTCAGATTGCTGGATCTGCTCCATGGTCTCCTTGGCATTGCCGGTCAGCTGTGTGAAGTAATTCCAGACCACATCGGCCACCTGCTGGGCACTGACGTCTGCCTGGGCCCCTATGGAGAAACAAGAGCGCCAGCACTCAATACCATGTGCAGCCAGCCCTATGCCTGCCCCACTCCCCTCCTGTTCCCAGGGGTTTCCTTTCCATCCAGACTCGCAGGGATAGCCCAGTCACATGCCTGAGGCCATGTCTCCAGGTGAGGCCCTCCTCACTCCCTGGAGCCAACCCGAGCAGGGCAGGAGCAAAGAGTCCAGAATGGCCATGGCTCTGCAGAGCAGCATGCTGGGACAGGGACAGGGACAGGAGGCAGCCCCAGAGGGCCCCCGGCCCCAAGGGCTGCACCGGCCCAGCAGGAGAGGCTACTCTCCCTTACCTGTGATGGCGAGAAGTGCCAGAGCAAGGATGGCAGCCTTCAGAGACATCTTGCGCTGTTTGTGCTCAGGGACTGGCCAGGCAAAGTGAGCCACGCTGCAGAGAGAACAAGATGCGTCAGTCTCCCTGTGCACCCTGACCCTGCTCTTCCCGCAGTGCCCCCACCCTGAGCTGAGCCCCTCGCTGTCACAGGGCAGGGTCCGCTTGAGGTTCTGCCCCTCCTCCAGTCCCCCCTGTCCCTGTCCCCCCCGAAGCACCCCTTCTTCCTGCCGGGCTGAGCTTCCCGCAGCTCAGCCATGGCTGCTGCTGACCTGGGAACTGCTGCAGAGGCTGGGATCCCAGTGCCCATCTCACCCACCCACTGACTCCTCTGGACAGACCAGTAGCCATCCGTCTCCCTGGCTGCACCCCTGGTCGGATACCCCTGCAGCCTTTCCCCCGCAAGGCACTGTGCAGCGAAGAGCCAGGGACAGGGACCACTGTGGCCGTCTCAGGGCTCCTGGCGCAGCTCCCTGCCAGAGGGGTTAGGCTGCCTGCTGCTCCCCCTCCCAGCCCACTGACCTGTGCTGTGCTGCTCCTCGGCTGTGCCCTGCCGACCTGTATTTATACCGCAGCCAGCAGCCCCCAGCCGCTTCCACGCAGGCTGGTGACACAGTCCCCAGTGCTTGGACTTTAGTAAGGGCCCAACGTGGAAGCTCCTGACGTGTGCGCGGGTGTGTCGTTATCTGCTGGGACGCGATGCTGGAGATAGCGGGGGAGCACTGCAGGGAACCAGGTGCAACCGCACGGCAGCCAACGGGTGTGGAAACGGGAGAGGGAAATGCAGAACTGGATCCCGCCCGGGCCATTTGCTGGGCTCGTGTCTGGGACTTTCCACTGAGGTGGCCAACAGTGTCCGATATGGACCAATCCTGAGGGGGATCCTGTCTCCCTCCTCCTCAGCAGCTGGGGACAGGTGTGTGTTCATCAGCCCAACACAGCAGGTAGCTCTGCCCAGCTGGGAGGGAGCTGCCCTGGTAGGGTGCACTGGGAAAGCGCTTTTTATTTCGCAGGGTCAGGACCAAGAGTGAAGCACATTTTGCCCAGCCAGGCACAGAGGCCAGGCTGAGTCCCGGGCTGCCTGTCTTCCCAGCCTATACAGGAGGGGAACTCTCAGCTGGCAGGAAAATCACTGGCAGCCTCTGCTGAGAAAATGCTCCCAGAAAGAGCCTGCCTGCCCCCTGACCCCCCTGGCCATCAGTCTCCAGCACCGTTTGCAGATGCGCCTGCTGAAACAAATCGCTGTGAAGCTCAGACACCCGTAATCCTGCTTGCAGGGGGGATGTGAAGCTGCTGCATGGTGGTAAGAACGGGGCGGGGAGGCATGCAGAGCACTCAGGCTCTCCTCCTGGCTCCGCCACTGGCCCTGAAGCAAGGCTCATCACCTGGCTCGCTGCCTCAGTTTCCCCTTCTTGTAACATGGGTAAAGTACATTTAATGTCAGTTCCACCCTTGGGTCCTCATTGCCCCCTCCCCAGCCAGCTTCGCTGCCCTCATGGAGCCCAGCTCCCAGGTGCACTGGAGTCCCTGTCCAGACTGAAACCCTGCCAGAGCCACCACACCCAGGCTCCAGACGGCCTAGCAAGGGGCCCAGTTCTTATATATCCGTCCTGGGATTTTGAGACGAAAAGTCTCTGTGTTGAGTCCCCCCCCCAGGGCGTCTGGGCGTCAGCTCGGCTCATCGCTAGGTCATTACAGAGCACAGGGTCCACTGGGCCAGAGCCGCAGCTGATGTGAAGCAGTGCAGTGACTCCGCTGGATCTGCACCGAGCGCCACCCACTGGGGATCCAACCCGTTGTTTGTCATTCCAAGACACCCTCCAAACAGTGGGGGGGAGGGGGGGAGGGACATGCGTGACGACATGTCGTGCAAAAAGAGGTCACTGTGACCAAGCGCCAAAACTCAGTGTGGGTCCTTCTCTCCCCCACCCCATGGGCCATTTCTTCAGGCACTGCCTAGCAGGCCTGGCCGCTCCCCAGGCTGCAGGTGGCCAGGTGATGGGCTGCCACCCCAGCTCACCTGGATCAAGGGTCCCAGCTGAGGAGGGAGAAACCAGTTCCAAGAAGTCAACAGCCCAGGCCTGATTCTCCAGCTGCCCAGCAGGGTGGGTGCTAGCCGTGCACGCCCGGGTCCGATACGGGCAGCTAGGGACGGAGCGTGTGCCCAGCCGGACCCGAGTGCTGAATGCCTGTGTGCCTGGAGCTGCAGACAAGCACGCAGTGTGTGCACGGGGGGAAGGGGCGTGTAATGGTTCTGGGAACACTGGGACCAGTGCGACTTGCTGCATATCCTGTGCGAGGAGGCCACAGGGAGCCTGGAGGAGGGAGCACGCCCAGGATTTCCGTATGAGGCGTTGGCGCTGGACAGGCCTTGGCAGACGCAGGCCCAGCCCCACTCAAACCCCACAGCATGCTCAGGGCCAGTGTGTGAGGAGGCTGGGGGCAGGGTGCGGATCAGGGGCACAACAAGGTCTCAGGAGCCCAGTACGAAAAGAAACTGATTTTGGAAGTCCTCCCGCCCCCTGGCCCCAGCTCGCATGGTGTCCAGCCTGGCAGGGGCCGAGGGGCACATGTCAGAGGAAGCCGTCAGCACCCAGTAAAGAATAATGGCCCAGTAGGATCCCCCAGGAGGTGGAAATGTTTCCCTGCTGCACAAGGCCAGGGAGCCCGAGGAATCGTTAGCATAGCATGCAGGTGCTGCTTGTCTAGCATTTCCTTTAGCTTTGCCTCAGCCAGGGCCTGGCCACGTGCTGAGTGTCCCCAGCTCTCACTGACCTACCCAGGAGGGGCCGTGCTCAGCACACTGCAGGATGAGGCCCAAGACACTTTGCTCCAGGCAGCAGGCACAGTGCCCTGCTCGCCACGGGCCAGTGATGGGTGCAGAGCAAATCTAGCCTGGCCCAAACCTCCAGCTGTGTTCCAGGGCAGGGCAGGTTTGTTTATGGGCAAAGTGGCTATTTGGTTTTCCTGCCCAGAGCAGGGTCAGTCTCCCGTGGCCATGCCCCACTGCTCTGCTGGCTTCGGGAAGGGCTGGATTGAGCAACATGGTCTGTGGGTGTTTGCTAACCAGACGCTGGTGTCAAAGTCCTGGCTTCCAGCGTGGTACTGCCAAGGCTGGGCGGGAGGCAAAGTCTGAGTGCACATTGGATGCACCAAGGCTCAGCTCTGCTCCACTCCCGCCTCTCAGACGGTTCCTTAATGAGGGCAGGGGGCCTAGGTGTGTGCGGTGTGACGGAACCAGAGCAAGCCAGAGCAGAGGTGCACACGGCTACCACCTGGCCCTGCTCACGCACCTCAGTCCTGATTTACAGAAAGCACTGTCTGTCCGTCCCACGTTTCCCAGACAGCTCTGCCGATGCACCTCACCCCTCACCCACAGCACCCCCGTCTCCAGCCCTGCCCTGTGCCCAGCTCTGCCGACGCACCTCACCCCTCACCCACAGCACCCCCGTCTCCAGCCCTGCCCTGTGCCCAGCTCTGCCAACACACCTCACCCCTCACCCACAGCACCCCCGTCTCCAGCCCTTCCCCTGCACTCTGGATCTGCTGATGCACGTCAAGTCTTGACCTGCCGCGGCACCAGTCTCCCACCCTCTTCTTGACAATTATGCACCATGGTATGAAATCAAAGTTTGCTTTTGTGATGTGTCCAAATCTGCACCAGGGAACAGACTGAGCTTCGGGAAGTTCATTCTCCTTGTGCGCTAAGGCACGGTGCAGCCAGCTGCCAGAGGCTCATGTTTACCCCTGGAATTGCCCCTCTCTGGAAACAAACTGGACCCAGAAAAAGGAAAAGCTAAAAATATATCTGCCTGGAGAAACCGTCAGTGGGCCAGGGAAAGAGCGGCACCATCCCACCTGCAGTTCCACGAGCTCAGCCCGCGGAGAGTGGCGAGCCCCTGGGACAGCATCTCCAGCCCAGCACGCCCCACAGCGCCCTGCCAGCCCAGAGCATCCTCATCGCTCCACGCAGCCAGACACACCTGCTGCTCTGCAGCTCGGTCTCAGCCCAGCCCCAGCCCCTGGGACAGCATCTCCAGCCCAGCACGCCCCACAGCGCCCTGCACCCTGCCAGCCCAGAGCATCCTCATCGCTCCACGCAGCCAGACACACCTGCTGCTCTGCAGCTCGGTCCCAGCCCAGCCCCAGCCCCTGGGACAGCATCTCCAGCCCAGCACGCCCCACAGCGCCCTGCCAGCCCAGAGCATCCTCATCGCTCCACGCAGCCAGACACACCTGCTGCTCTGCAGCTCGGTCCCAGCCCAGCCCCAGCCCCTGGGACAGCATCTCCAGCCCAGCACGCCCCACAGCGCCCTGCCAGCCCAGAGCATTCTCATCGCTCCACGCAGCCAGACACACCTGCTGCTCTGCAGCTCGGTCCCAGCCCAGCCCCAGCCCCTGGGACAGCATCTCCAGCCCAGCACGCCCCACAGCACCCTGCACCCTGCCAGCCCAGAGCATCCTCATCGCTCCACGCAGCCAGACACACCTGCTGCTCTGCAGCTCGGTCCCAGCCCAGCCCCAGCCCCTGGGACAGCATCTCCAGCCCAGCACGCCCCACAGCGCCCTGCCAGCCCAGAGCATCCTCATCGCTCCACGCAGCCAGACACACCTGCTGCTCTGCAGCTCGGTCTCAGCCCAGCCCCAGCCCCTGGGAATCCTGGCCGGCATTGGGGCACCCAGTGCAGCCCTAGAGAGCGGCAATTGCACACAACGCTCCCGTAGGGCCCCTCCCAGGGCAGCACGGAGGTTGTGCCGAGTCTTTCCTCTCTTGCTCATTGCAAGGCTGAGGGCCTGTCCCAACCCCCCCACTGGGAAGGTGAGTCCAGGCTGGACATGCATGTCTGTGACGTGGCTGCTGGCCACAGCCCTTCTGCCCTCTCTGAGCGGGCGAGCCCCCTCCTGATAGTAAGGTGGATACAACCACCAGTAACCAGGCTCAGAAGCAGGATCCCAACCAGGCATGGCTAACAGGGTCCCCTCACCCAGCACAGAGTCCCCGTTGGGCTGGGAGACAGCCAGTGCCCTGGCTAAGCATTCCTCCTGCTGCCACCGCCCTGGGCACCTGGCAAAACGAGCTTCTGCAAACAGACAGCCCCCCCCCCCCCGGCCTCAGAGCCGAGACTGGGGGCAAATGTGCCTTTAGCCCTCTGGGAGCTTCCCCAGTTGTGGGGCCAGTTAGATAGTGTACAGTGCAAGACTAGCCCCGTTCCCCTGGCCACACATGGCTGCAGCCATGGGTCTCCTTCGTGACCAGCACGCATGGGGGGCCTGTGGGCTGGGGGGAGAGCTATTTCCCACCCCCTGGATGGCACTCGCTGTCCTGCTGTTGCCTGCTTGAGTTGCTGAGTTTCCCCTCCCTCACCCTGTGCTGTAGAGCACCCTGCCTTGTAGGAGACTTGGCTCAGGGCTGCGGGATGAGAGTAGCTGCTCAGCGCTGAGACAGGGCTTGGAATGGGCTCCCCCACTCTCCCCCACCTGACATCATAGCCCTCTCTTTGTGACATCACAGCTGTTTCCATGGCGGCCGCTTATGATGTCACAGGGTGTGATTAGGCCCTGAAAAGCAGGCAATGGAGCCTGAGCGTAAGACAAGCGACCAAAGTGCCGAGGGAGACCTGGAGAGCGCCAGATGGGCACAGCTGCAGGCATCAGCACAAGGCCCCTCCCCCCCAAAGTTTTGCCTAGTTCACGTTTAAATGTCTCCCCACAGCTCGTCCCCCAGCCGGTTGCAACCCAGAGCTTCCCCAGAGATGCACCCCGCTGACCTCCCTGGCTCAGGCTGAAGCTCCCCTGTGATGTGTTATCACCGGTTCACAGTACAAGGTGACTGGGGTGACGGGCTTGCGGCAGGGCTCAGGAGGGATGACACCACCAGAGTCCAAAGAGCCCCGGCTGCTCTCCTGGCTGTAGAAGGCCCGTGTGCACGACACCAGGTAGCTGTGAACCAGGAGACCTCGGGGAGGAAGGTGCCAGCAGCAGCAGGATGTCCCGGCTCATGCTGAGAGCAAAGCAAATGCAAACCTGCACTGAGGAGTGGGAGGCTGGCAGGGCTGGTCAGTGCAAGTGGCTCATACCATCCCTCCCCTACCAAACCCAGCAAGCCTGGAGACACAGAAAGGATGAGCTGCTTGTTACAGTGCTGGTGGGGAACCCAGGTGTCCTGGTTCAATGCCCAGAGCTACCAGTTATTCCCCCTGTGGGCAAGTCTCTCTGCTCCCCACTTGTGAAAAGGGGGAACTTCCTGGGCCAGCCTATCTGCTTAACCTGCCAGCTCCTGGGGCAGGGACTGTGTCTGCGCAGGACTGGGACATCTGTTTGCTGCTGTAATATGCCTCAGGGGCCTCCCCTCCACACCGCGACCCATCTCAGCTCTGCTGGAGCCTGGGCTCCTTTCCGCTGGGCATGCTCCAGCAGCGAGGCCCTGCCTGGAAGCTCGCAGGGCTGTATGGTGGTTATGGGGGTCAGTGTGGCTGGGGCATGACTGGCCTGGAGCCCTGGGGGCTGTCACCTGGGCCAGAGCCAGAGGGTCATCCGAACAGAGTCACCCTGCTCCTCCTCTCCCGCCCTGGGAGGAAGCAGGTTGGACCTGGGTCTCCACTCTCCATGGGGGAGTAGCTGGCCCAGGCCCAGAAAACTGGTCAGTAACCAAGCAATCCAGCTTCCCACGTGGGCCCTGCTGCCCTCTCCCCGCTGCTGAGGTGCTGGTGCCGCCTCCCTCCCGCCAGCCAGGACAATGGGGGAGCAGCCCAGGCCTCCCACAGCTCTTGGTGCCTTCAGGAGCCGCTCTGCTGAGCACAGGGCCAGCGTGCCACCCGGCAGGGCAGTCCTGCCCCAGGCCCTCGGGGCAGCTAGCCCAGACGCTGCCTGCCCCCAGAGCCAGGGCAGACGGTGGCTGGCCCCAGTGCCCTGCCCGCCGATGCAAGCTGGACGCAGGCCACTGGAGGTCACTCTTGTGCCACATAGTGATTTGCAGCCTCCCCTGGGCCCGGCTGGTCAGGGAGCTGAGGACAGGCTGGGGAGTGGAGCATCTCTGTTGGCAGCACTCACCTGGGACCCACCCCCAGGAGGGGAGAGCCAGATAAGGCAGCAGCTGCAGGGAGTTAGGCTCTCTGCAAAGCAGGGATAGGAGCCCTGTCACTGCTCTGCACTGATCACCACAGGGCCTCGCACTGCAGTGTGGGTGTGGGTGTGTGTACAGCCTTGGCCCTGGTTCGCTGAGGGATTTCTCAACTCCCTGAGGCAGCCTGACCCTGAGTATGCCTGGCAGCAAGCAAGTGAGCCATAAATGCAACCCCCCTCTTTGGTCTGGCCAAGCCACCCCACTGACCTTTGCCCAAACGTCCCTTGGAGGCCGCTTCCTGGGGCGGGTATAAAAGCGTGAAGCCGGGGCACTAGCTGGTTAGCAAAGCCCAGGAAGCAACGCAGCCAGGTAAGCCTGGAGTTTGACACGGTAGATTCTGGGGCCGGGGGGCCATGGCTGGGGCTTGCGCCCACCTGGAGGTGAGTCAGCTGCATTTCAAGCCGCAGAGCATCACTGCAAAGGAAAAGCAGGCCCAGCTGCAACGGGGGAGGAGATAACAGGGAAAAGCCAGTCCTGCCCTCGGTGAACCAGCCTCCAGAGTCCTAGTCGGATGCTCTGGCAATGCCACTGGGCAGCAGCTGCTGCCTCGCGCTAAGCTCTGTGCACACCCACGTGCAGCGGGTGCAGGCGGCTGCCTGGTCTGCCCTGGGCAGGGGCACTCTCCACCCCCGGGAGGTGTGTGCAGCTTAATGGCACGACCCCCCCCCCGCAGACAGGACATCAAACCTTCCTGCGTGTGTTCTGAGCCAGCTGCGAAGCGCTGCTCCGGGGCCTGCGTGCCCGGCCAGGCTGAGGCTGGCAGCAGGGCAGGGGCGGTGGGAACAGCCCACGTCACCGGCTCCGAGCAGCGATGCTGGGGCGAGCAGGATGGGACCCAGTCTGCCTGAAGGGACTGTATGTTCTGCCTGCTGTGGCTGGAGAGGGCCTGGCCTGGCTGGGGCCGTCAGCCCCCTCTGCCGGGGAAGCTGCCAGCCTTTCTCCCTGGCTCACACACGCTGCAGCCTGTGGACTCAGAGATCAGGGCACTGGCGGGAGCTGCTGCAGGCAGAGACCCCAGGCTGTGGGCTAGTCCCAGCCCAGCTTAGCAGGGCCAGCGTTCCCCCCAGCTTGGTGGTGCTGGGCTGGGGCCTGCGTGGGGGGACAGAGGGGGTGCCTGTCTATTCTGAGCCACCTTGAGCCCTGTTGGCCGCTTTGCCCCCAGCTCAACTCGCGGCAGCCGCTCGCTTCCTGGCTCTCCGCGTGCCAGGCTGGAGTGGGCTGGGGCGTGAGCACCGGCCCTGACACTGTACAGCCCCGGGTGTGCAGCCGCTGGCTCCCGGGGTAGGCTGCGCCCATGTGTCCAGAGGGGCACAGCAAGAGGCCTGGGGGCGGGCACGTGCCCTGAAGCCAGGGGGGCTCGCTGCACCATACCCAGCAGGGAGCTGGCTGGCTTTGCATCCCGGGGGCGTTGGGGCAGCAGGCATGGGAGGGAGGTGCCATTACGCCGGGTGGGGGGGCTGTCACTGGGATGGCCCCTGCAGCCCTTCACGCTCTGCTGCTCTCTCCTCAGCCCGCACCATGAAGGCCCAGCTCCTCCTCATGCTCCTGGGCCTGGCACTGCTCGCTGCTGTGGCACGTAAGAGCCGCCCCCCATCTAGGGGCGAGGGGAAGGGGGGGAGGAAGGAATCGGGTATAAGCAAGAGATGGGAAGAGTGGGGGGAGGGAGCAGGTTGCAGGGTGAGGTGGGGACGAGGGAAGGGGCATCACGCAGCCCATGAGTTGGAGGAAAGCCCCACGGAACTGCTGCTAGTTACAAGGCAGCAGGAGACAGAGAGGGACTCACAGAAACGTGGGGCTGGAAGGGACCTCGAGAGGCCACCTAGCCCATCCCCCTGTGTTGAGGCAGGACCAGAGAACCTAGACCGTCCCTGCCAGGTGTTTGTCTGACCTGTTCTTAAAAACCTCCAGTGACGGGGATTCCACAACCTGCCTTGGGAGCCTGGTCCAGAGCTTAACTAGCCTTAGAGTTAGACATTTTTACCTATTATCTCACCTAAATCTCCCCTGGCTACAGATTAAGCCCATTTCTCCTTGTCCTGCCTTCAGTGGACATGGAGAACAACTGATCCCCGCCCTCTTTATAACAGCCCTTAACATATTTGAGGACTGAAATCAGGTCCCTCCTCGTCTTCTTTGCTCAAGACTAAACAACCTGGTTTTTAACCTGGCCTCGTAGGCCAGGTTTTCTAAATCTTTGGTCATTTTTGTTGCTCTTCTCTGCACTCTCTCCAGTTTGTCCACATCTCTCCTACAGTGGGGCAGCCAGAACTGGACACAGGGCTCCAGCTGAGCTCTCCCCAGTGCCAAGTTGAGCAGGACAATTATCGCCCTTGGTTTACATAACGACACTCCTGTTAATACCCCCCCGAACCTCCCCCCCGCCCCTCCCGACACCCATGGCTTGGTCTTTGCTTGCAGAGGCGGAGGCCCCCACGGAGGAGGAAACTGTCTTGAAGAAGGTGCAAGATTACGTCCAGCACATGACTCAGACGGCCAAGGACACCTTAAGCAAGGTCCAGGAATCCGAGTTGGCTCAGCAGGCCAGGTGCGCCCCCCCATCCCTTCTGGCCCAGGGGTCTCCCCCACCTCTCTCCACAAGCCCTTCCCCTTCCCATGCCTGCCCAGGCACAGCCAGCATACGGAGAACCCTGGCGACCAGGCCAGGGGCAGATACAGGGCTGGGCAGTGCCCAGCAGCCCCTGGAGCTGCAGAGGTCTGCCCCAGTGCAGCAGCGAGCAGGAGGCCCCTGCTCCTCAGTGTGGAACACGCTGGGGTACAACCCTGGGCCCAGGAAGCCAGTGACAAAGCTCTTGGGACCTTGAGTGTCCCACAGTTCCAGGTGAGGGCCATGGGCGCCGCAGGGTCAGCACCCAAGTCACACCTGTGCTGGCTGAGGCCCCCTAGAAGCTGGTCTGCTCACAGTGCCTCTCCCACGAGGCAAACACCTGGCCGGCTCTTGTACCCAACTGCCTGTGCCAGGAGCTGGGGGAGGGAGCTGTCACATCGAGGCAATGGGGTGCAGCAAACCCCAAGCACTCTGACTGCAATATGCAAAATTGTAAAAAACAGAATATGCAAACTGGTTAATCCAGGGGCATAGGCACGAGACAGAGCAGGTCTCAGGCTCAGGCCAGTCCCTCTGAGGACACAAAATACCCCATGAGTCTGTCTTCTAATTGGCAGCTCAGTGAAGGGCAAGGACTGAATGGGCCATGGACAGATGGTCCCTCTGTGACCCCAGGACAGGATGGGGGAAGCTGGCATTGCCATTACCCCTGCTACACTTGTTCTGTGGCTTAAGTGCACCAGTCCCATCAGTCCAGCATGTTCCCCAGCCCACAGGGGGATGCCTTGGGAACAGCGGGTTTCTCAGCATTTCAGGCGAGGCAGCAGGATTATAAAAGCCATGCCCTGACCCTGCGCTGCTTATTAAAGCAGCAGTTTATAGCACCAGCACAGACCCACAATGCCCAGTAAACTGTCCTTCCCTCTCTGCCCCCCCCCGCGGGTGTAACTCCCAGCTTGATTGCACTGAGTCATATTATTAAAGTGGCTATCTTCAACCTTTGCATATAGGCCCCCCTTTAATATAACCTCTTCCTCTGCCCCCCCCTCCCCGGTGTGTTTAACCCTTCAGGGACTGGGTCAGTATGCGTGCTGAGGACGTACACGAGTTTTGGGGTATGCTAAAGGACAAGTTCGCTGCGCTCTGGGAGCAGCAGTCGCCTGGGCAGTGAGCCCCACATCAGCAGCTCTGGTCGGGTTCTCAGCTGAGTGAGGGCAGGTGCACGATGCGCAATGCAAATTGTAACCAGAGCGACTCCCTGCTCTGGGCAGAGAGCCCAGCATCCGTCCACCTAAGCGCTTTCCCAGCTGCCTGTCTGTTCAGTGACTCAATCTCCACTCAGCGTGGCGTGGTCATATTCTACTTCCACTGGGGCACAGGAGTTTTGGTTCCAGCTAGTGTGTTGGTTTGGAGGGGCTGGGCTTTTCCCCCCTTATAAAACATCCTAACTCAAAGTTTGTCATGTGTCTTGCAATAAAATGAAGTAAACTTGAGATGCATGTGGTGGCCTTTACTGGAGTGTTGCAGAGAGAGCGTGTGTGTGCACAGCATGCATGCAGTAAACTGGCTGCCGGGAGCAAGCAGCACAGCCTTTGAGAAGTTGGATGCATTCTCCGTGCAATACCCATCGTCGGGTAGAGGCAGTGCTTGATGTGGGCAGGGCTGAGGCCCGGCACCTCTGGGCTTTGCTGCATCAGTTATGAATAAAAAAATTGCTTGAACACCAGGACCCCTTTCATTACAACTTCAGCACTGGGTCAGGGAGAAAGACTCATCGGAACCAACTAGGATTCGGGAACAATTGCCCAGAATGGGATTTACTGGCCAATGAGCCGCCACCCCCCAGGCTGGGACTCAGGTGAGTGCTCTGGCTCCCAGTCCAGCCCTGACTTCAATCCTCCAGCTGGGCGCACGCAGACGCCCATGCTTGGCACATCCCAACTCGCTGCATGGCAATGAACGAAGTCAGCATTAGGCCTTCCAGGCATGCCCCCCTCCACCCTTTGTGGCACCTGCTTCCCTGGTACCTAGGAACCGCAGCTGCGTTTCTAGCGAAAGGACGACGGGGGATTGGCTGCTCGTTACCTAGTGGAAACCTGGCCCCATGGGAAGATGCTGCTTTAACAATGGCAGCCTAGAATATGCTTTGAGGTAGAGAACAAAGCCACTGCTGTGGTTGGGGGCTCCTCACCCGAGACACAGGAAAGGGGGCTGGATTTTCAGAAATTGCTCAGGATCAGGCCCCTTCAAGGTGTCTGCAAATCTTGGGTCAGACCGCAGGGTGGCCGTTCTCCCGGCTAGCGTCAAGATGTGGGTTTGTCTAAACCTTCAGCAAGCGTAGGCGGGTGGGCGGTTATTGTACGCAGAACCCAGAGCTGTGCAATGCAGCCAACCCCCTCCCCTTGCAGACACACGAAGCAGACCCCCACAATGGACTTGCGGCCTGGCTCTGGCACCAACAGGTTGAAAGCAGACGGAAACAAGGCCAACAGGGGGCATAAAGGCTCAGGCTACAGCCAGCACTGCAGGGCTGCCAGATGCTCTCTCAACAGCAGCGAGGAGAGCAGCGCACAGAGCCCTTCCGCTTTGCTACAGCGGGGGCAGCGGGCAGCAGGGCCTGGCCTGATGCCCCATCTTGGTGCGATGCTGGGATGTGTGTGTTGGGGGGGGGGGGGTGAGGGCGCACACCCACATACGCACACTAACCACCAAGATGGCTACAGGAGCACAAACACCTGAGTTTGCAGGACCCAGCTCACACCAAGCTAACCGTCCCGCCTGGCTCAGCTCTGGTGAGGCCTCAGCTGGACGAATCAACCCTTTGTGCCTGACCCGCTCTGTTCCCAGCCAGCTCTGCTAACAGCCCTCAGCCCTGACCTGCTACGACAGCTCTGGACAACCCCTGTGACCAGCCAGGACCAGAGCCTGCCCCCGAGCTGCCAGCCCTGGCCGGCTGATGCTCCCCTCGGCAGCAGGTTTATAACAGCCCGGCTGAGGGCATCCCCTGCACAAGGGACAGGGCTGAGCCGGAGGGGCTCACTCCCCTGGGGAGCTACAATGGCCTCGCACGCCATGTCTGCTGCCCAGCTCACCCCAGCCCCACAGCCACGTCTCCCCCTGGGGCTCCCAGAAGGCTCCGATTGGGCTGGGCTTTGCGCACAGACTCCTCAGCGGCTGGGTCCTGCGGGAAGGTGATTCCGATCAACGCCTCTTGGAAAGAGCCACCCTGGGGCAACCCCCCCCCCCCCCGGCTCAGCTCAGGGTGCTCTGCAAGCCTACACTAGGATTGCAGGAAAGTGAGCACCTGGGAGGGCTCCCCACAGGGTCCCCTCACCCCCTCTCCCCTGCAGACCATTCCTCTTCCTGCCCTCCACCATCCCTCCTGGTCTGCACAGCCCTTCCCTTCAGTAACCTGCAGCCCATGGACCCCCATGAGTCCCCCTGGAGCTCCTATGTCTTCTCCGCCCCACAGGGCCCTCAGCCTCCCATTTGGTGCTCCCTGCCCCCCACAGTGCACTCTTGCCCCCCGGGAAATCCCCTGCAAACACAAGCTCCCAGTAACTTAAATCACTTTTATTTGACAAAACAAAGAAACAAGAATGAAGAATTCTGCGGGGTGGGTGTGTTGGGGGGGAGGTTGGGGCAGGTGAGCGCCCCGAGCCTGGAACAGGGAGGAGAGCTCTGGGAAGGACATTCCCAGTGGACTGGCCTTTGCCCTGTGCTGGTTTCTACCCCAGCTCCCCCCCGCCCCCCAGCAGAGAGACCCTCGTTCGACAGCAATTGTGACTGACAATTACTCAGACAGTAAGTGACTGAGCCCCAAAGGGCCGAGACAGCTTGGCCCAGCGCTGGGGGCGCCCGGGGGGCAGGGGAAGGGGGAGGCGAGCACACCTGGTGCCTTCGCCCAGATGCGTATTAGCAGCAGTGGAATACAGGGCAGTGGCTGATCAGTTGGGGGTCATTGTGGGCTAGGGGAGGGGGTGTCAGTCCCTGGCCCGGTGCCACTAGTTGCCCTTGGCCAAGTTCTTTCGGAGGTTGTCCAGCAGGTTCAGGAAGCGGGTCTTGAGGCTCTCAGCATAGGGGGTCAGGCGCTCCTTGAAATCCTGCACGAGGGGCGTGACCTTCTCTCGGAAGGCAGTGAGGTGCTGGATCACCTTGGCCTGATACTCAGCAGCCTGGGGGATGCCCTTCTCCCGAATCTCCTGCAGCTTCTGGCTCAGCTTCTCGCGCAGCTCATCGCTGTAGGGCGTCAGGTTCTTGCGCAACTCCTCCACATGCCCACGCAGCCGGTCCCGGGCCTCCTCAGCCACGGGGGTCAGCTTCTGCTGCAGGACCTCCACCTTCTGCTTGGTCATCTCCTTCAGCTCCTCACTGATGGGGGTCAGCTTCTGACGATAGACCTCCAGCTCCTCCGTCCACTTCTTGTAGAACTGCTCCAGGAAGGGCTGGATCTTCTGTTTCACTTCCTCCATCTCCTTGGTTAGCTCCTTCCTCAGGGCCTCCGTGTCCTTCACCCACAGCCCCCAGGCCTCCTTGTAGTAGGGAGCCAGGTCCTCTTGCAGTTTTTGTGCCGCCACCGTCAGGGAGTCCAGGTTGTCAGCCAGCTTCAGGCTGCAGGGGAAGACAGCGGGGCCGGGGTTACACACCGCTGCACGGCCTCTCTCCTGGCAAAGCCCAGGGAGGCCCTGGGGATGCAGCCTTGTTCCCAGAAGGGATGGGACGGTACAGCCAGCAGATGGGCTCTGCTCCCAGCCACTGCCTTGTCATGGGCCTAACACTGGGAGCTGGGAACTCCTGCATTCTAATCCCAGCTCTAACACTGACTCCCTCTGGCCAATCACCTCACCCCGCAGTTCCAGAAGGGTTCACACATTTTGGGTGCCCAGCTTGAGATGCCTGGGGCCTCAGAGTGGCTGACACCTCAGGTCTGGGTCAAGTCAATGGTAGATTTAACCTCTTCCATGCCTCAGTTTCCCCAGACAACCTGGGGACGACAAGGCTCACTCAGTTCTCTGGTGGTGGAAGGAGGGAGAGTGCTAGATCCACCACAAAGGTGGGGGGGGGGGTCACAGCTGCCAGCTGCTGTGCAGTGCAGGCCACTGGGCACCCCACAGCGCCAGCAGGGACAAAGTCCCCCCTTAGCTCCAGGGGCAGGATCTGTGATCACCCTTAGCTGCTGAGTCCTAGGGCCTGACACACAGTTGAGAAGTTCCCATTGCAACCAGCAGAGGGCAGTGGCAGCACGTGGGAGACGGCTTCAGGGCCAGGGGCATCACAGCCTGCAAGTGTGTGGCACAAGGCTATAGGGCCTGGCGCTGACCTCCTAACAGCCTACTCCTCCCCAGAGTCAGCTACTTACTCAAGCTGTTTGCCAACTGCAGAGGTCTCAAACTGGGCAATGGCTTCCTTGCCACTAGCCTTGACTGTCTCCAGGTAGACCTGGACCATGTCCTTGAAGCGATCCAGGGGTGTCTGGGGGTCCTCATGCTGCCAGAAGTGGCGGGCCTGAGTCCCTGCAAGGAAAGCACAAGAGGGCTCAGGACCAGCTCCCCAAATCCCACCCCGGAGACACTCACCACGCGGCACCTCCTGCCCAGATCAGTCCCTGGGCTGGAGCTGGAAGCTGCTTGTGTTACCAACTGCAGGCTTGGCAGACGGTGCCCCCCCGGGCAGGAAGGGTTTCCTGGGGGAGCCTGGCTGGTTTTACATGTCTCTGGTTTGGGGAGGTTACAGGCTGGGTCCTTCAACTGGGGCAGTGGACTTACCTGGCCCAGACCAGATTATAGCTCCGGAGCTCCTGGTTCCCAAACCTCAGCTCGCTGGCCCACCCTGCCCCTCTCTCCGACCCCTGAACATCCCCACGCTCTCCCACTGCTGCACACAGCCTCGTCTCTGCTCCCTGGCCTAGACAGGAGCCCGGAGGCTCTGGGTGCTGTTTTACTGCACCCTCGTCTCCAAACCGCTTTTAGAGTCACTCTAAGCTGGACGCCTTCTGCAGAGGCTGCTGGGCCTGGCCCCTTGCACAGCAAGGCACGCGGGCCTGCCCAGGGCTCTGACTTCTGGGGCACCACATGCCCTGGGCTGAACACAGCTCCTCCGCCCTCCCTGCTCAGGGGTGTCTGGATTCACCCCGCCTTCGAGTTTTGTGCTGGTTTTTGGCCCTACCTGTGAGGAACACCAGGGCGAGGATCACAACGCCTGCTCTCATCTTCGGCTGTCTCTCAACCTGGGGAAGGCAAAAGAGTTTGGGGCTCAAGTGAACAAACAGAAACTGCTTAACAGAGCGAGGAGCTGCCAGTTGATGATTAATCGCTGGAGGACGGTGACAATCTGGGACAAGCCTTGTTCCTTCTGTCACTATCCCTCAGGGGAGAGCCACTTACCCACCTGGCATTGCCCCATTCTGCCCCTGCCCATTCAAGGCAGCTCAGGGCTTTGCATCAGCCTGACTGGCGAGACCATGTAACAGAAGCCATTAGGTGCCTTTACAGCAGGGCGAGCAAGCGCCCAGACAGAGGCAATGGGTCAAGGGTTCATGATCTTTCTGCTTCCCAGTTGTGCTGCTGCTGATTTAATTCTCCCAGGGTGGGGTGAGGCTATCCCCTCCCCTCCATCACCTCTCACAGCAGTTACGCTCAAGGGCAGGTTTAACCTCCCAGGACAGAGGGAGGCCGCACAGAGCAGGGCCAATGCTCCAAGACAGGGCAGGACTCCCCAGCTCTCCCCAGGAACAATTCCCAGCAAATCACACCCCTAGAAGGATTGAGGCACTTACCAGTTTCACTGCCTCCTGCTGCTGCTGCTGCTCCTCCTCTTGAGTATGGCTTGTGTGTCCCCAGTGCTGTTATTTATACCGGAGAGGGGATTTATCCTGGAGATAAGCTCGTGAAAGCACTCCCAAGTTCTGATTATGTGGCGCTTAGAGTTCAAGGATCGAACACATCCCCGCTGTGGACGGGCGCGATCAAGGAGCAACTGCCTGGGAGGAGAGGCCAGAATAAACAGGCTCCTGCAGTGGGAGCCTCCAGACCAGCAAGGCTGTTTGTTTACTTCGGCTGACCCAGATTTTCCACCAGCCACATTGGGACCCCTCCCTACCCCTGGCCCTTCAGAAGCCCCTGAGATTCGATGGGAGCCAGTGAGCAAGATTTGCATCCTCAGGGATTCAGCCTTGTTTTCCCAGGACACCTCACGCCTGTGTGTTTTTCTTTTGAAACAATTAAATTTGCACTAGCCACCATGTGCCCCCCCCATCCCAGCTCTAAAGTAACCACCTGCAGGTTGCCCCGGGTGCCTAGCGCAAATGGGAACCTGCCAGGCAGACAGCGCTCAGCCCTGTGGTGCTGTGTGCAATGGGGGGTGTAGGACCACTGGAATGGAGATGGGGCTCGAAGTCTGGAATACCAAATGCTCTAACCTCCCACTACCCTGCCACGGCCTCTGACAAACTCTCTCAATTCCCAGCCTTGGCAAGAGAATGGCTCAGCCCCGAGGATGACCTCCAGAGCAGAGACCATCCTAAGCCAAGCCACCTACCTAAGCAATAACCTGAAGAACATCGGGCTCACCCGAGAGCGCTTCCCCTTTGGCCTGTATGGGGCCAGGGGACAAGAGGGCATCAGGCCAGGGAATCAACTCCGTTTTTGGGCCATTTAAACGGACAGGATTCCTCACAGCTGTAGCAGGAGGCAGCCCTACCTGTGGAGTGCCCCTTGGACAGCAGGACCCAGACTTCAACGGGCTGCAGGACGTGTAGTGTGGAGGTGGGGCAGCGAGGGGCTGTGTCAGCCCTGGGCAGCAACCTGGCAATTGGTGCAATTTGTCCGATTTGCTCTTCACAGACATGGGCATGAGCTGCTGGGATAATCCAGCAGCAGAGACAAAGAGCCAGAGAATTCACCCAAACTGCAACCAGGGGATGTGAACATGGGGCCAGCAAGTGCTCCTGCTGAAAGACACCAGCATGCTCTGGACTTACTGCACCAGTTGCTTCACCATCACACATGGCTGGTCCAGCTAGCTCCGGCTGCTCTGGTCTGGCTCAGAGAGAAACGGCATTGGGACAGGGCGGAGCTGGGGCACTCAGGGCAGGAGCTGCCCCAGACAGATAATTAACAGGCACCTGCTGGTCTCCAGCCACACCGGTGCTGGGGATGCTCTGGGACAAGTCAGTCCCTTTCCCCTGGCCCAGTCAGACTTCCCTGGTGGAGTTTTGGACACACTGTTTTCAGTCCTAAGGCCTTTCTTTATTCCTACCCTGTAGACCTCATTCCCCCTCCAGCTGTGAGCACCCATCCAGCAGTCCAGGCAGGCTCCGGCAGATCGCTCTTGGCAAGGCCCGGCTGGGGCAGGAAGGGATTTTGGTGATTCACCAAGTGACTTCCTTCCACCAGCACAGGGACACGGTGGAACAGGGGGGCCGTCCTGTCAGGAGAGGACACCAAGGAGTTGTTACAGCCCACAGGAATAGACCCCAGTGTCCTGGCAACAACTCCACAGTGGGCCATTACATCCCAAATCACTGAACTCCCCCTGCAGTTTCTGCTGTATATGTAATTCCCTTCTCCTTCCATGAGGGGGTCCTATTGCTGGTACCAAGCAGGTGCCTTGCTCCACTCCCCAGGTGGTTCCTTTTCAGTTCTGGATTAAATCTCTCTGCCCAGGGCACTGGACTCACTGAGATGCCATTTAACTGGCAGCTTGTTCTGTTTCTTCACACACTGGCTTGGAAGTGAGACTAGGGGGTACAGGAGACAGGTAGGATGGATGGATACCGCCCCCTACCGAAGCTGTGACAGAGTAGAGCGATCACAGGTGAGTTCAAGGGGGGGAGGGGGAAGAGCAACAACAGAGGTATAGTTTGGTCTTGCTGGGATAGGACAAGCAGCCCCCAGGATTGACTTTGTCATGAACAGAAACTGGGGAGAGAAAGCACGTGATAATGGAGGGAGCGCGGAGGAAAAAGCAGCAGTGACCCCCATCACAAGCTTAAAGGTCTGGTGTCACCGAGTCCCTGGGCGATGCTCTAGAACTGCTCCCCATGAAGCCAGTCAGGACTCTGGGGAAGTCTCCTTTCTGTGAGCAGCCTGTCTGCAGGACACACAGCTCACACAGCTTCCACCTTCCTGGGTCTGACCTCAGAGCATTCAGCATCCTCTGCCCATCTGTGCGCTTCCCACAGCGAGTCCGCCCAGGCGGGGCTCCTGGGGAAGCCAGAGGGTCCTGCCCCACAACTCCACAGTCAGACGTGACTTTCAGCCAGCCAGTAAAATAGAAGGATTATTAGACGATAGGAACATGGTCTAAAACAGAGCTTGTAGGTGCAGAGAACAGGACCCCTCAGCTGGGTCCATTTTGGGAGGCAGTGAGCCAGACAACCACGTCTGCCCTTCACTCCATGTCCCCAGCCAGCCCCAAACTGAAACTCCCTCCAGTCCCCCCTCCTCTTGCTTTCCCCTTTCCCAGGCCAGGAGGTCACCTGATTCCTTTGTTCTCCAACCCTTCAGCTCTCACCTTGCAGGGGGGAAGGGCCCAGGGCATCAGTTGCCAGGAAACAGGGTGTCGGCCATTCTCTGTGTCCAGACCCCTGCACACACCTGCCCTCTAGGGCTCTGCAATGATCATACACCCTTACCCCACCACCTAGATACTTAAGAACTGCATAGGGGAAACTGAGGCACCCCCACACCATTCAGAGGAAACATTAAGAACAGTCCCGCTTTGTCACATCTGGTCAATATCAATAAGCCACTAAAAGGGTGAGACCCTGATGGATTTACTGTAGTTCTAACAGGAAAACAGGGACGGGGTCAAGGATCACAGCAGCCTTAACTTGAAGCACACACTTAAGTGCTTTGCAGAGCCCCGGCCTTACACTCTGCATTGCAAACCCTGAATAGGAGTTGCACAGTTCTGCTGTGAGAGTATCTGAATGAAACCTGGCACCTGGACTTTCACCTCTGCTGAGGTCCCCAGAGCAGTAGGGACTCATTTGCAAGCACAGGAGGTGCTTAGACTCAGTGAGTGATTTTACAGATCCACAATGTGAGCTTTAGACAGGGCACCATCAATTCCCACTCGGAATCCCTTTGCTTTAGGCTGTATCTTCTCTGCAGGCCAGGGCGGGTAAATGAGAGATTTCAGAGAAAAGATCAGAGTACAATTACCAGGAACCTGAAGGCACTATAAAATTCAGGCACTTCTTCATTTAATCATCTGAAGCTGGGATAAATTGGCCAGGGAGACAGAACATGCAAATCCTGCCCGTATCTTCTGAGTGAGTTTATTATTAACAAAGCAGATAAAATCTCATACCAGAAGCCCTTGAGCTTCTTAAGTGAGGTCTGTGCTGCCTTTTAAAACAACTGGCTACATGTGGATGCCCAGTGAAGTCGATCCGTTGACAGTCGATGTATCAAAGGTCACCTAACCTAGGGAAGTGCTTGTCCATTTGGAAAAAATGGGCAAAGACCGCAAAGACCTTCCCACTCCCCAACAGCCTCTGCCATTTCCTATGCCCAGCCCCTGACCACACGCCTTCCAGCAATGTGTTAGTACAGTGATTTCCAACCTTTTTTCATTTGCGGACCCCTAAAAAATGTTGAATGGAGGTGCGGAGCCGTCTGGAAATCTTAGGCACAGTCTGCAGACCAAAGGTTGAAAACCACTGTGTTGGTAAGTTTCATCCTGAGGTGTTCAACTCAGGTGGTGCTCAGCAGGTCAAGGGAGTCTGTTTCCACATGTTATGCAGGAGCCCCCATTCTGTCCATTTCAGCTTTGAAAAGTCAGATCACCACCGGCAAGGGTGATTTCATATAGCAGGCTGGATAACAGACCGAAACATGCAGCAACTGGAGAGCAGCCAAACCTGGCACACTGCAGCTTTCAACTTCTGGGATGCTATTCAGAGAATCCAAGTTGGGCTGGCTTCTCCTTTGCATCAGATATTGAGCAACAACACAAACAAGAGATCACAAGATCATAATCATGATTTTATTTGTCATGATCCCATTGTCCAACTAAGTTACTAGTTGCAAGTGACCCACAAAAAAATGGACTAAAGATTTACTGAAAGTTGTTTGTTTTTAGTCCAGCATAAACGAGGAAGAAAAAATACTTCGGACATTTCCAAAAAACAGAAATAATAGCAAAGTATATTAATATACATTCAACATATACTGCGCGTATTGATTACTACAATACAAAGCAATGATAAAAAAGTGTGATACGGCGAAATGGCACGGTTAAGCAAGTCCTTGCTTTTCTTTTGGATGGCTACTGTAGGGCGGCTGTCAACTCTCCCAGAAATACGTCATGTAAACAAAAGGAAAACAAATCAAAGATACAGAGCAATGTCAAAAAGCCTTTCAGTGTTTCTTGGTACCCTCTCACTTAAGTCCGGCAAGCCCTGTCTGGGTCCCCCACCCCCCCAACACACACCACCTATTTTACATGTTAAAGAAATGTAACTTGACAACTACACACCAATAAAACCAGAGTGACATTAGGCTTTCTAGAAACATTAACCTAGGAGATACTGTTTGTCAGCTGCAGATTTCTTCTCTCCCCTCCCCTCTCCTTTTCTTCTAATTGCAGGTCCATTTATGACAATTGCTGGGGGACTTTGGGGAAGAGATGGTGATAGCAAATTAACCTTTGCCATGCTGGTCTCACACTTCCTTCTGTGCAAATTCAGGAGGGTTGGACTGATTTTTCCTTTATTTAAAAAAAAATTCCCCCAAAAGTGTCAATAATAGGAATTTTCAGTTGTAGCTTTTAAAGTTCCAAAGGCAACGATGACACAAAATACTCCCTTAGCCCCAACCACTGGAGGGGGCATTGGTTTCTATCAGTCAAGGGAAGAAATGAAAAAGAATGACAAAGAAGAGATCTATGCATGTCTGAATTTGTATAAAGGAGAACATCACTTCTGCCACTGGCACAAGAGAAAAAAACAGTCACAATTACAATGTCATTAAAAAGAAATAAAATACTTTGAACAAAAGGTGCAAGTCACAATTCAAATAGAACAGAATCTAGTTAAAAATTTCTCTCAAACAGAAATTCCTTTTGTCTTTTATTAATAATAATAATAATAATAACAACAACAATAATAAAAACAACAACATTTACCATAAAACAATTCCTACATGATCAGGAGGAAAAGCTAGAAAGACAAAGGGAAACAACTTGTCTTCTTTACTTTAAACTGAAAAAAAAAAAAAAAGGGTCGTACATGGGTTTGAAAGGAAAAGGTATTAAAAAAGGAGGAGGAGGGGGAAATGATCCTTTTAGCACAATGACCAAAAACAGACAAAAAGAAAAGCAGACAAAGATGAGAGAGACAAAGCGTATTGCACCACTGGAAGAACCAGTGGGGTCGGGGACACAATCTGCTCCGCAGGTCAGATGGGGAGGGTTGGACAGGCTAGCATCGCGGTAAGGGAGACTGGAGTTGCCCTTGCCCCAGCGTCGCTCTGGCCCCACTATCACTGCAGATGCAAAGAGGGGTATGGAAATAAAACTACAGCGTGGCCGTCTTCTGCCCTTGGGGCTGATGGTGTGCGCTGGAACTCTGGAAAAACGACTCTGGTTCTGGACTTGGTTTTCAGGAGCTCTGCTTATTGCTTGCCAGAGGACAGAGCTTCAAATTCCCTCCCTGCCCCTTGCTTCCCCTATTCAGGCAGGCTCCTGGAAGGCATTTGTCCCATGCTCTCCTACTTGTCCCCAGAAAAAGATGATGTTGGACAGTCTTAAGAGCAGAGTTGGATGAAGGGGAGAACGCCTGAGTCTGCACCATCCATGATGGCCTGGACCTTGGCATTTAAAACCCCCTCCAAACCAAATGCAAAACTCAAGTTCCATCCATCCTTTCACACAGGGTGTAGGACTCGGGTTCTCTGGTTAGCTCTGTGATAGCTGGAGTTACAGGCAAATATGGCAAAAACGAAAGAAACCAAAAGAATGACACACTGAGGAACTGATTATGAGGAAAAGAGCCATGATATTTCAGTGAGAAATACTATGGCGATTTGGCGCAATGCTGCTAGATACTGTTGGTTTAAAATGGACCTTTTCATTTCAAAGCTGTACAAAAAACCTGGAAAAAAGAGACAGAGAGAGAGAGAGGGAGGAGAGAAGAGAAGAGAAGAGGGGTGTTAAAGGCCAGGACAAGAGACAGACATTTCTCCTTAAACATCCCTCTGCCCGCCCCATGCTCCAGCCTGACAAAGCCGGCTACGTGCCCCGAGTGCTCATGCTGCCAATGCCACAAGGGGCTTGAAAGAAAAGGGAGACGTGCACAAGGAGGGGCTGCGTGCCCCATGGAGGTGTGCCCACTGCTCCATGTAGCTGACAGGATCACGCAAGTCCACAGACGACCATCTTCAGGTGCCATGTCCTTCTACCAACAGCAGCAGCGGCTCCTGAAAGCTGCCCCTCCACAGAAAGGGGACAAGCCAGAGAGGCCTGAGTCACTGTACAGCTGTTCAGAGAGCTGCCTCCTGGCTGCCCCCATCTGGAGTCCACTCTCCCCACACACACCACCGTACAGATGGGAAACATTGCTGCTTGGGCTTGTTCTTGCACCAGCAGCCAAGTCCTTCCCTCGCCAATCCCTGCACTCCCACCCAGAGACTCTACAAAGCAGAAGCGCCGAGTAGCTACTGAAGGTCACCAGCAACAAGTTTACGAGGGCGGCACTGTCCGCAGTGCAAACAACTGACCTCTGGAAGCTCAGCAAGGACATCCTCTATCTTAAACTTCATTCTCAGACCCACAGCTAAGGGAGGGGCAAGGAGTTGTCTAGGGAGATCTAGCCCATGGGCTACTGGTACTGAAGATCTACCCTAGAGGCAGAAAAGGGAAGATCTGAACTTACAGAAACAGAAGAATACTCACTCCCTCCTTCCTGCTACACCCCAGCCTGCTCCATCCCAAAGGGCACCTCCGGGTGCTTGTAGCTCAGGAGGACGTCTGTAATACACGTAGATGGATAACAAGAGGTGTTTAAATGCTGGCTGCCATCAGCTAGATTTGGATGCTCTTGACCTTCCAAACTTTCCCCACAGTCTGCAAGACCAAAGAGTAACATCAGAGTTTGTAGGCGAATGGGAGAAATCTCTCACTGCTACTTGGGACACTGGAGTCTACCAAGGGCCCAGGAGAGCAAAGTTGATTGAAGCTTCTGGGCAGAGGGCTCAGGCAGGCCTGAGGTGCTGAGTGTGGGTCAGGGCTGGCATGCAGGGTTGTCCCTCATTTTAACAGAAAGTCGTTGCAGTGAGCATGACACAAATCCAGGACTTTGCCGATGTCACAACTACCTAAGAAGTCACACTGTGCTTTACGTGCTACAGCCCAGCTGTCTCCCTGCTGCTCAGAGAGTACGGGAGAGATGACAACAGACCTTGAGAAGAATGGAGACGAGAAGCGTGTGTGGAAATTTACCTGGAAAGGATTCCAGCCAGTAGTGTGTGCTTCACAGGAATCCAAGACAAGCGTCACTATACACGGAAGCCACTATGTGCTTGAAACTGCAGCACAACCCAGAATGACAAGCGTCTGTAAGGGCTGCACCAGAAATAAGCACCAGCACATGCTCGGTGGGGAGGTTGGTAACAGTGCCTAGAGTCAATCAGTGCAAGCTTTCGACACACAAAAGGCCAATACACCTCAACTCTGACCTGCAACTCCTCCTGATCTTTCAGCCTCCACAGCTCTGCCAATGCAGATCTATTATTCCAGCCCTTGGCCACGCTTAAACAGAGAATGCCAACTGTACCGTACTCGACAGTATTACAACGTGCCTAGTACACTGCTGGCTCCATGCACAGGAATACCACCAAGGGAAGTGACTCTGTGGTGTGGACCCATATCTGATAGACCAGGATGACACAAATCAGCGTCGCTTCTGACCCAAACCAGATTGCAGCAGAATTCAATCACCTCTGAAAGATGCCTTTTCAGCCCCAGGGAAGTCCTTACCCTCGCTCTCCCTGGCATGTAGCTGCTGGCTGGCCATGAGCGATGACTGGCTGAGTACTGCATCAGACATCCGAGCAGAGCTTAGTGCTTTTCCAGCCATTAAACTCATTCCAGGCAAGTTATCCAACTGGACCTGAGGAGACGGCAGAAGGAGACAGAGTCACACCCCAGGGCTCCCCCAGGATGAAAGGAGACAGTCACAAGTGCACATTTTCTTCCAGCACCCTAATAAGTTATAAGGAGAGTTAACCCAGGGCTTTACTATGCCAGAACTGCTTCAAATCCCCAAAGGGCTGACGTACCCGTACGCAGTGCAGCTGTCCTTGCGCTGATCTCTCAATGGCTGAGACCGCACTGCTAGGTTGTTCACCAATATTGCCTGGCTGGAAGTTTGGTTCTTTTGCAGATTATAAGACACTCCGGGCTGTATTCATCCCTGCTTTAACTCAAATGTTTTCAGCAGAGGCACCCTAGGGTGCACTTGACCCTGCAGGAAAATTTCATATGGACTTGGGTGTATGTGGGTAAACTGGGCAATGCTTGTTTAGCCACAGGTAGGAGATTTCACTTTTGGGTTGGTCTCTGCTAAAAGCACTTGAAACACTGCACGGTACACAACGGACATGCAGTTGAGATGTTCCAAAAGGCAGAGGGGGAAGCATTGCTCTGCACAGCACTGGATTCCAAGTTAGCCCACAGGGTTACAAGCGGGTCTGTATTTGGCTAGTGAATGGCTTATTTGCTCAGCCCTAGAACACACACTTCATAGTAAGTTTTACACAGTACATAAGGCCTGGCAGCCATGAACCTTCTCAAACCTACATAGGCATCATCGCTGTTCTGTATGGTGTGATGTCTCTGCAGAGTCCTGGCTCTGTGGTGTTCAATGGAAGCTGGTCTTGCAGAATAACCCAATCCATTATGACTGGGCATCTCCATAGCTTGTCCTGGAGAACTTCTGTCCATACAATTCCCTACAATGGATTCTTGGGAGTTAGACAAAAGAGAAAGGGGATTAGTATAAAGAAGCCAGCGGTTTCTGAATGGTACAGAACATGGAGTAACTGCCTTAATGCAGAACTCTGGCAGGATCTCAGAAGTCAGGGGGGATGAATTAATCCATTAGCCAATGAGGACTGTACAAAAAGGATATCAACTGGACATATATTTCTTGTTCCTGACTGAGAAGCACAGATTTGTTTTTCCTTGACTCCAAAGACCATGTCTGGGCTGCTCTATTCAAGAGGCTCTCGCGACCAGCTCGACTATTGATCCCAGTCACAGCTCGCAGCAGACCGGAATCACTTCAAGAGAACTCAGAGGGAAGACAGCACAATTTCTGTCTCAATCAGATACATAATATTTGAGGAGAAAAACGTTATCACAATGCCAGGAGACACCCACAAAACCTCATTCCTGTCCAGTACTAAGACAGCCTGTTGCTCCCACTTATTTGAATGGGTCAGATGCTCCAAAAGAGACCACTCCAGAAAGAGATGCTTATGATTTCCATATAATGAAGGTCCCAGAAGGGCCATTCTGCATAACCTTGGCAAAGGGAGTTACCGATACTAAATCTGTATCAAACCGCTGCTCCTTGCCCTTTTCAAACATGTTTGTAGAAAGCTGAATATCTGGGCAAGTTCCTGCCTGGCAAAGTCCATCCGTACCCTGCTGCAGGAGCTGCTGTGTCTGAGGGCAAAAGTTACATTTATATTAAGCAAAAACTCATGCTACTAAAGGTCGCATCGGACTCTGAATGAACGAGGAAGCCTGGAAGCCTATCCTCGCTCACTTCTGTCACACACTGAGCAGACTGTTCCACCTTCCAGCCCTCTCTTTTTCTGAGGCAGGCAGAACAAGCCCGCTGCTCATTACACAAGCTTTACAGCTCTGGGGGCCTGATACCTGGTGAAATCATGGGGATCAGTGATGTTGAAAGGGGAGCATCCACCTGTCAGATCATCAAGCGAATCTGCTGCAAAGGCAGGATACACAACCTCTGGTGGGGGCCTACCAGGCATTCAGCTGATGTCTATCCAGGCCACTGTGCGGCACCACACAGCACCATGAAGAGGCCCTGGTTCGGTTTTCCTGCTCTCCAGACCACCAGCTGTTGGGAATACTCAGGGACAACGTGACAACTCACGGGCCAGAGGAAAGGCCCAAGCACAACTCTGGAGCTGCACTGAGTAGCTCCTCCATGTCTCCTTGGGCACAAGGGCGGCTGACTCAGGGCTACAGAGCTCCTACCTCCTTGCCTGGGGGAAACGGTGGTGGATCTGGTGGTGCTGCGAGGCGCCGCACTGCTCTGGAGAGGCCCTTTCCAGAGTCGGTACTGGACACTCGGGGACAAATCCAACCTGGGCGTGACACTCTTGGTGCCTATGGAGTTACACCAGGCATAGCTGTGGGCTCTTTGCTTTGGCAAGATGTCATGCCTGGCAGTTATCGTAAATGGCCCTGCTCCCAACAAAGCCTTTAGCAGAACATCCATTCGTTTCAGTGCCATCCGGACTGGGCCCCAAACTGTACTGCCCCAGGAAACTAACACAATTCAGGCATGCGGGGGGACCTGCACCTGTCCTAAGGAAGATCCCACATTTTAGCAAAAGCAACAATGGGGCCTCCCCATTCCCAGTAGAGAACATCTGTGTCTCACTCTGCAGCCAAACAGCCCCTCAGAGTCTGGGATTCCTGCTCAGCGAATGGGTCTAGACTCCAGGTCACTCTGCATGAACACGTCTTGGCTCTCACAGACGAGTTGTAGCCTTTCATCACTAGGTACAGAATCTGGGTTCACATCTCCCTCCGCATGAAGAATGGGGTTTGGCAGCCTCTTGTGCCAGCACTCCCTTTGCCCACAGTCCAATCCGATCTAACGGGCATTATCCGTGATCAAACCAGCTTGCGACTAAGCTGGCAGAGACAAGTGTTGCATGTGGATCAACTTGACTGTCTAGCCGTACTATTCCTCAGCAATGCCAGTTCACTAGCCCCTCCAGTGTATCGCCTCCCCGCTCACTTGGCCTCCCCGGTGTTTTGGGGGCAGGGAGGGAGGGAGTTGAAATGCACTGATCATGCTGCTTTATATCACAGTTACATGGTACTTCACCATGCTGTGGTGTTATGAGAGCAGATTTTGCAATAATACAAGACTGGGTCTTGGCTTTGCCTCCCTCTGCACGGCCACAAGGTTAAGTTCAGTTACAAATCTCACTTTCCTAGAAAAACAAAACAAAACTTGAGTTACCCTGGAAAACAAACGGTTGGAACGAGGCAGTGAGAAAGAACTGCCACCCACCCACAGCTCTGGCTGCTGTTCAAACTGTGGGAGCGGTTGCCTGAGTGGGCAGCTCACAAGAGCCTGCAGCTATCAGCAACCAGCCTGTAAGGGCTGCACAAAGAACGTCAGTACAAATCTGGAGCAAGAGAGGAGCACAGTTAGCAGCCCGTGAAGCCCAGTAGCCCGCCTGCACTAGGGCAGCCCATACACCTGAGGCTCCAGGGAAGGGAGGAGTTCCCTTCTATACAAACCGCACACGGAGCAAGAAAACCATTTAGCACTTGCAGCTGCCACTGCTGTCAGCACTTCTCATGCTTAGGCCCAGATTACACAGAGCCTGGGAGGCTCACATTTGTATCCACGTTTCATTGTAAACCCCAATCTGAATTCTTTCCGTCCCCCAGCAGCCACCTGAGCAGGGTAAAGCTCCATGGCAGGAGTCAGTTATCCACATGTGTGCAAGACAGACAGCTTGGTTTCCAATTCCCCGCATGGCTTTAACACAACACGGGAGACACAGCGGTGATTTATTCCTCCACCAAATTAGTGAGTAATCTCCAGGGCTACTGAAGGTGTTTTGGGGCTGGCACCCTGGGCTGGGCAGCGTTTCCAAAGCTGTACAGCATCTGGGGCACAGCGATGCCCCACAAGCGAGTCACTGAATCCAAACCTAGTGGGCCGCAGCTGGTGGGACCCTTCATAAGGATTTAGGTGACAGGCAGCAGTAAGTGGTGGCATGCCCCAAAACGCTACGTAACGTCCCAACACACAATTACACTTCTGTCAGGCAAGTACGTGGACCAAAGTACTCACTGGGCACGCCAGAGAACTGTAACCAGGAACAGCATACTCCTCAGTTTATATACCGGCGTGCAAGTGACCAGGAAGTGGTTCATAATCTCTCAAGCAAAAATATCGACTCTATTGTTTCCACAATACATTTTCCTCTTAAGGGAAATTACAATTTAAAATCCATTCAAACAACATTGTGAATGTAGCTAGGGGAGCTCAAAGACAAAGTCTAACCTTTTGGGTGAGGCGGGGCGGGGGGATTGGGAGGAGAAAAAAATTATTCAAGAGAAACCATCACACAGTTACACTTGTTTGGGTTTAAATACCCCCCCGGCCATACTCCCCCAGTTGATCTTCAGGGGCGCGTGCACAGAGCTGCTGATAACATTGGAGTTGTTTTGTATGCAGCTGATTGGAAGTGAACTCTTTAGTGCTATTTACATTGAGGTTTTATTTCATTTAATTTGTACATAAGAGTGCTTGGGTCACTTAAATGGCAGCTCAATTGGAGCGGGAAGAGTGTAGGCTAGATTCCAACTGGGTTATTAAACACCAGGAGGAAAATAAAGGTCAGGGTAGCTACACCTTTGAGTACAATCTACTATAGTAACACTCCAAACAGCCACATGCGCACTCCCTCCCTCTTTCAGAACAGCTTGCACAATTCATGGTAAATGTTGACTTCTCTTTACTCATTTACAAAGTCTTGCAGTCTAAAGTCCTACTCTCCTGTGTATCATGATATTAACAGAGCAATTAGCGGGGCACAAGCATGGCTTTTGGCTTGTTTAGTCATTCGCACCATTTTACATGGAGTTTATTTAGCTGTGTCAATAATAAAAATGACCCAGGTCAGTAAAATGAGGAACTCAAAAAAGAGGAGTTTCCGGAGCCTGCTTGCACTCGGACAGCTCTGTCCTTTACCAGGGCCATGCCTGGAAACTGCAGCACAGCAGAAAAACGGAGGTCTGACAGGACCAGCGCGTTAGTGGTCTAAATCACCAAATGCACAGTGACGGCAGGCCACTCCTCGCCCTAGTCCTCGCTCTGAAGGACCCCTTTCATCTCACATGCACACCTGCTTGAACGCACAACATGACAAAATACCTGCGGTTACTGTCTCAACATTAAGCCATGCCTCCTGAGTGGGCAAAGCACCAGCACAGCAAGGGAGTCAAGAGAAAGCGGGTGGCTTCAAATAAGATGCATCTCATTCCTACAGCAGATATAGCTCTATCCTGCTCAGGCCTGCCAGGTGGTACTGCTCAGAGCCTTCGCCCCTCTTGAATGGGTAGGCAGGAGATGAATTCTAAACACACGGAACTACAATGCAGGGAGAACAGTCATTTGAAGAGACCACTCGTCATGCTGCTCTGTCACCATAGTTACGGTGGGTGCGGAGACCAGGAAAGGGGACAGTACTTTCCACAGGACCAAAAACAGGCCTGAGGGACTCACTAGGAGCAAGTTTAAACAACCAGTTTTCCTCAAGCAGATCATTCAAGCTCCCTCTGGGGCTACCAGTTAGTGCTCTCTGTTACTGTAGTGGAGGGAGCTGGCCCAAGAAATGACACTGTGCACTACTGGCTACATTTCATTGACCCTTGTAGCACTGCCCGAACTGCGAAGGAGGAACCAGTCACAGCTTTGGGCAGTAGGGATAATTTAATACACACATATTCCCTTACTTTGGGACACTAGATTTTTTTAATTAAAAAAAAACAAACCAGATAAACCACCCAAAACTTTGCAGCTCATCTCTAAAGGCAAAACAGGAATCCAGAGTCTTTTCTCATTACCTGCAGGTTAGAATCATCAAATTCCAAGTCCTAAGAGTCTGGGAGTGTCCCTTTATTATTTAACAATTCTCCTCCTCGTTGTTTGGTACAAAGTTGGTATGAGTCCACAATTTACTTACAGCCTTAGGAGCCAAAAGGCTCCAGAAAATACTGCCCTAAGTTGACTGTCACTGAAACTCCTAGTTCTGTCTGATACACACAGTCATCTCTGCTTGCATGTGGGGTGTATCTGCAATTGGAAGAGGCTGTTTCATGTACACAAGTAGCACTAAGTCTTACCTCTGCTGGGCACCTTATTCCTACTGAATCCGGTAGCTGGCTGATGTCTGTAATGATGCGTCCCCAATTCCTGCCCCTGATTAACAGTTCCTAGCAGAGATTCTGGGTCCCCATGCCCTCCTGCATTTAAAAGCAGTGGGTTCTCATGGCCACCTTTGGTCAATGTATTTGAACGCTTATTGTCCGGAAAGCTGTCCCTGGCACCCTCACATGCACAGTCCTCCTCCATGCTCTCCGAATGGATCAGAGCTGGCTGGTGTGCATACCCATGGGGTGCCGCAGCCGCAGATACCTGCTGGATACATTCTTGTGCCCTGATTTTTAGGAGATGTTGGGGGCTGCTGTGATGGTACGTGTCAGCATTCGGATAAGGCACAGACAGCGACTGACGCTCCGATAGGTTCTGTCCCACACTAGTGCCCATGTTCCCAGCATCTCCTTGGCTCATATGCCGGAACAATTCTTGAAATTCTTGCTGCTGCTGCTGCCGCCGTTTGATGAGCTGTGCAAATTCTGCCGGGGGCAGTCGCACGTCCGTGGGCCCCGTGAGCGAGTGCCGGGGGGAAAGCAGTCCTTGGAGGATGTGCGGTACCTGCTGGTGTCGGCTGTAATCCGGCGGAGTTGGGGACAGCAGCGCCTGCTGTAGTGCTGATGCCGTGTAGGGCTGCGGCTGCGGCGCACTTTGAGGGAAGCTGGGGAACGGGTCAAGTTGAGGGACTTTCAGGGCTTGCTGCGTTGCGGGGAATCCCACCCCTGCTGATGGGCTGTAGTTGCTGGGGGATGCACGGGCCTGATCTGAGAACAGGTGGGGATGTAAGTGCACCTGGTCATAGTTAGCAGGGGGATACCTGTTCATGTTCAAGCTGCAAGGAAGAAACAACAGCGATTGTGTTGCAGCAGCCAAGAGTAAAGCCAGGAACGCAGAGGAGGCCACCACCACTCAGGCGCTCTGCACAATCTCCCAGCCAACTCCAGCAGGCTGCACACGCGCAGGGTGGTGGCTTGAGGGCCTAGCTGGAGTGGAGCAGAGGGGACCAAGGTTTGTCACCCAGCAGCTCTTTCTGGGAGAGCGGCAGAGACAATGCACTCAGACCCTGAAGAAGAGCACATGCCCCAGGTCATCAATGACTCCGCAGGGCCAGGTAAGAAGGAATGGCTGAAGTCTCTGGAGAGAGCTGGGGGAAGGCAGATGGGGAAGAAGGTGTTGTGAGAGGAAGAGCACGTCTGTCGGAGCTCTTGAAGCTAGTGTAGGCTCCGACCAGACCAGGCACAAAGGGGAATTAGAAACAGTCTCTGTACTTTTTTATTTCTCCCCTCTTACTAAAGCACAAGACTCTACTTGAGCAGCAACCTGTGTTCCTAGAGAGAAAGCTGGCTTCCTATCCCGCATGGCTCAGGAGTTGTGCTGACTTCACACAATCCTCACCCCCGGCTGTCAGAGCACCCATCCCACTAACAAAGCCCTGAAGTCTAAGGGTTTGGACTAGGATCACAGCTAAGTCCATAGCATGACCAGTGCACGGCCTGCTGCTGGCAGCGAGTACTGTGCTCAGGAGACAGAGACAGCCTCGGCGCACGGAGCCATGGTGAAAGTACTCTGACTGGCCCGGTTTCTTTTCTCCTCCCTTCTCCCCTCAGCGCCTCCCCAGGTTAGCAGAGCAGTTGGAGAATGGCCTTACCTGTGTGACTCTGCACTATCAGCACTGAGCTGCTTGGACAGTGGCCTGTGACCATACGTGAGAGAGGCCATCAGGTTAGCTCGATGCTGCATTTGGATCTGATTGGCACTCGGGTTGATGGACATGCCTCGTGGATGAGGGGACATGCCCTGCCCTGCCACAGCTGCCCCTTGCAGAAGGTTGTTGCTGAGCATATCTCCGGGCTCTTGCACTTGGATGGTGACCTGCTGCGGCTGCGATGGCTGCGGCATGCCCATGCATGTCAGTGCCACGTTCGGGGGCGGGGAACAGTTACCAGACTGCTGGAAGATCGCACTGTGGGAAGGCATCCCTTGGAACTGGGACTGAGACGCTGCACCTATGAAGAACAATCCCTTTGAGTAACTGCACTGAGCTATTGCAAGACTTGAGAGCATGTTCTGTTTAACAGATATAGCGTCTGACGCTATCAGGGCCAAAAGAAAGGTTTTCAGAACCAAGCTGCATTTCAGTGGGTGATGAGATGCGGCCTTTCCTGGCTATTCGGAGCTAAAACTTCATCATACTATAGCCACAACTAGAAATACTTGCAAGGCAAAAGAAACAATACCAGTGTAAAGTTATCTGCATAATCAGAGAACAATATCCCTCCTCCCCGCCCTCAGAAATTATACACAAGGATCTCAGGACATGAAATATAACAACATATTCCAGCTGGCAAGATCCACTGCAAGTATTCAGATAACACCAGCCCCTTGTGCCAGATGGAGAATCTTTTACATTGGCTATCTGCGCCAGGCACTAGAATTTGGAAAAGACATGAACTGTTTTCCCAAGTGCTTTAAAACCATAAGGTTCTGACAAGTGGCCTGCACAATAGGATGACAGATGGCTTGGTATACTCAGTGCTTACCATGAGTCTGTAGCATGCTGCTGTTCACAGGAGGGGGGCTGCTATTTGGCTGCCTGAAGAGATGATTATTAGGGTGGTTTGGGGGTGGACTAGATGGCTGAATCCGTAACCTACACAAGAAAATAAGCACCTTCGTAAATCACTCTTCCTGATAAAGACGCTTGTCCAAGTTTTAGAACTGAACTCTAAGTGCTTTTCAAAAAAAAACAAATAAATATAAAAAAACTCCTTTAGAATCTTAAAGGCTTTGCAACATAATTTCTATTTTATCTTCATTAGCTATCTGGATAAGGGAGTATTGCCCAGTGGTTAGTGCACAAGCCTGGGACTCAGGAATCCTGAATTCTATTCCTGACTCACCATGACCTATGGCAAGACTCTCCCACTCTGCCTCAGTCTTCCTCATCTGTAAAATGGGATGATATTTGCTAGCCAACAGAGGGGATGGGGAAGGGTCTAAAGAGTGTTTATAAATGGCTTGGCATACAAGGTGCTAGAGAAAGTGCTCATGCTATTATTGAAAAGCATTTGTTTTCAAGTTGGCCAACAAGCAGCTGTTCCATGTCAATTTAAAACAATGTTGTGTCATCAGGTTACTTTCAAGGTTCTCTTGGTCAGAAATGTTAAGAGCCTGATTGCCAGAGACGTGCTCCAACAGCTCCAGCTGCAGCCTGCACAGGCCTCTAGGAATGAGGACCAGTTCTCTAAGGTTATATGCTCCCAGCTGGCTCTGGGACAGGCCCCAGTGCATCACTGAGTGACAGCTTCACCCTCTCCCCCCTCTTTCCCCCCCAACAGCACTTTGCCAAAGCACACCCCTTTCTTTACCTCTGCAGCTGGTGGGTAAGCAGAGCTGGCTGGTTTTCACAAGGAGCTTGCAAGGGTGGAGATGGCTGAGGTGGGCGAATACAATCCTGAGCCAGGCACCAGAAAGGAGGGGAACAAAAAGTTATTTGCAATTAGTCAGTTCCATCTGGATTGAGAGAGTTTGGACCAATAAATTAATCAACCTGAGACAGAAGCTCTCACTATCCTACCAGCTGTACATGCATTGTTTATGAAAAGCCTTCCCCCTTGTTCCTCATTACAGCAGGTCGAGCAATCTAACTTGCCACATATACAGAAGTTTTCCTCCCTAGTCCCACGGGGCCATTCAATACCTCTACCTGTGACACTGCAGGAAAACCTGGTTAGGGTTCAGGGACCATGGTCCCAGTTCCAGTACCTGAATCTGCTGATGGAGAATTTGATGATGCTGCTCCTGCTGGTACAACATGTGTTGCTGCTGTGTCTTCTCCAGCGTTCTCTCGTCCATATGCCCACCGTACATCTTCTGCAGTTGCTCACACTCCTGTAATGAATGCAATACACCCACAACGTGATCTCTTCCTGCACAGCAACCCTGCTGTGCAAAAGGGCTTTCACTCTGCAGTCTCCTTGGCTGAAAGAGCCAGAGAAAAAGAAGAAACTGCAGGATAGAAATCCTAATCCATGTACTTAGCAGCATGTGTGTGCCTAATACCAGGGTCATTCCAGCTCTCTCCTACAGTGGGAAAGAAATAGATACTCATGGGCTATTTAGTCTTCTTACACTGCAACTGCAAGGAATGCAAGTGAAAAGCATCAGACATGAAAACCCCAAGATTAAATTAGCATCTCGTGCTCCTGCTGTGCTGCACAGGGAAATTCCTCTCTCAGGGCCCGATCCAGCTCCAACTGAAATCAACTACAAGACTCCGACTGAGGTCAAAGAGAGGACTATGCAATTTATGCCACAGCAGAGCAAAATGGCCTTTCAATGAATGTTGCATGGCATGCTATGGGACGGCGATGGAACTTCACTGCCATTAAAAACTGGTGAAGGCACCAGTGGCTTTTAGCTGGAGTGGCTAAGAGGATTTTCAAGAGTGTTCTTCAGTCTGGTTACTCTGTGCAGCACCACGGTTTGTCATTCAAACCAATTAAACAAGGAGGCCAGGACCAAGAACCAACCATGTCAACTTTGAAATGGGATTGTGGGGACTGATTTCAATGTGTGCAAGTCTTGGGAAGAAACTCAGAGACAGTGTCTAGGGAGCACAGGTATCAGGGCCCACATTCCTCACTTGAGCCTGACTTCTCGGACCTTGTGCGTGTTTCTATAGTGATATGTCAAGTCCCCAGAAAAGGGGGAAGCCCCCAAGGCTGCAGCAGAGATAAAGAGAATGATGGCAATTCTACAAAGCACACTCAAATACGCAGAAGGGGGAGGATAAGCTTCCCAGCTGCAGCTCTGAAGAATGTTTGGATCCAGGAGACAATGCAGTAGGAAAGGTTTCCTCCTTTGTTTCCTCTGCCAGTAAGTCAGTGATCTAACCTGATCCACTGCATCCCGCTTCCTTCCTTTACCTGCTGAAGCTGTTTGATGCTGCTGTTATTGCCCATTTTCTCCAGGTGGGCTTTGAACGCCTGGATGCTGGCAGCACCGTCGGAAAAGCGGCGAACAGGAGAGAAGCGCTCAGTGGGGAGATGCAGGGTGTTTGAGTCCTTGTAAACGGAGCTAAACACATGGGGAAGTAGGTTAGTGATGTCAGCTGAAAAACAAACTCAGCTACAGAGACATTTCATTTACATCAGCTCTGCCAAGTTCTGCCTGCCCAGAAGTTCTGTTTCAGAGTGAGAAGTAAAGTGCCATTAGTTTATTCATCACCAGCAGGGTACAGGATTAGCAAGTCCATTTGGTGCTGGGGTAGGTATATTTTCTCTAAAATTTTGCCAGTCTGATTTATATCCTAACTAGATTATAACTGGGGCACCAGTCTGTAACTGACCATATGACTTGGCCTGGCACTTGGTTCCACCGACCTGCAGAAACCATTCAACAGCTAAGAACGGAAAGGCGTTTCTCCATCCGAGAGCAGTTTTCATTCACCGTGCCTCAGAGTTTACACGGTGACATTTTGCTAAGCTGGAGCGTCCCTATATTCCAGTGGGATGGGAATACTTTGTGCTAAGAAAAATTGTTGCATGTTCATCTATCTGAATTGGTGAAGGAGGAGCCAATCAGGAATGCTGCTGCCTTAGACAAGGCGATTCTGCTGCTAGGAACAGTTGTCTCTCTATGGCAAGGCCTGTTCTCTAAGAGGAGACCTTAAAAAGCTCAGCTGGAGCTTGCCTGCTGAGTCTAACTCTAAAATACAGTGGGCCAGCACCTTAGGAATTCTAATTGAAACAAGCCCAGAAGCAGGACCAGCATAACAACCTCACCCCCATTCCTAACCCAGATGCTTTATTTGCAGGTACACTTAGAGAGAGACTTCACTGAGAGAAGGCAAGAATATCCCATGGATACCTGGGAAAGAAGGAAAACTGGAAAATACTAATTGGTGCATCAAAAGGGGCACCAGTAACCCTGACATGTGTGTGGAATGGAGGCTTCCCATTCGAATGCCAAAAAAGCTTAGACCACCACCTAGCAGCAAGACCTGCCCTCTCTCAGCACACACACAGGCTTCCAGGATCTTCGGCTTCCTAGATGACACATGCTAGTGAACCTGTCAGACTGGTTTATTCCAAGCACTAACATACATCGGGCCTTGAAGATGAGGGAATTTTGATCTGAACGTATTCTACCAAATGCTACACCTCATGTGACTACATAGGGATGGACTTGGGGGACGGGGGTCAAACAAGGAAGCTGCACTTGTAGGGGGGCCTCAAGATAAAACCAATAATGGCAAAACAAAAAAGTTTTTAAAACACTTCTAAGTCTCCAGTACGCGCAGATAAAACCTGCCGTGTCACAGTACCAGTGGGTGGGGGTGTATAAGATTAACACCGCAAGGGCAGGAAAGGGTCTATCCTGTAGCCACTCTGAGCCAGAGCAGAGGCTGGCATCCCGCGTTCAGAAAGGCACTAAACCCAGTGGTGGGGGGGGGGGGGGAAAGAAATGTGATGACTTTACACAGAGAGGGAACCCTCTTTCACTGCTAGGGGCTGTCTTGTTTCAGATTCTTCCCCACCCATCCCATCACCTTGAATGCAGAGTCAACCAGCAGCCTAAATGTTTGGTGCCATGCCATCATGCAACACGCATCAGAGAATAAATGGATCAAGCCTAGTACCAGGGCAAATGGTTGTAGAGGAATTTATGACAGTTCCCTCTCAGTTCCCTTCCAGAACTGGAGGTCAGAAGACGTTTTTCCAGGAACAAACTTCCCTTTCAATCTGGGTTCCCATATATGAGTCAAACCCAAGCACACGCATCCTCAAGAGTACCTCTTTAAGGGTATTACAAAACACTGCTCTCTCTCCACCCAAAAGCAAAAACTAACACGTGAGGACCCAGTTAGCTTCTCTGCCCAGATGGGTTTAGCTTTGTACCAATTCAATCCAGACAGAAAATGAGCGGACACCACCATGGCTGGAGCAACGGTCTTTGTCTGTGAAAGGCCCTTAGGGAACAAGTCTTTAGAGCATCCCTGAGGATGGTTTGGTTGTAAAACAAAACAGAAGATAATCTAGCTCCATATAGATTCATAGATACTAAGGTCAGAAGGGACCATTATGATCATCTAGTCCGACCTCCTGCACAACGCAGGCCACAGAATCTCACCCACCCACTCCTGCAAAAAACCTCTCACCTATATCTGAGCTACTGAAGTCCTCAAATCGTGGTTTAAAGACTTCAAGGAGCAGAGAATCCTCCAGCAAGTGACCCGTGCCCCATGCTACAGAGGAAGGCAAAAAACCTCCAGGGCCTCTTCCAATCTGCCCTGGAGGAAAATTCCTTCCCGACCCCAAATATGGCGATCGGCTAAACCCTGAGCATATGGGCAAGATTCACCAGCCAGATACTATAGAAAATTCTTTCCTGGGTAACTCGGATCCCACCCCATCTAACATCCCATCACAGGCCATTAGGCCTATTTACCATGAATATTTAAAGATCAATTAATTACCAAAATCATGTTATCCCATCATACCATCTCCTCCATAAACTTACTGAGTTTAATCTTAAAGACAGATAGATCTTTTGCCCCCACTGCTTCCCTCGGAAGGCTATTCCAAAACTCCACTCCTCTGATGGTTAAAAACCTTCATCTAATTTCTAGTCTAAACTTCCCGATGACCAGTTTATATCCATTTGTTCTTGTGTTCATGTTGGTACTGAGCTTAAATAATTCCTCTCCCTCTCCGGTATTTATCCCTCCGATATATTTATAGAGAGCAATCCTATCTCCCCTCAACCTTCTTTTCGTTAGGCTAAATAAGCCAAGCTCCTTGAGTCTCCTTTCGTAAGACAGGTTTTCCATTTCTCGGATCATCCTAGTAGCCCTTCTCTGTACCTGTTCCAGTTTGAATTCATCCTTCTTAAACATGGGAGACCAGAACTGCACACAGTATTCCAGGTGAGGTCTCACCAGTGCCTTGTGTAACGGTACTAACACCTCCTTATCTCGACTGGAAATACCTCGCCTGATGCATCCCAAGACCGCATTAGCTTTTTTCATGGCCACATCACATTGGGCGGCTCATAGTCATCCTGTGGTCAACCAATATTCCAAGGTCCTTCTCCTCCTCCGTTACTTCTAATTGATGCATCCCCAGTTTATAACTAAAATTCTTGTTATTAATCCCTAAATGCATGACCTTACACTTCTCACTATTAAATTTCATCCTATTACTATTACTCCAGTTTACAAGGTCATCCAGATCCTCCTGTAGGATATCCCGGTCCTTCTCTAAATTGGCAATACCTCCCAGCTTTGTATCATCCGCAAACTTTATTCGCACACTCCCACTTTTTGTGCCAAAGTCAGTAATAAAAAGATTAAATAAGATTAGTCCCAAAACTGATCCTTGAGGAACTCCACTGGTAACCTCCCCCCAGCCTGACAGTTCACCCTTCAGTAGGACCCGTTGTAGTCTCCCCTTTAACCAATTCCTTATCCACCTTTCAATTTTCATATTGATCCCCATCTTTTCCAATTTAACTAATAATTCCCCATGTGGCACAGTATCAAACGCCTTCCTGAAATCTAGGTTTCCTTTGTCTAAAAAATCTGTTACTTTCTCAAAGAAGGAGATCAGGTTGGTTTGGCACGATCTACTTTTTGTAAAACCATGTTGTATTTTGTCCCATTTACCATTGACTTCAATGTCCTTAACTACTTTCTTCTTCAAAATTTTTTCCAAGACCTTGCATACTACAGATGTCAAACTAACAGGTCTGTAGTTACCCGGATCACTTTTTTTCCCTTTCTTAAAAATAGGAACTATGTTAGCAATTCTCCAGTCATATAGTACAACCGCCGAGTTTACAGATTCATTAAAAATTCTTGCTAATGGGCTTGCAATTTCGGGTGCCAATTCCTTTAATATTCTTGGATGAAGATTATCTGGGCCCCCCAATTTAGTCCCATTAAGCTGTTCGAGTTTCGCTTCTACCTCAGATATGGTAATATCTACCTCCATATCCTCATTCCCATTTGTCATGCTACCATTATCCCTAAGATCCTCATGAGCCTTATTAAAGGCTCCATCCTCAGTGTTTAGCAGTCACACTTCTTCTTTCTTTGTTTTCTTCTTATTTATATGGCTATAGAACCTTTTACTATTGGTTTTAATTCCCTTTGCAAGGTCCAACTCTACTTGACTTTTAGCCTGTCTCACTTTATCCCTTCATGTTCTGACCTCAATAAGGTAGCTTTCCTTGCTGATCCCTCCCATCTTCCACTCCCTGTAGGCTTTCTGCTTTTTCTTAATCACCTCTCTGAGATGCTTGCTCATCCAGCTTGGTCTACAACTCCTGACTATGAATTTTTTCCCCTTTCTTGGGATGCAGGCTTCCAATAGCTTCTGCAGCTTTGATTTAAAGTAATCCAGGCCTTCTCTGCCTTTAGATCCATAAGTTCTTCAGTCCAATCTACTTCCCTAACTAATTTCCTTAATTTTTGAAAGTCAGCCCTTTTGAAATCAAAAACTCTAGTTGCAGATTTATTTTTGTTAATCCTTCTGTTCTGTTTGAACTGAATTAGCTCATGATCACTTGAACCAAGATTGTCCCCTACAACCATTTCTTCTATGAGGTCCTCACTATTCACCAAAACCAAATCTAAAATGGCATCCCCTCTAGTCGGTTGAGCAACTACTTGATGAAGGAATGCATCAGCTATCGCATCTCGGAAAATCCTAGCCCTATTATTATGACTAGCACTCGTCCTCCAGTCTATATCTGGGAAGTTAAAGTCTCCCACGATCACACAGTTTCCATTAGTATTTACTTTATTAAAAACATGAAAAAGGGCTCTATTCATATCCACATTAGATCCCGGCGGTCTATAGTAGTGCTTCAAACGGAATTACGTTAGACAGACAATTGGTACTTTAAATATTTTATGTATGTACAGAGGTCTCTGTTGAAGCCTGCTCTGAAAGACAAAACTGAATCTCTGCTGGAGAAGCTACCCCTTGCAGGAGTAAGATTCTCATTCATGTTGCAACATTTCCAGGATGTTAGTTCCAGTTATTTTCACATATTCAGCCCTGCTTGGTAAAACATATTTTAATTAATTACAATTTGAAATATGTTCCAACTAAAGCTAGAAGTGGCTGGCTCCCATGTTCCCTTTCTGCCAGTCAGCAAGCCAACCTGTCCATCTGACCTTCCAACTCCGTAATGGGCAGCAGAAGCAAACGAGGAAAGTGAGCATTGTGCATCAGGCTCCCAAGCATGCTAGGATGATGCACAGTCACACTGCCCCTGGCTCCAGACTGGCTTTCTAGACTAACGTATTTTGAGACCTTTTTAAGTACAAACCAGTTTCAAACAGACTAAGTTAAGCACCAGAATAAAAGCTGACAGCTGTCCACAAGCCAGTACTTTGTGGTTTACTGCAGGTTTTGCCACACTACAAGACACAGCCTTCCGCTAGCTATGTCTGAGGTGTACAGAGACTTCCAGGCGCTTGGTCTGGGGCCAGATTTGATTTTCAAGTTCCTCTCTTTTGATCTCAGGCATGTCTGTAGTTCCACAGGCTTTCAGGCCTCTGCTGCGACATGTAAAATTGTGAATCTGGAATGAGCCAATGCTATCCTGTGCATGTAAAAACAGAGGAGCAGACACATGATGAGAGCCAGAGGGGGGCAGGGTGGGCTTGGTCTAAAGAGCCTTATAACAATACCTCAATGGCTTCATTTAAACCTCCATTCTGAAGTGACCCTGGAAGTAGGACGTACAATATTTTCTGTTTATTTAATTTGCAACTGTTTTTCTTCTCTTCCTATAACGAGCTCTGTGACCCAGGAAATCTTACTCCTCCTCTCCCGCCTCTCTTTCTACCCAGGAGAAGGCAAGGGTTATGCTCCAGCATGGCACCAGTGCTGACTCAGTCTGCTCAGCGTTCGCCTGTCTCTGCTGATTCCACCAACACTCAACTCAGCAGGGATCTGGCCGCAGTAAAGAGCGCTGTGACAAGCTTGCCAGGGAGAGCTGGTGAGAGGACTTAACATGAGCACAAATCTGGTCTTCTAGGTAACTGCTTTCTCAATTGTTCAGCAACTGAGACCAAAGAGAAATGAGCTCGACTGCTCACATGTGTGTCATCCCCTCAGTGCTTTGGGGTCGAGGTGCAGGGGTGTCTGTGGCAGTAGCATCAAGTTTGCTGCAGCATTGAAGGACTCTGTAGAATTAATAGTTCTCAAAGTCAGGAGGGCCCTTCCTCCAGAATTTTAGCTCACTTGGATCCAGTTTTGCAGCAGTTCCCTCAGTCACAAAAGTTATAATTGTTCTCCCCCAACCCTCTCCACCAGAGGATTGGATTAGAAACAAAATGACAAACAGGGAGCTTTGCATGGAGATTCTGCAGTGGAAACACACAACTCTGGTGCAGTGAGGTTTCTAAACCTACGTATAGTTTACTCCCGGTGCAGCCTTTCATACAGCATTCCACTACTGAATATTCCATAGCAGATTTACTACTCACTACAGGGTTGAGCCTACTAGTACATTAACAAATCTTTCCACTAATCTGGATCGCTTAATCTTAATCCCAGCCCCAGGGCTAAGGCAGCCATCCTGGCAAATCATCTCCAGCCACAGAAGTGGGACTGGAGGGGAAGAGCCAACTGATCCCTGCCCGTGAGTGCGCCATGCACTTAGCAGGTGAGGAGCCTATATCTGCTCAGAAATGAAGCATGTCCAACAGGGCCAGCCAGCTTCTGCTTTGGGGTCTGCTCCTTTCTTCTTTTAACCCCTTTATGCCAAGCTGGATTTTTTCTGCACTCCATTCAGATGACATCTGAGCGGGTTCCCTGGCACAGAGCTGCCCGAACGGCCGGTGCCATTACTCACCGGTGCTGATCGGGTACCAGGTGTGGAGCCCAAGCCCGGGATCGAAAAGACTGCTGTCCTAGCTGCCTCTGCAAGTCTGGAGGGATTTCAGCTGTAGGGTTGGTCATTGCCAGAGTGTGCCTTTTTGACCTATTTGCCAAGTATCTGCAACAAGCAGGAGCACATTTTATAAATGGAAGAGACTGATGGGAATACTCCAAAAGAAGGGAGCAGAAGCAGATAATCCAGAGTAATTAGGAAAGAAAAATGCTCGCTGCAGTGTTCAGAGCCTGCCGTGAGTTGTAGAACACCCATGAAAGAGCAAACCGTACTGCCAATGCCTGTCAGGTTAAAGGGACGTTAACTGCTTAGCGGAGGACTGAAGTCATAGCCAGCTTTATTCCAATGCCAAACTTGGTAAGAAACAGAATGGCCAATCATCTCAGGAGAAAAGCTCTACTTCATCTCATGGGGAATTCTCAAGCACATTCATTTAGATCTAGCTCCAGTGACTAGTTTCTGTAGGGATTCTTTCCCCTAAAGTGGTGCTAGTCTGAAGGGTAATAGCACTGTCTGCCTTACGTAATATGCACTATGCCCATGGGACTGTTTGCGTGAGTAACGCTTACAGCATTTGGCCAGAGAGCTCGGCACAGTGCAGACAGATGCTGTGCACGTTTCCCTGCTTGGCTCAGCCTGCGCACTTCAGTCCTCACCTGCGACGTTCTCAGTCTGGAGTCTGAGCAGAGATCAGCACGTCGAATGGTCCCACATCAGATGATGCATTTACGACATTGCTACCACTGCTGGAGATTAGCTGTGGCCTGCTCTTTGCACTGTGTGTGTGATCTAACCCAGATCTGAATGTAGGTTCTGAGGGAGGAACAGCATGTGTGTGAGTGCGCCATCTAGTCCCCACTCTTGGACACTTCGAGCAGAGTCTGGGAATCAATGTACGGAGGCTGCACCAACGATGCCTAAAGCAAAAATGGCGAGGGAAAGTGAGGAGCTAATTCAGCCCATTCCCTTCCTGGAGCAGGAGCCCCGGCTGTCTAAGCGCTTCCACTTTCGGCTGTAGACAAGTTCAGGGCTGGTTTGGGGATTTTTAGCCCTATTGTTCCCTTTGTGTTTGTGTTGGACGCTAAGGCAGGAAGGGCCTGATTCAGCGAGATGGCAAAGGATGTAGCTATCCTTGGATATTCTTCACTCTTGGGCAGGCAGCGCTCTCAGGTGCTAGCAATGGTGGAAATGCTGACAAGGTTTGAGGACAGAGTGGAATCAATGCCTGTACCTGGACTAGACTAACCCTCCCACCATTGCTAACGCAGGTGAAGCTGCTCTGGTGATGAGTTATGGCTACAAAGATTCCTGGCCTACACAAAGCTAGAGGGTAAAATGGGGGTTACAAATACTTTGAGTTGATTTCTTTTTTGTGTCTGTAACTAAAACCTGTACAGTAGGGGAAACCGCAGCACTTAAAACTATGGCTCTGCAAAAAGCATTATCCATTGACACAAAAAGCAGCAAGTTAACAGAATGAAGAATACTTAGTGGTGTGGTGACTTGCCAAAATCTGAGCCATTAAATGTTTGAGATCCATTTGATGGAGACAGGGAGAGTTTCCCAAAGAGCTTCACAATTGTGGTTTGCTACAGTCACTTTATTTCATGGCTCCAGGGAACAATCCACTCATGAACTGCAACTGTTTGGGTGGAAAATAACGTTTTGCAAGCTCTGAAGAGATGCGATTGTGCCCTGGGCATGGGGAATGGAATGCACACTATTTCAAGGTCAGGCAATCTAAAACAAACAAGGGCAAAAGTTGCTCTGCGGTCATTGCAGAGGGCATTCAAACCAGTGTTCTGAAAAGATAAATATTAGCTTCTGTCCCTGGTGTTAATACTGTTTACTCTTCTCCTGGTGATTAGTGGCATGTCACAGCGTAAGAGGGTGGGGAGATGGAGGGTTAATGGGCACTCATTAGCACAGTTTAAGCTTGGTCCCGTCCAGCGGCTATGAAGAATGTGGCGTAAGCGCACACAAGGAGGATTTGGGGGTAATATTTTCAAAAGTAGCTAAGCCCCATTTTCAAAGGTGACTTAGGTACCTCAGAAACTGCATCCCACTTACAGTGAGACTTGGGTTCTTAAGTCCTGCATACATTTTTGGAAGTTTTACCCTTGGTCTCAAAACCCTACCTGCCAAGCCTGACTCTCGGAACCTTAAAGGGTTCAGCTGGAAGCAGAGATTTTAAAATATGGGCACCCTAAGCTTGGCCAGATGAGGACACATTGGCAATTTGCCAAGAGCCGCAGGGCTGCATCTTATTTGTCCAAAATGGAAAACTCTGCAGGTTTGTTCAGCTTTCCAGTTTGGAGCAGCGTCCCATGGAGTCTGCAGGTCCCAGATCTGAGCAGTGCCATCCCGGGAGAGTTCTGACGCCACGATACAACCTTCAGCATGGACTGAAGGCCAGTCTTCTTCGTCAAGCTACAGCATGGCATGCTGGGGCCTGCAGTGTCCGCGGGCCATGCCTCCATAATGAAGATGAGAATGACCATGGGTGGCACTGTATAGCTCCTTGGGCCACACTTCGGCTACCCAGAATGTGTAGACTCCTAGCCACTGGAAGCACAGGGCATTCTTTAATGTGTACTATGTTTGGCTGTTTTCTAAGGCCAAGTAGACAAGGGAATCTTGGCACATGCCCTGGACAAGCCACTGTTGTACCCAACTTCCCATTGCCATTAGAACCCTTCTGTTTTACAGCACTGAGACCAGTGGAGTTTACAAGGGCTCTAGGAATATTATGGGGAATTAAATGGCTTTAGCAGCAACTCCCTCACCTCTATACCTGCCTGCTGCCCACCCGGCAGTTATTTGCCTCTTTCTTGGAAGGACAATATCCGTAATAGCTGAGAGAGAGCCTGTTCTCGTCAAGTTCCTGCCCACCAGGACTGGGGAAAATCCATGGAACTTAATAAGGAGGATCATCTGCACCAGCTGCTTAGCAGAAAAAGTAGCTACACAAAAACTGTTCTGCAAGTATTGGCAAGGACAGTGTTCGTGTTTTCGGCTGGAGGAAGAACCCCGGGACGTATTTTGGCTGGGGAGAGAAGTGACGTTTCAGAGTCGATATTGGACCACCTCTCACGTGTTGGAGCAGACTGTTTCGGGACCTACTGCTACGGCTAGAAATCTAAATGACTATAGATACCCAAGTTTTTATCAAACTCACTTCAAGGCATCAGAGTTGGATGTTTACTGCAGGTCTCGGTCCAAAAGCTGCACAGACAAAATGAGACCACTTCCCCAGTCACTCAGCAGGGATGAGGGAGGGTGCAGTGTCTTAGCACTCACTATGCAGGTTAGTTTGGTTTGCATGCTGGTACACCCTAAGCAAAGGAGTTTAGTGCTCAGAGTTTCTGGATAACCTATTGCTCAGACAGCCTGCAGAATTTCAGATGCTGTCAGGTTATTTTACAAAGTTATTCATTTGCCTGTTAGTGTCACGTAGAGTAAATTGCCTGGCGTAAACAGGCACCCATAAAGGAAAAGTTGAAACCTTCACCATAAATCAACACCTGCAGCTTGGGACGAGGTTGATTTGTTGGGTTTTTTAGATCAGCTTTAGGGCACCATAGGGTGAGCCTCTCCAGCAGCACAAGGGGAAAGGCCAACAGATGGGATGTTACCTCTGCACAGCTTCCTGATCCGGCTCCCCATCGGAGCTCTCCTCATCCACAGGGGTAACTGCTGGCACTGCCTGAGGAGAGAGGAAAGGGGAACCATGGGCTCCAGAAGGTGGCTTATTCAACACTATCTTGGGCTGCAGAAACCTGACCTTCTAGAAGAACAATTAAGGACCAGACATTTGGGGGCACTCAGAATCCTCCTCCAAAAAACACACCCTCACCATCTCACCCTTACACAGTGCAACCTATATAGGGGCGGCTTCTTTTGGTGCTAGCAGGAAATTCAGTAACACACATACCTCCAGGGGGAAGCACTGCCCACATTAACACCCTGGAGATTAACACTGGCAGATTTTCCTTTCTCTGATAAATAAAGCAAGAGAGTGGCAGAGAAACCTTAGCGAGAGAGTTACAAACATCATGCTCTTCTCAGCACTTCTGAAGAGAAATATTTAAATTGCTACTAATAAATGAGAAATAAAAGGCCCGTCAGCAGGTCACATTCCTCACAGCAGCAAGACGCCTGGCCTCTAGTGCTAGCAAGTTTGTGCAGGTCATTAATGGAAGGAGAAAGATACTCAACTGGGCAGATTCCAGCTGACAACCCCAGGAAGATCCCAAGACAACAAAAAGGAACAAAGATTAGAAACCTAGACAGTGAACAGCACATTAATCTTGGAAACATACAGCTACTCCCCAGACACAGACACTTCCAGTGGGAAGCAGACAATCAAATGGGGGGCTGGCTTGAGGAACACATGTGCCCCCAATGGTCAGCACTGCTCAGATAGGGGCTAAAGCCAGACAGCCAGGCATGCCAATTCTGAACATGGGTCTCCCTGGAAGCAGTGTCACGAAGGAGGAGACCAAAAGCCAGATGCTAGGCAAGCAGCAGTGTCCAAGGATCTTGTGAGATAGGGAAGGGTTGCCAGGAAAGGAGAGGTGCTTGTGATGCACGTGGTAACTGAAGGGCCAAAGTAGTTTAAGTTCCAGGACCACAGGCATCGTGGGAGAGGGAGGCTACCAGCCCTTCTATACGCTGCACCGAGGAGATGACACCAGCGACAGCATGGCCAGGAATTTGCTGATACTGGCAGTGAAGCCACCATCTGTTTTAAAAGGTTCCTTTGAATCCTGCTTCGGCTTTGCCTCTGGAGAGCAGGCGGGTAGAGAGGGCCAAGGAAAACGGTGAGAAAACGCTCCCAAAACGGAACATTATTGTAGGATGAATGTCCCGAGGGAGGGAAAGCTAAAGCAAATGGCAGGTGGCGAGTCCCTGCCAATGCTGGGAAACTGACATTTCATTCCCTGTCCGCCTCTGCGGTTCTTTTGCACATGCCACTCCAAACCCCAGCTTTCACTGCCAGCTCTGCCAGCAAGAGGACGTGTTTGTAAACATGCCACCAACTCTGTTCTTCCTTTGCTACTTACTGGAGTCATAGTGACCAGCGGGGAAGGGCCTCGAGGACGCTTCAGCAGTTGTTGTGCGTGCAGCTGGATGTTGGCTCCACCGTCTGAAGCCCGCCGCCCTAGAGGGCCCATTCCATTCAACAACTGCAGAGTGGGGGGCTGCAGCAAGGACTGCTCCTAGGAAGAACACAGGGGAGTTATCACCGAATATTCCTCCTCCTCTAGTGCCTCCTGGAGGATCTTAGAGCACTGTATAAATACCAAGGGAACAGCCTAACTGGCCTTGGGTGAGGCGAAGGATCTTCAACACCTTACTCCTGGGGAAACTGAAGCAGAGTGGTGGAATGACCTGCCCGAACTCTCTCCGTCAGTGGCAGAGCTGGGAGTAGAACCCAGATCTTCCAACTTACAGCCCTGAGCTTCAGCCATAAGGCAGGCTGGGCCTCTGGGTTTCACACGCTTGGAAACCAAGGTCCCCGGTCTGATTTGCTACTCAGATCACTGATCTCCCCCGCCCCATCAAACAAGTTTCTGAATTTCAAATTGTGGGGTGTTTGTCTTTACTCAGAACTACAAGAGGGCCAATCCCAGGCGGTAAGCGACATCAAATAGAACTAAGGTCCAGCCTCAGCGATCAAATCGATCATTAAACCTATGGAGCAGACTCGGGGATTCTCCAAGAGCTGCAGCCTATATCTCCACGTAGCACTGGCTCCAGTTGTGGAGTATACACAGCGGATGGTACCTTGTACTCCAGCTGGCCAGTCGGCTGCAGGTTCTGCATAGGCAGCATATTGTGCATGAAGTTCATGTTTGGAGCCACCTGCAGGAATGGAGCCTGGGGAGTGACACGAGGGAAGCCTGGCAGGAGCTTCTGGAGATCTTCCATCACTTCCGTGCTGAGCAATCACATTCAGAAACATGGAACTTAGAAATAAGCCAAGCAAACCAATCTACATGCTTGCTACCGTCAGCTCTACTTCTCACTGGCTATCACTGTGGATTTCTCCGGCTCAGGAGTGGGGCCTGGACCTAAGTGTAGCAAGTTCTTCATTTTTAATGTGCCCTTAAGGTTCTCAGAATTGGGATTTTCCAGGTCTAACCATTCATGCAAAATAAAATTGTACTTGGCACCATGATACTTAGTCTCTAGACACTAAGATATTAAAAATAAAGTGGCTCATAGCTTTCCGATCTCCTTTGCCTCTCTGGCCAACATGGCCCCCAATTAAGCAAAGCCAGCCAGAAATAGCAACTGATTCATTGAGATAAAGAGGAAATTGTGTCCCTGCCGGAGAGGCCTGCCACACAGGCCACTGGGAAAGTGGATTTTTCAAGTGAAAAGACATGGATTTCTGCCATTCAAGTGGCACCCGATTCCCTTCCCCACCCAGCCAAGATCATGCTTTCGAGCAAGAATCCCACCCTGCCATCCCATTCACCACAGAGCTATATATGACGGGAGCAGGAAAGCAAAGGGATTTCACTCCTAAATATTGAAGGGTGGGGTTTTGATGTGTTTTTCCCATTAAGATATGAATCCATCATTTTAATAGATTATATAAAACCTCTGACCTTTCAACAGGAGCAACCCAAAGGTGTAAGAGCTTCTTACAACTTCCAAATCAAAGCACTATCCCGTACTCAGGTACCTCCAAGAGGCCATGGAAAGCCAGAGGAACATCATCCATGGATTCATAGAGAATGCCGTTGGGGTGGAGAGGGACCCTTAAAAAGGCAGGAGCAGGTCCCTCTGCTCCTACTCAGGAGAAAGAGCCGGATACTAACCGTGGGTCTGCGACTCCAACAGTGTGCCTTCTCATTGAGAGATAACGGACCAGGGCTTCAGGGGATGGCTCTTCCCCTTCATCACTGTCCAAGTTCATTGTTCCATCAGTCTGGGGTGGGGAAAAATACAAGAGATTTTGAAATCAGGTGCCAGAAGCCCAAAGTGTCATGAAGAAAGGGCGCTCACAGGAGTCAGCAATGGAAAGCAACTTGCCTCTATGATCTGGTTCTCAGGGTTGATGAGCTGGACTTGTGGCACATTGATACTCACGGGGTTGCCTGCCTGTTCCGCCTGCAAAGCAGAAGGAATCAAAACAATGAGCAACTGGGGGGTTTCTTTTCCCTTTTAAAATCTGCAGCCACATCCTTTGGGTTGTGACTCTTCCTACTAGTCAGCCACTAACAGCCCAGGTAGCACAGCGCTCTTCAGGGGGGATCGCCTTCTTCCGAACACATTAGCCACTTGCAGAAGGGATCCCAACTCCAGGTTCAACTACATCTTCCTCCACCTCTCCCACCCATGCTCCCTTCCAGACTCCTGCTATTGAAACTCAGATGCATTCCCAGATGCTGCACAGCAGAAATTGGAGCATTTTCATGAAAAGCAAAACAGGGTTAGGCTCCAGCAGCACGTTGGCCAGAAAGTTGCAAACCCCAAGAGAACAGTAACATGGACACACATGAAAATACTTACCACTCAGGCAAAGAATCTTCTCCTCTCTCCTTACCAGGGTGAGGATGGTCATGAAGGAACTCAAGTTATTCTACTTACCCAGCTAAACAAACAAGCTCTGACCAGGTTGAGCTTTGCAAGGCTGGGGGAAGTTACGACTAAACCTGCAGCGATGAAATGACCCCATCTATCTGAGACCCACCTGGATGTTAGCTGGTGTGGGGAAGGTCATGGTCCGTGGCATACTGGGAGGTGCTGTAATGCGCAGATTCTTGTGTCTCTTTAATCGGTCACAGAGCAGGCTATAGATTGCACTGTAGTGATCATAGGCATCCGTCCTTAGTGACTAGCAAGGGAAGGATAAGAAGAAATCAATTTTTTTTTCTAGTAATGAAAATACATCCCCTTCCTCTCCATACCCACTCTGCAGAAGAAAGTGTTAATTGGCAGGTGTGATCAGCCACCAACATGACATTTACCAGCTGCAGGCGACAGCCCGATAACAGAGGCACTTGCAAGCTGGTTCGAGTTACCTGTAGCGTGCGCTCTTTGTCCAGCCCCATCTCCACCATTGCTAAGAGCACATCTTCGTTCAGTGGTTCCATCTGTCTTTCAATCTTGAGGTGCTGACATTCTGCTATTAACTGCAAGGGCACAGAAAGACTGTCAGTGCTCAGCACCCCAAGGGCAGCAAACGTTCACTAGGTGGAACACGCCATAAACCACCAGTGCCACAAGCCTACAGCTGGGGGGCCCGCAACCCATGCTGCAGCTCGGCACAGTATCTAAACACTGAGGGTACAGTGGCCTGCCTGGACAAAGCAGGAGCAGAAACAGCATCTCACTCCACACTAGCATGAGATCTTGGGGGCCAGCTATGGCCCATAGCCAACGCAACCGGAAACCAGGATTCCAGGTATGGTATCAGCAGGGCAATCAAAGAAACCCAATGGCCTAGAGATACAGAGACTAAAATAATGATGATGAATGATCTGGAGTCCAAGAGAGGAGAGGGCACTAAGACAAGGACGACAGCGAGTCCTTGCGGGGGGAAAGAAATAACAGCATACTTGCACTTGGGAATCGTGAACTCTTAACACAGGACATTAATTTAGTTTTGAGCCACTCTAATGGTCTCCAATGTGCACACACGGCCAGTACTGTGCACAGGCAGGGCCAGTACTCAGCCCTCCTCCCTAGAGCCCGCATACTGGATTCCCCACACCCTTTCACCATGTAGACACACCAGAGCCTTTCTGCCTGCTCACCCTGTCAAACTCTGCATCAGCTTCCCCGAGCTTCATCCACTTGTGTTTGCAAATCTGTTCCATTGACAGTCGCTTACTTGGGTCCAGCACCAGCATGTGGCGGATCAAGTGCTCACATTCTACAAGAGAGCAACAAGAAAATGAGTATTTCAGTAGCAAAGGGCAACACCTCCCGAGGGACTCAGCTTTGCATTGTGTCAGGAACAAGGGTATTTTTTCAAAGTAACGGACAACAACACTACTCTGTCTACAGGGTCATTGACGAACAGCAAATATACACATGCCTTGTGTCAGGCCTGATTCAGTCTTGGACGCAAGTGTGGGATTAAATTCCAGACATTTGATGTCTGAGTTTAGCATCTACAAGGACTAGGCACACGCTCCACGCAAAGCAAAATTAAAACAAGATCTCCAGCTCAGCAGAGTTAAAGGGACCCCATGCGGCACTGTGGCACAATAGCCCTCAGTCATCAGATGATCAGAAGTTAGTAACTGCGGGAGGTTTTGCAAGGCACAAGGGCAGAAAGACCCCAACTCCCAAAGGACATCGATGGCTTCTACCACTCAAGAGCATGGGTTTTCTTTTCCTTATAGCGACGTGCAAGACAATGTTGGTGCAGACCCTGTGTTCGTACAGCAAAAATCAACTTTTGAAGTCTATGGTAACATTTTTATTGGATTTAGGTTTTGCAGAAGCTTGCTTTGAAAGCATTGATATTTGGGGCCAAATCTGTCTGTCTGTATATCTTTAGACCGGAAGAGCTCTGTGTAAGCACAAAAGCTTGTCTCTCTCACTAACAGTCAGTCCAATAAAAGACATTATCTCACCACTTCAAATATCCTGAGACCAGATGACTAGACCACCACTGTATATATACACCTTTAATTCAGTATACTTCTCCCCTGTAAACCAGCCAACACTGAAGTCCAGTTTTTGAATGAAATATGAACTCCCTCTTTCATTCAACAAGCAACCATCGGAATCAACCCTGTGATGTTTGTTACAGCCTGTAGGTGGCCCTCGTCTACTCTCCACATACTTGTTTACTCTGGCAATGCAATACAGCCCATATTTCAGGGTTGAAGGGCAAACCACAATCACCATCTAACAGGCTGCCAAGGCAGGATTACCAAATGCAGGCTTAATGCAGGAAAACACATTTCCCCAACTTCCTTACAATAACAAGCACCACCACCACACCTGACTTAAGCTTACACCATGTAAACTGATGACAAGTGCAACCTGAAGCCAGAGAAAATGTCTTATTTTCAAATTAAATTTTCCATTAAAGCATTCTATAAAATAGGAGCTGGCGTCTCCCCCAATAAAGATGGAGCCTTGTCTGCAGTTTACAAATTATACATTTTTGTGAACATTATTTTTCCTATTTACAACACAAGAATCTCTAAAAAAGAATGAACACAGCATAAAATTAAGATGCAAATTCACAGGCAGATATTTTTTAAAAAACTATCACAACTGGTTCAATAAATTAAGCAGCAATTCAGATGTAAAGGAATAAAACGCAAATTGTTCCTTTCACATCAGATCTAGCCATAAACTGCTTAATTTTTAAATACTGCATCTTTCTTATCGCAGCCATTAAAAATGCCCAAGCACCACACTGAATTCCCCTTGTGGAGCCTCTGCCAACTGCAGCAGCTACTTCTCACACCACTCATCTAGCTCGCACCTTATGCCAGCTGAGTCTTCAGAGCAAGAAAAACCTCAACGTATTTCAGTGAAAGAAGATACACAGAGATCATTTTCAATGGAGAATGCAAGGCACCAGCCCTTCGACAGCAGAAGTATTAAGTTATGAATGGATCCTGGGGTGGAGGGGGGAAAGGCTGTTACTGTGTCTCCTCTCTAAGTGAAGAGCATTGTGGCTGTCCCAGAGGTTGGACAGATCTGGGAGTGCTTTAGATGCACTACACATTTTAGTACAACATTTCTGCCTCAGTGCAAGTATTAGATTTCTTTCAGTGAAGTCCCAAGGACTCAGGATGGAAGCATAGCAGTTAACAGCTAAGCCAAGTGACAGCACATCACAGGGCATGTACAGGGCAAGGAGTGATCAGCACATCAGGAGATAAGATGGTTTTCATGTGGCTGATGCATGCCAGTTGTCACATGGTACCCCAAAGCAGTCTGCCTATGGGTCTCGGAATCCAGAGATATGGGTCTGTTCCTAAGTCTGCTACTGACTCTGCCTAGGCAAGTCACTAGATTCATAGATATTTAGGTCAGAAGGGACCATTATGATCATCTAGTCTGACCTCCTGCACAACGCAGGCCACAGAATTTCACCCACCACTCCTACGAAAAAAACCTCACACCTATATCTGTGCTATTGAAGTCCACAAAACGTAGTTTAAAGACTTCAAGGAGCAGAGAATCCTCCAGCAAGTGACCCGTGCCCCATGCTACAGAGGAAGGCAAAAAAACCTCCAGGGCCTCTTCCAATCTGCCCTGGAGGAAAATTCCTTCCCGATCCCAAATATGGCGATCGGCTAAACCCTGAGCATATGGGCAAGATTCATCAGCCAGATACTACAGAAAATTCTTTCCTGGGTAACTCGGATCTCACTCCATCCAATAGCCCATCACAGGCCATTGGGCCTATTTACCACGAATATTTAATTACCAAAACCATGTTATCCCATCGTACCATCTCCTCCATAAACTTATCGAGTTTAATCTTAAAGCCAGATAGATCTTTTGCCCCCACTGCTTCCCTCGGAAGGCTATTCCAAAACTCCACTCCTCTGATGGTTAAAAACCTTCATCTAATTTCTAGTCTAAACTTCCCGATGACCAGTTTATATCCATTTGTTCTTGTGTCCACGTTGGTACGGAGCTTAAATAATTCCTCTCCCTCTCCGGTATTTATCCCTCTGATATATTTATAGAGAGCAATCCTATCTCCCCATAACCTTCTTTTCGTTAGGCTAAACGAGCCAAGCTCCCTGAGTCTCCTTTCATAAGACAAGTTTTCCATTCCTCGGATCATCCTAGTAGCCCTTCTCTGAACCTGTTCCAGTTTGAATTCATCCTTCTTAAACATGGGAGACCAGAACTGCACACAGTATTCCAGATGAGGTCTCACCAGTGCCTTGTATAACGGTATTAAAATCTCCTTATCCCTACTGGAAATACCTCGCCTGATGCATCCCAAGACCGCATTAGCTTTTTTCACGGCCACATCACATTGGCGGCTCATAGTCATCCTATGATCAACCAATACTCCAAGGTCCTTCTCCTCCTCCGTTACTTCTAATTGATGCGTCCCCAGCTTGTAACTAAAATTCTTGTTATTAATCCCTAAATGCATAACCTGACTCTTCTCACTATTAAATTTCATCCTATTACTATTACTCCAGTTTACAAGGTCATCCAGATCCTCCTGTAGGGAGGCATTACAGCAGTCTGGGCCTGTCTCCTCATGTGTAAAATGAAGAGGACACGTCCCCTCCTTTGAAAAGCACTTGTGAGGAAGACTGCTATTAAAATGCTAGGAATTACTGTGATATTACTATTGTTCTAAGAGTCCCTAAGGCACACAGAGCTACTTCAGCTTGTTGGCACAATGGAGGGGGGCAGGAAAGGACAGGAGGAGACTTACTTCCGCATTTGGACAACATACAAGTGCATGAGGACATTCAATGAAGATGAAAAACAAGCAATTTAAAACTGATAAAATAATGTTTTATAGAATCCATAATTAATCTGTGGAACTCACTGCGTCAAGGTTTCAAAGGTGAGGATCTCAGGATGATTTAAAGTAAAGGATTAGGCATTTATAAGGACTATGGGAACACCTGGGATAAGAGAACATTTTTAAAAGGGAAATAAACCCTCATTCCTTAGGGCATCAGGCACTGAGTAAAGAACGTTAGGAAGAAGCTGCCTCTGTGGGAAAGTTATTCCATAACTGCCCCCTTTGGAGCTTCTTGCACCATCTTTAAAATCAGCTGGTGTTAGTCACTGTTAGATACAGGATGCTAGAAGGGATGGACTGCTTGTCTGATCTAGTCTGGCAAGTCCTGTTCCTATGATACACTTTTTACAGCTTTAGTGGATTTAAAGAGAATTTTTATCGGAATGGGGCTTTGTTGGAGTTTAACAGAGACACAAACAGCCATTCCATAGACATGAAACTAATGAGACTGAAGAGCAACCAAGGGCAGCACAGTCATACGCATTACAAGACCTTGCAAATTCAGCCATCATAGGAATGTTCCAACGAGAACTCCTAGGACTCCTAAAGCAAGGCACTGAGGAGGGGCAGAGGGTGAAATTAACTCTCTTTAAACCCTTCATTGTTGTCCAACTAACAGGAGACAGCTGGTGTGGCTGAACCGTCACTTCAAGTGTTGCAGGCTGAGGGCAGAGAATGTCATGAATTCTTCATGGTCACATGAAGTTGCACAGTGCTTAGCAAAAGCGCAAGGCACTTGTTAACCAGGAGGCTCAGAAGGGATCTGTTGGAAAGCCAGAAACCAGGGCAGTTTAAGCACCTGTAAAGCAATACTAGCTACACACAGCTCTTCAGCCACTTCTGTTCTCAGACTCATGGAGCTGCTCAACATGCCCTTTCAAATGGCTCAGGCCACCCCTCCAGGCATTCCAGCCCTCCCCCTTTCCGCAATGTGTCACTCATGAGCTAAGACTTCAAAGAGGGCCTCAGTCTGGAGAAAGCCCAGAAGGAAGAGGAAATAAAGCCTCTATGAAATCTCTAGAACATCTGCTTCTGGCAAAGGGGATTATTTTTCATGAAACAAAAATACTGAAACAACATTAAGGCTCTAACTTAAATCAACCAGACCAAGGAAATGTAGTTAAGGGTGCCACCCTGTACCTTCCTCACCCAGCTGTGCACTGCAAAGATCTCAGACCATCAGATGCTCCTACATCTGACATAAAGGTGGCTTTGCACCTTCTTTTATGCCACTCCCTATGCAAGGGCCAAGGTTTCGTCTCCAAATCCACGTCTTTGGTGAACCCTCCCTACAGAGGTCCCTTGACTAACTAGCTCTCCATGGCTTCTTGCTTGGCAGTGTTATCCCATGCATCATTCCCGGATTAGACTAATTTCCCTGCTTTCCCTTGTTTTTGTGACATACCATGTAAGTGGGCCAAAAGGAATAACTGAAGAAGTCACTGATTAGTCCATGCCAAAGAATCAAGGGCCGGTGGGGTGTGGCGGGGTGATATAACTGACAGTGACGTTTAGAATTCACTGGCTTATTTTTGGTTTGGTGGCAGTTAAGCTCTGGATACTCAAAGCTTCAGGTTGGAAAGCCTCAGATTTAGCCGGCAAGCTAAACTGTATGGGACACAGAGACTAGGCAGGCTTCTCAGGACTCCCCATCCTGCAGAGATATTGCACCAGAACAGGGAGAAGGGGTTTTTTGTTTAAGAGAATTAAAGGGTCCAAATGAGAAAGCCATTCACATAGAGCTACAGTCAATGGCTTCCCTGTCTCCAGCCACAAGCTCTTCAGAGCACAACTCCAGTGTATTATGGCTTAAGAGCCTAGCAGAAAACTGCTTTAGGAAATCTATCTAAACAAAGGAAGGTGGTGATCTGCTCTTAGAGGCTGAGTACAGTACCACGCTGAGCATTCTCCATCAGATTATTTGTGCACTCACACAAGTACATCAAGAAGGCTGATCTGAGACAGGCACAGTGCACGCAGGAACTGGGAAAGCTTCCCCACGACAACTCTGCCAATCCACTTTGATCATGCACTAAAGCAGCCCCTGCTGGGTTTATTCCTACCCACACACACTGACCTGCAGCCCAGCCCAGGCTGTCCCTCCTCCAATGTACCTTCCACCTCTCCCAGCCCTGGCCTACAGCTGGTCTGCACTGTTCTTGAGCTTCTCTCCTAAATTCTGACACAGCTCCTTAGTCTGGATTTGCAGCACCTGCTGCTATTCCAGGCTTAAACCTCTTATATGCAGTCACTGTGAATTGTGCCTAGCAATGAGATGTTTTGGAAAAATGGGGAACTCTGATGAGATCAGCAAACCTTCCTCAACTGGAACCTAAGTCAGGGTTTGGACCCAGGTCTCCAGAAGTGACAGACTACATCATTTAGGGATTGCGTTGCTAAAATCAGCCCAACCAAAAAGCAGAAATTAAATTCCACTCTTCCTCCTCGAGAGCAAAGGAATCTGAAATCACGTCCTATTCCCCCAGTCCAGCCCCGTTTTTAGGCAGATATGTTGATGGAATTGCCTAGCACAAGTGGCCATGAAAGCGCCCTTAGCACGAGTGCAGCTTATAACTAATGTTGGTTTCAGTAACCTCCAAAAAGTCTAAAGCTAAGTGAAACATTCAGATTGACGTGAAGGGGCTTTGGTAACATGCCTTCCCACAGCACACATGCAAAAATGGATGCTGCTTTCCTGGAAACTGAAGTGGTTATGTAAAGCTAGTGACCTGTATAAAACCTTCCTCCATATTCCCGAATGAGAGAGGCTAGGGAATTGCATCATCATCATCTTCTGAAGAGCTAGGACCACAGCGAGGTTATCTATCCACCTACGCTACCATGGCAAAGAATCATGAAGCAACAGACTAGAAAGAGCAACATGCTTATTATTCTCCTCAATTTTACACCCTACAGCAGCATTTCAGCGTGGCTGCACAAGCACACAAAGCCTCAGCAGTGCCTGAGCATTAGCTAAGGAACATGTAAGTTACAGGAGATGCTGAACACTTCACTTTATGTCCCCTTGTTCTTTTCACTACTGAAGTCAAACAGTTTTCTATGCTGCTCTTAAGTACAAGCTGCCTACAATTTAGGGCAGACATGTTTGCACTAATCTCCTCCACAACTCTGACTGTGCAGTCCTGGCTTCCGCGTAAGCAGCAACTGCCAATGGTGCCAAACTGCACAGGGAAGATGTGAGATAAGCAAATATGTACACAGGATTAGGATACGGCCTTTCAACTCATCTTTCAACTCCAGATTCCCAAAGATGAGAGCCTATTGAAGTAACTCACCCACTTGGCCTTCAAAGTATTTTGTGCATGCATGTAAGAGAAGGATTCAGGGTGGGCAGGAAGTATGCATTTCTTTTTCTTTGTCTCTCCCCAATGTATCCAAATGACTCCTCTGGTACTTGAAAAGGAACCAGTGTATTTGAGACAATTAGTCATGAATGAGAACTAGCATGCCCTGCCAAGATGAAAAAACTGATGGAAACAGCATAGCACTTCAGTATTTTTATGTCTTGTCTGGTACCGTGGGAAGATCAGGAATGACCTCAAGATGACAGGCATTAAAAAAAATATTTAAAATGCACTCAGAGCAACTAACATTAAGAATTTACAGCAAACAGAAATGTGGTAATCTACAAACCAGTCTCCTGAGGGCGTCTTTGAGAAGGAACATTCAACCCTAAATTAACACACTAAACACCACAGCTTTGTTAAGGAAGCACTGCTTATTAATAATGAAAGCTCATGTCTGTGTCATCTGTGTACTGTACAGGTGTCATTTACAGGATTGATGTATGCAAAAGGCTCACTTAGACACTATCTTGCAGACTTGCTAAGACAACAAGCCGCTCTGGACATACTGCAGCAGAAGCATGACACTCCCTGAGCTTTCACAACGCCAGGGATATTTCTGCTCTTGAGAACCAGGTCACTAGTGGTCACTGAAATGCAGTGAGAAAGAGAACCAAATGAGGCCAGTCCTGAGACAGATGGGAGTTATGCACAAGAATGTGCTATACTAGCAGCAGCCCTTGAAGGCGGCTGCATAGAGCAGTCCCTAGCTGCAAGCAGGATATTGTAGTTTCACACAGCTAATGTGCATGTGTGGAGAGAAAGCTGGGGGGAAAGGAGGAGAAGAAAAGAAAACACTATCTGCAAACTCCTGCTCAGCACTTCAGTCCCATCTACCTAGTGAAGAAATGGATTTTTTAAAAAATCCCTGCAGCCTCCTACACTTGTCAAAGGAAGTGAAGATCAATTTACGGATATCTCCTGGTTTCCAATCGCTATATTGGTACGTACATAAAGTCAACAACATATTTAAATTAGATCTAACTGACTTTTAAAGGTTAAATGTTTGAGCACAAAAACAGACTGGAGCCCTTTTACACATTCACAGGTGAGGCTCTTCGAGGAATGAAATGCAGCTCGGCTTTATGGCGATGTGGCTCTGTACTAGCCCTATACTATGTTTAACTACGAACCTATTGTAAAGGAACGAGAATAGAAAGAAATCAAGCTGCTCAGTAACTAGCCGTCAGAAAAGCAGGCCTCTCTCTACTCACAGAGCTGTAGACAAGGAGATCCAACACACAGCCATTTTCAGAGAGAACTTGGTTTTATTTTAAATGGAATCAAGCTAATCTTTCAGGAGAATTTCTTTTTGTTGAGCCTAGAACATGCTCCATTCCAGCAGCCCATGTATCTGTGTCCAGTAAGTAGACATGTACCCAAGGGGGTTCGTACAGAAAATGAAGACAAATTCAGGATTATTAACAGAACTTACCAGAGGGCCTGCAAAACTCTCCTGTCTTAGAGAGAAATGGTAAAAGGTTCCAGATTCCTAGGGCCTGGTGTGTTTTCAGACTTTCCACCTTACAAGAGCTACTAAAAACCTGCCCTCACTAATATTTTAGTCATGTATTGACAGCAGTCTATGATATGCAAGGTTAGAATAGATGGGAGCTGAAATTTTCAAAAGAAAATGGATTTAGAAGTTCTCTGGAATTCAGAAATCCATACAGCTTACATGTTAGATATTAGTGCTCAACCCATACAGCTACTAGATGGGTAGAAATGTCCTTTATCTGAAGATAGAAACAAAATAAATAAATTCAGCCAGCTGGTATTGAAGCTGAACTGTTCCAAAGACACTCAGAGCAGGAAGCTTCAGATAGTGCCTGCGAACAAACAGTTTCAGAAACCTCAGTGCAAACAAATCTGGCCTTACCTGTGGACATAAAAAATGGAATGCGAAATTTTCCACTAAGCACCCTTGCCCGCAGATTCTGCAGAGTACTCCCATCGAAGGGCAGAGCACCACAGACCAGCACATACAGGACCACACCAAGACTCTGTGTTAAAAACAAAGATTTGACACATATTAGCAACGTCAAAGGGGACATGAGAGGCTCTGAAACTGCAGAGAACAGCAGCAAGTGTAGCTTTTGGAAGAATGCAAACAAAATTAGGATATTGTCATGGTTTAGCAGCCCCCAACTAATCCCAGCTCAACCTCCCAAAGACATCTGTTGAATAAGCCTGAGATAGGCCTGCTCTTAGGCCTCAAAAACAAAGGGTGCAACAATCCTAAAATCCCAGCCCTCCATCACCACAAAGGGAGACTCTGGGTAACTATCATCCCCAGTGTAAATCCACTTGGTTCAACAGAGTTACACAGTTTGTTAAATTCAGTTGTGGCTCTGTGGCGACTGTATGTCCACACAGAACATGCAGAGCTTAACTCATGCCGTGCTTCTCGCCCACCCTCCTGGACCCCTTCTTAAAGCGCACAGACGATCCGGCCAGGAAAATGGAGGAATGGCAGGAATCGCACAGCCACACCAGAATGGCAACAAACCTCATGCCCAGTTTCGAACTAGGATTGTAAAACTGCTATAGCCGTGCTTTTGCAGAGCTGTTACCAAACAGCTAATGCCTGTAAGGGAGACTGTTTCAAACTACTAATTGATGTGGGATGGGCAGGCAGCTGCGAGCATTCTTCTTTTGGGCCTTTTGCCTTCATTGTGCCCCTTTAAATGCTCTGTTCTGAGGGATATGATCTCTACCTGCTACAAATAAATACACCAGGTCAAACCAGACAACAAGCAGAATAGCCAACTTCTCACTGGTAAGTATTAAGAGAATCTAACTCTCTTAAGACCAAATCAAAATGTACATATATTTCTACACAACTCCTAAAATATTAAGCACAGTGCCTTATAACAAGAAGCATGCAATTTAATAGCTGGAATAAAGCTACATTTCTTTGAATAACACTATTTCCACAAATGGGTCCTTCCTACAAGAAGTGAATTCAGTGCTTTGGAAGCAAAGCCACATGTAAAAAGCAGCGATATGAGATCAAAGCAAAATACAGATATGTTCACCGCATACCCAAATGTCAACCTTTGGCCCATCATATTCCTTCCCTTCAAAGAGCTCGGGGGCTGCGTAGGGGGGACTCCCACACCAGGTTTTAAGCAGCTGGCCAGGTGTGAAGATGTTACTGAACCCAAAATCTGAAAGAACAATGAGAGACTCGATTAAAAGAGGAGTACATGACCCATTCCAACTGCTGTAAGCATCGGATGGTGTTTGTGTAAGCAAACGGCTGAGAGACACAGTCCAGTGAAGTCACGTGCAATCCCACAATGGCTGACTGCCCCTTGGACCACGACAGGGAAAACGGGAGGGAGGAAGAGCTGCTGCTGATCTGTGCACTAAAGTGAACCCAACCAGCAAATCTGCAGCTTCTAATAGGGGGTACAGGGGACAAACGAACAATAGAGGCAGAATGCTGACAATAGCATATCTTTGCCTCATAAAATATACACACCATTTATTTAACCTCCTTAAAAATGCCAGGAACTTAGCACTATTAGGACTGTGTCAGAATCTGCAAATACAGCCATCTCGCTTATTATATACACAGTTCTTACAAAAGGTGTTTTTCTTCCATTTATCAGATACACATATCAGCTCTTGCAGGAGACACATGTTCTAGCAATTAGACTTAGCATTAGGATTTCAATTTACATTCAGAAGACGCTACATGAAGATTTTTCATTGGTTTCTAGTCTCCACCCTCCCAGCTGTCAGTTTCAAAAATCTCACTCTCAGGATCAGAGCGGGTATTACAGCTAGAGCTGTTGAAACCAAGAGAAGCTGAAGATATAGAGCAAAGAGAATGGGAAAACTGGGTTTTTCATTTGCCAGAAAGTGCTTGATTCTCTTCTGGCAACCCGGAAGCCCCAGTTATAGGGCACGTCTTCACTGGCAACGTTCAAGTGCTGGTTGTGACAGCGTTTTAACATGGCTTGTGTAGTCACGAGGGGAATAGCTCCCAGCACTCGCGCACCATCTACCCTGGCACTTTACAGCACTGCAACTTGCAGCACTCGGGGGGGGGGGGGGTTCCCCACCCCTGAGCGAGGAAGTTGCAGCATTGTAAAGAGCCAGGGTAGACAAGCCCATAGAGGACAGTTCTCCAGACTAATCCAGCCATTCAGCAGCAGCCAACAGTAAACCCGGAGACTGAAGTTAAGAGAAAAGTCTCGGTAACCAAACGGCAAGCTGTGGCCAGCCATCCAACCATTCAAACAGAATTTGCGCTCTGGGGTGATGATGGCATTCCACATTGATTGCTTTGCCACCTCCAGTGTGCCGTCCAAATCCCAGAGGTGGTTTTTGCGTGTGTCTGCACGTGTGTGTAGAAAGGGGTGGAATTTGGGAGACAAAGGTCTGCATCTCATACATACAACACTGTTTCAGCTCAATGGATATTAAGGGTTCCCCTCCCCCATTGCATCAGCAAAAAGAGCTTTGCCCAGAACATGGCATCATTAACCATTTCTTCCCTTTTTCGCTCTTCAGTCAAGGAAAAGAAAACCAAGTAGCAAGATGCAGGAGTACTATCAAAGGGGCCACACAGCCAAGATTATTTGCAAATTGCTTTGCCTTTGGATGTTATGCTAATAATGCCCCAGTATTAGCACAAATGACACCAACACACACCAACCATGGCCCACATCAACAACACACAGTTTTCATAAGATTTGCATGAGAAGCAAATCTCCACAAAGGCCTTTTGAGAGAGATGGTGTAAAAGTAGGGAAGCCAGTGAGGAAATAACCCATCTCACGAATTTGATGTGAACAAAACAAAAGCATGGCACCAAGGTGCAAGAGCTAGAGTACAGCTGGTAAAAATAAACATTTCTTATGAAGAATTTAATAAGACTAACCTTGACTCCCTAACTACAATGCACTGGGGGATAACATTAACGAAACACAGGCTCCAAGCTTTGTACTTCAAGCAGAATTAGTCTCAACCTAGCACTTTGCTAGGTTAAAATCTGCTCTCTAACAGACCAGTACAAATATGAAGAAATGGAAAAGAAATTGGCCTATGGTATTTATGGAAGTGGCAAGGTGTATTCAAGATGCAGAGATACCAAGTTTCAGAGTGGTAGCCGTGTTAGTCTGTATCAGCAAAAAGAACGAGGGGTATTTGTGGCATCTTAGAGACTAACATTTATTTAGGCATAAGCTTTCGTGGGCTAAAACCCACTTCATCAGATGCATGCAGTGCAAAATACAGTAGGAAGATATATACACACAGAGAACATGAAAAAATGGGTGTTGCCATAACAACTCTAACGAGACTAATCAATTAAGGTGGGCTATTATCAGCAGGAGAAAAAAAAACTTTTGTAGTGATAATCAGGATGGCCCATTTCAAACAGTTGACAAGAAGGTGTGAGTAACAGTAGGGGAAAAAATTAGCATGGGGAAATAGTTTTTACTTTGTGTAATGACCCATCCACTCCCAGGCTTTATTCAAGCCTAATTTAATGGTGTCTAGTTTGCAAATTAATTCCAGTTCTGCAGTTTCTCACTGGAGTCTGTTTTTGAAGTTATTTTGTTGAAGAATTGCCACTTAGGTCTGTAATTGAATGACCAGGGAGGTTGAAGTGTTCTCCGACTGGTTTTTGAATGTTATAATTCTTGATGTCTGATACCAAGATAGGAGCTCAATTCTTTACACTGTGAAGGTTTTTTCTTCTACTTTCATTTTGCAAAACTGTCACGAACATTTCCCAACCCCAGCACATAATCTACTTACCCATGCTTAAAAATCGTGATTGATAATGGGAAAAAAAAAAGTTTTATTTGACTTGTTCATCAAAAAAGTTACTCCCCGTGGGCAAGCAGAATTATGCAAGTCTGGCTTAAAACATTGAAAGCATTAGCATCTGGATAGACACACACAACTGCCAAGCGTATCAGACAAGACTTCCATATTTCAAAGAGGGAACTATGAGAAGAACCAACAATGGCAAGCAGCTATCTTAGGGACTCCCAGAGCTCCCATCGCCAGAGTATCTCAAGCCTGCACAAAAAACCTACTTAACTTTGATGGTAACATGTTATTCCATACCCTCCAACTCGGTGCCAACCTTCCTCCCCATCCCAATCCCAATCCAAGTGTTTCCGCTTCTCCAGAGATCTTTGCATTTTTCCATGCTGACCCTTATTCAGAGAGCTCTCTACAGGATGTGGTCCATGGGACTACTACCCTCTTCTCTTTCAAATCCCTACAATGACATCTACAAAAAGATTAGCCAGCTAACTGATGGGGGCTGGCCATGGTAGGGGATAGCTGACGATAGTTTACACTAACTTAAAAAGAAAGAGTACATTCACTTTATCCTTGTCCCAGCCTTCACGAAACTGCTCGTCATCTTACAGAGACTAAAAACGCCAGGGCTGTATTCCTTTTAATGGCTGGGGCCTGGCTCATTGTGGTTGCTACTGTAGTACACTGTGCATAGCGCACAAATAGTACAGTTCAAGACCAAGAACTGCTTCAAAAATCAGCAAACGGATTAATATAATAAACACAAATTGATTTCAAACCCATCACTTGCCAATTCCTTGGGTTTTGCACAATGTTGGGAACTAAATAAATTACTCTGGCTTGGCAAATACAACAACCTTCAGCCCGAGGAGGCTGATTCACAGAAACAGCACACAGCTTGGAGTTTCTCTAGTCCACCTCTGAAAACCTTTGAAAGGTGCTCTCGTGCTTACAGTGGGACGCTTGGCAAGTCACTGAATTCTGACTGCCAGGCAAGCACCAAAGCCTACAAAACTAGGCTGCACCTTTAACAACAAACCCTGTGAAATCAAGTTTAAATGCAAGTTTTTCCTCAAATGAATAGGCATGTGCTGAAACCTAGGCAAGCTAGCTGACATTCTGAGCAAGCTGATATGGTTTGGTTTTTTATCCCTAGCATTCGGCAGGAAGTCAATGTGCGCCAAAGAGCTTTAGAGCATTCTTGGGAACCATTACCATATTAACAGTGAGCTCTTTGCAGCTTGATAATTTGGGGGGGAGGGGGGCTGGTGTGGAGGGGAAGAAGAAGAGACAGAAGACACACAGAGGTGTGAAACAGTAGGAAATGAAACAAGAAGACAGACAACAAAACCACAGGTCCTGTCTCAAAGTGTTAAAGGAAGAACTGAAACAAGCTCCTCCCCACCCAGTTGTTAACATGAACAAGTCTATCATCTCCACCACAAGCTGCAGCCAACCTCAACGGGAAGTAACCAGAACTACAACCAAGTCCAAGCGGAGAATGTCTTGGCGAAGCCACCCTGGCTAGGATTGTCCAAATGGCCTTGGGAACTCAGCTCTAACCCCTGGGGGTCCTCTGACAATCCCAGCCTACACGCAGAACATGCACATTGCCATGTGGCGCATACAGGCTACTGGCAAGTATAAAAGACTCAGGCCACGTATGCGAGTGACAGGTGGGTGAGAACTCAATGACATGGAATAGCTCAGACACAAACAATAGGTATGAACAAATCAGAGAATCAGCTGTCTCAGTACTCCACCCAGCACTGATGGCAGATTTTAAATGCCAGCACCTCTCTGCTCACAGTACATTTTTAATACATTTTTTTCCCCAAAGAACATCTTAAATCAGAGCATCTCATTTGACAGAAGAAACACTTGTTGAATAACTTAGGTCTAGTAGGACTTTTAGGTGGCTTCAAATAGATTTGGTCCTAGTTGAACACCTAACCAGATATTGTAGAAACAGTGATCATAACTGTCTCTTCTAGCAAGGATATAGTCCCAGGCACATATGTAACTGGGGCTAAAAACACCACAAATGCCTCTTTGCTTCAACAGCAGGATCAGGAAGCTCACGGTTGCAAGCCTTTGCTGCTACTCTTGAACCAAAATTATCAGTACAACAAACAGAAGAAACGACTCAGGACTCTGGAGTCAGACATGTAGGTAAGGCAGCCAGCTGGAGCCTAGGAGTTCATTTTGCATTGTGGCTAGGTTTCAGAGGGGGAAATAGCTCACTTTGAAGAGCTTCCTCTTTGCACAGCATTTCAGACCCCACCATGATCTGTGGTGAACTAGAATCAGATGGCTCTCTTTGATATGAAGTCCTGCTAAACAGCTGGAAATAGTTTTCCAGAACCCACCTGTGCTTAATGAACTGAGGTCAAATGTGGGGAGGAAACAGTCTTCTTAAAGCTGTGTGGAGCAAGGAAGGAATATCTGTGTGTGTGAGGATTTTAAAAGCAAAACACTGTTTTTTAAACAAACATACCTATAGTCTATGAGCACTGCCACAGACTAAGGAAAAATACCTGTTTGCCTACAGATCCACCAACCAGAGCACAACCAGGACGCTCGCTGTCCACAAACAGAAGGAAAGGGAAAACCCTTACAGAGCACTCTTACCACTGGTTAGGACTGAATGTAGCCACAGCAGCTGGGAGAAGGGGTCTTAGGAAAGCCATTTTTATTATCTGAATCAGCTAGCAGTTAACTAACCCAATGGCTGGCACGGCAGAGGAAACCCTGCAATAGGCCAGGAGGGGAAACTCCAAGATGGATTAACTGTGATATTTTCTAGCTCCATTTCCACAGAGCACCAGAACTAGAAGCAGAAGGGGACATAACATCTGTACAAATAACTGGCTTTTGCCTTCAGAAGGTAGAAGAGGCTGAGGATGCATTCTTGTTAAGCGATGGCCTTACAGATGAGATCCTCTTCTGAAAGTGGCTCCCAGGAAGGCCCAGGGGTTTACCAAGTGTCGCAACCCCTGGATGAACTTTTTGACTGCAAGCAAAGAGAAGCACATTGCCAAAAACTTCTGACTCTCACCCTTTGAGAAGATATACTGCAGAAAAACCCTCCATGGGAAGAAGAAAGCTAAGCAGCAAGGCAGAAAACATTTGCAGGCTTAAGAACATGCTTTCTGTTCACCTGCAAGTGAGAATAGCCACACTACCAACTTCCAGTCATTGCTACTGCATTTTACTTAATGGCAGTTACTTAACAGTATTGCACTTACCAATCTGTAACCATAAAAAGAACACAAAGCCACATACAAAAGCCCATTACAGAATCAATCATAGAATCATAGGACTGGAAGGTACCTTGAGAGGTCATCTCGTCCAGTCCCCTGCACTCATGGCAGGACTATATTATCTAAACAATCCCTGACAACAATCCCTAACCTGCTCTTAAAAATCTCCAAGAATGGAGATTCCACAACCTCCCTAGGCAATTTATTTCAGTGCTTAATCACTCTGACAGTTAGGAAGTTTTTCCTAATGTTCAACCTAAACCCCCGCCCCCTGCAATTTAAACCCATTGCTTCTTGTCCTATCCTCAGAGGTTAAGAAGAATAATTTTTCCTCCCTCCTCCTTGTGACAACCTTTTATGTACTTGAAAACTGTTATGTCCCCTCTCAGTCTTCTCTTCTCTAGACTAAACAAACCCAATTTTTTCAGTCTTCCCTCATAGGTCATGTTTTCTAGACCTTTAATCATTTTTGTTGCTCTTCTCTGGACTTTCTCCAATTTGTCCACATCTTTTTTTAAATGTGGCGTCCAGAACTGGACACAATACCCCAGTTGAGGCCTACTAAGTGCAGAGTAGAGCGGAAGAATTACTTCTCTTGTCTACAACACTCCTGCTAATACATCCCAGAATGATGTTCATTTTTTTGCAACAGCATTACACTGTTGACTCATTTTGCTTGTGCTCCACTATGACCCCCAGATCCCTTTCCACAGTACTCCCTCCTAGGCAGTCATTTCCCATTTTGTATGTGTGCAGCTGATTGTTCCTTTCTAAGTGGAGTACTTTGCATTTGTCCTTATTGAATTTCGTCCTATTTACTTCAGACCATTTCTCCAGTTTGTCCAGATCATTTTGAATTATAATCCTATCCTCTAAAGCACTTGCAACACCTCCCAGCTTGGTAGCATCCACAAACTTTATAAGTGTACTCTCTATGCCATTATCTAAACCATTGATGAAGATAGTGAACAGAACTGGACCCAGAACTGACCCCTGCGGGACCCCACTCTCGCCCTTCCAGCCTGACTGTGAACCACTGATAACTACTCTCTGAGAATGGTTTTCCAATCAGTTATGCACCCACCTTATACCACCTCCATCTAGGTTGCATTTCCCTAGTTAGTTTATGAGAAGGTCATGCGAGACAGTATCAAAAACTTTACTAAAGACAAGATATACCACATCTACCGCTTCCCCCTATCCACGAGGCTTGTTACCTTGTCAAAGAAAACTATCAGGTTGGTTTGACAAGATTTGTTCTCGACAAATCCATGCTGACTGTTACTTATCACCTTATTATGTTCTAGATGTTTTATTCCTTAGATATTTTTAAGGTCAGGCTTGACAAAGCCCTGGCTGGGATGATTTAGTTGGGGACTGGTCCTGCTTTGAGCAGGGGGTTGGACTAGATGATCTCCTGAGGTCCCTTCCAACCCTGATATTCTATGATTCTATGTTTGCAGATTGATTGCTTAATTATTTGCTCCATTATCTTTCCGGGTATATTCCGCTTATAGAGCAATAGGAGCTCACTGGGAAGTTCACACTGGCAGGATCTGGGGAGTTTCCCATTACCCTCCAATGAGTGATTTGCAAGTTCCTGTAAAACTGCAGAAGCTGGAGATCGCTTTGCACATAATGCCAAAGATCAGCCATAATGCACTTCAACAATACTAACCATCTCACAGAACGCTGCTTCCCACAGAGCTACACAAGCAGCACAAAAGGAACTACACAAAACACCACCCCTTTGCTTCCTTTTTATCTTGTATACTTTGAGAGGCAGTGTAGTCTGGTATTCAGAACAGGGAACTGGGAAACAGGATTTCTGGATTCTATTTCCAGCTCTGCCAGTGACACTGTCTCCCTGGATAGGTCACTTCAGCTTTCTGTGCCTCGGTCCAGGTCTCTGAAATGAAGAAAGAACAGACCTACCACATGCAGGCTTGGGAAGCCCTTTGAAACACTCAGTGGAGGGGAGCTACAGAAGTAATATCTGCCTCACAGGGAAGAGGTTTTAAATTTAGAGATTGTTAAAGTAAGGCTTGGAAGTAAGGTTCTGCTTATCTTTCATCTTGTCTGTACAGTTCTATGTATTTCTGAAGTATTCTTTCTGGGGGGTCCTGCAAGAAAAAAAAGATCAGCTGCTACCACTTTTTGTTCTTGACAGAACAGAATCACCAGTGTCAAATTATAATTGATGGGGTCTAGGGACAAAACTAACTACTTGGAAAATCCTGTACTGTAAATCAGCTTTTCCAGGCTGTTCTTCAAATCACTACCAAGTCTCCCTGCCAAGTAAAACAACACTACCACAGGGGTGGGAACTATCTTCTAGACCATTCTGGGAGCAGAGATTGGGAAGGGGAATAGTTTCCAGCTTCCTTAGGTTTAAATAAAAAAAAAAGTTTCCACAATTTTCAAACATTCACATAACTTGTCAGCATGTTCATATGGACATTTCTTCAGGGAATCCAGCCACATTTCAGATTCTGCCAAAGTTACTTCTGAAGAGCTTTTTAAAAAGAATTGTACATGCAGGAATTTTTCCCACTCATCATAAAAGAGGAGGCCTAAAATCATTTGTAAGTGTATTTGCACACGGCAGACATAAGAATATACATCAATCATAAATAAGGCTATGATTTTGTCATGCATTTTTAGTTAATTTCGTGGTAGAGGTGCGGGGGCGGGGGAGGGGGGAGAAGGGGAGACCCTCTAGTCATGGAAAGTCCACCCCCAGAGGGGTGTTGGAACATGAGCCCAGCCCTGTAGCAACACCTCTGGCTCCCTGCTCCAAGCATTGTGATGTATGCAGGTTTGGGCTGTTCACCTTTCCGTCTCCATCAGCCTGCCACTCACATGCCACTGTCTGCTCTAAGAATAATTTTAATTCTAAATAGCGATAAGCAAAAAGACTAGGAACAACATATTTGTAAAGAAAGTTAAATTCCTCTACCACACTTGTGACCAAAATACTGCGATTTAAACCTAGAAAATGTACATCTTGAGATGCTGGTTCAATAAAAAGAAGTTACTAAACTTGGTAAATCAGGTCAGTATTAAAATTGCTCCAGCCTGACTAGTTCCATGCCAAGTCACAGCCTGAAGCAAGTTTCAGTCAAGTTATAAATCCTTCTAAAATGGGTTCTATAATTAAAATGCTGACAAACCTTTCACTATTTCAGCTCTGCCAGGTACTACAATACGGATATTCACCTAGCCACTGAAAAGGAAAATACACACACACACGCGCACACTATAGAGGGGAAAAATAAATACACAGGGAAGAAGAGAAAGGAATCATTCACATCGGACAGCAATCATATGTGCCACCACCAGAGCAGCTGTTAGCATTACACTCCGGCCACTGGGCTAGGAGAGAAAGATGAAACTGAGGCGCTCTCCATGGATGCCTATTTATCAGGACAGCATGGAGCTCTTTCCACAACTTTGGCATTTGCTGGGATCCATGCATCAATGGAACTCAATGGATCGCTATTAGCCGTCCCAAAGGGAAAGCCTGTATGGTGAGGTGGCCAAATGGATACAAGACCTGCTTTTGTTTTGAGCAGACATTCACCATTCACATGTATCTATGTGACATTAAGGACTAGTTGGTGTATCCTGATCTAAGCCCAGAGACTTTAGGCTGTAGACTGAGCTCAGCCTCTCTGGCAGCAAATCTGTGGAGCTGGACAGAGCAGACATTTTCATACGGGGAAGCAATACAGACGTGAAGGTCTGCGCTGAAACAGTTTAGAGAGTGCCTGAAACGCGGGCTTTACTGGCGGCCAAGCTAGCTGCAAAATATTCACCCATTCTACCAGGACTTATTGATGCGTGCCAGAACAATAGAGGCACCTATCATTGTGCAACGAGCCCGTTGCTGGAAACGTGTACGTGGCCTTGTTGGATCGTCTTCAGCTTTCCGCTCCATTCTTGATATACTGCTAAGCGAGACACTACTGGGGTGATTTTCTCTCCTCCACACAAATAGAAAGGAATTGATCAAAATCTCTTTACTTTCTCTTACCTCTCTACCCCTAAATTTTGCCATCTTTATTTTTCCACACTCCCTGCCTCTCACTCACCTTGCCTCACTTCAGAGAAACCCTAAACTGACAACAGGACCCAGCCTCGAGGTCAGCCTCTAGTTGTGTCTCGCCCATTGGAAAGGGGATTGGAACACCATAGCTTTTGTAACACCAGGCCTGCCTGTAGAGTAAAAGCCCAGTCTTTACCAGCATGAAGCGGGATATAAATCAACATTCTATAATTTATCAGAGTAGCCGCCATGTTAGTCTGCATCCATAAAAACAATGAGGAGTCCAATGGCATCTTAAAGACTAACAGGTAATCTGCTAGTCTTTAAGGTGCCACCGGCCTCCTCATTACTCTATCATTTGCTGGCTTTGGGCCGAGCAGAAATCTTAAGTTTCCTTTAACTGAACTGTGCTTCCTTCTTTCTGACTAGCATAAACAGCAAGTGCCTCCGTTTAACAACTTCTAACAGCGGTTGCCTTCCTCCCCCTCCGCTAGCCCCCAGCTCACCTGCTATTTTGATGTTTAGGTTAGCGTCCAGCAGCAGATTCTCTGCCTTCAAGTCTCTGTGAACGATGTTACAACAGTGACAAAAGTGGACAGCAGCTACAATCTGCTTGAACTTTCTCCGGGCTTCTTTCTCAGCCATCCGTCCATGGGCTACCAGGTGATCTGTAGGGGACCAGAAAAGAAAAAATGGTTATTGGCTCAGGAAAGACAGGCAGGAAATGGGCATCTGGTGTACAGCTAACAAGAGACGTAGAGGAAGAAAAATAAAACGAGCAGTATTTCACCGTGACATAATCTCCCTCCATTAAGTAGTACAAGCTTCAGTCTAATTAATGCTTATGTTACTGGAGAGTGCTAAACCTCACTCCGAGGGTAGAAGAGCATTTTTCAGCTACAAGGGGCAAGTTTTCATGGGACAGATGATACTCAGAACTAAAGACTAACTCCTGCACTTTCACACACACACACACACACACACCAGAGGAGGAAAGGAAGAAACCACCCAGCAAGGGGTTGGGCCTAGTCCGGGGTTCTCCTGACTCAACGGGTGCAAGATTGGGAGGTGTGTTAGCGCTAATAAATGGTGTCATTACTCATGCTGTCTGCAAGGCAAGAGAAGTGTCAGAAGACTGGAGATTGGTCTACATTTAGATAACTACACTCAGCTGTACAAGTAAAGATACATTTTGGAAGTATTAAACCTCCTGTACAAGGCTCAATCCAATCTCTATTAGAGACCAAGATACCATTTAACGTGTGTGGGGGGTAGACTGGCAGACATTTCCCTACAGAACCATTTGGTGCTGGCCAGCATCAGAAACAGGATCCTAAACTGCATGGACCTTAGGAATTGCCAGACTAGATCAGATCCATTTTCTTACAATATAAAGGTTCATATTTTATCAACAGGATTCTAGTGACTAAACCCTACAACACAGAGGAAGAATAGAAATACAACTCCCTAATGTATGCCCAGATGTATTTCAGGAAGTGTTGCAAAAATGAAGTGAGGGACATTTTAAAATGTGTATCCAGGAATTTGCCACCCTGTACTTTAAATGCTTGCTCAAATGTCTAGGTGTTTGCTGTTTTAATAAGTGACATTCATGTTTTTTATATATCTGCACAAGTGTCATGGAGTAAGACTTTCTGCATATCTAATTCATTACTGCAAAAGTCAGGTAAATACTGCTCCTGGAGAAAGTCTGGGTACTTAGACATTTTGTTGGAATATTACCTTAATTTGTTTTAAAAAATAATTTCATTTCAGTGTAACATCTGCTGAAGCCAGCCTTGTTGTTGAAAACGTCCTGTCCAAGTACTGACCCAACTGGACCCTACTTTGCTGATAAGATCAGAATGGGAAGCGGCATAACTGCAAGCTAAATCAGTACACTTTACATTTAAATACCTTTACAAGGCCAGAGCTTTAAAAAGACAGGATTTATCCCAAGAGCAATTGTGTCAAACTACTTGGTTCTCAGTTTTGGAGAGAGAATTTCAACTGGCAGAAATACAAACCCAAATCCACAGGCCTAGCCAAGTACTCTGATGCTTCTCTACAAGCGTGCACATGGGCAGGAAAGGTGGACAATGAGATGGAGAAAGCAGCTAGATTATTGTAGGTAATTGAGTCTGTCAAGGGCAAGCATCTCTCAAGAACTTAAGAGAGATTTCCCTGAGGCTGCGCCAAGCAAAGCAGTATTCAAAATCTACCTCTCCTATTTTATTACAGCAGCAGTTCTCAGTCTGTGACCCATGGATCATTCAGTGTCCACAGAGCACCTGGGGACAGTCTGAACACCTGGCAGGTTATACTATGCTGGCTCCACCTCCTTGCTTCTATCTTTTACTACAGGCATTCCATGCTCATCTAGGTAATTGAGGAGACAGAGAGGAAACAAGCGCCAGAGCCTCCATCAGAAGCATTAGAAATAACGAAGCAGTTTCCTAATATCCCTTTGCTCTGTGAGGAATGGCCCTAGGTGTTGCATGATTTGCAAATGGGGTAGGAGGAGTTTCCCACAAGGGGACCACGCTATGAAAAAGCATGAGGAATCCTGGTTTAAGGCACACTAACCAAATATCCCAATATTTACAAGTTGTCATGTTTCCCTTACAAATGGGAAGAGCAACTCCACACACAACCCTATACCATTATCCTAACTTGGGCCCATTCTCTATCTACAATAGCATGCATTAGGAACAACTACACAATAATGCATCTATTTCATGTGTTTCAGATTTTAAAAGCTGGCAGATAGCTACTGCTTGAGATATGAAAAAGTTACCGTAAATTAACACTAAGTGGGCATACAGTTCATCGCACCTACTGAAAACAAGCTACTACCTCAAATTCTGAAACATTTGGAGCATTCATTCACTAGCTGGACTTCAACTTTAAAGTTGTAACTTTCTTGGTTCAAAACAATAAGAAAGTTAAGGACATGCCCATTATCTTTCATATCGTCCAGGTTAGCTACATAGCACTTTAGGCCATAGTGGGGCTAAAAATCAAGTTATGGAACAGATTAACCAAGCACCAAACAAAACCCATGAGTACTTTTTCTTCTTACTCCTGTCTCTATATACTTGAGAGAACATATAACTGTTAACACCTAGAAGCCTTGAGAAGGAGTTCAGAAAGAGTGTGATAGGCTACCGGAATGCTCTCCAATCCCCCACCCCCATGAAGCAGGGTGCCAGAATCACACAGTCTTTGAAAGAAGACAGAAATCACTGACCTCTTGTAATGATGCTTTATGAATGTACAATGCAAAGAAATGTAACAAATGAAGACTCAACATCACATCCTCCCGCATTTCGAGAGGCCATTTATTTTAAGTGAGCTGCTGATTTGACCTCAAAAGGCCCCAAGCCCAAGGCCTGATTGCTTCAATATATTTTACTTCATAAACTGCATTAAATCGGAGAGCTTGAAAGAGAAGTCCGTTCTAGAGAATAAATACAAACCACTTCTGAAGGTTTCCCATCAGGTGGCTGCTTTGCCAAACCACCCATTAATTAAAATACCAGAGACATAATTGTCTTACAATAAATACTAATTACAAAGATACATCAAAGCACTTCTACTTGCTTCTGATGAAGAGTAATTAATTTCTTTTGGGGCTGATTTCTAAGGCAGTTGGATAGAGTTGGATTAATTCCCCCCCAAAAAATTGCTATTTAAGTTTAATTTATTCCTACAGCCATGTATGTAGTAAGCACATCTGCAGTGTCCCCTATTACGATGTGACCCTTCAAACATTTCCTACCAAGTGCAGTGCCTATTACCACATGTAGTCCCACAGATCCCATTAAGCACTATGCTTTACAGTAGATTCTTTACTCATGTGAGTTGTCACATTGACAAATGGAGCCTGGTTCAATGTAAACACTCCCATAGTTTTCAACAGGCTATGGATCATGTCCCAAGCAAATCAAATCACTCATGTGCTTCAGTCTTTGCAGGATTGGGAACATCATTTGCAAATGTAGTAAACACACCTGATAATGCAAAACTCCAGATTCTGGTCTCTCAACACTGAAAATCCACAAGAGAATTTTAAAAGGGTTCTCAAGCATTTTTGGAAGGTTCCCATGAACATATTATGCTCTATCCAGATTCAAATACCAATGAGGATGAAAACATGCAAGAACAGAAACTGTATTTTGGTCATTGTTAAAACCACATTTCACAACCTAGAAAGCAATTGCCATTTCAGGACTTCTGTTTGTACAGATTTCAGCTCTTCTAATCAGGTTCTAAGAAATTTAATCAATCTTAACTATATCAACCAGGTAATACCACTTATAAACAGACTGGAGGGATGACAGGACTTGTAATTTCAGACCATAGTTTGTTTATTAACACAGATTTTGGGATGGAGTTTGGGATTGCACAAGAGGCAGTCTCCTATCACCCCACGATCAGGTCAGCTTCTGCTATGGACAACTGCCATCTTTACGGTTTGTTTTTCAGCTTGCTTAGGCGTCATTTCTCAGAACTCTACCCAAACATTCAGATTTACTCACACATTTTGGTTTAATGAACACTTCAGAGTTTGATTCTCAGATGAAACTCCCCCAGACCTGTCGGCACACATAGCACTGTCTCCTCTTTCAGCACGTACCGCTTCATTAGACTGCACAAATTCCTTTAGACTTAGATGTGAAATTTCACTTCCACTAAGAAAGCCAGAGTGGAGGCCCATCCCTGAGCTTTGCACATAGGCACTGCATTTGCAGACCTGCTGCACAGGCTCTAGAAGAATAAAAACAATGAAGCTACAGAATACTTCACATACCACTGAAGGCAACTGTATTCTGAGATTAACCACTGCCAGCTTAGTCTGCAGAACATCTCTTGGACAAGGCAGGTCACAGATGCCTGAACCTTGAACTGGGGGCCCAGCCACCTTACTCCCAAGTGCATCAAGTCCAGAAGCAGAGGCTCTTGCTGCTGAGTTCCAAGCATTCAATGTTATCCTCAAGTGCGGTCTTCTGACCACAAAGCCATGTGACACTCCACTTCAGGTTCTTCTCTAAAAGGATCTGCCCTTCAGAGCTCTAATATCAAGAGACCAATCCTGCTGCTGCTGACAAACAGAGACAGGATCAGGCCCCAAGGGAAAACGCATAAGGCACAGCATTGGTACTCAGCAAATTCTATTCCTGGGTCATCTATCACACAGAGGACATGTGACACTTTAATAAAGTGTGCAGGATACCTGGAGACCCTGTGATAAAAAGGTCTTAGAGCCTGACCTTCTAGCCAACCCCCTTTCAGTGACTGGCACATCAGGAGTGTCATCTTGATTTGTATAATGGTAGCACCGAAAGCTCAGGGTTCACTTGTGCTAGATGTTGTATACATAGTGAGAGACAGTCTCTGCCCCAAAGAGCCCACAATCTCAACAGACCAGATAGACCCAGGACAAGAGCAGAGACAGAGACACAGAGGTCAAGTGACTCACACAAGGTCACACAGCAGTTTGGTTCCAAGGCCACAAGCCTCCTCACTCCCAATCCAGTATCCTGACCACTGAGCATGCTGCCTCAGACAGTTTTCCCTTAAAAGTACAAAACACCACTACACGGACTCCACCAGTGTGGCACGTATTACTGTTACGTCCGCTAAAAAGCCTTTCAATTAAGATTAGGGGTGGGAATACTCTCCCTCTCCACTTCCTCCCCCGCCGCCCCAGTTTGCTTACTCTATGCATTTAACAGCACTTTGAGTAGTCAGTTTCATCCTTTCCCCTGCATAGCCAGTCCATTTCCTGTTTTGTGGTTAGTCTGAGAGAGAATCTTTCTGAAGTGATTTCAAACATCACAGCCACTGGCAGGGAGACTCAGGAACAGGTGGGATCTGAGACTCTTTAACTCACCCTTTCAAACCAAAGTGGATAGTATGCATTTAAACACATGAACATCTCTACTAATGTTCTGAAACATGAATGCCCTGCCCTTCCAACTTGCACTCGCTCTCACGGACCTCTTGTTGCATTTCTAGAGAAAAGGCTAGGAATGTTTTTAACTGAGCCAGTTTAGATAGTTTGTGTCTGAGACTCCATGCAACACAGGAATCCGGTAGTTCTAAAAGCCACGTTCTCCCTCATGAACTGCAGGTCTATCAGCACTCAAGCACAGGGATTCCTTCAGAACTGTGAGCCTTTGGGCAATGTGCCAGGCGCAGCTACGTAAGCCATGCCTCAATAGCTCCCTTCTTCTGGGAGCTCCTTCAGCACCTTGGTTACCTTGAGTAAAGACAGGCTCCCTTTCCTGCCCTTTCGCTTTTGAGGGCATTCCACTCTCTGCAGAAAACCCAGTCCCCTTCCAGCCATTTTCATAGCCAGCACGCTCAAGACATTCTGCGTTTGTGGCTGATACAAGAAACACCCTCTTGATTGTACTACAAGAGCTGCTAACTCAGGTGTATTTAAGTTCCTTCCATTTCCCAGGACATTCCACTGACTTTCAGTCAATATGCAAGAAAATGCTTTGATGACATTTTTAGCCTAACTGCAGGAATGAGCATCTTGGATTATCGGCACTAAAGAGGCGAACCAAGTTAGGTTTTCTGCACAGCGGAACATGCTTTAAGTGAAGTATATTAACGTATAAAATTATATTGTCAAGCAGTGCTTGTTAAAGCTATTACCAGCTGGACAATGGGGTGGGAGGAGGTATTTTTTCATATTCTCTGTGTATATATAAAGTCTGCTGCAGTTTCCACGGCATGCATCTGATGAAGTGAGCTGTAGCTCACGAAAGCTCATGCTCAAATAAATTGGTTAGTCTCTAAGGTGCCACAAGTACTCCTTTTCTTGTCACTGGTTACGGTGCCCCTCAATGGGATTTTACAAAGCAGATTGAATAATTCTAGAGGAGTATAATGAGGGGCATTCTGAATCAGAACAAAAAAGAGAAGTAGAGGCAATCTAGATGCCAAATTATGTTTTATTTGAAATCCACTGGGGTACAGTACAAATCAACAAAGTGGGGAATAGTCACCAGTAAATCAGAGTTAGTTGTTTTAGCAGGAGCTACTATTTAGGTTTATCGTAAACTACTGTAAATTATTACTGTTATCTCCTGTATCATAGGATATCAGGGTTGGAAGGGACCTCAGGAGGTCATCTAGTCCAACCCCCTGTTCAAAGCAGAACCAATCCCCAACTAAATCATCCCAGCCAGAGCTTTATATACTGTCATCTTAATTCAACTCACTTTGTCGGTACAAATTTATATTTATGAAATAACAGAATTTTGAATGAGAAGATACAATGCATTAGAACATAAACCGCCGAGTTATATGCTCCCTATTCAGTTTCTCAGTTTTCAGCCTCTGTAAGCCCAGAGTTTGGAGGACAAATTCTTAGGTTGTTTAGTTATAGCTTGAGCAATTGTCTGGTGCAATTTTTATTTACTGTTGTGAGTTCCAGCTTAAATAAAGACATGTATGCTTTGATCCAACATGTTGGCTTCTTGACTCAACATTTATCCTTCACGCCTTTCTGTCTCATAGTCCACCCCCCACCTCCCGACAAATTTCTGTATTCCTGTCGCTTCACCTTGTATGCCTTACGATACCATCTGGGCATTGTGTTTTACAATCCTTACTGTTTTCTTACTTCTGCTACAGCACACTTCCTCCTTATTTCTTGTCCGTTTCTCTTTCATTACAGTTTATCTTTTATTATAGCTTATATCCTTCATATTTCATTCTTGCTTTATCTTTCTCTCCGTTTTCTGTTTTTCTAAAAATTTCTTAGTTAACTGAAGAGTCTCTAAGTAATTTTCCTTCTCATTTAACTGCACTGTTCTTCCTTTCTGTGTTCCTCTTTTCCCCGAATAGCACTGTCTTCTCTCCTTCTGGGTACTGTCCCTACTATTTCTACTATCTGTCTTTCCTGTCCCTTCTGAACTGGACTTTCTCCCTTTCAGCTCTGTTCCTGGCATCCCAGTGACCCAATTCAGCCCCACTGTCCCTATCCTCTGGCTCCCCACTTCCTGCACCCCTTCTTTTCTGATGCCAGTTACTGACTCACTGGCTACTGGCCTCTCCCCCAACTCTAGGCAGCCTTCATCCAGCTGTTTCCACTACTGTGCTGCCTGTTTGGAGCTGTGCTGGGGTAGGGAACAGGAAGGCACTCTGCCACCTCCTCTCTGCCATGGATTTCTTTTTTTCCCCAAAAAACAGCCCTGGGCTCAAGTTCACCCCAGTTCCACTGCCCAGAAACCCTTGAAGTTCTCCAGGCAGACCTTGAACCCACCCAGAGCAGCTGGCTCCCTTTTCTAAAAAGAGAGAAACAATTTGAGGCTGCTTCTGAGCAGCCAACTTGTGCTGCTCCCTTTGCACATTTGGCCCAACAGCCTCCAGTACCAGTGAGGCATTCACTAGCACGTGTGAGCTTACTGATGATGCTCAGAACCCTTCTGGGACGGCCTGGGTTGCTGTTCTGTGTGCCAACTGCAGGCTCATTCCATGGAGGAAGCAGCTTGCATCACTCAGCAGCTACCTCTGGATGGGTTGACGGGCAGACAGGCTCTGAACAGTCAGTGGTTCACCCAGGAGAACTGTAGCTCACACATTACCGCCCTCCCCATACACAGCAGCTCTCCCCCCCGTGGTTATCAGTCCCTTATCCATTGTGCGCTCTCTCCCAGGCTAAATGAGCATCCTTCCCTTAGCCAAGGCATCTCTGCATTCCAGTGCTTATTAGACAATAACCCATTCTCCTTCAATCACTGCCCTAGAGTTTCCATTTTTTTCCACTAATTCCATATTTTTTCAAGTCTCCTTCATTTCCTATATGATTTCTCAACACACAGTATTCAATTTGTCATAATGACCAATTAGAAACAAAACATCCTCAGATAGATGTAGCTAATTCCAGCCATGTGAGCACTCTGAAGGAGTGTAATAAACTGGATAAAAAAAACCTTTTAGGAAAACAAATCAGTTGCAAAAATGTTTTTCATAGAAAAACAGAGTAAATATCAGTCACTGAGATAAATCCTATTAATCAGAACACAAGCTTGTAACTGGAAAAGTCAGACAGTTCCAAAGTATTCCGCCATATTATCCACCTATCTTACGTCAACAAATAAGATGACCATGGATAAGGGCACAAGACCTGGGGGGTTGGGTTTTAGCCCTGGTTCTGCTGATGACATGCTCAGAACCTGGGAAAGTCACTTCTCTCTGTGTGCCTCAGTTTCTCTGTTTGTAGAGTGGGGATAATGATATTTCACCAGCTTTAGAAATTGCTGTGGAGATCTGCTGATGGCAAGCCCCATGTAAGAGCTAGGTATTATTAATAGTAAATATTTGAAGAAAAGAATCTTGTGAGTTATTTTAAGCTAATCTCTTAACTTCATTTTTGTAATTGAGGGTTGCAGAGTATTTCTTTTGGTTAATATTAACGAGTAAATAACTGAAACATGTGTTTAGCCTATTATCTGTTTGACCTCTCAGGTAAAGGAATGCTGTCAAGACTGGTGGAACAAAACCGTGACCTACCTTTAAGAGATACATGTATTTGTTCACACTGTCAAACTGCCACCTTATGTGCATACGAAACGTGTACGGGGCACAAAACACAATGATGTGCTTTGCAGTGCTTTGACCCTACAACAAACCACAAGCAGCTCTCCATCATTCCCACTCACTGTTGTGCCTGGCTGGTTTCATTTTGAAATGAATGATCACATCAATCTCAGCTGAATTAAAGACCTCGTTTACATGTGGGCCATTTGGAGGGCTTCTCAGAACAGACTGAGCCTGTCTAATGAAAGCTCAAGTCAACAAGTACAGCAGCTCTGGCTGGGGCTAGCCAGGACTATAGTTCAGAAGAGCTAATAAAGGACAAAAAAAAGCTAAGCTTTGAATTTTGACATTCTTGAATACTGACGCCCTTTCGAGCCATACCCATTTACAGAACTTATTACCCCTTTTCCAGTTCAAGAATTGCATCCTTTGCTCACTTTGTGTAAAATGTTACATTTTGGAAAACGTCTCAAAATCTATATAAAGACTTCAAAAATCACTTCAAGTCACTTTACATACAGAAAAACCTCCAGTATGCAGACATGTATTATGCAATACCTCAGACATTATGCAACAGAAATGATCCTTATATAGAGCAAGATTTCTCTTTCTTGAAATTTTCTGAATACAGAACATTATGCCCCCTTATTTGGGGGTTCAGTGCAATGGTTTCACTTTAAAACCTAGCTTGTATGGCCACAGATACTCAGAAAGCATCAAACAAGCAATCAAAAATCTCACAACATGGACATTTAGCACAGAGGGGGTCTCCTTGGTGTTGCACAACAGTAGATGTGATTCTTGATGAGGCTGTTCCACCAATGTACCCTGCTGTGATTTTTGCCATGTTATGTGCATGGAAAAATATTCTACTCATACGGCTGCAGGAAGGAAGCGTAGCTCTTGAGATCATGTTAGGACTGCAAGCATGCAGCCTATTCCGAGCCTGCTTACCCACATATTTTGGCTGGATTACCAACGGAAATTAAAAGTCACTTTAAACACTGAATAAGTGAAACCTTTCCCCTTCTCCAAAAACATCTTAGTCTTTTTACAGTAGCTTCACTGTAAATGAATAGCAGGGAGTTATCACTATAGCTGTTGTGAGAAGGAAGACTCCTCCAAAGACGTTCATGACTCCAAAAACGGCAGATACTTGAATGAAAGGAAACCTGGTAAGCAAATTTTGCCTACAAAAAGTTCTGTTTTACACCTTCTGATTTCCAGCCTCAGAATGACCCAAAACACAGAGCATAAAGGGATTTGAAGGCAGCCCACAGTACACAGACTATTTCTCTTGACAAAATGAAGACGCAAGATCCTCTTCAGAGTTGTAAATGCTAATGATTGCAAGGAAAGATTGTTTTCCACATGGGCTTCTGTTTGGTTCCCCGCCCCTCCCCCCACACACAATAAATTGCTTCTCATGTTAGAACAAAATGTCTCACTGGCTACTTAGGAAACTTTGCTGGGATTCACTCTCTTAGATATAAAGTTGGAGTTAATGGACCTTGTGTGAAGTTTGAAAACTGCCAGAACCTACTAGATAGAGGTAGAAATTGACATTTACCGTCTAGTACATAACTGACTTCTGAATTCATCTGCTGTCAGCCACAAGTGAGGATATAGTACGGGGCAATGTATTGTAAATTAGCAATTCTAATTATCTGAATTTACTACAGCATGAAATATTTTAGAAAACAATTAGATTTTCACTTTCTATTTACTTACAGGGCTATTTTTGTAGCCAACAGAATTCTTCCAAGTCTGCATATGAGCTTGCTAGTACGTACACAGTTCTGGATAAAAGGGAAATACTTGGATTATATCTGCCAAATTCAACAGGAGGAAGGGAGTAAAGAGATATTTTACCTCTTTGCAGTGATCCACAGAAAAGCAAAGCCTCCCACTGTGTGCGTGTGAAGAACACACACAATACTTTGCTGTCATTAGCACCTCCTACAAAGAGTAAGCTGAACTTCACAAGTTTGCAGAATTATGGGGCATCCGACACTCCTTAATTAATGGCAACTTATATTTCGAGTAGGAGTTCTCAACCATTTTTTGAATCATGCCCCCACCTTTGCGGGTTTTTTTTTTTTTTTTTTTTTTAAACTTGGAGTCTGCCACCCACCTTAATAATAGTCAGGTATCAGAGGGGTCGCCGTGTTAGTCGGGATCTGTAAAAGCGGCAAAGTGTCCTGTGGCACCTTATAGACTAACAGACATGTTGGAGCATAAGCTTTCGTGGGTGAATCCAATACGTCTGTTAGGTTAGTCTAGGTGCCACAGGACTCTTTGCCGCTTAATAATAGTGAGAAGGATACTGCCACCTAGCGCTGCTAATGTGTTTCTACACCAGAGACAAGGCAGGTTGCCTAAATCAAAATGTAAGTCAAGTGGTACTATAAAAACACCCCAAATCTGTCACTCAGTCTCAACGCCACTCACGCAAGTTTGGCCCAGCCACCTGTCCATCATGAATTAGAAGGCTTGCTGTGCCCCCCACCCCCAATTTGAAAATTGCTGCATTGGAGAGATAACAGAAGGCTCAGCCGGACAAAGTTAGGTTTTCAGACAATCTATACTTGTTGATTATCAGTTATAACTTCTTCCCTACTTAAGTTGCCCCTTCTCTGGAGAAGCAGGAATCAAAGGAGCAGTGGAGTATAATGGGAGAAGTAATGGATGTAGTTTCTTCCATTATTACTGAGTCATTAGCTATTAATTACAAAGACATTTAGAAAATGTCACGATGTTAGACTTTTTATTTTATTTATTTTTAAAGGCGCTTTTTAGGTTACCAGAACTGTTACCAGCTATTTATCGTTCAAGTCTCTGGTTACGTACCCACAGATTTTTGGTTTGCTTTCTCTAAAGGATGTAGTATTGTCTAGATTAGCAGTTAGAGCAGGGGACAATGCACAGACCAGAGTACTGTCTCAGTCAACATCCCAAGGCCACACAGTGATTTATTCAAGATCTCTGTGCCTCAGCTTCCTCGGCTGTAGGCAGCAAGTAATACTTGCCTACATCCCAAGAGTCCCACAAGGACTTTGAGATCCTTGGATAACAAGTACTATAGAAGTGCCAAGTATTGCTTTACTTGCTGCTGAAACATCTGCCTTCCCTCTCTGACATGTACAAGAATAGCAAGGAAGCTGTTCAGGCAGCAGCTATTGCTTACCACACATTATAGCCCTTCCACATACGACAGGAGTTCAAATAAAAGCATTTTCCTGGGATCCAGGTAAAAGGAACAACATTCAGGATAAAATGGGAAAGAATTGTATAGCATTTAGCAGATTTCAGCCCCCAGGAGGTGCTTTTATGCTGGCGTAACTAGGACTTGAACTTTTCAGATGAAGTTTGTAATTTTGCCACAATGACTTTGCTGTGAATTGGTGAATCCCTGCTTCATAAAGAGCTTTGTCCTTTGTTACACAGCAACATCTCCTCCAGCAAAGTCAGAGCCTTTTCTTATCTTATGGCAAACATGAATGTTGAAGTTAAAGGAGATAGAATAACCTCAGTATTGACTGAACAGGAACAAGTCAGTGAAGACTAAATAAAGAGAAGTCTTTGGCTTTAGCAGACGTGTCTCTAGATTTCACTCCACACCGAGATGAGAACAACGTTACCTAGAACTGGGTTTAAACAAAGTTATTAGTGTGATTTTTGGACCTGTTTTCCTGACCAAACTGAACAAGGATTTTTTCTGAGACTCATGCTAGCTAAACTGCTACAGACCAACCTTGCAAAATACTGACTCAGTTACCCGGGGCAAAGAACTTTGACATGTGAGTAAAATACCATCAGGTGTTTCATTAGTCATCATTGTAAAAAACAATTTTGTGATTTTAAGACGGTTATATAATATGGTTTTCAGACAAACACTAGTCAAGAAAACAACTAGAACTTTGTTAGCAAAAAACGGAGTTTTAAAATGGACGCTTCTAGGCTCTAGATTGCAAGGCTAACGGGTCACAAAAATATGAGAAATCTCAGAAATCATATGATTTGAAGTATAAAAGACTGCAGAGCTGCACAAGTACTCCTTTTCTGTTAGCTTAGACGTCACTAACATCAAACACCAAAATCACAGCTGCAGCCAAGAATCTCACATGACAGCTTGCCAGGAAGTGACGTTTTTAGCACCTCTTTAAAAGGCAGTTCTGAAACCACTATGCAATACCTTTAATCTCAAGTGTCAGCATGCAGCTGAAGAAAAACGGAACTGCCTCTATAAGAATGAACCCCTCCCACCCCCTGAGAAAACATGGAGATGATGCCCTTTTAAATGGCATGGCTTTTTTTTCCTGCAAGTTAAATGATTTTATTCTTCATTTCTTTGTCAATGGAAGTTTCCAGGGCTGAAGGACAGATAGGAGGCAGCTATTTTCAGCTTACTGTAGTTGACCAAGTATAATATCAGATTAAAGAATGCAATAAACATACTTACCAAATATTTCCCCTCCGCTAGCATATTCGGTCACCAGATAAATCATCCTCTCCGTCTCCATAACCTGGACAAACAAGGATACAAAGTGACAGCTAAAGAGACTGCCCAGTGCAAAAGGAAATGAAGCTAATTGGAATTTTCTTTTGTTACTTGTAACTTTGATACAAACTGCTTTCAGCAAATTAAAAAAAAGTGGATTCCAATGCTTTAGAGAGCAATGGCAGGGGTGGGGAGGGGAAAAATAAGAATGATTATTAAAGGGACTATTTTAAACACTACTTAAATCCTTCTGCATCCCACCCACAAAATATTCAGTTGCTAGTCTCCACTTGTTTCAAGAACCTCAGAGACATCTCTGGGCTGCCAAGACTGAAAAGTTCACCTTAGGTATTAATCATTCATCACTCTGAAACACTCAAATAACTAGGAATACTTTTTTCTAAAGGAAGGACTACCTCCAGAATTAGTAAGTGACTTTCAAATGACTCAAGATCTATCCATCATAAAAGTGACTGGCTTAAGAGCTTTGCTCTAGGGAACCTTCACATTTAAGCGAAAAGACAATGCCAATCTTTATACAAGCCTTCCAGGGCTCTGGATGCACACGGAGCTCTCCAACAAATGAAGGCCAGTTACAGTATCAAGACTGGTTCTCCTGTTTTCAGCAAGTCAATTAAAATGCCAAAATTAGTCCCCAGGAAAGGTCAGATAGTTCCACTAGAAAGCTGACTTGCTCTAGTAGCCATAGAATAGATGGCCAGGTCACGGAAAGTTTCTCTTTGGCCCTACCATGGTAACATCACCCCGGCCGATGGGAGCCGGCAGAGGTAGCTGCCCTGGTGATACCAGACTATGCCAAAACAAGCCGAGGTGAGGGAAGGGATTTCAGTTTCATTAAGAGCATGGCCCAAAATAATGTGTTTTAAACAGGCCAATTTCCTGACCTCTATCGACACTAAGAGCATTAATACTAAGAGAAGATTCCAATCTAAATGTTCTTTTAGCTATTCATGCTCAGGGCTCAAAACACTCACCTACCTGAACGCGGAGTAGGCAGAGCAGGGACACAAAGCCGAGGGGCTGGAGCTCCATGTTCCTTCTCATGAGGGAAGGGGCAAGCCTGGGTGCAGATGGGCATAGGGGCAGTGATCCTTTCAGAGGAGGGATGTGTAGAAGAAGAGGACAAAGCAGCCTTGAGCCACTACTGCTATTTTAGACCAGGGAAAGGAAAGCCAGGGAGAAAAGTGGCTGGAGCAGCTGCTTTTTTGCTCAGAATGGAGGACGAGGGTCAGAAAGTGAAGCAGCCCAGTTGCCACTACTCGTTTAATGGGAGGGAACGGATCTTCTAGCAGCAAGCTTTGAAGTGTGCCCACGAGTGCGTATGTGTGGGTGAGTCCACATGGGTAAGCTGGTGGATGTCGGTAAAGGCAAGCGATTGAGGGGATACATTAAAAAAATTATAAAGTAATTCTCTGTTCTTATTTCCCTCTCCTTCCTTCCACTTCCCCAGAAATCCAAGAGGATTTCAGTATTAATGCATTTGCACAAAACAGAGAGGGAGATCTCCAGGGAAGTGGAAGGAAGGAGAGGGAAATAAGGATGTGAAGGGAAAGAGGGAGCATTACACTCAAAGCATTGTAGCAAGATCCAAGGGTGGGATTTTCAAAAGCATTTGACTGATTTAGGAGTACAAATCCTATCCACTTCCCATGGACCTGTACTCCTAAGTCATGGTCGTACTTGTGAACCCCCTTCTCCTAGGATTGATAAGAAAGCATGGAGAGACGCCCAACTGGAACAGTTGGCCTAAGAAAGACCAGAAACAGAAAGCTACCTTTCAAATGTTTATTAAACAGGAAGTTGGCTGGCGACACATGATGATATGCAATACATTGATCTGTTACTATTGTAAATTGCAAAGCCCTGGCTTTGGCAACAGTAGCTTTTATGGGCAGGGCAGCACACCTTTTCACCATGGCTTCAAAGACTAGTCCTTGGGCAAGCTGGTCTCTGGAAAATTTTCCAAGCCTCAATTATGCTATTAATTTTACACATTGCTTGAAACTTGAACAACAAAAATTAAGGAAGTCAGTTTCATTTTCCAGTTCTCAATGCTGAAACAGTTGGACTGCAAACCCTTCAGGTGAGCTTGGTTTAACATCCATGTTTCTGCAGGATTTTTAAAGTCATAAAAACATTTTGATTGGGTTTAACTTTTCCACAAAGTCTAAATAGTCAGCCACATTTGGGATGACAGTTCCTCTCATGGTGTGAGAGACACTAAGCACTTTGGGCTTGAAACATGCAGCCTTCAGATTAAAAAAAAGATGCCCAATCTGGACAATTGCAGCTCTTTAACCAGCAGGTTTTGTTTCTTTTCCCAGAAAAGCTAATAAATGAGTGTAGCAGAGACAAGCCCTTAGATTCAGAAAGTGCTATCCAACTTTACTCAATTGTCATGTGATGTGGTTTACAGTTACCACTTAACAGTTATTCCACATGTGTGCAAACGAAACATATGGGTGTTTTTTACATCTTCCTGTTTCCAGGCAAACCTGGTCTCTTACGTTTTTTCAGATAAGGGAGACACCTTCTCCTCTTGCATTTATTGGCTTTGAGTGTTACAAACCTAAAGAAATGTGCCAGTCAGATCTTTAGTGAATGGCTGGGGAGGAAAGGCTTTAATGACAAGAGGGCTTTGATTTCAGGTTTAGCAGGTGTTTTATAACAACCATGCACCATTTCAAAAATCAGAATAAAACTTCTGTGGAAAAAGCACCCCTTAGAACAGCCAGCTGAAAAACACCACACAGAGGATGCTCTGTTCTCACTCTGGCGGAGCGGAGACATTGTTGCCATCTCTTGGAGTATTCTGCCTGGGGCTTTCTATTGCATAAAATAGGTTGACAAGAGCTTTTGACTCAAACAAGTGTTAGACTCCAGCTCTTCCAGAGACAAAACTGCCTGTGCATTGTCACCCTGCACAATTCTCCCAACGGCTGTCACAGGCAGCTCTCACCTGGCTCTTTGGCCCAGATACCAAGTCATTAACCTTTTTCACCCAAGATTCTCAGTTTTAGTTCCTCTGAGTCTAAATAGCCACTGACTGCAGTGAGACATGAACTAGAAGCAGCTCTGCCTCAACCAGACAGCAGCTGTTTCTAGGGGAGGGCAGTCTCCACCGATGCGCATGGTGTCCTCTCTTCTTGGCAAACATTCAGAGCCCCCCATTAAATCACAGGGGAAATAAGCCCCCTAAATATTGCAACTGATACCCCAAATGTTCAAACTGTGTTGCCAGCCAGCAGAGACAAGTAGCTACAGACACCACAGCAGACTTTGGGTTCTAACGCATCTCTGGCAAGCCAGTCCCTTCTTAGGCTAACCTTAACGCATGCCCAGCCTGAGAAGACAACAGCATTTTCCCCACTTCATGATCCAGCCCTCAGGAATGGCAGACAGGCAAATGTGACAGTACAGTCCATTGGCTCATGCAGAAGCTCTCTCTGCTTTCCAATTTAATCCACTGTTTTTAAAGCAGGAAATAAAGGGATCCTACTTGTTGATTCTATTTCTGCATCTTCAGCTCAGCAGATTGTAGGTGAAAGGCAGTTCCGCTTCAGCCTGTCAACCAACAGGCAATATTGGCAGGATACAGGGAAGGGAGTTCTTTTCCACATGTCACTAACGGCCTGATCAAGGAGGTCCAGGACCATTTACAAGACATTTAAAGTTTCACCAAGGGTTTAGTCCCCAATTAGTTCTCCACTCACTTCACTTGGGTGCCACATCACTTCTGGCCTCCACAAAGGGACTGGATCCCCTCTGCTGTCCTACTTGACCCTTAAGTGAGAGTGGCACCTCCAAAGCAGTGTGTACAAACCCACACCATTGCACAGACCCGAGGCGCTCATCCACACTGCGTGCAGCGGGGACCTTTCCCTGGTGCTTTTGTTTCCCCAAGTAAGGAAAGTCAGAAAAGCTGGAGAAAAAACTGCAACAAAATACAGAAGTGATGTTACCACCATTACTGTCCCTGATCACCATCCACTGAGGACAACACAGCTGGTCTAAACTGGGAAACTGAAAGGCGCACAATAGCCATAAACAAACGGAAACCAGCTGCCCTCAGAGGACATTTGATCTTCCAGTAAAACAGAGGATGAACTACTGAAACACAGGGACTGGGGGGGGAGGGGGGGTTAAAATCAAGGTATTTTCTAACCCTGAAAATAAAGATTTTTTTTTCCACATTTTACTCTATTGAAAGTATAGAGACCGCCCTATATGTGATACTACTGCACAGGGTCAGCCTGTAGCACAGCCCGCAGCACAGCCCGCACCGGGAGGGAAGAGCCCATTATACAATGCTCATACCTGATATAATCTGATGATATGTGGGTGGCAGAGCATCTTCATAATCTGAACTTCTCTAAAAATCTTCTTGAGGTTCTCTTCATCCAGCTGGGTCTTGTCAATGATCTTTATAGCAACCTGGCAAAGAAAGAAAGAAATGGGTCACTCACTTAGTGACTATTCAGAATTAATTTTAATTATTTGTATCACCATACTGTGTAGGAGCCTTCATCAAGGACCAGTGCCCCTTGGTGCTAGGCACAAACACAGAACAAACATATGGTCCCTGTCCCAAAGAGCTCCCAGTTTAAGAATTGTCTAGCTGACTCAGAAAAATTCTCCCACTTTAGTACAGACTATGCTCCATCAACATGCAGGAGACGTATTTAATTTTCTGATTGTTAATGAGAAAAAAGTACATATGCCACTGAAGTGTGCAATGCTGATCTTGACGTTTCATATTTTCCCCTCTTCCTATAGTATCTGAATGCCCACCCTAGCATCAGCAACTAGTTGGAAAAGCAGCTTCCTGGAATCCTGGATTGAGTCCCCAGAAATTCCCAGCTGCCATTTGTTCAGTTTACAAGTCAAAAGATGACTTTCAGCTTGTCAACACCGCATCTTAATTAACATACAAGCAGCAAGGCTGCCTGGTTAAGTGCTGACGAAAGGTGCCCAACTCAGCCTGAACACTGAAATCCTGTTTGTCAACAGAACAGGAACCGCACAGGCAGCGACAGTGCAAGACACACACACACTTCACCCACCAGCAATGCTCAGTCACCCCCGATCTGGACTGGATTTGAACCAGGGGTGCACATAATTACCAAATCCCTGAACTATAATGGGGGGGAGGGAAAGAAAATAATTTAAGGAACCCATAAAAATTGGTTTAATCTTATCTGGCACCACAAACACTGACAATGTCTTAATCACACAGTTATGACACAGGGTCAGTACAAGGCAAAGTTAAGTTTGTTGGGGTGCCCTAATTGTGCATTTCCTTATCTTAGCATGTTTGATTTCTTTTATGTTGACCCTTAATAGTGAATTTCCTGTTTATAATGCTTAGTTTTGGGATCATTACAACATCCCTGCAATATATTTTACCCTAAACTACTGATCTTTACTCTTATCTTTAACTCTACTTTAACATAAAATTTTGCCGGGGAATAATAATTCAGATGGGAAGGCTCAATCTTCACACTCCCAAGAAGTAGGATTATTTTAATTCATTTTTATGAATAACGCCTCAGTATAGAAGTGGGAGAGGCTTCAAGGGGTAGGAAGTCAGTGAGAAAACTGTAAGGAACCAGCAAACTTTGCCAGCTTTGATCAAAGCAAAGTTGAGAACAGATGACTGGCAGGGTCAAGCCAGCAAAACTTTTCCACCTGCAGTAAAGCACAGCCAAGAAGTTCAGCATGCCAGAGAAAAATCACTGGTACCTTCCAATGCCCATCATCAGAAACCATGGGGAAAGGATGTAAAATGGGGGTGGGAGATAGGAGGCTTATTTAATTTAAAAAAACCTCAGCAGACAATAACAAAAAAGCCTTCCTTGATCTTAGTGTTTTCCCAAAAAGATTATTAATTCATGATCAACTGAAGCATCCATCAGAAACCCACACAGAAGGAAACTGACAGCAGTGCAATTTACTTTGTGCTTTTTTTTGCATAACAAAATATTACCCTACTACATGTAATAAGTGGAGTAGTGAACATCAGCAAGGACAGGATGGTTTGTAAAAATCCCACTGTAGGCAGTTGCCAGTTAGTTAAGTGTTTGGACACTTAATTGTTCAGGTAGGATACTTTTTCATGAAGTGCAACCTACAGTTTTTAACGTTTCTAATTTAGCAAACCTTATTACACCTCCATCCAGCTGATCTTTAAAAATTCCATATCACAAAGAATGCCTTTGCTTCCACCCCAGACAGCCTCCTTTCCTCTGCTTCCCCATCACTTCTTTGCAGTGGTGTTAAACTGCTCCTCTGCAGCAAGCCTCACCAACTATATGTGCCGGTATTTAAGGTAACAGTGCATCACATTCCAAAAGATGAAACTCCACATATATCATCACCTGCACAATCCAAAGCATATTGGTCGGAGATGGACACATAAGCTGCCCTCTTCCCTAGCCTCATTCAAACTAGTCTGAATCCCCATCTTCTTGTTACAGAAGCCCGAGTTTCACTCTCTGCATCCACTTTACTCCACAGAAGCTATCTAAGCTCACATGCCAGCTCTAGACCTAGACACTGTGATATGTTTGATCACGCTGCCCAACTGCATAGAAACTGGGTCTTCATTGTTATGAAACTAGCATCAAAGACAATGTGAATGATCCATCAGCTTCTAAAAGATGGATATGTTTTCTGCTTAGATGGAGAACATTTAGTTTGCGATGAAAATCTGTTTAATCTCATGCCTGGCATTTTAATAGGTGCTCATTAAAAAGTTAAGCTATTTTTAAACAATGAAAAAAAGTGATTAGGTGAAAACAAAGTTAATTTTTTGAATGCCAGAGTAAAGTGTCTTCTAAAAAGTCCCATGCTTGTCTATGTATACAGAAGTAGTGTTTCTTCCCTTGAACTCCTTTCTACTTATCTGATCCAGTAGTAACATGTAGACAGAGCACACAAGGCTCAAGGTTCAGATCAGACACAAGAGTCAGGTCTATTGTCTGAAGCCAAAGAACACACCCATCATGAAACACTTCCCCTCTAGCCCTCAAGGGATTTGCCTGTGGAAACCCAACAAGGGTATAGTGCTGGCTACACAAATATGCCAGGGAACTAAAATAGGCAGGCACTTCATGAAAAGTAACACTTCATTTTCCCAGTTTTGAACTACATTTTTAAAATATTGAGCTACACTGGAAAAATTAAAAAGCTCTTTTAAAGAGTGCCAGTAAAGGGACTGGGCTTTGATCGGATGAGAGCAATGTGTGTCCATCATACATGGAAACAGATTGTTTAATTGAAAGCACCTGGATAAGGACAGACGTCTGTTCTGCAAACTGTTTGAGCAGCTGCACACTGCTATAGTCTGAAGAGAGAAAAGCTAGCTCTCACCGCATCACTATCCACAAACCAGGCCAGAGTAAAAGGGTGAGCAAAATGGAGTCTGCTCTCAAAGACAGAAAGGAATACCACAGACAGATGCTGCAGGCATCTGTAGCAATGCTGCGAGTCAAAACCCTCCGCAGCACACATCCACACACAAAATATGCATGGTCCATGCTAACCAAAACTCCGCCCCTACTAAAAAAAATAACCAGGACACTTGGCAATGCAAGAGTGACAGCTACAGCGTGCCAACAGAAGATGAGCAAAAACGAATCCATGATTTGGGGATCCACCAACAAATTTTCTTGTTTAGAGCTGGCATTTCACACTAGAAAAGAACCACAGTACAACATAATCTGTGGTGATATTTCTTTGATTTGCTATAGTGTTATTTACAAAGACAGCCAATGTCAAGGAAGGGTAGATACCATAAGCCGCCAAGTCAGAGTGGCATGGAAACACACATAGCAACACCTTTGTAAGGATGTTCCCGAGGTTTGATTAAAAACCAGACCTCAGCCATACAGCAGACCAAATGTCACTTTTTTTTTTTTTTTTTTTTTGCAATACTGAACATTCTCTGCAGATTCCTCATTTTGGCCAGGAACTCATTCCTGGGATGACTGGGCTTCAGAAAGCGCAATGGATTCCTCCCTGCCCCTTTGCTGGGAGGCTGTTAGACCAGGGAGTAGCAAGATACCAAGAAGCCCCATTTTGGATTTCATTTCAATGTTTTACAAAAATGTTAAAACCACACAGAAGTGCTTGTTCGGGGAGACGTGACTTACCTAACTACATTAAAAATAATCAAAAACCGTGAACAGGAGAACCTGGAAATCCCAACTACACAACAGCTTGTTTGTAGTAGACTACAACATTCACTTAGAGGGCAAGTGTTTCACACACTGGGCCGTGCCATATCAATGGACAAAAACTGCACTGGCACAAGATCTGAAACACATTCACTATTTGGAAGTAATCTGGGAAGCCAGAGAACAAGATCCCCATCACATTATGAGCTGCATATTCCTACCAAATGCTGCTATCAGTTGTGGAGAGAGGAAGGGGGGGGAATGGATTGCAGGCTCTTTCAAAATCTACATTCCTTCAGTAAGACGCTCCTGAGTCCCATGAGCGCAGCTACATAAGATAGAACAACCTTGTTTGTTGCTCGCGAAAGCTCACCCTGGTCCCCGACCTACAAGAGGCAGAGCTTTTAAGTCCCAGCGTTACACAACAGCCCTATGACTGCGTGCACAACACTCGGTAGCAAACAGTGGTATCACCCTTCCTAGCTCTGATTTAAAAGCAAAAAGGCCCTGGGGGCAGCGGCTGCTTTGGAAAGGGGAATGAATGAGATGTATGTGGGGGAAACAGGGGGAAAGTGTAAAAACATACTGAGAGTATGTTCCACAGTGACTTAGGATCCTTGAATCAGGATAAATAACTGCTAGCTGAACAGCTACAGGGATTCGTGTGCACGAAATTTCACATCCATGCACCACTACAGGCGACATGAGTTAAGGGCTTTACTCTGGCATTTGCACCTTGAATGCAACAGACTCATATTTCATGTGGAACTGAATGTTACCATAGCAAACTGTAAACAGGCATGTAAACATAAGGCTTAAAACACTGAAGAACATGCCTAACGGAGGACATTTGCTACCTTGGAATTGAACACTTGCTCCATCATGGGAAAAGCACTTTTCAAAAGAGAAAGAACAGCCAGATGAAGAGGAGAATCCAAAATACCCCAGGAGAACAGGGGTCCGACTTTAAGGTCCACTAGGCAGGAACATGTCTGCGTGTCCTGTACAGCAGCAAGAACATCAGCACTGCTCAGCAAATGAGCTATAATTTATAGTAAACATAATCATAATAATAATTAGCAAAACGTTAACTCAGCCAGTCACCTGGATGTTCCCTAAACCTTTTCTTCCATCTGTTATGAAAACGATTTGACTGTTCCATATGCAGTAGAACCTCAGAGGTCTGAGCACCTTTGAAGTAGAGGTTGTTTGTGACTCTGAACAAAACGTTTTTGTTGTTCTTCCAAAAAGTTTACAACTGAACATTGACTTTGAACCTTTACTACGCAGAAGAAAAAATGCTACTTTCCCTTTAATTTATTAGTAATTTACATTTAACACAGCACTGTACTATATTTGCTTGGGGGGAGGGGAGGGTGTCTCTGCTGCTGCCAGATTGCGTGCTTCCGGTTCCACCGAGGTGTGTGTTGACTGCTCAGTTGGTAACTCTGAGGTTCTACTGTATTTCTGGAATAGAAATTTCAAGTGTACATTTTTAAAGTTCCTCAGAAAAAATATACAGATTACAGTTTTCTGCTTAAAACTATTACTGGTTAAAGCCACTCAGTTTCATAGTAATTGCACCCACCATACCTCCATGTCCTCAAAGTCTGAACGTCCACCACACCTTTCTAAAGATCTCACCTGGTGCTGTGGTTTCAGAATTCACGAGGATGGGGTAGACAGTACAATACCATCTGTCCATTCCCTAGAATTAAGATGGCCCAGTGGGCCAGCCAGCTACCTTCACACTGACAAGCCCAGGAGGAGGTCATCTCCCCTCAGTCTCTATGGGGACTGTTGTGGGGAGAAAGTTAACGTAGTGAGAAATGATCAAGACTGAACAAACCTGTCCAATTCACCAAAAGGTTCATACACCTCAAAAAAGGTTTGCTTTTCTTATGAAGTTTCGTAAGTCCCCTCCTGACTCAAAGCACAGCCTGGAGATCTGAATTGCAGCCTGGCAGTCAGGACATAGTTCTATTAAGGGTCACTCCTGACAATCTGATAGACTCTGGAGTTTTGAAGTTACGGATTTCAAAGAATAAAAGAGTAAGTGCTTTATCTAGAAACATCACAGCACTGGATCGCTGGGAAGCCGAGGTGGGATGGGGGAGGGTGTCTCTTAACTAGGTACTGAATTCTTTACTTTACACAACCGCACTATTTTAAAATTTAAAATCTGAAGTAATGCCCTAGAGTCACTGAGGGTGTCTATTACAGCAAAAATGGCAGACAACCCAGGGCAAGCTGTTGGCAGATTCTCAGGTCTCAGGGTCACATGGAATGGCAAGTCCGCCACACACACACAAACAATTCCAGCTCTGGTTTCAAAAGTCACTCCTGCTAGAAATGACAATGTCCGGCAAAGCAATCTGGTGACTAGGATTAGAAGTGGCTGCCTGAAATGGAGTTAGAGCTGAGGGACGGGTGAAATGGAAAAAAATTAGGCCCCTTTCTCCACTTGCTAAAATTGCAGGGCACTAACAAGCTGTGATTAATGAGGTGACAAATTGCTGCTGTCATGTTCTAGGCTTGCAGCATTCTTCAGAAGAGTAACTTATGTTGTGCAGCAAATATGTGAGCAGTGCAGATTTTCATTAGTTACACTTTTGATAAGCCGACAATATGTGGTTAAGAGGACAGCGCTGAATGGCAGACTGGAAAGCTAAAGGAGTCACATGGGATTCAAAGATCTCACAATGACATTCTTTTCACTAAGAGGATTTTCCCAGTAAGAACAAGCTTTTGTAAAGCTTAAAAAAAGGGGGTGGCGAAGAGGGACTTTCTTCAGATAGTGGCACTGAAGATAGCACTGAGAGCTATCAGAGGTTTAAAGGGAAAGCACTGTACATGGGACTAGGTAGAGTATTCCTGAGCAGCTTTATGTTTTTTAAAGTCACATTTCAGAAGCTATATATCTGCTTTAGGGAAATCTGATAAAGCCATATAGCACAGCTGTGTTAAGCTGCTGGACATTTCATGGTGCAATGCAAGACAGATATGGACAGTATATTTTGGTCAGTGTCTCAAATAAGAATAACTGAATTATTATGCTGTCCTCTCTGACATCATCTAACTGGTTACATCAGGAGCTGGTCTGCTATGTTACACGACAGTACGTGTGAGATATGAACTCATTACCCAGCTGCACTGCTGTGAGCTTAATACACTATCTTTAATAAAAATATATCAACCACAAAAAAATAATTGCAGTCACAAAGGGGACACAGAAAAATACCAGCTGGAAGACCTATGCAGCACTGTGGTAGCCATGTGGTTCCAAGATACTATCAAGAGAAGGGGGTGAGATAATAATCTCTCTTATTGGACCAACTTCTGCTGGTGACAGTGTCATGCTTTCAAGCCAGAAGAGCTGTCATTTAAATGCTTGAACTCAAAATTTAGTCCAATGGAAAAGCCCTTCAACAGACCAACACATTCTCCTTAAACAAGAGACTGGGCACTTTCTAAATGAAGGTTCTTCACAGACAAACACTTCGATAGCAGATGTACATAATAGAAAACGATCACTGTATCTTGGGAAAGTCTGGGGGAAGTTACCTGTGCGACAGACCCAGAAAACACAGAGCCTCCTAGGAGCTTGCAAGAGGCAATGAGGGTTAAGTTGGTACAGGGAAATTTCTTGGTTCTTTCTCAGCCTGGAAGCAAGAAGGGCGGGGGGAAGTTGGGGGTTTAAACAACGAGGAGTCCGGTGGCACCTTAAAGACTAACAGATTTATTTGGGTCATGTGTCAGTATATTTATGCTTGCATCTGTAATTTGTCCATCATGCATCTGAAGAAGTGGTTTTTTACCCACGAAAGCTTATGCCCAAATAAATCTGTTAGTCTTTAAGGTGTCACCGAACTCCTCGTTTTTGTGAATACAGACTAACACGGCTACCCCTCTGATACTTGGGGGATTAAGAGCATTTTCAGAGAGACAAATAAAGTTGGTTTTCCCCATGCTGGCGTTTCCCAGCAGCCTAATCTCCTTCCTCATTACAGATGATTCAGGATTTCACCACAGCAAAACTGGCTCTGACCACATCAACCAAGCAGACTTCCTCCAAGGCCTAGTCACAGGGAAACAACTGCAACCAACACTACCCTCCCTCAGAATGACAGGTCTCATCAAAAACTACCCACCAAAGAAAGGAGTGGAGGAGGTTCTTTTCACAATGGTGGGCCAGTGAGCCCGAGCACAGACAAGAAGCATTGCACCATTTAGCATGGCACCTTGAGCACACCAGAAGGTGGAAGGCAGCAGTGTAGAAGGGAATTAGCTCTCCTTAGTTCAGCACAACTACTGAAAATTCACACAGGGAGGAAGTGCTTCTCACCTCATGGAACCAGAATGATGCTGAAATTTAAAGAAGACATTGACATGGATACTGATCCCTGCCACAAGTCAAGTCAGAAGAGGCTTGTGACTTAATCTGAAACCTCAGCCTGAAAAACAATAATTCATTGTTCCTATACCATGAGATAGACTCCCTACCATGTGAACCATCTACTGATCATACGAGGTGCAGCCTTCTGTTTACCTCTGGCTATGTCTACACTGAGGAGGCTACAGCTAAGGCACTGTAGCTATGTCGCTGTAAATCTGTAGCGTAAACACTTCCTACAGCAATGGAAGGGGTTTTTCCATCACTTAAGGAACTCCACCTCCTTAAAGCCATGGTAGCTAGGCTGAGAGAAGCATTCTGCCATTGACCTAGCTGCATCTATACTGGAGGTTAGAAACTTAAATTTTATTTCCCTAATGAGTGCCTGTTCATTTCATGAGCTGCATAATGAAATGTTCAAATGGGTGATTAACTGAATTCTCCATGATGTCTAATGGCAAATCCTCCTTACAGATTTTTGGATCGTTAGCTCCCTTAGAAGGGTTGCAAGAAAAATGTCAATCAATGGCACTGTTTTACATAAGAAACCATTTCAAGCCTCATTAACCTACTTTCCCCAGCTGTCCCAATATTGTTCTAATATGCTGGCATGGCACTGAACTATATTCGTACTCTGGCTGGAGAACAGGTAGTGGGTAAGATTTCAAAAAGGGCTTAAGTGACCTACCAGCCTAACAGAACTTTGCCTAAGTCACTTAAGCACCTTTTGAAAATCTGACCTGGTTGTCCTAACCGTACTCGCAGGTTCCTACAGATTACATAATAAGCCGGGGGTGGGTGGGTGAGATTCAGAGAGAGAAACTAATGAGATTTTAAAAGCTTGTGATAAGAAAACAACACTCACTGATCAAACCAAGAGTCTTTGCTCTATATCATTGCCTTTCACCTTCCCCAACTCCTTCAACACCATACATTTTACTCTCAGCTTTCAGTGGGATATACTGCAAGAGCATATCAATATTTCCATGGGATGCCTCAGGTGATTTGTCGTGGGACATGGAGGCATTACTTACATATATGATATTAGCACAAAGAGGTCTTAATCAGGATCAGGACCTCATCATACAAACATGTAGTAAAGAGACACTCCCTGTCCTAAAGTATATACTATCTTGGTCCATGAACAGATGCTACAGGTGGGAAAGGTGAAGATGGAGGATAGGAGAATTCAGGCACATTTTCATATAGAGTAGCTGTGTGCAGAATATAACCCTAACCAGCCCACTGCCTACAGAGCCACCCGTCCCTGACAAAAATGTAGCTTAAGTTCTGTAGTGACCTTCGTTAGTTACTATTTCGCGGCAGTTTGGAGGCTTACGTAAGGAGTTGGCGCTATCAGCCTAGGTCTTGATAAACAAGTAATCACAACTCTCTCTCTCAAATGCCCCCCACCGCAATCAATGTTCCTGTTGGCAATCTCTGGAAACAAGACACAGGCTGGATCAATAAGAATGATAAACTAGATCTCCATTCTTAGAGGAGGAACTTCCAGGGCAAAGCAGAGGTGTACAGCCTAGGCAACGTGAGGAAGCTTACACTGCAGCTGCTTCTGCTGTAAAGCAGCACTTCTCAAGCTATCTGATGCGGGGGGAACAGGCAATTTTCTTTTCCAATGTGCGCACAGACCGGCACCGGTCCGCGGACCACCACTTTGAGCAGCACTGCTGTGGAGACAGCACATCCGTTTCCACTGCTAGTAACCCAGCTTCTCCACCTGCATTGAATTGCTATTTTAGCTTCAAAGACAAAAGTAGCCCCACATTGATAATGAGCATCAGAAGAAGTGTGGGCAACTCAGGTTTCACACTACAAAAGAAAGGAACATTCATGGTGAAGGAGCCAGAAGTAATAAGACTCCCACAATATTCCGTTACTTATCTGAAAAGAAACAACGCCTCAGGAACCCTATACAGCATGCTGAAAGCTGGCAAGCACCATCTTCAGACCTTCTGTTACCATGTAAAGTATGTGGGGAGTAAGTTAAATGAAGTGTAAACCAGACTACAATTAGAAGTGGAACAAAACCATAATCTAATTTCTTAAAAAGTGAAACACTAAAACAAAATAAATTGGAATAATTAACAATTCCATTATCAAAAGCTAATGAAGCTTACAGATTATAAAAACCATGCCAGCTCACAGCATACGTGCTGCTACCAACTAATAAAGTGTTCCTTCAATTTCTAAAACATTTAAGTGTTTTCTCGCTCTCTTGGATCAGACTATAATTTAACTTAGTAATTTGAGAAACAAATTATTATATAGGAGAAAGGTTATTTAAGCTCAAGACAGCAATTCAGGTGAAGAAGATACCTCTTCAAACTAAGAATTGCACTTTGGGGTCTTCCTCTCAACAGCCAAAAAGAGAGGGGTTTCAGGGTGGTTTTCAATGGAATGGTGCTCTCTATTTTTTGGATTCTAGAGCCATATCAAGCGTGTATGAATTTACCAGGCAAAAAGCATTGGAAATTCAACTGCAAAACATTATTAAAGGAAAACTAGACTGCGAGGCTCTCAAGGGAGAGGCATTGAAACCCTACATGGAGAAGCCCAGAAAAAATGTTCCCTTATCATCGATATTGACATAGTCACTCACTGAGCTGAACATGAAATCGTACCAGACAAAAACTAAATTTAGGACAAAATCAGCCACTCAACATTTTCAGTGCAAGCCTCATGGCAGCACAAGCAACCATGGAACGTTCACAAAGATACTAACTCTTGGGGCCACCAACCTAATGCAGCAGCAGTAGAGTATTCAGAAGTGCTTCAGCTCTCACAGTCCTCTCAGTTTGTATGAACTAATGCAATCCAGCATGAGGAACCCATTGACCCTAGGGTTAAAACCAAGCTCCTGGGGCCTCCCAAAGCCTTTGGGTCTTATAACTGCCTGCCTTGCATCCAAGGAATCTGTCTCTGCAGTGTTATCTCCATGGCACAGTGAAGGCAAAATACTCTTCCAACTTATAAAACTCAGAATCAGCCATGGGTTTAAAAACCAAAGACTGATCCAGCAGGACTCGTTTTTAAGAGCACAGGTGACAAAGTCTTGGACTGCTCAATGCTAAGTGCTCTGCCATTGTGCTCACAAATCGCACAGCGCTCAGATAGTTGTCCTAGCTGCTCATACAGCTCCCAAAATATAAAGACTTAGCTACAGGCAGGACGGCTTTAAAGCAGCCACACTCCTCAGAATAAAATAACTCAAAGGCTTGGCACTTAAAAAAAATAATTTGAAAAATAACAAACGCATCATTTCCATTACTTATGTTTTAAGGCCTGAACACGACTCTGGTCAGACTTCATTATGGTACAAGAACAGGTACTAAGTGAGCCAAGGACTGGAAATGTGGTAACAGTGGCACAGAACAGAGAATAAGTAGTAATACAAAACCTGCTTTCTTCAAGTGAACAGAGAAGCAGGAGCAGGGAGCAGAGGAGACAGCCTGATGAACCTGCATATTGAAGAAGAGCCAGCTGCAAAATCGGGCGGGACAGAAGCCAGAAGGAACATGGAAAGGGGAGCACAGTGTGCCAGGATAAGTAATAAGGAAGAGCAGTACCTGCATATAGACAGAGGAAAGTGGGAGACACTTAATAGTCAAATAAGCCAGGAGAGGAACAGCTCCTCCTAGTGAAAACTCAGACTGATTTTGAAATCCACGAAGTCAAACTATCTACATAGTGCTAAAGGAACAGACAATAGTGAAATAAAAAGCGATGGAGCCATTTCAAGTATTCCCAACACACTTCAGAAGACCTTAACTGAGCAAGTCACTATGCAATCAAGCATTGAAAACTCTCTTCTTGGTATCTGTCATCCTGCCAGGAGATGGGCCTATGAACCCATCTCAGGGTCTGCAAATGAACTGCTAAAACATCTGATCCCATTGACTTTAATGGGACAAGGATGTGACCTTATGTGCATATTGTGGCTATGTAATGAAGATGAAATGGAAATATTTAGCAGAAAGTTAAATTGCATCCCAAACGTTTTCCTTTTTAAAGAGCAGTCCTTGAGACTGCCGGCTTTGGCTAACTCTTGCTTTTTCCTTTTCAAGCTTCCAAAAACCACCGTCGTCATTACCAAGTATACAGCCAGAAAAATTTAAATTGCTCTTTTTTGACCCATAATTTCCCAAAGTAGATCAGGGCTGAACGTCATCATTGGGTTTTTCATTCTTTCAAACTTATTGCAGTGCAATGAGCCATCAGGAATGTAGTAACTGAGGCAAAATGCTGCAATAAATTTCAGAAGCACATACCACCTCTACTTTTAAACAGTTGTGTTACTAAGAATGTTTGTGCTCCTACGGTGCTCAAAGGACATCTCAGAAGGCAAACAGACCAAAGATCTTATTGAGCGATTGTTTAATCATCAAAAACATAGCTGCCTAGAGAACAGAACCAATTCACTATTCCACACACAAGCATGGTCTCCTAATGCAGCTATGCTCTAATGCAGGGGTCCCCAACACAGTGTCCACGGGCACCAGGGCGCCCACCTTGGCGCTGGCAGCATTTCGGTGGTGACGCTTCTTCCAGATGCTGCTTCGCTGTGGCAGCATTTCGGCAGCGGAGTATTTGGCACCCGCCACAGTCTTCTGGGAATAGCAATATGCTATTCCCACAAGAAAGGTTGGGGACCACTAATGGCTCTGTCTTTAAAATGTCAGCTATCACTTTATACGCATGCATTAAAGACCAGTGGGCTCTCGCGAGTGGAGATAAGGTTTACAACAAATTAAAACCCTCTTCCATTGTCATTCAGGCACAAAACATTTAACAATATAGAGGAGGAACAACAAAAAAGGGCCATTCGCTTTAAAAACTAGTCCATATCAGATATATAGTGTAGGAGAAAGGCAGGCCAGAATATGAGAGTGAAGAAAATAACCCGCTATGATTGCAAAGAGATGAGCTCATGAACCAGCTAATAGCAAATGCTGAGTTAGTGCTAAAACCCTTTCCAGTAAAGGAAAGCAAAGAAATGGGAAGTCAGAGGATTACATGCAACCCTATGTCAGCAAATAACAGTGCAGGGCTGGGGACTTGAAAGGACATGCTGTGCTTTTCCCAACATTTATTGGAAAAGTTCCTGGGGAGGATTTTAAAATAGCAAATGTTAATTCACTTCCAGTTGAAGAAATCACACATCTTCATTACTAGACTTTTGCTTTCTAATGACAATTACAGTGACGTTCATCAAAACACGTGTACTGGCTATGTAGAAATGGGATGTCTACTTGGACGGCTGCACAGGTGCATATTTGTGCTAAGTATAGAATTCTCATATTATGGTCATAATTACCCTACGTCAGTGTGCATGATGGGCCCTATCCTACTCCCAAACAGAAGTGCTATTGGTGTAACTTCACCCATAGCAGGGTGTGACACTACACCCCATATTCTTCACAGTGATATTATGATGACATGATTATAGCACAATTATGATGCATTGTGTATAAGACAGGTCATGTGAGATGTTATTGGAAAAGTTATGATTTGCTGAATAGGATTATCCTATTTGTATGCATGTATCATTTTTATATCTGAAGTTATGAATATTGACTATGTATCTGTATTTCAAATGTAGTTACACCTGGATGCGCACTAGGCAAGATGCTTTAAGTCTAGATAGCTGGTTGGGAAGAGCCTATTCAGGGCAATGAGCCATTGGGAAAAACAATAGGCCTCAGGAGAAGCTTATCCCCCACCTGGTGAGCCTCCCTGAGAATGCTCCAAACAGCCTGTAAGTAATAGCTGCTATGACTCCACAAGGTCATGTGACCAGGCCACATGACTCTGGACTCCATTTTGGGATGTCTGTATTTTTCCACAAACTGGTCTGGGAACCAAGTTTTGGAACAAAGTTCCCGCTATATGCTAAAGCTATACAAGGCAGGGAGTGACATCATCTCTTGTTCTTCACTCCCCACACAAGAAAACTCCTGGAAACACTTAAAGGAACAAAAGACTAAACTGGGGGAAGTGCTGGACCCAGGCTAACGGGATTTCTAGCCTGTGTATTAAAAACCTAGGGATTCCAAGCTGTAATTGGGATTGCAAGTGCAGCTTGGGCTTTGAGAATCTGCTTGTACCATCACTCAGGGTGAGAAACTACTTATTCATATCCAATCTATCTAGTATGTCAAGCTTAGTTTGCATTTTTGTCTATTTGCTGGGTAATCTGCTTTGATCTGTTTGCTATCCCTTATAATCACTTAAAATCTATATCTTTTGTAGTTGTTAAAACTTGTTTCATGTTTTAATTTAAATCCAGTGTGCCTTTAAGTGAAGTGTCTGGGGGAAAATCTCAGCTTGGTTTAACATAGGCTTGTTACATTTCCTCTCCACATTGAGGGGGAGGCGAACTGGATAATCAATTCATACTGGTTGAGGTTTGGACCAGGGCAGGACAGTACACCTATAGGGTCCTAGGCCTGGAAGCTGGTGGTTATTTTGGCTGTAGCCTCTCTATTGTTGGTTTATGCAGTGGCTGGTCAGAGAGACTGCATGTAATTGAGGCTGGGTGTGTCCTTACCTGTGTGAATGCTGGTGGAAGTGCAGGACCAGGAGCAGGTCTGCAACATGTCACAGCAGCACAGTGTGAGAGGGAGCCCAGGTCAGTGGGTCAGAGGGCTCAGTGGTACCCCAGTTCCAGGTGGCTCCCTGGGGGGAACCCATCACAAGGTGCACACATAAACACTTAGCCAGAGTCCCTACCCAAAGAGTTAACAATCTCAAAGGGCAAAGACAAAGTGGTACGACGTTACCAGTGCACATTTAGTTATCATTATTCTATTTCAATTATTGCAATATCTGCTACTATGATTGGTAGGCTTATTCTCATTTCAGTTGAGCTGGTTAGACAGAGCACTGGAGGCCTCACAGGACTTGACCAAGGGAAGGTCATGCCTGACTAATCTAATCGCCTTTTATGATGAGATTACTGGTTCTGTGGATGAAGGGAAAGCAGTGGATGTATTGTTTCTTGACTTTAGCAAAGCTTTTGACACGGTCTCCCATAGTATTCTTGTCAGCAAGTTAAGGAAGTATGGGCTGGATGAATGCACTATAAGGTGGGTAGAAAGCTGGCTAGATTGTCGGGCTCAACGGGTAGTGATCAATGGCTCCATGTCTAGTTGGCAGCCGGTATCAAGTGGAGTGCCCCAAGGGTCGGTCCTGGGGCCGGTTTTATTCAATATCTTCATAAATGATCTGGAGGATGGTGTGGATTGCACTCTCAGCAAATTTGCGGATGATACTAAACTGGGAGGAGTGGTAGATACGCTGGAGGGGAGGGATAGGATACAGAAGGACCTAGACCAATTGGAAGATTGGGCCAAAAGGAGTCTGATGAGGTTCAATAAGGATAAGTGCAGGGTCCTGCACTTAGGACGGAAGAACCCAATGCACAGCTACAGACTAGGGACCGAATGGCTAGGCAGCAGTTCTGCGGAAAAGGACCTAGGGGTGACAGTGGACGAGAAGCTGGATATGAGTCAGCAGTGTGCCCTTGTTGCCAAGAAGGCCAATGGCATTTTGGGATGTATAAGTAGGGGCATAGCGAGCAGATCGAGGGACGTGATCGTTCCCCTCTATTCGACATTGGTGAGGCCTCATCTGGAGTACTGTGTCCAGTTTTGGGCCCCACACTTCAAGAAGGATGTGGATAAATTGGAGAGAGTCCAGCGAAGGGCAACAAAAATGATTAGGGGTCTGGAACACATGACTTATGAGGAGAGGCTGAGGGAGCTGGGATTGTTTAGCCTGCAGAAGAGAAGAATGAGGGGGGATTTGATAGCTGCTTTCAACTACCTGAAAGGGGGTTCCAAAGAGGATGGCTCTAGACTGTTCTCAATGGTAGCAGATGACAGAACGAGGAGTAATGGTCTCAAGTTGCAGTGGGGGAGGTTTAGATTGGATATTAGGAAAAACTTTTTCACTAAGAGGGTGGTGAAACACTGGAATGCGTTACCTAGGGAGGTGGTAGAATCTCCTTCCTTAGAGGTTTTTAAGGTCAGGCTTGACAAAGCCCTGGCTGGGATGATTTAACTGGGAATTGGTCCTGCTTTGAGCAGGGGGTTGGACTAGATGACCTTCTGGGGTCCCTTCCAACCCTGATATTCTATGATTCTATGACTAGATACCCAAGAGGGCAACTGAATTCTGAGCAACATTCAATTGTGTTAAATTGACATTTATGTTAAAGAGTGTGAGAAAAATCTTAGAATAACTAACTATTGGTTATCATGAAGTATACAGTACCGAACAAAGAGGAACTGTCTCCCAATTTAGATATTTGAAGAGGAAGATTAAAATAATTTAGAGAGATTTTCCAGCCACAGAGACCTGCATCCTCCATTTAGAGTTCCAATATGCAGTTATTAGTTGGTGGTTTAAAAAACAAACCAAACAAACCAAACCAAAACAAACAAAAAACAACTTCCCAGTAAGACACTGGAAGTTGGTGGAAAAACCACTTGAAAAAAAAATCAGCAAAAAGAACGAGGAGGACTTGTGGCACCTTAGAGACTAACACATTTATTTGGGCATAAGCTTTTGTGGCTAAAATCCACTTCATCAGATACATGCAATGGAAAATAAATAGGAAGATATATACCCAGAGAACATGAAAAAATGCCCCTCTGTCATGTACTTTGGCCAAACCAGACAGACTCGACGCAAAAGAATAAATGGACACAAATCAGACGTCAAGAATTAGAACATTCATAAAACAGTCTGAGAACACTTCAACCTCCCTGGTCTCTCAATTACAGATCTAAAAGTCGCAATTCTTCTACAAAAAACAACTTCAAAAACAGACTCCAAAGAGTAACTGCATAACTGGAATTTATTTGCAAACTGGACACCATTAAATTAGGCTTGAATAAAGACTGGGAGTGGATCGGTCATTACACAAAGTAAAAACTATTTCCCCATGCTAGTTTTCCCCCTACTGTTACTCACACCTTCCTGTCAACTGTCTGAAATGGGCCATCCTCATTATCAATACAAACATTTTTCTCCTAATAGCCCACCTTAATTGATTAGTCTCATTAGAGTTGGTACGGCAACACCTTTTTTTTCCCATGTTCGCGCGCGCGCGTGTGTGTGTGTGTGTATATCTTCCTACTGTATTTTCCACTGCATGCATCTGATGAAGTGGGTTTTAGCCCACGAAAGCTTATGCCCAAATAAATGTGTTAGTCTCTAAGATACCACAAATACCCCTCGTTCTTTTTGCTGACACAGACTAACACGGCTACCACTCTGAAACCTGAAAAAAATCTTTGCATTTGAGCCTGAGATTACAGAAAGGAGGAGTTAGCATTCTGACCCCTTAGGATAGACTGCCCTGTCTACCTTAAGTGACTGAAGCCCAAATAATAATTAATTTGACACCTGAAAAGTTAAACAGTCAGGATGGGATGATGTTACATACTCCCTGGGTCAGTGCCATTTCTACACTCTCAGTTTGCATAGCAGCAAGCTCAAAGAGGGGAAACTTGTAACCAGAACTATCAGAGCCCTCTCACAGTTTCTCCACTTGTTGGCCTCTCTACTTTCCAACTAATATCATGTTCAATTCTACATAGTCAAACCCAGAGATTTGTGGGGCCAGAAGATTATTTTTTTCAAACTCTCTCCAGCAAAGTTCCTGATTAGCAATTGTGCACCTTCCTCAACCATAGGATGGCCAACCACACAGGTGTTTGGAATTTAACAAGACTGATAGATTTAAATCAACGTAATTTAAATCACCAGTGTTAATCATGATTGAAATAAACAAGCAGAAAATCTTGATTTAAATCATTCATATTTGCAGTCATACTTTTAGTTATTTTCCTAAAGAAAGGTTGAGATAATTAAAACACTGATTTGCAACTAAATACAGCCTTGCCACTACATTTGGTAGTTTTTGCTCACCAGCAGGCTACACTATATCGATGCACCTTAGAGCAAGAAACAAAAGGGCCTGGATACACGGGAGTCTTTACCTCTAGGGTAGACTCAAGGCAATTAACACATTTCTGAATGTCTGGAAACTGTCCAAACTAGCCTTTGTTCCACGATACAAATGTCTGAAGCTCACGTATCATGGATCAGCGGAGGTAAACCACAAACATTTGTATCCAGGATCTAACGTCTGGGGAGCATCCAGCCTAGCCTGCTACAAGCATGTTAATCACCATGAATTAACTAGCAATAAGCTCTAGGTAAAAAAATAAATAAAAGCCCTAAAAGACAATTAATACAAACATCCTGTTTATCGATTTAGATTGTGTTAATATTCATACATGCTTGCTTGAAACAAATACTGTCCAATATGCAACAAAGAAAATAAATCCATGCTGGCACTTCAAGTCCAGACAAAGGAAGCAAAGAGAGAGGCTTAGACACCTGACCAAAAAAGCACCGGATCACACACTGCCTACATATTACTCATTCAAATAGGGAGACTACAGCCATCAAGTTTTTCACTAAGCAAAGCACAGCTAGCAGTGATCAGCCCACGCAAGCTGGTTGCTTAATGGAAAGATGCTGAACAGAAAGTGTTTTGTTTGATTTCTTGTGTAACGTGACCTTTCCAGCTGAGGCAACTAAAGATCATAGTGGGACTTGAAGAGGAAGCCCATGCGAAAACAGGTTCGAAAGTATAACTATTTAGTTAGTAGCATTCATTACAGATACTCCTCTACAGTCCATCTAACCAAGCACCAAGCTACCAGTACGCAAGCGCTCCACTATAATTAAAGACAAAAAACAAACACTTGCTCAAATTGAGAAGGATGGCGGAGGATGTTGCACTTCTCAGCTAATTCACTACAGAGAATATTTTTGCAAAAAGCACTTGAAGATTTAAAAACCAAACAAGTCTGTATAATTAAATCCCACATGGAGTATTTATTTCCATATGCGGATCACAGCATTTTCTGCCTATCTACACAGGAAAATGATAAGAGCATTCTAAAAAGTATTATTCATATAGTATTACCTATTTATGACATCCCTGAAGAGAGAGAGTTGGACGATATGCCAACATGGGTATATTGGTACCGCCCTCTCAGAGTACAGAAGGGTTGATCATCAAAAAAGCAGTTCAAAGCCACAGGAACACTCGTTTAATTTCCTGATCAATGAGCAAATGCAAGTATTATCCCCATCATTCATCGTCAGGAGAGCTGAAAGTAACTTTCTTTTTAAGTTTAGGACTCACAAGTGGATGCTACTGTATTAAACTGCAGCTGCTTTACAGTGTGATGCTTTTACATTGATCTTTCTGATAGCAAGTGGAGGTACTTACACGGCTAGAGGTGTCTTCTCCTCATAGCCACACCTAGTTGCCAGTAACAATTAGTAAGGAAGCTATAATGCCTAAATTCTTTGTGCCAGATTTAAAGTTAATAATATCACAAATTCAGACATAATGGAGGTATTCTTAAAAGCACTCAGTAGTGGCCTATTTCCACTGAAATTCATGGTAAAACTCCTATGACTTCAATGGGAGCAGAGTTAGACTAATACCCAGTGCTTTTGAATATGCCACTTTAAATGCTTTGCCAGAATTAAGTACTTTATGGGACAGATTTTAACAGTTACGCATATGATCACTTGCAAAAATAACTGGGGCAACCTTGTGCTCAACTGGAATGCACAACAGCTGTGCACACTAAGGAATCTGCAGGTGCAAATGGCTAATGAGATGCCTAAGAGAATATTAAAGATGCATTTTGTAATTAATATTTCAAAAATCACATTATACGCATGCATTCTATGTAAATTCAGTGCAGCAAGGAGCTCCCAACACCGGAGGAACAAGTAACTCAGTGTGAATAGGCTACATTTAATAAATTAATGAGTTACTGTTTATCCTTCTAGGTTACTGTTTAGCCTTCTAAATTAAGACACTAGTAAATCTAGAAAAAAAATTATTCTTGTTTACCCAAGTGTTACCTCGCTGAAAATTATCACCACCTGACACAGTCTGATCAACCCTGCAATTTTCATCCATGTCTAGTCAAACTTCAGTTTGTGAATGTGGTTCTGTAACAGAGGTTGCCTGCAATAGCAGGAGACTAGACTCAATGACCCAGAAGGTCCCTTCTAGTCCTATGATGCCTCTCAGGTGACAGTGAACAACTTGTCATTTTTGGAGAAGCAGCAGTGTTAATACTGATCATTCAAATTATAGATGTGATGCTAACACTACCGTCCTTCTTTCAAAGGCCAGCACCAAGAAGTGATAAACTGTCAGAAACAGCATCAGAGTAACAGCTGATCTCAAAAGAATATTTTGGCTTTAGACTGACTGCAAGTGCATCTTCAAACAAACCATTTTCTTGTCACCTGTAGTGAGGAAAGCTGAAAGTCAAAGCTACTCTCTGTTGTATTAATTTAGATGGAATACAGGGGCCCAAAGACGTCAACATAACCCAGTCACTGTCCAACATTAAACAGTGTTAAACAAGATCCAGGGTTTGTTATAGGGAGACTTCAGCCTGCTTAGTCCCATGGCAAACACATCATTAAACATCCTTTTAACCTTTTATTAAAGATAAAGAAAAGAAGGAAAAACCAGTTAAAACAAACATTTGGAAGTGTTAAAAAAGGCTTTCATTTTAACACTCCCTTGTTTCCTTTTCCTTTAGCTGGGGAATTTTTAGAAGAAAAAACCCCCTTGTTTGACAGTCTCTTAGATTGTACGAAAAGTGGTAATAACTGTCCTTTGGGGGAAAGCAAAAAGAAATGAGTTCTGATGGGCTAGAGCTTGTTATTGTTGCTGTTTAAGTCCAACCCCATTTCATCCAAGGTGATGTTTGGGATTTAGCTGGAGCTGGCAGAAGTGGCAATGTCATCTGGGTCCCACTTTCAGGCCAGGCCAGGCCAGGCCATCACTCAGGATCGGGATAACAAAGGCCAGGGTCCCGATGAAGTCGCTCACTCCACTAGCCTTTGTCTGTTCTTCTGCTTTTTCCCCTAAAGAAATATTTCTTTAAGGACCCCAGAAAAGGAGTGATGGGTGGACTAGCCCATTCTCTTAACTATTTTGTCCACCAGCTGGCCTAGTATCCAACACACCAATTTTGGTTTGTTAATTTCCAATTCCACATCTTCTGTTTTCCCCAAGCATGATTTTAAAGTAGTCCTTGAACCATATCAGGAGGCCCTTTTGTTTAGACTAATTCAGTCTCTCTCCTTTTCGTACCTTTTCCCTTCATCGTTTGTTATAGGTAATCGTGACATCTAATGAACTTCCACATTTCTACAGGTGAAATTACAATTAGAGTAAACCTATAGGCCTAATTACCACAACACCTCCAAAGCTAAAAGCCCTTAGTTTGTATTTCACTTGCAGGTATTTTGTATTCTAGGGTTTGTTACAAGGGAAGTTTACCAGCATAACTATACTGGCCTAATCATGCCTCTAAATTTCCCTGTGTAGACAAGCCCCTAGGAACATCAGCTCTTTCCATTGTATCAGCAACTCACCTTATTCACAACAGCAGTCAGAACAGGCGGCTCTAACTAATGATCTGACTGTGTGAGAATACAATGTGATTATTTAGGAAAATCAGAACGGTCAGAAGTAGGAGTCCTCCTTTCCACCTCAAATTCCATATGGCAAACCTGTCACATATGAACTAGAAGTGCTCTTGCTCCAGAACACCGAGTCCACAAATATTCCTTTCTCTAAAGATCAACTAAGAGGGTATATGCCCTAGTACAACAGTGTTATAACCTGTCACCACTGTAGATCTGGGGCCTAGTTACCGAGTTAGTTCAGAGGTGTCAGTTTAATCTTAGAGAGAGGTGTTAGTATCACGGAATCACCACACAGGGAAGTCTGAACAGGAGGTCACAAGGACTGGTCATAGCACAGTGCGCACAGCAGATGAAGACAGATTCGCTGGCAGAGCTGTGGGGGAAGCCAAGGACTGGAGCACCAGATCATGCTGCAGGGTCAAGCCTGAGGTGCACTAAGCTATGTGGGGAGTCATAGCTGATGTCTTCCTGAATATCATTCAGTTAAATGGTGCAGAACAAGCAGACAGATCCTTTATCTGCAGCTTAATAAAGGCTACATCCAAATCCCAGTGTTAAATTAGGTTACCCAGCAGTGCCATTTGCTTCAACCACTGATGCGCTCAGCCAGATCTCCCTGAGAGAGCAGATATTTCTAATCAACTCCAAGACCTGAGCGTTTTCTATATTTGAGACGTGCACATTATGTTTGATAGGATTTCTTTCTGCTTTCCATTCCACTAGGTCTCCTAGACTGATGGGAACAACAATATACGCCCTGGAGAGATAGAGGGAAGCCAGTTTGGAATAGATAACTCCCAGTGGAGTGAGGGAAAGATACAAGGGCTTCACTGAGCCTTCCGCTGGATTCCAACAGCACATAATACCAAATGGAAACTTAAGGAAATCAGAGACAAAGAAAAAAATGACATTAATAGTGGGAGCAAGCTTGGAAGAGCTGGAGAGCTACAACATAGCTCTGGTACATCAGTTTGATGATGCCATGCGATATACGCACACAGTGCATTACTATGGAGACTCAGTAACAAACAATAACTATTCTTCGATGTCCCGTAACACTGACTCAGAGCTTACACTATCGACCCATTCCTGCCAGAGAGATGGAGCGCATCTGGCACATGTGAAGCAGGACCCATGTGATTAGCACTCTGGTCAGTTCAGATCCATGGACTCCAGAAGAGATACATTACTAGCTATAAGAAAAGGAGGACTTGAGCATATGCTCAAATAAATTGGTTGGTCTCTAAGGTGCCACAAGTCCTCCTTTTCTTTTTGCGAATACAGACTAACATGGCTACTACTCTGAAACCTGTCATTACTAGCTATATCGTACCATATTACCCATTGCTCAGTCCTAATGACATAGCAAATGTCACCATTTATGCCCCAACACCACAAATATGAGGGTGATGCAGCAGTCCCATTGCATTCCACACTGACAACCAACAGTGATCAAGTCATTGCACAAGCAAAAGCAACAGCCTCTCCTGTTTCCGGAATTTAAGTGGGCAGTTGGGCCTGCAGGAGTGAGCTTTCACAACAGCACAGGAGGTAGAAAAACCCCTGGGGTTTGTCCACATATCCCACCACACAGAAAAGTTTAGGTTCAACCTCTTACGTTCTTTTTCCACAGAGTTCTTCAGACATTCATAAAACAAATCTACTAGCGAAGTTTCTTCTCTTATTTGCTCTACAGTCTTAAACAAAGCCCAAATAAACAAGCAAGACATAGTCCAGGGGTAGGCAACCTATGGCACGCTGCCAAAGGCGGCACACGAGCTGATTGTCAGTGGCACTCACACTGCCAGAGTCCTGGCCACCGGACCGGGGGGCTCGGCATTTTAATTTAATTTTAAATGAAGCTGCTTAAACATTTTAAAAACCTTATTTACTTTACATACAACAACAGTTTAGTTATATAGTATAGACTTAGAGAAAGAGACCTTCTAAAAACGTTAAAATGTATCACTGGCCCGCGAAACCTTAAATTAGAGTGAATCAATGAAGACTCGGCACACCGCTTCTGAAAGGTTGCCGACCCTGACAGAGTCATTCAAATGGCAATGCACATATTACTCACATCTGGAGCCACTTTGCATTGGCATATGCACATTAATCAATGCTGGAGACAAAGAGCTGAACTTCAGGCTTTTGTTGGTGACCTTACATAACAAATGCTGGCTTTGTGGTGTGCAGCTGTAATGCAACTCCTTGTCTTTGAGTGGTCAGTCTGATGGCTCAGGTGCACACATTTCTCAAGTGAGCTGTCACCATAAATCGGCCTGTGTCTATGAGGCCGCTAATAGAGTAACCTATCCACAGGTAATGGTGGTGAAATTTGCAACAAGAGAAAAGGTCCCACAAAGGGGGTATTTGCTCTTCAGTTTGACAGTCTAAGAAGGTAGATAGGAGGGCACCTTTTACTGAACCAACGTAACCTCTCTTTTGACAGGATTAAAGGCTAAAATGGAGGCGTCTCCTCTCTAACAGGAACTGATTAGCTGGCCTTCTGTAGTCTTCTTTCCAGCAGTTCATATCCATACAGAGAAATATTTTTAATCTCATGAGAAGAATAAAATTGCCAAAAGGAAAATTCTCCATTGCACATATGAAAATGACGGAACAGATCAGCCCAGGCCATTTTATAGCAAACCGGTGGCTCAAAAATAAATATTGCCAACACCTGAAAGATGGGAATTTGAGGACCAAAGTGTTTGTGCATGAAGAAATTGCATTTGCTCAACAATGAAGTTCTCACCTTCTCCACATCCTCTCCAAGACCAACACCACCTCTTGTACTTTGCAGAACATGAAGAAAATGCTGAGGGCATTTTGAGAAAAGTCAGTCGTGCCAATTCCTCTAGGTTGTTGGGACTTTCATACTCTACTTGTCAGAGTTCTGTACTCTGCTGTGACCATTCTTGGCCCGCAGAGGGACCAATCAATTTTATCCAAATGACAAAAGCATAACATTCAGACCTACAGTTCAATATGCTAGCTAAACACTGAAAGGAGATTGCTTTCAGGTGCCTGAGAGCAGCCGTCTATCAGCAGCTCTGGATCTCTGCATCTCAGGTAGAGCGGTTGGTGTCTCAGAAAGTAAATACAACCAGAATACTTGCTCTTTATTTTCAAGTTTAATATTAAAACTGTATTGCCTTTGCAGTCTTTCCTTTGCAAAACAAAACTAAAATACAAGCAAGTCTACACACAATATTCCTGTCTGCCATTCCATTTGTGCTGGGAGCTCAGAAATCACAAGCTAAACAGGATCATACTTGGTCAGTATTTAGAAGTGAGATCTTGAAGGAAAAAACCTGTGTTGTGAGAAGTACATTTGGTGGCACTCTTTCCTCTGAGTACTGAATATAATGCTCTCGATTTGTGCTAAAGAGTTCTGTGCTGCTAGACATGGCATCTTCTGATTAAGATACCCCTTGTCGTCCGTCCCCCCCCACTGCCCCTTGCAGTCATTAGAGAACCCACAGCACTTTTTGTATGAGCCCTTGGGAGATCTCAATATTACTTTTCCTCCCAAAATTCCCCTTCTGGTTTTAATTAGAGGCAGGATTCTTCTTCACTTCTTGTCTTAAACTACTTAATATGGCTGTGTGCTGTTAACTACCAAGTTCCACCCCAGGACAGTGCTGGATGCATTTCTGTGTTGGTCAGAGTGGATGTAACAATTCCTGGAGGGGCTTTATGAGACATCTGAATAAAAAAAGCATGCGGACTGTATTATGTCCTGTTCCTTATCCCAACCCAAGTTGGGAGAGACTCCCTATAGCACTGTCATTTCTAGGCACAATGGAATGCATCAAAAGCGCCATGGCAGGCTCCGTAGAAATCCTTTGGTTTATGCATAACTATTTAAACATTAAATGTCAAAATTCAAAACCAAATCCTTCTAAGAGTTTATTAGCAACGCAGTTCAGTCAGCATCAACAGTGAAGGGATTTCAGAAACAGGATTGACAGTCGGATGGCTATGAACTAATTTAGTCCTTTGTCTTCCTCCTACTCTATACGCCTATTCACTTTTGCAGAAACTCCAGAATTTGGGATGGCGTCCTTTGGCTGTTAAGCTATTGGGGGATGATGCAGCAGCACTGAATGCTGCCTGCCACACAGGAATATTACTGTATCAGGAATCACTGTCAGGTAGATCACAGGTAGGTCGGGGGGAGGGGAGAGAGAGAGAGAGACAGAGAGCGCAAGCGAGCACGGGCAGAAGCAACATTGGTTAAAATAATTCTGATCACCATTTGTGAGATGCACTGTTGCAGGGATGGGGAATTCTACTTCCCTTCTCCCACAATGGAAGTTATTTTATATGCATCTGAAGTCTGGAGTAAGACAGCTACCAACCTAAGGGGCTGATCCTACAAACCCTTGCTCACATCACCAATCCTTCCTCCTGAAGTCAAGAGTGACTACTAACCTCACTACAGGTTAAGATTCTTTGTATCTGATGTGTGGCAGGCCACTTGAATCCACTTGATTATTATGAGGACTGATGGCAATCCACTGAAGTGATGAAATGCATGTGAAAAGCTGGAAGACTTCAATCCAGATGTATAAGTGAAAAACTGCAACTTGTGAAGTCCAGTGTTGTAAACTCTTGCGATCTTATCGTGTCACGATGATTTGGTATTTTTCTTAAGGCCCCAGCTCTTCAAGTCTTGTTATTTTGTGAGAATCTCCACTTTAAAAAAAAAAGTTAATTTCTGGCCTTGTGGTTGCAGAGAAAAGTTTGAAAATGTCCCAGTTGCACCCTCAAGGTTTAACAAACAGAAAGCAAATAAAAAGAACCCAATGTTTATTTAAAAAAAAACAAAACATGATTTTTCAACACTTTGGTGGAGATAGCAATACTGGAAACCATTGATATCCTAGATGTCCAATTTCTACATACTTGTCTAGATGGGGAAATTCAGCAGCATAATTAGATCTGTATAATTATATTACTATAGCTGCACTGGTACAACTCCCGAGGTGAACAATTTTATTCCCACACAGCCTTATACTAGCATAACTACTGCAGTATAATTATACTGGTAAGTTTCCCCAAGCCCCAAGAATGTGCATGTTTGTGAAAATGGAACTGAAGCTACTGAATTCCAAAGTTGAGTTTTGAAACTTTTGGCAGCAGGCAGCTTCTTAATGAAAACAGTAGACTGTCTGCAAAGAGAAACATAACATTCCACGTTCTGGCAGCAGTGGAGCATGAGAAAGGATGGCAGTTGAGCACAGAAACTATGACATCTTCATCGTGATGTAGCACTTCCAGAACACCAGTCACTGTGCTGAGTTCATCTAGCCAATTACCAGAAAATTTGCACTTTGCTGTACAGCAAGAGGTGAAAGTTTCTCTGAATAAAATTGCTCCTGCAGAATGAGAGCGAGGAGTTCCACTGTCTGGGGCGGGGAGAACCCCTGCCAAATGCAAAATGCTTCTCTGTTCTGGAGGCTGGGGAATGACAGTAACATCCTGAAGGCTTGGGCACTCAACTGACTGGTTGAAGATTTTTGGAAGAAAGAAATTAGAAGTCAAGAATGTCCTACAAACAATAAGCCCTCTCTCCCCCAAACTGTGCCTTCATTTCAGTGGAGCTATTGTAGTCTGTATTCAATATGACCCTATTCTCCTATGCTCACCACAATCACCCCACACCGTCAGTCACAGCACTGCATTTCTACACAGTCCATTTCCCCCAGCCATTTAATTTCTTTAAAAGAAAAATAAACATATATGGAGAGTTTAAAGTTACCTCCAGCGGCTGCTCAAAAATGCTAATGTAACACACCTATCATCACACATTTTGTTCACTGGGATCAGAATTATGACTGCTAAATTCCCCACAAGAGGCAAGGGAGGTATTGCAAGAGACACACTGAAGAGGAATAAACGAGCCATTTAATCATACTGCAAATAATACTCACTCACTTTTATAAAGCTGATAAGAGGTGATACAAGTGCTAAGTGTCATTTCAGTCTACAACAAGGACATAACTAAAGGGCAATTTTCAGCTGTAAACCAAGAAGCAGGTCTACCTGCAGAGCAGGGGAGACAGCCTAAGCAGTTTGCCCAGGAGCATGACAATCAACCTCAGCTTTGTTGACTTGATGCATAGGGAATGCCTACATTGCACAGTATTAGCATGATTAAACACAACTGGTCAAAGGAGTTAGCAGACATGATACTGATTAGGACTTAGCTGTCAGTACAGACCAGGTCAAATCATGCCAGCTAAGCACAGTTTGACCCAGAACTGAAAACATTTGGAGGCTCAAGTGACAGAATCCAGCCCTGCCACTGCCTCAGAAAGTTTTGGAAGTGTGTATAAGATTTCTTATACAGTAGAACCTCAGAGTTACACCTCGGGAATGGAGGTTGTTTGTAACTCAGAAATGTTCCTAACTCTGAACAAAACATTATGGCTGTTCTTTCAAAGAAGTTTACAGCTGAACATCGACTAAATACAGCTTTGAAACTTCATTATGCAGAAGAAAAATGTTGCTTTCCCTTTTTTTGTTTTAGTAGTTTACATTTACCACAGTACTGTACTGTATTCACTTCTCTTTGTCTCTGCTGCTGCCTGACTGTGTACTTCTGGTTCCAAATGAGGTGTGTGGTTGACGGGTCAGTTTCTCACTCTGAGGTTCTACTGTACCACATTCTTCGCTCAGGGTGGTGTATGAAGTCTCCTGCTCCCAACTGCTGCTACCGTTTCTTCTGTGGCATAGCAAAGGCTGCAATTTTCTGACACTAAAAGTCAATGCAAATACATGGCAAGATTTAGCAATCCAAATTCTAGATGTTCAAATCCGAAGGATTCAAATAAAAGGTGTATCTAGCATTTCACTGCACTTTTTGCTATAAATCATCCCATTCTGTTTTCAATTTAACAAATCTGCATTGTATGCAATCTACCCCATTACCCTTCTATTTAGTGCTCTCTGTTAGAGGGAAAGAAACAGTCAAGCTCAGAGGCTGGTCAAACTTTTGGGAGTATCCTCTAACAGTCTAATGGTTAAGAGTATGCATGTGCAAATGAGGACTCCTGACTCACTATAAGACTTCAGCTATCCCTTATAAAAAGATGTTAGTTAAGCTCCTGTGAAGTATCATCTGTGAATGCTTTTAAAGTGGGTCTACACTGCAGATAAAAACCTGCAGCAGGCCTGTGCTAGCTGACTTGAGACCATGGGGCTCAGGCTAAGGGGCTGCTTAATGGCGGTGTAGACTTCAGGCTCAGGCTGAAGCCAGGGCTCCAAGACCCTCACCCTTTGCAGGTCTCCCTTCGGCATAGACTGGCTACACAGGAGGCCGTACAGCTGTGCTGCTGCAAGGTCTGTCGTGTAGACAGCCATAGGCAAAGTCTACATTTGCAGAGTTTTTGCGCTGCCAGTTTCCAAAGGTGATAGTGGACTGGTGAAAGAAAAGTGCTGGTTTGCATACTCACTCGCTTCCACAGGCATCACAGTGTTTACATTTGTAGCATTTCCATGATGGAGGAGAGCAGCGATCTGAGGGCAGCTATCCCACAGTGCAGCTCTCTCCATTTTGACGATAGGTCTTGTGGGAAGGGGGGTGGAGGGATCGCAGAGCCTCATGGGTCCCTGACCAGCCTCCTCTCCCCAAACACTGATCAGCTCCAGGAGCTCAGCATTTGCTTGTCACCTGGCCAGATAAGTGAGCACTTGCCAAGAAAACAGGAAGGGGAGTTTCAAAGTTCCCGGGGCTTTTCACCGGGAGGGGTGGACGTCTGTTTACCTGGCGTCAGAGCAGCAGAGTTGCTGGCCAGAGTGATCACCAAGGCACTGTGGGATATCCTGTGGAGGCTAAAAACTCTGTAAGCAGGAAGAATGTGTCTTCACTTGCACATCACCACAAAAGCATCACCGGTAAGAGATGTACACCTCTCGTGAAGGTGATTTTCTTTTTGCAATGAAACTTCTGAGTTTCACTGCAAAAAGTCATTGGCAAGTGTAGACGCTCCCACAGTTTTTGTGCAGAAAAGGGACTTTTTCCACTTTAAATGGCAAGTGTAGACATGCCCTTAGGGAAAGTAACATTCAGAAATGGATAATACTGGTAAGAGTGAGTCAGTCTCTCTCTCTCACACACACACAGAACACTTCTAAGTTTATTGCCACAAGTTCTATTAAAATTAAAGTCAAGACGAATCATTGGCCTTGCCTACACACAGAAGTTTCACTAGGTTGATTCAGAAACTGGTTTTAGTTAATTTAGTTAAACTGGTGCAAACCCCTGTGTGGACAAACACAACCTGGTTCATATCAATTTATATTAACCAGCCTACATAAATCAATTTTAAAACCAATTTTAGTTAAATTGGTGTAACTTGCGGGCAGACAAGGCCTAAACCCACTCTTCATTCAAAAGCAGATTTAAGCATAGTGCCTCAGCCTAGTCCCAACTGGACATTTTTCCGTCACACAATTTGGCTTGCTGGCAGTCTGACTTGAGGCGCAGAGACGTGAAACAAATCAGAAATGAGGGGAGGTGACGAGGGAAATCACGCTGAGGAAGTTACCCAGCACTGGCCCACATTCCAGGGAGCATGGGCCAAGTGCTCTGATTACCCCCATATTTTCATGACACTGGCTATGAAGGTAATGGGACATGTCTGGAAAGGCCTAGTAAATCAGTGATACAACGCAGGTTGCTGAAGTCTTATCTGCTGTCTTTCCCACACATGTACAGAGGTGCACATCACACTGCACGTGGGAGTCGAGATGAAAAGCAGCTTGCATGTGTTCAGCTCTGCACCTCATCATCAGTGGAGAAAAGCTGAGCGTCTGAGGGGGAGAGAAAAGAGAAGGGGGAGAGGTGCAAGGACGTCATCAGGGTGCATAGATCCTGCGGGAGGCCAGGTTGCCTGGAAACAGAACAGGGAAGAAGAGGAGGAAAAGCCATTAGTTGGAAGAAAGCTGAAATGCTTTTTATAAAGCAAGTTCAACCTGTGCCTCAGCAGGGCCACTGTGGGGAGTCTAATCAGCCCGGCTCCAGATATTCAAGTGTGTGCAACTGCTGCGGAGACGGATTTTTTAAAAGTATATTTCAAACTGTACATTAATCACAGTGACCAGTTCTATCATCACGTGAAATGTGTTAGTGCACTAAACTGTGTGAGATGTAGATTTAGGTTTGCTCCGTTTCGCACCAGTTAATAGAAGGATCGGTATAAACTCATTTGTTATAACTCATGACATCACAGTCTAGAATAAAAAGTTACAGAGTCCTGTGACAACAGCTATCAGGTCATCATGTAGTCTACATCTAGACCTCCAAGTTTATAAAAGCCAGTCTAGAGATCTATTCTGCCCCATTTAAGCAATCAATATGAAGTGAATACATGGATTTTACTGTACTGATTTTTATTTATTTTTTTAAACACCCTGTGGAAGAGCAGACCAACAATAGTTCATCTACTCTGTCAGTTGGGCCTGTCTGTGCTAACGTTAGTGATACCTAGTGTAATATTCCACTTCATGAATGCTGAAATCTGGATGTATCTGAGAATGCTGGGAGAAGATGCTGTAAATCACAAGACACTGTCTCCATCCACTGGCTGGGAGGAAATCACACCCAAGCATTTGTACTGGTGTAGTTGATTGATGAGAGTTAGCCACTATCAGAATGAGAAAAGCACAGTCCGTTCCATCATTGGTGGGATTCCAGCTGAATAATATTATGGTTAATTCCATCAAACGAACAAACCAGCAGCCCTGTTCAACTCCTGTGTACGTCACTGACCTGGGCATCCCAATGAACAGGTAATGGTGGGAGTACACAAAGGAGCTCATCAATTTGTTCATTTATAAATGACAATCACCTCTTCACTTTAGGGCTTTTCTACAAGAAGGATATTTTTCAGTTTTACTGTTTCTACGGATAAGACTGCTAAGGTAAGTACATAGAGAGGAACATCTGAAAAAGGTCTCTAGAACAGGGGCTGTCTAATGAGTGCCTCACACTCCAACGAAAGATTATTATTATTCCTCACACCTGACTACCTATTTATGTGTGGTTTTTAAACTCTTGGAGAAGCACTTTAGATTTAAGACACTTTCTTTAGATGCACTTCTAAAATCTTAAGGGCATTTTACTGCAAAATTGTCAAACAGCCAATACTAATAAAACTAAAAACCAACTGTCTCTAACAAGGTCAGATCAGTGAAACAACTGTGATAAAATATCATATTAAAGTGATAGGGTATCCTGTAAAAGAAAGAGTGCATCCCATTAAACTGCAAACTGATTTACTGTTACCGTGACCAGAACCAATTGACAATGGGAGCAGGACTCAGGCCAAACATTTCAGCTAATGTGTCCAATTCATTCCGCCTGCCAGTGTCAAGACCAGCTTGTAAGATCACCTGTCTCTTAATGAACATGTTTCTTAGCTTACTAATGTTCTCGCTGCTGTCAGCAGAGCTGGAGGGAATGTCAGCCCAGCAAGACTATTACTCACTGACACTACATTAGAGCACAAGAACATCAGAGTTGCTTAGCAGCAGTTTTGGAAACGCAGTCACATGCAGGAAGAAAGTTGTCACAGCCGGCTGTGTACCAAGAATGTTGAACAGCAGCAGCCACCCGTCTCTCTGCTGAGTAACTGAACTATACAGAATAGCTTCCCTGCAGTGTGCATGAGGGAAGATGGAGGAAGAGCCATGCTCAATCTTTTTAAAGTATGCTTTGGGAACGACTAACCCCCCAATACCAGCACAGAGCTGTTGGGATACTGGGAATACAACAGATTTTTTAAAAAGGGATAATAATATAGCAAAGTCCGCTAAATATACTCTTCGCTCAAATTAAGACTCAAACAATGAATACTTTTTGATGACACGGAAAGAGCTTGAGGTCAACATTAATAAAGCTGTTTAGTAAACAATCAGATAATTATGAAGCTGGAGAGAGAAAGCTATTCTAGTCACGCTTCCTCTGATGGCCAACCCGATTGCTACTGGGTGCTTTACTGAGCAGCCTGCCCAAGGTCTTTGTACATGATCTGCAGAAGTTAAAGAAATGTTTTTTCAGGCCCTGTAAGATGTTCAAAGCTAAAGCAACAGCCTACACCAGATTTAGAACATGTCATACCTGAGACAGTGTTATGACCAAATGATCAATGTGAGATGTACATGTGAAATGAGTGCAGAATATTGAGCATGAATGGCTTTGAAAGGAGAAATTTGTCCTAAACCTGGAAGATCACAGCTCAGAATTTATTGACATGGTCATGCACTAGTAAAAATAATGACAAGTTTTTCAATACAATATTAGGGCATGACTGGGAAAAAAACCCATAGTTTAATAACCATGCGCTTTCATCACTGACAATTGTCAAAGTGTATGTGGGGATTTTTCCATCATCCAGTGATGAAGATCACAACTGGAAAGTATCTGCAATGACACTTCTAGACATTGAATAAACCTGGCAGAAAGGAGGAGGGGGAAGTGGTTTCTTTTCAGTCCAGTATTTTGACAACCAAATGGTGAGAAAAGAAAAAGCAGATGACAGCTTTAAAAAAAATAAAATAAACTCCATAGATTCCAAAGCCAGAAGGTACCATCATGATTATCTAGTTTGACCTCCTGTATACCACAGGCCATAGAACTGACCCAAAGTAATTCCTAGAGTAAATCTTTTAGAAAAACATCTAATCTTGATTTTTAAATGGCCAATAATGTAGACTCCACCACCACCCTTGGTAAATTGTTCCAATGGTTAATTACTCTCATTGTTAAAAAATTTAGGTCTTATTTCCAGTCTGAATTTGTCTAGCGTCAACTTCCAGCCATTGGATCATTTTCTATCTTGTCTCTCATAGACTGAAGAGCCCATTATCAAATATTTGTTCCCCTTGTACATACCTGTAGACTGATGAAGTCACTCCTTAACCTTCTCTTACCTAAGATAAACAGATGGAGTCAAGGAGCTCAATCCATGATAAGGCACAATTTCTAATCCTTCAATCATTCTCGTGGCTCCTCTCTGAACCCTCTGCAGTTCATCAACATCCTTCTTGAATTGTGGACACGAGAATCAGACACTGTATTCAGGTAACAATTGCACCAGTGCCAAATACAGAAATAAAATAACCTCTCTACCATCCTGCAGCAAAAAAACTTCAAGACCAGACTTCAAAGAGAAACTGCTGAGCTTCAAAAAGAACAGGACGATTTGTGGCACCTTACAGACTAACAAATTTATTAGCACATAAACTTTCGTGGGCTACAGCCCACTTCATCGGACGCATAGAATGGAACATATAGTATGAAGATATAGATATAGATATATATACACACACACACACACAGATAAGTTGGAAGTTGCCATTATCAACTGTGAGGGCTAATTAGTTAAGATGAGCTATTATAGGCAGGAGAAAAAAAAACTTTTGTAGTGATAATCAAGATGGCCCATTTAGACAGCTGACAAGAAGGTATGAGGATACATAACTTAGGGAAATAGATTCAATTTGTGTAATGACCCAGCCACTATGCTGAGCTTCAGTTCATTTGCAAATTTGACACCATCAGCTCAGGACTAAACACAGACTGTGACTGGCTCGCCAACTACAAAAGCAGTTTCTCCTCCCTTGGTGTTCACACCTGAACTGCTAGAAGAGGGCCTCATCCTCCCTGATTGAACCCACCTCGTTATCCCTAGCCTGATTCTTGCTTGCATATTTATACCTGCCTCTGGAAATTTCCACTACATGCATCTGACAAAGTGGGTCTTCACCCCACGAAAGCTTATGTTCCAATACGTCTGTTAGTCTAGAAGGTGTCGCAGGACTATTTGCCTCTCTACTAGAGATTCCCCTGTTTACGCATTCAAGGATTGCATTGGCCATTCTGACCACCACGTCACACTGGGAGCTCAAGTTCAGCTGATTTTCCAACAAGACCCCCAAATCTTTTCCAGGATAGGAGTTCCCCATCCTGTAAGCATGGGCTATATTCTTTGTTCCTAGATGTATATGTTTAGGCATAATAAAACTAATTGTTTATTTGCATGCAGTTTACCAAGCATTCCAGATCCTTCTTAATCAGTCACCTGTCCTCTTCATTGTTTATCAATCCAGTTTTGGGTTTTTTTTGTTCCACTCAGGGAAGTTTTTAAGAGACATTCAAACAAGTTTCCAACAAGCACCTTCTGCAGTTTGCCATGATAAGACAGCAGTTTCTAAGGAAACACAAGTAAGCATCAGACCCAGTAAAACTCTTGTAAATTTCATACAGTTGTGAGTGCCCAGGATCAGGCAGGCTACTGTAGTCAGCAGCGTTTTATATATCAGGGAGGAATTATCTTCGTTTCCCAGACCTTGTGATTTCAGGAAAGGAGATTCAGCAAACCAGGGCCAGCCACATTCTCACAGTGACAACCAACCCATCCAACACCTTTAATCACTTTAACCTATTTTATACATACAATACACGTTATGGCACCGTGGGATTACACTCCTATTTTTGGAAAGGGAAAGACAATACTTTGGTGTGTTCCAATCACAGCAGCATCACTTTGATTTCATTCCAAGCAAACTGTTCATACTGGTTCTTCTTGAGTGTGTTAGGCCACAATAAAGAATTATGCCCGGGCAATCAACCACAGAGCAGATTTTTACCATTAGACAAATTACTGAATAAACCCGAAAGTTTTGACACAGAAAGAACGAGATGTATACAATCTTTATTGATGTAAAGTGGCCTTTAACTCAGTTGATCATTGTTCCCTTTGGCTCTACCTGCAAGTTAGCGGTGTGTCTGGCAAGCTCCTCAACCTTCTCATAGAAATGCACTGCTGAAGAGTGAGCTGTGTGCGCTTACATACAAGGACATCTGCCTAGTGTGAGCACAACAGCAGCGCCCATCCAGGTTGTATGGCAGTCCCTAATCTGTTCAACACCATTATTGACCAGATGATGGAAACTGTCACTAGCCACATATTGGGAATGGTACTGCTATCTTCGCATCCAAACTAATCTCAGCAATTCCCAGATATATTTATGGAATAAGCAAGTAAGCTTGGTCTTCAAGTCAACTGGAAGAAAACCAAACTGAAGAAAGTGGCTGGTAGACCTCTACCCCTCTACGTAATCAATGGACAACGTGTTAAATTTGTCAACTCATTTTAGTATCTTGCTCTGTTGTCACTAAGAGGAGGAAAGTTGCCTTGCTGATGTGAAGCATCGAATCAGGAAGTGTCATGCAGACTCTTTGGAAATGTCCATTGCATCAAAGCCACATATCAACTCCTATCCTTTTGTATAGCTCTGAAACCTGGGTCACATACATACAAATGTGCCAACTGGACTGTTTCAACATGAAACAGCAACAACCATCGAAGGCATACAGCATTTTAGTCACGACACGAACGAGGACGTCAGGCATCAAACCAACTAGCCTACAAGGTCTTCCCAGATAACAACGCCAGCTTAGGCGGCTTGGCCCTCTGCTCCACATGCTGGCGTCCATACCAGCCCGCCAGCTTTATGCATTCAATCCAACAAAAGCTGGATGGGGAAGATCTCACAGACAGCATTGTGCATGCTGGAGGGATGTCATGACTTCCAGCCTCACCGGCCTCAGCTTTAATACAGAGCAGGCAGCAGCACTGGCAGGAGACCGGGCTCTCTGGAATCAGGTGATCTGAAGTGTACACTTCACGCTCTATGAGCAGGAGACTTAATGAATGAATATACTTTACACAAGCATGTGAAGAAGTACTGCTTTGTAGAGTGGCCCTGTTACAGAGCTGGTGGCTCCTGAGTTCTAATTGCTGCTGCTGACCGGCTGCGTGATCTTAGAGAAATCACCTCACTTCTGTGCCTAAAGTTTTCCCACCTGTAAGTGGGATCTACACCTCCCCCCTAAACACATGTATAAGCCTTAGAGACAAAAGAAGACACCAGCAATGGCTAGATAAATGTTTTTTAAATAAAAACAGTTCCAACAATGCATGACCATACTGCTTGCATGTTATCTCTCCGTCCTCCCCACTTTGTCTTGGTAAGTTCTTCAGGGCCGGGATGTGCTTTCCTACATCCCTGTATACTTCGTAGCACATTTGGGGCATTATTGTAATAAACAGTAATTAGTATATGTCTATATAGCATTTTGAAGATGAAAAGCATTGTGAACGCTAAGCATTTCTTCCAGTATATGACAGGTCTCAGATCTCAGTAATTTCTCCAGTTTGCCCAGAAAGACATCTGAAACCTGTATTTTTAGAGCAGACAGAGCATCTGAACCAAATAAAGCAGGAAAATATGAAAAGGCAAATCTCATGCACCAAATTTTAGCTCAGAGCAGATTCTCAGGATCAAGTTATCAGCTCCTAAGCAGAACCACAGTGAACATGGCAAGAGTCCTTTAACTACAAGGCCAATATTGCCACTGTAATTGGTGGAGTATAGAACTTAAACATGTACACTATTTACCAGAGCTAACACAGGCCCCAATCCTTTGGAGTACACCCCATGTGCAGCCCCTCTGCCCACAGGGCTGGGGCCCCAAGCAATTGCAGGGGTCCACTCAGACAGAGCAGTTTGCAGAATCAGGCCTTTGTAGTCAAGGACATATTTATAAACACACACACTTGTTCAAGATACTGACTCAGCCTCAAAATATTGACTATTTGAGATACTTTTTCAAAACAGCACTGTTTACATCTCAGAGATGCACGAATTTAATTCAGTGTTTTTATGTTTCTGCCAAACCTAGTAACTTTAGTCTGCATTTGACCCTGAGAGAGAATTGAAATGGTCAAATTACTCACATACGAATCTGTTTAAAAGACTACAATACTAATTACAATTCCAAGAATGCAACAGAATCAAAAATATTTCCCTGCCAAACCCAAGGCCTTCGGTATGCCATCTCCACTCCCTGATTCAATTAGAACTCTCCTAATTAGCAGATTTAGTGCCTGGTAAAAATTATTGGCAAACAAGATCCATTTCAAAATCTTGTGGTCAATCCCTCCACTCTGATTACACACACGAATGTTTTCAGATTGAGCAGGTAGAGGTCCCAGAGTTTAACAACAAAGTGGACATTTTCAGAAAGGGCAACAACACTTAAATTGTAAGGGCTGAAGTCTTCAAACATATTAACCCTCAAAGAAAAAAAAAGCACCAGAAAGCTGCAGCCCTGCCCAGCCTATACCTCACATGTGCTTCAAATCAGAAGTGCCATACAGAATTGCTCAAGTGTTTCCTGAAATCTGTGGTGAAAAGTGATTTCTCCCCACACCAGATATCTATTGTGGTTACTTGCACTGGCCCAGAAGTATATTAGCTAGTCATATTAAAATGAGTTGCACTGAAACCTCAACAAGGTTACAGCAGTCTCTCTGCTGCAAAACCAGCAGGCGGCAAGATGGTAACGAAAATCCATAACTAAATATTAGGATAACAAAAAGAAAATGAGTTCAGAACTTTTTAAACCTGACAAAAGAGGGAAAGGACCATCACAACAAGTCAGGAAACTCATTAGAATCATCCAAACCATACCTCAGTGGAATGGGTTTATCACCTGCAATCCATAGCAATGTTCATTTAACTTCCAGGTTTTGGTTTCTTCCTCATTATTTTACACCACAGTCAGTCATTGTTCCCTGCAATACCTTCTTCCCTGCCTCCCAAATGTTTCTGAAGGTCTCTGGAATAGGGAAGGGGCCATAAGGACAAGGTGGTAGTAGTAATGGCCAAGTCAAAGCCCACTACAGCCTATTACCCTTTTTAGGGCTGCTCTACATCCACCTTTTGGCTCAGAATTACAGGCTGCTTTTGCCTCTGAACCTTGAGAAATGCAACTTCAGTAAGATTTATAAGATGTAAAGGACAGTACCAGAATGGCAGTCACCCATTTTTCATAGCAACTTATGTTTCATTACAAAGTTTGGTTCAAACAAAGCCATAGAATCAATCTCTCTCTCAGAAGCAGAAATCTGTAGGGTAAAGGTACCTAACCAGAAACACATTTTCATTCAGTCCTTCCTCCCCAAACCTCTCAATAAGCCACAAACAGGCTCCTCAGGCTAGAGGAGATTCTAACACTTATTTCAATTAATAGTTTGCTTGTGTTGTCAGTGCCAAGTGTCTGCTTCACTCTTTACCCTTTGTTATTTCATTTTCTCCTCATGACAGCTTCAATTAGGTTAAATGCACATTTCTGGAGGCCCAAGTCAAAAATTAGTTTAAATTTTCATCTGTCTTATGACAAAGCCAGCTTTGAGGGAGGCCAAGTTTGAGAGACAGCCTTCTGCTGCAAGAGTTCCACATACTATCTTTTTAAAGAACTGGCTCTCACTTCGGTCTACAACTAATTCATAGGAGCTGGCAGTCCATTTCTGGCACAAATACTTGGATTCAGTTCAAGGGATCAGAAGTGGTTTAAGCACTCAGCTAGTAGGCTACTCATCTAGACGTGAAAAAACATAACTAAAACTCCATAAAGGAGCAGCCTCTGGGAGAAGCATAGTCAATTTGAGTGTTACACAACACCCACAGTGTTAATACGAGTTTTAGGACTATCTTACATAACAAATGTTCCTCTTCATTTGTGAGCCATAAGAAAAGAAGAATGAAATCCTATGGAGCTGGCTCATACTTAGGTTAGTATTTAGTAGACATGGAATATATTTCCATCTACACTAGCTGTGTAAATCGCTACCTCATCTCAATGGCAGAGTCTTTTACATTCACGGGATTGCTACAACCTCTCACCTTCTGGAGGGATCCCACTCAGAAAGCTGGCACTTGGTCTCACAATACAAAGTACCTTCCCTCCCACAAACACATGCGAATAGAGTTTGCAAGTTCCAGAAAGGCATTCTCCCCCCCACCTTTTTTTTTTTTTTTAACCAAGATGGCAAGAAATCCCCCCCTCTCCTTATTTTCAATGGTTGAAACCAAGTGGAGGAAAAGAGACAATCTGTAAAGAAAGGGTTGTTGATCTACTGGTCAGAGTAAGGGACTGAGAGGAAATCTAAGTTTTATCATCAGTTCTGGCTGATGTTAAGTCAGTCATTTCCCCCTCTGCCTCAGTTTCATGACCCTGTACAATGGAGCTACTATATACCTACCTCATGGGGTGCAGTAAAGCTTACTTCTTGTTTAGAAAGTTTGATCCTCAAATGAATGGGGCTATAAGAGAGGCACCATATCATTATTTGTACCCAGATACTATACAGAGTGCTACCAGATAGACAGGAGGGAGGTTAGGATATGTGTTTATGACTCACCACTGCAATCTGTAGGATCACAATTATGCTATATAGGAATGCTTTTAAAAGCTCATCCATGTGAGGAGGACACTAGGGGATACCTCTTGAGGAATAGCATTATACTCAACACCCTACCACTTTCAAACACTTATGCAGGACCACTATGGCCACAGGAAGGAATGAGTTTGGTGGGCTAACAGCCTTCGCATAACTCGCTGGGCTTGGGGTCCCCAAGGTGTACAGCAGAATGGGTCCAGGTTGGGCTGCAAGAATTAAAAGGTTCTGTTCCTTGTCAATACTGATGTACATTGCCAATACAAGTCTCTCTCAGACTCCGAACCAATGTGTCTGGTTTCCAAATGCTTGTGCAAAATACAAAGTATGTGTTGTGTGTGTCCTGGCTCAAGGTCAGGAGTGGAAATGAATTTCGTGGTCTAATGCCTGTAGCCTCCATTCATGCACACTCTACAGTTACAATGATGATACATGCTATTTGCGAAGAGTTGGCTCTCGGCTGCAGCCCAGGACTCAGGTGCCTTTGGAGAGTTTCAAGGGGAAGTCAGAACAGTGCCTGAGCTCTCTATGTCTGGCTCACATCAGTGTTATTATAGTTCCCAACTTGCATGAACAATTGATACACCCACCAATTCCATAAGATAAAAAGTGAGGGGCGTGTGTGCGCTTTCTGAGCTGGGAGACATTGCTATTTTGGAGGTGGATTTCAGAATTGTGGTTTGAAAAAAATCTAATTTTAGCTTTTCCATTTTGGTCTGCTACTGTAAATCAAATTCTGAAGAACTAGGACACCAGCCAACACATGAACATGGGCATAATAAGACTGGGCTTCCACAGACATTTGGTGTGAAGAATATTCTTCTTAAAAGATTTAATTTCTTGGGAATGTTTAAATACTGAAAGATAAACACTGAATCTGAGCCATGCATTAAATACAGGTAAATGCAGCAAGGGCACGTGGGTATAAAGCCACAGCCTGGAACTCACTCAATGCCTGTCCTTGTAAACCCTACACTCAGGAGCTTGCAGAGAACAAAGCCTCTTTAGTCTCACACAAACCGCAGCAAAACAAAAAACAAACAAACAAATAAATCCCACCTCAGGAAGCATTCTGGGGTCTTAAACAAAACAAATCTGTAACACTAAACTTTAAACATTTGAATTTTAGATTGTGAATTTTTTCTATTACGCACACATGCTGCTACAGATCAGTTAACTACTAAAAACTCAGGGAATTACTAAGCAATAGATTATATTTGGCCTGTACATTAATGAAGGAAGCAAGCTGGTTTAATCATTAGAGTAAAGGTCAAGAAATCAGGATTTGATTTACTGCGTGTCCTTCCCGAGGCGACTTGAGTGCCTCAATTTCTCCATGTGTAAAATGGTGAGAGCACTGCTTACTTGCCTTTTAACCAGAGAGCTTGGCTCTATAAATGTAGTGCATTATTCCTGTTTTGTCTTCTGGGGTTTTTATCCATCATGGTGAAAACCAGATAAACAAGTACTGATACTATGCACTTAGTGATGTTTTGTTTTAATTAGACTTGGTAAGCCGGTCAGTTGGACCATTTATTATTTGACCATGGTCAAATACTGTCAAGTATTCAAGCCAGAATGCCCTGAGGTAGGCAGCAGCCTACCTTCCTGGTTGCATCATGCTGCCTCTTTCTGTTTTAGAGCTTTATTTCTTTGTGCTTCACATATTTCTAAGTTAAAATGACTTAAGTAACCTGTTTTTTGTAATTAGGCATAAGTATCCAAGGCTAAACCTACTATAAACCATGAAGTCTTACGCTTTTGTTAGTGACCTAATGCCTTAATGCTTTAAAATATTTGACAATATTTAACCAATATTTGACCACTCAAATGACCAATTATTTTTGGACTGATCAAATGCCCAATTCTAGCTTTAATAGGCTGAAGATAGTAACTTTCACAGAAAAACCTGATACAGATACTAAATTAGCCTATCATAATAAGGAAAAGGCGTTTAAACAGAAAACAAAGTAAGAACCGTGTAACCAAATTAGCCCCAGCTAATAAACAGAGAAGGTACAATGAACAACGGCTCAATAAATCCTGTAAACAAGATATGTAGAATGCAAAACTGCAGATGCATGTTGTACTGAGTGAACTTTGTATTTCAAAAACTCCATCCATTCACAACTGCATGTGAACAGGGCAAAAAAAATTCAACAGCACAAAAGAATCACTTTGTGTTGTGTGTTCTTCTTCCACACCTGTCAAACTGTTAAATTCTGCTTTCTCCACTCACAGAGGATTCTACTCATCACTTTTCCCAAGAAAAGCCAGTGTGTCACCTATTAATACTAGTGGGAGTGAAAACTTGTACAAGCCCTATCTGTATCCCCTTCAATTTAGCAATGGGAGGATGAACCCAAAATCCTCTGCTGGCCAAATATATTAAGTTTAAGTTCTTGTTCACATGCTAAGTGCTAATGCAGGCAAGTTTACCATATATTTCATAGTTCTTATAGGAGCTCTGTTGTATAATTCATTTTAACATTCCTCATCCCATAGAGCCATTGGTATTTTCTTCAAGTAGCACAGGAAGTGGGAATGGCTACAGATTATGCCAAGAACCCATTTACCAGTTTTTGCTCAACTATCCTTGCAGAAGTACATCCAGTAAGAAGAGAGTGAGGTGTCTGACAGTAACTGAGCATCCAACGCTAACCAGAAACATTCAGGAAACTCAACCATGCAGAACAAAACCTAGAATTTAGTCATCTAATTTTGTTAGCTGGCTGCATGGGAATTTTGTAACCAAAGTCAATTTAAGATGGCTCCAATACAGAGATAACATGTTAGCACAGAACTGGGAGACGCATAGACACAAATTGAGAAAGCTAGACAAACTCTAACTTCATATAACATATGATCAAACTGGTTAGTTCAGTCTGACGGGGCTGACAATTTAGCTCAAGACTTCAGACTGACTGAAAGCCACAGTTCTGATTCCCTACCTCTTATTCATAGAATCATAGAATATCAGGGTTGGAAGGGACCCCAGAAGGTCATCTAGTCCAACCCCCTGCTCAAAGCAGGACCAATTCCCAGTTAAATCATCCCAGCCAGGGCTTTGTCAAGCCTGACCTTAAAAACCTCTAAGGAAGGAGATTCTACCACCTCCCTAGGTAACGCATTCCAGTGTTTCACCACCCTCTTAGTGAAAAAGTTTTTCCTAATATCCAATCTAAACCTCCCCCACTGCAACTTGAGACCATTACTCCTCGTTCTGTCATCTGCTACCATTGAGAACAGTCTAGAGCCATCCTCTTTGGAACCCCCTTTCAGGAAGTTGAAAGCAGCTATCAAATCCCCCCTCATTCTTCTCTTCTGCAGGCTAAACAATCCCAGCTCCCTCAGCCTCTCCTCATAAGTCATGTGTTCCAGACCCCTAATCATTTTTGTTGCCCTTCGCTGGACTCTCTCCAATTTATCCACATCCTTCTTGTAGTGTGGGGCCCAAAACTGGACACAGGACTCCAGATGAGGCCTCACCAATGTCGAATAGAGGGGAACGATCACGTCCCTCGATCTGCTCGCTATGCCCCTACTTATACATCCCAAAATGCCATTGGCCTTCTTGGCAACAAGGGCACACTGCTGACTCATATCCAGCTTCTCGTCCACTGTCACCCCTAGCTCCTTTTCCGCAGAACTGCTGCCTAGCCATTCGGTCCCTAGTCTGTAGCTGTGCATTGGGTTCTTCCGTCCTAAGTGCAGGACCCTGCACTTATCCTTATTGAACCTCATCAGATTTCTTTTGGCCCAATCCTCCAATTTGTCTAGGTCCTTCTGTATCCTATCCCTCCCCTCCAGCGTATCTACCACTCCTCCCAGTTTAGTATCATCCGCAAATTTGCTGAGAGTGCAATCCACACCATCCTCCAGATCATTTATGAAGATATTGAACAAAATTGCCCTTATACGTACAGAAATACCTCCAAGTGCTGCTGCTACAGGGTAACTCAGCACAGCCGGAGTGAGAAGGGCACCTCCCAAGGCTCTTCGCAAACTTGGCAGATTATGTGAGAATTGGTACAACTAGGATGGGCAAGCTGGAATCATGAGAACAGTTTGGGCTCCGAGATTAGAAGCCTGAAAAATTGGAAGCGGCACGCCATTTGTTTAAATTACCTTCTGAAGCCATGTTCCACATGTCAGAGTCTACAGTTGCGCTAGTACCACTGAATGCTACCAGGAGTAAATTGTTCCAAGATGCACATCTGCATTTACCAAAGATCAGACAGACAGGCTGCCAAGTCAGAATTTGACTCTCCCTATTCACTGGATTTTCTAAAAGACACTTCTAACTGAAAAATTCCAAATGGCAACCTGGAAATGTAACAATATTAAAGATATTTTTAGCATTTTTATTGCCTTCATCTATCCAGTTCAAGGCAAAGGCCTCCCTAAGGTGTCATTGGGTATTAGCTTTAGGTCAGCCAAGACCACAAGACTTAAAACTCCCTCTTTACATAGGTACTTGTATGACCCACATGGCTGTAGTGACCGAGATCTTGTTATTAAATACATGGCAAGATCTCTCTTCTCTCCCCCACCACCTCCAGCCTACATGAGAAAGAGCTCAATTAATTTAAGAAGGAGCTTTCAGGTCTCACGCAAAGCTTTTCACAACCCAATATGGAAAATTTATCGAGGGAAAGCCAAGTCAAATAAATTGGTTTTGCATTAAGTTCTCAGAGCCGTGAAGTCCATGGTCACGTCTCTCTTAAAAGGAAAGATTTCCAGTTTAGGTCCAGTTCCTGCAAAAAAAAAAAAAAAAAACCTGTCTCATGAATTCAGGACATCCCAGTTGTGTTCAATTCCCTGAGAACCAAGCTGCCAGGGAGGCCCACGCACTGACATAAGACAGGTCATCTCTCAGATACTAGGACCAATCCCAGAGAGGCCTTTCACTGCCAGGACACAGACCTCAACCTGGACTGAGTTTAATAGGGAGCTTGTGAAGACATCAAATCATCAGAGATGGGCTCACAGTGACCCACGTTACAAAATGCAGCTGACTGACTGCTTAGCATCAGCAGGAGATCTCTCAGGGTGCATGGCTTCACTCCTACATATAAAAAGTTGCAATAAGTTGGGCCTGAAAGTCACAAACTTCCATCACTGGACAGTGCCACACAGGATTGGAACAGGCAAAATCTTCTCACCAGTTGCAGATGAATACAGACGACTGCCACCATGGCTATTCAGATAGCTGAACTCCTACAAGTCCAAAATGAACATCAAGGTTGTCAACCAACTGAATCACAGGGCAGACACCCTCAGCAGCCAGAAGCATTACAAAGGAGACAAATTCTTTGAAGCACTTCCTTCTTCCTACCAGCATTGCCTCATTCTTGTCTGTCTGTCACTGGGAGTCCACAGTGAACATAGTGCACTCCTTTGAAAACCTATGCAATGCCCACCCATAGTGTCTATACTTCAGTCTCTAGCCTTGGAGCTTCGCTTCAGCTCTGAGTTTCTGCTCCATTTTTACTGTACATATGCGTAAAAAATGTTTTGTTTTGAGTGAAGAAGGGTTCAGACTGAACAGCTATATTGGATAACATGTTGCAGTAAAACCAGCTACTTGCCTTCTAAACCAGGAACATCACAAGACTGCTACGTAAATGTCAAAACCCATGTAGTTCACTGGATAGCAGTTAATCTGTTTGTTGCTTGCTAGTTAACACTCTGACAAGCAATCATGAAAGATGCATTTGTATCAGATTCCTCAATAGTGCGTCAGTACTGTACGCACTGAGACACAGACAAATCCAGCAATTCTCACCCAGCGGCTCAGACAACCCAAGCCTATATGTGCTCTAAGTGTCACAAACAGCCAAAACATATTTTTAGTGTCAGGTTTTGATATCATTTCACATAGTTCTGAGTACTCTGTTCCCAAGACACTGTTCTTTGTTTAGGTTCTGAATGGAAACCAAGAGCTAACAATGGGACACTTGCTTCTTAATCATTAACTTACATCATTCTCACCATCTCAGAAAGCATTACCTCAGGCACAAAAAGCATGACCCTGGTTTTAAGAAAGTGTTCTGAATTCTCAGGATTTCTATATTGGATCAACTTTTATTTACAAGCCAGCCTCTACAAAAGCTGAGCACTGCGCCTCCACAGTAAGTCTCCAGTTTTTAGGATTCAGTTTATTCCACAACCTATACATTGGTCAACCCATTTCCAAAAGGAATATAATGGGTTCTGAGAGGAAGTCAGTTTAACAACTGACTTAACAAGCCTGGAGCAAGGAGAAAAGATTTATGGCAGCCTTACAGGATAGTCCAGGAAAAGCCACCAACCCAAGCACAATACCTTGCTTATTCATAGTTGACACTGATATTTTATTCAGATACTAAACTCGATTACTGGGCCTTTGCTAGCTAACGCAATGTGGCCAGTCGGATTTTTGTTAGGTCAAGGTGTTCTTTTGCTTAAACAGATGGGCACTAAAAGTCCAAGAAGCTGGAAAAAGTTAATTATCAGAATCAAGGTTCATATTTAAGAATTCAAGAGCTACACAGACTCCATAATCCAAGATCTTTCTACGTATCTGCAAAGTTGCACATAAATGCTACATAGCTCTCCACGGGGCACATACTGAACCAATTATACAGGAGCCTTGTAAGACCCACACAACCTCAGGAGCTACCACATGACAGATCAATGTCCTTATGTAAGACACAGTGACGTAAATACATTCTCCCTTAACAAATGGAGAGTGCAGGGTGAGTGAGCCTGAAGGAATCTCAGATCACATTTCCATCCTTCTCTACTCATTCACTTGTATCATTTTCAATGACCTTGCTCTCCAGGGACATATTACCAGAAGTAGCTATACAGGATTTCTATTAACTTAACATATACCAGCAAGAGAAGAACGCCAGTATCTTGCAAGGCGGATTAGTAATCTTTCCTCTTGAAATGGAGACTGCAAAATGCTAGTATATTTACTGGTTGAGAGATTAGAAATGCTAGTTGAACATCACCACTGCAGTCAGGACTGGAAACTAGAGAAGCAAAAAATGTCAATATTTCAGCTACAATATGATCTCACTGGAAAGAGACAGAACCAGAATTACTTGGATTTCATTTTACATTCTTCGGGTAGGATAGTGTGGGGGAAAAAGCACTGACTGGTAAAACAGTCTTCAAGGCAGGCACTACTCCCCCCAGCCCCCTTTTTGGGAATTGTGCAAGGGGGAGGGGGAAGAATTCAGAGTGGGGGTCCCACAATGAAGTCTGATAGTCACACCAATTTGGCACTATTTAAAAAACCCATATGCTTTGAGTATTCTTTGTAATGTGCTAGATGATACTCCACATGTAGGATCTCATTCAAGGACCAACTTATCTATATGATTTTAAAAAATTAACTCTTGAACAATATATATTCTGTGTAACATCCCTCCCAAAACTATCCCGAGTCACCCAGTCTTGTTTGACCAAAAAAGTATTCAGCATGAAAGTCAGTGTCCTGAGCCCATTAGGCTAAAGCTGGGTGAAGTTTTTACACACACACACACACACACACACACACACAGCAGATTCGGGTCAATCTAAACATTTTGCACATTTGTGTTGATTTTGCCAAATTGCTTCGGTTGGTAAAAAAATCCAGGAAGTTTTGATTCAAAACAGTCATTTCTTGTGATTTCATTTTCAAAAGGTTCTAAAAAGCTTCAGAATCTAAACAAAGTTTTGCTTGACTTGAAATGATTCTCTCCCCCCGACACGCACAATTTTTCAGATATGACAGTGAACCAAAAGAAGAGCTCTGTGTAAGCTCAAAAGCTTGCCTCTCTCACCAACAGAAGTTGGTAAAATAAATATTACCTCACGCACGTGGTCTCTCTAATGTCCTGGAACTAACACGGCTACAACACTGCACATAGTGAACAGAAAAAAGTCAGTTATTTATATAGCTCTACGTTACAGCACATCAAGTAAAATAAATGTGCCCGAGATAGCACCAAAAAAAAAAAAAAAAATCTAGCCAGCCAGCCAAAAACCACCCCAACTTCCTGGTAGGGCTGAAGGGAACTTTATAGGGCCATCAAATCAACCCCTCAGGGCAGGTTCGCTCCCACAGTAAAATGAAAGCCAGAAAGCACAGAGAGATCAAGGAGTGTTGGGAGGTGGGGAGTAGGGACAGCTAACCTGCTTTATACTGCCTCATTCCTGTGCTTACTTCAGAGGAGCAGAATCTGGTTTCTGAACCGCATGAGCACAGCGGTGCATTGCTACCATGACCACACACCATGTGCTGCAATCTTTCCAGGAAAATCTCTTTCAGAACAGGCATGTATCCCAAGTGCCTGCCTTCTGGGCAAGGTTTATTTGGAACTCTGAATGGTAATGCATATGCTTGCATGGCTGGCTTTAGTACCCAGAGTATCTTCCAGTTTGACAGTAAGTCCGTCATATACATTTATTTAAGAAAAGTGCTAGGGACAGCAGCCTGATGAGGAATGTCACGGTCAGGAGCTACACACTGCAGAAAGGGTCAAGAATGTGAAAACTGGTATCTACTTTCCTTACCCAAATTCCCCCATAATATTCACCAAAGCCAGCCAAGCCCAGCAGCTGCAAATAATTCCTAAGCAATCTATTCCCAAGCAAAGTTAGCCAAACCCTACCGTTTCATCAGAGTAAGAAGAGTAGAGCCAGTCACTGGGCAGCCTGGCCACTCACTTCATGGAAGCTTCTATTTCAGAGCATATAAACCATATCGGTCAGTGCAAGCTAAACACTCTCCATTAGTTAGCAGAAACCCCTTTGTTACTATCACTTCACGAAAGTCAGGTTCCTGCAAGCAAAGAGACAGCCTCAGATTCACACATGCAATTTACAAGTACACAGTGCCTGATTCCAGTGGAATTATCCACTAATTAATGAACCCACCTCCATTCGAACTTTGACAGGTTTTGGTATGAGAGAGGAGAGAGAGAGAGAAGAGGCAAATGACTAGTATGTCTCAAAAGTGTTTATGAGAAGGAAAACAATTGCCCCTTGTCTGTCCAGAAGTGAGAATTTTTTCAGCCATGTAAGGTTTGATTTCTATTATTCAGGTATAAAATGGAAAAAGGGCTTCTATTCCAGAGTGTAATAAGCAGCTTTCAAACACAGTATCTTCCACTGGGTAAACAAGAACTTTTCATTGGTAATGGAATGCTGGGTTTAACCACTGGCAGATTTTTAGAAAATAAATAAAAGTGACATCCGAGATAACTATAATAGGCTAGAGTACAGTATGTTCATCTTTTAAAATAACCACAGCACTGCTAAAGAGTAAGTCATTCTCACCAACAAGTCTTAATAAAAATGTGTTTCTTCCACTCATTACAGGCTACAGTTTCCCATAATTATGCATCTCATTCTGCCCATCACCCCAAAGATGAGACAGCCAGTCTCTGTAGAGACAAGTACAAATCAGATTTTAAAGAGACTAACCGTGCTGTCATTATATACAAATGGCCTACAGAGATCAGAAGGAAAGCAGTGACACTGTAGCAGGAAGAAAAATAAATCAATTAAGTACTTAATATTTACACTACACTTAACTGTTAAAACTTAAGGATAGATTCACAGCATAAAAACAAAAATAGCCCTGTGACTTACTGGCAGAGTACGACTGGTGTAGCTAAAGCACCATTCAGCTTTGATAGTTACTCCATGGGACAGAGAAAGTGAAGAACATCCCACGTAATGACCTCACAATAGGGTAAAATCAAGCTATTTCTGTCATTTTAAATACAAATATTTCCAGCCTCTCAATCTGTGCCATGGAGGATAACTTTTGTATCTAAAATATTTTAGTATAGTATCTGTAAATCAATTTGCTTGATCGGCAGGTCCTAAACTACGATCCATGGACCACTGCTCATCCTTGATCTGGTCTGAAAAAAGCAGATAGAAGTTGTCACGGAGTTCCCGGGCAATGCTCTGGAACTGCTCCCTGCGAAGCCAGTCAGGACTCTGGTGAAGTCTCCTTTCCGTGAGCAGACTGTCTGCAGGACACACAGCTCACACAGCTTCCACCTTCCTGGGTCTGACCTCGGAGCATTCAGCATCCTCTCTGCCCCTCCGTGCGCTTCCCACAGCGAGTCCGCCCAGGTGGGGCCCTTGGGAAGCCAGAGGGTCCTGCACCCCAACTCTGCAGTCAGATGTGACTCTCAGCCAGCCAGTAAAACAGGTTTATTAGATGACAGGAACATGGTCTAACACAGAGCTTGTAGGTGCAGAGAACCCGACCCCTCAGCTGGGTCCATTTTGGGGGGCAGTGAGTCAGACAACCCCGTCTGCACTTCACTCTATGTCCCCAGCCAGCCCCAAACTGAAACTCTTCCAGCCCCTCCTCCTCTGGGCTTTGTCTCTTTCCCAGGCCAGGAGGTCACCTGATTCCTTTGTTCTCCAACCCTTTAGCTCTCACCTTGCAAGGGGGAAGGGTCCAGGACATCAGCTGCCAGGAAACAGGGTGTTGGCCATTCTCTGTGTCCAGACCCCTGCACATACCTGCCCTCTAGGGCTCTGCAATGATCATACACCCTTATCCCACCCCCTAGATACTTAAGAACTGCATAGGGGAAACTGAGGCACCCCCACAATATTCAGAGGAAACATTAAGCACAGTCCCGCTTCGTCACAGAAGTAAGGACCATCCATTGCAAAAAGGAGTAGGAAACAAGGAGGAGCAGTGGCCCACAAAGAGGAACATAAGCCTTTGCTGTAGCTGCCAGAGGAAACTGCGTAGTTGCAGATGGGATCCTGATTCGGAGTTTGAGAGGGGATATGATCTGTGCAATTGCAAATGATAGGGAATGCAGGACAAGAGATTCTCCCTATAATAAGATGTGGTCCACACTATAGGAGTTTGACAACACCTCTCCTAGAAAATATTGCCAATACTTCGAGAATATGTTGGGTTACCCTCATGCAGCCTCTCAGAGATACAGTAACCAGCATTATTAAATGTATTGCTACACAGGCTTCAGCAGGGGTAGCTTTAACACTGAACTGGGCCTGTTACTAAGGAACATACCCCATTTGAGGGTGGCATTTAAACAGCTGTAGCCATGGAGCATTCAGACAACATATGCTGAGATGCTGTCCATATAAGCATCTCCCAGGGAACAAAAAGGTCCAGCTGTCAATGCTACTGGGTCTCAAGTTTTCACAAGCAGAGTTCCCCAACCCAGAGCCAAACTGAGCCCCCAGGTCAAATGCAAGAATAGTCCATGTGTGCAATCCAGCCTATGAACATGCTGCTCTTAAAACTTCTCCCAAATAAATGGATCGAATGACTGTATCTCTAGCATAACAGCTTTGAGACAGCACAAGGAAGGCGAGAGGGAGAGCTCACAGGATGCTCGCACAGCACCTCATTAGAGCATAGTTAAATACACGGGTTACTATATGTCTCAGAGTAGCAGCCGTGTTAGTCTGTTTCCGCAAAAAGAAAAGGAGGACTTGTAGCACCTTAGAGATTAACCAATTTACTTGAGCATAAGCTTTCGTGAGCTACAGCTGACGTCATTCGATGAAGTGAGCTGTAGCTCACAAAAGCTTATGCTCAAATAAATTGGTTAGTCTCTAAGGTGCCACACGTACTCCTTTTCTTTTTACTGGTTACTATAGTGATTCCTCTAGTGATGCTCTCATATCTCCCTCCATTCATCTTACTGTAAAATGAGAACCCTTGGTTTTGTCTGTCTAAGGGGAAACTGGCTCTGACTGAGGGTAAACAGTGCTGCTCAGGGCCTCTAGGGGGAAGTTAAGAAAAAGAAAAGACACCCAACGTCATGAAAATGGAATGTGAGAGAAAACTAAATGTACAAGGCGTTGGGGGGGCGGGGGATTTGTAGGGGTAGGACAGCATTACAAACCCAAGCCTGCACTCAAGTCACTGAAAACACGAACGGTGCTTTTAACAATATCATTAGCTTCATGCTTAAGTTCACTTTCATTGTGGGTCTTGAGATACACTTTGGTTTACAAGAAAAGCTATGCATGTTAATAAAATGATTCATTTGATAGGAATATTCAGTCATGCAGATGCAATGGAAAAATCTAGAGATTAAAATGCTCCATCTACCCATCCAAGTTTAAAGGTTATAGTAGCATATCTTAAATATATTACTCATCCTTGCTTCAGATGTATTCCACTGCAGAAGAGATGTGAAAGAATAAAGCTGAATAGCATTAATGGCTTTCATTAATTATAGGTACCAAAACAACAAGGGTATGAAGATATGAAGAACCTGAAACAAGATCTGAAAGCACTGACATTAGGCCCCATTTGCTCAACACCAGGAAAGAGTCACTTCCTGTTTGAACCTTGTCGGTAGCAGATACTCTAGATAGTTTTCTAATCCTCTCCTATTGTCGCATTAGAAGACACCCTAAAAGTACACAGCGCTCTAAACAAAGAATTTCATTCGCCAGCCTAAAGAACATATAAAAAGTAAGTGTCTGCACTGAAAAATAGTAACCATTCATTCCATGCACCATGCTAGGGCTCAAAAGATTAAGGAATAGCAACAAAGCCCCAGTTTTCCTGCACAGAACTCCACACACACAGTGGGGAGAGAGCCAGGTAAAATGGCCCAAAATAATTTGTTAGAAAGTAAAGAGAGAAACCGTACATACTGAATTTCTTACATACTGGATATGATTGATACAAGATTTAAGACTTCTTAATACACCAGAGCCTCGCTAAAACGCAGGATTTGGGATCCATGCACGGTACCGCGTTAACGCAGGGACCGTGTTAAAATGAATTCCAATTAAAGTAATTAAATTTGGGATCCATGGCCGCCACCACATTATATGCAAATCTGCATTGTATAGACACGCGTTCTAGCAAGGGTCCGGTGTATCTATTTTTGATTTTGTTTGCCAGTCTCTGGGTTCCTCAGGTTGGGACAATCCCACACACAAAATGGTCTTGATGGTCTACTTGAGACATTTAAAAAGCCATTCTCAAATCCACAAGCATTCTGTACCCTTGTGAGGAGCGAAGAGGGAGATCGCTACACATCTTGCATGGTTGTAGCATACTCAGTTCTTACTTGTTTTTATGTGCCTTTAAAGCAATGGTCAGAAAATGTAGATCTCCAAATTGGAGTTCTTCTAACCCGTCCGTAAAACGGTTTGTAAAAGAATTTGAGCTGGCCAAAATCAAGTGGGGTATCAGTTCTGCGTCACACACATTCTTTATCAAGGCTACCAATGATACTTGCAGGGAGATGACCTCCAAGTCTTTAACTAATTCTATGATCCTGTGACTTTATGGATTCAAAATACAAATGTACAACAACCCACACTTCTCCACAAAGGCAAGCATGCTCCACCTTATCTTCCTGCAGGAAGTATGGGTGCGGGGGGTAGACATGTAACAAGTTTATTTAACTACAGCAGGGCTTCTTCAGAAGCAATAAAGATGGCCTAGTTGTCCTGTGGTCTGTTGAAAGAAAAATGTTAGAGTTCAGAGATTTTTTTGGTTCACTACAGAAGTAACATTACTTCTCTTCTCAATGAAGGCTGATATCCATGTGTTACTGTGACTAGCCTCCATCTCTTAAGGAATTCGTTTTTGCTGCTAGTCTTTCGATAAAAGATTTTGGTTACTTAAAGCTCAGGCCTTCCCTCTTTAATACGAAGTAGTTTTATGGCGGAATTGGGATATGGAGCTCGCTGCTAGGACGATGGTCTGGATGCAGCTCAAGTTGCACCGAACTGAAAGGTATCATCATCCAATGGCCTTTCAGGGATGGAGACAAAGCTGGTGTTCTCAGTCTAGTTGCCAACTGGAAAGAGTCTACAGTACAACACAGCTTTCACCCTTGCTGGTCTCAGCCGAAAAGTCAGGAACTGAATGGGCATGGAAGTTAGCATCCCTCTTCCCCTTGATGTACACTTCCAGCAGCTCAGGATTGCGTCATTATGTGGGACAGCTTGCCTTAGTATCACACCCATGTCCACATGAGCTGTCACTGACATTTCAGGAACACTCAATTCATTTACTGTAACCCACGCACATCCCCTTTCTCCCACAGCAAGTCTGGACATTGGGCCAGTACACCATTTTTCCATAATATCATCTCACGTTTTTGGAGGAAGTGTCATTCACTGTCTTTAGCAGAATTTACTTCACCAATTGTAACTGACTGACTAAGTAGGTGAACAGAGACGGTTCATTAGTTACCAAGTACTTTTAAATAACCTTAGTTTGCTGACGACTGCTCTCTGTGTCAAATATTACAGGACCAGGCTTGTTTTCTGTAACAATAACCTAGTAGCCTTTTATTGTGATAGCATGCCCTGTTTGCTTGATTATAGGATCAAGTGGCTGAGAATGCTTAGCACACTAGTGCTTGAGAAAGTGAAAAGGGTCTGTATGCTCCAGTGTTTATTTCTTCTTTGGGGCTTCTTTGCTGGCAGGTATTTAACAGATTGTCTTTTTGATAGGAACTGTAGAAATAAACAGTTCTCTTGCCCTCAGCCATGGTTTAGAGTTTTGGTATAATGTATCTTCCCTTCTATCGTGCAAGTCTTTCATAATTTAGGTTCTCTCTTTCACTAAAGAGGTTAGTTAACTTCATGCATGAGAGATATGAAGTTTCTTAAGTTTCATAATGGATTTAACTAATGCTTTTCCAACCCACAAGGATCCTCTGTTAGTTTCCCCATCAACTGGTAAAAGTATACGAACAGACAGCAGACCACTGTATACTTAATACTCACACCAAAAGGGTGGACCCAGTATGGTAGAGATTGGAGTACCCTTGGGTACACAAGGCATTCTCAAAGCCCATCCTGACATGGACCTTTACAATGAGGTCTATTAAACCATTTTATTGTAGAAGCCCCCAGAAGCCCCAGGTCAGTGTTAGGCCTCCACAAGACTAAGCACTGTAGTAACAAGGTCCCCAACCCCAAAGAATTCACAAGCTAAGAAGGCATGTGACACACACAAAGGATGGTACAAATACAAATATAAGCAGTTTGTGTGTACATTTACTGTAATTTATAAATAGTCCATTATCCCATCTGATCTTCAAATTAAACCATCACTAGTTGTCCAATTTCTTATTGGCATTGCAGCCCTAAGGATAACAACTTTGCATTTACACATACTCTTCAGCACAGGATCTCAAAGCCACTTAAAGGTGGATAAGAATTACCCCTTTCAGAAAAATGAGGCACAGGGAGGGGAAGTGACTTGCTCAACAGTCACAGATGCAGTTGCAGAGTCAGATTCCAGAGGAATTTGGCTAGTTAGGGGAAGGAAGGGATGAGGCTTAGGCCCTAGCTAGTCACCTAGACACAGAGTCCCTTCTCCTATAGTGGAGTTGCTGTGGGTCTCCTCAGGACAGAGAGAACAAAGAGGAGCCTTAGCAAGTAGCCCTATTTGGGGGATAAAAGCCTAGAAATGTTGGTCCCCAATGGGTTGGATTGGGAGGGAACCCCAGAGAAGAATGACGAAACCCAGAGGGGAACAGTTAGGCCACTAATCTTAGACTCAGGAGACCCAGGTTCAACTCCCTGCTCCTCCACAAACTCTCTGTAAGACTTTGGGTAAGTCACTTAGTCTTTTTGTGAATCAGTTACCCATCTGTAAAATGGGAACATGTCCCTACCTCACAGGGGTAATGGGAGATGCTCATAGTATGGTAATGGGGGTTATGTCAGTGGATAAAATAGACAGGGAAAGAATTTTGATTGGTGCTGCCCTAACTGGCTTTGAAAGTGCAGATGCTACCAGATAAAGGCAGGAGTATTGAACCACCTCTCTAGATGCACTACCAGAGGCAGACAATCTGGATATGGGTAGAAGGGATGTGGCCAACCCCTGGAGCCATGTGGACAAGTCTGGGCAGCCTTCCGCATAGGCAGGAAGAAAGGTACAATCACATGTCTCAGGCTAGAGTAGTGGGTTGGGATCCAGAATTATTATTTCAGTCTCAGTAAAGCTGAAGTCGAAGACACTTGGTAAAATGCCATTTAAGAAATCCTAGGGCTTAGCAGGATTCAGCAGGTTGAATCAAACTTAGTACCGTGGGAGTAAACAATTCTCAACCAAAGTGTTATATTCCATGCTACTAAAGAGGAGGCCCCAGCTCTGTTTTGGTGCTGAAAGGATAGAAGACTAAGTAGAGGTTTTTGCTGATTATAGCCAAAAACAAAACAAAAAACACCATACAGTAACCTTTGCTTGAAGGGACTTGGAAAGGAAAGGGGACGGGAAGAGAAAAGAAGGATGCAAAGACGAAGGCAGGAAGTCCTTTAATACAAGTTTTATCCCTCCTTCCCTCATTCACTGAGCTGGGAAGGGAAGGCTGCTTACCAATCCAGAAATAAGCAGTAGTCACAAAATCTTCCTTTAACAATGCATGACCGGTCTAGTTTTAAAGGTTTCAGAGTAGCAGCTGTGTTAGTCTGTATTTGCAAAAAGAAAAGGAGGACTTGTGGCACCTTAGAGACTAACCAATTTATCTGAGCATAAGCTTTCGTGAGTTACAGCTCACTTCATCGGATGCATACTGTGGAAAATACAGAAGATGTTTTTATACACACAAACCACGAAAAAATGGGTGATTATCACTATAAAAAGGTTCTCTCTCCCCCCACCCCACTCTCCTGCTGGTAATAGCTTATGTAAAGTGATCACCCTCCTTACAATGTGTATGATAATCAAGGTGGGCCATTTCCAGCACAAATCCAGGGTTTAACAAGAAGGTCTGAGGAGGGGGAGGGGGTAGGAAAAAACAAGGGGAAATAGGTTACCTTGCGTAACCTTACCTTAGGCTTGAATAGAGACTGGGAGTGGCTAAGTCATTATGCAAGGTAACCTATTTCCCCTTGTTTCCCCCCGCCCCCCCGCAGACATTCTTGTTAAACCCTGGATTTGTGCTGGAAATGGCCCACCTTGATTATCATACACATTGTAAGGAGAAAAGGAGTACTTGTGGCACCTTAGAGACTAACCAATTTATTAGAGCATAAGCTTTCGTGAGCTACAGCTCACTTTATCAGATGCATATCATGGAAACTGCAGCAGACTTTATATATACACAGAGAATATGAACCAATACCTCCTCCCACCCCACTGTCCTGCTGGTAATAGCTTATCTAAAGTGATCATCAGGTGGGCCATTTCCAGCACAAATCCAGGTTTTCTCACCCTCCACCCCCCCACACAAATTCACTCTCCTGCTGGTGATAGCCCATCCAAAGTGACAACTCTTTACACAATGTGCATGACAATCAAGTTGGGCTATTTCCTGCACAAATCCAGGTTCTCTCACATCCCCCCCACCCCCATACACACACAAACTCACTCTCCTGCTGGTAAAAGCTCATCCAAACTGACCACTCTTCAAGTTTAAATCCAAGTTAAACCAGAACATCTGGGGGGGGGTAGGAAAAAACAAGAGGAAACAGGCTACCTTGCATAATGACTTAGCCACTCCAAGTCTCTATTTAAGCCTAAATTAATAGTATCCAATTTGCAAATGAATTCCAATTCAGCAGTTTCTCGCTGGAGTCTGGATTTGAAGTTTTTTTGTTTTAAGATAGCGACCTTCATGTCTGTGATTGCGTGACCAGAGAGATTGAAGTGTTCTCCGACTGGTTTATGAATGTTATAATTCTTGACATCTGATTTGTGTCCATTTATTCTTTTACGTAGAGACTGTCCAGTTTGACCAATGTACATAGCAGAGGGGCATTGCTGGCACATGATGGCATATATCACATTGGTGGATGTGCAGGTGAACGAGCCTCTGATAGTGTGGCTGATGTTATTAGGCCCTGTGATGGTGAAATGGCCCACCTTGATCATCATACACATTGTAAGGAGAGTGATCACTTTACATAAGCTATTACCAGCAGGAGAGAAAACCTTTTGTAGTGTATAAAAACATCTTCTGTATTTTCCACAGTATGCATCCGATGAAGTGAGCTGTAGCTCACGAAAGCTTATGCTCAAATAAATTGGTTAGTCGCTAAGGTGCCACAAGTACTCCTTCTCTAGTTTTAAAGATTCAAATCATAAAGTTAGCAGCCAGGATGAACTCCACTTTATGTTCCTTCAGGGAAATAGCTACACAATCTAATCAATTCAAAACCCATCAGCAACCTGCATAAAGTGAGTTTGCCAGTGTTATTCAAATTCCTGTTGACAGATATTCACATCAACAAAATCAAAGCTATTTTTAGGAAGCTCAGCAAAGTGGCCTGGGAATGGACAGGCTATAGCATGAACTTTCCTCTCACCCAAAAAGTGGTCCCTGAAAATCGGGGTTTAGACACACTGGCAGAAGATTAGATGCCCCACCCCCCCCAGCTTGTATTCTCTCTTCTGTCAATAGCAGAGACCTCTTGTGCAAAGGGCTGGATTTGTCATCACTCATGAAGTTATTCACATGCATTATTTCACTCTTAAATCTACCTTGCTTGTGCACATTAAGCAAACTATATTATTCTAAGGTATATACATGTAAGATGTGTTTATACAGTTATGGTCACAAACCTTGGCCTCTTCATATCTGGGGGGGACTATTATTTTTCTTTATATATTAGTTTGAGGGGACCCTGGTGAAGGTCACATGTGTAAGAATCAGCTTATTTTTATTTACTTAGTATAGCAACGTTTGTTGGGGTTTTTTGGTTTTAAGAAACCTGTGGAAAACTGGAGAGGAAGTGAAAGACCAGGGATAGCAGAATACCAATTTGAAAAAGAAAATAAATGACTCTGGCTATTAATCATAGAATCATAGAAGATTAGGGTTGGAAGAGACCACAGGAGGTCATCTAGTCCAATCCCCTGCTCAAAGCAGGGCCAAGCCCAACTAAATCATCCCAGCCAGGGCTTTGTCAAGCCGGGCCTTAAAAACCTTCATTAGGAGTGATTTATAACATTTTTAAAACAAAAGTTGAAAGAACACTATGAAATCTACGATTAGGAACAAGCCAATAATTGAATGTACAACCTAAGACGTCTTTTCCATCTTTTGCGATTCCTTTGGCAGCATCACCAACTCTTGTGATTTGTATTGTGAGTCTGCTGGTATTTGGGTTTTCCCCATAAAGCCACAGCTTCTAGAGACAGGTGATTAGGTAAGAAGCTCCACTTTTGTTTTTAAAAAATACGTTTCTGACCCTCTTGATTGCAAAGTAAAGTGTGAATACAGGACTCAAGTGCACCCCTAAAAATTCAGAAGCCAGAAAGAAAAAAGGGTGCTTTTTACTTTAAGTCTCATGATTTTTAAACAAAAAGAAAAGGAGTACTTGTGGCACCTTAGAGACTAACCAATTTATTTGAGCGTAAGCTTTCGTGAGCTGAACTAATGAAGCTGCAGCTTGACTGGCTACAGGAGATTATTTCGGTGACTGACAAAATTTGGAGCCGCCTGGGTCTCAATTAACTGATGAGAAAGTCACTAATCTTGGAGTTAACTGTACAATGCTTTGCCATGATATCAGCAATCAAAACTGTTTTTAGGCAAGGTCCCCAGGGCTGGTGCTTCAAGGAAATTACCTGTACAGACAGATACCTGAATCAGTCATACCAGCATAAGAGGCAGGGGAGACATGTGGAGGGAAGAGAACAAAAAGACTTCAGGAGAAAGGCTTTCGGAACTTGGGAGATGGGGACATTTACATCCTTCTGTATTCCTCCAGCAAACATCCCTCAGTACAGTTTATTTTGGAGGGAACTGAGAAGATGCGGGAAGGCACAAGATGCAAGACACAAATAGATTACAAGGGCAGGGATTTAGGAGTTCACCACAGTGATAGGTAATTTTCCCCACTCCAAAATTTTGAGGCCCAACTATCCAAAGAAAAATTAAGACCAAATGAATGTTTGGGGAAAATAGTTTCTAAATTGAGACTGTCAGATGACAAGTTTCAACCGAGAGCACTTTTTAAAAAAAAGTCAACACCAGTTTATGGGACAACAGACCCAACCTTACACAGAATTACTAGTAACAGCTAGCATAGCCATAATGTTCATACGGCACAAGAGTGGATCAACTCCACTTAATAAATCCTGTTCTTTTATCAATGACCTAGGAAGTATTAAAACAGGCTTATGACACACAAAGTGATGCAGTAAATTATGTGAATGTTTACTACAGAGTGAATAATATAGAGTAAGTCCCCCATCTCCAGCTGAACACTCCATAATCTAGTGTTCCTCACACGTACCATGGATTACCAATGGTTCTGAGGGAAATACGGTCCACTCAAAGGTTTATCAATTCTAGTTTTAAAACATTTCCTGGTAAATTCCTCCTGCTTTTTGTTCATATTTGCATTGTCCTCTAGAAGAGGCTCTTGTCTCTAAAAATTCCACTGTTGGATTGCTGGTATGAAAGGTGGGTTTTTTGTGTCAATATGAGGCAAAAAGGATTCTCAATGCAAATTCTAGTGGACACATGTCCCGTCACAGAAACTGAAAACTACATTTTGTAGTAATTGGTTCTTTGATTGATAATTTCAGCAGACACCGCAAGAACCAAATTCATCATGAAGACGAACTATCCCCTCTTAACGGAAGCGTTCTTAGTGCTGGTCCTTCCAGAACAGACTTGAAGCATGCTGTGGAAACTTACACAGCCACTGAGTGGGCCATACTTGGTCTTTAAGTAAACAGAAGACTACTCCACAGCTGTTGATCCACCACCTTTTGTATCAGTAAACATTCAGTACAGACATAGCTGTACTCAAAACATAAGTGTAATGAGCAGCCATAGGCATAAACAGAGGCTCCCACTGTACATTTATCTAGATGGAATGGGCCAGCCACTACTAGTAAAAGACAGCCAGTAAATATCAGCCTGATAGGCACTAAATGGGCCTCCATGGCCTTCATCCATTGAAAACATTACTGTGCAATGTCCTCATCAAATATATAGGAAGAAATTCAGACTTCAGTCCAAGCACATAGGCCTGTATAGACACCCCATTAGTTTACTTTTTAAAAACGTGCACACACCACAATGCAAGGATCAAGGAACTATTAAGACAATCGCTACCTCATCCATTGCTTGCATTCTTGCTTTGGTTGTTTCCTTATCACCTAAACTTCTTGTCTAAATAGACTGTGAGCCCCTAACAGAATCTGTCGTCCTGTCTCAAGTGCCATCAGCCCTATAGATTTCTCATGGCCGCATAAAAGCTCAGCTAAAGATGTTCCCTACTCCTGTTGATTCATCTTTTGTCATCCTTGTCCTGTCACTTCTTCCTCAACCCCTTAGTCCATAAGGGAACCATCCAAGAGGTAAATTCACAAGAGAGTAAACTAAAAATAGTTATGTTTGAGGACTAGGAATCCCCGCAACTATGAAAGAGAGCTCCCATATGAAGCTAGAGCCTGTGACAGAATGAGCACAAGAGAAAAGCAAGTGAGATTACATCACTTTGAAACCCAAAGATGGAACGCGAGCTGTAACTAGTGCCCATTTTCAAGCGGGAGGGTAGTTTTTAGTTGGGCATGACTAATGCTCAACATCACCCCAGTCTGCATCAGCACAGGATACCCAACTAGACGGACTGCTAATTAGATGAAATTCCCACATTCCTATTTTACTTTCCAAAAGGCAGTTTGTATACTTCACTGACAGTTTCCCCATTTAGCGTGTTGCCAGCTATGGCAATCTTTTGGTGGTTGTTGTTTAAGAGTCTGGCCCTTTTGTTTCTTAAAGCTCCAGCTCTGGGAGTCATGTAAATACATCAGAATTTTAGCTTTCATGGGTGGGGGGAGGGGGGGAAATCGCCTTTCAAGCTTTTTCCCCCACTTACCAGAAGGGCTAGAAAGTGTGACCCAACTGCACCTTAACTGTTCAGAAACCAAAGAAAATGAACCCAAAATGGTTTAAAATCTCAATTGTTGCAGGGCCTGACTCGTGCTTTTTTAGTATTTAGGGTTGACAATACTGAAGGCCCAACATGCCCCAACACTTGGACTCAGGCTACTGTGCCTACAGACCAAGGACCGTATCAACATTTATGCAGATCTGTCTCTAAAGATGTGCTGCCCTTTCTTTTTGCCTCTTTCCAACTGAACATTTTTTCACTACAAGTTTACACAAGGTTTAGGTTCATCACCAGAGAACCTTTTATATTAGCGATCAGACTGGTTAGATCTAGTCCTGTCCTCTCTACTCCCCTGCTGGAAGAGAGATAAGATTTCACAGATCTATACACACACACACACACACACGGGGTCACCTATTTCATAATCTCTGGGCATCCTCAAGGTAACTGAAATACCCATGTCCAAATAACATTGGCATAATGAACAATAATCCTGCTGCACTCTAGTTATTGCATATTTGAATCCAAGGTGAGTGGAGGTTGCAGTGGCCTTGGGTTGACGCTAGCATCTTACAAGAAGCCCAACACAGTGGCTAGCTTCATGCTTAGACCGGCATATGCTCTAGGGATATGCATGCACTAGGATCTCCAAGATAAACATTGTGATAGCCAGCAAAGGCAAGGCATAACACCCAAGAGGACATGGAGGAACGCACTAAAATAAACCATCTAAAAACAGAAGTATATGGGCCCATACATTGTACTCTGCTACTTGCTGGCCCTGTTACTATATGATGTATTAACAAGCCAACTCACTCTCACAGGCACAAAAAGCAAGAGAGGTGAAAGATTTTTATTTTAACAGCACCCATTGTCATCTGCTAGTCAGTTCTGCTTCAACCTCTACACAGTAAGGTGTGTTTGGGAGAGGGTATAAGAGAAGTCAGGGTAATATAATAATACTGCAAGACAGTCACACAAAGAGATTATGGATGAACAGAAGCATGAGTTTCACTTAGAGTTGTAACAATTTTGTACCTCATGAGACAATATTGCCTAACTAGTCTAGATTAATTTTGCCACATGTGGACCACTGAGGGTAGTCCTACTTGTGCAACTTTAAAATCTAAAACAATGAACTTTAAGTGTCACCCAACTTACTTTGGTTTAGTGACATTAACGTGCATTTCATAATGTTTTGAGAAACTGAGTTTTATTAATCTGTTTAAGATATGATGGACAGCAGCTTTTGAATTAACAGCAAGTAGCTGTCCTACAATGGATGGTTTCTGAAGATACATCATAAACTAGGGCATGTATACACTACAGCCCTCAGATGACCTATGTTAGGTTGACTTACAGCCAACGCAGTAATTACTGTGGTGGCTGATGTCCCCACTATCCTACTGTCAGTAGTGTGCATCCTTAACAGGAGCACTTCCACCAACTGAAGAGGGACAGTGTGGGGGGTGTTGAGAGACAGGGCTCTCAGCTCTGCGCAGCTCCCTGCCAGGAGCCCAGCTACTCCCCTAGGCTCTCGGCTTCCTGGTCCCAGCCGGGAGCAGCCACCTGGGCTTCTCGGCTCCCTCACTGGGGAGCCTCCAAGCAGCAACCCGACTGGGAGCGGGGAGCCAGGGCAGCCAGTCCCTAGCTGCCCTGCTTTCTTGTCAATTTCACAGCTCCAGTATAGAGTTGTGAAAGTGACAAGACTGCCAACAGCAGATGTAAGTAAGGCAGTATCTACACAGACACTGTCTCACCCTAACTACACAGACATAACTCCACCTCCACAAGAGGTGGAGTGCTTATGTTGGTGTAGTAGGGCGCTTATATCAGCAGGACAAAGCTGCAGTGTGTACCCTGACGTAACTAGGTCAACGTAAGCTGCCTTACATCAATTTTAGTGTGTAGTGTAGACCAGGCCTGAGTCTCAACTGAGGTAAGAAAATTCTGAAATAAATTACATCAATTTGAAAAATCTATGAATTACCACTCAGATACGTCTAAGTTTAATCAGCATCTCCCACTAACAACACAGCTTTCTGAGAACATGAATAAGTCACATATGAAATCAAATGAATCCCCATTCCCCTCCCCCACTACTTTGGTTCCTAGCATTGCTCTGCATTTTATGTACCCACAGAAAGCAATTGGGAGTTTGAGATCCCAAAGGAATACTAGTTTGGAACCTTGGGTCAGGATTTTTTCTAGTTAAATTAATCCCTAAGGCAAAAATCTCAACCACACCAAGTCAGTGTTTAGATCAGCATCTCTGCCCTCCTACTTACTAATGGTTCTATTAATAGTGAGTTTATAACTAGGTTACAGCATTGAAATTAAGCATTCTTCAATCATTCTAATGCAAAACTAAGGTTTCCTTCTTTCCAACACAAGGAGGAATGATACCATGAACTGCATGCATGTTCAGATATTCAGTATTTTTCTTTATAAGGCTCCAAAACACAGTTAGTCCAAGTAACTTCTCCCTCTGCCTCTGACACCCTTTGAATTAATCAGACAAAAAAGTTAGTTCAACGTAAAGCAAATGATCCAGCATTACACCAGCTCCAATACTTAAGCTTCTAAAATTTCAAGTTCCACTGTTAATAAAATAGAAAGCATTTTACTGTTTACCTTATTTCCAAGTGCTTTTTTTAAAAAAAGCATATGGCAAAATTAAGCTTTTATACATGCCAGGTGTCTACGCACCATCTCCTGTTTAGACAAGAGTACTTGCTCCCATGACTATTTTAATAATGACTCATTCCAACAAGCCAGGGCACCCTGCTAGACCACACCCCAAGCTGCTGACTTAAGAGTTTGTGATGCAAGCCTGTTAGGAAACAGTGTTTCCCTCTTGAACGCCAAGAGGCACAGACCTGGTCATTCGAGGCGTTGTTGTACCTAGGCTGTTCTGGCCACAAGAAGAGTCCTGCTATTTTATGTAACTCAGAATAGTTTTAAGAGAATTTTTCATGCAAGTAAATGTTTAACACAGACCATTATACACCAGTAATTTAAGTCTAGCATCAAGAGCCAGGACAATGTCTACACAGAAAGATCTATATGAGCTTTAAATGAACTACACTGTTAAATAGAGGCTAAAAGTTTTGGGGTTTTTTTTGTTTGTTTACAAACTAAACTGGTAGCACAGAGGTCTAATAGGAAGATTCCAGTTCAATCGTCAATAGCTGCAATAGCGACCTGGAGGGTAAACTTAGAAAGAAAACAGATAGGCTAAGTTGATTACAAAATATTCCAGTTTTTATTCAATATTGCTCAAGCTGTTTTGATCTTTAATATTTGTGTTTCACAAAGTCAAACCCTGATTGAAATGTCTTTGTTCATCCTCCAAAGGACTTGTGATATGCCATGTGCAGCTCCATCATGCCTCTTAATTCCACCCGTTTGTAGTTATTCCTGAAACTACAACAGTATCTGTTTCAGAACATAAGCCTGCATAAGCCTCCAGAAAGCCTTTCCAGTGGAACCATTCCAATGAATTCCACTTTTGTTCCATGAAGCATATGAGAGAGTCAGAGTCCATGACAAGTGCTAGCAATAATTGCTGTGTCAGTTTCCACCTCTGCCTGGAAAGAGCAACACCTGTAACTATCTGTAAACTATAATCCATTTAATACTCTGCTTAAATATGAAGAAAACAAGCTCTTGAATAAGAGCATCATACGAACATCAATTAGGAAACTCCTGCTCCAAGGTTTGCAGAGTACATATAGTGAGTTTCAGCATGACCCTCAAAAATGGCAAGTAGAATTTCATGAATGATTTAAGAATTGCTAATGAATACTTCACATTGCAAGGTCATTGATTGTCCTTTAAGAAGTGAGTATCTAGGTATGTTTGAAGGTAACAATAGGTAGTACATGACAAGATTCTATCACCTACTAGAGTGTGATATCAGTGTCACCATGTTCTCCTTGTAGTCTGTTGCTGATTGCAAGACCAGTAAATACTACAATAGATTAAACCTCTAATAATCGCATTAGTACCTTAGCTCAAAGTTATTCACAATTTTTTAGTGAGAGTAATTTAATTATGCCCATCATTACAGAGGACTAGATAATCAAGCACCTGGCACTCTGCTGCATGAACTGTAGAACTAGTTAGGCAATGTTGTCTCTCATGTGGTACAAAACCGTGTAAACAAGAGTTGATTGGCTTGCAGCATATGAAGATTGCTAAACAGTTATAACTCTAAGCAAAAACCCATGATGCTGTTCATCCCTGATCTCCTTGTGTGACTCTCTTGCAGCGTATTTTACCAGCCTGGAGATCACAATACTGAAAATTTACCTATTAGATGGAGCTGAATCACTAACAGTGTTACTGTTACTCATACTCTTATTTAGAAACAATCATGATGATCAGGTCAGTATTTTGAAGAGGGATTTGGAGATTTTAATACTTAAATCCATTGTAATTTTAAAAAAATAACCCAGATGTTTTGCAAAGGTCAGAGCCAATCAGCAGAATTCACTTTTAATCTCAACTTGCCGAAGTGCAAGGCTGCCTTATTAATCCTTTAATAGCAAGGCACATTTACTTGTCCAGGAAGCATTAAAGGAGTCTTGTTTGCAAGTGGGATGTTTGCAACTCATGCAAGAGTTTCAGAGGCAGACTATTTCTGCACATCTTCAAAAGGTCTCCATCTTGCCATGCACATGTTTGACCTGCTTTCCTCTCATCCTGCTGTCAGGCTGTACACTTGGCTCGGAGACTGTTGCCATGGTGAAAGCTCTGACACATTGACTTAGTTTTCTCACAGATTTCCTGCAGTACTGAGAGCTACTGAAGTACAGCACCTCATTGTAGATCACTAGGGTATAGATGCACAAGAATTCTCAAGGTCAGATGTGACTTATCCATATGCTCTTTTCCAGCACCTTCCATTTCCACACTGTGGGAGCTGTAGTCCCAGCTACACCAATTAATGTCACAATTTGTCCTGTCTACATTAGGATTTTACATGAGTCATCTCTCTCACTGCAAAAACGCTCATTTTTCCTAGCACTGACATGGCCGTGGGCTTTTGAAAATTTTACCCTGCATCCTTAAGTTAAAGGCAGCTGGTTTGCAAATGAATGTATTCACTCGGGCAGTCACTAGAAGTGTTTGACCACCCTACACAGCTGCTGCAAGGCCGCCTCCTTCAAGCATTTTGGAGAGGTTGGGAGGCAGGCTGGCTACAATTGTGATCAATGATTGAATAAAATACCCAAGAAGAGGCGAGAAGTTCATTATCCGAGTCTAATCTTTTAACAGTTTACTTTTCATGAGGTGCCCAGACCACTTGAAAGGTGCTTGAAATAAATCTGAGGTCTAGAACCAATTTGAAGAGTCCCTCAAAAGAATTTCCTTTCATGGTTGTGTATAAAAGTCAAGAAAAACCTATGTCTATTTTATAAAGGAAAAAAGGAAAAATCTTCACTGGGCTTTTTAGCAGGAAATGAAATACAAAGTTTTGCCTACTTTGGAATGAAAATAATTTATATCTGACCTCCTGATTTTGAGTGCAACACTAATAATTCAACTCTTGCTGCTGACCTCTCAAACCTCAGAAGCTGAGAGTCCCCTGCTATCATGCACGTTTTTATATCGTCTCTTCACTCAAGTGGACACAGTAGGAGACACGCAAGATCCCTGGCCACGGAAACAGAGCAGGATTTTTGTGAATTTTGATCCTTTGTTCACAATTAGAGGACTGCATGTTGCCACAAAGTGAGCAGTAACTTTAGGCCTACCATCCTTCAGTGCACTTTTAACAAAAGGCACTAGCAGCTGTCTCCTACTCCTTCTTATGGAGACCCTCCCCAGTTCAGTGGGCAACTTTAGTAAATCCCTTAGACTTGCTCAATCTATTTCAAGAGAAAGGGCTTAGCATGTTATAACCAGGCAACTCTGTCCTGGGGAAAACCAGACAGTATTTGCAGAGGACATTTGATTTTTTTTTTTTTTTTGCCTACCCACCTTTGTTTTAAACAGCTCTGAAGACGGAGTTGGAGTTTTCAGATATTGGCAGGATAATTTATAAAATTGGTGTCATGCATGCTATGATTTATCCCTCACATTTTTCCAGGTGGTTTTGGTTGTTTCGAGTTGACCACATCGGTGGGGAGAGTGGCGAACAAGTACGAGTCTTGACTGCAACCACAATAAAGTTAGGATGAACAATCAGCATACTTCCCTGAGACAGTTGCCATTTTGAGTACATTTCATTTGTTTTCCCAGGTCTCCCCTAAAAGCTATTTAAAGAGAGTCAGTAATTTGTTATTCATTTAATTCATTACACACTATCACATGGGCATCCAGAGCAGGTCTGAAAGGTTAGTAGCTATAATCTTCAGTCTTAGAATATCTCCCCTAAACAGTGATGTTTTCCATTCAGCTAAACTAGGGCACTTCCCAATCTCCACCTATATGGGTCACTTCTCTTTATACTCCATTGGCCCAATAAGTGAAACTGACAACCAGTTTTATCCCCTGAACCCAACTGGAATAAGCAGCACATTTACAACTAACACAATTGAAAAAGTGAGGTTACATGCAGGTTACATGTCTGGCAAATGACTAACTGCAGCTGAGTGGGAAAATACCTACATTCAGACTTCACTATGCTTTTAACTATGAATTGGTATTCTTAGCTAAACTAAAAAAAATTAATATTCTGTTCTGACTGAACAAAAGTTTCCCCATATAAAAGTCAGCCAGTGTGGGAGAAGGTACACCCCCTGCTTCTCTGCAAGGGCAAGGGTTTCTCCAGAGGACATAGAACACCCAAACAGCAGGGAACGTTATATAGGTAACTATTACTTTAATTCCCGACATCAATTTGGTATGATTGGAAGTAAATTACTAGCAGCTGAATTAACTGGCAGAGAACAGAAAGTCAAAGATTTATCTGAAACACCCGAAGGAGCTCTTGTGAAAAAACCCTTGAAGTCAAAGATTAAATCTGCACTGAGAATCAGCAATGAACTTGACTTTTCAAACCATGATCTCACTGGCAACCAATAAATTGCTATATATTAGTGACAACTGGCTAGTTCAAACAGAATGTTTGAGATGCAACAAGCAGGCTCTGTGCATGGCTAATAATGGATTTCACTATAGCCACTGGTCATAACAGACTTGCATTTGTATGAAATTTGTTTATTAGTGCAGAGTAAAATGGCACAGTGTGTACTAACTAAACTTACAGGAAAAGATCTACCACCTCAAAATAGCTACAGGCAGTTGTTACCAGCCTCAGGAAGCAAGAAACCAAGGTCCAATTTGAAATGTACCGCAGAAGAACGCTATTCTGTTCATGTCACCTTGTTATGACAAGATAACCCAATCTAACTCAAGTGGTATTTTATCCATTCAGTTTTGATCTAGGAAAGGCCAATATGATTCTCTATAGCAGCCCTATGAGTGTCAGCATACTATTTGGCAAGTGTGAAAAAGCTTATTTGAATTCAGTAATGTCTCTAGCTACTCAAGTCCAGGAGATTGCATGCCTACCACCAAGGCCACTATTTATCAGGGACACTCCAGGCTAGATGATAGCCGCCTGCAAGATTCTAGTGCAAGGATATCCTTCAAGCGTAGTATCTTAAGAGGAAAAAATGAAGTGCTGAGACCAAGACTTTTTACCCTTCGTTAGTTAACGCCACTGCGTTGGACTTAACGTTGAGATAATCTAAAATTTAAGTGCACACAGAACTATGCAGCTACAGTAACTGGCCAAAAGTAGATATTTGTCTAGAGCAAAGGCACTTAAGGACCCAAATTAGAGATCAGTGCCCCACTGTACAAAGCACAGAAATAAAGACAGTTCCTGCCCCAGAGAGCTTAACTGATCAGTCTCACACTACATACCTGCAAGCCTTTAGACTTAAAGCAAAAGTCTGTTCAGATACTGTGCATCTCTTTTTCACTGATAAAAACAGCCACAAATAAGAATCCACTGCAATTTAGCATATTATCTTATGAGATTTTTATACTTAGCCATAAGTACACAGAGCTAACAGGATCTTCATTTGTAAGCTTATTCCTTCAAAGCCTGTTGAAGACTTAACTAATTTACTTAGTTTCAGGTGAAATTTGAGTTTTGGTGTTTCCAATTCAGCTGCTTTTGGCAGTCTATTGAGAAGTTTAAAACTAAATATATTGCCATCTCTAGAGGTACCACAAACACACACAGAAAATAGCTGATGAGACCGAACAGGATTCCAGTGAACCTAGTTCCTCAAAAGCTGATGAGAGGGGAGAAAATTTGGAAGCATTTCTGTCTAGAAGACTGCCATGTTTTTTTCGCATCACTGAACTCTATTGACAATCCTTTGCCAGTCACACGCACAATGAAAATGTTACTGTTCCTTCAATGCTGCTCGCTGTTATACCAATTGCCAACACTACATCACACAGAGTTCTCAGGGAATATGAAAGAAAGACAAAACCAGACAGTTCAGTATTTAAACACCCTAACAGGACAGAATGAAGAGAAACTGTACTAAACAATGGGGAACATTAATGCAGGAAACTGGTTTTACAGGAGATTTCCTACTTAACTGCATAACCTTTAGAAATGTTATAGAGCTACTGACATGTTTAAGTCTGGTACAAACAGGGGCTAAGCATGCTAGGAAAAACAGATATCTGAAGGGGACATGAAGCACTAGATAGTATAGGGCTGTTTGTGTGGAAGTGTAAATATGTACACAGAAGGTAACGCTCAAGTCTCAAAACTCATATTTTAATGGCGGCACCTTGGTACAATTTTTCAACCCCAGTCTTATTCCCATTAATATCAAGTTATGTGTTTCCCTAAATGAACATGGACAACTGTTGAGGCCTGGCTTTGTCAAATCACTTTAGCCCTAGCTTCAGTTTCTCAGTTGCATACTGGCATCCTATGCAAATTTTCACCCTCCTCCCCCTCAATCCCATCTCCAAAATCTGATAAATCCACACAACGTACTAGAATTACATCAGGTGCTTTAAAAAACTGAAGGAAAAGCTTCCAAGTGGTAAACCATATTCAAAGACAGCAAACAACTGAGAGATTCAAATGTATGGTGAAGAGACCAATTATATCAACTGTTAGTAGCCAAGATGCTTTTGGTTGTATAATATCAAAATAAGAGACTACCTAGAATGGCTCAGAGCAGTAAGATCCGTCATTTACAAATCAGTTGACTCATCCCCAGATTGGATCCCATGAACTTCTTCCATTGTTTTTAAACAGTTCTACAAAAGCTAACTCTCAGATCTTGAAGCTGCCAAGATAATTTGTCACTGAAATGTTATTTCTCATCATGTGCATGCATATGTTTATTACAGTAGGGATTCTTAGCAATTCTTGGCTCCCAGCTTTTTTGTGGGGTGGCTTTAAATCAGTGAAGCATTTGGTGCTGAAGATAAATTGCACAGATTTTTGAACCCAAAGCAGGTAAGTCACTCTGAGCCAACCACACTTAATGGTGCTCTTTATGCACTGTGGTGGGTGTGATACTGGTGAACAAGTATATCTAGGATTTTGGTTCCAAATCTTGTTGATCAAAAATATAAAGCGATAGTCACCCTATCTGCATACCTAAGATTGCCAATTAGTTACCATGGCTACCAGGAGCTTGGTTTTGAACTCAAGAACTATCATTTCACAGAAGCAGGCAGCAGCGCTACCTAGCCCTGGCTTGAGTTCAGACTAGCCATTTCCTCGGTTTCCCTCCTTGTGCACTCCTATGTCTTTGACATGCTTGACATATAAGCCCTTCTTGGGATCTGGGTTTATTAACAAAGTTCAAAAGGAAACACAAACTCACCCCAGACTTCCTAGCTGGCTCACAACTTTTGATGCAAAGTTCTTGTCCCATTCCTACTGAGACTTTCCTTTCCACGCTTCATCCTTACTAGCCAACTCCTACTCCCTGCCAGCTGGCACCCGCAGGTCCTCTGCCTGAGAGCTAAAGCAAAAACAGCACTGTCCCATCCTGCTTGGCCAGAAGAATGGAGATCTTAAGATGCCGGGCATATTATCAGCATAGAGAGAGCACCTCAGTCCTTAGTGCCTGCCCTCTCCTGTGACAATAAAAGGATTTTAGACAAAAATTAGTGCCACAGCATTCTTCTCAGAACAGCAAAGCTGAACACTAGATCCAGAATTGCTGGATTAGGAAAAAGTTAACAGCTTTCCAATTAAATTTTAAACTGGATATTACCAGAGTACCATATACTGGATTACAGCTGGCTGAGCAAGTATGTGGCTGATCTACTAATAATTCGCAGCACGAATTTTCATTACAGAATACATAAAGCTGCTGGAGAAAGTTCCAATAGTAAAAGTGAAGTATGCACGTTGTATGTTAGTGTTAAAAGTTCTTCAATTCAACAGTATTTGGCTACTCTACCCTAGTACAGTAATGTCTCAATGGAGAGCCCATAGCCATATATTGGTTCCTTGGCTCATTTCAATCAATCCAGGCTGTCCTGGGATATCCTGTCCATCCTCACTGATTAGTACTGACTAGTGAAGTGAAACCATTTCTTCCCCCACTTCCCCAAGATGCAGCCAACTTTGTGCTATATTTGAGTACAAACTGTGTCAATTCCATCAGGTGTGGGAGTTTGTGTTTGTGTATGATTTGACTATGAAATTTAGCTGAGGCCACATAATTCCCTTTGATGGACATTGGATAGAATGAGAGGTTTCGCCTCAAGTATAGAGACACAGGAGTCAATTACCAGAAATATGCCAATGACTAATAATGAATCATAGTCCTTCAGGGGTTTCTTCACTTGAGTGTTAATGCAGCATATTAATCCCCTAGACTGGCATGGAGGCCTAGTCTGAAATCCATGGCACTTGTCTATTAACTAGATCATTTTAAAACTCTCTCCAGTTAAACCAGTGCAAACTTCTAATGTGGATACTCTAAATCAATTTAACCCTTGCTTATGTTAATTCATACGAAGTTGGTGTCGCTGAACTGACATAAGCAAGGGTTAAACTGATTTTGAGTATCCACATTAGAAGTTTGCACTGGTTTAACGGAAGAGTTTTAAAAATCATTTAGTTAAACCACTTTTTCATACAGACAAGGCCTAAGCACATCAGTGGCAATTTTATCTCTGTGGTACAGAAACTTGTGATTTTTAACATCAATGATTTTGGGAGCACTGAAGTCACACCAAGCTCTACGCAGTGTTCATTCTGGATGAATGAGCAGGCATTCTGTAAGAGCAATTAAGAAGAGAATGCTGTTTAGAATGATGTCCCCACACTCCGAGCTTTCACTGATGAGTTGGACAAATTTAACACTATCAGCTCTACTACATGGTTTCACCACTGTCTCCAGTCTGAGTTGCAGGAGCAATCTTTAGGGATGGGGAAGGGAAAAGGGGTTCTGTCTCCATGACACCTCAGACACTACTAATTAGTTATTTAGTTCTATCTAGAAGACTAGAGACAGCAAAAAAAATTGTGATAATTAGGAGGCAGTGACACTTGTCAACTTGCTACAGTTCCTACAATCAAGTCAAGACACTAGTGAACAGAATTTCACTGCCTTCTGTGATTTATCTGCCCAGTGAGAATTCTAATCAGAGTTCTGACATGCTAACACTTGGGTGACGGGGCTTACCAAATATGCTTAAGCGGTCTCGCTAAATTTTTCTTTGCTGCAGATAGTAAATTTAGTTTTTTCATGATTTTGGCAAGGATAAGAGAAGAGGGGAGTGTTTGGGCTAGCAAGTTGACAGGAGAGTTGTACAAAGTTGCAGTACTGTGTGTGTTTTCTTGCTGTTAGAGACTTTTTCACAGATTCTCACAGTCTAATCTTCCCTTAAAAAGTTGGTATTTACACAGGTACTTCCTATTAGTGCTATTCCTCCACCATGAGGCAGGAGTCCTAAAGACCCTACGTCACATCTGTGCCACTAGGGAGAAGACAAAAAACAATACTGCCACTTAGCCCCGTACTAAGAAGGAAGACACTAGCCCATTAGGACACTAGTTACCACAGTACCTGCTTTTCTTCCTCAGGGAGGCTATTTTTGAACCTAGCCTATGAAATAGAACTTTGATCATCAGTTCTTCTCTTTACACACTCAGCCTTCCTGCCTCTTGGCACACAGCTCCAAAGCCTCAACAGAATAAGCAATGAAATGCTGGGTTACTTTAAGGCAAAAAAAGTCAAAACTACAAATGCCTAGTAGGGAAATGCCTTCAATGAAAACATGATAGTCTAAGAGAACCCCTCACCCCAAATCTTCTGTTCCTTTTCAGCAAAGCTCATCCACACAGCTAGGACACAGGTGTTTTATAAGATGAGAAGGGAATGCCTTAAGGGTAACAAGTAAACAAGACATAACCTTGCCTAACAAGTGGCCAGTGACAAGCTGGGAGAGCAGACTGCCTGAAAGCCATGCCTGAGTAGACTATTATCCCCTCCAAAAAATGCTAAGCAAGCACTAGGTTCTTTAGCCAAGGAGGCCAATTCATCAAATTCAAAATGAGAATGTTAAAGCCCTATCAGCTGGTAATGATACACAAATCCTGTCCTCAAGGTCTTCAGTGTAAGCTGTCACCATGACAGAGCCTGCTACACAGGGTCTCATGCTCAACAGTGTATATGCATTAATCTATTGGCTATTTGTAAATTCCTTCGTACAGCTCAGAAATATATAGTGAAATGCTAGATGCCATCAATTCAGCATGCAATCAGTAGGTACTATCTACATTACATTTAACACATCTCTCTCTCACACACACACACCCTACTGGTGTCCAGGAAGAGAGCACTAGTAGTTGTCAATGGAAGTGAAGAACAGTAAATATCCTGGACCAGAAGACCCTTTCCTTCTCTTAGGAATTCCCTAAGCCTGGCTATTCAATGGCTGAAATACAGTGGCTCTTTTGGAACATATAAGCAGCAAGATCAGCAGCATGTGAGTAACATTATACTGCGTGCCAGAGGAATTATTTGTGATTCACAATTAATCAGGGTTTCTTATGTTTGAAAGAAAAAAGCAGGAGAAAAAACGTGTACTAATGGATATTGATGAAAGGGAAAGTGACCACCAAGGTTACCATATTAGCTGCTCGCATAGTTCATTATGAAGCTAACGGCAAGAGTATTAACCTGTTTCTGTTCGAGAAGGTTCAGAGCAATGGTGAATCACAGCATACTGAACCCAGTACAGCACCCCTCCATGATCAGAACATTAGGAGTGCTCTGAGCAGAGGCTTTGGGGTTACCCCATGGCCACATGCCTTATGGACATGCTCAAGATGGGGAACAACTGGGTTGAGCATGGAGCACTCTTCACTCCTCAGCACTAGCCCATCTGGGAGCAGCTTTACTTTCTACCTTTTACGGAAAACAAGAATCCAGGCAAGAATCACTGTGGCTCCCTGAGCCTTTTGCATGCCGGAGCTACAGTGCCATAGTCACGGAACCAAGCCCTTTCCATGGCAGCCCGCTCCCACTGCCAGCTAAGTCAGCCAACCAGTTCTCATACTGCGTTTTCAGTGCTGTGGACCCACTTCTGTCTGAATTCAATGCCAGATTAATTTATTTGCCTCAAAGTTACTCATGTATAGGTCTAAGCCTAGAATCTAATTAAGCTATATCTTTAATAGGCTACAAAGGAAGGAAAATGTTATTTCTATTGCAGATATTTGAGAGGCGTTCCAGTTCAACAATAAGGGGCATCTCAGAAGTAAACAGAAGAATGGACACATCAGTTCACCACTAGCGTTTCCACTACTCTCCCAGCTTCTGTACCTGAAATAGCAGGTCTATGTCATGCCAAGGAGTTAAATTTACCTTGCAACCACCATATTTGTATGTCAGATCAAATTTTTTTTTTTTATGGAAAACGTGAAACTTCTGTACTCTAGGTAAACAATGCTTGAATGAGTAATACTTTTACCTAAAAGAGTCAGACCTGCTCTGGGCTCTGCATGTTATCTAGTTCTGTGAACCCAAGAATATACATATTTGGCTGGCAGGAAGACAGTATGGTCTAGCAGATCAAGCACTTGACTGGAAGCCAGAACTCCTGACACTGACTCCTTCTGTGGCCTTGGACAAGCCACTTATCCCATGTTGGGGGAAACTGAGGCAAAGTTTAACACCTAACTCTCACTGATGATTGAAAACCCCAGTAAGTGCATCACAATGGGTTGTGAACTCATGGTAACATCTCAGTTTACAGAGAGGGCTTGACCTACATAGTGATGTGTTCCTTGTCAAAAACAAAAAACTAAAGCACAAAAACAAAAAGTCAGAAACTGCTCAAAAGCCTTTGGAAAGGCATGTAGTTATATGTCCTCACAGCAGAGCTGGAGTAGATCACTGCATGCTGCAGCTGACAAAAAGGAGCAAAAGAGGTGCAAAGAGCTTTCAGGACTGTAACATCTCTGCTGTTGTGAAGACAGATTTTAAAATAATACACTAAGCTTTACAACACTATCCAGAATATGAGGAAAGGTGAAGGTAGATGTGCCACAGTATATGCAGTCATCTCTATCAGCAAACACCATTCAACTCTTATGAAAGAACATGGCATTAGAAAAAACTCCAGTGTCTGACCAGAGTCAGAATACTAATAAAGTCACTTGGATGATTTATAAATGGAAATTGTGCAGCGAACAATCCATTCAATAGGTCACTTGGAGGATTTTTAAAACAAAAAACAAAGACTGATTCTTGTGAAACACCAGAACACTGACAGAGGAAGGGAGGACAGGAGGCAGGAAACAGAAATGGAGAGATGTAGCAAGATATCCTGCAGGTGCCCAATTAATCCTAGTCAGGGAAATAACTCCAGTTCCTGTCCAGCCATCAGAATAGCTCTGTTTTACCGCATACTAGATTCCAAGTTTGCATAACAGGGCCTAAAAGTAAGCTGCTGGCTTAGTTAATATATAAACTGTCAAGCTATGCCTTTTTATTTAGTTAATTCCTGTAGGGATAATTATGACCCCAAGCATCCTGCCCTTTAGGATGATATGTTTCCTTTCACAAGTGTCCCCAACATTACTGACCCATATTTAAGTTGTGAAATTCAGTTGTGTAAACTACAGTCTTGTGTCAGCAAGACATACCAGACCATTGTTGTGAAGTATACAGAACGTGGGAACATACTAGCTATGTAAATAAAGATATGTCCTAGTCAGTTTCAAAATGGCTACGAATTATAATACTCAACCTAAGTCAGTGGTTCTCAACAAGAGGTACGTGTACCCTGGAGCGTACCGCAGACGTCTTCCAAGGGGTACATCAACTCATCTAGATATTTGCCTCGTTTTACAACAGGCTACATAAAAAGTACGAGGGAAGTCAGTACAAACTAAAATTTCATACAGACAATGACTTGTTTATACTGCTCTATATACTATATACTGAAATGTAAGTACAATATTTATATTCCAATTGATTTATTTTATAATTATATAGTACAAATGAGAGTCAGCTATTATTCAGTAATAGTGTGCTGTGTCACTTTTGTATTTTTATGTCTGATTTTGGAAGCAAGTACTGTAGTTTGTAAGTGAGGTGGAACCTGGGGGTACGCAAGACAAATCAGATTCCTGAAAGGGGTACAGTAGCTTGGAAAGGTTGAGCGCCACTGACCTAAGTAATGGGTTATGAGGTTTTTGTTTATTTCTTTTTTCAGGTGGGAAGGGGGATCTACAGTATTTAAATCAAGACATGCCCAGGTGTCACATCAAAGTCATCTGAACTTGTAGAATATCTACACCAGACAGAAAAAGATCTCAGATCAACAGGTAATCTCTAAGTTCACAAAATGGTAAAAAACTTTGAACTGTACCAAGCAGGTTAATCATCATCATTTAAAAGTTATCGACATTTGCTGTGATTACTTTTGGAAGGGCATGGTTCCAGTTTGAGTGTCACTGAAGAATAAAATAAGCTTCTTCCAATGAGAAGTCAGAGCATCAAATTTGTTAAGCAATTTGATTCGGCTGCATTGACTAATTGTACTATGCTCGAGTTTCATTATCAACAATGTTTTAGTTACTTGACTAAATGGGGTGATTTCACAAAGATTCAGTTTAAGTAATTTTCCTTGAGTCAAACAATTCATTACTATGAAGAAAACAAACGCTTCATGGGTTTCATTTTGGAACTTTCAATGCCCTCTTAAACAACGGAGTTTCCATAACACGTTAGCCATTTCCGATTTACTTAATACTGATTCTTCCCAACAACCCCCATCTTTCTGACGGAGTTTGAAATATAGCTTTTTGATTTCCCCCTTGTTTGTACATCACAGTCAGCAATGTCCAAACTACTGACAGCTCCTGAGGACAGCAAGAACAGCATAAGAACAATATTGGGGGAGGACATAGGTCCTACATATGAAGTGATTTTTCTTTTCTTTTCCCGCTCTGCTTCTCAGGCAGAGGTGAGTTTTGAAGTGAACTAGCTCTTCAGAACCCAGAGTATCCTGGTGCTGAAGGTTTTCAGTTTCCAGTTAGAGAATGGAAACCTGCTCCACATCTATTGGAGAACCTGAAAGTACATAAGCTGCCACTATAATTTCTCTCTCTGGATTTAAGGATTGGAAGCATCTAACATCTACCACCATACCATGCAATATATACAATGTCTCCTATATGGAAGAGGACAATTAAGTTAACCAACTTCAGAATTAGAGATGCAAGTGGCACAGGCCTTAACTTAGTGCAATGGCTTTTCATTAGTGGAGATTCAAGTTCAACCCATTCTTAGGTCATAAGTTATATACATTTGGTAGTCTCAATACACGCACTACTGGCCATCTGGTCATAAATAGGCCAGTCAAAGGTTAAGTTTGTGTTCTTCTTTTCACTATCTCGCAAGATCTTTAGCCATTCACATGCAATAAACCAACTCACAACCTTCAATATTTCACAACCTTCAGAATTAACAATGCTCAATACAAAGCCTGACTCAGCTAGGAATGCTGAAAACAGGAGCTCAGTTAATAATTGAAGGGCTGATTTCTAATCAAGATGCTCAGTTTTCAGCATTTAAAGCAGCTGAAATGGGAGCATTCCTGCTTCTATCAGCAAAGTTCAGGAAGCTTAGTTATCATCACTGGGCAAGTAACGATCAAGCCGTAAGTAATGCTAGACTGTAGCATCTTGCAATTAAAGGCAGAGGCATCTCTGAATGTTGTAAATACTACATAAACAAGAGCAGCTAATCCACTACTAAAAGATGCTGTCCAGTAGGCATTACATTACTTTAGATTAAACTTTAACAGCCTCTGGGACAAGTCCTACTCAGGCAGATGGGTGTAAATCCAGAATTTAAGAAAATGGAGGCATTAATTTATAGTTACACCAGTGTCACAGCAGGATTTGACTCCTGAAATTTACATGGCAATCAAAAAGTGTGCAAGCCAAAAAGACAGGCTGACTTTCCCTTGCTGTCAATTTGCTGATATAATGGACAGGGGCATAGAAAAGATGGTCTGTGGTGGTAAGGACCCACAGCCCTGCTGGACCAGCATGGCCCCTGATTAAGTTTCCATTAGGATTTTCAGGACACTATGGCTTCTACAGAGGAACCCACAGAGCACTGCACTGTTGCAGCATGTACTGGCATATTCAGCACTAAAATCTGGAAGACAGAGGATGGGGTACTAAAAATGACAATATGATACTTTTATTAGTTGCTGGAATGTGACTTCTGATATGCAAATAAGTGATATACCCATCAGCTAATCTGTACCTCAAAATGACCTGCCTGCATACTGCAAATATTTGGTCAACAAGTCTTTTCTTCCTCTGTTTTATTCTTTACAGTTTATGGGATAGTCCTGGAAGACTCAAACTCTTCTTTAAAAAAATATCTGGGGAAAGGTTTGTCTTTAAACTGAAACATAAGTATTGCCCTTTATTAAGTTCGCCAGTAACCCCTCCTATCCAAAACAGTCAGCTCTTCTTTCAGGTTTATCCATGTGAAATTAATTAAATAAGTGTCAGGATCAAAGCAGTTGCATGGCATTGGATAGTAAAAACTCTTCAGAATGCTATTTTCACTCGTGAGAACCGACAAAAGGTCTGTGGTGAAGAGGATGGCACCAATATCACAAAGACAAGGTGGGTGAGGTAATATCTTTTATTGGACCAACTTCTGTTGGTGAAGGAGACAAACTTTCAAGCTTACACAGAGCTCTTCCTCAGGTAACAGTCATTCTGACTAAACCCAACACTGAGACAATGACAACAGAGTTCAGAATCCACCATCCAATTGGGAAAGAGCATTTTCTGCAGCTTTTTTTGTTACCTGGGGCTGTACCAAAAACTCATATGCTAGATCAGGGGTTCTCAAACTGGGGACTGTGACCTCTCAGGGGGTTGCAAGGTGGTTACTTGGGGGTCACAAGCTATCAGCTCTGTGGGACTGACAGCTCCAAGCCCCCATTAAATGATCCCCGCCCCATTTTTAATGTATAAGGGGGGGGGTCACATTCAGATGCTTGCTGTATCACTTTAGATAAGCTATTACCAGCAGGAGAGTGGGGTGGTGGGAGATATTTTTTCATGCTTTGTGTGTATAAAAAGATCTTCTACACTTTCCACAGTATGCATCCAATGAAGTGAGCTGTAGCTCACGAAAGCTTATGCTCAAATAAATTGGTTAGTCTCTAAAGTGCCACAAGTGCTCCTTTTCTTTGTGTGTCAAAGGGGTCATCAATACAAAAGCTTTCTATCATCAAGGCCTGAGAATGCTACATCAACAGGTGTTAGCCCTACCCAAGTTGTTCAGAGCAGCAACTTCTTCTAAAGTGGACACAGGGAGGAATGAGGAGCCCAAAATATGTATGACATTCACACAAAACAAGACATTTCACTGGTTGGTGTCAGTGATACAGAGGATCAGGGTCTCACAAAACCTTATACTGAGAAATGCTTTCACTGTTTGTTTGGTGTTTTTTGTTTTGTTTTAAATAAACAGTTTTTGTTTAGGACCTACACTTCCCCCTGAAAAGTTTGGAATTCAAACAGTGCAGCGAAAGAACCAGAAAGTGAAAGTGACCAATACATTTTCACTATCCAAGATGAACAGGGCAATTAAGAAATGCAGATTGTGAACAAAGCACAGACAGTGAATGATAGAATTTTAGAACCTTTCCCTTCAAGAGTTTTGATTCTCCGTCAGCCTGCCCAATCCGATTTTAACCCTTGAGCAAGCCCTTAAAACACAGCCAGGGACATTGTCCATCAGCGTGTTCTGAGCCATACTGCACAAGTGACCAGGTGCACATGGGAGCCACTGCTAACATCGTGCAGGGCTCCTGACACATCCCTGTGCAGCAGCAGTTGCATAAGAACAGCGCAGCACCCGCCACTGACCAGCGACACTGAAGCCCAGCAGCTCGCAGGGCCCGGCAGGGTCCTGGGGGCCCTGACCCAGGCGGAGACCCAGTCGCGGGGGAGAGTGGCTGCGCCCAGCCGCCTCAGCGGGCCGGGGGGGGAGCGCGGAGCCAGGGCAAGCGGCTCCTGGTCCAGCTGCGGGAGCTGAAGGCGGAGGCTGCGGAACGGGGGAGCTCAGCCCAGGCACGAGCCCCGCTCCGGGCACAGCCCTGGGAGACCGGGGGGGCAGCCCCCGGGGCCCCCGTGTGTGGGGCTGGGCACACTGCGCCCCAGGGCGTCCCGGGGTGACACCAGCCCCCTGCCGCGGGGGGGCGGGGGGGGGCCAGGATCGGACCCCGAAGCCAGCAGCAGGCCGGGGCCCCCTCCGCCCCCGCAGCTGCCCAGCCCCACGCACGACGTGCCGCCCCCGCCGACCTTACCCCCACCCCCCGGCCCCCGGCCCAGCCCCCTGCGCCCGGGCCCCCGGCCCAGCCCCCCCCGGACCGTATCCGCGGCCCCCTCGGCTCCCGCCGCCGGCCCGGGCCCCCCCGCACCTTGGCCCGGGTCACCAGGTGGGTCGCCAGCTTCACCACGGCGAAGTTGCCCTTGCCGATGGTCCGCTCGACCTCGTAGTATCCGATGCGGGCGGGGCCCGGGGGCCGGGGTGGCGGCGGGGCCGGGGGCAGCCGGGGGCCGGGGGCTGGAGGGGGGCCCCCCGCTCCGCCGCTCGCTGCAGCCGCCGCCGCCATCTTGGTACGAGGAGCAGAAAGCCCCCCCCCTCCCGGGGCTGCGGCACCGCGTGAGCTCATCGGCCCGGGGGCGGGGCCACCGCTGCCACGGCAACCACCGGGGGCGGGGCCCACTGACGCCAGCAAAGCGGCCGCCGTTTCCGCGCGTCACGCCGAGCGGGGCGGGGCCTAGAGCGGAGACGCGACGGGGCGCGGGAGGGGGCAATCCCTGGGGGAAGCCCCGCCGGGGAGTGGGGGGGTTCCCCCGTCTCCGCTGCCAAGCAGGCCCCAGCGCAATGGGGCGGAGCCTCCGCTCTCGCCTCAGGGTCCCTGGGCAACGGAGACCCCCGCCTTCCCCAACAGGGACATCCCCGCCCCTTCCCCCCCGCCCCGGGACCCCCCCGGCTCAGCCCCCCCCGTGGGGACATCACCGCCCCTTCCCCCCCGCCCCGGGACCCCCCCAGCTCAGCCCCCCCCGTGGGGACATCCCCGCCCCTTCCCCCCCGCCCCGGGACCCCCCCAGCTCAGCCCCCCCCGTGGGGACATCCCCGCCCCTTCCCCCCCGCACCGGGACCCCCCCAGGTCGGCCCCCCCCGTGGGGACATCCCCGCCCCTTACCCCCCGCCCCGGGACCCCCCCAGCTCGGCCCCCCCCGTGGGGACATCCCCGCCCCTTCCCCCCCGCCCCGGGACCCCCCCAGCTCGGCCCCCCCCGTGGGGACATCCCCGCCCCTTACCCCCCGCCCCGGGACCCCCCCAGCTCGGCCCCCCCCGTGGGGACATCCCCGCCCCTTCCCCCCCGCCCCGGGACCCCCCCAGCTCGGCCCCCCCCGTGGGGACATCCCCGCCCCTTCCCCCCCGCCCCGGGACCCCCCCAGCTCGGCCCCCCCCGTGGGGACATCCCCGCCCCTTCCCCCCCGCCCCGGGACCCCCCCAGCTCGGCCCCCCCCGTGGGGACATCCCCGCCCCTCCCCCCCCGCACCGGGACCCCCCCAGCTCGGCCCCCCCCGTGGGGACATCCCCGCCCCTCCCCCCCCGCACCGGGACCCCCCCAGCTCGGCCCCCCCCGTGGGGACATCCCCGCCCCTTCCCCCCCCACCGGGACCCCCCAGCTCGGCCCCCCCGTGGGGACAGCCCCGCCCCTTCCCCCGCCCACACCGGGACCCCCCTCCCGAACTCGGCCCCCCCGTGGGGACATCCCCGCCCCTACCCCCCCACACCGGGACCCCCCCAGCTTAGCCCCCCCCCGTGGGGACATCCCCGCCCCTCCCCCCCCCTGCACCGGGACCCCCCCAGCTTAGCCCCCCCGTGGGGACATCCCCGCCCCTTCCCCCCCACCGGGACCCCCCCAGCTCGGCCCCCCGTGGGGACATCCCCGCCCCTTCCCCCCCCGCACCGGGACCCCCTCCCCAACTCGGCCCCCCCATGGGGACAGCCCCGCCCCTACCCCCCCACACTGGGACCCCCCCAGCTCAGTGCCTCCTTCAACGGGGATGTTCCCTCTCCTTACCCCCTGCACCGGGACACTCCTTCAGGCCCTTCCCCCATACTGGGATCCCCCAGCTCAGCCCCCCCTTCCCAGATGGGGACTCTCCCTGCACTGGGACCACCTCAGCCCCATTGAACTAGGACCCACCCCCCTTCTCCTAAATCTGGGACACCCCCTTTTGGAACTGGGACACACAAAGACCCCCTCACCACTACCCCCAGGATTGGAATCTCCCACCTCTGTGAAAAATGCTGCCCACTCAGGTATCCTGGTAGGTGTGAAAGGGGATGAGTGGAGGAGGATGACCCTACTGCCCAACAGCAGGACAAGGAATTCAGGGACAACTCAATCTGCAGAGCCCAGGGTGTGTAAGGGGACAGGCACTGCAGGTGCAACAGGATCAGAGAAGGAGGCAGCAGCTTTAGGTAACTGGGACCAGAACTGGGGAGTTGCTATCGTCCTACAGACTGTTTCTCTTTTTACGAGCACCACATATTATGAAAACAGAGGAGGAGGACTTGTGGCACCTTAGAGACTAACCAATTTATTTGAGCATAAGCTTTCGTAAGCTACATCCGATGAAGTGAGCTGTAGCTCACGAAAGCTTATGCGCAAATAAATTGGTTAGTCTCTAAGGTGCCACAAGTACTCCTTTTCTTTTCGCGAATACAGACTAACACGGCTGTTACTCTGAAACATATTATGAAGGAATTCTATTCTAGTCAGATTGTATCCATCATTGTGATATCCAAATGCCTTACTAGGCATATAACATGTACAGTCAAGAGCGTGCATGTGCACAAGTTTCATGGTACCATTCGGTATGCAACAAGTTACTCCATAGCCAATATGAATCATTGGGTGTGACACTCAAAGTGACAGACTTCACAATGTTATCGAACACCTGTGAGCCACAGGAACTAACCACAAGAGATGGGACTCAATGGTGAGGTCCAGGAGCCACACCCTTGTAAGAAACTCACCCACTCCCCATCCCAACTTCTGAAAATAGGGAAAATGTTGAGATTCCTACAGTTCATGGACCCTGCTCGGGGCTCCATCTTTCAGTCTTTATCTAGCTGCGGGCTAGAATATACCAATCATCCTCCACCTGTTCCTTATCCTTCCCACCAAACTACTTGAAAGGAAGTTCTTGACTACTCTACCACTTCCCCTCTATGTTTTTGAGTCTTCTCCCATAAATAGCTCTATCTTCTGCCTCTGGCATTGTCCATAGCTGATCCAACCAACAGCAGCATGAAGCTGATATCATACTTGACAGTTTCTGTGAAGAGTACCTACGAAATTGACCAGCCTAGTTAGTTTCTCTGTAATTGCTTTACTGTCATCTCCTTCTCTTTGCAATCAGGCTGCCTTGCAATCATGAGGGCTAGAAACTTACATTTCTGCTGAAGTTGCTGTCTTAGATTCTCATGCTCACCAGTTCCCACTGGTTAGCTCCCCTCTCACAAGAGAAGCCAGCACATACTGGCATATCTCTGGAGACATCTGCTAAATGCAGCTATGGTGCCAGTAGGATACAATTCCTAGGACTTAGTGTCTTTTTTTAAAATGTAAGCTTTTGTGCCAAGTTAAAAATATTCCAAAGCTAGAGGATTTTCCCCATCAGATTATTATATGGGGACAAACCAGAACCCTGGATCCAAACATGCCTGAAATTTGAGAAGTTCTCAAAAAATCCCTAAAAATATTTTTTTAAAGAGAATTCAAGGCACCAAATGTGACCCAAGAGCCTCAATCAAAGTAATTCTTTAAAATAATTTCTGGGTATAGGCAAAACTTTCAGAGCTAAAATTGAGAACAGGATTAATACCAAGAATACCTACCTTTGTACTGGTTTCAGAGTAGCAGCCGTGTTAGTCTGTATTTGCAAAAAGAAAAGGAGGACTTGTGGCACCTTAGAGACTAACAAATTTATTTGAGCATAAGCTTTCGTGAGCTACAGCTCACTTTATTGGATGCCACAAGTACTCCTTTTCTTTTTACATTTGTACTGTTAACAGTTCCTCGCCAGTATTTATGGAGGGAGAGCAAGAATAATGAGTTAGTGATCCCTTCATGCTCACTGAAGTCTAATCCTGGTGCTTTTGAAGCCCCATGCTGCCAGCTTTCCCTATACTTCAAGGCAAGCAGCTTTTTGCACCCAACACCAAAGATGTTTTACTTTCAGTTGTTTACCAGAACACATGCACCAGAAAATAGCTACCAGGAAGTCTAATTTTCCAGAGAAAGGCAAGTACACAGTCTGTTTGATTCACCCTCTCCTCTTGATTAAATATGATCTGTCAGTAAAAGTTACTGCCAGTGGCACCAAATGTGCTTCCTCGCCAGCCGCTGTAGTCACAGACTATTCACGTACATGAGCCTATTGTCCTATGTAGCTACAGTTGTGGTTTTATTTTTGCCCTCTGAAGTTCTAAAGAAAAGTTTCCCTATGTTCTAAAAAGCTGCCTGCACAAAGAACTTTTGACTGTAGTGACCCCAGCTGGTAAAGCACAGCCAATTGCAACTACAGGATGCTCTGGCCAACAGGCTGTTCATTATAACATGAATATCATTTACAAGATCCCATGCAATCTAGCATCCAAAGCTAATCCCTCCCCTTCATTAGTCTCCCCTCCCACATGCCAGTACTGACCACAGAGGTCCAGAACCTGTCCCAGCTGCAAAATTAGGATTTAAGCCAGACTTTCACTCTATTCCAGAAGGCTGAGACCATCAAGGAGGAAGGGAGTGGGTTTTGGAGGGATAGTTGCTCCAACCCATCATGAAAATGCCAATCGCTAAAATTGTCTCTGGTCCATGTCGGTACCGATGCACATTGGTGCTGTTCGGCAGCAGCCATCACTGGGTGATCAGCGCACTACTACTTCAGGCTCCTCACAGCAGCTCTAATACAATTTACTAGATTATTCAGGTTTCAGAGCAGCAGCCGTGTTAGTCTGTATCTGCAAAAAGAACAGGAGGACTTGTGGCACCTTAGAGACGAACCAATTTATTTGAGCATGAGCTTTCGTGAGCTACAGCTCACTTCATCGGATGCATTCAGTGGAAAATACAGTGGGGAGATTTATATACACAGAGAACATGAAATAATGGGTGTTACCATACACGCTGTAACGAGAGTGATCAAGTAAGGTGAGCTATTACCAGCAGCGGGGGGGGGGGGACTTTTTGTAGTGGTAATCAAGGTGGGCCATTTCCAGCAGTTCACAAGAATGTGTGAGGAAGGTGGGGGGGGATAAACATGAGGAAATAGTTTTACTTTGTGTAATGACCCATCCACTCCCAGTCTTTATTCAAGCCTAAGTTAATTGTATCCAGTTTGCAAATTAATTCCAATTCAGCAGTCTCTTGTTGGAGTCTGTTTTCGAAGTTTTTTTGTTGAAGAATTGCCACTTTTAGGTCTGTAATCGAGTGACCAAAGAGACTGAAGTGTTCTCTGACTGATTTTTGAATGTTATAATTCTTGACATCTGATTTGTGTCCATTTATTCTTTTACGTAGAGACTGTCTAGTTTGGTCAATGTACATGGCAGAGGGGCATTGCTGGCACATGATGGCATATATCACACTGGTAGGTGTGCAGGTGAACGAGCCTCAGGCTCTCTTGTAGCCACTAGCTTCAGATTTTTGCCCCCAAGCTTCATCCCACCACCAAGAATTCTACAAAACAAGTTTTTAAATGGACTATGTAACTTTTTAGAGCTCTGACAATGGGAACCCTACTACAAAATCCCCACCATCTGCAATTACAACAACTGACTTTAATGGTGGGATTCTTTCTACGTGCTGAGGAGGCAATGCTGTTTGTTTTCAGGAGTGCTCAACACCTCCAGATTCTGTGGAAATCAGTGGAAAGCACAGCTGTTCAACACTGCTGAAAACCAGATCCACTGTGTTTATGGAATATTTGCAATGTTTCGTGCTCCACTGTTCTACAATTGTACAGGACTCTTCGCTATGCCAAAGTCACTGCCTAGGTTGTGGGAGTTTTAGTACTTATGAAGCAGTGACTACAAGAAGTACAACTCTGCCAGTTACTCTGGGCCACAGCACTCCTGGTTATTTCTGTCCTCAGCTGCTCAGGCAATTCTCTCACTGCTCCATCTCCTTCTGTTGCACTCATAGTCCTCTTCTGGTCAGAAACTAAACTGCTCCAATTAATATCATGGGTTTATGATGTGGAAAAGCCTCACTCCACATTAGTCTGTCACTAATTCTTGCAGAACAGTGTTTTGTATTGCAGGATGTTCTAATAGGTTTGATACAATATAGTGTGGGTTTTTGTCTAGTATCTTTCACTAAAGGCTGCGCAGCGTATTCTATTCCATATATAGACTGAGACAAGGAAGCTACTTACACTGTATTCTAGAAGCAGTTGTGCTAGAGGAAGGAAGGCCAGTTTTTTGAGGGGTTGGAGGAAGACAATAACAGATGAGATGGGATACTGAGGCTCCAGGAGTAAAGTTGTATTAACAAAACTAGGTTTAATTGTGCAATGAGTTTAGATAATACAGAGGGGAATCTGTAGAATGTGTCAAATTGAGCATTAACATAAATTCATTAGGCATTCAAGTTACATCGAGGCTGAATTCTAAAACATTCCTGTTGGTCTGAAAGTAGAAAAACTAAGGAAAGGTGGGGATATTGAGGGTATAAAAGAAGACTGGATGGGTAGCAACAGAACAGTGAGAATCAAGGACAGAGGAAGCTATCTGGAAGATTACAAGAAACAGGGATTCAGCTAGAGAGTTCAGTTCCTACTTATCTATGCCCAAGGTAAAAATCCAAAGAAAAGGGCTAGAGGGAGGTTTCCAGCAGAGGCTATTTATAGCCCAGCCTTAAACAACAAAGACACATAAACCCTCCAAAAAAAACATTTAAAAATCTTTGAAGACAAGACAAGGAAGTATCAACTTCTCATTCTTCAAGGTTAGAGTAGCTATCACAGGACTAACCTTGGCCTACCCCAAGGGCAACAAAAATGATCAGGGGTATGGAAAGGTTTCCATATGAGGAGCAATTAATCAGACTGGGACTTTTCAGCTTGGAAAAGAGACGACTAGGGGGGATATGATAGACGACTACAAAATCATGACTGGTGTGAACTGTTAATCCAATCTGTCTCTTCATCTTTCTCTGTTCATTCATCCATCATTTAATTCACTGCATAACAAGCTCCACTGGAACAAATTACCTGTCAGGCTTGGCCATTGGCCATAGCACTGTAGTCACTGCTGTGAAAAGGAAAAGGAAGCTGGGGCCCCAAAACAGAATCTCTTTTCCCTTACCCTCAGTCATGAAGCTTGTATGCTGCTATGTTCGAGTCTCAGCATTCCTGGCAAGTGAGGCCAAGGTTTTACTTTTCCGGATTTTGTATTTTTTCACATATATTTTTGATTCTTTAATTACCCCCACAGAAAAGTCTTGTGTCCTGCTAAAAATCAGGAGATTCAAAGTTTTCTCTCCCCCTCCCCCTGAGAAATCTGCAGAAGAAAGGGGCTCAAAGTACAGCTGAATGGACCACTATGGCCCTCAGAGCGCAATACGGTGGTGTGTGGCTGCCCTCTCCCTTTCAGCACCAACCAAGGGGAAATGCTGAGCATTGCAGTTTATTATTGATGGCGAATTCAGCCGGATGGGCCATTTCTATTCTGCTCACAAGGAGGAAATATTAGCGCTCCCTGCACTTAACTTTTATTTTAAAACATGTAATTACAAATCATTTTTTGCCCACAGTGCTCAGAGCCCTGGCACCTTGTAAATGAAATGTATAGCTCTGTGATAGGTTAGGTATACTAGGAAGAGTTGATCTGCTACAATGAAACATTAGTCTGCCTTATTCGCTATTAAAATGGGGTAACAGTATATCTATATCTTATCTACACATGCCTATCTATATCTACTTATCTAGCATGAGACTGATAGCTTTGACTACAGGGAGCACAGCTCTGCCAATGCACTCCATTCAGCACTGCAGCATCCCCTGTTATTCCGGTCCTGAGTCCACCCATCCAAACTTTGCCAAGGGCCTCAGTCTTAATCTGCAGCACCTCCATCCCTTCCAGCTCTGTGAGCCTCCCCTAACTAACTCCCGGACTAACCGTTGTGCAATGGGTGTGCATGCACAGGTACAAAAGAGCTAGGGAAAGAGCAAGTTAAAACCACTTCCTAGTAATCAGTTACCTATAAGGACTTCATTGATTTAGACACAGTCAGTGCCAAACAAACATGTACATTGCAATTTACACTTCAAGTGCAATGAGTAATAATTACAGCCATTGTTATCGCTTCTTGTTTCCTTTTTCTACATTTCATTTAAGTCTTCAACAGTTCTCTAGCATTAAGCTGGGCTTGTACTTTATTTATCTGTAAAGACGCTTTGTTCCTTTTGCAGTGCAGGCAAAATATTGCGGTTTTGAGCTTTTAGAAAGGTGTGCAGTTGTCCTGGGATGCTTGAAATCCTGGGAGTTGTATCCACAGCTCTTCAGGGATGCTGGAGTTTCGGGGCCAGTTGGTGTAGGGAAATCAGGCACTGGGTGCAAAGTCTGACTTTGGTCATAGAAAAGTTTGCTGGTCTCATTATAGCCCCTGTTTATATACTGTACATCACAAAACTTCAGAGCAGTTTGGCACAACTGTCAGTCCTTGTCCAGGAAAGGCTCTGGATTAGAACAGCTTGGGGATGGTGCAGCTGTCAGGACTGAGGTGCATTAGCGCTGCTGTTTGGGGAAGCATGCACACCGCTTACCAGCCCAGAGCACTGCAAAGCAGCACACGCCCAAATGTTCATGTGTGGACACTGTGAACAGCACTCAGGCCAAAGTGCGGCAGCCCAGTGTTGCAGTTTGCCTCTCTTTGGTCTTGTCATTGCTGCCCCTTAATTGGGACAGACAGAGGCAGGAGAATGGAATCCAGCATAAAGTAAAACAGCCCGCCAAAAAGGTGGATGGTGGAAACTAAAATGGGCATCAGGTGACCAAAGAGTGAGCAGCCTGAGGCAGTATTATCTGCCAGAGTAAGAGGGGTAGCTCAGGGCCTTAGCGCTCAGTTGTTGTGTGGGCTGGGGTTCAAAGAGCTTTGTATGCTTCCACTCTAGATGTTAACGGAATCCAGCTTTTAACTCTAACAACTGACATCAAAATCCACAGGAGATGAGAATGTGGGGCCTGATTCTCCACTACCTGGCACCTTGCACAGCCATTTTCATGAATGCAAGATCTGGTGGCATTTTATGCACCCTTTTCGCAGTTTGAAATGACAAGGTAATAAAGAAGCAGGTCTTGAATTTTTTCAGTTTTCTACCCCAGGCTCCTTCCTGCCCCTCTTCCTGCTCACTAACACACTTCCGCCCCATCCCCGCCCCAACACACCCATGCACTCAGTAAAAGACTTTGGAAACAAGACTTGTCAGTAAGTGATTCACCTGGACAGTAGAATGACCATGGAAACTTTTCTTATTGTACCTAGAATTCAAGGTCTACTTGCATCCCTGGGCACTCTGCCATTCCATTCACTACAGGGCAAACATCCCTGAGATGAATTTGACCCGAGTATTTAGGTGAGGAGAGGAGCGTCTATGGATCCCTGGCCCTATATAATTTTTTGGGGGGGGAGGGAAGAGAGGAATTATCATATCATTTTTCAGAAAGCTGGCAGTCCTGCAAAGAAAGAGGAGTGGGATTTGAAGGGAGTAAATTCAGGCACGAGATGTAAATAATGCAAAATGATGCCGTTTTCAGATGAAATCTACAATAAAACCCAAGCCTTTAACTCAGAGGGTGTCCTCACCCTCTCCTAGGTCAGTAAACATGGAGCTGAGTGCTCTGACCTCATCATTAAATTTTTTTTCACCAATAAATCTTCATTTATCTGTGTCTTTCGTTCATTAAGGACGTTCCACAGAACTTTGTTGTCAAGGTTGCCCAGGGAAACTGCTGAATTAACCTCAAGTGGTCTAGCTGTTGCTAACGGCAACGCTCTAGCTGCATCTTCCCATCAAACAAGAGACAGGTGTGCTAGCTACATATTTAAAAAAATAAATAAGTGGCCAATTGCTTGCGGCCCTGACTTTATGTAATAAATATTAATCTTCAACCAGCCTGCATTGTGTGTACATGGGAAAAGTCTGCCAGATATGATGAGAATTCATTGCTGCTGTAAACATCAAGGGAACCTCTAGCTCAGAGACAGTCACAGAGGAACATTTATGCAGTGCTTTCTTTAGATTTCTTCCTTGTGGCAGCATCTTTCATATCCTTCCCCATCAGGCAGCATAACCAAAGAATACATTAATTCTCCTTCCCCATCCCATCAAAACTGGCCAATGTGGGCGACACCCAGATTAATGACAAGCAATGAAAAACACCTCATCAGTATCTTCTAAGTACACTTGGGAAATTATACAATTTACTCTGATTTTTTGGAAAAAGCAATAAATAATACAATAATTCAATAAACAGGTGATTTCTAGGAATTTCCACTGCAGGATATGCACCCCGCTCTGCTGTCACTTTTGTATAGGGAGATTGGGCACAGGGTGCAAAGTCTGACTTTGGTCACAGACATATTTGCTGGTCTCAGGTTCCCAAGTCACTTAGGTTTAAAAAAGGTACCCAAGGTGACTTGAATCACTAAAGGAAGCCTAAGATCACCCTCGTGGCTTTCAAATATTGGTCAAATATTTCCAAATGAGGGATATCACATATGTGACAGAGGAGGCCAGGGTTTCAAATGGTATGGAGTTCATTTATTTTAAACGTGTATAAAGTTTTCTCTAACCTCACTTTTAAGATTCTAGGTTTCTATTATTATGTATCACTTACATGGCACTATTAGTGTATAAAGATCTGCTTGGGTTTTCTCTGTATGATATTCACCAAATGATGGTTTGCAGGTGTGGAAAATCACACTTAGTTTTGATTCCTTTGATCCTTCCCAGATTCATCTTCAACTTTTAGATTTAGGTATCTCAGGAAATTCTCACTCTTGAGTGGTCCTTTATGCACATTATATTTGGAGGGGTCTTCTGAGCTACCTCTGATGCCTAAATGCCATTTCATACATCCAGCAGAGTCATAAATATGGAAATTCAGCACACAGTACATGCCATTCTTGTGGCGCATTCCATATAAGCTGAGACAGTAATCACAGTTCAGTTTCTAGTGGGCAGGTGTCCACATCACAAATCCACCAGGAATATGTAACAATGTGCAGTCACTACCAGACACAGCTGGACTGAAAACAGTGGCTTCAAAGTGAAAGTCTCTAGATCCCATTATTGATCACCAGAACCACTCTGTCTCTTGCTGACATTTTGCTAGTATGTAATTTACATTTCTCATTGCTGTATTTTAAGCCATTGCTCCTTGATCAGCTGTCTCTGCCCCTGTAAAAGCCTTCACACTGTTCATTCCCTCTATTATTGGTAGTCACTTCTTCTGCCTCCCCTTATTTTCCTTTCCCTTACACTGGTATCATGGTTAGTTCCCTTGTAGAGTTTCTCTTCTAACCTGCAGCTGATGGACCAAGTGTAATCCGTAGCATCATAAAACACATCCTCCTTCTAACCACTGGGGAAGGACACAGGTGATGAACTGGAGGATTTTATTGTTGGCGAACTCAATAACAATTAATTGTCCTTTCCATAATGGGTAGAATTTTTTAAAGCACCCAAGTGACTTAGGACTAGTGGGACTTTGGCTCCTAGGTGTTTTAGGTGCTTTTGCAAATGTTACTCAATATACATAATATTCGAATGTCTGTCCTGAAGCTGTACTGGGGATCATTCTCTGCAAGAGAAGGTTACGAGCAGTTACACCACTCTCAGCACCTTCCTCTTGCTGATTTAACAATGGCATTGATCGTCTCCCAAACCACCTTGGCCAGAAGGAAGATCGCAACTATGACACAAGGATGGTATTTAGAAAGTGGGACTCCTCAGGGCTTCAAAAGGGATATAAAGGACCTAAATCCCTCTTTAAAAGCTAACCCCTGAGCTGTCAGATTAACAAAATAAAGCTCTTTAAATGGCTACAGTATTCATGCAATGTGTGATTCAGCCACTGAGAAATCAGGACTTGAATCAGGGGAACCTTTGTGCCACAAGTAAGCTGAGAGTGAGACTGTGTTCCTCCTTTAGGGCTGTCCTACTACATAGGGAGTGGATATTTTAGGAGAATGGTGTTAGGATATAGTGAGGTTTCCATCTCTCCGTACCTCTTTCAAATCCAGACTAGGTAAACAGTCGTTTTCATTTGATGACTATATGGTGGCCTGCGTGGAGTGAATGTGGTAGGTCTCAGTTCAGTTCCCAATGGATAGCTGTCCGCATCACACAGCCAGGAATAGGTACGAACTGGCTCCTTTGTTATCACTGAGTCCAAAAACCGAATGACATTCTCTCTCTCCTGCGCCTAGTCGTGTATAGAAAACTTCGGTCTCTAAAAACTAGATTCAATTTTTTCAAATATCTTTGACTAAAGTTAAGCATTTAAATAAGCAACTTCATTTTTCAGAGATGCTGAACACCTACAGTTCCTATGGTCTTCAATGGAAAATCACTGGGTCAATTATCTGGATACCTAGATACAGATTTAGTGGTCTGATTTTCAAAAGTGCTGGGCACCCAGCAGCTCCCACTGAAGTCAGTAAGAGGTTGGTGCTGGGAGGTTTAGCACTTTTGAAAGAACGGCCATTAGGTACCTGATTTCAGGCAGCCACGTTTGGAAAGTTTGGCCTATGGTTGTAAACTGATGTGTGAGCACCCCCTATTGGCCAAGCTGCAGCTGAACTAGTATAGCCTTTTTTTATAGAACAGTGTTGATAGAACCAAAGCTGCATATGTCCAGAAAATGATGTAGATAAAATGAGCTTCTTAATTTCAGCACCGTTAGAAATACAGGGGGAAAGACCAATGTTTGCCAAACTGACGAAACTGGCAACTAAAGAAATGTCATTATAATCCTAAGAGGGTGTTACAAATAATGGGGATAAAAATGACAACGTATTTTTTAAAATATTTAATAGTCTTTTTATAGTTCCAGTTTTGATAAACCTTTTTCTTATATATGTAAAGTGTATATAGTTCTTCTGACAAATATTTTCTCCAAAGCAAATGTTAAAAAAAAGTAAATCACTGCCAGCAGCCCAAGGCTCATGAGAAACCATACAGCAACAAGACACTCAGATACTAAAATGTTGTGCACCAGAGAGGGAGATCAAACCTTACTGCAGAACCCAGTGTCCATGATCACACGTGAAATAACAAACCAGTGCAGATGAAAACCTCAGCTGAAACAAATCTTAAATAAAATAAATCTTGTATTTAGATTGAAAGCTCTATGTGCTTGTGAGCTCTTTGGGGCAGGGACTGTTTTTTGTTTGTACACTCCCTAGCACAATGGGGTCCTGGGCAATGACTGAGGTCCTAGATGCTATGATAATAAACATAACAAATTCCAGTCCAGTGAGGCCCAGCACTGCTATACTGAATGATATCATCTCACTGCAATGCTGTGCATCATCGTAAGAATGGCCACACTGCGTCAGACCAAAGATCCATCTAGCCCAGTATCCTGTCTTCCGACATAGGCCAGTGCCAGACTCCTCAGAGTGAGTGAACAGAACAGGGCAATTTATCGAGTGATCCATTTCCTGTTGTCCAGGCCCAGCTCCTGGCAGTCAGAAGTTCAGAGACACCCAGAACATATTGGTTGAAGCCCCCCCATGCGTTGCATCTAAAGAACTCACTGAAACAACAGGTCATCAAATTATACCAAACTATCATCATATTGCACCACAACATTGACACACCATGGCACCAAGAAGTTATACTGAAAAAAGAAGTCTCCACACGGTGACTCTGGACCAGCATGATAATCAAAGTGCTGTCATTTTGGGTCGCCAGCCTGGGCAAAAATGTCATCTCACAACAGCAACATGACCTCCAGCAGGGTCCAATGCAGCCCAGCCCAGCCCCCTATGCCTGTCATCATGATGCCCAGTGCGGTGACATCATCAGGTTAATCCACGGCCTCATTGCAGATGAGGTCATCACGTCAGCACACGCCTCATTGCTCTGTGATGACACGTGGTTTGCTCATCATGCTGTGCAGTGACGTCATCACTCTGCGCCACCGCCGCGTCTCCAACGAAGTGTTTACGTCACCAGGCGTATCAGCGTTCTGCGGGGACACTTTGTCTCGTCACCATGCTGCCCGGTGACCTCATCAGGCTGTGCCATGTCCCATCGCCTCACCAAGGCCCTCCCGGGCAGCCCCCCCGGCTCTCCCCGCGCCAGGGCCCCTCGGCGCCCCCTACGGGCGGGGGTAGGGAAAGCCTGGAGACGGGCTGGGCGGGATTTCCGGCACAGCCGGCACGTGATTGGTAGGCGTGGGGGGCGGAAGCGGAAGCAGCGTAGTGCGCAGGCGCAGCGGCAGTCTGGGGCCGCGGGGGAGGGACGCGCCGCCCGCCCGAGAGCGAGATGGAGACGCGGGGGGAGCCGCAGCCAGCGTGAGTGAGACAGACCCGGGGCCGCCCTGCGCCGCCTCAGGCAGCCGGGGGCGCGCGGGCCGGGCCGGGCCGGGCCGAGCCGAGTCGAGCCGCTCCCCTCCCCCGGGCCGGCGCGGGGCCGGGCCTGCTCGCGCCCCCGCCCCGCGGCCGCTGCCCTTTGCCGCCGGCCGGGGGCGGTTCCGCTGCGGAGCCGCGGCCCGTCTGTCCCGGGCGGCGGGGAGACTCCGCCCGGCCCCTGGAGCGGCCGCTTGGTCGCTGGCTCCGCAGCGCCCCGGCCTGGGAGCGGGTCTTTCTCCGGCTCTGCCTTTGCGCCCCGCCTGCTGCCGTGCCCCGAGGGGGCCGCATCCCCGACCGCCGCCTGGGGCCCCCTCCCTGCAGGGTCCTGCCGCCGGGGACCCCGCCTCGCTCCCCGGCGCGGCCAGGGCCAGGGCGGTGGCGGTGTCCTGCTGTGGGCGAGGGAGCGAGGAGAGGGTTGTGTGTGTTTGTGGGTCGGCTTGGCCGTTGGGTACTAACCCCTGGTGTGCAGGGAGGCGGCCGCTCTCGGGAACTGGGGGTGGGGCATAGGGAAAGGGGACCGCTCCTCCATGAACTCACCGTGAGCTGCTCCGCCCTCCTGCCAGGGTCTTTCCCCAAAACACAGGTGAGAAATTAAGTGTAAGCATTGTTATCACTTTGTGTATAACCATTGAAGGTTATTACATACATGACACTTGATTTTAAAACCTTTCCTCTGTACACGAGGGATTTTGAAGGCCTGGGCAATAGTTATGCAGAGTGGACTTCTGGATTATTGTTTTTTAAAACCATGAGTTGTGCTTGTGGCCAGTCTGACCAACGGCCTCTTCGCTTCACAAGCAAGTTCGATCTACTCTGTGCCAGACTCTACCATCAAACACAGCCATAATAACAGGATAGGATTCCAGAATCTGTTCACATCCTGGGTGGAATGAGATTCTCAATCCTAATGGGTTTGGGTAGCAAGGGGGAGGAATACTGTAACACACAAGTCCTGACTTACTGCGGCAATGTTTCTTTTATTCTTTTGGTGTTTCTTTAAAAGCTAGGTGAATCTTCTGGTGAAAGATGTTGAGTTGACAATCAGGAGACGGTAGTCCTCTGTCCCAAGAACAGGCAGCTTTCTCCAAACTGTACCTGCCAATGTGTTTCAACGGAGCTTTGAAAGGAACCCTTTCAAATGATGAGAGTAGCTGAGTCTCATTTGCTGTATGACAGGTTTCAGAGTAGCAGCTGTTAGTCAGTATCCGCAAAAAGAGCAGGAGTACTTGTGGCACATTAAAGACTAACAAATTTATTAGAGCATAAGACTGTCAGGCTACCAACAGTCTAGCCAAGGTCTCGTTATTTGCTCTGCTCCTGTTGCCATCTGGTGGTGCACAGGACTTTATAAAATTATTTCTAAGGGGGTGGGAGTGGGGATTGTTATTTGAGGCAAGAGGAGAAATGTAGAATTTGTATAAACTGTCTCCTAATTTACCTTAATGGTATATAAATGTCCATAATTTAGTCTTACTGATCCACTGAGTCTCAAATTTTGTATAACCTCAGGTTTTTTTGCACAGTCTCTTTGCATCAGGGATGCACTATTAGCAAAATTATCATCATGTGACTTTACAAGGGTAAAATGGAAATGATGTACATCTGTAGCTTTGAATATGGAACTTCGGACCTTCCCGGGTTATGATGCCATATGTCTCTAAAGAGGGACTTTCACACTGGGACATTATCTGATGCAGTTATGCCACTTTTCTCCTTTTGCTGTAACTATCAAATATTTGTTTCAAGAGACGACACTTTTCCTCACAACTTGGCTGCTGCTGTCTAAAAAGTCATCGTTCCTACTTCATTGTGGGATCAAGTTCCAGAGGAGGAAGCTGACTGGAAACTATGTTGTTCTTTGTAATCATAATGGGTGGTAGGGGTAAAGAGAAGAAATTTCTGTTAAAGGATAGAGGAGAATTCTTAGACCTCATTCCACCTTGTTGCAAATTGATCTATATTCCTGAAATGCTTCCGGTAGTATACTTCAGAGCAGTCTCCTGGTCCAGACTACAGGGAGCTCTAACTTCTTGCTCACACATCTGGAGGTGTAAAAATCCTTTGTCTAGTACAGGATCAACCCCATATGCTTGAGTATGGGAGACTGTCATCTGTATTATGATCCACCCATTTTCATGTCTGTTTCCCATTACTTTGTATTTCTCAGCATCGCATAAAGTCACTTTTGGGTCTCTGATGCTATGTGTTCTAGGCACATTAATATTATGCTAGAAGAGGGACTGGCTGTTGTGGGGTGGGTGGAAACTAATACACTCATGGAAAAATACCTGAACCTCTCAGCACTGTAATGCTCTTTGCCACTGCAGGTGAAAGTCACTGATCAGTTGATTAGGTGAGACTTTATTCCCCACATACACCTGCATACTTTGATACCACGAAACAGTTATCTGCGGCAGCCAAAAGGGTTTCGACCAAAGTTCTTGCCAAAGGTATTGGTGGAGATATGGTGGGACTTTTAAGTGATAAGTGTATTTAGGGTTATTTAGGTTACTGATTCAAATCATGTGACTGAATTTTTAAAGAGCTGGTTAATTTCATGTCCATTAGTAATAGCTATAGCTCAGATCTCATCTTCAGGACTCATTCCCCTCTTCCTGTACTGTGCTGTATTTAAAGATGAATTGGATGTTTATATGGATAACAAGAATATTGGCTCTATAAACTATGCTGCCCCAAAAAAGCATTGGAAGGAATATAAAATCTCATGTTTCAGGTCTTAAGACAATCTCTGACTGTTAGGGGTTGGGACAAGACTTTCATGAAGTCTGATAATCCTATGTCTTTCTGCTGTGGAGTTCTTGACCTTCCTCTCAAGCATTTGGTGTTGGCCATTGCCAAGGACAGGATATTGGATTAGATGAGCTGACAACAAGTCTGAACCAGTATGGAAATTCATATGTTCTGTAATCGGTGAATTAAGTTTTCTCCTTTCTCTGAAGCATAAGCTATTGGCAACTGCAAGCCACAAGGCCGGATGGAGCTATGGTCTGATCTGGTGTGGCAGGCTTTTCTTGTGTGCAGTAGACCTTTTACTTCATTCACTCTAGGGCAACATTGACCCAGAAGGCTTCAGGAAACTTGAAACTGTTTTCACCAAAATGAGTAAGTGCTGTTGTGCGTCAAACCCTTTCTCTCCATAACAATACTTTTATCTATGGTTGTCAGCCATTAACATTAGCACTTCCTGTTGTGAAGAGGGCATATGTTGTGTGAGCCTAGTTTTGGCAAATTCTCCTTCCAGTGCTAGGGTGCGTGTTCTGCTCCTAAATGCAGGGATAAATGTGTACATAACGGTGTGTGACTTCTTAGCAAGAGTCATTTGAGGCAAAAAAAGTTAGAATAAATATTGGTATCAGTCGCCTCTTGTGTCAGAAAAGGCTTGCTTTGTGGGAGCGCTGTGCGCTCCCTCCTGTTACTCGCCTTGGAGTTCTTTGTGTACATGTGTAGCAGTGAGAGTAATGCACAGTGTGTACGTGGCACATGAACTTTATAGAGCGGCTTGTAAATGTTGTGATTCAGTTATCTGTGGATAAAGCAGTTATGCAGGTTGGACTGTTACATATAAAAGAACATTCCAAAATTGTTCTTTTATAATAATACAATAGAGCAGGGATCAGCAACCTTTCGCATGCAGCCTGCCAGGGAACGCTACTGGCGGGCCAGGTCGGTTTGTTTACCTGCAGCATCTGCAGGTGCGGCCGATCACAACTCCCACTGGCTGCAGTTCGCCGTCCCAGACCAATGGGGGTTGCAGGAAGCAGCGTGGGCCGAGGGATGTTTCCCTGGCAGGCTGTGGGCCAAAGGTTGCCAATCCCTGTAGTAGAGCCCACTTCGATAGTCAACTTGGATCACTAGATCACTCTGTTTCTAATGGTATGGTATGAATGTCCTAGGTTTCACTGCATCATAGTGAGCAAATTGCAGTTCTGGAAACAGTGAAATCTCTTCTAGATGAGAAAAATGACTTAATTCTAAGAATATTTCGCAGTATATGTGTGCGCATGTATAAAGCACAAATTGAGAGAGAATGCAAGCTTACAGAGCAAGATAACATTAACTATCACTAATGATATTTTGTCTAAAAAGACTTCAAAAGAAATTACTCTCCCCTCAGCTTGTATTATTCTATATACATTACTCAAAGGGAAGCACTAGTCTGTAGGGTTAAATATGAAAATACTTTAGAGCAAATATTTTTAAATGTAATTTTATGATTTATGATCTCTGGCACTTGGATATGGGCATTCTCTTTCCCTATTTGCATGTGCCAAAAGGGACCACCCTGGTCTCTCTACATTTTGCATCTAACATAAAACTAGCTATACCAAAGTAAGGGTTCTTAGGTTTTCACCCAACTTGTTTCAGGGCTGCATATTTCAGTCCCATTCCTTTCTTTCCCAAGGTATATTCCTGTCTGTTTCCTGTGGAGAATACCATTAGCCAGCACACTAGACCAGCATACTGGCTTCAGAATAAAGTTTTTTGTCTTATTACACAGAACTGCAGCTAAAGACGTTTCGGAGGTGCCAGCCCCGTGTGGAATTCTAATGTTTTCTGCTTAGACCCTCTTGGGCCAATGGAGCTAGTACATTGTCTTTTGAAACCAGTTAATCCATCTGAAGTGTGTATTTGCAGTTGCAGTCTGGGTATTGTACAAGTAGTGGCAAATCCTGTGATAATTCGCATGTATACTGTGTTATAGTGAAACATGAACATGGGTGAGATAGGTCTCAGAGCAGCAGCCGTGTTAGTCTGTAGTCGCCAAAAGAACAGGAGGACTTGTGGCACCTTAGAGACTAACCCATTTATTTGAGCATGAGCTTTCGTGAGCTACAGCTCACTTCATCGGAGGCAAGATCCGATGAAGTGAGCTGTAGCTCACGAAAGCTTAGGCTCAAATAAATGGGTTAGTCTCTAAGGTGCCACAAGTCCTCCTTTTCTTTATGGGTGAGAGAGGTGCTCCTGCAAAGATTGCACTAAAATGAACTTGATATTATTATTAAAAGGTTGTTTTCACCTGTTTGGATGTCACCGATCACAAGTCGGTAGAGTGGTTTCAAGAAGATCACGCTGCAGGGACAATTTGGGGTTCCTGCATGGAATAAAACTTGCTTAAGTGAGTCTTCCAGGCATATTAGCTTTCAGCAGAACAGATGCAAATTGTTATTAGTTATAAATGTCTGTAAATGCAATTCTTTCAAGCGAAGCCACTGCTGGTCTTGACTCCTTGTACGAGTGCATGACAACAGCTCTGGCCTCTTGAGAGTCAGAACTTGATTTTGATCTTCGATGTGTAGCTTAACATGTATTAAATGTTCTTTCAACAGGAATAGAATGAGCCAGGGAGACTCAAACCCAGCAGCAGTTCCACATGCAGCTGAAGATATTCAAGGAGACGACAGATGGATGTCGCAGGTAAAACTGATAACACAGCTGACAAATTAGATAGAATTCTCTTTACTAGCAGATTGTGAGGCAGTCAAGTGCATGATGAGCAAAATACAGGTGCTTACATATCTGATTCTGTGGCTGGTGCAGCTCAGCCCCCCAGATGTTAGCAGCGTCATTGATGAGTTCCAGTAACCTACCACGATAAAACAGGCAAAAAGCAGCTTTGTGGCATGACCTGAAAATCACATTTTGAAATAAAGTTCCAGAAAGATATTTCAGGTGGCTCACTAATTGAGAAGAATCGCCAACCAGTTTATTAAAAACAAATAAGCTGGAGAGCACTGAAGTGTGTAATATAGCCAGGCAGTGACAAAGCTGAGAAAAGTTGAACCCAAGTGTCTGGACTTGGAGTCTCCTGTTCGTACCACTAGATTATTAAAGCTCCTCCTAGACGCGGTGAAGTAGTCTGAGGAGACTTGTATTGTGACTAGCCAACAACCTGAATGACCCATAGATTTAGAACTGCTGAACACAGTATCTGGAGCAAGCACCTCCTTCGTGTGGGGTGTGTAGTATAGCCTGAGGGGCTCTGTGTTGTAAAGGAGTGGCCATTTAAAATGTCAGAACTTGTCTATGCCAGGGAGAGAGCAGGCAGGGAGGAAGGTCCAGCAGTTAAGGAGTTAAACTAAAGATACATGCCTGAGGGGCAGACAGGATGGAAAGTCACAAAGTTTGGCAGCAGAGGAACTGGTTGAGCAACTCTCACTTTCTGTGTATGGGCTACAGATACCAAAGGGAAACTGACAGCTGGAGCTTATGTTGCTGCTTTCTTTTAAACAGCATAACAGATTTGTCTTGGACTGCAAGGACAAGGAGCCCGATGTGCTGTTTGTGGGTGATTCCATGGTGCAGTTGCTACAGCAGTATGAGGTATGGCTGGAGTGGATGAAGTTGTGGGGTTAGATGGCGGAGATGGTGCCTCCCTATCACTTCTAGTCCAGTAACTGGTGAACATATGCAATACTGACAGTGCCTCCTTGTCCTCCGGCCCTTTCTAATCTTACCTCCGCTTCTTCTTCAGCTGCTTTCCAAACCTTGATCACTTCCGTTTCCCTGTGCTTGCCCCAGGCTTCTCCAGTCCTATCCCGTCAGCCACTTTGAACCTCTACCCCACCCCTCCTTTCCCTGAGGTCACTTGCCGCCTTCTCAGTTTCACTGTACGCATCCCTATTTCTGTCCCTCTGTCTCCCTGTTGTCACTCTCTCTTCACTCTCTGCAGTCACTGTGTGAGCCCTTTTGTAGATTTAAAATGAATTCTATCCTCTCTTCTCCCCACACCTTCTGTATTCTAGATTGTGCCCATCTCACTCCAATGTGACTGTTTTTCACTTGGTTTTCAATAATGAAGTTTCCTTATCTCACTATGGTACAAATATGAAACTTAGTGCGTGTATCTCCTTAGCCAGAGAATTTCAATGTAACCCTCTTGCATACAGTGTTCTAGCATGCTTGTCCCTCTGCTGGTGTAGAGACTGTGCTATTGACTATCCCAATGTCCAGAGATTAGGAAAGGCAGCAACTAGGATGTTTTAAAAAAATGTATAAAATGTTTTGAAAGCCCTTCGTCCACTGTTTCATCAGTGATGGCTACCAAACTGCTTTGCACTGAAAGTGTTACTTTCCCGTGTGACTCATTTGGTTCTAGACTTCTAACTTCCCAGGCAGTAAAAGGAGTTCCTTTCCCTCCTCCAAAGTCCCATGTTTAGCAGAGATCTGATTCTGGCCTTGATGGCCTGGAGATGGCTCCCTTCCTGGGCCATCGACATCCCTCCTGGATGGGTTGAAGGAAAATTGCTCTGTTAGCTCCCTCTTTTCTCTATGCCAGGACTGAGTTCATTAACTGCTGTGATTCCACCTCTTCTGGCGCAGAGAATGTGTAATGCTTCCACTGGCAGCACCTCTTCTCCCCTGGAGTATATCTTCACTCACTTCAAATGTATCATTACCTGAGCTACCTCTTTATGTAAAGCGTTTTATTTTTGTTGCTGAAGAATAACACTTGAGCTAAAATATTGAATTGGTTCCTGGTTTCAGATATGGCGAGAGCTTTTTTCACCCCTTCATGCATTGAATTTTGGGATCGGTGGGGACACAACAGCTCATGTTCTGTGGAGATTGAAGAATGGTGAATTGGAGAACATTAAACCCAAGGTATAAACACATACAGAACTGGCTTTTATGTTTGTTTTTTCATTTCAGAAAAAAACTCTGAATATTATCTAGTACGGAGCTGAGGACACCAAAATACAGTCCCTCTCTAACCAATGAACTCTTAACTGCTTCTTTAGAGCTCCTCTCTAAAGGATGTTTATTTACAAGGAATGTACAGAGTCCTGTGCCTCTGAAGACAGAAGGAATCAAGTAGCAAGAAACACCTTCTTTTGCTTATAGCACCAAAAACTAACTCTTCATTCTGCACCCTGACCCAAAAACCACTCCTTAGGTTCTTTCAGGGCCGGACACTGCATTTAGCTGTTCCTTCAGATTGTCGAATTTTTACAGCTATATTAATTGAAGGGTGCATTCGTACCTATCCATCTCAATGAGATTGTAACTCAGGCCACAGCAAGGTTTCACGCAACTCATAGCACATTCTAAATGATGTACAGTGTACCGGGGTGTTGTCATACAGGGTGTTTCCAAATGCCTACTATAGATAATGTACAGCACAGGTTCAAGTTTGGTCACCATTGTCAGGCATATTGGTGACCCCAACATAAGAGGTTAAGGCTTAAAAATAGAGAGATGCTGTAAAAGGGTTTCATTTGAGAGCCAAGACTGTAGCTGGTGCTTTACAAACAAATAAGCCTCTTCTCCTGTGACGCTTATAGTCTGCTTCGTACACATCTAGTATGCTGTAAGGACAGGCAAGATGCAAGGTACTCTAGGGGTCTGAATTGGTCACTAAACACTGTGCAGAAGAAGTGTTAGATATCTGTTCCTGTGCTGATCAGGGTAGCTTCCCTTAACGCTGTGACTCTGGTTCTGTACTGAGTGAGAGAGAGGAGACTTAAGTTGATAAGAAATGATTCAAGAGTCAACAAAGCTGACAGTCTGGGACTTTTAATATTTAAGCCTAACTCTTAATTGTTTTGTCTAATTGGTGGAAGACAGTCTAGGTCCCAGCTGTTGCCCTTTCCACAAGAACTAGTATGGCTGCTACTGCCCCTCCTGTTTGTGTATCTTGAGTGGAGTGGTAAACCTGCTGCCCAGGTTCTGTTTCCTCTTCACAGGTCATTGTCGTCTGGGTTGGAACAAATAACCATGAAAATACAGCGGAGGAAGTAGCAGGTGGAATTGAGGCCATCGTGCGGCTGATAAATATCCGACAGCCACAGGCCAAAGTTATTGTATTGGTATGCACATCAGAGGGTTGTGATCACATAGCACCGTTGGAACAACCCATGTCGTGTGCTGTTTGCACCCCTGTCCCAGTGGTGTTGGGTGTTACCTGTACGTTTTGGGGGGAGGGTCATAACTTATTCACAATAATAAACACTGTAGGAAGGTTTCTCCTGTTCAGAGGGCTTTGCCAACATTATCTAACTTTCTCAACCCCTTCAGAAGAGTATTATCTTCTCATTAGAGGCATCTTTGTCCCAGACAGAGAAACGGAAGCGGTGAAATCACATGAGAGATGAGAATGATGGAGACAGAGCTGGGACTGGAACTTGATCAATACCAGTTCTGATCCTGTGCTCAAACAGCATAGACTGTCGTCTTCTGCTGTGGGAGTTGCATTACCAACGATTAAAACTGCATAGAAAGAGGGCATAAGTAGCTAATAAGAATGCTAATAAGAATTGGTGAAAAGAGGAGCAGATTCTGCCCATGTGTCAGCAGTGTCCTTCAGACTGTTTTCATTCATGTTTCAAAGTGGGGCTGGATAGGGCTGAGGCAGATGTGCAGGGGAGGAGTGCCACCCATGGGCTGGACCCTCATTCTGAGCTTTAAGGGTCTAAGCCTAGAAAGAGAGTTATTATATTGTCTGAGTCGCTTCAAAGCTCTCTTCTTTGCTTCCTTCCTATATCAGAGCTTGCTACCTCGAGGCGAGAAGCCAAACCCTTTGCGGCAGAAAAATGCCAAGGTGAACCAGCTGCTAAAAGCCTCGCTCCCAAAACTTGCCAGCGTCCAGCTCCTGGACGTCAGTGGGGGCTTCGTGCACTCGGATGGCGCCATCTCGTGCCATGACATGTTTGATTTTCTGCACCTGACGGGAGGGGGCTATGCAAAGATCTGCAAACCCCTCCATGAACTGATCATGCAGCTACTGGAGGAGACCCCTGAGGAGAAGCAAGCTGCTCTGGCCTGATCAGCTAATATCAGTGTTCAACGTCATCCCGGCCCCATCAGATCAGTTCTATCACTGGCACTACAGAATCCTTCTTTCTTAAAGCACTTTCCATTGTAGAATGTTACTGGATGTTCGTATCTAGTGTTTTGAGGGGGAGGGCTAACGTCAAACTGGTCTTGTACATAAAAGGGCAGGGCTGACTGGTTTTACTGCAGGAAGAAATTAGCTAAAGAAGATTTTTACTTTTAAACCATTCCTCATTTAAAATGAGAACAAGACTGTCACCTCTGTGCCCCTCCACATGCATTATTCCTCTACGATGCCCCAAGAACCCTATTAGCCTGACTCTAATAACCCATATGCAGTTCTCGGTTTAGCTTTTCCTTTCCCTAGGGATTATACTCTTATGTATTAGCTTGGGAACCAGAATTGCATTCCACTCACTAGAAACAAAACAACTGCATTTTTTTTTCAAAAACCATTCCCACCTTTAGAAGTTTTATTTACTAAGGTTTTTTTAAGAGACACTTGTTGCTTTCTGGCTCTTTGTTTTTGAAGCAGCATGAGACTAAATGTAACTGGAATTCAGAAATGTAAAAAACCAAAGTGTTAGTTGAGCTGAACTCATTTAACACTCCCAAAATATTGTTTTGTTTCACAAAGTCTGTTCGCTGTGACAAACTTCATTCCATTGTTGCTTGGGCTGTGGGCAGTCTCATTTGGGTGCTGTTGAATATCATGTCTTCTATAGTACCTGTTCTTTGGTTTGTGTACAGTATTGGAAGCTTTTAACAGTTCTTTGGTTTAGGAGCTTAGTTTTCCAGCAAACATCAGACACAAGCCGGTCAGAAGCGTAGAGTTGACAGTTCATCCCGCGGGGAGGGCTGTGCTACAGGATTCTGCACAGGGCTGTTCATGTTCATCGTTCCAGTTTTTTTAAAGTATGACTGTTACACTTTTTTTTTTTTTTTTTTTAATCCATACTCAGCCCCTCTTTGCAAGGCCGGAACCAATCTAACGCTTTACCAGTGCTATGGTGTATATTTCTTTATTGCTTCTGTTTTACTTGTACAAACATTTTATTCAAGCAAATAAGGCCTTTGACGGTAAAGAATTGAGTCAGTCTGTAGCCTTTTCCTCTCCTGGACACTGTCCCTTTCCCCTCCAGCAAATGGAGTTAGTGTGGAGAGTGGCCTGTTCATAGGGACTCTGTCTCGCTAGAGCTTTTTATACGAGAGCTAATTATAATCTGTGTAATGACTATATAAAATTGTCATTCATTTAAAGGTGAACAGGAAAAAAACATTCTTATCAATAAGAAACTGTTTGAGACCCAATGCAGAGCCTTGCTACTTAAAAAATAAAAATACTTTAACCAAGTTTATTCTTCATTGACTTACCTACCACAATTGGAGTTCAGCAGTGGTGTTATCGCTAGTAATGGTCACACCACCACTTGCTAAAATACAACAGCCAAAGCAGGCTCTGCACTGGTTGACGTGTTCATGAAGACTGCAACCTTCAACTGTCATGCTGCTTTTTGGCAGGTAAATAAAAGAGGAAATGATTTTTGTTTTACATTTTTGTTAAACAGGAGGTCTACCTAGATTGCTTTTTCTACCCCACTACAAAAAGACGTACATATGTAGTATATATAGCCTGTTTGCCCTTTTATTCTAGTAAAAGGTTCTGTTTAAGGCAGGCTTTAATCTAGCATTAAGGAATGCGTTTATGTCCCCATCACGCTTCTCTGCTGCTGTAGGATTTGTCATAGCAGGATTTCTGCCTGGATTGCATGCATAGCGTGTGTGTGTGTATGTGTGTCTCCAGTATATGTGATCCACACAGAGGTGTGGAGGAAAGCTGAAGAATCCCACTTCCCAGAAATAAAGGTTCAAGTTTGATAGTGCTCAGTGGGAGAGGAGTCATCCTGGTCTTACCTCCTCAGGCCAGCGTGGGTTGGGGGAGTGTTCCATGGGCCCAGTCATCATGTTTGTTCAGCAGCACCACTGCCTTCCCTTCCAACAGCTTGAAACATTAACGGTAGAAACATCATTCAGCTCTGCTGAAAGAATGGAGGCCTCAGCACAGGAACTTGGGGGTGTGGAGCAGAGAGAGCAAGCAGATTTTAAAACAAAGGTTGGGGAGGAGAAGATTTAGCAGGGTGGTATGGGCCCACCTGTAGCAAAAGTCGGGGGATGAAACAGGACTTCGGTCTTTACTAGTTTTTGAGGATTGTAGGCTTTTGTTGAAAGGTACCATGTTTGTTTGACCCATGCACTAAATGTCTCTCCATGGTGTCACCACACTGGTAAGACAGCTACTTCCTGGCAATCTAGGTTTTTTTTTTTTTTATAGAAAGCTCTAACTCTTTGTAACAGTGCAGTGTGTTTACAGCTGAGGCTATCTTCAGCTGTGAGCCAGAGCCCTTTGGTTTGGTGCTGATTGCAGTGGTGTGGGTCTGGCATGTTGAATACACATTGGTTGGGCAGGGGCAGGCTAGCTCAGGTGGCTCTCCATGCTCAAGGATGTTTTGCTGAGGTGCCATGTTGCTTATACATGGGTCAGCATTCGCCACCTTTCATCTCCAGTCTGCACTGTGTCTTTCCCAGCTGCATTAACCACCTCTGTGTGTGGCCATGGCAGCGGCTGCTGTGGAAAGGAAGGGCAGCTTTCTTCCCTCTGGGACATGGAAGCTACTGTCCTGTTGCCACCATCTAGCAGTGACCAGGCCATATCCCAGTGTAACCACATATCCTTTGGGGAAGGCAAGGAAAGAATCTTTTTCTCATTGTACCAAAATTAGAGCCTGGTTCTGAGAAGTACTGAGTATTTGCAATTTCAACTGTAGGGTGCTTGCCACCTCTTGGGATCAGGCCCAGCAGACCCCAGTCTGGGTGCTCCTGTGTAGCCTTTGTGACTTCTTCCATTGTAACTGGCTGATTGTGAAAGAACTGACCCTTTCTAAACTTTTAATTTTTTTAAATAATCTAGTTACACGTTTACAGTTGTATGCTGAAGCCTGGAATCTTGTCTGTGCTGTGGTGTATGAGCATTGCCAATTTTATATTTATTGCAGTGAAGAAAATGCAAAGGAAATGGTGTGAAAGGAAGGAGAGAGTCCTTGTCTCTGAACTCGTATGTGGGTGCAAGCAAGGGGACTCCAGGTGCAGGCTGGGGGACCTCAAAGGCTGGAAGCTTGCACAGTATGTAAAATCCAATTACAGCCCTGCTTCACGGTGACCTTCCTTGGGGGCGCTGCCCACTGCTGGGAGCTGACTGAACCTTCCCCAGGAAAAGCTGTGATTCTGCTTTGGCAAAATGGCATTGACTGGTAGAACTCACTATGTTTAGTGCATATTTCAATATAAATGTAAATGTTTCACCCCAATGAGTTTTGGTGTGCGTCTCTCTCTGGTTTCAGTCTCTCTCTGGTTTCCCTGTGTGTGCGTCAGGGGTGGGGAGGTGTCCAGAGGGTTCATCAGAATGTGTGGAGTGATGCACAGTGGCTAATGGTGGCAACCTGTCATCACCCAGGGGTAATGCATTGAGAAGGGTGACATCTGATGGGGTGAAAACCTTTATCAGGTAAAAGCTGGCTGTATTCATCCCTGTGGTATTCCGAAGAAGACTCATCTAAACCTTCACTTTTAATTTAGTTTCCTGTGTGGTGAGATGCACTCTGATTCTCTGTTCTCATCTGATTTAACAAGGACCTGTTTTTTTAAAACTGAGTTTAGGTTTTGCACCCAAAACTCTGCTCTTTTGTTTTCAGATTGGGGGGGCCTACGTTGAACACTAATTAGTATTCAGTGATTATTTGCGGGGGTTCAGTATCCCTGAGATGGAAGAGGAAATGAACTTTTGTACTGATGTTGCTTTAAAATCAATCTGAAGGAGGCAGTATTCTGAATCTGAGCAAGAGCCTGAGAGTCAAACTTGGGGGAGTGGTAAATAATGAAGAGGACAAGTTGCTGATACACAGTGATCTGGATCACTTGGAAACTGGGCACAAGCAAACAATATGCATTTTAATAGGCCAAATGTAAAGTTATACATGTAGGATCAAAAAAAGTAGCCCATCCTTACACAGTGTGGGGACTCTTATCATGGGACGCAGTCACTGAAAAGGACTTGGGGGTCATGGTGGATAATCAGCTGAACTTGAGCTCACAGTGTGACCCTTGGGGATATAGAGGAAATATCTAGTAGAGGAGAGAGGTTATTTTACTTCTGTATCCAGCATAGGTGTGACTGCTGCTGGAATATTGTGTCTAGTGCTGGTGCCCACAATTCAAGAAGGCTGTGGATAAACAGGAGATGGTTCAGAGGGGAACCGCAAGAATGACTGAAGGATTGGAAAACATACCTTATAGTAATATACTCAAGAGAGCTCAGTCTGTTTAGTTTGAGAAGGTTAAGGGGTGACTTGATCACAATCTATAAGTACCCCCATGGGGAACAGAAATTTGATAATGGGCTCTTCAATCTAGCAGAGAGAGGTAGAACACAATCTAAAGGTGGAAATTGAAGCTGAACAAATTCAGAGTGTAAATAAGGTGCACATTTTTAACAATGAGACTAATTAACCATTGGTACAATTAACGAAGGGTCATGGAGGCTCCATCCCTGGCAATCTTTAAATCAAGATTGGGTGTTTTTCTGAAAGGTATTCTCTAGTTCAAACAGGACTTAATTCAGAGAAGTTCTATGGCCTGGGTTATGCAGGAGGTCAGACTAGGTCACAGAGTTTCAGGTCAGAAGGGACCCCCAGATCGTAACTCTGACTTCCTGTAGATCACCGGGCACCAATAAGTCACACAACAACCCCAGTAATCAGAATTAAACAGAAGTATTACAGCCCTCAGGAGACTAGACTCTTGGGTGCTACTGGCAGAGAGTTGTCCCCTCTGGCCTTCGAACCAAGAAGTTTTTCATAGATTATATTGCTAGTTCTGCTGTGAATCCCTGTGTAATCTTGGGCAAATCACTCTGCATTTCAGTGCAATCACCTATAAACTGCTGTAATAATACACAAGGATGTTGTGAGACTTGTCAGTCAAGTGCTTTCAAATCTTCAGATGAAAGGTTGTGTAGAAATAAAATTCCTGATAGCATTGGCACGTTGTCTGCCAGGCTTCTCACATTTGTCCAGCAGTGTGTAAACCAGAGGTTAATAACAGACGCTGACACTTCAGTTTTGGTCTAGAAGTTGGCATCAGGCTTTGCATATGGGACTGCAGGTGCCCAATTGGGAGACTTGAGAGTAGAACCCCCATGGTATCATATATTGGTCCTAAAGCCCTTTTTTTAAAAGACAATGTTGACAAACTCCCCCTTGGCTTCCCCAACCCATCTGGCTCTGTGCAGCACTTCGTGTTGCAGGGAGCTCTAGCAGGAGGCTTGCTTTTAAATAGCATGTGGCAAGGCATCACATTTCTCTCCTAAATGGAGCAAAATGGAAAAGACCTTTGAGTTCCCGCCTTGTGATCCAAGGGCGCAGTAGCATAGCGAGCGTCTCTTGTCTCCTTATCCTGCAGCTGTCTCTCCCGAGCAAATGTTGACTCTTCTTCCCCCCGCACTCACCATTTGCTATCTGTTGGGGGGGGGGGGGGTCAAGGTGCCCTTTTAACATAAACAGGGAATCTGACTCGGAACAGCATGAGCTCATAGGTATAAAGGGAGGTACTGTTGCTTCTGAGTCTTTTCCTAATAATTCCATGTCAGAGATGGCTGCCAAGCACTGTGGATAAATCAATGATTTGTTGTTTGTTTCTGGAGCCTTGGTGACTAAGGAGACTCTGTAAATATAAATTAATGGAGATCGTAGAGGTCTCCACACAGAGACCCTGAAAGAGAGTGGAAATGGGGCAAGGCACTTCCTAGGCAGTTACATGCTTGGGTACCCCCTCCGTTCTGTTTGTGTCACTGCACTGTTATCGGGTCTGGAGAAAGGAGTGAAGGAAGGGCTTTGAAAGGGGCCAGTAGTGCCCTCTAGTGTTACTCTGTTTTGTTACTTTCCTCTCTGTAAACCTTGCCGTTTGCTCCCACATCCCCAGCACTGTGCAGGAGTGACTGGGCATGAGGGTGGCAGGGGAGGAGGAGCTGTCATCCGTGTTCCAGTTCGTGTGGGAGCTGGATGGTAAACACAGAATGTCGTTCAGGAACATGTGGCAGATTTATTGCTTCTCTTCGGAAGTGGCCTCCCACTAACCACCAACATCTTAGCTGTAACTCTCACGGCACCACTTACAGTCCAGTTATTGCTTAGTCTGGCTGGGAACAGAGCTGCCGCCGCCCTTGGTAAGAGCCGTTACCTTTGGCATCGCACTATATAGTATGGGTGAGACCGGAGGGGGAAGCCTGTATCTTCCGCGGGGAGTGGAGCCTGTCTGAATGCCAGAAATAAGCCAAGCATAGAATCAGAGAAGTGTAGGACTGGAAGGAACCTCAGTAGGTAGCATGTTTGATTTGGGTTTCAGGAGTCTTCATTTCTTCATCAAACAGGAAAAAACCCACATCTAGGGTATGTGTTGTGGAGAGCATGGAACTGGAAGCCATGAACAACCTGAATCAGTAGATCCGCTCTCCCTGCAGGAGGATACAGAGGTATCTTATAGCAGGGATTCTCAACCTCTTTCTTTCTGAGCCCGTGCTATAAAAACTCCCTGGTCCACCTGTGCCACAAAGGCAGGGCCAGCGTTAGGGGGTAGCAAACAGAAGGTCCTGCAAAGTTGCTCAAGCTTTGGCTTCAGCCCCAAGTGGTGGGGCTTGGGGCCCCAGTCTTCAGCCCTGAATGGGGAGGGAGGCACTTCAGCTTTCTGCCCTGAGCCCTAGTAAGTCTATTGCCAGCCCTGCTAGGTGGACCCTCTAAAACCTACTCAAGGCCCCCCGGAGGCCCTAGACTCCTGCTTGAGAACTGCTACCTTGCAGGGAACCAATGATCATCTGGTTATAAGAACTGTTTTAATAACATCAAATTGCCATCAACTACAAACAGTCAGGTAAGAGCATAAGAATGGCCATACTGGATCAGACCAAAGGTCCATCGAGCCCTGTGTCCTGTCCTCTGACAGTGGCCAGTGCCAGGTGCCCCAAAGAGAGTGAACAGAACAGGGCAATTATCAAGTGATCCATCCCCTGTCGTGGAGTCACAGCTTCTGCAAGTCATCTAGTCTGTCCGCAGCAACTGGCCATGAGGTATGCTAACAGGAGGCCTCCTTTAACACTGCCTGATTCCACTATTATTTGTAACTGTCTGAATTAGGTACTGGTGAGAGGGGACTGATTAACTCTTTGTTTGTGTGGTGGATAATCAGCTGGACAGGGTATGGAGAGCATCCAGAGAGGTAGGTGACAGCTGCCTGTGAACCATCACCCTGTCTGCTTTGTTGGCTGGCTGGCACAGACCCTCCCACTCCTCTCAGCGTCTGGCTCCATGCAATGAGAAGTACCCAGCAAGTCCTTGAGCATGACAGGTGCAGTAGACAAGCAGTGACTGCTCTAGCCCAACAAAGCCTTTATCTGATTTACTTTATTGCCTTTGTTTTTCTCTCTGGTTTTCTGGATGGACTTTACCTCACCCTTGTGAGGTGGCAAAATTGTATTTACCTAGGGTGCCTAATTGCCCAAGGCCCTGGAGCAGAGAGGAAGTTTCACAGTTCAGACACAGAGCTCACAAACTGACTCTGGCAGTGCCTGCTACCATTCCAATTTCCGTATAGTTCCTGGTGCCCGGCTCTTATTTGCAGCAACATTTAGTATTTGTATCTTTGGTGCTGTACGACGTGTCCCCCCAAATCCCAGCTGTTCCCTGATAAGTGAGAGAGTGCAAAAGAAAGGGCACCCTAAAATATCCATGATCCTCAACCAGCAAGGTTGGGAACATAAGATTATAGGATAGATATTTGTGAAGTACGTGTGGATTCATGGATGTTTGCTCATTATTTACCCAGCTCTGAGTACAAACTGCTTGGGACATGAATGATTTCTGGTTGGTTGATTGGGTTTTTGGGTGTATATTTGGTTTGTGGGGGAGTCAGTGTTGTGAATGTCATTCTTGCAGTGGTGGAAAAGCTTTAATGACGAGGGAGGCCTTGTAGCTTTGCCCAGCAATTGCCAGGCTCTAGATTTGTCCAGTCTCCTCTGGAAGTTCATTCCACAGCTAGCTCCCCTCCCCTGAGAACACTTTGTCCCCAGCTCTCACAAACCTCCCCATGGGTTTCGTGATGACAGGAAAGAGGTGCTTTCACTGCAAGCTAAGAACTGGCGCTATCTGTCCCAGAGAGATGAGTGTAAATCAGACCCCTCTGTATATAAAAATGGAGAGAAACTAGGGGAGGAAAAATTCTGGGACGGATAAGATTTTGCATCCATCATTGCCTGGTTGTTCATTGCTTCTGTTTGCCCTTTTCATGCTGCTCTTACTTTGAGATTATGGGCCAAAACTGGCCCTGATGCAGGTAGGTGCATCTCCAGTGACTTCAGTGGAGTTTCCCCCAGTGATATCCCCCTGTTGCTTTGTCCAGTTAAACAGACATTTGTCAAGTAGTTTAGGCCTCAGATTCTACTTTTGCCAATGGCGTGTGGCTGCAGGGTGTAAATTTGGCCCAGGATGGCAGGTGACTTGGCTCGCATCAGTATTGGTGATGCTCCTGCACGTGGCTTCTCCTAGCATAGCCACTTTCACACTCTGCTCTCGCTGGGCCAAAGCAGATGTGGCTTATGCAAGAGCTGTGCAGTACCACCCTCTGCTGCTCCTGGCATGGGGGAGAGTGTATCTCCTCACCTCAGCCGTGGAAGCCACACATCCAAACCAGTGTTTCCCCAGGTGCAGTCCCTGAGCCAGGAAGGGTCTAGAGAGAACTAGCTGGCCCCCGGGTTCTCTGCCACCTCATTTCCAGCTGCTCAACTGCACTTTCGAGAAATAGCCCGAATGGGCTGACTTTCAGGACATGCGGTGAAAGCCATCAGTTTGACATGGCTTTTGGGGGGAGGCCTGAGAGCACAGGGTTATATTTGGCTGTATTTACTGGCTGGTGTGTTAACTTGTGTTGTGGTATAGAATCGTAGAAATGTGGGGCTGGAAGGGGCCTTGAGAGCTCATCTAGTCCAGCCCCTGCACTGAGACAGAATCAAGTAAACCTAGACCATCCCTGACAGCTGTTTGTCTGACCTGTTCTTAAAAACCTCCAGCGATGGGGATTCCACAACCTGCCTTGGGAGCCTGTTCCAGAGCTTAACTCCCCTTTAGAGTTAGACAGTTTTTCCGAATATAGATTCATAGATATTTAGGCCAGAAGGGACCATTATGATCATCTAGTCTGACCTCCTGCACAATGTAGGCCACAGAATTTCACCCACCACTCCTAAAAAAGACCTCACACCTATATCTGTGCTATTGAAGTCCTCAAATTGTAGTTTGAAGACCTCAAGGAGCAGAGAATCCTCCAGCAAGTGACCCGTGCCCCATGCTACAGAGGAAGGCGAAAAACCTCCAGGGCCTTCCAATCTGCCCTGGAGGAAAATTCCTTCCCGACCCCAAATATGGCGATCAGCTAAACCCTGAGCATATGGGCAAGATTCATCAGCCAGATACTACAGAAAATTCTTTCCCGGGTAACTTGGATCTTACCCCATCTAAAAACCCATCACAGGCCATTGGGCCTATTTACCATGAATATTTAATTACCAAAACCATGTTATCCCATCATACCATCTCCTCCATAAACTTATCGAGTTTAATCTTAAAGCAAGATAGATCTTTTGCCCCCACTACTTCCCTCGGAAGGCTATTCCAAAACTTCACTCCTCTGATGGTTAGAAACCTTCGTCTAATTTCTAATCTAAATTTCCTAGTGGCCAGTTTATATCCATTTGTTCTTGTGTCCACATTGGTACTGAGTTTAAATAATTCCTCTCCCTCTCTGGTATTTATCCCTCTGATATATTTATAGAGAGCAATCCTATCTCCCCTCAACCTTCTTTTCGTTAGGCTAAACAAGCCAAGCTCCCTGAGTCTCCTTTCATAAGACAAGTTTTCCATTCCTCGGATCATCCTAGTAGCCCTTCTCTGTACCTGTTCCAGTTTGAATTCATCCTTCTTAAACATGGGAGACCAGAACTGCACACAGTATTCCAGGTGAGGTCTCACCAGTGCCTTATATAACGGTACTAAAACCTCCTTATCCCTACTGGAAATACCTCTCCTGATGCATCCCAAGACGACATTAGCTTTTTTCACAGCCATATCACATTGGCAGCTCATAGTCATCCTATGATCAACCAATACTCCAAGGTCCTTTTCCTCCTCCGTTACTTCTAGTTGATGCGTCCCTAGCTTATAACTAAAATTCTTGTTATTAATCCCTAAATGCATGACCTTACACTTCTCACTATTAAATTTCATCCTATTCCTATTACTCCAGTTTACAAGGTCATCCAGATCCTCCTGTAGGGTATCCCGGTCCTTCTCTAAATTGGCAATACCTCCCAGCTTTGTATCATCTGCAAACTTTATTAGCACACTCCCACTTTTTGTGCCCAGGTCAGTAATAAAAAGATTAAATAAGATTGGTCCCAAAACTGATCACCTAGATTTTCCTTGTGTGTCTCCTATGTGGATTGTAAGGCCTGGGCTACACTCAAAACTTAGGTTGACCTAGCTACATCACTCAGCGGTGTCGAAAATCCCCATCGCTGAGTGCCAGGGCTATGCTGACCTAACGCCTGGTGCACATGGAGCCATTGCTCAGGGAGGTGGAGCACCTACAAGGGTAGTGAAAGCCCTTCTTGTCACTGTAGCCTGTCTCCATTACAGGGTGACTATGGTGCCATGGCTATATGCCATCATAGTGCCTGTGGTGCGGACATGGCCTGACTTTATAATAGTTCTTGTCAGGAGGCCTAGAGTTCTGCCTAGGTGGGGTGTGTGCATTTAAATCAGAAGAAATAAAATAAATACAGTGAGAATTTCCCTAATGTTCCTTTTCCATGCTAGCAATTGCTGCAGTTGCTGGAGGGATTTTGTGTCCAGATCACAAATGGGAAGGGAGAGTCTGTCCACCAGACAAACTGCTTCAGTGAGGTCTGTGCGACGAAAATGTTTCAGAAGCCTAGATCTAAACTGTCCTATGCTGGAACCTCAAGCACAAAGCAGTGAGCTGGGGCCCCTTTGAAACTGACTAGGCTAGTTCCACTCTCCAAAAGACCCAGGGTATAACTAGTGAAAAGTCGGTGAGATTTTAAACATTCGTCCCTTTTGATTTCCAGCTCTTCTCTATTTACTTCCAAGCAACGGCACTTTATTGATTGCTGCCTTCTCTATAGGTGACGGGGCAATCGCTGCAATGTCAGAACTGGCAGATATAATGAATGGCTCTCCATTCTGCTTGATGACCCCCTTCTTTCATTAGCATGAAGGGCAGGTGGTGATCTGGGGTTAGGAATACTCTAATTTAAAAAAAAATCATAAAACAAAGTACCACTGTTCTTTAGCAATATTGTATGGTGCTTTGTCCCAAGCCCTTCCTGTTTTAACTCTTACCAATGTATCACACCAGTGTACAATGATTAGCTGTGCTCATGTAGTTACAACAGTCGAGATGGGCTGTAAAGGCATGGTAAGCATTGAGAGGGAGTTCTCTCAGAGGCCAGAGTGTTCTTTGGTGTTTCTCCTTCTCTGCGAGTTCTTTGCAGCACAAGCTCTGGTCCCAGTTCAATTCCATCCATTGTTTTCTAATGTAGCTCCCACTGAATTGAAATATACAAAGTGAAAGAGAAATTAACAATAGCCCTTTAAGGCAAGATTGTCAAAGGACGGTACAAATATTCATTAGCCATGACAAGCTCATTGGGAGCAGGTCTAGTATTTGTGGTGAGGAGGGCGTAAAACCAAAATAACTCCAGCTGACCAAAGCCAGAGCCATGTTTCCCAGTTTCCCTGGAGTTCCCCTAGACTCCAAACAGAGATGAAAATGTGACCAGAAACACCACACAATGCTGGATGGGTCTGACTCCCGCAGCTCGCTCTGGGGCCCTGGATGGTTCACAGACAAAACCAAATTGAGACCATAGAGATGAGACTTGGTTTTCAGGTTGTTTTAGCTTTGGACAAATTTCCTCATTGGGTTCTGATTCTAAAAGGGGCTGAGAACCACCCAATCCCAGTGCAGAGAATCTGCCAGGCTTAGGCCCTTGTTTCATAAGCTGATGTGTTTCCAGTACAGGCTTAGAGGGAGTGGGTGTGGATTATGATTTACATAGGCAACAGCAAGTTTATTGAAGCAGCTCTCTGCCATGTGTCAGAATGTTCTGCAAACACACTGATTGAGGGCACTGCTGAGTTGCTGTTAGAATCTGTATTCACGTAGATGTCTAATATTCCATGCTCCAGAGAGGTGATGTGCTGTGAGGTTAGAGACGCGCAGTGTTACCGCACTGACTAAACACTCCTGCCTCTCTCCCTCTAATAGCAAACCGGCCAGGGAGGTTCACTGTGGAGAATTCAGCAAACAGAGGAGGTTTTGTTGCCTTTTTGAAGCCCTAGAGGGATCCATGAAGCCATCGTACACAGGTGGGAGTCGAATGCTCCCATCCACCCCACAGCACTTCGACCATGATGGTGCAGGATCCCTGTGTGCGATGGAATAGGAAGATAGTTAGTCATTGCACTAACCTGCAGCATGATCCTCTCTGAGTAATGGCTGTGGATGTGCACTGGACTGTGGGAGGGTGGGAAGATGAAATGGGGCAGAGACTCAATCCTCAGCTATTTGCAGCAGGGCTGAGCTATGGGAATTCCTCCCCATCACTGCACCTAAGTCCTTACCAATATTGGTTCATGGCTGTTTCTGGCTCCTAGCCCTGACTGTTTGGAGCCTGTATGTTTATGGCAACTTGAATAAAAGGATCCCAACGCACTTTATGAATGTTAGCTAGTTACACCTCCCCACAGCTCAGGAGGTGGAGAATGGGTATACAAGAGTCACTTGCCCCTTCCCAAAGGAGACAGTGTGCATGGAGCCAGTGTAGGGCGGGCCCTCGGTAGAGTGCTTTCACTGAAGACCGTGAAGTCCCTCCCGATTCGCACCAGGGTGAGAGGACAATGTGTGTATGGTGCTGAGTTGGGCAAGAATCTCTTAAATATGTAAGTAAATAAAGATGATGTAATGGACACCGTAGTTAAGGCTGAGTTGAGTTTTGCATTGAAACTGGGATTCAACCTCTTCTTGGATATAGGATCGAACACAGCGTCTCCTCCCGCAGCCTATAGAGCTTCCTCTGGCAGCCTAGAATGAATCTTCTGACCATTTAAAGGAAATCTGTCAATACAGTTAGGAATTAAAATGAATAGAAATGAAGTCCTTCAAGCAACTCCGCATCCAGCCTCAGCCCCACCCAGTGGGCTGCTGGTCCACATGGGGTCCTTTGGGTGCTATCCCAATGTAAACCATAATAATTAGACCCTCCGCTACTCCCTGCATCTGCTCAGACCAACTGCCACAGCCAACAGCCATGGAACCTTTCCATCCCTTCCTCTTGTTAAAGGGACACCGCCAGCAACGAATGTTCCCGCTGTTTGAAGCAGTGTGACTGCGGGGTGGGGGGGAGCCAGTGGGGTGGCAGGAGAGGTATGCTGTAGCTGAGCGAGGAAAGGAAGGAGGTGACGCCCTGAACAAGCGGCAGACCGGCTTTGAGAACCACTGGTCTAGACCATCCCTGACAGGAGTTTGTCTGACCTGTTCTTAAAAACCTCCAATGGTGGAGATTCCATGACCTGCCTTGGGAGCCTGGTCCAGAGCTTAACGAGCCTTAGAGTTCGATGGTTTTTCCTAATATCTCACCTAAATCTCCCTTGCTGCAGATTAAGCCTATTACTCCTTGTCCTGCCTTCAGCTGGCCTGGAGAACAGGGCTCTAGAACAGCCCGTCATGTATTAGAAGACCCTACAGTCTTTCATCTTGTCCCCAAGGAACTCCCGGTGCTGAGTTTGGGGCCGCAGGAGAATGGAGCCGTCTGTGTCAGTTCCCCTTTAAGGATTTTCTGCAGCCTGGCCCTTTAAGAGTGTGTCAGTTCCCTGTCTGACGTCACCCGCTGCTTCACTGTTTACAGCCTGGGCTTGTTGCATCCAGGAGGCTCACAAAGTCTCCAGCTGCCTGCAGCCCCTCACCTGTGAGGTGCAGTGGCAAGGCGGAGGCCTGTCTGCAGTGGGCTGGGGGAGAGGGCAGGAAGGACGCTGCTATCTTGCTGCTCACTGGCTCCCATTCAGGGAGCTGGGAGTGTGTAGGGCAGCTCCCACCACTGCAGTGGGGCTGGCGGTGCTATGGGGCAGAGCGGCCCGGAGGTACCCTTGCTCTGGGAGGCCCTGTAGACTCTTCTCCTGGATGTGACCAGCCTGCAGCCTCCGTGGCAGAGCTGTTGATTCACAGCTGCTCCCACCCGCACCCTTTGGCCAGGTGTGGCGTGGAAGAGGAGGGGGGCAATGTTACCTGGGATTGCCCAACGTAGGGTCTAAAGGGTGCTGACCCCGGTGATGCTGGAAGCTCCTGCCGCTGTCTTAGCCCAGCCCCAGGAGACGCACTGCCTGCCTGTGGGATCAAGTCATGTTGGCCCTGGCCCTCGTCCTGCTGCTGCTGGCTCCGCCGGGAGCTGGTGCTTTCCTCGAGGCCCTGGCTGCCAAGAACATCTCCCAGAAGGAGGCCGAGTTTGACAAAAGCTACACGGACTTTGTGAACAGCGAGCTACTGAACATCTACACCTTCAACCACACCGTGATGAGGAACAGGGTGAGTGAGTGTCCCCCGAGTCAGGCCCAGCGCCAGCCCAGGGGACACAGTCCCTCTGCCAGAGCCATCGGCATGTGAACTGCTCCACCCACCTTTGGGCCACGCCCAGAACAACTGATGGGGTGCTGAGGGGATAATCCTTGCCTAGCACACAACGGGGGGCCGGCCTCGTGCTCTGCTGGAGGGTGCTATGAAGTGCCTCTGAACAGTCCTTCGGCCTGACTCTCCACTGCCCTGCCCCAGCGCCAAGCACGTGCAGGATGCTCTGTATGGATCAGGTTCTGTTTAGCCCTGCCTGCGGCGTGCACAGGGAGCAGGGCAGTGGAGAATCTGGCCCCCTGAGCCCTCGACAGCAGGTGGAAAATCCCAAACTTCTCCCCCGGTTGTGCTGTTAGTTCTCTGTTCCCACGGGGCTCGGGACAGCGAAGCAAGGCTGCTTACTTCCTGGCCCAGTTTCACTTCCTTCTTCCCTCCCTAGCTGACATGATGAGTTTAAACAACTCGGTAGTGTCCCCATCGCTTCCAGCTGAGATCACAGTGGCTTTGACCAGTGCTTGCTGTTGGCCTTGCATCTATCTTGTGGCTGTGATGTGTCTGGCATGTGTATTCATTTTGCCCTAGTAGGGTGTGTGTGTGTCTTGTGGGCATCTCTGTGTTCTACTGTGCAAGCCACAAATCAGCTTTAAAAGGAAGTTGCTTCGGCTGACTCTCTTTACTTTTTCTTTCCACAAACTCGGCTGAGCTGTTTGTTTAGAAGGGTGGGAGGCGACTGCCGCTTTTGGGTCTGTTGTTAAGCCAGGTTCCAGACTGAAGATTCACTTTTAACTCCATCCCTGAGCGTTGAGTCAGGCTGTGACTGGGAAGGCTGCTCTGGCCTGGCACGCCTGTGGCTGTGGGAGTTGGAAGGGCACTCCCGGTTCGCAGCTGATAAGTCCCTGTTTCTGATGCAAAGGGAAGGGATGCAAAGGCTGTTTTCCCATTCCAGGGCCACATAGCCCAGGAAATACATACTCGGCTTCCCCAGCTGAAGAGTGGGCATTTTGCCCTGACTGGGAAGGTTTGCACCCAGATGTCTCAGAGTTTGGCATGGCTGGATCTGGGGGTTCAGTTCAGGGCTGTCTCTAGTACCAGGCTGGATCTGCAGGAGAGACATCCTGTGGGAGAGTAATCCCTTCCCAGGGTGCATGGAGTGAGCTGCTCCCCCGCCAATCCTCCTCCCCCACCCCCCACATCTCTGCTTTGGCATGTCCTGTTCTCTGAGCTGCTCATCCCCGCCCTGCACTTTGAAGCTTCCCTCCCTCACTGCCCAAGCCTCTGTCCTAACTGCCCCCAGAGCTGAGTCCTAGCTCTGTGCTCCTGCGTCTGTAACAGCCTCTCCCCACAGTCAACATCTGCCAAGCACACCCTTCCCAAACCCCCGCCTGGCCTGTGAGGTCTCTGGACACCAGCATTCAAGCCCTACTCCCCAATCCCATCCCAGCACGTGCAGTTGGACTGGCTGACTTGCAGCGTCTTGACCATTTCTCTCTGCTGGGGAGAGTACGTGCAGGAGCTCTTCGCGGGCGTGGGCCAAGCTGAACTTCCCCTTCAGTCAGCAGGGTCCGGCGGTCACGAGTTCCATTCCCCATTGCATGCAGTGTCTGCCTGTAAACTGTTCGATGTGTGAGCAGGGCTAAGGCGGGATAGTTCTCTGCCCCAGGCTGGTCACGCAGCTCCCACGTCTCGAGAGTCACAGGGAACAAAGGGCCGAGTGTGAGCCCGCGCTGTCCTTGCGGGAGGGCTCTGTGCTCAGAGCTGTTGTGCCCTTTGCACCAGTGGCCACCACTTCCACTGAGGTGGAGCTGAAAGAAATTTAACAGTCTGGGGCTCAATCCACAGTCCTCCAGGTGAGCCCAGGGACCTAGGGGAGGGCTTTGGTCTCTTTGGCCAAGGCCAGCATGTCCCTTCTCCTCTCCTCCCCAGACAGAGGGCGTCCGGGTGACGGTGAACGTGCTGTCTGAGCAGAAGGAGATGCCGCTTCTCTTCGTGGTGAGGCAGAAGGAGGCGGTGGTGTCGTTTCAGGTGCCGCTGATCCTCAGGGGCCTGTAAGTTCCATCCTTGTCAGAGACGACCTCCGAGGTGGGGCTAAAGACCCATGCCCCGCCTAGTTCTGGGGTCCCCCTGCCTCCAAAGGCATGGGAACTAGGCCAGCTCTCTGACCGTGGCATGAAAATGGCCTTAAAACCCGAATGTGTGGACTCATCTGCCCCAGAACGTCCTGCTCCCTCAACTGGCTGGGTGCAGAGCGGCTCTGGGAAAGCTGCAAGTTCAGCCTCTGAGCCTTCTCCATAGTACCTGGTCCAGCTACCGAGCGCCGACGAGAGGGGAGAGCTGCCCCTCGCCCTGGAACCCAGAGCAGCACCCTTAGCTCGGCCTGGGCCCCGGGGGGCTCTTTGGGAAGGGAGATACTGCATAGCTGACCCCCCATGGCACCCTCCGTGCCGCTAGGAGAGCCTGCCTAGCTCAGGTGGGGACAGCGACCCAGCCAGCCGAGGGAACGACCCCCAGGAGGGCCCCAGGCGGAGGGTCCTGGAGCCAAGCCTGACACTCCTGAGCAGCGCCCCATGCCGTAGGCGCTGGGCGGCCCCGGAAAGGCTGTGGGTGCTCTCCATGCTGGTGGGGACCGGTTCAGCGCCGCATGCTGCCGCTGCCAGGCCAGAGGGGGGGTGCAGCGCAGCCTTTGCTGCCAGGCCCCCCTCTCATCCGGCCCGGGGGTCTCTGCCTTCGCCAGGTTCCAGAGGAAGTACCTGTACCAGAATGTGAGCCGCACGCTGTGCCAGCCCCAGACCAAGAGCGAGTCGGAGACACAGTTCTTCTATGTGGATGTGTCCACGCTGTCTGTGAGGAACGCCTCCTACCAGCTGCGGGTCACCCGCGTAGAGAACTTCGTGCTGAGGTGAGGGATGGAGATAGGAGCCCCCCCAGATACACACGCTGCCCTACACCTTGTGCCTCCTTCCCCCCGCCCCCAGCTCCCGCCCATGAGCCTGCTGTGCGGGATGGCTGGGGAGCTCGCGTTCCCGGAGATCCATGCAGGCCAGCCAGGTCCCAGGCTGGGGCAGGCATCGCCTTGCCGGGCTCCCTGTCAAGCATTCAGGGAGGGTTGGAGACTCATCGAGCGGCTGCTCATGGCTCTACGAGCTGGGGATTTGCGGCTCCAGCCAGTGGCTGGCTCCAGCCGGGTGGGGTTTTCTTTGCCCCAGTGGGCTGGGGCAATGGGGGGCCGTTTGCTCACACTTTATGAACCACGGTGCTGTTCTAACGCTCTCTCTGCACAGGACGAGCGAGCAGTTCAGCTTTAATGCCACAGCAGCCCAGCCGCAGGTAATGCCTCTCTCTGCTTGGGGGGCTGCTATGGGGGGGAGCAGTGTCACCATGGTGATAACGTGCCCTCTTCCCTCCCCTCCTCCCCCCCGGTAGTATTTTAAGTATGTGTTCCCGGAGGGTGTGGACTCGGTGATTGTGAAGGTGACCTCGCGCATGGCCTTCCCCTGCTCCGTCGTCTCCATCCAGGACATCCTGGTACGTGGGGCCTGGGGCTGGGTTCCTCTTTCCTGTGCTCCCCTCGCCCAGCGTCCCCCAGGGTGACCTCTGGGCAGGTCCAGACTCCATGTGGCTGAGTCTTTGCTTCCCCCTCTCCTCCCTGTAGTGCCCCGTCTACGACCTGGACAACAACGTGGCTTTCATCGGGATGTACCAGACCATGACCAAGAAGGCAGCCATCACGGTGCAGGTAGGGAGCCCTGCAAGCTCAGCCCCACCAAAGAGCTGCAGGTGCTGGGCCTCGCTGTGCTCTCTGCTGTGGCCCTCGCGACAGTTCGCGCCGGCTGGAGATGTTCCTGCCGGCGCGTGCTGAGCCAGGGGGCACTCAGCCTGGCAGCCTCGTTCCTCGCGTGCCAGACGGCGCTAGCCGGACAGCTCCCTGCAGGCAAGCTGTGGCCTCTGGGCTCCTCCCCGTGTCTCCAGTGCTGCCTCCACGCTAATAGCACCATGTGCGTCAGCCGCGCAGACCAGCAGCTTCCTCCGCAACCAGCTCTGGCGTCTCTCTGGGTCGCTCGCGACGTGCCCGTCTCACCAGACTCTCATTGGGGGATCCTGGGCATCCAGGCCTCTCCGCTCCACCGGGGCCGGGTAGGGAGAGCTGCCCACTCACCACTCCCACTGACTCTCCTCTCTCGTTCCCGGCGGCCATGCCAGAAGAAGGATTTCCCCAGCAACAGCTTCTACGTCGTGGTGGTGGTGAAAACGGAAGATGAGGCCTGTGGAGGGTCCCTGCCTTACTACCCCCTCACCAAAGGTATGGGGGCGTGGAGGGGTCTGGGAAGGCACAGGGCTTAGCCACTCACCTGTCCCTCTCCTCCACCCGCCCCTACAGCCTTCTCCCCTCTGACATCTAGGCATGGGCTTTATCAGTCCCCTCCGCCCCAAGGCACTGGCGATGGGATCTAGACCATGCAAGCGGCCCTGGGGACCGTAATGCCCAGGTGGAAGCTGGTTCCCAGCCTGACCTGGGTGTGGTGACCCCTTTCCCTGCCTCTGTCGCTGCCACTTCTCAGTAACAAGGCGCTGTGGGTGGAAAGGGTCCAACAGCCCCTGCTGGGCATACCCCCCTCTGGGCCGGGCGACACTGGGACTAGACCCAGGGTGTGGGCTTTCTACAGGGCCTGCTCCATCTGCTTTGAGAAGTTTTCCTGGAGACAGGAGGCAGCAGACCCAGGCTGGGCTAATCGCCAGCCTTCTGTTCCTTCCAGATGAACCGGTAGATCAAGGCAGTCGGCAGAAGGCGCTGGATGTGATGGTGTCACCTGCTATTACCTGTGAGCTGCTCCCACGGGCAGGGCTGGCAGGTTACTCTGCGGAAGCTAGGTCTGCAGCTGGGGGCGTTTCCTGCTGAACGCCGGTCACAATGCCCGTGTTCATGGGGCACCGTCCCTGCAGGGCTGCCCCAGCGCCCCCGGGACAGCGCCCGGCATGGCTTGGGCACATGGGAATGGCTCTGACAAATGGCTCCACCCTGCTGGTGGTGCAGGCCCCGAGCACAGGTGGCCTGGGACAGCACCTGGGCTCTGTGTCTGAAGTGGGCCTTTGCTGGGCCCAGGCACGGACAGACACACCTACTCCTGGGTCTCCCTCGCTGTCTGGGTGTTACATGCTGGGCATGATCCTGGAGCAGCCTGGCTCCAACACAGCAGCTAAAATGAGCAGAGGCCACCTCCCCCGGTACAGCCAGGGTCTGTGCCCCCACGTGGAGGGGCACATGGTGTGGGCTGTGTCATGGTAGGCATGGTGGGGGAGTTGTGGGGCCCGGGGAGGCTGTGTGCCCAGCTGATTCCCCATGCCCGCAAGGCTGTGCTGTCCAGCGAGCTGCTGTCTGGGTGGGGCACCGTGGGCAGCTGCTGTCCCATAATCCCCCTTCCCGCTCCCTCTCCCCACAGCGGAGGTCTACGTCAGCGCCATGCTCTTCTGCCTGGGGATCTTCCTCTCCTTCTACCTGCTGACGGTGCTCATCGCCTGCTGGGAGACCTGGAGGTGAGTCCCTGGGCCTCGCTTCCCGCTCTGCCCACCCCACGGTGCTCCGGGACCGGACTGCCGGCTTGGCTCAGCTCACCCACCTCCTCCCCGGCTTCCCTCTCACTCACCCACCACAGCCAGGGTTGGCTCCGCAAAACTAGAGCAGGTTTCACCTCCCCTTCCCAGCCTGTGCAGCCACGGGGCCTGGCACGGTGACTTATAGCTGCCGGTGCAGGGTCGCTGTCGTCCATCAGGCTGGGAATTGAGAGCCAGGGCCTTGACGGCAGAAAAAGCAGCCAGGGATGAGACATCCCCCTCCCCTCCACCCCAGGGTAGGAGGCCTGTTTCCCTGTACAGCAAGGGCTGGGCATCCCCACCAACTCCAGTGTCCGTCCCAGAGACGCCCACCCCACCCCCACCCGACACTGGGAACATTGGAACATGGCGCGGCCGTGTCTCCAAAGGGCCACGGGGAAGGTCACCATTACTGGAGACGCACGCAGCCTTCCTCGCCCCCGAGCCTGCATGTGCCTCTGACATAGCTGTGTCTGCTGCAGTTCTCGGGCAGGGCTGGGTGAGCCCTTCATTTGGCTCCTGCACTCTGTGTGAGCAGCTCCCAGGAGACACAGTGGCAGATGGTGGTGCGCTCCAGCCAGGGACCACGCCGGGGCTGGATTTCCCTGGGCAAACCCTGACTAGGGTTAACACAGATTGGGAGGTGCCTGAGCTCTGCAGCCCTCGGCTGCCCGACGGGACCTGGGTCTGCGGCAGGAGGGAGCGCCTCCCGGCCCTTCTGTTTCAGGTTTTCCGTTGCGTTTTTGCAGACAACAGAAGAAGAGAAAAGGGCTCCTGGCTGCCATGGACACGCCCACCACGGACACTGGTATGGAACCCCCAGGGCCCGTAGGGGGCACTGACATGGGGCGAGACTCTGGGAGCTGGCCCCCTCATGTAGAGCCCGGGGGGCAGCGAAGATAATGTGCTGGAGGAGGGGAGCTGACTGTGTGGGCACAGTTCCCTTGGGGGGCGGAGTATGTACCAGAGCTGGCTGGGGATTTGTTCTTTATTTGTCTCCCTGTGAAATAACGTTTTCATGGACACACTGCTGCTGGGTTCTCTTCACAGAACAAACGTTCTGGGGTTTGGCGTTTGGCAAACAATGGATGGTGGAAATAGAACATTTCCCTTGAATGGAAACCCGCTCTCCATTGCCCCTGGCCAGCTCTGCCGCTCACCAACTGAACCCCTGGTTCCCTGGTCGCTGCCCTTCCACACAGCCTGGACTCCCTTGCGGGGAAAGGAGGGGCCGGGAGAGCTGGCTCCAGACCTGGGCTCGGGCTTTGCTCAACGGCCTGGTTCAGCCCCCGTGCCCTTTCTCTGTGCACAGATCTCCCTGCGCTGTGGGGAGACAGGTGAATGGGTCCTTAGAGTGCCAAATCTAAGCTCCGCGTCATCTGTGATCGGAGCGACTCTGGTTGAGTGACTGCTGCTGTCAGTGACTGTCTGTCCCTCTGTCTCTCTCTCTCTCTCTCTGCCTGCACATCGCTCCTGGGGATCTTCCATTCCCAGCGTCTTTACTGGGTAAGCGTCAGCCTCCTTTATTTCACAGTCTGTGAACAGATCCCTTTGGTGCCCCTGACGCACTGGTCCTGAGCCACCCTCCAGCTGGAAGTGGGCGGGGCAGGGTGCTGCACTGGGGTCTTGCTCCGTAGGAAGCGCCAGCCACTAAAAAGAGGGACGCAGGGTGCTGTGCAAACGCCTCTCACCCAGCTCCGCTGATGCCCCACAATCCTGACGCGTCCCCTTCCTCCCCCAGCTACCCCCGTCCTTGGTCTCTCCTGACCAGAAACCGTTTGCGGCCCCAAGTGCTCCGCTGCCCTGCAGCTGTCCGGGCACAGCCTGAGCCTGCCACCCTCGCCCCACTGAGACCCTGCCCTGGCCCCCGAGCACACGTGCCCCCTGCTCTCCTCAGCCCCCTGGGCTGCTGGGGGTGATGTGTGAAGACTGCTGCCTGCCTGACGCAGGGTGCTGTGGTGTCTTGCAGGGCATCCGCGCATCACCCCGGACTCCCTCCTGGGTCACCCTCCCTACCACGGCTACAGCTATGGCTCTTTGGGTAAGCACCGGCGAGGAGCACTGCACTCTCCTGCTCACATGGGGCTCCGGGACCAGTTGGAGATGGGAGTGGGCTCTGGGGGGCCAGGTCGCCAGTCCCTTGGCAATGGTTGGACCCAATTCCTGACCCTGTGACCAGAGTCTCGTTCCTCTCCTCTCCCCCAGACGGTGACAAGCCAGGGTCTCCCCGCCCCACAACCACACACACACAGAGCTGCTGTGTGAGCTCCTGGCACCTTGCCCTCTGCTCTCCAGGAACCCGTTCCTGGCTGGGTGTCTGACCACTTCAACTCGCCTCCTTGTTCTAACTCTCCTTCCAGAGAACAGTTCCACCCTAAGCACTGAGGGCATCACCGAGAGCATGGGCTCCACGGACATCTCCTCTGGGTACACAGGTAAGCCGCAAGAAACCAGCAACGACTGGCCAGCGAGACGGACCCTGCAATCCGGAGCTGGGTTTTGCACTGCAGAGTCCGCATCAGAGCAATCCCAGAGCCTGGGAGCCATCCCTGCTGCAAATGCTCCATGCACCGAGACCCTGTCTGAGGCCTGCTGTCTGGACTCATCAAGCCTGGGGGTGTGCATCTGCCCCCGTACCTGGGGGCCTGAGTGTGAAAGGCTCTCTGGGGAGAGGACTTTGCCCCAGGAGCTGTGGCTGCCCCAGGCTGTCGTCCTCATTCAGACCTCCCCCCACCCTCGCCAACTCTGCTCCACTTTGAAAGACCAATGTACTGGGCAGGCCTTTAACCGGGTTGTTGCTGTCTGGCCTGGGCAGCAGACAAGGACTGAAACTGCCTGGCTGGCACCTTGGGACCCCGCTCGGCGCTCAGAAGGAGGCTCTGTCCCCATCAGCCCTCCCAGTAATTCTCGCTTTCCTTTCAAGGGCTGGACCACTTCAAGCGACGTGTCCCCTCCAGTCAGATGAGGCACCTGTGCATTACTATGGGTAGATGTGGATGTTAAGCAGAAAAGGCACTAGAACTTGAATCAATCCAATGTATTGGGGTGCCCTCGGCTTCACATTACCTGGGGACAGACCCTGCATTCGACTCGCAGCTTCGCTCCCTTCTCTCGTCCCTTGATCCAGGGACAGCCACTGAACAGTCCCTCCAGCCCCGAGCGGTCCCATAATGCTCCCATCTTCCAATGCGTGGTCACGCTGGGAGCAGCCATCTGCCTGGGCCCCACAACTCTGCCTGCTTGTCAGCCTCTGAGCAGGAGAGCGAGAATGGAGTGGCAGGGGTCAGGACTGAGGGGCACTGGCGATGCTGTGTGTGGGGTAACGGGGGGCCCAGGGCTGGGGTAACAGGGGGGCTGCAGGTCAGGACTGAGGGGCACTGGCGATGCTGTGTGTGGGGTAGCGGGGGGCCCAGGGCTGGGGTGACAGGGGGGCTGCAGGTCAGGACTGAGGGGCACTGGCGATGCTGTGTGTAAGAGACATGCTGGCTGGTTCTCCCTAGTGCAGTGTCTCCCCCTACCCTTTCCCAACAGGCCCGGGCTCCCAGCTGGACTGTGAGGTTTGCATGTGAGGGCATGGGAGGGGCAAACCCAGGACCAGCACAGGACATCAGTTGGGAGCCCTGGCTTGTCCTGCTGTATTTTCAGAGGTGGGGGTGGAAAGGTCCAGGGGAAGCTCTGTCATCCTCTTCTCCTGGTCCCTCGTGAGGGCGGGGTGGGATGCACAAGCTCAGCAAACGGTAGAAGATCTCCGCCAGTTGTGGTACAGGAGGGGAGGAGGTGAGGTGCCCGGACCAGACGGAGGCAAATCAGTCCCGTTTCAGCTGACTCAGAGTGCGGGGAGTGGTTGCCGATCTCTATACCCGTGTGACCCGAGAACGCCGCCCTAGCCCTGGCTCTGTGGGCCCCGTTCAGGGTCCTGGAAAGGGAGGGATGATCTCTGGACTGTTCACTGGCTGACCTCCCCCAACCCCGCAAAGAAACCCATCTGCCTGGGTCTGAGATGGTAACGTGAAGACCTGGATGACCCCTGCCCAGACTTGCCATGGCTGGGGGCTGCACTTTCTGAGGGACTGGGGGCGCTGGGGTTCTTTGTGGATTTAGAGGGAGCGGCCGTGGGCCTTGTTGCAGTGGGGCAGAGGCAGGATCGCCTGCAGAATGGCCCAGTTCATGCTGTGTGGGCAGCACCTTGCCCCCGCCTGCCAAGGCCGTGATGGCCAGGCCTGGAGCCCCAGGCTACACACCGAAAGAAGGAGCTGCCTTCCCAGAGCGGCCACAGCTCCCTGACCTCATGCAGGGCTTGGTGTCCCTGCCCTCTGTCGGCTCCACAGGGGGTGAGCTTCCCTGGCCTGTGTCACGCCAGGGGGCAGACGGGAGGGGCACAATGGCCCCATCTGCCCTTGGCCTCTCTCATCAGGCCCCCGAGGCTGGCAGCCTTTGGCCAGCAGCAGGGCACTCAGCTGCTAGCAGAGCGAGCCAGGGAGTGGCAGACATGCAGCAGCCTTATGTGGCTGTCAGGTGACTCACAGGCCAGACCAAAACAGAGCAACAACCGAACAGCCCCAGGAGCACAGTGTCTGTGCCGGCGAGCTGTGCACGACTGCCTGCCCTCCCCAGACCCACACGCAGCATTGGCCAGGGTGACGACTGTGTGCTGAGAGGTGCGTTAGGCAAGGGGCAGGCTTGTCTTACTCTAGTCTCTGCCCCCGACACCCTGGCCCTACGTGGCACTGGGCAGCATCCGACAAGTGCCAGCAGGGCTCTGTGCCAAAGGGGCCATGCTCTGCCAGCGCGTGATGTCTCCATGAGTTACTTAATGTTACAGCAGGATTCGGCAGAGCTTCCTAGCCAGGCCTGACCCACGCCCTGTGACTAAGGTTGCTCAGCAGCGGGTGTCGGCTCTGCATGCCGCCCCAAAACCAGCTCGGTGGCCTTGCCATGGCTGGGAGAGAAGGCTAGTTAGCAGCCCTGGAGGAGATGGGTGGCTGAGTTCTCAGCAGGCTGAGTTGGACGAGTTCACTGCCCCTGGCTAACTCAGTCTAGTCAGAGCCACCTCCTGCTTGCTGCGGGTGACGCCCACCCCCCAGCACGAGTCCTGCTCCAGGTCCTCTGGGCACTGATGCCCCAGTGAGCCCCTCCCTGGAGTGCGAGCCCTGTGTGACAGGGTGACTCGGTGTGTGAGCCTTGTGGAGCTGCCTGCCCTGACTCTGTTCTGGAGGGAGCTGCCTTACTCCTCCCAGTCCCTTTCTAATGGTGCATTTGGGGCTGTGTCTCTCTCGTGAGCCCCGAAAGACAGTCTGTCCCCTCAGAAAGAGCACCGGGGGCATCACAAATTGCACAAGTCTTTGTATCATCAACATCCAGATCAGCCTAATCAGAACGGAACGACCCCGGGGGTGTAATTACCCCGGCAGGCCGTAGGTAGCTCAGTCCACGGGGATCTCTGTCCCAGGGCCTGGCGGGTTGAACCTGGGTGCTGAAGAGCTGGGAATGTCTGCTGGGTGCCATGGAGCCTCCTGCAGCGGTGGGGGCGGGGGTCTCTGTTGTGGGGTCTGTGCTGCCCCCACTCTGCCCTGTCGATCCCTTTGCACTGAGCTACGGACAGTGAACAGGGGGATGATCTCAGGGTGTGATTGAATGGCTCCGATTGACTCTGTGATACGAATGATTGGTTTGATCTCTTCGCCAGGGGTGTGGGGAAGGAGTGGGCTAGGCCTTGCCCAGGGTGTGTGGGCCTCAGCCCGGACTGATGCTGATGCTCCCCTGTGCCCTTGCAGAGCGCACCCTGGAGAACGTGGCCAGCCGGCCCCGCCTGGACTCCCTCAGCTCCGTGGAGGAGGACGACTACGACACGCTGGCGGACATAGATTCCGACAAGAATGTCATCCGGACCAAGGTCCGTGTCACCTTCCCAGCCCGGGCATCGCTCTGATGGGGGGGGGCGTGATATGCAGCCCCCTGTGTCACTTGCCCAGCCCGGGCATCGCTCTGATGGGGGGGGGCGTGATATGCAGCCCCCTGTGTCACTTGCCCAGCCCGGGCATCGCTCTGATGGGGCGGGGCGTGATATGCAGCCCCCTGTGTCACTTGCCCAGCCCGGGCATCGCTCTGATGGGGGGGGGGCGTGATATGCAGCCCCCTGTGTCACTTGCCCAGCCCGGGCATCGCTCTGATGGGGGGGGGGGGCGTGATATGCAGCCCCCTGTGTCACCTTCCCAGCCCGGGCATCGCTCTGATGGGGTGGGGGCGTGATATGCAGCCCCCTGTGTCATCTGCCCAGCCCGGGCATCGCTTCGGCAATGGAAACACACTGCACAGCCACTATGGCTGCCCTGTGTCAGGCTTCAGCCATGCCCCGTGGGGAGATGCTGGAGCAGGGTAATGTGGGGCGGAGAGTGATGGAGCAGCGGGGAGGCCTGTGTACCCAGGACCATGTGGCAATGGGCTCATTAACCCTGTGCTGGCTGGTCTGGTACGTGCCCCTCACTCAGCGCCAGCCTCCTTCCGGTGCTGTGACCGAGCCCGTATGCGCCCCGGGAATGCTACTGTCTCCCGGCTGCCGGCTAGCTAGTGCTCTGGGCTGGGGTAGCTCTGCACCTGCAGGCAGAGCAGCCTGGGCTGGTTCCCGGGGTGCGCTCTCACCCCAAGCGCTAGGGCCCTCGCCCCTGTATGCTGCATGCCCCGCCTGGCCTGTGACAGGATCCTGCCTCTGCTCCCAGCAATACCTGTACGTGGCAGACCTGGCCCGGAAGGACAAGCGTGTCCTGCGGAAGAAATACCAGATCTACTTCTGGTGAGTGGGGGCAGGCCTGGGGAGGGAGGGGAGGCCAGGGGCTGCGGGGGACGAGGGCCTGGAGGGCGGGGGAATGTGCTGCGGGACTCTTCTGGTTGCCCTTGAGCTAAGGAGGTGTCTGGAGCCCTGCCCTGCTGCAGAGCAGTGGACAGATCAGCGTCCTGCCCCCCCAAGGCATTGGCCTCACACGCGCCATCCGACCCAGTGGGTGCTGCAGAGTCCGTGGAAGAGCCTGGCCTCCCAGCAGGGAGATGGGTGAACATGTGTGCCACTGGGAGTTGTGGGGAGAGCCCCGGGGAGGAGGCAGAGCTGGAGTCCCCGGCCAGCGCCCGCCTGGCTCAACACCGTGCTCTCTTGCAGGAATATTGCCACCATCGCTGTGTTCTACGCCCTCCCTGTCATACAGCTGGTCATCACCTACCAGACGGTAAGAACGGTCCCTGCCTGCATCCCCCTCCGGCCCCAGTATCCCAGCTCACTCCCTGGGGGCTGCTGGCTGTCCTGCTCCACGTTCTGCTGCATTCGGGGAGTTCCCAGGGTCGGTCTCTGGGCTTCAAAGCAGTCACGTGGCTAACATTGGAGATGGGCTGGGGGGCAGTTCCCTCCTGGGGCAAAGAAACCAGCCGAGTCTTCTCGCAGGTGCTCCCCCAGCAGAACGACCCCTTCACTCCCCTCTCAAACGGGGCACAGTCACCCATGCTTAGCAGGGCGAGATGCATACTGAGATCAGCCCTGCCCAGCCCTCTGCAGTGAAGTGCCACGTTGTCTCCCTCTGCGCTTAGCAGCCTCTCAAAGGGGAAGGCTTTGCCAAATGCCCTCTGTAAATGGGCACATCCCTGCCCTGACTGTAACCAGTCCCAGGGGTGGAAGCTAGAAGAAGACATGAACCCTGAGTCACCCCTCGCTGTCTGCCCAACCTGGGCCGTGAGACTGTGCTGGCATCGGGGTCCTGCACTCGCCCAGTGTGGCTGGGTCCCCTAAATCCTCTGCCCTGCCCCCCCCTCCTCAGTGAGTGCACGTTTCTATTGGGGACACCTCCCTCAGGCCCCCGAGTCCTGGCTGTGAGCCATGCCAGGCCCCTTCCAGCTGGTGTCCCCTGCCCTTCCTCTTCAGGGTCTCGCTTTGCTTCCCTGCTGCAGGTGGTGAACGTGACAGGGAATCAGGACATTTGCTACTATAACTTCCTGTGTGCCCACCCACTGGGGAACCTCAGGTAGGAGCTGGCGTGGGGCTCCTAGTGATGCTCCCTGGCCTTTCCGCATGGGCTGACGGGGGGGGGGAGAGCTGGGCCCCCCAGTAGCACCCAGGAGGGGAGCCCATGTGAACTGTGCTGCCCCCTTCCCGTGGGATGTGAGCAGGGCTGCAGGGCGGGGAGGGGACAGAGGATGCTGCTGCCTGGGGCGGGGGCAGTGCCCTGGGAGGGCCGAGCTGCGTGGGTCCAGTGGCGGTGACCCGGACTGACCTGCTTCCCGCCAGCGCTTTCAACAACATCCTCAGCAACCTGGGCTACGTGCTGCTGGGCCTGCTCTTCCTGCTCATCACCCTGCACAGAGAGATCAGCTGCAACCGGGCGCTGGTGCGCAACGACATGCAGGCCCTGGTGAGCGCCACCCCTCGCGCCTGCCCTGCTCCTTGGAGCCCAGGCTCCGCCGCCCCCGTGGGGCAGGGCGTCCCTGAGAGGCGGGGTGGGGGACCTGCCCGTGCCTGAAGCCTGGGCGATCGCCATCCCCTGTGATGCTAGCTGGGATGGGCAGGACTGCGCCCTTGGGTGGGGGCGGGCAGGGCCTGGGTGCTGCATGGGGAGTTCCTCTGGGGGGTGTCCAGGGGAGGCTGCCACCTGGTGCCCCCTGCCTGAGCTGGGAGTGGGTCTCGCTCAGGCCAGGTGCTTTTTGGCCAAATCTGTCTGTCTGAGACAGGCGTGTCCAACCTCCCTCTTCCCCCGCCCCCCCCAGGAGTGTGGCATCCCCAAGCACTTCGGCCTGTTCTACGCCATGGGCACGGCGCTCATGATGGAGGGGCTGCTCAGCGCCTGCTACCACGTCTGTCCCAACTACACCAACTTCCAGTTCGGTGAGTGCTGAGGCCGGGCCTGCTCGGGGCTCCCTGGCCCTGCAATGACACCCACCCTTGAGAGCTGCCACCCTCTGCCCGGCTCCAGCACGGAGCTGGAGTGTGGGTGACTGCCAGGGGAAGTTATTGGGCCAAGCATCCTGGGCTCTCCTCTCCGCCCAGTGTAGCCCGTTCGCTGGCTGCTCCAGCCCCCTGAGCTCACCCCCTTCCCAGCCTCAGACTCCCTCTCTCCTGTCCCTACCCAGCTGCCATGGGGCTGTGGTGCTGGCAGAGAACGGGCACAGGTGGAGCTCTGGGGGGGTTTGTGCTGCAGCATCAGACAGCCCCCAACATCCCCCAGTGAGCTCAGGGAGCCGCTGTGCTCCCAGCAGAGGGGTGTGCAGCACCGCTCTGGCCCCATGGCTCGGCACTCCAGCTGTGTGCTCTGGGCCATGTCCCAGATGTGCAGGTTCCTCCCGCCATTCCTTTCTGAGCTGTCCCTGCCCTCCTCTCCCTCCCACGGCAGCCGGGACCCAGGCTCCTGCGGCTGTGCAATGCTGAGGGACTGCCCTTGCTGCCAGCCTGCTCCTCACCGGCCCCTCACTCAGCCAGGCTGTTGTCCCTCTTTGCAGACACTTCCTTCATGTACATGATCGCGGGGCTCTGCATGCTGAAGCTGTATCAGAAACGGCACCCGGACATCAATGCCAGCGCGTACAGTGCCTACGCCTGCCTGGCCATCGTCATCTTCTTCTCCGTCGTCGGCGTGGTAAGTGCCAGCCCCGGAGCTGCGTCCAGAGGGAGGAGCCACTGGCTCAGAGCTCGCCAGCTTGCCGGTGCCCCCTGTGCAGACGGGCTCAGTCCAGGTGGGCGTGTTACTGGCCATCTGCAGAGGGACTAAGGACTAAGCTCTCTGAGAGCCTGTGAGTCGTTGTTGGCCAGCAAACCCCGCACCTGGAGAGGGCAGCAGTTGCCCCAGTAAAATTCAGGCTGCCTTGCCCCAGGCCGGACTCAGGCATGAATCCTGGCTCTGTGGCTCTCTCAGCAACCGGGTGCTGATGGCTCCTTCTGTAACCGCAGCTCTGACGCCTGCGTCGCGGGCCCCTGGGGACCAGCTCCAGCCCTGCCTCCCACCCGCTCACCCCGTCTTCTCCCCACAGGTCTTTGGCAAAGGCAACATGATGTTCTGGATTTTCTTCTCCATCATCCACATCATCGCCACACTGCTGCTGAGCACGCAGCTCTACTACATGGGCCGCTGGAAACTCGGTGAGGCCCCGCCCCGGGACAGGGATGGGGGGCAGAGCCAGACTCCCAATGGGCACCGCAGGCAGGCCAGGCCAGCCCAGCCCAGCAAGTCCTTGTCTCTGCATTGTGGCCTGCGTGGTCCCATGGTGCTAGAATGCCTGCACCCAGGTGACTGCCCAGCCCTCCTCCCTGCTTAGTATACCCCACGTCCAGGGCTCTCTGCGCACCGGCAGAGCAAGTCTGGCTCCTGCCCACCTTGGGCATTGTCAGAGCTGCCGGCTCAACTCTCACAGGAGATGTCTGCACTTCCTCGGAGGTCTGTGGGGCCGAGCGTTGCCGGCCCTGCTCTGATGAGCCCGCAGCGCTGGTGACTAGAGGGGACTTGGTCTGAAAGCCAAGCCAGCTTGGCGGTGGGACTCGCTGCAGGGCCCACCCTCCCGGGCTGCGTGATGGGCTGGGGGAGCCCCCAGCTGCAGCTCCGCACCTCCCTGCTCTGTGCAGTCAACCTCTGCTCACATTGGCCTCCCTCCTGCAGGACTGCTGCTCTGGGAGCACAGGGTTCAGGCTCTTCCCTTCCGGATGGAGCTGGCTGCAATCTATGCCCTGCTGGGCTAGGAGGGGTCGGGGAAGGGCCTGCTGCCCCCTCCCCAGGCTCTAGCTCTGTCTCTCTCTGCAGACTCCGGGATACTGCGCAGAATTGTGTACGTGCTGTACACAGATTGCATCCGCCAGTGCAGTGGGCCCATGTACGTGGTGAGTGAGTGGCTCACTTCAGCCCCTGACTCTCGGGAAAAGCCTGTGAGTGGCTAACGCTGCGCGATGAGGACTAGCTGCAACAGCACGAGCCTGGCCCGGTGCCCTGGGGCCAGCCCAGAGCTCTCTGTGCTAGACGGTGGATTTTTCAGCAAGGCCTCATGCTGCGGGCCCTGGGGCTGTGCTCAGGACGCATCTGGCCACCTTACCACGCCAGCAGGGGGGCAGGATGTTTTGATGGACCACAAGCCCAAATCTGCCAGTGCAACCCTGCAGCCCCTGGGCATGACAGCCCTGGGCCCCTGCCCAGCCCCCTCTGAAGTGCATTCCCAGTTTACTCAGCTCTGGGCCTGGCTCTGCGATGGAGACAAACGGAGCTAAACCAAGAGTCTGCCCCAAAGGTGACAAGCCAATGACCATGTTGCCCACCCCATGAAGCGCTGTCCCCTCGCAGGGGGCTTAGGGGCCTGCTTGAGCCTGGGCTATCTGAGCTGGAGGGCACCATGCTTTTGGAAGCCGAGGTCCTAGATTCAATCCCCACTGCGGACGACTCCCCCAGGGTCCTTTCCTTGAAGCCTCCCTCCCCCTCCTGACCCAGCATGGCCCCTCTCAGCCCCCCATCCTCAGAGTTAGCCCAGACCCACTGCCCTCCAAGTGGGATCCAGGGAAGCTGTTTCCTTGGCCATGGTGGAATGTGACGCTGGGCCCAGCTGAGGTGATCTGAGCTCCATGGCAGGACACAGAGCTCGCGCTGTGATCAGGGCTTCTCCACCTGCTCCCTGCGACCAGCATCCTCCCAGCCAGAGAACGGCTGAGCCACCATGTCTCAGACGCAGATGAACCGTGCCCTGGGGCAGAGAGTGGGTCTGGGAGATGGCAGCTCTAATGGCTCTGAGCCATGAAAACGGGGTCCTGTCGACTTGCCACCCCCCCGGAACCGCTAGCCCAGCATATACTCCCTCCCCTGACCCTCCTCGTCTGTGTTTGCAGGATCGAATGGTGCTGCTGGTCGTGGGCAACATCATCAACTGGTCACTGTAAGTGTGTGTGTGTGTGTGTGACAAGCCCCAGGTTGCCCAGAAGGAGAGTGCTCTGTATGAGGAAAGGGGGCATCAGGAGAGCTCCCCTCCCACCACTGCCAACGCACCTCAATCCGGGCCCTCCCCTGCTGCTATGCCAGCCCCGGCCCTGAACTGATGGTCTCAGTTGTTCCAGGCTAGCCCTCTTCTGTGCTACTATGCAGCCGTGCCGGGAGCTAGGCTGAGAACGCACCGCTCGCATCAGCTGTGAACACCATGGGGTGAAGCAGGGTGTAGCGCCCTGGAGAGGGAATGCACTGCGGCTTGCTAGCAGCAGCCATGGAGGGCTGCCCCGGACAGCAGTCGGGCTAACGCCTTTCCCCTTTCAGCTCTGCTGCTGGGCAAGGCCCAGGATGCAGCAGGCGCCCCAGGTTAAGTTCCAGGAGACCCAGGTCATCTTGCTGGTGGCTGCAGGGTTCAGAAGTGGCCACAGAGAATTGCTGCTGAAGTGGGCATGGGGATGCCCCAGTCTCTGCTATGCTGCAGCTGGGGGCCCCCCTCTGCTGCCTTCCTAACCCACCTCTCCCTTCCCCAGAGCTGCCTATGGACTCATCGTCCGACCAAACGACTTCGCCTCCTACCTGCTGGCCATCGGCATCTGCAACCTGCTGCTCTACTTCGCTTTCTACATCATCATGAAGGTGCGGGGATGCCCCTGTTCCATCACTGTCTGCGGACAGGCTAGGGGCTCGGCTGGACAGACCCCCTGGCCTTGCGGAGGGGGGCCTGTACCCCGGGAGAGCTCTGGGGCGAAGAGGGAGTGACTGAGCCTTGGGGTTACCCTAGAGTCAGGCCCCAGCAGGGGAGCAGGACCCATAAGTCCTTTCACCAACATCCCCAGAGACCTGGCACCTGCACCCCTACCCGCAGCACCGCTGAGCCCTTCCAGACGCTATCTGTCCAGGTAGTGGGGAGAGAAGCCTCTGTCACTGGGCAACGTGTGGGCCTAGCCTCCAGAGAGCCCTTCCCAGGCCCCAGGTGTGCCAAGGCAGGTACCTAGCCCTCTGCGTCTGCGGGGCATCCCTGTTCCCCTGCCCTCTGTGTGTCCTGGCTGTCGCCGTTCCCCTGCCCTCTGCGTGTCACCGTTCACCTGCTCTCTCTCCTCCCCAGCTCCGAAGCGGCGAGCGCATCAAGCTCATCCCCCTGCTCTGCATCATTTTCACTTCCGTGGTCTGGGGCTTCGCCCTCTTCTTCTTCTTCCAGGGTCTGAGCACCTGGCAGGTGAGTGGTGGCTCATGCCAGCCAGGGCCTTGACTATGCAGGGTTGACGTGTCTGGTCCACACTCGGGGGGGTCTCCTGCTTGGAGTATCACTGTACGGGGCAGGCAGTGGGGGCAGCGTTGTGCATGGCCCGAGCGCCCGGTCCAACCTACTTGCAGCTCTTCTAGGCTGCAGCACGCCCCTGGGCAGGAGCTGCACAGGGAGGAGGCCGGCAGCATGCTTGGCTGGAGATAACACACTGGCTGTGACTGTCTCCTCTGCAGAAAACACCAGCCGAGTCCCGGCAGCACAACAGAGATTGCATCCTGCTCAGCTTCTTTGATGACCACGACATCTGGCACTTCCTCTCCTCCATCGCCATGTTCGGCTCCTTCCTGGTAGGTCCTGCCAGCCCCAGCACACATGGCAATGCCAGCTCACCCAGAGGGAAAGCCTCCCCCAAGCCCGGTCCCCAGACAATCAGCGGCTGTCGCCACCCGCCCTCTGCCCTGAGGCTGCATTAGCCACAGGCTGCAGCCTTCCCAGCCTGGGATGGGAGCACATAGGAGGGTCCCCAGAAGCACTTGTCGCTCCCCAGAGATCCGTCAGCCTTGGCCGGCAGGGGCAGCCCCTTCCTCATGGCTACCAGGTCTGCCTTCGGGAGCACGCGGTCCCTGTCAGCCTCAGGCGAGAGCACACGTCTTGCACGGCCCTCTGTCCCGTGCCCGTGTAGAGCCCCAGCGAGGCCAGGGCCGACTGGCAGGTGCCTCGCTCTGTCCACCTAATGCTGCAGCATCCTCATGGCCCCCTCTGCCGGCTGCGACATAGGCCCCTGTGCTGAAAGCAGGGGGCTGAGTCAGGTCTAGAACGAATCATAAACTCCACCCCACCCCCATCAGCACCAGCTCCACTCATCCAAAAACACCAATGTGGGGTCGGAGAGGTTCCCAGCACCCTGCCCTCCTCCCGCTCCCCCATCCCCCCCAGCCCTCCTCATCTTCCTGCCCCCGTCCCACCCCAGCACCCTGTCCTTCTCCTCTTCCCTCCCCCCATCTCCGCTCAGCACCCTGCCACTGTCCCAGCACCCTGCCCTCCTCCTTTTTCCTCCCCACCGCCCCCCCCAGCACCCTGCCCTCCTCCTCTTCCATCCCCCATCACCCCCCAGCACCGTCCTCGTCCCCCCCCAGCACCCTGCCACGGTCCCAGCACCCTGTCCTCCTCCCCCTACCCCCAATCAGGGGGTGTGGGAGGAACGCTGCCTACTAGAGGGGGAAGGTGTTTGTCCTCGAGCTGAGCCCCGGCCTAGCCACTGCCCTGTCCCCTTGCAGGTGTTGCTGATGCTGGATGATGACCTGGACTGCGTACAACGGGACAAAATCTATGTCTTCTAGGCCCTTTCCCGTAACACCACCTGGCCTGAGGTTTGTTAGCTGGGGCCTCCTGGAGGGGACTCCATCCGGCCCAGGTGCTGCCTGCAGCCCTGGTCTCCGGTGTAGCGGACACTCATGGTGGGGAGCTCACGAGGACATGGCAAAGCATCCCAGGTTTGGGGGCTTCTCCGGAGGTGGGAGTCGTGTTCATGCTCCCCTGCCCGCCTCCTGCATGCCATGGTGTCGTCCAACCCTCAGACAGCGCCTTGCCAAACTGAGCACATCACCTCCTTGCTTGAGCTGCTCAAAGGGCTGCAGGGCAGGCCCGACGCATCCACCTGCCGCCACGTGGCTCACAGAGAGGGGTGGGGATGGTGTGAAGCCCGGTCAGACTCAGCAGAAGCCGTTGCCCTTTCCCCTGCTGGGGCGACTGGTCCTGCAGTGTCGTGGGGGTGGCTCCAGGTTCCCAGCCTGGCAAGTGGTGGGCTCTCACTGCACTGCCGTTCTCCCGTCTCTGTCCCCACCACAGTGCCATGCCAAGACGGACTGCCATGGACACCTCTGCCTAACATGCCTGGCTCCTCCTCAGCCAGCCAGCATCCAGGTTCCCCCTTCATGTTTATCCCATATAGCTCTGGGGCCAGTGGGGGGCAGGGAACCTCTCAGAACAAACGTCAGGCAAGTTAGAAAACGCTCCAGTACTGGCCAGGGCATGGGGGAGCAATGTGGCATCCCCTGCAAAGAGGATATTCAGCCCTCTCCCAGCCCAGGGACCGGCCTGCTCAGCTGTGCAGTTCAGTCGGTCCCCCCTCAGGCTGCTCCCGAGCTGGGCAGCTCCTCTCAGGCCTGGCTGTTTAGCGAGAGCGCTGGGCCTTGGCATAAGTGTCCCTGCCAAGGCTTAGATCAGGCCCTGCCTCTCTGCAGGCTCCCTGGCTCCCTCCTGTCACCCCCACCCATCGTCTGGTCCCGGGACAGGAGCCACTGCCCCCGCCAGTCTGTATAGCCTCCCCGCCCGCTAGAGCAGGGGGCAGCCCAAGCCCTCGTGGCCCTACAGTAGGGTCTGAGGCATGGCAAAGGCGATGCTGAAGCATTGGGCTCTCGCTGTGGTTCCAGCACTGTTCTCGGTGTGGGCTGCTGCCCCCCACACCTGACAAGCTGTGAGGTAGGCCCAGAAGGGAGTTCCCAGCCCTCGTGCCCTGGGGCTGTAGCTGCCATCCCTGCTGTCTTCACGGTTTCCTCCCCTCCGCCCGGGCTATAACCAATGTTACAGGCCACAGGCATGTCTGACCCACAGCCGGAAGAGGGGCTGTCCGGTCTCCAAGGCACGTGACTCTTGTAAAGGCGCTGCTGCTATCGTTCGTACACCTGTGGCCTTTCCCGTGGGGGAAGGGTGCTGTTCACACCCCTTGCCAACGTGACGCCGTCCCCGTGGGTGCAGCACATCCAACCCGTGCCCCAGGCGGAGGCTCCTCCGAGAAGCGGGAGAGCAGCCGGGGGCAGTTGCATTTCGGTTCTAGAAGCACATGGGCGCATGACTCTCTTCAGTGCCTAATTTTTATCATTTTATTTATTTTTTTTTTCGGGGGGGGAAGATGTATGTCCAGTCTAACTGTGTCTGGTTCCTCCCACTGCTAAGGACTTGTGTGCTCTTGGGGTCCCTCTGGCTAACATGTACTGAAGGTGGGGTGTCAAAACACACATCTGTGTTGAGGTTGTCATTAAGCAACTTTCTCTGGTAGCCTGCTGGCTGTTTACATTGCAAGTTTGAGCTTGTATTCTAATCTTAGAATTGTTTAGGTTTAGGCTCAGGCTCAAATTTGGACTCCACTCCAGGACTCTGTTCTCTTTGTTCTGGCCACATAACATATCAGTGATGGTTCTGTGGTGCAAGGCCCAGCGGTGCCTTGGTTACACAACGAAAGGCCAAGAATGGTGCTTTTTCAGTCATTGCAGGGAAAGACACCCTCTTCCTGCTCCAGAGGAAGGGTCATGTCGCTGGAATGTCCATAGTTTACTGGTTTCTTGAATGCATTGACAATATTTTCAAGGATATTTTGACTTTCCAGACACACTGTTACTAAACCAAGTTGCACCATGTTTTCTAAGACCGGTTTGGCCATCAAATGAAGAGAATTAAACAATAAAAAAGTTGATCTGCACTTTATCCATGAGTCTCCTGCCTCCTCACTCCAGGAAGGCAGGGCCCCAGGTACCCCCATTAGGGACTCAGCTGCAGGTCTAGTACTGTCAGACCTGCTGCTGACCCCTTCAATCTGCAATGGACCCAACTTCCATGGAGCAATTAGCACACAGTTACCCCCTGTGCTGACAGCAAGGCCCAGAGCGACCCAGGTCCAGCCCAGCCTCGTGACAGCGAGCCTTCTGCTAGGAGTGGCTGCAGGGTATTTGAGTGAAGGGGAAGTAGGGAGAGTTCTGCCCCTTGCTAGGGTTTGGGGGAGCCCTTTCTCCCTGCCCCACTGAAAGGAACAGGCCCTTGGGTGGGGGGCACCATAGTTCAGGGGAAGGGAAGCCCCTGTATCAGCTCTCCCCCAGAGACAAAGCCAAGCGTTCCCCTGGCTGTAGCAGCCTGTGCATGTGCTAACCCCCCTGGCTGTCCCCGCCCCAGGACATCAAGCAGTGACTGGCTGCAGTCCACGCCCATGGGCCTGGCTACACCAAAGTTGGAGATTTTAACCGCAGCAGTCTAGTTCCAGCCCCTGGTGTGGGCCCAGTTCTCGCAGGGGAGGGCTGCTGCCGGCTGGCATAGCAGTTTCTGTGGGGGGTACAGCACCCTGGGAGACGTACCGGTAAAAATATCACCCCCACCTGCCATAGCAGCAGCAGTGCGGCCCCTGCAGGGGGAAACGCCCAACCCACGGGCACAAAGCCAGCCTGGCCCGGCAGGCTCAGAGCAAAGCCAATCCTGACCCAGAGGGCCTGTTTTGTTCCCTTTCATCTGGCCTTGATGGAGCCCAAAGCATGGGCACCTGCCAGGCCTCTCCTCGCCTGGCCCCCTCAGCGAGAATGCTTCTGACAACACCCTGCCTGGCAGCCCCCCTCACAGGCAGTGGGCCGTGGAACAGCGCTGGGAACTCCAGGGGGGGACGGCTGAATGTCCAACCCCCTTCCCTGAGCCTGTTCACTCCCAGGCCAGGAGGGCAAGAGCAGAGAAACAACTGGGGGAACTGATGTATTTCCTGAATGGGGCCAGTGACAGCTGTGCAAACTCTGCTGTGACCCCAGTGTGGCTCTGCCCCAGGGAGTGCCCTAGGGCCACCCCAGCTGCCAGCTGACAAACCGAGCCGGGGATGCTTCGGTCCCGAACAGCGAAGCACCACTAACCATTTCTTCAGGAAAGTTTAATGTTTTTCTCAAAAACCTGAGCCCGTTTCAGGTTTTCTCAGGTGTTTGTGATGGGGGAGGGTAAGGGGTTGAGCCATTTTTCTGTTCGAGGCCCAGAGACCCACATTCGATCCCTGTGGCCACAGATCCTTCCAGGAGCCGCTTTCCAGATTCACTGGACAGTAGCAGACTCTCACAGCCCTACAAGCTGGGCGCAGTCACCTCACCCCCTGCAGGGAGCTCATTAGCAAGCCAAGGATCTGAGCACCTCCTGGTGCTAAGGGGGTTGGCTTGGGCCTTTGGGCTGCCATGGGCAGTGGGGGCCCAGCACTATACACACTCTTCATTAACTGATTAGACAGGGCTAGGTTCAGCATGGCCCTGCTCCCTGGCCTCGCATCTGGGCCCAGAAGGGGCTCCTTGTCTGGTCACCGCTGCCCCATCAGCAGGCTGTGTTCCCACAGCTGCTTCCACTCTCTCTCCAAGCCCTGGCTCTCTCTGCAGGCTCTCAGCAAGGTCCCTGACCGTCCGCACGAGCACCCTCAGCTCCTCCGCTCCCTTCAGTCCGTGCTGCCCGCCCTTGAATAGTGTGATGCGGACATCCTGGCTCTCCAGATGTTCAGCCACCTGCACGGCCCTGCCCCATGGTATGAACTGGTCCTGCATGCCATGGAGCAGCCGGACAGGGCAGGTGAGGGGGATGGACGGGCGCCCCAGCAGACTGTGCTCCTCCATCTCCGCAAAGAACTCCCGCTTAATTAGCACAGACCCAGACCCAGCCATCTTGTAGTTAAAGACTCCTGTCTGCTCCATTTCGCCCTTCACCTAGCCCCCCACGGGCAGAAAATGCACAGGTCAGTCAGCACCAGCTTTGGGATCAGGGAGATGCTTTTGCCCCACAAGCTACACAAAACCTTGGGCTGTCAAGACACCCTACCCCCCTACTCCCACAAGCCAGAGCCGCAGGGCAAGCCCCTTTCTGGTTCCAGACCAGGGTGGGAGGGGAGAGACTCCAGACAGATCAGCAGCAGCCTGGATCTTTCTCCCCAGCTGGATGGGCAATTGCTTGATTCCCCCCCATTCCTTGGGGCTCACTGGGAGCAGAGGTGCCAGGAATGTCCCCTCCTCCTTGCTGAAGGCCAGGAGCGATTTCTTGGGCTCAGTGAGGAATAGGTCTCTAGGGAGAGCACGATCGCTGGAAGGACTCAGTCTGGGCCTGGTGTCTGTTTCCCCGCTCAGCAGGGACAGAGCTGAGACCAGGTGCATTCGCTTCCAAGCAGGGTTCTGGCAGTGCTCACATACTGGGGAGGCGACTCTAGGCATTTGTTCCCAGGGGTGGGTTAATGAATACAATCCCGCCCAGCACACAGGGCTCAGGGCCTTTCCTACGCTGAACGCATTGTGTGCTGGACCCTGGCTTACCTCCGGAGGGAGCTCTCTATACAGGGTTATGAAGGCATCAGCCCCGATTCCTGTGGCCACCAGCCCAGCCACCCTCCCTGGCCGCTCCAGGGCTGCTAAGAGCATGAGCCAGCCTCCCATGCTGGCCCCAACAAGGATCTAGAGAGATGGAGACAGGGAACGGTCATGGTCAAAGAGAGGCGCACCACCCAGCAGGCGGCCTTTGCCTCATCCACGCTCCACTGACGTGGTGCTATGTCCACTCCGTCCCTCTGCCCAGGGCCTGCTCTCCTACAGCCCAGCCAAGCGCTATCGTGAATCTGCTGCACGGGGGCACCAAGGGGTTTGAAGAGTCCTATCTGTTGGGCAAAGCTTCCCTGCTGCAAGAACCCCCTGGGACCTGCACCCCAGCAGGCAAAGCCCTTTGCACCGACCCAGAGGCAGAAGGGGCTGCTGGCTTTGCCTCCTACCTGTGGCCCGCTGGTGAGTTCATCCAGCACTGTTAGGACGTCGTTTTTCCAGTGGCCGATCAAACAGTCCTCAAAACACCCGTCCGAGCTGCCGCAGCCCGTGTAGTCGAAGCTGAGAGGACAAAGGTGCAGAGCTGTTCAGGTGCGACAGTCCCCCACCTCCCTGTTGGGTGGGGATCCCTCTGCCCCCAGCAGCTCACAAGCTCTGCTCCCAGACCCTGCTTTTCCTGCCCCCAGCTGGCTTTGGTGGCTCTGGCGGCTGGAGGGGATTCCAGATCTCTGTGCCATCAGGGCAGAGTCCAGACGATATTGCTTTTGCTGGGCCAACGTCTAGGGGCACTCGCTCTGCCGGAGACACAGGCCTTGCTTTGAACGCGGCGGGAGGCGGAGAGGAATGGGCGGGGAAGCAGCACAGGAGACAATCCGGGCTAGGGCGGGGAGGGATGTCACACGGGTGCTGAGCCCAGCTGGGGAAGGGCGCATGCCTGGCTGGGGCCATGCTGGGGACAAGAATGAGCGGAGCGGGAGGCACTGCATCCAGGGCCCGTGCAAGCAGGACACACGCCGAGAGCCCACTCCTGGCAGGGCCAGGGGCTGCACTGACTGATGACCAAGGACGTACAGTCCTGTGGTCTCTGGCCCAGGGGCTGGAGCTCCCAGCTGGTGGCTGCTGTTCTGAATGGCTCTGGCAATTCCCCATGGGCTGCCCTATTGGCATTAACGGGCCATCACCTACCTCAGGAAAGCCCGTCCCGACTCCTGGCAGAACTGTTCTAGGGCCAGGCACTTGGGGTTAGCTCTGGTGTCCCTGAACCCCAAGAGGAAGACGATGCCGGGGCTGCGACCGGCCAGCCTGTTGTAAGCCAAGCGGGGCAGGGCTCCCCGCGACAAGAATAAAGGTGATGCCATGGTGGGGCCGGGGAGCTTGGTGCTGCAGGGGGGATAGAGGCAGAGGTGTTACCCACGTGTCTAGCAGCTGCCAGCAGCAGCAGAGCCATCCCACACTGGGGGGGACACAGTCTGGCCACCCCAAAGCAGAGGGTGCAGGGATCCTGGCATGGACCTGTGGTGCACCATGTGGGCACCCTCCCCCACTCACAGCCCTTTCATCCTGCTCATAAACTACCACATGGGGGTCCCAGTGCTGGCTTGGCCTGGGGCCACTAGGAGAAGGGATGGCTGGGGCCCAGGCCAGATTTGGGTCAGGCCCTAGCCAGCGGCTGGGAAGCAGCCGTCTGCCCAGCTGCCTCTCCAGTGGGTTTTGGCAAGGACAAGTGACTGCCTGCAGCTGTCACCCCCTGGGCCAGACCCCAGCCAGAGGGGCCTCTCTCAGGGCAGGGGCCAGCAGCGGGAGACAGCAGCGGTCACGCAGGGGAGGGGCCTTGCGGAGATCAGCTTCTGGCCAGCACTAGCTGCAGTTTGCAAACTGCAGCCCGAGACTCACGGCAGTGTTGTTCCAGCAGGTGCAGAGGCTGTGGCTCAAGCCCGGCCCTACAGCCAGAACACGCAGCTTTCGCGGAGGCCGCGGGGAGCTCGGCGAGTTGTTTTCCTCCTGCTCCTGGGCACCTCAGTGTCTTGGTGTGGCTGGAAGCACCGAGGTGCCCCGGAAGAGACGCACCCAGCCTGCCATGGGGCGGCCGTGGCTGGCTGTTACCACGGTGGACCTTGCCCTCCGGTACCTGGGTGGTGTGCACAGCCTCCGGTGCGGACACAGCCCCGAGCCTGCAGCAGACGTTACCGCCACATCATCGCTGCTAAAGAGGTGGGTTTCTACACCCACCTACAGCTGGGCAGAGGGCTCCAGGGTTTGATCTCAGCTAGTTACAGTGGAGTAATTGCTACCTGGCCTTGTCCCCATGAGGACTTTGAGGTGAGATACCGCAGGGTCGTTATCCTGTCGTAATCCTGCCCTACGCACACACACACCCCCTTAGGCAGCGAATGACGGCATCCCTGCTGTGAGAAGGAAGGTGCATTGTGCTGCCATGGCCTTTGTAACCCTCGCTGGTTGTTTTGGGGGTAGCCATGGGGGGTGAATGGGATGCTAAGGAGCTTGGCTACATTTGTGCATCCCACGGGTTACAGAGCAGGGGCTCCACCATTTCACTCCACAGGGCACTTGCTGCAAGGGCCCCTCCCCTCCCCACACCACTGGATTGTCAGCTTCCTAGTGTAGCCCCCTGAGGCGGGGACTGAGGAGCAGGCCCCCCAGGGCACAGACGTGCCCCACACTCACACATGTGGGCACGCTCTCCCTGAGAGCCTGGGCACAGGAGCTGTGCGGCCTGCAGAGCAGGTACGTCCTCCCGCTTAGCTCCGTCTCCTGTAGGGGACCTCCCAGCTGACAGTGGCCCAGCTCAGACGCAGGGGATCCCTGTTCACTCACCGGGCAGCCGTTGGCTTGAGACCAGCAGGGCCCCCAGCGTGAGCCAGGGCTGGCCAGCCAGTCCTACAGGTGGGGAGTCAGCTAACCACACGGCAGCCCAGCACCTCCCTGACTGAGCGACCCCAAAGGTGAGCTGATACCTGCTTTCTCTCAACAGCTGCCAGCCGCTGACCAGGGAGCACACGGCCTCCCCACCCACACAGCAAGGCCAGGCCTGGCCCCTCTCCAGGGGAACTACATTGGAGATGCTGCTTGACCTGGGCTGGGGTCTGGGGCGCACCGGGCAGACGAGCAGCAAATGAAGCCGATGGGTTGGAGGCACCACAGCCGGGAGTGCCCAGATGCTGGGCTCCCCTGCTGCAGAGGGCGGGACAGCGCTGTGCTTGGTAGCCCAGACCCTCACTCCTACCGTGCAGGGGCAGCAGGGCTAGCAGCGTGGTGGGTTTATGCCAGATATGCTCAGGGTGGACGGCTGAGAACAGCGAGGACTCACGCAGCCAAAGCACCTCAGTCTGTTGCCCGATGAGCAACGCCCAGCCCTGCACACGCGCACACCCCAAAGCCTTCACGCAGAGAGCCTAGCAGCTCTACTTCACCCCCTTCTAACTCAAGGGGCAGGCCAGCTCGCTTGTCCAGCCCAAAACACACGGCACCAGGACAACTGGAGATGGGGCACCAGTCCTTGGGGCTCTCTGGGGAGAATAGCTGGCTAGAGAACAAGCCTGGCCATTTGGATGCCACGAGCAAGCCCTGATCCCAGACACACTGCGGGCACTTGCACTGAGCAGGTCAGAGGACGGAGGCTTCTCCAAGGCTGCTAGAGGAAGAAAAACCTCAATGTTACTGAGAAAGGCCAATTAGCAGCTCTGCTACAGCCTTGTTACCTGAGCTTAGGAATCACTTCCCCCCACTGGGCCCTAACTATGAAACTGGGCTGCTAATAACAGCCCCACTACACAGAGCACTTGGAGAACTACAAGAGGTGGTTTGTTTATTGCCCCTGTCTACACTCATCCCATGCTTCAACTCCCCATCCTCCTTCCACCAACTCTCCACATTTCTCCACTCCCAACACCCAGCCCCTGATCCACTCACACTCTGTGCGCTTCTCCCTCTAGCCATTCATCCACCAACCCCTTTAGCCACTGGCCACCACACCTGTTCCCACTTACATGCCTGCTCCCTGCCACTGTACTCCACACACCAGCCTCCTCCACTTACTCACCTGCTCTCAATACATTTCCCACCTCCACACCCCTGCCCCTTCCTCGTCAGCCAACCACCATGGAACAGTACTTATAAAACAACCCTCCAAAGCTCTTCTCTTCTCCTCAAAGGGTCTCAGTCAGTGGTGTCTGGTAGTCTAGTAAGGACTAGGCATATAAATTAATGGTATTGGAAGAAGGGGTATTCTAAGAGTCAGGGGTTGGTAAAGGAAAAACTAGAGTTAACTTTAGTTCCAGGTGTAGAGCAAGGCCACATAACTACTATAAATAGCATCTTGTGCATATGTACAGCACCTGGTAGCCCAGAGCAGTTGGTGAGCTTTGCATGGCAGGGAAATGCCATCATCTCTGGGCTGCAATGACCCCGCAATCTAAGGACACACAGCAATGCTACACCACAGCTTCAGACAGAAAAGGAGAACGGGGCCATGAATCTGAAGCCTGTAGGGGGGCATAGGGAGGCAGAATATCATTTGTCTGGGGGGCTGGGGTTAGCATTCCCACTTGTGACAAGTGCTGGGGGTCTCTAACGAGCACAAGGTGTCACAGCTTCAGTTTTGTGTGTCAGGAGAGTCTGGAGGCTCAGGCACTGGGATCTGGCTCAGGAGATCTAGGGTTACTTCCCTGTTATGCCCTGAGTCTGGGCATGACTTGGGCATAACAGGGTCTCTGGGGGAGTCAGATCCCCAGATGTAAAATCTTCCTTTCAAAGCAAATCTGAGGTGTGGATTGTGGGTGTTCAGAAGGGTCTGCAACTGAGTGTTGCTCTGGAGCACCCGCTGGGTCCTCTGCACATGGTTCTGTTGTCCCTCTGCCTGCCGGAGGGCTGGGCTCCCCCTACCAGTGACACTCAGCCTTGACCTGCAACAGCCCCAGCTTTTGCAGAGCTGGGTCACTCTAGCAGGGCCTGGCAACCATCCCATCAGGTGCGAATTATGCTGTGCACATGTATCCACCCAGTGAGATGAGGCCTGTGATGGGTTATGCCCCTTAGAAAGCCGCCTGGTGTGTTGATACCACTGAGTCTACCTATTCGGACAGCATGGGCCCCCTTTAACCTGTCTTGCTGAGTCAGGCTATTAAAGCCTCCTCTAACACATAAACACAGGCAGGGCTACGCTCAGCTCTGGGAAGACTGCTTCGGCCCTTGCTCCGGCACTCCGGTGGTCACTCCTTTTAAGGGGTACAAACCCAAAGGTTTTATGAAATTTCCCCCCTTCCTCAATGTGGAGAGAGGTGTGCACGCTTCTTGCCCCTCCCCCAGTTAGAAATTACAGACACTGGGTTTAATAATAAACAAACTATAAAAGGCAGATTTTAAGTGGTAAAAGGGGTAACACAGAGAACAAAGCAGATTACTAAGCAAGTGAAATCAAACACGCAAACTAAGCTACTTTCATTAAAGAAGCTGGTTACAAATAGTATTTCTCACCCTAGATATTATTGCAGGCAGGTTGCAAAGTTTCTGTGGTTCAGAATTCCAGTTATGCTCCTTTTCAGACTGGACCCCTGTCTCAGTCTGGACTCCCCCCACTTTGCCTTCCCTTCAGGTGGCTTTTGCAGTCTTTCTACTTGGGCAGACAGGCCATGGAGAGGAAGAGTCCTGTTTGTCTTCCTCCCCACCTGTAAATAGGATTGACATAATGCGGGAGTCCTTTGATTCCCAAACTTGACCCCCCCCCTTCCCTTACAGTGGAAATTTACAGGAAGTCCCAGGTAATGTGTTTTAGGTAGTACCTGACTCTTATCACAGCCTCCATGAGTCAGAGGCAGTATGGAGGGTCCACAGGAAGGCCAAGCATTTCACAGTCCCTTGTCCTTGCTGATGGGCCATCCGCCCAGTCTGGCTTTTCCACTGTTGTACCTGAAGTGTTGGCAGTGGGTGTCACCCAAAATAGCATAGCTGAAATACAGATACCTAGTCAATATTCCTAACTTTAGATACAGAAATGATGCAGGCATACAATCGGATAATCACATTCAGTAAATCATAACCTCTCCAATGATACCTCACATGAGCCATCTTGCATGAAGTACAGTTATGTCGTGTTCATGTCATAAGCATGTTTTCATAAAGAACATGGGGTAACACATCACAAGCCCCACCAGATTCATTTCATGTTTGGTTGCAACCCAGCCACGTTTGCCCCCGGAGGGGAAGGCAAGCGCATGAGCCCACCATGCCCCGTTGCTAGCAGTTTATTTAAAATTGTCACCACATCTCTCTAGCTCGGAGGAGACGGCAGATGCTTTGGGACCCCGCTAGCCCCAGGCTTCTGCGTGCATCCTGGAGCCTTTGTGTGGGACTGGCCCAGGGTCCACCCTGCCCTGGGCTCTCCACTGTGGGAGCTCAGCTGTTAGTCTGACGGAGCTGCTCTGGTCCCGAGGACCCAGCTGACCAGGCGATGTCACTCTTGCTCCACTGCAATGCTTTGCTGCTGAAATTCTTGCTTCAAAGCTGAGCTAGAGATCAAGCCGGGTAAAGGCTGTCCCTGCAGCTCCCTCAGAGCAGTCCCCAGGCTGCAGGGGGGGTGGCTTAGACCCCAAATTCTGCATAGCCACATGTCTTGTCCCATTAACCCTTGAGCATCCCAGCAGTGGAACCTGGGGTGCAGGAGGGTTGCATGGCTCCCCCATGCCGCATGAACGAGAGTCACAGCCTCACCTCAGAGCCACTCTCATTGTCCGACATCAGCAATCCACAGGGCAGCAAAGGGGTTCGCAGCCCGGCCTGACAACCAGCGCCCACCTGAGCCCAGGGGCATTGTCCTCGTCTGTGCGGGGTTTGTTCAAATCCATCGCTGGGCAGCCAGTGGGCCTTCCTGGGGCCTTGGCTTAGGGCGCCGCATAGCAGGGGTGTTTACATGCACTTTGCTCCAGGAGACTCGGGCCCAGTGACTTTGCTTCACTCCCCAGGGGGCTGGGCCGGGCACCTGGTGGGAGAATGACGAGACGTGCATCCCGCTCCAGACAAGCGCAGCCAGAATCAGGGCACTAAAAGCCTGGGGCACCTCCGGGCTCCGAGGAGAGGTCCTGGGCAGGCAGTGGGAGCTGCTGGGGTTATGTTGCTAACACCCAAGTGTAGCGTTAAAGCGAGCCCCTCCCCTGAGATGGGATAAGACCCACTTCCTCTCTCCTTCCCTCAGAGTGCGGCGGGCGACATGCCCCCAGCCGAGCTAAGTCCTGTGGTGGAGACTCCGACTTCTCTGCTGCAGCTGAGGGGACAGAGAGGTGGCTTCACTCTGCCACCTCACGTTGGGGGCTGTGACCCGGCTCGGGGTCCGATTTTGCTCTCGTAACTGACACCTGCCATTTGCCCAAATCACATTTTCTCCCAACCTGCGCTCCAAGCGGGAGCAGGGTTGGGCTGGGTCGGTACCGGCAGGAGCCCCTTCCCCTGCACGGGTGCCGGGGAGGCAGCAGAGGGCCCCCCTTTCCCTGCGCCAGCATTGGGCCACGGTGCCGTGAGAGCCAATGCTGGAGGTGCCAGCCGTTGGATGACAGATCCCCACGCCCCTGACCATCTGTGGCCATTAACCCCTGGTGCACTCTGTAAGCAGTGAGGTGCTGGCCCTGGCCACCCAGCCCCATGCTTCCCGCCCCAGGTGACTTCCCTCCACGCCCCGTGGTACCCTGCACATACACCTGGCGATGCGGTCCTTCCCAAGCTGTTGAGTCACGTTGCCGGGCCCTATCAGGCAGCGGGTCACTCCCCGCTCAGCGGGGCTGGCATTCACTTCCTCTGTGAGGCCCGGGGCTGGCGAGCACGTGTAGCATTTGGGAAGCCACGGCAAAGGCCGACGTTCTCAAAAGTGGCCCCGTGGCTTCTGGCACCTCTATTTTTGCATGTGCAACTGGAGACCCAGGGTTGTGCCTGGGATGGGGGTGCTCTGCAGTTCTGAAAACAGGCCCCACGGTGTCCCCTACCAGGCACCCAGCAGTGAAGGCCCCCGAAATCAGAGTCTTGGCCTCAGGGGCTATCAGCCTGTGAAACAGCCTTGGTGTGGGGGGAAATGACCGGGGTTATTAGGTGCAGGAGCAGGGAAGGCTTCTCTATAAAAATGGAGAAGGTGATTTGCTGAAAAGCCGGCCACGCGCTCGCACAGCCCACTGCCATCCCAGGGCTGCTTGGCATGTCCCCTGGCTGCTGCAGGCAGGCTCTCTGGGAAGCTTTGCTCACAAACCTCTAGCCCTGCCGATGATGGGGAATGTGAGCACACGGGAAAACCAGCCATGAAGTCAGGGACAAAAACCTCCCTGTACATTCACCAGGAGCCTGGTGAGCTTCTGTCTATAAAAGGACTTACTCCATCAGATCCCAGGACCCTGCTTTGTCCCGGCCCGAAAACCATTCGCTCCAGGCATGTGGGGAATGCTTCCCGCAGACTCTTCGGTCACTGTCTTTCGGAGTCTTTCCCCAAATATGGTGCCTGGGCGCAGGGTCATTGCTGTGATGAGGGGCCTGGCCTCTCACACAGAGGGGCGGGGTGGGGCTGGCGGGGTGGGGCCCGGAGGGGGTGCTGGTGACATCACTGTGCTCCGAACTGGCCTTTTAGCACAAGGGCCAGCCTCCAGCGTCGGCAGATCCCAGCCTCCCGGCAGAGCCTCCTCCGCGAGCATCTTCTTGTAAGTGCATCCTAGAGCCTCCGGCTGCGAGCCTGGAGGGGGGCGGCCGGGGGGGCGCAGGGCAAAGGAGAGGGCAGGCGGAGCCGGTGCTTGCTTTCCTGGCTAAACCGAGCCAGCAGGGTGGGAGGCTGGGGACAGCAGCCCTGCTCTGGGCTCTCTCCTTGCCGGGGGCTCGAAGGGGAGAGGAACTTTCCTTTGGAAAGCCTGCCAGAAGGGCCTTTGATTCCCCGGTGGGCTCCTGGGGCTCGCCGACGCGGGGCTGCCCCCTGTGAACTTTCCCCTCTCCCGCGTCTGCTAAACTGGCAGGTGGGCGGTTGTTGCCGGGTCTGTCCCCCCCGGGCTGAGCTGTCCCAGCCAGAGGCCGAACTGCGAGGGGGGACGCCGGAGGGTACATTGGCGCTGGGCGGGGGGTCCCAAGCCCACCCAGCCAGCTGCTCGGCTCGATGCTTTCCGCGAGCCGCGGTGCAGGAGCGCACAGCTCCCCCCGGGCCTGGAGCTCAGCCTTGCAAGAGGAAGGAAGACGGTTCCCCCCGCCCCGGTTCTTGTTTTAAACACTGAAGTTATTTCTGCACCTCCCACGGCGCGGGCCCCGGCTGGGGCCGGGGCCGGGGCTGGGGCTGCGTTGGGCCCTTGCCATGCCCCGTGATGTGCTCGCGGGGGGTCTGTGTGGGGCGCGGGGCCGCCGCAGCTCCTGGGGCGTCGCCAGCAGGAAAGGGGTGACATGGATCCTGCCGGGGCTGGACGGATTTTCTGAAGCCGACTGGAAATGCTGCACGGGTGGGGGTCAGGGATGCTCGGGGCTTGCAAGAGCTCGGCTGGGCGCTGTGTCCCGTTCCCACGGACTGGCCATCACAAGAGGGTCAGGGCCCAGGCGCTGTGGGGTGGGGAGCTCAGCCCTTAGCGGTGCAGGGCCCAGCACCACATACGGCGCCTCTGAGGGGCTTTTAAAGAACAGAACATGATACAGGCCGCTTGTAAGAGCGACCTCAGGACACTGGCCGCAGAGAGTGCTGTGTCTGCTGACCCATTCCTTAGCAAAGGGGGCCCTCAGCCCCACATGGCAGTGGGGTTGGCTCCTTGCCCCATTGCAGGAGTGCACGTCCAGGGGAGCCTGGCGGCGGCCTCTTGTGGTGAAGCCATTTGGGCCCCAGAGAAAGGGCCCTGTGAGCAGAAGTGTCGGGAGCTGCAGTTTTCACACAGAGGCGTTGAAACAGTCTGGCGCCTGTTCCTGTCCTGTGAAGTGGCCAGCCTGGTGATGGGAAATCCCCGAAATTCCTAGAAATGTCCAGTCCGGCCCTTGCCTTTCAGCCATGTTCTGGGGGCGGGAGGAGGTAGCAAGGGCCTTAAGTGTCTTATGCCAGTTTTGATCTCCTCAACAGAGGGTGGATGTGGGGCTGGTTCCATCCTGGGGGCAGGTGCATGCTGGAAATGCCCACCTGCCTGCAGAGCTGCTGGCTGCGTTGCATCACAGAAGAGACTGCAGAGCCCCACACAGCCCTGCTCCCTGCAGAATCCTGCCCACATGGCAGCATGGCCGGGGAGGGGGGGGGGCTGAGCTGTCTCTGGGTGCATTGCTCCAAGGGGGTAACCAGATTGCCTGTAAAACCTGCCAGTGTGTGCAGCGGGTGCTAGCCAGGGAGTCTGCTCTGTGCAGGCCCCACTGGGAGGGATCGGGCTTGTACACTCCCCTCCAGCCTGGTCTGTGATGAGACTGGCATCCTGTAGGACTCTCCCTGTGCTGGGGGCCAACAGGAAACACCTGCCCCCAGGGCAAATCCCTGGGACCTAATGAGCAGCCGGAGCCTGTAGACCTGCAGCCAGTGAATGTTTTGGAATCGTGTCTGCTTAGGTAATTGGAAAGGGGTTAAAGTCCAGGGCTGGCTGTTCCCCACCCACCTTGTAGCATCCCACGCTGGCCAGGACCCTGGTTCTCTGATAACCTAGGTTCTTCTACAAGCCACATTTTAGAGCTGCCCAGCCCTGGAGTCCCTGGGTGGGGCCTGTTTTGCACGAGGCCAGGCTGGATCCTAGTGGTCTCTCCTGGTCTGAGGTCTGTGAATCTGTCACTCCCAGTGTGACAAGATGCTGCTCGCCCTGTGGGATGTACAGGGACCAGGCGGATGTTCAGGATGCAGGTAAACTCATAGACACAGAAGTGGCTGCCCGCTGGAGCAGGGGCAAGTTTCCTAGGCTGGCGCCCAGACAGGATGGGCCGATTTGTTAATGCACTGGGTTTCTCCTTAGCAGGCAATAATTAGCTTCCTGAAGCAGTGAAGTCTGGCCTTGATGGCTAGGTTCTCCACTGCTTATCTAGGGGCACTCACCCCAGGCAGCGAGAGGCTGCTGTCCGCTTGCCGAGCAGAGCTAGTGGGATCTCTGCACACTGACAGCTCAGGTGTGGGTATTTCTTACTCCCTGTCTCCACCTGGTGTATTAGCAGATCTCTCCATTTCACCTGGGAGCTGGAGCCCCAGCGATCCCAAGTGCCATTGCATGCACCCCTCCCTCTTTGCCCCACACAAATTGGGACCAGGTCAATCCAGAGGGGCACCTTCCAGGCATGGGCAGCGGTGGAATTTGAATAGACTGTTCCGAGCGGCTGCCGTGTGAAGACAAAGGGGGCTCCCGGGCTGGGGCCTGAGCTGGTTTATTTACTGACAGTGTCAAGCTGAGGGTTACTTGTGCCTCTTGCGGCATGAATTCCCCGGGGAGACAGAAACTGGCCATAATCGTTGTTGCATGAGAGAAGCTCAGAGGGAAGAGCAAGAGACTGTGGCTGGGTTTTCGAGAGTGCTCAGTACTGGCCACGCTCAGCTGCATTGCAGCCAACAGGAGTTTGACCAGCGACTTGCATGGAAGCAGAGTGAAGCCAACCCTGAGCACTTCAGAAAGTCCCACTCTCCTGCTGCTGTACCCCTGACGGTTCCATAGTCACCTGGTAACCAGGGGCCTGACTGTGCTCAGCGAGGCCGGGGCAGCTGGGCTGACACCAGGGGGTCGTGTGGGTGTTGCTGGGAGCAGGCTCAGGCTCAGGCTCTGGCAGTGTGGAGCTCAAAGGGACAAATCCATCCCTGGTGCATCTCCACCAGTGCCAGCCAAGTTGCATGGGGAGAACTCTAGCCCTGGGCCTTTATTTCAGGTTTCGGCCACCCAGACATGCTGCTTGGCTGGGCCCAGAAGGGTCCATTACCTACTGGCCACCGACTGGCCGCTGATGGCGGCATCTCGGAAAATGTCCTCCTTCTCAGCTGTACCAACCCCTCCAGCCCCCCAGCTCACCGAGCCTTGAGCACTGCGTGCTGCAGGGCCCTGTGCTGAGGCAGCCTGCGGCCCCCAGAACCAGCCCCAGATCCAGCCAGGTAGCTGCAGAGCAGCGTTGGCAGCTGCCAGCTCTCGCCACTGTGCTGCAAGTCTGCCATAGCTGGTGTTTTCCTTACGACCCCAGCTCCTTGAGTCCTGGAGCCAGGAGAACCCAAGCTGCGCAGCATCATGGTTGCAAAGAAAAGCTAGAGTCTGTGAGCTGGGAGTATCCGAAGGGCTCAGAAACCAGACGGCAGAGGGCGAGGCCCAGCGTTGACCATTTCAACCATCTTGTGAGGGTTAGGCCAGTCTTGTGACTTCTGAGCCCGGTCTCCTGGAACGTCTGGGGTTGGCCAGGCTGAGTCACTGGGGGAGAGCACCCAAAAGTGGAGGCTAGGAAGAGCCGTCTCTAGCCATGTCCGTCTGGCTGGGACCTGCCAAATCCTAGGGGATCTGTGGTGCTGACACTGCGGGGTAGCTGGGAGACTACAGGATGCGGCTAACACCTGGCCCTAATCAGCACTCTTTCAAAGGAGCCAGCTCTTGCCCCTGTGTGTGAGATCGGGGTGCTGTCTATGAGCCAGTAGCCTTCTGGGCCTCTGGAAGCCCCAATGCGTGGCCAGCTTAGACCTGGGCTGGGCAGTGCCTGGATGGAGTGATGCTGCCTTGGCGAGTGGGAGAGGATGGGGCAGGACCCACTAGGGCGTCTCCTCTCTGCATGGGAGCCAGGCACTGACCATCCTCTGGGCAGCCAGTTCAGTTTAGCCACCGCCCCAGCTGGCAGAGCTTCCCTCGCATGCACACGGGCTGCTACCTGCCATCTTGTCCTGGGGGATGCCCTTACATGGTAATCAGCACGGATCCCACTGGTGGCTCCATGCGGCCCGACGTGCTGCCTCTTGAGTTTGCAGAGCTCATGCCAGTGACTGCCCTGCCCGGGGCTCTCAGCAGGAGCTGGGGCTGCTCTCCTCCTGGGAACGGGCGCCTGGTGCTGCAGAACTGCGCTCTGCCGTCACCACTTCTGTGTGAGCCTTTCCGATAAGCGCAGTCAGAGCAGGGGGACCCCGCCCTTCCCGATCACCCGCTGGGAGCAGGCCGCACGCTCCCGAGCGCTGGGTGTCTCTGGCTAGCTGTGCCATCACACAGAGCACTGCCCCAGTCACAGGGCAAAGAGAGGGGACTCAGAAGAAATACAGCCAAGCCCCCTGAGCCCAGGTTACATTCAGAAAAGAGGAAGCTGGGAGGGGCAGAAGTGAAAAGAAGGGGCCAAAACCCAGGGAAGGGCTAGGAGTGGTGTAGAGAGGTTCCCACTCTACCTGTGGTACTTAGGTGGCCCCATCACTGTAGTATCTGAGCGCCTCACATCACAGCCGCTCGGTGAGGTACAGCAGTGCTGTTATCCCCATTGTACAGGTGGGGCACTGAGGCACAGAGAGACTCGCAGCCAGATTTTCAATGGTATTTAGGCACCTAGAAGACTAGGTGCTTTGTAAACCCCACTAGATGCCTAGCTACATCTTTGAGTGCCTAAAAACCTTTGAGATGCTGTCCCTAAAGCACTGCCCTGAGGTCATACAGGAAGTCCCTGGGGCACCGGGGGTGTAGAACCCAGGGCCAGCTCCCCATCCACTGGACCAGCCTTTCTCTCTGCTGCATGCTGCAAAAAGAAGGACTCTGGTGGATGGGAGCAAAGCCAAAGTGGTCAGTTCTCTGGGACGCCAGCAATTGGTCCCAGGGGATTGGGAAAGAGGTCATGGTTGACAGTATGAAAAGCAGCACAGAGGTCAGGAAAAATGAAGAAAGAAAGAGAATGAGGGGAGCACTTACCTGCCAATGGGTGGCAGGTTCTGCCCCAGGCTGAGCTGTACAGTAATGCTACTGCGCAATTTTAGATTTTAACTGAAAACCATTTTGTTTTGTCATTTTTTTTTGTTCTGAGTTTGAGAAAAGGAAGGAATGAGAAAGTGTCGTCTGAGTATCAGATGTGATTATACATCAAATTCTTAGGGTTTCAGCTGTATTGAGACCAGTTCCAGAACAAAAAACAGAAATTGCATGCACAGAGTCCATAAAGTCAACCATTACTGTCATGATTTGCATAATTCACTGGGCACGATCTGGGCACTCAGCGCTGTTCAGAATATATCAGAAAATGTGGTCCCTGAGGCAATGCATAGAAGATGTGTAACTGTGGATATGAAGTGTACAGTTATTGACCACACATGTTATCACATGGTCACTGTGATGTTTATGTCTATGAGTGGAGACACTGATGGCAAGAGAAGTTTTTAAGGACTAGAAGATTTGACCCTCCAACTTTCTTTCAAGAAGAAGAGCTGCCAAGAGCTCCTGTGCCTGTTTATTTTCCTTTCCTGCCGGCAGGGGCCCTGATATACCTCAGAAGTCTCAATTTTCCCCCCAACTTTAAAATGTGGAATTTTCTTGGTGTTTGATTTAAAATATGCTCCTGTGAAAACTGCAACTCAATCACTGGAGTGTTGTGTTTTCAGAGCCTTCTGGAAAGGAACGAGCCTTTAAACAGAAGTGTAAACAGTGTTGCCAACTCTCATGATTTTGTCATGAGTCTCATGATAATTATTGTTTTCCTTAAAGCCCCAGCTCCTGGAGTCAGGTGATATGTGATGATTTCAGCCTTCATTCTGAAAGAAAAATGACGTTTCTAGCCCTTGTGGCTGTGGCGAAAGCTTCAAAATGACCCCAGTGCACCTTAAAAGCTCAAAAAGCAGAATGTAAATAAAAAATACCCCAAATCTATTTTTATATAATCTCATTATTTTAAAGCCCATCTCATGATTTTTAGTGAGCCTGATTAGTGGTTTTTGAACATTTGGGGTTGGCCACACTGTGAAAGTGACTTGAAAGCATCACTTTCACTCCTGTTAAAAGTCATTTTCTAGTCTATTATTTGTAGTGGGGTAACAACCCCTAGAGCCCCAGGCAGGTGCAGTATAAACTTCTCGTGGGGCCTTGTTGCCCTAATAGGATGTTTCCAAAAGTTAAAGGATCTATTCCAAGCTTGATGAACTGCAAAAAAGTGATAGCAAGTCATCTAGAGTTTTTCTACAATTGTTTCAATTGTTGTATTCAAGAGTTAGTAACAAAGTAAGAACAAACGTTAATTTTTAAAATCTAACCAGTGTCCCTTAAATTAATTGACACAAGCTGTCAGAAAAATATTAGAGCTGAGTGGGTCTAATATTTATTTAATTTTCTTTCTTTATATAGGAATTAGAAATTATCTGCCAGGAATACTGTATCTAAGGTATTATCTGCAAAAAAACAAGAACATTTTCAGGTGCCCAAGTGGCCTTTGGAATCACTGTTAAAGTTGTCCCTCCATCACCACCACCAAAATCTAAAGTGTCGCCCCTGGGTTCAAAAACGAACAAGATAAGTTCTTAGAGGATAGGTCCTTCAGGGCAGGAGCTTCAGGGTGAGTGCAGGGTGGGCTTCCTTTGCAATTTGTCATCTTCCCCATCCCGGGACAGGAGCCAGTCCACTTTCACCACTGGAGGCATGCAGCTTTGGAGGGATCCTGTCACGAGCCAATAGAAAGGAGCGGGTGAAATTCTCCTCCAAGAGAGGAGGATGCTAAAGCAGAATGCCCCATTCCTGGATCAGTCTAGTCCAGGTGCCTGTAAGCGGCTGCACCATGCAGCTCCTAGGCTGTGTTTGGCTCCACGGGGGATTGAGAGCAATGGCAAACAGAGCTGGGGGCCACGTCCCGCTGGGCAATGTTGCTCTGCATGTTAAACAGCTACTGCATTCTGTGTTGGGGGAGGAGGGGTGCTGCAGCTCAGTGGGGGTGGGGGTGCAGTGATCCCTCTATAGCGTTTGTGTGTCAGTTTGTCAGCACGGTGCTTTGGGCCCCTGGGTGTGGGAGGTTTGGTCGGAAGGTAGGATGGATTGTGTTCACACCACCCAGCCGTGTGGAATGGAGTCGAGAGCACCTGGCCTGGATCTGGGCCGGCAGTTACGTACAGCAGCATCACAGACTGGGAGCTGAAGTCGTGGACCTCCACACGGGAGCAAGTCCATGAGTTCAGCTCCTGGGGGACCTCTCCTCTGCAAACAGTTTGGTTTTATTTGAGCACAGGGCAGTGGTACACCCCAGCCCAAATCAGAACCTTGCTGGGTAACATTGCATACCACGGATCTCTGCTGCTGACTGTGCTCAGTGCACTGGAGGGCACGAGACCATTGGTGGAAGCAGGGAGGACATAAATGTCAGGAGTCTGGCTTTGGGGAGGTTTTGCATCGCAACATGGAGTGGAGCCCTTTGGTGCTGTGCATAGCAGATCTCCTCTTGACCTGGACCCCCCTCATCCTCGCTAACTCACTCCAGAGGCTGTATTTAGCATTGGTGAATACCCACGTCTTCTCCAGCTCCTTTCCCACTCCAGAGCGCGGTGCCCAGCTGCAGTGTGTGCTAGTCGAGTGCCCCAGGAGTGTGCCAATGGGAATCGCCCGTGCGCACAGGTTCCCAGACTGAGCTCCATGGAGCACACGCTGGTGCTCTGCGGAGAGCGGGCTGGTGACACGGTTCTGCCTCCTCCTGCTGTCAAAACCACCAGCAGGGTCTTCCCACAGCCACATCAGACACGTGCGACTGGTACGGGAGAACGTTCCCGTGATGGGGCGTGGGACGGCAGGTGCCCATGAGAGCTGGAACCCCCATTATTGCGTGGTGTGCAAAGGGCAGACTCTGAGAAGCAGTGCCCCTGAGAAGCAGCTCGGCAGGTGCCGGGGAGGGCAAAGAAAACTCGGGGTCCATTGTGTCTCCCAGATCCAGCTGCAGGACCTGAAATGGGAATTGGCTAGTAAGTGTGGGCAGCAAGTGGCCTCATGATGGGTGACCCTTGTCTCTGCTGCCTGTGAGGGTGCTCAGTGGGCAGGAGAGAGCCAACAGTGCAACCCAGCTTCTGTTTGCCATAGGCAGGGTTCACAGAACTTGCTCCCCATCCTCCAGGACTCATTCCATCAGTGAACATGGCAAACAAGGGACCCTCCTATGGGCTGAGCAGGGACGTGCAGTCCAAGATCGAGAAGAAGTATGATGATGAACTGGAAGAGCGCCTGGTGGAGTGGATCGTGGTCCAGTGCGGGGCTGGCGTGGGACGCCCTGAACGTGGCAGACTGGGGTTCCAGGTCTGGCTGAAGAATGGTATAGTAAGTGCGAATTGTTTGCCCCTTCTCTATGGCGGTGGCCATGCCATCTGTTGGCTCCCTTTGCACTGGGCCATTTAATGTTGAGTCTACCCTCTCCTTCGCTTGCAGGTGCTGAGTGAGCTGGTGAACAGCCTGTACCCAGAAGGCTCAAAGCCTGTGAAAATCCCCAAACCTCCTCCCACCATGGTCTTCAAACAGATGGAGCAGGTGGCCCAGTTCCTGAAGGCAGCTGAGGACTATGGTGTGGTGAAAACAGACATCTTCCAGACGGTCGACCTGTTTGAAGGTGAGGGTAGGAGGCTGGGTGCATCAGCTGGTCCTGCCCATGTGATGGGCAGATCCAGGCATGCATTACTATTTAATCACCTGTATTATTGTAGCCCCCAGGAGCCCCAGTCACTGACCAGAGCCCCACGGCACTAGGCGCTGTACATGTGCACAGAACAAAGAGCTGGTCCCTGTGCCTGGCGCTCACAATCCAAGTATAAACCAAAAGACATGAGATGGAGACAGACAGGGATGGGGGCATCCAAGGGAACAGTGAGCTGAAGTGTGGCGCTCCCTTTAGGAGCTGGGCTTCCTCCCTGAGCCCCTTCTTGGGGGGTAGACACCCCTTCCCCCAGGAACTGGGAGTGTAAATAGGGTAGGCCCTGCTGTGCCTGGTGCGTACTTGCTGCATAGGACTGACTAGCCCTTGCTGAGTGGTGGCTCACTTGCTAAGTTGCCAGCAGGTAACACGTTCGCCTCTTCGCAGGCGTGTTCGACAGCCAAATCCCAAAGAACACAACACATGCTGCAGAAGCTAATGGGGCCTGGGCTTCCCAGGCCCAGATCTCCGGGAGGCCGGAGCGCTGGGGTGTGCTGTGCTCCTGGACGCGCCAGGCGAGAGGTGGTGCTTTTGTGTCAGGGCACATGTCAGGGTGTGCTGCTGGGGGGAGGTGGTGAGAGCAGGTTCCTGGGGTCCGGGTACACCCCGGCACTGCGCTTCACCTCTTTGTGCCCCTCCCTGAGCGAGGCGCCCCCAGCTTCGTGGGTGGAGGAAAGCGTTCCATGTGGGTGCTGAGTTACACCCCACATGCACACAGAGGTTTCCGGCAGTCACGTAGGACGCACCCTTCCTTCTGCAGGCAAGGACATAGCGGCTGTGCAGAGAACAGTCATGGCCTTGGGCAGCCTGGCGGTCACGAAGAATGATGGACATTACCGCGGGGACCCCAACTGGTTTATGAAGTAAGCAGCAAAGTGTCCCTCCCCACAGCCCAGCCTCAGCGTCTCCTGCTGCTGGGGACAGGCCCTCGGGAGCAGAGGTGTAGGGGGTGGGGTCAATGCTAGCCCCTCCAAATGGGTGTCATGCCTCCTGGCTGGTAGCACAGGGTCTCTTGCCTTTCCCCTGCGTTCCAGCTGGGGGCTGTGTGCGGAGCTGGTCAAACCATCAGTTATCTGGGGCAGGAAACTTCAGTGGCTCTGTCCTTGATGAAATTTCCCACAGCCAAAAAATCTGTTTTGTCACAAAAAAGCACCAAGAAGTTGTCAGGTTTTGAACATCTGTTTTCTGTACAAAGTGTCAGGCTTTTCCCCTGCTCCCGCAAACGGAATGGAAGCAGGGACCTTTCCGTGAACACTCGGACGAAAAGCTGGTGGTTTTGGTCAGAACGACTCCCCAGTCAAAAAGTTTGGGCCAGCTCTAGTTCCAGGGAAAATCTCTGCACAAGCCCAGAGGTGTGCAGAGCCCAGCTGGGCTCGGGGGGAGGGGAAGGGAGGAAGGACACAACACCCCTCTCCCATCCCTGCTCTATCCCCTCCTGTCCATCAGCTGCGTCCCTTCAGGATGGGATGCACAGGACAGCAGGGGCCTGGAATGATTCTCTCCCTCTCCAGGAAATCGCAGGAGTACAAACGGGATTTCTCCGAAAGCCAGCTGAAGGAAGGGAAGAATGTGATTGGCTTGCAGATGGGCACCAACAAGGGGGCCTCGCAGGCTGGCATGACAGGCTATGGGCGGCCCCGGCAGATCATCAGTTAGATAGTCATGGAGAAGAGAAAACAAACCCCACCACAGGAACTGAGTCTTTAGCTCCCTCCTGACTAGAGCCCAACTGCAGCCAATGTGAATAGAGCCAGCGGAGCGCCAAAGGCCACCAGTTGGACCGAACACAAATCCATTGGTATTAATTTCGGTAACTTTTAAACAACACCTAACCCCAGCCCACAAGGCGATGCATGGAGTGAGGTGGGGAGACTCCCCCTCCCAAAGTATTTCTCTATAGGAGCAGCTTTATTTCAGCCACAAATATTGACCGCTTGCTCCATTTCCCAATGTCGCCTTTCCTCTCAGACCTTTGCATGTTCTCTGCTTCACTCCCCATGACTTAACTGTATTGTGAGCTAGATTTTTCTACTGTTTTATAGAGAGGGTTGTTACAAACATCCTACAATGTTACACCTTCCCCCAAGAAGGCTAAATTGGAAAGCACGTACCTGTAGCATACTTGGAATTACCCAGCCTTTCAATAAATCTTGCACAAGCAAAACCAAGTGCTTCTGTAAAGATCTATGCAAATGGGAAGGTAGTCAACTTAGCCTCTGTTTTGTACTTTATTTTTGTCAAAATTAAAAGAATTATGACTCTATTGCAGTTTGCTGAGGGTTTTTTTATTTTAAATTCTGACTAGCTCATCCTGGATTTTCAGTCTTGAGCACTCATAAAAACTCAAGATGAAAAGCAGCAAATGGTTTGAGTGAATGCAACAGAAAAGAGGGTGATGGCAAGTTGAATGTTTTTCTAAGAGCTGCTTTATTTCAAACAGGAATTAATGCAGGGAAATTCTATGGCCTGTGTTATGCACGTCAGGCTAGATGATTACAGTGGTCCCTGCTGGCTTTAAAATCTATGACTCAATGAAAACCCAAGTTCTCACCCCTACTGGGCAAACAGATGAGACTGATTTTGCAACCATGTGATTGTCCAGCAAAAGCAGGGCACTGATATCTTTAAAAGATACTTAAGACATTTAACACAAAGTTACTCCTCATTGTCCAAGCACTCAGAAGCTGGAAACAGAGAGCTTTGATTGTTGATTTTTCACCTTCTGGTTTGAATGAAGCAGCCTCGGCCAATGGCGCTTTTTGACCTGAGTTGCTGCTTTTTCTTTGTTTGGGTAATGAAGAAGCTTGGCTTGCTTACTCGTGTCTGCAGGGCCCTGGGCATGCCTGACAGAGTCAAAGAGCCAGCGCAGGGAACACGAGGCTGCAAAACCACGGCTTAGCTCAGTCAGCAGCAGTGGAAATACATGTAAAAAAACCCAACCCCCTCCCTCCATCAGAGTCCGTCAGTTCTGAAGTTAGGTCAGTGTTCGGCACAGACAACTCTTGGGGTGATGCTTGTCAGTTGTCCGAGGGACAGCACTTCACCAGGGCTGTCGCTAACAGCCAGCTGTGGTAACTAAGCAGTTGTCTGCCAGCTGTTTTGTGTATGGTTCTAAACAGGAAATAGCCATGCCAATGGCCATTTCTGGGCACAGTGAGGAATGAATGCCTCCTGACATGGCTCTGCTAGCCCCTTGCTAACAGCCAGAACGCTGAGAGACCCACCCATGCAGGCTGGGTTTGAGTGTCAGAGGTCCTGAACATAGTCCCAGGGACGTCCCCTGGCTCTGCGGGTGCTCAGCACCCCTGAAAATCAGGCCCTGCTGTCCTGAGATGACTAAGTCAGTCAAACCATGCTCCCCGCCACCCTGCCTGCTGGCAAGTGCCTGGTTACCTTGCTCTTCCGCTGGGGGGAGGGCTTGGAGTGCTCAGAGCAGTTTAACGACAAGCCAACTGGCACACAAAGATTTCGGCTACTAGTCTGGTTTTTAAAGACTTTATTTTGGAAAGCTGCACAAAAAGGCCTTTGCTGTTTCAAAAATAAAACCCCAAATCTTTAGAAAAACAAAAGCTCCCACTGTCTGTGATGGATTGCTGCAAAAACAACTAAAACCCCCAACCTGTCAACCCCAATGTTAACGCTTAAAATGCTCACCAGGAAAACCCATCAGGATTTAAAATCTGCTCCCTCAGCGTAGCTGACAGAGGAGCACTGTGCTAAGCAGCAGAGCGGGCCATGGCTGGAGACACAGGGTCCCCGTGACACGCTCATCCAGCCATGCAATGTATTGCTGGAATCGGGGTCCTGTCATCCTTGGAACACTCCAATGGCTTCCCCTCAAGCATCTGGAGGGGCACAGACCCTTCTGCACCCCACCTTCCTCTGGGCCCTGTCCTGGGAATCACAGACGCAGACAAGCTATAGCAACTAGACAGGGGGAAAGGCACCTTCTCTCTGCACTTGTGGGCCAACCAGCTGTGTTTGCTGCGAATGCCCTGTGTCGGGCCTCAATGTGCACACAAGGCCCAAGACAAACCAGGCCCTTTAATTTCCTCTAGCCAGACAATTGCTAATTTGTGAGAGGACGGGGTGAGCGTGGCGGCCGGAGCGGAACAGCAGGGAGAGGAAGGGGCAATTACTGCTGTTGGAAATGGGCAAACAGATTTTTTTGTCAGCATTTGGTCTACCTGGCTAATGTCAGCCAACTACTAAGAGAGCCAGAGGTGAAACAAGCGCAGTGCACGGAGACCACTGCTGCCAGCAGGCAGAGCCCAGAAAACACGGACAGCAGGGTAAGGCAGCTGGGTGAGGAAGGGGGAATGAAGACACCAGTCAGCCAAGCCAAGGCCACTAGATTTCGTATTGGCTAACACAGTCAACCAAGTGGCTACACACTGTGTAAAGGGCCTTCTCGCGCTGCAGGATGCCTTCACCCAGGCAGTTAAAGGGTCTCCTCCCAGGGAGGACCACTGCTTTAAGCAGCAGGCTTAGACACAGCCCAGGTCCTGAAGCGGCGATGCCACAGGCAGGCAAGAGGGAGGACAGCATCTTCAGAGCTTAAATGACAAACACCACCAGCCAAACTGTGGCTGTTGCTGGCTGAGCAGGGCCCCGGGGGTCGGCGTGAGAGCTTCCCCCTGCCCCTGTGCCATGAAAACAGGAACAAAGCCAAAGGGACACGATGCAAAGACAGATGGCTGGCCAGCACACCCTATGCTCACATGGCCCCTGCTGCCGTCCAGCTAACCCAACCATGTGCAGGGCTGTGGAACTCACAGCTGGTGCACGGCACTTCTGTCGGGGCAGGTGACTCTGCATGAAGCCTCACTCTGCCCCCTGCTAACAGGCTAAGGGCTCCCAGGATTTCAGACATTGCCCAGCACACTCCTGTGCAAGACCATGACTGCACAGGGGGAGGAACTCATGCACCTACCTGATGGCTGCCAGTGCCCTACCTCCCAGTAGGCTCTGGAAAGGGACAGCCTAGCTCTCGCCTTCCCAGCCTGCTGGTTACAGGCGGGCATGGCCGATCACCTCCCCAAGCCCTCATTTGTCAAGGCCCCCAATAGCTCAGGAGCACTCGCAGAGCCTGGGTGCTGACCCTTGGTTCGAGCTCTGGGAAGCATGAAGTGCACTGGGTACCAAACCCACCCCGAGCGAGCTGCCCAAGCCAGCTGGCATGGTGCCCATGCTGAGGACAAGAGACAGATGAGGCGTGGAGAGAGACAGCTGTGCGGCTGGACTCCCCTCTGGGTCAGAAAATCCAGCCCCAGATTCAGTGAAGTAACTAACCCTACAAGACCGAAGGGACTGTACAGCCGTTAACCTGGGGGCGGCCAGACAGGGCAGCCTGTGCAGTGCCACCTTTGTGTCCAATACAGCGTGTGGCCAGGCCATGATCCAGCTGGCTGAAGGGCTGGGCCCTTAGTCCCTGCAGGTCTGTAACTAAGGGAGTGACAGTCTCCTCAACTAATGCAGTTTGGGGCAGCCCCAGGGCTCCTGGCAAGGGGCTTGGGCCTGGGCAAAGTCTGGGGGTGCCTGCAGGACATGTAACCACTCCTGGGTGTAACCCCAGAGCATGAGCCAGAGAGTCACCAGGTCCAGAACCCAGGCTCTCCTCGCTGCACAATCACCCTGCATGACCCACCCCTGGCATCCGAGTACCGCAGCCGCGGGGCTGGGCTGCCGCTAATCCAACACTAAGGGCCTGTCCACTCTCCCAGGGCTGTCAGCCAGGAGTGACCCCACTGAAGGCAATGGAGATGCGCGGGGGTCAAACTGCTGAGAGGAGTCAAGCTGGGGCTCTCCCTAGGCAAATCCCCTCTGAGAGAATTCCTGAGGAGCCTTCCACCATCTCTGCCTTTCCCCCAGGGCTGCGCCCTGCCTGCAGAACGCATGTCGGGGAGGGCACCAGCCATAGGGTCTGGGGGCTGCCCTCATGGAAACCTTCTGGCTTCCCTCTCCACACCTGAAAGTGCCACTCCAAAGCCAGCCCCAGGAGAGCGCTCGGACTCACTGAGTGCACCATGCAGCAGGCAGGCCCTGTGGGGGGCACCTGGGAGATGAAAGGAAGCTCAGTTCAGCGGATGCTGGGTGCTCACGGGTAGGGAGCAGGAGCGCAGGGCCTAGGGCTGAGGAAGGAGGGAAGCCCCGAGTTTTGCCACTGGACAGACTCCATTATAAAATGAGTTAAGGCTTGTTTTGTTTATAAAAGGCAGGGAAACGGGCCTTTGCGATGGGGAATGTCGAGAGCAAGACGCTTGTCCATCCTCTCAGCCGTGGGCCTGTGTCATCCGAGCCACATCCAACGCCAACAACCCCCAAGTCAGCAGCGGCTCTGTGGGGGGGTTGGAAAGTCTCCCACACCCTGCACCCAGGGAAGGACAGGACCCAACATCACCCAGCATCCCAAGCTCTCGGCTCCTGCTAGCACATCTGCTGCTCCCTGTCTGCTGAGAGGAGTTCGGAGGCCAGGTCCCGGCCAAGATACGCTGAGCCTGAATGGATTGCTTCGTGAAAGCCTGCGGTTCGGCCATTGCTGTGCGGTTTGGGATCTTGGGGACTCCAGCTTCTCTCTTCCCCTAAGTTCTCTGGGGCCTCTGAGCTGGGCAGTGGATGCTCCAACTCCATCTCCACATCCTCCATGTCCTTCCCTGCATTGAGTGGGATGGACTCCATATCCATCCCATTCTCCACGTGCTTCTGCCGCCCAGCCCTGGGGTACCATTGGCAGGCAGGGAAGCTGCTGCACGTCAGATTGAAGACCACGTTGTTTCTGGACAGGGAAACCTCCAGCATGTAGTAGACAGTCCAGAAGACAGCAAAGCATCCCAGCAACATGAGCAGCTGGGGAGAGGGAGAGGAAAGAGGAAGGAGAAAACCCCATTAGAAACCAAAGCCTCCTATTGAAACCCAAGAGCTAGTCTCTCCTACCCTCTCTCAACCCCAGTGGAAGCTGTGTGCCATGCCAGCTGGCCTGAGAGGGGAGAGAGTCTAAGGATGGGCCTCAAACATGCCTGCACCTCCTTCAAGGCCTTGTGTTTGCTGCAAAGGAGGATAGCTTTGTTTCCTGATAGGATTTGTAACCTGCATGGGGCCAGCTGGCTCCCTTCCTCTCAGGGACACCTGGTTTAGCCGAGGAGCAGCCTGAGCTCAGTGGAGTGGCTGGGCTCCAGGACGGGACCTGGGGAAGAAGCCTTGTCTCTCTGGACAGCAATCCCTCAAGCCAGCAAAGGAACAGCGCACGTGAGATCGCCAGGGAGTTGCGTTCCAAACTTGCCCAGTAGGGTGGGGGCTGCAAAGTGGGGCCCGTGTGTTAATGTTGGGGGGAGAGAAACCTCAGACATGCCGGAAATCCCTCTCCCCGCTGCGTGGCATGGGAAAGCAGAACTGGGCAGAGCTAGCCCTTTAGGAGAACAGTGAATGGACGGAGATCGTGGGCAGGGCGAAAGGAGCTGCTGTGTGGGATTTGCTCACAAGGCCCAGGGAGGAGGCAGATGCCCAAAGGGCCGGACCAGGGCAGCGTTCACAGTGACTGTCACTGTGCGGATAGCCCCTGGCCTGCCAGCCTGGCTTTGCTCCCAGCCCATCTTCTGCAGGCTGCTGGCCGCCATTTCAGTGCCAACAAGCAGGGTCGATGGGAACGTTCAGTGTCCCCGCGTAGAATGCAACATAGCGAGTGCCAGTGGTGGGGACCCTCCCTCTGGGTACAGAGGAGTTCGGGCTCCAAGGCCTTGGCCCTTGGCCTTCTGCTGAGACTGCCAGCGGGGCCAGGCAGTTCATGCCAAAGGTGTGTTCATGGCTCTTGCCGCGTGGGTCCGGGTACGGTGGGAACTGGGCTGAGACATACCCTGCCCCCCAACTCATTCCAGCAACCAGCAGTCAAGTATTAAGTACTCTGGCTCTCTGCTGACTTGGACAGGACAGGAATTGGTGCCCCAGAGGACAAGCTCCAGATTCCACTGCTGCCCCCTTGAGCCATCCGGTCCCCAAATCAGCTCCCCAAAGCAAAGATGGGCCCCTGGTGTACGCCCTGGCAGGCCCTGCAGGCTTTACCTTGAGGGTGTTAGCTGTGATGGTGTACGGCTCCTCCTCGGTGATCTCCAGCCCTGGAGGGCATGGCAGGGACTCCCCACGGCTCAAATACTGGCCACTCATGGCGTCCTCCACCAGCCTGAAGCCAAGACACACATTCAATTAACTGCACCCAGACAGGCCCCAGAGGCGAACCATCAGGGAAGAGGGCTGAGGAACACAGAGCTAGGGATGGGATGGAATGGTCCCAGCACGCGGGATCCCCTGGGCCTGCCCGGGGAGGGGCGGTCAGAGCCGGAGACAGCCCGGGGCGGGGCGGGGGGTTTGTAACGGAGGCTGAGGAGAAGATTTGATTGTATCCCCCTTGTTTCAGCTAGTATAGGGAATGGCTGCTGGCTCCAGCACGGCCATATGCTGGCTGTAGCAGGCCCTGAGGAGCAGGATGGGATGAGGTGTCTCTCTCTCAGATTCCCCTGCTCCTGTTTGTCCCATCTGGCCATGGGGCCAGTAACACATATACAACCAAGAGACAAAGAGGACTGATGCGAGAAGAGAGGATGTATGGACACACAGGTTTTTACCAGCAAGCAGGAGACCATCCCAGGGGCCCTGACCTGTGGGTTAGGAAAGCAGGTTTCCTCTCCTCCTGGGGTCGAATTTTGCTCAGGTCTAAGCTCCTAGAAGAGACACCAGCCCTGCAGGGAGGTGCTCTGCCCCCATCAGAGCATTTGCTGGCTTTGATCTCCCCAACACTCAGAATTAAGCACTGGCAGCTCCCAGGGACTATCTGTGCCCCCCTCAGCAGCCAGAATGCATGTTTGGTAATGAGTCTGACAGGCAGCAGGAGAGTTAAAGGAAAAGATATTTGAATTGATCGAAATACGTGATTTGTCACCTATCCACCAGCCTAAAGCCCTCCACGCTGCTCCTTAATCTGGCCCTGGAGGCCAGGCTGTCTGTGAGGGCCTTGTGCACCCCAGGACTTGCCAGGCAGAATTGGATCATATGCTGGATCCATTCAGCAGCCAGAAAGTTCCCATGCGCAGCCAGCCAAATCACCCAGCAGATCATTCAATGGGACCAGCTGCAGGCCCTAGCCCAGTGAGTCCTGACTCCATCTCCTGGCTGATACAACCCCCGCTCCTGCTTCCTCTCACCAGGAAATGGTCCCAGGTTCAATTGTGAGTTTCTTTACGTTCAGCACCCCAGACCAGCCTCTGCGGTGCTTACAGACACTGCTGCAAGCCAAAGGGCAGCAGCTCGGATATCTGAGGCGATAAAGAAATCAGACTCCCCCTCTCTTTAGACCTGAATTTCCCTTCATTTCACAGAGCCCTGGGGCTCTCTCCCTGGGAGCTAGGCTTACAGCAACCCTCATCAGAAATGCCAAGCTGCACACTGAGCGGCTAGGAATAGATTCCATGCAGCTCCCTCTGCCTCATTTGATGCTTCCTGGGCCATGGCTGTTTGACCTGTTCGCATACGAAAACCCTGCTGCCTGGCCTCACAGCGCCTTTGTGAAAGCGGGTCCCGTACCTTTGCCGTTCCCTCATCTCCGCCGTAGTCCACGAAGAGCCGTAAAGCGTCAGCTGCCACTGCTTCAATGTCCCTGTCTTCAGTGTCTCATCCCCTGGAAAAGCAAACGGAGACTTGGGTCCACATGGCACCTGCTGCTGCAGCGTACCAAAGAAATCGGCATTCCTGCTTGCAAACACAGCCAGGGCCTCTCCACGCAGACACAGCCTGCCTGCAGAACGGGGGAAGGGAACCCTTTGTGCCTCCTAGCCTGGGAAAGAATCAATGTTTTCGGGATTGTTCTGTAATCTATGGGCCGGAGCATGTGGTGGGCACATGGTCTCAGCAGCAGCTGGGTGGCACATAAACGACTGCTCCCCTCACAACTCATGGGAAGGCCCACAGCACAGCGTCCAGATAACGCACATCTGTGCCCACATCAGACTGAAAATGCGCTGCCAGGCTCTAGACCCAGCAGCTCTGCCAGCAATAAAGCAGGTCCTAAGCAGGGAGAGACCTTGGGGGCACAGCCAACCCAGCCATCCTGCTCTGGAGGCCTGGGCTCCAGTCGGACTCAGGCCCCGACTAGCCCAAAGTGAGCACAGCCCCTCCCCACAGTTAGCAGCCTCTGTCTGCACTGGAGAGGCCCTAGCCTGGATGAGCAGGAGGTGCTGCAGGGCAGGAATGAGCTGATGGCCTGCACAGGATTGGGACGGCAGGGAGGGCTAAGGATGAGATTTGGGATTGAGGTGCAGGCTGCAGAGGGCTGAATATCAGGGGTGCTGTGGGGGAGGAGAGAGGAGCGGGGAAGAAGAAGCTGTAGAAGACCAGCTAATATAGCACCTGCCTGGATTACATCCAGCCCTGGGGCCTGCACTCCCCACCTGTCCTGCAGGAAGGGAATGGGCCTTTCCCCCCAGGAACTCAGCAGCAGTCAATGGATTCACCTTGCAGGGCAGGAGGAGACTGCAGGCTCTGGGACTGGGCAAGGACCTGACACACAAAAGAGTCAGAAACGAAAGTCGACAACAGGCCCAGGACCATTTGTTTCCCAGAGAGGGAGGGACTTACCGACATCCCTGATGATGAGTCTGTACATGCCCTGAGCTTCCTCCCCCCAGCACCGCACCGTGGAGAAGGTCCAGTCAGCAAAGCCATTGGGATCTCTGCAAGAGGGAGGAGAAAAATACCCCATAAGGAACAAACACGCCACTGGGCGCTTTGTGTCTGGGCGTCAGGTCTGCAAACAGATTCTGTCCCAACGAGACGGCCGGGAGGTCAGGAGCTGGCAGCCAAGGCGTCCCTGGCCTCAGTCCAGAGCGTATTGCGTGAGCCAACAGGCACGAGCGTGGAGATTCTACTCACAGGCCAGGCGTGTTCTGGGCACTGCCCTGTGAGCTTCCCCACTCTACCTTGGATGGTGAGAGAGGGACACTGGCCGGTACCAGCTCAACCCAGCTGAGCGGGGCCAGCCAGTGCTGCCTGCCTACCTGTGCTGCTTTCTCTGAGGCCGGCCCTGTTCACTGGGGACACAGAGCCCAGAGAGAGCTCATGCCAAGGGTGGTGCTGAGAACTGGCCAGGAACCTGGGAGCTGTACCTAATTAACACCCTCCCACTCCCTGCATTGCCCCCGAGAGATGGACAGAAACGGCTCTGTCTAGATTCACCTGCAGCGGACTCGCTGGGCTCTGGGGGGCTTGGAGTGGAGCTCTCCATGGCCAGCAGGTCTGTGTTAATACAGGGCAGGAGCAGGCTAGGAGTCAATTAGGGAGATCCTGGGAAATTCCCCCTCCCCACCTGTGGAGCAAAAGCAGTATGTTGGGCTTCTAGATGCTGGGACTGGAAAGGGCCATGGGGCTCACATAGGGACAGAAGCTCCTGAGCTAATAAAGTGCTATCCTTGTACTACCTGCATGGCTTTCAACTACCCCCTTTCTCTCCAACGACCCACATGGAAATGCCCTTGCTGCACATGGTCCACCCAGCCCCCTCTTTCACCTCCAGACCCACAGACTTTATAGCACCTGGGAAGTCACCCATCACTGCCCCCCAAGCCCATCCCACCCCTTCCTGCGGCCCCCGCCAGCAGAGTTCTGCGCTGCTTACGAGTCCAGGCTCCTGGTGGTCCCAATCTTGGACACCATGCCACTGGGGCAGAGGAGTTTGATTTCCAGGTTGCCACGGCGAGGGTGGGTTATGGTGACGGTCACTGCCACGTGCTCCAAGGTCTTCATGCCAGACAAGGTGAGGTCGGCTGCTGTGACTGGTAACGAATAAAGACGTGTAGGTGTCAGCAGGCTGGTTAATGGGACACACACACAATCAGCGCTCCACACTCCCCCCAGACCGCCCCACGCTGCATTGGCACAATGGAGTGACACGTGGGAAAGACACATGCTGGACACCTCTCACCCGGACTCTCTGCCAAGTGCCAGAGAATTCCGGGTGCTCTGGGCACCAAGCTCTGGAATCAGTGTCTCAACTTCCCACGGACTGATCCGTTTTCATTGTTAACAGCCCCTTGCCACCCATGTCAGCTGTGGGAAAACAGCCAGGCCTGGGAAAGGGTTCTCAGTCCCCTCCCACCATCAGGGGAAGGGGGCTGTACACCCAGCTCCGTAGCTTGCGGTCCTTCAGTGGTGACTACGCTGCCTTTTCACGCCTGGCTTGTGTGGCTTGAGCTGTGGGCGCTCCAGTGGGAATTTCTCATACCACCTGAATGCAGTGCTTGTCTTCCCACCAACGCAGGAAGTTTGTCCTAAACAGATACACAGGTGGTACCTGGTCAGAGCTTCCCTCCAGCGTTAGGAGTTTTTGCAGATGCGCTTTGTTCCCAAAGACAAATCCTTCCTCTGCACAATTTTGCAAAGCAGAATAACTGGATTTAGCAGAGGACAGTCCTTGCTTACAGACAGCCCCCTAACCTGAAACAAATACTCACCAGCAACCACACACCACACAACAGAACCACTCACCCAGGAACCTATCCTTGCAACAAAGCCTGTTGCCAACTGTGCCCACATATCTATTCAGGGGACACCATCACAGGGCCTAATCACATCAGCCACACTATCAGAGGCTTGTTCACCTGCACATCTACCCATGTGATATATGCCATCATGTGCCAGCAATGCCCCTCTGCCATGTACATTGGCCAAACTGGACGGTCTCTATGTAAAAGAATAAATGGACACAAATCAGACGTCAAGAATTATAACATTCAAAAACCAGTCGCAGAACACTTCAATCTCTCTGGTCACTCGATTACAGACCTAAAAGTGGCAATTCTTCAACAAAAAAAACTTCAAAACCAGATTCCAATGAGAGACTGCTGAATTGGAATTAATTTGCAAACTGGATACAATTAAGTTACACTTGAATAAAGACTGGGAGTGGATGGGTCATTACACAAAGTAAAACTATTCCCACCCCACTGTTCCTCAGATGTTCTTGTCAACTGCTGGAAATGGCCCACCTTGATTATCACTACAAAAGGTTCCCCCCCCACCCCTCTCCCGCCCCGCTCTCCTGCTGGTAATAGCTCACCTTACCTGATCACTGTCGTCACAGTGTGTATGGGAATACCCATTGTTTCATGTTCTGTGTATATAAATCTCCCCACTGTATTTTCCACTGAATGCATCTGATGAAGTGAGCTGTAGCTCATGAAAGCTTAGGCTCAAATAAATGGGTTAGTCTCTAAGGTGCCCCAAGTCCTCCTGTTCTTTCTATGGATTTAGCAGAGTGACTCCTGCTGAGCTCTGGCTACTATATACAGCAAAGGCAGGAAACGGCAGATTTGAAAGAAGAGTTGGGAGAGGGCTTTTGTGGTGCCGGATAACTGCTGAAGAAAGTAGTGGCAGCAACTAACAGAAATGTTGTACCCAAAAGAACGGAGGCTTCTCTGATATCCCATAACGTGTCAGCTGCTCCTGCAAAGCCCAGGAGATGGCCTGAGTTGGATCTATGCTCTTCTCCCTCCGAAACAGTCTGTGTGCCTGTGCTGTGAAGTTAGTAGGGCTGCGTGTGCCACTGTGATGGTCATGCCATGACAAGATGCTTCCTTGCATCTTCTTACAGTCAGAGGTGCTGAAAGCTCAGCTCACCTAACCTTGCAGTCAAAGCGAAATGCTGCATGTCACAAGCTCCCAGCCCTGGCTGCATGCTGAATGCTCCAGCCCTTCTCCACAGGGATTCAAATGCCCTGTCCCTAGGTACACCGTGACACACTCTGCCTTTGGAACAGATGGGTTGAATTCAAGGTGACAGACAGGCCAGTTTACCACAAAAATTCCACATAGTCCTGACTCAGGGACTGCAAATTCCAGAGCAGGGAGAGGAGGAAGCTGATGTCAAGGTTCAGGGCTGCAAGAAGAACCCTTCCATCTTCAGCAACTGCAATAATAATCCTTTGCCCCTTGCTGGTGCCTTTCGCCCGAGGATCTTCAAGTCCTTTGCAAACATCAGTGAACTATGCCTCACAACCTCCCTGTCAGCTAGAGGCATCTTTATTTCCAATAAAGCTTGGGAACCAGAAGCATGGGGAGGGTAAATGACTTGCCTAAAGTGGCAAGTGAGTGAGCATCGAAGCTGAGAGTAGAACCCAGGAGTCCGGACGCCCAGTCCACAGTTCCAACCACTAGTCAATACTGCCTCCCCAGAGGAGCTACCAACGAGAAACTGTAATCAGCTAGAGAGTTTGACAGCAGCAGATTTCAACCAGAGTTAAGGGTGGCTAACAGAGTCGAGGGAATAATTGATCAGTTTGGGGGCCAAACTGAAAAAATCCAAACCCAATTCTGGTTCATTTTGAAGCAAAACTGAATTTTGAAGCAAAACTTTCGCTTTTCTCACTGAAAGAAAAAAAACATTTCATTTTGCATCCAAAAACACCTCCGATGAAATGAAAACAAAACACCACCAGACCCTGAGAAGAAATGAATTATTTTCAGGTTTTCGTTGTGTTTCCTTTTCAGGTGTTTTTCATCCTTTTTTGTTGTTTATTTTTAAATAAATATAGTTAAATTTCAAAACAAAACATCCCAATGTTCCATTTTGAAAGGGTTGAAATGAACCAGTTTGACTTTTTCGAGAGAGAGAATCGATTTTTTCCAGCCACAATTCATGGCTGGAAACCATGTCGGAGGACATTTCAATCTCTCTGGTCACGCAATTACAGACATGAAGGTCGCTATCTTACAACAAAAAAACTTCAAATCCAGACTCCAGCGAGAAACTGCTGAATTGGAATTCATTTGCAAATTGGATACTATTAATTTAGGCTTAAATAGAGACTGGGAGTGGCTAAGTCATTATGCAAGGTAGCCTATTTCCCCTTGTTTTTTCCTACCCCCACCCCCTGACGTTCTGGTTAAACTTGGATTTATGCTGGAAATGGCCCACCTTGATTATCATACACATTGTAAGGAGAGTGGTCAGTTTGGATGAGCTATTACCAGCAGGAGAGTGAGTTTGTGTGGGGGCGGGAGGGGTGAGAAGACCTGGATTTGTGCTGGAAATGGCCCACCTTGATTATCGTGCACATTGTGGGGAGAGTGGTTGCTTTGGATGGGCTGTTACCAGCAGGAGAGTGAGTTTGTGTGTGTGTGTTTTGGGTGTGTGTGTGTGTGTGTGAGAACCTGGATTTGTGCTGGAAATGGCCCACCTTGATTTTCATACACATTGTAAGGAGAGTGGTCACTTTGGATAAGCTATTACCAGCTAGAGAGTGAGTTTGTGTGTGTGGGGGGAGAAAACCTGGATTTGTGCTGGAAATGGCCCACCTTGATGATCATACACATTGTAAAGAGAAGGAGTACTTGTGGCACCTTAGAGACTAACCAATTTATTTGAGCATAAGCTTTCGTGAGCTACAGCTCACTTCATCAGATGCAAAGATGAGAAAACCTGGATTTGTGCTGGAAATGGCCCAACTTGATTATCATACACATTGTAAGGAGAGTGATCACTTTAGATAAGCTATTATCTGCAGGAGAGTGGGGTGGGAGGAGGTATAGTTTCATGGTCTCTGTGTATATAATGTCTTCTGCAGTTTCCACAGTATGCATCCGATGAAGTGAGCTGTAGCTCACGAAAGCTCATGCTCAAATAAATGGGTTAGTCTCTAAGGTGCCACAAGTACTCCTTTTCTTTTGGCGAATACAGACTAACACGGCTGTTACTCTGAAAAAAATTCATGAATGGTTTCAGTGCCCCCTCCATGCATTTTTTGGCAAATTTACTATTTGCCAAACCATGTGGCCAGCTCTAGCTTCGAGAACCACCCCAGCCAGGAAGCAGGAGGGCAGCATCTGCCTCCTTAGCCCCTTCCCGAGCTACAGGACCAGTGGGTGCATTAAGGACTCTCCTTGGCTGCTTTCACACACGGCTTCCTTAGCAACGCAGGCCTCTCACGTGTACGGTGACTAGGAGGTCAGTTCTGTGGTACTAGTTTCAGTCTCCATTTGTGCCTGTGCTGAAGAGTTAAGGCTCCGGGGGAGTCCCCAGGGCACCTGGGCGGAATGCAGAGCATGCATTCCTTCGGACATACTTCGCCCAAGTCTCTCTCTTCTGGCATTTCCCAGCATCTTGTTTGCTGCTGCACTTTCAACTTAGAATTCCTTTTAGGGCAACGCTCTCAGAGCTGCCAGAGCTCCCTTATTTTTCTCTCCTAACCATGATCTTTAAGGGTCTTACAGATTGAGAACAAACCTGACTCCATTAACAAAAAACAACCCTGTCTCCTGTTTGCCAGGATCAGGGTTAGTTTCTCTCTTGCGGTTTTACAAGGTCTCTCCAGGGGCTGCCCCGACACTCATGTTTTCCTGGACTGGGCAGCCAGGTCTCTGCGTGTCATGTTGGTGTGTGAATTCAGTGCTCAGAAAGGACATGGGACGGACTCTTCCCCCCCGCCCCCAGAGCTGGCACAAATTAACCAGGCAAGCTTCTGCCAAGGTGCCTCAGGCCTGGCCTGGAGAGACCCCCATGGGCCAGGGCTGGGGCAGAAGGGAGAGCTGCGATGGGGACACCTGTCTACTGGCAAATCCACTGATGCTTCAAAGTCATTTCAGGGAGACCTTCGAATAGCGGGTCACGGCCAACCCAGGCTTTCATGCTGGGCTCTGTCAAACTGCAAGCAGCCGTGAAAACCATTCAGATGAGCTTCTCTGCCCACTGCCCCATGACCCATCCTGTGCCAAGCAGTTAGTGCCCAGGACTTGGAGACTGGAGGCCCCCTTGACGGGGAGGTCACCCTTTGTGTGACCATAGGGGAAATCATTCAGTCAGCTTGCGCCTCACCAGGGCCTGATACAGTGGGTTCAAAGCAGGGGGCTCCCTGCCCGCCAGAGGGTGAGAGTGGAAGCCACAGGCAGCACCAGGATTCAAAGCTGTCTGGCAGGTCAGTTGCTCGGCAGTGCCTGTAATAGGGGCTCCCCCTGTCCCTACTTCAGGGACCAGCAGGCACTGGAAATGGACAAGGAAGGCTGCTCCTCTGTGCCCTGCCGCTCCCACCTGGCTCATGAATGGGATGAACTCCCGGGATCAGTGGGCGAGCCAAGGGTTTAAGCGCACATTCGCCCCCTGCTGGAGAGTCTGGGGAGCCATGGCTAACGCCAGTCATTTCAGTGGGTGCAGAAGGAATTTCCCATCATGCGTGAAGGCAAAACACAATGAAAGGGGATGGTGGCCGGTGAGCAGGAAAGCAAGGCCAGACTAAAACACACCAGCACATCTGGCCAGTGAGCCCGTGGCAAGGGGGCTCCTGGTATGGGAAGGAAAACAAGCCCCGCAACCCCGGGCTGCACCACATTGGCTCAACTTTACTTCTGGGCCTCTCCTTCCCACTAGTAGCAGCACTGGAGAAGGGCCTTGTTTATGTTGACAGAGGGCAGCCAAGTCAGGAGCTGCAACATTACCTAAAATGGTCAAAGGCAACTGAACAGGTCTGGCCGCATCCCAGCCCCCGCCGTGCTGGGCCCTGCCGTAAGAGCTTGCTAATGCCTGTCTGCCTTTCCAAAGACATCAATTTATTAAACTAATCCTACGCAGGGGATAGGGGAGGGGGAGGAAGCAGCTCAACAAACAAAAGCAGCAGCAGTCTCAAAAAGAAAGGAAAGAATCAGGCTTCTTGGGATACTTAACTCTTTCATAGTCAATCTAAAATTCCTGGGCTTGTGCGAGGCCAATCTGTCCCTCCCATCCCCGGGACAGGCTTCTGCTCTGGCACCATCTCCAGCCTCTCAGCACTGCATCCCTGTCCCTGCATCCCTCCCACGGTGCAGCGCCCAGCAGGGGAGAACTCGGTCTGCTTTGGTTTCAACCCCACAGATGTTGCATGAGCGAACACCCAGCAAGAGATCCTGCCTCCCCCATTTCTCCAGGGTTCCCTGTTTCATCCTGCTCTCGTCTCCAGTTGGATGGGCGAGAAGGAGCCCTACTGCTTATTAGCACCCTTCAGAAACAAACAGCACAGCAGACAATGAGGGGATCCTGGATCCTCAGTGGCATGACACCACCACCAGGAGATCCCAGCACTGGCTGCCTGCACAGAACCACACACTGGGATGGGCAGTCCCTAGATTGGCAGCTGCTGCCTAGGGCAGGGGCAGATCTGGCTGGAGGTCTCCGAGGGCCACGTTCTGACCAGCATGATGCAGGCACATTTACCTTAGCCCTGGCTTCCTTTCTCCTTGGCTCAGCTACCCCTGCTCTGGCAGCATCCCTGCAGAATTTACCCCGCTGGGACCTGAGATCCTGGAAATGGCTGGCTGCAGCCTGGGTTTGTCCCAAGCTCCCCTGACAGCTCACCCTGATCAGTTCTTCCCTGGCCATGCCGGAGCCCTCTAGTGACGCGGGGCACTCTCATCCTGCCAGCAAGTATCGCTCCAGCCCCTGGGCACCCACACAGACCTTGCTCATCACAACGCTACCCCTTAACAGGGCAGCTCCCAACACTGCTATTTCACTGTGAGAAACACCCTGCCTGTGGGGTGAGAGCCTTACCCCAGAACAGCTTTCCTATCTTCCCCACGGCATCATCTCCAGCTCCTTTCCCAGCACCGCTGAAAACTGATCCCTGCTGCTCCCTCAATCTCCCCGCTATGGGCCTTCGAACCCCGCATGCTCCGATTTCGTCACCGGACGATGTTCTCTCTGCACAGTCACACTGCCTGCTGCCCTCTGTTACACTCTAGGAGCCCTCTGCCCAGGCAGATGCTTTGGGTGGTTTATTAGGTGAATTCAGCGCAGGTGAAAGGCAGAGGACTGACAGTCCAGGAGACACGGCGAGCCCTGCACATACACCCCAGCCCCTGGGCCCCAGCCCCGCCGTGCTGTGGTACACCGCTGAGGGGAGCTGGGTCTCTAGGGCCCGTTCTCAGCTCACACCGGCCAGCAGGCAGAGGCGAGAGCAACTTTTGGTTGCCAGCACCCAGCTGTTGATTTGAGCTGGTGACCTGGAGGTCTACAAGGCCTTGTACTCCTCTGTGTGGATGCAGGTTGCCTGAGAGACAAGGACGGGGCCCCATAGAGGGGGCATGGTGTGCTTACCATTCCAGGTGACTTCCAATGCCTGAGGGACCTGGGGGACGGTCCTGCCCTCCTTTAGAACAGGGCTGATGTACGACGCTAAGTATGGGACAGATTCCCAGATCTGTAGAAGGAGAGACAGGGGAAGAGTTGGCATCCTGAAGCATCCGAATCCTCCCCAGACCCTTGCTCTCCCTAGCCATTAACACATAAGCCTTTAAGTACGAGTCTCTCCATGGCTGGGCTCGTCAATAATGGATCTATTGCAGGCGTTCATGGACGGGGGTGTTAAGTATTTAGAAACAGCTCAGTAAGCCACTGCAGCACGTTGGTGCGGGAACCTAAGTCTGGGGCCTTTCCTGGGGATGCTGGGAGAAGTGGGGGGGTTAGGAAGCTGTCGAGGCATGTTAGGGGAGAAAAGGCGGCCGGCTGACTGTACTGAAGAACAGAAGGAACACAGATTCATCCGTTAGAGCAGGCGATTGGGAGCCTGGACTCCCAGGTTCCATTTTCAGCCCAGGCCCCAACACGCCGAGTGACCAGGGGCACGTCCCCTGGCTCACGCCTCAGCCTGCTGGGCTAGGAAGAGGGGAACCAGCAGGGGCGGCCCAGAAACATAGGTGCTTTGCCTGTGAGGGTGTTTCCAGGGGAAGTGAAATTTGCTCAGTCACTGAAGCAGCCTGGCCCTTGACTAAGGCAGCCGGGTCCTGGATTTCCAGGGCTCTGCTCGGGCAGCAGAACAAGATTTTTGGCACCTACCCAGGGACACCTAAATACCCTCTCTGAGCACGACAGGGAGAGAGACAAGCCTGAGAACACTAACATGAGAGAATCCACTGAGTACGGTACTCTGGGGGAGGTGTGATTCTGGCAAACCACGGACACCTTGTGCCCCCTCTAGGGTGGGGCTGGCTGAGCGCTCTTGTTTTTGTACATGCTACTGAGTGGGTGACTGACGAGGAAACGGAGGTGAAGGGATTTGCCCAAGGTCTCACAGCAAGTTAGTTCCAGAACAGGGAATAGAACCCGGCCCCTGCTTTAAGCACTCCCCTTCCACTGCCACACACACAAACAATCAAGGACTGCAGCTCTTGGAGACCTGCAGTTGCCTCGAGAATGCCGGGTTCCCCTGCCATTTGGCGATGTCCTGCCATGTCACAAAGCTTGGTGCCCAAAGAGAAGGTGCGACAGCCTCATCCTGCTGCGCACTGCCAACAACCCGCCCCCCCAGAGCCGTGAATCACACCCGACGGCTTCCATAAACAAGCCTCTTGCCTGTGGCTATATATAGAGCTCTGAAAGAGGGGCAGGTTTGCACTACTTGCCTAAGGACTCATGACTTCATCCCCAAAGCAGCCGTATAGTGAGGTGGTGCAGCAGGAATCCTTGTAGTTTGACCCCAAAGTCAACGTATCACTTACCCTACAAGGAAGGCCACAGTCTTGTCCTCTTTATGCAACTGATCTTTGGAGTCTCTGAGAGAGGCAGACTTGGATAAGGCTCAGCAGAGCAGACATTTAAAGTGCAGCTCTGCTCTGAACAGCATGTCTGTGTGCGAGGGGGTCTGTGTTTACTGGTCTCTGTGATCTCTACTCAAATTTTTCTGACAATGTTTCTTTTTTTATTATTTTATTGTCTTAAACCGCCAGTGCTGCTGTCTCCCCCTGGGATCTGAGTGTCAAGCTTGGCACTTTTCTTCTCAAGCATTACAGATGCTGCACTGGAACTGAGTGAATAATTCTGTTGCTGAAACACGAGTCAGACTAGAATCCAACTCCCACGCCCTGGGCTGGGCTAGTTCTGCAGGGCCAATGGGAGCAAAATGCATGGAAACTCATTCTACACATCGAAATCACAGAAATGTAGGACTGGGAGGGACCTCGATAGGTCATCTAGTCCAGCCCTCTGCACTCAGGCAGGACTAAGTATTATTTAGACCATCCCTGACAGGTGTTTGTCTAACCTGTTCCGAAAAACCTCCGATGACAGAGATTCTACAATCTCCCCTGGGAATTTGTTCCAGTGTTTAACTATCCTGACAGTTAGGAAGTTTTTCCTTTGCTGCAATTTAACCCCATTACTACTTCTCCTGACCTCAGTGGATAAGCACAATTTATCACCCTCCTCTTTATAACAACCTTTCACATACCTGAAGACAGTTATTGTGTCCCCCACCTCAGTCATAGCTTCTCCAGATTAAACAAACCCCATTTTATTCAATTTATCCCCCATAGCTCATGTTTTCTAGACTGTTAATCATTTTTGCTCTTCTCTGGACTTTCTCCAGTTTGTTCACATCTTTCCTGAAGTGTGGGGCCCAGAATAGGATACAGTCCTTCAGTTGAGGCCTAATCAATGAGTAGACCGGAAGAATTACTCTCATACCTTGCTTGCAACACTCCTGATAATACATCTGTTATGGGGCCTTGAGTGGCAGGGCAGCCTAGTAGCTAGATTGTTAAGGGCTGGAGTGGGAGACCTGCCCTCCTTTCCCTCAGGTCTTAGATCAGAATCCATGGCCACTCACACCCCTAGACAGGGGAGACAGATCTTGCTCCCAGCTGGGGGGACCTCAGGACCTGTTGTCTGAGCTGCTCCCTATGTAAGTTCTTTAGTTTGGGGCATGGCCCTGCTAGTCTCCCCACAGTTGGGGCTTGGCGGTAGACTCCCCTTGGCAGGGGAAACTCTTACTTGCTTCCAGTGGATGTGCTGGCAGGCAGATTGCATCTGTGCCTTCAGGCAGAGACGCAGAGAGCTCCTGCCTCTTCGCCAGTCATCCCCTAACTGAGCCAGGCTCCCTTCTTGTCTCCTCCCTCCAGGCCTGGCATTGGCTTCAGGTATAAGAGGGGGGAGGGGGCAGGGCAGGGCTAGCTGACCCCACAGGTGTTCTTTAACCCCTGCTGTGTCTGGCAGACGCCTCTCTGCTCCTTCACAACATCCCAGAACGATGTTTGCTTTTTTTGCAACAATATTACATTGTTGACTCATATTTCGTTTGTGAGCCACTATAACCCCCAGATCCTGTTCTACAGTACTCCTTCCTAGGCAGTCATTTCCCATTTTGTGTTTGTGCAATTGATTGTTCTCTCCTCAGAGTAAAACTTGCATTTCTCCTTATTGAATTTATTTCAGACTATTTCTCCAGTTTGCCAAGATCATTTTGAATTCTAATCCCTTCCCACAAGCAGGGCCGGCTCCAGGCACCAGCGAAGGAAGCAGGTGCCAGGGGTGGCCAATAGAAAGGGGTGGCATTCTGTTCGTGACTGGGGCAGCATGTCTGCATCTTCGGCGGCAGGCCCTGCTTCTTCTTTTTTCTTTTTTTTTCTTTGCTGCTTGGGGCGGCAAAAAAGCTGGGGCCGGCACTGCCTACAAGGCACTTGCAACCCCTCCCAGCTTGGTATTGTCCACAAACTTTATAAGTGTGCTCTCTATGCCATTATCCAAATCATTTAGGAAGATATTGAAAAGAAACAGACTGAGGAGATCCCTGCGGGACTCCACTCGATATGCCCTTTCAGCTGTACTGTGAACCACTGATAACGACGACGCTGGGTAGGGTTTTCCAGCCAGTTGTGCACACACTGTATAGTAGGTTGTCTGGGCTCTATTTCCCTTGTCTGCAAGACAGATAGCTCAGTGGTTTGAGCATTGGCCTGCTAAACCCAGGGTTGTGAGTTCAATCCTTGAGGGGGCCATTTAGGGATTTGGGGCAAAAATTGGGGATTGGTCCTGCTTTGAGCAGGGGGTTGGACTAGATGACCTCCTGAGGTCCCTTCCAACCCTGATATTCTATGATTCGATATCACAATGGCCAGCTCTAACCCAGACTGTGCACAGGGAGCCGACCTGCTGAGGAAGCAGGGACCACTTCTACATCGGCACTTTTCTCCCCATTACTGCAATTTACCAGTAAAAATACACAGCTTTTGTGAAAGTAGAATGAATTATATTGAAATTATAATTCATTAAAGAAATGCTGCTTGAAAGATTTGTTGAAATATAGTTGTCAGGAAGAGAAACATTAAGGAGTGTGAGACAATGGGTCCTCAAACTAATTAACTTAGAGCTCCTACTGAGCTAGGAGATTGGTAAACGTTAGTATGCAAATAAGCTATGTATGTATATTTGTCAGTTTCTGCTTCCTTTTGTCTCCTGTGTTGGATTGGCTTTGGCTTGTCTGTATAAATGGGTTGGCTTGAGCTTTTTGCAGAAGGCTCACATATATCTGGGTGCATTGGCAAAGCGCTTTGCTAATAAACAGAGTGGTCTGACAAATTCAGTGAGTCTTGAATCTGACTTTGACACTTTCATATAGGGTTTTCCATCCACAGACGGTACAAAATGGGACAGCGGGAGAAAACTGAGGTACAGAGAGGGCAAGTGACTTGCCCAAGGTCAGTAGCAGAGCCAGAACTAGAACCCAGGTCTCCTGACTGCCAGTCCTGAGCCCTGTTGCACTGGACCATACCAGAGTGGCTACATGAGTCTCTGTTAGAGAAGCTTTGCCCTGCTGAGGGAAACACTTCATACACACCTTCAGCAAAGGACTTCACAGCTCCCCACAAAACGACAGGACCTTCCTGTCTCAAGAGAGCCCCGAGGACGCCCATGCTCGCTCAGAGGGGAAGGCCACGGAGAGTGAGAGGTTTGGGAGGTGGGAGTTGATCTCAGGCTGTCCTGAGGCTGAGGAGTGCTGGCCCAGGCCCATGGCTGTCTATTGTAGCCTCTGCCCTTGTCTCTTGTACACAGGATGGCCTGGCCACAGCGCTGCCAGCCGGGCAGCGCCCACAGTAACGGGCACTATGGAAACACCTAGGCCAGGCCACCAGGAGCCGGAGACGGGGAAGAAGCTGTTGCTAGGCTGGATTTGACACAGGTGCAGGGCGTGTCTAGGGGAGCCCATGGGGTTGCCTGTCAGATGGGCCTGACGCCAGCAGCCATGAGTTACCTTGGCAGCGTTGACAAGTCTCCAAGCGCTTAGCAAGCCGAAGCCGTGCTCGTGGCTGTGGCTGAAGCCCGCCAGGTTAGTGTCCCAGTTGGTGCGACGATCTTCGTACTGAAAAGGAACCAGAGGGAGCCACATTGGCTGGAGCGACTCGGCTGTGGGGGACACACCTGCCTCTTGCAGGGCGAGCTAACGTCCAGCTACGCAAAGACAAGGGTCGCAAGGACTGGGGGAACTGGGGAAGCACCCTCCTATCCTTGCTGCACACATACCTATGGGCCCTACCTTGCAAATGCAGACCTAAGCCGCCCTCTGGAACGTGGGGGAACCTGGCTGCATCTGCCTAACCAGCAGATTTTGCAGAAGAGACTCAGAAGTGAATGGTAACAGCAACAAAGCCAACTCTGGCTCTGCCATGGGGTCTGATTAGAAAGGACAGCTCGCCCTTTGTTTAAACTGAGTCCCAACCGAGCCAGGATTCCTAGCTCTTCAAAAGAAAAACAAACAGCGCAAAAGACAAAAATGCCTCTGCTCTGAAATATCCCAGCCGGTCCCTTCCTCCCTCCCTGCCCAGACTGCAGCCCCGGGAAAGTCTAAAGGCCAGTTTCAAAGGAATAAATACAATCACTTAAATCAGCGCGAGTTGGGGCAGATCAGATCTGGGTCCCATTACTTACCAGGGTTGAGCGCTTTGGCAGCGGTTGTCTCCAACTGTGGAAAAAGTTACCCTGCGCCAAAGCAAGTTTTATCTCACTGTGTCACATAAACTGCAGGACACACACACACCAAGTACAACAGAAACCCTGACTGCTGGCCAACCCCTGATGCCTCTTTCAGATTCACTATCTACTCATTGCTTCTGCAGTCAAACTCCCCCTGAAGTCAGTGGGAGCTGTACCTGAATAAGAACCGAGCAAGCAGTAACGTTTGCAAAAGGAGCTCTTCCCACTCTTTCTGTCTCCGAGACTCAGAATTCCTTGACTGCATCGGACGAATCAGGCCTTTCTGCTTTCGCATTGCGAAGCACTTTAGGGGCCATTGCAAAAACTCCAGCGGGTGTATCATCTCGACCCCCCACCCCCACCCTACTCCACCCCGGCTCATGTACTATCCAAGCGCAGGCTCATCCTGGATACCTTTGAAGATTTGCATCCTGGCAGATTCAGGAATGCATTGAACAAATACTCCATTTATCACGGTGACAGCAGAGAATACCGTCTGCCTCGGGCACATTCCTGGTGAGAACAAGGGGCGAGGGGAAAAGCCATCCATCCACTGGGGTCAAGGAAAAGGAGAGATTGATAGCGGGTGAGCTCACTCTTCAAGCCCATCCAGCGTGCACTGGCGCCAAGAGGGGCCAAGGAGAGAAAGCCGAGGGGCTGGAGGTTCTGCGCAGCTGGAACTAGGAGGGACATCTCGAAGGAGCTCTTTTCTCACCTTGGTGGCTGTGAAGACAATGATGTGCTGGACATCTCGCCAGGTGAGACACGGTCGCACTTGGAGCATCAAGGCAATCATGCCGGCTGCCAGGGGGGCAGCAGCTGAAGTCCCTGTGTGACCCTCGGTGCATCCTGTGCCTTTCTCCATATTCCAGTCTGTTGTCACCTTGAAAGAAAGAGCCAAAGAGACGTCTCCGGTCAGATGCAGCCTTCAGAGTGCTAGAGCTTTTAGGACGCGTGAGCCACCGTGCACACCGGTCTGTGCACGCAGGAATCACTCTCACATCCCTGGCTCGCTCTCCAGTCAGGTTACAGCACCGGCCGATGGAGGCTACACCTTGCTTGTAACACATCCAATAAAAAAAGCCCTGGGTACAGACTGGGCCCAGCGAATGCTCCTGACCATTTGCCCAACGCTCAAGCTGAACCTCAGCCAAGCAACTAGGGAAGACAAATCATCACTTGGGGGCTTTTTCAGATGATGTTTCGTCTTAACGCACCCCCTAGTCCCAGCCAGGGAATAGGCCTAACCCTGCGAGAAGCCACATTTCCAGCCCAGGGTTTCAAAGGAGCAGACAGAGGTTTGGGTGCCGACCTGAACGTTTACCCACTGCTCACACAGACAAGGGCTCCCAGGACACTTCCTGGACAGGCCTGCAGAACTGAGCCCTCCTCTGCTTTCGCCACAGCCAAGATAGCTCCTTGTCTCCCACGGGCAAGATGAGATAAAAGGGACCATGAGGTACAGTTGGAAATGGAGAGGAAGGGCTCAGAGGTTGGGGGAACCAACTTCAAGGCCACAGGGGCCTGGTCTGACAAGGAGCCGCATCACTGAGAAGCAGAAGGGGTGCAGCCATTCCGAGGGCTGTTCTTCCACTGGGCCTGTCTACCCATTTATGGCACTTGTCTGGCTCCCATCACCACAGTGAGCACCTCAGTCTTTAATGTATTTATCCTCTGAGCAACCCTGGGCAGCAGAGCCGGGTGACCATCCCCATGTTACAGCTGGGGCACCGAGAGGCTAAGGGATTTGCCCAAGGTCACACAGGAAGACCGTGGCAAAGCAGGGAATGGAACTGGGGGCTCCCAAATCCTAGGTTAGTGCCTGAATCACTGGAACAGGCTTCCTCTCTGTGGTCTATCCCTCCACTACAGTCCCCCAAAATAACCCATCTACCCCCATGGCTGCTTCACAGGCATGCTTGCGGGGGACTGGGTTATCGTTTGTTTGTCATAGTGCTCATAGACTGGGATTTTCAAAGGAGCCCAAATCCCACTGATTTTCAATGGGAACAGGACTGCTAACTCCCCAAGGACTCTGAGCAACCCAGCCATGTAGTGCAAGGTGCTGTACACCTAGAAAGCAAGGCCGGTGCTATCATTTAATAGATTCATAGATCCCGAGGCCAGACGGCACCATTGTGATCACCTTGTCTGACCCCCAGTATCACACAGCCCAGAGACCAGCCTCACAAGGGCCTAAAAATTGAAAAACCCCAATCCCGATTTAAAAACTGCCAGTGATGGAGAATCCATCACAACTTTGTTCCAGTGGTTAATTACTCTGTGTTATCAATTTACACTTTATTTCCAGGCTGAATTGGTCTAGCTTCAACTTCCAGCCATTGGATCATGTTCTACCATTCTCTGCTAGACTGAAGAGCCCATTATTCAGTATTTGTTCCCCACGTAGTTACTTATAGACTGTGCTCATGTCGCCCATTAACTTCCTCCGGTTTGCACACTAAGGACTGCAAACTCCCATCCACCCTACAAGTCCTTCGACTGGGGTGAGACGTCTGCCCTAAAAAGGAAGGGATGGGCTAATTACTACAGCAATTACCAAGCACATTTTGCCCGTAGCTAGCATATTACCCCCTGCCCTCTCAGATAACCAGCCTAGCCATGCATTCCAGCCTAAACGCTCAGTCCTCCCCCGCCCCGCCCAGGGTGATCAGAAGCGTGAAACTGACTGGAAAGCATGTGAGTGGGGAGAAGTGGGGAGCGGTTGTACAAAGGAACGTCAGAGTGGGAATCAGAGCATGAAAGCCCGGCCAGAAGGTAACGTTGGCACATGTGCCACTAACCCAACCAGCTGGGCATCTCCTCACAGGAGCTTCGCACAGCATCTGAACAATGCAGCGGCTCTCCTGCAGGAAGGGCACTGTTTAAAGGGGGACGGACACGGATACACACACACAGATGAGGGCTTCAGATAGTTTTGTTTGGAGTCACTTCCCATTTCACACACACCTTATGGCTTTTGGCACTAGAATAAATCATGATGCTTTGCACTTGTACAGCGGCTGCTTGAGAATCTCCAAGCAATTCACCAAGATGGGTAAATACAGTCCTCATTTTAAGCTTGTGGAAACAGGTATGGGGAGGTGACGGGACTTAGCTATGCTGTTTCAGCTCCAGAGCTCAGATTAGAAGCCAGGAGCCCTGACTCCTGCCCCCATGCAAACACTGGTAGTGACAAAAGTGTAAAAAAATGGCCAAAGGGCTCCCTGCCCTTAACACTCCCCTCACTGCAGATTGTGTCTCCCTCCCCAGTGCACTTGGGCCAGAATTCTCAAGTGTGTCCAGTGACTGGGTGCCCCACCTGGGACAACTGGGTGCCCAACTGAGACACTAAATGACTCAGACCTTCCAGTGTCTGGCCTCCAATTTCTCAGCTCGGGCACGCAAAAGAAGTGGCTACTTTTGCAAATGCAGTCCCCACGGCTGTTTGGCTCACTATTAACTCCAGGCAGGCTGGGGTGTGATCCGTTCACCACCCTACCGTCTCCCCTGGAACAGCCACAGGAAGGCACCAGCGACCTCCTCTCCGGACGCCTGTGGAATTCGCAGCACACAGGGACTCTTTTGTTCTTTGTGGTTGCTGAGCCCACGCCAAGTTGCAGCCAGGCAGGCCAAGCTGCCGGAAGGTTTGTCATTCTCACTCGCAGCCAGAAATGGAACAACAACAAAGGGGCAGGATTTAGTAACGGGAAAGTCTGGAAACATTTCCCTGGGAGTTCACAGTCAAACCACTGGATTAAGCAGAAAAGCAGCCACGGGCGGTCTGGGCAAGGCCACACTAGGTTGTTGTGCTGCACACAATGGCTCTGGTGGTAGGGAGATGGAAGGGGCAACTGGCTCAGGAAAGGATTGACCAGGACAAAGAGTATGGCCGCTGTAGGGATTAACCTTCAGGAGGTTAGACAAGCAAACTTTGACTAGTGGGACATTGCACCTCCCCACCATCTTCTGTCTCAGGGAGCCCTTTACAAAGGTCACTGACTTAACTCAGCCCTGGAGAGGAGAGTGAATGGCCCAAAATGTCACAGAGGGAGTGAGCAGCAGAGCTGGGAGTGGGACCCTGACATCCTGGCTCAGTTCCAGGCCCTCTTTGCTTCGTTTCCCCTGGGGATAGGAGTCAGCACTCCCAGGGGGAAGGACTCTTGCGGTCTGAGGTAGAGCATTTAGAGGGTTCAGATTAGAGAGCTTAGTGGAGGTTTCTGGCTGGGTGCCACTGGGCCTTACCAATGTGCAGAGTGTCACACCCATACCCGGATCTGCAGTGCCCGGCAGCTGCCATGTAGGGGCTCAAGAGCTTCTGTATTTGTGATGAATAAATTCCAAGAAGGCAAGACTCCAGACTAGCATATTCTGGGGAGACCACAGCACTGGGCTGGCACTTACCATAGCCAAGCTGCAGCCTTGTAATTCCACGCATAGCCTGGTGCGCATGCTCCTAAACACAGGCTCTTGTGTTTATTCTTGGGATTGCTTTCCACCCCATGCTGAGCTCCCTGGGGCTCTCCAGCCAGGGGAAGGCAGCTTTCACTGCTCTCTAAGTGGCCAGGGCAGGTGCTGAGCCGTAGTGACAGAGTCCTGGAGCAGATGGCTGATGGCGCCTGCCCGTGAAGGTACGTACAGCGTAGATGCAGGAGGACACCGTGCTCCTGCAATGACACCACAGGCAGCTTTGCCGTGGGCACCCGAAGCACAGTTGTTTCAGCAGCCCTAAACTGAGGGCTGGGGCGTGAGGATTGCAGGAGATGTCTGCCCAGCACTTTGACCAAGCGCAGAGCACCCCCGCCCCGCCCCGTGCTACACACAAACAGGAGAGTGCAGCGTTGCAGCTGCTGGCCCACAAAGGGCTTGCCTGGCTTATGGCAGGGATGGAGTCACACGGGTCACACAACAAGATGAAGTGAGCTGTAGCTCACGAAAGCTTATGCTCAAATACATTGGTTAGTCTCTAAGGTGCCACAAGTACTCCTTTTCTCTTTGCGGATACAGACTAATATGGCTGCTACTGTGAAAAAAGTTCTGCTCTGGTTTTTTAGCTGCCCAGGACCAGATAGCTCCATTGCTCCAAGCCACCTTCCAGCTCTCAACCCTACAAGCTCTGCCCAAAATAACCCACCTACCCCCATGGCAGCTTGACAGGCATGCTCGCCTCTCAACCCTCCTGCTCTGCCCTGCCCTGCCCTGCTCCTGCAGCTCCTTTTCCTGCTGGGGACCATGCTGAACACCCCTCACTCCCCCAGTCAAGAGCTGCTAATGGTTTTTGACTCAGCAGTTCAGTTCTCCAAACCCAGAAAGCTGAGTCTCCCCCAGGGTGCAGCGGGACGGCTATTTCCCCCCTGGCTGCCAGGCGGGATTTCCCACGGCTCCGTTGCCCAGGTTAAGGGGGACTGGCTTTTCATAGACTTCCCAGCAGCTTACGCCGGAAGTACCAAACCCTGGTAAGCCCCCATTTGCCGCCCTTCCACTTCCTGTGAACTCAGCAAAGGCCTCGGCTGAGGCTCGGCAGCACTCGTCATTACCATGTGGTCACCACCCAGCCAACCTGGCGCCCTCCTGCACTGAGTCTTCACGTGGGACACAGGGAGCTTCTCCCCCATCCAGCTCACCCTATTCTTCCCGGGAAGCGCTTAGTGGCCAGTTTGGCTCAGCTTTTCGGCCACCATATCCTGCAGCCACAGAACTTAAAACTTGCAGGAGTTACCTTTGCCACGGAGCCTCCCTCTCCTGGAGGCTAAGTGCAGACACCAGCCATCTCCTGCCCCAACCATGCCCGTCTCTTTGTAAGACTATCAGCCATGGATTCCTGCCAGCTGAAGCAAGGGGCTGGTCTAGCACTGCTCCAAGGAGGGTGCTGGGGTCAATTAAGCCCTGCACAGAAGCTTCGATAGAGTTAATGCTTCCCCTGCTAAAATTAAACTGATGCTATTTCTTTTTGAAACACAAAGTAAGAGACAGGCCCAGCTGCAGAGACTGGTGCACTGAGGGCCGTTATTCCATCTGGAAGTGAGTTAAGATAAACAGAATTAAGGCCACTTTAATTCTGAATAAGAATTAATCCACACAGGGGTTCAATGCAGTTTAACTAATCTACTTTAAATTCACACCTTTAGTTAATTTGGATTAACTTTCCTGAGTGTCCAGTGTGGACAAAACCCTAGCTACCTAAATGCAGCTATCAGTCAGGAGAGAGGTAAAAGCAGTCAGAGCTTGGTAGAAAATAAAACTGCCAGGCCAAGTTCTGCTTTTTTGGATAGAGCAGAGTGTAATTCCAGATTAGCTCCACTGAAGGCGACAGATTTGTTCTGGCTTTACCCTGGTGTGTAACCAAGCAAAATTTGGCCTTTGTAAGAGGTATCTTAGATAAGATGCAAGTAAACAAGGGAGCCTTAGAAAATTCACTTGAGAAGGCTCCAAATGGTGCATCATTCTGTCCTCCATTATGCCATAAAATCAGCCAATTAAAGCTTGGTTATGGTCAAAGCACAGGGCAAGCTGGCATAAACATTTGTCCCTCTCCGCTCACAGTGAGATATAACTGCATCCTCCATTGCCAAGAACTGGACTTTCTTTGTTGACTTTTATGTTCCACTCCAAAGCATTTTGTCTGCTGCTAACAGCTGCAATTTGTACTGAGATACTGTATGTTCTACAAAAAAATTTATACAAAAAATACAGCGAGCACCACAAACGTCAGTCAGAGATGCAGTTCATGCCAGAGACCAGATTAAATTCTTCCCATTAACGGAAATGGCAGAACATTTATAGTCTGAAAAATAGATGGCTGTCAAAACCATTAACTCCAATACTATTAAAGGACAATTAAAAGGCACAAAGAGGAGAGAATATTCTCTGTAGACGGGGGTATATTTAATATGCCCCTATGTAACAGAGACACAGGTTTATTGGAGTAGTGGTCATGTTACTGTAAAAAGAGAGGACAGATCGACATCATGTGTAATTCCTCGGCTGTGACAGGCCGCCAATTCAGACCCTTTGATGGAAGCGTAGTGCCTGTTTTATCATCATACGAGGCCATTCTTTAAGGAGAAAGGGCATGTCAGACTTTTTAAAGTTAGCTCACAGACCTCAGGTTTGGAGGAAGCTGGACATAAAAATGAAAACTACAACACACTCCAAGATGAAAAGTATAGCAGAGTCCCTAATTGACAAGCGTTTCTTTTTCTCTAGCACCAGTGGTTTTCAAGCCAGTGTGAATTAATTCAAGTTATTCTTTAAAGGAAAACTTAAGCTCCATTATAGATTTTATTTCTTTTGTAGCACCCTGAGTCTAACCATTTTCTTAGATGGGGATGTGGCCTTTTCTAGTTCGGAAACACTGATTCTTTGCACTAGCCCCTGGGGTTTTCAGAGATGAAATGATCCAAGCTTTCTCAGGCTCATTTACTTTTCAGCATACAAACTGAGTGGCTAGTTAACTTGTACTCTCATCACGGTCTCTTTCATTGTTACATTTTCCTGGACTCCCCCCCCCAAGTTCCCCATTTCCATTTGGGGACCCTGTCATTCCCCCTAATTGCTCCAATTAGTTATCAAAGTCTGGTTTACAAAGCAAAGATCCGGTTACAGATCCAGAGCTACAGATCTGGCTCTTTTGGAGAGTTCTCGTTTGTAGAACTACTGCCAAACCTGAGCAATGGAAAATTGCCAGATGTATTTAGAACTTGGTCGTTTCTTCGGAGGAGCCAGGAACAGCACATACGCATCATGAACAGAAGAGAACTAGAGCTATGGGGGAGAGAGAAAGGGTAACTGACATGCCCCTCTTCCATGTATGCTAGTGGAAACACTCTGAGATTTCCCAAGGCTCGTCTCCAGGGTAATCTCTCCCCTCCCACTTGCTTGTATTTAAAAAGAGCGGCAGCCCATAAAAACAAACTACTGTGGCTGCTGAATGTTAGTTGTTTGGAAATAACACAGCCAAGCAGGCCTAAAGGAAGTGCCAGTAGCATTAGGAGAAGCCTGTTCCCACTGGAAGCCAAGCAAACTGTCTGCCTCCTGCCTCCATAGCAGGGTCTATGAACTCCATCTATTTGATTCTGTTCTATAGAAAAGCTATTGCAATCCCTAGCATCGTCAAAGACGTACCCAGCAGTGTGTGTTCCCACTAGACAAATCACTGTTTGGTTCTCTTACTCCCTGCTGTGGGAAGGTGGCTCAGAGATAGCCCATGAAGGACAGAAGACCAGCATCTGTTAGGTTTGCACTGCCTGGTTTTTCCACACGAACAGAGAATGGGGATTTTGTTTTACTCTCCAGCATACAGAGCTGGGCCAAAGCTCACACCAGCATCAGGAATGCTCAGAGGGTTGTTTAGACAAGCTAGCACTGTCTAGAGGTTTAATCTTTGGCTCTATTGAAAAGCTTGGGAGGGAGTGTGGAGGACAAGCTTGGGGTGAGGGACTGCCTGTGATACGCAGGCACATGGCTAGAATCTGCCACTTACACAGAAGTGCATGAGGAAGAGCCGTTACCTGCATTGCTTGATTTAAAGGTGGTATCATGTCTCACCAGACTCAGCACTGCCACTGGAAATGTACTGAGCTGCCCTGCCCTTTCTTTCCAATAAGATGCCCTGCTGGTGCCTGGGAAGCTGTGCTTCCGACAGCTCACATGGCACAAAACACAGAGGGTGCGGTTTCCACGGACCCGACGTAGCTCTGCTGGGAGAGACGAGGTCGTGGGCAATGCACGGGTGCACTTTGGGATGAGGCTGCTATGACAAAATTGTTGGAGGTACAAAACGTTCTCCATGTGCCACATTACAAGACCGCACGGCCAACTGCTAGGCCCGGGAATCAATCACACACATCATGCCTATGCTGGTAGCTCCTGCTATGTGCTGGGCACTGGGAACTGTCTGAAAAGATAAGCAACAGAAGGGGTCAGAAGGGGACATGTTCCTGTTACAAATTTCAGCTGAGTCTTTCCCCAGTAATATGGCTCAGGCAGAAGTTCCCCTGAGCTATGGCCCTCGACAGACGACTGAGAGGAAGCACAAGGCACATTCGAACGGGGCCCAGAAATACTCAGAGAGGAAGGAAATCTGCTTCCCAGCTGTCATGGAGCAGGCACAGCTAGAGCTGGTTAAAGAAGAGGGCCCCTCTCGCTGCCAAGATTTCCCACTCTCGGCCTCCTGGGACGAGAAGAAAGCACCGACCCCAGTGCCGTTTGACTACTGAGCACTGACACAAATTAAACAACTACCTGCAAACAGTAAAATGCTGCAAGAGCTCTAGCTGTTGCCTAGCTGAATGGGAGAGAGAACGTAGTACTCCTGCCAGTGTGGTCAAAAGCCAGGCTTCCCCAGCTCAGAACACCAGAGACTCTGCCCAGATCCGCAGGCCTGGAGGCAGATGCTTGCCTTCCTTGGTGATGCATGCAGAGGACGTGCACCTGTTGCTTGGAGCTGGTTAACTTTGCAGACCTCTTTCCACCCTGAGCCGGTAAGGGCAACAGTCTGAGACTGCACCAGGCTGGCAAGACTCAAGGATGCTCTGGTCTCAAACTGGGAACATACTGGGCCAGATCCTGAGCTGGTGGAAATTGGCACAAATTCACTGGCACTATGCTGGGGATCTGGTGCCCCAGCTTTCGCACTGCACCAAAAGCCGGGACACATGTTTGGCCCAGGGAAGCAGGATAGTGCAGTGACAAGTCATTTCTGACAAAAAAGGAAAAGTCGACAAAATATTCCCCAAACAGCCGGGGGTTAAGCATGCCCAACTCGGGAAGGAGAGGCAGCCAATCAGCTAAACGACCCAACCCGAGTAACAGCTACCACATGTTCATTCAACCCTGGTCTACACTAGGACTTCAGGTCGAATTTAGCAGCGTTAAATCGATGTAAACCTGCACCCGTCCACACGATGAAGCCCTTTATTTCGACTTAAAGGGCTCTTAAAATCGATTTCCTTACTCCACCCCTAACAAGTGGGTTAGCGCTTAAATCAGCCTTGCCGGGTCGAATTTGGGGTACTGTGGACACAATTCGACGGTATTGGCTCCATTGTGACTGCTCTGGACAGCACTCTCAACTCAGATGCACGATTGTTTGCCGTTGCTCTGACGCAGGGAGGGGCGACTGACGACACGGCTTACAGGGTTGGCTTACAGGGAGTTAAAATCAACAAAGGGGGTGGCTTTACATCAAGGAGTATTTCAGGCAGGACTTCACAGAGGGTTCCAATAAGAAATGGTGCACCTAAGTTATTGTTCTTATTGGAACAAGGAGGTTAGTCTGGCCTCTGATTGATACATGGCTAGATTTACCTCGCTGCACCTTCTCTGTGAGTGACTGCAGTGTGACCTAGAGGAATGAGTCCCCTAGACGGGGGGCGAGGGGGTTTGCAAATGAGTACAAAACAAATCTTGTCTATTTCTTGTTTTGATCCACTCCATCTATCTTTTACATCTTTGGCTGGCAGCAGACGGTGCAGAAGGACTGCATGCCATCCACATCCCATGGCTGCTCGGCAGAAGATGGTACAATAGGACTGCTAGCCATCCTCATCTCTTGCCTGCCCAGCAGAAGATGATGCAATAGGACTGCTAGCAGTCCATATCACCTGCCTGCTCACCATAAGATGGTTCAATAGGACTGACTGCAGGACTAAAGAGAATGACCTGGTCGAGTCACTCCAAATTTAGTCCCTGCGCCCATGTCTGCCCAGGCGCTCCTGGCCGACATGGCCAGGAGCACCTCAGACATGACGAGGACGGCTACCAGTCGTACTGTACCGTCTGCTGCCACAAGGCAATGGGTTGCTGCTGCTGTGTAGCAATGCCGTACCGCGTCTGCCAGCACCCAGGAGACATAGGGTGACGGTTACCTGAGCGGGCTCCATGCTTGCCGTGGTATGGCGTCTGCACAGGTAACTCAGGAAAAAAGGCACGAAACAATTGTCTGCCCTTGCTTTCATGGAGGGAGGGAGGGAACAGGGGCCTGACGATATGTACCCAGAACCACCCGCGACAATGTTTTAGCCCCATCAGGCATTGGGATCTCAACCCAGAATTCCAATGGGCAGCGGAGACTGCGGGAACTGTGGGATAGCCACCCACAGTGCAATGCTCCGGAAGTCGACGCTTGCCTTGGTCCTGTGGAAGCGCTCCGCCGAGTTAATGCACTTAATGCACTTAGAGCATTTTCTGTGGGGACACACACACTCGAATATATAAAACCGATTTCTAAAAAACCGACTTCTATAAATTCGACCTAATTTCGTAGTGTAGACATACCCTCAGTGATTGGTGCAGCACAGCCACGGGGACCAGGCAGCCTGCGCACAGCCGAGATCCACCTGTGACGGGACAGTCTCTTGCCGTGTGTTCCCCTTTGGAAAGCAAAGTCAGAACACAGTTTTCTAACATAGGGTCATAGCCAATGTTCCCTCTAATTTTTGACAGGCCGTATGCGCAAAAGATTTCTTCTGTGCAAATTTTTGTGCGCACAGTGTTTTGCCGTGTATGCGGAGTTTAGGATCTGTGTGCACGCGCACACACGCGCAGCTGAGAGGGAACAGTGGTCACAGCCCGTTAATGATGGTGACAGAAGCGGGGGAGGAGGGAGCATGAAGAAGCTGCTTTGGAGTGTAGCCAGAGTCCCGTTAAAGCCAACACCCTCTTGATGCTTTAGGACAAAAATGTGTGTTTAGGTTTCCCACTAAGAATCTGTTGAGATACAAAATTTGACATGGGCAAGCATGTGGAGGGGCAGTACTCTCCGGACGCAATGATCCACACGTGCTGGTGAGAGAGGGCTGCCTGACAGGAAATAAACAGATCACCCACTGGGCAATATGTCTGTAGGAGCTAGACCGAAACAAGTGCCCCCTCTCCCCAGTGCTTCTCCTAATTGCTTTCTGTGCTGTGGCACCAGCAGTCCCAATGCCTGCTGAGATGACCCCGTGGGTGAGTGGGCTCAGGCAGGGCGACTAGACAGGTTAGTGATGGTGAACTGTATTTCCTCCAGCTCTGCAGCTCTCAGTTAGTTAAGCTGTGCTGCAAGCCAGGAGGAGGAACTGGGTCCAAAGCTCCTACATCTAGACTGGCTGCCCATGACAGGTGAGCAGGACTCACCCATTTATCTCTAGTGACGGCAGCCACCCCCAAGGACAACAGCCTCCTGCCCCGCTGCTGCAAGGGGAACCCGGGCTCCAGCACACCATGGTCCTGAGCACACCGGTACCTCGCAGGCTGGTGCACATAGTGAGCCAGCCACACTCCAGCAGAAGCAAATAGAACAAACCCCAGACAGACACATGTTGTCATGTGACGCTCCCTGCTCCAGGATCCTGGAGCCAACAGCAGAGTGGGTTCAATGCGGGCTCGCGCCCACCTCTGAGGCACAACAGCATGTCGCAGAGATGCCAGCGCTCGCTAGCTGGAAAATTAGAAGGGCTTTCATTACTCATGCTTGACTCGCAGCTGGCGAAGGGCCCCCCCACAACGGTCTGGCATTGGGATTTTATGCCTTTCTCTGATATATCCCGCAACGGCCACTCTCTCAGACGGCACACCAAACGACGGGGACCATTGGTTTGCCCTGGGATGGGAATGGTTAATTCCCGCTCTGGGCTAGAGCCACAGGTCTGCTGAGCTGGCTTCAGCCCCATACCCTGGAGGAGTTGGGGGCAGGAGAAAGATGGCAAAAGGTGGCTGTACCCCTTTACACTCCCCTGATCCCCGTGGTCTCTAGTTCAGAGGTGGGCAAACTTTTTGGCCTGAGGGCCACATCGGGGTTGCAAAACGGCATGGAGGGCTGGGTAGGGAAGGCTGTGCCTCCCCAAACAGCCTGGCCCCCGCCCCCTATCCGCCCCCTCCCACTTCCACCTCCCTCAGAGCCCCCAACCCATCCAACCCCCCCTGCTCCTTGTCCCCTGACCGCCCCCTCCTGGGACCCCTGCCCCTAACTGCCTCCCTGGGATTCCACTCCCATCCAACCCCCCCTGCTCCCTGTCCCCTGACTGCCCTGCCCCCTATCCACACCCCCACCCCCTGACAGGCCCCCCAGGACTCCCACGCCTACCCAACGCCCCTGCTCCCTGTCCCCTGACTGCCCCCCGGGATCCCACCCCCTATCCAACTCCCCCTGCTTCCTGTCCCTCCCTGGGACCTCCCCTATCCAACCCCTCCCCTCCCATTCCCTGTCTCCTCCCCCCACCCCGAACCTCAGCGCCATCCAACTGCCCCCTGTCCCCTGACTATCCTCCGGGGCCTCCTGCTCCTTATCCAACCTCCCCCTTCCCCTGCCGCTCAGAGGGGCAGGACAGGCTTATTTGAAAGCCTGTGAGGTGGGCAGGCGCAAGGCGGCGTTACTGCACGGGAGGGGGGACAACAGGGGAGGGGCCAGGGGTGAGCCTCCCCGGCCGGGAGCTCCGGGGCCTGGCAGGACGGTCCGCGGGCCGTAGTTTGCCCACCCCTGCTCTAGTTGGTGTTGTGCTCCCATGTGCTGGCTCTAACAGCATCCAGCTGGGCTGTGATACCCGTCAGGAACAAGCACAGCAGCCCTGGTGACACCCCCAACATCATGGCCAGGGCTTGGGATGGCCTGTTACTCCAGCTTTATGCCATCTGGGGATCCTGCCAGCTGGAGGAATCCCAACAGCTAGAGCAACTTCACAGGCATGGCTGCAGCGGCACAGAGGGACGGTAGCAGGGGCCAGAATCTGGTCTATTTATTCTGGGTGCTCACCTTGGCAGGGAACAACCAGATGGGAGACGTGCTCATGCTCTTGCCCACCCAGCTCCTCCAGGCTCAGCTCATTACTGCTGAGAGCAGACCGTGGGGCCAGACCGCTCGGCAGCCGCTCAAAGCTGGCTAAGAGGGTAGGAGGGAAGAAGTTGGCTTATGCATTACTCACAATGCTCCTCCTCAACTTATCCCCGCCGCTGAAGGTCACTGCCAGCATGGAAGCACACTCCTCAGCATAGAACGGCCTGTTCCCCTCGTCATCCACCGCACCTGGGAAAAAGCGAAGGAGAACACGTCAAGCTCCAGGGGTGCTGCCTCTCTCACTACACGTCCCAGCTGCTCAGTTCCTAGGCAACTTCTCAGCCTTCCCCCTTGAGATGGTGGCTGGATTTTTCACTCCAAAAAAGTGATAGACTCTAGAACTCCGCACTTCCAGGAGAAACCAAGTCACATATCGAACCGCTGACACTCCTTGCGTTTCAACGCACACCGGCCTGTGCAGGAAAGTTTCACAGGTGAGCAGAAGGCCTGCTACAAAATGGCCCAGAATTAACTTCCACATAGTGTTATGCCCAAACAAGTCTTATCCTCTTTGTGACCCTGCCAAGGAAATTGAGACAAGCTTGGTCGTTCCACCCTTCGCCCGAGCCCTGATCAGTGGGGAAGTCCTACTCTGTGTAACGCTCCCTCTAGGGAGGTGGCTATCGGAGTCCAAACAGCTCACGGGCACCCATTGTTTAGGCCAGTTACCCCATGGCCACGTCACCCCTCCGGTTGCTCCCTTCCCTCCAGGGCAGGTTGGGGACCAGGAGGATATTGGGAGTTTGCAGATGAGCAACTGAGCTCAATAGTTAGTAGTACACTGGCTCTCACAGTGCCTGGACCATGGATCGCCAGCAATCCCCAGAAGGAAACCTGCTGGAAGCCAAGCAGGGGAATAGGACGTTGGGAAGGAGATGGGGCCAGGAGGGTATCCCTTACAATGCAGTTTGTAAGATGGAAAATCCAGAGGACTTTTGAATTTTGAGCAGTGCTCAGCAGTTTGAAGACGGGCTTATCCAAAGCAAGCCTCCAACCCTTCTGGGTTTCACCAGTCACTATCTGGCATGCACCTACACACACGATGGTCTAGTCTGAACAACTGGCAAATTCCTTCTCAGAAAGCACACAGAAAATATCAATTAAAGCAATTTGCTTACAAAACCAGAACTATCCCAAGATGGTCTTCGCTCAACACCTCAGTCTCCATGAAAGACTGCGTTACTACGGGATCTACTGAGGGGCAGCCTGGGCTCGCGGTGACATCACAGAACCAGCACCCGGAGAACAGGATTCTAATCCCAGTTCTGCAAGGGACTTCCTGGGATTTTAGACAAGTTACTTCCTCTCTCTGCGCCCTAGTTTATCCAGCTGTATAATGGGGAGAATAATACCCACAGCAAATTACCGTTCGTCAGGAGCTAAGTACCGGCATGGTAGACTACCACACAGCTATCTCCTGTGCACGCTGCCCGTCGTGCCCGGGTCTGGAACACAGGCCCGGGTGCATTCTGGAATCGTGAGACGGTGCTGCTGCACGGACACATACCTACAGCCAGCGGCCTACAGGGCTGGGGCTGCTGCCTGTACCCTCCCACAAAGCCAACCTGTTCCAGTGTCCGAACAGGGGCCCTACAGCAAACACATACCCTGCTTGGCCTCCAGGAAGAAGTTCCCAGAGACATTTACCATATTAAGCCTCATTTTATTCAGTGAAATACCAGCAGATGACGAGAAGCAGAGCTCTCAGCCTGCTATGTTGCTCAGCAAGTTTTCTATCCATAGCTACACTGGTCGAGTCTCATGAAGAAGCAACTCCTGCCCCCCCCCCCCCTTAACACACCCGTTCCCTCCCCAGGATTCAGAAATATCTTGGATATTAAACTGAATGGAAAAACCCCTCTCATACATTGGGAGCAAGGGAGGGGAGGACTTGTTGCATTTCTCTGTATTATCATCGTCAACACAGGCAGCTACTTGGATGTCTTACTAATTAGCCCTTCACAACAATTAATCAGCCCCGACATCTATGAGACGCAGGCAAGTTACTTCCACTTTATACCTGGGGAAAAAGCTGCAGTGAAGTGACTTGCCAGAGGCTGTACAGCAAGAACGGGCAGTTGTTCCTGGTACCTAGCCCCGTGTGCCATTCCTTAGACCATGCTGCCTTCCTCCTCGCTAACTCACATGCAGGGCAAAGCTGAACTATTGCCTGCAGGGGAAAGTTTCAGTAATTCAGCAAAACTGAAAGCAGCAAAATCCTGCAATGCAAGGGAGGAAGGCAAGCGGGGAAGATACTGGTGACGTCTCATTAACTGTGCATTCTGCAGTGAGAGCACAGATTTTAATATGCATTTTCTCCCTGCTGGCCCTACAGTAGCTGCAGTAAATAGAAGCCATCAATCACAGAGTTACATTTCATTTGCGGAGCCCACATCACCTGCATACCTCCTGGGCCCCAGAGCTTACAGAGCCATCCATTGTCACGGGCAGACAACGGGGGGGGGGGGGGTTTAGGAGCTAAAACCCCACACAGCAGGGATGGTTAGGGCAGAGTCTCGGGGCGGGGGGGTTAGGAGCTAAAACCCCACACAGCAGGGATGCTGCAGAAATGAAGGCTCATTGCAAGAGATAAAGCTACTTGTTCAAAATGAATGTGCTATAAACTGTTTATGGTGTCCCAGAAGCCCATAATCTTATAGCTTCTGTCATTCCCCCCCCCCCCCCACCATCCTGGTCCACCTCCCCAGGCGAATGGGTATTTAAATCTGGGAAAGAAGCATTGAGGAAGAGCTGCAATCAGACAGGACGGGATGTAATGGCTCTGGCAGACTCTCTCACACTTGAAGAAGCACTTCTCTTTCATCCAAGGATCTCAAAGTGCTTTTCACAGCGAGCCAGGCCTCAGACCTCCCCCTGCCACTCACTCTTACAGAAGTGCCCTGTCAGATGTGGAATTTCTAGGCAGCCTGGAGGGAGACCCTCGCATGATCAGAACTTGGGGATGCAGGGAATCTGGGAATTTCCAAATGGGATGCTGAGGGCAGGAGTTACCAGCTTCCTTCGGCGGTGGTACCGGTTTAGCAGGCTATGCCAGCCAGTGCCCATTGCCTACTGTTCAGCTCCTCGCATGCTAGTCTGTCACAGGGCTGGGTTGCTGTTGTCGTCATGAACCTGGGCTTTGGGGTGAACCCCTGAATCAGCCATTCTGGGGTCATGGCTCAGTGATCTCTATTAGAACAGCTGCTGTTTGGTAGGTTTCGATTGCTGCATGATGACTTTCAGTGCAAACAGCTCTGACAGAGACAGGGACATTACGTGGGTGATCTCTGGAAGGAATGGAGGAGAAACTAGACCCCAAAGTATTTTTTCATGGCTGGCAGCTCTACAGGGAAGAGCTTAATTCTACTTCCCATTTCACAGATTTTACCTCACTCAGCTTCTGCCCTAGAGAAGCCGGATTATATTTTTCCTTAAAAAAGAGTCGTCATTCTCGTCTTTACAATCTTTCTCTAGGGCATGGCACAAGTATTCCCTCCAAGCAGCAGCAAGAGCCTTTCATGCACACCTCTGTGCCAAGGCCCTAACGTCGGTGCCTGCAGCCACACAGACTGCGGAGAGGACTCTGAGCTCAGCTCCTTGCTGGGGTCATACTGGAGAGCAGACCTGGCAACTCGCAGTGCTGCTCAACAATCGCCAGCGCTCAGATGAGCGGGGCCGGGTTACAGGCACACGGCAGGTTACCTATAGTGACGGTGTAGATGGAGTTGGCGTAACCATCGTAGTTGCAATTGTCATTGTGCTGCCCTCCATTGCCGCTGGCCACGACAAAAATGCTTCCAAAGCCCCTGCGACCAGCAATCACCCCATGTTGCAAGGCAGCCTGGGGAAGAGAAAAAACATGTTACTGCTAAAGAGTGAGTTCCTGTTATTCCCTTATCCAGGCTTACCGGCACAATTACAGCCAGAAACCATAAAATACCCAACTCTGCACCCTGCCCTGCTGAAACGAGGTGCTTTTATAAAGCATTTCCACCAGCAAATGCTGGGTCAATTTCAGACTTGGCATAAGAGGATGAATCTCCATTGAAGCCAATGGAGTTGAACCTGCTTACACCAGGTCTGAACTCAGCTAACCAAGTTTACATCAAAGAGCTTTCGGACTCTGATGTGCATATTTCTCTGCTTTGACTATGTTGATCTGAATCGTGTTCTGCTTTCTTACATTCTCCCTGCAGGTTCAGCTGGAGAAGGTAATCTGTCTTAAACTCGTTATTGTGTAACATTGCTGGATTCCATTCGCAGCACCCATGTTCCAACCCAGAGGTGGCGGTCCTTCTAAAGGCACAGACAGTGACCCTAGCACCTAGTAAAGAGTTAATTGCATGGACCCCTCTGATGAGCAATTATGTTCTATGAAAAGGAGGACTTGTGGCACCTTAGAGACTAACCAATTTATTTGAGCATAAGCTTTTGTGAGCTGCAGCTCACGTCATCGGATGCATTCATAGCTCACGAAAGCTTATGCTCAAATAAATTGGTTAGTCTCTAAGATGCCACAAGTACTCCTTTTCTTCTTGCAGATACAGACTAAAACGGCTGCTACTCTGAAACCTGTCATTATGTTCTAAGATACTGTGTCCTGGCACTTAGAGCTGGAAACTGGGAGTCAATACCCTTTGGCTACAATTCCCAGCTTACTGTTTGACCAGAAGTCAGTCAAAACCACTCTGTGCCTCAGTTTACCCAACTAGGAAGCAAATGTAATTCCTCCTGCCTCCCAGCAGCGGCATGAGGCTGCGTCTGTTATACACATTCTGAGATCCTGGGACAAACTGTGCTACAGAGGTGCGAAGTAGCTACTAGAGAGCCAGGTGCTGGTCTCAGCATTCTGGACGGCCTATGAATGCTGGGAAAGAATAAATGAACAGGTACAACTGGAATCCATTTGGAACCACAACGTGACAGAGATGTATGCTGTAAGGCATCTGTATCCACGCCACCGAGCTGCAACACAACTGTTGTTCTGTGGTTACCGAGATGCAGCAACAGCATTGCAGGACGAACTCCGCAGAGAGCGCCATCCCATCCTGTGTTAGTTGAGAGCTAAACACGAGCCGTGCACTTGAATTTCTAGGCGCTCACTCCAAAGGAGGCATCATCTAGCTAAGCCCATCACTGTACGCTGTAGGCATCAAATACAATGTATAAGGTAGTAAACGGTGAAGGCTGTTAGGGAATTGGACAATGTTCTTCCATCCCTCTCTGGTTAGTGTGCATTTTATGGGCTGTTCTGCAGAAAGGGCTCTGGAAGGAACAAGTTCAATGGCCACTGGGCAGCCTCCCCTTTTTCAAGGGAACGCCTGGGCAAAGAGATGAGGTATGTGTCCATCCCGGTCTCCAGAGGCAGGGAGTTCCATAGCTCCACTCACAGCCTCGGCCTCCCAAGACCTTCCCCGAGGTGCGCTGCACACCTTCCCCAGAACAGCCGCAGGGCACTCTCAGGGATTCGCAGATGGGCTCTGATCCCAAAACCTCTGAAATCAATGGGAATATTTTCCCTGACTTTAATGTGCTTTGGATCAGGCCCATGGAGAGGCAGTCCCTGGGTCAGCCAGGCTCTTGCCCATCAAGTACTCTATGGATAAAAACTAGGGGCTTGATCCTGTAGCTCTTACTCACATTAGTAAGTCACTGGGTGGCAGGCGCATGGATGGGGAGCTAGTGCACAGCATGGCTGTGATAAATGCTCACTTTTTAGCAAAAGCCAAGAGCATCAGTGTCTTAATGATGCATTAGGGCCGGAAATGGGCCAGGCCTTGATCTCCATCAGAGTCAGCAGCTTGGCTTCTGCCTGCATTTTTGGGGGGTGTTTCATTTGCTGCTCAGTAACAGCGCAGGCTCTCCTGCTGCAGGGCCGAGCAGTGACTAAATATAGAGAAACCCTCAGCCCACAGCCACAATAACTTATAGTTGTTTGCAAGAAGTGAAGGGGCTGTTCATAGACCTGACAGAATGTCTTAACAAGCAGTGGAGCTGGATTACAGAGTCTGCCAGGGGCCAAATTACCTCTGCACTCCAGCAGCAGCCAGACCAGCCATTCTAGGGAGAGGGGAGGAAAGCCCAGCCAGCCCCCAGGTGGATTAATCCAAAAATCACTCCTTCCTTCTTTTCCTTTCCAGCCACCTCTTTCTCTCAGGCAGGGGATTCTTAAAAACCTTTACATGCCCCTTCCAGACTGACTCCCTCTGCCATTTATCCCACTCATCAGGGTCTGGATACTCTGCCTGAGTCCCTTATTCATTCTCAGGCTTTCTGAGGTTGCACTCCTTGGATTCTAGCCGCTCACCGCTACAAAAGCTGTTAAGTATCAAAGGGGCTGAGAGTCTATGTGAGATGAACCTTTCCTTGGAACTTCAAGTCACCATCCCCTACAACCCCGGCTGTCACCCTTTCTGAGGCAACAACAGCTGTCCCTGTGGCACGGTGACCTGGGGTGCTGTGTGCTGCATGATGGGGTCGCACAAGAGCTTTCTGCACCACAGGGCAGTCCCTCCTGCTCTGGGCTTTAGGCAAACCGAGAATCACAGGCTCCAGCCTGGCAAGGCATTTCCCAGCAAGGTGGTTGCTCTGGGGCAGGCTCAGTTCTTTTATACCTTTCCTAGCTGGTGAGGGCCATCCACAGTTTTGCCATCATCATCCGGACCCCAGCTGTGAAGAGAGACACCATGAAAAGACACAGTCACCTTGGGACGCTGCTTTGAATTCAAGTTTTCATGCGTGACTGCAGTGCTGGGAAAAGGTGCCCGACTGGCAGCCCTTTATCTGTCCACAGGACAGATGCAGCACAGACAGGTCAAGGAGCAGCTTCCCATATGCAGCCCTACCCTGTCCAGCATGGCCCACCTCTAGGGCAGGAAAGGAGCTCAGTCTCCATGGCCACCTTCTATCCAATCTGCCAACCAGTGGGCAGGCTAGTGCCGGTTATATGCAAAACCTGGACAGAGGCCCCCAAGCACCGGTCAGACAGGACCAGCTTTCAGCCATCTGGGAGCTGAGCATACGGCACTTTCCCATCCATCTGAGGGGGCCCCAGGCCGTCGGAACCTGCCCTCATGTTCACACCACGCTCCGGGTCTGATTCCAAGGGAGGGAAGGTTTGATTTTGGGAAAGGTTATTCTCCCCAGACACTCCAGCTCACAATGCACCTCCCACGCAGGGTGCCTCTGGGCTCCAGTTTCCCCTTTGTAAGCCTCACCCTCACACAAGGCTGGGTGTCACAGGGGGGCCGGTCTACACCTGTCTGGAAGCTGGCTGATTAAGAATAGGTCAAGCCGCCTTAACTGGGTTTACCCCACAGCTCTAACTGGTTTCACAGTCAGTTTAGTTGGAGCAATTTTAAAATCTCCCAGTGGACAGGCCCAGAGACGGACTCCCATCCAGGAGCACCGAGTACGGTGTACTTCAGCCTTCAACAGCACCGATATGTCTATTAGGAACAATAAAGTCATAGCCACACCTCTGAAATATGATGGGCTGCAAACCTCCACCTGGCTCAACTGTGCAGGACTCCTGGCAAGGCAGGCTGGGGCAGGAGACGCTTGGAAAGCTTGATTCCAAAAGATATGCAGGCCCAAGCCCATGTCCCCATGGCCAGCTCCTGCCTTCCTTCCAGACAGGCCCTTGCTGAGAACACACAGACCCTGGCCCCCGCCACGGCGGCTGTGTTTGTGGTGTGGACTCTTCTGCCGCCAGGAGGAAACATACCACATGGCTTCATTAAAGCTCAGCCCCCGGGACACCAGGGCAAGCCTCCCAGTGCAGCGCTAAGAGCCCCCTGGCGCTTTCCGCGGGGTCCCAGGTCCAAAGCCCAGGACAGGACTGGGAGGACAGAAGTGTGGGCTAGCACTCAGAGCAACGCACTGGAAGCCAGAGCGCCAGAATTCTGCCATTCAGTTCCCATCCTCCCAGCAGGGATAGCAATGCCAACCCATCTCATGGGAGGCTCCAGGGGCTTCACTGGGGCCTTCAAAGCCTTTTAATGAAAGGTGCCAGAGATCTGCAAAGTGCTCTTGCATCTCTCCGGGTATCCCCATCTCCTGAGCCAGACACCAGGAGAATCTCTCGCCTCCGGCCCCAAACAGCTGGTGCGTCCCCAGACTGGCCGTTCCTTCCAGCAGACATTATCCCACCGAGCAAAGGGAGCAACCTCTCTTGAGCATTTTAATCTCGTTTAAATGCGAGCACAGAAAGGGGAAAGATGCTACGGGTTTTGATGCTCACGGCCGAGCTGCTCCTTAGAAGCGGAAGAGAGGGAAGGGAGCTGGTGTGGAGGGAGAGGGGCAGCAGCCCTGTAACACTCAGACAACCACCGCTCTGATTTTGCCAGAACATCCCGGGAAGGTAGCCCAGCACCGGGCTCTGCACCACTCATGCTAAGGGGAGTTGTACCATATGTTTTGGCAGGACCTTAGCACGGAGCTCTGGGCTCACCTGCAGCTGTAGATGTCATTGATCTGATAGTGCTTGTTGAAAGCGATAGCCTCCATGCTATCTGTGAGGGGCCCATCCAGGACTCGGATGCCTGCACAACAAAGGACAATTAGCGTTACTGTAATGGATGTAGGGTGAACCAACTCCTCAGCAGGTTCCCAGCAGGGACATCTATGGGCCCAGCATCAGGCCAAACTGGTTCGTTTGTGCCAGGACCAAGACAGTAACCGGAGATGGATTCCCTGGACTCAGGCTAGAGCTTGAGTCAAGCCACACAGAGGCTCATTCTGGGCTAGTGAATGGAAAGCCCAAGCCTCCCATTTACAAACTGTCAGAGCCCCTCACACCCGGGCAAGGAGAGGCAGATAAGGAGTCAGCCAGTGAAACACGAGGGGCTGCTGGAAGCAGTGTCAGGTCACTGGGGTGATTTGCACGTCTCTGCTCTAAACTTGGGAGCTGGAGTGGGAGGATGGGGAAGGGAGGCAAAGGGATGAGAGAAGGGGAAAGGGTGGGTCAGAAGAGACAGAAGGCCAAAGTCTTGACCTCCTGGGGTATGTCCACACTGGAGTTGGGAGTAAGCTGTGGAGACAGACTCACACCAGCTCGTCTTACAAACTCAATCCGCACCTCCCCCCGCCCAGCTCAGGTGGCTAGCCCGAGCCTTCACCAGTGCTGTAACAGCAACACGGCTATCTTTCGCATGCTAGCGTGAGTCCCGCTGCCACAAGTCTGTCTACACAGGCTGGGAGGCTCGATTCCAGCTGCAGCACAGATGTGCCCTTGGGGTCCCCAAATAGACCCTGGTGCTTTTCACTAGGACTGAGGCATCCTGGCCAAATTCCAATTCAGACAATTCTATTCTGCCTCCCCAGGCCCCCTACAGCCTCAGCTGGAGACAGAATTTTTTTTTAGTCACCTGTCCTAAATTGCTGTGCTGTGCACTGTTAAACAGCTGATGCGTTCCACCCCAGACCCAGCTGTAATGCAGCAGTGGGCGAAACAATCCCATTACGTATAGGTTGCTAAGTATTTAGGGATCCGTTATGGCAGAAGCGGATATGTATCTGCTCAATATATTATTAATTAGAAAGGCTTCGAAGTTGCAGAACTACCAGATTTCTGTGATCGAGACACTGAGTATTTGACAGTACAGTAACCCCGCCTCCAGAGGCTAGATTATAAACAAATGAAAGCTTAAATGGGACTCATGTTTTCAGGGAACCAAACAGTCGATAGTCAAACGGTTTTGCATCATAGTTTACGTGAGCAAACAATGTTACAAATGGAAACCATGCATACGCCTGAGTTAAAATCTCTACCACAGAGGAAACACCCACCAGTTTCTGCTCCAGGCCGGTGCAGCACAAGTGCCTTGTTTACCTTCACAGTGGAACAGTCCCTGCCCCAGTGCCAAAGAAGTCGAATGAAGGCAGCACTGGCCCTGCACCACTCCCAGCTGTCTGAGATCGGCCGGCTTGCACCAAGCCATGTGTGGTCTCAGGACTGCAAGTGAAGGCCTGGCAGAGGGAGACATCCTCTGTCCCGCCCCTTAGCCAGAGGCTGCTCTGCCTGGTTCCTGCATTGCTTGAGCTGTACCCAATTCACAGACTCAGGGGCAGGTTCAGATTATGGTTTGATCGCTCTTATCAAGCACAGATTCTTCACTCAGTTTATTCCTCAGGAATTTGTTTAGAGTGCAGCTGGCTTTCCCCTCTTCCTCCCCTCCAACCCATGGTCATTTGATGGTAACACTGTGTATCGTTCAATTTGCTATGCTCTTGAGTTAGAGAACAAAATCTGGCTGCTGGCACCCAATTTAATTACTATAGTGACATTCTGCACATCTATAGCACCTTCCATCCACAGATTTACCTCAACACATGGGAGAGACATTCATTTATGCTCTCACCTCCTCTGCAAGGGACAGAGCTTCATTTCTCCAGTGGGGAAACTGAGGCACGGAGAAAAGATGTGTCTTGCCTGAGGTCACCCTGGCAGAGTTGGGATTAGATCCGCCCTATGCCCAGCCCCATGGTTTAAACCACAAGCCCATCCTTCGTGTTGCACTCTGCTAAATAAACTCCACTTTCCAATGGCAATAACCAAAATCTCCAAGCCAGGGAGGAGCCGGGCAGGTACACACTACAGAGGGGTCATACAGCAGTGCACACTTACTGAGGGGCTGTGCAGGAAAAGCCATGGGCAGGGGGAACTGCTCCAAGAAACAGAACAAATTAACCGGGCAGGAGCACGACTGCATTTTAGTCTCCTCTTTCGGTTCCGTTTTACTTGCGCAGTGTACGGTCTCCGTGGCTGTACCCCGCACCCCAAGAATGCTGGCTAGTGCTAACCTACTGCAGCTCATGGGACATTCGGGTTCATTCTAAGGAGAACGGCACCATCTGCTGGACAGAGTGAAAACACAGGACTATTAAGTTCCTAGGCATCCACTGGGTGTGTGTGTGCAGCAATAAAACACCTGTGGCTGTCCCATACCAGCTGACTTGGGCTCACGGCTTGGACTGCAGGGCTATAAAACTTCAGCGGAGAGCCCGGGCTCTGGGACCCTCCCCCGTTGCGGGTCTAAATCCTCTCCCTGAAATCAACGGGCGTCACGGTGGTTTCAGCACCTACTAAAACCAAAGGGTAAAGCCAGCAGGAACCGGCTCCCTGGTTTTGCACAGAACGGAGTGCAGCCACGCCTGCGCACATCATGTCTGCGAAGACGAAGGGCTAGGTGAACAACAAGGTCTGCAGGGATGGGACACCGCTTCACTTCACTGGAATCACAAGGTATGGAAAGGATTCTGGGAACCAAACTGCTTGGCACCAGAGTGCATGTTTATCCAAGACTCATTTCAGTCGAAGCAGGAAGCTTTTGGCTCAGTTTGTGAATGGAAAGCACCGATGGCCAGTGCAAGATCCACCAGCCAGCCTCTCGCATGTGGAGTGGGGAGTCTCACGCTATGGAGACACTGGGGCCCAGCCACTTTCAGAGCTGAACAGAAACCAGACTTTCTCCAAACCACAGGGCGTGTCAGTTGCCCTGTCCCATCACACTGGCTTCCTGGACACCTGCATGAGGCCATAAGTGCACAAGGCCATAGCGTCGCTGTTTGGGAAGCTCCCTTGCTGCCTACAATGTCGACCTAACTTACATGTGCAGGGAATAGCTGTTCTAGCAATACAGAAATGGGTCCAAGCCAACCCACAACATCCAAACCCCCCAACACACGGGGGGAAATGAGATACCCCTGGCATTTCCCTTGCAAAAATGCCGACTAACTCACCAACCGGATTCAAACAGCTTGGCACGGGAGCAAAGCCAACACACGCCAATCAAACCACCCCACTAGACAAGGGGACAATACACAGCAGAGAGGACTGAAAAAGGCACCGAACTCAGCATACAAAGGTGGCATACCTGCAATGCGGCTGCCGTAGGCAACTCCCACGGCACAGATGCCGTTGTTTGGGACAGCTGCGATTTCACCAGCGCACCGGGTCCCATGGTGGTTCCCGTTTTCTGCGTCAGGGCGGGGCATAGGGTCGGGGTCATTGGAGTTCAAATCATAGCTGCCTTCAGGGCTCTGAAACAGACCAACAACTGCAGCTTAGAGGTCTCCTTTCTTTGGAGAAAACAGATTTAATACCACATTAGCAGGCCTGGAAAGCATAAGCTGAAAGCTTAAAGAATGCAGAGGCAGGGGTCCATGTGGGTTAGTCACCAAACCCCATTATGTATCACTGTGGAAGGATATTAGCAGAACCAGCACTGGTGTCCTGATGGGCAGTGGAATGGTAAAGTCAAATGTAATGACATTTTAGCATCTAGAAAAGATGTCCTCCTCCCCATCCCAGCCAGTTCACAGCATACCCAGGATTCCCGGACAGTGACATTCACCTCTCCCCATGTAGCTGCTCTCTGCCCAGCCTGCCAGTAGAGACAGGGAACGTTTGCAGCACCCAAAGCCAGAGGCACCTCAGCCAACAGAAACAATTGCAAACAAAGGCAAAGTGCCCTCATTTCACCCTGGAGCAGGGGTGGAGAAGGGAGCAAACATGACCCCCACCTCTCCTTCCACAAGCGAGGGAAAGCTCCTTCCCAGTGAGCAGCCCTGGCTTTGCCTCTCTGCTTAAGGGAGCAGCTTGTAAGAGCTCCAGGTGGGCACCTCCGATACTCATGCCCTATGGCGAGCAGCTGGCTCGCCTGGCACAGCAGGCCCCAGACATCTGCTGCTCACTAGCAGTCTGTGCAGTGTTCATGTAGCCTCCTGCACACAAGAGACACACGCCAGGCCAGCCAGCTACTGCCACCAGAGAGCAGGAGCCTCTGGTTCCAAGCCCCGTCTCCCCCATTCCAGTGACGGGGAGGGACTGCGGGAGAGGACTTGCACCAACGGCACACGAGACACCGCCAGGGGGATTAAGTGGTGCTGCTGCTAATGGGCCCTGAGTCCTGTGAACAGCCATGCGGCTGCCACAATGGAGCTACCAGGCGAAGAGTTTCATGTCTGGGTTGTACCTAGGCAGCCACTTGCTTTAGGCGATTGGCTGCTCTTATCTCAGACCCAGCTGGGGCATCCCACTCCAGAGCCAGGCTGTGGGGTACTCACGTAATTTGGCTGTATATCTTGGATGGTGTGCTCCACGCCATCATCCACGACCACGACGGTCACGCCGCGGCCTGTCACGTTCCGCTCCCACACGCCCGTCACGTTGATATCCTTTCCCGGGGTCCTCCGATTGTTCTAAGCGCCGGCAGAAAGAAGGAGAGGTGAGCAACAGCAGAGCCGGGGCAGCGGCTGGGGAAGGAGGGTCAGAGCACACAGGGATCTTGGCTCCCAGGCAGATTACAGGAGCATTTGCTCTCAGTCATTGCTTAGGGGAGGGCATGAAGCTGATGGCTGGGAGTGCAAGAAGCCTTGTGACAGAGTCTGACTTTCAGAGACGATGAGCACCTAAAGCTCCCAATGGCCAGCTGGAGCTGAGGGTGCCTGGCACTCCCAAATCAATCAACAAAATCAGGCCTTAAACTGGTACCTATCCCCTGCAGCAGCAGGAGGGCTTGGGAACTTCCATACCAGTGTGAAATGCAGGACATTTTCCCGGCACAATGCTTTGTCTGGCCTCTGCTCAGGTTCGTGTTCTTTCTGCCACCTCCCTGTTCCAGTAAGAACCAGGACAGGTCAGTTTCCCACTCTCCCGGCCCAGTTGATTTCAAGTGAGCATGCCGCTGGTGAAAGGTGCTAGATCACCAGCCCTGGGAGCTGGAAGTACAGCCCAGAGAGAGGCAGGGCATTCCCCTGCCCTAGGGGAACCACCTCCAAGGATGGGACAGGAGCTCGCTGCCCTATCTGCCAAGCATGCCAGCCAGGGACCCAGCCAGGGACCCAGCCAGGGCAGCGGTTTGGCGGCACGATCACTTGTGCGCTGGGAACTGGGCCAAACAGTTCCTTTGTTTCTCGGAGTAACGAAAGAAATCCCTTCCGATCTCCAAGAGGCCGCTTTCCCTCCCCCGTTTCCAGGCGAATCCCAGGGCTCACCCTGCTGGCACAGCGAGATCCCACAACCACTCGCACAGGAAGGACACTCACCAGATGCCACTGATGGGGGAACTCGGGGTCATTAAAGTGCAGGCTGCGTTTGGAGCGCTTCAGAAGCTTCTGCTCAGAGTGCCACCGCACGCGGCCATGCTGTGCAAGAAAAGCCTCCACCCATCTCCTTATTGCCTCAGGTCCCCGTTCTGTCTGGTCATTCGGGCGGTGGGTGAAGAGGTATCGGCCCTTTAACTCCCCGATCCGGCCCAGGTTCACCAGGCCTCCCGTCCTGGCCAGTTCGTCTGCCTGTTGCTCCAGCTCCTCCTCTTGGGAGGCCAGCCCCTCCGGCACATGCAAGTGCACGGCCCAGGTTAACTCTCCAGAGCCTTGCGCCATCTCCTGGGTTTTAGCCCCAGGATCGAGTTCTGAACCCTGTGCAAGTCCATTTGGCCCTAGCAAGGGAGTCCAGGCTGCAGTCAGCCAAAGGCACGTGTGGACACACAGGGTGGCCTCCATGACAGCACTCCATAATGGCGCCTTCCTCCTCCAATGCGGCATCAGACAAGCGGGCTGCAGAGGGCAAAGACGGAGAGTGAGAGTCCTTCACACGACCAGGCTGGGCTTGGGGGCTTCACCCCCAAGCACATAACTGAACATCCTCTGGACCAGAAAGCCCCACATCCCTCCGAGAAGCTCGCCCTTAAAACGAAGCCAGGACTCTGCAGAACTCTTTGGTACAGCAAGGGCAGCACCAGGCTTCTTTGTGTGCTGACTGTCATGGAGTTAGTTGCCTTTCCAATAATGTTAGAATTGGAATTGAATATGCCACACCCAACCTAGGAGAAAATATCCTGTCATCTGGCAGCCATGAACCCATTGTGGGCGAGTGAAATTACTGCCTGCCAGACAAACTGCTGACTTGTCTCCTGGGATCACTGACCATTGGGCAGATTCAACCCGAGGCTCAACAGGGAAAAAAGTCTCCAGCCTTGGGTTTCCTTTTGAATGCCGTTGAGTGGCAGAACAAAAGGACAGTTTGCCTGATTGTTTCCTCCTCTGGCTCTGCTCAGACAGCTGTGCCCCAGCCTACAGGGAAGAGGCATGAGGCTAACAATATAAAGCTACACAGAAACAAAACATTACAACACCTCTATATTCACATCAGATGGACACATCTGAGATCCAGATCCTTCTTGGAAAGTCTCCTTAAACATATTCCTAGCCTGTCCCCAGCAGAAGGAACCCACTGCTTTCCTCTCTGTGATCCGACTCTCACCTGCTCGTAACTTGAGGCCACATTTCAAACTCCACAACCAAGGATCTGACTTTGGGTTTCGGTGGCATGTTGCACTGAAAGCCAGTCCCACTTCATGCAGGAGTGAGAATATTCATACCCTCCAGCCCCGCCCGCCTCTGACCCCATCATGTGCCTGGACTAGTGCATTAATAGTCACTGGAGCTCTGTGATACTTCACCTCACCAGCAGTTTAATTGTTAACGATTACACAAGAGCTTTCCCCCTACTCAGTTTACAAGCATGTGAAATACGTCAGTGGGGTGCAATTCCTGTCAGACACCATCAGCAACTAATGCTCATGATGGGTAAAGGATCAGGGAACAGGAAGGGAGGGGCAATTAAAAAAAAATCACAACCTATTGTGAAAAGGGAACATGAATGACTGTAACTGGCTTTTGGCTCATTAAAAAGTGTAATGGAGATAAGAGATCTCACACAAATGAATTGTCAACACTTAGTTTCAAGGGTGAACAAATCATAGAATATCAGGGTTGGAAGGGACCTCAGGAGGTCATCTAGTCCAACCCCCAGCTCAAAGCAGGACCAATCCCCAATTTTTGGCCCAGATCCCTAAATGGTCCCCTCAAGGATTGAACTCACAACCCTGGGTTTAGCAGGCCAGTGTTCAAACCACTGAGCTATCCCTCCCCCCATGAGACAGATAGGCTGCTAGATGGTAACATTCCATTGTCCACTGCATTCCCGTATCGCCATTATGAAGTGATGCACCACAAGCCAGGATCCAGAAGACTATCTGCCGATTGCAGGGGAGAGGGGGGTTTCCGTAGTGGCATGATGTTGCTGGAGACCAAAGCCAACCTGCTCACTGAAATATTACACTAAGTGGCTGAGTCAGAAAAGGTCACACAAGTTCACGGTTCATCTGCCTTTTCCAAGTGCTCCTTTTAAGCTCCAGGAGGCACAGACTCTGCACAAGCAGACCACTGTCAAAAACAAACAAAAAAGAACAAAAGAACAGCTATACTGCCTAGTCCAATATACCCTGTCTTCCGGCAGCAGCCAATGCCAGGTGCTCCAGAGAGAATGAACAGAACAGGGCAATCATCAACGGATTCATCCCCTAAAAGAACAGGAGGACTTGTGGCACCTTAGAGACTAACCAATTTGTCTGAGCATGAGCTTTCGTGAGCTACAGCTCATTTCATCGGATGCTCAAATAAATTGGTTAGTCTCTAAGGTGCCACAAGTCCTCCTTTTCTTTTTGCGAATACAAACTAACACGGCTGTTACTTTGATTCATCCCCTGTTGCCCCTGCCCATCTTGACTAATAGCCATTGAAGGACCTATTCTCCAAGAACTTACCTAGTTCTTTTTGGAACCCTGTTATAGTTTTGGCCTTCACAACATCCCCTGGCAATGAGTTCCTGTGGTTGACTGTGTGTTGTGTGAAATAGTACTTCCTTATATTTGTTTTAAACCTGCTGCCTATTAATTCCATTGGGTGACCCCTGGTTCTTGTGTTATGTATCCTGCCCTCAGCTTCCCTTTCCATCTCAAATCTTTCAGATCCATGTCCAGTATTTCCCATTAGCACACTGAGTGACAAAAACACAATCACGCTGCAGACACAACTCCAAACCAACCCACTGGGTCAGATCAGGGGGCTAGAGCAGTGGTTCCCAAACTTGTTCCACCGCTTGTGCAGGGAAAGCCCCTGGCGGGCCGGGCTGTTTACCTGCCACGTCCGCAGATTCGGCCGATTGTGGCTGCCAGTGGCTGCAGTTCGCTGCTCCAGGCCAATGGGAGCTGCTGGAAGCGGCGCAGGCCGAGGGACTTACTGGCCACTGCTTCCAGCAGCTCCCATTGGCCTGGAGCAGCAAACCGCGGCCACTGGGAGTCGCGATCGGCCGAACCCACCGACGTGATAGGTGAACAAACCAGTCTGGCCCGGCAGGGGCTTTCCCTGCACAAGCGGTGGAACAAGTTTGGGAACCACTGGGTCAGGGAATAGAACTGGGTTTCTTTCCCAGCTCTGCCATGGACACTGTTCCAACAAGGGTTTTAGTAAGGTTTGAATTTGTTCAGTAATTAAAGAGCCCTCAGAAGTCAACTTGACTGGATATATTAAATAATTAGTTAATTAGACAACACATAACAGAAAGAGAGTAGATAGCACAGTCTGTGAGAACCAGCCCTACAACTGGCCACTTTTAGTCCATTTCCAGACTTTGTTGTATTTCATTAATTTTCAACTGCATAATCACTAACTGCTGCTTACTCATTTTTTGATTCCTGTCTACTGCAATTAGGACATTGCTTGCTCAATCGAAACAGTAGGGCTCTGTGTCAAAGGTTATTTTTGTGAACAGTTTTAGCAAATCAGTAACTTCCCACTTTTTAAAAGTTTCTGCAAGGCACAATAGCTGTCTTGTGAGCCAAAGTATCAGTTACACTCAATAGTCACTTCTCCTCAGTTTACCCAACTATAAAATGGGGATATTTATCCACCCTATAAAGATTTTTGAGGCTTAATTAACTTCTATGAAATGCTCCTTGACTGCACTTAGAAAATACAGAATATTCTTAGTAAATGGTTAACTGAGGCAGTAACAGCTTCACTTTGAAACTCACTCACTAACGTCCAAGTGGACAGGACATGCACAGAACTAATAACATGAATGTTCCTCTGAATTGACAGGCCTCAAGTTTTACTTATTATTTACCCTCTATTAAATGGTTTGTTTGAAGCAAAGCTATAGTTATGCCAGGAAAGCACTTGCATGATCTACCCTTGAGTTGTTCACACAGTATGTTTGAAAAGTCCATGCATGTAGCTCTTTATGCATACCCACTTGCAAGAATTACAGTGTTCATGTTTTCTAGTGCCTTGCGTATAATTGACAATCAGAAGTACCCCCATGAAAGTCTGTATAAGCATATTCACGACCTCTGGCAGCCCTAAAGACTTCACTATTAGGACTTATCTACAGACAGAAGTTGTACTCATTTAACTGAAGTGGTTGAGTACCAGCCTTTAGTTCAATTAGTGCAACTTCTGTGTGTAGACACACCCTTAGAGTCATTATTCCAAAGAAGTATCATTGCATTTCTGTCATGCTCAGTGTTAGTCATGGGCCCTATTTATCTTGGTTCACACTCTGTTCTGTTCTAACCTGTAGGGTTTTGTAGTGCAGGTTAGAAAAGGAAAACAACTCAGAGCAGGAAGACCTGGGGGTGATTTAACCAGCAACATCTGCTTGCTCAGCACCTAGAATGCCTTTAAATTCTATGACTCCATGACACTCAAGAAAATCAAACAGGCCTAGATGTTGGGAGACGGAAACATGCCAAGAGCTGGGGAGCATGAGAACAAAGTATGAACAGCTCAGAAAGTGGTAGATAGTAGTTGGAGGAAATGTATTGCAGATTACAACTGCTAACTCAGCATATGGGATGCCTTTAGCCAGGTTTCTATCCTACTTCATCCTGAGATCTACCCTACCCCAAACAGGGTATTTTTATATGACTGATCTCCTCTAAGGAGGAAACTGATAGCTGTAAATTTCTGAACACACCAGCTGCTAAAACCTTCAAAGTTTCCCCACTTCCTGAAGAGATAGGGTGGTGTTGAAATAGAGAAAACAAGCAGCTAAAGACAGACCACCTGATAAAACTACACAAAGGCCGCTGAATAATCATATTTACAATAAGTATCAGGGGGTAGCTGTGTTAGTCTGTATCCACAAAACCAACAAGGAGTCCAGTGGCACCTTAAAGACTAACAGATTTATTTGAGCATAAGCTTTCGTGGGTAAAAACCCCACTTCTTCAGATGCATCTGAAGAAGTGGGGTTTTTACCTGAAGAATTGGGGTTTTTACCCACAAAAGCTTATGCTCAAATAAATAACATAATTACGATAGATAACATTTTGATTTTCTATAAGACCTTATTCTCAGATGATCCCAAGGTATTTTACACACAGTAATCATTGTTCGCAAGTCTCATTCCTGACTCATGTGGGGGAAAGGAGGCACAGGGAAGTTAAGTCACACAGCCACATCAGTGGCAGAGCAGGATAGCAACCCAGAAACTGTGACTCCCAACTGAGTGTCAGGCTATTGGACAGTACTAGTCTCCTGGCTCTTTGCGTGCCCAAGATATTCAGGGATATATGAAAGTTCAGCAGAAGTGTCTTTGTCCAGCCCCCAGCAAACGGGACAGGATTAGCCCCTTCAGAAGAGGGTACAGTTTGCACTTTCCCAGAACCTCCTCCTAAACACATGGGAAGAGAGAGCTATTGGGGGACTGGAGGAGGAGGGGAGTCGGATAAATAACTCCTTTAAGGGAAGAATGAAATGCTGTCATTCTCCAGGACAAGGGACCCCTAACTCCCTTGCTCCCTTTTCCCCTGGCTTCCTCTGCTGGGCCCCCTACCGGACTCTGTCCCCACTCTAAGCTCTCTCTGCCCACTTCTTTCCTTTCCTCTCACCTTATGCCCGCCCCATGCTGCCCCCCTGCCCAGCTCCCTGACCCCGAGCCTCCCGCCTCGCCTCATTCCTGCTTTCGATTTAGTCCCTTTCCTGTGCCCGGAAACTGCCCCTGCCCCCCACTGCTCTGCCCCCCAACTGCCCCTGCAGCGCACCCCCTCAACTCCCCTGCCCCCCACTGCTCTGCCCCCCAACTGCCCCTGCCCCCATTGCCCCTGCAGCGCACCCCCCAGCTGCCCCTTGCTCTGCACCCCAGCTCCCCGCAGCCCTCACCGTGCAGGGAGCCTCATGGATCGGGGCGGCCCGGGGCGCTCTCGGTCCCTCCCGGCTCCGGCGGCTGGTCGCCCCGTGCAGCCCGCACCGGCCCCAGGATACAGTGTAGCCGATGACAGGTGCGTCACGTCCGCCCGTCCCGGGAACCCGCCCCCAGCTGCGCCGCGCCGGCCGGCCCCCGCTGCAGGGCCGGGGGCTCCGGGAGGGGTCCTGGGGGCCCCGCTCCCCTGCAGCGCCCCCGGGGCTGGCTCCAGGACCCACGTGGCCAGCGTGTAGCGCCCGCGGGCTTCGTTCTCGGGCCGCTGGGCGGGGCTCGCGCTGGTGGCTCTCTGGGGCCTGCAGCCACTGCCCCTGTTGGGGGGCCAGGGGCTGGGTGGGACCAGCTCCGGCGACTCTGGGGGGCACCCCTGGGAGGGACGGTGCAGCACCCTGTGGGGCTCCCCGGGCCCCTTGTAAGCCCTGGGCCCAGGCGCTCTCCACCCAGGGTGGCCAGTTGTGGTGGCTGTATTCCTGGAGGTTTCATCCCGAGCTACAGGTTAATCTTTGGTTCCTGGAGACTCCAGGCCAATCCCAGGGGTTGGGAACCCCGGGGCATGGCAGGGCTGTGTCTCCTCTCTCCAGCCCTGCACCCAGGTCACTTTCACTCCCAGCATCTCCCTGGGGCTGGGTACCAGCCCCCCCCCCGGGGACAGGCGCCTGTTTGACAGCAGCTCTCCCCCTAGGCCCTGCAGCTAGAGCAAGGGGCCCACGGGCGAGGGTGTGACCCCCGCCCAGTACCGATCAGTCACCGCGGGGGAAGGGAGTCAGTCTGGGTATTGGTTTGGGCGTGTCCCGCTGTCTCTTGACAAGATCTAATTCCCTGCTGGGGCTTGTGCTGCCCCGTCCTGTGAGCCCCGGGCAGGTTCCCGTGATCAGCTCTGGATGTGGCCGGGTTTGCTGGAAATCCCATGCTTGCAAAGGCGGGATTTCTGTAGAGCTCCCTCCCGGGGCGAGCTCTCTAGGGTCTCTAGCGGGTTACCGGGGCGAGCTCTCTAAGGTCTCTAGCGGGTTCCCGGGGCGAGCTCTCTAGGGTTTCTAGCGGGCTCCCGGGGCGAGCTCTCTAGGGTCTCTAGCAGGTTCCCGGGGAGAGCTCTCTAGGGTCTCTAGCGGGTTCCCGGGGCGAGCTCTCTAGGGTCTCTAGCAGGTTCCCGGGGCGAGCTCTCTGGGGTCTCTAGCGGGCTCCCGGGGCGAGCTCTCTAGGGTCTCTAGCGGGTTCCCGGGGCGAGCTCTCTAGGGTCTCTAGCGGGCTCCCGGGGCGAGCTCTCTAGGGTCTCTAGCGGGCTCCCGGGGCGAGCTCTCTAGGGTTTCTAGCGGGCTCCCGGGGCGAGCTCTCTAGGGTCTCTAGCGGGTTCCCGGGGCGAGCTCTCTAGGGTCTCTAGCGGGTTCCCGGGGCGAGCTCTCTAGGGTCTCTAGCGGGTTCCCGGGGCGAGCTCTCTAGGGTTTCTAGCGGATTCCCGGGGCGAGCTCTCTGGGGTCTCTAGCGGGTTCCCGGGGCGAGCTCTCTGGGGTCTCTAGCGGGCTCCCGGGGCGAGCTCTCTGGGGTCTCTAGCGGGCTCCCGGGGCGAGCTCTCTGGGGTCTCTAGCGGGTTCCCGGGGCGAGCTCTCTGGGGTCTCTAGCGGGTTCCCGGGGCGAGCTCTCTGGGGTCTCTAGCGGGTTCCCGGGGCGAGCTCTCTGGGGTCTCTAGCGGGCTCCCGAGGCGAGCTCTCTGGGGTTTCTAGCGGGTTCCCGGGGCGAGCTCTCTTGGGTCTCTAGCGGGTTCCCGGGGCGAGCTCTCTGGGGTCTCTAGCGGGTTCCCGGGGCGAGCTCTCTGGGGTCTCTAGCGGACTCCCGGGGCGAGCTCTCTGGGGTCTCTAGCGGGTTCCCGGGGCGAGCTCTCTGGGGTCTCTAGCGGGTTCCCGGGGCGAGCTCTCTGGGGTCTCTAGCGGGCTCCCGGGGCGAGCTCTCTGGGGTCTCTAGCAGGTTCCCGGGGCGAGCTCTCTAGGGTTTCTAGCGGGCTCCCGGGGCGAGCTCTCTGGGGTCTCTAGCGGGCTCCCGGGGCGAGCTCTCTAGGGTCTCTAGCGGGCTCCCGGGGCGAGCTCTCTGGGGTCTCTAGCGGGCTCCCGGGGCGAACTCTCTGGGGTCTCTAGCGGGCTCCCGGGGCGAACTCTCTGGGGTCTCTAGCGGGCTCCCGGGGCGAGCTCTCTAGGGTTTCTAGCGGGTTCCCGGGGCGAGCTCTCTAGGGTTTCTAGCGGGTTCCCGGGGCGAGCTCTCTGGGGTCTCTAGCGGGCTCCCGGGGCGAGCTCTCTGGGGTCTCTAGCGGGTTCCCGGGGCGAACTCTCTGGGGTCTCTAGCGGGCTCCCGGGGCAAGCTCTCTAGGGTTTCTAGCGGGTTCCCGGGGCGAGCTCTCTGGGGTCTCTAGCGGGCTCCCGGGGCGAGCTCTCTAGGGTCTCTAGCGGGTTCCCGGGGCGAGCTCTCTAGGTTTTCTAGCGGGTTCCCGGGGCGAGCTCTCTGGGGTCTCTAGCGGGCTCCCGGGGCGAGCTCTCTAGGGTCTCTAGCGGGTTCCCGGGGCGAGCTCTCTGGGGTCTCTAGCGGGCTCCCGGGGCGAGCTCTCTAGGGTCTCTAGCGGGTTCCCGGGGCGAGCTCTCTAGGGTTTCTAGCGGGTTCCCGGGGCGAGCTCTCTGGGGTCTCTAGCGGGCTCCCGGGGCGAGCTCTCTAGGGTCTCTAGCGGGTTCCCGGGGCGAGCTCTCTGGGGTCTCTAGCGGGCTCCCGGGGCGAGCTCTCTAGGGTCTCTAGCGGGTTCCCGGGGCGAACTCTCTGGGGTCTCTAGCGGGTTCCCGGGGCGAACTCTCTGGGGTCTCTAGCGGGCTCCCGGGGCGAGCTCTCTGGGGTCTCTAGCGGGCTCCCGGGGCGAGCTCTCTGGGGTCTCTAGCGGGTTCCCGGGGCGAGCTCTCTGGGGTCTCTAGCGGGTTCCCGGGGCGAACTCTCTGGGGTCTCTAGCGGGCTCCCGGGGCGAGCTCTCTGGGGTCTCTAGCGGCCTCCCGGGGCGAGCTCTCTGGGGTCTCTAGCGGGCTCCCGGGGCGAGCTCTCTGGGGTCTCTAGCGGGCTCCCGGGGCGAGCTCTCTGGGGTCTCTAGCGGGCTCCCGGGGCGAGCTCTCTGGGGTCTCTAGCGGGCTCCCGGGGCGAGCTCTCTGGGGTCTCTAGCGGGCTCCCGGGGCGAGCTCTCTGGGGTCTCTAGCGGGCTCCCGGGGCGAGCTCTCTGGGGTCTCTAGCGGGCTCCCGGGGCGAGCTCTCTGGGGTCTCTAGCGGGCTCCCGGGGCGAGCTCTCTGGGGTCTCTAGCGGGCTCCCGGGGCGAGCTCTCTGGGGTCTCTAGCGGGCTCCCGGGGCGAGCTCTCTGGGGTCTCTAGCGGGCTCCCGGGGCGAGCTCTCTGGGGTCTCTAGCGGGCTCCCGGGGCGAGCTCTCTGGGGTCTCTAGCGGGCTCCCGGGGCGAGCTCTCTGGGGTCTCTAGCGGGCTCCCGGGGCGAGCTCTCTGGGGTCTCTAGCGGGTTCCCGGGGCGAGCTCTCTGGGGTTTCTAGCGGGCTCCCGAGGGGAGCTCTCTGGGGTTTCTAGCGGGCTCCCGAGGCGAGCTCTCTGGGGTCTCTAGCGGGCTCCCGAGGCGAGCTCTCTGGGGTCTCTAGCGGGCTCCCGAGGCGAGCTCTCTGGGGTCTCTAGCGGGCTCCCGAGGCGAGCTCTCTGGGGTCTCTAGCGGGCTCCCGAGGCGAGCTCTCTAGGGTCTCTAGCGGGCTCCCGGGGCGAGCTCTCTGGGGTCTCTAGCGGGCTCCCGGGGCGAGCTCTCTAGGGTCTCTAGCGGGCTCCCGGGGCGAGCTCTCTAGGGTCTCTAGCGGGCTCCCGGGGCGAGCTCTCTGGGGTCTCTAGCGGGCTCCCGGGGCGAGCTCTCTGGGGTCTCTAGCGGGCTCCCGGGGCGAGCTCTCTTGGGTCTCTAGCGGGTTCCCGGGGCGAGCTCTCTGGGGTCTCTAGCGGGCTCCCGGGGCGAGCTCTCTGGGGTCTCTAGCGGGCTCCCGGGGCGAGCTCTCTGGGGTCTCTAGCGGGCTCCCGGGGCGAGCTCTCTGGGGTCTCTAGCGGGCTCCCGGGGCGAGCTCTCTAGGGTTTCTAGCGGGTTCCCGGGGCGAGCTCTCTGGGGTCTCTAGCGGGCTCCCGGGGCGAGCTCTCTGGGGTCTCTAGCGGGCTCCCGGGGCGAACTCTCTGGGGTCTCTAGCGGGCTCCCGGGGCGAGCTCTCTGGGGTCTCTAGCGGGCTCCCGGGGCGAGCTCTCTGGGGTCTCTAGCGGGCTCCCGGGGCGAGCTCTCTGGGGTCTCTAGCGGGCTCCCGAGGCGAGCTCTCTGGGGTCTCTAGCGGGCTCCCGGGGCGAGCTCTCTGGGGTCTCTAGCGGGCTCCCGAGGCGAGCTCTCTGGGGTCTCTAGCGGGCTCCCGGGGCGAGCTCTCTGGGGTCTCTAGCGGGCTCCCGGGGCGAGCTCTCTTGGGTCTCTAGCGGGCTCCCGGGGCGAGCTCTCTGGGGTTTCTAGCGGGCTCCCGAGGCGAGCTCTCTGGGGTCTCTAGCGGGCTCCCGAGGCGAGCTCTCTGGGGTCTCTAGCGGGCTCCCGGGGCGAGCTCTCTGGGGTCTCTAGCGGGCTCCCGGGGCGAGCTCTCTGGGGTCTCTAGCGGGCTCCCGGGGCGAGCTCTCTGGGGTCTCTAGCGGGCTCCCGGGGCGAGCTCTCTGGGGTCTCTAGCGGGCTCCCGGGGCGAGCTCTCTGGGGTCTCTAGCGGGCTCCCGGGGCGAGCTCTCTAGGGTTTCTAGCGGGTTCCCGGGGCGAGCTCTCTGGGGTCTCTAGCGGGCTCCCGGGGCGAGCTCTCTTGGGTCTCTAGCGGGTTCCCGGGGCGAGCTCTCTGGGGTCTCTAGCGGGCTCCCGGGGCGAACTCTCTGGGGTCTCTAGCGGGCTCCCGGGGCGAGCTCTCTGGGGTCTCTAGCGGGCTCCCGGGGCGAGCTCTCTGGGGTCTCTAGCGGGCTCCCGGGGCGAGCTCTCTGGGGTCTCTAGCGGGCTCCCGGGGCGAGCTCTCTGGGGTCTCTAGCGGGCTCCCGGGGCGAGCTCTCTAGGGTTTCTAGCGGGTTCCCGGGGCGAGCTCTCTGGGGTCTCTAGCGGGCTCCCGGGGCGAGCTCTCTTGGGTCTCTAGCGGGTTCCCGGGGCGAGCTCTCTGGGGTCTCTAGCGGGCTCCCGGGGCGAACTCTCTGGGGTCTCTAGCGGGCTCCCGGGGCGAGCTCTCTGGGGTCTCTAGCGGGCTCCCGGGGCGAGCTCTCTGGGGTCTCTAGCGGGCTCCCGGGGCGAGCTCTCTGGGGTCTCTAGCGGGCTCCCGGGGCGAGCTCTCTAGGATCTCTAGCGGGCTCCCGAGGCGAGCTCTCTGGGGTCTCTAGCGGGCTCCCGGGGCGAGCTCTCTGGGGTCTCTAGCGGGCTCCCGGGGCGAGCTCTCTGGGGTCTCTAGCGGGCTCCCGGGGCGAGCTCTCTTGGGTCTCTAGCGGGTTCCCGGGGCGAGCTCTCTGGGGTCTCTAGCGGGCTCCCGGGGCGAGCTCTCTGGGGTCTCTAGCGGGCTCCCGGGGCGAGCTCTCTGGGGTCTCTAGCGGGCTCCCGGGGCGAGCTCTCTTGGGTCTCTAGCGGGCTCCCGGGGCGAGCTCTCTGGGGTCTCTAGCGGGCTCCCGGGTCGAGCTCTCTGGGGTCTCTAGCGGGCTCCCGGGGCGAGCTCTCTGGGGTCTCTAGCGGGCTCCCGAGGCGAGCTCTCTGGGGTCTCTAGCGGGTTACCGGGGCGAGCTCTCTGGGGTCTCTAGCGGGCTCCCGGGGCGAGCTCTCTGGGGTCTCTAGCGGGCTCCCGAGGCGAGCTCTCTGGGGTCTCTAGCGGGTTACCGGGGCGAGCTCTCTGGGGTCTCTAGCGGGCTCCCGGGGCGAGCTCTCTTGGGTCTCTAGCGGGTTCCCGGGGCGAGCTCTCTGGGGTTTCTAGCGGGCTCCCGAGGCGAGCTCTCTAGGGTCTCTAGCGGGCTCCCGAGGCGAGCTCTCTGGGGTCTCTAGCGGGCTCCCGGGGCGAGCTCTCTGGGGTCTCTAGCGGGCTCCCGGGGCGAGCTCTCTGGGGTCTCTAGCGGGCTCCCGGGGCGAGCTCTCTGGGGTCTCTAGCGGGCTCCCGGGGCGAGCTCTCTGGGGTCTCTAGCGGGCTCCCGGGGCGAGCTCTCTGGGGTCTCTAGCGGGCTCCCGGGGCGAGCTCTCTGGGGTCTCTAGCGGGCTCCCGGGGCGAGCTCTCTAGGGTTTCTAGCGGGCTCCCGGGGCGAGCTCTCTGGGGTCTCTAGCGGGTTCCCGGGGCGAGCTCTCTGGGGTCTCTAGCGGGCTCCCGAGGCGAGCTCTCTGGGGTTTCTAGCGGGTTCCCGGGGCGAGCTCTCTTGGGTCTCTAGCGGGTTCCCGGGGCGAGCTCTCTGGGGTCTCTAGCGGGTTCCCGGGGCGAGCTCTCTGGGGTCTCTAGCGGACTCCCGGGGCGAGCTCTCTGGGGTCTCTAGCGGGTTACCGGGGCGAGCTCTCTGGGGTCTCTAGCGGGTTCCCGGGGCGAGCTCTCTGGGGTCTCTAGCGGGCTCCCGGGGCGAGCTCTCTGGGGTCTCTAGCAGGTTCCCGGGGCGAGCTCTCTAGGGTTTCTAGCGGGCTCCCGGGGCGAGCTCTCTGGGGTCTCTAGCGGGTTACCGGGGCGAGCTCTCTGGGGTCTCTAGCGGGCTCCCGGGGCGAGCTCTCTGGGGTCTCTAGCGGGCTCCCGGGGCGAGCTCTCTGGGGTCTCTAGCGGGCTCCCGGGGCGAGCTCTCTGGGGTCTCTAGCGGGCTCCCGGGGCGAGCTCTCTGGGGTCTCTAGCGGGCTCCCGGGGCGAGCTCTCTAGGGTTTCTAGCGGGCTCCCGGGGCGAGCTCTCTGGGGTCTCTAGCGGGTTCCCGGGGCGAGCTCTCTGGGGTCTCTAGCGGGCTCCCGAGGCGAGCTCTCTGGGGTTTGTAGCGGGTTCCCGGGGCGAGCTCTCTTGGGTCTCTAGCGGGTTCCCGGGGCGAGCTCTCTGGGGTCTCTAGCGGGTTCCCGGGGCGAGCTCTCTGGGGTCTCTAGCGGACTCCCGGGGCGAGCTCTCTGGGGTCTCTAGCGGGTTACCGGGGCGAGCTCTCTGGGGTCTCTAGCGGGTTCCCGGGGCGAGCTCTCTGGGGTCTCTAGCGGGCTCCCGGGGCGAGCTCTCTGGGGTCTCTAGCAGGTTCCCGGGGCGAGCTCTCTAGGGTTTCTAGCGGGCTCCCGGGGCGAGCTCTCTGGGGTCTCTAGCGGGTTACCGGGGCGAGCTCTCTAGGGTCTCTAGCGGGCTCCCGGGGCGAGCTCTCTGGGGTCTCTAGCAGGTTCCCGGGGCGAGCTCTCTAGGGTTTCTAGCGGGCTCCCGGGGCGAGCTCTCTGGGGTCTCTAGCGGGCTCCCGGGGCGAGCTCTCTAGGGTCTCTAGCGGGCTCCCGGGGCGAGCTCTCTGGGGTCTCTAGCGGGCTCCCGGGGCGAACTCTCTGGGGTCTCTAGCGGGCTCCCGGGGCGAACTCTCTGGGGTCTCTAGCGGGCTCCCGGGGCGAGCTCTCTAGGGTTTCTAGCGGGTTCCCGGGGCGAGCTCTCTAGGGTTTCTAGCGGGTTCCCGGGGCGAGCTCTCTGGGGTCTCTAGCGGGCTCCCGGGGCGAGCTCTCTGGGGTCTCTAGCGGGTTCCCGGGGCGAACTCTCTGGGGTCTCTAGCGGGTTCCCGGGGCGAACTCTCTGGGGTCTCTAGCGGGCTCCCGGGGCAAGCTCTCTAGGGTTTGTAGCGGGTTCCCGGGGCGAGCTCTCTGGGGTCTCTAGCGGGCTCCCGGGGCGAGCTCTCTAGGTTTTCTAGCGGGTTCCCGGGGCGAGCTCTCTGGGGTCTCTAGCGGGTTCCCGGGGCGAGCTCTCTAGGTTTTCTAGCGGGTTCCCGGGGCGAGCTCTCTGGGGTCTCTAGCGGGCTCCCGGGGCGAGCTCTCTAGGGTCTCTAGCGGGTTCCCGGGGCGAGCTCTCTGGGGTCTCTAGCGGGCTCCCGGGGCGAGCTCTCTAGGGTCTCTAGCGGGTTCCCGGGGCGAGCTCTCTAGGGTTTCTAGCGGGTTCCCGGGGCGAGCTCTCTGGGGTCTCTAGCGGGCTCCCGGGGCGAGCTCTCTAGGGTCTCTAGCGGGTTCCCGGGGCGAGCTCTCTGGGGTCTCTAGCGGGCTCCCGGGGCGAGCTCTCTAGGGTCTCTAGCGGGTTCCCGGGGCGAACTCTCTGGGGTCTCTAGCGGGTTCCCGGGGCGAACTCTCTGGGGTCTCTAGCGGGCTCCCGGGGCGAGCTCTCTGGGGTCTCTAGCGGGCTCCCGGGGCGAGCTCTCTGGGGTCTCTAGCGGGCTCCCGGGGAGAGCTCTCTGGGGTCTCTAGCGGGCTCCCGGGGCGAGCTCTCTGGGGTCTCTAGCGGGCTCCCGGGGCGAGCTCTCTAGGGTCTCTAGCGGGCTCCCGGGGCGAGCTCTCTGGGGTCTCTAGCGGGTTCCCGGGGCGAGCTCTCTGGGGTCTCTAGCGGGTTCCCGGGGCGAGCTCTCTGGGGTCTCTAGCGGGTTCCCGGGGCGAGCTCTCTGGGGTCTCTAGCGGGCTCCCGAGGCGAGCTCTCTGGGGTTTCTAGCGGGTTCCCGGGGCGAGCTCTCTTGGGTCTCTAGCGGGTTCCCGGGGCGAGCTCTCTGGGGTCTCTAGCGGGTTCCCGGGGCGAGCTCTCTGGAGTCTCTAGCGGACTCCCGGGGCGAGCTCTCTGGGGTCTCTAGCGGGTTACCGGGGCGAGCTCTCTGGGGTCTCTAGCGGGTTCCCGGGGCGAGCTCTCTGGGGTCTCTAGCGGGCTCCCGGGGCGAGCTCTCTGGGGTCTCTAGCAGGTTCCCGGGGCGAGCTCTCTAGGGTTTCTAGCGGGCTCCCGGGGCGAGCTCTCTGGGGTCTCTAGCGGGCTCCCGGGGCGAGCTCTCTAGGGTCTCTAGCGGGCTCCCGGGGCGAGCTCTCTGGGGTCTCTAGCGGGCTCCCGGGGCGAACTCTCTGGGGTCTCTAGCGGGCTCCCGGGGCGAACTCTCTGGGGTCTCTAGCGGGCTCCCGGGGCGAGCTCTCTAGGGTTTCTAGCGGGTTCCCGGGGCGAGCTCTCTAGGGTTTCTAGCGGGTTCCCGGGGCGAGCTCTCTGGGGTCTCTAGCGGGCTCCCGGGGCGAGCTCTCTGGGGTCTCTAGCGGGCTCCCGGGGCGAGCTCTCTAGGGTTTCTAGCGGGTTCCCGGGGCGAGCTCTCTGGGGTCTCTAGCGGGCTCCCGGGGCGAGCTCTCTAGGGTCTCTAGCGGGTTCCCGGGGCGAGCTCTCTAGGTTTTCTAGCGGGTTCCCGGGGCGAGCTCTCTGGGGTCTCTAGCGGGCTCCCGGGGCGAGCTCTCTAGGGTCTCTAGCGGGTTCCCGGGGCGAGCTCTCTGGGGTCTCTAGCGGGCTCCCGGGGCGAGCTCTCTAGGGTCTCTAGCGGGTTCCCGGGGCGAGCTCTCTAGGGTTTCTAGCGGGTTCCCGGGGCGAGCTCTCTGGGGTCTCTAGCGGGCTCCCGGGGCGAGCTCTCTAGGGTCTCTAGCGGGTTCCCGGGGCGAGCTCTCTGGGGTCTCTAGCGGGCTCCCGGGGCGAGCTCTCTAGGGTCTCTAGCGGGTTCCCGGGGCGAACTCTCTGGGGTCTCTAGCGGGTTCCCGGGGCGAACTCTCTGGGGTCTCTAGCGGGCTCCCGGGGCGAGCTCTCTGGGGTCTCTAGCGGGCTCCCGGGGCGAGCTCTCTGGGGTCTCTAGCGGGCTCCCGGGGCGAGCTCTCTGGGGTCTCTAGCGGGTTCCCGGGGCGAGCTCTCTAGGGTCTCTAGCGGGTTCCCGGGGCGAACTCTCTGGGGTCTCTAGCGGGCTCCCGGGGCGAGCTCTCTGGGGTCTCTAGCGGGCTCCCGGGGCGAGCTCTCTGGGGTCTCTAGCGGGCTCCCGGGGCGAGCTCTCTGGGGTCTCTAGCGGGCTCCCGGGGCGAGCTCTCTGGGGTCTCTAGCGGGCTCCCGGGGCGAGCTCTCTGGGGTCTCTAGCGGGCTCCCGGGGCGAGCTCTCTGGGGTCTCTAGCGGGCTCCCGGGGCGAGCTCTCTGGGGTCTCTAGCGGGCTCCCGGGGCGAGCTCTCTGGGGTCTCTAGCGGGCTCCCGGGGCGAGCTCTCTGGGGTCTCTAGCGGGCTCCCGGGGCGAGCTCTCTGGGGTCTCTAGCGGGCTCCCGGGGCGAGCTCTCTGGGGTCTCTAGCGGGCTCCCGGGGCGAGCTCTCTGGGGTCTCTAGCGGGCTCCCGGGGCGAGCTCTCTGGGGTCTCTAGCGGGCTCCCGGGGCGAGCTCTCTGGGGTCTCTAGCGGGCTCCCGGGGCGAGCTCTCTGGGGTCTCTAGCGGGCTCCCGGGGCGAGCTCTCTGGGGTCTCTAGCGGGCTCCCGGGGCGAGCTCTCTGGGGTCTCTAGCGGGTTCCCGGGGCGAGCTCTCTAGGGTTCCTAGCGGGCTCCCGAGGGGAGCTCTCTGGGGTTTCTAGCGGGCTCCCGAGGCGAGCTCTCTGGGGTCTCTAGCGGGCTCCCGAGGCGAGCTCTCTGGGGTCTCTAGCGGGCTCCCGAGGCGAGCTCTCTGGGGTCTCTAGCGGGCTCCCGAGGCGAGCTCTCTGGGGTCTCTAGCGGGCTCCCGAGGCGAGCTCTCTAGGGTCTCTAGCGGGCTCCCGGGGCGAGCTCTCTAGGGTCTCTAGCGGGCTCCCGGGGCGAGCTCTCTGGGGTCTCTAGCGGGCTCCCGGGGCGAGCTCTCTTGGGTCTCTAGCGGGTTCCCGGGGCGAGCTCTCTGGGGTCTCTAGCGGGTTCCCGGGGCGAGCTCTCTGGGGTCTCTAGCGGGCTCCCGGGGCGAGCTCTCTGGGGTCTCTAGCGGGCTCCCGGGGCGAGCTCTCTGGGGTTTCTAGCGGGTTCCCGGGGCGAGCTCTCTGGGGTCTCTAGCGGGCTCCCGGGGCGAGCTCTCTGGGGTCTCTAGCGGGCTCCCGGGGCGAGCTCTCTGGGGTCTCTAGCGGGCTCCCGGGGCGAACTCTCTGGGGTCTCTAGCGGGCTCCCGGGGCGAACTCTCTGGGGTCTCTAGCGGGCTCCCGGGGCGAGCTCTCTGGGGTCTCTAGCGGGCTCCCGGGGCGAGCTCTCTGGGGTCTCTAGCGGGCTCCCGGGGCGAGCTCTCTGGGGTCTCTAGCGGGCTCCCGGGGCGAGCTCTCTGGGGTCTCTAGCGGGCTCCCGGGGCGAGCTCTCTGGGGTCTCTAGCGGGCTCCCGGGGCGAGCTCTCTGGGGTCTCTAGCGGGCTCCCGAGGCGAGCTCTCTGGGGTCTCTAGCGGGCTCCCGGGGCGAGCTCTCTGGGGTCTCTAGCGGGCTCCCGGGGCGAGCTCTCTTGGGTCTCTAGCGGGCTCCCGGGGCGAGCTCTCTGGGGTCTCTAGCGGGCTCCCGAGGCGAGCTCTCTAGGGTCTCTAGCGGGCTCCCGAGGCGAGCTCTCTGGGGTCTCTAGCGGGCTCCCGAGGCGAGCTCTCTGGGGTCTCTAGCGGGCTCCCGGGGCGAGCTCTCTGGGGTCTCTAGCGGGCTCCCGGGGCGAGCTCTCTGGGGTCTCTAGCGGGCTCCCGGGGCGAGCTCTCTGGGGTCTCTAGCGGGCTCCCGGGGCGAGCTCTCTGGGGTCTCTAGCGGGCTCCCGGGGCGAGCTCTCTAGGGTTTCTAGCGGGTTCCCGGGGCGAGCTCTCTGGGGTCTCTAGCGGGCTCCCGGGGCGAGCTCTCTGGGGTCTCTAGCGGGTTCCCGGGGCGAGCTCTCTGGGGTCTCTAGCGGGCTCCCGGGGCGAGCTCTCTGGGGTCTCTAGCGGGCTCCCGGGGCGAGCTCTCTGGGGTCTCTAGCGGGCTCCCGGGGCGAGCTCTCTGGGGTCTCTAGCGGGCTCCCGGGGCGAGCTCTCTGGGGTCTCTAGCGGGCTCCCGGGGCGAGCTCTCTGGGGTCTCTAGCGGGCTCCCGGGGCGAGCTCTCTGGGGTCTCTAGCGGGCTCCCGGGGCGAGCTCTCTGGGGTCTCTAGCGGGCTCCCGGGGCGAGCTCTCTAGGGTTTCTAGCGGGTTCCCGGGGCGAGCTCTCTGGGGTCTCTAGCGGGCTCCCGGGGCGAGCTCTCTTGGGTCTCTAGCGGGCTCCCGGGGCGAGCTCTCTGGGGTCTCTAGCGGGCTCCCGGGGCGAGCTCTCTGGGGTCTCTAGCGGGCTCCCGGGGCGAGCTCTCTGGGGTCTCTAGCGGGCTCCCGGGGCGAGCTCTCTGGGGTCTCTAGCGGGCTCCCGGGGCGAGCTCTCTGGGGTCTCTAGCGGGCTCCCGGGGCGAGCTCTCTGGGGTCTCTAGCGGGCTCCCGAGGCGAGCTCTCTAGGGTCTCTAGCGGGCTCCCGAGGCGAGCTCTCTGGGGTCTCTAGCGGGCTCCCGAGGCGAGCTCTCTGGGGTCTCTAGCGGGCTCCCGGGGCGAGCTCTCTGGGGTCTCTAGCGGGCTCCCGGGGCGAGCTCTCTGGGGTCTCTAGCGGGCTCCCGGGGCGAGCTCTCTGGGGTCTCTAGCGGGCTCCCGGGGCGAGCTCTCTGGGGTCTCTAGCGGGCTCCCGGGGCGAGCTCTCTAGGGTTTCTAGCGGGTTCCCGGGGCGAGCTCTCTGGGGTCTCTAGCGGGCTCCCGGGGCGAGCTCTCTGGGGTCTCTAGCGGGTTCCCGGGGCGAGCTCTCTGGGGTCTCTAGCGGGCTCCCGGGGCGAGCTCTCTGGGGTCTCTAGCGGGCTCCCGGGGCGAGCTCTCTGGGGTCTCTAGCGGGCTCCCGGGGCGAGCTCTCTGGGGTCTCTAGCGGGCTCCCGGGGCGAGCTCTCTGGGGTCTCTAGCGGGCTCCCGGGGCGAGCTCTCTGGGGTCTCTAGCGGGCTCCCGGGGCGAGCTCTCTGGGGTCTCTAGCGGGCTCCCGGGGCGAGCTCTCTAGGGTTTCTAGCGGGTTCCCGGGGCGAGCTCTCTGGGGTCTCTAGCGGGCTCCCGGGGCGAGCTCTCTTGGGTCTCTAGCGGGCTCCCGGGGCGAGCTCTCTGGGGTCTCTAGCGGGCTCCCGGGGCGAGCTCTCTGGGGTCTCTAGCGGGCTCCCGGGGCGAGCTCTCTGGGGTCTCTAGCGGGCTCCCGGGGCGAGCTCTCTGGGGTCTCTAGCGGGCTCCCGGGGCGAGCTCTCTGGGGTCTCTAGCGGGCTCCCGGGGCGAGCTCTCTAGGGTCTCTAGCGGGCTCCCGGGGCGAGCTCTCTGGGGTCTCTAGCGGGCTCCCGGGGCGAGCTCTCTGGGGTCTCTAGCGGGCTCCCGGGGCGAGCTCTCTTGGGTCTCTAGCGGGTTCCCGGGGCGAGCTCTCTGGGGTCTCTAGCGGGCTCCCGGGGCGAGCTCTCTGGGGTCTCTAGCGGGCTCCCGGGGCGAGCTCCCTGGGGTCTCTAGCGGGCTCCCGGGGCGAACTCCCTGGGGTCTCTAGCGGGCTCCCGGGGCGAGCTCTCTGGGGTCTCTAGCGGGCTCCCGGGGCGAGCTCTCTGGGGTCTCTAGCGGGCTCCCGGGGCGAGCTCTCTGGGGTCTCTAGCGGGCTCCCGGGGCGAGCTCTCTGGGGTCTCTAGCGGGCTCCCGGGGCGAGCTCTCTGGGGTCTCTAGCGGGCTCCCGAGGCGAGCTCTCTGGGGTCTCTAGCGGGCTCCCGGGGCGAGCTCTCTGGGGTCTCTAGCGGGCTCCCGGGGCGAGCTCTCTTGGGTCTCTAGCGGGCTCCCGGGGCGAGCTCTCTGGGGTCTCTAGCGGGCTCCCGAGGCGAGCTCTCTAGGGTCTCTAGCGGGCTCCCGAGGCGAGCTCTCTGGGGTCTCTAGCGGGCTCCCGAGGCGAGCTCTCTGGGGTCTCTAGCGGGCTCCCGGGGCGAGCTCTCTGGGGTCTCTAGCGGGCTCCCGGGGCGAGCTCTCTGGGGTCTCTAGCGGGCTCCCGGGGCGAGCTCTCTGGGGTCTCTAGCGGGCTCCCGGGGCGAGCTCTCTGGGGTCTCTAGCGGGCTCCCGGGGCGAGCTCTCTAGGGTTTCTAGCGGGTTCCCGGGGCGAGCTCTCTGGGGTCTCTAGCGGGCTCCCGGGGCGAGCTCTCTGGGGTCTCTAGCGGGTTCCCGGGGCGAGCTCTCTGGGGTCTCTAGCGGGCTCCCGGGGCGAACTCTCTGGGGTCTCTAGCGGGCTCCCGGGGCGAGCTCTCTGGGGTCTCTAGCGGGCTCCCGGGGCGAGCTCTCTGGGGTCTCTAGCGGGCTCCCGGGGCGAGCTCTCTGGGGTCTCTAGCGGGCTCCCGGGGCGAGCTCTCTGGGGTCTCTAGCGGGCTCCCGGGGCGAGCTCTCTGGGGTCTCTAGCGGGCTCCCGGGGCGAGCTCTCTAGGGTTTCTAGCGGGTTCCCGGGGCGAGCTCTCTGGGGTCTCTAGCGGGCTCCCGGGGCGAGCTCTCTTGGGTCTCTAGCGGGCTCCCGGGGCGAGCTCTCTGGGGTCTCTAGCGGGCTCCCGGGGCGAGCTCTCTGGGGTCTCTAGCGGGCTCCCGGGGCGAGCTCTCTGGGGTCTCTAGCGGGCTCCCGGGGCGAGCTCTCTGGGGTCTCTAGCGGGCTCCCGGGGCGAGCTCTCTAGGGTCTCTAGCGGGCTCCCGGGGCGAGCTCTCTGGGGTCTCTAGCGGGCTCCCGGGGCGAGCTCTCTGGGGTCTCTAGCGGGCTCCCGGGGCGAGCTCTCTTGGGTCTCTAGCGGGCTCCCGGGGCGAGCTCTCTGGGGTCTCTAGCGGGCTCCCGGGGCGAGCTCTCTGGGGTCTCTAGCGGGCTCCCGGGGCGAGCTCTCTGGGGTCTCTAGCGGGCTCCCGGGGCGAGCTCTCTGGGGTCTCTAGCGGGCTCCCGGGGCGAGCTCTCTGGGGTCTCTAGCGGGCTCCCGGGGCGAGCTCTCTGGGGTCTCTAGCGGGCTCCCGAGGCGAGCTCTCTGGGGTCTCTAGCGGGTTACCGGGGCGAGCTCTCTGGGGTCTCTAGCGGGCTCCCGGGGCGAGCTCTCTTGGGTCTCTAGCGGGTTCCCGGGGCGAGCTCTCTGGGGTTTCTAGCGGGCTCCCGAGGCGAGCTCTCTGGGGTCTCTAGCGGGCTCCCGAGGCGAGCTCTCTGGGGTCTCTAGCGGGCTCCCGGGGCGAGCTCTCTGGGGTCTCTAGCGGGCTCCCGGGGCGAGCTCTCTGGGGTCTCTAGCGGGCTCCCGGGGCGAGCTCTCTGGGGTCTCTAGCGGGCTCCCGGGGCGAGCTCTCTGGGGTCTCTAGCGGGCTCCCGGGGCGAGCTCTCTGGGGTCTCTAGCGGGCTCCCGGGGCGAGCTCTCTGGGGTTTCTAGCGGGCTCCCGGGGCGAGCTCTCTGGGGTCTCTAGCGGGTTCCCGGGGCGAGCTCTCTGGGGTCTCTAGCGGGCTCCCGAGGCGAGCTCTCTGGGGTTTCTAGCGGGTTCCCGGGGCGAGCTCTCTTGGGTCTCTAGCGGGTTCCCGGGGCGAGCTCTCTGGGGTCTCTAGCGGGTTCCCGGGGCGAGCTCTCTGGGGTCTCTAGCGGACTCCCGGGGCGAGCTCTCTGGGGTCTCTAGCGGGTTACCGGGGCGAGCTCTCTGGGGTCTCTAGCGGGTTCCCGGGGCGAGCTCTCTGGGGTCTCTAGCGGGCTCCCGGGGCGAGCTCTCTGGGGTCTCTAGCGGGTTCCCGGGGCGAGCTCTCTAGGGTTTCTAGCGGGCTCCCGGGGCGAGCTCTCTGGGGTCTCTAGCGGGCTCCCGGGGCGAGCTCTCTAGGGTTTCTAGCGGGTTCCCGGGGCGAGCTCTCTGGGGTCTCTAGCGGGCTCCCGGGGCGAGCTCTCTGGGGTCTCTAGCGGGCTCCCGGGGCGAGCTCTCTGGGGTCTCTAGCGGTCCCGGGGCGAGCTCTCTGGGGTCTCTAGCGGGCTCCCGAGGCGAGCTCTCTGGGGTCTCTAGCGGGCTCCCGGGGCGAGCTCTCTGGGGTCTCTAGCGGGCTCCCGGGGCGAGCTCTCTGGGGTCTCTAGCGGGCTCCCGGGGCGAGCTCTCTTGGGTCTCTAGCGGGCTCCCGGGGCGAGCTCTCTTGGGTCTCTAGCGGGTTCCCGGGGCGAGCTCTCTGGGGTCTCTAGCGGGCTCCCGGGGCGAACTCTCTGGGGTCTCTAGCGGGCTCCCGGGGCGAGCTCTCTGGGGTCTCTAGCGGGCTCCCGGGGCGAGCTCTCTGGGGTCTCTAGCGGGCTCCCGAGGCGAGCTCTCTGGGGTCTCTAGCGGGCTCCCGAGGCGAGCTCTCTGGGGTCTCTAGCGGGTTACCGGGGCGAGCTCTCTGGGGTCTCTAGCGGGCTCCCGGGGCGAGCTCTCTGGGGTCTCTAACGGGCTCCCGGGGCGAGCTCTCTGGGGTCTCTAGCGGGCTCCCGAGGCGAGCTCTCTGGGGTCTCTAGCGGGCTCCCGAGGCGAGCTCTCTAGGGTCTCTAGCGGGCTCCCGAGGCGAGCTCTCTGGGGTCTCTAGCGGGTTCCCGGGGCGAGCTCTCTGGGGTCTCTAGCGGGCTCCCGGGGCGAGCTCTCTGGGGTCTCTAGCGGGCTCCCGGGGCGAGCTCTCTGGGGTCTCTAGCGGGCTCCCGGGGCGAGCTCTCTAGGGTTTCTAGCGGGTTCCCGGGGCGAGCTCTCTGGGGTCTCTAGCGGGCTCCCGGGGCGAGCTCTCTTGGGTCTCTAGCGGGCTCCCGGGGCGAGCTCTCTGGGGTCTCTAGCGGGCTCCCGGGGCGAGCTCTCTGGGGTCTCTAGCGGGCTCCCGGGGCGAGCTCTCTGGGGTCTCTAGCGGGCTCCCGGGGCGAGCTCTCTGGGGTCTCTAGCGGGCTCCCGGGGCGAGCTCTCTAGGGTCTCTAGCGGGCTCCCGGGGCGAGCTCTCTGGGGTCTCTAGCGGGCTCCCGGGGCGAGCTCTCTGGGGTCTCTAGCGGGCTCCCGGGGCGAGCTCTCTTGGGTCTCTAGCGGGTTCCCGGGGCGAGCTCTCTGGGGTCTCTAGCGGGCTCCCGGGGCGAGCTCTCTGGGGTCTCTAGCGGGCTCCCGGGGCGAGCTCTCTGGGGTCTCTAGCGGGCTCCCGGGGCGAGCTCTCTGGGGTCTCTAGCGGGCTCCCGGGGCGAGCTCTCTGGGGTCTCTAGCGGGCTCCCGGGGCGAGCTCTCTGGGGTCTCTAGCGGGCTCCCGGGGCGAGCTCTCTGGGGTCTCTAGCGGGTTACCGGGGCGAGCTCTCTGGGGTCTCTAGCGGGCTCCCGGGGCGAGCTCTCTTGGGTCTCTAGCGGGTTCCCGGGGCGAGCTCTCTGGGGTTTCTAGCGGGCTCCCGAGGCGAGCTCTCTGGGGTCTCTAGCGGGCTCCCGAGGCGAGCTCTCTGGGGTCTCTAGCGGGCTCCCGGGGCGAGCTCTCTGGGGTCTCTAGCGGGCTCCCGGGGCGAGCTCTCTGGGGTCTCTAGCGGGCTCCCGGGGCGAGCTCTCTGGGGTCTCTAGCGGGCTCCCGGGGCGAGCTCTCTGGGGTCTCTAGCGGGCTCCCGGGGCGAGCTCTCTGGGGTCTCTAGCGGGCTCCCGGGGCGAGCTCTCTGGGGTTTCTAGCGGGCTCCCGGGGCGAGCTCTCTGGGGTCTCTAGCGGGTTCCCGGGGCGAGCTCTCTGGGGTCTCTAGCGGGCTCCCGAGGCGAGCTCTCTGGGGTTTCTAGCGGGTTCCCGGGGCGAGCTCTCTTGGGTCTCTAGCGGGTTCCCGGGGCGAGCTCTCTGGGGTCTCTAGCGGGTTCCCGGGGCGAGCTCTCTGGGGTCTCTAGCGGACTCCCGGGGCGAGCTCTCTGGGGTCTCTAGCGGGTTACCGGGGCGAGCTCTCTGGGGTCTCTAGCGGGTTCCCGGGGCGAGCTCTCTGGGGTCTCTAGCGGGCTCCCGGGGCGAGCTCTCTGGGGTCTCTAGCGGGTTCCCGGGGCGAGCTCTCTAGGGTTTCTAGCGGGCTCCCGGGGCGAGCTCTCTGGGGTCTCTAGCGGGCTCCCGGGGCGAGCTCTCTAGGGTTTCTAGCGGGCTCCCGGGGCGAGCTCTCTGGGGTCTCTAGCGGGCTCCCGGGGCGAGCTCTCTGGGGTCTCTAGCGGGCTCCCGGGGCGAGCTCTCTGGGGTCTCTAGCGGTCCCGGGGCGAGCTCTCTGGGGTCTCTAGCGGGCTCCCGAGGCGAGCTCTCTGGGGTCTCTAGCGGGCTCCCGGGGCGAGCTCTCTGGGGTCTCTAGCGGGCTCCCGGGGCGAGCTCTCTGGGGTCTCTAGCGGGCTCCCGGGGCGAGCTCTCTTGGGTCTCTAGCGGGCTCCCGGGGCGAGCTCTCTTGGGTCTCTAGCGGGTTCCCGGGGCGAGCTCTCTGGGGTCTCTAGCGGGCTCCCGGGGCGAACTCTCTGGGGTCTCTAGCGGGCTCCCGGGGCGAGCTCTCTGGGGTCTCTAGCGGGCTCCCGGGGCGAGCTCTCTGGGGTCTCTAGCGGGCTCCCGAGGCGAGCTCTCTGGGGTCTCTAGCGGGCTCCCGAGGCGAGCTCTCTGGGGTCTCTAGCGGGTTACCGGGGCGAGCTCTCTGGGGTCTCTAGCGGGCTCCCGGGGCGAGCTCTCTGGGGTCTCTAACGGGCTCCCGGGGCGAGCTCTCTGGGGTCTCTAGCGGGCTCCCGAGGCGAGCTCTCTGGGGTCTCTAGCGGGCTCCCGAGGCGAGCTCTCTAGGGTCTCTAGCGGGCTCCCGAGGCGAGCTCTCTGGGGTCTCTAGCGGGTTCCCGGGGCGAGCTCTCTGGGGTCTCTAGCGGGCTCCCGGGGCGAGCTCTCTGGGGTCTCTAGCGGGCTCCCGAGGCGAGCTCTCTGGGGTCTCTAGCGGGCTCCCGGGGCGAGCTCTCTGGGGTCTCTAGCGGGCTCCCGGGGCGAGCTCTCTGGGGTCTCTAGCGGGCTCCCGGGGCGAGCTCTCTGGGGTCTCTAGCGGGCTCCCGGGGCGAGCTCTCTTGGGTCTCTAGCGGGCTCCCGGGGCGAGCTCTCTGGGGTTTCTAGCGGGCTCCCGAGGCGAGCTCTCTGGGGTCTCTAGCGGGCTCCCGAGGCGAGCTCTCTGGGGTCTCTAGCGGGCTCCCGGGGCGAGCTCTCTGGGGTCTCTAGCGGGCTCCCGGGGCGAGCTCTCTGGGGTCTCTAGCGGGCTCCCGGGGCGAGCTCTCTGGGGTCTCTAGCGGGCTCCCGGGGCGAGCTCTCTGGGGTCTCTAGCGGGCTCCCGGGGCGAGCTCTCTAGGGTTTCTAGCGGGTTCCCGGGGCGAGCTCTCTGGGGTCTCTAGCGGGCTCCCGGGGCGAGCTCTCTTGGGTCTCTAGCGGGTTCCCGGGGCGAGCTCTCTGGGGTCTCTAGCGGGCTCCCGGGGCGAGCTCTCTGGGGTCTCTAGCGGGCTCCCGGGGCGAGCTCTCTGGGGTCTCTAGCGGGCTCCCGGGGCGAGCTCTCTGGGGTCTCTAGCGGGCTCCCGGGGCGAGCTCTCTGGGGTCTCTAGCGGGCTCCCGGGGCGAGCTCTCTGGGGTCTCTAGCGGGCTCCCGGGGCGAGCTCTCTGGGGTCTCTAGCGGGCTCCCGGGGCGAGCTCTCTGGGGTCTCTAGCGGGCTCCCGGGGCGAGCTCTCTTGGGTCTCTAGCGGGCTCCCGGGGCGAGCTCTCTGGGGTCTCTAGCGGGCTCCCGGGGCGAGCTCTCTGGGGTCTCTAGCGGGCTCCCGGGGCGAGCTCTCTGGGGTCTCTAGCGGGCTCCCGGGGCGAGCTCTCTGGGGTCTCTAGCGGGCTCCCGGGGCGAGCTCTCTGGGGTCTCTAGCGGGCTCCCGGGGCGAGCTCTCTGGGGTCTCTAGCGGGTTCCCGGGGCGAGCTCTCTCGGGTCTCTAGCGGGTTCCCGGGGCGAGCTCTCTCGGGTCTCTAGCGGGCTCCCGGGGCGAGCTCTCTGGGGTCTCTAGCGGGCTCCCGGGGCGAGCTCTCTGGGGTCTCTAGCGGGCTCCCGGGGCGAGCTCTCTGGGGTCTCTAGCGGGCTCCCGGGGCGAGCTCTCTGGGGTCTCTAGCGGGCTCCCGAGGCGAGCTCTCTGGGGTCTCTAGCGGGTTACCGGGGCGAGCTCTCTGGGGTCTCTAGCGGGCTCCCGGGGCGAGCTCTCTTGGGTCTCTAGCGGGTTCCCGGGGCGAGCTCTCTAGGGTCTCTAGCGGGCTCCCGAGGCGAGCTCTCTGGGGTCTCTAGCGGGCTCCCGGGGCGAGCTCTCTGGGGTCTCTAGCGGGCTCCCGGGGCGAGCTCTCTGGGGTCTCTAGCGGGCTCCCGGGGCGAGCTCTCTGGGGTCTCTAGCGGGCTCCCGGGGCGAGCTCTCTGGGGTCTCTAGCGGGCTCCCGGGGCGAGCTCTCTGGGGTCTCTAGCGGGCTCCCGGGGCGAGCTCTCTGGGGTTTCTAGCGGGCTCCCGGGGCGAGCTCTCTGGGGTCTCTAGCGGGTTCCCGGGGCGAGCTCTCTGGGGTCTCTAGCGGGCTCCCGAGGCGAGCTCTCTGGGGTTTCTAGCGGGTTCCCGGGGCGAGCTCTCTTGGGTCTCTAGCGGGTTCCCGGGGCGAGCTCTCTGGGGTCTCTAGCGGGTTCCCGGGGCGAGCTCTCTGGGGTCTCTAGCGGACTCCCGGGGCGAGCTCTCTGGGGTCTCTAGCGGGTTACCGGGGCGAGCTCTCTGGGGTCTCTAGCGGGTTCCCGGGGCGAGCTCTCTGGGGTCTCTAGCGGGCTCCCGGGGCGAGCTCTCTGGGGTCTCTAGCGGGTTCCCGGGGCGAGCTCTCTGGGGTCTCTAGCGGTCCCGGGGCGAGCTCTCTGGGGTCTCTAGCGGGCTCCCGGGGCGAGCTCTCTGGGGTCTCTAGCGGGCTCCCGGGGCGAGCTCTCTGGGGTCTCTAGCGGGCTCCCGGGGCGAGCTCTCTGGGGTCTCTAGCGGGCTCCCGGGGCGAGCTCTCTAGGGTCTCTAGCGGGCTCCCGGGGCGAGCTCTCTGGGGTCTCTAGCGGGCTCCCGGGGCGAACTCTCTGGGGTCTCTAGCGGGCTCCCGGGGCGAACTCTCTGGGGTCTCTAGCGGGCTCCCGGGGCGAGCTCTCTAGGGTTTCTAGCGGGTTCCCGGGGCGAGCTCTCTGGGGTCTCTAGCGGGCTCCCGGGGCGAGCTCTCTGGGGTCTCTAGCGGGCTCCCGGGGCGAGCTCTCTGGGGTCTCTAGCGGGCTCCCGAGGCGAGCTCTCTGGGGTCTCTAGCGGGCTCCCGGGGCGAGCTCTCTGGGGTCTCTAGCGGGCTCCCGGGGCGAGCTCTCTGGGGTCTCTAGCGGGCTCCCGGGGCGAGCTCTCTTGGGTCTCTAGCGGGTTCCCGGGGCGAGCTCTCTGGGGTCTCTAGCGGGCTCCCGGGGCGAACTCTCTGGGGTCTCTAGCGGGCTCCCGGGGCGAGCTCTCTGGGGTCTCTAGCGGGCTCCCGAGGCGAGCTCTCTGGGGTCTCTAGCGGGTTCCCGGGGCGAGCTCTCTGGGGTCTCTAGCGGGTTCCCGGGGCGAGCTCTCTTGGGTCTCTAGCGGGTCGCTGTCAACAGCGCCCAGGGACAGGTCCCGTGTCCGCCGGGGCCGGACCTCCGGCCGCAGGGGGCGCTCTCGGGAGCGGAGCCAGCTCCGGCCGGCGGGGGCGCCGCCTCTTCGCCCCGCTCGCTCCGCCGGCTCCTCGGCGAGCGGCCCAGGAAGTGTCCGGCGAGGGGGCGCTGCGAGGCCTGGCTCCGGCCGCAGGTGGGTGCGCGGCCCCGGCCCGGCCTCCGCGCCCCTCCCCCTCGGGGGTCCCCGCCCTTCGGCCCCCCTTCTCCCCCCCCGCCCTGGGGGGTCCCCCCACCCCCAGCCCCCCTTCTCCCCCCCCGCCCTGGGGGTCGCCCCGGCCCCCCTTCTCCCCCCCCGCCCTGGGGGTCCCCCCGGCCCCGGCCCCCCTTCTCCCCCCCCGCCCTGGGGGGTCCCCCCACCCCCGGCCCCCCTTCTCCCCCCCCGCCCTGGGGGGTCCCCCCGGCCCCGGCCCCCCTTCTCCCCCCCGCCCTGGGGGGTCCCCTTCGCCCCCGGCCCCCCTTCTCCCCCCCCGCCCTGGGGGGTCCCCCCACCCCCGGCCCCCCTTCTCCCCCCCCGCCCTGGGGGGTCCCCTTCTCCCCCCGGCCCCCCTTCTCCCCCCCCGCCCTGGGGGGTCCCCCCACCCCCGGCCCCCCTTCTCCCCCCCCGCCCTGGGGGGTCCCCCCGGCCCCCTTCTCCCCCCCCGCCCTGGTGGGTCCCCTTCTCCCCCCGGCCCCCCTTCTCCCCCCTGCCCTGGGGGGTCCCCCCGGCCCCCCTTCTCCCTCCCCGCCCAGGGGGGGTCCCCGGCCCCGCCCCAATGGGGGGTGTCTGAGCAAGGTCCCCATCTTCTGCCCCAAGAGCCCCCCTGGCGCCTGCCTGAGAAGCCCCCGGCCCCACCCCCACGACAGTGGCTGCTCCCCCCTTCCCTGGGCAGGGCCGCCCCAGCCTGGGCCCCCCCCCATCCAAGAAGCCGCTGCTCCAGCACCTGTCCCTGGGGGGGACCTGCCCCTTCTCCACAGTCGCTACGGGCCCAGCCGTGCCCCCGGCCGGGGGGAGCCTGGTTCCCACAGCGTCACCTTCTGCTCTGCGCTTCAGGGGCCCCGCTCCCGGCGTCCAGGCTTGTCAGAGTGGGCGGAGGGGGGGCCGCTCAGGGTGCGTTCACTGAGCTCTGCCTCCTCACACCTTCTGTTTCTCACGTGGCTGCTTTGCAACACCTCTTTCCTCTCTCGACCAGCCTCGGGTGGGACTCAGCCTGCCCCTTGAGGGAAAAGGCCTTGCTGTGCATCTACACCAAGCAGCAGGCTGAGGTTAGTTCATGCCCCCGACCCATTTTTCTGGTGTAGACGAGCTTTTAAAACTGTGAACGCTGTGTATGAAATCCATGTGTTCCTCCCCGTGCAAATATATAGACTTGTTTGTCAAATATCCACTGAAGAATTTCAGCTGGTCTCAGTAAAGTAAAGTGACTGTAAAGTGATTGAGTCACACTGCAAAAAGAAGAGGAGGACTTGTGGCACCTTAGAGACTAACATCCGATGAAGTGGGCTGTAGCTCACGAAAGCTTGTGCTCTAATAAATTGGTTAGTCTCTAAGGTGCCACAAGTCCTCCTGTTCTTTTTGCGGATACAGACTAACACGGCTGCTACTCTGAAATGAGTCACACTGGATAGTCCTGTATTGTGTATATTGCATGTTTGCAAGGTTGCCGTGGGACAGCCCCACGGGTCGAGTATTTGGTGAAAAGGGATACTGGTATCATGCGTCATCAGCAGTTACTTGTTTCCTGTTTCATAGTTTGTGTGTGGTTGTCACTGAGACCCTATTGATCTCTTTGATATTAGAAGATGGTACAGCTGTCATTTTAGTGATTTTATCTTTACTCATCTGTTAACTGATGTCTGGTGGTAATAACCCACAATGTCTGTAGATGCCATATACAGATATATCCACTTTAATGGTTCCCAGAGATTCTGTTTTAAACAGGTTTGTCTTTGTTGTAATGTCCTATACTTTTAAAGTTATAAATAAATAGGAAATGTATCTCTTTTTAATGCTTCATGTTTCCCATCTGTAAAATGCTGATAGCGATACATTCTTTTTTCGACCCTTTGTCTTGTCTGAGTTGACTGTAAACTCTTTGCAGTGGGGATTCTTATGACATGTTCATATAGTCCTTAGCACAAGGGGGCCCTCATATTGCCAGGGACCTCTATGGGCTTCTGTAATACTAATGATAATTTTTAACTGCAGTGAAAGGACTATGGCGTCAGAGCAAACCAAGGATGAGGTGCCAGTTCCTGAGAAATCCACTGCTGGCCAGCTGGCCCCGCGAGAATCAGACCCATACAAAGAACTTGACAGTTTGCCTGTGAGGTAGGGTGTAGGGGTGTGTGTGTGTATGTGTCAGATCGCTCGCTGATGGTTTGTGCTCAAAATCAATCAATCAAATGGTTCCTTTTAATGGCCTCTTACTTCTGCAAAAGCAGCACGGACCTTAGTGGCAGAAGTCCAATGTGTTGTTAACTTATTGAACTAGTTTGTTTTAAGACAGCATATGGAGGGCATAGACAGTGGGGGAAAACTGAAGACCATTTCTCTACTAGTCCTCTTCTCCCTGCAGCCCAGTGATGGGTATGGTCTTCTAGTTGTAGATTCTGAGTGAAAGTTTCTAAAATCCCTACCAGCAAAGAGAATGGAACCAATTAAAGAGTGTACGATAAATAGAGCAAATGTGGGAGTGTGGCCTAATGGTAACTTGGGTCTCCTTGGTCTGAGATTTTGGCTCTGCCACAGACTTGCCGTGTGGGCTTGGATAAGTTGCTTCTCCTCTATCTCAGTTTCTCCATCTGTAATATGAGAACATTGAACTACCGCACAGGTTGATTGTGGGATATACTTTTTAAAGCACTTATTTAGAGACTTGGGTGAAAGATGCAATCAGAATGCAAAGTATGGATTAGTATCTGTTTCTTTTGAATAGCATAAGTGACCTTTCTATACAAGAAAATGAGAATGATCCCCTATCATTGGAAGCTGCCGATCATAGCCAACCAATAACAAGTGAGAGTACAGGAGATGCTCATTCAGGAGGAGCAGAAAGTGATCCTGGGATATTGCTGACTGATGCATCACTGCTGGCTGCAGAGAACAAAGGAGAAGAACCTATGCCCAGAGCGGTAGGACACTCTGGTGCTGTTTCCAGAGAGACGCAGGCGTGTTCCTCAAATGAAGAGCTTTATCAGTCTGGTTCAGAGGGTTCAGACAGTGTGGTGGAAGAAGAAAGAACCTTGCTGACTGGGGAAAATCTGCAAACAGTTTCTCTGCACTTCCAGGTTGATGTCCATGCAGAACAGCAATATGCTACCAATAATTGCTCTGAAGGTGAACTGGAAGCTTCACACTTGCAGCAGGCCAGAGAGGATAGGGGTCTGGAGCTGGATAGTAAACCCCTGAAAGTGCCACCAAATGGGGAGAATGGGATTGAAAACAGCAGAGTTGCGCAGGACTCAGATCAGAAAGCTTCATCCCAGAAGCCCTCTCAGAACATTGCAGTGCAGGTCAGGTACCAGTTTCCTTATGTTCATGAAGCTTGAGTTTTCTCTAGCTTGGGTTTTTTGATTGGGGGGGAGGGGGAGGGGGCAGTGTTGCGGAGGTGGAAGACAGAAGCACTGATTCCCAACTGAGAGCCTGCTGTGTGCACCAGGCAAGCTCTTCTGGTTTTCTGGTTGTTTTGTTTGTTTCAGGCAAGTAAATGCTTAATAGCTCCATAGGGCCTTTTAATCCACCAATCCACAGTATGTGATGTGGCAGAGGATCCTGCTGGAACTCTTCCTAGAGACAGGATCCCTTTTAAAATCCAGTAATCTTCTTAGGTTTGGAACAATCCTCGTTGTCCTTTGCCAAAATGTTCATGCGATATATGCCTCTTGTAGCAGGAAGAATTAAAGCTTCTGTGTCTATTCTGAATGGTTTCTGATTTCCCTGGTTTGTAGAGGTCATTTTCTAGGCTCCCTGGAAGGGCTCTTTCCTTGGTAGGGTGTTACAGATGTCAGCTATTTTGTAGGAGGGAAGGATGTGAGAATGGCAGATAGCATAGTAATGAGTGAAATGGACTGCAGGCATTCCCGATACAAAGCAATACATGCCTCTGTACCTCGTAAAATCAGTTACAGTATGTGCGTATTGTCTTTTGTAAACAAAAAAGAGGGTGGGGGAATTATGAGCACCAACTGATGTGAGCACTGAGTCTGGTCCCAGTCGTGCTGCCCGGTTGTCTAATGTTTCTTCAAGGCTGATGAATGAAATGGTGTCAGGGCTGGCTCAGGAGACAACTAAAAGTTCCTCTAAAAGTGGGAACTGTTTGTGCATGAAACTATTGCTTGCACCTCCAAAGAGCTCAACACAAGTAATCATTTCTACCTTTGCAGACTGACTTCAAGACTGCTGACATGGAGGTGAACACAGATCAAGATATTGAAAAGAACTTGGTGAGTACAATACTAAAGAACAGCCAGTCTTGTGATTAGAACAGGGGACTACTTCTCAAATTCCTGGGTTCCGATCACAGATCTTTTACTAACTCTGTCACTGGGCAAGTTACTCAGGCCTGAGGAGGCCTCCATTCTCTGTTATCAGGGTTTCCAACTCAGTGAAGTCAGTGGGAACTCAGGATCCCAACGGGACCACTGAAAATGTGGCCCTAAATCCTCTCTGTTTACTTACAGGTAAAATGACATTGGGTGTGTCTATACTGCAGTGTAGCTCCGGATTCAGGCTCAAGCCTAGCGCCCTTCTGTCTAAGCATAAATCATGCTAACTCAGGGTCCCGAGACCCCATAAGGTGGTGGGTCTAAGCCAGGACCCAGGGTTCAAGCCCTGTTGTTTTTCTTACAGTATGATACCTTGGACCTACCTTTATTTCACTTTGGCCACAAGGCTGTTAAAATACCACTGACTTATTTCTTTCCAAATCTCTCTCACCCTTGCTCTTTTTGAGCTCTTTTGTTCCCAAAGAGTTTGACATGAATTGTCATAGCACTCGTGTTAGGTTGGGAAACGTTAATATAGTATAAAGAACAGGAGGACTTGTGGCACCTTAGAGACTAACAAATTTATTTGAGCATAAGCTTTCGTGAGCTACAGCTCACTTCATCGGATGCATCATCACTTTGTACTGCATGACAGGTCTGTCTGTATCATTCTCTTTGATGCAGTAGGTGAGAGGAAACATTTACCTACACGTTTGTCCATTACAGGGCAAAATGATGTCTGAGAGGGCTTTGTTGAAGGAACGTTACCAGGAAGTGCTAGACAAACAGAGGCAGGTGGAGAATCAACTCCAGGTGCAGCTCAAGCAGCTCCAGCAACGTCGGGAAGAAGAGATGAAGAATCACCAGGTATCAGATGAAGCACTTTTTCTCTCAACATCCAGCCTGCCCAGCACCATTCACAATTGTACTGCTAAACTGGGGTAATCCAGTGCTATGCTGCAGAGCACAAGATGCTGCTTGGAGAGGTCAGGCAGGGATTTCTCTTATGGGGAACATAGCACAACTTGCCAAGTGTGTGGGGATTCTTCTAAGCATCAGATATTGGTCACGGCGAGAGTCAGGGCTAAGGACTTGTTTAGATGTCGACTTTTCCAAATCTTTAATCATGTAACTACATCTGAATAAACAGCATGTCGTGGTCAGGTCCCTTCCCATTCATGATTTCCTAACATCCCCATGACAACAACAGCAATAGCACTAGGGAAGTGTTTCATGTATGAATCACAGGAGCTGGGAACAAGGAGAGTTAGCACTGTGTGACCAGTGTGGCCTGCAGCTTGAGAGCCATTGGATTAGACCATTGGTTCTCAGCCTCTTCTTCCATACTGTGACCCCTTGTCAGAACAGAAAAAAGCTTCAGCACATCCTCTCAACTAGATTTAAAGAAAGGGAGGAAGGTTATTAACCCCTGACACCTGTTTGTGAACCCCCCACTCCTCCCTGCATGAAAACCTGTGACGTAGACCACTCATCTGTCATGTACAGCAGATTCTAGTTTCCTGTTCATAAGTCTCAGCCCATTGCCTCGCTTAACTAATGTTCTAACATTAATCTTTTAAAACCCTTTTGTGGCACATTTAATTGTGTGCATAATTACTTGTACCAAGTTCAGAATTTAAAAAAAACAATCTTGTGGTGAGCTTATGTTCTTTATTTGCTTGGTGGTGGCTATACTCTAGGAGATCTTGAAGGCCATTCAGGATGTGACGATCAAACGAGAAGAGACCAAGAAGAAGATGGAGAAAGAGAAGAAAGAATTCTTGCAAAAGGAGCAGGATCTGAAAGCCGAAATTGAGAAGCTCTGTGAGAAAGGCAGAAGGTATTCCTCTGGGAGACCAAGTGTTTATTGAAATAAAACTGTGTGTGACTGAACACTAGGGCCCCCTCTGGTTAGTTTGATGCACTAGATAGAGACCGCACCACCATGCGACCTTTCTGGACTGTCAAAAGCATCTCTAGCAGTATGTATTTTAATATATTAGGGGAGGTCTGTTCAGGTTTTAAGCAACTCTGTCTGTAGTAGATCTAAGTATACAGAGGCTCCCCAAAATGAATGTATTTTCCAAGAGACAATGTCAAGGTTGTTGGCTGTAAATGCTGACTGATCTTGACAAAGGAGACATACAGCTGAAGCCCTGAGTAGTTGGGGTCACTCAGTCCTTTGGTGCTTTGCCATCTTGGTGTTGTGGCCCAATTTCAGTTTGATTGATGACTCCCTGTCTACCCAGAGTTACCCCTGTGGATGGTTTGCTCAGATGCTGCATGGATGGGTGCCGTATAGACAGCTAACAGTTTTGGGTGGCTGAGTTGTTCCTTGCTGCTCACCCCGAGCTGCTGTGGAGGGTTGAGTTGGGATGCACTGTAAAACAGCTGCTGTTCTTCTCTAGGGCCAGATGCTGCTTGCCTTTCTCATGCAAATTGCCTCACTGGTTCCAATGGGACTGTTACATGGATAAAGTGAGCAGAATTTGGCTCATACTTTGTAAAGTACTTTGGGTTCCTTTTGGGAGAAGGGAGGGGATGATCTTAAACTCTCTCCCAAAGTGTATCATCAACTGTCCCATGCTGTAGGTCTTATTTTGAAGAGCACAGCCATTGCATTTTTCTAAACAGTCCTTCTAAAACTACCTTCTTAATAATAATAATCCAAGTACCAAATCCACTTCCTGTGTGTCCCTCTGCAAATAAACCGGTCCTTGGACAATGGCTTTCTTTGCACAATTTCATGATATAGCGAAGATTATGCTCCCCTGAAAGCATCACTGGAATCCTTACAAAAATACTGATGTGGTTGATTTCTCAATGTAGATCACTGTATGGAGCTCCTGACTTTGATGTGCTTTTAGTTCTGAGCCCTGTAGCAGTGATAAGTGAAAGGCTCCACATTTGCAGTAAGTGACTTTGTCTGTCCTTTCTCCCTTTTGCAGGTTACTGAAAGAACAGGAGGAGAAGGAAAATAAAATTGTTTCTCTAATCGCAGAGCAGTCTGATGAAAAGTAGGACTCTGTTTTTATAAAATCAGTTCTGTGGAGTGCTCTCCTTCCATTCCCTTCCCCTTAATTCATTGGAAACATTAAATCACATGCACTAGCTCCAAAGTGAGACTTGCTTCACCTTTTTCCCTGTGGGTGAATGTGATGCTCCAAGTGAGAGGCTGATAATGCGGGCTAGAGGCATGTGGGATAGTGTGCATGCTTTTTGTTTCCTCCCCAGCTCTGCCAATGCCCATCAGTCCCTACCTGTGTTATGCACAGGCTTCTCATGAGCAGAGACTGCCAAGTGCTTCATTGGTGTGGATGAGAATTAGGCCATACAGAATGACTTTGTCACCTCTACCTGTAACTGAACTTGTGCTTGCAGAGGTCAAACTAGGTATGCCATATACTTTTGCCCTAATGCTGTTTTTAACTTTGGAGTATTTATGTTCTGAGTAGAGACAAGTTCAAGCTTCAAAGTTCTGATCCAGAGCCAAACTTGGGTGCTCAGATAATAGTAATGGGCAGTAATATAAGACCCTAAAGATAGAACTTCTTCAGAGTTTGGGCTGTTTGGATCAGGGGTTTTGATTCATCTGGAAGGGACCTCAAGAGGCCATCTAGTCCAGCTTCCTGCACTGAGGCAGGACCAGTAAACCTAGACCTCCCCTGACAGGTGTTTGTCCAGCCTGTTCTTAAAAACCTCCAATCACGGGAATTCCACAACCTCCATTGAAAGCCCCTTCTAGAGCTTAACTATCCTTATAGTTAGAAAGTTTTTCCTAATCTAACCTAAATCTCCCTTTCTGCAGATTAAGCCCATTACTTCTTGTCTTCCCTTCAGTGGACATGGAGAGCCACTGATCCCTGCCCTTAATGTATTGGAAGACTGTTCCCAGGTCCCCCTCAGTCGTCTTTTCTCATGACGAAACACGCCCCCTTTTTTTAACCTTTCCTCATCGGTCAAGTTTTCTAAGACTTCTATCGTTGTTGCTCTCCTCTGGACTTTCTCCAGCTTACCCACTTCTTTCTTGAAGTGCGGCACCCAGAACTAGATACAGTTCTGCAGGTGAGGCCTCACCAGTGCTGAGTAAAGCGGGACAATTACCTCCTATGTCTTTCATACGACAGTCCTGTTAATACACCCCAGAATGATATTTGCCTTTTTCACAACTGCAGCTCGTTGCTGACTTATATTCAGTTTGTGATCCACTGGAACCCCCACATCATTTTCAGGTCTCTTTCTAGTTCAGACATGTGGTCTTTCTTTCTGCCAAACTTGGACACAATCTTGGCAAGGAGTAACCTTCAGCACTGTTAGGCAGCCGTCTCTCTCTTCCCCCCCTTCCCCCCCCCCACGCACACAGAGACAAAGAGAAGGAGAATGGACCGTTCATTACTACCATCTTTGAACCCCGTCTTAGAAGGTGTAACTTTGAGGAACGAAAGTTTGCAAGGATCTCCATGGCTGATTCCATTTCAGAGTAAGATGTTCAATGTCCTGCTCTGAAATGACTGGTCACTTGTATACACTGAGCCAGCTTGGTCTTGAGATCTACGGCCTCTACATGTCTGATGAAGGTCATTGCTGCCATAGTCTGCAAACTGGGTGCAATCCTGGGTGCAATCCAAGGAATGTACTGGCAGCTTACCCAACATTTTGGCGGTTCTGTGGTCCCAGGTTGCCAGTCAGCATGTCACACTAGTGCCTAAACAGACGTGTTCTGCTTTTGCTTCTAGGGAGGTATGGGAGATGGAACTAGATAAGCTGAAGAACCAGCACAATGAGATCAATAGGAACATCCTGGAGGAAACAGAAAGGGCTTGGAAAGCAGAGGTTGGTATAAGCCACATGGTTGCAAGTCATGGATTGATGCAGAACAGTGCACAGTCCAGTAGTTGTCAACTGATTTACCATTGTGGGCCACATATGCAGCTCTGTGTGTGTTATGTGGGCCACATCCACACAATAGATGAACTACCTGTATGGCCCTGAGAAGTCACATGGGCCGCAGCTGTGTGCTGACTTGGCCACAAGCGGGCCGTGGATTGAGAACCACTGGCCTAGAGTTAATAATCATGGCAGGCTGGGAATGGTACAGTGGGTGTCTTCCCTGCAAAAGGGGTGAAAGGAACAGTGGAGTGTCAGGCTCTTTGGATGGGTCTTGCTCTTCACAGGGGGCAAGAGAAATTACTGCACTGTGATCTGCTGATGAATGTTTGTCAGGATTGGGGCCCCGTCGTGCTAAGCACTGTGCAAAGTGACAAGCTCAGCCTGGGAGGATGAGCAACATGGCCTGCGGAGATAATCAAGTACATGAGTTCGATGTGTGTGATCTCTCTCTCCATTAGATATTGTCCTTGGAGAGCCGGAAGGAGCTGCTGGTTCTGAAACTAGAAGAAGCCGAAAAAGAGGCGGAGCTACACCTCACCTACCTCAGGTGAGTTCTGTATAGGCCAATAGGGAGCAAAGTAACCCCGTTTGCACCTATTCATCCCCTCCTAAAACCCCAACTAGTCTGTGTTTGAGTGTGAGAGACTTTGTTACAACCAAGTTAAGGTTTCCTGCCCTGAGGTCCTCTGGATGGTGGAGTTCCAGTTTTCCATGTTTTTTCCTTAATCTTTAGCTATTCCATATTCTTGTCTGCTGAGCCTCTGTCATGCACCAAATCTATTGAGGTTTGTGTGCTGTAGTTTTCTTCACCTGAATCCAGGAGATGCACATCTTGTGCCCTAACTCCCACACCTGAAGTTCTGCTCTCTTTTATACAGGGGGAATCTGTGTGGATTGGACCCTCCTTTCCTGGCTTTGAGAAGAAAGTGGGTTAGAGTTGCAATGGAGGGACAGGGGAAGAGGGGCAGGGTTGGGAGAAAAATGATGGGGAGTAACGTGTAAACAGGTGTGTCTGTTCTGTTTGTAGCTGTTCCCACTTTGCTACCAAACAACATGGGCTCAAACCCTCTTTTCGCTTTTAATTCTTCTTGTCTCTGAGTAGGTCAGCGCCACCCACACTGGAGACCATACAACCCGAGCAGGAGTGGGAAATGAGGCTGAACAGGATACGAATGACCAAAGAAAGTGTCCGGGTAGGGTCTCTGCTGGGCATCAAGCAACCCCTAAAAATACTTAGGAGGGAGGAATGGGAACGTGAATCAAATTTAAGTACTAGATTGGGTTTATTTCTCTCTCTCCTCTTCCCTTCCCCCTCCCTCTTCCCCCCTTCATTGATTCTGCAAGTCTTGTCAGGTGTTCTCAAGCAAGCCCTTAAATAATCATTAGATTAAACTATTCGGGACTCATACTGTCCCTGTTCTGTATCTCCTACAGCTCCAACCACACTGCCAACACTTACTGCTTAAACAGGTAATAGGAATAACTGCGTAACTCTGTCAATGAGCATGAAAATGGACATTCCCAAATGGCCAGGTGTTAATGACCTTGACAATGCTGTGCCTCAGATATGGTCTCAAACCATAGAATCGTAGGGTTAGAAAGGACCACAAGAGTCATCAAGTCCAATATGCAGGATTTGTTGTGTCTAAACCATTGAAGGCAGATGGCGATCCAGCCTCCTTTTGAAAACCTCCAGTCAAGGAGCCTCCAAAACTGCCATAGGCAGTTTGTTCCATTGTCCTACAGTTCTTACAATTGGGAAGTTTTTCCTGAGATTCAGTCTAAATCTGTCCTTCTGTAGTTTGAACCCACTGAATTAGGGGACAGCTAAACACAGAGAGGAAAACTTTCAGGTAAATTCAGAATGCTGCTCTGACAAAGAGAAACTGTGACATAGGGTGTATAGTTAGTTTTTGGGTTCTTGTTGCCTTCATGGCAGGCTGTATACCTAGAACCCATCTCTGTATTTGTCTATGGCGTTCAGTTGCTCTATTGTTAATACACGCTTTCATGTAAATATTCTAACAAAATACATGGAGGCTGTTATAATACACATGTATGATCTTATTTGTAATGAAATCTCTTCCTAACATAGGGCTTTTGAAGATATGTTTGGTCAGCCAGGGTCTTTTTTTATGTGGGGCTGAAGGTCATTGCCTTGTGCTGTTCTGAAGAAACTTAGCTTCCCTTTGTAATAAAGTCTCAAATTTGGTCTGTGATGTTATTGTGGCAATAACTTTGCCATTTGTTAAAATATATCTGTTCCTCACACGAATAGCTGCACTACTTTCTATAGCAAGGCAGTTATAAAATGATCTGTCTTGTCCAGCCACTCTATGGTGGGCATGCAATCAGTAAGTGAAATAAGTGAGCATTGTAAAAGATAAACTTGATTAGATAGGAAACACTAATTATGGGCGTGTCCAGATGGGTCAGGGCCTAGGAATTAAAACACAAAATGCAAGCAAGACAACTCAGGCAGGCCTGGGAGTCTGACTGATGTCTAACCATAAAATGCCCTCGAATACCGCATCATCACCTCCCCAAGAGGTTTGTAGGCTTGTTTCTCTTTTCTTCCTGAACAACATTCTGTAGTAAAGCTATTTAGTCCTGGACTTGACTCATCTTGAGTTGTGTGTATAGGATTCACTTGAGTGGGTGTCTGAGATTGCATTTGAAAGTTTGTACATCATCACTCTTTCTTTTGGTTTGTGAGCTGTACTCTGGGGACATGGTCCTCCACAGAAATGCAGTGACCCCAGATTACCCCTCAGAACTGACCGTGGATAGCTACGCCTCAGCTTGCCCTGTGCCAGTATCTGGAAATCCAGTATGTCAACATGGCAGCAGAGGCTGGGGTGAGGCTTTTGCATAAGCAACAATTCCTTTGCCTCCCCCATACAGTCCAGTCCAGCAAAACTGTAGCTGTGTTAGGGTGTGGAATCAGCCTGCGGGTGCTTGCTGTTAGGACCCTTCACCCAGGCAGCCATGGCATGCTGGAGCGAGGGAGACTCTTGGGCTGATAGTGTTTGGTAACACACACCCCTTATGTTTTTTGTTTTGTTTTTGTTTTTTCATTCTTTCTCTTAGGACCAGTTCAATGCTCACATTCAGCTGGTGAGGAATGGAGCAAAGCTGAGCAGCCTGCCACAGATCCCAACCCCCACCCTGCCACCACCCCCATCAGAAGTGAGTGTCACGCCCCAAATCCTGGCCCAGATGCTCCGGGTGAAGGGTTCCTGGTCACTCATGCACGGGGCTTTTCTAAGGCTAGCAGAGAGCCTCGCTGCTGACCCCAGTAGACAGTTGCCTGTATTGGGCAGACTGGAGGTGCAGGCTGGTCACAAACCCTGGCTTTGGTAGTGGTCTGGCACGTGCACATGTTCATGGTATTAGCCAGTTGGCTGCTCAGAAGTTACAGTGTGCCCCTTGTTCCTCTGGTGATAGCATGGCAGCTGCACTCATCGGCCGGCTGGGAGATGAAACTGGGGATCTGTGAGGTGTGGGTTCATTGCCACTCACTCCCCCTGGTTTTCATGTCTGTGGTCTGGGTGGAAGGAGTTCCTGGCTGGTTTCCCACGAGCCTATTCTAACCGGTATTCTCTTCTCTCTCTCTCAGACAGAGTTCATGATGCCGGCATTTCAGCCCAATCCATCTCTTACTCCTAGGCTCCCGTTCCCCATTGGGCCGGTCCCGGTTCCCATGGTCATGCCCAGTGCTGATCCTCGGGCGCTCTCCTTCCCACTCCTTAACCCTGTCGTCTCCAGGCCTAATCAGCCCTCACCCCCTCTGCCTGCTTCCCAAGGGAGGAACAGCCCTGTATTGGCATCTCTTGTCAGCACCCACAGCCCTCACATGACATCTGCTGCCTCTATCCCGCCTCCGCCAGGGCTCGGAGGAGTCAAGGGTGCTCATGAGTTTCACAGGCCACAGCCGGTCGATAAGCTGGAAAAGATCCTGGAGAAGCTCTTGGCTCGATTTCCCCAGTGTAACAAGTGAGTGTCCCTGTCTGGGGTGGGGCCCTGCATGTGGGGTAGCAACAGAGATGTTAAAAGAGGCTGGACTTGAGTCTCCGAAAATGTGTAGTCAACAGTGCCATAGGAAAGGCTCCAAGGTGTTTGTCTGGAGCGTGGGAGCAAGCTCTGAGAATGCGGTGCGACAGCGGTTCCAGGGTAGGGCCGAGCAGTGCACAGAGCATTCTCTGCAAATGACCTTGGGTCCTCTAGCAGCATCCGTAACTGCTCAGCAGACGTAGCAGTACCTCACTGTCAATGCTTCAGCTTTCTGTCTGCATAATGGAGATCCCTCTATTCCTCTGCCTCGGCCAGGGCTTGGGACTGACTCTGCTACCAGTTGGGAAGTGCACTGAAGCCAGTGCATGATGTGTGTTACAGACTTCGCGGTGTTCGCGAAGACCCTTCTGGAAGGGGCTCAGATGCTGTGGTGGGAGGTGCAGTCTGGGACCCAGAATAAAAGCACACAGTAGTGTTGCATTGGTGTGTTCGAACAGCAAGGATGGCTGCTGCTGTTTGCCCCCACTGCAGGGCTCTCTGGGTGGACATGGATTTTCTGGGTTCACTAGCGCCACTAGACTTGCCTCACCCTAAGGTATCCCAGTATTTCCAGTGCAATGAGAGCATGATCCCGGGGTAGGGTGCTAGCTGTGACACAGTTTCCCTGTGTGACCTTGGACAAATCATTTGATCTCTGTGCCTCAGTTCCCCCACCTGTAACATGGGGCGATAGTACTGCCCTGCCTCCCAGGCGTTCCCTGAGGATCAGTGCATGGAAACCACAGTACTGGTGCCCTGTCGTCCACGTGCTGCAGCTGTCCTCTGGAGGAGAGCATGGCAAGAAATGGTACCTCTGACTGACCTCAGCGTGTGGTTAGGGAAAGGCCATGGCAGACTCCAACCTGTGGCAGCATCTCAGGTCCCTTGCTAGAAGGGGTGCTGGTTGCCACGGAGAAACAGACCTTCCAGCTGACTGGCACCTGGGACCAGAACTTGTGCTCCTGACCCGCTCGCTGTCTCCTCAGGGCCCAGCTGACGAACATACTGCAGCAGATAAAGACAGCGAGGAGAACCATGGCAGGGCTGACCATGGAAGAGCTGAATCAGCTGGTAGCAGCAAAGCTGGCCGAGCATCAGGGTGCAGCAGTGGGTGCCCAGGTGGGTCAGCTGCATGAGTAGTGTCAGGGTCCAAGTGGTGGCGGGAGGGGTTGTATTGAAGGAGGCAGCATTCGGCTCCTGGACAAGGCAGCCCCGTGGCAGTTGGTTGGAGCTCGTCAAAGGAGGGCTGGGCAGGAGCGAACTACAGCATGGGTCTGATCTGTGCTACTGTACAGGGCCATTCCATAGGAAACAAATGGCATCCACAGAGGCAAAGCCGGAGCTCCCAGCTTTCCATCCTGTGCAAGGAGGCGATAGTCAGAGTCCAACAGGTCCCCTCCCTGCTGGTCTCCATCACCCCCCTGTAAATACCCTGGGGTGACTTCAACGCTCCCTCTAAAACATGCCTAATACCTTTTATCATCTTTGCTAACAGCCACTTGGCCGAATCAGGGCCCCCATGTTTCCTGCTCCTCTGCCCCAGATCAGCGCCCCTATGTTCCTGCCACCGGCTCAGGTGTCTTACCCAGGGACACCATCACATGTAAGATGTTCTTAGTTACCTGGGCGTTCCTGCATGTTCCCCAGCATGGCCTGCAGGGTGCTGGGTGCACCCCTGTAATGTGCCCCACAGGCTGGGCGGCACCCTCAGTGCAGGCTCTGGGCTCTAACCTTAGACTGGAGACGGGGGGAAGGGCTAGGGGCCCAGGCACCTCACCATCTGCTGGCCATGAGCACTCAGCACAAGGGGAAGGAGTGAAACAGCCACCACAGCAGGGCACAGGTGAGGGCCTGAGGCGGCATACCAGTGCCTGGGATAGGCAAGCATGCAACACTGGCATGGGGCGGGAGAGAGCCCAATCGCAGTATGAACAAGCGGAGCCCTGAGGGAGACGGTCTGATCAGTGCCACATAGCCGGTACGCTTCCCTGTCCCCAGGGTTTCCCCACTTAAATGTTCAGCCCTGGCAAGGCCCCCCTCCGTACCTCTTTAGTGGGGATGGGGACATGAGGCACCATGTGGACCCTGGGGGATGCAGGACACTTAGAGCTGCGCCTGGTGACCGGGCTTCTGTGACTCTCATTTCTGTGTGCACGCTTGCTGCTGTGACCCAGGCCCCTGCTACCTGTAAGCTGTGTCTAATGTGCCAGAAACTCGTGCAGCCCAGTGAGCTCCACCCGATGGCCTGTTCTCACGTGCTCCACAAGGAGGTAAGTGTAGTGCACAGCCCTGGCTTGGGACACCATCCTCCTACCACTCAGCAGGGACCAGCTGCTTGGCCAGGAAATGCTCTTCTTACGTGGCTTGTGCGGTTCAGGGTCCTGAGCCTCCCCCTGGGCTGGGGAGCCAACAGAGCTGGTGGGAAATGCAGAGCAAGGGACAGGAGTCCCCTGGGAAATGAGGCTCCCAAAGGAAAGAATAGTCCTCCCTGGGGCAGGTGAAATCAGTGAGCCAGCCTTTCCATGTCTTCGCTTCGGGCTGGGAGGTTTGCCCTCTTTAGGTGGCCATTTCGTTGCGGTTTTTAAGAATGCACAGTCATCTGATTCGTGCTCTAAATGCTTCTCTCTCGCCCTCTCCATGTTTGGAGGGTTAGACCCAAACTGTGTCCCGCTCTGGAGTAGGTCACAGCCGAAGGTTCTAGAATAGAGAGTGAATTGCTGAGCTGGCCCCCACTGAGTGTGCATCGCTTTGGGAGCTGTGAATTGTTAACTGGGGGAGGAGAGGCTGATCTTAGTGCCAGTACAGGAGACATCTCAACCATGGTTCACTAGAGTGAAATGCGGGGGGGACAAAGCCCAGTTGTCTGCCCTTTGCGGCTAAGGAGGAAACAGGAAGCACATAGAGCATGAATGGTTGCTTTTTGTGTTAGGAGAACTTAGTGATCCTGCCATGTTAAAAAGCTCCCCGCTGTGGACTCGATCCCCCAGATGCAGAAATCTTAATGATGCAATCTGGAGCAGACCATCCCTTGGAGATAGCGCCCCAAACCAGCAAGATACTGATAGAATCTCTGTATAACACACCACCTTCGAGTTGGGCTGGTGGCTCCTTATTGACTCTCTCTTTTTCAGTGCATCAAATTCTGGGCCCAAACCAACACAAATGACACTTGCCCCTTTTGTCCAAGTCCCAAATGACAGCCACTCAAACAAAGCATCTGTACTGGAGACGTCGCTGTGAATAGGCAGGATCGGTTCTGAGATTTCTACAGTTATATATTTATACAACCATGTATACACATGTACATTTTTATTATGTAGGTAATGTGTGTATAGAAAGTCTGTATACATACAAATTCATAAATAAAAGTATGTATATTATGCATAGATTTGATATCGTTCCTCCTTTTCAGATCATGCTTTATAGCCTAGCTGTCTTCGTTGCTTTCGTGTCTGTCTGTCACAAGATGCTGTGGGCCGAGCTGTTCTGCAGTTGTTGGAGCCTGGAAGGAGCTGTGGGAAACGCGGCTGTTCGGTACTGCATTGGGCTGTCTAGGCTCACACCTTGTAGTGGAAGAGCTCTGCGTGCCGAGGCTCTTGAGTATTCAGTGCTGGGCTTCTTGGGGGAAGGCAAAGCTTAGTCTAGTCATTGGAGTGCAGGGCTAGTGCGTGGGAGACCTGGGTTCTCTACACTGTTCTGCCGGTGATCTTGGACACGTGACTTCTCTGCCTTTTTCTCCACAGGTATCACACTGCCCTATGCACAGGGAGAGACTCTCTTCCTCCTGTGCTTAGTTCCTTGGATGAAAGCACTGTCCTGATAGGGGCTGGTACTGGGCCTCCTGAGCTCCAGCCGTGATCCCATTTCTCACCCGTCTAGGCCACAGCACTTCCTGCTCCCGTGGGAGAAGGCATGGGCTGCTCACAAAATGGGTTTCCTATGGTCGTGTCACTTCATAGTACCTTCTGCCTTAGGTTAAAACAAGCAAACTACCTGTAGCCCAAGGGACCCCACTGCTGAACAGAGGGTGAATGTTGCATACTGTGTCGAAGAGTGAACGCAGTCCGGGTGGGAGGATGGACACACATCAGCATCCTACACAAATAATTGCAGCCCAGCACGTGGAACTGGCTTCACTTAGCATGCTGTAGATGGTGCTTAAGCTACCATTAAATTGGCAGTTCTCAAACCTCCCGTGAAATGCCCTTGTGTCCACAAGTCTTTCTTCACCTTAGGGTAGGCCTGAGGCATGTCTAGCTGTTCAGCAATCCTCCATCCACGCAGCAGGTGCAGCACGGACAGCAGCAATGCAAGCTTCCCTCCTCGATCCTGCCAGTGTCTCAACCCTGCCGTCACGGTTCGCTCAGTCTTTGGCCTCCACTGAGCCCCACCGCTAGTCTGTTTGTCCTGTAGACACCTTTCCCTGAGCTGAAACAGGTTGCTCCTCTCAGGAGCCCCGCCTGACTCACAGCTACTGCTGGCCTGGGCCAGATTTAAGATGAGGAGCCAGGCTTCCTATCTCACTAGAGGAGTGGGCTGAACAGTGCAAAGCACGTCCTGCCAATATTCAAACCTTGGAACAAACTCACCCTGGCTGAGTCACTCTAGTCTTTGCTTTCTGTAGTTACGCTACTCACGGGGATTGCTGGCAACAGCAACTTCAAATATTAGTCCCAAAGTCTGAGAGTTAATGATCATCCAGGTGTGCATGGAAATGAACTACATTATTCTGCCTGCTGCTGCTGCACTGTTAAATACCTGGACTGAGCAGCAGCCCAGGAGTCACTGGAGAAATTAAGCAAATAATTTCAACCTGTGAATTCATATGAGAAAAACATGAGCTGCTAGTGGAATTTGTGTTGCAGTGTAATACGTCAGTGGTTTTCCCTCACCCTACCCCATGCCTGACCTGTGAGCCATCCCCACCTGTTGAGAACATACAATGAGGGGAATACTGAACTGCTAACTCAAACTCCACACCCTTACCCAGTGGGGCGTCTGTGCTCACTAACAACTTCAGCGCATCTCATTGAGTTCTCCACTCACGTCAGGCACTTCCCTTACCCGCCCTAATCCTAAAGAGCCCTCAGCAGCTCAAAGTCCGCCCCAACCCTCCCCCATCTCCTTCCTTGCACGCTCTGAGTTGCCCCCCAGGCAATGAACAGGCTTTGAACACAAGGCTTTTCTGTTTAATGTAATAATTTACTGTGTAACATTCATTATTCGTACATCGACATTAGGGTTACAGAGTATGGGCGTCTATTTAGCCATGAAGAGTAACTATCCCCAGTCCTCGTCCTGCTCCCCAAATAATTGGACAGAGAGTTGGACGCATGGTGTGGTCCTCACAGTCTCCTGTTACTCTAACCCAGGGCCCATGGGAAGGGAGTTCTTCAGGTGATAAAGCTGGCTGCACTGCAGCTCAGAATAACAAAGCTTTCAAGACCCAACTTGACCCTTCTGAGCACTTCTTCCTACATCGGGCTGGCATAACCAGAGTGATTGCTACTGATTTCAATGGGAGTTAATGGTGCCCAGCACCTCTCAGGATCTGGCCCCTACTTTGTAGATTCTGCACAGTCCTTGGGACAAAGTCAGCATTGGTGTAAGCAGCTGCAACTCCACTGAAGTCAATGGAAGTGTCACCTACATGCAGCATGGCTGGGTTTGGCCCGTCAGTGAATTTCTGCACACACATGGACATGTAAAGGCAGTGGTCCAAACTGAGTGGTGTCCCGGAGGTGTTCTGGGCAGGCACTGGGGTGTGGAGGTTGCAGTTGCATAAATTCCCCCTTGGTTGGAGTCGGGTTGCTCCCTGAGTGCAGGACTGGAGCAAGTTATGGGAACCAGATGGTGCTGGCAAAAGCAAAGCCTCTGTGTCTCGTGAAGTAGGGAGACACGGGGGTGAGGGGGCGGTGCAGTGATGGGGGTGGTGAGGGAATATCTTCTACTGAACCAACTTCTGCTGATGAGAGGACACGTTTTGGAGCCACACGGAGCTCTTCTGCAGGGCTGACCTGCCCAAAAGCTTGAAATTGTGTCTGTCTCACCAGCAGATGTTGTTCCAATAAAAGACATTACCTCACTCCCCGCCCCCCCCCCCCCCCGTGCCTCTCTACCCTGGGACCAACACTGCAAACAACAGCGAAGTAGGTTCATAGAGTGAGAGGGGATAGGGTGCTGCAGCTGTACCCACAGCCAGAGTTCACTTGGTCCGGCCTGTTTGTAAGGTTTCTGGCTACCCAGTGCTGGCTCCTTCGCTAGTGACTCACTCCAGGGACTTCTTGCTGCTTTCTTTAAGGAATATTTACATAGAAGGGCCACCGGACCGCCTCAGCCCCCTGCTCGTCACTTTTTATACTGTTAGTTCTCCCATGCTGGCCAGGCCAGCCTGTGTTGCTGGGGAACGTTAACATTTTTAAACAAGGATGATTCTTATCAGTGTGTAAAGCAAAAATTCCTGAAAACACTTCATGCCAGAGTCCCTCTTGTACCTGCCTATGCTTTCTTTTCTCCTCCACAAAGGCTCAAATTTGGGCCTACGCTCCTTGCTGCTGCCCCTTGAAATTCTTCAGAGCCCTGTTGAGCCTTCCCTTGGGGGTCATGGCAGCAGCTCCTCTCCAATCATCCCAGGAAAAGTAAAGTAGGGTAGGGAGATTTGCTGTTGTCGGAGCCATTGAGCTAGGGTCACATATTGGAATCAGCTGGGGCTAGGGCTCATAGTCAGTTACTTGCCGTCGGGGGAGAGGAGAGCCCTGCAGTCTGCCCTCCATCTTACGCTGTCTTGCTGCCCTTGGAACGGTTCTTGCACCGTGCATGGAAAGTTTCCAGTAATGCTGCTCCCATCAGCACAGCATCTCTGGATCCCAGCTAGCAGGTGAGAGGTTTCCACTGAAGAGAGGTTTTTCTCTACCCTCTTTAGGAGTCAATGGTTCCTACACAGTTGCAGCTGCCCCTGCACTTCCACCTGACGATGAAGCTGCTGCAGAACAGCAGGGTGTGGTGCTACTATACATTTGTGAGGTACCCCTGGGATCTGAACCCCCACCTCCCAAGCCTCTCTGCAAAGTGAAACAGTTCTGCATTCCTCCCGAATGGCTCAGCTTTATCTTGCTGGGCCATTTAGTGGCATGTTAAACCCCAAGGAGCTGCATTAGCAAAGCTCTGTAATAGGCAGTTCCCAGGCTGGGCACATGTTCCTACAAACAGCTAGTTTCCTTGGCAGTCTCATTCACTATAAGCTCAGGTATTTGTGCTTGGCTGAGCACCTTCCCCTGCCCAGGCTGCTCTGGTCCTTTTCAGTCTCACCATGAAGGCCTACACGTCACCTTGTGCTGTGGCTAGGAACAGCTGTGTTACCAGTTTCCCAGGAGGAGTCACCAGCAGGATTAAGTAGGAAAAGAACCCAGGTTGGGAAGGAACAAAGTTGCTTTTTAAAGCAACAATTAGTAGCAGAACTGAAGCAAAATGTGCAGGCCTTGGTCACTGGGATTCAGGATGAGGGGTTCTTATGTAGTAGGAAAACCTACTTGAACAGAAACGGGACAGAAGCAAAAACAGCCTTGAGCAATATATTGTTTTGGCTTGTGAACCACTGCTGTGCGCGTGATCTAATTTCACCCCCCCACAACCCAGTGTCCCCATCACCTTCGCCAGATATATTACAAGAGATACATCCATCACAACAAATGCCAGATCGCCAACGATCCATAAAGTGCTTCCGTCAGACAAACCACTGCTAAGCATCCCTGACTTGCAGCCTGGCTCCTTTGCCCACAACCAAAACACGGAGCTTAAAAACCCACCAACCCCCTGAGGCTGGGTTTGCAATGAACCAGGGGCTTTCAGCACTAGATTAAAATTATAAAAATATGTATATATTGTACAGGCAAGAAGCATTCATTATTGGTACACTCACATACAGCACAGCCTGCTACGTACACACGCTGCCCTCTGCTCGAGCACAACATCCCTGGCCCTTTGCCATTATAAACAAGGAAAATTAAGTAAAACCATGTGTTTCAAACACACTAATAATGATGATGGTGAGGCTGTTGCTGACCCCCTGAAATAAGCTATTTAGTGTGGTGGGCTGGGGCCTTCCCCCACTGCAGCCAGAGGCAGATATTCCAGGAGCGAATCACCTTGGATGGTTAAGTCCCGCGCAGGGAAGGGGTTTCCCCCTCGTGACCAGTGCAGTGTGAGGCGAGCCTGTCTTGTGCTGCACGCCTTCTGTGGAGGGGCTCCTGGAGGAGGCGACCAGTGGACTCCGCTCTGGCTTTCCAGGGGCTTTCCCAAGCAGGCCGGGTAACAGTCTGGTTTCGTGGCTTCCACACCTTCCTGGGCTGCTGGTCCTGTCCTTGGGCTGGGTTCCACCCCGCCCCAGCAGAGGCTGCTGGTTCTCCCCCTGGTGCCTGCAGGGCGAGGCCCGCCAAAAGCTTCTGTGCGCCGTGCTTGGCAGGAGAGCTGGGAGCCAGAGGAGGTTAGGCCCTTTCCCATGATTTGCAGCCTAGGCAGAGATGAGGGGAATGGATGGTTTGCCCTGCCCCCACCTTTCCCCCCAGTCTTTGCACGGGAGGGCAGAGGGCTCTGCCCCAATCCACGTCCCAGGGCCAAAGAGACAGAAAAGTGGAGGGACATTGTACCCCTCCCCCATCCCTTCCCTGACCCCAGCAGCCAAGACCGGCTCCAGGTTTTTGCCGCCCCAAGCTGAGGTGGGGCTGGGGCTCGCAGGTGGTGCTGGAAGCAGGGGGAGGGATGTCCCCTTCTCCCAGCACCTGCAGGGGCTTCCCCGCCCCCCGCCCGGCCGCACAGAGAAGCCCCCAGATAAGGGGTGGCACAAGGCGGCGCAGCCCCGGCTCCCCGGCAGGACTCGCCCTCTCCTCCCCAGGGAGCGGCTGGGCCCTGGCCGCTCAGCATCCCGGGGCTGGGGCTTCCCCTTCCCGCTGCGGCCGGGGGCGCGGCGCCCTCGCCCCGTCTAAGTGGCGCGGCTCCGAGGGCGCCCCTGCCCCGAATGAAAAGGACAGCCGGAACCCGCCCCCGGAATGTGCCGCCCCCCGCACGTGCCCGCTTTGCTGGCGCCTAGAGCCGGTCCTGCCAGCAGGGGCTGCCAGAGCTGCCCCCTTAGCGACCCTTCTCCTGGGGAGTGCAGCAAAGCAGCTGTTCCCTGCGAGCTGCAGGATGGGGCAGCGACCTACCCCTACGTCGACTGGTCTAAGCTGAAAGCCCTGGAGCAGAGACCCCCCCCAGCAGCCTGAGGCGCCCGGACTTCACTCCTCCAGCCCGCAGCGAGCCGCCCGTCTCCAGCCCAGGCACGGACAGCTGGCCTGGAGAGAAAGCTCCTCGGCCCACCAGCAGACCCCGGCACTCACTGCTGGGACGGCTGTCCTGCTCCCCGTACAACAGTGCCTAATTTGTGCCGGGGCTTGCCAGGGCTGAGCCCCAGCAGAGTGAGGCTCGGCAGTTCAGGGTTTGTTGTGTCAGTTCTGAAAGTTGAAAAATGGCTTGAGCCTCAGCACCTCTTTCATTACCAATTAAGCACTGGCTGCACACCACAGCCTTCAACCCCCCTGTGAGGAGGGGGCTGGCCCGAGTGGGGCCCCCAGAGCCAGGAGAGTGAGGCGCGGAAGAGATGCAGGAGCCAGTTGGGGGAAGATCCGTTCTCTCTGCTCCCGCTTCACCACGGCCCAGGGCCCTTGAGATGCAAGGGGTTGAGTCCAGCTCATGTAGGCATCCCACGGGGACCAGATGAGGGTGGGTGGGGTGGGGAGAAGGGGGCTGCAGCAAACAGGACAGTGACACGCACACACCGCACTGGACAGCATGGACCCTCCTGAATTCCACTGTGTGTCTGTCCCGGCAGTGCCCGCCAGGGAAAAGGGGAGCTGGGTTGTTAGGCTGACTCGCTGCTAGAGGCCAGGCTCACCACAGCTCCTGGGCTCTAGCTGAGAGGCCCAGTCCCTCCCGATGCGGGAGTGAAGGTGCTGTTGGGTAGGTCTTTCCAGCTTGGAGATTTGAAAGGGGCACCTCCTGGGAGAGGAGGCCTAAATCATGACCTGTTGGCATCGTAAATTAGTGGCTGCCTGGGGAGGAATATCCCCTGGATTTTAAATGGCTATTTTAGAATCTACAACTGTTCATAATTTTTGAAAACCCAAACTGTTAAGATGTAATGACCACGGTTTATGTAGGCCCTACACAAAAACAATGTTTTGGGCTCCCTCTGCTGGCTTTGCAGCAGCAGCGGCTAACAAGCAATGCTCAGACCTGGGCTGATTCCCCTACGGACTCTGGGTGTGTGTCTACGCTCCATTGAAACTCGGGTCTGGTGGACCTGGGCTGTGCATCTGGTGTTTCCAGGCTGCACTGGAAACCTGGGCTGACAGCTGCTGCACCCGGCTCTCCCTGCCGTGCTCCCGGGTCCATGCTGAACAACACAGACCGTCCGACTCGGGTTTGAGCTGTGTCCACACTGCAGTGTAACAGGGCTTGGACCCGAGCCACTGTAGGGCTCAGACCTATCCCCGGCAGGGTCCTGAGTGCTGGCTGACCCGAGTCAGACGGGTTTGTGTGTGGACGGAAGAGGGGCTTGGGCTCAAACGTGAGTCAGAGCCCGGGCATAGAGTGTGGCCTCGGCGTATCCTGGAGCACAAGGGCTGTGGTTTGGCGAGGCTGTATCCCGAACAGGGAGAGGGAGCGAGTCTACGTTGGCCAGAGAGCAAAGGGGTTTGATTCCCAGGCTCTCCGGGGCTGCCACACACGGAGGGAAGTTAAACAGCGAGCAAGCTTCAATGTACTCTACGGTGATCATATAAACCTGCCGACAGGCCCAGCGTCCTGGCCTGCTGCTGAGAACCCCTGCAGCGCTCCCAGGGCAGAGCCAACAGCTCCAGGCAGTGTTGGCTGAGCCGCTGGAGGGGGCAGGGGAAGAACAGACCCGGCTCTGGCCTGGGGCAATGGCTGGTGCTGTTTCCAGCCCCAGCCGAACTCTGTGGGCAGAGGAGCCTGTGCTGGTGAGCTCAGCTCATGCTCTCCCTCCCTGCCTTCCCCGCGCCGGCTGCTCCCTCGCGCCAGCAGAGTGGGCGTCACTTGAGCAAGGATATGTCATCGGCGAAGTCACCGTGGTCCCGCCGCAGGCAGCGGAAGCAGCGCCCCTGGAAGACCATGAGGCACAGCGGCAGCATGAAGAGGGCGCAGATGGCTGCCATGACGTAGGCGATGGTCATCAGGGTGGACTCGTCTGTCTGCGGGATGTTGTAGCCGCAGTCCTCCATGTTGGGGTGCACGTAGGGCCCCTCCACCGCCGCCGTCCGGAACTCGTCGTGCCCTGCGGATGGGACCCCCCGTTCAGTGCACCAGCGATGGCCAGGTGGGGGCCGTGGCTACACTTTGCTCAGCAGGGGGAAGTGCTGTCACTTTAGCTGCCCTGGGCACCAGGAGGGAGACCAGAGCTACCCTATATGCACAGGCCTGACTGTTCAGAAGCCGCGTCGGAGTGGCATGAGTGGGCCCCTGCGAGCCCCCAGCTTGTCCCTGGCCTGGGGCGGCCCCGGAGCTGCCAAACAAAGGATGAGGGCAGCTGTGGGCCAGGCTGCAGAGCTCCATGGGCTGCACCAACTGTGAGCAATAATTGTTCTTGTCCCCTGCCCCCTCTAACCACATGGACCCACGGCTCAGCTGGGCACATGCGTCTGCCCCACAGGGACCAGCACCGCCCCCTTCCTTCCTGCAACCAGGAGAGGGGAAGCTGGGTGACCCAGGGGGTGCTGCCGCCTCCCCCTCTCCTGCAGCCATCCCCCTGCTTGCAGGACTCCCGATCTCAGGCCTGTGGAGACGTTACCACCCGCCCCCGAATGCCCTGCCAGCCCCTGGCTCTTCCCCTGCGCTGCACGCCCCTCCCCTCACCGTGGCAGGTGCTGACGGCAAAGCCGATCCGCTTGCGGGCGCGGTCGAAGACCACGTAGAAGCCTTCCATGATGACAGCGCCCATGACGGTGCCTGTGGAGGACTGGGAGATGGCGAACTTGTAGCAGTCGTCCTGGGATGTGGCCACGTCCTCCACAGGGCGCAGGTATTGCTGGAAGGAGACCGGGTGGGTGTTATCAGAGCCCCTGGGGGCGGGGAGCAGAGAGCTCCAGCCTCACTGGCCGGGGACTTGTTCCTGGGCCGGGGGCTTTACCATTCTGAGTCCAAGGCAGCCCCCTTCACTCGACAATGCCCAGGCCAGCAGGGCTGGTGTTGGAGAGGGGCCCACATGAGCTGTATTTCAAATTGCCCCCCCCAAAAAATGTTTGGGGTGCTGGGCTCCCAAGTTCTGGCTTAGCCCATTAGAGAGAGGGGGGCCAACTCTGAGTTGTCAGCCCCTCACCTCCCAATTAAAATCCAGGACATCTGGTGCTGGCCCATGTCCAAGGGCTGCTGCTCCTGCAGACCCCCAGGGAGTGAGCTATGTGGCTCCTTCCTGCTCACACCCTATCCGAGTGCTACCCGTGAGCGCCCTGCCGTGCCCCGCCGGGGACCCACCTGGGGTAAGATGGTGATCCGGAAGGACTGGTTTGTCGCCTCGCCCATCAGGTAGAGTGATATGACTGGGAAGATATGCCAGGGGGTAGTGCCGACTTGCCAGCAAACCAGCTGTTCCCCCAGCCAGAAGCCATCCGGGAACTTCTCCGTCTGCCCCGTGGGGAAGGAGAGAGACGGTGAGATCGTGTTGGTGTTCAGTGACGCAGGGCTAGACTGTCAGTGCAGGACTGCTGCAGGGGCTGGGTGTCAGTGCGGGGACCCTTCCCTCCAGGGCGGAGCTGATGACGGGGGTGGGGTGTTGCCATGCTAGAGACTCTTTTAGCTGGGACATGAAAGGAAGGCCCTGTCAGTCTGTGCTCTGTGCAGGCGTCATGGCGCTCTCCACAAGGGCAGGGCTGCTTGCCCACAGCGCCTGAGCCGCGTGTCAGCTCACATTGTAAGTGTCTCACCTTCCGAAGTTTCCTTGCAGTTTCAAACAGAAACAGCATTCTTCCTGTCCTAGCCAGCTGCCACCTTTTACCCCAGAGGGGGCTGCCTTTCAGTGGTGGGCAAAGTGATCCCGGAATACAGTCTGCTAAGCGCTCTGTTAGTGCCGGGTCACAATGGCTTGGTCTCTGGGGCCCTCGGCATTCACCAGGGATCCGGCTGGGGAAGGGAGGGGATTGGGTTTGTCAGAGAGCGATACTGACCGAAGACACCATTTTGATGGATTTCACTGCAGCCTCAAACACCTTCTTTGGCAGCCGGAGGTTGGTGGTCCCGCTGTCCACAATGCTCTTGTCGTAATTATACTGTGGGGGCGACATGGCGAATGAAACACCAGCCCCTGCTTCTCTCCTTCTCCATGGGCCCCCCCAAGGCAGCACCCGCCCTGCTCCCACCTTAAGCCAGGAGGCTGCCATCAGGCTTCAGCAACTGTTCCTGAGGGACGCAGGGTCAAAGCCCAGGGCTTGGGCTGATTCCAGCTGAGCAGGTCGCCTCCCGCTGCCAAGCCGCCAGCTCTCCCGTGACTCCCCTGGCATCACTGACAATCCCAGCAGAACTTCGGTGGCTACATGGAGACTGCCAAAGGCAGCCGGGGAGGCAAAGTACGGCGCACGTCTGGCTGCAGAGCTCAGCGGGCAGCTCCTCGGCAGTGCATGGGCACAGGGGATTTGTCACATGTACTAATCCAGGGCCAGGCATGTGTGCCGGAAGTGGGGCCAGCGCATGCACCTGGAGAAGCATTTATCTCCCTGCTCTGGACGAGGAACGGACCTGCACACAAACAACTCACCCCATTCACTGTCCGCATCGTACTGCTCTGCGTGGGGGGCCCCTGTGCTGCCTCCCGCCTCCCCCCTCTCCTGGGCACAACGGGCCTCAGTGTGTAGGGCCAGGGGGTGCTGGCACCCCCCATGCGCCCCACAGGTCTGCAGGGAGCCAGACCCACGTAGTGTGCGAGCTCTAAGCCCAGCCTCCCTGGCCTCCATCCCTGCTGTGGCAATACGTTGGCCCCGTCAGTGCCACGGAAGGCCTGAGAGTCAGGGTGTGCCAGGGGCAGGGGAACAGTCCCTGCCATTTCTCTCTCGGTGCCCCCCAGAGGTATGTGGCCCTCGCTCGTGCAGCCCCTCGCCACCCCCATCACCTCCTTGCAGTCCATCTTCAGGTCTTGCCCATTGATCTCCATCTTAACGATGATGACCTCATAGTACCACTCCTTGCGGATGGGCGTGTACCAGATGCTGCCAATGTGGAGGGAGTGGTCCACGCCCCCGATGATCTGCAGCCGGGAGAGAGGTGTGAGCCGCCATCAGTCCCGGGAGCAGGGCCCACAGGGGCTTGCGGAAAAGGAGATGGGGAACCAGCGAGAACACTGACTCTGGAACCAGCCCCGAGGGGCCCCTCCCAGTAATGGGTGGGGGCGCTCTCTGCCTCGCGACCGCCTGGCACTGCTGTGGCCGGCGTCTGGCACCGCCCCGAGCCCAGGGTCCCAGCGCCGAGCTGAGAGTGTGCACTCACCATGCTGCCCCCAACTGACGCCAGGGCCTCGGACTCGTTGGGAGAGAAGCCGGCCCCGCAGAGCTGCAGGGAGAAGATGTTGGGCACCCGGGTCTGCTTCACCAGCGAGTTGAAGAAGGGCTCCAGGGTGTCGTCAGGCTGATGGGGGAGACAGAACCGCAGAGCTGTGAGCACCCGGGAGACGGGCAGCCTGGGACGCTCCTCGGGGACCCCGCGGAGCCCTGGCTCCATTCCCCTGCACTTGCTACAGAGAGACCTGGTGTCGGGCTCCAGGTGGCTGACACCGTTCTGAAAGCCGGAGCCAGCTCCCACAGGGGCTGGCGGGAGGTGACAGCAGAGCTAAGAGGAGAGGGGATTGGCCTGCTTCAGCAAGGCGTGCCGCAGGCAGGGCAAGGAGCAGCCGTGAGGGCTGAAGCCGGGAATTTAGGTCTGGCTGATGGCAGCCAGGAAATATCGACCGTCTGGGATAGCCTCATTCCCCATCTCTAGAGCAGCGAGTCCTGGGTCACTGTTACAGCCAGGCCTCAGGGGCAGGACACAGGGGTTCTGGTCCCATCGCTGCTACAGCCTCGGGCAAACTGCAGCCGCTCTCGGTGCCTCAGTTTCCCCTTCTGTAAGATGGGGGCAGCACTAGGTGGCTGCCTTGTGGGAGGACTGGAGAAAGGCAGCGTGTTATTGCTCTCCTTTTTGGAGGACTGGGTTTGTGGTGCAATGACAGAGCTGGTAGCTGAGGGACACAGGACTGGGTTTCGGTGCAGTGACTGAGCCGGGGGCCGAGGGGCTGAGGGGCTGGGTATGGGGTGCAGTGACAGAGCCGGGGGCTGAGGGGCCGGGTTTGGGGTGCAGTGACTGAGCCGGGGGCTGAGGGGCTGGGTTTGGGGTGCAGTGACTGAGCCGGGGGCCGAGGGGCCGGGTTTGGGGTGCAGTGACTGAGCCGGGGGCCGAGGGGCTGAGTATGGGGTGCAGTGACTGAGCCGGGGGCCGAGGGGCCGGGTTTGGGGTGCAGTGACTGAACCGGGGGCCGAGGGGCTGAGGGGCTGGGTATGGGGTGCAGTGACAGAGCCGGGGGCTGAGGGGCCGGGTTTGGGGTGCAGTGACTGAACCGGGGGCCGAGGGGCCGAGGGGCTGGGTATGGGGTGCAGTGACAGAGCCGGGGGCTGAGGGGCCGGGTTTGGGGTGCAGTGACTGAGCCGGGGGCCGAGGGGCCGGGTTTGGGGTGCAGTGACTGAACCGGGGGCCGAGGGGCTGGGTTTGGGGTGCAGTGACTGAGCCGGGGGCCGAGGGGCTGGGTTTCGGTGCAGTGACTGAGCCGGGGGCCGAGGGGCTGAGTATGGGGTGCAGTGACTGAGCCGGGGGCCGAGGGGCCGGGTTTGGGGTGTAGTGACTGAGCCGGGGGCCGAGGGGCCGGGTTTGGGGTGCAGTGACTGAGCCGGGGGCCGAGGGGCCGGGTTTGGGGTGCAGTGACTGAACCGGGGGCTGAGGGGCTGGGTATGGGGTGCAGTGACAGAGCCGGGGGCCGAGGGGCCGGGTTTGGGGTGCAGTGACTGAGCCGGGGGCCGAGGGGCTGGGTTTCGGTGCAGTGACTGAGCCGGGGGCCGAGGGGCTGAGTATGGGGTGCAGTGACTGAGCCGGGGGCCGAGGGGCCGGGTTTGGGGTGTAGTGACTGAGCCGGGGGCCGAGGGGCCGGGTTTGGGGTGCAGTGACTGAACCGGGGGCTGAGGGGCTGGGTATGGGGTGCAGTGACAGAGCCGGGGGCCGAGGGGCTGGGTTTGGGGTGTAGTGACTGAGCCGGGGGCTGAGGGGCCGGGTTTGGGGTGTAGTGACTGAGCCGGGGGCCGAGGGGCCGGGTTTGGGGTGCAGTGACTGAACCGGGGGCTGAGGGGCTGAGGGGCTGGGTATGGGGTGCAGTGACAGAGCCGGGGGCCGAGGGGCCGGGTTTGGGGTGCAGTGACAGAGATGGTGGCCGAGGGCCTGGGTTTGGGGTCCAGTGACTGAGCCGGGGGCTGAGGGGCTGGGTATGGGGTGCAGTGACTGAGCCGGGGGCCGAGGGGCCGGGTTTGGGGTGCAGTGACAGAGCTGGTGGCCGAGGGGCCGGGTTTGGGGTGCAGTGACTGAGCCGGGGGCCGAGGGGCCGGGTTTGGGGTGCAGTGACTGAGCCGGGGGCCGAGGGGCCGGGTTTGGGGTGCAGTGACTGAGCCGGGGGCCGAGGGGCTGAGGGGCTGGGTATGGGGTGCAGTGACAGAGCCGGGGGCCGAGGGGCCGGGTTTGGGGTGCAGTGACAGAGATGGTGGCCGAGGGCCTGGGTTTGGGGTGCAGTGACTGAGCCGGGGGCCGAGGGGCCGGGTTTGGGGTCCAGTGACTGAGCCGGGGGCCGAGGGGCCGGGTTTGGGGTGCAGTGACTGAACCGGGGGCCGAGGGGCTGAGGGGCTGGGTATGGGGTGCAGTGACAGAGCCGGGGGCCGAGGGGCCGGGTTTGGGGTGCAGTGACTGAGCCGGGGGCCGAGGGGCCGGGTTTGGGGTCCAGTGACTGAGCCGGGGGCCGAGGGGCCGGGTTTGGGGTGCAGTGACAGAGATGGTGGCCGAGGGCCTGGGTATGGGGTGCAGTGACAGAGCCGGGGGCCGAGGGGCCGGGTTTGGGGTGCAGTGACAGAGCCGGGGGCCGAGGGGCCGGGTTTGGGGTGCAGTGACTGAGCCGGGGGCCGAGGGGCCGGGTTTGGGGTGCAGTGACTGAGCCGGGGGCCGAGGGGCCGGGTTTGGGGTGCAGTGACAGAGCCGGGGGCTGAGGGGCTGGGTATGGGGTGCAGTGACTGAGCCGGGGGCCGAGGGCCTGGGTTTGGGGTCCAGTGACTGAGCCGGGGGCCGAGGGGCCGGGTTTGGGGTGCAGTGACAGAGCCGGGGGCTGAGGGGCTGGGTATGGGGTGCAGTGACAGAGCCGGGGGCTGAGGGGCCGGGTTTGGGGAGAATTAACAGAGCCAGTGGCTGTGGGGCGGAGTTTGAGGTGGTGGATGTGCACCCGTACGCAGTAGCTGCCTGGCCCCTCCTAGGTCTTGTAGTGCTGAACCCCATCCAGACCGGCGGTGCCACGCTCACCCGGGCGATTTCTGCATAGGCCAGCCCCAGAATCCCTTCCCAGTTTGACCCGTTGATGAAGAATTTGTCTGACTCTGTGATGGCAGCGATGTTGGCGCGGACTGTGACATTCGGGCCGTGGGGGATGGTGACCAGGTCCGTCCCCAGTTCCCCTTCCCATTTGCCCTGGGTGTATGGCACGTAGACCCCTTTCCGCAAGTCCCGGTAGGTGCTGGACCTGCAACGAATGCCGAAGACAAGAGCAAAGCTGTCAGGCTAGTTGTACCAGAGCATGGGAGGAGCTGGGGAAGGGTGGGAGTGGGGGGAGTGGGCAGGGACCTGGCGGGGGACGGCAGTTTGGGCAGGGCCAGTGAACCCCCAGGACTGTGGAGCTGAGAACCGGTGAATGTGCAGATCTCCACGTGTGTCTGCGAGTGGAGGGACTGTGAACTCACATGTATGTGTGTGTGTGCGAGCAGCCATCATATGGGCTACACGCTAGTGAATCTGGATGTGTGTGTGGGAACTGGCCTGCATGTCGGTGCGTTTGTGACTCTGCGTCCCTCGGGGTGTGCGTACGAGCAGGTACCAGGAACACCCCCCACACACACACACACACAATGGGCCCCCAGCCCACCTGCATCTCCACAGCTGGACTATGACCCCCTCTCTCCCTCCCCAGGACACCAGAGGTGCCCAGGCTAGACTGAGCTGCAGCATCCCCATAGGTCCCATCTGCTGCTGGCCCCACCCTGAGGCCTGGGGCCCATCAAGATGGAGCCTGCTAGCAGCTCCAAATGCTCCTTGGCGCGGTCCCCGCAGAGGGACCGGATTGTAGCTGTCCATGCGCAGGGCACTCGGAGCCGTGGGGCTGATTCTAGGGCGTGGGGGAGCTCCCCCTCCTCAGACACTTGGGCCAGGGCCAGGGGAGCACAATGGGCCCAGCCAAGGGGCGGGCAAGGCACAAGCCCAGACATTGTGCCCACTGGCCAGGAGGCCGGGCAGTGTTGTAATGTGGCAGGAGAGGCGGGGTGGGGGAGGATCTCCTCTGCCCCGCTCGGCACAGAAAGGGGCCATTGAGCCCCGCCCCAGCGCATACGCTGCCATCACGGAGGCTGACCAGCACCTGGCCGTGTTGGCCCTGAGCCCGGGCCGGCGCCATGCCTGGCACTGCCAGCCTTGGGATTCGAGGGCCAGAGCCGGGGCCCCGGCACATACAGTGCACAAGAGGGGGCTGCTCTGCCCCCGCCTGCCAGGGAGAGGCCTGTACAGGCCCCCTCCGGTTCCCCACCAGGCCGGCAGCTGCCTGGGGCATCCCAGCGATGGAGCTCACAGGAGCTAGCCATGCGGCTGGCCTGGGGAGCGATTCCTAGGCTCAGCAACAAGGACCCCAGATGCTCTCCCAGAGGCAGTCTCAAGGGTGGTGCCCCACGTCCAGGGGCTGTGTGTTGCTCCAGACTGCAGCAGAGGGGGGCATCTGGGGAGAGAGGGGCACTGAGCGACACGGCTATACACGCTCAGAGCCGGCTCCAGGAAGGCCGGGGGCCGATGCACCAGACTGCGGCTCAGCTCCCACCTTTGCCACTGCCTCCCTTCACGCCCACCCCTGGGCTCTGCTCCCCGTCTGCAAGGTGAGGGCAGACACGTCCCTTGGGCCGCCCTCTTCCTGGTCTAGCTAGAGTGCTGGCTGCCTGAGCCGGGACGCCTTCACGAGGAGCGTGTGCAGTGCCCAGGACCGGGGTCCTGCTGCTAGCTGGGACCCCGAGGGTCTGCAAACAATGACACCAACGGACTGCGGCGGTGGGTGGAGGGGGACGAGCAGCGGCAGACGGAGGAGGGGGTCTGACATCAGAGAACAGCGATAAACAGTGTTCCAGGCAGGCGGCCAGACTCCTGTCAGTCACCCGGCTGGAAATCTGGATGGGCTCACTGCACGTTTACACTGGGCATTGGCGCCTGGTGCATGCAGGCCGGTGACCCCTGAGGCCGGCCCCGGAGCTGGAGCTCACTCTGTTCGTGCTGTGTGAACCGATGGTTCATCTCATTATTCCATGGGAGCACGCTGGGGGCCCTGGGCCAGGCCCAGCGAATAAACCTGGCCATTGCTGCCAGCACCCCTGCCCCAGCCTCATGCGCCGGCTCCTTTCCTGCCCATAGTTCCTCTCCCTGGAGGGGGACAGCCAGGGCTCTGCGAGTGCTAGCCAGGGGCCGAGGGGCAGCCTCGCCTCATGCAGCTCCTGGGGCTGAGCACAGAACCGCCACCCTGCCCCGGGGGGAGCCCAGACAGCCCCCAGTGGGTTCCATGCCAGAGTGAGCCGGCCCCACGAGAGCCCCCTGGGCCCCAGGCGGTGAAAGGTGCCCTCTCCAAAGTGGGATGACTGACCGACCCGACCTGTGGGCACAGGGAGGGAGTGTTCCTGGGGGCTGTAGTCTGAGGGCGATGGCTGCTGTCAGCTCAGGGCGTGATTCTGTGAGAAGTGGAGCCCAGGGCAGCAGATGGGGCCGCATGGAGGGAGGGCAGGTTGGGGGTGGAGCGGGTGGAGAGGGGTACCGCGCTCTCTGCTTGGGCTGCTGTGGCCAGGACCTCCCCTCACAGCAGCGCAGCTCAGGGAACACAGGCCCCTCAGCATCTAGCTCTGTCCAGGGCTCTGGGCCCAGCAGGGAGCCCCCCGGCACTGCCAGCTGGGGATGCTGGCTCAGAGCAGGGTCCCCTCCCCAAGATGGGAAAGAGCAAAGTGGGGGTCCCCTGGGAGTCGCTTTCCGGGGCCAGGGCAGTGGGTGCCCCATGACGGACGAGACTCCCATGGCTGAGCCACCAGGCGGGTGACTGGGCTTCCCCAGTGCAGCGCCGCGCTCTGCCCCCGCCAGCCCACAGCACCCCGGCCATACTCACAGCTGTCGCTGGTAGTACCTCCGCAGGAAGGAGTGAGGTGCTGCCCCCACGGCAAAGTTACTGCTCCCCGTGTCCACCAGAATGTTCAGCTGGGGAAGGAGAGCAGGGGCACGTTACTTCGGAGCAGCAAACAGCAGTGCACCCAGCCCCCACCCCTGCCTGGCACAGCGGGGCTCCCAGCCCCTGCCACAGCCTGGTACCGCAGGGCACCGAGCCCCCACCCCTGCCTGGCACAGCGGGGCTCCCAGCCCCCACCCCTGCCTGGCACAGCGGGGCTCCCAGCCCCCACCCCTGCCTGGTACAGTGGGGCACCCAGCCCCCATCACTTCCTGGCACAGTGGGGCATCCAGCCCCCATCACTTCCTGGCACAGCAGTGCACCCAGCCCCCTCCCCTGCCTGGCACAGCGGGGCTCCCAGCCCCTGCCACAGCCTGGCACAGCAGGGCACCCAGCCCCTGGCACAGCGGGGCACCCAGCCCCCACCCCTGCCTGGCACAGTGAGGAAGCCAGCCCCTGCCACGGCCTGGTCTCTGGTACTCTTTGGGCTGTTAGCGCCTTAGCTTTTAACGTTTGCATTCATTCACAGGGCGGGGAGAGCAGCAGTGCCCAGATTTCCTCTGTCCATGCCACATGCCAAAGCCAGCTGGGAACGGGTCCTTGCTGCCACTATTCCCAGGGAAGCCTCAGACCTCAGCTCTCCAGCCTCTCTCCCGCCGTGGCTGCCTGCAATCAGCTCAGTGGTTGCTGCGGCAGGACACCCGACTCCCGTTACCTTGCAGGAACTTGCCCACTCAGCAGCACGGCTGGGCACTGCGGATGTATCCGCTTCCCTCTGGGGCAGGGCGGGAGAGCCAGCTCTGCACCAAGGGCTCCGCATTACTCGGGCAGGACACCCTGGTGGGTGCCAGGCATGGTGCAGCCAACCTCCAGGGGCTCAACCCAGAGCCCAGGGAATGGCTGGCTGGATCAGACCAGGGTCATCCAGCTCAGGGCCTGCTCTGCCCTGCTCCTGCACAGGGAATTCCCCCTTGAGGACAGTTCTAGGAATCCAGGCACCCCGGGAAAGGTCCCTCCCTGGGAATCGCCCCCAGCCACCCCCACCCTGTAACTCCTTTGGGGCGTTGGGTCCAGCGCTGATGTGGAAGGAAGAGTCCAGCCCAGTGAACCCGTCCCCATGCCCGACAGTGCCAAGTATTGGTCCAGCTTGACCCCAAGGTGCCGGGCATGGGGTAGACAGGCATTCAGAGGCATGAGAGCAAAGGCCAAGCAAACCCCTTCAGTCACCCACATGAGGAGGGTGTTCCCTGAACGCCTCCCAGTCCCACAGCCCCGAGCAGGAGCCTGTGCATCCCAGGGGAGCAACACGGAGCAGGGCGAGTGGAACAGAGGGAAGGAGACCAGCTCCGGGCCCTGGTACCAGGTGTGACATAGCCTCCCCAGACTCCTCCCCATCAATTTGCACAAAGGGATCTGGCCGCTGCCCCCGGCCAAACTCCAGGTGGACCCTAGCCCTTTTGCGGGCTCAGCCTGTGCAATGGGGCAGGGGGAGATGCTCCGTTCCACTGGGTATCGTTCTACTCCAGAGCCTCTGCTGGGCTGATTTGCCAAGACTGCCTTGTCAAACAGGCCCCAGAGGGGCTTCTGCTCTTAATCTGCAGAGCCAAGGGGCTAATGCACTTGTGCTCACCAGAAAATCACTCATACCGCAGCGGGGAGGGTTGTCCCAATGAAGCGCTTACACCAGTCTCTCAGCACTGCACCTCTCCAGAGCAGGCTTTTTCTATTGCACCACTGCCTCACGGCGCTGCTACCTCAATGCCATGCGACGCACCACTGCCTCTGCGCGCTGCTACCTCAATGCCGTGCGATGCGCCACTGCCTCTGCGCACTGCTACCTCAATGCCGTGCGACGCGCCACTGCCTCTGTGCGCTGCTACCTCAATGCCGTGCGACGCACCACTGCCTCAGCGCGCTGCTACCTCAATGCCGTGCAACGCACCACTGCCTCAGCACGCTGCTACCTCAGTGCCGTGCGATGCGCCACTGCCTCACCGTGCTGCTACCTCAATGCCGTGCGACGCGCCACTGCCTCACCATGCTGCTACCTCAATGCCGTGCGACGTGCCACTGCCTCACCGCGCTGCTACCTCAATGCCGTGCGACGCGCCACTGCCTCACGGTGCTGCTACCTCAATGCCGTGCGACGCACCACTGCCTCTGCGCGCTGCTACCTCAATGCCGTGCGACGCGCCACTGCCTCTGCGCACTGCTACCTCAATGCCGTGCGACGCGCCACTGCCTCTCTGTGCTGCTACCTCAATGCCGTGCAACGCACCACTGCCTCAGCACGCTGCTACCTCAGTGCCGTGCGATGCGCCACTGCCTCACCGCGCTGCTACCTCAATGCCGTGCGACGCGCCACTGCCTCACCATTCTGCTAGCTCAGTGCCGTGCGACGCGCCACTGCCTCTGCGCACTGCTACCTCAATACCGTGCGACGCGCCACTGCCTCACCGCGCTGCTACCTCAGTGCCGTGCGATGCGCCACTGCCTCACCGTGCTGCTACCTCAATGCCGTGCGACGCACCACTGCCTCACCGCGCTCCTAGCTCAATGCCGTGTGACGCACCACTGCCTCACCGCGCTGCTACCTCAGTGCCGTGCGACGCGCCACTGCCTCACCGCGCTGCTACCTCAATGCCGTGTGACGCACCACTGCCTCACCGTGCTGCTACCTCAATGCCGTGCGACGCACCACTGCCTCACCGCGCTGCTAGCTCAATGCCGTGCGACGCGCCACTGCCTCACCGCGCTGCTAGCTCAATGCCGTGCGACGCGCCACTGCCTCACCGCGCTGCTACCTCAATGCCGTGCGACGCGCCACTGCCTCAGTGCGCTGCTTGCTCAATGCCGTGCGATGCGCCACTGCCTCACCGCGCTGCTACCTCAGTGCCGTGCGACGCGCCACTGCCTCTGCGCGCTGCTACCTCAATGCTGTGCGACGCGCCACTGCCTCACCACGCTGCTACCTCAATGCCGTGCGATGCGCCACTGCCTCAGCACACTGCTACCTCAGTGCCGTGCGACGCGCCACTGCCTCACAGCGCTGCTACCTCAATGCCATGCAACGCACCACTGCCTCTGCGCGCTGCTACCTCAATGCCGTGCGACGCGCCACTGCCTCACCGCGCTGCTAGCTCAATGCCGTGCGACGCGCCACTGCCTCACCGCGCTGCTACCTCAGTGCCGTGCGACGCGCCACTGCCTCTGCGCGCTGCTACCTCAATGCCGTGCGACGCGCCACTGCCTCAGCGCGCTGCTTGCTCAATGCCGTGCGATGCGCCACTGCCTCACCGCGCTGCTACCTCAGTGCCGTGCGACGCACCACTGCCTCTGCACGCTGCTACCTCAATGCTGTGCAACGCGCCACTGCCTCACCACGCTGCTACCTCAATGCCGTGCGATGCGCCACTGCCTCAGCACGCTGCTACCTCAGTGCCGTGCGACGCGCCACTGCCTCACCGTGCTGCTACCTCAATGCCGTGCGACGCGCCACTGCCTCACCGCGCTGCTACCTCAATGCCGTGCGATGCACCACTGCCTCACCGCGCTGCTAGGTCAATGCCGTGCGACGCACCACTGCCTCTGTGTGCTGCTACCTCAGTGCCGTGCGACGCGCCACTGCCTCTGTGTGCTGCTACCTCAGTGCCGTGCGACGCGCCACTGCCTCAGCGCGCTGCTACCTCAGTGCCATGCGACGCGCCAGTGCCTCTGCGCGCTGCTACCTCAGTGCCGTGCGACGCGCCACTGCCTCACCGCGCTGCTACCTCAATGCCGTGCGACGCGCCACTGCCTCAGCGCGCTGCTAGCTCAATGCCGTGCGACGCACCACTGCCTCTGCGCGCTGCTACCTCAGTGCCGTGCGACGCGCCACTGCCTCTGAGCGCTGCTACCTCAATGCCGTGCGACGCGCCACTGCCTCACCGCGCTGCTACCTCAATGCCGTGCGACGCGCCACTGCCTCAGCGCGCTGCTAGCTCAATGCCGTGCGACGCACCACTGCCTCTGCGCGCTGCTACCTCAGTGCCGTGCGACGCGCCACTGCCTCTGAGCGCTGCTACCTCAATGCCGTGCGACGCGCCACTGCCTCAGTGCGCTGCTACCTCAATGCCGTGCGACGCGCCACTGCCTCAGTGCGCTGCTACCTCAATGCCGTGCGACGCGCCACTGCCTCAGTGCGCTGCTACCTCAATGCCGTGCGACGCACCACTGCCTCAGCACGCTGCTAGCTCAGTGCCGTGCGACGCGCCACTGCCTCACCGCGCTGCTAGCTCAATGCCGTGCGACGCGCCAGTGCCTCACGGTGCTGCTAGCTCAATGCCGTGCGACGCACCACTGCCTCAGCACGCTGCTAGCTCAGTGCCGTGTGACGCGCCACTGCCTCACCGCGCTGCTAGCTCAATGCCGTGCGACGCGCCAGTGCCTCAGCGCGCTGCTAGCTCAATGCCGTGCGACGCGCCACTGCCTCAGCGCGCTGCTAGCTCAATGCCGTGCGACGCGCCACTGCCTCTGCGCGCTGCTAGCTCAATGCCGTGCAACGCGCCACTGCCTCACGGTGCTGCTACCTCAATGCCGTGCGACGCACCACTGCCTCACGGTGCTGCTACCTCAATGCCGTGCGACGCGCCACTGCCTCACGGTGCTGCTACCTCAATGCCGTGCGAGGCGCCACTGCCTCACCGCGCTGCTACCTCAATGCCGTGCGACGCGCCACTGCCTCACCGCGCTGCTAGCTCAATGCCGTGCGACGCGCCACTGCCTCAGCGCGCTGCTACCTCAATGCCGTGCGACGCGCCACTGCCTCACCGCGCTGCTAGCTCAATGCCGTGCGACGCGCCACTGCCTCACCGCGCTGCTACCTCAATGCCGTGTGACGTGCCACTGCCTCTGCGCGCTGCTAGCTCAATGCCGTGCGACGCACCACTGCCTCAGCGCGCTGCTACCTCAATGCCGTGCGACGCGCCACTGCCTCACCGCGCTGCGAGCTCAATGCCGTGCGACGCACCACTGCCTCACCGCGCTGCGAGCTCAGTGCCGTGCGACGCGCCACTGCCTCTGCGCGCTGCTAGCTCAATGCCGTGCGACGCGCCACTGCCTCAGCGTGCTGCTACCTCAATGCCGTGCGACGCGCCACTGCCTCACCGCGCTGCGAGCTCAATGCCGTGCGACACGCCACTTCCTCACCGCGCTGCTAGCTCAGTGCCGTGCGACGCACCACTGCCTCACCACGCTGCTAGCTCAATGCCGTGCGACTCGCCACTGCCTCAGCGCGCTGCTAGCTCAATGCCGTGCAACGCACCACTGCCTCACCGCGCTGCGAGCTCAATGCCGTGCGACACGCCACTGCCTCACCGCGCTGCTAGCTCACTGCCGTGCGACGCGCCACTGCCTCTGCCCGCTGCTACCTCAGTGCCGTGCGACGCGCCACTGCCTCACCGCGCTGCTACCTCAATGCTGTGCGACGCGCCACTGCCTCACCGCGCTGCTAGCTCACTGCCGTGCGACGCGCCACTGCCTCTGCGCGCTGCTACCTCAGTGCCGTGCGACGCGCCACTGCCTCACCGCGCTGCTAGCTCAATGCCGTGCTACGCGCCACTGCCTCACGGTGCTGCTACCTCAATGCCGTGCGACGCGCCACTGCCTCAGCGCGCTGCTAGCTCAATGCCGTGCGACGCACCACTGCCTCACGGTGCTGCTAGCTCAATGCCGTGCGACGCACCACTGCCTCTGCGCGCTGCTAGCTCAATGCCGTGCGACGCGCCACTGCCTCACCGCGCTGCTAGCTCAATGCCGTGCGACGCGCCACTGCCTCTGCGCGCTGCTAGCTCAATGCCGTGCGACGCGCCACTGCCTCACGGTGCTGCTACCTCAATGCCGTGCGACGCGCCACTGCCTCACGGTGCTGCTACCTCAATGCCGTGCGACGCGCCACTGCCTCATGGTGCTGCTACCTCAATGCCGTGCGACGCGCCACTGCCTCACCGCGCTGCGAGCTCAATGCCGTGCGACGCACCACTGCCTCACCGCGCTGTGAGCTCAATGCCGTGCGACACGCCACTGCCTCACCGCGCTGCTAGCTCAGTGCCATGCGACGCACCACTGCCTCTGCGCGCTGCTACCTCAATGCCGTGCGACGCGCCACTGCCTCACCGCGCTGCTAGCTCAATGCCGTGCGACGCGCCAGTGCCTCACGGTGCTGCTAGCTCAATGCCGTGCGACGCGCCACTGCCTCAGCGCGCTGCTAGCTCAATGCCGTGCGACGCACCACTGCCTCAGCACGCTGCTAGCTCAGTGCCGTGTGACGCGCCACTGCCTCACCGCGCTGCTAGCTCAATGCCGTGCGACGCGCCAGTGCCTCACGGTGCTGCTAGCTCAATGCCGTGCGACGCGCCACTGCCTCAGCGCGCTGCTAGCTCAATGCCGTGCGACGCACCACTGCCTCACCGCGCTGCTAGCTCAATGCCGTGCGACGCGCCACTGCCTCTGCGCGCTGCTAGCTCAATGCCGTGCGACGCGCCACTGCCTCTGCGCGCTGCTAGCTCAATGCCGTGCAACGCACCACTGCCTCACGGTGCTGCTACCTCAATGCCGTGCGACGCGCCACTGCCTCACGGTGCTGCTACCTCAATGCCGTGCGAGGCGCCACTGCCTCACCGCGCTGCTACCTCAATGCCGTGCGACGCGCCACTGCCTCACCGCGCTGCTAGCTCAATGCCGTGCGACGCGCCACTGCCTCAGCGCGCTGCTACCTCAATGCCGTGCGACGCGCCACTGCCTCACCGCGCTGCTACCTCAATGCCGTGTGACGTGCCACTGCCTCTGCGCGCTGCTAGCTCAATGCCGTGCGACGCACCACTGCCTCAGCGCGCTGCTACCTCAATGCCGTGCGACGCGCCACTGCCTCACCGCGCTGCGAGCTCAATGCCGTGCGACGCACCACTGCCTCACCGCTCTGCGAGCTCAGTGCCGTGCGACGCGCCACTGCCTCTGCGCGCTGCTAGCTCAATGCCGTGCGACGCACCACTGCCTCAGCGTGCTGCTACCTCAATGCCGTGCGACGCGCCACTGCCTCACCGCGCTGCGAGCTCAATGCCGTGCGACACGCCACTTCCTCACCGCGCTGCTAGCTCAGTGCCGTGCGACGCACCACTGCCTCACCACGCTGCTAGCTCAATGCCGTGCGACTCGCCACTGCCTCAGCGCGCTGCTAGCTCAATGCCGTGCGACGCACCACTGCCTCACCGCGCTGCGAGCTCAATGCCGTGCGACACGCCACTGCCTCACCGCGCTGCTAGCTCACTGCCGTGCGACGCGCCACTGCCTCTGCCCGCTGCTACCTCAGTGCCGTGCGACGCGCCACTGCCTCACCGCGCTGCTACCTCAATGCTGTGCGACGCGCCACTGCCTCACCGCGCTGCTAGCTCACTGCCGTGCGACGCGCCACTGCCTCTGCGCGCTGCTACCTCAGTGCCGTGCGACGCGCCACTGCCTCACCGCGCTGCTACCTCAATGCCGTGCGACGCACCACTGCCTCACCGCGCTGCTAGCTCAATGCCGTGCTACGCGCCACTGCCTCACGGTGCTGCTACCTCAATGCCGTGCGACGCGCCACTGCCTCAGCGCGCTGCTAGCTCAATGCCGTGCGACGCACCACTGCCTCACGGTGCTGCTAGCTCAATGCCGTGCGACGCACCACTGCCTCTGCGCGCTGCTAGCTCAATGCCGTGCGACGCGCCACTGCCTCACCGCGCTGCTAGCTCAATGCCGTGCGACGCGCCACTGCCTCTGCGCGCTGCTAGCTCAATGCCGTGCGACGCGCCACTGCCTCACGGTGCTGCTACCTCAATGCCGTGCGACGCGCCACTGCCTCACGGTGCTGCTACCTCAATGCCGTGCGACGCGCCACTGCCTCACCGCGCTGCGAGCTCAATGCCGTGCGACGCACCACTGCCTCACCGCGCTGCGAGCTCAATGCCGTGCGACACGCCACTGCCCCACCGCGCTGCTAGCTCAGTGCCATGCGACGCACCACTGCCTCTGCGCGCTGCTACCTCAGTGCCGTGCGACGCACCACTGCCTCACCACGCTGCTAGCTCAATGCCGTGCGACTCGCCACTGCCTCAGCGCGCTGTACCTCAATGCCGTGCTATGCACCACTGCCTCACCGCGCTGCTAGCTCAATGCCGTGCGACGCGCCACTGCGTCTGCGCGCTGCTACCTCAATGCCGTGTGACGCGCCACTGCCTCACCGCGCTGCTAGCTCAATGCCGTGCGACGCGCCACTGCCTCTGCGCGCTGCTACCTCAGTGCCGTGCGACGCACCACTGCCTCACCGCGCTGCTAGCTCAATGCCGTGCGACTCGCCACTGCCTCAGCGCGCTGTACCTCAATGCCGTGCGATGCGCCACTGCCTCACCGCGCTGCTACCTCAATGCCGTGCGACGCGCCATGTCTAGCCCTGTAGGCCCCTGTTAGCCAGGCCTTACACCTCCCATAGCTCTGCCTGTGTCCCGCAATCCGGCTCTGCAGCCCCACCCGCCCCTCATTATCTCCTTTAGAAACTGCCCCTTGTGCCACTACTGGGTCCTAGGTCGGGTTTCGTCCGCGGGGTGGCTAATAGCGGGGGGTGCACTGCTCACACCCCCCAGCGACGTGTTTCCCAGGGTGGAGCTCTACATCAGCCTAATGCACCCTCCAGGTGAACCCCGCTCAGGTGTGTGTAAATCAATAGGCTTAAGAGCACCCAGAGATACCGTCAGCAGCTGGATCGCAACTGACATAGCAACACCTGCGCTAAGGAACCCCGTCTTCACTAGGCAACCCGGCGTCCGCAGCCACCGCCTCTCAGCCCCTCTGCAGGGCTTCCAGTGCCTTTCCGTTCGATCATTAATTAAAGGCCATCTGTGCTAGGCAACTGGCTTTTGCTGGTCCCTTGGGTGGTCACTTAAGAGAGGTCTCGCTGGACCAATACCCTGCTAAACAGGCAACATACAGCAGCAGGGAGAGAGGATCAGCCCAGCAAGATGAATGGTTTGCAGCCTGAGCCCTTACCCCATCCGCACATGAGCAGTGAGGCCCAGGGGAGCACACGGGTAAAATCTGCAGGGTAGCTGGGACCTGCATCCTGGTAACAGAGTAAAGGCTTTGGACCGCCCCGGCGCTGTCCGACAGGCTGGGACCTGGCCCTCACTGTCATTCACATCTGGGCCAAGTGGGCATGAAATGGCACCCAATCTGCATTGCAGCATTTTATGTGGTTTTCATGGGGTGTAAACGACAGCACGAGGTGCAGGGCAGGAGGATCAGGCCCCTGTTAATTCGGGTTTCGTGGGGATGACGCCTCTCTCCCTGAGACTCCACCCAGGCATTGCTCTGGACGGAGACATGCGAGCCAGCAGGGCCTAGGCGGGTATGTCGGGGAGGGCCCCCTGCTCCGGATTTCACCCCCGCTGCCCTTGGTCTGACGCAGCCCTAGTCTACGGAACTCCCAGGTTCCCTGCAAAGGCATCTCTGCTCCTGAGGGGGAGAGGTTGGGGAGGGGCCTATGGGTGGCTGGGAGCGTTCACGTGCTGACATTGCCAGAATATGCAATGGGCTCTGAAGTCTGACTTGTTGCTGAACCTAGAACTGGGCGGGGAATGGCAGGAACAGAGAATCCTAGTGGAATGAAATACATTATGGATAGTGACTCCCTGGGAAGGTGCTGCACAGACCCATAATTTCAGCACAATTGAAATGGCATAAAAATCTAGTGTCCCGAGAAATGAAACCTCATGAGGGAGACAGGGCCAACCTGGAAGGGATGCGGGAGGTGATGGGAAGGCAGCCGGACTCAGACAAGAAACAGCCTTCCCAATGGAAATGCCTCCAGGCTGATTGTAGGGGAGCAAGTTCCGCCCCTTGGGGGCTGCCAGGGACCCCATCAAGGCACCATGATGCCCAAGCCAGGCTGTGCTCTAGGAGGCATTCTGGACGCAGCCAGGGCCTGAGGACAAAGCTCACCACAGCCGGTGTTAGTGAGTGACATCAGTGCTTAATGGGTCTGAAGAATCTGGGGGTCTATCATAATCTGGGAGCAGCAGCTTTGGTGAGAAAGTGCTTAGAGTGCGCCCATTGGCCTGGCTGGCTTATAAAATATATTGGGCTGGGTCTGCAACCCCTGGCAAACCCCTCAGTATTGCTCGATGGCTCAGCCAATGAGTGCGTCCTGCTCGTTGAGGTCAAGACATGGGCTGACACATCCCACGATGTGAGAGGGCCAAGGGGCTTGAGGCTAGCTGCTAGCCAGACCTGTTTGGAGCTGGAGCCCCTTTAAGAACGGGAGTTGGGCTTGAGAGGGGAGGATCAGACCCAGCTGGGAAGGGGGGCAGGTGATCTCGATAGAGGCTGAAAGAGCCCAGCTCAAGGGAGGGGCTACAGGAGGTGGTTGGAGAAGCTTATGTTGAACTGCTGGGCCTGAAGGAAGGGCCTGAGCAGACCTGGGGCTAGTTCTTCCTGGGCTGGGGAAAGCCTCCAGCAGCCCTACACAGGGGAGTGTGCTTTCATGTGCAAATTAGGGGCAGCCCTAGGCTGCTGGTGAATGGCCAATGGGACTGCTAGGATGGGCTAAGGTCAGGACTCCAGGCATCACTGGCTGTGTAGGAGCATTGCGCTCTGCAGGTCTTTCCGGTGGGCAGGCAGAAGGAGCCCCACCTACACTGGCCAGGAAGCGTGGGGCAGCAGGGAGCTAAGGTGCCCGTCTGCCTGGACAGGGCTCTGGCTGCTGAGTGAAGGTGAGTTACAGATTGGTGCTGGCCACAGTCCTTGTGCCCGGGCCTAGTAACAGGCAGATTCTTAGTGGGGCTGTACTTGGCAGTGCTGTCTTAGCTTCTGCCCTGGTTAATTTCAGAAGCCGATTTGACCTTGATCCTGTGAGGGGCTTAGCTCCCACTGTGGGTGCTGAGTGCTCTGAGTCTGCAGGATTGGGCCCTTCCTCTTTAAGCAGGGATTTTCTCTTTTTTAATTAATTTGACTTAAGTTGCACTGCTGATGCAGCTTGGTACTTGGTCGCTGCCCTTCCCTGCTTTGTTCTGTGCTCGTGTCTGAGTGAGCATGACCCAGTATCGCTCTTAGACTAAGGAGCCCATACAGCAGCGGTTCTCCACCAGGGGCACGTCGAGGTCTCCCAGGGGGTACAGCAGCTCACCTAGATATTTGCCTAGTTTTACAACCGGCTACATAAACAGCCCTAGTGGAGTCAGTACGAACTACAATGTCCTCCAGATGACGACTTGTTTACACTGCTCTGTATAGACACTGAAATGTAAGTGCAATATTTATATTCCAGTTGATGTATTTTATAATTGGTAAAAATGAGTAAGTCAGCCATTGTTCAGTACTGGTGTGGCTGGGACACTTGTATTTTTATGTCTGATTTTGTAAGTATTTAAGTGAGGGGAAATGTGGGGGTACACAAGACCAGTCAGACTCCTGAAAGCAGTACAGTAGTCTGGAAAGGTTGAGAGCTACTGCCATAAGGGACTTAGCTGCAAAAGAAACAAGTGTATTTTATAAGCTGAGGCTGTGCAGTGCTGGGGGAAAGGAGCTTGCCGTGGTACAGTGATCCATGGCAGGCTCTGCCCTGGGGACCCTTTGGTGGTAGAGAGGCGGTGCTGGGTGTGCAGGGTTCCCTTTGGGGAGCAGCAAGAGAGGGCAGGGGCTAGGGGAAAGAGTCAAAAGCTGTCCAACGGAACAGTGATCGGGGATAGAACACATGGAGGAGGGTATGAAATTTGGTAACCCGGGATTTGTAATAAATATCACCGCTGCCCTGCACCCTTCACATGTAGTTCTTGAAGCACTTTGCACACGCTAATGCATGGCCTTACCCTCCCCCTGGGAGGCAGGGTAGTGTAATTTCCCCCCCCCCCCATTTCATAGGTGGGGAAACGGAGGAGCAGAGAGAGTGAGGGGGAGATCTTCCAAAGGTAGTGAGTAGCTCAACCCCTGCGGAGAGTCAATGGGAACTGGGTGCCTGACTGCCTTGGAAAACCAGCCCATGAGGAACGGACTGAGGTCTCTCGGTGAATCGGCGGTGGAGTCGGGAGCGAAATCCTGTGGAGACACACACACTTTATATAGACTTTATGCCCACTAAAAATGCCTGCTGAAGGGATTTTGCTTACACTTAAAAACATAAAATAAAATTCCACTGCGGACGGGGGCCAAACATGAAAGGTGCTGCCCGAAGAGTGAATATTTCAGAAATGTGAGCGTGCGTGTGGAAAGGGGAGGGTCTCACTGAAAATGTCTGGATATATGGCAGGTTCCAGGCAATTGCTCTAATCAGACCAGTCAGCACCCAAAGCTGTGCTGTATTACAAGGGCTGATCCTGCGTTGTGCCTTGTGGCTGTCAGGGAGAGTGCACAAGGCTACTGCTGTATTGTGTTTCCAGAGGGCTCCTAGGCACTATGGCAAAGCAAATAATAATATTACAGGGGTAGGACAGGCATGCCGGATGCAGGGGTGTGCATGCGTTTGGAGGGTGTTGCAGGGAGGGGAGCTCTTTATTCCAGAACCTGGCTCCCACTGGCCCATTAGCCATTCTAAAGAGCTGCTCCATATGGGGTGGCTGGAGCTGCACAGCGAGGCTGCCAGCAGGGAGTTGGATTGGTGTAGGGCAGCCACTGGCTTGGGGAAACTTTCACTGTCTAGATATGTGCCTCTATCCCAGGCCCAGCTTTGCCCAGCACCAGATCTGCTCTACAGTATTATTGGTATAGCCCCTCCATTGTCTGTACCCACAATGCATGTACGTGCACTGTCGTGCCACATGGGATGCCCGTTTGCAGCTCCCAGTGGACAAGTGACCACATCTTATAACTGGTACCCATGGGCTGTCCCTGTAGTAGGCCAAGGGCTGAATGGACTGCAGAGACTGGACCATGCTCCTATCCTGGGGTGGCCCCTCTGACTCGTAACTGGGGCAAGCTACCAGGGGGCAACTTACCTTGCAGCTGCCCACAGCTTTCTGGAGCCAGCCAGAGGACTCCAGCCTTCAGGGCTTCCTGTGTAGCATCTCCCACCAGCCCCCTGGAAATGGACCGTGCTGAGCTGCTGGCCCAAGGGACACCCAACTCCCAGAGAAGTCGGCAGGAATCCAGCACCCACCCAGGGGCAAGCATTGGGCCTTGGGACACCCCTGTGAGCATTCCCAGGTTTCCCCCTGTGCCCACCAGCCACCTGGATGCTGATACCTGTGAGCATCATTGCCCTGAGGAGGGGGTGGAGCTACACAAGGCCACCCAGGGCCAAGGAAACCCTGCTTCTGACCAGATTATTTAATCTGAGAGGGGCTGGTTTGTTGCAAACTCCAGCTCTTTTCACTTCGCTAATTTGCTCACAGCATAGCCAGTGCAGGTCACTGGCTCAAGTCTCATACTGCATGTGAGTGTGAGCTACTCAGGAGCTGAAACCAAAACAAGCCCTGGAAGGTTTGCACTAGTCAGGAATTGCATCCCAAATCCAAGCAGATAATAAACATGCTTAATGTGCTGTCATGCATATACTGTGTGCTGTGTGCTTCCTGGGAGATATTCTCTAGAAACTCAGACGCTACACACCCACCCACACTCACACAGCTGTAAACGCATGCATGCTATGCACACATGTGTGCATGCTCCACTCACACATGCACACAGATTACACATTCAACTTCTCCCCATGCACTCCGTTGGCACCTGACTCTGCATGACTGCAGTCAAGAGGAGCTTTACTGTTGATTTCAGTGGGTGCAGAAGCCAGCTTGTGTAGTGTGTGTGTGTGTGTACACACACAAAGATACAATCCCCAACATATCTACATGCTCATGCACACCTATGTGCACCCATACACCCCCCCCCAATCCTTCTGCTATTTTTAAATTGTCATGTGGGGTGAAACTCAAGTTCCCTGAACAACTGCACCCCACTTTCATTTATAGATGGCTGGAAACAATGAAGAAAAAGCTGGTCAAGCGCCAGGCTGGTCACTCTCGTAAGTCTGTGTTTTCAGTAGAGCAATTCTGCCATTTCTGAATCTTCCTGATGACTGGTGTACAGCTGTGGTGACATTCTCAAAACAAATATTTGTCATTTTAAAATAGACCTGTGTTTCTCCAGGGGGGATTGTATCCCCACACCCTGCCCCCCACCCGCTTCTCATGCACATCTACATTCCATAAGAATCCAAGATGAAGTTGCTAAGGCATCAGAAAACCATTGTAACCCCTGGATATTGCTGCTGTTCACAAGCAATGCAAGTTCCTTACTTGCGGGCTGGGTCAACCTAAGCACAACGATGTCAGCTAAGGACAGAGGCTGGCTCAGAGCTTTGCATTTCAGTGCTGCAGGGTTACCACTACGATCCTGTAGCGTTGAAGGATCCATTTGGGGCCAAGTCTTGCAGCCCTGGGCTCTGACATCCTGGGAGTCTGCCTAAAAGAGAGGCTGAATTCGCCTCTTTGTGCTGCACTTCCTTTGGTGATCTGAATATTAGTAAAACCTGTTCTTCAACAACCACCATCATCCAGATGCCCAAAATAGCCTGCCATGAAACACAGGAATCAACAGAACTGAAGGCCTATTCTGTGACTATATAGGGAGAGTATTTACCAAAAGACATCTCATTTGTACATCACACAACGTAATTGCCACACACAGTCCTACAGCCTGGAGTGTTTCATTTGCAAACACCTATGGAGAGCATTTTATAAACTGCTCTCCAATTAATAGACCAGGCCCTGCTTTTTGTGTCTGAAATGAGTATCGGTAATGCCTCGTGCAGCCACACAGATAATGGCTCTGTACTCTGGCCACAAAATTCCCTTGAGTGAAGTTTGTATTTCTCACTTTCTGGCAGTTGTAGTCGTCGCTTTCTAAAATCACTATTTTCCCTGCTCAAAGTCTGTTTAGATTCTCTCTTGACTAGTGTGTGGTCTCTCTTGAGCACAGCCACACAGCGGTACACATACCAAACCCCACATGCTTCAACTTCTGTGAAGTCGGGGCTTGGTCTCAGCTTCGCAAACCAACCCAATAACCCACAGCCAGGGAATGTGGATAGCGTGCCTTACCTTTTGTGGGGGGCTCCCTAGAGTCATCTCCACATAGTAGCCCTGTCCAGATTTTCCTCTCAAGTTATCTATCATGTTCACAAAACTGTTTCTTTGTCTGGAATCCTCCCGCTCCAACTCAGCGGAGCGCTGCATCCTGGGGGCCTGTTGCAGGGTCCCCATCCCATTCCTCAGAGGCACCCGGATCCCCAGATGTGGCTGGCTGGCCTGCACCGTGCCAGACCCCAGCCACAGCAGCAACCAAGGCAACACCTGGGCCATTTTGGTGAAAGCCCTGCCCAGCCCTTCCTTTGAATTTGCTGTTCCTGAGGTGATGGTGCTGTTGCAGTCGTTTTCTTCAAGGAAATCCCTCCCTTTGCAAAGCCGAATGCATAAGGACCAGGTAAAAGTTTCACTCAGATCACCAAACGCTCCTTCATAGCAAGCCAGCAGCCACCAGTAGCATCTTTGGGGCAGAGAGCATTCCAGCGTGAAAATATATCTTGATTGGTAAATCTAAAGTAATAACCATCAAGCACCTCGGAGAGGAGAGAGGAGATTCAGTGCAAATAAGAACCTGGAAGCAGCAGTCATGCTGGGCTGATTTGTTTTCCTCCTCCTCCTTTTGGTTAGCTGAAGCATGGGAAAACCAGGCAATCTGGTCACTTTCCAGGCTCCAGAGACGGCATTTGTCAGTCCACCATAATCTCTTCACTCTGCAATCAAGATTTGGAGGCGGAAAGACTTGTGGCGGCTGCTGTCAAAGCCAAAGGTTCCCCCCCAAAGATCTCTGGGAAGTGTAGTTTCCACTTTTGCTTCCTGTTCAAGTAACAGCTATATCAGCTGTGTCTGGTTTCGGTGCCCTTTGGTGAAGAGAACAGCGTCTCCACTCTCTGGACTGGATGGTCACAATTCTGGCTTTGTAGTCTATGAATCCCAAGAGAGAGGGAAAAACATTTCAAGAAATCTTTTCCCATATAAATTTCAGCCAGTGGGGGCAGCTGAAGAAGAAAGCTGCATAAGAAAATGAAGTTTCTGTTTGCTTGTTTAAAGTATAAAGTTTATTTGCAACATGAATATGTGTGCAGCCTTCAAGAGGGTTATGAGTACGTGTGCTGAGGGATAGAAGAAGGCTGCTGGTCATAAGAAGCAAGGTTGATTTCAGGATATGTAGTTTTTAGAGAACCATCTATCTTATAGCAATATTACCAAACCCAACCATTCAAAAAAAGCACAAGACATGACCCAAAAAATCATGAGATTGAGATTAAAAAAAATAATTGGGGGTTCTTTTTATTTACTTTCTGGTTTCTGAGCCTTTGGGGAATCATTTTTTCCAGCTTTTCTCTGCAACTACAAGACCCAGCAATGTACTTTTTTTTTTTTTAAAAAAAGAAATGAAAACTGAGATTCTTGTAGAACTCCAACAGCAGGGACTTTAAGAAAAACACCAAATATTGTAAGACTCACAAGAGGTGGGTTATGCTACTGTAGAGCACCCTACTTCCCTCCCCATGCATTTTTGTTTAAATTAGTCTTGAATAAAAATCTGCTTCCCAAACAGTTCATTTTCCTTCATTGTTTGCACACTACTTTTATTTGTGTGTGTATAAAGTTTAAAATTAATTGAACATTTTTATGATCATAAAACAAAAAATGAATTGAACCAGTTTGTCTGGAGATAATTTATATTCCCTGAAAACCCATACAAAAAAAGTGAAATTGAGCAGAAACCATGGCAAGTAAATGACCGGGCTATAGGGCAAGCAAAGTGAAATGCACAGAGTCTAAACATATGTGTCCTAATCCAGAACACATTTAGGGCTTGTCTACTCTGGAAAGTTATGTTAGTATAAGTACAATTATGCCTGTATAATTATACCAGTATAACTGCCTGTGTGGACACTTTTTTCCATATTGGATATTTTCAGTTCACTTTAAACCCCTTCCCAAGCAACATAACCTAATTTAAAAAGTCCTCCTAAACTATAAGAAGTGTCCACAAGTGTGTGTGTGTCTGTGTGTTTATAGTGTTATAACTATAGCAGTTTAAATTCACAATGTAATTTATACAGGTAAAATTATCTATGTAGACAAGCCCTTACTCAAGGACTTGCACTAGTAGCCTTATTGATTTCAATCTGGCTACTCAGATACATAAATAACTCCTATAGGAGTGTCCCCTTCCCCCCCCTTTTTTTTTAACTTTAAAGCAAAGTTACAAAAAAAGTTAACATATTGTACATTACTTATTCAGGATCAGGTTAATATTCAAAGAACCTGGCTAAAGATTCTGGCTTGCTGGCTGGGGAGCCCTCCTCTGCTGAGTATGTTAGAACGGGTGACCAAATTTCTAAATAAGTCCCTTAATTTTAACAGGGCTCAGTGTAAATATCAGGAGTTATTCAAATAGTTCCCTTTGCAGGATCAGGCCCCAAAATTCATTCAATTTTAATAATCTCAGGTAGAGATTCTTCAACTCTCTCTTAGTGTGGATTACATCCTAACAGAGAGAAGGCCTCCGAGACATCTCCACTCCAGCGAGAAGGCCTCAGAGTTACACAGGATCTTGCAATTACATTAATTGCATACATGGAAAAGTAACATTAGGAAATGTATGTGTATTTTTAACGGTCTATCTGATTTAGCTGGAGACAGTGAGGAGGAGAGGTAGCAGAATATGGCCGCCACAGTTTGGTGCCTACTGATCTAAAATTGTACTAACAAAGGATTTTTAATATATTGTTTTATAGTATATTTAAGTAGTATTGTTTTATAGTGCCCCTTTAATGGGCATTTCAGTAGCTCGCACCATAAGAAAGTAAAAGGATATAGGTGGCAATTAAAAATCAGCTACTGTCTGCGCACTGTTCAGGCCAACTTGCTGAAATTGATGGAAGTGTGGAGGGATGGGCAGTCATGACACTGGTTTAAAAATAATGAGATTTTAAATCGAATTATTGTTAATTTTTCTTTCCCTTCAGATTTTCAAATCCATAGAGGGTTGTGTTTTCAAGCTTTTCTCTGCACCAGAGAGGGCTGGAAACTTGCTTTGTTTAAAAAAGTGACCCCTGGAATTCTCATGAAGTAACAGTTTTGGGGGGGTTGTGTCCCCTTGGGCTTGGGGGGTCGGGCCCCTGTGTGTGTGTCATTACACTAGGTTTTGGGGGGCATGCCCCCGGGAGGCATCAAGACACGCAGTGTTGGGGGGTGATCCTTGGGGTCATGACACCTGGTGTTTGGGGGCATGTCGCTTGCGGGCTCGAGGGCCCCGCAGCGTCATTGGCCCCGGTTTTGGGGTGGGGGTCGCTAGGCCCAAGGAGGGTCATTGCGGACTACAACTCCCACAAAACCCTGGGCTAGCGGCAGGACCCACGTGACTCGGCCCGACGTCTGCACCAATCCACTGCGGCCGCCCCCCCCCCGGCGCCCAATCAGGCGGAGGCTGGGGCGGGCCCTGCCGTTGCTAGGCTTAGCCCAAGCCCGGAAGTAGTTGCTGGCCCGTGCAGGGCAACCCCCAGGCGTCCATGGAAGCGGAGGGTGGGGAGCCCAGGCCGGGGGCCGCCTCCCCCCTCTGGTGCTGCCCGTAGGGAGCGGGGGGTGGCCCCGGCTGGGGAGGTGCTGGGGCCCCGTGGAAGGTAAGGCCGCCCTGTCATGGGCGTCTGCTGCAGGGGGCGTGGGTGTGCAAGGGGGGCTAAGTGTGCAAGGGAGAGTGGGGGTGGGGTGAGTGTGGGCGTTGCGTGTGCAAGTGGAGGGGGAAGGCTGGTGCAGGACTCGGTGTGCACTGGTGTGAGTGGGTGTGCACAAGCTGTGTCATGGGGGTGGGAGTTGGGAGAGCACTTGCTGAGAGCACGTGGGCGTGCCAGGGGAGTGTGCGTGTGGAAAGGATGCGAGGGAGCAGGTCTGTGCGCTGGGGGCGTGAAGTCTGTCCCTCATTCTGCTTTTGGCAAGGAGAGCATGAAAATCTGTTTCTTGGCCAGCACTCTGCCTTGTTGTTTTTTAATTTTCTCATAGGTGGGTGATTAAGCAAGGCACGGTTGTAGCCACTAATACCAAGTTGGGAACAGCATACTCACTTGATTAGTGTGGTAGCTCACGGCTTCACAATACACGCGTGTGTGGTGATATTTACAGTACACACAAGCACTTTGGTACATATACAAATTGGGATTCAATTAACTGGAATAAATCAGCACAGACTCGATCTTCTGCTGCTAAAGACTGTGTGTGAGCGAGATGACTATAAACACTAGTAAAGAAATAAGAATGGAAGCATCTTAACCTTAAATTGTCCATATTCAGATGTTTTAGGTCCCGCATATGTTCAGGAGAGAATGTGGAGTAGGATTTGTGATGTTGCTTTGATCCTGTGGTCCTGAAAATACTGCAGTCTGGGACCTAGTAGGATTAATTGCTGCTCATTTTACATAAGAGTTAAAAATACAGAGCCGTCTGAGGTCATTGGAAAGGGAAAAGGCAAGGAGAGCTCAATGATGGCAGCAGTGTGGTTCTAGCACTTAGAGCTGTCATTGTTAGCGTGTTGACAACATTGCCTGGTACGCTGCCTGCCCTTGATAGTGATGACTGACCGGTACAAAGGCCCACAGGAAGTTGAAGACCCACTGAACATCACCGAGAAAAAATGGACGGGAGTTTTCCGGGGCACTAATGGTTCTTTTGTCTGGCCCTTATGTGGGGTAACCTATGAAGTAATCATCACAAATAAGTGACTGTTCATGTTTAATATTGGGGATAGTCTTCTAATAACTTTATAATTGGGACACGTGATCACTATCATGGAAAATCCAAAGGGACATAGTCTCCTTGCAGATCAAGTGCCACCTGGATCCATTTCTAGCTAGATCATTATGGTGGTCTGGCTGGATATTCAGTTTATATCTGTCTTCGGCAATCTTACGACACAACTGAAGCTTTTGGTAACCATGGTAATTGCTGTCCGTGTAGCAGCATTCCTTGGTGCACATGCTTCATAATACATTGGTCTTCCATTCTAGTAGTGCGTCTGTACCAAGAAAACCACTGAAACTGAACCAATGCTGATGGAGGCAGTTGCTGCGTTCAATTTCTAATATCCTCATTTCTGATGTTGTCTTGCCACTTAATATAAAGCAGCTGATAGAGACAAAGAGAATTAAAAACCTCAGTTTGGTGTTCTTCAGCTTTCTTAAGCACCCACATCTCACTGCCATACAACAGCACAGGTATAACCAGGGTTCTGTGGATCTGTAGCTTTGTGGCAGGCTTGATGCCACGAGGTCCTCACAGAGGCTGCTGAAGGGCCTGCAACGTGGCTGCTCTACAAACGTCCACATCTTTTGAGAACTCTCCAGCACTGCCCTTGCTGCTCCCCAAGGATTTGACAGTTGCCACCTGCTTGATGTCCCATGTAGACGGATTAATGCTAAATGGATTGTAATTTGGAGCTGGAGGCTGCTTGATGGTGATGGCCAAGCATTAACCAGACCAATGCGCACTGCTTCTTGCCCAACTAGATCAGCCATCAGCGATTCACCAGTCTGAGCCAACAAGGCAGTGTGATTGGCATGTTTGAAATCTTGAAACAGAAGGGTGTTCAGCTCACTGTCACCGACAGCTGGCTCCTCAAGCTTATCCATAAACTAATTGGTGCTGATATTGAATAACGGTAACGACAGAACACAGCCTAGCCAAACTCCTGTGTTCACAGCTTTCTGTTTCTTTATAGCGCTCTTCTGTCATTGACATTATCTTCCCAGGGATTCCAAGTCATCTCTTCAGAGCCTGCAAACTTGCTCAATGCGCTGAATCGAAGGCCTGATGGAGGTCCATAAAAAGTGCTGCACGCAGCTTATTAAATTCATCCATCTTCTCAAAAAGCAGTCTGAAGGTAAATATCTGGTTGACAGTGGAACGATCAGGTCTGAAGCCACGCTGAGTATCCCGGTCTTTGCCATGAAGTGCATTGTTGATTCAAGACATTAATATGGAAATGAAGACTCTCCCTGGGACTGGCAAAAGTGTAATACCTCTGAGTTGCTACCTATGGCCTTATCACCCTTTGGAACAGAGTAAAAATAATGCCGCCTTCCAATTGTTGGCAGTTATGTTAGTGCTCCAGAGGGTCTGGAAGAGTCTGTGCAGCCTTGGTACAACAATACTCTCGCCTGTCTTCAACAACATAGGGGTGATGTTACAAACTCCTGGTGCCTTCCCAGACTTCATCTTACAGACTGGAATCCCGATCTCTTTTTGGCTGGTAGATGGTCGCTCTCCCGGAACTTCTTGGCCCTCTTCAGGCAGTGGATAATTGAGGAACATCATGACGTGGTCTTGCAGACTCTGGCTGATGCTGCTTTCCTGGTTCTTTACTGTACAGGCTGGTACCACCCTCCACTGCAGACACTGCACAGTTGCATAGAGACTGCAGAGATTCTGCCTGGTGGCAGCCTGTCCAAAACTGGCTGCCTGAATTGACCACTAGGATTCCTGATTTTCCTTACACAGTGACTGGATGCTGTTCCAAAGTTTAACCCATCCAGCCTCTGCTTTTGCTCATGATAGATGTACCTTTTTTCTTTAATTCCAGCTGCAGTGAGCATCTCCTCACCCAATCAGTGCTTGATGTTTGAAGGGCTTTGGCCACAGCCCTGAGCTAACAGTCGTCCCTGCTGACTTGAAACAACTCCATTCCTTCCGTCTGTAATGTTTCAACAACCTTGAGCAGCCCAGAACAAAAAGTCATCTGATACCTCAATTCTAAGAACACCTTTTGGTTGAATTGGACTAATTTCAGCCTCATTAACTGGCTGTGGTAGAAGTGGGAGGTGCACTCTTGTCAGCAGAAGCTGATGGTCATGTCAAGTTTAGCATATTGTGAACTCGTACATCCATGACCATAGACTACCAATGATTTTTAACGAGGACATGATCAATAACAATTATAGAGAAGCCATGTGGCCTATTCCAGGGCTGCTTGTGATTCTTTGTGTGTCGGAGGAGCGAGTCAGCAATCACTACATCATTGGCAGCTGCAGATTTCAGCAATCGCTGCCCTGTCGATGCACCTGAGCCCTGGTCTGTCGAACCTGCTTCACTTCCCGATCATGGCCCCCGTGACCCTCAGAGTGCCTCCGTGCCTACTGGCAAACTCCAGTCAGGCCTGGCAAAGGCACTACACCTAACACGCACTTGTCGTGGCATTTATCTATGAGGAATGTCATACAAGGTATCTAATGAAAACGAACACTGCACTGGTCATTAACAGCTGTGTGTGTGTGTGAACGCTATAGGAGGAATTTTGGATACTTACTGATATTATGCTTTAAGTCTGTACTCAAACAAAGAGAAAAAGCAGGTTTTCTTCCAGACAGGAGAGGATGTAGTTATCTTCCTGTCTCTAATGTTAATTAATCAGAATTAGCTAAAAACAGTGGGGACTATATTCACATACTGAGGCACCAAAAAACGCAAATTAACGGAAGGGTAACATCGACAGCTTGGCACCTACACCTCAAAGAGCAACCAGTAGGACAAGGAATGTTGTCTGGGGTTACGCTTCACAGGATGCATTTCAAAGATGTCCTGGCGTATAAGAAGAGGGGGAAAAAAGACCTGAGGTTTATCGACATACTGAGGAAACCCTTTGTAGGGCTTAGGGGAATCATGAAAGTCTGGATCCTGGTATGTCTGAATTCCAGCAAGCACTACAGGAGAAGTTTTAGGTGAGAGACTGTTTTAGAGAAGATTAACTTCCTAGAGTTAAGTTCTAGACTTGCAGAAACATTTCTCTTTTTTTTTTTAACCAGATTTTTCTATTATCTTTGCTTCGTTTTTATCGCTTGAATTTCTGTTCTTTAGTAATAAACGTATTCTTGGTTTTACTATATGTTCTCCTCAGTGTTGTTGTAATACTAAAGTGTGGATCCTCAGTTCACCTAGTGGGCTGGTGTGCGCACTGTCTCTTTGGGGACAGAGGATCTGGTAATTTCTGTGGGTGTCCAGTAACGGCTGGATGTGGAAGAGGCACATTCTTCCAGGGAGTTTCTGGGACTAGGGTTCATCAAGTGTTACCTGCAAGGCAAATTAAAAGCTGGCAGAGCTTTGGCAGAGATTGTTTGGCTGGCTAACATGCTGGGCTGACAGGAAGCTGTCAACCAGTTTAGTTCCAGCAAGTCTCTCTCTTGATGAGAGAGAGGGTAACGAGGTCACCCATAGTTCTGGGCTCCCCAGGAAAGCGTCAAAGCCCCACATGCATATCTGCTAATTAATATATAATGAGTGAAATTCATTTATATCTAGCTCTGGACATTGGTTGTGTTTTCACGACTAGGTGCAGTCAGTGTGTCCCCTTATGAATGGACATGGCAGGACCTGCTATACGCATTGGGGATCAGCTCATCCTAGAAGAAGATTATGATGAAACGTACATACCCAGTGAGCAAGGTAACTGGTATCTGCCTTCCTCAGAGCAGAAAGATAGGGCTCAGGAGCTGCTCTTCAATATTGCAGGAGGATGAGCGATGGTCAGTATGTTGGAGAGTTGAAATGATAGCTCTTGTGTTAGTGGCACTCCATCCTGCTGTAGTTAGTGCATCAATAATAGCCAGTCTCACAAAGAAATTCTGATCTGCTAGCAAATTCAAGCAGAAGGGGTTGCAAGGCAGATTTAGAGGCTGACATTAGTCCAGTCAGTGCACTCACCGAAAAGAGGTGCTGCGTTGGCTCTTGGTTCCATTCCCTTGCAGCCTTTGGGACTGTCACAGAGGAAACCAGCCACCTGGGGCTGAGCAAGAGAGCCAATCTCTTTTAGGAGAACGAGGGGAAAATGTTTGTCAAGAGGAGATGGTGTCATCTAGTGGCTAGAGTGGGACACTAGGATTCAGGGTTCTTGGGACCTGATTGTCCTCTTACTTACACTGGTTTTCACTGGACTAACTCCTTTTGACTTCCATGCAGTTAATTCTGACATACGGCGGTGAGATGATAGAATAAGGCTCCTGGTTTTCATTCTCATGGATATACATCATATACAGGCAGTTTGTGCCTGCCTCTATCTCCTACCCCTGCAGTGTTCAGCCTTGCCTTGCCCATTGTAAGATGCTCCCTGGCACATGGGATGTTTTCTGTAGCTCTGTGCAGCCTAATTCTAGTGTCTTCAATGAGGGGGTTTCCCAGCACCCCTGGGTTGTACCTAGCACAGGTTTGCACAGTAACGCACAGCCTTGCTTGTCTGCCACACTGTCTTCTACTGTCTTTTGTTTCCTCTGCTTTTGTTCTACTACAGAAATTCAGGAGTTTGCCAGGGAGATAGGGATTGACCCTGAGAATGAGCCAGAGCTGATGTGGCTGGCCAGAGAAGGCATTGTGGCTCCTTTACCTCCAGAGTGGAAACCATGGTGAGAACTCTAAATCAGCAGCTATTTCAGTAGATTGTCAACCTCTCCTTGCTAATCCCTCTCCGGGAGCTTGTCAAATAAGTAGGGGAAAGTAGCCTAATGGTTGGAGCAGGGGACTGGGTGTCAGGGCTCCTGGGTTTTATTCCCAGCACTTCAACAGAACCAGTTTGTGATCCTGGGTAAGTCACTTCCCCTCCATGTCTGTACATGCACCTGTAAAATGGGGATAATACAATACCGTACTTCACTGGGGTGCGGTGATGCTTAAAAAATGGTAGAAATGCTGCCTTTGCCCTAGGGAGAGGGAAGAAGTAGTTTGGGAAATGTGTGTGATGGAGGCAGGAATGTGCTGTGGGGCAGCTGCTCCCCCATCCTGTGTATTTGGGCTTTTCTGGGGCAGCATGCTCCGCTTCTGCTATGCACCAAAGGGAGCCTATGGCCAGCATTTGTAAAGCCCTATGAGCTCCTGAGACAAAAGGTTCTGTGGCCACACAAAGCAGCCGTGCTGCTAGCTGTGTGTACTGATTCCCATGCACAGAGCTGATGCCCTGACTCTCTCCTGTCTTCATGTTCTGTTTCCCCACATCAGTCAAGATATCACTGGCGACATCTATTACTTTAACTTTTCTAATGGCCAGTCCACGTGGGACCACCCTTGTGATGAACATTACAGAGAACTTGTGATCCAGGAGCGGGAGAAGCTTTCGGCTCATGGCAGCATTAAAAAGAAAGACAAGAAGAAGAAAAAAGACAAGAAGGAGAAGAAAGACAAGAAGGAGAGAGAGCCAATGAAACATGCTGTGGTGAGTATACCTGAGGTGCTTGTTGGGGAGGGCCAGAAGAGCCAGCATGAGTATAAGTGACCAGCCACGAGTTGGTGATGGCTGCTTCTTATTGTGGTATTAGAGGTTAGGCAGAATGAATGACCTGCCTGGCTGGCTTCAGGCATGAAGTGGTTGTGGGAGCTGTGCAGAGGAGCAGACAGAGGCAGACGTGGCATCGCTTTTCAATTATTGTTCTTTAACTTAATTTTTAACAACTGGGCCAAATCCCTTAGTAACCTGAGGCCAGAGGAGAAATTGGCCTGTTCAGGGGAGCAGCTACTGCCACTTTCACCCTCAAGGTCCCTGAACTCTCACTTTCCCCTCAGGTTTCAGAGTAACAGCCGTGTTCGTCTGTATTCGCAAAAAGAAAAGGAGGACTTGTGGCACCTTAGAGACTAACCACACGAAAGCTTATGCTCAAATAAATTGGTTAGTCTCTAAGGTGCCACAAGTCCTCCTTTTCACTTTCCCCTCAGCAACTCAGCACTTGGTTTTCTGTGATGCTCCCAACGACTTTATGGCCTGAGGGGCTGTGAGGTGGAAGGAAGACAGGGCTCACTGGATGCTCCCTCCCTCCAGTCTTGCTCTTAGAAAAGGGAGCTGGGACTGTGGAGTTGCTGTGGTGCCAGAGGGGCCCCATGTTGGCATGAGCAGTTCAAAGCCCCCTTCCTAAATCAAGTCAAGGATACTGCAGGACCCAAAGGTGTCTCTTCTTCGTTTTGTTTGTGCTGAGGGCAGGCCAAGGTTTTCTAGCATATTGTTCTTCCCAGTTGACTGGGCCAAGGTATCAAGCTGCTCAGGTGACTTGGAGTTAGAGTGGGTCTGTGGCACACCCAGAATGTCTCTAGGATCCTCCTGTTTCCTAATGCTTTGCATACCCCCGTTTGATCACAGGCCCTTGCAGAACATGGGCTCAGAGCTCTGAACTCACGCCATTCCTCTTACTTCCTGCCTTTTAGGGATGGAGTAATTGCTGTGCTGAGATGGTGGGGGGGGGGGGGGTTGTTGTAGAATTTTTGGAGCAGTATTTCTCACTGGAAGGAACAACCAATGTTGTTTATGCAGTAACTGTGCACCTGTTGCTATGGTATCTAGGCACCAGGCACAGCCTTAAAAGCAACAGATTCATCTGTTTTGCTGTTGGTTGGCAACAAGAGTAGTCCTCCCAATGGCAAACGATTCCTCCCTTTTCAGATAGAGAGACCTTTTCCCAGTTCAATCAGTAACTGAGTAAATGTCAGGCTGATAAGATGTGCCTTGAAGGCCAGACCTTGAAGGCCAACAAACTCTTGGGGTTAGAAGTCTTTTTCAGGCAGGGACCTTCCATGGAAAAGGCCCAAGCCTTCAATTTGAGGGACTTCTGATAGCACTTCTTATTTCAAATGCTGCAAGTATATCCTGTTCCATTTCGTGCTGTAGATGAGTGTATGTATCTCATGTTGTCTATTTTAGTTATCTGCTAATATTTATTTACTTAGGAAATGCAGCCAGAGCCAGGGATTCTTCCTTCAACATCCTTTTATCGAATGTCCTCTCCCATCCTGTCCTCTGAGTGTGCAAGTCCTGATCTAGATCAGGATAGCCAGATTAGGAATGAGGGCTTTCTTAAGAAAGGTAAAGGAAAGACTTCTGGGAGACCACCAGAGACAAGTGACTCAAACAGACAGTTTGCAGGGACTTCCCCAAATAAATTGCAGCCACTTCTCACAGCAAAGTCCAGCAGAACTCACCAGATCTTAGCTGATGTGGAGAAAATTTTAGGAAGGACGGCATCTTTTAGCAAATCGGATGTAGACAACCAGCAGGGCCAAGACAAGACCCCAAAAATTGGAGACAAGTCTTGTCTTGGTTTTTCTGACTCGGAGTTTGGAGGTTTGGATGTTGTTAGGACAAAGCCCATTTCCTACGTGTCAAAGAAATCGTGTTCACAAGACTTTGAAAATGGGAGAAGTGTCCTTGATTCCCCCAATGTTCTGGAGGACAAAGGTATGCTCTTTGTTGAGGAAAAGCTGTCTGACAACTGGAAGGAGGAGGAAATGACAGGAGAGTGTGTCTGTCAGCCTGATGACCGCTTATCAGTCAGAGAAAGATCAACAGGGCCTGGTGGTGATAAGGAAAGAGACCCAGGTTTATCACAAGCCAATGAAAATGAACCTTTCTTGACCCCCAGTGCCCCTGACCATATTTTTTACAGCAGGAAACGTGAAATGATTCTCTTTGATGCCAGTCCCCCAGAAGACCTGAGTTTGATCGCGGAATTTGATGCTCGCTATCCCCAACGGGAGCTGAGGGCACACAGCAAAGCAGTCGAGAGCAGAAAGAAGAGAAAACTTCAGGATCAGGCATTGAGTCAAGCCACCAAACTTTGCAAGAGCAATGAGGCTGTCGGCAAGTGTGAGAGAGAGCGCTCAAAGCAGGCAGAGTTTGTTGAATCCGAAGGAGCAGGCCTACAAGTAGTCCAGAAAAAAGACCTATTAGACTGCCACCTGGCAGTCCCTGAAGTGACTGCAGAAACATTACCCTACACCATAGGGGTAGAAGTTTGTGCTCAAGCAGGAGCTGAAATTTCTGCGTCGGAGCCTGTTTCTCTTTGTGCTGGACAGCACGAAGAGAAGGAGAAGGCAAACGGTTTGGGGCCTGAACCTGATAGCAGTGTTACAAGCAGTTCAGCTGATCATTTTGTATCACAGATTTTGGGAGAGGTTGATAACTTCTCCTGGGATCTCCAGAGCTCTCATGAGTCTGACAGACAGACAGACCTGCTTGCTGCTGCTAAAGGTCCTCTACCCACTCATCCTTTCTCAGGAATTCTCCAAACTCAGCCACAAAGCTCAGCCAATGAAAAGTTGCAGAGTGACTGTAACTCTGAGAATGAGCAGTTCTATCAGCATGTGCAGGAAAACGATCAAGTGCCTAGTCAGGAACATAGTTGTGTCAGTTTTAACATGAAACTGAATAGGTCACGTGATGCCCCTGAGACGAACAATGAGGGCAGACAAGAAGAAACAGTAGAAGAACAGCAAAGGACAGAGCCAGTTCCTAGAGGGCTAGAGGCAGATTTGTTCACAGAGGGTTTACAGGTTACTCCTGGTTGGCTTTATCAGACCGAGTGCCAGGAAAGCAGCAGGCTCTGTCGGCAGGTGGAAGGAGAGTTGACCCAGAGCGGGAAAGCGACTGAGGATTGCAGCAAACGGGAGCTTTGTGAAGGAGCAGGCAATAATGAGGTAGGCAGCTTAGACTTAAAAATCCTTCTGTAACTGGTTTGCTGTTCCATTATAAATGAATCCGAGGAATTGAGTGGGCATTTTCTCTCTGCTAAGTGAAGTTTCAGGAGAAAGGGAAATTACCTTCCTGGTGGTAGTCACATGAGCTGATGTGGCAGGTATTTGGGGGGTTTATTAAAGCTTTGGGGTGCAGGATGAAAAATACCTTGCAGCTGACCTTCCTGGCATGGTAAGCACTACATAACTTACATCCTGGGTGAATTCTACCATAATATAATATAATTATTTCTGTCTTGTGAACTATCAAACAGATCACATAGAGCAGTACATGGGTTGGGATTATTACATTTAATTACAAAGTAATTTCTAGGAACATCTCCCTTTTTTGTTTTTCACTTGCTTTGAGGCTCCACCTTAGATCAGGGCCCATTGTGCTAGCCACTGTCCAAATACATAGAGCCATTCCCTGTCCTGAAGAGTGAACTGTCTAAATAGATAAGGTAGACCAATGGTGGGAGAAAGAAAGTGTCTTCATTTTACAGACAGGAAACTGAGGCACGAAGCGATTAAGTGATTTGGCAGGGGTTATGTAGGGAGTATGAACAAGCCAGGAATTCAGTCCAGTGCCTTAACCACAGGGCCACCCTTTCTGGTGAACTCAGAAAAACAAAACTTGCATGAACTTGTTTTCTCAAGGAAGTTGGGCATTAGCACAGTGACACCCCGCCCCCCGGTGCAGGCCTTTTTACAGGCAGGTGCTGCACGAACTACTTTGAGCAAACCTCAGTTTTGGCCTGAACACCACTGCTATTGTCTTATGTTACATCTTGGCAAACTCAAACCAGGTAAATTCATGGGAGAGCAGCAAAGGTGGGCTTGGAATGGTGCCATCTCTGAAAGCAGTCTTCTCCCTCTTTCCCCTCCGCCTCCGCTCTTGGGAAACCAAAAGACTCCAAAGCACCCATTAAAAGTGATGCTTCCCTACAAAGCTGACAGTGAACCCGGGGACATGGGGGTATGCAGCAGATGGCAAGCAATGCTCTCCGACTGTTTTGCTTTGAATATCATGGGACAAACTCTCCGCCCTTCATAGCTTGATAAAACAATTCAATCCAAAGTATGCTTGTTTCTTTTCAGAGCTCCCAGCTATCCCATTATTAGGACATTTATCCTGGGCTACAATTGCCTCGTTAATTAAAAACAAAAATCCAGGTAGTATTTAATGTTGGATGACAAGCGCTCAAGCTGTTTTGCTCTGGCCTGCAGCTGCGTGTGCTTGAAGCTCACTCTTCCTCCCCAAGAGGCAGAGCAGTTGAGTGTCCCCCACTGCTATAAGATATACTAGTTTTGGGCCATGGTGCTTTCCTCCACCGCATACAGTGGGAGGTGCCTCGTCGGTGTGAAGAGTGTCCTGGGCTGGCTTGTTCTTTGTTTCATAAGTAATTGCCTCGGTTTAATAACGACTTGCCAAATCTTGTGTTCTGAAGAAATAAAATAAAAGGTCAGTGTGTGTATGTAATGTTAATGAATTGCTTTGGTCCCGTATTGCTGGTATCCTGCTGTGACTCCACTGAATTGCTAGCTTCGATTTCCAGTTACCAGCATGTGGTAGCACCCCCTTAGCTGATAATAACTATGACTATAAATATCAGATAAACTGTAGATTATCCTGGAAGTTTTAATTAGCTGGATGGAAGTGAGTTTTTCTTGCTGAAGGACAACTAACACCCCCAGCTTCACACACACAGTTAATAGCCATCGGTAGAAAATTACTAGTTAAGCCCAGAATGTGTAATTTACACTATAACCATTGATTTGGCAATGACTTGGTGGAGGAGAGATCAGTGTGCGTTTATCTTCCTTCCCGTTCCCCCGGTGTGCTAGTGAATTAACTGTGTTTTCAGTCTGTAATTTTGTATAAACACAGTGTACGGGAGACTGCTCTACCGATGCACAGGGGCTCTGTCGACGCACACGTGCTCTGTTGAAGAAATGCTACAGAGCTGTGCTGGCAAACCATAGGCGTATTTGAAGCATGCATTAGTTTCCAGTTTACCTCGGGCTGGGTATTGCAAGGTATGACTTACTGGATAAAAAATTCCACTGTGTAAAATAGAGCTTTGAGATGCTCTGTGATGGTAATTCAGGTCCTTGGTTGGGGGCCTGTTTGTGTCACTGCTATACGAGAGGGATTATTTCCGAGCTAGCCTATAGTTTCTCAGCCCACCTTTACAAGTGCAATTTAAACTTCGGCTCTTCTGATCAGGTCAATTGAGTTTGGCATTTTCTCCAGCTTGTCCTGTTTGATTTCAGCCCTTTATGGGGCTCGCGTTTGTTTAGAGATTATAGATTCCAAGGCCAGAGGGGACCACTGTGATCATCTGGTCTAACCACCTCCATAGCACAAGCCACAGGACTTCCCTAAATTAATTCCTGTTAGACCTAGCACAGACCTTTTAGAAAATCATCTAATTTTGCTTTGAAAATTCTCAATGACAGAGAATCCACCGCAGCATTTGGTAAGCTGTTCCAGTGGTAAATACCCTCACTGTTAAAACTATGTATCTGATTTCCAGTCTGAATTTGTTGAGCTTCAACTTCCAGCCCTTGGATCTTGTTCTACCTTTGCTGCTAGTCTGAAGAGTGCATTATCAAATATTTGTTCCTCATGTAGGTACTTACAGACTGTAATCACCCCTTAACCTTCCTTTTATTAAGCTTAATAGATTGAGCTCCTTGAGTTTCTCACTCTAAAATGTTTTCAGTCCTTTAACAGTTTTCATGGCTCTTCTCTGACCCCTCTAACTAGGATGGAGGGAGGAATTATTCTCAAGGTTTTTGCTGTGCTGTAGATGGGAGTAGCTTCAGTAGAAATTATTAAGAGATCCTTGGTGAAGTTCTGCAGCAGAATTGCCTGCCACTGAACAATTGTACTTCTCAGCCAAAGTCATTGCTGCAGTCCCAGCTGCTTATTGCAGCTTCTGGACGGCAGGAGACTTCTTGCCATCCCAGTGAGACTGTCATGCCTTATTCTGCTTAGAGTAACAACAAGAAAATGATGACGGAACCCCCCCAGCCTCTCATGGGTAATTGGAGGGGGAAGCTGCACAGTTAGTCCAGGTCCTACACAATCAGTTTGTTGGGCTGCTGAGCTGTTATTACTTCATATGGGCATCCCTGCTCCCCCTCTTCCTGGCCAGCAGCTCGAAACTCAACAGTGAGGGCAAGGCTGGCATGGGAGGACCCAACTCAGGGAAGGGTTGTTTCAAGTAACAGCAAGAGTGTATTAATCCTTTTGGTTCGTTCTTATTTGAAAAGTCACAGATTGATATCTGGACAGTAATTCACCATAAACGTCACTTCTTTTTCTTTGCTGAGGAAACCGAATTTGTCAGCCGTGGTTTCTACTTCAGTTATTCAGTGCTGTGCAAAGCAGCAGAGGGGTACAAGATGGGAAATGCTGTCTGGCCTGATTTTATTAGAATAATGCAGAGATTCTGACCACCCTCCTAGGCATTCATATAATGTTGTTTGTGAATGTGCATCTATAAAGTTTGTGTATGCCAACATGGTTATATTGTATTTTATCTACTCCCTGATGTTTTGGTGGTGTTTTTCTGAACTTTGTGAATCAGACAAACTCCTGGCTGTTGTGAACTAAATAACTCTGTGTTCATATGGGTCCTGGGCTATATGCACAAGTGAATCCACCTGTTATTTCTCACACACCTGAGTGTTGGGTCTCATTAGCAGCTTTTGAGCAGAGGTAGTTTAAATGGTAGCAGGCAGTGTTTAGATAGGAGTGACTCTTTATTTTTGTAGTTTTATACTTGCAGACTGGAAATGATGCTTGCTCTCTTTCTCTTGATCCATCTCAATTGTGGTCAGATACTTACCTTGTCCTTGCATGCCCTAGTCTCCAGGTTCCCTGCTAGCACCTGTCCAAGCTCCCCTGGGGAGTCTTGCTCCTTTACGTGGTGTCGTGGATGGTCCAGCCAGTGCCCTCCGTGGCTCACTAAGCACCGGTGTGGAGAACTCCGGGGTACCCAGTCTGCTGCTCAGAGAAGGAACTCTGGTAACTCTCTACCTCTTCACTGGAAGTTCAGTTTGGGATGTGTTTATTGCAATGCGCCAGGTTTTCAGGAACCTCCACAGACACACTAGAATGGTGTTTCAAAGGCAGTATCCCTGTCCCTCGTACATGGTTTTTATCCTGTCTTTGAAGCCATGCTTAAAAATGTGAAATGTGTTTCCTTCGTCTGCATTTTCTCCCCCTGCCCCAGTGTCTGTACAGAACCTAGTCCAGAGTGGCCCTGATCCTGGGCCTGATGCTCTCCAGCCCACTGCAGTCAGAATGACGCTGCCGGAGCATAAGAGTTGCTCCTCTCTTTCCCCGCCTTCTAGCTATGGAAGCTCTTATGTTGGTGCCCATCATTCTAGTATTTGAGCCCCCATGTGTTAATTCTGCCAGGAAAGATGGAACACTCATTTGCTGTGATAATAGGATATCACAGGTGCCATCACACTAGTGGCTGAGCAGCTGTTCCCATCTGATGTTGAAATGAGCTGTTGGGCCTCAAGTCCAGTCATGAGGGGAAACGTTCACTTTGTAAAATGGCCGCTGGCCCCTCATTGGTCACCCCACAGAGAGGGGAAAGACTAAATGGGCTGCAGAGACTGAATTTCCTTTTGTTTTCCAGAGGAGGTCCCTCCAGCAGAAAGCTGAGACACTGGGCTTGTTTACAAGCCCAGTTACTGAGTAGTGGATCAGGGTGTGAATCTACAGTGTGCCAGCTTGCTGTGCAGGACCATCCCCTGTGGCTACTGCTGCAGCACACGGAAATCGTGGGGCACGACTTTCAGTGCACGGTAGCAATGTCCATCAGGGATGTTACTGAGTGGCAAGCTGGTAGGCTGTAGATGCACATGCTGGCTTGTCTTTCAATAACTTGCCACGTAGAGAAGCTCACACTAGTGGGGGTGGGAGTGAGAAACTTTTGTTGCCATCGGTTTCTGTACTTGTTTGGTGGGTATAGAGATCTTGCATCCTCAGAGCTATCAATCTTACACCTTCTACCAGCAACAAATCCAGCTTAAAAAAGAAAAGCGGGAGGGGGAAGTCTGTTGCAAATCCAACTTGATGAATTTGTATTTTCTTGAGTGGGGAGATTTTGCATGTGTTTTTCTTTACAGTGAAAGCACCTTTGCTATAATGGAAAGTTTTGTGTAAAGCAGACGTCACCATCTCAGTAGTCGAGATATGTTTGCAATGATTCTCTGCAAAATAACTGTTTCAGAAGTCAAGTTAGCCTGCATAGTCCTTGATATTCCGACTGTTATGCTGCTGTGTGCTACTTAGCTGGTGAGAGAGTCCCTCTGCTAGGGATGGAATTGGGCTGCCATGCTTTGATATGCCTGAGTGGATGCCTGCGCCCTTTCCTGTTTGGCTTGCTCTGGTCTAACTACTCTTTCCCCCCCCACCCCCTTTTTTTTTTTGGTGTGTGTGTGACTTTGCAGCCTCCACAGACCCTTAAATCCACCGGCTGCACGAAGAGCTTGCTGGGATCCATGCATGAAGAAAAAGCCTCCTTCAATCTCCTAGCTCTAGATGAAGGGGAAAATGAAGAGGAAGAGAGTGAGAATCAGGTAGCAAGAGTGCTGAGAAACCTGTTAGATTCCTATGAGTGCCGTGTGTTGTTTTTGTGGGCTGTGCGTAGATCCCATAAGAGAATAGACACTGATAGTCCTTGCCTCGGGGGTTTTCAGCCCAGAATGTCCTGTGGTTCCAATGCTTCTGGGTTTAACTTAGGCTAAGTTTCTTGTCTTTTCCCCAGGGTAGCTAACCCTATTCTCGCTCTGGTTTGAACTGTTAGGTTTTTAAGAGGGTGAGTGCTACTGTCTGTAGGGGGTCTTGGCCATGGATGTGTCAGCTAGGGAAGTTTCCCTTCCAAGTGCATAGCTGTGCTCTCTTCTACTCCTAGATGTATAGAGGGTTTCAGTGTTTATTATGGACACGTTCACAATCTCTGTGGGCCTGATCCTGCCCCTTTGACCTCATTGGCAGCTTTGCCATTAAATTCATTGGGTACAAGATCCCAGGCATGTGGACTAGACTGAAATCTGTATGAGCACACTCATTTGTGAATTTATTGTGCTATTGGGAAATGGCAGTTCAGGATAGCAATATGGAAGAATCCTGCCAACCCAGCAGAGAGACCCCTTACCCAGGTGGCTGCCTGTGTGGAGCACCTGCTTGCCATGTGTAGCTGGTCATCACTCGCATTTGTAAAGAAGAATAATTCCAGAAGCGATACACTGCTAAGGAGGGTTTCTGAAATGTATCAGATGGTTCCATCATGTTGCTTTAACACATTGTCTTGCAGTTCTCCTGCCCCATTTCCACCAATTACTAAATTGTAGAATGTTCTCAAGCATGGCCTGAAATATGGCCAGTTGCAAAGATACAAACTCATGTGCAGTTGTTTTCCTTTTTTGAATATATAGAGTCCCCGTGGGACAGCGAGACTGCTCAAAAATCTGCACATGGATGTTAGCACCCTAGGAGGCGGCTTCGAGTATGAGGTAAGAAAGAGCATGTCCTTGGAATTGTCACGGGCATTTAGGAAAGAAATGGGTCACTTGAGATAGTAATGACTGGCTGGATATTCCCAGGTGAGGGTTTGCACGGAGAAATCAGAGCTTGGTTTTGGCCACTGTTGGGTCCAGCTGAACTCTTGGGGGCAACAGTTGGGGAGGCCGTGGAATTCATGCAGCTGGATACGGGTATCCCAGAGGTATCGTATAGTGGGAAAATATCTGAGGGCCAAGGACAGAATCATCTAGCCCCTTCTTGAGAGTTAAGGTTACTGCGAGAGTGGCGGTATTTGCATTGGGCAGGATTTCATTTAGTCTTTGCCTTTTCCAGTGGGTGAACAGAAGTAACATTCGCAAGTAAAATAACCAAATATGGAAATATGGCAACTATATTTCAGCGAGGTCTTCAGTTTTTTTTTTCTTTTAAAAAAATACCACTCCAGCTTCATCATTCCTTTTGGCAAGTGTGTTCTGGTTCTATGGTTATGTGGAAGCTGAGAGGAATATTGGCACATGGCCACTTTCTTTAGTATAAACGTAGAACCTTGGTCACTGCTCCCTTTTCTGGTGCACTGTTGCCCTCAAATGTTGAGCATCGACAGTGATTTAAAAACATGTGTGGCCTTGAAGCATATATTTTTTTATTTTTCATGGGGTAGGGGTGCTCCTTGTCCATACATAATTAAGAGCAATCAGGGTTAGGATGACAAGGAAACAATGCTTTATGTGTTGAAAGCAGTTTGTAGTGATTTAGCCAGACTGTTTCTGTGGGCATTAATCCCTTCTCAATGCTTTAAAAATTCCACTCCAGCTTCTGTGAGGCAAATTAATTGATTTTAAAATGCAATGCAGTATTTTCATTATCCTTTTTCATGGCACATGAAAAGTAAGCTTTCAAATGCCTGCTGCGCTGGGCATAGTGTGCAAGACAGCTTGTGTTAAATTGGATGTGAATAGGAAGGACCCAAGCGGTCTTCATCTCCAGAACGACCAGAGGTCTGCTGGGGCCCAGTTCGTCACTGAAATGTTAATGTGGCTAGGAACAAAGAAAGCTTAGCATTCCACTGCCATGGCAGAGCTTTGGGATCTGTTATGAAATGGCAGTTGCCCCCCACAACCAGACTGCCTCTTAAGAGCTAGTAACCTAGATGGATGTTACCTTGAGTCCTGATGAGTTATTAATGTCCCACTGGAAATTACCATTCATGTTTAATGCCATAAGATGGCAGTAGGAAAACATGTTAGCCAACTCTCTCTCTGCATCCCAAGCCCTTCTCTCACTTCCTTTTGATTTTGTAATAAAGCTAAGGTCCATATGTGTGAGAAGTGATGGGATGAAGTGCTAAGCCAGTTTGCCTACAGAGCTGGTAAAAATTCACTCAGTGGATCAAAGACTGAGAATCCGTATTTGGAGACACTAGGTGATAGTTTTAGTGAAATGCAGTGGTGCGGTGATGCTTGCTGGGAAAGGAGACTGCAAAGAATGAAATGAACTGGTTGAAAAGAAGGAGAACTGAAAATAATTCATAGAAATCCCAAGGTGTTTTAAGGGGGGAGCTGGAAGCTGAGTAACTAAAACTGGGGAAGGGGAGTGGGAAATCAAACCAGTCAGATGTTGGAGAACTTGATTTGCTTTTCTTACATTTGTGCTCATGGAAACACTCTTTTTTCTGGGGTTTGGAAGGTAAGGAGGGTGAAGATGATGGGGTTTGAATTGTCATTGTTAAATATTCTCTGAACCGATCTTTGAGGGTAACTGTGGCAAAGATTATATTAACATGACTGGGAGTACAAGAGGACTTCAGGCTATCATGGGAGAGGCTTGAAGACTTCTGACTGCGGGTGACTGGAGAGAGAAAATTGTGCATGACATATCGTAGCAAATCATTCTGTACCTCTAGCAGTTCAGGGAGCTTTGGCGCTCTGCATTCCAAAAAGGTCTATCTGCAGGTAAACATTTGGCATCACATGGCATATCTATATGATGGAACATTAAAATGCAACAATATTTTAGCAGATGGAAATGTGTGAAAGGCGAGCCATCTCCATAAATAAATGCAGCACAGTACAGTGTGCTAATGTGTATTAAAGCAGAGACGTGTGCAGGAGGGAGTGTTGTGTGTTCCAAGGAAGTCATGTGACATCCATAAATCATGGGCACAGTGTTGACTATCTTAAGGGTAAGAATAGATAAATTGTTCATTGCATTATTCTCTCCATTGTAGTGAAGAGCATGGTTAGCAACTTCTGTAACCACTAGCCTTCTCTTTGGGCCAGTGGAACAAGCCCCTGATGTAGCGAGAGCTTGGTAGAACAGTGAATTAATCAAACTGACCAGCAGTTTGAAAAGCAGAAGCAGTAAAACATGCTGAGCAGGTACAGTTTTTGACATTTGGGAATCCAGGGTGGAGGGGCTTCTCACTGTGTCTTACAAATCATAGAATATCAGGGTTGGAAGGGGCCTCAGGAGGTCATCTAGTCCAACCCCCTGCTCAAAGCAGGGCCAATCTCCAATTTTTGCCCCAGATCCCTAAATGGCCCCCTCAAGGATTGAACTCACAACTCTGGGTTTAGCAGGTCAGTGCTCAAACCACTGAGCTATCCCTTCCCCGCTTTGATTGGATCAGCTTCAGCCTTTAGCCAAAGGTGAAGCTTAGAGTAGCTAACTATGGCAATGAATTCATTTAGGATGACTGACCATGTATCCCCATTTGGGATTGTCTCAGTCATTGCCGTTTTGCTACCAGTGTAGCATCACATCCAGGATCTATCTCGGTAGAAGAGGCTTGGTAGAAGGTATTAAGTTAGACGGTCTCTCCTGGCAGTCACCTTGATAATCTGTTGCTGTCACTCAGAACGCTGTGAAAGTCTCAGGTGAAGTGGGTGATTTAAATGCAGCCAACACTCTGGACTCTCTTCTTGGCTTGCATGTACACTATCTGTTTGTTGTAAAGTATCAAAATCAGTCCAGCTAGTTTTTAGGAGAGAGGGGACGTATCTCCAGGTTTTGAATACTACTAGACCTCTGTTTTTTTTCTGGAAATGTAATTTCTCTTGCATTTAAATGGTATCAGTAAGAGAGATGTAAGCTGTGAAACTCCTTTTTGGGGACTGTATGTTGGCACTGTGTGGTGTGCGGGGAGAAGGTAAATGAAATGCCTCTTGCACCCCCAGTTCAGAGGGGTGGCAGCTGATACGTGGTGTTCTGCTCATCAGGGCAGCTGCAGAGCAGAGGAAGACAATTGCGGTACTCGGTTAGCCAGTGTTGCAGAACCTGGGCTCCAGCACCTAAGGAGTTCTGAAGATGAAGCTGGAAGTCTGAGAGAGGTGACAGTGGATCTCTGCTTTCACTGGCTTGCAGGATGTCTCTGAAGCTTTGCATGGTGTAGAAAACAGTCACCTGCTAGTGCTGCAATAAAGCATCAGATGATTGTTGTTCTATTCTGGTGATTAAAATGTTGCATGGAAAAGATTTATCAACCTGAACTGCAAATGGGAAAGCTTTCCAGGCTAACATTGCAGATCCTACACTGCTTTGTGTGCTTGTCTTCCCAGGAACAATCCAAACTTGAGAGTCTGGCTTCAAACAACAAAAGCCAAAGAGCTCACATTTTAGAAGATTTTTGTATGTCATATGTATGGGGTTTTTTTGAGCTAAATTCCCAGCATTATGACCTTTTGTGTTAAACTTGTTTAAATACCAACAAACAAGCAGCATTGCTGCATTGTTTTTCATGGGGAGTAGCAATTCAGCTTTAGTGACTGCTGCTTGTGGTGGTCATTCGTTTCTGTGCATCATGGATTACTCTATGAAATCCAATCCCAATAGTATTGGTGTGTTTGCTCCAGATTTATGCTGAACATTGGGGCATTCAATTTACTTGATAGGCAGGAATTTCTCGTCATTCAGAGTGTCAGTCAGTTGCAGGTAAAGTATCTTACAGCTTGTGGGAAGACCCGCTAGAGCCAGTTACTACCTGACTGACTTGAGATAGCACCAAAATGCCTGGTAGAATTTGCTCTACCCGTGCAAAATGGGAGATTTTGCATCTCTGCTCGTGTGTAATTTGCATGGTTCACTATTTTATAGAACAGCATGTAGTGATAATTCAGATATAGCATTCAAAAACTAGGCTTCCCTATGTCTGTTCTTACAACCCTTCTGAACCATTCCAGTGTGTCATGTAAACTTGCTTAAAGAGAAGTCTCTTATGCCCATGACCTGTAGACACTCCAGTGAATGTAGAGGGGAGTTGTTTGTGTTCATCAAAGGGAAGAATATACCTGTTTTAGCTTGGTTTTGTTCTAGGAATGGAGAAGGGTCATGTTGGGTATGTACTCTACTGCACAGTAAAATACCCTGTGAAATTAGAATGGAAAGGGGCGACCATCGCTAGGCATTCTTAAAAGTTAAGTATCTTGGCTGTTTAGTGGTGAAACAAACAAATTCCAAAATGGACTCACTCATATGATACATCAATCAGTGGCCAATCTCTGCCGAGACAGTAACATCCAGGAATGAGAGAAACTTACTCAGGACTGGGAATCATATGAGGTCATGTCCGGGAAACATGAAAATATAAAATTCTTCTCGCATGTCAAATAAATGCATCCCTTTGAAAAGCCCTGTAGAGGTGACCCATGCTAATGGTGCATTTGTAAGCCTGTGTTAACGGGGCCCTGAACTGAAGTAGGTTCAAGTTTTCATTTTATCACTTGGCAAATTGCTGGTGACACTCTAAAATACAGTTATGATGCAGTGTTTGGGGAGAATATCCAGTGATTTGATTTCTTTCTTTGCTCTCCCCAACTCAGCTAATAAATCTCCTGAGTCCTGCTGAATTCCCGCATCTGAATGGCAGCCTGCTAGGCATCCTTTCAGTGTCTTGGCATTCTGGGCTTCAGAGTGACACTGTTCCAGCAACACCGTGGTAAAAATACCTAGATAAAATATGCCGTTTGTGTACAGTACAAACTGTACAAAGTCTTTAGCTAAAGCCTTCGACAAGTCACCACAGCATTAATAAAACAGTGAGAAGCTAAGAACTGTCAGTGACTCGGTTTGCATTCTGATGAGGGAACCTTTCCCAGCTTTCTCCTGGTGGTTGTACTTTTTGCTGTGAGTTTCCTGAGCTGCCTGGCTGCCATGAGATGCTGCTGAAGCTTTGGGTGACTAAGCTTGTTCAGATCATGTTTTCCAAGTCTAATATGTCCTGTTCATTGGACCTTAGGCTAGACTAGCTCCTTTGCTCTCATCAGTATCCCTTTGCCAGTTTTATTCTCATTCTGGGCCTGAAGATTGTGGGTTAGAATCCTCTATCTGTTCTTGGCCCAGTGCTGAAGGTAGACAATGCAGTGGGCATATCCTGTTTACCTGGCCTAGGTGACGGCTCCAGGCAGAAGTTAAAAAAAGCAATAACACTCTTTCTTTCAAACTACCTTCTCTTACTAAACAGATTGCAATGTCTAGGGCTGTGTGAGAGTGCTAGTGAGGGGCATGTAATGATTAACGTGCTGGCCTCTGGTCCCTGCAGCATCAGACGCTAACTCGCACACCTTGGGATCCCTAGGGTATGAAAGCAGAATTCCAGCAAAACAAATCCCCCCCCCCCCCCCCCCCAGAGACGAGGACACTCCTCACAATGAGGTTCCTTTTCTCAAAGAGTGGGATAAATTTAAACAAATTCAAACTGGCCTTGCCGAAGTCACCCAAAGCTTTGTGATTCCTTGTCCTCTGTAGGAGAATATAGACCCACTTTGGTACAAAGGATCCTCCCAAAGAAGGGGCAAAGCATGAGCGCTATGTAGCTCTAATTGTGTTTAATTTGCTGCCTAGAAGGAGTCCTTGAAAGTGAGTTACCCTGAAGAAAGTCAAGAGTTTCCCTGGGATTCTGATGGTGTGCGCCCTCCAACTCTGGATGAACTGCTTAACAGAGATGCTGACAGCAGCCTGTGTGGCCTGAACAAAGAGGAGTCCAATGGGAAACCCATGGGGAATGAACTGTTAGAAAAGGAAGATACTGATGTAGAAGATGTGATTTCTGTAGCTTACAAACAATCAGGAACTCCAGGAGAAAGGACAGCGGTGGGGACAGATGTGGTCAGCAGTCAAGGGCATCCCGTAGCTGCGTCTCCAGATGTTAGAGCTGCTGAGACAGATCAGATGGAAAGTGTGGCTGTCACCATTGACACCATGTCTGTCAATGAAAAGACTGTAAATGGAATGAGGGAAGAAGCAACTGATCTGAAAACCGACAGCAAGCTGGACGCTGGGAAAGTAAGAAATCTGCCGGCATGGGCAGGGCTTGTTGTGAGAACTGCTGCCTGCAGCTTCTACCACTTTGTAAGGCCCTCATTTAGGAGAGCACTTTAAGCATGTGCTTAAATCCCATTGACTGCAATAGGACGTGACATGGACTTAAAGTGAAGCATGTGTGTAAGGCTTTCCTAGTAGTAATGCATTCCTGAATTGGGGTGCAAGTGCTCTACAAATTCCCAGTTTTGTCTCTAGAAAATCCCTTGTTTAATGCACATAAGAAGTGCTGTCCAGAGCATCCAGAAGGCACAGACGCTGAACTGGGATACACATTTCAAATCTTAGAAGAGAAATAAGACTCGGGTTTCAGTGCTGCCATCTGTAGTAAGTAAGCTGGTTTTTACAGCAACCTAGTAGCTTTCTTTGACAGGGGAACAAGCCTTGTGGAGAGAGGGGAAGCGGTAGATGTGGTATATCTTGACTTTTAGTATGGTTTTTGATACTGTCTCTCATGACCTTCTCATAAACTAGGGAAATACAACCTAGATGGAGCTACTATAAGGTGGGTGCATAACTGATTGGAAAACCATTCCCAAAGAGTAGTTATCAGTGGTTCACAGTCAAGCTGGAAGGGCATATCGATAGGGTCCCACAGGGATCAGTTCTGGGTCCGGTTCTGTTCAATATCTTTATCAGTGATTTAGATAATGGCATAGAGAATACACTTACAAAGTTTGTGGATGGATACCAAGCTGGGAGGAGTTGCAATGCTTTGGAGCACAGGATTAAAATTTAAAATGATCTGGACAAACTGAAGAAATGGTCTGAAGTAAATAGGATGAAATTCAGTAAGGACAAATGCTAAGTATCCACTTAGGAAGTAACAATCAGTTGCACACATATAAAATGGGAAATGACTGCCTAGGAAGGAGTACTGTGGAAAGGGATCTTGGGGTCATAGTGGATCACAAGCTAAACATGAGTCTACAACGTAACACTGTTGCAAAAAAAGCGAACAGTCTGGTTGCATTAGCAGGAGTGTTGTTAGCAAGACACACGAAATAATTCTTCTGCTCTGGTCTGCGCTGATGAGGCCTCAACTGGAGTATTGTGTCCGGTTCTGGACACCACATTTCAGGCAAGATGTGGACAAATTGGAGAAAGTCCAGAGAAGAGCAACAAAAATGATTAAAGGTCTAGAAAACATGACCTATGAGGGAAGATTGAAAAAACTGGGTTTGTTTAGTCTGGAAAAGAGTAAACTGGGGCGGGGGGATGGACATAAAAGGTTGTTACAAGGAGGAGGGAGAAAAACTGTTCACTGAAGAAGGAGAAGAAACAATGGGCTTAAATTGTAGCAAGGGAGGTTTAGGTTGGACATCAGGAAAAACTTCCTAACTGTTAGGGTGGTTAAGCACTGGAATAAATTGCCTAAGGAGGTTGTGGAATCCTCCATCGTTGGAGGTTTTTCAGAGCAGGTTAGACAAACATCTGTCAGGGATGGTCTAGATAGTACTTAATCCTGCCCTGAGTGCAGGAGACTGGATTAGATGGCCTCTCGAGGTCCCTCCCAGTCCTACAATTCTATCATTTTACGTTCACACCATGCCCGGCTGTCAGTGGTTTCTCTTGGCTTGTTTAGAGATGGGGCAAATGTGTAAAATGAGTTACCGGTTCTGATATTTACAGGAAGGAATATGAAAGTGAGTCATCCGAGGAAGGATGCTGAAGAGAGGGTGTGAGGCTAGAGGGGACCAAGCCTCTGGGGTTTGGTTCCAGATGTGGATTGACTCTGCAGAATGTGATCCCTTCCGGTACGCATGTCACGTTTCCCACTATTCTTCCATTGAGACCCCAGAAAGCAGCCAAGCCAATAAGCAAGGTGTTTTACAATGCAGTCTCGGTGAGAGTCATAGCCTGAAGTGTTCCCATTCCAGCAGGGCGTGTTAACTCTCTGCCCCTTGGAGCTGGGTCCAAACAGATGCACAGTGTCCAGTCCATAGACAGCATATCCCAAAAGGCCAATTCCTCCCCAGTCTGGCTCAGGTTCATAAAGTTAAGCATGTGTTTAAGTTTTGCAGGACTGGGGCATAGGGCACGTTCCTGTACACTCTTACCTCCAGGAGTTGAACTTGCTGCTGAGCATAGCCCTTTTAAAGACCGTACGCTGCTCATGGTGGTAGATGCTATAGTTGTATGTTCCAGGCATTCAGGGCAGCGTGAGATCTGGAGTGGGAGAAATAGCGAAGCTAGGTGCAAGGCTTGAGTTGGGAGCCAGAGCAGCAGGCTGGACTTGGGGAGGGAATAATGGTCAGAATTGGCAGTGGTTGGAGTTCTGAAGAGCTTTGTAGAAGAAGTGGGGGAGCGTAAGCACTGTACGAACGCCATTCATCAGGGGATGCCCAAATGTTGTGGAGACCATCTGAAGAGCACTTCTTTACCCTCTCCAGCCCCTCCTCCTTCCAAAAGCCCTTTCTCTCTGCAAAGTGGCGTCTTGTGCTTGTCTGTGGGTCACACCCTTAGAAATGCCTTTCGTGTAGCGTCTAAGAAACTTGGGTGCGTCTCTGTGGTATGTACAGATTGGATTTGTTTTTCTAGTACCTGTAGGTCTGCTTTATGTTGGAAATGGCCATGTATACACACACTGTAATGTAACAGCATCAATTTTGGATTTTTAAAGGAGTCCGAGGCCAGTGAGCACATGAAAGAATTGCAGGTTTCTGACCGTTCGGATCATGAGCTGCTTCGTCTGACGGTGAGTCCTTGGGCATCGACCTTGTGTTCCTCTATGAGCACTCAGCAAATGAGTCCTCAGGCCTCCTGCAGTCCCCTATCCCTGTCTCCCCACTGCTGGGAAAGAACTTCACAGCGTGGCCCAAACCAACACAATATTTTGCACTTGCTTAGGCTTGCTTCCAGGAGTCTCCAAACACTTTTTAAAGGCTTGGTTCAGTATAACTCCATTTCACTGCTGGGGAAACCCAGACCCCAAGAGCTGAAGTGTCTGGACTGAGGTCCTGCTGTGAGTCAGTGGTAGAGTTGGGAAGGGAACCCAGCTCTGACTCTGGGGATATCCAGAGCTGTGAGCCAATGTGTTACCCCTCTGCATCTGTATGCGCGAGCTTTGCTGGAGATTGGACTGTGTATCCACTCCCTGCCTCACCAGTCTGTCTGCCTCACCAGCAAACTCGTCTACGCTCTTCCAGCGCAAACCTCGCCTGGCAGGTAGCAGTCAACGAACTCCAGCCCCCGAGCTCCTCAGAGACAGTTCTCTTTGACACACAGACTCTGTCACCGTTCGTTCACAGAGGATATTAAGTTTGCTGCTCTGTTAAAGCATTGTTATATTGCATCTTATTAACTTAACTGGGGTATACACCCCTCCCTTAAAGCACAGCACTGAGTTGGTTTATAGCAAAAGTAACATGAGTTCATGAACAAAAGGACATAGGTTAAGTGATCTCAATTAGTGGGATAAAGGTAGAAATGGTTATAAACAATTAAAAGTGAAAAAAAGAAGACTAAAACTTAATCTAGCAAGACTACATTCGTTGTTCAAGATGTTTTCTCTCACCTACAGTCTGTTTTCCAGATTTTACTAGCCAGGATCCATCACAGAGCTCAGACTGCTTAAAATCAGAATGGCCAAACTGGGTCAGACCAATAGTCCACCTAGCTCAGTATCCTGTCAGCCAGCAGTGGCCAGTGCCAGGTGCTTTAAAGGGAATGAACAGAACAAGGCAATTATCAAGTGACTCATCCCCCATTGTCCAGTCCCAGCATCTGGCAGTCAGCGGTTGAGAGACACTTAGAGCTTGGGGTTGCATCCCTGACCATCTTGGCTAATAGGTCGATCAATGGCTATCTCTTGTTTTCTCTACACCATCCTTGCTGTTCAAATCTCGAATGTTCGGAGCAACTCGCTCTCACTGTGCAGAGGTGGGAAGGATATCCCTGGCTGTGGTAGGTCTGTGCTCTGACTCTTGGGGATCTCTGTTAGAACCTATGTACCCACCTGAAACCAGCTCCTTCTCCTTTTATTTTCTTTTAGGACTTTGGTTTCCAGAGTCAGATCTCTGAGCAGGTCCTGGATATGTGTATTCTTTCTGCTGCTCTGGACAGCCCCAAGGTTGAGGTGAGTGGTGGCCGTGCGGTCAGCGATGGAGCTGTGGACGGGGGATAATGTAACGCTGGCACGTGCTCTGAGCTTCTCATATGAGGCTGTCTGAAGGGAAACAGAAGTGCAGTGTGGAGGCCATACAGTGAATAGTGGCAGAGCTGGGCTTAGAACCATGATCTGCTTGAGCCCTAGTGCGGTGCCCTGTCCATGCTGAATGCAAACCACAGCTAAATGCAGAGGCAGCTGCAATATGTTCCTTAGCTGGAAAGCTGGTTCCCATTTAGAGCCAGCATAGACATACATCGTAGTGTCTGTGTATGGGCATGTTGCCTGTCCTTGGGTCCCTCTTTCTCTGGTGATTGCTGGTGGGATGGTGAGTGTATTTTATATTTTCCTGCTGTGTGTGTTTTTCTCTCTTTCTTCCTTCCTTCCTTCTAAGTGGATGGGTGGGATTTGGATAATGGAAAACAATGGCAGGGAAAAAAATAAACAAATGTTCCAAGAAAACCAGAGGCTGACTTGCTCGGACAGATGTCAGTACGAAGAGGCTCCGGCATCTTACGTTTTTTGTGTGTGTGGCCTAATTTGTTGGGAAAATGAGACCCTCTCTCTGGGTCAATGTGGCATGTGAACAGAGGTGTGTGTGTTTGTGGTGTGGCGAGTGTGTGCAGTTACCACATCCAGGAAGTGACTGACTGAGCCCAATTCTGGTTGAAGGAGGCTTTTGGGCCTCTGGAGGTTTTATCTGTCTCTCTCTAGTTTGTTACCCAACCAATTTTTCAGCCCCCACAAGCCAGTTTTACCTTCCCCACCGTACGAGGTAAGCTTGGCAGTGCATCAGCTGAAGGAATGTGTTGCACTGTGTGTCAGTAAGCATTGGGTCGGGGCTCCAGCTGGGGTTTACTCAGCCTTGATCTGATTTGTAAGTGAGTCGATCAGCCAAGTGGGAGACACCCCAAGTGATAAACTTGCCACCTGTCTGGCAGAGAGTAGAAATCCAAGTTTGCTTAGGTGGCGTTTGGAGAATACACCTGTCCTCTTGTGCCTAATAATGAAGATAATCGGGTGTGAAAGGAAAAGAAAATATGTGCCTGCTGTATATTTTCCCCTCTCCTTTTTGCTACGGCATAAGTATCATGCATACAAATTCCTCGTTGAATCAGACACATTTTGAGTTTATTACAGCCTTGTCTCTAGGAAAGAGAGGTGGGTTTGAAATGGTGCCCCCTGCAGAACTGCAGCTGCTCCTTTGTGTCGAAAGAGGATGTTTTCAAATGACACTTCTGGTTGCTTAGAATGTGTTTATTTCTACACAAGGGGCCTGCTTTTGCTTTGGCAAAATATCCTGTTTCTTTAAATAAAATTGTCCGTGTGACAGCTGAGCGGCCAGTGTTAGGGTTTGCGTTTCTCAGTGCGTACCCTGTGTCGGGATCTGCAGTAGACGAGCCCAATGGCTCAGCAGAGGCCATGTTGTTTGTTGTCTAGAGTAAGGGACTGGGCTCCCGCACTCACGATGAATAAGGCACTGCACTCTCCCCACCCTGCCCCCGAATCTTCCTTTTATACATGGGGCAAACACCTGCCTGGAGGGAGGGTAGAATGCTCTGGGGTTTGCCAAGGGCTTTGAGATCTCCGATGAAGATTTTGTATAGACTGGAAATATTTTTTCTGGCCTCTCTTTAGGTCTGGAAGGGAGGGGATTTCTCCTCTGCAGGTTGATGGTGATGATTTTCATTTGACTCCGAGAACAACATTATTCATATCGGTCTGATCTATACTAGCATTTTCCCTCCTGGTGTTCCCTTTATTGCTACGCCAGGCTCAGCTCCAGCAGCCACAGCCGCAGCCATGTTAACCCTTTGCTATCTAGACTGGCTCTGAGCAGGCTTAGAGGACACAGTGTTTAAGTTGCTGACATTTGGCTCCATCAGTGAAGCTGCCTCAATGGTAGCAATAGTGGTAAAAGGCTAATAAAGAAACAGGCACAGGGCCTGGTCTGATTGTCTTCAAAGTCGATGGGAATCTTGCCGTCTTTGGGTTTTGATCATGCCCTTAGAAAGGAATTGGGTTAGATTTACCCCTTGGAGAACAGTTTGTCATTTCTCCTCCCCTTCCATCTCACCCTCAATGTTGTGTTTCATCCTGAGCGGTTTCGCAGATCTGCGTCCCAGCAGAACAGGAGACCAGACGAATAATACCACTTCACTCTCCTCCAGGATCTCCACTGGACGGTACTGAGGTATGGGGAGGGGAAGGGACTTGCCCAAGGTCACACAGTGAGTCAGTGGCAAAATCTGGATTTAAACCCTAAGTCTCCTGACTCCCAGCCCCCAGCTCAATCCACTAGCCCAAAGCCGTCCCTGGGGCTAGAACTCTGATGCCCTGCGGAAGACACAGGCTAACCCCAGCTTTTAAAAATGAACCGAAGCAATTCCTTTAATTGCAGTGTCAAGGGGTGCAGGTTGCTCCAGTTGGAGAGAAAGAGACCAAGTGAGAGCCAGGTGGCAACTATAAGTGTAGACTCCCCACCAATTACTCTAGTAGGGGATTGAGATCTTTCTATAAATAAAAATAGCCATTTGTGCTTTCAAAGGTGACAGTAATGGATCCCATCTGAAGCCAGGGGATGTTTGCTGAGGTACCTGGTTTTTGGGACCTGAAGCCATTAATTGCACCAGGCAGGAGAGAGGGCATGAGCGGGAGCTGCCTGGGAGAGGTCTGACTGGTTGACGTGATGAGAAGTGACAGCACTAGGAGGGAATCCTTCTGCTCTTTGCTTTGCTAGAAATTTGCATAAATCATTGCTATTTATAATTTCATTTTTTTTAAAACGTTGGCCCTGCCCCTTGGTGCACTTCCATATGGCAAAGTCACCGCCTCAGCTCCCGAGCACTCAGCCACCAATGAGTGTGCGGGAGCCTCCGATCAAGAGATGGGCTGTTAACACTTTCCCTCCCAGAGAGGCACTCCCCTCACAGGAGCAACAGCTGGATTGCAGGGAGGCCTTGGGTCCAGGACATGTAGGCTTTAACGGGCCTTGCCTTGCCTTGCCCTCCCTGGGTGGAGGGGGAGGCTGTTTATGATGCCTTAGCCTTGTTCTCATCTGTTGGCCTCATTGCATTGGCTCTTTATCTGAGACTGAGTTGTCTGCTTCTCACTCCCCTTATGTTCCTAGGCACCTTTTAAACTTGCAGGCTCACTGGTTTCCTCTCTCCCCTGCTAGAAGATCCCCACTTTCCTTGGGCAATTGTGCAAGGCTGTTTCGTGAACCAGGCAGCAGCAGTCACTCCAAGTGGATGCTAGCGAAAGAGTCTTCCTACCCCAGAGTCCCAAGGGTGTTGCCTGCGAGAGGGCAATTTGTCTCCATGTGGTGGGGTCTGACTCCACCTGTACGCACCTGAGTCTGGCCCCTCATGATCTGATGCTATCCTGGAGAGAAGCCATGATGTAGGACTGAGTCAGGAGTAAAGGTCTGCTCCCAGCTCAGCCACTGACTCCTGCTGTGAATTTGGCCTCACTTCTGCATCTCTGTTTTCCTTCCTGTAAAACTGGGCTCGGGACTCAAGCCAACATTTTCAAAAGTGGCAAGTGGGTCTGGTGCCCGACCTGACTTTCCAAGGTGCTGAGCCCCGGCTCTCTGAAAACCTTTTCAGATGTGTCAACTTGGCCCCCAAAATCACTAGACAGTTCAAAGCATCTTGCAAGGGTGCTGTCAGGTTTATTAGTGTTTGTTTATAAAGCTCTTTGAGGTCTTTCATGCCCCAGAGAAGGACAGAGCATTTTGATTTTAGCGATTGCTTGGACTGTTTTCTGAGGGCCAGTTTGTTTGCTGCTTCAGTGTGGTGCTCAGCTACAGGGACAAAGCAGCACAGGCTTCCCTCATCTCTTCTGCAGAGCGACTGTAAATTCTCAAGAGTAATGGAGTCTGCAAACCCCACATCGTTTGCTTTTACCTGCAGGCCCAGGAGCTGGGAGAAGAGGAAAAGGACCCAAGCAAAGCCAGTTTAGAAGAAGAGCAAAGCAAAAGAACCAAAGCTGCTGAGAGGTATGGTATAAACAGGCCAGTACTACAAACGATGGATGTGGAGGTCGAGATCCCCACTGCTCTCCTATCCAGCCTATACCTGAGGCTATTGTAGTGTGATCATTGCAACCCCTGCAGGAATCCCCCTGTTAAACACTCCAGGGTTTCTACAGCTTATCTTAAGATTTTTCACTTTCTTCTCTTCTCTTTTCCCTCTCCCCTGCTGTCTTGGCAGGTTCAGTGGTGCTTCAGGCCTCTGGCTGGGTAGGCAAGCAAATGATGTACTTTCATCTCCCTGAAAATTCCACCAGAGAGAGAGAGTCAGCTTCTTGTTTCCCTTAAGGCTATTTGGCTTTTCTCTGAGGCTAGAAAACTTTTCTTTTTTTCTGTGTTGCTGACCTGGGTGAATATAGCTAACATTTTTGCAGTCCTATCAGGATGCTTTGGACTAGTTCAAATCTCCTGTTGTGGCTCCTGGCATTTAACTATGGGAGTCTCAGTCACTACATATCATTTATATCATCAGATTATTCAGGGCCTGAAGCAGCCCCTCCCATATACTGGGCCTGTTGGAATATCAGTACTGTGTAGCTAGCTTATCAGTGGCTAAATGCTCTTCAGTGACAGGCCGGCTCCCTGTAATGACAAAGGGTGAATCCAGCCCCGACCTAAGTGGGACCAACTCCATTTATTTCCATGAGGGTACATTTCTACAGCAGGCAGAATGGATCCAGTATCCATATTAGACTATTCTGTGTCATGGTCTGTTGAAGTTTTAATTCTGGAGAGCAACATTTACTATCCCAGGAACAATTTGGGCATCCTAACACTTAGTTATTGCAGGGACTAGAAGATCTGTTTGCTTGTTTTCTATTTGTGGTGACAAGTTTAAAAATACAGAAATGTTCTGACCAAAGCAGCTCAGTCTTCCTGCAAGTCTCTGCTGGGAGCTGAAGAATGTTTTGTTTGTAAGAAACCTAATTTCCATGTGTAGTTTCAAAGTATTCTGGTGTGTTGGGCATTTAGGAACCATGGTCCTGTGCCCTAGTGCCAAAGATGGCCCTGTTCCAAAAAGGCTGATGGAGAGACTGATCTGCAGTAGTCCTTATGACCCGCCGTAGACACTGGCGAACCCAGTGAACTTGTGCTCTGAGATCCTGCTCATATGAAGGCTCCCTGAAAATACATCCTCTGTGCAGCAAACATCTTATCTCTCTATACCTGCTTCCCAGAGCTGTGTGTTCACTCTCTTCATTCCTCCTCTCTGCTGGTAAAGCTGCTTTGTACTTGTCTGGTGTCTCTTGTCTTTCTGCCTCTAAGATGCTGTAGGACTGTAGATATGGGCATGCCTGCCAGTATTTCCAGCTGTAGTTCAGATACAGTATAGATGCTGCAAATGGAATTGGTTTGTCTTCAAATATGCTTTGGGAAATTCTCCAAGGACTTGGAAAAGAAGGGAAATTTTCCTTGGAAGGGATACAGCATTTAGAGATTGACAGACTTTCACTTATACCCCCAGCCACCTATTAGTCTTTCAGTGCTTCCAACTCCTACGCTGGTTTGGATGATGGAAGGGAGCTGTTGTTTTGCCCTTAGGCAACAACAGTGTTGGACTAACTAACTGGTACCCTTGTCAGGTATGCAGTGGTGTTGCAGATGTGTGCATCCCTCACTCTGGCTTTGCATCCTGGTCTCCCTCCATCCTGTTGAAATGGAGCAAGCAGTGGAGTCCACTTTTCACTAATCTGTTATTCTGTTACCTTTTTACTGCTGCATAGTGAGAGGGACCAGCGCCCCTTCAGTGCTTGCGAAATGGCCGAAGAGAAGTGTTTGAGTTTAAAGAACGCCAGCCAGCAAGAGACTGCTGCCCTGGAGCAAAAGGAGGGATCGCTGGATAGTCTGACCAATCCGGAAGAGCCTGCAGCCCCTCACCAGGCGTAAGGGCTCGCATTAAATTCCTCTGGCACTCTGAGCAGGAGAGTTCTTGCCTTCTTGTATGCGGTTCTCATATGTGACCCTGGCTGAATTTGAAGATGTGGCTTGGTGCTTTCAGTTGAGATTCTCAGTTGGCACTGGGAGAATGAGTTTAAAAACAAGAGCACTTCAGTGTGCAGCTCCTAAGTGCACATGTTCCTAAGGCGCTGTTTTGCTGCCAGTCCTGCAACCAATAACCCAGTGTGTCAATTGTCTGTATTAGGGAAAATGAGGTAGCTGCTGTTCTTGCCCAGCCATTGGGCCTTAGAGTCCAGGCTTCATGATCTAATTACTGAGAGGTAGAAAATTCAGATGAGGAGTTAGATCATCAGGTTCATTCCTAGGCAGTGCAGAAATGACTGAAGCAAGATTTGCTCACTTCCTGCTTGAAAGAGAGCACTTCAGCATGTCTGTGTGGTTAGAAAGGCCAACCATGCCTGTCTAGTTTTATGCCAGAGAGCTGATTCCTCAAAGTATAATTGCTGAGCACTACCGAGACCAGAGCCACAAGTATCAAATGCATTTAACTGCCATCCGTGAACAGCGGACTACATCTTGGCTTGTGTTATCTGGTGAGATCACAGCCCAGCTGATAGAACTAGAGTCCCCAGTAAAGGCCAGTGGCTTATCGCTTACTAAACTGGTGGCCTTTGCAGTCAGATACCTGCAGTCCTACCACAGCAACAGATCTTGGTGGAAACAATCTTGCAGATTTTTGTGCCTGTACTGAAAAAAACACCAGGTGTAGCTGGGCAGAACTGGTGGTGCCCTCACAGGGTACATGCAACTTCGAGACAATCTGTGGTCACTGGCAGGGAAGTGTGAGGGTGTCCCAGTGCAGTGTCCAGGAAAATACCTGCCTTGAAAAACAGGGAACAGTTTGTGTAAATGCTTTTTAAAAAAAGAAAATGGAGGTGGGGAAGGGGGGAAATAATGACCAGGAGCTTGGAGAGCTGTCCAGCTCAGGACGATGAGCAGCACCTGTTTTCTTTGGGCATTGTTACATGTAGCGTTGACATGGGCAATGCACTGGGAGGTGGTACGGCGGTATGAGGAGTGCATGATTTATCTATAGCCCCAAGGGCCCGCCCCTACGCGGCTCGCTTTCTCTGTAGTGACTGCACCCTTTTTCTGGTGCTACGGACATCGCTGAATTCCCTGTTCCCCGGCAGCCTCTGCCTCAGTTCAGCGGTGTCGGAGTGTACAAAGGCCTGCAGCTTTCCATCTCACCACCTGGGAAGCAGAATTTTATTTTTTACCGAGACCAGTGCAGTTTTTTTTTTTTTTCCCCTTGAGCCTCTTTCAGGCCTCATAACTTTGCTGCCTTTTGAAAAAGCTGAATTAAAAACAGATTCGTTTCTGTTGAATTTTTGGAGACCCTATTGCTTTCTATTACTGGAGACCAGCAAGCTTCCAGCATATTTATATTGCTTATTCAGGAAAATACTGGCCCATAGGTAGCGTGTTTGTTTGAGCCAGACACTGGTTGGTTGGCTTTAGCTGGGGAAGGGGTGAAGCTGGCTACGTAAAATAACCGGTCCCCAATCCCGCAGTCCTGGTATAAGCAGTGCTCCCATGGCAGGCAATGTGAGTGCGTGCAGACTGCAGAATCAGGTGACGAGACAAATGAAGAGAAGGCCGAGCTCTCTCTGAAAATGGAGGTGCAGTGCAAAGAGCGCCGTTTTTGTGCATGTTACTTGTGTATTTAAAGAGCCCCGGCTTTGACCTGGTGAGCTCAAGCGGCTTTATGACTGAATTGCATTTTCTTTTTAAACTCTTGACTCTTTCTCTGTTTTCCTCCCCCCCCCCTTTCTTTTTCTGCCCCCATGATTGCTGTTCACCAGAATATATGTGGGGAAGCCTCAGCTTTTCCCTGTTATAAGCAGACTTCCTTCTGACTCATGCCACACTCACCTTCCTTTAACTCTAAACATGAGCCCACTTCATGGGCTGTGAGCTCATTTATGGAAAAGAGGGAGAGCCAGACTTTCCAAAGACACTGGCTGCTGGATTCTTTCGAATACGTGGCCACACAAGCATGTGTAGTCATAACACGTGGCCTTTCTGCATTAGCACAGTGGAAAGGTGCTGCTGCTGGAACTGGTGGAAGCTCACGTCACCCAGACACCAGTGCTTCCCCAGCTTGAAGAGGTGAAAGAGAAACTCTTCTCCCTTGCCCTCTTCTGCACAAGCTTGAGGACCAGGGGGTCCTTGTGAAGATCAGCAAATTCAGGCGGTGGCTGGATGAGAAGGGGAGAGCCCCTTGCCTCCATTCCCCCAATGTAGGTAGTCACATCAGAAGCCCCGCAGCTGTGGGAGGATGGTGCAGGGAGAAAAGCAGTCACTTAGGTATCCTCTGTATCCAGAGGCTGATCTTTACGCCTTCCACCAAGGAGGCTGTGCTGTGTGTCAGTTCGAGAAGCTGAGGCATGAAGAGGGGAAGCTGCTTTCCTGGGTCACTGAGCGTGGAAGCAGCAAAGCCAAGACTAGAACCCAACTCTCCTGAGCCCCAGTCGTGTTTGGTTTAATGGTTTCTTTAGAGGCATTACTGTGGTGCTGTGCCCAGTGATAGCTAAGCAGTGTGTCCTTGCTGCTTCCCAAGCAAGAAAGCTGCTTTTGGTCACAATCCAGGCCGAGCTGAGAAAGGGTATGCAGCTTTTTCATCCCTCTCTCTCTCTGTGTAATGGTTGTCTCAATGCATTCTCATTCCGCTTGAGTGAAGAAGCCTGAGTTTCAGAGCCCCCAAGCTTCCTCTGAGGTCCTCGCCTTGAGTATCCTCCCAGGGTTATAGATAAATCACTGACTAGTTCATTACCTGTACCAGGGACTTTGCTGTCCAAGCAAACTAGATTAGATCTCGGGGCATGGCAGAGACCAGGAAGAACATTGAGGTGTTTCCCCTACCCTTGTCTGAATTAGTCTGGCACTTTGGTTAATCATCTTCTGCCTGTAACTGTTCTCTGTAGAACTGGTGCAGCCCAGTCAAACCTGCTTGTTTTCTAATGTCCCCTGTGACCTGAGGCCTCCTCCCACAGTGTCACCTGGCCAGTGAGAGGGCTGGCGTTGCATCATGAACTGGCAAGGAACCCACTTTGTGGTTGGGGGATCGGGGGTCTTTTTGCAGAACCCTAATGGCTGGAGCAGCTCACTGGCTAGAGCTAACTTTGCCAACCTCATGTATAGGTTACCAAACTGGAGGGTCAAGGTTTTGCATTCATGGGCTTTTCTCTTTGTTCTTGTTTTCTTGTGGCCCCCTGTCACAAGGTGGCCCATTTAGGTGAAGATCCAGCTGCCCTGTGACAGCTCAGGTGCTCTCAGTTTGGCCAATTTAGAAGGCAAGGCAGCACCTGGGGCTATAAAGGATCAGGGTGAATCAGAGAGGGAGGAGGTCCTCGAAGAGAGTTGTAGGAGGTTCCTGGAGGAAAGCTGAAGGCAGGAGAGGGGTTTGCCAGTTGGCCTCCCCAAGGCTGAGACAAGGGCTGGAGCGCTGGTGCTGAAGGCAGCAAAAAAAGCAGAGGGCCTGCTCACTTCTAAGCCAAAGAATTACAGCTGAGGGCCAGAGAGGGCTGATGGCAGGCGGGCAGTGGAGGAGCTTACCCGCTGACATCTCCACACTGGAGAGCTGGACCCAGGGGACCAGTGAGGGGGCCAAGGGGTGTGATGGGCGGTCCCTGGTGCGGATGATCTCCCAGCAAAAAGGCTGAGGGGTTCCCACTGGGAAGAGTGCATTGCAGTCCAGCTGTCCTGGCAGGAGGACAGGAGAGGATCGAAGAAGAACCTGGGTGTGGTGGAAGACGGTAGAGTGCAGTAAGTCCTAAGTCAATGGACTAGCTATTGTGGGACTTTAAGGACTACTTGCACTGGAGGTGACAAACGGTCTGCCTTTTGGGGTGTTTGTTACGGACTGTTTGTATGATGTTTTAGTAATAAACTGGCGCCCAGGAGGGGTATTTCTGAGGCAAGAGAGTTTGTGTGACATTACTGGGGACCGTGAAGGAGGGAAGCTGAGGCAGGCATACCTGTTTGGTTGTGGCCTGCCACAGGAGGGCGCCTGGGGCTGCCTTATGAAGCCATGTGTTCCACCTGGAGTTCTGCTTACTTACTCCCTGCTGCCTGATCTGACTGTGAGGCTTTTCCACTGCTCTGTTTCCTGCTTACGCTAGAGGTATTCTGTGTGTCTATTTTTCACAACAGAATAATTGTTCCCCAGAGGTTACTCTATTATCCTGCCCATTCAGCCGAGACCTTTCTGGCCTATATGGGAAAAAAAGGCAGCTGCCAAATCCTGCTCCTCTGCGTGAGCCATTCTCCGAGCCCTGGCCAAATGGGCCTGTAGAACATACGTTGTCATACTATAGTCACTGCATAAACTGCAGCTTAGAGCCTTTGGCCTTTCAGAGTGAGCCCATTGTTCTCCAGGCCGGGCTGAGACTCTGCCTCTTCCCTTGTCGCTACTTACTGTCTGTTTGCCAGTAGTGCCTGGAAGCTCCAATTGAGGCTGCATGGTCACCAAGCGCTTTCCCCCCGGCCTGACTCTCGTGCACTGAGGTCCTGGCACATCTTGCAAGCGAAGTGGTGATGGGCCAGTACAGAACAGGAGTAGGCGACAAGCAAGGAATACCTAGATGCTACAGGAGGAGGGGTCCTTCCCTGCCTCAGTATTGGATTCAGTTCGTGGTACTTGGGGACTCTTGCTGGAGGGGCTGTCTTTGGAAGGAAATAGAAAACTCATGCCCTGGCTGCATGTCCTTTATACTTGTCGAGGGCTCTTTTTGTAAGCGTTGCGGTATTAACCCTGGTGTGCTGCTGGTTAAATTCCAGCTTGGTAATGACATGCTGCCTCCCTGAATTCCCCCTGCTGACCCAACTGGGTACAGGGCAAGTGGTATAATCACAAACAGAGCGTTGGGTGGGAGCTTGATGTGAGAATGGCTCAGTTCTCCAGTCATGCTGAGAGGAATATCAAGAGGATAAGTTGTATGGCGAAGCACATTCCATCTCTTCTCCCGCCTTGGTGCTTGCACCCACCTACACCACTCTTCTTCATCCCTTGTCCTGCACAGCTGGTCAGCAGCAGCTGTGCTCCAGTCCAGAGGTGGCTACATACCAGTGGTGGTGGCAGTGATTTCTGGGAATCCTCTCCCTACCTCACCAAGGTGTGTTGAGGGGTGCTTAGCTGGCATTTGTACATGGCTTTGAGATCCTTGCTGTGTAGGTGGAGTGGTACTGTTCTCATTGCATTAGCCAGTTCTCTGTTATCCTGTTTTCAGGACAGCTTTATTTTTTTTTTTCTGGCAGACAACTTGGGGAGGAAATCAAGCAAGTGGTGTCCTTGAACTGGCTTTCTGCAGAATCCCTGGAGGAAATAGCCAAGGAGCAGGAGCAAGAAAAAATGCGTTTACTGCAAGCAAAGGAGGAGAAGGTTCAGCGATTTCAGGAGGAGCTGAGACAAGAGGAGGAGGAAGAAGCTCAAGTGCTTCATCAGCAGAAAGAAAAGTCCCTCCGGTAATTTCCTTTCATACTCTAACTCCTCCCCTCCAAAACCTTCCCCTGCTGTGACTCATTGCTGGAGACCCCACGCTTGTGCTGTACCACACTCTGCCATCCCTGTGATCTTGAGGTGTCTGCGAGCGACTGTGTCTCCTGTGCAAAAGAGACTGGTGCCACTTTGCCAGTGCCTTGGGCACAGGGGGACTGGGCTGGGATTTTTGGGTGGAGACGAGTGAGGGACTCGTTTTGCTTCCTCAGGCTCTGTGCTGTGCATGACAGTCTGTGCATCTCACGGCCAATAGCGTTCCCCCATAAACACTGCTTATGAACGTGATGTGAATCCTTGAAGTGTATGTGCAGAGTGTGCATCTGTGTCTGGATAAAGCTCTTGGTCTTTCCAGCATAGAGCAGGAAGCCTTTTCCTCCTAGTCCAGCAAGAAGAGCTGTGATCCGACACAAATGTAGCTTTCAGCATATGCACCTGTCTCTCAGGTTGTAAACCTGGGTAAAGTATCCTTCTCTGTGCTCAATGGTTTACAGCACGGCAGATGTTCAAGCCTAGGCTAAGTGATGGTGATCGAATTGGAAATTGGAGCCTCAGGGCACATGGGGTTACTCCAAGAGTGCCACACGCTGAATTCCCAGGTACTTCAGAACAAGGCTTTTAGGAGTGGGGAATGTGGCCAGTTAAATGTCAAAGCCCGGTCAGGCTGCCTGGGCTTGAAGGTTACCCAGGGAAGTGAACCTTGTCAGGAGCTTCAGGTTCTCTGTTTAAAACTTTCAGTGGTGCTTCTGCACTCGGCCTCTGGGTTGTGTCTGTGCTGGTTCTGTTAAACATGCTCCTCGCAGGGTGCTGAGCAGGCCAAGTAGCATCTTCCTGGGCAGTGCTGTGGGGGATCTGAGAAATGTCAGGCCGGAAGGCACCTCAAGAGACCACTGAGTGCAGTCCCCTGCTCTGAGGCAGGACCAAGTGAATCTTCCAGCCCATCCCTGACAGGTGTTTGTCCAGCCTGTTCTTAAAAACCTCCAGTGACGGGGATTCCACAACCTGCCTTGGAGCCTGTTCCAGAGCTTAACTCCCCTTCGAGTTAGATGGCTTTTCCCAATATCTAATCTATATCTCCCTTGCTGCAGATTAACCGACTACTTCTTGCCCTGCCTTCAGTGGACATAGAGAACCACTGATCCCTGCCCTCTTTAGAGCAGCCCTTAGTGTATTTGAAGACTGTTCCCAGGTCCCCCTCAGTTGTCTGTGCTCAAGACTAAACGTGCCCCGTTTTTTTTCCCTTTCCTTGTAGGTCAGATTTTCTAAATCTTTTATCATGTTTGTTGCGCTCCTCGGACTCTCTCCATATTACTCACTTTTTTCTTAAAGCGCAGTGCCGAGAACTGGACACGGCACTCCAGCTGAGGCCTCATCAGTGCCTAGTTGAGGGGCAGTCACCTCCTGTGTCCCGTGTGACATTCCCTATTAACACACCTAAGAGCATTAGCCTGTTTGGTAACTTATGACGCTTTCTGAGGGTGCCCGGGACTGTGAGTTACCCTGTTACCACCCCCTCACCCCCCCAACTCAGTGAGGCAGGCTGTCTTGTGGCTGCTCCCTGATCCTGACAGCCCTTCAGTCACTTAAGCATGCTCCTCTGGGCTCTGCCAGCCCTTGGTGTGCTCCACTCTCCAAACTCCCCAGAATCATCCCCCTGTAGTGTCCAGCCCCGTCCCAGTAATGAGCAGGTTTGCTGTCCCTAAGGGAGCTGTACACACACAACGGATTCAGCGGAGTATTTGCTCCTATGTAACAGCACAGCACTGTACTCTACTTCTAGTGAAAACAAGTAGGGTTATTAACAAAGGTTAAGATTTAAGAGATAGTGAGCAAAGACAATAAGAACAGCAAGTTCCTTTTAAAACAAAAGGTACAACACGTTTCTTAGCATCTACACGTAACTTTCAGTCGGCTAAAATCCTCGTCTAAAGCAATTTCTCACCTATTGCAACCTCCCAGTGTCACTAGCCATCATGGCCAGGATCCATCTTTCACAAATGCAGAAAGTGCTGTCCTGTTCTCCTCAGTGATGGATAACAAAATGTCATCTTTGTCTTCCTCTTATACCTCCAAAGTTCATTGTCTTTATACCCCAGAGAGCGAACAACCCCAGGGGTTTGGTCTCTGGTGTTTTGCCCATCCCTCTGTTTACTCCATATGCAGATTTGGCCTACCATGTTTAATTTACATTTGTCTGAGACTCATCGCCTATCTGGAAGAAACCTGTTTGTGAGCTCTGCCTTAATCCAAAATGCTTGCAGCCCTGCCCTGCTTGCCATAGTCCACAAACTTTAAGTGTACTCTCTGTGCCATTATCCAAATCATTGATGAAGATACTGAATAGAAATGGATCCAGGACAGATCCCTGTGGAACTCCATTCAGGATGCCTTTCTAGCTTGTGTGTGAGCCATTGATGACTAGTCTGAGAGCAATCTTCTAGGCAGTTGTGCATCCACCTTACAGTGGGTTTGTCTAGGCCAGTGGTTCTCAACCAGGGGTCTGGGGGCCTCAAGCAGGTTTCAGGGGAGCCTCCAAGCAGGGCCAGCATTAGACGCGCTGGGGCCCAGGGCAGAACACCAGGTCCCTGAGCCCCGTCAGCTGCGGCTGAAGCCTGAGCAATGTAGCTTCGTGGGAGCTCATGTGGCAAGGAGCCCCAGGCAATTGCCCTGATTGCAACCCCCTAATGCCGGCCCTGGCTTTTATATGCAGAAAACCAGTTATTGTGGCACACGTGGGCATGGAGTTGTTATAGCATGTTGGCGAGACCCTCAGAAAGAGGTTGAGAACCCTTGTCTCGGCTATTTCTCTAGTTTGTTTATGAGAAGGTCATGTGAGACAGTATCAAAAACTTTACTGAAGTCAAGATATATGACCTGTACTGCTTCTCCCATATCCACAGGCTTGTTACCATGTCAAAGAAGGCTATTAGGTTGGTTTCACATGATTTATTCTTGACAAATCCATGCTCACTGTTACTTATCACCTCATTTTCTTCTAAGTGCTGACAAATAGAAAGTTTTTGATTATTTGCTCCATTATCTTTCTGGGTACAGAAGTTAAGCTGACTGGCCTATGATTCCCCTGTTTGTCCTTATTACCCTTTTTATAGATAGATGCTACAGTTGTCCAGTGCTCCGGCATCTTTCCTGTCCTCCACGAGTTTTCAAAGATAATTGCTAATGGCTCAGAGATCTCTTTGCCAATTCCTGAAGTATTCTAAGATGTATTTCATCAGGCCCAGCTGATTTGAAGACATCTAATTTGTCTAAGTAATTCTCAATTTGTTCCTTTCCTATTTTAGTCTCAGGTCCTACCCTTTTTACTCTGATATTCACTGTGTTATCTGACCACTGCTAACTTTTTGGGTGAAAGCTGAAACAAAAATGTAATTTAACACTTTGGTCATTGCTGCGTTTTCTGTTGTTGTCTTTCCTCCTCATTTAGTGATGGGCCTACCCTGTTCCTGGTCTTCCTTTGCTTCCCAGCATTGTAAAATGCTTTCTTGTTACCCTTTATATTCCTAGCTGGTTTAATCTCATTTTGTGCCTTGGCCTTTCTTATCTTGTCCCTAAATGCTTGTGGTGTTTTGTTTTATATTCAGAATTTGCAATTTGACCATTTTTCCACTTTGCGTATGACTCCTTTTTTTGAATTGCAAGTCATTGAAGATCTCCTGGTTTAGTCAGGGTGGTTTCTTACCATATTTCCTATTTTTTCCTTTGCATTGGTACAGTTTGCTCTTGTGCCCTTAATAATGGCTCTCTAAAAAACTGCCAACTCTCCTGAACTCTTTTTTTCCCCTTCGACTTGCTTCCAGTGGGATCTTACCTACCAATTCTCTGCACTTCAAGAAGGCAGACTTTATCAAATTCACTGTATTTATTCTGCTGTTTTCCATCCTACCATTCCTTGGAATCATGAACTATATTGTTTCGTGATCAGTTTCTCTCAAGCTGCCTTCCACCCTCACATTCACAACTAGTTCCTCCTTGTTTGTCAGAATCAAATCCAGAACAGCCTCTCCTCTGATCACTTCCTCCACCTCTTGTTAATTTCAGACCAAGTCTCCAATTTGTCAGCATCCTTTTGGAATTCTAATCCTGCCCTTGAAAGTGCTTGAAACTCCTGCCCTCCCAGCTTGGTGTCATCTGTACATTTTATAAGCATACTCTCCCCTCCATTATGCAAGTCATTAGTGAAAATAGTGATTAGTGGACCCAGAACCGACCCCTGTGGAACCCCACTAGATACACCCTCCCAGGTGGATAGTGAACCAGAGGTAACTACTCTTGGAGTAGTTTTTCAACCAGTCTTGCACCCACCTAGTCGTAGTTTCACCTAGACCATGTTTCCCTAGTTTGTTTATGAGAATATCACATGGGACAGTGTCAAAAGCTATACCAAAATCAAAATATCACATCTACTGCTTCCTGCTCCTTCCCCTCTGACCCTCCCCCGCCATCCACTAAGTTAGTAATCCTGTCAAAAAAGGAAATTAGGTTGGTCTAGCATGATTAGTTCTTGACAAATCCATGCTGGCTATTCCTTGTAACCCTATTATCCTCTCAGTGCTCATAAATTGATTGTTTAATAATTTGTTGTTGGAGGAGTGGAAGATGGAGCACCCAGAGGAGATGGGGAGAGAAGCCAAGGAACAAGACAAGGGATTTGTCGTAGAAAGGGTGCCTGGAAGCAGCATAAAAAGAATTTGTTGCGAGAACACAAAGCCCAAATTGCTGCTAATGGATCCAGCCAGCCATCTGGGGACATCTTTTCATTTTCAGCTTTCACAGCACTACATGACTTTATTGAAAAAAGAACTCCTGTCGCAGGAATTTCCTGTTGGAATCCAGGGACACACTACCCCACCCCGGACCTTGGATTCTTTAGGCTATTTTGAAAGAGTGCTGCAGAACTTTGAACCCTCCCAGGTTCTTTTGTGCCCAGGAGCCAAATTTTAATGCATAAGGACAACAAATGGGACTCCAATTCTTGGGAGAGCTTCAGACAGGCTGATAACACCTACAGGAACCAGCATCTGATCTATGGGTCTCAGAGGGAAGTTGGTTAAGGTTGTTAAAACCTCTGAATCTCTTTTCCTGCTGCTGGTCATGCAGGTCTCTTAAAGAGGAGCTGGCGAAGGCTTCTGAGGAGGAAGAGCTGCGAATGAGAGAGGAAGAGGTCGAGAAACTCTCAAAGCTACGAGCCCAGATCAGCTCAGAGACTGAGACAGAAAAGGAGAAAATAAGGTGAAAAATTCAGTGCAAGCTGTGTAAAGCTGTGGGTGTGAGCCTTCCCTTTGCTCCCTGTAAATAGAAACCCGGCCCGCTATCAGGCAGCAGAGTGGCCACACTTACAAATGTGCAGTTACTGTAGATGATGCCCCGGCTAACTAGATGGTTTAATCTCAGTATTGACAGGGTTCCCTTATAGTAAGTACTGGGGAATACTCATAACACTGCAAACATTGAGGTAAATGTATCTGTTTGTGTGTGGCAAAACTGGCCAGCTTTCTTGGTGCCCCTTGTACTTTCTAAAGCAGAAGAGGTCAGTGGGTATGGAAATGAGCAATAGCAACATCATATAGGAGGATGCCTTTGTAATGTGTATCTTCTGATTTCTTTTGGATGGCTCAGCCTGTCCGAGTATGTCTACATAGCCAACAAAACAAAAAGAAAAGGAGTACTTGTGGCATCTTAGAGACTAACCAATTTATTTGAGCATAAGCTTTCGTGAGCTACAGCTCGCTTCATCGGATGCATACTGTGGAAAGTGTAGAAGATCTTTTATACACACAAAGCATGAAAAAATACCTCCCCTCACCCCACTCTCCTGCTGGTAATAGCTTATCTAAAGTGATTACTCTCCTTACAATGTGTATGATGATCAAGTTGGGCCATTTCCAGCACAAATCCAGGTGTCCGTCCTCTTCCCCCCCCCCCCCCAACCCACTCTCCTGTTGGTAATAGCTTATCTAAAGTGACCACTCTCCTTACAATGTGTATGATAATCAAGGTGGGCCATTTCCAGCACAAATCCAAGGTTTGACCTAACACTCTCACAAATCTTGGGAGACAGGCCAGTCCTTGCCTACAGACAGCCCCCCAACCTGAAGCAAATACTCACCAGCAACCACATACCATACAACAGAACCACTAACCCAGGAACCTATCCTTGCAACAAAGCCCGTTGCCAGCTGTGCCCACATATCTATTCAGGGGACACCATCACAGGGCCTAATAACATCAGCCACACTATCAGAGGCTCGTTCGCCTGCACATCCACCAATGTGATCTATGCCATCATGTGCCAGCAATGCCCCTCTGCCATATACATTGGTCAAACCGGACAATCTCTACGTAAAAGAATAAATGGACACAAATCAGATGTCAAGAATTATAACATTCATAAACCAGTCGGAGAACACTTCAGTCTCTCTGGTCATGCAATTACAGACATGAAAGTTGTGATATTACAACAAAAAAAACTTCAAATCCAGACTCCAGCAAGAGACTGTTGAATTGGAATTCATTTGCAAATTGGATACAATTAACTTAGGCTTGAATAGAGACTGGGAGTGGCTAAGTCATTATGCAAGGTAACCTATTTCCCCATGTTTTTTCCTACCCACCCCTCCCCCGCGACATTCTTGTGAAACCCTGGATTTGTGCTGCAAATGGCCCACCTTGATTATCCAATGAAGTGAGCTGTAGCTCACGAAAGCTTATGCTCAAATAAATTGGTTAGTCTCTAAGGTGCCACAAGTACTCCTTTTCTTTTTGCGAATACAGGCTAACACGGCTGTTACTCTAAAACAAAACAAAAAGGTCGTGTGGCAGAGGGTCTCGGCGCCCGGGCTGCAGCCCAACCTTGAATGTCTACACTGCTCTTTTCAGCCTCACAGCATGGCCCGACTCAACTGACCTCGACTCTGAGACTCCCTGCTGCTGCTTTACCCCCTCCCTCCCATAGAGACATCTCTTTTGGTGACCTGAGGGCTGTGAATGAAACCCCCTTCCCTTCCCCGCACAAGTGAGTTGCACTGTCCCTTGTGATTAGGATGCTTGAGGAGATGGTTGGATTGAGTAGACCTCTTCTCTAGCTCTTTGAGGGGCATCAAGACTAATGAGAGTTGGAGGAGATAGGCAAGGGCAGGAATTGAAAAAAACATGAGCACAATTTTCATCTCTACTTTTTATATGCATAGAGAGAGAGAGGCGCGCGTGCGCCCACACACACACCCTATATTAAACGTAGACTACAAATAGTCTAATAGCTGCCTTTGTTCTTTGCCAGGCTGCCTAATTATCCATTGCCAAGGCATACATTTTAGGTAACACGTTACTTGACTCATGTTTGAGAACCCGAGTTTGCTTTTGTTCATGTCTTTAGGCTTGCAATTTTCACTTGTACCATGTATTCCTATTGCAAGTTTGGTTGCTAAATGAAATGCAGTATTGCAATATGACTGACCTACTTCCCTGTGTCGTCTTACCGCTTATCACAAATCAACCAGGGCTGAGCAAGAGGCTGCATTGCAAAAGCTGAGAGAGGAATGGGAGTCCCTTCAGAAGGTGGAGAGGGAGAGCTTGGAGGAGAGGAAGAAGCGTGTTTTGGAGATGCTGAAGGTGGAAGTGGAGGAAGCGCAGCAGAGAGAAGCGACAGAGCTGGAACAGGAGAAGGAGCGAGTCCTGAATGAGTTAAAGGAGAGATTAGAAAGAGAAAGAAAAGAGGTGAAACTCGCATTTTTACCAGGCAGAGTCAAAACTGAGAAGGCTTGTATTGTATTGCCAACCCCATGAGATCAAATAGCACCTGCATGAGATTGGGCAATAGTTTTCTATAAATGCTGATACTACAAAGTGCTGGGGAACATAATGGAGATGCTTCTAATAGTTTCCTACCAAATGCATGGTCCTTGGGGCAGATGCCCAGGCAATGAACCACCTTACAATCTCAAAGACTCCCTGGTTTCAAGACCTATTGTTCTTTATGTTTGGTAAGAGGTGCATGCTGGTTCGGGCAGAAATCCTTGCCTGCAGCTGGGCCAGGTGAAGACTGACTGTACCTGTGAGAGCTGTGTGAGTAGCTGCAGGGTGTAGGCTGGGGCAGAGTAATTGGTTAGGGGTGTTGGGAATCTCTCATGCATTCTGTGATGCACCAAACATGCTTGTGGGCTCTAGGCACTATAACTGGAAATAACGCTTAACCTGCATAGCTGCACAAGCTGAGTAATGGTGAGACGTCTCTGACTGGAACAGTCTTGAAAGAAGTGGGTGGAAACCCCCTTGATGTTGAAAAATCAGCATGGAGAATACATTGTGGTATTGGAAGGACTAGGCCTGACCTAGTCAGTCTCTTCCCATCTCTGATAGCTTCGATTCTAAATAACAGATCTCTGCTTTCAAGTGTATCGTTTTAGTGAGGCTTTTGGCACAGTCCCATATAACATTCTCATAAACAAGGGAAATGTGGTCTGTGTGAAATTACTAGAAGGTGGGTGCACAGCTAGTTGAAAGATTGTACTCAAAGAGTAGTTACCAATGGTTTGCTGTCAAACTGGGGACACACGTGTGGCCAGGCCCTGGAGGGCTCTGTCCTGGGTCTGCTACTCGTCAATATTTTCATGAATGACTTGGATAATAGAGTGGAGAAAATGCTTATAAAATCTGAGGCTGACATGAAGCTGGGAGGGGCTACTAGCACTTGGGAGGACAGGGTTAGAATGGAAAACAACCATGACAAATTGGGGAATTGCTCTGAATTCAAGAAGATGAAATTCAATAGACAAGTACAAAGTATTACACCTAGAAAGAAAAAATCAAATGCCCATCTACAAAATGGCCAGGTGGTAGCACTGTTGAAAAGGATTTGAACGTTATAATGGATCACAGGCTGAATACGCGTCAATGATGGGATGCAGTAGTCAAAAAGGCTAATTTCATTCTAGGGTGCAGTAACAGGAGTGTTGAAGGTAAGACACGGGAGCTGCGAGTCCTAATCATGAGTTCTGTTTACATGGGCAAACGGATTCAGATGAAATGAACCCTCGCCTGGCCAAAGCAAGCCATTTTCCCCAGATCTGGATATGCCCTCCCTCTATCTGTCCCCCAGAAGGCTCAGGCAGCCATTGAAATTAAGGGTGCTACTGTGACAGGCTCTTTATTAGGTCCACCTGTGCTCATTAACAGCCTTGATGGGAGCTGACAGAGGGCAGCTCTAGAGGAAGCCAAAGGGGAGCAGGAAAGGGCTAGTGGAAGCGGTGGCAGAGAGCTAGGAGGCCCAGGCAGGGCAGAAGACTGGGAAGCTGTAGCTAGCTTGAGGAAGCATCTGCAGGGAGCAGCACCGGCTCCTGCACATAGTAAAGGGACTGTTTGAATGATAACTCAGCTCTGGGAACAAAGGCTAGGAACTCCTGTCTCGAGGGGAGAGAGAACTGTTTTGAATTCTGAAACCAGTAGCCAGATGGGTGAAGCTGGTGTGCAGTATGAATCTGTGTAAGGCCTAAATAAATTGAAGGCCAGAAAAGGAGTATTTTAATTATGACTGGAGTGTTATGGTGAGTTATCGAGGAACTCCGTGTGAGAAGGGAAACTCAGGCCACAAGAGGGATGGTGGAAACTCTGTTACCATCCCCATAGGCTTTGTCTTTTTTAAAAAGAGAACTAGTCCCTTGTAGCCAATGCGCTGTTCCAATAGTGTGTCTCATTGGTGGCAGTAAATTCAGGACACTCCAGATACCTTGAGTGCAGCTCAGACTGGAAAGGGTATGAGCCTTGCATGTTCTCAAAGGTTATGTATAAATCGCTGACTGAAACAGGGCATTTGTACATCACCTTCACATGAAATGGGGTTTTTCAAGCAGGACTTTGTTGACTCTCCTGCAGGCTGCAGAAGTGCTAGAGAAGCAGTTTGCAGCTGAGCTCCAGGAGCTGAAATCTACAGCAGAAGAGAAACACCAAAAGGTAAAAGCCAGTGTTGCTAAAACTTATAGGAAATCTGTAATAATTCTGCACTTAATAGCTTCCCTAAATGTCATTGGTGCAGTTTCTTCCACCCCCGAAAGGTGATTCTTATCTGGATCAGCACTTGGGCATGCTCCAGTCAGGGAGAGGCGAGCCTGAGTACACTGGTTTTTGCCATGCTGTATACAGTGGGGTGGCCATATCTGAAGACCAAAATGACTCCCTGGTTTCTTTTGTGGCAGGTTGTTTCCAGCCTCCGGAAGCAAATAGCAGAGGCCCAGAGGAGTGAGGAGGCCCAGCTGCACGAGGAATTGGAGAGAGCAGAGCAAAAAGTGCAGCAAAAAATGTATCGAGTAGCAGAGTTTGAGCGAGAGGTGATTACTTTTGTGCAACAGCCTTGGAGGTCGATTCCCCTCTCTTGCCCCTCCCCCGCATATGCATGCTTAGCCGTGGTTGTGAGAGCTTGGTTTAAAGTCTTCCTATCTCGTGGTGGAGAGGTATGCCATAGATCAGGTAAGTTCCATACCACTGCAGACTGAGTTTCTTACCTCTGTGCTTACCCCTGCACCACCAGCTGGACAATGAGTGCACCAGGGCCGCCCTCATCTCAGTGCTGAGATGCTTCAGCGTTGCTGGAGCAGCAGTGCATGTTGGGAGTTGCTGCTCTGCGGGGGGATCGTGCCTTACCGTGATGTAATGCGGTCTGCCTCTGTGACCACTGCAGCTCAGTGAGCTCATGAAAGAGAAACGCCAGGAAGTGGAGAAAGACCATGACCGGAAAATGGAGAGGATGAAAGAGGAACATCAGGAAATCCTGGCTAGGATTCAGGATCAGTACGAGGAGGAGGTAATGCTGCTGAGAGCCACAGTCAGCCCGTAGATGTCCTTAGCGATTGGCTCATTGTCCCAGAAATAGTTACCAGGAGCCCCATAGTGACAGTCCAGATCTGCCCCTCGTACAGCAAGTCTAAGGGTTGGAACCATGCCAGGTGGTAGATGGCCAAGCCAGTCTTTTTCCGTTGAGCAGCAGTATCACAACCTGGAATGAGTCAAGGGCCAAGGCTCTGAAGGAAAGTGTCCCGGATGGGTGTGCCTCCTTTGTGTCTACACCTGACTTGTGCACGCACACGTGAATTTTTGCACAAGAAACAAGTGCACAGTTCTTTGCAGATGCATCTGTTGTGCCTCCATCAGAAAACTTGGCCTTGAATATCTCTATGCCTCCAGTTTCAGATTACAGAATCACTAATGGGCATGTGTAGAACTGTGTGCTCCCTTTGCAATGAAAAGGTGATTTCCTCTTTCTCTGACCTGTTTCTCTCAATGTTGCCTTGCCTGTAAGAGATTGTGGTCCGATCCAATTAATCCATCTGCTTCCCAGACTGTTCGGTGGTGGGCTGCTTGCCCACAGGGTGGGGGAGACAGTGTGTGCATGTCTGTGGAGGTGGTGGGGGAGACAGCACATATGCATGTGATGTTGCTATAGACCTCTACACCTCTGCTTGCTCTTCTTTCTTGGTTTTGCATCTGGGAGGAGAGAAAGCAAAGAGCCAAGAAGCTCGAGGTGCTGAAAGGGGAGCTGGAGCGCCTGAGACAGCTCCATGATGGGGAGCTGCGGGCTTTGCAGAAGCAGCTGGATGAGCAGCTCAGTGACTTGCGGCAGAGCCACAAGGCGAAGGTGAGTGGTAACTTCCATTTCTACCATAGCTACTGTCAGCTCTGCCTGGAATAGACCATGGTCTCTGGCTCCATGAGTATGTGCGCTGGTCTCAGGAGACCAGCGTGTCACAAGATCCATTTTCAGAGATCGTTGCTGTTTGATCTTGTGGTGAAGTCTGGCTCAGCAAACCCCTCATGTCAGGCTCCTTGTTCTGCACAGGAACGAAAAGTCCAGGAGTTGGAAATGGAACTCGAAATGCGAGCAAAAGATGCCAAGGCCAGATGTGCTCAGCTGAATCACCAGGTGAGTCAGTCCTACAGGGCATTTTGAAAGTTTCCTAACTGGCACTTCTCATCTCCCCCTATTCCTTGTTGGGGGGACTGGTCAGTGTGCCTAACTGCACCCATTAAAGTCACAGGAAGGACTGGGGAGCAGAACTGGGTCAGTGCTGAATGCCCCTGGAAATCCCAGCCTCCATGTATCATACCCCTCTTTATCAGAGCCAGTGCCTTGGGCTTTCTGCCTTGCTTTGGGGGAATACTTGTGTAGGGTAAGGGGCCGCGCAAAGCCTGGTGTCATGGAAGTATGTCATTCTCAGGGTCACTTTTGATTTCGGACCGGGTCCTATTCCCCACCTGTACTGCAGGGCAAAACTAACAAGCAATTTCTGGCTTTTGGAAAGCAAAATGGGCTCTCTTCAGTACGAGAGAGAGAGAGAGAGAGAAGGCCGTCCCGTTGAGCTGGCAGAAATCTCTGGCTATGTGTCCTTGGCTGGCAAAAACCTGAAGCCCTGGATTGTTATAAAGGCTATAGATACCTCTGCTTCTATTATCTCTCGATTTGATAAACAGTATTTGAAAGAGGATGCTTATGAAAGGAAGGGAAGGGAACTGAGCAGTGCTGGAGATGGAAAGCTGTGTGGCTGCAGGACAGTAAGATACTACACTATGGGGAATTCTTCCATGTCTGTGTAGCTGAGCAGGGCAGTCTGCTCTTCCCACAAGCAACAGCAGGTTTCAGGCTCCATGCTTGCTGAAGCCCTGGGAAAATGGAGCATTGGGACATTCTGAAGGGCTTGCGTTGATTAGCCAGCCCTGCTCTCAGTGCCATGGAACGTAGTTGGTGTTGTGGGGCCAAGCACACAAAGGAGGGAGCTACCCAAACAGCCCTGTTTAATTTCACATTCAAGATACTGGGGAAAGGTCAAAATGAATGGGGAGAGATCAGTGAAAGAGTGGAAACATTGCTGAAGTATTTCCCAGTGGCCTTGAAAGTTGGGGCTGTGTCATGCCGAGACTTGACCCCAAGACCAACAGTGTTCTAGAGTCAACTTGCTTCTGTGCTTTGTGTCATGATGCTCCAGCATTCACTGGTTTGCTCTTCACTTCTCTATGCAGGAAGAGGCCATGAGAAAGAAAAGGCAGCAGCTTCTGGATGAAGAGAGAAAAACTGAGCTGCAGAGAAATGTACGTATGCTCCAGCTCTCGGAAGGAGCTGCTGCCCAATCATTCGTTGTATGCGTGAAACACTAGAGCAGATCAGCACAGTGGCTTTAAAAACAAGCTCAGAAATAACTCTTGAGTCCTAGATCTGAACACCCCCCTTACGGTTCTGCTTCAGAGAGGAGCACTGTATTGTTGGCAGACTGATTAGCTGGGAGTGCATTTCATCATGGTGCAAAGGGAGAGGTTACTGCACACGGCTCTGCTTTATGGAGAACAGGGTTTGCTTGTCTGGACCCACATGCTCCTTGCCAGGAACAAGGAGGCTAACTACTGCATCTGTTGCTTTTTAATCTCACTGGGTTGTGAAAACTCTAGCCTCTAACCACTCTGTTAATTTTAGAACGTCCCATGGGTGGGTGGGACGAGGCCAAGAGGTTGGCTGATGGCACCATGCAGTGTGAGGGGCTAGCTTGAACTGGGGCTAGAAGTCTCCAAAGCCAAGCTGAGGAACAGCCCGTGGAGTAGCTTGGACGCTCCTGGGAAGCGTGTTGACTCCCTTTCTCTGCACGTTCCCAGAAAGGGCTGGGCATGTCCTACTGTCTGCCTGCCTTTGCCTGGTGCTGATGGGCATTCCACATGTTATGGAGGGGTGATGGTGCTGCAACTCCAGTGTGGGCTTTGAGGTTATTGCAGGTGTATGGGCAGGAGTTAAGCAAAATCGAGTGGTTGTGCACCACGGAAATGGCTCCTGGAGTTACACCGTAACCTAACTGTCTGCTATGCTGTGAAGGGCATGCGCAGCAGGGAGGGAGACGGGTGCTTAGAGTGGGCAGAGGGACATGGACAAGGAGTAATGGGGTAGATCTGAACAAACGTAAATGCATGAGGTATCGAGGAAAGCTTCCAAACATTGAGATTTAGCAGACTGCTGCTTCCTCCTGGGAGCAATGGGAGCACTGCACTGCAGGGGGCAATCCTCTGCTGACCCCCGAGGAGGAGGAGGAGGACTAGATGGGACATGGTTGAGCTCTTCCATCTCTAGTGCTATAGTTTACCCATGGGGGAGCGGACACCAGTCAGGCCATCTCTTGGGAGGATGCATTAAGCATATGGCACAAGATGCGATAGGCATTGTAGGCAGATGAGGACAAGGCCTCCATGGAAGGAAGCCAATGGGTCGGTGTCAGTGTGAGCCGTTCAGGCTCCTCCCCATCCCGTGTTCCAAAATGGAGAACAGAGTCCGTGCTTGTGTCAATTACTTGGGCTTTGCCTCTTCTCTCCTCCTGCAATGCCAGGAGATGGCTGCAGTGCATTGGGAGTGAGGGAGAAGGATGAGTGTGGGCATGACAGCTGCAGGAACCCTGGCTGCTGAGCTTCAGTCTGAACTACTGCAGTCAGGTTTGTAATTTCCCCTGAGTCCTCCATCTTGCTGCCAACAGCATCCAAGTGTTGTATGTACTAGGCATAATCCAGGTCTGGAACCAGATTTCCCAGCAAGCTCATGGCTGTTCAGATCTGGAGATTCCAGGTCGGGGCCATTTCTGGGTATGGAAAAGCAGGGACAAAGACCACACACAAACACAGGTTTGACGAAGGTTTTTTGCACACTTAACTTCCATTGCCCTGCAAGCTCTGCATGCAGCACTCACGTCTCTTGCATGTTGTGTGCTTGTATTTCTGTGCTGGGGAAACGAGAGAGTGATTTTAATTTCACTTCCAGGAAGCTGCTTCAGCTGCTCAGCTCCGCCTAGAGGCGTCTAGGAAAGAGCATGCTGACCTTGTGGAATCCATCCACCAGTTGCGCAGGACTCTGGAGGAGCTTCAAGACCAGAAAGCTGAGCTGGAGTCCCAGGTGGATCTGTTGCAGACCCGAAGCCAAAGGCTGCAGAAACGGATCAGGTGGGTGTCCTAGAGATGGTCTCTGATGCTCGTATTTACACACCCACCCCACCCTCTGCCACTGACCTTCTTAAATGGTGGTGCTTCAGATTTGTGCCAGATTTATGAGGGGCAGTGTTGCTAGATGTTAGAGCAGGGTGCTGGGGGATAGAATTCCTGCTTTCTGTTCCTAGGGCTGCCATGACTCATGTGCAAGGTTGGTTTAAGTCACTTAACCTCTGTGGGCCTCAGGTTCACCCTCTGAAGCATGTATCTAGCATTCATCTTCCTCAAAGCTGGCTTATGAGGAAATGTTCGTAAATGCTTTGAGAACCTTGGGTGACTGACAAGACTCTAGAAAAGACCTTTCTGAGACCTCTGGGTGGCATGCTTCCTTGTTCCTGTTTTTAAGGGTGTACATTGGCATAAACCTGCTATTGTCCCAAGTAGCCGGTGGTCTTTATTACATTAAAATATTCGTGTAGACCTGATATTTACTTTGTTGGACACAAACTCAGTAGTTTATCCAGCAACACTTCTCAGCCTGTAGCTGTAGGACCCTGTGTTTAAACAGCAGTAGGCAGTGTCCTGGCTACCCAGCCTTATACCCAGGCACCCTTCCTAATGGCCTGGATCTGCAGAGCATGAAGTCCCTGGTATTTTCCCTTTGGGAGATTGTAAGCAGGAGCCAGTTTGAGGTGTTCAAGGAGATTTGATTCCTGCAAAGTGTTGTGAATTCTTGTGGGTAGCATGGCTCTGTGTCCCTGTCTGTTCTGTATGTTGATGGCATGTTCCCCCACCCCCCACCGCACATTGTGGACATCTGTGACAGTGAACTGGAGGCCGCAGTCAAGAGCCAACAGGAGACCCTGAAGGAGCTGGTAGCCGAAGACAGCATGGCGTCTCCCAGGAGGGAAGCTGAGCTCCACATTGAAGACCTGAGAGAGACGCTTCGAGCTGTGAGTAAAAGCCTGTGTATTTGAGCTCCCCATGGAGGTTGGTGTGTGTTTGTGCCTTTCAAAGGCTCCCAAATTAGAGGGAGTGTGCACATAACTCCCTTAGGTCCCTTTGAAAATCCTGACTAGGTTCTTTGCTGCCTGTTCCGGCTCATAGATGCAGAGATGGGTGGTTATTGTTGCAGGTGGGAAGGGTTATTTGTTTGATTAAATTAACGGAAGCAAAGTCTAGTGACAGAGGACACAGGACAGCAGCCAGGAATCCTATTTCTGGCTCTGCCTAAGATCTGTTCCATCCCGGCAGGCAGCTCACTTCATCATTTTAATGATTGTTCGTACAGTGCTTTGGGTTCCTGAATGGGAGAAGCCACTGCCATGCACGGTGTTATTAGTTTGTATGTTCATTTCTCTGGTGCTTTTGTCATCCCATTTATATACCCCAGGGAATGTAATCATAGAGCGTCTCCCAAAGGTCACCTGTTCCACTAGATCCTTGGCATTTCCAAGGTGATTACTGCTGGTCCTAGGCTTCCCTGAGGTCTTGGGTGCTATCGGTGTCTGCTCAAAGATGCTCATATTGAGCACGCAGTAACGATAGCTGCTTTTTTGATTCCCATAGCTGCGTGTGTTTCAACAGGCAGAGGATTCCCTGAGTCTTTTCAGCAGGGCAGTGAGATACCTGGGACTAGATTTCTTGTTTCTCATTTTGATGTGGACACTTGTGTCACTTCAAAGCAGTAAAGTGTTGCATTGAAATGCCCCTTTCCAGAGCCTTATGGTTCCATTCCCTCCCCTAGCCCCCAAAGGAACAGATCTGAACTCCTGATTTACTCCTCTTTGCTGACATTATTTGCAGGGGTTTTGTCCTTCAAAATAGAAAAGGAATGTGTTGCTCTGGTTTTGTTACCTTTGTTGTGCATTGGCTGAGGAGGTTTGGGGTGCTCTTGTTCAAAAGTGGGCTGGGGAACTTGGGGAAGAAAGCAGCTCTTGGGCAGGGAAGGATATCTTTGATTTTTAAAGTGTTCCCATAGAGAAACACTCCTCTGCACTGGGCTATTCCTAGGGCAGTTTGCATGCTGCTGTCATTCACGCTCTATACTCTCGTTCTCCTGGGCTTATGAGGTTCTTCCTTCATTCGCATATTAATTGATTTTGAAATGTTTAAACCCTCTAGCACTCCTCCAGAGAGCCTGCTTCCTTAACCTCGCACAGCAATGAGGATGGTGACTTCCAGCTTGATAAGTAAGCATCAGCACACAGGCCATTTTGAAAAGTGCTGTCCGTGCGGTTGTGTGTAAATGTAACACGTCGACGAGATGCTGTGTAAGGAGAAGGTATTGTCAGAGGTGCAGTATGGAACGCACAGCCCAGGAGAACAAGGCTGAGTGCCGTGCTGCCCCCTGCCACAGAGCATCATGACTTGATGGCTTATAGCACCTGGAATAGTGCAGCCGTCAGTGGATGAGTCAATGAATTGCGGGTCATGGCTGGTGCGCAAGGCTGTTGCAGCTACAGAAAGGGCCTGGCATGCTTCTTGACTGCATCTCCGAGGCCTATGTTGTGCAGGAGAAGTAACCCTGTTAACTCTGAGGGTTTTTATCATACTTACCCGGTTTATTCAAGTTGGGTGGAAAACCAGCCTCCAAAATCACTGGGAAATTCCTGATGTCCGAGAGCAGCACTGACATGTTTCCAGGATAATGGCCTTTGAAAGCTCTCTACCTCGATTTCTTCCTGCAGTGTCAGACACTACATTTCTGCAGAAGGAGTCTCCATAAGGAATGCCAAGGAGTTCCTGGTGCGTCAGACTCGCTCCATGAGGAAAAGGCACGCTGCACTGAAAGCTGCAACGCAACAGTGGCGTCACAGCATGCAGCAGGCACGGGACACGGTGCAGGGTCCGGGGAGCTCTCAGCTCTTGGAGGACGTGCGCCGGAACTTGGAGGAGGTGAGCTGGCAGCCCTGTGTTCTGAGACTCGGGTGGCATTGTGGTTCTGGCCCAGGAGTGGGGGCCCAGCGACAAAACGTGTTCTTGTCTCTGGTATGAACTTCCTGTGTGCCGTTGACCAAGCCACTAAGCCTCAGGTTTTTGAGAGTGGCCCCTGAGTTTGGGAGCCCAACTTCAGACAGGCAGGACCTGACTCTTCTCAGAGATGTCGAGTACCCACAACTGCACTTGACGCTGGAGGTGCTCGTCCTCCTGGAAATCAGTCCCTGTGTGTCTCAAGATGGGCACCCAGAGTTACCGTTCAGCTATGCACATCATCTTCCTCACCTGTGTGACAGGGATTAAAATTCTCCCCTGCCTCTCAGGGTGGCCGTAGAGATTAATTCATTAACGTTTGTAAAGCCCTTTGAGCCTCTGCTAGAATATGCAATGTGGTACTTTTATCACCTGAGAAGCTAGCTTGATAAAAACCTAACTCCATTTCATCCTAAATGGATGAAATACGTGAATTTGGACATTCTGTAAAATGACAGATCCTCCAGAGTGTTGCCACATCACAGAATCTTCTGCAAATTGCAAAGGAAGGGATGAGCAACTCATGGTAATTCTAGTGCCCGCAGTTCTGTAGCTGTGGTTTTGCAATTCTTTTACACTTCTTTGCGGATGGATCCTAAAGCATTTGCTAAATGAGCTCATACACAGACTCTAGACTGGGATCATGCCACGGCCTCTGGTGTGATGCTTGCAGGCTGCTTCGTAGTGCTCAGCATCCCTCCATAACATTTGGAACAGGAAGTGAAGAAGAATCCTCTCTCCGGTGTGACTGAAAGTTAGGGTCTGCAGGATGTAATTACTCAGACTGTAATTTGGTCGGGATACCGGGGGGTTAGCACCTCAACTGTTATCCACACGCTGCTATGGGATTTCCAGTGAGAACAAGTGGCTGGCTGAAAATGTAGAACCAAAGCAGTTGGCTTTGTGGAAAGGGCAGGTTGGGAGCTGTAGCTTTCTTTTGTCGAGAAGCATAAGAGTTTCCCGCACCCTTCCCTCCTGTGCTGTTAGGGGTTTGGGCTGTGTTGCGACTCCAGGATCACCATCTTCTGCGTTGGGTTAAAATTATTTAAATGATGAAAAAATCCAAATCAGAAAAAACGATTATTTCCCATCACTCTGATTAAATTCTCCTCCCTGGCTGGGTGGTTGCTCCATGGCAGGAATCAGAGCAGCTGGACAAGATGAAGTCGGCCATGCGGAAAGGACAGGTGCTGCTGAAGAAGAAGGAAGAGAAGTTGAGCCAACTGGAGTCTTCGCTGCTGGAAGAGGTAACTGCCAGCATCTCAATCGCTTGGCGTTAACCAGCCACACACCCACAGAGCAGCGTCCAGAGAAAGCCAGATTCACTCCCTAATGAGGGGACTTCATAGGGATTTCGGTTCCAGTGAGGGACGTTTAGTTGAAGGCTGAGGGTTGGTGGCTGGAGCTGGATTGCTTTGCGAGCTGGCTGGCATCTGTTTGCCTGTGTGTGAGCACAGTGGGGAGAGGAGGCTGGTCACAGGTCTGCAAGGAACTACAAACCAAACTGGAAAGATTCCACATGATTCACTAGCTGTGTAGCCAAGAGGGGCTGGGGGATGGAGGGCTTCTCTGATGTGAGCAGCTTGCCAGGCAGGCTTCTGTTTTTAGTTAAGAAGCTGAGTGGAAAAAGCACAGTTGTTAGAGCAGAATGAATGATTCTTCCTTCAGAATTAGCCCATGAGGCTAGAAGTGAGTCAGTTCTGGCTCTGATGCACTAAAACATAGAAAAATCCCATTTTCGTGCTGGTTAAACAGAGGTTATATTAACTGTCTACATGGGTGAGATTACAGATACTGTACATTCCCTTGGCTTGCATGGTACCTGCTCACCATTTAATTGTGTGACCATGGGGTTTCTGTGGTAAGTAAGCAGGAAAAATACTTGGTTATTGGTGTCTTCAGAAGCCGAGGACACGTTGGCTAGTGAGTACTGTTAGCCAGTAGGCCATTCTAGATGCTAAGGGAGGTATCTGGGAGCCAGTGCTCCTGGACAATGTTCCCGGCTCTGTCAGTGACTTGGGTGAGTTCCATAGGCCCAGGATCAGTGGGAGATTTGAAGAGCACAACATCTTTGAAAGTCAAGCTCTTAATGGAGAGACCTCCCTGCCTACTCACCTCGTGCTGGGCCTTATGATTTCTGACTCCCAGGGAGTCACTGCCGAAATTGTAATGTTCAGTCCCCAACACAACCCACCCCCTCCACAGACTGAGCTGTCTCCCTTTGCAACACTCCCAGCCTCTGCTGACCCAGGAGCAGGGAACCACGTTTGTACTGCTATCTTCACATGTTTCATAACACTCCAAGCGCAGCCTGTGAGTGCCGTTATGGGATATCTAGCTTGGAGTCACAGAAGCTTTAGACCTGGTTTGGTTTCCCAAGGGACAGAAGTGTGTAGCAGATCATATTTTATTTTCCTCTACTGTAAATATTTCCTTCTCTTGGCAGCTTTCTGATGAAGATACGCTGAAGGGTGCTGCATGTAAAAAGGTGGTAACCTTTGACCTTAGTGATTCAGAAGACACACACAGCCTGAGCAGCACAGATGTATCTCAGCACAAATGTAAGGGTTCAGTGTCTCTTGTAGAATGCCACGGGCCGCATTTCAGAGCTTTGTGCATTGTACCCAATATTTGACATTCTGCATCACCCATCCCTCCCACTGTGTATTCCTAGTCCCTGCCTTGTCTTGTTTTCGCTTGTGCCCGTTAAACTCTAAAGCATGTAGGACAGGTGTGCTGTTTATGCCTGCACTCGAGGCACAATATTTTGTACCAAGAATTGTTTCCTGTCTGTAGCACTGTGTGTATGTGGATTATGAATGTGGCTTAAAAAACATGGTTTTCACTGTGGTGCCAGAAACCTTCAGCCTTCCCCAGCGATGCTAGAGCCAGGTCTATTGCCCTATTTCTTGGTATCCGCCAGTCCAGTTTGGTGGACTGGGTTTCTTTCCTCTCCCTGTCTCCTTGGCGAGAGAGGCTGTTGCAATCCCAACAGGAGCAAGGCACAAGGAATAGTTCTTTACTGTCCCGTGATTAGAGCAGTGTGTGTGAATAGCGGAGCGCTCAGTAAATGGGTAACCATGCAGGAAGACTGTGCTTTTTCCAGAGGTGCTGGCCAGGCTGATGGCTACGAATTCACCCTCATTTAAAAAAAAATAAATTGAACTATCTGTAAGAATCCAAAAAGTTTTAGAACCTTCTCCCTCCCTAGAATGAAGGTTTTCATATTGATAAAATCCCCACAGTCCTGCCTCTAACCTTCCCACAGCACCAGGTTTCTTTGTGATGTGCGCCTGTGGAGTGCAATCCGTCCACTCTGTCTCCCTGCTCAGTTTGTGTACGGTTTGATTATTGAAACATATCAGGCTCCTGCTGTTCCAGTATTTCAGAGTTCTTGTACATCTCAGTGTAGTGAGCAGGCTTTGTGCTGCTCTGCAAAGAGCTAGCCATTTGCAGGGGAAGTCCACGCCCTACAAATGGGCGGCTGTCGCGGCACCCAGTGGAAGTGCACTCGCTGCTCTGGCCCCGCTCATAAATTTGTAGTGGGCAGGAAGGACAGAAGCGCACTTATGCTTGTGCTGCAAGCCATATTTCAGCTCTGCCATCCCAGTGGTTGGTGTCATCCCAGTGGTATCCTCCTTTCTCCTTCAGAGTTTAATCCTTGGAATCTCCAGGATCCTGTCCCTTTTCATCTCATTTCCCCAACTTCCTCTCCTCCACACCACACCTGACCAGCCTTCTCGCCAAAGTTCTCTGCTCCTCGACATGGAACTGAACTGCCCCCTTGTCTCTGCAGCCAGACCTCCCTCACTCGCTTAGCTGAATGTATAAAGTTCAGCCTCTGTGAAGCCTGGAGACAGAGTGCATGGGAGGATAAGGTGCTCTTGGTGGGGAGATGCAGGAGAATGGTGCTGCCTCTGAGGATAGACTCACGGTCTCCTTTAAATCTTGTCCCTCTGTTGATCTGGGTTTTCTTTTTCTTTGACTAGTTGATTTGAAACCAGATGTCCAGTTCCCCCAGCTCGACAAGATCCAGCACTTGACCAACACTCTGCAGCACATCACCGCTGAGCTGAATGGGGTCCTTGGCACCTTGGGCTCTCTGAACCATCAGCAGCCTCCCCTCTTCACTTCTGTGCTGGTGCCGATGCCTGCTCTGCCCAGTGATGGAGTTCCTCTTTCCGCGTACACCTCCTTGGCAAGAGTCCAGGCTGCTGGCCCCATCGTGCCTCCTGCTGGGATTCCTTTGGTTAACCAGCAGGCATGGAGTACCGGTTTGAACTCCAGCCTCTCTTCTACGGCTGGTCAGTCAGTAGACAACATGCTGGCAGAGAAATGGCGCAAGTATTTCCCAGGTAATGGTCTGCTGCAGTTCCGCCTCCTTCCGGGTTTGCTTATCATGTCTATGGCCATTGATTTTGTGCTGTCACTTCTATGCCAGAGTGCAGCAAAGTACCTCTTATGTGTTGTCCTGTGGGACTGCTCAGTAAGGGAACACACCCCGTTTGACCAAGCTGAGTGAGTTGTCTCCGCTCACTCCCTGGCACTGCACAATCTACTCAACTCACCCTTCATCCTTCCAAGGCAGATGAACTGAGCTCCATGAAAAGTCCTACGTGGGCATGTTATGAATGAGCTTATTTAAAAATAAAACAAGATCCCATCTGTATTGCACGGATGCTAGTGATGCCATGGCCCATCCCATAATGTCAGCAGGAATCTTGGTGTCCTTGGCCACAGTTCTTCTTTTCTGCTCTGTCTAGTGATTTCCTGCATTTCCATAGCATCTCCGCTTCCTCCAGGTATTTAACGTAAGAAACAAGGTTCTCTCTTCCCAGCCTGTAGGAGAAATGGCCTGAGTCATTTTGATGGATTTTGTGTGTGTGTGCGTGGCACCTCGTGGGAAAGGCAAGTCAAAGATGTGAGTGTCGTTTCAGTTCTGAGTACCGTGAAGTCCCTGGTCTCTTTTCTCTGCTGGGAGCAAGTTTTATAACCTTGGTCCAGCTGCCGTGATAGTCTGTGTCCTGCATCCCAAGCCTTCCCCTGGGGCTGATGGTTCCTTTGCTCTGCAGGAATGTACCTTAGGGGGAGGCTGAGGTTGTAGAGGGAGAGTTGTGCCCCAGGTAGCCAGAGCCAATCCCACGGAGTACTTAGAATGTTAGGACAGAGGCCTTGAACTGGACTCTGTTCAGCTGGGCACCAGGGCAGCATGTTCACAGTGGTCTGTGACGCTGAGCAGATGGACTGCTAGCCTTGTACCAATTGTCAGGGCATGCGGCTTCACTCCTAGATACAAGCTGCAAAGGCCAAGCCTGGTGAACATGAGCACATGGGTCAACATGGCCAAGTCTGCCTCTGACAGGACAGAGTGAAATTTGCTGGCCAGTTGCAGGTGGAAGGGGCCTATTTAGAGCAACCAGTAGCAGCGAAGGATCCAGAAGGACCCTGGGGGTGGGGCTGCTGCTGACTGACCTAGCAATTTGCAGGTAAGTGCCGATGGCAGTAAGAGATGTTACACACGAGTCAAGTTCTTTAAAGCTCTCACTCTTCTACCAGCATCACCTCAGTCTTGTCTGGGTTCAGCTGTAGCCAGGTGCTGAATTCAGCTTGCTGTTGATAGAACTGTTGACGTTCTACATGAAGGAGACGTAGAGCTGTGTGCTGTCCGCACTTGGCTAGTGCTTTGGCCTGGGGGATCTTGCCAGCTTCTGAGGCTCTCTGTTGAGGGGTGTGGATCCTATGGGACTCTGCTGGTGGCAGTTTTGGAGGGGTAGTTGCCCATGATGACTCCCTGTTGTACAGCATGCTGGCTTCTGTCTCTCCCTTCCAGATGTAGCTGGACCTCACTGCTCAGAAGAGATTTCAGTGTAGTTTGTGAAGCACTTTGGGACAGATGGCCCAGTGTAGGCTATTCTGAGATGAAGATAATTTCTCTCTGCAGTTTACATGGCCCAGGGGTGCTGGATATGAAAATACCCACAGGGAATCGCTGCTGAAGGGAAGGGAAGCTAGAATTCCATTCCCTATAGCAGGCTGGGCTAACACAATGGGCATAATATGGGGTCTGCAGCCTGACTCGGGGAAGGCCAGAACCAAACCTGGGACCAAGCAAGTGTGATGGGACAGGAGATAGACCCAGACTGGCCTCATGGAGGGTTAAGAAGGCAAGGATATAATAGAGAGCTGCACTCTTTGCTTCCTTCCCCACTCTTGGCTCTGCATCCACTCTGAAGGGGAATGACTCCTCCTGAGGTGCCAGCTTGATGAATTGCCTGCAATGTGATGGAAGCTCTTTAAAGAGAACCAGTGGAGCTTCTGCGCAAGTCTGAGCTCAGGGCTAGTGACTGACTAGTCTGTGCTGTGGGCAGCCGTTCACCTCAACAGGTGAGAGTGAAAATCACAGATGAATGTGACTTTGTGTCCCTAATAGACAACGAGCTTCGGTGGCAGACAGTCCGAGGAGCTGGTGTGTGTAGCTCCTTGGACTTGGGCACGTGGCAGATTTGAAAAGAAGAGGAGATAACAACAGCTCATTCCGGGAAGTGAAGTGCAAAGCTGATCTCATTATACTGTTTCCAGAGCACTTCAGCTTCTGACATTTGCACAAGAATAGCAGTCATTAAAGGAGCCAGCAAAAGAAGAGGAGGAACTTTCTGTTAGATTACGCTGCCTGGCTGAAAACACACTGATGGGGAGGGGTGTTGAGACAGATGGTACACGTGGCTCACAATTTATAATTTCCTTAGGAGAGCAAATTTTTCTCTTCTATTTGTATCCCGTTTAAACCTTTTAACCAAAGACAAAATCCCCGGCCCCTAGTCCTGCTAATCCTTAGCCAGCAAAACCATGGCAGCCCCAAGATTAACGTAATGTTTGTTTTCACTCTGAAAGTTCTTGCTAGTCGTTCTATTTTAGATGCCCTCTTTGGATGCGGTCTGCTTTGATGTGGGCCAGCTGCTGGCATCAGCGTCTATGAAGCACGTGCATGTACTAAGGAAACAATAATATCCTGGCCTCGACCGGCGTGCCCAGATTCAACAGAGCACTTAAGCACGTGCCTAAGTCTCACTGACTTCATTAGGACTTACCCATGTTTAACTTTAATCATATAGTTAAGTGCCTTAAGGGGCCTTAAGACAAGCATTTTTATGGGGCCTATTGACTGATGTTTTTTGTGCCATGTTGCTTCCCTTCGTGGGTGGGAATTGCCTCCCTAGCCTGGCCCTGAGTTTGGTGGTTGTGGCAGTGGCAGGCCCCCTGCTCATGTGTCATTTAAATGGTGTTGGAGAACTTGGAAGATTCCAGGTGGGTGAGAGCCTCTTCTCTGCCTTTTGGGGGCAAGGAAACCCTCGGGCTCTTTTGGGAGAGTGGTGCTTATTTTTATTAGAGGTGAAACTTTAAGCACAACACAGACAGGGTATCTCTGGCACAATCTGTGCGAATGGAGGGATTGCATCTTAGTTTGTGTGATACCATCTGTGGCGTATACCATCCTCCATTCTGACTTGTATCCTCTCTGGAGTGGCTCCTGTGTTGCATGCCAATCTCCTTCTTGTCAATGAGGATGCTCTTCCCTAGAAGAGTCTGTTGTGAGTACTGCCCTTGGTCTTTGAAGTCACCTGGCAAGGCATGCGACTCTGAGAGCAGAATTTAGTCATTCTGCCTTTAATGTGTTCTCCTCATGCTGTAGGTAAACTCCCATTACCCACAATTCAGAACTGTCCTCTGAAACTGTACTTGTGTTTATCTGAAATTCTGATTATTCTCCCCCAAAAATTCTGATTTCCCAGATTTTGCATCTGTTGCTTGAGCCATTGAAATAACTCAGGTTTACCACAACTGTGTCTCCTGCATTTGTTATCTCTTGACTGTGGATACTACCCTGATAGTGTTAAAATTAATGGGAACCGCAGTGCTCGGTTTCTTTGGAAAATTAGGCCATTATGCCACATGCCTGAACATGGATTGAGGTGTCTAACTTTGGGCAACATGTTGGAACATTTTGGCTTTGGACTGTGTTAGCAATGAAAGCGTCAGTCCTTGCAACACGAAAATAAAGCAGTTTCAGAAGAGGGCGACCACCAGGAGCATAGACTATTAAAATTCATGCTTCAAGGCTTATCAAGAATCATGCAGTTCCTATTCAATTTTTCCCCTTAGTGGAAATAAGGGATGTCCCATTTTTGAGGGGGGATCCCAATAGACGTTAGAGATGAGGAGGATGTAAGGTTAGAATAAATAACAGGAATTGGAGGGGGAATTTGCACGTTTCTTGTTCCCTGCCTCCCACTGGAAACAGAGGGGGAAGCACCAGAAGATCCTGCTGCAAGCTTTCGCACGAGCACAGCCCAAAGGGCCACAGCATGTGACTGCACCATGCAGGGATAATGTGCTTGTAATGCAAACAATGACCAGGAAGATGGAAGCCTTTCCTGTAATGTATGTTTCTATATCTGTACTGAATGTTTCTGTCTCTTCCAGGTGGGTTCCCATCGCTCAGTGGAAGTCCTGCCCCTCTGGACAGCAATTTAGGTTATTTACCTGCAGGGTAAGACTCCTGGTCTTTTGAGTGTGGCTGTTTCAAAGAGCTGCTGTTTTTTGTTTGGTGTGGTTTGTAGGTCAGATATGATTTTCTCCTGATCTACTTGTTTCATCAAATAGGTTAGATTCGGAGCTTAAGTTATTAGCCAGGTCCCCATTTAAATGCTCAGTTGCAGGTTTTACAAAGTGCTCCCAGTAAGGCTCAGCCAATAGCACTCTTGTGTCAAGACCAGAATGTTATGGGTTCCAGTCCCACAACAAGTGTGATTTCACACTTAGGATCAATGCTGCAGTGCAGGCCTGGGTAGGAGGGGCTGCCGCACTCAGGGCAACAGTGTCTTTTTGGCTGAGTTGTTGAGATCCTGGTGGTGAGGTGGAAATCAAAGATCCTTTGGTACCTTTCGTAAAGAGCAGGGGATGAACCTGTTTTCCCAGGCAACACGTCCCTCTGTTAATAAAAGAGGCTCTTATCTCCAGCACTGCAGCTGAGTTATTGCTGGGGGTGCAGTGCCCACTGTGATGCCGTGGTGATAGGCATGACCACAAAGCACGCCCTGACCAAGGAGCAGCTTCTCTGGTGGCTCCCTGGCCTCTTGTAATGATCCCCCAAGTAGGCAGACTCTCCCTCGCCCAGGAACTTTTCCCAGAATGCCTTTCTGCGACTAGTCCAATAGGGCTGCAGCTGCTTGGCTCTGCTCGATTTTAAGTCACCATTTTGCAAGTGGACGCTTGTAGGATCACTGCGTTTCATTCTAACTCATTGCTCTGTGAGATTCGTGGGTACAACCCCCAAGTCTAGTCCATTGCAAAAGTCTTGGTATTTTGTAGTTCCAGACTGGCAAAGGACCACCCCAGCAGCACAGCTCTCTGCTGTCTGGGTTACACCAGGCTCAGAGTTCGTGTTTCACCTTTGCTGAACAGCTGCTCTTCCGAACCTTGAAGGCAGTCCGTTTTAAAAATCTTTTCCCAGGCCCATAGAACTCGTGCCTGGCTAAGCAGCACCTGGAGTGAGGGGAACACCTTAATTTCCCAAGCTTTCTCTTCAACTCCCTTGTATCTTAATCCAGTTCAAGAAGGTGGAAAATCAGCCTAGAGTCAGTCTCTCTCTCTCTCTCTGCTGGGCTTTTGCTACCCAACAACACTGCATTTTTCTCAAGGGGCAGGGACGAGTGGGGAGCTGCCTACCCCCTTTCTTCCTGAAGAAGAGTGTAATGGTGCTGGATAATGGATAAGAGGATAATGGGGTAAATGGAGACTCCTGTGGAGTTAGCTGGGGTGCCTGGGTCCTTGCCAACAACTGAGGCTTTGTGGTGCTAGAGAGACCAGGAGAATGGCAGTGGCTGAGTAACGTGGCTGCTGAAATTTCTTCCCAGTCTGGTAGGGGAGAGGAGGGCAGGACACTGAGCCAAGAAGCGGTTGCTTTCTGTTGCATCAATCTGTGGCTATTTCCATGGCAGCCCATCAGTTTCAATCTAATCCGTTGGCTCATTTCTTGCCATATCTTTCTTTCTCTCTCTGTCACGACAGTGAGCAAATCCGCCTGTTCCAGCGTTCCCAGCTCCGAGGCCCTGAGACAGACAGGACTAGTGTCCAAGGAATGATAGATGCCAACAAGAAATGGCTGGAAAATTTCAAGAAGGATTCAAAAGTGTATCCTTTGCTTTGGTCTTGTCTTATTTGCACTCCTGGCGCTGCTGTAGGTAGAAGCAGAAAGCAGGTGGTGAGTGACTATGGAGCAGCAAAGCATTGAGCAGCAGCTGTGAATTTGGTCCCTGCAAGGGACAGTGTATCTAGAGCAGAAGGTGGACTAAGGCTCTGGACTTCTGAATTCTGTTCCCAGCTGTGTCTTGACTCACTTTGACCTTAGACAAATCCCTTCTCTTTGTGCCTCGCTATTCTGCAGTGATGGGCCCAAGCGGTGCCACTTCTAGTCAAGATACTGCACTGCTCTGGGTGGTCACGGGCGCAATAGCAGAGGAGGCAGCTGGGAAATGAAGGATTTAGTTTCTCGGGGTTAGTCTTGTCCCTGTATGCAGTGTATTTGTAGCTGTGTCGGTCCCAGGATATTAGAGAGACACGGTGGTGAGGTAAGATCTTTTATTGGACCAACTTCTGTTGGGGAGAGACATATGTGTTACCTACTTACGCTAAACAATCTGTTCCACCTCCTATTTAGCTGGGGGACACTAAATATGTATCCCAGCCCTGAAGAAGAGTTCAGTGTAGCTCGAAAGTTTCTCTCTCAATCTCTCCCCAACAGAAGTTGGTCCAATAGAAGAGACTGCCTCCCGCACCTGGTCCCTGTGAGACCTTTAGCAGCACTGACGTTTGTGCTGTGGGCAATTTCTGATGAGAAGCTCAGGAATGGGAAGCAATGGTTCCTGCGCTGGGCAGTTGACTCAAAGGGAGAAGAGCCACTAGAAAGAGATCTCCCCTCGCTGTTAAATGGGGTAACAGGTCCCTCGTGCTCTCTGACCGCGTTATGCTGCAACAGTAACTCTCTCTGCAGTGCACGTTGATATGGGCAACAAATCCCCAGGTCCCTGTGACAGAGCGATCTGTCTTGAGCACAGGGCTGTGTTGAGTTCCATAACCCTGCTGTAAGTCTATTTGACCTGTGTGCAGGGGTCCGAATACAACATGTGAGCATGAGGCTTGATTCCTGCTCCTGTGACTTGTCCGCCTCCCATGTCTACATTCACACAGGCTGAATTCACATGTAAGCAATGCGTTTCCTTCACTGAGCTTCCAGTCCTCTCTTTCCAAGCACACAGAAGCCTTCTGCCAGCAGCCCTGGCCTGGTGCAGCTTGGACTGGATGAAAACAACCAAATTAAAGTGTATCACTACTAAAAGGTGACGGAGCCCCAGCAGAGAGGGGCATAGCCTTCCCGCCCTATGCCCCAGGAGACAGCCTGGCAAGAGAGCAACACAGCTGCACTCTGTTCCCTCTTACAATACATTGCGTTGCGGTGGTACCCAGCAGTCCCTCGTCTGTCTCTTTGCTCTGCCCTTGAAATAAAGTATCTTTCCAGGAGGCGGGAGGAAGTGGACTTCCCAAGTGAATTCTTCTAATCCTGTAATATGTCCAAATATACTTTATAGACCGCTTAATCCAGTGGTGAAATGTCAGGGCTTCAATAAATCAACAGTTCCCTCATTAGTATTCCAGCCATCACCTGATGGAAATGTGGCTCACTGAGGACTTGGAATAACTTGTTGCGGGGGAGGAGGTGAATTCCAACAGAAAACTGTTGCTAGAGGAAGAGAATGCACTGTGGATTCACAACAAACAGTGGTTGCAGGTGACCTCAGACCTGGACTCTGTGGCACAAACTTGAGCTTGGGAGAATGAAAAGCAATTGTCTATATTTTTTTACATGGAAGAGCACAATCGAAAGCAATGTAGTCAGAGCTTCTGGGCACCACGTCCTGACTATAACAGGAAAAGAAAACCAACTCTGTTCAGTCAGGATTCTTTTTCATATCCAGTGTTGAGTTTGTTTCTAGTTGAAAATGTTTTGTATTCAGCGCGTCTGAGTTAGGAGACTGGGGCTGATCCTTCAGGGGACAGTGGAGGCTAAGCCTCTGGGAAGGGTTTTAACAAACCCACTTTCTTTTTGACAGGGCAGAAGCCATAGGAGCAGGCAGTGCCAGGTGGGGATGGCTTGCAGGGCTGACGCGATGGAGGAGACCTCCCTACTCCCCCCGAGCTGCGTGGTTCGAGTCCGGGTGACTGGAGAAGCCTGTGGTGGGAGTCTGTCTGGATTCTCTCCAGTCTGGATTTGCTGAGAGCCAGGCTGGAGGACGTGGCGGGCAGAGACTGTCGTGAGAGAGTCCATTGTCAATGGAGCTCTACCAATGGGTGTGGCCTGAATAACCACCAGTAACACACAGAGCCCCGGCCAAGCCGAGTGCTCTCGCTCCCTGGGGCCCAGCTCCAGACTTGGGCTGGTTTGGGGTCGTTTCCAATAAGGGCTGAGCGTGACGATACTCGAGACAGACTAGGAGCGGCTTGCTGCTCTGCAGGACTTGTGTGGGAGAGCTGGTTTGGTCAGTGACACGGCTCTGACTGGGCCGGAGAGGAGGCTGACATGTTGGATAAGGTCGTTTCTGCTTTGCACGGTCGCTTTTCTGACTGCAGCCGTCGTGAAGCTGCACACCTAGCTTTCAAGTCCCTCCGTTCGCTGGGCCCCTCCAGCTGGTTTCAGTGTGTGGAGCAAGCCAGCAGCACGCCGGAGAGGCTGCTTTTCTGGGGCGGGAAAGGCACTTCTGTGTCCGAGCACTCGCTCCTGCCGTAGTGCCTGAGCCTGAGGAGGCAGCCCAGAGACAGCGCAGCTCGAAGCAACACGGAGCAGATGAGTCATGGGATTGGACGGCAGGGAGGGGCTGTTGGGCGCCTGCCCAGGATTCAAACGGCCAAGTATCTGTCAGCTTCCCAACTGGGGGCCGGTGAAGTCCATTGTAAGACGCTTTCCTCGGCGTTGGATCCGTCCCTTGGCATGGCTGCAGCTTGATTTCGTTGCCTTGTGGACATTAAAACCCATTTGCCTTTAAAAAATATCCTCCTCTCCTGTCCTCAGTTCTGGGTCAGGGCAGTGAGGAGGAAATGCAGAGATGGGTGTAGAGGCAGGCTGCATTTCTAGCTGCTGCGTGGTGCTGTGTCATTAGCCATCATTCCTCTAAGCTGGCTTGGGATATTTATGCTTTTTAAACAACAATTTTCTTCTGGCCATTATTGTTTGTTTGACTAAAAATCTGCATTAAAGGGATGAGAAATCATCCTTCAAAGAGTTCCTACCAGAGATGAATAAAACAGAAAGGACTGGAAGTTGTAGCTTTCCACCCTTTCATACTGTTTGTGTTTCTCAGTCTGGATAGTGAGGATAGGCTAAAATAGAAAGTGACATTGTCTGGTTCATTTTGCTTTCTGATTTTCGTGCGCCAGCACCTGGTTGCAATAGTTTGGGTTGCAAATGCTTCAGGGGACTGTTTACATGCAAACAGAAAATGTTTTACTTAAATTTTTAAGCAAGAGAAAATGTCCATTTTTATACTTTATAACTTTTAAAATAATACCTGATCTTTAAAATGTAAGCTACCTGACTTTGTTCTCCTTAAACAAGGGCTTGGACTGGTTCTGCAGACAGATCCCGGGGAGTGGATTTGTGCTCACAGGGTCTGGCACTAACATCTCTTACCTCCTTTCCTTGCTGATAAGCTGAGGGCAGGTGACTCCCAGAGGCACTGCTGATATAACACAGCATGCTGATGTCCTTACCTAGGGCACACTTAGCAGTACTGACTGACTGAGTGGCCTTGAGTGACCACTGGGAACCGGCAGGAAAGAATGGATCATTAGGTAGGTTTCCTGCCCACTGTACCAGATTACACAAATCCTTGTCTGCTGGAATTTGCTTTTAGTCTCTCTCTCTCTCTCTCTCTCTCTGCCACATGGCAGCCCTCAACTTTTTTTGAACAGCCCCACTTGTCCTGGCTTTCCCCAGCACTGAACCCCTCTGCAGTCATTGGGACATTACACCCAAAGCACACACAGAGCAGAAGACGTGCCCCCTTTGGAATCATACCTGTACATTCTAGAGAGCATATATTCTTTGTGTGGGTAAAAGACTATTTTAGTAACCAAATGACTGTTTCTGTCGCAGGTCTCTTCTCCCCCTTGTGAAGCTTTCAGCTGTATCCTGATTGTATGCAAATTAAATTGGCACGGATCTATTTTGTACAATGGTGGTGTTTGCAGCTTTGTTTTTTTCCAGCTGAGATTTTTGTCTCCCTCCCTCGAACTCAGCCCTGGTATCCACCTTGCTGTTCCGTTTCAGACACTTCCTTCGCTCCTCTCCAAGTTGTATTGCTCTTATCCTGTCAAGGTCGCCTCTGCCAAGTCAAAGACCGCTGCACAAACAAGTCTATTTGTTATCAGGTTAGGGTGCTAAATGGCGTACTAGAGAGCTAGAAAACAGAGCTTTCAGCCAGCAGAAAACTCGGCATGGGCAGCCCTGAGCCAGGTTTTCCCCCGGGCCTCTCCCCCACCCCTTTCCATGCACCTCTGCAGTGGCTCCCTCCTCCCAAGCATGTGCCAAGGTCGTAGGGCGGGTGTTGTGCTGCAATAGACTAGGGTGATACCAGCTGGAGGGCTGAGGGAGAGGTGTCTCTGGCTGGAGTAGATGAAGGCTGGGGTGGAGTTAATTACAACCACGCTCTTTAAAGGTGTGGTAGGGGCCTCTACACAGCTGTGTCTGTGCTATGTAGTACTTGGCGGGGACCACCTCTCCCTGTGTTACTTGGCGGCTCCCCAGGCAGCTGGCTGGCACCTGGGGATGTGTTAACATTGGGTAACTCTGCGGGTTGGCTGTCACTATTGACTTTTACATTTATTTTATAACAGCAATGCCTTCCCAAGTGCTATTTCAGCACCCTGCTCTCACTGAAGTCTGCTGATTGGATGGCTGAGAGAGCCATTTCTTTGGGAATCAGGGCCCCCTTTTTTTCTCGTGGTTTATTTCTTTCCCTCTCATTTCCTACCATTGTCTTTTTTTCCCCTCCCAGCCCTTCTGCCAGCTAGATGACTGTCCTCTGAGCTCTTCCTGGCTGGTTCTGTGCTGCCCATGCATGGCTTTCCACGTAGGAGAGCTCTTGCATCAAAGACTTAGCTTGCTGACCATCCACTCGAAGCCCTGGGGCTTATCGAGAGACAGCCTGCATCAGAATCGCTCATTCCGGGTCTGAGGGCTGCATGGTGCTGTTGTCCTGAGTGGCCATGGATGTGCATCATGGATGACTGTGATACGGTTGGCTGTGCGAAAGCTCTCGAATGGCCGGTCTGTGGCTCCCTGGCTCTTGTTCACCCACCCACCACTGGCACAAGGAGCCTTTTCTTCTGCCTCCAACTGCCCCAGCACGCCGTTGCCTTGTGCTCTGCTCCCCCCAGCAACCCCCGCTGCTGCTACTGCGGAAATCAGTTGGCTGGGGCCTGCTATGGACTTGCGTCTGCCTCCTCCTTTCTTCCCTGGGTCAAAGCGCGGCATGCCCAAACCCTGGCCTCCTGGACTCAAGGCTGCTCTCAAGTGTCTGGTGAAGTGGCTGCTGGCAGCACCAGGGGAAAGGGGAAACTCATGGTGATGCATAAAACCAGCCATGTCCTGTGAGGCATAGAACAGGCGAAGCCTGATTGTCTGCCTAGAAACCGGTGTCCTTGCAGAGCCCCTGGTGACTCCCCCAGCAGTTGGTTTAGTGTGGTGTGTTTGTGCTCTTCTCCAAGGGCCTGCTTCTCTCCTTGCTCCCACCACTGTCAGTCGGGAAGTCATGGTCCTGTGTGGAGCTGGCAGAAGAGAACCGCGCCCGCTGGTGCTCCCAGCGCGGTGAGAAGACCATTTGCCTGTGCTGTTGAAACTCCTACGTTTCTTGTTGAGCTGATCTCCCATGGACACTGACCGCCAGGGAGAAATCCAGAGGGGAGTGTTAGCTCCACGTCTTCCATTGCCCTGATTAGAGCCACATGGAGCTCTGACGACTACTGAAAAGCAGCTTTTGGGGAGTAAAACTTGCTAAAGTCCTGGATTTTGCCCAAGAGGAGAGTGATTCATAGGGGATGAGATGCTGCAATAGAAAGGCCCAGGAAACTAAGCTGGAGGGAAAAGGGAGTCTACTCCAAGGGTTTGATTGTCTCTCTTCTTCCATCTAGTTCCACCTTTGCCATCCTGTCTCTCCTGTGCTGTACTCACTCCGTCAAGTGCCTTGTGATCCTTTTGTGATGAAAGGCCTGCTGGGCTGGGAGGTTGAACAACGGGTTTGAGCAGTCGAGACCCCTTAAAAAGTACAGTGTGTGTGTGAGAGAGAGGGGAAGGGGGATAGGATGGGATGGGATGGTCAGGGCAGCCAGATCAGAAGTCTGATGGAGTGTTACCCTAGGCTGTCCTCTCTCCTTGAGGTAAGTCAAATAATAATACCCTAGGCTATCTGCCTCTCCCTGGATAGCTTCAGTCTCCCGAGGGGCTGTGTCCAGCACCCATCACTCTGGTATCGAAGTGCTTTGGAAGTATGCTTTCCGGGCTGTTTTCTCTGACCTCGTGTTAAGGAGAGTGATGCTGAGTTCCATCTGGGGAAGTAAATGGTTCCTTTATTCCCGTGACGGCTTGTGGCCTGCTGGTTCCATGGGGTTGTAGGGGCCCCTTATCTGGGTTTCTTTCAGCTGTGGTGCTTATTGCTGGCTCAGTAAGAGGCTCCGTGCCCTGCTTTGGCAGAGGACTCCCTCACCCCAGCCGTTGCTAATTACATTTGAAAAATCAATTAAAAGCCTGATTAAATGCCAGTGTCTTGCAGTCTACCCTGGGGTTAGCCCCCCTCCAGCTCAGGTGGGGTCTTGGGGCACCCTGCCAGCTATTCAGGTGCATCTTGGTCTGATACACGTTCCTTTGTCATGGCAATAATCAAAGCAGTCAGCTCACTCCTCCCCGCAGCCCTGCCAGCAGCTTTGGCCATGCAGGGAGCATTGCAAAGCCCTGAAAAATCCCCGTCCCTAATGGAAAAGCAGATGGTTCCTGGGTGCTAGAGGCATTGCCGTGCTACTGTAATCCCACAAGCCACCGACCAGTGCCTGCCTTTGCCACATCCCTCTTTCTTTCAATCCTCACTCGGTGGGCCCATTCATTTCTTGAAGGGGATGGGTGAAGAGGCTCTGCACTGGTGCCGTATGTGCTGGACAAGCCCCGGCAATTAGACGAGCGAAAGGACAGCAAACAATTACTCTGGCAGGAGGAGAACAAGCGCTAAGCTCATTAAGGGGTTGGGAGGTCATCTGCCCTGTTGCAGCCGGAGAAGGGGACATTTCAGTTGCTGGTGACATTGTGACAATCGGGACTCTGTCTCGGGAAATTTTTCTGTTTCCCTTAGGTGGGGGGAGCCCATTGTAGAGTCTGACCATGCTGGCCACGCTGATGACTGCGCTGTTTTTCATGGTGAGAGCGTTTGGACAGGTGAGTCCAGGCTGGGCTTTTGGGCTTGCTTGGTGTAATGAGGTTTTATTTCTAGGGAGCTTGTTATTCTGTTAATTCAGTGTGTGTGGCTATATTATGGACATTGGGAACTAGTCGGGGACTCTGGTTCTTGTTGGCTCGGAACTACCCCCGCCTCTGGCAACCAGCGGAGCCTCCTGCCAGCCACGGCTGACCCCGGAATGGTGGGGTTCGTGGCCAGGGTTCCTAAAGCAGATGGCACTGGCTGTGAAGCATAGAGCTGGTGCTGTCTGGGACACGCCGCACGCTTGGGGACGCCCGCTATTCCCTAGGCTCCATTAATCTCTCTCAATGAAACGTATGGGTGTTTTCCCCCCTTTTTCAAATTCCAGTGGTGTGGCTGGAGAGAACACGATGTACGGGAAGGTCGTAGAAAGCAGCTGCAGGATCCTCTCCAGCGCAGTGGCTTTAGGCACCAAAGCAAGTCTTCCACGGAGTTGGCTTAAAGTGGATTTGGATGTTTATCATCCTTTGTGATGGCTCTGCCAAGCAGTGCTGTCCTTTTTCACTGGGGCACACACTGGAGCCAGTGTGAGTCCTGGACTATGTGCTGGAGATGGCTGCTGCTGCTTCTGCAAATCTGAATAATGGGGACAGAGCTCATGGGGCTGAGGGGAAGACTGCCGATTCCCACCCTTCCCTTGTCCGGGGCTATGGCTCTGCCTCGTGTGGGGTCCCCCAGCTCAAATCTGTGTTATCTACTTTGCAGTCAAGCTTCTCAGCTGCCCTCTGGTGAGGGGAACCAGCGGAGGCTGAAAATACACTAATTTCTCTTCCCTCAGACTGTGTCAATTTCCAAGCCCGTTATGTAATTATTGGACCTACTGACTCTTTGTAAGGAAACACCACTACTGGGGGAGGAGGAAATCTAGCTGCACTGACCCTACGTCCCTCTTCTGTAGACCCTTCTCTAGCACCAGCCATCCATGGATCTCCAAGTGCTTTTCAAATGTTAATGAATTCAGCCTTGTGATGCCCCGAGGAGGCAGGTGTTGTCCCTATGGTGGGCAAAGGGAAGGGAAGTGACTTTCCCAAGGCCATGCACTTTGCTACTGGCAGACAAGCTCCCTCTCCATGTATTGTGAGCTGTCCAGGAGCGACCCCAGAGGAGATAAAGGGGGCAGGAGCTCTCTCTGCATTTTCCCCTTTGAGAGCATTTCCTGTGAGCAGACTACGCCTGGCAAGAAGCTCCCGCCACTTCTGCCATCCCCACCCGTGGGCCTTGCGGAATGTCCCGATGCCACATGGCAAACCTCAGCCATCCCGCTGAGCTGTGAATGTGCGCCTGTGGCACTGGGCTTGCTGTCGAGTCCCCATCTTCTCCTCGTAAGCTGCTGCCTGTGACCTCGTAACCATCTCCCCAGCAGCCGATTGTGATATCACAAAGGGAAGATTGTGTCCGAACCAGGGCATGGGCATAAGCAGCAGGCACAAGGGTTTGCAAACGTTAAGGCCTCGCAAATAGGTTTGGGGGTCTTAACCTAATCCCAAATGGGCCACAAAACTGCCCCCTGGCCCTGGGCTGGCATCTGAATAACACCTGGCATCTGCACTGCTGCGTTCCTTCATGTTACGAATTGTACTGTAAAGGTAACTGTCGTCTTGCTCGTCCTACTTCTCCAGGCCCCCTCCGCAAGTTGCTGAGCCTGCATCACTGCCGTATCTAACTAGCCAGAGAAAGGAAGGCCCAGTGGTCAAAGTGCTAGCCTGGGGCTTGGGGTCCGTTCCCTGCTCTGCCCCAGACTTCTTGTGTGAGCGTGGGAAAGTCCCTTAGTCTCCCTGGGCCTCAGTTCCCATGTGTACAGTGGGGTACTGGCCCTGCCCGCCCCCAGGCATGTGGCAAGGATGTCACAGGACCTAAGGGAGATGAAGGAGCTGTGCACACAGGAGAGCACGGTGCAAACATAAGCACTGGCTCTTGCTAGTCTCCCTGGAAGTGGGCAGCAGGTCTGTGTACAGATGAGTGTCTCTCTCTCTCTGACCTGCATTGCCTTTCTCCACAACCTAGCTCAGAACCAGCCTGTTCCATGAGGAGCCGCTGCCCTATCTCGTGTACCAGCCCCTGCCATGGCAGGTCCAGTATGTGACCCAGAGCCGCCGGGACAGTGGGGTACGTGTCGCTCTCCTTGTCTCCTTTTGTAGTCATCGGCGCTTTAGACTGGGAGGGGCCAACTGCCCACAGCTAGAGGCATGGCAGCGTGATGCTGCATGGCCACAAGCCAAGCAGTCCAGTACCTGAGGGTGGGCTCGTGTGCAGTGTCTCGTGAGAGGGATGTGGCCGTGTTGCCAAGTGGGTAGGGCACTGGAATAGGTGTTGAAAGACTCCTGCCACTGACCTGCTGGGTGTCTTTGGGCCAGTCACGCCCCCTCCTGTGCCTCTGTTTCCCCTCTCACCCTGTGTCTGTTTTGTCTGTGTCGATTGTCAGCTCCAGGGGGCAGGGACTGTCTCTCATGATGTCTCTGTGCAGAGCCCACCGGGATGGGCTCCTGATCTGGAATGCTGTGTCCAGTTCCGGAGCCCACCGTCTGAGAAGGATGCTGATAAACTGAAGAGGGTTCGGGAAGAGCCACAGGAAGGATTAGAAAACCTGCCTGATAGCGATAGACTCAAGGAGCTCAATCGGATTAGCTTCACAAAGAGAGGTTAAAGGGTGACCAGAGGGCAGTTTGTCCGTATCTCCATGGGGAATATATATATGATAATGGGCTCTTCAGTCTAGCAGAGGAAAGTGGAACACAATCCAAAGGCTGAAAGTTGAAGCTAGGCAGATTCAGAATGGAAATACAACGTGCATTTTTAACAGTGAGAGTAATTAACCATTGGACAATTTCCCAAGGGCAAAGGTGGATTCTCTGTCTCTGACCATTTTAAAATCACGACTGGATGCTTTACTAAAAGATCTGCTCTGGGAATTATTTGGGGGAAGTTCCCTGGCCTGTGCTAAACAGGAGGTCAGCCTAGATGGTCACAATGGGCCCTTCTGGGCTTGGAGCCTATGGGATGTTGAATCTTAGAGGACCCTCCATGCATTGCCACAACACACAATGATAGGAAGTCCAGTCATGCAGGCTAGCTGGGCCCAGTGTTGCAAATCCAGCGGTCGCTCTGTGTTTCCTCATTGGTGCTGCAGACCCAGAACAATGACTAGTTCCCTCCTGTTTGGTTAGTGAGGAAATGCCTGGCACTTCTAACCTGCTCGGACCTTTCCTGGAGCACAGCTGGGGAGTCGCCTCCATGCTCTTTTATTATCTGTAGCCAGTCGTCTGTGTGTTTCTGGGTAGCGAGCCATGAGACAGGGCGAGCCGGGGATGTTCAGCAGCCAAAGAACAGAATTGTATCTTGACAGTGCTGGCCAATGCCACTTGCAGCATCCCTGCTAGTGCAGGCGCAGGAAGGGAAATGTGGGTCTCGGGAGGCAAAGGCCAGGCTTTGAATTGTTAGTGAACGTACACCTTATCACACAGCTGTGACTCTGGAGAACCGGCCCTGGGTCACTCCCCATATCTCCTGGCTCCACTGACACAAGCAGGTGCCTGTTCCTCTTAGCCCTGCAGGGTAGTGAGCTGGAATTCCTTGCTCCGTCTCCAGCCAACTGGTTCAGCGTTCCAGCTGCAGACTCTGCATTGCTGCTGATAACACAGTGATTAGTAGAACTTATTACTGAGTTGTGGTAGTGCCTAGGGACCCCAACCCAGGCCATGGTTCCGTTGTGCAAGGCGCTGTACAAGTAGAGAACCGAGGCGCTCTCTTCCCTAAAGAGTTTACAGTCTAAATAGACCTGGCAGACAGGGCAGTGGAAAATATAGAACATAAAGGCCAAGTGACCCAAGTGAGTTTGCAAACCCCATCTTAATGCTACGATTTATTTATTTTATTTTTGGGATAGGGTTTTGTTGGGAAGGGTTTAGCGAGACAGAGGCAAGGAAGGCAGAGGGGACATTTGAGGGAGGGTGTTTAAGGACCGAGAAGAAGGCAAACCTGTATGGGACAGAGAGAATCCAGCTGGCGGTCAGGTCCTAGGGGAATTTGCGGAGGTGAAACCATCTGTGAACTTTCAGACTGAACAGTGTGGGTCTGGACTCTTGGAGAGAATAAAAGTGGAACTCCACAAAAGAGCCGTTCGAGGGAGGTGTGTGAATGTATGTGATAGGGAATAATTCAGGTGAAGACGTGAACATAATTCTCTGCCTCTGCCTGGAGAAGGAAAAAATGCAAGAGCACAATAACCCAACAGTGACTCAAGCTACACAGCAAGAGGGTCCCTGCTTACAAGCTACATCCAACCCCACTTCCTTCTGAGGGGCCGTCTCCAACCAACTTTATCCAATCCCAGCTGACAAGTCTTTTGAACTTGGCGACACAACGTGGTCCAGAAAAGTAGTGACCTCACGCAGTAATTGGAGTTTTCCCAAACTCCATGCACTTTCCCTTTCCCTCCCTCAATTCCTTGTCCTTCATAGAAATGTGGGGCTGGAAGGGACCTCGAGAGGTCATGTAGTCCAGGCCCCCGCACGGTACAGCTAGACCATCCCTGACAGGTGTTTGTCCAGCCTGTTCTTAAAAACCTCCAATGATGGGGATTCCGCGTCCTGCCTTGGAAGCCTGTTCCAGAGCTTAACTAGCCTTAGAGTTAGAAAGGGTTTTCCTAATATTTAACCTAAATCTCCCTTGCTGCAGATTAAGCCCATTACCTCTACCTTCAGTGGAGATGGAGATCAACTGATCCCCGTCCTCCTTAGAACAGCCTTTACCCTGTTGGAAGACTGTTCTCAGGCCCCCCTCAGTCTTCCTTTCTCAAAACTAAACATGCCCCATTTTTTAACCTTTCTTCATAGGTCAGGTTTTCTAACCCTTTGATCACTTCTTCTGTTCTCTTCGAGACTCCAGTTTGTTCACATCCTTCTTAAAGTATGGAGCCCAGAACTGGACCCAGTACTCCAGCTGAGGCCTCACCAGCGCGGAGTAGAGTGGGACAGTTACCTCCCGTGTCTTAAATATGACACTCCTGTTAACACACCCTCATCGGCAAACATGCCGAGGGTACTAAGTACCGTTGTACCGGCCAGAATGACCACGGTTGATGGTGTTGCACCAGGTGTTGTGTAGTGAAGTTCCCAGGTCTGTCTCAATCCAGAAGATTCACAATCTGTGGGCTGGCCCTGCGGGATGTCGATGGAAAGCTTGAGAGCACGATGTGTGGGGGTGTTTTTGCTATCCTGGTGACATGGCTGAAGAGCTTCCAGTGCCGCTTTTGAGTAAACTGAGCAACTGAAGGAAGCCAGATCTTTGTGACTTTTTGCACAAAGTCAAACAACTTTATGCTCAGGATTTGGTGCTGCAGCACCTGTGCAGTGCCTCTAGCTGCTCCAAGTCTGCCTCTAAGAGGGTCCGGGTTTCCAGGTGGAAACTGGAACTAGGAGTGACCTTCCTGGAAGACAGTCGCCTTTCTCTCCACTACCTTTGGGCCTAGCACCATCTCCTCTCCCCTTACACTCTTCCTTGCCACTCCTGTGCAGAAATACTAGGGTAGGGCATGAAGTGGTTCTCAGTCCCCTGTAGCTAAAGAAGCAGATCTCCAGCTCCGCTCCATGGTTGCCCATGCCACGACTCCCCAGTGGCAGCACCGCACTCAAGGCTGCTTCTCTTCTCTCGCTGGCCAATGGACTTGGTGCTGTGTGCTCAGCCAGCGGCTGCTTTGAGCACAGATCGCTTCCATAATGGTTGTGACTGGCTAAGGTATTTAATAGTAGCTGAGCAGCTGCATCTTGGCTGAATATCCCAGACCTTGTGGAAGTCCAGGGCCCTTTCTGTAGGCCAAGGGACGGCAATAAACCATTGACCTCCATATTCCAGAGGCCTGGGAGAGTTCCCTCAGCAGCATCCTATTTGTTACTATTTTATTTATTAGAACTAAGGATCTTCCATGCCTGAAATGTGAAAAATAACTAGTATTGGGGGACTACTTGGCCAGGTTTCCTGGACTCTAGGTTAGACAGCTGTGGAACGTCTGACTCTTGCATGTGGGATCAGGTGACCATGTTGGTAATGATACAAATGGGCATATTTTTATTTTTAATGAAAAAGCGGGGTGTGTTTGTTAATTAAATAATCTGCTCTAAACAAAGTCTGTGGGGGAGAGATTCTTTTTCTCCAAAGGGCAAAGAAGAGCATCACTAAAGGGACAGCGCCAGGTAGAAAGGTTTGGGGGGTTTTAAGTACAGCTTTTCCTTTGCATGGAAGCATCCCCCTGCAGAGCTTGCATCCTAGGCACTGCAGCATCCTGCGAGGGCGTGAGCGGTAGGCAATGAAACTGACCAGGCTAGTTTCACTGCCGTCTTTCATCTGAACTGCATGCTCAGGCATTAATGAGGCTAGCTAGTGCAAATTTAATCTCCTGAGCTGTCAGGGAAACAAATTAAAGAAATCTTGTTTTCAAAAACTTGATTTTTTTTTCTTTTTTTGTAACAGGAGCCTTTTCTGTAACTCTGCCTTCCAAGTGCTCTCACAAATATTAATTACTGGAAGCGTTACTCCATGGTGCCCGTCTACGGGGACCACTATACTATAGTCAGGGTCTCAGAGTCACTGTGAGCAATGGAGAGTTAAAAGCACATTGAAACCAGCCCTGCCTCCTTTTAGCTGCCTTGGCAGGGACCATCCTCACAGGCTTTTGTTGGGGTCAGGACTAACTCTCTCCCTGTTTCTGTTTTGTTTATTTCCAGAAAGGTGAGAGCTCTCGGCACGGCAGCATCTACTCGCGGAAAGGTGAGTGCGCAGCATGCCTCTGGCGTGAGGAGGAGGGATCGGGGACCCGCTGAGATGTTAACTGGAACAAGACTGGGTTTGTGGGAGGGATTCGCACCCCCGAGCAGCGCTGCTCCGACTCAGCAGAGCCGGCACACTCCATTTTTAATTAATTTTTAATCATTTCTGTGCTGATTAGAATGTACCGCCAGCCAGAGCATCTGGGAGTGTGTACAGGATCCCAGGCAGGATGGCGGCTGTATTAATTATAGCTGGCAGCATCAATAGCCAGACGCCCACCCCGTGTACCCTTTTGGAGCCTCGCTGCTCTGACCCACTGTCCAGCTGGTGCAGAGCTCTGTGCTGTGCAGCAGGTCTGTAATGTGCTTGTTTCTGCAAGCAAATCCCTCTCCTCCTGCAAACCCACCCAGCTGACTTTAGAATGGACAGAGGTGGGTGTCAGAAGGTCCCTCTTTCTCAGGGTCTCATCCTCTTCCCTCCTCGCCTGGCAGGAGCCACTTTGAAATGTCCTCAAATTCTGCTGCCTCTAATGAAGTCAAGTGCTCAGCAAATAGGATTTGTCCACATCTATTCTCAGCGCAGCTCAGGCTGTAATCGGATGAAGGCCGGCGCACTGCCACTCTCTGCAGCGGAGGCTGGAACGTGCCGCTGAGCTGTGTGCTGAGTCAAGGGGGATTGGAGGCTGCTGCTGAGGAGGACGGAGTGTCCTGTTCTGGACAGGAACTTTGGCAGGGAATCCAGTGTGGTGACTCCTCCGGTCTGGAGTCCCTGTGGGCCACTGAGCTGAATTCCAGCTTCTCATGGGCATCCTTCAGGAAAGCCACATGCAGCAGAGCAGACGATGCTTCTTGCCACGGTCGTGGGTGCCCTTTCCCTACCCCTTCCACAGCCCCCTGCAGGGGATTCCACAGCAGGATCTGGTGCTCAGCAGGTATGGGCCGTGTGGCTTTGTGCTCCTGACCAGATCATCAATGCTCCAGCGTGGAGCTGGAACAGAAGTTTTAGACATGCTGCTGTGACTTGCAAGTGTTTTGGAGCCAGTGTCTCTTGCTGCTTTCTGGCAGGGGCCTTGACAAGCCATTGGGAACTTAGGGGCTTCATCGTTCAGCTCTTGTCTGAGCAGCTCCTGTTTTTCCAATGGCCAGCCCTTTGAAATCGAGATAGACTGTTAACATTTCCCTGTTGCTAACCCTCTAAGAAGCACTTCCAAGTGTGCCTTGTGGATGTCCGATTTTTTCCAGGGCTCTTTGGCATCTGCACAAGAAAGATGCACCGACTTAACTCAATCTGTTTAGAAACTTAGTTGGTTAAACCAGGCTAACGCCTGTCGGGTTAGCTCGTACAGATTCGACTGGGCTGCACTGACCTGAGTCTCTCCTAACTGCATTTCGGTGTCCATACAAAGGACTTGCACCCGTTTAATTAAATTCGTTTCTAAACTGGTTTTAGTTACATGGGTGCAAACGTTGTAGTTCAAATGAGGCCTAAGTAGCTAGCACCTCCCGTTGTCCCTCCTCTCCAGGCTGGTATGAGGTAGAATAGGACTCGCGTGTCTGAAAAAGGGCTACAGTGTAATGACATGGTCTGATGTAAGCACCTGAGCATTCTCACCTGTGTGAGCTGCCGGTCATCTCTGTCCCGAACGTCCAGCATAGTTACACAGATCACCAGGTCCCTGTGTGACTGCCATAAAATTAACGTGTAACAATCCAGGATGCCATGCTGCATTCCATTCCAATCCTATTCCTGGCTCTCCACTGACTCCTCCTGTGGCCGTGGGTAAGTCACTTCCCCTCTGTGTGCCTCAGTTTCCTGCTCTGAAATGGAGCTGGTAATCCTGACCTACCTCCCAGGGTGTCATGCAGGGCAATTGATTCTTTGAAGGTGGAAAGTGCTATATCAGTGCTAAATGTTCTCCATAGTTCCGTATGGGGGCACTGTGACGGAAGAGGGGCAGTGTAGCCTTGTGGTCAGAGGTGCCAAGTGCAGGGATCCACACTTACCAACCAGGTGGTTTTTGCTGCATCTGTTTGTTGTTCTGTAGCCTGCAGTGATGGACAGTGAAAACCACAAAGGCCTAAGTGACTTTCACCCTAACAGGAATATTTTGGCTGCTTCCCAGCTGAGAACTGGACTTGTGGGGTTACAGCAATGCAGCGTTATCGATAGGGTCAGTATCTGCTCAGCCCCGCAGAGATCCTTTGGCTGGTGTATTTCTTTAAGAGCTGACAACAGTCCACACGGAGATGGGGCTTATTCCTGGTTTACTGCTGCATGTTCCCCGCACTTCCAACTGCCTCCATGGCCTCTGGCGTTCGATAGTGCCGAGAACAGGATTTATGGCAGATGGGGCCCGTTGTGGGCAGGCAGGCAGGAGCTGATTCCCAATGCGGGCTGTTTTATGTGTCTCTTACTTTGCCGTTTCTTTTAGGATGTGAATAAACATGGGTTCAGGTGACACAGCTGAGTTGATACAGCAGCATCTGGCACGGGGCTGTTGGAGCACCGCTAGGGGAGTGCTTAGCTGTGACACGTTGGCTTAAAAGAACGCTGCTGGGCTGCTTTGGTTCAGCTTCTGTTGAATTTCACAATGCCTCCCTAATGCGACATTAAGCATCAGGCAGGGAGTGCTCCCATTTATCAGCATGAGCGCTTCATTCCTGTACAGTGCCCTGCTTCCTTTTACTCTTCTCTGTGTGCGCCAGCGAGTGAGCATCCCGCTCTGTGATTAAACACGGGGAGGGCTTTGGGGAGCACAGCTGTCTAAATAGTGGGATTAGTGTTGGCAGAGAGCGAGGGAGGGTTCTCCCTTCTGTATCACTTGCCCGCTCCACCGCTTCTCTGACCTGGATGTTGTCCATACAGACCCGAGCTGAGTGGTTGTGTGCCATTTCTGGGGCCCTTGGGGGAACTGCACAGTGCATTTGGAACAAGTCTATGGTGTAGACGCCTGAAAAATAGGCAGAGAACGGCAAACTCTCTGAACTTGTGGCCTGTGCTGAGAGCCTGGATTTTGTCCTTGGTAGCACCTGGCTATTTATTTTTAGTCAGTAATGAAAAAGGGTTTCCCCCCCCCCCGTCTGGAGCAGGGACTTGGATGATGGCCTCTCTGTAGAATATATGGCAGACGGGCTGATTTGACCAAAGGACTCAAAGGCAGATTCTCCTCCGCTTACCCCAGCACCTGGGTGACATCTGACAAGTCCTGCAGGCACGGCTCCAACCCCCAGCTACGATGGGTTCAAGTGACCCCTCTCCATTGCTGGGCACAGCTAGCTTTGTGGCTTTCTTTCATTTCTATGTACAGGGTGCCGAAAAAACCAGGTCTCTTGCTAAAATGGGGCAAACCTCGAGGAGCTTTCTACCCCAGAGAGGGCAGGGTGCTCCCTGAGAGTTGTAGTGAGATCTTCATCCAGAGTGCGGGCTCTGTTTAGTGTGAGTAACAGGGTCTGTGCTCTGGAGGGATGTGAAACGTGCAGGACCGTGACTGTCTTGGGCACCTCGTCTCCTTCATGGCAACAGTGGTTGCTTGGCCTCGTGTTCTGGGTTATCCCCCCCAGCCCAGGAAGTGGGGAGTACTTGGGGCGGCAACCAGTCTGGGATCTCTTGATCTCTGAGGCCCTCACCCAGGAAGTGACACAACTCGTGCAGTGTGTCAAGAGCTTCCCTGGGTTCCGCAGTCCCGGGGCGTGCAATCTTCCTGGCATAGCTGCGTTTTTCATCACGTGAAACAAACTCTCTAGGCCTGCTGAGTCCCTCGCCTTGGAAGTGCCCTGTACAGCTCCATAGAGCCCAGGTGATTAATTACCAGATGCTGCATGGACTTGTGAAGCAGCTGTGTGTAATATAGCAAACAGGGCCTGCAAGGTTAGAATAGCACAGGGTACCCAGAACCTCGCCTAGTATCTCTGGGTTTAACTGCCCCTGGGAGTAACCTTCCCATCTCCTCTAGCTGCTGGAGGCGGGGGCGAGCTCTGTTGAGCGTGCTGGGTGTGTTACACCTTGGAAATCTAGTGGTTTAACACCGTTGCAGCAAAAGGATTCCTTCCCTTCCTCTGGCTGCCTCTGAGATGCAGGAGCAGCACAAAGCTGCTTGCAATGTAAGTGGTGATGTGGCTGTAGATGAGCAAGAGGGCTCTGAAGCCAGGCTCAGCCACTGGGGTACAAATACACCAAGCAAGACAGCGTTGCATAGCAGATGAGGGGTCTTGAATGCCAACTATTAATATGCTGCCTTGGTGGAGAGGCTGTGTGGCTCAGGGGCCTGGCAATAGGCTAGTCGCAGCCTGGCGCCTTGTTCAAATCCAGACTAGGTTGGTGGTGATTAGAAGCGATTACCTGGTGATGGCTGTTCCGTGGCCTGCATGTAAGGAGGTTTGTGGTTCTTGGTTCAGTCCAGTGAACAGTTCCTGGTGCTGCAGTAGGTGTAAGTGACCCCCTTGTGCTGGTCTCGGTGGAGATAAGAATGCCCATAGTGGGTCAGACCAGTGGTCCATCTTGCCTAGTATCCTGTCTTCTGACAGTGGCCGGTGCCAGATTCTTCAGAGGAAGCAAACAGAACTGGACAATTATCAAGTGATCGATCTCCTGTTGTGCAGTCCCAGCTTTTAATGGTGGAGATTTCGGGTTGCTCGGACAATGGGGTTTCATGCCTGGCCATCTTGGCTAATAGCTATTGATGGACTTATTCTCTATGAATGTATCTAGTTCTTTTTCTGAACCCAGTTATACCTTTGGCCTTCACAAAATCCCCTGGCAATGAGTTCCACAGGTTGACTGTGTGTTGTGTGAAGAAGTATTTCCTTCTGTTTGTTTTAAACCTGCTGCCTATTAATTTCATTGGGTGACCCCTGGTTCTTGTGTTATGTGCATAGGTAAATAACACGTCCCTCTTCACTTTCGCCCCCCAGTCATGATTTTCCAGACCTCTGTCAGTCATTTCACCCTTTCGTCAGCTCTTTTTTTTTCTAAACTGAACAGTCCCAGTCTTTTTAATCTCTCTTCACACGGAAGCTGTTTCATACCCTTAGTCATTTTTGTTGCCCTTCCTTGTACTTTTCCCAATTTTAATATGTCTTTTATGAGATGGGGCGACCAGAACTGCACGCAGTATTTAAGGTGTGGGCATACCATGCATTTACAGAGTGGCATTATAATATTTTCTGTCTTATCTATCCCTTTCCTAACGCTATCTAACGTTCTGTTTGCTTTTTTGACTGCCGCTGCACACTGAGTGGATGTTTTCAGAGAACTATCCACAGTGACTCCAAGATCTTTCTTGAGTGGCAACAACTAATTTAGATCCCATCATTTTGTATGTATATTTGGGATTATGTTTTCCATTACTTTTCAGTTATCTGCCATTTTGTTGCCCAGTGGAGTGAGATCCCTTTGTAACTCCTCAGAGTCGGCTTTGAACTTAACTGTCTTGAGTAATTTAGTATTGTCTGCAAATTTTACCACCTCGCTGTTTACCCCTTTTTCCAACTCCTTCATGAATATGTTGAACAGCACACGTCCCAGTACAAATCCTTGGGACACCCCACTATTTGCCACTTGCCACTGTGAAAACTGATCGATCATTCCTACCCTTTGTATCCTGTCTTTGAACCAGTTACGGATCCAGGAGAGGACCTTCCCTCTTTTCCCACGACAGCTTACTTTGCTTAAGAGCCTTTGGTGTGAGACCTTGTTGGAGGCTTCCTGATGTGAAGAGAAGTGCTAAGGATTCAATGGGCCATGGAGGCCTTTGCTGTCTGATCTGTGGTTAAATAAGGGGTATGAGTCTCTCCAGGGTCATCGACCCAGCTACTCTCCCCAGGGCTAAATTCACAGTTAAAAAGAGAGAACTGGGGTTTCCTTCCAGTTGTGTTTAGTGCTGAGTTCCCTGAACGCTGGCCTCTGTGAGGAACTCCCACCGGAAGCAATTCCCATCCTTGTCGTCCATTCGGGACTCCCCAGCGCACTCTAACGAGACCACCTACGGGGTGGGGGAAGTGGGGATAGGTCTGGTTAAGAACCCTAGGTCAGCCCTGGTTGGGCAGGTTTTGTTCTGCAGAAATGTGGCAGCCTGTTTGTGTTAGCCTGGAGAGACGAGCAGCAGATTAAGGATGTCGTATGGACGGGTGGCAGATAAGAGCCCTGCATCCATTACTGTGCGGGAGCGGAGGCCTGTGAGTTGTCAGCATAAGCGGGGGCTTATGTAAGAGTGCAACAGAATTCCCAGCTCTGAGCTCTGCCCATCACTCGGGGGCAGGAGGCTGGAGCAAGTCTTGGCAATGGCCCACTAGAGCCTTTGGCCTTGAGGCTGCTCCGTTACGGTCAGTTCTGTTTGGCAGCGACTGACCATTGCCACCTGCGGTCAGTCTTGCAGGCCCCGGTGGACAAGCACCCACGTGCCAGAAGACCCCCTGGCTGATGGCACGAACTGGGTCCGGTGGTGGTGGTGGTGGTGGTAAGGCAGAGGCTGGCCTGGGCCATGTACACTGAATTCCCACTCGTCCCTAGGAGTGGTCAGCGGTGATTTGCTGGCAGGGCTCTGCTGTCCCTGCCGTGTGGATCTAGAGCTCAGTCTGCAGGGCTGTTGCTGGCGCCTTTCACCAGCACGCGTTCAGACTGTTGGATTCATCGTGTTGCTTGCCTGTCTCCCCAGGTAACATGATTCCTGATTCGAGCAGCAAGAGCCAGTCCTTGTGTGACCCGACCGAGCGGGCTGCCGTCACGATCCAGACTCACTACAGGAAATACCAGCAGCACAAGCATGAGAAGAAATAGACGTGGCCGGGATCCCTGTCTTGTGTTGGGTTGGTTTTCCTTGTGAACAAGAAGTTTTTCCGTCACTGTTGTGGTGGCTCCCTGAATCCACACTCGCCTGCTGTCTGCTCCCTTCTTCTTAGTGCTCCCTGTGTGCAGAGATTTAGAGACATGTCCGTGTTTGTCAGGGTGTCTACGTTGGCCCTCAGTTGCAAGCCTTGTGGCAAGCCCATCCCCGCATGCCATAGCCCCTGCCGGGGGTCTGGGCAGGGCGCAGGGAGAGCAAGTGTTTGACTGGGTGGGAATTGGAGTCCAGAGACTGACATGGAGCCCAGCTTTGAGACCTGCAGGCCCAAATCTCAGATTTGTGGGTGCTAACTGGGGCTCCAGCACTCTCACGCCACCTTCAGTGCTGGAGTGTCCAAGTGCCCATCGGTTGGATGTACGTTTTTGCACACGGCTCTTTTCCCATCTTTCTGGCCTCTTGCACCCAAGGAGGTGGGTGAGAGGGAGCCGAGGGGCCACATCTGGCATCTCTAAGTGTCTGGGCTTGTCTGAAATTGGCATAGGGCAGGACACCCCTCCCTCAGTGCAGTGCCGAGCTAGGTTCACTGTGGCATCTGGAATCAGAGTAGCAGCCGTGTTAGTCTGTATCCGCCAAAAGAAAAAGAGTACTAGTGGCACCTTAGATAATAGTTTCTGAGGTGCCACAAGTACTCCTTCTTTTCCTTTTGTAGATCTGGAATGAATCCCTCCATGGTGAAGCTGAGCTCTTGGGCCAGCTCCACCGTCTGGCCATGTGACCGCGGTTGAGTGGGCAGGAGGCAGCAGTCCTATGTCCACATAGTAACTAACCCAGCGTGCCAGGGCTTGTTTCTGCCTGCTCCAGAGCCCTCGTGGGAGCAGGTCTGTGTCCTGGAGCCACAGCAGGGGCCAGTGCTGACTCTTAGAGAGCTAGGTACTTCTAGCAGGACAAAAGCTAGAGAGAGGGGCCAGGTTACTTGGGGGAAGGGGAGCTGGCAGCAGGGGCTGTAGGGTTTGTGGTAAGCTGGGAGGGGTCGTGGGGTCACGGGAGTAGGTTGAGCAGCTGGGAGAGGCATAGAAAGGAGGTGCTTGCACATGTGTGGATGCTGACCACCACCCCTGCAATTAACTTGATGCACGGTTGATGGATCTTCCCTGTCTCCTTTCTCCTGTCCCTTCTGATTTGTCACCCTAACCTAGTAGTCGTTCCCTCTGCTAATCGCTCCTGCCCGATGGGGCTAGTCACACTGCTGTCCGCTAGCTAGGCCACAGTTGTCCGTGACATACGGCCAGGTAAGAGACCCACTGTTTGCCTGGAGGAGTTTACAGTGTCCTCGGCATTAGGCCAGAGCAGTGCACGCAATAGACTGGGGGGGATGTGGTAATGAGCTCTCACAGTTATATATGGCTAGTGGCATGTGCTTCCAGGAGGTGGGGGTGGAGTTGCTAAGTCCCTGTCTCTCTGAGGGTTTTGTAAGAGGACTGGTTTTTTTGGGGGGGGGCGGGGAATCTATGGGGAGCAGGGTAAAGGTGTCAAGCTCTGGGATGTGTACCTGCATTGGGTAACCCAGGAAGTGCAGTGAGAACATCGTTGAGGGGTCAGGATGGATTGGCTGGTTACATTAGAACAAACGTAAGGGAATTTTATATGCTGGTGCATTGCAACCGTCCAACAGCTGTCAGTGGGAGAGACTTTGCCCTGGTGGGGTGGCGGGGTGCGGGGGGACCTATGAATCGTCTTGTGCACAAGAGATTGCTAGTGTTGAACTATATTGCTCTGGCCCCTTGAGAAGGGTTCTCAGCTGCCTCCTTGCTGTAGCTGACAGTGATTCTGTGCAGTACCCACAATGGACTCTGGCCCTTAAACCTCCTTGAGAGCGCCTGGTCCCACAGCTGTAGCCTGCCCTCCCCCCCACCCCGCCCCGTGCCCCCCGTTGCAGGCTGACCTAGCTCCCTCCCACATGGCCATGAATGCTGCTGCACCCCCAGCTGCGTGCTTGTTAATCAATGCTTGTAAAGTGCTTTAAATATGTAAAGCCCAATGTCAATGCTCAGTGAGGGGGTTACTGTCTCTGGGTTCTCTCCTCTCCCCAGTAGTTCTGCGCCCTCTTTTCCTGTATCTGCCTCTTGAACTCTGATCCCCTACGTACTCGTTCCAAGCCATGGCCTAGTGACAACTTGTTGGCCCTCTATTATTGCACAGCTGGTTCCAGCTCTTCTGCGCAGAGGGTTGTTAAACAAGAGCCAGTGAAAGCCTCATAGTCCTTGTTGCTTGTATTGTGGAGGCACTGTGCCAGGATCAGGGCCTCTTGTACTGGGTGCGGCAGAGACACCAGGTAAAGGGGACACTGGCTTCACGTCCTTTTAAACTTTGATTTTTCACTCAATAGTTTCTTGCACCTCCCATGTTTTAGGGCACGTGAAACAATAGGGAGTTAAAGGTTGGCCAGTTTGACTTGAATTCCTTTCGGCAACTTTCTCCTCCCCTGAAATGCTGGTTTGTAATTTCCTCCAATGATATTATAGAATCATAGAATCTCGGGGTTGGAAGGGACCCCAGAAGGTCATCTAGTCCAACCCCCTGCTCGAAGCAGGACCAATTCCCAGTTAAATCATCCCAGCCAGGGCTTTGTCAAGCCTGACCTTAAAAACCTCTAAGGAAGGAGATTCTACCACCTCTCTAGGTTACGCATTCCAGTGTTTCACCACCCTCCTAGTGAAAAAGTTTTTCCTAATATCCAACCTAAACCTCCCCCACTGCAACTTGAGACCATTACTCCTCGTTCTGTCATCTGCTATCATTGAGAACAGTCTAGAGCCATCCTCTTTGGAACCCCCTTTCAGGTAGTTGAAAGCAGCTATCAAATCCCCCCTCATTCTTCTCTTCTGCAGGCTAAACAATCCCAGCTCCCTCAGCCTCTCCTCATAACTCATGTGTTCCAGTCCCCTAATCATTTTTGTTGCCCTTCGCTGGCCTCTCTCCAATTTATCCACATCCTTCTTGTAGTGTGGGGCCCAAAACTGGACACAGGACTCCAGATGAGGCCTCACCAATGTCGAATAGAGGGGGACGATCACATCCCTCGATCTGCTCGCTATGCCCCTACTTATACATCCCAAAATGCCATTGGCCTTCTTGGCAACGAGGGCACACTGCTGACTCATATCCAGCTTCTCTGTCACCCCTAGGTCCTTTTCCGCAGAACTGCTGCCGAGCCATTCGGTCCCTAGTCTGTAGCTGTGCAGATATGCCTGTTATAGCAACAACAAATGAGGCTGGACTAGGGCTGATCTATTTCCCCATCTTTCTGTAGTGGTGGAAATCGAGCCAGATTGGATAAAACTGTGCAATAGCATGGCCTGTAGTTGCATGGGAAAGTACAGTGGAGAATTTGTGTTAGAATGTAGGATTGAGATTTGTACCAGCTACATGATAATAAAGAAGTGACAATCTAGTCTTCTGCCTTTCGTTATTTTGCCAACCCACTTGGTCAAACAGCAGAGAGTATTCTTGGCTCTTTCATTTGCGGTTCTGGGTTGAAATTTCAGACCTCAGAGGAACATGTGGTCACAGACTACAGCACTGTGCCGATGCCAGGGGTGTTTGTTTACAGGACCCTCCCTTTAGGACTTGTGTCTCTGCCTTGTTTCAGACTGTTCAATCGTCGTAGAAATGTTTTTAAAGATTGTGAAACCGTGCTAGTGAAATGTTAGTTTGCTTGTAAATATTCTTGCCTTGGTCTAATGGGGAGAACCAGAAGATGACTAGAAACATGCAGGTGACTGGTCTCAGTGTAAAATCTAACCAGCACCCAGGCTGAAATGAATGTGATTTGAAGTATGATAATCCATTCTGATAACTGAGGGGCTTCTCAGTAAGGATCGGGCACAACCTTTCTGTCTCGCTGTAGCCCGTAGGGGCTGTGGGTGGTTCTCACAGAACTTGCTGCTCGGCAAACATTGCCGTGGTGGCGGTCTACCAGGATGCGAAAACGTAACTTGTCCCGGTGGTTAGAGCATGGCACTGGTAGGCAGCAGGCCTGTAATCTGTGTCTTACCACGTGCACCTGTGTTCATCTGTGTGCCGCCTGCCTCAGTTTCCCTACTTCTGTAAAGTGCTTTGAGATCAGTAAATAAAGCATAGACAAAGTGCTAGTCCTAAAAAGATGGCTCTCAGCACAGTGAGGGGTATACAAAGAGCCTGTGGCTGCCGTCTTTCGATAACTCAGGGTGAAGACCAACCTGCTCAAACTCCTGGCGTTCGCTGATGGTGAACTTGGCTCCCTGCTGCTGCCGATGTTAAAGGCAGAGGAGCTGGCAAGTGCTGTGGGCATCTGTTTTTGGAAACCAGGTATTTATCTATACCAGTTGGATGCATGGTCTGAGCACCCCTCCTATGGTACAGCAGAACTCAAACCCTTCACTGAGCAGCAAGAGAGCAAGTAGGGTGGGAAGGTGGCAGGCAGTGGGTTTGCAGGTGGAGAATGCTGCCCCGAGTGTCTCTGTAGAGCAGCAAAGTCAAACCCAACACCTGACTGGGTGGAGACGAGCGAGACATCCCTCCAGCCCCAAAACAGAAAGGGAAACAGCACCCACCACTTCTACAAAGCCGCTGCGCCATAGCCTCCTGCCTGCTCTCGGGCATGCTGCTAGAACTGTGCATTCAGTTACTGGAGAATTGCTGTTCCCATTCCCAGCAGGGTACAGAGGAGGAAATGGTATTTGCCTCCACTGCGTCAGCCCTTCTCTTTACAGACCTGGTGCTTCTGATGGTATTTCCAACTGAGGTGCTTGCTCTGGTATTTTCATGAAGCCTGGCCTGCCCACCCCCCACCCCTTGCTGGCAAGAACAGAGTTCCTGGGGGGAGCTGTGTGTTATGTTAGTACAGCCTTAGCTAGGACCCCCTTTTCTAATGAGGGATCAGCTTTCTTCTCGTCAGTGCTCTCCCTTCTTTATGGAGGGCAGCAATCCCACACTGCCTCTGGAATCCCCTTAGTCTGACTTCCTGTGGACCGTCTCCCATTCTCCATCCACAGAATGAGCATTCCTTAGGTGGGCGTCTACCCTAGGGCTCTTTCGACCCACAGGGGCATCCCACAGACTTTTGCCCTGTGTCTGTCCCATCCTTCGTAGAGCGCACTGTGGCCTTTTCCCCAACCAGCACCTCACAGTCTGATGGTCTCTGCTCCCTGTTAGCTATTGAGTCCTCCGGCATCCACCTCCTCTCGGCCCCCAACTGGGGGTTTGCTCTGTCTTTTCTTTTGGTTTGCCTTGTATAGGCCCCCTTTGCTCCTTCACCCCTTTCTCCAGCATTTCCCACCTGGGCCGCACGTTCTGGGTTCGTTGGTATTTGTCTAGGGTTTTTTCTCTGCCCTGGCATTTCCAATCTGGGCCTCACGTTTTTGGCTTGTGGGTCTGAGTCCTGTACTGACCCCTCTGTGTCTTACCATCCATTGAGGTTCCCTCCAGTGCGCGGCTCTTCATATCCTTAAAGGGAATGGGTTCCAATCAGTCCCCACAACCCCGGGATGGGGGGCCTCTACCTCCTGCACAAGTCTATTGGGATGATGCCGCTGGAAAAGGCTTTCCTCCCCGTGTATACGCTCCATTCCTAGAGCATGTACCCGTCCCAAAACCACCGTGATGTAACCAGCCTGCTCTGCAAGAGTGAGTAACTGGCCTCTGAAGAAACAACCCGATCTCTGGTTGTCAGCCCACTCTTACCGGAACAGTTTTTACTCCCTTCTGAGAGCTTTCCATCACCCCAGTCTAGCCACAACATTCCCCCAGACCACGTTTCATATATGAGCTGTCCCACTTGATGCCTTTTCCCCTGTGCTGCTAGCAGGTTATATCGTGTCTGACCAAGTGGCCTTCCTTTCTTCCTGTCTCACGCCTGCAGGTCATACTGCTTGTGTTGGACAAGCTGCTTTTCTTTGCAAATCTTGGAATGCTTCTTGGCCAGTTTTGACGTTGCCTCCATTGTCTCTGGTTGGTGTCTCCAGACCCTCGTGGTCTCTGGAAGGCTCTGCGTAATATCACAGCATCCAGGACTGCTTCCACATCTTGCCTCAGCCAGCAGTTGGCCCAATCAGTCCCAATCTGTGCAAATGCTCTGGGCCTTACCCCAGATGTCCACCTGGCTGCCCAATATTTTTGCCAGTATCTTTTGGCCGACATAAACCTACATGGTTCAATATAGCAGCATTTAACACCTCAGAGTTCTTGGCCTGCTCTTTGCTCAATGCCAGGTAAGCACTTGGGCTTCTCCCGACAGGTAAGGGCTAACGATATGCTCACAAACCTTTACCCCAGCTCACGCCAGCAGCAGTTCTTTTGAAAGTCAGTACAAAGGCACTGGGATCCTCCCCGGGCCCAGCCCCCCTCCCCAGTGCAGGACTTGTCAGATTCTGTAATACCTGCTGTTGTACGTGGGTCTGTTCCTTCAGGAACTCCGGAAGTAAGTGCCTGCTGTTTCTTTGCCTGCCATCCCACTGGGGCTTGGTGCTCTGCCTGCCTTTTCTTTCCAGGTTCAGCCTCTCCTCACACAGGCTGCCTCTCAAGCTTTCCTGGCTCTGTCTGGCAGATGGATCCCGGCCAAGCCCCCACATGTGAAGCGGCTCTCCCTTCTGCTCCTGCCAGCCTGCTCCTCCTCTAGCCAAACCCAGTCCCCTGTGTGCTCGAAGCGGTTGGTGGGCGGCTCCCAAAAGGCTCTCTTTACAGCTGCTAGCAGCGCCCATCCCAAGGCAGAATTTAAAATACAGTTGCAATGTTGTACATAGGAACCAAGATCCATTGTTCTGTGTATAGAATTTAAACAGTTAATCTATGTTTCAGAGCAAAACTGCCCTTGGAAAATTAGGTTCTACAGAATGTCCTTACACATTCAAGAGATTTTAGTCTATGTAGAAAATGTCTCCCAATTAACTGTAGCTGGGATTTAAAAAAAAACCCAGCTCTTCTCCTGTACTGTAATGCTCTCAGGTCACCCACGCATCTTTTTCTTTCTGATGAAGAACATGTTACGTTCGGCATCTCATTCACCGTGTAGCCAGCTGCGGGTCGAGAGAAAGGAAAGGGTTGCGAGAGTCCAGCTCCTTACTCTGGAAGAGCAGCTGTGTCTGCGGGGAGAGCCGTGCACAGCACGGATTTGGAGGCCAGAACAGCTCCGGACTTCACACGCTGCACCTCCTCCTCTAGCGTCAAATGAGAACTACAGCAGAACCTCAGAAGTGGAAGTTGTCGGTAACACTGACCAAGACGTTATGGACTTCAGCCACTTCAGCAAGGCTTCTGACCCTTGGGAGCACCATGGCTCGGGGCTTTAGACCTGGGGGGAGTGCTGGGGCTGAAACTGGCGCACCCCAAGTCTAGGCCCCTCCTGGGGGGCTGAAGCCCTGCCCCCCTTCCCCCCCAGTTGAAGCCCTGAGTACCAGGGCTAAAGCCTCAAGGCAGTGAAGTATTTGCTCTGTGTGTGTGTGTGTGTGTGTGTCTTTGAGGTTCTCCTGGACCCCGTTTGGAGCCGTTCCTGCATGGAATCCTCTTGAGGTCATAGGATGCTGCCCTGGCACATGCCCTTCCAGGACTGGGACCATAGCCAGGCTGCACAGCCTCCTACATATCTCGCAGCCTCCTTGCACCTCACTGCACTGCCACTGGTTTCTTCCTCAGTGAGTATGCCCAGCCGCCTCGGAGCCACTGGGGCACCGCCTCTGCCTGCAGACAGCCGACGTGCCTGCTCCCTGCCGTGCTGCGGGCTCACAGCTACTACCGAGAAGCAAGACAAAAGGTAGGCAAGAAAGCGTGTGCCCCCAGCTGGCCTGACACTTGCCCTCTGGGGTGGGGGAGAGGCTCCTGCTGATCCGTGATGGATTGGCTTGTGTCTCTCCATTCCGTGCTTCCCTGCAGGCTTAGTGTCCTGGCTAAAGCTTTACAGCCATGGTTTTTAGGCAGACGTGCAAACTGCCACGAGCTACTGAAAAGCTAAGAGTACTAAACCCTTCTCTCAGCTGTTTGAGCTCTTCTCCCAACCCGGTCCACTCCTAGTGCAATCCTGAGGCTTGAATCAACTGGAAAACTCCAACATATAAACATAACTTTTATTGCACACGGCGCTGGGTTTTTTCATAGAAAAAGGTATTAACACATAAGCATTTGCAAATCAAAGCAACTCCTGTTGTTTTCAGAACAGTAAACAGCATGCAATGTCTTTGAGAATTTGCTTTTCAAAACCACCAATAATATCAGGGGGAAAAATCGCTGAGTCTCTTTGTGCTCCTTTCAAAACAATGTGAAATATAAGATCACATATATATATATATTTTAAATCTGTAACATCAAATTCTTTGTGCCCTGGCTTCTTTTTCAGTTCTGGAGAAGAAGAAAATAGTTTCATTTATACAAAAGAGTTCATTATGTACAAGAGTTTATTTTATTTCAATATAAATAATGCAGGAAACCAGCAGTTTCTTTTAAATTGGTTTTCTAGTTTCCTACACAAGAGTGTAGGATTTGGAGTACGCTCCAGCCCCTTGTTTTTGAGATCTCCCTATACCGGATGTGCTCATTTCTAGTAAAGAGTCTCTAGAGCCTCCCATCTTGGTGTGTGTGGGCATGCGTGGCTCAGCGCTGGCGGCAGGAGCGGGATCGGCGGCAGGAGCAGAAGCGGCGGGAGCAGAAGCGGAGTTTGCCGAGACAGGCATGGTGAGTGTTCTTTGAGGTAAAGTAGTTGTGGAGGAGCCTGGGTGTGGCAGGCCCAAAGGCTTGCTGCCTGGGTCTAGCGTCATATGCCTCGCTTGCGTGTGATAAGCCCTGGCTAGGTTTCGGATGGAGGTTTCCCTGGGTGGGACCACTGGACAAGGATCATGGATGTCAGGCTTGCGGAAGAATGCTTCTGATTTCATGTACAAAGGAAGGTTGCAGTAATCGCCTGCAGGGAACAAAGACAGAGGTAAGGTGCTCGAAACGCCTAGCAGTTTTGCACAGAGTGTGGGAAGCAAGAGTCACGACTGCCCCCCACGTGTGCCTGACAACGAGCACCCATTTGTCTTTCGCTCTTCACAGGTCTCCTCTTTCTACACAGGCACAAATGGTTTGTGGTGTGTGCTTTCACGCCAGGAACCTTGCTCTGCCTTTGCGCTTTTCTTATCAGGATCAGAGAGGAAAGATCCCTGTTCTTTATGTGCGTCACGATTTGATACTCTCATCTCTGAGGATGATAAAAGGACCCATGCTATAAAAAGAGGAAGTATCTAACGTATGGCTGCCCAGTAACGGTGAGGAGACCCTAAGGAAAAGTAGCGTTGTCAGGAGGAAAGCGAAGGTTGAGACCTGAGGTGCCTCTGCTGCTGAAGTGCAACTGCAATAGTGATGGGGGAAGAAAGATGCTGGAGTTTAGTTTTGTTTGCTGGGACTAGAGTCCCGTTCCGCCCAGGGGCTTCGTGGCTGAGGTTCGAGAGGATCATTTCCTTCTAGCTTCCCCCAGCCCAGCAGCTGTCAGTGGAGGGGTGGAGAGAAGGAAACCTATGCCTCACGGGAACATCACTGCAAAGGCAGAAGAGGGGTCTAGGACAGTAGGTGACCCTTCCTGAGAGTGTAGATCATGAAGTAATGTAAATGCAGGGGGCTCCTATACAGATCACAGCAGATTCAGGCCTGGTGAATGCTAACGGTGGAGTGATGGTTATAAGATTAGAGAATTCATTTCTGGGCCCGGGTTGGTATTATCTTGAGTTCAGCACCCGAAGGCATCTATAGCTCACTCACAAACAGGTAAAATGGAAAGCTGGCCACCACCTCTCAGCAACTTGGAATGGCATGAGCCCTAGATGGAAAAGCATTGCACGGAGCTAGCAAGGCAGCAACAGCGTCCATAGGATCCAAAGGTCAGGCCCTAAATGCACAAGATAAAGGGGAGAGTGCTGTCCTGGTGGGGGTGGGAAGCTAGTGGCTTATCTAGCCCAGCTCCCTGTGAATGCAGGGTTGAGTCCATCCACTAACAATTAATAAGACTCTGTGAGCTATCAATTGGGATAAACCTCTGGTGGTGAGATTCACCTGTGTCCCCACTCAGCCAAACCAAATCATTTACTCTTCTAGGGTCCAATTCTATAAATATTTACGGATGGGGGAGTAATATCTGCAGAGTCCCCTTGAGCTTGCAGAAGGTGGGGGATCGTGGGTGGCAGCGTTTGCAGGACTGAGCCCTTAACCCTGCCGCATCAGTGGACTGCTCCTTAGAATTTCAGGAGTGAGGACTGAAAGCAGCACCCAATGCATAACGCCACAAACAGTAAATTACCAGGGATCATCTGTGAATAATAATCCTTATAACAGACATGTAAGGCTAGTAGGGAGAAAGGAAAGTGGGCTTAGTGAGCATTGATTACAGTGTGAACCTGAAGGCCCTAAGTTAGCTGCTGGAAAGGATTATGTAGGTGTGCGTAAGCTAGAGGACAGCAACAGGGTCAGTGGCCCTTGACTCCTCTCGAGAGCAGAAGCTCTGTCTAGTTGTCATCCATGCCTCAGTTTGTCCTTAGAAGGGCCGAGAGTGTAGTGGGCTAAAACTGATACGACACGTTCTGTGGTAAGTAATCGCTTCCCTCTCCGAGCTCATGAGTCCTTAAAGCCTGGGAAATAGGGATCAAACTCTTGTGTAAAATAAGCCTTGTTTTTTGTTGTAGCTAGCAAAAGAATCGTGGACCAAAAATGGAGGAGACGGTAGCAGCAAATTTAGGTGAGCGCTCACATTGCAGATGTGGCCAAACACAGCAGGGCTGCTTGAAGATGAATCCCGAGGAAGGCCGTGTGCACGCTCTATGGGATGACAGTGCCGTACTGGGACCTCAGGGGCTGCAGCAGCCACGCTGCAGCCTCGCTCCTGCATGGGTGACGGGGGCGCTCTTAGCCAGCGAAAGGATACTTACTCTTGTTAGCTCTGTGAGGGATGGGCACCGCCACGTTCTTGCCTCTGTCGCTGTCCTGTGGCTTGGGCGGGGAGGCGGTGAACCTGCAGATGCCTGGCTCGGACGGGGTGCTCATCGAGGTCATGCTGTCTGCGTTCTCATTGGTCCCTGTGGTCATTTGGTCGGAAGAGCTATCTGAGATGAAGCACTCTGTGATCTCGAACTTGGCATGCTGCAATTGCTCCTCGAGCTTGGCGTGCTCATAGGCCCGTGCCAGCTCCTCGTAGGTGGATGAGGCGCTCTCTGTAGACACCATGCTGTTCCGCCCTTTGTCTGAAAACAAGGTAGGCAATCAGATCCGGGACGGGGAGGCACGGGTGTAGAATGCTGAGGGTACAGCTGTTTAAAATGGGCTGATTTTGACTAAATTTTCCTTTGAAACAGCCATATTAAAATGAAGCAGTCTGCATTTTTTTCCAAACTTTATATTTTAATCTAAAAACCCACACCACACGTTAAAATATTTGTGTAGGGTTTGTATGTATCCTTATTGGTGCATATGTTTTGTGTTAAAAACAAGTGTGTCAATTTGTGTATTGTATGTTTGTTTCAAACTATGTGCTGTGTATTTATGTAACTAAACAAGAGACACGCATCTTTCTGCGTATTGTATACAGAAACAAAACGTCAAAATTTGATGTGGTGTTCTCTGTTAGCAAGCTTTATGCCTTGTGAGGGGCAAAGTCACTTAGTGGATGGGAATGTGTCTGTCAGTCACGTTGCCCACTGCTGCATGCCCCAGCCACTAATGATACTGAGGCTGCAGAGCAGGGTGGATACAAATCTAATCTATGATTTCAAACAAACAGAATTGTTTGTTTTAGGGAAAAAACCTATCTAAAGAAAGAAAATTTTAGTTGAGTTAAGATACATTATAGCTCAAAGATAGATAGATAGATAGAGATCTATCTCATCATGGAATAGGGATTATAAATTCTAATTCTATAGTATGAGAATATATATTCATGTAATGTTTAAGAAAAGTTTTGTAGATCATAGATGAGGGACCCAATCTTATGGGGTTCCAGGGGCTTCCATATGGATTATTTAGGTTAATCTTTCTAATCTAATCTACCTGTGATGTTGTTGACAATCTGTAACTGTGTCGATCACTGTTATATATTTGCAGCAAATATTGTCTAAAGGTTGTCGTGTAAGGGGTCTAGGTTATGCTGTGTGTATCTATCAATCAATCATTTTTGTAGTTAAAGTTGGTTATGAATATTGGCTCTAGTCTGTCTGTATTTCAACCTTATGCTCTGCTTCTGGGTGATACCCCAGACAAGTCGGTGTCAGCTCCGCCTAGCCTGCTGGATGGCCCCCTAAGGGCCATCAGCTATACAACTGACCCATTGAGAGAAGGCAGATAGATATGCCTTGTGACTTGGCAAAGTATGCAGGGCCTTGCCCATGTGACTCCAAACTTGATTGTGCTGTAATTTTCCACAGTAAGAACGAAGAGGCGTTCTTACACCTGGAAAAGACTATAAAAGGCTGATGCCTCATCTCCATCTTGTCTTCGATCCTGCTTCTGACCGCTGGAGGGACTTTGCTACAAATGGAAGCTCTACACAAAGGACGGATGACCCATCCCAGCTGTGGATAGACTCCAGAGACGAACTTGCAGTTTATTCTATCACAGCTACAAGCCTGAAGCAAGAACTTTGCCATTACTGTATGTAACTGATTCCATTTAACCAGTTGTAGCTCTCATCAATATCTTTTCCCTTTTCTAAATAGATCTTTAGATTCTAAAGGATCGGTAACAGCGTGGTTTGTGGGTGAGATGTGATTTGTATATTGACCTGGGTCTGGGTCCTTTGGGATCGAGAGAACCTCTTTTCGTTTACTGGGGTCTTAGTTTTCATAACCATCTGTCCCCATAATGAGTGGCACTGGTGGCGATACTGGGAAACTGGAGCGTCTAAGGAAATTGCTTGTGTGACCTGGGTTTTATCCCACTGGCTAACCACAAGTCTTGTCTGGTTGGTTGGTTTGGTTTGCCTTAGAGGTGGCAAAACCCCAGCCTTTGGCTCTAACTGAGTTGCTTGAAGCAATTTGTTCTGAATTGGCACTCTCAATTGGGTCCTGCCAGAACCAGCATTGGTGCACTATGCAACGGGGCTCTGTCTAGAAGATACCATCAGGGATGCTTAGTTTTGCAGTTCTCAAACTGTAGATTTGTGCCTCCAGAGATAATATGCTTGTGCACAAAGAAATAGAGGGGAGAAAAAAATGACAGACCTCAACTCTATCATCCCTCTGCAAATTGGTTTACACAGAGTCAATCCCTAACCTCTCTCAGAAAGTTCAATGAACAGCAGATTGTTGAGGGTGGAATAGATCTGGACAAAGAGAAGGGAGGGATGGGCAGTAGAAGCAACAGTTATGCTATTTGGGCAGCATAGTCTGGAAGTGTTGAGGTCTTTCTGAGTGTAGTCTTCATTGATTTGAGATCTACTGTACCATCCTCTCACTAGAAGGGAAAACCTGCAATGCTGGGAGACTGTAAGAGAGATCCAGTTTGGGGTTATTGTAACGAAGTTCCTCTACCTGTGGACAAGACAGGCGTGTATGTGAAATGCAAGGCCTGCTTGCCTCACTGAAACAACATCACAAGAAGAGGGCCTCATCCTCCCTGATTGAACTAGCCTTGTTATCCCTAGCCTGATTCTTGCTTGAATAGTTATACCTGCCTGTGGAAATGTCCACTACACGCATCCGACGAAGTGGGAACTGACCCACGGAAGCTCATGCTCCAATGAGTCTATTAGTCTATAAGGTGCCACTGGACTCTTTGCTGCTCTCGTGAGAAGTGTTTCTTCTGAGGCAGAAGCTGTGTTGAAGATGATGAAAGGAACATGCAGGATCTTCAGGTTGGTAAACTTTTCTATTTTATATTTCTTTTGTAAGGACTGCCTGTCTTCCTTCTGGACTATTCTTGAATTCTTGTGTTTGAGCAAACAATATAGTGATGCTAAAGGTGAAATTGTAAAAAGAAGATCTGTCTATTTCAGTGGTTTGGTGCCTAAAATGATTGATAGTACCAGAAAGCAGTACTGAGTGTCAGTGACTGCAGTGAGTAACACTAAGTGATAAGCTATTACCAGCAGGAGAGTGGGGTGGGAGGAGGTATTGTTTCATGATCTCTGTGTGTATATAATGTCTGCTGCAGTTTCCACGGTATGCATCCGATGAAGTGAGCTGTAGCTCACGAAAGCTCATGCTCAAATAAATGGGTTAGTCTCTAAGGTGCCACAAGTCCTCCTTTTCTTTTTGCGAATACAGGCTAACATGGCTGTTAGTGTGAAACCTGTCACTAAATGATTATGATGATAATTAATAAAGAACTGCATTGACTTATGTTGGTGAGGAGAATCTGTTAACATACAGGATTCTGAAGCCTATCCACCTTCGAGATCACCATCATTTCCTATAGTGTCAGAGTTGTCAGCCAATGGTAGTGGTTCAGCCAGATCATACGCGTCACATAGCCACACTATATCCTGTGTAGCAAAAGGCAAGGATTTTCAATGGTCCAGAAGCAACCATAGATAAGTTTGTGAGAAGACCCTGCAGATCACAAAAAGAGGTAGGTAAGCGATGAAACCAATTGTCTGGTTTGGTTATGCCACAAACTCTCCTTTCTGTAGGATTGAGAACTCACACTTTGTTAACATGGTTCAGTCAGTAAGAAAGACTGGGATACGGTCTGTGGAAAAGAGCAGATGTTGCAGGTAAATTGCTGGATAGTGTGTCTGAAAGAGAAAGTGATCAGTGTGCAAAAGGTCTAGAGGGTGAAATTGATTTTAGTTATAAGCTGGGGACGCATCAATTAGAAGTAACGGAGGAGGAGAAGGAGCTTGGAGTATTGGTTGACCACAGGGTGACTATGAGCTGCCAATGTGATGTGGCCGTGAAAAAAGCTAATGCGGTCTTGGGATGCATCAGGCGAGGTATTTCCAGTCGAGATAAGGAGGTGTTAGTACCGTTACCCAAGGCACTGGTGAGACCTCACCTGGAGTACTGTGTGCAGTTCTGGTCTCCCATGTTTAAGAAGGATGAATTCAACCTGGAACAGGTACAGAGAAGGGCTACTAGGATGATCCGAGGAATGGAAAACCTGTCTTACGAGAGGAGACTCAAGCAGCTTGGCTCGTTTAGCCTAACGAAACGAAGGCTGAGGGGAGATAGGATTGCTCTCTATAAATATACCAGAGGGATAAATACCGGAGAGGGAGAGGAATTATTTAAGCTCCGTACCAATGTGGACACAAGAACAAATGGATATAATCTGGTCATCGGGAAGTTTAGACTTAAAATTAGATGAAGGTTTGTAACCCTCAGAGGAGTGATGTTTTGGAATAGCCTTCCAAGGGAAGCAGCGGGGGCCAAAGATCTATCTGGCTTTAAGATTAAACTTGAGAAGTTTATGGAGGAGATGGTGCGATGGGATAACATGGTTTTGGTAATTAACTATTCCTGGTAAATATGGCCTGGGGTGGGATCTGAGTTACCCAGGAAAGAATTTTCTGTAGTATCTGGCTGATGAATCTTGCCCACATGCTCTGGGTTTAGCCGATCGCCATATTTGGGGTCGGGAAGGAATTTTCCTCCAGGGCAGACTGGAAGAGGCCCTGGAGGTTTTTTGCCTTCCTCTGTAGCATGGGGCACGGGTCACTTGCTGGAGGATTGTCTGTTCCTTGAAGTCTTTAAAGCACGATTTGAGGACTTCAGTAGCTCAGACATTGGTGAGAGGTTTATTGCAGGAGTGAGTGGGTGGGCGAGATTCTGTGGGCTGTGTTGTGCAGGAGGTTGGACAAGATGATCATAATGGTCCCTTCTGACCTAAATATCTATGAATCTATGATGGGTGGAGCAATGGCCACAATGATCCTATTGTATTTGCTTGTGTGACAATGGAAGTGGGGAATGTCTTCCTTACAGAGGCATTGGGAAATGCACAGAAAGCAGAATACTTCCAAGTAGCAGCAATGAAAGCTGTCTCACACTGTGCAAAAAGGTCAACTGTCTAGTATGCAGCTTGGTCACAGATGATGCTGCAACCGTATCTGTGATTGGAAGGGTCCCAAGCTACCAACATGGTTGTAGTGCTTGGTTGATGCACTTCCTAGCCAAAGACTTGAGTGTTGTGTTGGGAGGGAGGGAGGGAGGGAGGGTCTCCGGGTGCAGGAGGAGTGATGATGTGGCCTTGGGGAACGTGTGTATGTGTGGCTGGGGGGTGCCTGCAGCTTGGCTGACAGGTGCCGTGGGCTCAGATTGATTGATTGATTGTTTGTTTGGGGGGTGGGAATGCTGAGCCTAGTGGTGTGGTGGGCAATAAGCCTGTTAGCACCCACCAATCCCTGCTCAGGGGGTGGGGCCAGCAGGCCTCTAAGAAGCTGGCCCCTAAGCGACCAGAGGAGCGTGCGAACAGGGATGGCTAACAGGGGAGTTTCGCAAGGGAGTTTAGCTGGGGAGGCGGAGGGGGGCAAGGCTTTGCACCGGGACACCTGCTGCAAACAGCAGGCAGGCCCACTGACACTTTCATCTCCCAGAAGGAAGGTGAGCAATCAATCAGTCAGCTGCTGGGCCACAAAGGCCGTAGCACCCAACTGGAAGAGAAGGTTCAAGGACTGAAGAACCCAGGACCAACCCTGCATTGCCAAAGAGAACATAAAGATCCCCTAGACAGACAGACAGACAGACATCAGGATACACTCCAGCAGGCACAACCTTCTGAAGAGGCAGAGCAGGCTGCCTAGCAGGGACAGAACAACAGTGACAACAATTGGCAGCATGTGACTTCCAGAAGCAGACAGACCAAGAGCAAAGCATCTCTGTACCAGCACTGCAGATACAGGTGAGCACCCAGTTTCATGTTCTCTCCCCAGGTCCTGATGCTGAGACAGCTGAGGGAAGGGAGCAGGAGACTCCACCAATCAGAAGGGATGGGGGTTTCACAACTACCACGCCCAAGAGGAGGCAGCAGGTGAGGATGGTCAGGGACTCCCTCCTAAGGGAGACTGAGTCATCTATCTATCTGCCATCCCATCCAGGAAAGCCAAGAACCGTGCTTTTGAGACAGTCATCTCATCTCCCACAGTCTTCTGGCCAGCAAGTTAGAGGTATGGGCTGGAGGAATGGACTAAAAGATGCAAAGAAAGCCAGCTAGCTCCTCAGGCTCAACAGGGAGTGATTAATGGCCCCATGTCTAGATGGCAGAGCACCCCAAGGGTCAGTCCAGTGGCCAGGTTTGTTCAACATCTTCAGTAATGATCTAGAGGGTTGCACTCTCAGCAAGTTTGCAGGTGATGCAAAACTGAGAGGCGTGGCAGATAGGATACAGAGGGACCTAGACAAATTGGAGGAGTGGGCCAAAAAGACATCTGACGACATTCAACAAGGACAAGTGCAGAGTCTGGCACTGCTACACACTAGGCAGCAGTTCTGCGGAAAAGGACCTAGGGGTGACAGTGGACGAGAAGCTGGATATGAGTCAGCAGGGTGCCCTTGTTGCCAAGAAGGCCAATGGCAGTTTGGGATCTATAAGTAGGGGCATTGCCAGCAGATGGAGGACCGTGATCGTTCCCCTCTATTCGACACTGGTGAGGCCTCAGCTGGAGTCCTGTGTCCAGGTTTGAGCTCCGCACTACAAGAAGGATGTGGATAAATTGGAGAGAGGCCAGCGAAGGGCAACAAAAATGATTAGGGGTCTGGAACACATGACTTATGAGGAGAGGCTGAGGGAACTGGGATGGTTTAGTCTGCAGAAGAGAAGAACGAGGGGGGATTGGATAGCTGCTTTCAACTACCCGAAAGGGGGTGGCTCTAGACTATTCTCAGTGGTAGAGGAGGACAGGACAAGGAGTAATGGTCTCAAGTTGCAGTGGGGGAGGTTTAGGTTAGATATTAGGACAAACTTTTTCACTAGGAGGGTGGTGAAACACTGGAATGCGTAACCTAGGGAGGTGGTGGAATCTCCTTCCTTAGAAGTTTTTAAGGTCAGGCTTGACAAAGCCCTGGCGGGGCTGATTTAGTTGGGGGATCGGGTCCTGCTTTGAGCAGGGGGTTGGACTAGATGGGGTCCCTTCCAACCCTGATAGTCTATGACTCCCTCAGCCTCTCCTCATAAGTCCTGCATTCCACTCCCCTAATCATTTGTGTTGCCCTCCGCTGGACTCTTTCCAATTTGTCCACATCCTTCTTGTAGTGTGGGGCCCAAACCTGGACACAGGACTCCAGATGAGGCCTCCCCCAAAGGGAACTGCAGTTGTTTGTTTAGTCTGCAGAAGACAAGAATGAAGGGGGATTTGATAGCTGCTTTCAACGACCCAAAACGGGGTGGATCTAGATTGTTCTCCATGGTAGCAGACAACAGAATGAGAAGTAATGGTCTCAAGTTGCAGTGGCAGAAGTTTAAGGCACATAGTAGGAATTACTCTTTCACTAGGAATTTAGGGGTGGAATCTCCTTCCTTAGAGGTTTTTAAGGTCTGGCTGGGATGATTTAGTTGGGGGTTGGACTAGATGCCCTCCCAACCCTGATAGTTTACAATTCTAAGTGGCAAAATACTTCAGTAACAACCCCTTAGCTTGGTTCCTCCCACCCTTTTCAGAGGCGGTGCTGCAAACTCCACCACAAGATGTGCAGTGGAAGTCACTCAGTAGTGGACTGTTTGTTTAGAGTACTGGCCTAATCACATAACAGTTTGTGAGCAAAATCCTGACTGATAAACACAGATGATGGCACCCTCCTGGCCAACTGAGTGAGATCTTAAAAAGAGAAATATGAAATGACAGAGTTAAGTTTCAAGCATTAGAAACCCAAATGGGACAAGCACGATCTCCAGCTCCTTTTCTTGGTAATAGTTTCAGTACCACAGTCAAACCCAAACTGCTGAGGAGGAGGAGTTGGCTATGACATGGACATCCAGCAATCAGCCCTCCAATAATAATAAACTTCAGAGCTAAGTGTGAACCGTTCAAACAATAGGTTTACTGCTGAGGTTTGACAGAAAGTCACACCAGTGAACTGGTGGAAGTCACATAAGCAAACACTTGGATTCAGAGACTGTGGAAGAAAGTGATCATCTCACTTAGCAGTAGCTTCTTCAGCCAGTGTAAAAAGAATAGTTCCTTCCTTTCGACCAATCCGTTCCAAACTGAGAAATCGTTTGGGAGCCAAACAAGCAGGAAAGCTGGTTCGTCTTTGTCAGATTATGAACAAACAGGAAAATGAAGGTGAAGACGATCGAGTTAGTTAGCTGCAGAAGCCAACATCTTAAGTAAGTTTCTCATGTTGACCTGCCTGACAGTCAATTTAAATATCTGGAGTGCAAGTTTGTTTAACTAAAGAAAGCCAGAAAATTAACTAACTATTTGAGGTTACTGTCATTTAACTATATGCTTGTTTTGCTACATTATTATATGGTTGGTTGTTTGCTGTTAAATAAATAAAATATTTAAATGTCTGATGTTCTCCTCCTCATACAGCATGGCAAGAAAACCCTCCAAATATTAATGATTAACCGATTGAACGGGAGACAGATCTTTCTGAAGTCATTCGGACGTGAACTGCTTCAATTACCTTTGGTAAATGAAATAACCAATCAATCATTTGTTTTCTGAGATAGATAGCTGTAAAACTCATCTGAACAGTTTTCAAAATAAATCACTTTACAGTGTGTATCTTCTAAAAATGAAAACTACATTGATCTCTGAAGAACATGAATTCAGGTTAGAACAAGAATGCACTTTTATGTAGAAATCCATGATTAAATAAAGTCTTTCAATCAAATCCACCCCACTGCAGAGTATGCGCTGCCTGGACTCTGAAGAAAATGGCAGGGGGCTTTCTGGGGACACCCTGGGCCATTTCCTGCTGGAGACATGGCAGAGGGTGGCTGAGGCAGAAGCTGCTCTCAGGAGCGAGTGAGGGGGTAGCTGAGCCTCTGGTTTTTCTCTTACTCCCCTAGGTGTACCAGCTGCCTGGCCTTTCCCTGGGGCAGTGGTGATCGCCGCCACCACCGCATTCCCCATCCTGCTGACTCACCCGTGTCCTGAGACAAACTGGCACTGTAGCTGTCACTCTCTGTGACCGTAATTCCATGCTGGGATCCCACGGTCCTCCAGTCAGATGTAAGAGTACGTGCAGGAGTAGATGCCTGGCATTTGGTGAGAGTCCATTGGCTGGAGTACCTGTTCCGGGTGCTGTGGGCAGATTTCACACTCTTCCGGGAAACTGGGTCTGAAGCACGAAAGTTAGTTACACAACACAGTCAGGTTTGTCCTCTGAGAAAGATGTGCTCTCACGAGGCAAACAAACACAGAGCCTTCCCGCAACCCACCGCTCTGCAGGTGGGCATGTGTGTCTACAGCTAGACACGGGCAAACGCAGATGTCTGTCTGTGTATATTGCTAGACATCTGTCCACCGACAGACGCTTGTGCCTGTCGGCTACCAGCCCTGACCCATATGGGGTACTAAGGGGTAACTAACTCATCAGCTAGAAAAAGTTGATGGCTGGCACATATGTACTGGTCATCACCAGCATGGATGTTTAAACATTCTCATTGGGCATCCAATCTGTAAAAATCAAAAAGAGAGCCATAACTGATGGAAAATTGGCAGAAAGCTTCCAAATGCAATTGATAATGCAACCAAGTACTCAAACTAGTACTTTGGAAAACGCTTCGCTCCAGGTGATATGAGATGTGCTTTTTTGTCTTCCATTAGAGCAAGAGTCTGTAGTCACCGGGATCACATGGTACAAACATCAAAATATTTGTCAAATGGACTGATTTGAGAAACTCTCTGTCTGTCTGTCTGTTTTTACAAAGTTATACAGATATTTAGAATCCCTGCCTCCTCATTATAAAGCATACATTGCCAGGGCTATCTGCTCAGTCGGAGACATAAGAAGAAGATAATTACAGTGGTACCATGTATGCTTTAGCCTTACTTATCCCTAATCCATGTACGCTATTTACATAACCGTCATAACTCTTAGCAGAAGGTCTTGTGTGCATAACAAAATATGACCATGTACTCTTATATAATCCCTATATGTAACTATGAGCTACTGGATGTCTAATGTAACACCCCTTTGAGCTAGATGGAGTGCCAGTAATTTGCAAATAGTTGAAACATTTTCACTCCCCCGTAGAATCTGTCTGATGTTTGCTCGTCCCTGTCTCAGTCACATGCAACATTTGTTGTACAGGTGCTCTCACAGCCACGCTGCACAACGGGGAGGGTAGCTTCCTGGAGCAGGTGACAGCACCAGGCTTATAAATGACAGGGTGCAGTTAGGTTACCGACACACACCACAGCTGGTATTTCACACTTGTTCTTGGATGGGAAGAAATCACTTTTCTTTGGCAGGAAAATGAGCCATATTCACGTAGAACATATCACTGTGGCCTCCCCTGATGTGACCCACCCAAAGCTCCAACGCCCCGTAATCCAAGCAGTATTAGATTTTCGCTTTCGTTCTATGCAGCTATGCTTCCTCTATGCAGAGGAAGACAACAGCTGCCAACAGCCACCTGGGAGGGACACACGGGCTGCAGTAGCATTTTTGTTTAGAGCGCTTTGCACATTTTCTTTTAATGTTCACAGACCATGTGTCATGTATGCTAGTAGGCGGCCGTGGGTCCCATGCATGGGGCAAGTTTGGGGTGATGGCAAAGGGGCTCCAGAGGTACAACTCACTTCCTCTGCTGCCATCTGACTGGTTTAAAATTAAAGTGCTCTAAAATGCAAACAAAACACAGTCCGTTTGGCTTGGGATGCCTGATGAAGACACAGAACAGAGTCTGGGGTACAATTCGAGAGTATAGAGTCTCCCTATTATTCCAACAATAAGGCAACCTACCTCAGGAACCTCAGCACCGCATTAGCTGGAGCTTGAACTGAGAATGAGTGCTCAGTATGGGGCCCCATGCACAGATCTCTGGGTGCAATGATGAGCCCCCAAAGCCACACAGCAACTGAGGTGCCCAAGTCCCACTTTTAGGCACCACTGCAATGCCCCAAACCTGTAGGTGCCTAAACTCACATGGCACCTAAGTTTGTGCTCAAATAGTTCTCTAGGTGACTGTGAGCACATCAATTGCTGCCCCTCTCTCTCATGCCTGAGCCCCAGCAGGATTCTCAAAGCCTGGGCACCTAGGCATGGCCCTGGTAGGCATGCTCAGAAGTGGCCTAACTCCACCCGAGTTGGTTACACCACACAGCTTGATGGCTGGGGCACTCAGCCAGCTAACAGCCTGCATCAGTTGCCTCTCGAGGAAAGGGATCTGCCACACAGCCTCAAGTACTTACTGGTACCGGGTCGAATGTCAGACATGTCGATCAAGGGTCCGGTGTTCTGTATCAGAGCTGGATGATGCAAGGATACCCCAGTGCAGAAGCTCTGAGGATTCACAGCTTGGCTGAACTCGGTGTCTGTCACTGGTATTGTAGCTTTATCATCCCCTGCAAGAAGAAGAGTTTGGGGACTGAGCTCAGACAGCTTCACCAAAGCATCTGTTGCAAGTCACCAGCATCACCAGCCCATGCTGCCCTGACCCACTTGACAGTAGCTCCTTGCCTGACCGATCTCTGGCTTCGCTGCTTGGGGGATCTCCCTCACCCTCCTCTACCCGTGTCAGGCTCAATACAAGCAAAAAAGCTGGGGCTTTACACAGCTCCTCCTGTGCGGTATGGGTGCAGCACGCAGGGCCAGGGAAGTGGCACTTCTTCCTTCCTGGGCATGAAAGTGGGGCAGGGCACAGGGGACTCTCAGCTTCCAACCCAGTTCCCCCCAGAACTGGAATGTGAGAATGATTCCAAGCAATATTGGCTACTTGGCTGAAAATGGAATAAATGCAAGGGGCAGAAAGATGGGGGCGGGAAGACCCCCCAGTCCTAAGGGAAACTACGTGCCCTGGCCAAGATGGGCTCTTGGCATGGGGAGCTGGCATTCAGAAGCCAGGGCAGGCAGATATCGACCTGAGAATAGTATTTCCCTGGCCAGAAGTGTGGCAGGGGGAAGATTCTCTTCCCCTTGGGCCCTTCTGTGGGTTCCCTCAAAGTACGGTCACACCTGACCCATGTCACAGCACTTGCTGCAGCTGCCTTCATCTCTGGTGTATGAGCAGGAGTGTGTCCCGGCATGCAACACTCCAACTGGGCCCAGCCAGGAGCCTGTGGGACTATCGGTAAGGTGCATCCGTGGCCTCAGCAGGGAAGCGGAGGGGGAAGGAGGGTTTGCTCAGCGATCCTTTAAACTGGAATAAGGCCAAGTGCCATTAGATCTGAGGCAAGAGCCCCACTCACCCAGCTGCTTGATGCCCTCCTTATCCTCAATGAGCAGCTGGACACGAGGAATATCGATATGCAGCCGGGGACCCTGGGGGGGACCTTTCACTGGTGTGTCAAAGCTCCGGTTATTCTTGCTGCAGAGAAAAGAGAAGCCAATGAATACAGCAGAGTCTCCACTTCACTGACGCCTTACCACCAACCAGGTCTATGACCCCTTTCTTCCTGCTGGCGGGGAGGGAGAAACAAAAGGGCTGTGCATGAAGAACAAGTCGTCACCCCATCACATCCCGATGCCTGCCACGTATTGGAAATCGCTCTGCCATGCTTTGAAAGTCAAGCAGAAAGCGACGCACCAGACCTGCTGCCGTCACGGGGAGATATTCAGCGTTACAAAGTCCCAAATTAGTGGGTAAAATGGCGTCTTTGCTGTGCTCCATTATGACAGGGATCCAATCCCTGCAGCGCTGTGTGCACGCACTACCCCAAACGAGCAGGCAGGACCATGAGGCGAGGCGAGGCGAGCAGCCGCAGCCTGCACACAGTGCTGGGCCTTGGCGCCCGTCAGGGCACCATGTCTATCCCCTCTTCTTCAGGGCAGCCTCCCACCTGCAGGGTATGATCCCAGACTCCCAGTGAGGGATTCAAACACCCCCGTCTGGTGCAGAGCATCACAGGGCCATTTCTCACGCAACATTCATCTGCTGTCAGAACAGGGGGGCCAGCAGTAGCTTTGAGAACAGTCACTGGCTACGCCCGCTTTCAAGCAGCATTAGAAAGGGAAGCTTGGAAGTGACACCCCCCTGAGCGCTGTGGGTCTGTCTACACTGCAAGTGGGAGGTGTGACTGCGGCATATGTAGACACACGCCGAGGGTGCACTCTGGTGCCATGACCGTGGAAGGAAAAGGCCTAGGTAGAGGCCGTCGAATCGTGGACATCAACGAATGGCTACGCAGGTGGTGTCGGAGAGAAGGCTTTGGATTCTTTGACTATGGGACGGTGTTCCAAGAAGGAGGAGTGCTCATAGAATCATAGAATATCAGGGTTGGAAGGGACCCCAGAAGGTCATCTAGTCCAACCCCCTGCTCAAAGCAGGACCACTTCCCAGTTAAATCATCCCAGCCAGGGCTTTGTCAAGCCTGACCTTAAAAACCTCTAAGGAAGGAGATTCTACCACCTCCCTAGGTAACGCATTCCAGTGTTTCACCACCCTCTTAGTGAAAAAGTTTTTCCTAATATCCAATCTAAACCTCCCCCACTGCAACTTGAGACCATTACTCCTCGTTCTGTCATCTGCTACCATTGAGAACAGTCTAGAGCCATCCTCTTTGGAACCCCCTTTCGGGTAGTTGAAAGCAGCTATCCAATCCCCCCTCATTCTTCTCTTCTGCAGGCTAAACAATCCCAGCTCCCTCAGCCTCTCCTCATAACTCATGTGTTCCAGTCCCCTAATCGTTTTTGTTGCCCTTCGCTGGACTCTCTCCAATTTATCCACATCCTTCTTGAAGTGTGGGGCCCAAAACTGGACACAGGACTCCAGATGAGGCCTCACCAATGTCGAATAGAGGGGAACGATCACGTCCCTCGATCTGCTCGCTATGCCCCTACTTATACATCCCAAAATGCCATTGGCCTTCTTGGCAACAAGGGCACGCTGCTGACTCATATCCAGCTTCTCGTCCACTGTCACCCCTAGGTCCTTTTCCGCAGAACTGCTGCCTAGCCGTTCGGTCCCTAGTCTGTAGCTGTGCATTGGGTTCTTCCGTCCTAAGTGCAGGACCCTGCACTTATCCTTATTGAACCTCATCAGATTCCTTTTGGCCCAATCTTCCAATTGGTCTAGGTCCTTCTGTATCCTATCCCTCCCCTCCAGCGTATCTACCACTCCTCCCAGTTTAGTATCATCCGCAAATTTGCTGAGAGTGCAATCCACACCATCCTCCAGATCATTTATGAAGATATTGAATAAAACCGGCCCCAGGACCGACCCTTGGGGCACTCCGCTTGATACCGGCTGCCAACTAGACATGGAGCCATTGATCGCTACCCGTTGAGCCCGACAATCTAGCCAGCTTTCTACCCACCTTATAGTGCATTCATCCAGCCCATACTTCCTTAACTTGCTGACAAGAATACTATGGGAGACAGTGTCAAAAGCTTTGCTAAAGTCAAGAAACAATACATCCACTGCTTTCCCTTCATCCACAGAACCAGTAATCTCATCGTAAAAGGCGATTAGATTAGTCAGGCATGACCTTCCCTTGGTGAATCCATGCTGGCTGTTCCTGATCACTTTCCTCTCATGCAAGTGCTTCAGGATTGATTCTTTGAGGACCTGCTCCATGATTTTTCCAGGGACTGAGGTGAGGCTGACTGGCCTGTAGTTCCCAGGATCTTCCTTCTTCCCTTTTTTAAAGATTGGCACTACATTAGCCTTTTTCCAGTCATCCGGGACTTCCCCGGTTCGCCACGAGTTTTCAAAGATAATGGCCAGTGGCTCTGCAATCACAGCCGCCAATTCCTTCAGCACTCTCGGATGCAACTCGTCCGGCCCCATGGACTTGTGCACGTCCAGCTTTTCTAAATAGTCCCTAACCGCCTCTATCTCCACAGAGGGCTGGCCATCTCTTCCGCATTTTGTGATGCCCAGCGCAGCAGTCTGGGAGCTGACCTTGTTAGTGAAAACAGAGGCAAAAAAAGCATTGAGTACATTAGCTTTTTCCACATCCTCTGTCACTAGGTTGCCTCCCTCATTCAGTAAGGGGCCCACACATTCCTTGGCTTTCTTCTTGTTGCCAACATACCTGAAGAAACCCTTCTTGTTACTCTTGACATCTCTGGCTAGCTGCAGCTCCAGGTGCGATTTGGCCCTCCTGATAACATTCCTACATGCCCGAGCAATATTTTTATACTCTTCCCTGGTCATATGTCCAACCTTCCACTTCTTGTAAGCTTCTTTTTTATGTTTAAGATCCGCTAGGATTTCACCATTAAGCCAAGCTGGTCGCCTGCCATATTTACTATTCTTTCGACTCATCGGGATGGTTTGTCCCTGTAACCTCAACAGGGATTCCTTGAAATACAGCCAGCTCTCCTGGACTCCTTTCCCCTTCAAGTTAGTCCCCCAGGGGATCCTGGCCATCCGTTCCCTGAGGGAGTCGAAGTCTGCTTTCCTGAAGTCCAGGGTCCGTATCCTGCTGCTTACCTTTCTTCCCTGCGTCAGGATCCTGAACTCAACCAACTCATGGTCACTGCCTCCCAGATTCCCATCCACTTTTGCTTCCCCCACTAATTCTACCCGGTTTGTGAGCAGCAGGTCAAGAAAAGCGCCCCCCCTAGTTGGCTCCTCTAGCACTTGCGCCAGGAAATTGTCCCCTACGCTTTCCAAAAACTTCCTGGATTGTCTATGCACCGCTGTATTGCTCTCCCAGCAGATATCAGGAAAATTAAAGTCACCCATGAGAATCAGGGCATGCGATCTAGTAGCTTCCGTGAGCTGCCGGAAGAAAGCCTCATCCACCTCATCCCCCTGGTCCGGTGGTCTATAGCAGACTCCCACCACTACATCACTCTTGTTGCACACACTTCTAAACTTAATCCAGAGACACTCAGCTTTTTCTGCAGTTTCGTACCGGAGCTCTGAGCAGTCATACTGCTCCCTTACATACAGTGCTACTCCCCCACCTTTTCTGCCCTGCCTGTCCTTCCTGAACAGTTTATAACCATCCATGACAGTACTCCAGTCATGTGAGTTATCCCACCAAGTCTCTGTTATTCCGATCACGTCATAGTTCCTTGACATCACCAGGACCTCCAGTTCTCCCTGCTTGTTTCCAAGGCTTTGTGCATTTGTATATAAGCACTTGAGATAACCTGTTGATCGCCCCTCATTGCCAGTATGAGGCAGGAGCCCTCCCCTCACAGACATTCCTGCCTGTGCTTCCTCCCGGTATCCCGCTTTCCCACTTACCTCAGGGCTTTGGTCTCCTTCCCCCGGTGAACCTAGTTTAAAGCCCTCCTCACTAGGTTAGCCAGCCTGCTGGCAAAGATGCTCTTCCCTCTCTTTGTAAGATGGAGCCCGTCTCTGCCCAGCACTCCTCCTTCATGGAACACCATCCCATGGTCAAAGAAACCAAAGCCTTCTCTCCGACACCACCTGCGTAGCCATTCGTTGACTTCCACGATTCGACGCTCCCTACCTAGGCCTTTTCCTTCCACGGGGCTGGCTAACCTAGTGGCTCCACCTAACAAAGAGAGGGAAGAGCATCTTCGCAAGCAGGCTGGCTAACCTAGTGAGGAGGGCTTTAAACTAGGTTCACCGCGGGAAGGAGACCAAAGCCCTGAGGTAAGTGGGGAAGTGAGATACCGGGAGGAAGCACAGGCAGGAGAGCATGAGAGGGGAGGGCTTCTGCCTCATACTAAGAAAGCAAGACAAACAGCAAGTTATCTCAAGTGCCTATACACAAATGCAAGAAGCCTGGGAAACAAGCAGGGAGAACTGGAAGTCCTGGCACAGTCAAGGAATTATGATGTGATTGGAACAACAGAGACTTGGTGGGATAACTCACATGACTGGAGTACTGTCATGGAAGGATATAAACTGTTCAGGAAGGACAGGCAGGGCAGAAAAGGTGGGGGTGTTGCATTGTATGTAAGGGAGCAGGAGGACTGCTCAGAGCTCCGGTATGAAACTGCAGAAAAACCTGAGAATCTCTGGATTAAGTTTAGAAGCGTGATCAACAAGGGTGATGTCGCGGTGGGAGTCTGCTATAGACCACCGGACCAGGGGGATGAGGTGGACGAGGCTTTCTTCCGGCAACTCGCAGAAGTTACTAGATTGCGGGCCCTGGTTCTCATGGGAGACTTCCATCACCCTGTTATCTGCTGGGAGAGCAATACAGCGGTGCACAGACAATCCTGGAAGTTTTTGGGAAGTGTAGGGGACAATTTCCTGGTGCAAGTGCTGGAGGAACCAACTAGGGGCAGAGCTCTTCTTGACCTGCTGCTCACAAACCGGGAAGAATTAGTAGGGGAAGCAAAAGTGGATGGGAACCTGGGAGGCAGTGACCATGAGATGGTCGAGTTCAGGATCCTGACACAGGGAAGAAAGGAGAGCAGCCGAATATGGACCCTGGACTTCAGAAAAGCATACTTTGACTCCCTCAGGGAACTGATGGGCAAGATCCCCTGGGAGAATAACATGAGGGGGAAAGGAGTCCAGGAGAACTGGCTATACTTGAAAGAATCCTTATTGAGGTTACAGGGACAAACCATCCCGATGTGTAGAAAGAATAGTCAATATGGCAGGCGACCGGCTTGGCTTCACAGTGAAATCCTTGCTGATCTTTAACACAAAAAGGAAGCTTACAAGGAGTGGAAGATTGGACAAAAGACCAGGAAAGAGTATAAAAATATTGCTCGGGAATGCAGGAGTGAAATCAGGAAGGCCAAATCACACCTGGAGGTGCAGCTAGCAAGAGATGTTAAGGAGGGTTTCTTCAGGTATGTTAGCAACAAGAAGAAAGTCAAGGGAAGCGTGGGCCCCTTACTGAATGAGGGAGGCAACCTAGTGACGGAGGATGTGGAAAAAGCTAATGTACTCAATGCTTTTTTTGCCTCTGTCTTCACGAACAAGGTCAGCTCCCAGACTGCTGCGCTGGGCTGCACAGCATGGGGAGGAGGTGACCAGCCCTCTGTGGAGAAAAGTGGTTCGGGACTATTTAGAAAAGCTGGACGAGCATAAGCCTATGGGGCCGGATGCGCTGCATCCGAGAGTGCTAAAGGAGTTGGCGGATGTGATTGCAGAGCCATTGGCCATTATCTTTGAAAACTCATGGCGATCGGGGGAAGTCCCGGACGACTGGAAAAAGGCTAATGTAGTGCCCATCTTTAAAAAAGGGAAGGAGGAGGATCCTGGGAACTACAGGCCAGTCAGCCTCACCTCAGTCCCTGGAAAAATCATGGAGCAGGTCCTCAAAGAATCAATTCTGAAGCACTTGCATGAGAGGAAAGTGATCAGGAACAGCCAGCATGGATTCACCAAGGGCAAGTCATGCCTGACTAATCTAATTGCTTTCTATGACGAGATAACTGGCTCTGTGGATGAGGGGAAAGCGGTGATGTGTTGTTCCTTGACTTTAGCAAAGCTTTTGACACGGTCTCCCATAGTATTCTTGTCAGCAAGTTAAAGAAGTATGGGCTGGATGAATGGACTATAAGGTAGATAGAAAGTTGGGCTAGATTGTCGGGCTCGACGGGTAGCGATCAATGGCTCCATGTCTAGTTGGCAGCCGGTATCGAGCGGAGTGCCCCAAGGGTCGGTCTTGGGGCCGGTTTTGTTCAATATTTTCATAAATGATCTGGAGGATGGTGTGGACTGCACCCTCAGCAAGTTTGCAGATGACACTAAACTGGGAGGAGAGGTAGATACGCTGGAGGGTAGGGATAGGATACAGAGGGCCCTAGACAAATTAGAGGATTGGGCCAAAAGAAATCTGATGAGGTTCAACAAGGACAAGTGCAGAGTCCTGCACTTGGGACAGAAGAATCCCATGCACTGCTACAGACTAGGGACCGAACGGCTAGGCAGCAGTTCTGCAGAAAAGGACCTAGGGGTGACAGTGGACGAGCAGCTGGATATGAGTCAGCAGCGTGCCCTTGTTGCCGAGAAGGCCAATGGCATTTTGGGACGTATAAGTAGGGGCATTGCCAGCAGATCGAGGGACGCGGTCGTTCCCCTCTATTCGACATTGGTGAGGCCTCATCTGGAGGACTGTGTCCAAGTTTGGGCCCCACACTACAAGAAGGATGTGGACAAATTGGAAAACGTCCAGCGGAGGGCAACAAAGGAGAGGCTGAGGGAACTGGGGTTGTTCAGTCTGCGGAAGAGAAGAATGAGGGGGGATTTGATAGCTGCTTTCAACTACCCAAAAGGGGGTTCCAAAGAGGATGGATCTAGACTGTTCTCAGCGGTAGCAGATGACAGAACGAGGAGTAATGGTCTCAAGTTGCAGTGGGGGAGGTTTAGGTTGGATATTAGGAAAAACTTTTTCACTAGGAGGGTAGTGAAACACTGGAATGCCTTACCTAGGGAGGTGGTGGAATCTCCTTCCTTAGAAGTTTTTAAGGTCAGGCTTGACAAAGCCCTGGCGGGGGTGATTTAGTTGGGGATTGGTCCTGCTTTGAGCAGGGGGTTGGACTAGATGATCTCCCGAGGTCCCTGCCAACCCTGATATTCTATGATTCTATTCTATGATTCTGTGACCTACACCAGCAAGCGAGACAGGTTCTTACACTGGGAAACAAGGCACTGCTCACCCACCTTATTAGCATTTCTGCCAAGCTCTTTGCATCTGCAAAACAAAAGAGAGAGATGTTTGTAAAAGAGACACGAAAAGGACGGAAGATAGACTCTGTTCCCCACTGCAGACTGATGCATGGGTTGGAGCGTGTCTCTGCAAGCAGGCAAGTTTCTAGAACAGCCTTCTGTGTGATGTGCTAGGTGGGAGGGTACATGACCTGCACACAGACACGGTCAACATTAACTGTAGTTTAAGGTGTGCACAATCACAGTACCCTACCATCAAACTATATCCAATTACTATAATAGGCACAGTTATTTTTTAAGTACCCGAGCAAACTAGTTTTCTATTAAAAAAAAAAAATCCTTCCAGTCAATGAAGCTCTTGGCCTCACCCACCCATCCAAAATTCAGCCTTGTTCAGCACATGCTTAAAGAGCAATACAATCCAACGCCCAAGAAAGCCTCCAGGATCTAAACTAAGATCTACACTGAAATGGATGAGCACAGAATTGAGAGATGCAAAAACTCATGGCGGCACTTTGTCTGCCTACTTCTCCCACACACAGCACCTTCATGGCAGAGCAGCTTACAGATTCTTCTGTCAGATACCATCTCCCCTGCCTGTGCAGGACTGTTGCCCATACTTTGTGCTTGCCGCTAGGAATCTGCGGTCTCCTATTAACTGTTGCAACGTGTTTAATCCATGTTAACTGAACCCCCCTCTCAAAGTTTTCTGTTTCATTAAGCATCTGTCTATGCTTTGGGGACTGGGTAGGGAAAGAGACAAGGAAACCTGCCCAAAGATGTGAAAGTGCAGGCTGGACTTTGTAGGGAGATAGCTCCCCCAACTCCCTCTCCTGCCCTGCCATATGCTGAGCTGCAGATGTAAGTTACAAAGACCAGTTGGGCCATGGTCAAACCCTCTAAAGCCCAAAGGTGTTTAATGGCATACACCACCTTTGACGGTTGCAGTTAAAGAACTGCAGGGATTGCCTTCCAGGAAAACTCCAGCGAGACCTCTAACGCTTGTTAGTGTAAGCTAATCACCTCCCAACAAACCCACCCAAAATAGCAACAAAGCTCATGCAACTACCATGAGGCTTCGTGAGCCTACCTTGTTCACGCTGCCTAGATCCCTTCCTCCCGACCTGCTAGGGCTCTGCTACTTGCTTCAGGGCAGACTCTCATTCTATGTCTGTTCAGTGCGTAGCGCAGTGGGGCGCGGAATGCACGACAGTCAGAGAAATGATGGCCAAGATAGTCCACAGTGACTAGTGATCTGGGAGGGGTCTCCCAAAAGCGCTGAGCACCCCTTCTGAGAACGACGCCTCTTCGTGATGTCTGCAGCGAAGGCCCCAGAATCACGAGTCACACAGAAAGACCTCAGCCTACATATTTAACTGAATAAAAAAAGGAACTTCCCGATCGCTTCCTATGAACGCTTGCCTGGGTTCAGTCCCTCGGGGAAGGGAGCAGAGCCTGCGTCTCATGGAGATCCTGCTGCTGAACGTTCCTTCCCCCCATTCACAATACAGAAGCCGTCTGTCAGAATTTGCTTGCCCCTTGGGAATCGGACCGCGTGACTCTTGTTCTATCGTTTCTAGACTGTGGGGCACCCTCCGTTAGTTGTTGGCCTGAGCAGCGTTAAATTAACCCGGAGGAGGAACTAGTCTTTTCAGGATGGTGTAACTCACAGGTTCCCAACATGCTTTCCAGCGGCAAGCCTGAATCTCCCTGCCCTGCCCTGCCCAATGCAATCAATACGCAGCCTCCTGACCAGCTGGTATTTAATCTGTGCATCTAATGATGGAGGAGACAGACTCACTCAGAAGTCTGGGGTGGCTGCAGTTTTCCTCTATGGCAGGTGAAGCTAAACCCACCACCCCACAGGAGGCCGGATTCACATCTCACCTCTCAATCTCTTCAGACGCTTCTCCTTCCTCTTCTTGCGGATGATGAAGAGCAGGGCCACCCCGAGCGTAGCCAGGATCACAGGGCAGGCAATGGTGAAAAGCTTCTTCACGTCATCCCCCTCCCCCTGAGCAGATTTGATTGGGGGTATGGTACCTAGGACAGAGCCACACACACACACACACACACGAGGCAGTAAGACAACACACCCATGTCAGACCTCAGCTCGGGGACCTGAGCAGAGCCCAGGCCAGGCCCAGCTGACAGGGGAGGGCTGCGGACAACAGCTTCCTCCCAACTGCAAAGCAGCTCCAGAGGGATGTCGGGGTGGGGGCAGGGGGAGAGGTCTGGGACACCCAGATAAATGTGTGCGCTCGCTCTCTCGCTGCTTCCAGCCAGCCTGGGAACCCAAGAGACGCGCTGGCCTCATGGTACCTGCAGCCGAGGCTGGCGGTAAGTGTGTTTCGATGAGGGTGTTTCTGGCCCACTTGTGCAGACTCACCCGGCATCTGCACTGCAGTGGGAGGCGTGACACAGCTCATGGCAGCGTACCCACACTAGCGTTCCTCCAGCTAGCATGGCCACCGACCCCAGCATCGGCTGTACAGACCTGGGTGCGCGCTCAGCTTGGCGGCCCGTGCTGCTGCATCTTCAGGCCTATTTTTAGCCACTGTAGCTAGATTCAAGCTTTGGCGGGTGAACCTACCGCGCTGGGTGCCTCTCCTCCAGCCGCAGCACAGACCTACCCTCAGAGCTGGGCCGTTGGGGGCTCACCCCATCCAAGCTACAGAGATTCACCCAATCCTTCTGGCAGTCGGTCATGGGAACCCACGCTGAGCACACGCATAATACGTGAGAGCATCTGCAACTGCAAGTCCCGCACATGGCAGCTAAGAGGTATCCTGGCCTCAGCCACCTCCTCCCCTGCCAGGATTCACGTTCCTAATGCACAGCCCCGTGAATCCTGGCAGGGGAGGAGGTGGCTGATCTGACCCACCGCAGAGTTTATCTGGCACGGAGTCACCGCCGCAGCCACCGACCCTGGTAACCTCCTCAGGACACCAGCGCGTGGAGGGTGGGGATGCGAGGCCACTGGGATGCCTTGTTGCTCCCCTGAGAAGACTGCTTGCAAATCTCATTTCCCTGCTGGGTGGTGTGGCCTTTGCAGAAGGGGGAGTGGGGGCGGGGCAGGGCAAACAGTATTCCTCACCGATATGCATCTGAGGAAGTGAGCTGTAGCTCACGAAAGCTTATGCTCTGATAAATTGGTTAGTCTCTAAGGTGCCACAAGTCCTCCTTTTCTTTTTGCAAAGTATTCCTCAGATGTTCTTGTCAACTGCTGGAAATGGCCCACCTTGATTATCACTACAAAAGGTCCCCCCGCCTCCCCGCTCTCCTGCTGGTAATAGCTCACCTTAAGTGATCCCTCTGGTTACAGTGTGTATGGTAACACCCATTGTTTCATGTTTTGTGTGTATATAAATCTCCCCCCTGTATTTTCCACAGTAGGCATCCGATGAGGTGAGCTGTAGCTCACGAAAGCTTATGCTCAAATAAATTGGTTAGTCTCTAAGGTGCCACAAGTCCTCCTTTAGTATTCAGTAGGTAACGGGTACACCTGCCCTGTGTCATCTCCATCTGCCTCTCAGTCCACTGATAAAAACGAGGCACTTGCAGTCTCCCTGGATAACGAACATGTGACCAGGCTCTGAGTAGAAGCATCTGTCATAAGAACACACCAGCCCTACCACAACTCTGGCCCCACACTCCCTGCTGACAGCTGGCCCTGCCTGGCTCGGGGGCTGCTCAGGAAGGGGCCAGCACAGATCTCTGGCCTCTTTGTACAATTGGAAGAAACCCACCTGCCCCCAAGCTGCCCTTGTGGAAGGTGAAGAAACAAAGCAGATGTGACTTTAGAGGGGTTTGCTTTATGGCTAGAACCGCCCCCCCCCCCCCGCAGGCTGAATACTAAGGGGCTGAGCATCTAATGGTTACAGCAAGGGACTAGAAACCAGAACTCCAGGGTTCATTTCCTGGTCTTGCTACTGACTCCCTCACTGTGCAAGTCAGACCCCTGCTCTGTGCCTCAGTTTCCCTATGTGTATAACACAGATAGTGATACTGACCCCTGCAATCTTTGCAGGGAGTGGGGGAGGCAGGGGAGGACAGGAACCAAAGCGGGGGAGCAGCAGGGATGACAGCTGGTTCTCCAGTGGCAATTACTGAGACATTTCTCAATGTTCTTTGGACAATAAGGGAGGAGGCATGAGAAGAGCTGGGGTATCCGTCCAGTTCTCGGGTGTCTGCATCACAAAACCAAGACCACTGCAGCCGGCCCTGACTGCAGACAGCCTGCGCAGGGAGCCAAGGACTGAAGGGGTGATGGGGTATGTCTACACAGCACACGGGGAGGCAGACAGACGCTCGCTGTGCTCGAGCTAGTGCTGTGAAAACAGCAGGGGAGCTGCCTGTGTCTGCGCCCCGGGGTCAGGCAGGATTGCACTGGGATGGCTCGCCTGGATCGACATGGCCACACTGCTATTTTTCACATGCCTACTTCAAGCACAGCAACCGCCTGTCTGTCTACCTGGGCCAGACGCAGGCTCGCAGCGACAGCGTAGAGGTGCCCGTGGAGAAAGGACAGCACGCTGCTCATTAAATCCACCTTTCCAGGAGGGAGGAGCCTAGGCCCTGGATGGGAGAGGAGGAATGGCTGCTGCAGCACGGCCGTGCATGGTCAGGCCCCAGCCGGCACAGACTCTGCAGAGATGGCGCTGGGTCACAAATGATCAGGCTGTGGGTGTGTTTAAAACCCGACCCCTGAGCTGGGATAGCCAGGAGCCAGAGCTAACGTGTACGAAGTAATAAAGCAGGAGAAAGACCTGGAGAAGTCTCTGGCTAGGACAGGCCTGTGGTGAGCTAGGAAGACACTTAGCAGGGAGTCTCCAGCATACGCTCTCTGTGGTTTGGAGAGCTGGCTTTCTCCTGTACTCCTCTCCCCATCAGCCTAATCTAGTTCAGAGCGTGCTGGTAGCCGTGTCACTCCCAGGATAGTAGAAAGACCGGTGTCTGTCTTTTACCGGACCAGCTTCTGCTGGAGAGACAGAGACGAGCTTGCGAGCTACACAGAGGCCTGAAGAAGAGCTCTGTGCAGCTTGTCTCTCTAACCCACTTTAGGCAAATCTCACTGCTCGTGCTCCCCTCCCAGCTCTGGGCCAGGCGCCAGAGCCCCACGTGATCCCGGCTGCGGGGAGCTGTGGGCAGAGGAGGTCGAGGGGCAGGAGCATGCATGGAGAGCTGGCATGGAGGGCCTGGCTAGGAAGTGAGGAAGGTGGGCTGGGGAGCACTTCAGAAGCAGCGAATTTTGGGTGCTGCAGCTGCCTGGCATTCAGCTGAGTGGCTCAGCAGGGCCACAGGCAGCAGCAAAATGCTAAGCACGAGAGACAGCCCCTTAACGCAACACCGCCGGTGCTCCGTGCAACCTGACGCTGGCGCGGGAATCCTACGGCTGGCCCGCCCCAGCCGCCTAACCCGCCCCACATCCCCCGGCCCCCTAAGCACGCTGTGCCCCACGGCTATCCCCCGCCCCACGCTGGGTCAGCTCTTACTGCCGTCGTAGTCCAGCGTGGCGAACTGGGTGGTCTCGTTACCGCAGCCGGCGCTGTTGCAGGCCTTCATCCGGAGCTCGTACCAGGTGGCCTCGCGCAGCTCCGTCAGGAAGACCTCGTTGGAGTTGTTGGTCTTGAGGCTCTGCCAGACCCAGTTGCCCTTGGGCCGGTACTCCAGGACAATGGCCACGATGGGGCAGCCCCCGCTGCTCCAGCCCTGCAGGTTCAGCCTGGCGTGCGTAGAATTAAGGTGGGTGAAGAGGTGCTGGTCCTTGCTGAAGGAGGGCTCTGTGGAAAAGGACATGGCATGAGGGCCTGGGAGGGGGCAGCTCTTACAGGACAAGCTTCCCATCTGCCCCCCACATGGCCTCCACTCACTCAGCCCAGCCGTCAATGGGAGCTGGCTCTTACCCCGTCCCCATCCTGCCAGCGACACTCAGCGCGCTCAATCCCCTCCGACCCAGCAACTACCCGGCAGCCACATTTCGTGCTGCAAAGCGGAGCTGGTGACGGAGCTCCCCAGCACAAAGCCGCCTGTCCAGAGGCTGGTAAATGCCCAGCAAGTGAGACGCAGCAAAGGGCCCCTCCCGCCGCATTTCCCAGGCAGAGGCCTTGCTGCTCCTGCCGTGGTTTTATGGCTGGGTTGCTGGCAATAGGGTTTGGTAAGTGAACTGGAGGAGCAGAGCCCGGGTCTCTGTAATACACGACTGCTGAGGTCACTGTCCGGGCAGCGAGGGGAAACAATTCTACTTCTGGTCACAGCCAGTTGCGACAGCATCTTAGCTAACTGACTGAGGGCAGTGGAGTTCTTTTACTGTCAGTCACAGCCAGAAATAAGCTCGTACATATAAGGCCAGGGCCAACTTTTAACAGGACTCTCGTCAAGGATGTGAGGCCAATAAACTGACCTCCTGCACCTTGCACCACACGTTACAGAATACGATTCTAAACACCTCCTCGGAGTTTCTCATTTCAGCAAAGAAAAGGACAGACGGTCGCACAGAGGAGTCAATTGGTGGCCCCTGCAGCAACCTTACAAAACCAAATGACCCAGCAACAACGGACGAGGGCAGGAGTTTTCCTGCTTCTCCTGCTCTGCCCACCAGTCTACCTTGCTTGATCCTTGCAAGAAGGCAGCGCTGGCCTTACTGGACCCTCTCTGGACACCTAACCATGGGCCAAGCACCATGCACACCCCCCCAAGATCATGCTGCTGTCACTCCTCATGGTGTTCCCAAAACTGCATCTCAGCAAACTGCACTGGAGCAAACTGGGGGAGAAGGCAGGGTGCGTGGCAGTGTGACAGGAGGATGGGGAGGGGTTAAAGCATCAACACCTGACCCCACAATGGGTAGGTCAAATGGAAAATCTGAAAGGGAAAAGAAATGCAGCTGGTGAATCTCTGCACCGGGCTTGTGAGGCCCCTGGCCGTGCTAGGGGCTGGGCAGTGGCACGGAACAGTGCAGAGCAAGTTGCCTCAGGACCTTTCCTCGCTGGGCTGTGGGAGGCCCTGGTGAGTGCGTGCCAGGGTACCAGCTGGTGCAGGATGCCCTGGGAATGGCCAGCAGCTCTGGAAGAACATCGTCCAGGGCAGAAGCAAAAGGGAAGCCCTCCGCCTTTCCCTAGTGACAAGCTAGAACCAGCTTGTCAAGCCCTGTGTCCTTATTCTGCCTCCAGCAGCAGCCCATAGTGCTGTGCTGAATGAGGGGCAGTCTACTTCCTCCCCGCCCCAGCCCCTCCCTCCCCAGGAGCTAATGGATGCATTAAAGAGGGGAACCAGTGCAGGTGGCCTGAGACGTACAGACGAATTCCGAGTGGCTGGCCGGCCCCTGCTGGTTTACCTCTGCCATGTGTCTTGGCCTCGATGATCTCACTGATCCGGCCAGCCCCCACGCTGTTCTTAGCTGCCAGCTTCACCTTGTACCACGTGCCGCACTTGAGGCTGTCCAGCTTGAACGAGCGCTCGGTGGAGCTGATGAACACGTCCTTCCACTCCTCGCTGTTGTCCACCGAGTACTGCAGCACAAAGCCTGTGGGGGAGAGGGGCAGGGGCTGTTAGCACTCAAGATCTAGAGGCAGTTGGGGAGAAGGGGACAGAGCACAACCTCCTCTCCAAGGGGGAAGGACTGGTCAAAGAAGCCCTGGCTGTGCAGGTCTATTGTGCTCTGAATCTGTGCATCCAAGCAAGCAGGTCTCAATCCCGCCCGTCTGAAGGTAGGTGACTCTCAGCCCAATTGTACAGATGGATACACTGAGGCAGGGCTGGCTGAGGAGCCAGATTTGCAGCGTCTTTAGGTAACGCTGTGGAAGGTGTTGCATTAACTGCCTGTGCAAAGTACAAGGTTAGCCACTTTAACGTGCAGTTACCCAGCCTGCCCAGGCACTGCCAGCGGGCATATGGTTCAGGTTTGGAACCATAAACCTGGTTCTAAGTTACTTGCCCAATATTGCACAGCCAGTCAGCAGCAGAGTCCTCCAGAGAACCCACAAGTCCAGAGCCCTAGCCCACTGTTTTAGACTAAGGGTATGTCTACACGGCAGTTTCAACTCAGGCTTGAGCCTAACCCTGCTTCCATCTACACACAAATCACGCTAACCCAGACCCCAGGACCCCACAGGGACGGAGGGTCAAAGCCTGAGTCAAGCCAAGACCCTGGGTTCAAGCCTTATTGCTTTGCAGTGTAGATGCAGCCTCCCCATGACTCGTGTTCTGGGAATCCACCAAAAGTATCCCACAATCCCACAGGGCGACTTTCTGTGTCCTCTGGATGGTCAAGTTTTGTGGACAGTCAAGTTTTCCCACATTGCACCACGAACAAAGGGATAGAGTGGCCACATTCTGGAAGGGCGCTAGGAAGTCTGGGTTATGGGTGGTTGGACTTGGGCCTGCATAATGCAGTGCAGATCCTGGAATCCCAGGTTGGGACCCAGGGTTCAACAATTCCTAGCCTGGGGTTACAAATGAGTGTAGACACTCAAGCCCTAGGTTAACAAACCCAGGGTCTGCTAACTTGAGTTTTGCTGCAGAGGGCTTACCTTACAGGGTAGACCGATCCTACAAGCTCCCTACCTCCTTGGTTTGGGCTCAGAGCAGACAATTGTAAAGTGCAACCCACCCCTGCCGCCAGGTGGTACTCTGCAGTTCCAGGAGCTGAAGCAGCCAGATGAACAGACTCCAAAAAGGCAGGGGGAAAATAATCTTTATGCATCTATAACGAATGCAGAGGAGAACAATTCCCACAGCTCCCCCTTTGCCTCCCCCCAATGCAGAGTGACACAGCCCTGGGATTGCATGAGGCTGCTAGCAGTGGGAGCCTGATACACAGCAAGAACCCAGATCAAAGCAGCTCAACACCAGCCATGCATAAGGGCCCACCTGCATAATACTAAAAGCTGACCAGCCTGGGCAGCCTGGGGCACCAGCACCAACTACTGCTCCGCCCCACCAGTGCGTGTGTGGGGAGGGACTGCGCTAATGGCTCCCCTCCCCCCCCCCGGCCACGCATCTCCAGACCCATCCCGGGGGAGAGGGGTTCATTAAATCCCCAGCAGGAGGCTCTGAAATGACAGCGGTGGAAGGCAAAGGCCTCTGCCAGATTCTGCTGCCGGTGCCCGTCTCGAGGGCAGAGTGGGGAGCGCCATCTCTGTGACTGTCCTCGGCCAGTCCGTGCTGATTGCAAGGGGGTTTTCAGTGGGGCCAGATCCCAGCTGGGACCTTGCCAGACCCCTTGCACACCACCCCCCGAGGCACCTTCTGAGGGGAGCTCTCAGCCACCAACTCGCAGTTTCTCATCCCAAATAAAACCAGGCCGGTGTTAGCCACCGCTCCGCCCCCGCCCCCCCTTTGCCAAACCAGCAGCCATGCAGCGCTAGGGGGGAGCGTGACCCCACAGACTAACCCCAGAACACTGCACTCCACAGCCTCTCCTACCCCCCTCCGGGCCAGGCCTGGAAGGAGCCCTGATTTACAATTTAAATCCAGCTCTGCCTCCCCGCACATTAAACATGTCTTCCTGCCTAATTTCATACATATGAATGGGGATGGAAATGGAGCCCTCTTTTCTTAGAGTATTAAAATGGAGCTGGAACGAGGGGGGAGATTTCCCCCCCTTTATTATTGATATTAGCGCCAGGGTTTGAAGCTGGCTCACTTGGCGGCTACAGAGTCTGTGGGCAGGAAAATCCACCTCTCTCAGCCAGCACCAAATCCCTCCACAGACATGTGGGTGCGTTGGGGCATCTGCCGTCTGGATCGGTGTGTGGGGAGAAAGCTACTGACCCCACAGCTGTCTGAGCAGGATACTGGGGAAAAGGCAGGAGAAGGGAGTTTCCAGATTAAAAGGCATGGGGCCAAAGCCTGCACTGGAATATACAGGTCATGGACTCTGCAGCCCGTCACAGTTCTCCAGCGCCCAGCCCTGGCCCAGTGGGACTGTGGCCAACTAGGAATGTTGAACGCACACACACACACGCCCCCTCCACCCTGCAATTCCCCTCATGGTGCAGGACCCAGTTTCAGCACAGCTGTGGGGACTGGAGGTGGGGAGATGGGGCCTGATCCATGGTCTGGGATGACACTAGAGGTTTGGGCCTTTCCAGGGTCCAAAACCAATATGAAAATGTGGTCTGCTCCCACGTGTCCTGTGAGCTGAACCGCGCCAGGGCTGCCATGTTGCAAGTGGGTCCCCCACAACCCAGTGAGAGACTTGTGGCGTGGAGGGCCCCCGACCAAAAGGAGGCAAGGAACTTCAGCACTGTTTCCTTAGGTGAGGGGGCGGTGTGAAGACTGGATGGGGGGAGAAGGGATTCTCAAATGTCAGAGCCAGCACTGAGCTGCCATGCTGGAGATACAGCTTCAGATTCCACCCCCTGCCTCCAGCTCTCCTTGGGAGAAGGGCCACAGTGGGAGGGCAATGCCAGAGAACAGAAACAACCACAGCTCTTGAGGATAATGGGCTTCCTGTCCCATGTTCCCCAGTGGGTTGTGGGGCAGGGCTGGGATAGAGAGATCACTCAGTACAAAGCAAGGTGCACAGTTCTGGTGCAAGGCGAGGCATAACACTGCCCTATCACCCACCCCCAGCATGCCTGCAGCTTTCCTTGGGGTCTGCTGCCCCCTCCCCCACAGGGTTCACAGTCTGTACACAGCATCCCCTTTGGACCCTAGCCTCTGCCCCTCGGTCCTCCCAACCCTGATCGCTCTCCAAACCACCGCCTTGGGGAAGGCGCATGCCCGCACCTGACAGCCTGGTCTGGCCCCTTCAGCAGATGCCTCTGCCAGGCACTAGCAATTCTGGGGACTCCCATGGCTCCGGTCTTCCCGGCTCTTTCAAGCATCCTGCCTTTCGATCTCGCTCCCTGGGGCACGGAGCGTCCTACCTGGCACCATCAATAGCATTTTCACCAATTACTTGTTTCCGCATCAGAGTTCGGTGAGTGGGGAATGTGATTGATTGGAGCGAGGCTATAAAAGGAAAGCCAGAATTAACTGGCTCCCTTGGGAAGCTGCTAGGAAGTTGCTTCTGTCATTGAATGCTGCCTCCTTTCACATGATTAAGAGTATTAGGAAACACACCGGGGCCTAGATGAATAAACCTGTTACACTCCCATCAACAACATGTCTCACAATGGCTCTCGGGGCTTTATTGGGGAGTGAGGCAGGCTCGTATACACACAAAGAAGCAGTTGTTACACTTCAGTGAGGTGATTATTATTCTGAGCCGATCCCCTTGCAATCCCAGAATACGCACAACAAAGAATCACCTGTCAAATGCCTAACGCATAATCTATTCCAGCAAGGCTCAAAGGCCTCACTTCCATAGGTGTGTCACGCAAGATTCCCAAACAAATGACTTGCTCACACACACACACACACACACACACACACACACACACACTACTGCTGCTTTAACTGTAGGCTTCTCTACACAGAGAAATTGCCCTGTCTAGCTATAGTGGAATAATGACACTGTTACAGTTTGAGCCAGCATAACCCTGTAGTTTAGAACAGAGTGTCCTGTGCACACAAGCCCTGTGTTATGATTCTGTTTACACACAGAGCAAACACACATTCCCAGTCTGAAGGATTTATTTCAGAGTTGGAGAACTACAAAACGAGATTAACACACGTCCCTAAGAGAGAGAGCACAGTGTCGTTCTCTCCTCTGATAGTCTGCACTGAACTGAATGCTTAGGGTGACCAGACAGCAAATGTAAAAAACCGGGACGGGGGTGGAAGGGGTAATAGGATCCTATATAAGAAAACGACCCAAAAATCAGGACTGTCCCTATAAAAATCGAGACATCTGGTCACCCTATGAACGCTAAATGTCTGCCAGTCTCTGCAGATTTTAAGATGTGGGGCAGAGAAACCTCCAGGCTCACTTTGCAAAGTGCCTGAGTGGGTGCTTTTATTTCTGCATCCTCTGATAACAGTCGGTGTGTGCAGGAGTCATTGGTTTAGGGACTACATTCAGCTTGGTCACCATTATGTAGGGTGCAGTAGCAAAGCGGAGACCCACCTATGGAGCGCCTCCTGCTGGTCATCTTGGAATTAGCTCTTTTCCAGCTTCAGAGCACCCTCTGCTGGCCAGTGTCTCGCCTGCCACTGGCCCCGTGTCCCTCCCGGACCCTGGTGCCCCTTTACCTCAGGGTTCTGCCCCAGCAGTGCCCCCACTCTCTGGGTCTCCTCTCCCAGGGGAACCCCCAACCCTCTAAACCCACCTTGCCTCAGTGGCTACTGCCAGTCATCATCTAACCCCTGCTCACTGGGGCAGACTGCAGCCTGTAATGGTCACTCATCACTGGCAATGGGGGCGGGGGGAGGAGGAGGGAGGACCAGCTGCCTATTCCCAGGCTGCACTTCTGTAGCCCCAGTACCTTCTTTAGGCCTTGGACAAGGCCTGCAGCCTGGGGCGTTACCAGGCTGGAGCTCCCCAGCTCCTCTTGCCTTTCCCCAAGCACCGCTCTACCTCAGGTACCCTGCTCAGCTCCTCCCAGGCAGCCAGGCCCTTCTCTCTCCAGAGCGAGAGAGAGAGAGAGAGAGACAGAGACAGAGACAGAGACAGAGAGAGAGAGAGAGAGAGAGAGACAGACACTCTCCTCTGCCTTCTGGCCCACAGCCCTTTTATCAGGGCCAGCTGGGCCCTGATTGGCATGGCCCCAGCTGTGGCTGCTTCCCTAATCAGCCTACCTTGGCTGCTCTTAACCCCTGTTCTCCAGGAGTGGGGCAGGACACAAATTCTTGGGACCCAAGGTGGGGTATTTCAGATCACATTCATTTCATAGGCAGGGACTGAAATGCTGTTTTGTTTGCTCAACGGGAGCTCTTTGATGTTACAATGGAGCCAAGTATCTTAATGAGTAAAACCTATAACTCCCAGGATGGACTGCAGATTCCTAGGGCTCAATGAACTTCGTGCATGGCTACTGTAGTTCTCTCTAATGGGAATCTGACATGTGGCTATTGGATTCCCGCCTTAGGAACTTTTGTCTCAGTTACTTTGGTGAGAGAACCTACGGACAAAGGAACATTTGCTGTGTCAGGTAATGCAGGACTGTGCTTGACTTCACAGATGTTTTCACGGTGATCTAAGATGTTGAATTTATAGCTGAATGATCGTATACAGGACCGATACATATAATACACACACTCATCTCAACTAAACACAGTACACAGTTACAGTTGTTGTTAGACACTCAAAAGAGCGAGGAAAGTCAAAAGGTGGCAGCTGGTGTACCTGACGCATCATGAGTATAGGGTTCACGTCACTGTCTTCCTGCAATGAGGAAGACTTACTGTTGCCGTGGGATTCATAACTTGGAATGTCTTGACTTTTTTTATATATGCAAATCTCAACCTTCGTGTTGCACTGACAGGTTTATTTATTTTTGCATTTACTTCGCTCATTCTTAAACAAAAATAGAACAGGAAGAGGGGCCCACGTTTGTGCAAATGTGCGTCATGAGCCAAATGAACAAATATTCAAATGAACGTAGTAATGTTCAATTGGACACTCTCAGACGCCTGTGTGATTTGACTGTCGGACAATATTTGATCTCAACGCCCATTTCACACCAGACTTCCGTCCTGCCACTTCCAGACCAGCTCCATCAGATGGCGCTGTCTCCCCCTGCAAAGCCAACACCAAGGACCTTTGCAGAGGGAAGAGCCCGGGACGGGGGATTTCATCAAGCTGTGCACTCCTGTTCTAAAGGCTCATGCCACGATTCGCCAGGACAAGACACCTGGCCTTTAGTTATTTATTGATTTTTTATATGCAGCATGTTTTTAATATTTCTAATCCAATTATAACCAAATGTATCAACAGAGTCCGCTGAAGTGAAAGGCTGCTGGCTGGGGAGATTTGCTTGTAATTACTTTCATGCTTTTAAATTAATTGTAAGTGAGGTTTCCATTCCCCCCCACCCCCAGTCTGCAGCTGTTTCAACATATAATTCATTAGATGAATCAGAGCAAAAAGGAGGCTTTGGAAAGCCAGGAAATTCCTAGAGCTCTCTAGCCGTCCAAGATCTGCTGGGAAGGGTAGAGGGAGGCAGGAGATGAGCCCTAGTCACTCAGGGTCCAAGCTTCGTAGACACCAGGTAGCTACGAGAGATCTCCCAGGCAGCCAGAAATAGCAATTAGCAGCTTGGCTTTTGCAAGCCACTTCAGTCCCAGGATCTTGTAAAAACACGTAACAAGCCAATTAATTGAGACTTGCAGCCCCCCTGCAAGGTTGGGAAGCATCACTCTTACAGATGGGGAAAGCAAGGCACACAGACTAAATAATTTACTCACCCAGCAGGTCAGTGGCAGAGCTGGAAGTAAAAGCCAGGAGTCCTCCTGGCTCCCAGTTCTTAGCCCTAAGCCATAGACTAACGTTCCTTCTCAGAGCCAGGCACAGAACGAGTCCTGACTCGCCGTTCCCATCCTCTAACCACTAGACTACATTCACCTCCTGAAGTTGGGTGTAGAACCAGGAGTCCTGACCCTCGATTCTCAGCTCCAAGAGTGGACCATGCGCTCTTCCCAAACTGAACCAAGCTTCTGCCTACCGCCAAATATGGCCTTTTTACATCTCTGCTGCAAACTGAGGAACTCTGGGCTTTGTGTCAGGGCATGGCAATGTGAATGACATGGCATCTCCAGCCTTCTTCTCGAGCAGCAACTGACCACCATGGGAGCCACGCAAGGATCTCCTTCAAAATAAGGATGCATGCCATTGCACCTTCCGTGACAAACTCATCATCATTCATCCTCAGAAGGCCAGTCAGGATCTCCAGAAGCTAAGCCCTAATGTGCTAGCATCTGCACCTTCAAAGCCACGAGGCCTTCCCTCTTTGAGGCTATGTGCCTCCACCTGGCTTTGCTGCCCCAGGGGCGAAGCAGACCCAGCTACTCACACATGGCAGTCCCCCCCGGCCCCTCCCAGAAAATTTAGCAATATTAAGCTCAGACACAGGATCTGCCATCTCCCCAGCCCCTTCCTGAGAAGGGCATGCAGAATCCCCAGAATTTATGCCACTGCCTCTCCTCCCTTGGCCTCGGCTGTGGAGCACAAGCCGTGCAGAGCAGAAAGAGGGAATCTCAGCACCTTAAACCTGGGCTCTCAATATCACAGCCCTACAGCTGTCCAGCCACACAGAGCTCATGATGCTCTCCAGTCCCTTCCCCTTCCCTGTCTCACCTCTGATGGAGCTGCCGCCGTTGTCCCCAGGAATCCAGGCCAACGTGATGGATGAAGCTGAGGTTTTAGATACAGTCAAGCGTGGCTGGTCTGGGGGAACTAGATCAAACAGCATAAAGTCACTGAGCCCATTTCACACTGGAATCAGAGCCAGGCATCTGCACCTTTATAGGGTTAATTTCAAATACAAGCCCCGTGCCCATGGATGACCTTTGAGCACTGAGCCCCGTGTGCCCAGGGATGGCCCTCTATCCTTTCATCTAGTTGGGAAGAGACATGCAGCTTCATCACAGTGTGGAGAAAAATCTAATGTTTGGATCTTTGAGGTACAGATTTGGGGGCAGTTTACAAGGTGTTCAGCAAAACCTAACATGGAGGCAAATTTTTGCATGAGAGTTTTTTTAATTCAATGTTTCGGACACCCCCTAGCAACCCAGACAGCAGCCATGGTTTAATGCACAAGACCTGAGAGTAAGACGGTCCTGAAACAGAAAACAAAATAATCCTGTCTCACCTCCCTGCTCCAGAGTGAGTGAAAAGTGAAGTGTAACACAACAGCATCACTAGCAACAGGTCAACTGGACCCCACCCTCCCAGTGCACACAACTTCATGGCTTCATTAGCATCAACGTAGGGAGGGAAATGCCGGCGGCTCTCACAGAGGCATCACACTGATGTAACTCCATAGACTCCAGGGCGGCTCAGCTGGATGGATGCACCAGGCTAGGTGAGACCAGAACCAGTGCATAGCTACATTGTTGGTGTGGGCACTTTCACGGGGCGAAGCGGTGTTTGGATGGGCTTGTGGAAAGCAATTCTCAGGCCCAATGACAAAACTCATTTAATTGTAAAACAAAACTTGACTCGTGACAAAGTGTGATTGGCTTCGGGCAACAGTAGTTTATATAAAAGGGAAGGCTGCCCAATCAGGGACCAAACAACTGCATGTAACTTAAGTGGCCAATCACAGAGCTCCAACAACTAATCCCAAGCTCTGATGAGCTGAATGAACAACTCCAGAGGCCGAGATGCGTCTACAGAAAATCTCTGTCCAGCCATTTCCAGAAACAAGCAGATTCGTAATGATGGGCCAAGTGGACAAAGGCAGCGCATGGCCGAGCACGCCAGGCTGGGTATCCTGGCACAGCCCTTACCTTGCACCAGCAGGTTAATGATGATGGTATCAAAGCCCCATGTGTTGGTAGCAGTGCAGGTGTAATACCCAGAATCCTCGGCTTTCACCGAGCGCAGGACCAGCGTGCCGTTGGCCTGGATCAGCCGGTGTCCGTCCACTGCCACTGGGATGGCAGAATCCTCGCTGCAAGGAACGAGAAATGCCAGCAGCTTATCAGTGTAAATCCCTACTCGTGCCTCCCAGCAGCAAGAAGCTCCCAGCGCCTACGGATGGGGCTCCAGAGCGTGTTGCCCCAGGAGCCCAAGAGCCGCCCAGATGGCGTGTAGCGCTGCCTGGCTGCTCTTCCATTCTACAGGCCAACGGCCAGGCAGTGCCCCCAAACAAAAGGTCAGCTTCTCCAGGGAACAAGGTCCTCTGGAGCTTTTCCCCTTTGCCACAGGGATCAGGGCTCCTCCCGAGAGGCTGCACGGCGGGGAAAAGGTAGGCTTTAGTCACCTGTCCTTTGTCCATTTAATGGCAGGGGCCGGCTCCCCAACTGAATTGCATGGCAGCCTCACATCCTTCATCCACGGAGTGGTGACGGTGCCGCCAAAGGAGATGATCTTGGCTGGGGCTGTGGGGAGAAGGGAATGTCAGTCTGGCTGGACGAGCCACGCACACAGAGCCTGCCTATCCCACCAGTGCAGAGCCCACCCTGCTGCACCGGGAGCTGAGATTCACCACCTTTGTTGATGACGCAGAACCTGCTCCGAGTGGATTAGCCAGATGGATTAGCCAGCGCTTCGTGAGGTGCTGGCTATGGCGAGTCCTGGAGACAAGGGGCCGACCCAGAGCCAGCACCAGGGCACATGTCAAACCCGAGCCTGAATCCAGACGTGCAGTGGGCCCCCCGCCTCTACACTGAGCCAAACCTAAATGCCAGATGACCTCCCCCACCCCACCCAGGACTCTGTTACCCAGAGAGAGACCCAGCTCCCCTCCAATCAGCCCCACTGCCCCCATCCCATCTATCCACCCCACCCCACAGGCCCTGCCGCACCTTTCCCAGCAGGCTCAATGGTGACCTTTTCACTGATGTTGCCACGTCCCGCCGAGGTCACGGCCGCCACCCACAACATGTACTGCTGCCCGCGGTTGAGGTGGGCGATGCGGTAGAAGAGTTGCTCGGGGCTGGTCTCGTACTCGCTGGGGGCCTGGCAGGGGAAGGAGGGGATGCAGCTGGTTAACCAGGACAAGGTGAACCCCCTTTCATGCACCTCTTCCTGCCCAGGCTTTGATGCAGCCACCAACCCCGCCCCACCCCCAGTACAGCCATACTAGTCATAACAACAGTCTGGGCACCCTAACCCCTGCTCGGACTAGTCCTGACTTTAAGGGACCCCCCCAGATTATCCTTGTGCGACGGCCACCATCTCGGCTGACCCCAGGATCAGACAGGGACCCGCAGAGCTGAACGCTGGAGCTTTTGCTAATGAGCACAGACTCCACGGCTGGGGCGGAGCAAGCCACAGGGATTGGGCACAGAGGGACGACCTGTAATACACCTACATTTAGGGCCTGGGCAGGCAGGCCCTCCAGGGAGGGCTATTTGCCAGGGAAGTTTCCCAAAAAAGTGGTGGACGCCCCAGCATTTGTGGTATTTTTATCTAGAGTAAGCAAATTGTTATATGTTATTATTTATTACAGTGTCTTCACTATCTTTGAAGGGAAAGCCACATGGGGTGGGGACAAGGGGTTCGGAGTGTGGGAGGTGGCCCAGGTTAGGGCAGAGGGTGGGGTGTGGGGTCTGGCTGGGGATGAGGCGTTTGCGGTGTGGGAGGGACTCAGGGCTAGGGCAGAGTGTCGGGATGTGGGGGTGAGGGCTGCGGGGTGGGGCCGGGGATGAGGGGTTCAGGAGGGGGCTCAGAGCTGGGGCAGAGGGTTGGAATGTGGCGGGGGGGGGTGAGGGGCTTGGCTGGGGCTGCGGGCTCTGAGGTGGGGGCAAGGATGAGGAGTTTGGGGTGCAGGCAGGCTGCCCCGGGGCTGGGGCCAGAGAACTCCCCCCAGCCCTCTCCCTGCCAGCTGCAGCAGCTAGCTCCGGGGAAGGGGCCTCTCTCCCCCCTGCTGGCAGCAGGGAGCTCTGGGGCCGGGGGAGAGACCCACAGCAGCCCTGCAAGCCCCAACTTGCTCCCCCCTCCCCCAACCTTTATCCTCTTCAGGTCCCTGCTGCGTGGCTATTTATAGGGAACTTAGCGCACGTTGGGTCGATGGGAGCCGCCACTGGCTTGCGGCCTTGCAGTGCAGAACCCTGATTTATTACCTGAATTATCGCAGCAAATGGACCATGACCCCATTGTACTAGGCGCTGCATGCATAGGGAATAAAGAGACAGACCCTGCCCCAGTCTATGCATTCTCTAACAACTCCTGGCTAACGTCCCATGGAAGGGACAGCCCCAAATCCCTGCCTTTGCATCTCCTCTGAACAACCCGGGGAGAGCAACACTTGCTTCTCCAGCCCCATGGCGTACCCAATCAACCCTGTAGCTCAGCTCGCAGCACACCTGCTGGGGCTGGGGGGCGGTGCCCTCACAGGTGTTCCCCTTACCTCGCACTCCGATGGGCTGGGAGCACGGGTTGTTGGGAGCAGGGCAGCAGCTGCTGCTGCTCCTGAGGACTTCCAATAAAAGTCGACATTCAGTGGTCCAGTGCCTCTTCCTGCTGTCTGCGAATGTCCCCGAGGAGGGAGGATTATCGCAGGCAGGCGGGCGAGACACAGGAAGGTGGGTGTGGTCGAGCTCTGGAAACACACCAGGCCTCTCGCTGGTATATTTCAAAAGGCTCATGATTTTTATGTAAAGGGAAGCTAGCAAAATCTGCAAACCCCCCCCTCCATCCCCTTCCTCTGCCGAGGATCCATCAGCCCAAGGAGGCACAAGGTTAGAGATGAGAGAGCCACCCCCCGCTCTCACAATCGCTGGAGAGGCCAGGTAGCACTCAGAGCGGCTCTCTCTCTTTGTGTTGGTTTGCTTGGCTCTAGTTTCTGAAAGCTAATCCAGCTCCATTTGGCATTTCTCAATGCCAGTGTAAACTGGCTGGTGTCGTCATTTCTCCAGAGAGCCCAGTTCTGAGCTTCAGGAACAGATGGCAGCATCGGTGTGATGTGTTCCAGCGATATCACGCTTCCGAGGGCCCACGATCCCTCCTGCTGATCTACAGCACGAGCAGGATAGGATGGGAGGGCAGGAACCCATGACGGCTTGGTGAACCCCCCTCTTCCCCCCAGCAATTTGCTTTGTGGCTGCTCAGTGTGAAACAAGCAACAAAACATTCACCTCATCCAGCCCAAAATTCAATATCAAAAATACTGACCCCATGTTATGGCTCCCCCCACCTCCCACAGACAATTCTTCGTCACCCTCTCACTTGCTGTACTGCATAGGGCCCTTCCTCACTCCCCTCTTTGCAGGGCATGCAAAAATCCTGGAGCCAAGAGACAGGTTTATGTCAAATAAATAAATGGATAAAATCACCCCACCCCCAAACCCACTCCACTCACATAACGAGCTGCCCCAGTGCAACCATAATTGTCTCACTTGCATTTAGGACTAGCCCTGCTCCTGCGCAGATTTCTGGCACATTGTTTGTGGGCTCAGTTGCCCTTTGGACATCAAACAGACCAGAGAAGAAAAGCTGAGTGCCAAGCCAGGTTTCCAGTTGTTCTCTCCCACGCAACAGACCGACGGAAAGGAAACCAGCAGAGCAACATAGCAACCACGGGGCTCGCTGTTGCACATGAGAACCGTTTGGCAACAGCAACTTCCAGGAGCTTGCACTAAGGAACTGAGGGCAACCTGGGGCAAGAGACATTCCTGATATTATGGGATGGGAGGAGGAGATAAAAGATGGGGAGTTGATCTCGTTATTCGTTCGTTATGAGTAGCCATACTATGGTACACCTAGCAGCTCCTACCGAGATCAGGGCCCATTCTGCTAGGTTCTGAACAAACATAGAGTAAGAGGGAATCACTGCCCCAAAGAGCTTATAGTCTAAATAGACAAGACAGACAAAGGGTGGGAGTGGGACGGACACAGTGACAGAGCTGGTATTAGAAATCAAGGCTCCTGACTCTCAGAGCAGTGCCTTATCTACCGGGCCACACGTCTCCCTCTCTAGTGCTTCCTGAGGGAGGGCTCAGAGAACAGCAGAATCACTTTTGTAGGCAGCCCCTGGCATAAAGGATGCATGAGCCACAAGAAGGGTGGTAAACTATGGCTGGACTAGGGGTAACAGAGATCCTTGATGAGGAGCCTCATGGAGTGCAGCGGCTGTTATCCTGTGCTCAGACAAGGCAGCCAGCACGTTACAGCCGCTGCTCCCAGCAGTGATAACAGGGAGAATTCACAGGAAATCTGGCATGCAGAGGCTCTAAGAGATCTATGGCCCCATGCAGTGTTAGTCTTGGCCACCAATGAACCCCCAGGATCTAACACTCAGGCCCTCCGCTTCTCCAAAACCACATGCCTCTGACACTGGAGCTAAACAACAATCTCTGGCTTTTACATCACTAGGGATGTTTCTCCCATTGGTGGGTGAGCCAGGTGAGGGCAAGAGTGCGCGCACACACACACACACACACACACAGAGCACATGACCAAGTGCAATGGATATGAAAGCCATTGACTCTGGGGCAGTGAACCTGCTCCAGAAAAGACCCCTAATGAACAGGGACTGGCAGAGACTTCCTGAAACCAGAGGGGGCTGAATGCCAAGCTGGGATAAAAGGCACCTTCCAGGGCCATTGCTCCTCACCGTCACGCCACCATAGGGGCATGGAAACGCGGCGCCCCCAACTGTCAAACAACCGGAAGCTATCCACCCAGCCCATCATCAATATGTCGTTTGTCTGGTATCCCAGTCACAATGGAAGGGATGGGCTGTGCGGGAGAGGGAATTCAACAACTAATTTTCTAGTCTATAGGATGGATGCTTTGTTTAGATATACATACACACGTATAGACCCATATACGTGAAAACACTTACGTGTGCATGTGTATAAACACACACACTATTCGTTCCATAGAATAGAGACTTAATCGTGTATACACATATTTACATGTATGTGTGTGTGTATACACATACATAGTCACATAATATATATATAGATATGTATGTTACAATATATGTAAATATATCCATTAAATAGATATACAGATATAAATATTATATTGTATGCATAATTTTTTTTTAACCAAATGACAGTTTTGACATTATGCCAAGGAAACAATATCAGATCCCAGCGGTTTTACCAGTTGCTTTGATGAAAAGATTATGTTGCCCTGGAAACCAGAGGCTCAGATATTGAAATGAATTTGAGAAGGAGCTTTTGATAAGCACTAGTTTGCAGACCTCCTGTCAACCTCTCCCCTCATGAAGACGGGATGGGACCCTGTTTAATTTTTATTTTAATTTCGGCCGGCTGCTGGTAAGAGAAACGTCTTGTAAATTTGCCCTTTTGAAATCCGTGCAGGGACAAGGAGTGGGATGAGTGGTGGAAGATAATAAACAGCTAGCGAGATTATGATCCAATGCAAATTGTACACACGTTTGTTTGCACAATCCCCATCGTAACAGGAGTGTGAGGACCTGCACCATGTGTGGAGCTGAATCAAATCGACCTTCATCCACACCACTTGGCTCTATTATTTATATTTTTTCCAGGCCAATTAATCCCTCTCCCCTGCTCGATGTAGAGCAACACCCAGTTCTGGGTCCTGCTGCTGTGAATCCCGCTCCAGCAGGAGCGGCCGCTTTGTTTCATATCCTTTGCTTTTCCTTCCCCCTCCCCCGGCAAAGTAGAAATGGCATCAGTCTAGAAACCAGTCTACACCTGCCCCATGGAAATGGGGACATGAACCCTCACCTTCTCTTAGGAGTTGGCAGAAGATCAACTGCCACAACTGGACCCAGCCTGGGTGCTGGCAGGGGCTAAAGGGGCCTAACTGGGCATGTGATTGCAATGCAATATAAAAGCCTGAAGTCTCGGCGAGCTCGGGCTGGTACATCAAGGAGCAGGAATTGCCACTCTGTGCCCGAACCCCCATACTGCAGAGCACCCAGAACCAGAGAGTGACCAACAGAGGAGATTCAGAGCAGAACAACAGTAGTTCAGGGACAGAGGGAGCCCACAAAGAGAGAGAGGGGAAGTGCCAAGGCCAAAGTGTCCAGGGCTCAGGGCCTAAACTCTAGCACCTGAATAAAAGCAGCCTGAGGTCCTGACAGGATGCAGCGCCCTGATTCTACTAGCTGCACGGCACCTGGACAAACCAGGCCACTGACATCTAGGCACTGGTTTTGAGGCTCCCAAATTCAAACCATTTACTTAAGGCTGGGATTTCCCAAGGGAGGCAGGCGCCCAGCCAGTGCCTATTGAAATCTTATGGGATTTGGACATCAATTCTCCTCGGCTCCTTTGGGAATCCCAGCTGGAGTGTATCCCCATGACAGAGTTTGGCTAAAATACAGCAAGGGGTGCACAGGAGAGCTGTGCCCACAAAGTGATACCTCCCTTAATGGAGAGCAGGGCAGACGAAGATCATCTGCCTAGTAGAGCAGGGTCTTCTGAAAGGTGCAGGAGACCCCCCTCCTCTATGCACCATGGGATACTCCTGTGTAGTGCTCCAGGGGCTTGTCTACTTGGGGAAGTTATTCCTGATTCACTCCCTGTGTGGATTCTCTTATTCTGGAATAAGAGTGCTCACACAAGCGGTTAATCAGGAATAGCTAGTCTGCTTTAAACTCACACTTCCAGGTGTACACAAACCCTAAGACAGGGAGGATGGCTAGTTTAGGAGACTTCCTGTACAGGCTTCCTTTTGTGTGAAGGGGGTGGAATGTTGGGAGGAAGAGGAGCGGGTGTAACTAGGAGCAAGGGATGAAGCTGAGCAAAGGAAATTTTGGATCATGTCTCAATGCCTCCCAGCAGGGAGAGTGACCAGCCTATAAAACAGTGTCCCCTAGGGAAGTTCCCAGCTCTTAGATACCAAGAGAGAGGATGGAGAAACCAACGGCCCACACATAGCGAGAACCAACCTGCACTGACCCAGTAGGATGGACCCAATGGGACCAGCTGGGCTATCTCCTCCGATTTCTGAGGTAAGTATCGAGTTGTTTTGCTTTCAGTGGGATATTTTCACGCTGCCTGACACGGCCTCCCTTACACACACCTGCCGCTGGAACATCACTCAGATATTTACTTCAGAGAGGTTTGTAAACAACAGAACATGAAAATCTATAAAACATGAATCCACTAAGCAGCTTGTTTTAGACTGAGTCGGGCATGGTAGATGAAGTGGAAGTGTTTGCAGGTAGCATAGACCCCGGGGGGATTGATACCAGACGCAAGGAGCCTGAATCTTCCACAGGCCAGGCTCCTTGGAAATGTCAGGGCGGATGTACGGGGGCAGGGCAGGTTCCTCCATTTTCCCTTTACACTAGAATTGACCCGGGATCCCAGCTCAGTTCTTTAAAGTTTCCCCCTCTCAGTCCTGGAGTTGGTCTATTTCTTTTAAACTTGACGCTACTAGTTTAAGAGAAGCCCCCTCTACCCACGTGGCACATCTCCCTGCCTGGCCTGCAGGCAGGGAGCTGTGTGATGGAAGATGAAGGGCAGCCGTAACTAACAGTTTGGACTTCTCCCCTCTAGAAGTAGGAATTCAAGTTAGTTCACGTTCAGGAAGGGGCTGGAGGTGAGTGACTTCTGTAGGGGGAGGGAGTCCTTTCGCTCTGCCCATTTCAGAATAATTAGCAGCCTGTGGAGCAGAGAGTCAGAACTAGGGTAACAGGGGCTGGTGGGGGTCAGGGCTCTGGGGCATCAGCAGAGCTTGGGACGGGAGAGAACAGTGTTCCCTGGAATAACAGGGATGCTGCAGGTCCGGGCTGACGGGCAGCTGACGCGACCCTTGTCTGCTGTGTGCCTGGCTCTCCACTGAGCCTCACAGTCTTACTGAAGACTAGCACTCACCCCCCAAATGTGTGCGCTCTCTTGCACTCTCTCACACACACGCTGGCCTCTTTCCTTCTGCCCTCAAGTTTTCTGCAAGAAGACAAGGGCTCCTAGCAAGCTCTAAACCCAAGAAATGCTGTTGCACTGGACACCGGGGCCTGTTTGTTGAAAGCGTCACCCAAGTAGAACCACCAAACGACTGCTTCCATTCTGGAGAATCCCCCAGGGTCAGATAAACCCCCCGTCCAGAAACTGTGCCACAGGAACAGCGTTGCTCTCAGTCTCCCAGGAGGGGCTCTGTGCCTGCAGGCTGCAAGGACGGGGGGACCAGATCCTGTGACTTGGTTGCTTTTTAAAAGCACAAGCGATCCCTGACAGCAGTGCTGCGTCTACACCCATAAACCACTGACACCACAGCAATAGATGTACAAGTGGAGGGGTGTCTAAGACAGAAACCATCTGTGGTGCACTCAGAACATCCACCCTTGCAAGAGAAATACACTAATCCATCGTAAAAACAACTGATTAGCTTTCATACGCAGGGCAGTGGGCTTCTGCTATCACTGCTAAGAGGTGCCTTTAGATTAAGAGCATCAGGAATGCATAGGGCCAGATGAGCCAGAGGCAATAAATGCACAATGCTAGACAAATGTTACGTCCCCTTCTACGGGATAACAGCCCACGACTCCTATCTGCTAACAGTTACTTGTTTCGGTCGAGTGGCAGGGACGTGTGCCCTGGGTTTGACTCTGGTGGGGCACATTGTTAAACAAACAAGGGGTGACAGTTAGGAGTATAAGAAGACACCCAGGCTTTCCCACCTGCATTTCCATTTGACCCATTAGCTCATGTAGCTGAGGGCCCCCCCACGAGTGCCTTCTGACCCCTTGAGCACGGAGCTGAATGTTTCCCAGCTCCCTCCTACGGCAAGCCAAGTGTGCCTGTTTGCCCAAGGCGGCTCTGCTAGCTGGGGGTGCATATTGAGGGTGGGGGGCCAGGGTGTTTTCATGCATGCCCTCCAGGGGTGCATGAGGTCTCCACTGAGCAGAAAGGGTAATCCTTCATTGCAAACCACCCACCTTATCACCCAAGCTCCTTTGTGTCCTACTTACGGGCTGTCCGGACCCGGGGCTGGAGCAGAAGATAGTATACTTCCGGATGATCCCATTTGGCTTAGTTGGGGGAAGCCAGGACACGACCACGCTGCTGGCAGAAGACGGGACAGCTTTTATCCCAGCGGGAGGGCCTGGAACTGAGCGAGAGACAATTCATTTTAGACCCAGCAGCTTCAGCAAAGCCGGCTAGATCTGCCACGACCTCCCGAGCAGGGCACGGATTCTTCCTCCCCGTGAGGGGAAAGGCCAGACCACTCTTCCTGCACACCCAGCGTCTGCAGGCATTCACATCATTTGAGGTCTTGTTCTAAGAGGAATTCCATAACCAGGAACGCCACAATTCTAGAAGGAGTCAACCCTGCAACCCTGCCCTGGCTTGGTGTTGGATGCAAATGCTATTTTGGCACAGGACCACTTTTGGTGCACAGAATGGAGGAAAGCTATTCTGGAGGCTGCATGCAGGGTACGCCTGCTGCCGCAGGGCTGAGCCTTTCACCCTCCCATCCCAGGGAGGGCAGATGCTGAGTCAGCCCAAGGGGCAAAGGAAGCAAATCCAGTGGTGGACAATCCGTCCTACCTTTCATTTTGGGTTCAGAGCTTGGCTGGGGAAGTGGGAAGCACCTGGGCTGGGGCTTTCACAGAACCATAGAAATGTGGGACCTTGATAGGTCATCTAGTCCTTCCCCTGTGCTGAGGCAGGACCAAGGAAACTCAGACCATCCCTGACAGGTGCTTGTCTGACCTGTTCTTAAAAACCTTCAATGATGGGGATTCCACAACCTCCCTTGGGAGCCTGTTCCAGAGCTTAACTAGCCTTAGAGTTAGAAAGGTTTTCCTAATCTCTTACCTATATCTCCCTTGCTGCAGATTAAGCCCATTATTTCTTGCCCTGCTTTCAGTGGACATGGAGAACAACTGATCCCTGCCCTCTTTGGAACAGCCCTTAGCACCTTTGAAGACTGTTCTCAGGTCCCACCTCAGGCTTCTTTGCTCAAGTCTAAACATGCCCTGTTTTTTTTAAACTTTCCTCAGAGGTCAGTTTTCTAAACATTTTATCGTCTTTGTTGCTCTCCTCTCTTCCATGCCAGTGTTCAGCCCAGACCAAGACTCAAGCCCCTAAATGGTAGGTTTGGTTCAAACACATTGTTACTGCTGGTGCCCTCCTGCAGCACAAGAGCACAGGTGGCATCTGGGCTGTGATGCCCGACAGTTTTGCTGTCTAACATTGTGGGGATTCTAAGGCCTCATGTTAAAATCTACTTCCGAGGGAGGATCACTGCTGCCCACAACGCACCATCGTGCTATGTCTTGACTTGTGCTCATTTCTACCACCCCGTGCAGCCGAAATACCCATGAAATACAGGCTGTACATTGTGGCCCCACAAAGCCCTGCCTCCCACCCCGGCACCATGCAATGCAAGGACACTTTATTCTGCCGGACGCCTATCATTCCAGGATCTCAAAGCACTTTCTAAACATCAACTAGCCCCCCTCACACACTGGTAATGCTAGATGCCTATCCTGGTTTTGCAGAGGGCCCCATGGCCAGGAGCAGGGACAGTAGAGGCTGCCCACTCCTGCGCCCCTCCCTGCAGATTTTCGTCTGTAGGATTGAGGGTCCACTCACGTATGGGCATCAACCTGTCAGGAGACCACATCTAACAGCGTCGCCACATCTAACGGAGGGCAGCACCTGCCTCTTGCCAAGCCGGAGGCAGGAGGGTTAATTCCAGCTCACACTCATATTTAGAAGCCGTGATTGGCTTTTAATGTCTGTCTCCTTAATCCACTAACATGCCCGACTGGCTTATCCTTAGGCTACCCTAATGTGCCTTCCCAGCATCTGGTGCTTTCCAAAGACAGGCAGCCGAGGGGCTCAGGGCCCCTGTCTCCTATTCCCAGCCCAAGGACAGCACAGAGCCAGGAAAACACTCAAACTCGTTAATGGAATTAAAGTAGGCCAGGCAGACAGTGTAAATATTTAAATAACCAGAGCTTTTTAAAAAAGTGTTTATTTCACCAAGTGCTGATGGGTTTGGCAGCAGGAGGCCGGGCTTGGGTTATTTTTACTGCACTGACTGTTTCTTCTGCTTCCAAATGTCCTCCACAACCCAAAGCACAGACCTCTCCAGACCCCACTCAACTGCCCTGCGTAGGGGGGATGACTCTGGCACATGCTGGTATGGAAATGAGCTGGAAAAATAATGATCCAACCTCTGCATCCCGCTCTTCCTAAAGGCCTAAATATCCATCCCCAGGAATTCACACTCTGCTCACCCCTGTGGTGTCTGAGCTCACCCCAGACTGGCTGACATTGGGGATGATCCTGCTGCACAGCCAGCCCCCCCAGCCCTCTTGCAAGGATGCTGCCTTGTGGGATAGCTCCATACAGGGAGTTCCCAGAGAGTGCCAGCTGATCATCTCATTCCACTCCCAGAGCCATGGTGCAAAGGGGCTGCACTGCGCCGGGGGCTGATGCCAGCAAGGGCACGTACAGAAAGCAGAAACTTTGGATGCAAGAGTTGTTCGTCCCTGGTCGGGATTGATCCTCTTCTGGGCCTGGGGACTTCAAAGAACCATCACAGTGGCTCCATCTCCCGAGAGACAGGAGCTCCCCACACACACACTCCCTAACTCCCCACGTCCCTTGGTGTGGAGGGTGTTGGTACCCATCCTACCCCCGACCCCCAGCCAGGTGGAGCGAACCGTAGTTCTATCCTAGAACAGCTGCGGTAGGCCCTGCTCTAGCCCCTGACCCCCACAGCAAGTGGATCAGAATTCTCCCCATATAACACAGGAGGAAACTGAGGCCCAGAGAGATGAGATCTGCTGGATGCTCACAGCGAAACTTTTCCCTCCCCAGAGGCACTTGCTATCACCATCTCCCTCACACCCCCAGCTGGCAAAGCTCTCCCATGTTAATGCTGGAGACAGTGATTCCTGGCTCTCTGGCTCCTCTCCCATTTCCACAGCTCCTTCTCTTCTCCCCGTGCCATCTCCTCACCTGGTTCTTATAACTCAAGGGCCCCTCTGCAGCAGGAAGCCCACGTGGCTATTAAGCCTGTCTCCTTTACCTCTCAGCTTCCTCAGACACACCCCCAGCGCAGGGGCCATCTCTTGACACAGGACTGCACAGTGCAACACATTCTCACAGCACTGGACCACACCCGGATCCCTCCACTTGAGTCCCACATACCTCCTGAGAGCAGGGACAAACCAAAGGCCTCTGGAAAAGAGACGACTATGGGAGGATATGACAGAGGTTTTTTAAATCATGCTGGATGTAGGAAAAGTAAATAAGGAAGTGTTATTTACTCCTTCTCATAACACAAGAACTAGGGGTCACCAAATGAAATTAATAGGCAGCAGGTTTAAAACAAACACAAGGAAGTATTTTTTCACACAATGCACAGTCAGCCTGTGGAATTCTTTGCTAGGGAATGTTGTGAAGGCCAAGCCTCTAACAGATGAGACAAAGTTCCTCCTCTGCCTTGGTGGGTCCTGTGCTTTCTGGCGGATTTGCTCGCCTCAGAGCTTCACGACAGGCCGCAGTTTGGCTGCTTTTGCTAGAGACTCAAACCTGTCATTCACTCAGCTAACCTCATCATTAGCCAGCATGGGGGAAACAGAGAACAATCCCCGCAGTCTCTGTGGCCCACCTAGTGGGTCGGGGACAGGCCAGATCCCTTTCCAAATCAGACCTTCCCTTCTGGTGTTGCTCACAGCCCAGGTCAACTCCTCCTGTGTCGGGTCAGGGGATGGGGGGGACCCGGGCCCGCCCTCTACACCAGGCTCCAGCCCGGGGCCCTGTGGATTGCAGCTGTCTACAGTGTCTCCTGTAACACTGGGCTAACAACTAACAACTCCCTGGGCTACTTCCCCATGGCCTCCTCCCAACATCTTCTTTATTCTCACTGCAGGATCTTCCTCCTGAAGCCTGATCACACTTGTACTCCTCCAGCAGCCCACCTTCTCACTCCTTGCACTCCTGCCACTAAGTGATGGGAGGTCCTTTTTAAACCAGGTGTCCTGATTAGCCTGCCTGCCATAATTTATTCTAGTATGTTCTTAATTGGCTCCAGGTGTCTAAATTAGCTCGCCTGTCTTAATTGGTTCTAGCAGGTTCCTGATTGCTCTAGCACAGCCGCTGTTCTGGTCACTCAGGAAACAGAAAACTATTCATCCAGTGGCCAGCATATTTGCCTTCTGCCAGACTCCTGTACCCCATTGGTCTGGGTCTGTCACACAGGGTTAAAAAAAGAGCTAGATAAATTCATGGAGGATAGGTCCATCAATGGCTATTAGCCAGGGTGGGCAGGGATGGTGTCCCTAGCCTCTGTTTGCCAGAAGCTTTGAATGGGCAACAGGGGATGGGTCACTTGATGACAACCTGTTCCGTTCATTCCCTCTGGGGCACCTGGCATTGGCCGCTGTCGGAAGACAGGATCCTGGGCTAGATAGACCTTTGCTCTCTGACCTGGTATGGCCGTTCTTATATTCATGGTCCCTGCCCAGCAGCCCGGGCAGCCCAGCAGCCCGGGCAGCCCAGCAGCCCGGGCAGCCCAGCAGCCCGGGCAGCCCAGCAGCCCGGGCAGCCCAGCAGCCCGGGCAGCCCAGCAGCCCGGGCAGCCCAGCAGCCCGGGCAGCCCAGCAGCCCGGGCAGCCCAGCAGCCCGGGCAGCCCAGCAGCCCGGGCAGCCCAGCAGCCCGGGCAGCCCAGCAGCCCGGGCAGCCCAGCAGCCCGGGCAGCCCAGCAGCCCGGGCAGCCCAGCAGCCCGGGCAGCCCAGCAGCCCGGGCAGCCCAGCAGCCCGGGCAGCCCAGCAGCCCGGGCAGCCCAGCAGCCCGGGCAGCCCAGCAGCCCGGGCAGCCCAGCAGCCCGGGCAGCCCGGGCAGCCCAGCAGCCCGGGCAGCCCAGCAGCCCGGGCAGCCCGGGCAGCCCAGGCAGCCCGGGCAGCCCAGGCAGCCCAGCAGCCCGGGCAGCCCAGCAGCCCGGGCAGCCCAGCAGCCCGGGCAGCCCGGGCAGCCCAGGCAGCCCAGCAGCCCGGGCAGCCCAGCAGCCCGGGCAGCCCAGCAGCCCGGGCAGCCCAGCTGCAGATAGCTATGCCCAGCATACAGCAGTGTGCCCTTTACCCATCTCTGGGAGATATGCACCTCGCTCTGCCATTGCCTGAATGTGCTGCAGAATGGGGGCCTCTTGCAGGGCAGAGAATGCACTGCCTCTGCCCTGGTGCAATCTAGCCTAGCTGGGTCCCCTTCCTTCGAGGGGGAGGAGGACTGGTCATCAGGCTGAGCAGGGCTGACTTTGTCAGCTCCTTGGAATTAGGTGCCTGGATTAAAGTGCACTAGATCAGCGTAATAAGTAGAAAAACATATGCTTGTCCAAAAAGCCCCTGACAGATTGCAGCCTGCAGTGGTCTAAAGATGTACGGAGCAACTTGGCACCACATCAGCCAGTAAACTGATTGCCCACTGAGCTGAAAATACAGACGTATCAACTGCAATAAGGACCATGCAGAAACAGCAACAAAAGTCCGGTTTTTGATAACACAACACTGGCAAGTGCACTGCCAATGTCGCCCAGCGTCCCTGGGCTTACCCCAGCAGGCCCAGAGCTGCAGCTCCTGCTATATTTTTACAGCACCTTTTATCCCAAAATGCGTTCCAACCCTACACAAAGAGCACCTCTGAAATGCAGCCACATCTGGGGGTCAGGGTGACAGCTGACTGGCTAAACAGCAGATTGTAGAACAGTGAAGGTTGGGGGAAGGGATATTTCTCTAAGGACTTCCAAGGCAAATCCCATCCTCTTGCAGAAAGAGCAGCAGGACCTGCCAGAGATAGTCTTTAAGGACTCACCTTGAAGCCCCACACAGAATACTGTACACTGTGTGGAGCTCAGCTTCTCCAGTGACCTGCCGCCAGTGGCGGGCTCACTGGAAATAACGACAGCAGGGAGATTAGAGGCCTTCATAGAGTGAAGGGCTGGGCCCATGCTTTCATTTACCCAAGAGTCCTAGAGAATTCACACCAGGTGGTCCAGTCCCCACAGTCATCCCCTCCTGCACTCCAAGGCTCTCAGCATGGCAGTGAGGATCATATGCATACAAAAGAGCCAGGCCTGGGCAAAGCAGCTAACTTTGGGCAGATTCCTGCTCCAGCTGGATTCAACAGTAAAGCTCCTATTGGTTTCAATTGGCAGCAGGATCAGACCCTGTGGATTCCCGTCCCACACACACACTCAGGATCTTTCTCCGCTAACAATCTTTAGCCAGAATCTGCTCCTGCCCATGTTTTTAGGCTAGAAATGTCTTCTACAACAGCACTTTAATGTACACTAATGTAGGAAACTGCACTGCCTGGCTTCCTGCCCCTCAGTCACCCAGGCCCTAATATTCAGAGCTGAGCTACATTGTCAAATATATTGATTTCAGTTACAACACAGAATACAAAGTGTACAGTGCTCATTTTATATTACTTTTGATTACAAATATTTGCACTGTAAACAGATAAAGAAAAGCAACTATTTTTCAGTTCACCTCATACAAGTACTGTGGTGCAATTTCTTTATCGTGAAAGTGCAACTTACAAATGTAGAATTTTTTTTTTACATAACTGCACAAAACAATGTAAAATTTTAGAGCCTACAAGTCAAAGCATGAAAGGGCATGCGAACGTTTAGTGCATCTGGCATGTAAATACCTTGCAACACCAGCTACAACAGTGCGATCTGAACGCCAGTTCTCACTTTCAGATGACATTGTAAATAAAAAGCAGGCAGCATTATCATCCGTAAATGTAAACAAACTTGTTTGTCTAGTGTTTCACTGAACAAGAAGTAGGACTGAGTGGACTGAAATTAATCTAGTTAATTTGTTTGGCATTAATCGTGTGCGTTAACTGAGATTAATTGACAGCCCGAGTGCTAAGCATTGCACATGATCTGGTCCAAGAGGTGAATGTAGCTGAGCAATATCCCCAGCAATGCAATCCCTTTCCAAAAGGGGAACTACACAAACAGGAGGCTAGTTAGCTGGCAGCAAAAAGGATCAGTGACAGGGTGAAGTGCCTGCAAGCTGCATGGAAATTCTTTAAAAGGTTCATGAGTGTTAGGCTGGGTGGGAGGGCGAGCAAGCGAGCCGCTGGAGGGCAGTGATTCAGCCTGCCTCTGCTTCATCTCAGTTGGCCGGGAGTGGCCTGGAGGTGGGTCCAGCTGACTGGGTAGGAGGCGCTGGGCGGGAAAGCCCAGAGGTGGATCGAGCACACAGCACAGGAAATGCTGTGTGGGAAACTCACTGAGGTGGCTGGCGCAGACTGGATAGGAGGAGTTGGGCGGGAAAGCCCCGAAGTGGGTCGAGCTCACAGCATAGGAGGTACTGGGTAGAAAATCACTGAGGCGCTTGCGCTGACTGGACAGGAGATGTTGGGAGGGAAAATCACGGAGGTGCTCGTGCTCACTGGGTAGAAGGCGCTGGGGGCGGGAAGCCCTGAGGTGTGTCGAGCGCACAGCACAGGAGGTGCTGGGGGGGGAATATCACTGAAGGTGGCTGGCGCTGACTGGGCAGGAGGCGCTGGGCAGGAAAGCCCAGAGGTAGGTTTCAGCGATTGGGCAGGAGGTGCTGGGCGGGAGGATCATCAAGACGGCTCACGCTGACTGGGCAGGAGGCACCGGGCAGGAAAGCCCAGAGGTGGGTTTTGCTGACTGGGCAGGAGGTGTTGGGAGGGAAGGTCACTGAGGCAGCTCGTGCTGACTGGGCAGGAGGTGTTGGGAGGGAAGCCCAGAGGTGGGTCGAGCTCACAGCACAGAAGGCGCTGGGCAGGAAAATGACTGAGGCAGCTCGTGCTGACTGGGCAGGAGGTGTTGGGAGGGAAAATCACTGGAGGTGGCTGGTGCTGACTGGGCAGGAGGCGCTGAGCGGGAAAGCCCAGAGATGGGTTTCACCGATTGGGCAGGAGGTGCTGGGCAGGAAAATCAATGAAATGGCACACGCTGACTGGGCAGGAGGTGCTGGGCGGGAAAATCACTGCAGGTGGCTCACGCTGACAGGGCAGGATGTGTTGGGAGGGAGAAGTCACTGAGGTGCTCGTGCTCACTGGGCAGGAGGTGCTGGGCGGGAATATCACTGGAGGTGGCTCGCGCGGACTGGGTAGGAGGTGTTGGGAGAGAAAAATCACTGAGGTGGTGGGCACTGACTGGGCAGGAGGCGCCAGGTGGGAAAGCCCAGAGGTGGATTTCACTGACTGGGCAGGAGGAGTTGGGAGGGAAAATTACCGAGACGGCTCACGCTGACTGGGAAGGAGGAGTTGGGAGGGAAAGCCAAGAAGTGGGTTTTTCCGATTGGGCAGGAGGCGCTGGGCAGGAATATCATCGGAGGCGGCTCTCGCTCTCTGGGTAGGAGGAGTTGGGCGGGAAAGCCCTGAGGTGGGTCGAGCGCACAGCACAGGAAGTGCTGAGCGGGAAAATCTCTGAGGCAGTTCGCGCTGAATGGGCAGGCGGTGTTGGCAGGGAAAATCACTGGAAGTGGCTGGTGCTGACTGGGCAGGAGGCGCTGGGCGGGAAAGCCCAGAGGTGGGTCGAGCTCACAGCACAGGAGGTGCTGGGCAGGAAGATCACTGGAGGTGGCTGGCGCTGACTGGGTAGGAGATGTTGGGAGGGAAATTCCACAGGTGGGTTTCGCTGGCTGGGTAGGAGGAGTTGGGAGGGAAATTCACTGACGCAGCTCGCGCTGACTGGGTAGGAGGTGTTGGGCGAGTAAATCACCAACATGGCTTACATTGACTGGGCAGGAGGTGTTGGGAGGGAAAATCACTGAGCCGCTGGTGCTCACTAGGTAGGAGGTGTTGGGTGGGAAAAGTCTCTGAGGTGGTTGGTGCTGACAGGACAGGAGGCGCCAGGCGGGAAAGCCCAGAGGTTGGTTTTGCTGATTGGGCAGGAGGTGTTGGGAGGGAAAATCACTGAGGAGGCTCATGCTGACTGGGTAGGAGGTGTTTTGGGCGGAAACCAAAAGGTGGGTTTCGCTGACTGGGTAGGAGCTGTTGGGAGGGAAAAGACAGGGAGGTGGGTTTCACTGACTGGGCACGAGGCGCTGGGCAGGAAAATCACTGTGGCGGGTCGCGCTGACTGGGTAGGAGGTGTTGGGCAGGAAAATCACAGAGGAGGCTGGTGCTGACTGAGCAGGAGGTGTTGGGAGGGAAGCCCAGAGGTGGGTCAAGCTCACAGCACAGAAGGCGCTGGGCAGGAAAATGACTGAGGCAGCTCGCGCTGACTGGGCAGGAGGAGTTGGGAGGGAAAAGTCACGGAGGTGCTCGTGCTGACTGGGTAGGAGGTGTTGGGAGGGAAGCCCAGAGGTGGGTTGAGCTCCCAGCACAGGAGGCGCTGGGTGGGAATATCACTGGAGGCGGCTCGCGCTGACTGCGTAGGAGGAGTTGAGAGGGAAATTCACTGACGCAGCTTGTCCTGACTGGGTAGGAAAAGTCATGGAGGTGGGTTTCACTGACTGGGCAAGAGGCGCTGGGCGGGAAAATCACTGTGGCGGGTCGCGCTGACTGGGTAGGAGGTGTTGGGCAGGAAAATCACAGAGGAGGCTGGTGCGAACTGGGCAGGAGGTGTTGGGAGGGAAGCCCAGAGGTGGGTCGAGCTCACAGCACTGGAGGTGCTGGGCGGGAATATCACTGAGGCGCTCGCGCTGACTAGGCAGGAAGAATTGGGCGGGAAAGCCCTGAGATGAGTTTCGCTGACTGGGTAGGAGGTGTTGGGAGGGAAGCCCAGAGGTGGGTCGAGCTCACAGCACAGAAGGCGCTGGGCAGGAAAATGACTGAGGCAGCTCGTGCTGACTGGGCAGGAGGTGTTGGGAGGGAAAATCACTGGAGGTGGCTGGTGCTGACTGGGCAGGAGGCGCTGAGCGGGAAAGCCCAGAGATGGGTTTCACCGATTGGGCAGGAGGTGCTGGGCAGGAAAATCAATGAAATGGCACACGCTGACTGGGCAGGAGGTGCTGGGCGGGAAAATCACTGCAGGTGGCTCACGCTGACAGGGCAGGATGTGTTGGGAGGGAGAAGTCACTGAGGTGCTCGTGCTCACTGGGCAGGAGGTGCTGGGCGGGAATATCACTGGAGGTGGCTCGCGCGGACTGGGTAGGAGGTGTTGGGAGAGAAAAATCACTGAGGTGGTGGGCACTGACTGGGCAGGAGGCGCCAGGTGGGAAAGCCCAGAGGTGGATTTCACTGACTGGGCAGGAGGAGTTGGGAGGGAAAATTACCGAGACGGCTCACGCTGACTGGGAAGGAGGAGTTGGGAGGGAAAGCCAAGAAGTGGGTTTTTCCGATTGGGCAGGAGGCGCTGGGCAGGAATATCATCGGAGGCGGCTCTCGCTCTCTGGGTAGGAGGAGTTGGGCGGGAAAGCCCTGAGGTGGGTCGAGCGCACAGCACAGGAAGTGCTGAGCGGGAAAATCTCTGAGGCAGTTCGCGCTGAATGGGCAGGCGGTGTTGGCAGGGAAAATCACTGGAAGTGGCTGGTGCTGACTGGGCAGGAGGCACTGGGCGGGAAAGCCCAGAGGTGGGTCGAGCTCACAGCACAGGAGGTGCTGGGCAGGAAGATCACTGGAGGTGGCTGGCGCTGACTGGGTAGGAGATGTTGGGAGGGAAATTCCACAGGTGGGTTTCGCTGGCTGGGTAGGAGGAGTTGGGAGGGAAATTCACTGACGCAGCTCGCGCTGACTGGGTAGGAGGTGTTGGGCGAGTAAATCACCAACATGGCTTACATTGACTGGGCAGGAGGTGTTGGGAGGGAAAATCACTGAGCCGCTGGTGCTCACTGGGTAGGAGGTGTTGGGTGGGAAAAGTCTCTGAGGTGGTTGGTGCTGACAGGACAGGAGGCGCCAGGCGGGAAAGCCCAGAGGTTGGTTTTGCTGATTGGGCAGGAGGTGTTGGGAGGGAAAATCACTGAGGAGGCTCATGCTAACTGGGTAGGAGGTGTTTTGGGCGGAAACCAAAAGGTGGGTTTCGCTGACTGGGTAGGAGCTGTTGGGAGGGAAAAGTCAGGGAGGTGGGTTTCACTGACTGGGCACGAGGCGCTGGGCGGGAAAATCACTGTGGCGGGTCGCGCTGACTGGGTAGGAGGTGTTGGGCAGGAAAATCACAGAGGAGGCTGGTGCTGACTGAGCAGGAGGTGTTGGGAGGGAAGCCCAGAGGTGGGTCGAGCTCACAGCACAGAAGGCGCTGGGCAGGAAAATGACTGAGGCAGCTCGTGCTGACTGGGCAGGAGGTGTTGGGAGGGAAAATCACTGGAGGTGGCTGCTGCTGACTGGGCAGGAGGTGCTGGGCGGGAAAATCACTGGAGGTGGCTCACGCTGACGGGGCAGGATGTGTTGGGAGGGAAAAGTCACTGAGGTGCTCGTGCTCACTGGGCAGGAGGTGCTGGGTGGGAATATTACTGGAGGCGGCTCGTGCTGACTGGGTAGGAGGAGTTGGGAGGGAAAGCCAAGAAGTGGGATTTTTTTGATCGGGCACGAGGTGCTGGGCAGGAATATCATCGGAGGCGGCTCTCGCTCTCTGGGAAGGAGGAGTTGGGCGGGAAAGCCCTGAGGTGGGTTGAGCTCACAGCACAGAAGGCGCTGGGCAGGAAAATGACTGAAGCAGCTCATGCTGACTGGGTAGGAGGTGTTGGGAGGGAAAAGCCCAGAGATGGCTCACACTGACTGGGTAGGAGGCGCTGGGTGGGAATGCTCAGAGGTGGGTCGTGCTCACAGCACAGGAGGTGCTGGGAGGGAATATCATTGGAGGCAGATAGTGCTGACTGGGTAGGAGATGTTGGGCAAGTAAATCACCGAGACTACTTACGATGACTGGGCAGAAGGTGTTGGGTGGGAAAATCACTGAGGTGGCTGGTGCTGACTGGACAGGAGGTGTTGGGCCGGAAAGCCCAGAGGTAGGTTGAGCTCATAGCACTGGAGGTGCTGGGCAGAATAATGACTGGGCAGGAGATGCAGGGTGGCAAAGCCCACTGGTGGTTCCCGCTGATTGCTCAGGAGCGTTCAGTGGGAAAACCAAGGAGATAGTTCACAGTGACAGCAAAGAACGTGCTGGGTCACAAACAACAGAACCCGGCAACAAGGCCTGAGCAGAAGGTGCTGGGCAGGTAAAACTGTAGATGATGCCCTTACTGCGAAGGGACACGGGGAAGAAAGAGGAACAGGGTCTTTGACAGATATGACAAAAAGTACTGGGAAGGAATCTCCAAAAGCAACGTGCACTCAAGAGACCAATGGCCCTAGGGAACAACTCTGTGTGCAGGCTTCAGCTAACCGGGAACAGACGCTAAGAAGGAAGCCTAAGGAGTTTGTGCAGATGAGGAAAAAGGTGCTGAGTTCTGCTGCAAGCTCTCCTGCTCTCTGCCAGAGACTGGTGCAGAAAACTAGGAATTAGGGTAATATCCAGCAGGGGCGACTACTTTGCCAATGTACCTTGTAATCATGCCGTATACTGAGCCACAAATAAGCCGCTTCACCTCTTTTTCCAGCAACTCAACACACAAAATGGACAAGCACCAAAGAAACTGCAGGAAAAGGGACGAAAAAGCCACGGCGAAACGCTGCACGCACTGCACCCCTGTACCGAGGGCTCGGGATCGACACTTCTCCGCACAGGTTTAATCCCCCTTCAGGTGCCAGCTAAAGGGACCTCCCTGTAAACAGGGATCAAGGTCCATTCCTTGCCAACCAAAATGCTTTATGGGTCTCCCTTCCAAAGCTGAGGCTGAGCGACCCCCCTTTAAGAAGGGTTGAGGTCCCTGTGGCTTTGAGCTCCTTAGCACCTAGCCTTTAAAATGCCCTGTGCCACCGACCTCTCCCTGTAAGAAGGGTGCAGGTCTCCCCTTTCCAGCTTGCCTTGGCCCGTTGGCACTTGCTGGGCAATGAGACCACCCTCTACCGAGGGAACGGAGGTCTCTCCTTTTCAGCGCTTTTCGCTCTGGCCCGTCGCAATGCCCCTGGCTTAAGGACCACCCTGTCAGCAGGGTTCGGGTCCCCTTTGCCATGCTAATTAAGCCACAGGTCCCTTGGACACGCCAGGTCAAATGACCGCCCTGTAACCGGGGGGCAAGGTCTTAATCCTCTCACGCTTAAACTAGGGGAGCCTTCTTGTGCCTCTGGCTGAGCGACCCCCCCCTTTAAGAAGGGTTGAGGTTCTGTTTCGGTCACTCACAGTAAATTCCCCCAGAATGATTTCTACTTGGCTTTTTTGAGATTTGAAGTGAAATCTTACTCGTGACTTATCCCGGGCGGACGGAACATGGTGTGGCGAAGGGCCGGCTGTAAGGGGATGGTGGAGGCCGTGGAAAATTCGCCCCTTTTCTCAAAAAAGCCAAGAGATCGCCCCACAGGTCACAAAGGCTGGAAATGAACAGGTGAGGTGGGGGGCTCCTTTCAGACCCTCACTTCCGAGTAACCCTTCCGCAATTCCTTTTGCCCTGCCCAATTTACACTGCTCAGCCAACCTCAACTGTGACCCTTTTGTTTTCTTGTGCACAAGAAAGACACTGTCGGACTGATGAGGGTTACCTGTCGAGGTTCGGACAGCTCCCTAAGTTGTGTCCGAATTCCAGGCCTTGTGTCTCTTTGGTGATCGACAGAGGATATTCCTAGGGCTATGTTTGAAGGGATTGATGTGGCTGTCCTTTCTGAAATGTGGTGATGCTCGGGTCTTGTAGGTAGAGGTGGTGGTATTCAGAGCCGGCACGTGGGTGCACCTAACCCTATTAACAGGGCTGCGTCACAAGTAAGAGGTGTCTTTTCTGGTCAAGGTTAGGGGGCACAAAGTTGTAATTTTCTTGGTGGGGTAGGAAGGTAAGTCGGGAAGGGAGGGAGGATTGATTGGAAAGGGGAGACTCAGCAGGACCCCTCCCTTACCTGTTCATTTCCAGATCTTTGGACATTGGCCACTTTCCTTCCCCCCCTTGTTTAAAGGAGGAGTATTTTCCCAAAGAAAGGCAGGATCGCCCTGTAATCAGGGCTCAGGTCTGTTTCCCTTTTCTCCTCTCTGCATTGGCCCTCTTAATGCCAAGCTCTAAAGTGAGCTCCCTCTAACTAGGGTGTGGGTCTTTCCCTGCCTTTCACAAGAGAACACGGCCATTTGGAAGGTAGTTCTAGAAACCAGCCTCTTGAGAGGGTTCCGGGTTTGTCCTACTAGCTGTGCCGTGCCGTGCCCTCCTCACTCATGCACTCAGCCAAGTCAAAGCCAGCGTACTCTGCATCCACCTGGACCTCCCTTCTGCTGCAAGCTCTCCTGCTCTCTGCCAGAGATCGGTGCCGAAAACTAGGAATTAGGGTAATTTCCAGCAGGGGCGACTACCTTGCCAATTTAATGGGAATGGACCTTGTAATCGTGCCGTCTACTGAGCCACACCTAAGCCGCTTCACCTCCCTCTTTCTTCCTCTCTCGTTCTAGCAACTCAACGCACAAAATGGACAAGACGACGCAAGCACCAAAGCAACTGCAGGAAAAGGGACGAAAAAGCCACGGCGAAACGCTGCACGCACTGCACCCCTGTACCGAGGGCTCGGGATCGACACTTCTCCGCACAGGTTTAATCCCCCTTCAGGTGCCAGCTAAAGGGACCTCCCTGTAAACAGGGATCAAGGTCCATTCCTTGCCAACCAAAATGCTTTATGGGTCTCCCTTCCAAAGCTGAGGCTGAGCGACCCCCCTTTAAGAAGGGTTGAGGTCCCTGTGGCTTTGAGCTCCTTAGCACCTAGCCTTTAAAATGCCCTGTGTGCCATTGACCTCTCCCTGTAAGAATGGTGCAGGTCTCCCCTTTCCGGCTTGCCTTGGGCCGTTGGCACTTGCTGGGCAACGAGACCACCCTCTACCGAGGGAACGGAGGTCTCTCCTTTTCAGCGCTTTTCGCTCTGGCCCGTCACAATGCCCCTGGCTTAAGGACCACCCTGTAAGCAGGGTTCGGGTCCCCTTTGCCATGCTAATTAAGCCACAGGTCCCTTGGACACGCCAGGTCAAATGACCGCCCTGTAACCGGGGGGCAAGGTCTTAATCCTCTCACGCTTAAACTAGGGGAGCCTTTTTGTGCCTCTGGCAGAGCGACCCCCCTTTAAAAAGGGTTGAGGTCCCTGTGGCTTTGAGCTCCTTAGCACCTAGCCTTTAAAATGCCCTGTGTGCCACTGACCTCTCCCTGTAAGAAGGGTGCAGGTCTCCCCTTTCCGGCTTGCCTTGGCCCGTTGGCACTTGCTGGGCAACGAGACCACCCTCTACCGAGGGAACGGAGGTCTCTCCTTTTCAGCGCTTTTCGCTCTGGCCCGTCGCAATGCCCCTGGCCTAAGGACCACCCTGTCAGCAGGGTTCGGGTCCCCTTTGCCATGCTAATTAAGCCACAGGTCCCTTGGACACGCCAGGTCAAATGACCGCCCTGTAACCGGGGGGCAAGGTCTTAATCCTCTCACGCTTAAACTAGGGGAGCCTTCTTGTGCCTCTGGCTGAGCGACCCCCCCTTTAAGAAGGGTTGAGGTTCTGTTTCGGTCACTCACAGTAAATTCCCCCAGAATGATTTCTACTTGGCTTTTTTGAGATTTGAAGTGAAATCTTACTCGTGACTTATCCCGGGCGGACGGAACATGGTGTGGCGAAGGGCCGGCTGTAAGGGGATGGTGGAGGCCGTGGAAAATTCGCCCCTTTTCTCAAAAAAGCCAAGAGATCGCCCCACAGGTCACAAAGGCTGGAAATGAACAGGTGAGGTGGGGGGCTCCTTTCAGACCCTCACTTCCGAGTAACCCTTCCGCAATTCCTTTTGCCCTGCCCAATTTACACTGCTCAGCCAACCTCAACTGTGACCCTTTTGTTTTCTTGTGCACAAGAAAGACACTGTCGGACTGATGAGGGTTACCTGTCGAGGTTCGGACAGCTCCCTAAGTTGTGTCCGAATTCCAGGCCTTGTGTCTCTTTGGTGATCGACAGAGGATATTCCTAGGGCTATGTTTGAAGGGATTGATGTGGCTGTCCTTTCTGAAATGTGGTGATGCTCGGGTCTTGTAGGTAGAGGTGGTGGTATTCAGAGCCGGCACGTGGGTGCACCTAACCCTATTAACAGGGCTGCGTCACAAGTAAGAGGTGTCTTTTCTGGTCAAGGTTAGGGGGCACAAAGTTGTAATTTTCTTGGTGGGGTAGGAAGGTAAGTCGGGAAGGGAGGGAGGATTGATTGGAAAGGGGAGACTCAGCAGGACCCCTCCCTTACCTGTTCATTTCCAGATCTTTGGACATTGGCCACTTTCCTTCCCCCCCGTTGTTTAAAGGAGGAGTATTTTCCTAAAGAAAGGCAGGATCGCCCTGTAATCAGGGTTCAGGTCTGTTTCCCTTTTCTCCTCTCTGCATTGGCCCTCTTAATGCCAAGCTCTAAAGTGAGCTCCCTCTAACTAGGGTGTGGGTCTTTCCCTGCCTTTCACAAGAGAACACGGCCATTTGGAAGGTAGTTCTAGAAACCAGCCTCTTGAGAGGGTTCCGGGTTTGTCCTACTAGCTGTGCCGTGCCGTGCCCTCCTCACTCATGCACTCAGCCAAGTCAAAGCCAGCGTACTCTGCATCCACCTGGACCTCCCTTCTGCTGCAAGCTCTCCTGCTCTCTGCCAGAGATCGGTGCCGAAAACTAGGAATTAGGGTAATTTCCAGCAGGGGCGACTACCTTGCCAATTTAATGGGAATGGACCTTGTAATCGTGCCGTCTACTGAGCCACACCTAAGCCGCTTCACCTCCCTCTTTCTTCCTCTCTCGTTCTAGCAACTCAACGCACAAAATGGACAAGACGACGCAAGCACCAAAGCAACTGCAGGAAAAGGGACGAAAAAGCCACGGCGAAACGCTGCACGCACTGCACCCCTGTACCGAGGGCTCGGGATCGACACTTCTCCGCACAGGTTTAATCCCCCTTCAGGTGCCAGCTAAAGGGACCTCCCTGTAAACAGGGATCAAGGTCCATTCCTTGCCAACCAAAATGCTTTATGGGTCTCCCTTCCAAAGCTGAGGCTGAGCGACCCCCCTTTAAGAAGGGTTGAGGTCCCTGTGGCTTTGAGCTCCTTAGCACCTAGCCTTTAAAATGCCCTGTGCCATTGACCTCTCCCTGTAAGAAGGGTGCAGGTCTCCCCTTTCCGGCTTGCCTTGGGCCGTTGGCACTTGCTGGGCAACGAGACCACCCTCTACCGAGGGAACGGAGGTCTCTCCTTTTCAGCGCTTTTCGCTCTGGCCCGTCACAATGCCCCTGGCTTAAGGACCACCCTGTAAGCAGGGTTCGGGTCCCCTTTGCCATGCTAATTAAGCCACAGGTCCCTTGGACACGCCAGGTCAAATGACCGCCCTGTAACCGGGGGGCAAGGTCTTAATCCTCTCACGCTTAAACTAGGGGAGCCTTTTTGTGCCTCTGGCAGAGCGACCCCCCTTTAAAAAGGGTTGAGGTCCCTGTGGCTTTGAGCTCCTTAGCACCTAGCCTTTAAAATGCCCTGTGTGCCACTGACCTCTCCCTGTAAGAAGGGTGCAGGTCTCCCCTTTCCGGCTTGCCTTGGCCCGTTGGCACTTGCTGGGCAACGAGACCACCCTCTACCGAGGGAACGGAGGTCTCTCCTTTTCAGCGCTTTTCGCTCTGGCCCGTCACAATGCCCCTGGCTTAAGGACCACCCTGTAAGCAGGGTTCGGGTCCCCTTTGCTATGCTAATTAAGCCACAGGTCCCTTGGACACGCCAGGTCAAATGACCGCCCTGTAACCGGGGGGCAAGGTCTTAATCCTCTCACGCTTAAACTAGGGGAGCCTTTTTGTGCCTCTGGCAGAGCGACCCCCCTTTAAAAAGGGTTGAGGTCCCTGTGGCTTTGAGCTCCTTAGCACCTAGCCTTTAAAATGCCCTGTGTGCCACTGACCTCTCCCTGTAAGAAGGGTGCAGGTCTCCCCTTTCCGGCTTGCCTTGGCCCGTTGGCACTTGCTGGGCAACGAGACCACCCTCTACCGAGGGAACGGAGGTCTCTCCTTTTCAGCGCTTTTCGCTCTGGCCCGTCGCAATGCCCCTGGCTTAAGGACCACCCTGTCAGCAGGGTTCGGGTCCCCTTTGCCATGCTAATTAAGCCACAGGTCCCTTGGACACGCCAGGTCAAATGACCGCCCTGTAACCGGGGGGCAAGGTCTTAATCCTCTCACGCTTAAACCAGGGGAGCCTTCTTGTGCCTCTGGCTGAGCGACCCCCCCTTTAAGAAGGGTTGAGGTTCTGTTTCGGTCACTCACAGTAAATTCCCCCAGAATGATTTCTACTTGGCTTTTTTGAGATTTGAAGTGAAATCTTACTCGTGACTTATCCCGGGCGGACGGAACATGGTGTGGCGAAGGGCCGGCTGTAAGGGGATGGTGGAGGCCGTGGAAAATTCGCCCCTTTTCTCAAAAAAGCCAAGACATCGCCCCACAGGTCACAAAGGCTGGAAATGAACAGGTGAGGTGGGGGGCTCCTTTCAGACCCTCACTTCCGAGTAACCCTTCCGCAATTCCTTTTGCCCTGCCCAATTTACACTGCTCAGCCAACCTCAACTGTGACCCTTTTGTTTTCTTGTGCACAAGAAAGACACTGTCGGACTGATGAGGGTTACCTGTCGAGGTTCGGACAGCTCCCTAAGTTGTGTCCGAATTCCAGGCCTTGTGTCTCTTTGGTGATCGACAGAGGATATTCCTAGGGCTATGTTTGAAGGGATTGATGTGGCTGTCCTTTCTGAAATGTGGTGATGCTCGGGTCTTGTAGGTAGAGGTGGTGGTATTCAGAGCCGGCACGTGGGTGCACCTAACCCTATTAACAGGGCTGCGTCACAAGTAAGAGGTGTCTTTTCTGGTCAAGGTTAGGGGGCACAAAGTTGTAATTTTCTTGGTGGGGTAGGAAGGTAAGTCGGGAAGGGAGGGAGGATTGATTGGAAAGGGGAGACTCAGCAGGACCCCTCCCTTACCTGTTCATTTCCAGATCTTTGGACATTGGCCACTTTCCTTCCCCCCCGTTGTTTAAAGGAGGAGTATTTTCCTAAAGAAAGGCAGGATCGCCCTGTAATCAGGGTTCAGGTCTGTTTCCCTTTTCTCCTCTCTGCATTGGCCCTCTTAATGCCAAGCTCTAAAGTGAGCTCCCTCTAACTAGGGTGTGGGTCTTTCCCTGCCTTTCACAAGAGAACACGGCCATTTGGAAGGTAGTTCTAGAAACCAGCCTCTTGAGAGGGTTCCGGGTTTGTCCTACTAGCTGTGCCGTGCCGTGCCCTCCTCACTCATGCACTCAGCCAAGTCAAAGCCAGCGTACTCTGCATCCACCTGGACCTCCCTTCTGCTGCAAGCTCTCCTGCTCTCTGCCAGAGATCGGTGCCGAAAACTAGGAATTAGGGTAATTTCCAGCAGGGGCGACTACCTTGCCAATTTAATGGGAATGGACCTTGTAATCGTGCCGTCTACTGAGCCACACCTAAGCCGCTTCACCTCCCTCTTTCTTCCTCTCTCGTTCTAGCAACTCAACGCACAAAATGGACAAGACGACGCAAGCACCAAAGCAACTGCAGGAAAAGGGACGAAAAAGCCACGGCGAAACGCTGCACGCACTGCACCCCTGTACCGAGGGCTCGGGATCGACACTTCTCCGCACAGGTTTAATCCCCCTTCAGGTGCCAGCTAAAGGGACCTCCCTGTAAACAGGGATCAAGGTCCATTCCTTGCCAACCAAAATGCTTTATGGGTCTCCCTTCCAAAGCTGAGGCTGAGCGACCCCCCTTTAAGAAGGGTTGAGGTCCCTGTGGCTTTGAGCTCCTTAGCACCTAGCCTTTAAAATGCCCTGTGTGCCACTGACCTCTCCCTGTAAGAAGGGTGCAGGTCTCCCCTTTCCGGCTTGCCTTGGCCCGTTGGCACTTGCTGGGCAACGAGACCACCCTCTACCGAGGGAACGGAGGTCTCTCCTTTTCAGCGCTTTTCGCTCTGGCCCGTCGCAATGCCCCTGGCTTAAGGACCACCCTGTCAGCAGGGTTCGGGTCCCCTTTGCCATGCTAATTAAGCCACAGGTCCCTTGGACACGCCAGGTCAAATGACCGCCCTGTAACCGGGGGGCAAGGTCTTAATCCTCTCACGCTTAAACTAGGGGAGCCTTCTTGTGCCTCTGGCTGAGCGACCCCCCCTTTAAGAAGGGTTGAGGTTCTGTTTCGGTCACTCACAGTAAATTCCCCCAGAATGATTTCTACTTGGCTTTTTTGAGATTTGAAGTGAAATCTTACTCGTGACTTATCCCGGGCGGACGGAACATGGTGTGGTGAAGGGCCGGCTGTAAGGGGATGGTGGAGGCCGTGGAAAATTCGCCCCTTTTCTCAAAAAAGCCAAGACATCGCCCCACAGGTCACAAAGGCTGGAAATGAACAGGTGAGGTGGGGGGCTCCTTTCAGACCCTCACTTCCGAGTAACCCTTCCGCAATTCCTTTTGCCCTGCCCAATTTACACTGCTCAGCCAACCTCAACTGTGACCCTTTTGTTTTCTTGTGCACAAGAAAGACACTGTCGGACTGATGAGGGTTACCTGTCGAGGTTCGGACAGCTCCCTAAGTTGTGTCCGAATTCCAGGCCTTGTGTCTCTTTGGTGATCGACAGAGGATATTCCTAGGGCTATGTTTGAAGGGATTGATGTGGCTGTCCTTTCTGAAATGTGGTGATGCTCGGGTCTTGTAGGTAGAGGTGGTGGTATTCAGAGCCGGCACGTGGGTGCACCTAACCCTATTAACAGGGCTGCGTCACAAGTAAGAGGTGTCTTTTCTGGTCAAGGTTAGGGGGCACAAAGTTGTAATTTTCTTGGTGGGGTAGGAAGGTAAGTCGGGAAGGGAGGGAGGATTGATTGGAAAGGGGAGACTCAGCAGGACCCCTCCCTTACCTGTTCATTTCCAGATCTTTGGACATTGGCCACTTTCCTTCCCCCCCCTTGTTTAAAGGAGGAGTATTTTCCCAAAGAAAGGCAGGATCGCCCTGTAATCAGGGTTCAGGTCTGTTTCCCTTTTCTCCTCTCTGCATTGGCCCTCTTAATGCCAAGCTCTAAAGTGAGCTCCCTCTAACTAGGGTGTGGGTCTTTCCCTGCCTTTCACAAGAGAACACGGCCATTTGGAAGGTAGTTCTAGAAACCAGCCTCTTGAGAGGGTTCCGGGTTTGTCCTACTAGCTGTGCCGTGCCGTGCCCTCCTCACTCATGCACTCAGCCAAGTCAAAGCCAGCGTACTCTGCATCCACCTGGACCTCCCTTCTGCTGCAAGCTCTCCTGCTCTCTGCCAGAGATCGGTGCCGAAAACTAGGAATTAGGGTAATTTCCAGCAGGGGCGACTACCTTGCCAATTTAATGGGAATGGACCTTGTAATCGTGCCGTCTACTGAGCCACACCTAAGCCGCTTCACCTCCCTCTTTCTTCCTCTCTCGTTCTAGCAACTCAACGCACAAAACGGACAAGACGACGCAAGCACCAAAGCAACTGCAGGAAAAGGGACGAAAAAGCCACGGCGAAACGCTGCACGCACTGCACCCCTGTACCGAGGGCTCGGGATCGACACTTCTCCGCACAGGTTTAATCCCCCTTCAGGTGCCAGCTAAAGGGACCTCCCTGTAAACAGGGATCAAGGTCCATTCCTTGCCAACCAAAATGCTTTATGGGTCTCCCTTCCAAAGCTGAGGCTGAGCGACCCCCCTTTAAGAAGGGTTGAGGTCCCTGTGGCTTTGAGCTCCTTAGCACCTAGCCTTTAAAATGCCCTGTGTGCCATTGACCTCTCCCTGTAAGAAGGGTGCAGGTCTCCCCTTTCCGGCTTGCCTTGGGCCGTTGGCACTTGCTTGGCAACGAGACCACCCTCTACCGAGGGAACGGAGGTCTCTCCTTTTCAGCGCTTTTCGCTCTGGCCCGTCACAATGCCCCTGGCTTAAGGACCACCCTGTAAGCAGGGTTCGGGTCCCCTTTGCCATGCTAATTAAGCCACAGGTCCCTTGGACACGCCAGGTCAAATGACCGCCCTGTAACCGGGGGGCAAGGTCTTAATCCTCTCACGCTTAAACTAGGGGAGCCTTCTTGTGCCTCTGGCTGAGCGACCCCCCCTTTAAGAAGGGTTGAGGTTCTGTTTCGGTCACTCACAGTAAATTCCCCCAGAATGATTTCTACTTGGCTTTTTTGAGATTTGAAGTGAAATCTTACTCGTGACTTATCCCGGGCGGACGGAACATGGTGTGGTGAAGGGCCGGCTGTAAGGGGATGGTGGAGGCCGTGGAAAATTCGCCCCTTTTCTCAAAAAAGCCAAGACATCGCCCCACAGGTCACAAAGGCTGGAAATGAACAGGTGAGGTGGGGGGCTCCTTTCAGACCCTCACTTCCGAGTAACCCTTCCGCAATTCCTTTTGCCCTGCCCAATTTACACTGCTCAGCCAACCTCAACTGTGACCCTTTTGTTTTCTTGTGCACAAGAAAGACACTGTCGGACTGATGAGGGTTACCTGTCGAGGTTCGGACAGCTCCCTAAGTTGTGTCCGAATTCCAGGCCTTGTGTCTCTTTGGTGATCGACAGAGGATATTCCTAGGGCTATGTTTGAAGGGATTGATGTGGCTGTCCTTTCTGAAATGTGGTGATGCTCGGGTCTTGTAGGTAGAGGTGGTGGTATTCAGAGCCGGCACGTGGGTGCACCTAACCCTATTAACAGGGCTGCGTCACAAGTAAGAGGTGTCTTTTCTGGTCAAGGTTAGGGGGCACAAAGTTGTAATTTTCTTGGTGGGGTAGGAAGGTAAGTCGGGAAGGGAGGGAGGATTGATTGGAAAGGGGAGACTCAGCAGGACCCCTCCCTTACCTGTTCATTTCCAGATCTTTGGACATTGGCCACTTTCCTTCCCCCCCCTTGTTTAAAGGAGGAGTATTTTCCCAAAGAAAGGCAGGATCGCCCTGTAATCAGGGTTCAGGTCTGTTTCCCTTTTCTCCTCTCTGCATTGGCCCTCTTAATGCCAAGCTCTAAAGTGAGCTCCCTCTAACTAGGGTGTGGGTCTTTCCCTGCCTTTCACAAGAGAACACGGCCATTTGGAAGGTAGTTCTAGAAACCAGCCTCTTGAGAGGGTTCCGGGTTTGTCCTACTAGCTGTGCCGTGCCGTGCCCTCCTCACTCATGCACTCAGCCAAGTCAAAGCCAGCGTACTCTGCATCCACCTGGACCTCCCTTCTGCTGCAAGCTCTCCTGCTCTCTGCCAGAGATCGGTGCCGAAAACTAGGAATTAGGGTAATTTCCAGCAGGGGCGACTACCTTGCCAATTTAATGGGAATGGACCTTGTAATCGTGCCGTCTACTGAGCCACACCTAAGCCGCTTCACCTCCCTCTTTCTTCCTCTCTCGTTCTAGCAACTCAACGCACAAAACGGACAAGACGACGCAAGCACCAAAGCAACTGCAGGAAAAGGGACGAAAAAGCCACGGCGAAACGCTGCACGCACTGCACCCCTGTACCGAGGGCTCGGGATCGACACTTCTCCGCACAGGTTTAATCCCCCTTCAGGTGCCAGCTAAAGGGACCTCCCTGTAAACAGGGATCAAGGTCCATTCCTTGCCAACCAAAATGCTTTATGGGTCTCCCTTCCAAAGCTGAGGCTGAGCGACCCCCCTTTAAGAAGGGTTGAGGTCCCTGTGGCTTTGAGCTCCTTAGCACCTAGCCTTTAAAATGCCCTGTGTGCCATTGACCTCTCCCTGTAAGAAGGGTGCAGGTCTCCCCTTTCCGGCTTGCCTTGGGCCGTTGGCACTTGCTTGGCAACGAGACCACCCTCTACCGAGGGAACGGAGGTCTCTCCTTTTCAGCGCTTTTCGCTCTGGCCCGTCACAATGCCCCTGGCTTAAGGACCACCCTGTAAGCAGGGTTCGGGTCCCCTTTGCCATGCTAATTAAGCCACAGGTCCCTTGGACACGCCAGGTCAAATGACCGCCCTGTAACCGGGGGGCAAGGTCTTAATCCTCTCACGCTTAAACTAGGGGAGCCTTTTTGTGCCTCTGGCAGAGCGACCCCCCTTTAAAAAGGGTTGAGGTCCCTGTGGCTTTGAGCTCCTTAGCACCTAGCCTTTAAAATGCCCTGTGTGCCACTGACCTCTCCCTGTAAGAAGGGTGCAGGTCTCCCCTTTCCGGCTTGCCTTGGCCCGTTGGCACTTGCTGGGCAACGAGACCACCCTCTACCGAGGGAACGGAGGTCTCTCCTTTTCAGTGCTTTTCGCTCTGGCCCGTCGCAATGCCCCTGGCCTAAGGACCACCCTGTCAGCAGGGTTCGGGTCCCCTTTGCCATGCTAATTAAGCCACAGGTCCCTTGGACACGCCAGGTCAAATGACCGCCCTGTAACCGGGGGGCAAGGTCTTAATCCTCTCACGCTTAAACTAGGGGAGCCTTCTTGTGCCTCTGGCTGAGCGACCCCCCCTTTAAGAAGGGTTGAGGTTCTGTTTCGGTCACTCACAGTAAATTCCCCCAGAATGATTTCTACTTGGCTTTTTTGAGATTTGAAGTGAAATCTTACTCGTGACTTATCCCGGGCGGACGGAACATGGTGTGGCGAAGGGCCGGCTGTAAGGGGATGGTGGAGGCCGTGGAAAATTCGCCCCTTTTCTCAAAAAAGCCAAGAGATCGCCCCACAGGTCACAAAGGCTGGAAATGAACAGGTGAGGTGGGGGGCTCCTTTCAGACCCTCACTTCCGAGTAACCCTTCCGCAATTCCTTTTGCCCTGCCCAATTTACACTGCTCAGCCAACCTCAACTGTGACCCTTTTGTTTTCTTGTGCACAAGAAAGACACTGTCGGACTGATGAGGGTTACCTGTCGAGGTTCGGACAGCTCCCTAAGTTGTGTCCGAATTCCAGGCCTTGTGTCTCTTTGGTGATCGACAGAGGATATTCCTAGGGCTATGTTTGAAGGGATTGATGTGGCTGTCCTTTCTGAAATGTGGTGATGCTCGGGTCTTGTAGGTAGAGGTGGTGGTATTCAGAGCCGGCACGTGGGTGCACCTAACCCTATTAACAGGGCTGCGTCACAAGTAAGAGGTGTCTTTTCTGGTCAAGGTTAGGGGGCACAAAGTTGTAATTTTCTTGGTGGGGTAGGAAGGTAAGTCGGGAAGGGAGGGAGGATTGATTGGAAAGGGGAGACTCAGCAGGACCCCTCCCTTACCTGTTCATTTCCAGATCTTTGGACATTGGCCACTTTCCTTCCCCCCCGTTGTTTAAAGGAGGAGTATTTTCCTAAAGAAAGGCAGGATCGCCCTGTAATCAGGGTTCAGGTCTGTTTCCCTTTTCTCCTCTCTGCATTGGCCCTCTTAATGCCAAGCTCTAAAGTGAGCTCCCTCTAACTAGGGTGTGGGTCTTTCCCTGCCTTTCACAAGAGAACACGGCCATTTGGAAGGTAGTTCTAGAAACCAGCCTCTTGAGAGGGTTCCGGGTTTGTCCTACTAGCTGTGCCGTGCCGTGCCCTCCTCACTCATGCACTCAGCCAAGTCAAAGCCAGCGTACTCTGCATCCACCTGGACCTCCCTTCTGCTGCAAGCTCTCCTGCTCTCTGCCAGAGATCGGTGCCGAAAACTAGGAATTAGGGTAATTTCCAGCAGGGGCGACTACCTTGCCAATTTAATGGGAATGGACCTTGTAATCGTGCCGTCTACTGAGCCACACCTAAGCCGCTTCACCTCCCTCTTTCTTCCTCTCTCGTTCTAGCAACTCAACGCACAAAATGGACAAGACGACGCAAGCACCAAAGCAACTGCAGGAAAAGGGACGAAAAAGCCACGGCGAAACGCTGCACGCACTGCACCCCTGTACCGAGGGCTCGGGATCGACACTTCTCCGCACAGGTTTAATCCCCCTTCAGGTGCCAGCTAAAGGGACCTCCCTGTAAACAGGGATCAAGGTCCATTCCTTGCCAACCAAAATGCTTTATGGGTCTCCCTTCCAAAGCTGAGGCTGAGCGACCCCCCTTTAAGAAGGGTTGAGGTCCCTGTGGCTTTGAGCTCCTTAGCACCTAGCCTTTAAAATGCCCTGTGTGCCACTGACCTCTCCCTGTAAGAAGGGTGCAGGTCTCCCCTTTCCGGCTTGCCTTGGCCCGTTGGCACTTGCTGGGCAACGAGACCACCCTCTACCGAGGGAACGGAGGTCTCTCCTTTTCAGCGCTTTTCGCTCTGGCCCGTCGCAATGCCCCTGGCTTAAGGACCACCCTGTCAGCAGGGTTCGGGTCCCCTTTGCCATGCTAATTAAGCCACAGGTCCCTTGGACACGCCAGGTCAAATGACCGCCCTGTAACCGGGGGGCAAGGTCTTAATCCTCTCACGCTTAAACTAGGGGAGCCTTCTTGTGCCTCTGGCTGAGCGACCCCCCCTTTAAGAAGGGTTGAGGTTCTGTTTCGGTCACTCACAGTAAATTCCCCCAGAATGATTTCTACTTGGCTTTTTTGAGATTTGAAGTGAAATCTTACTCGTGACTTATCCCGGGCGGACGGAACATGGTGTGGTGAAGGGCCGGCTGTAAGGGGATGGTGGAGGCCGTGGAAAATTCGCCCCTTTTCTCAAAAAAGCCAAGACATCGCCCCACAGGTCACAAAGGCTGGAAATGAACAGGTGAGGTGGGGGGCTCCTTTCAGACCCTCACTTCCGAGTAACCCTTCCGCAATTCCTTTTGCCCTGCCCAATTTACACTGCTCAGCCAACCTCAACTGTGACCCTTTTGTTTTCTTGTGCACAAGAAAGACACTGTCGGACTGATGAGGGTTACCTGTCGAGGTTCGGACAGCTCCCTAAGTTGTGTCCGAATTCCAGGCCTTGTGTCTCTTTGGTGATCGACAGAGGATATTCCTAGGGCTATGTTTGAAGGGATTGATGTGGCTGTCCTTTCTGAAATGTGGTGATGCTCGGGTCTTGTAGGTAGAGGTGGTGGTATTCAGAGCCGGCACGTGGGTGCACCTAACCCTATTAACAGGGCTGCGTCACAAGTAAGAGGTGTCTTTTCTGGTCAAGGTTAGGGGGCACAAAGTTGTAATTTTCTTGGTGGGGTAGGAAGGTAAGTCGGGAAGGGAGGGAGGATTGATTGGAAAGGGGAGACTCAGCAGGACCCCTCCCTTACCTGTTCATTTCCAGATCTTTGGACATTGGCCACTTTCCTTCCCCCCCCTTGTTTAAAGGAGGAGTATTTTCCCAAAGAAAGGCAGGATCGCCCTGTAATCAGGGTTCAGGTCTGTTTCCCTTTTCTCCTCTCTGCATTGGCCCTCTTAATGCCAAGCTCTAAAGTGAGCTCCCTCTAACTAGGGTGTGGGTCTTTCCCTGCCTTTCACAAGAGAACACGGCCATTTGGAAGGTAGTTCTAGAAACCAGCCTCTTGAGAGGGTTCCGGGTTTGTCCTACTAGCTGTGCCGTGCCGTGCCCTCCTCACTCATGCACTCAGCCAAGTCAAAGCCAGCGTACTCTGCATCCACCTGGACCTCCCTTCTGCTGCAAGCTCTCCTGCTCTCTGCCAGAGATCGGTGCCGAAAACTAGGAATTAGGGTAATTTCCAGCAGGGGCGACTACCTTGCCAATTTAATGGGAATGGACCTTGTAATCGTGCCGTCTACTGAGCCACACCTAAGCCGCTTCACCTCCCTCTTTCTTCCTCTCTCGTTCTAGCAACTCAACGCACAAAACGGACAAGACGACGCAAGCACCAAAGCAACTGCAGGAAAAGGGACGAAAAAGCCACGGCGAAACGCTGCACGCACTGCACCCCTGTACCGAGGGCTCGGGATCGACACTTCTCCGCACAGGTTTAATCCCCCTTCAGGTGCCAGCTAAAGGGACCTCCCTGTAAACAGGGATCAAGGTCCATTCCTTGCCAACCAAAATGCTTTATGGGTCTCCCTTCCAAAGCTGAGGCTGAGCGACCCCCCTTTAAGAAGGGTTGAGGTCCCTGTGGCTTTGAGCTCCTTAGCACCTAGCCTTTAAAATGCCCTGTGTGCCATTGACCTCTCCCTGTAAGAAGGGTGCAGGTCTCCCCTTTCCGGCTTGCCTTGGGCCGTTGGCACTTGCTTGGCAACGAGACCACCCTCTACCGAGGGAACGGAGGTCTCTCCTTTTCAGCGCTTTTCGCTCTGGCCCGTCACAATGCCCCTGGCTTAAGGACCACCCTGTAAGCAGGGTTCGGGTCCCCTTTGCCATGCTAATTAAGCCACAGGTCCCTTGGACACGCCAGGTCAAATGACCGCCCTGTAACCGGGGGGCAAGGTCTTAATCCTCTCACGCTTAAACTAGGGGAGCCTTTTTGTGCCTCTGGCAGAGCGACCCCCCTTTAAAAAGGGTTGAGGTCCCTGTGGCTTTGAGCTCCTTAGCACCTAGCCTTTAAAATGCCCTGTGTGCCACTGACCTCTCCCTGTAAGAAGGGTGCAGGTCTCCCCTTTCCGGCTTGCCTTGGCCCGTTGGCACTTGCTGGGCAACGAGACCACCCTCTACCGAGGGAACGGAGGTCTCTCCTTTTCAGCGCTTTTCGCTCTGGCCCGTCGCAATGCCCCTGGCCTAAGGACCACCCTGTCAGCAGGGTTCGGGTCCCCTTTGCCATGCTAATTAAGCCACAGGTCCCTTGGACACGCCAGGTCAAATGACCGCCCTGTAACCGGGGGGCAAGGTCTTAATCCTCTCACGCTTAAACTAGGGGAGCCTTCTTGTGCCTCTGGCTGAGCGACCCCCCCTTTAAGAAGGGTTGAGGTTCTGTTTCGGTCACTCACAGTAAATTCCCCCAGAATGATTTCTACTTGGCTTTTTTGAGATTTGAAGTGAAATCTTACTCGTGACTTATCCCGGGCGGACGGAACATGGTGTGGCGAAGGGCCGGCTGTAAGGGGATGGTGGAGGCCGTGGAAAATTCGCCCCTTTTCTCAAAAAAGCCAAGAGATCGCCCCACAGGTCACAAAGGCTGGAAATGAACAGGTGAGGTGGGGGGCTCCTTTCAGACCCTCACTTCCGAGTAACCCTTCCGCAATTCCTTTTGCCCTGCCCAATTTACACTGCTCAGCCAACCTCAACTGTGACCCTTTTGTTTTCTTGTGCACAAGAAAGGCACTGTCGGACTGATGAGGGTTACCTGTCGAGGTTCGGACAGCTCCCTAAGTTGTGTCCGAATTCCAGGCCTTGTGTCTCTTTGGTGATCGACAGAGGATATTCCTAGGGCTATGTTTGAAGGGATTGATGTGGCTGTCCTTTCTGAAATGTGGTGATGCTCGGGTCTTGTAGGTAGAGGTGGTGGTATTCAGAGCCGGCACGTGGGTGCACCTAACCCTATTAACAGGGCTGCGTCACAAGTAAGAGGTGTCTTTTCTGGTCAAGGTTAGGGGGCACAAAGTTGTAATTTTCTTGGTGGGGTAGGAAGGTAAGTCGGGAAGGGAGGGAGGATTGATTGGAAAGGGGAGACTCAGCAGGACCCCTCCCTTACCTGTTCATTTCCAGATCTTTGGACATTGGCCACTTTCCTTCCCCCCCGTTGTTTAAAGGAGGAGTATTTTCCTAAAGAAAGGCAGGATCGCCCTGTAATCAGGGTTCAGGTCTGTTTCCCTTTTCTCCTCTCTGCATTGGCCCTCTTAATGCCAAGCTCTAAAGTGAGCTCCCTCTAACTAGGGTGTGGGTCTTTCCCTGCCTTTCACAAGAGAACACGGCCATTTGGAAGGTAGTTCTAGAAACCAGCCTCTTGAGAGGGTTCCGGGTTTGTCCTACTAGCTGTGCCGTGCCGTGCCCTCCTCACTCATGCACTCAGCCAAGTCAAAGCCAGCGTACTCTGCATCCACCTGGACCTCCCTTCTGCTGCAAGCTCTCCTGCTCTCTGCCAGAGATCGGTGCCGAAAACTAGGAATTAGGGTAATTTCCAGCAGGGGCGACTACCTTGCCAATTTAATGGGAATGGACCTTGTAATCGTGCCGTCTACTGAGCCACACCTAAGCCGCTTCACCTCCCTCTTTCTTCCTCTCTCGTTCTAGCAACTCAACGCACAAAATGGACAAGACGACGCAAGCACCAAAGCAACTGCAGGAAAAGGGACGAAAAAGCCACGGCGAAACGCTGCACGCACTGCACCCCTGTACCGAGGGCTCGGGATCGACACTTCTCCGCACAGGTTTAATCCCCCTTCAGGTGCCAGCTAAAGGGACCTCCCTGTAAACAGGGATCAAGGTCCATTCCTTGCCAACCAAAATGCTTTATGGGTCTCCCTTCCAAAGCTGAGGCTGAGCGACCCCCCTTTAAGAAGGGTTGAGGTCCCTGTGGCTTTGAGCTCCTTAGCACCTAGCCTTTAAAATGCCCTGTGCCATTGACCTCTCCCTGTAAGAAGGGTGCAGGTCTCCCCTTTCCGGCTTGCCTTGGGCCGTTGGCACTTGCTGGGCAACGAGACCACCCTCTACCGAGGGAACGGAGGTCTCTCCTTTTCAGCGCTTTTCGCTCTGGCCCGTCACAATGCCCCTGGCTTAAGGACCACCCTGTAAGCAGGGTTCGGGTCCCCTTTGCCATGCTAATTAAGCCACAGGTCCCTTGGACACGCCAGGTCAAATGACCGCCCTGTAACCGGGGGGCAAGGTCTTAATCCTCTCACGCTTAAACTAGGGGAGCCTTTTTGTGCCTCTGGCAGAGCGACCCCCCTTTAAAAAGAGTTGAGGTCCCTGTGGCTTTGAGCTCCTTAGCACCTAGCCTTTAAAATGCCCTGTGTGCCACTGACCTCTCCCTGTAAGAAGGGTGCAGGTCTCCCCTTTCCGGCTTGCCTTGGCCCGTTGGCACTTGCTGGGCAACGAGACCACCCTCTACCGAGGGAACGGAGGTCTCTCCTTTTCAGCGCTTTTCGCTCTGGCCCGTCGCAATGCCCCTGGCTTAAGGACCACCCTGTCAGCAGGGTTCGGGTCCCCTTTGCCATGCTAATTAAGCCACAGGTCCCTTGGACACGCCAGGTCAAATGACCGCCCTGTAACCGGGGGGCAAGGTCTTAATCCTCTCACGCTTAAACTAGGGGAGCCTTCTTGTGCCTCTGGCTGAGCGACCCCCCCTTTAAGAAGGGTTGAGGTTCTGTTTCGGTCACTCACAGTAAATTCCCCCAGAATGATTTCTACTTGGCTTTTTTGAGATTTGAAGTGAAATCTTACTCGTGACTTATCCCGGGCGGACGGAACATGGTGTGGCGAAGGGCCGGCTGTAAGGGGATGGTGGAGGCCGTGGAAAATTCGCCCCTTTTCTCAAAAAAGCCAAGAGATCGCCCCACAGGTCACAAAGGCTGGAAATGAACAGGTGAGGTGGGGGGCTCCTTTCAGACCCTCACTTCCGAGTAACCCTTCCGCAATTCCTTTTGCCCTGCCCAATTTACACTGCTCAGCCAACCTCAACTGTGACCCTTTTGTTTTCTTGTGCACAAGAAAGACACTGTCGGACTGATGAGGGTTACCTGTCGAGGTTCGGACAGCTCCCTAAGTTGTGTCCGAATTCCAGGCCTTGTGTCTCTTTGGTGATCGACAGAGGATATTCCTAGGGCTATGTTTGAAGGGATTGATGTGGCTGTCCTTTCTGAAATGTGGTGATGCTCGGGTCTTGTAGGTAGAGGTGGTGGTATTCAGAGCCGGCACGTGGGTGCGTGCACCTAACCCTATTAACAGGGCTGCGTCACAAGTAAGAGGTGTCTTTTCTGGTCAAGGTTAGGGGGCACAAAGTTGTAATTTTCTTGGTGGGGTAGGAAGGTAAGTCGGGAAGGGAGGGAGGATTGATTGGAAAGGGGAGACTCAGCAGGACCCCTCCCTTACCTGTTCATTTCCAGATCTTTGGACATTGGCCACTTTCCTTCCCCCCCGTTGTTTAAAGGAGGAGTATTTTCCTAAAGAAAGGCAGGATCGCCCTGTAATCAGGGTTCAGGTCTGTTTCCCTTTTCTCCTCTCTGCATTGGCCCTCTTAATGCCAAGCTCTAAAGTAAGCTCCCTCTAACTAGGGTGTGGGTCTTTCCCTGCCTTTCACAAGAGAACACGGCCATTTGGAAGGTAGTTCTAGAAACCAGCCTCTTGAGAGGGTTCCGGGTTTGTCCTACTAGCTGTGCCGTGCCGTGCCCTCCTCACTCATGCACTCAGCCAAGTCAAAGCCAGCGTACTCTGCATCCACCTGGACCTCCCTTCTGCTGCAAGCTCTCCTGCTCTCTGCCAGAGATCGGTGCCGAAAACTAGGAATTAGGGTAATTTCCAGCAGGGGCGACTACCTTGCCAATTTAATGGGAATGGACCTTGTAATCGTGCCGTCTACTGAGCCACACCTAAGCCGCTTCACCTCCCTCTTTCTTCCTCTCTCGTTCTAGCAACTCAACGCACAAAATGGACAAGACGACGCAAGCACCAAAGCAACTGCAGGAAAAGGGACGAAAAAGCCACGGCGAAACGCTGCACGCACTGCACCCCTGTACCGAGGGCTCGGGATCGACACTTCTCCGCACAGGTTTAATCCCCCTTCAGGTGCCAGCTAAAGGGACCTCCCTGTAAACAGGGATCAAGGTCCATTCCTTGCCAACCAAAATGCTTTATGGGTCTCCCTTCCAAAGCTGAGGCTGAGCGACCCCCCTTTAAGAAGGGTTGAGGTCCCTGTGGCTTTGAGCTCCTTAGCACCTAGCCTTTAAAATGCCCTGTGCCATTGACCTCTCCCTGTAAGAAGGGTGCAGGTCTCCCCTTTCCGGCTTGCCTTGGGCCGTTGGCACTTGCTGGGCAACGAGACCACCCTCTACCGAGGGAACGGAGGTCTCTCCTTTTCAGCGCTTTTCGCTCTGGCCCGTCACAATGCCCCTGGCTTAAGGACCACCCTGTAAGCAGGGTTCGGGTCCCCTTTGCCATGCTAATTAAGCCACAGGTCCCTTGGACACGCCAGGTCAAATGACCGCCCTGTAACCGGGGGGCAAGGTCTTAATCCTCTCACGCTTAAACTAGGGGAGCCTTTTTGTGCCTCTGGCAGAGCGACCCCCCTTTAAAAAGGGTTGAGGTCCCTGTGGCTTTGAGCTCCTTAGCACCTAGCCTTTAAAATGCCCTGTGTGCCACTGACCTCTCCCTGTAAGAAGGGTGCAGGTCTCCCCTTTCCGGCTTGCCTTGGCCCGTTGGCACTTGCTGGGCAACGAGACCACCCTCTACCGAGGGAACGGAGGTCTCTCCTTTTCAGCGCTTTTCGCTCTGGCCCGTCGCAATGCCCCTGGCTTAAGGACCACCCTGTCAGCAGGGTTCGGGTCCCCTTTGCCATGCTAATTAAGCCACAGGTCCCTTGGACACGCCAGGTCAAATGACCGCCCTGTAACCGGGGGGCAAGGTCTTAATCCTCTCACGCTTAAACTAGGGGAGCCTTCTTGTGCCTCTGGCTGAGCGACCCCCCCTTTAAGAAGGGTTGAGGTTCTGTTTCGGTCACTCACAGTAAATTCCCCCAGAATGATTTCTACTTGGCTTTTTTGAGATTTGAAGTGAAATCTTACTCGTGACTTATCCCGGGCGGACGGAACATGGTGTGGCGAAGGGCCGGCTGTAAGGGGATGGTGGAGGCCGTGGAAAATTCGCCCCTTTTCTCAAAAAAGCCAAGAGATCGCCCCACAGGTCACAAAGGCTGGAAATGAACAGGTGAGGTGGGGGGCTCCTTTCAGACCCTCACTTCCGAGTAACCCTTCCGCAATTCCTTTTGCCCTGCCCAATTTACACTGCTCAGCCAACCTCAACTGTGACCCTTTTGTTTTCTTGTGCACAAGAAAGACACTGTCGGACTGATGAGGGTTACCTGTCGAGGTTCGGACAGCTCCCTAAGTTGTGTCCGAATTCCAGGCCTTGTGTCTCTTTGGTGATCGACAGAGGATATTCCTAGGGCTATGTTTGAAGGGATTGATGTGGCTGTCCTTTCTGAAATGTGGTGATGCTCGGGTCTTGTAGGTAGAGGTGGTGGTATTCAGAGCCGGCACGTGGGTGCACCTAACCCTATTAACAGGGCTGCGTCACAAGTAAGAGGTGTCTTTTCTGGTCAAGGTTAGGGGGCACAAAGTTGTAATTTTCTTGGTGGGGTAGGAAGGTAAGTCGGGAAGGGAGGGAGGATTGATTGGAAAGGGGAGACTCAGCAGGACCCCTCCCTTACCTGTTCATTTCCAGATCTTTGGACATTGGCCACTTTCCTTCCCCCCCGTTGTTTAAAGGAGGAGTATTTTCCTAAAGAAAGGCAGGATCGCCCTGTAATCAGGGTTCAGGTCTGTTTCCCTTTTCTCCTCTCTGCATTGGCCCTCTTAATGCCAAGCTCTAAAGTGAGCTCCCTCTAACTAGGGTGTGGGTCTTTCCCTGCCTTTCACAAGAGAACACGGCCATTTGGAAGGTAGTTCTAGAAACCAGCCTCTTGAGAGGGTTCCGGGTTTGTCCTACTAGCTGTGCCGTGCCGTGCCCTCCTCACTCATGCACTCAGCCAAGTCAAAGCCAGCGTACTCTGCATCCACCTGGACCTCCCTTCTGCTGCAAGCTCTCCTGCTCTCTGCCAGAGATCGGTGCCGAAAACTAGGAATTAGGGTAATTTCCAGCAGGGGCGACTACCTTGCCAATTTAATGGGAATGGACCTTGTAATCGTGCCGTCTACTGAGCCACACCTAAGCCGCTTCACCTCCCTCTTTCTTCCTCTCTCGTTCTAGCAACTCAACGCACAAAATGGACAAGACGACGCAAGCACCAAAGCAACTGCAGGAAAAGGGACGAAAAAGCCACGGCGAAACGCTGCACGCACTGCACCCCTGTACCGAGGGCTCGGGATCGACACTTCTCCGCACAGGTTTAATCCCCCTTCAGGTGCCAGCTAAAGGGACCTCCCTGTAAACAGGGATCAAGGTCCATTCCTTGCCAACCAAAATGCTTTATGGGTCTCCCTTCCAAAGCTGAGGCTGAGCGACCCCCCTTTAAGAAGGGTTGAGGTCCCTGTGGCTTTGAGCTCCTTAGCACCTAGCCTTTAAAATGCCCTGTGCCATTGACCTCTCCCTGTAAGAAGGGTGCAGGTCTCCCCTTTCCGGCTTGCCTTGGGCCGTTGGCACTTGCTGGGCAACGAGACCACCCTCTACCGAGGGAACGGAGGTCTCTCCTTTTCAGCGCTTTTCGCTCTGGCCCGTCACAATGCCCCTGGCTTAAGGACCACCCTGTAAGCAGGGTTCGGGTCCCCTTTGCCATGCTAATTAAGCCACAGGTCCCTTGGACACGCCAGGTCAAATGACCGCCCTGTAACCGGGGGGCAAGGTCTTAATCCTCTCACGCTTAAACTAGGGGAGCCTTTTTGTGCCTCTGGCAGAGCGACCCCCCTTTAAAAAGAGTTGAGGTCCCTGTGGCTTTGAGCTCCTTAGCACCTAGCCTTTAAAATGCCCTGTGTGCCACTGACCTCTCCCTGTAAGAAGGGTGCAGGTCTCCCCTTTCCGGCTTGCCTTGGCCCGTTGGCACTTGCTGGGCAACGAGACCACCCTCTACCGAGGGAACGGAGGTCTCTCCTTTTCAGCGCTTTTCGCTCTGGCCCGTCGCAATGCCCCTGGCTTAAGGACCACCCTGTCAGCAGGGTTCGGGTCCCCTTTGCCATGCTAATTAAGCCACAGGTCCCTTGGACACGCCAGGTCAAATGACCGCCCTGTAACCGGGGGGCAAGGTCTTAATCCTCTCACGCTTAAACTAGGGGAGCCTTCTTGTGCCTCTGGCTGAGCGACCCCCCCTTTAAGAAGGGTTGAGGTTCTGTTTCGGTCACTCACAGTAAATTCCCCCAGAATGATTTCTACTTGGCTTTTTTGAGATTTGAAGTGAAATCTTACTCGTGACTTATCCCGGGCGGACGGAACATGGTGTGGCGAAGGGCCGGCTGTAAGGGGATGGTGGAGGCCGTGGAAAATTCGCCCCTTTTCTCAAAAAAGCCAAGAGATCGCCCCACAGGTCACAAAGGCTGGAAATGAACAGGTGAGGTGGGGGGCTCCTTTCAGACCCTCACTTCCGAGTAACCCTTCCGCAATTCCTTTTGCCCTGCCCAATTTACACTGCTCAGCCAACCTCAACTGTGACCCTTTTGTTTTCTTGTGCACAAGAAAGACACTGTCGGACTGATGAGGGTTACCTGTCGAGGTTCGGACAGCTCCCTAAGTTGTGTCCGAATTCCAGGCCTTGTGTCTCTTTGGTGATCGACAGAGGATATTCCTAGGGCTATGTTTGAAGGGATTGATGTGGCTGTCCTTTCTGAAATGTGGTGATGCTCGGGTCTTGTAGGTAGAGGTGGTGGTATTCAGAGCCGGCACGTGGGTGCGTGCACCTAACCCTATTAACAGGGCTGCGTCACAAGTAAGAGGTGTCTTTTCTGGTCAAGGTTAGGGGGCACAAAGTTGTAATTTTCTTGGTGGGGTAGGAAGGTAAGTCGGGAAGGGAGGGAGGATTGATTGGAAAGGGGAGACTCAGCAGGACCCCTCCCTTACCTGTTCATTTCCAGATCTTTGGACATTGGCCACTTTCCTTCCCCCCCGTTGTTTAAAGGAGGAGTATTTTCCTAAAGAAAGGCAGGATCGCCCTGTAATCAGGGTTCAGGTCTGTTTCCCTTTTCTCCTCTCTGCATTGGCCCTCTTAATGCCAAGCTCTAAAGTAAGCTCCCTCTAACTAGGGTGTGGGTCTTTCCCTGCCTTTCACAAGAGAACACGGCCATTTGGAAGGTAGTTCTAGAAACCAGCCTCTTGAGAGGGTTCCGGGTTTGTCCTACTAGCTGTGCCGTGCCGTGCCCTCCTCACTCATGCACTCAGCCAAGTCAAAGCCAGCGTACTCTGCATCCACCTGGACCTCCCTTCTGCTGCAAGCTCTCCTGCTCTCTGCCAGAGATCGGTGCCGAAAACTAGGAATTAGGGTAATTTCCAGCAGGGGCGACTACCTTGCCAATTTAATGGGAATGGACCTTGTAATCGTGCCGTCTACTGAGCCACACCTAAGCCGCTTCACCTCCCTCTTTCTTCCTCTCTCGTTCTAGCAACTCAACGCACAAAATGGACAAGACGACGCAAGCACCAAAGCAACTGCAGGAAAAGGGACGAAAAAGCCACGGCGAAACGCTGCACGCACTGCACCCCTGTACCGAGGGCTCGGGATCGACACTTCTCCGCACAGGTTTAATCCCCCTTCAGGTGCCAGCTAAAGGGACCTCCCTGTAAACAGGGATCAAGGTCCATTCCTTGCCAACCAAAATGCTTTATGGGTCTCCCTTCCAAAGCTGAGGCTGAGCGACCCCCCTTTAAGAAGGGTTGAGGTCCCTGTGGCTTTGAGCTCCTTAGCACCTAGCCTTTAAAATGCCCTGTGCCATTGACCTCTCCCTGTAAGAAGGGTGCAGGTCTCCCCTTTCCGGCTTGCCTTGGGCCGTTGGCACTTGCTGGGCAACGAGACCACCCTCTACCGAGGGAACGGAGGTCTCTCCTTTTCAGCGCTTTTCGCTCTGGCCCGTCACAATGCCCCTGGCTTAAGGACCACCCTGTAAGCAGGGTTCGGGTCCCCTTTGCCATGCTAATTAAGCCACAGGTCCCTTGGACACGCCAGGTCAAATGACCGCCCTGTAACCGGGGGGCAAGGTCTTAATCCTCTCACGCTTAAACTAGGGGAGCCTTTTTGTGCCTCTGGCAGAGCGACCCCCCTTTAAAAAGGGTTGAGGTCCCTGTGGCTTTGAGCTCCTTAGCACCTAGCCTTTAAAATGCCCTGTGTGCCACTGACCTCTCCCTGTAAGAAGGGTGCAGGTCTCCCCTTTCCGGCTTGCCTTGGCCCGTTGGCACTTGCTGGGCAACGAGACCACCCTCTACCGAGGGAACGGAGGTCTCTCCTTTTCAGCGCTTTTCGCTCTGGCCCGTCGCAATGCCCCTGGCTTAAGGACCACCCTGTCAGCAGGGTTCGGGTCCCCTTTGCCATGCTAATTAAGCCACAGGTCCCTTGGACACGCCAGGTCAAATGACCGCCCTGTAACCGGGGGGCAAGGTCTTAATCCTCTCACGCTTAAACTAGGGGAGCCTTCTTGTGCCTCTGGCTGAGCGACCCCCCCTTTAAGAAGGGTTGAGGTTCTGTTTCGGTCACTCACAGTAAATTCCCCCAGAATGATTTCTACTTGGCTTTTTTGAGATTTGAAGTGAAATCTTACTCGTGACTTATCCCGGGCGGACGGAACATGGTGTGGCGAAGGGCCGGCTGTAAGGGGATGGTGGAGGCCGTGGAAAATTCGCCCCTTTTCTCAAAAAAGCCAAGAGATCGCCCCACAGGTCACAAAGGCTGGAAATGAACAGGTGAGGTGGGGGGCTCCTTTCAGACCCTCACTTCCGAGTAACCCTTCCGCAATTCCTTTTGCCCTGCCCAATTTACACTGCTCAGCCAACCTCAACTGTGACCCTTTTGTTTTCTTGTGCACAAGAAAGACACTGTCGGACTGATGAGGGTTACCTGTCGAGGTTCGGACAGCTCCCTAAGTTGTGTCCGAATTCCAGGCCTTGTGTCTCTTTGGTGATCGACAGAGGATATTCCTAGGGCTATGTTTGAAGGGATTGATGTGGCTGTCCTTTCTGAAATGTGGTGATGCTCGGGTCTTGTAGGTAGAGGTGGTGGTATTCAGAGCCGGCACGTGGGTGCACCTAACCCTATTAACAGGGCTGCGTCACAAGTAAGAGGTGTCTTTTCTGGTCAAGGTTAGGGGGCACAAAGTTGTAATTTTCTTGGTGGGGTAGGAAGGTAAGTCGGGAAGGGAGGGAGGATTGATTGGAAAGGGGAGACTCAGCAGGACCCCTCCCTTACCTGTTCATTTCCAGATCTTTGGACATTGGCCACTTTCCTTCCCCCCCGTTGTTTAAAGGAGGAGTATTTTCCTAAAGAAAGGCAGGATCGCCCTGTAATCAGGGTTCAGGTCTGTTTCCCTTTTCTCCTCTCTGCATTGGCCCTCTTAATGCCAAGCTCTAAAGTGAGCTCCCTCTAACTAGGGTGTGGGTCTTTCCCTGCCTTTCACAAGAGAACACGGCCATTTGGAAGGTAGTTCTAGAAACCAGCCTCTTGAGAGGGTTCCGGGTTTGTCCTACTAGCTGTGCCGTGCCGTGCCCTCCTCACTCATGCACTCAGCCAAGTCAAAGCCAGCGTACTCTGCATCCACCTGGACCTCCCTTCTGCTGCAAGCTCTCCTGCTCTCTGCCAGAGATCGGTGCCGAAAACTAGGAATTAGGGTAATTTCCAGCAGGGGCGACTACCTTGCCAATTTAATGGGAATGGACCTTGTAATCGTGCCGTCTACTGAGCCACACCTAAGCCGCTTCACCTCCCTCTTTCTTCCTCTCTCGTTCTAGCAACTCAACGCACAAAATGGACAAGACGACGCAAGCACCAAAGCAACTGCAGGAAAAGGGACAAAAAAGCCACGGCGAAACGCTGCACGCACTGCACCCCTGTACCGAGGGCTCGGGATCGACACTTCTCCGCACAGGTTTAATCCCCCTTCAGGTGCCAGCTAAAGGGACCTCCCTGTAAACAGGGATCAAGGTCCATTCCTTGCCAACCAAAATGCTTTATGGGTCTCCCTTCCAAAGCTGAGGCTGAGCGACCCCCCTTTAAGAAGGGTTGAGGTCCCTGTGGCTTTGAGCTCCTTAGCACCTAGCCTTTAAAATGCCCTGTGCCATTGACCTCTCCCTGTAAGAAGGGTGCAGGTCTCCCCTTTCCGGCTTGCCTTGGGCCGTTGGCACTTGCTGGGCAACGAGACCACCCTCTACCGAGGGAACGGAGGTCTCTCCTTTTCAGCGCTTTTCGCTCTGGCCCGTCACAATGGCCCTGGCTTAAGGACCACCCTGTAAGCAGGGTTCGGGTCCCCTTTGCCATGCTAATTAAGCCACAGGTCCCTTGGACACGCCAGGTCAAATGACCGCCCTGTAACCGGGGGGCAAGGTCTTAATCCTCTCACGCTTAAACTAGGGGAGCCTTTTTGTGCCTCTGGCAGAGCGACCCCCCTTTAAAAAGGGTTGAGGTCTCTGTGGCTTTGAGCTCCTTAGCACCTAGCCTTTAAAATGCCCTGTGTGCCACTGACCTCTCCCTGTAAGAAGGGTGCAGGTCTCCCCTTTCCGGCTTGCCTTGGCCCGTTGGCACTTGCTGGGCAACGAGACCACCCTCTACCGAGGGAACGGAGGTCTCTCCTTTTCAGCGCTTTTCGCTCTGGCCCGTCGCAATGCCCCTGGCTTAAGGACCACCCTGTCAGCAGGGTTCGGGTCCCCTTTGCCATGCTAATTAAGCCACAGGTCCCTTGGACACGCCAGGTCAAATGACCGCCCTGTAACCGGGGGGCAAGGTCTTAATCCTCTCACGCTTAAACTAGGGGAGCCTTCTTGTGCCTCTGGCTGAGCGACCCCCCCTTTAAGAAGGGTTGAGGTTCTGTTTCGGTCACTCACAGTAAATTCCCCCAGAATGATTTCTACTTGGCTTTTTTGAGATTTGAAGTGAAATCTTACTCGTGACTTATCCCGGGCGGACGGAACATGGTGTGGCGAAGGGCCGGCTGTAAGGGGATGGTGGAGGCCGTGGAAAATTCGCCCCTTTTCTCAAAAAAGCCAAGAGATCGCCCCACAGGTCACAAAGGCTGGAAATGAACAGGTGAGGTGGGGGGCTCCTTTCAGACCCTCACTTCCGAGTAACCCTTCCGCAATTCCTTTTGCCCTGCCCAATTTACACTGCTCAGCCAACCTCAACTGTGACCCTTTTGTTTTCTTGTGCACAAGAAAGACACTGTCGGACTGATGAGGGTTACCTGTCGAGGTTCGGACAGCTCCCTAAGTTGTGTCCGAATTCCAGGCCTTGTGTCTCTTTGGTGATCGACAGAGGATATTCCTAGGGCTATGTTTGAAGGGATTGATGTGGCTGTCCTTTCTGAAATGTGGTGATGCTCGGGTCTTGTAGGTAGAGGTGGTGGTATTCAGAGCCGGCACGTGGGTGCACCTAACCCTATTAACAGGGCTGCGTCACAAGTAAGAGGTGTCTTTTCTGGTCAAGGTTAGGGGGCACAAAGTTGTAATTTTCTTGGTGGGGTAGGAAGGTAAGTCGGGAAGGGAGGGAGGATTGATTGGAAAGGGGAGACTCAGCAGGACCCCTCCCTTACCTGTTCATTTCCAGATCTTTGGACATTGGCCACTTTCCTTCCCCCCCGTTGTTTAAAGGAGGAGTATTTTCCTAAAGAAAGGCAGGATCGCCCTGTAATCAGGGTTCAGGTCTGTTTCCCTTTTCTCCTCTCTGCATTGGCCCTCTTAATGCCAAGCTCTAAAGTGAGCTCCCTCTAACTAGGGTGTGGGTCTTTCCCTGCCTTTCACAAGAGAACACGGCCATTTGGAAGGTAGTTCTAGAAACCAGCCTCTTGAGAGGGTTCCGGGTTTGTCCTACTAGCTGTGCCGTGCCGTGCCCTCCTCACTCATGCACTCAGCCAAGTCAAAGCCAGCGTACTCTGCATCCACCTGGACCTCCCTTCTGCTGCAAGCTCTCCTGCTCTCTGCCAGAGATCGGTGCCGAAAACTAGGAATTAGGGTAATTTCCAGCAGGGGCGACTACCTTGCCAATTTAATGGGAATGGACCTTGTAATCGTGCCGTCTACTGAGCCACACCTAAGCCGCTTCACCTCCCTCTTTCTTCCTCTCTCGTTCTAGCAACTCAACGCACAAAATGGACAAGACGACGCAAGCACCAAAGCAACTGCAGGAAAAGGGACGAAAAAGCCACGGCGAAACGCTGCACGCACTGCACCCCTGTACCGAGGGCTCGGGATCGACACTTCTCCGCACAGGTTTAATCCCCCTTCAGGTGCCAGCTAAAGGGACCTCCCTGTAAACAGGGATCAAGGTCCATTCCTTGCCAACCAAAATGCTTTATGGGTCTCCCTTCCAAAGCTGAGGCTGAGCGACCCCCCTTTAAGAAGGGTTGAGGTCCCTGTGGCTTTGAGCTCCTTAGCACCTAGCCTTTAAAATGCCCTGTGCCATTGACCTCTCCCTGTAAGAAGGGTGCAGGTCTCCCCTTTCCGGCTTGCCTTGGGCCGTTGGCACTTGCTGGGCAACGAGACCACCCTCTACCGAGGGAACGGAGGTCTCTCCTTTTCAGCGCTTTTCGCTCTGGCCCGTCACAATGCCCCTGGCTTAAGGACCACCCTGTAAGCAGGGTTCGGGTCCCCTTTGCCATGCTAATTAAGCCACAGGTCCCTTGGACACGCCAGGTCAAATGACCGCCCTGTAACCGGGGGGCAAGGTCTTAATCCTCTCACGCTTAAACTAGGGGAGCCTTTTTGTGCCTCTGGCAGAGCGACCCCCCTTTAAAAAGAGTTGAGGTCCCTGTGGCTTTGAGCTCCTTAGCACCTAGCCTTTAAAATGCCCTGTGTGCCACTGACCTCTCCCTGTAAGAAGGGTGCAGGTCTCCCCTTTCCGGCTTGCCTTGGCCCGTTGGCACTTGCTGGGCAACGAGACCACCCTCTACCGAGGGAACGGAGGTCTCTCCTTTTCAGCGCTTTTCGCTCTGGCCCGTCGCAATGCCCCTGGCTTAAGGACCACCCTGTCAGCAGGGTTCGGGTCCCCTTTGCCATGCTAATTAAGCCACAGGTCCCTTGGACACGCCAGGTCAAATGACCGCCCTGTAACCGGGGGGCAAGGTCTTAATCCTCTCACGCTTAAACTAGGGGAGCCTTCTTGTGCCTCTGGCTGAGCGACCCCCCCTTTAAGAAGGGTTGAGGTTCTGTTTCGGTCACTCACAGTAAATTCCCCCAGAATGATTTCTACTTGGCTTTTTTGAGATTTGAAGTGAAATCTTACTCGTGACTTATCCCGGGCGGACGGAACATGGTGTGGCGAAGGGCCGGCTGTAAGGGGATGGTGGAGGCCGTGGAAAATTCGCCCCTTTTCTCAAAAAAGCCAAGAGATCGCCCCACAGGTCACAAAGGCTGGAAATGAACAGGTGAGGTGGGGGGCTCCTTTCAGACCCTCACTTCCGAGTAACCCTTCCGCAATTCCTTTTGCCCTGCCCAATTTACACTGCTCAGCCAACCTCAACTGTGACCCTTTTGTTTTCTTGTGCACAAGAAAGACACTGTCGGACTGATGAGGGTTACCTGTCGAGGTTCGGACAGCTCCCTAAGTTGTGTCCGAATTCCAGGCCTTGTGTCTCTTTGGTGATCGACAGAGGATATTCCTAGGGCTATGTTTGAAGGGATTGATGTGGCTGTCCTTTCTGAAATGTGGTGATGCTCGGGTCTTGTAGGTAGAGGTGGTGGTATTCAGAGCCGGCACGTGGGTGCACCTAACCCTATTAACAGGGCTGCGTCACAAGTAAGAGGTGTCTTTTCTGGTCAAGGTTAGGGGGCACAAAGTTGTAATTTTCTTGGTGGGGTAGGAAGGTAAGTCGGGAAGGGAGGGAGGATTGATTGGAAAGGGGAGACTCAGCAGGACCCCTCCCTTACCTGTTCATTTCCAGATCTTTGGACATTGGCCACTTTCCTTCCCCCCCGTTGTTTAAAGGAGGAGTATTTTCCTAAAGAAAGGCAGGATCGCCCTGTAATCAGGGTTCAGGTCTGTTTCCCTTTTCTCCTCTCTGCATTGGCCCTCTTAATGCCAAGCTCTAAAGTGAGCTCCCTCTAACTAGGGTGTGGGTCTTTCCCTGCCTTTCACAAGAGAACACGGCCATTTGGAAGGTAGTTCTAGAAACCAGCCTCTTGAGAGGGTTCCGGGTTTGTCCTACTAGCTGTGCCGTGCCGTGCCCTCCTCACTCATGCACTCAGCCAAGTCAAAGCCAGCGTACTCTGCATCCACCTGGACCTCCCTTCTGCTGCAAGCTCTCCTGCTCTCTGCCAGAGATCGGTGCCGAAAACTAGGAATTAGGGTAATTTCCAGCAGGGGCGACTACCTTGCCAATTTAATGGGAATGGACCTTGTAATCGTGCCGTCTACTGAGCCACACCTAAGCCGCTTCACCTCCCTCTTTCTTCCTCTCTCGTTCTAGCAACTCAACGCACAAAATGGACAAGACGACGCAAGCACCAAAGCAACTGCAGGAAAAGGGACGAAAAAGCCACGGCGAAACGCTGCACGCACTGCACCCCTGTACCGAGGGCTCGGGATCGACACTTCTCCCCACAGGTTTAATCCCCCTTCAGGTGCCAGCTAAAGGGACCTCCCTGTAAACAGGGATCAAGGTCCATTCCTTGCCAACCAAAATGCTTTATGGGTCTCCCTTCCAAAGCTGAGGCTGAGCGACCCCCCTTTAAGAAGGGTTGAGGTCCCTGTGGCTTTGAGCTCCTTAGCACCTAGCCTTTAAAATGCCCTGTGCCATTGACCTCTCCCTGTAAGAAGGGTGCAGGTCTCCCCTTTCCGGCTTGCCTTGGGCCGTTGGCACTTGCTGGGCAACGAGACCACCCTCTACCGAGGGAACGGAGGTCTCTCCTTTTCAGCGCTTTTCGCTCTGGCCCGTCACAATGCCCCTGGCTTAAGGACCACCCTGTAAGCAGGGTTCGGGTCCCCTTTGCCATGCTAATTAAGCCACAGGTCCCTTGGACACGCCAGGTCAAATGACCGCCCTGTAACCGGGGGGCAAGGTCTTAATCCTCTCACGCTTAAACTAGGGGAGCCTTTTTGTGCCTCTGGCAGAGCGACCCCCCTTTAAAAAGGGTTGAGGTCCCTGTGGCTTTGAGCTCCTTAGCACCTAGCCTTTAAAATGCCCTGTGTGCCACTGACCTCTCCCTGTAAGAAGGGTGCAGGTCTCCCCTTTCCGGCTTGCCTTGGCCCGTTGGCACTTGCTGGGCAACGAGACCACCCTCTACCGAGGGAACGGAGGTCTCTCCTTTTCAGCGCTTTTCGCTCTGGCCCGTCGCAATGCCCCTGGCTTAAGGACCACCCTGTCAGCAGGGTTCGGGTCCCCTTTGCCATGCTAATTAAGCCACAGGTCCCTTGGACACGCCAGGTCAAATGACCGCCCTGTAACCGGGGGGCAAGGTCTTAATCCTCTCACGCTTAAACTAGGGGAGCCTTCTTGTGCCTCTGGCTGAGCGACCCCCCCTTTAAGAAGGGTTGAGGTTCTGTTTCGGTCACTCACAGTAAATTCCCCCAGAATGATTTCTACTTGGCTTTTTTGAGATTTGAAGTGAAATCTTACTCGTGACTTATCCCGGGCGGACGGAACATGGTGTGGCGAAGGGCCGGCTGTAAGGGGATGGTGGAGGCCGTGGAAAATTCGCCCCTTTTCTCAAAAAAGCCAAGAGATCGCCCCACAGGTCACAAAGGCTGGAAATGAACAGGTGAGGTGGGGGGCTCCTTTCAGACCCTCACTTCCGAGTAACCCTTCCGCAATTCCTTTTGCCCTGCCCAATTTACACTGCTCAGCCAACCTCAACTGTGACCCTTTTGTTTTCTTGTGCACAAGAAAGACACTGTCGGACTGATGAGGGTTACCTGTCGAGGTTCGGACAGCTCCCTAAGTTGTGTCCGAATTCCAGGCCTTGTGTCTCTTTGGTGATCGACAGAGGATATTCCTAGGGCTATGTTTGAAGGGATTGATGTGGCTGTCCTTTCTGAAATGTGGTGATGCTCGGGTCTTGTAGGTAGAGGTGGTGGTATTCAGAGCCGGCACGTGGGTGCACCTAACCCTATTAACAGGGCTGCGTCACAAGTAAGAGGTGTCTTTTCTGGTCAAGGTTAGGGGGCACAAAGTTGTAATTTTCTTGGTGGGGTAGGAAGGTAAGTCGGGAAGGGAGGGAGGATTGATTGGAAAGGGGAGACTCAGCAGGACCCCTCCCTTACCTGTTCATTTCCAGATCTTTGGACATTGGCCACTTTCCTTCCCCCCCGTTGTTTAAAGGAGGAGTATTTTCCTAAAGAAAGGCAGGATCGCCCTGTAATCAGGGTTCAGGTCTGTTTCCCTTTTCTCCTCTCTGCATTGGCCCTCTTAATGCCAAGCTCTAAAGTGAGCTCCCTCTAACTAGGGTGTGGGTCTTTCCCTGCCTTTCACAAGAGAACACGGCCATTTGGAAGGTAGTTCTAGAAACCAGCCTCTTGAGAGGGTTCCGGGTTTGTCCTACTAGCTGTGCCGTGCCGTGCCCTCCTCACTCATGCACTCAGCCAAGTCAAAGCCAGCGTACTCTGCATCCACCTGGACCTCCCTTCTGCTGCAAGCTCTCCTGCTCTCTGCCAGAGATCGGTGCCGAAAACTAGGAATTAGGGTAATTTCCAGCAGGGGCGACTACCTTGCCAATTTAATGGGAATGGACCTTGTAATCGTGCCGTCTACTGAGCCACACCTAAGCCGCTTCACCTCCCTCTTTCTTCCTCTCTCGTTCTAGCAACTCAACGCACAAAATGGACAAGACGACGCAAGCACCAAAGCAACTGCAGGAAAAGGGACGAAAAAGCCACGGCGAAACGCTGCACGCACTGCACCCCTGTACCGAGGGCTCGGGATCGACACTTCTCCGCACAGGTTTAATCCCCCTTCAGGTGCCAGCTAAAGGGACCTCCCTGTAAACAGGGATCAAGGTCCATTCCTTGCCAACCAAAATGCTTTATGGGTCTCCCTTCCAAAGCTGAGGCTGAGCGACCCCCCTTTAAGAAGGGTTGAGGTCCCTGTGGCTTTGAGCTCCTTAGCACCTAGCCTTTAAAATGCCCTGTGCCATTGACCTCTCCCTGTAAGAAGGGTGCAGGTCTCCCCTTTCCGGCTTGCCTTGGGCCGTTGGCACTTGCTGGGCAACGAGACCACCCTCTACCGAGGGAACGGAGGTCTCTCCTTTTCAGCGCTTTTCGCTCTGGCCCGTCACAATGCCCCTGGCTTAAGGACCACCCTGTAAGCAGGGTTCGGGTCCCCTTTGCCATGCTAATTAAGCCACAGGTCCCTTGGACACGCCAGGTCAAATGACCGCCCTGTAACCGGGGGGCAAGGTCTTAATCCTCTCACGCTTAAACTAGGGGAGCCTTTTTGTGCCTCTGGCAGAGCGACCCCCCTTTAAAAAGGGTTGAGGTCCCTGTGGCTTTGAGCTCCTTAGCACCTAGCCTTTAAAATGCCCTGTGTGCCACTGACCTCTCCCTGTAAGAAGGGTGCAGGTCTCCCCTTTCCGGCTTGCCTTGGCCCGTTGGCACTTGCTGGGCAACGAGACCACCCTCTACCGAGGGAACGGAGGTCTCTCCTTTTCAGCGCTTTTCGCTCTGGCCCGTCGCAATGCCCCTGGCTTAAGGACCACCCTGTCAGCAGGGTTCGGGTCCCCTTTGCCATGCTAATTAAGCCACAGGTCCCTTGGACACGCCAGGTCAAATGACCGCCCTGTAACCGGGGGGCAAGGTCTTAATCCTCTCACGCTTAAACTAGGGGAGCCTTCTTGTGCCTCTGGCTGAGCGACCCCCCCTTTAAGAAGGGTTGAGGTTCTGTTTCGGTCACTCACAGTAAATTCCCCCAGAATGATTTCTACTTGGCTTTTTTGAGATTTGAAGTGAAATCTTACTCGTGACTTATCCCGGGCGGACGGAACATGGTGTGGCGAAGGGCCGGCTGTAAGGGGATGGTGGAGGCCGTGGAAAATTCGCCCCTTTTCTCAAAAAAGCCAAGAGATCGCCCCACAGGTCACAAAGGCTGGAAATGAACAGGTGAGGTGGGGGGCTCCTTTCAGACCCTCACTTCCGAGTAACCCTTCCGCAATTCCTTTTGCCCTGCCCAATTTACACTGCTCAGCCAACCTCAACTGTGACCCTTTTGTTTTCTTGTGCACAAGAAAGACACTGTCGGACTGATGAGGGTTACCTGTCGAGGTTCGGACAGCTCCCTAAGTTGTGTCCGAATTCCAGGCCTTGTGTCTCTTTGGTGATCGACAGAGGATATTCCTAGGGCTATGTTTGAAGGGATTGATGTGGCTGTCCTTTCTGAAATGTGGTGATGCTCGGGTCTTGTAGGTAGAGGTGGTGGTATTCAGAGCCGGCACGTGGGTGCACCTAACCCTATTAACAGGGCTGCGTCACAAGTAAGAGGTGTCTTTTCTGGTCAAGGTTAGGGGGCACAAAGTTGTAATTTTCTTGGTGGGGTAGGAAGGTAAGTCGGGAAGGGAGGGAGGATTGATTGGAAAGGGGAGACTCAGCAGGACCCCTCCCTTACCTGTTCATTTCCAGATCTTTGGACATTGGCCACTTTCCTTCCCCCCCGTTGTTTAAAGGAGGAGTATTTTCCTAAAGAAAGGCAGGATCGCCCTGTAATCAGGGTTCAGGTCTGTTTCCCTTTTCTCCTCTCTGCATTGGCCCTCTTAATGCCAAGCTCTAAAGTGAGCTCCCTCTAACTAGGGTGTGGGTCTTTCCCTGCCTTTCACAAGAGAACATGGCCATTTGGAAGGTAGTTCTAGAAACCAGCCTCTTGAGAGGGTTCCGGGTTTGTCCTACTAGCTGTGCCGTGCCGTGCCCTCCTCACTCATGCACTCAGCCAAGTCAAAGCCAGCGTACTCTGCATCCACCTGGACCTCCCTTCTGCTGCAAGCTCTCCTGCTCTCTGCCAGAGATCGGTGCCGAAAACTAGGAATTAGGGTAATTTCCAGCAGGGGCGACTACCTTGCCAATTTAATGGGAATGGACCTTGTAATCGTGCCGTCTACTGAGCCACACCTAAGCCGCTTCACCTCCCTCTTTCTTCCTCTCTCGTTCTAGCAACTCAACGCACAAAATGGACAAGACGACGCAAGCACCAAAGCAACTGCAGGAAAAGGGACGAAAAAGCCACGGCGAAACGCTGCACGCACTGCACCCCTGTACCGAGGGCTCGGGATCGACACTTCTCCGCACAGGTTTAATCCCCCTTCAGGTGCCAGCTAAAGGGACCTCCCTGTAAACAGGGATCAAGGTCCATTCCTTGCCAACCAAAATGCTTTATGGGTCTCCCTTCCAAAGCTGAGGCTGAGCGACCCCCCTTTAAGAAGGGTTGAGGTCCCTGTGGCTTTGAGCTCCTTAGCACCTAGCCTTTAAAATGCCCTGTGCCATTGACCTCTCCCTGTAAGAAGGGTGCAGGTCTCCCCTTTCCGGCTTGCCTTGGGCCGTTGGCACTTGCTGGGCAACGAGACCACCCTCTACCGAGGGAACGGAGGTCTCTCCTTTTCAGCGCTTTTCGCTCTGGCCCGTCACAATGCCCCTGGCTTAAGGACCACCCTGTAAGCAGGGTTCGGGTCCCCTTTGCCATGCTAATTAAGCCACAGGTCCCTTGGACACGCCAGGTCAAATGACCGCCCTGTAACCGGGGGGCAAGGTCTTAATCCTCTCACGCTTAAACTAGGGGAGCCTTTTTGTGCCTCTGGCAGAGCGACCCCCCTTTAAAAAGGGTTGAGGTCCCTGTGGCTTTGAGCTCCTTAGCACCTAGCCTTTAAAATGCCCTGTGTGCCACTGACCTCTCCCTGTAAGAAGGGTGCAGGTCTCCCCTTTCCGGCTTGCCTTGGCCCGTTGGCACTTGCTGGGCAACGAGACCACCCTCTACCGAGGGAACGGAGGTCTCTCCTTTTCAGCGCTTTTCGCTCTGGCCCGTCGCAATGCCCCTGGCTTAAGGACCACCCTGTCAGCAGGGTTCGGGTCCCCTTTGCCATGCTAATTAAGCCACAGGTCCCTTGGACACGCCAGGTCAAATGACCGCCCTGTAACCGGGGGGCAAGGTCTTAATCCTCTCACGCTTAAACTAGGGGAGCCTTCTTGTGCCTCTGGCTGAGCGACCCCCCCTTTAAGAAGGGTTGAGGTTCTGTTTCGGTCACTCACAGTAAATTCCCCCAGAATGATTTCTACTTGGCTTTTTTGAGATTTGAAGTGAAATCTTACTCGTGACTTATCCCGGGCGGACGGAACATGGTGTGGCGAAGGGCCGGCTGTAAGGGGATGGTGGAGGCCGTGGAAAATTCGCCCCTTTTCTCAAAAAAGCCAAGAGATCGCCCCACAGGTCACAAAGGCTGGAAATGAACAGGTGAGGTGGGGGGCTCCTTTCAGACCCTCACTTCCGAGTAACCCTTCCGCAATTCCTTTTGCCCTGCCCAATTTACACTGCTCAGCCAACCTCAACTGTGACCCTTTTGTTTTCTTGTGCACAAGAAAGACACTGTCGGACTGATGAGGGTTACCTGTCGAGGTTCGGACAGCTCCCTAAGTTGTGTCCGAATTCCAGGCCTTGTGTCTCTTTGGTGATCGACAGAGGATATTCCTAGGGCTATGTTTGAAGGGATTGATGTGGCTGTCCTTTCTGAAATGTGGTGATGCTCGGGTCTTGTAGGTAGAGGTGGTGGTATTCAGAGCCGGCACGTGGGTGCACCTAACCCTATTAACAGGGCTGCGTCACAAGTAAGAGGTGTCTTTTCTGGTCAAGGTTAGGGGGCACAAAGTTGTAATTTTCTTGGTGGGGTAGGAAGGTAAGTCGGGAAGGGAGGGAGGATTGATTGGAAAGGGGAGACTCAGCAGGACCCCTCCCTTACCTGTTCATTTCCAGATCTTTGGACATTGGCCACTTTCCTTCCCCCCCGTTGTTTAAAGGAGGAGTATTTTCCTAAAGAAAGGCAGGATCGCCCTGTAATCAGGGTTCAGGTCTGTTTCCCTTTTCTCCTCTCTGCATTGGCCCTCTTAATGCCAAGCTCTAAAGTGAGCTCCCTCTAACTAGGGTGTGGGTCTTTCCCTGCCTTTCACAAGAGAACACGGCCATTTGGAAGGTAGTTCTAGAAACCAGCCTCTTGAGAGGGTTCCGGGTTTGTCCTACTAGCTGTGCCGTGCCGTGCCCTCCTCACTCATGCACTCAGCCAAGTCAAAGCCAGCGTACTCTGCATCCACCTGGACCTCCCTTCTGCTGCAAGCTCTCCTGCTCTCTGCCAGAGATCGGTGCCGAAAACTAGGAATTAGGGTAATTTCCAGCAGGGGCGACTACCTTGCCAATTTAATGGGAATGGACCTTGTAATCGTGCCGTCTACTGAGCCACACCTAAGCCGCTTCACCTCCCTCTTTCTTCCTCTCTCGTTCTAGCAACTCAACGCACAAAATGGACAAGACGACGCAAGCACCAAAGCAACTGCAGGAAAAGGGACGAAAAAGCCACGGCGAAACGCTGCACGCACTGCACCCCTGTACCGAGGGCTCGGGATCGACACTTCTCCGCACAGGTTTAATCCCCCTTCAGGTGCCAGCTAAAGGGACCTCCCTGTAAACAGGGATCAAGGTCCATTCCTTGCCAACCAAAATGCTTTATGGGTCTCCCTTCCAAAGCTGAGGCTGAGCGACCCCCCTTTAAGAAGGGTTGAGGTCCCTGTGGCTTTGAGCTCCTTAGCACCTAGCCTTTAAAATGCCCTGTGCCATTGACCTCTCCCTGTAAGAAGGGTGCAGGTCTCCCCTTTCCGGCTTGCCTTGGGCCGTTGGCACTTGCTGGGCAACGAGACCACCCTCTACCGAGGGAACGGAGGTCTCTCCTTTTCAGCGCTTTTCGCTCTGGCCCGTCACAATGCCCCTGGCTTAAGGACCACCCTGTAAGCAGGGTTCGGGTCCCCTTTGCCATGCTAATTAAGCCACAGGTCCCTTGGACACGCCAGGTCAAATGACCGCCCTGTAACCGGGGGGCAAGGTCTTAATCCTCTCACGCTTAAACTAGGGGAGCCTTTTTGTGCCTCTGGCAGAGCGACCCCCCTTTAAAAAGGGTTGAGGTCCCTGTGGCTTTGAGCTCCTTAGCACCTAGCCTTTAAAATGCCCTGTGTGCCACTGACCTCTCCCTGTAAGAAGGGTGCAGGTCTCCCCTTTCCGGCTTGCCTTGGCCCGTTGGCACTTGCTGGGCAACGAGACCACCCTCTACCGAGGGAACGGAGGTCTCTCCTTTTCAGCGCTTTTCGCTCTGGCCCGTCGCAATGCCCCTGGCTTAAGGACCACCCTGTCAGCAGGGTTCGGGTCCCCTTTGCCATGCTAATTAAGCCACAGGTCCCTTGGACACGCCAGGTCAAATGACCGCCCTGTAACCGGGGGGCAAGGTCTTAATCCTCTCACGCTTAAACTAGGGGAGCCTTCTTGTGCCTCTGGCTGAGCGACCCCCCCTTTAAGAAGGGTTGAGGTTCTGTTTCGGTCACTCACAGTAAATTCCCCCAGAATGATTTCTACTTGGCTTTTTTGAGATTTGAAGTGAAATCTTACTCGTGACTTATCCCGGGCGGACGGAACATGGTGTGGCGAAGGGCCGGTTGTAAGGGGATGGTGGAGGCCGTGGAAAATTCGCCCCTTTTCTCAAAAAAGCCAAGAGATCGCCCCACAGGTCACAAAGGCTGGAAATGAACAGGTGAGGTGGGGGGCTCCTTTCAGACCCTCACTTCCGAGTAACCCTTCCGCAATTCCTTTTGCCCTGCCCAATTTACACTGCTCAGCCAACCTCAACTGTGACCCTTTTGTTTTCTTGTGCACAAGAAAGACACTGTCGGACTGATGAGGGTTACCTGTCGAGGTTCGGACAGCTCCCTAAGTTGTGTCCGAATTCCAGGCCTTGTGTCTCTTTGGTGATCGACAGAGGATATTCCTAGGGCTATGTTTGAAGGGATTGATGTGGCTGTCCTTTCTGAAATGTGGTGATGCTCGGGTCTTGTAGGTAGAGGTGGTGGTATTCAGAGCCGGCACGTGGGTGCACCTAACCCTATTAACAGGGCTGCGTCACAAGTAAGAGGTGTCTTTTCTGGTCAAGGTTAGGGGGCACAAAGTTGTAATTTTCTTGGTGGGGTAGGAAGGTAAGTCGGGAAGGGAGGGAGGATTGATTGGAAAGGGGAGACTCAGCAGGACCCCTCCCTTACCTGTTCATTTCCAGATCTTTGGACATTGGCCACTTTCCTTCCCCCCCGTTGTTTAAAGGAGGAGTATTTTCCTAAAGAAAGGCAGGATCGCCCTGTAATCAGGGTTCAGGTCTGTTTCCCTTTTCTCCTCTCTGCATTGGCCCTCTTAATGCCAAGCTCTAAAGTGAGCTCCCTCTAACTAGGGTGTGGGTCTTTCCCTGCCTTTCACAAGAGAACACGGCCATTTGGAAGGTAGTTCTAGAAACCAGCCTCTTGAGAGGGTTCCGGGTTTGTCCTACTAGCTGTGCCGTGCCGTGCCGTGCCCTCCTCACTCATGCACTCAGCCAAGTCAAAGCCAGCGTACTCTGCATCCACCTGGACCTCCCTTCTGCTGCAAGCTCTCCTGCTCTCTGCCAGAGATCGGTGCCGAAAACTAGGAATTAGGGTAATTTCCAGCAGGGGTGACTACCTTGCCAATTTAATGGGAATGGACCTTGTAATCGTGCCGTCTACTGAGCCACACCTAAGCCGCTTCACCTCCCTCTTTCTTCCTCTCTCGTTCTAGCAACTCAACGCACAAAATGGACAAGACGACGCAAGCACCAAAGCAACTGCAGGAAAAGGGACGAAAAAGCCACGGCGAAACGCTGCACGCACTGCACCCCTGTACCGAGGGCTCGGGATCGACACTTCTCCGCACAGGTTTAATCCCCCTTCAGGTGCCAGCTAAAGGGACCTCCCTGTAAACAGGGATCAAGGTCCATTCCTTGCCAACCAAAATGCTTTATGGGTCTCCCTTCCAAAGCTGAGGCTGAGCGACCCCCCTTTAAAAAGGGTTGAGGTCTCTGTGGCTTTGAGCTCCTTAGCACCTAGCCTTTAAAATGCCCTGTGTGCCACTGACCTCTCCCTGTAAGAAGGGTGCAGGTCTCCCCTTTCCGGCTTGCCTTGGGCCGTTGGCACTTGCTGGGCAACGAGACCACCCTCTACCGAGGGAACGGAGGTCTCTCCTTTTCAGCGCTTTTCGCTCTGGCCCGTCGCAATGCCCCTGGCCTAAGGACCACCCTGTCAGCAGGGTTCGGGTCCCCTTTGCCATGCTAATTAAGCCACAGGTCCCTTGGACACGCCAGGTCAAATGACCGCCCTGTAACCGGGGGGCAAGGTCTTAATCCTCTCACGCTTAAACCAGGGGAGCCTTCTTGTGCCTCTGGCTGAGCGACCCCCCCTTTAAGAAGGGTTGAGGTTCTGTTTCGGTCACTCACAGTAAATTCCCCCAGAATGATTTCTACTTGGCTTTTTTGAGATTTGAAGTGAAATCTTACTCGTGACTTATCCCGGGCGGACGGAACATGGTGTGGCGAAGGGCCGGCTGTAAGGGGAAGGTGGAGGCCGTGGAAAATTCGCCCCTTTTCTCAAAAAAGCCAAGAGATCGCCCCACAGGTCACAAAGGCTGGAAATGAACAGGTGAGGTGGGGGGCTCCTTTCAGACCCTCACTTCCGAGTAACCCTTCCGCAATTCCTTTTGCCCTGCCCAATTTACACTGCTCAGCCAACCTCAACTGTGACCCTTTTGTTTTCTTGTGCACAAGAAAGACACTGTCGGACTGATGAGGGTTACCTGTCGAGGTTCGGACAGCTCCCTAAGTTGTGTCCGAATTCCAGGCCTTGTGTCTCTTTGGTGATCGACAGAGGATATTCCTAGGGCTATGTTTGAAGGGATTGATGTGGCTGTCCTTTCTGAAATGTGGTGATGCTCGGGTCTTGTAGGTAGAGGTGGTGGTATTCAGAGCCGGCACGTGGGTGCACCTAACCCTATTAACAGGGCTGCGTCACAAGTAAGAGGTGTCTTTTCTGGTCAAGGTTAGGGGGCACAAAGTTGTAATTTTCTTGGTGGGGTAGGAAGGTAAGTCGGGAAGGGAGGGAGGATTGATTGGAAAGGGGAGACTCAGCAGGACCCCTCCCTTACCTGTTCATTTCCAGATCTTTGGACATTGGCCACTTTCCTTCCCCCCCGTTGTTTAAAGGAGGAGTATTTTCCTAAAGAAAGGCAGGATCGCCCTGTAATCAGGGTTCAGGTCTGTTTCCCTTTTCTCCTCTCTGCATTGGCCCTCTTAATGCCAAGCTCTAAAGTGAGCTCCCTCTAACTAGGGTGTGGGTCTTTCCCTGCCTTTCACAAGAGAACACGGCCATTTGGAAGGTAGTTCTAGAAACCAGCCTCTTGAGAGGGTTCCGGGTTTGTCCTACTAGCTGTGCCGTGCCGTGCCCTCCTCACTCATGCACTCAGCCAAGTCAAAGCCAGCGTACTCTGCATCCACCTGGACCTCCCTTCTGCTGCAAGCTCTCCTGCTCTCTGCCAGAGATCGGTGCCGAAAACTAGGAATTAGGGTAATTTCCAGCAGGGGCGACTACCTTGCCAATTTAATGGGAATGGACCTTGTAATCGTGCCGTCTACTGAGCCACACCTAAGCCGCTTCACCTCCCTCTTTCTTCCTCTCTCGTTCTAGCAACTCAACGCACAAAATGGACAAGACGACGCAAGCACCAAAGCAACTGCAGGAAAAGGGACGAAAAAGCCACGGCGAAACGCTGCACGCACTGCACCCCTGTACCGAGGGCTCGGGATCGACACTTCTCCGCACAGGTTTAATCCCCCTTCAGGTGCCAGCTAAAGGGACCTCCCTGTAAACAGGGATCAAGGTCCATTCCTTGCCAACCAAAATGCTTTATGGGTCTCCCTTCCAAAGCTGAGGCTGAGCGACCCCCCTTTAAGAAGGGTTGAGGTCCCTGTGGCTTTGAGCTCCTTAGCACCTAGCCTTTAAAATGCCCTGTGCCATTGACCTCTCCCTGTAAGAAGGGTGCAGGTCTCCCCTTTCCGGCTTGCCTTGGGCCGTTGGCACTTGCTGGGCAACGAGACCACCCTCTACCGAGGGAACGGAGGTCTCTCCTTTTCAGCGCTTTTCGCTCTGGCCCGTCACAATGCCCCTGGCTTAAGGACCACCCTGTAAGCAGGGTTCGGGTCCCCTTTGCCATGCTAATTAAGCCACAGGTCCCTTGGACACGCCAGGTCAAATGACCGCCCTGTAACCGGGGGGCAAGGTCTTAATCCTCTCACGCTTAAACTAGGGGAGCCTTTTTGTGCCTCTGGCAGAGCGACCCCCCTTTAAAAAGGGTTGAGGTCCCTGTGGCTTTGAGCTCCTTAGCACCTAGCCTTTAAAATGCCCTGTGTGCCACTGACCTCTCCCTGTAAGAAGGGTGCAGGTCTCCCCTTTCCGGCTTGCCTTGGCCCGTTGGCACTTGCTGGGCAACGAGACCACCCTCTACCGAGGGAACGGAGGTCTCTCCTTTTCAGCGCTTTTCGCTCTGGCCCGTCGCAATGCCCCTGGCTTAAGGACCACCCTGTCAGCAGGGTTCGGGTCCCCTTTGCCATGCTAATTAAGCCACAGGTCCCTTGGACACGCCAGGTCAAATGACCGCCCTGTAACCGGGGGGCAAGGTCTTAATCCTCTCACGCTTAAACTAGGGGAGCCTTCTTGTGCCTCTGGCTGAGCGACCCCCCCTTTAAGAAGGGTTGAGGTTCTGTTTCGGTCACTCACAGTAAATTCCCCCAGAATGATTTCTACTTGGCTTTTTTGAGATTTGAAGTGAAATCTTACTCGTGACTTATCCCGGGCGGACGGAACATGGTGTGGCGAAGGGCCGGCTGTAAGGGGATGGTGGAGGCCGTGGAAAATTCGCCCCTTTTCTCAAAAAAGCCAAGAGATCGCCCCACAGGTCACAAAGGCTGGAAATGAACAGGTGAGGTGGGGGGCTCCTTTCAGACCCTCACTTCCGAGTAACCCTTCCGCAATTCCTTTTGCCCTGCCCAATTTACACTGCTCAGCCAACCTCAACTGTGACCCTTTTGTTTTCTTGTGCACAAGAAAGACACTGTCGGACTGATGAGGGTTACCTGTCGAGGTTCGGACAGCTCCCTAAGTTGTGTCCGAATTCCAGGCCTTGTGTCTCTTTGGTGATCGACAGAGGATATTCCTAGGGCTATGTTTGAAGGGATTGATGTGGCTGTCCTTTCTGAAATGTGGTGATGCTCGGGTCTTGTAGGTAGAGGTGGTGGTATTCAGAGCCGGCACGTGGGTGCACCTAACCCTATTAACAGGGCTGCGTCACAAGTAAGAGGTGTCTTTTCTGGTCAAGGTTAGGGGGCACAAAGTTGTAATTTTCTTGGTGGGGTAGGAAGGTAAGTCGGGAAGGGAGGGAGGATTGATTGGAAAGGGGAGACTCAGCAGGACCCCTCCCTTACCTGTTCATTTCCAGATCTTTGGACATTGGCCACTTTCCTTCCCCCCCGTTGTTTAAAGGAGGAGTATTTTCCTAAAGAAAGGCAGGATCGCCCTGTAATCAGGGTTCAGGTCTGTTTCCCTTTTCTCCTCTCTGCATTGGCCCTCTTAATGCCAAGCTCTAAAGTGAGCTCCCTCTAACTAGGGTGTGGGTCTTTCCCTGCCTTTCACAAGAGAACATGGCCATTTGGAAGGTAGTTCTAGAAACCAGCCTCTTGAGAGGGTTCCGGGTTTGTCCTACTAGCTGTGCCGTGCCGTGCCCTCCTCACTCATGCACTCAGCCAAGTCAAAGCCAGCGTACTCTGCATCCACCTGGACCTCCCTTCTGCTGCAAGCTCTCCTGCTCTCTGCCAGAGATCGGTGCCGAAAACTAGGAATTAGGGTAATTTCCAGCAGGGGCGACTACCTTGCCAATTTAATGGGAATGGACCTTGTAATCGTGCCGTCTACTGAGCCACACCTAAGCCGCTTCACCTCCCTCTTTCTTCCTCTCTCGTTCTAGCAACTCAACGCACAAAATGGACAAGACGACGCAAGCACCAAAGCAACTGCAGGAAAAGGGACGAAAAAGCCACGGCGAAACGCTGCACGCACTGCACCCCTGTACCGAGGGCTCGGGATCGACACTTCTCCGCACAGGTTTAATCCCCCTTCAGGTGCCAGCTAAAGGGACCTCCCTGTAAACAGGGATCAAGGTCCATTCCTTGCCAACCAAAATGCTTTATGGGTCTCCCTTCCAAAGCTGAGGCTGAGCGACCCCCCTTTAAGAAGGGTTGAGGTCCCTGTGGCTTTGAGCTCCTTAGCACCTAGCCTTTAAAATGCCCTGTGCCATTGACCTCTCCCTGTAAGAAGGGTGCAGGTCTCCCCTTTCCGGCTTGCCTTGGGCCGTTGGCACTTGCTGGGCAACGAGACCACCCTCTACCGAGGGAACGGAGGTCTCTCCTTTTCAGCGCTTTTCGCTCTGGCCCGTCACAATGCCCCTGGCTTAAGGACCACCCTGTAAGCAGGGTTCGGGTCCCCTTTGCCATGCTAATTAAGCCACAGGTCCCTTGGACACGCCAGGTCAAATGACCGCCCTGTAACCGGGGGGCAAGGTCTTAATCCTCTCACGCTTAAACTAGGGGAGCCTTTTTGTGCCTCTGGCAGAGCGACCCCCCTTTAAAAAGGGTTGAGGTCCCTGTGGCTTTGAGCTCCTTAGCACCTAGCCTTTAAAATGCCCTGTGTGCCACTGACCTCTCCCTGTAAGAAGGGTGCAGGTCTCCCCTTTCCGGCTTGCCTTGGCCCGTTGGCACTTGCTGGGCAACGAGACCACCCTCTACCGAGGGAACGGAGGTCTCTCCTTTTCAGCGCTTTTCGCTCTGGCCCGTCGCAATGCCCCTGGCTTAAGGACCACCCTGTCAGCAGGGTTCGGGTCCCCTTTGCCATGCTAATTAAGCCACAGGTCCCTTGGACACGCCAGGTCAAATGACCGCCCTGTAACCGGGGGGCAAGGTCTTAATCCTCTCACGCTTAAACTAGGGGAGCCTTCTTGTGCCTCTGGCTGAGCGACCCCCCCTTTAAGAAGGGTTGAGGTTCTGTTTCGGTCACTCACAGTAAATTCCCCCAGAATGATTTCTACTTGGCTTTTTTGAGATTTGAAGTGAAATCTTACTCGTGACTTATCCCGGGCGGACGGAACATGGTGTGGCGAAGGGCCGGCTGTAAGGGGATGGTGGAGGCCGTGGAAAATTCGCCCCTTTTCTCAAAAAAGCCAAGAGATCGCCCCACAGGTCACAAAGGCTGGAAATGAACAGGTGAGGTGGGGGGCTCCTTTCAGACCCTCACTTCCGAGTAACCCTTCCGCAATTCCTTTTGCCCTGCCCAATTTACACTGCTCAGCCAACCTCAACTGTGACCCTTTTGTTTTCTTGTGCACAAGAAAGACACTGTCGGACTGATGAGGGTTACCTGTCGAGGTTCGGACAGCTCCCTAAGTTGTGTCCGAATTCCAGGCCTTGTGTCTCTTTGGTGATCGACAGAGGATATTCCTAGGGCTATGTTTGAAGGGATTGATGTGGCTGTCCTTTCTGAAATGTGGTGATGCTCGGGTCTTGTAGGTAGAGGTGGTGGTATTCAGAGCCGGCACGTGGGTGCACCTAACCCTATTAACAGGGCTGCGTCACAAGTAAGAGGTGTCTTTTCTGGTCAAGGTTAGGGGGCACAAAGTTGTAATTTTCTTGGTGGGGTAGGAAGGTAAGTCGGGAAGGGAGGGAGGATTGATTGGAAAGGGGAGACTCAGCAGGACCCCTCCCTTACCTGTTCATTTCCAGATCTTTGGACATTGGCCACTTTCCTTCCCCCCCGTTGTTTAAAGGAGGAGTATTTTCCTAAAGAAAGGCAGGATCGCCCTGTAATCAGGGTTCAGGTCTGTTTCCCTTTTCTCCTCTCTGCATTGGCCCTCTTAATGCCAAGCTCTAAAGTGAGCTCCCTCTAACTAGGGTGTGGGTCTTTCCCTGCCTTTCACAAGAGAACACGGCCATTTGGAAGGTAGTTCTAGAAACCAGCCTCTTGAGAGGGTTCCGGGTTTGTCCTACTAGCTGTGCCGTGCCGTGCCGTGCCCTCCTCACTCATGCACTCAGCCAAGTCAAAGCCAGCGTACTCTGCATCCACCTGGACCTCCCTTCTGCTGCAAGCTCTCCTGCTCTCTGCCAGAGATCGGTGCCGAAAACTAGGAATTAGGGTAATTTCCAGCAGGGGCGACTACCTTGCCAATTTAATGGGAATGGACCTTGTAATCGTGCCGTCTACTGAGCCACACCTAAGCCGCTTCACCTCCCTCTTTCTTCCTCTCTCGTTCTAGCAACTCAACGCACAAAATGGACAAGACGACGCAAGCACCAAAGCAACTGCAGGAAAAGGGACGAAAAAGCCACGGCGAAACGCTGCACGCACTGCACCCCTGTACCGAGGGCTCGGGATCGACACTTCTCCGCACAGGTTTAATCCCCCTTCAGGTGCCAGCTAAAGGGACCTCCCTGTAAACAGGGATCAAGGTCCATTCCTTGCCAACCAAAATGCTTTATGGGTCTCCCTTCCAAAGCTGAGGCTGAGCGACCCCCCTTTAAAAAGGGTTGAGGTCCCTGTGGCTTTGAGCTCCTTAGCACCTAGCCTTTAAAATGCCCTGTGTGCCACTGACCTCTCCCTGTAAGAAGGGTGCAGGTCTCCCCTTTCCGGCTTGCCTTGGGCCGTTGGCACTTGCTGGGCAACGAGACCACCCTCTACCGAGGGAACGGAGGTCTCTCCTTTTCAGCGCTTTTCGCTCTGGCCCGTCGCAATGCCCCTGGCCTAAGGACCACCCTGTCAGCAGGGTTCGGGTCCCCTTTGCCATGCTAATTAAGCCACAGGTCCCTTGGACACGCCAGGTCAAATGACCGCCCTGTAACCGGGGGGCAAGGTCTTAATCCTCTCACGCTTAAACCAGGGGAGCCTTCTTGTGCCTCTGGCTGAGCGACCCCCCCTTTAAGAAGGGTGGAGGTCCCTGTGGCTTTGAGCTCCTTAGCACCTAGCCTTTAAAATGCCCTGTGTGCCACTGACCTCTCCCTGTAAGAAGGGTGCAGGTCTCCCCTTTCCGGCTTGCCTTGGCCCGTTGGCACTTGCTGGGCAACGAGACCACCCTCTACCGAGGGAACGGAGGTCTCTCCTTTTCAGCGCTTTTCGCTCTGGCCCGTCGCAATGCCCCTGGCTTAAGGACCACCCTGTCAGCAGGGTTCGGGTCCCCTTTGCCATGCTAATTAAGCCACAGGTCCCTTGGACACGCCAGGTCAAATGACCGCCCTGTAACCGGGGGGCAAGGTCTTAATCCTCTCACGCTTAAACCAGGGGAGCCTTCTTGTGCCTCTGGCTGAGCGACCCCCCCTTTAAGAAGGGTTGAGGTTCTGTTTCGGTCACTCACAGTAAATTCCCCCAGAATGATTTCTACTTGGCTTTTTTGAGATTTGAAGTGAAATCTTACTCGTGACTTATCCCGGGCGGACGGAACATGGTGTGGCGAAGGGCCGGCTGTAAGGGGAAGGTGGAGGCCGTGGAAAATTCGCCCCTTTTCTCAAAAAAGCCAAGAGATCGCCCCACAGGTCACAAAGGCTGGAAATGAACAGGTGAGGTGGGGGGGCTCCTTTCAGACCCTCACTTCCGAGTAACCCTTCCGCAATTCCTTTTGCCCTGCCCAATTTACACTGCTCAGCCAACCTCAACTGTGACCCTTTTGTTTTCTTGTGCACAAGAAAGACACTGTCGGACTGATGAGGGTTACCTGTCGAGGTTCGGACAGCTCCCTAAGTTGTGTCCGAATTCCAGGCCTTGTGTCTCTTTGGTGATCGACAGAGGATATTCCTAGGGCTATGTTTGAAGGGATTGATGTGGCTGTCCTTTCTGAAATGTGGTGATGCTCGGGTCTTGTAGGTAAAGGTGGTGGTATTCAGAGCCGGCACGTGGGTGCACCTAACCCTATTAACAGGGCTGCGTCACAAGTAAGAGGTGTCTTTTCTGGTCAAGGTTAGGGGGCACAAAGTTGTAATTTTCTTGGTGGGGTAGGAAGGTAAGTCGGGAAGGGAGGGAGGATTGATTGGAAAGGGGAGACTCAGCAGGACCCCTCCCTTACCTGTTCATTTCCAGATCTTTGGACATTGGCCACTTTCCTTCCCCCCCGTTGTTTAAAGGAGGAGTATTTTCCTAAAGAAAGGCAGGATCGCCCTGTAATCAGGGTTCAGGTCTGTTTCCCTTTTCTCCTCTCTGCATTGGCCCTCTTAATGCCAAGCTCTAAAGTGAGCTCCCTCTAACTAGGGTGTGGGTCTTTCCCTGCCTTTCACAAGAGAACACGGCCATTTGGAAGGTAGTTCTAGAAACCAGCCTCTTGAGAGGGTTCCGGGTTTGTCCTACTAGCTGTGCCGTGCCGTGCCCTCCTCACTCATGCACTCAGCCAAGTCAAAGCCAGCGTACTCTGCATCCACCTGGACCTCCCTTCTGCTGCAAGCTCTCCTGCTCTCTGCCAGAGATCGGTGCCGAAAACTAGGAATTAGGGTAATTTCCAGCAGGGGCGACTACCTTGCCAATTTAATGGGAATGGACCTTGTAATCGTGCCGTCTACTGAGCCACACCTAAGCCGCTTCACCTCCCTCTTTCTTCCTCTCTCGTTCTAGCAACTCAACGCACAAAATGGACAAGACGACGCAAGCACCAAAGCAACTGCAGGAAAAGGGACGAAAAAGCCACGGCGAAACGCTGCACGCACTGCACCCCTGTACCGAGGGCTCGGGATCGACACTTCTCCGCACAGGTTTAATCCCCCTTCAGGTGCCAGCTAAAGGGACCTCCCTGTAAACAGGGATCAAGGTCCATTCCTTGCCAACCAAAATGCTTTATGGGTCTCCCTTCCAAAGCTGAGGCTGAGCGACCCCCCTTTAAGAAGGGTTGAGGTCCCTGTGGCTTTGAGCTCCTTAGCACCTAGCCTTTAAAATGCCCTGTGCCATTGACCTCTCCCTGTAAGAAGGGTGCAGGTCTCCCCTTTCCGGCTTGCCTTGGGCCGTTGGCACTTGCTGGGCAACGAGACCACCCTCTACCGAGGGAACGGAGGTCTCTCCTTTTCAGCGCTTTTCGCTCTGGCCCGTCACAATGGCCCTGGCTTAAGGACCACCCTGTAAGCAGGGTTCGGGTCCCCTTTGCCATGCTAATTAAGCCACAGGTCCCTTGGACACGCCAGGTCAAATGACCGCCCTGTAACCGGGGGGCAAGGTCTTAATCCTCTCACGCTTAAACTAGGGGAGCCTTTTTGTGCCTCTGGCAGAGCGACCCCCCTTTAAAAAGGGTTGAGGTCCCTGTGGCTTTGAGCTCCTTAGCACCTAGCCTTTAAAATGCCCTGTGTGCCACTGACCTCTCCCTGTAAGAAGGGTGCAGGTCTCCCCTTTCCGGCTTGCCTTGGCCCGTTGGCACTTGCTGGGCAACGAGACCACCCTCTACCGAGGGAACGGAGGTCTCTCCTTTTCAGCGCTTTTCGCTCTGGCCCGTCGCAATGCCCCTGGCTTAAGGACCACCCTGTCAGCAGGGTTCGGGTCCCCTTTGCCATGCTAATTAAGCCACAGGTCCCTTGGACACGCCAGGTCAAATGACCGCCCTGTAACCGGGGGGCAAGGTCTTAATCCTCTCACGCTTAAACTAGGGGAGCCTTCTTGTGCCTCTGGCTGAGCGACCCCCCCTTTAAGAAGGGTTGAGGTTCTGTTTCGGTCACTCACAGTAAATTCCCCCAGAATGATTTCTACTTGGCTTTTTTGAGATTTGAAGTGAAATCTTACTCGTGACTTATCCCGGGCGGACGGAACATGGTGTGGCGAAGGGCCGGCTGTAAGGGGATGGTGGAGGCCGTGGAAAATTCGCCCCTTTTCTCAAAAAAGCCAAGAGATCGCCCCACAGGTCACAAAGGCTGGAAATGAACAGGTGAGGTGGGGGGCTCCTTTCAGACCCTCACTTCCGAGTAACCCTTCCGCAATTCCTTTTGCCCTGCCCAATTTACACTGCTCAGCCAACCTCAACTGTGACCCTTTTGTTTTCTTGTGCACAAGAAAGACACTGTCGGACTGATGAGGGTTACCTGTCGAGGTTCGGACAGCTCCCTAAGTTGTGTCCGAATTCCAGGCCTTGTGTCTCTTTGGTGATCGACAGAGGATATTCCTAGGGCTATGTTTGAAGGGATTGATGTGGCTGTCCTTTCTGAAATGTGGTGATGCTCGGGTCTTGTAGGTAAAGGTGGTGGTATTCAGAGCCGGCACGTGGGTGCACCTAACCCTATTAACAGGGCTGCGTCACAAGTAAGAGGTGTCTTTTCTGGTCAAGGTTAGGGGGCACAAAGTTGTAATTTTCTTGGTGGGGTAGGAAGGTAAGTCGGGAAGGGAGGGAGGATTGATTGGAAAGGGGAGACTCAGCAGGACCCCTCCCTTACCTGTTCATTTCCAGATCTTTGGACATTGGCCACTTTCCTTCCCCCCCGTTGTTTAAAGGAGGAGTATTTTCCTAAAGAAAGGCAGGATCGCCCTGTAATCAGGGTTCAGGTCTGTTTCCCTTTTCTCCTCTCTGCATTGGCCCTCTTAATGCCAAGCTCTAAAGTGAGCTCCCTCTAACTAGGGTGTGGGTCTTTCCCTGCCTTTCACAAGAGAACACGGCCATTTGGAAGGTAGTTCTAGAAACCAGCCTCTTGAGAGGGTTCCGGGTTTGTCCTACTAGCTGTGCCGTGCCGTGCCCTCCTCACTCATGCACTCAGCCAAGTCAAAGCCAGCGTACTCTGCATCCACCTGGACCTCCCTTCTGCTGCAAGCTCTCCTGCTCTCTGCCAGAGATCGGTGCCGAAAACTAGGAATTAGGGTAATTTCCAGCAGGGGCGACTACCTTGCCAATTTAATGGGAATGGACCTTGTAATCGTGCCGTCTACTGAGCCACACCTAAGCCGCTTCACCTCCCTCTTTCTTCCTCTCTCGTTCTAGCAACTCAACGCACAAAATGGACAAGACGACGCAAGCACCAAAGCAACTGCAGGAAAAGGGACGAAAAAGCCACGGCGAAACGCTGCACGCACTGCACCCCTGTACCGAGGGCTCGGGATCGACACTTCTCCGCACAGGTTTAATCCCCCTTCAGGTGCCAGCTAAAGGGACCTCCCTGTAAACAGGGATCAAGGTCCATTCCTTGCCAACCAAAATGCTTTATGGGTCTCCCTTCCAAAGCTGAGGCTGAGCGACCCCCCTTTAAGAAGGGTTGAGGTCCCTGTGGCTTTGAGCTCCTTAGCACCTAGCCTTTAAAATGCCCTGTGCCATTGACCTCTCCCTGTAAGAAGGGTGCAGGTCTCCCCTTTCCGGCTTGCCTTGGGCCGTTGGCACTTGCTGGGCAACGAGACCACCCTCTACCGAGGGAACGGAGGTCTCTCCTTTTCAGCGCTTTTCGCTCTGGCCCGTCACAATGCCCCTGGCTTAAGGACCACCCTGTAAGCAGGGTTCGGGTCCCCTTTGCCATGCTAATTAAGCCACAGGTCCCTTGGACACGCCAGGTCAAATGACCGCCCTGTAACCGGGGGGCAAGGTCTTAATCCTCTCACGCTTAAACTAGGGGAGCCTTTTTGTGCCTCTGGCAGAGCGACCCCCCTTTAAAAAGGGTTGAGGTCCCTGTGGCTTTGAGCTCCTTAGCACCTAGCCTTTAAAATGCCCTGTGTGCCACTGACCTCTCCCTGTAAGAAGGGTGCAGGTCTCCCCTTTCCGGCTTGCCTTGGCCCGTTGGCACTTGCTGGGCAACGAGACCACCCTCTACCGAGGGAACGGAGGTCTCTCCTTTTCAGCGCTTTTCGCTCTGGCCCGTCGCAATGCCCCTGGCTTAAGGACCACCCTGTCAGCAGGGTTCGGGTCCCCTTTGCCATGCTAATTAAGCCACAGGTCCCTTGGACACGCCAGGTCAAATGACCGCCCTGTAACCGGGGGGCAAGGTCTTAATCCTCTCACGCTTAAACCAGGGGAGCCTTCTTGTGCCTCTGGCTGAGCGACCCCCCCTTTAAGAAGGGTTGAGGTTCTGTTTCGGTCACTCACAGTAAATTCCCCCAGAATGATTTCTACTTGGCTTTTTTGAGATTTGAAGTGAAATCTTACTCGTGACTTATCCCGGGCGGACGGAACATGGTGTGGCGAAGGGCCGGCTGTAAGGGGATGGTGGAGGCCGTGGAAAATTCGCCCCTTTTCTCAAAAAAGCCAAGAGATCGCCCCACAGGTCACAAAGGCTGGAAATGAACAGGTGAGGTGGGGGGCTCCTTTCAGACCCTCACTTCCGAGTAACCCTTCCGCAATTCCTTTTGCCCTGCCCAATTTACACTGCTCAGCCAACCTCAACTGTGACCCTTTTGTTTTCTTGTGCACAAGAAAGACACTGTCGGACTGATGAGGGTTACCTGTCGAGGTTCAGACAGCTCCCTAAGTTGTGTCCGAATTCCAGGCCTTGTGTCTCTTTGGTGATCGACAGAGGATATTCCTAGGGCTATGTTTGAAGGGATTGATGTGGCTGTCCTTTCTGAAATGTGGTGATGCTCGGGTCTTGTAGGTAGAGGTGGTGGTATTCAGAGCCGGCACGTGGGTGCACCTAACCCTATTAACAGGGCTGCGTCACAAGTAAGAGGTGTCTTTTCTGGTCAAGGTTAGGGGGCACAAAGTTGTAATTTTCTTGGTGGGGTAGGAAGGTAAGTCGGGAAGGGAGGGAGGATTGATTGGAAAGGGGAGACTCAGCAGGACCCCTCCCTTACCTGTTCATTTCCAGATCTTTGGACATTGGCCACTTTCCTTCCCCCCCGTTGTTTAAAGGAGGAGTATTTTCCTAAAGAAAGGCAGGATCGCCCTGTAATCAGGGTTCAGGTCTGTTTCCCTTTTCTCCTCTCTGCATTGGCCCTCTTAATGCCAAGCTCTAAAGTGAGCTCCCTCTAACTAGGGTGTGGGTCTTTCCCTGCCTTTCACAAGAGAACACGGCCATTTGGAAGGTAGTTATAGAAACCAGCCTCTTGCGAAGGTGCAGGGTGTTTGGGGCGGCACAATTCTAGCGGCGGCATTCCCGCCACCCTTTTTTTTTTTTGTTGCTTTTGTTGTTTTTGCTTGGGCAGTTGTGCTCTCCGATGTTGGGGCGGCAAAAAACCTACAGCCTACTCTGCACGTAGTCACTAAGCAGAGGCTAGCGGAACAAGTCATTCTGGGGTAAGGAAGTGCTTCAGTCTCACAGCATCGTCTAAATGAGCGATATTTGCCTGGATTGTGACGGCAGCGAGGCAGGCACTGAGTGGGGACGAGCTGAGGAGGTGGCAGGAACTCCACCCAGAACCCGTCCTGGAGCCAAGGGGAGCAGGCAGGCCAGCAAGCAAGTCTGGGATTCTGGGCATCCCGTCTCTACTGGCCCAGAAGATAATGGAGTCGTTTCCCACACTGAAGACGAAGCAGCTTGCACTTTGCCTCAAGACTGTGAAGAAGCAGCTATGTTGCAAGGAGACGGGCTGGGGCAAGGCTCTCTCCATCAGTCGCAGGGATGGAAAAATTCCTGTAAATCTAGGGCCAAACTCTCATCTCACTCATCCAGTGTAAAGCTGCAGTCACTCTACTGACTTTCTGGGAGGAAATGGAAGAGCGCTGTGCGCTTTTTCCACACAGCTTTCACTGCTTTGAGAGGCGGCTTGCCCCTTAAGCCCAACAGCTGTAGAAGATCAGTTGTAGAAGATGGATTCTCTGCCTCCATGTGCTCCCGTCACTCGAAGCCCTGCTTCTGCCCTGCACCCTGCGTTGACCGTGCCCTGCTCCCAGTCTTGTTCCAGTCCTGTCGTAGCCTTGCTCCTGCCTTGGAATCAGCCCTGCTTCTGTCTTCCCTGCCCCCAGGTTACTTGGTTCTCATCCTTGGCTCTGATTCCTGGCTCCAATTCTGTTTTGATCCTTGGCTCTGGCATTTGGACTCTGACTACTAGCCCTGACTGCCTACAACCCAGTCTCCCAACGGTCGCATAACTGGATGTTATCAGCCATGCCACTGTCTGATCTTTTCTGAATCCCAGTGGGCTTGTGGCCTCTAGGATACCTTGTGGCAAGGAGTTTGACATGTTAATCTTGCAATGTGCAAAAAAGTGTTTCCATTTCTTGATTTTAAATTTCTTCCTTTTCCGTTTTATCGAATGCCCTGTTGCTCTTGTACTTGGAAAAAGGGTGAACAGAAGTGCTTGATTTACCATCTCTAACCCATTCATTATTATGTACATCTCTACCATTTCTCCTCTCTAAACTGAGCAGCTCCTCATCTGATCATGTATTGTCTCATAGAGAGGTTTACTCTGATTTCTAGCTATTTTCGTTGCCCATCTCTCAAACCTTTCTGTCTGCAATCTGTGCACTGTGAGACAATGTGACTTGAACAGGACACAGTACTCCATAGGCAAACCACTGATTCCTAAGACATTTTTTTCAGTATTATCTTCTACCCATTTCTTATGCATTCAGACATTCTGTCTTTCTTTTCCTATTCAGATTCAGGGGTGGGTGTGTACATGCTTCTTTAAACACACACATGGGGTTTTGGTACTTGGTGTATGTACTCACCCGGGAGGGGGCACGCCCTCTCTCTGACAGAGGTGGGCTCACACAGCACTAACCAGACTCACCTGTAAGGCTTGCTCTGCTGGGATGGAGGAAGCTCAAAAAGGAAAGGCTACAGGATCAGCAAAGCAAGACCATCACTGACCTTACTGCCCCAAGAGTGCATGGAACCGGTATAAGATGGGGATGATGAAAAGGAGGAGCTGGAGGCAGTCCCTAACTCTGAGCACAGACCCTACGACCCACAGAGAAACTGAACCCTAAGGGGTGACCAAAAGCCTGCCTAAGTTACTGGCCACCCTTGCCTTTTTCTTTTCCTCTGATTCTCGCCTGCTCAGGGGAAGGAGAAGGGAGAAGACCTGTTTTTATTTAGAGAACGCTTCATATACCACAGCCAGAAGGATTATGTAAGCAGCTCCAGTCAATCTGCTGGGTCCAGGGGTGTCTCACTCACCACCCCATACACACACACACCCTCCTGCACCACCCCATACATCCCCCTCTCGACACGCCCCGTACTGTAAACATGCCAAATGTCTAGTCCATTCAAAGTCTGCCAGGGAATGAGCTCAGCTTTCTGCAACTGGGACTGTGTGTCGCTTCTTAACATGAGAAGAAGGGGGAGAAGCAAAATATCAGCCGAAATTCCTGCCTAATCCTTTGTGAGCCCTAATTTGTCTTCCTTTTTGATTCTGTGGTCTAGGAAACATCTTGGCTGTTTTATTCATTGCTAATGACTCATTTACAGCTGAATCTTCTTAATTCTAATTAACACATGTGACTCGTGTATCAGCCAGGGTAAGGGGAACACACACAGATGCTTAAATTCGTAACCTCCCCCGATTTTCTCTGGTAGCAGCAGTGGATGTGGTGAGCCAAGCCTCTGAGGTGAGAAGAGCAAGCTTGGCTACATCTCTTGGAGGGAGGGATTGTTATATAAAGTATCTAAAATTCAGACCCAACCGCACTGCTCGGGTTGCAGTTCCCTTATGAAGAGCACAGGAAGGTATCAACTGCCCAGAGGTAGGAAATGCACAGGGACCCCAAACAACACAACCAGGATGTAATCAGCTGTCCGCAGGGCTGTCCCCAGCCAGAAAAGAGGATGCCAATCCAACTGAGGCCCAGTGCAGTTGGAAGGGACAGACACCAAACCTAGCTGTCAACTCCCTATCCTGCGCCCGAGTCTTTCTGCTTGACGCCCCAGCTATCCAGCCCGCTCTCAGCATACGAGCTCGGAGGGACAGACTGGCTAAGAGCTGTGGACAAGTCGATTAAGGCATCAGAACCAAACCCCTGAAAGGAACTAAGAGCAGAGGGAGAGAGAGAGAGCCAGGAGAGCCCCATGTGTACCTGCCTGCACTCCTCCAGAGGACTCCAGCCCAGTGCTTATGCCCTCATGGCATCTCACTGGAGGACCCCGGCACATCACTGTACTTGGGAGGGTGGGGGAAATGAGTTACATGGGCTTCCCATATCCTTCCCTCAGACTGGCCCAAGCCAGCCACCAGCAAGAACGTTCCCAGCTCAGCCTTAGAGACCCCACTGGCTTGGCGCAGTCATGGGGCCAGCATCCTATTCCATGCTGGCCAGAGGGCTGACACAAGGCGGGGTGCAGGGGAGGGGGCTCCAGAGCAGCAGGCACTAGGCTAGCAAGCATCATCTAGGGCTGTGCTCTGCAAGGGGGGAAGACAGGAGCTGGGGCCCTCCCTGACTGTGTCTGGCTGAGTCAGCATTTGTGCAGGGGCACTGGCTGGAGCCACGGGTGAGGGCAGCCATTTCCTGAGGCTCCTCAGTTAAACAGGAGCTTAACGGCCCTGTTCAATATCATCTTCCCCCTGTCACCCCCTGCTATCTCCTTCCAGCACCTCAGGCATGCCATGCCCCAGCTAAACCAGAACCCCATCCCCACCCGGGCCATGCCCTGGCTGCCCCAGCACCCCTGGGGTGCCATACCTGGCTGCCCCAGAGCCCCGTCCCTGCTGTATCAGCAACTTCTTGCCCTCCCCCGACCTGTGACACCCTCTCCTGCCCTGCTCCAGGCCATGCTGGGCAGCAGGGGCACATCATGCTCGAGCATGACTTACTGTCCTCCTTGGTCTGGATGTAGAGCACGCTGCTGCGGACACCATCGCCGGCCTGTGTGTACGCCAGAACCTGGACACTGTAGTTGGTGAACTTCTCCATTCCGCGCAACTCCACTCGCTCCCGCGTGGTGGTGATGTTCTGCATCTCCCCCCACTCTGCAGAGGAAACACGACAAGGGGATCAGCCTGGGGCCCAGATCCAGCCTGCTCCCCAGGCAACCTTGGCAGGACTAGATTCTCTGCTCCCGCTCACCCTCCCATTGCAGGACACTGGGCCATGCACTTCCAGGTGTCTCAACCAGGCATCAAGATCACTCATTGCTTTCAGGCCAGGCAGAGACACAGGGACAGTAAAGCCAGCTGCATTACAACCCAGATTTCCAGCTCATTTCTGCAGAGCTATTCCTTCAGCTTCTGGGCCCGGCTTCTGACCTTTTCTGTGACCAAGCTGGGTAGATTCCCAGCCTTCCTCCCCCATGGCTCCATGGCCTACCAACACACAGGGGCCTTGAGAGCAAGTGTGGGGATGGGCTCCATTGCTCCGCTCTACAAGCACGGGATCCAACTGACATGTTAGCTCAGGTGTCAAGTGACATCCTGGCTCTTTATGGACATGTCCACAGTCGCAGAAAGAACTGAGCAATGCAGCAGGCTTGGCAGTGGACTGCAATAGCAGGGGGCCTTGAAGGTCAGGTGCTAAGTGGAGCTACAGCCGTGTGTGTCGTGAGGCAGGGGACATGGTTGGGACTCGCATAGTTCCAGCCTCCATTATGGCAGATCTAGCAAATTCGTGTAACATTTTAGAATAAGGAGAGTAAGAAACAGAAAGCAAAAAAAAGTGAATCCCATCCGAGCCCTCACCTCCATCCATATAGAGAGACCAGAAGATCACCCTGTACCCCTTGAGCACGCCATTCAGGGTACTGCGCGGGGGCTCCGACCAGGAGATCACAGCCACATCTGATGTGATGGATAATGCCCTCACGTTCTCCGGGGGCTGGCTGGGAACTGATGGAAGAGTCCATGGAGAGAGAGAGAGAGAGAGAATGAATCAGTGAGGGAGGATGCAAAGCTGTATGAGCAGAGCATCGGTAATGCTCTCACCATCTGTCTGTTCAGGTAGATTAGTCCTCACAGCATCTATTCTTTGGGTTTGGCTCCCCGCTGCATTTGTCAGCAATGAGCAGGTAAGAATTTCAGACTCGCAGATGCACCATCTCAGAGCATGTGAGAAGCCAGACCACAATGGGGTGCTACATGTAGTTGGATCCCATCTGGACTGGGTCACAATTTCCCAATGAAAAAACCATTCCCATCAGAAAATGTGGGCTCATCAAAACCGAAATGTTCCCACAGGAAAAATGATGATTTCAAAGAAACGTTTCAATTTTTGCCTTGTGTAACGTTTTGTTTTGACTCGAAATGTCATTTTAATGTCATGCTGAAACCACATATTTTATTTCAAATCAACATTTCAAAGTGAAGAATGACGCTGTGCAATATCAGAGCACTTGACTTTGATTGGAAGAGAGGGAATGCGTCACTTGGACATTTGCAAATCAACCCTTTTCAGAACTTACCAAAGTTCTGTGAATCTTTTTGATATTTTGAGACAAAAACAAAAGTTGAAATATTGGAATTTCCCAGGGGCTGGAACTTCTGCTTTCCACTGAGCTCTAATCCCAGCCTTTCTGGGCAGCTTGGCCAGGACCTCTCACTGCCCTGGCAGCTGCCCACCCACCAGAGAGGGCTCCATTCTGCAGCAAAGCTTGGATTGAGAGTGATGTTAGCAGCAGCCCAAATGTGGGTTAGAACATGCAAAACCAAATCACTGGCAGGCAGCACTGGAGTAAGGGAGCCCAGCAGAAAGGTTCTTCGATAAAGGGTGGATGGCATCTAGCCTGTGGCATGAGTAGGGTAATACAGCATACATTTACACTGCAGCTGGAGAGGTGTGACTCCCTGTGAAGGCAAACAGATTCGCAATAGCTCATCTCGAGCTAGTGTGCAGAAAATAGCGGTGTGGATGGTGTGGCACAGATGGGGGTTTGGGCTGACCACCCGAGCTCAGATCCAGGGGTCAGGCAGGTTTGGACTTGGGTGGCTCGCCCAATCCACCACCAGTGCTGCAAATTCCATGCTGCTATTTTTAGTGTGCTAGCTCGAATCTGTCTGCCGTTACTGGGAATGATAGCTCCCAGCTGCAGTGCAGACAAACCCACAGGGCTCCCACCAGTCTTGACGCTAAAGCCCTGGTTCAAGAATGCCCTGGAAGTGAAATTAACCAAATGAAGGATGAGTTTGCAGCACAGGGTCTTGTAAACTGAGCAGACCTGCTGCTGTCTACTGAGATTTCATCAAAATAAAGTGGAAAATAACATACGTGAGACTGAGCTTGCGACAGGAAAGGTGGACTTACATAGAACACAGTTTCAAAATTTAGGGTTAGGGTTCAAGCTGCTGAGCCATTCAGCAGGGCTGAGGAGGGCACAGCACTATGGGGAGGGGGGTTCAGTCTGACCAGCCCTGAATTCTCTCTGCTTTTGAAGTCGAGGCTCAAAACTACAGAAGGGGCCTGGCATTGGGTAAACAGAGTGGGAAGAACCACCAGTGCTTTGTCCATATTGCTTAGTATTAATCACCCAAGGGGAAGGCACGGGATGTGCCATACCCATGCCAGTCGTTTCACATCTCCGCTGCCTCTGCTCTCATGAAGTCCTGCCCCTACCTGCACATTGCCCCCTGCCATCTCCAGCTCTTCTCTTGACTCCTGACAAAGTGGATTGTCAAGCGGACCTGTGAAATACCCCCAGACACAGGGCCAAAGGAGCTTTTGTTTTCCCAGGGAACTCTCATCTGACTCTTGAGAAGTTACATAATCCCACTCCAGGACTGTGGCCTCTGCTCAGCTATGAGTCAAAACCACACCCGCTTTCCCAGATGCTGTTGTGGATGGCAGCATTTCAAACACACCTGGCACAGAGGGGACCCGAGCAGGGCTGGGACCTCTGCGTGCTACCAGAACACAAGCAGTGCTGCAGAACCAGTAGGGTGCCCAAGGTCAGCGCTGTGTGAAGGACAGCCTAGAAATGTGTTGCTCTGCAGCAGCAACTGGCCACACACCTACCCACCAGGGAGATGCAGAACTGACCCAGTCCCAGAAGTTTTGCCTCAACATTCAGTCCACCAAAACCTCTTTGCCAGCACAATTGGGTGAAACTTCACAGCTTCCTCAAAACCAACTAGAGCCCCGTAATCCAGGAAACAGGTCTATACTGCACTTAGAACAAAGGGAAAAAACGGGAGAGCTAGCTGGATGCAAGGTAATTAGATCCCATTGCCCCATAAGAGGTAACTCTAATTTTTATGAGCGTTTAGATGATAATACATCATCCTAACGATCCTCTTTGAAAATGATTATTGTTTCATATTACTTAGGTGTAAAAATATAAGCACCATGTAATTAGGGACTGAGTGTAATAAACTAATACAGAGAGTCCGTTTGAACAAAATGAAGGCAATATAATTATGGAAAAGACACTATTGCTAAAACAGGGGCCCTTGAATACCCCAGGAGGAGTGCTAACAGAGCCAGGAAATGATCATGCTTTGACAGGCTAATGAGAGCCTTAATTAAGTATGAAAAACTGCTGAGCAAATGCAGTGTGAAACTTTTTTTTTTTGTTTTTAAAAGGACTCCGAAGCCAACCATGATCTCTCCCCAACGGAAACATCTAAGGCACTTTGTAAAACAACCCAGCAAGGAGCAGGTAAAGCAGCTGCCAGAGCTCACAGGCTGGGCCCCTCCAGCTGCTACCTGCAGCTTCCAGGGCACGTTCAGTCACTCAAAAAGGCTGGAGGCTGAGCAGGTGCCTGGCAGGGCAGCACAGGCTGGGGCAGTCCCAAATACCCCATAAGGCCTACACTTACATAGCACCTTTCAGACAGAGACCTGGTAGCCCCTGACACTGGTGGGCAAGGACTGCTAGTCCCACTTTACTGACATGGCAACTCCAGTACAGAGAGGTTACGTGACTTGTTCCAGGTCACACAGCAAGTCACTAACGGAGCCAGGCACAGAACCTCACCTCCCCACTGCGGCACTGGGGTGCCCATGCCCCCTTGCTCCCAGAGGGAATTTATAAAGCTCTCCTATTGTTTGGGCAGAGGCAGTGTGTCTCGTGGTGAGAACAAGGGTGCATCGGCCAGGGCTCTATTCCCAACTCTGCCAATAGCAAACTGTGTGTGATCCTGAACAAGTCACTCAACCTCTGTGCCAGAGCTCACCTGTCAGCCAAATGGGCATAATACCTACCTACCTAGCAAGGCTGTTATGAAGCTTAATTAACACCCCCAAACTGCTCTGAGCTCTTCAGAGGACAAGTGCCACCAGACATGCAGGGAAGGACTGCAGTGCATGTGATTGTGTTTCATGCACCACCTGCCAGCAAGACCCTCCATGCTAAGCTCTTTCTTTTTAAAATAGAACCTTCTTCTGTTTAATTCCACCCCCCGCCCCAGCCTTTTGCTTCCTTGTGATTGTCATTTAAGTGCTCCCTGCCTCAGCCTGACAGAGGGAAGATAGGAGCTGCTAGCAAAACAGGAATCGTGCCATGAGCATGAAAGAGGAGATGCAGCCATGAAATTTTAAACACAAGATGAAATAAATGCCAGCCTCAAGGACAAACTCAGAGCACAGAGCTGTGGGCCTGGGGCTGCTGAAGAGGGGGCCCCAGTCACCTCTGATACTCTGACACACTGTCTTTGTGTCTCAACTCATTTGCATGAGCTGGAAGTAAGTATTAATCATAATAAAGGAACCGATTTATTTTCTTATGAGCTAGTCCCCTGAATTCAGATGGCTGTTTTCGCAGCATTCAGCCTTACGCGCATGGCTGTTAGCGTTTTCCAGGCTTCGAAGTTTGCTTAATAGAAAATTACGCCAATTCAGCTGGAGTCTGGTCTGCGGTGGCCATTCAAACAGGATGCCAGATTCACGTGCCACCACCTGGCACGGCTTCAGCCCCTCCCCTTCAAGGGCCTCGGCACATTCTGCAGATATTAGCACTGCTACAACAAGATGAGCAGCATCAGCCCATTCCACAGCCCGGGAGGCTACATCACAGAGGCTATGGGTCAGATTTTCCCAAGTGGGCTCTCATTTTGGGTTCCTAGCGTTAGACATACGGAGCCTGATTTTGAGAGGTGGTGAACACTCACCATGCCAGCTGAAGTCGATAGGGGTACTGCACACCCACAGCTCCAGACAATCAGGCCTTTTGTGTGTCAAGCTAGGAACCCAGAATCATAGCCCACTTTGGAAAATCTGACCCAGATTTGAGGCACCCAAAATTTGGCCCTATCTGACCCAGTGAAACACAAGGGAGATAGGTGCACAACTTTCCTGGGCCCCTTTGCAAATCCCAGTTGACGTGACTTACCCAAGATCACGCAGAAACCAGGAGTTCTGAGTCCAGGGTCCTGCTGAGACCACTAGACCACACCCTCCCTCTGCAGGGCAAGTGGGATGGGGAAAGGGTTTGACCCAGTTTAAGTGACTAATGTTCTTTGCCAGGTACCAATGCTCTTTAGAGGGCACAGACAGATATTTAAATGCATCCTAGGCTCTATCAAAGATGGTCATGGGGTGGGGAATTTGCTCCTTTCCTGCTACTCTCAGATCTCTCTGCTGCTGGAGATTCGGCTGATATAGGAGGAGGATCTGCAACTGCATCACTCTCAGCAGAGTAAGCAGATTCTTTCCATGAAGTGTCATGCACCTCAGAAATGAGACACTGAGGGAAGGTACAGAGGCTTTCCCGATCCTGGGTTTGAATGACTGGAGCAGGAAACGCCATTTTCCCGCTATGTAGGTAGTTTGAAATACACCAGACTGGCAGGGACTCTGCCAATAATGGCCGGTAATATTGAATCAGATAATAGCTCCTGCAGGATTAGTGAGCTCTCCATTCACTTAAGAATGATCAGGGATGTGTAAATCCACCCTGACGTCCCTTTAATTAGGCTACAAATCCAGTGTAATTTGGGTCCCCGCACACTGACTCAGGTCTTTTTGTTCTTGGGAAAATTTTTATATATATATAAATAAAAATCATGTGATCTAATGAAAGCCAGCCTCCCTGTCCATCAGGCAGAGAACAAATCACAGATACTCTGCTCCTTACCAGAAGGGAGCAGAGCCCAAAAGCGTTTTCTGTGCTGACCACGGATGAGAAGTGGGCAGAGGGGTCAGGCAGCTGTAAATTGCTTTCTGCAGGACACTCAGGAAATCACCAAGATGTTATTCCCATAGAGGGAAGGGCTGACAGACGGTGACAGAATGAGAGGCGGAGACACTGCTGCCCACCTGCTATATACGCTCCAGGGCCTTGCCTCTGCTGAGTTTCAGCCATGGGTGACCAGCTCCCTGGACAGGACAGACAGTCCAGAGTTGCTAGTTGTACCATCGCTGTTTGCTATGCTTGTAAGCAGGGTCTAAATCATGGTCTACACTAGGGGTTTGCATGATGCTAGACATATGGTGCAAATCCCCCGTGTCGACAAGGCCTACCCCACCTCAGATTTTGGCTGCTGCTGCCACAGACTAATCAGGCTGCATCAGAGACCCGGAGAACAAAGCTGGAGGCCCTTCCAGATGGCTCTGTGCTCTTGTCTGTATTCCCGGGCACCTTGGTATGCTTACCATCCTCGAGCGTGGTGGCATTGATCTCGCTGGAGGAGGGCCCCGTCCCCGCACGGTTGAACGCCTGCACCACGACCCCATACTGTGCAAACTTCTTCAGGTTGTCCAAGGTGTAGACCTCACTGTCCCCCGTAGCCTTCATCTCCACAATGCTGTATTGCCCGTTGCTGCCGGGGCTGTTTTCCCGGTAGCCGATCTGGTAGCCACGGATCACCCCATTCTGGAGTTCCTTCTTTGGGGCCTGCAGAAGCGAGGATACAAGTGGAACAGGGTCACAGGATGGGCAGCATCCACCCCTATCTCATCAGCCCGTCAGCACTCCCCCAGCACTGTCGGGGACAACACGCAGCAAAATGGGAGGTCTTAGTGACCTGAAGCAGCGTGCCCATGTGCACTGAGCATAAGGCGAGGGGCCAGGAATGACCAGGTTCTAATCCCAGCTCTGCTCAGAGCTGGAGTGAATACTTAATGTGCTTTATTCACGCCTGGGGCTGATCCTAGCAACCCCCACTCACAAGGAGAGAGAGGCTGTGAGACTGTCTCAGAATGTGTATGGTGCTTTGGAAATAGAAATTGCTATTTAAGTCCCAGGTGTTTTATTAGTTGTCTACAAAGCCCTTTGCAACTCAGCTCTCCCCATCTCTCCTGCCCAGCCAGGGCAGGTCTTCTATTGTTCCCTAGGTCCATGCTGGACTAGGATGAAGAGCAGACTCTCTGAGCTGTGGGGAAGGGCTTCTTACTCCCACTCTGATACTCTTTAGGGCACACTTGGGCGCATTCATCTGAACTGCCCATCCTGGCTCTTTGGGCCCCTTCCTAGTTTGCATTTCTTTGCTGTTTGTGTGTAATCTCATTCTGCATCCTTGGTGCCAGGGGACACTGCTACTTTGGAATAGCGAGTGGCTCATCTTGCAGGCTACAAGGTTTTGCTCCTGGGCTCTATCCTTTGGTTTTCAGTCTGACCAGATCTTTGTTGGTTGATTTTTTAAAATACTCCTGCATTTTGGCTTCTACGAGGTAGAGCTCAGATGCTGATAATCAAATAGTAACAAAACCAGAGCCATTCAGAGCCTGGCAGAGGGGCTGATAACTGGATGCTGATTGACTGATGAGGAAGTAACGATTTACAACACCTGGTCAGGGCTAGGACTCAAGTCAGATGATCTGATGGCGGGGGGAGGGAAGGGGCTGACAGCCTTAAAAATGCACAAAGCCAGGTTTAAATCAATTTTAACAATATTTCTCTGAAGCATTAAGAAATCAATAGGGCTGATTGCAAATTTATGTTATAAAGACAGAGCAATCCATCTAGCTGAAATACTCTTAAAACCAAGTGACTTATCTTTCAAGTGAATCTTATTTTTCATTAATCTGTTTTTCAATGATAAAGGGGAGGGGAGAAATTGAAGATGGAGCCCTAAATTTATTGACTTGCTGGTTCATTCTGAAGTCCTAACTTTATAATCTATTTTATTTTTCATTATGTGGCTTCTGAAAAATAAATCTGATTCTAAATTTTATTGATCTCTACACAAGCATTCTGTAGCCAAGTGTCTTGATTTTTACATATTTATCCTCTCCCCCCTGCATGGATATCCTGTAAGATAATAAGCATCTTATAAAACATGATTAGGAAGGCCTCGTGTGATGGAACTGGGGTACATATCTAGCCCTGAAGTTTTCATTCTGTCTAGTGAATTTTACTTTGGCCTGGGCATCCTGGTGAAAGGTGACGATCCAAGACATTCTGAGCCACAAGAGCAGGGCTGCTGTTTAGGATTGTGATCCTAGATATTCTTCCCCCTAAAACCGGCTTCCTTACATCACTGCCATAATGAAACAACTATCTCGTTTAGCACATCTCTAGTGCATTTTCATCTAACAGTCTCAAAGCACTTTATGATCACTGACTGATTAAGCCTCCTTGTGAAATATGTGAACATTATATTTCCATTTCAGATGGGGAAACTGAGGCACAGAGAAATGAAGTGACTTGCCCAAGGCACCCAATGTGACATCCAGGGTGCTGTGCAGTCAATGGGCCTGCCTCCATATATCACCGACATTAGGGGTATCACCACGCCAACACAACTCCACACATAGCAACCCCCCTGTCTTGCCCCAAACAATGTACCTTCCAGGTGACCTGGATGCTCTGCGATGTCATTGGCTGCAAGGTGACATCCATTGGGGGCCCATCCGGAGCTGTGGTTAAACAAATCAAACGGAGTCATGTTTACAAGCTGCAGAGAAAGGAGTCCCTTGCAGCAAAACTCACTTTAAAGAAACTCTGCAGTGGGGCAAACATCACAGCGAAAAACCAACAACAGAGGGCTAGAGAAAAATAAATGCACTTGGGTACTACCACCTGTGTCCCTCCCGCCTTCTCTATTATTGAAATAAACTGTGCCTTAAATGAAGGCTTTTTCATCCTTCCCAGATCAGCTCTCTTATTTCCCACTGACTCATGCAGCACTGCTGAGTGCATGGGGACGGTTAAAGCGATGAATGCAGCCATTCTAGAGAGAGGACAACATGCAGAGAGAGTGCTTGCTCTATCTCAGACTTAGAGAACGTTATCCAACATGCCTGCTGTCTCGCTCCTGCGATACACGTTTGGCTGGGCCCACGTGCAGGTCCTAGCCAGAGAGGAAATCAATCCCCTTGTGAGTGTCTGAGGAGAGGACTTGGTTCCTCACAGGGTTTCGCACACACAGGGAAATGAGCAAAGGTGAAACACACGCATATAAAAACAGCTATGCTTTAACAGCACAGATTTCATGCTCTGCCCAGAAATCTCTCTAAAAACTTCAGCTGAGGAATCTTGGATCCCAGAGGCTCACAGGCCAGTAAGTACACACATGTGCATTCCTGCACATCAACAGACTTGTGAGAGGGTCAAACTCCTGCTAAATCTCAACGGGTGCTGCAGGGAACATGCAGAACTTGAGCGTGACTAGCTGAGCTAGCTGCCCAGGCTGGAAGGTTTGCTTTGCTGACAGAGACGGAGCAAACGGCACCGTTAACTGTCGGCTCGTGTGTAGTGCCCTAACTGTGCGCTGAAGTTAACAACAAAGGGGGAGGCCTGAGCAGCTCATTTCCCAAATCCTGTGGCATGCGGTAGTATGGACACAGGCCAGGACAAGGGGCAGTCCCCTTCAGCTCCCTTATTTCTGAATCGCTTGGTCAGGACCATGGAAAGCTCCCTACTCTGCATTGCCAATAGGAAGAATGTGCTCAGCACCAAGGCCAGTTCCTGTGGCCTGGGCACAACTCACCGTGGTTGCCTATTAATTGGTGCAGTGAAAGCCAGAGGGACCTGCTGTCACAGGCAGTGCAGTGATCCACTCCTGCCTGCGCACGGCCACTCCCACACACAAAGCCTCGGGCTTTTCCCATCCAGCACCATAGGCTCAATGCTGCAATCCAGCTTAATTTGTCCCTCCTGGTAACTCCCTCTCCCCATCACCTCCCCGAACAAATGCTGCTGCTCAGACTCAGCACACAGAGTGGGGGGAAAGGCCTGTGTAGCCAGAGAAAGGAGTGCAGGAGGCTTGCACCCGGCAGAGGAAAATGCATGAGCGAGAAGCACCTGCTTCCTCGGTGCTGATGGTGAGCTCCTTGCTCGGCTCACTGCGCCCAATCTTGTTGAAGGAGTACATGCGGATGCTGTACACGGAGGCTGGGTGCAGGTCCACTATATTAGCCTGGTTAATGGTGGGAGAGATGTTGCGGGTAGATTGCTTAAAATCCCAGGAATCTGGAAAAAAAATAACAGTGAAAGAGGACAGCGATCCTATGAAGAGTCCTGGAGTTAATGGCTCTGCAGAGGCTCCGTCAGCCCCACAGGCTAGAATGCCAGTTCATTTTGGTAGGACCCCAATAACACAATGCCCCAGAACTTGTGTCTGCCTGTCTCACACACCACCACATCTTCCTGTCTCATGACTCCCTTCCCACTGAGCCACTAACATGCCAACTCCTCAGCGCCTGGACACATTTATGCCACCCACACAGGGCAGAGCAGCTGGAACCTACTGTAAACAGCAGGGAGTGCTGAAGATGGAGAAGGAGCAGTGCTTGGTAATGCCAGGACATGCATTAACCTACTGCCAAGAGCGTGCTGACTCACAGCTGCGGGTTGCTGAAGTGTGGAGCCGATGGCTTATGCAGTTCCCTCTTTTAGGACCCAGTTCACCAAATCACTGAGCACTTCCCTCCCCACTGGCCTCCCAGGGAGCTGAGGCTCTTCAGCGCCTCCAGGAATTGCTCAGTATTCTGCAGGATCGAGCCCTGAATGCCTAAACTTATCCTGAGGAGGAGCTGGAGCAGTACATGAGTGAAGTGTTTGGGGCTCTGTGTTTGGCCTGGGTTTAACTCATCTGGAAGCAAAATAGACACAGACAAATTTTAATGAGGTGAGCACGAGTTGGTATATTTCCTTGTCATATCTGATTGTTCAGAAAATCGTCAGCAGCTCATCTCCTGTAGAGACATTGTTGAAAAGCGACAGACTCTAGTGGAGGTGTGGGAAAGAGGCAGAATCTTAGGCTTCCAAAAGAAGGTACCTGAAATACCACTAGAAGATTAGGAATCTACATCTTCCGACCAAACTACATATAGACGTTGGATTCATGCCAGGCAGAGGCACCAACATGAACTGGGAAGCTCAGCTGAAGAAATTAACAAAACTCCTGGTTTCTCCGGGCAGCACTGCTCACTACAGGACATTGACCCAGGCTGGATTACAGCAAGGGGGCCGAAATGGGATCTCTGGTAGCAAAGGGCATTTCCTAGCCATGTGTCCCAGGCAATGTGCCCTGCAGAGGAACTTCCAGGTCAATTCGACCCAATGTTCTGCAAGGTGCTGTGACGTCTCTGAAAAGTGCCTATTTCCATCAGCTCAGACAGCTAGGCTGAGGATGACTATTTTATTGTTTACTTATGGCCTTTGTTTATCTGGCTCCCATGTTTCAAGATGCCAGGATTTTCCCTCCTTGCTTTTGTATAACTCCAGGTTTGGCTGTTTGTAAATATTGTCTCTTTTAATATTCCCTTTCAAACGCTCCCATCTAACATGAATTAACATATTTCATTAATGCTGCTCTCTCCTTTCTTCATCAAAGGGACTGGGATGCAGAATATTCCCTTTATACACCATGCAAGAATGCGCAGACGAGGCCTGCATCCCCTCCCTTCCCTGGGATGGCCCCACCTGTCCTCAGGAGGCAGAGGAAGTGACAGTAGGAGTCCCAGAAGGAGATCCCTCTCCCCGAGAGAGACTGGGGTGGGGGGACAGAACCGAGCACCCTCCCTGCCACTGCTTAGCATGCGGGGCTGGAGCCAGCCCCAGCTCTCTCAGTGGCAGGGTGCACCAGGGGCCACACTCCTTCCCCCCACACTAATGAGTCTGTGTGTCTCTGTGCAGCATCAGCGGTTAGGACGTGAAAAGATCAAACTGGCCAGCTAACTTCATAGACACTAAGGCCCAAAGGGACCATGATGATCATCCACACGGATCTCCAACACTGCACTGGCCAGAGACCCTCAAACAGGGATTCCCGCATTCAGCCCAGAACCCCTGGCTGAGCTAGAGCATCTCTGAGAACGAGCTCCACTCCTGATTTCAGTACTCCACGCGAAGGCGAATCCGCCCTTCCCCCGGGGATGCTATTCCAATGACTAATTACCCTCGCTGTTAAAAATGGGAGCCTTATGTTACTTATCTAGTCCCTCTCCCTACCACAGGGTTTTCCTTCTGTGGATCTGGAACTACTGCATTAATCGTTACTACGGCAATGAATGCAGTCTTTATAAACGAGAGCAGCCACTCAGAAAGAGAACAAGCTAAGACTCAATTCTACAAGGCGCTAAGCACCCTGGAGTCTCACAGCAATCAGTAGGAGCTGAGGGAGCTTAGAACTTTGTAGGCGTGGGCTATAAAATGCCCCTTTCAGAGCATGTACTGATTTGCAAAGTCACAATAAGATCAGCCTCCAGCTTGCTGCGCTGGGAACAGAAGGCTCTACACAAAACTTAATTCTGTTCCACTATTACAGCAGGAAACAGAAAAACTACCCTGGTAATTCCCAGCAGTTCGGGTCTCACTGGCAGTACCAAGTAGAGCTGGGGGGCAGGAGGGGCATGGAACAGGTTTCCCATTCCATGAACGATTTTGAGATTTTGAAAAAAAAAATCCTGCCCAGAATTGACCAAAAAGATCAAAATATAACAAATATTTGCAAACCAACCCCCCCTCCAAAAAAGGGTTAGGTGGGGCCGATCACAATGTTTTGCTTTGATCATTTCATTTTGATTTTGACTATTTTTTTTTACTATAATTTGCTGAAAGTTTGAAACGAAAAGTAAGTTTGAACCAGAAAACCAGAATTCTTCACAAAAATGTCAAAATTTAATTTTTCAACAACTTCAGAACATTTTTCCTCAGAAACTTTTTGAGTTGAAAAATTTGTTGTAACCAACTGTTTCCTGCCAAAAGCTTTGGTTCTGACAAATCAGCTTTTTCTGACAAAAACCGTGGTGTTGAAAGATTCCCTCCTAGCTCTAATTATAAATTCTTCCTCAAGCATAGTACACTTGATCTCTTATGTTGACACACAGACTATTGTCTTCTTCCACTGTTTTAGATTTGTATCTATGGATAACAATTCCAGAGAAGCACGTTTGTTTCAGTCTAGATTATACGTACATAGTGGGGAGGGGAAATGCAATCACCTACCAGATTTATTCTTGTATTCAATATCAAACCCAGTGATGATGCTGTTTCCATCAAATCTCTGAGTCCAACGCAAGTTCATGCTTCGGGCTTTCACCTCGCGAATTTCCAGCTCTGGCGGGTCAGGAGGCTCTTAGAGAGAAAAAGTTGAGGCCAAGTGAATAAACCATTCCCAAAAATATGAAAACGATTTCACCCCTGATGGTGACATTCTTCCCTTCCCGCACAGAGGAAGCAAGTTCGATAGTTACTTCCTTTTGTTTGGGCCTTAAAATACAAGTCGGCTCCTGCAACGGATTTCAGGGCAGAAGATCTTGCAGTCACCATTTAGGTGACAATTTGGTTGATGATGCTGAAGGCAGACCAGACCTAGCTCCCTCTCCTGTAGCTGTATCGGTTGTGCAGGCTTCACACACATTAAGCCTGGTTTGTACAAAGTGAGCGGGTCTGACTCAAAGACACATGGGTAAGTGGCATGTGGAGTAAGAAGCAGCCCTCTTTGTGCCCTCTCTTTCCTGCATGCACTGCACATGATCTCGTACATGGCACCTTTTCTGCAACATGCTTTCACAGGCCATGACTTAGGAAAGCACTTGCACAGGCGTTAAACACGGGCTTAAGTTCCTCTAAATGGGACATGATTAAATGCTTGCTTGAACAGGCATGATCTCTTCTTCCCTGTGGGGTCAAAGATTCCTAGGCTATAAAGCCACAAGGGACCACAGTGAGCATCTAGTCTGACGTCCTGCAAAGCACAGGCCATAGGACTTCTGCTATTGACTCCTATTTGAACTAGAGCAGATCTTTTAGAAAAACATCTAAACTTAATTTAAAATTTTCCAGTGACAAAGAATCCATCCCAGGTGACCCAGGTTCCTCTCAGGTGTCCAGTTTCTCTTTAAGAAAGAGGTGGACAAATTGGAGAGAGTCTCCAGGAGAGCAACAGACATGATGAAAGGTTTAGAAAACCTGAGCTATGAGGAAAGGTTAAAAAACTGGGGATGTTTGGCCTTGAGCAAAAAAGACAACTGAGGAGGGGGACCTGAGAACAGTCTTCCAGTACACTAAGGGCTGTTCTAAAGAAGGCGGGGATTAGTTGTTCTTCATGTCCACTGAAGGCAGGACAAGGAGAAATGGGCTTAATCTGCAGCCAGGGAGATTTAGGTGAGATATTCGGAAAAACCATCTAACTCTAAGGCTAGTTAAACTCTGGACCGGCTTCCAAGGCAGAGTGTGGAATCCCTGGCACTGGAGCTTTTTAAGAACAGGTCAGACAAACACTTGTCAGGGATGGTCTAGGTTTACCTGGTACTACCTTAGCTCAGAGGAAGGACTAGATGGCCTCCCCCGGTCCCTTCCAGACTCACATTTCTATGATTCTACCTAGCAGGTGGAAAACAAGTACCTTGGACAGTGAGCTGGATCAATCCTCTATCTTCACCGTAAGAATTGATCGCATGGCAGGAGAAGAAGACGGAGTCCCCCCGGTCGGCTGGTTTAAGCTATGGATATGCAAGGGGAGAAAATGAGGCCATTTCAGAATTTCGCTGCCGTTGTGACAGTGAGGGCACAATGTGCCTTAATGCGGGAGATGTGCTTGTTATTCGCACAATGCTCTAACTGTACAGCTGGTGACAGACACTAAACAGAAAACACACGGGCCCAGTTCTCCCCTCTGTTACGCTAACGGTGCAGCTACCCAAGTGCCCTCCATCCGTGCCTTACGGAGCCTGCACCCTAAAGCAAGGTCTCTCTTCCCACCCCAAACTGAGGCCAGTGTCTAGATTCCTTTTCTCCCCTCTGCTCTTCTGCAGTCTCTTCAGAGCAGCAGCATCCACACGAGGCACATTTCTGAACTTACGTTTTAGTGGATTCAAGTGCTGGCAAAATGAGCTTGCCAATCTCTAACACCACTCAATGAAAGCTCAGCCCTACGTCTGGAGAGAAGGACCCAAGCTACTTCTTCAGGTGTGACAATTGTGCCACCCAGGCTCCCGGCAGCCAGGACTGAGGAGCTCACACACATGAGCGGGCTGGAAAGTTTCCATCTTTGGATGAATCGAGGGAAAAAGATTCATTCATTGGAAATTTTCCCTTTCTCACAAACCCAATAATCATCTTTCGAGGGTTTTTTTCCCCCTTTCAATTAAACTGAAAAATTTCTCATAAGAAATTAAAACAATTTCCCCATAATTTCCCTGGCTAAGGGGGAAGATGCTTTTTACAGAGAAGCCTGAGTAATGCCAGGCACTTGCAGCCAAACTGCTCTCAGGCCGTTCCCGGCACAGACAGGTCATGGGAGCAGCAAATGGAAAGAGGAGGGTGACCCCTTGTTATCAGAAATGTAACCAACCCCATGGGGGTGTGAAATGCACCCACCGCTCCACTCATGGACCTCAGTGCTGGCACATCTCACCCAGAGCTCTCTCACCTTGAGCGTTGAAATGACCTCGTCACCGTTATCCTTGGTGGTAATGGCATATCTCATGTTGCGGTCAGGGTCGATGACGGTGTCGCCTTTCTCCCAGCGAATGATGATTGGCCGCTCCCCTCGGGCTGTGCAATTCAGCTCCTTCATCTGGCCCTTGATCGCAATGGTGGTGTTGGGGTGGGAAGTGATCATGGCTGGGACTGAGAGAAGGGGGAGAAATGAGTGCAGTAGCAGAGGCTTCAGAGACACGTGCTAAGGTGTGAGGCAGAACAGACCCTGGGGAACTTAGCAACTGCACTGTCCTGACGCTCACATCTACAGCAAATCGACCTGGCCAAGGCTAAACTGGCGGCCTTCAGAGCAGACTTGCTGCAGAGCACTAAGGTCAGCAATCCTCCAGCCACCAGCCATGACCCCCTGCTGCCTGCCAAAGGCTGCAATACTTGTCCCAGAGAGTCGTCATTCACCCACAGCCCAGCACGTCAGAGCCAAGTGCCGGGGTCCCCAGGAGCTGCTGTGCCCACAAGAGGGGGGATTACTGTTCAGTTAGCCTGGGAGCTCTGTGGCCAGAGAGGGCACAGGCCGTGGGGCTCCAAGGCTGAAATGAGCCAGGAACAGGTCTGCACTCTGTCGTTGGCTTCACCATCCCTGTGCCCTGGACAGCAGCAGCTGATGTGGCTGGAGCCGCCAGCCCCATAGGAGCCAGCAATAATCAGATACCTAATGACCATTGCTCTCCAGCTCTAGTAACTGGCCAGGCATTAAAGAGGGGCTGTGAGGAAGGGTGGTCCAGTGGGCAGGGCGGTGGATGGGACTCAAGAGATCTGGGTTCATCTCCCAGCTGAGCTACAGATGTTGACATCTCATCTCTCCAGCTGTACAACGGTGAGAATACTGTCCTGCCTCTGTGGGGAGTCGCGAGGATAAAACCCATTCCCCACGGCAAGGCCCTTGGACACTAGGGCTCTGGGGGCCACGAAAGGACCTGGCTAACTGCAGTACTCAGCTAGCTGTCCTTACTCTGTACTGTGTGCCCACTAAAATTTAGCAAGAGCACAACGTGTTACGTGCGTGGCCAAACAGATTCCAGCCGTGCTCCACGGGGTGAAAAGCTAGAGAATTAGGAGCTGTTAGTGAACACACACTTCTGTATTAACCGACAGAGTGAGGAACTTCCTTACTAGTCACAACAAACCACCACCACCACCAAGGCGCATTTAATTGTTTTTAAGCACATTCAAACCAGTCAGATTTCCCTCGTGCTGGGGATGCGCTGAGACACACAGGGGTTAATGTCCACTGCTGCACTTGGAGAATTAAAGACAATTCTTCAATCCCCAGGCACGTGGGTAGGGTGCACCCAACTCCCTGCTCAGCACGCTCAAAGTTTATCCCACAAACAGCATCAGTGAGGTGGCCGAATGCAGTTTATCAGCTGCAGATACAGCCAATAGGCCACGCAGTCAGAAACAGAATAGTTTTGTTGCATTATACAACTCAGGATCATAAAATAATGAAGCAGATAAATTTTATAATGCATAGCATTACACCAGCATATACCATAAAATGTGAAAGACAAATAACTAGGTGCAAGTTATAATGAAGAGAAAGCCTCCAGTCTGAGACACACAACTATGAATTATTGACTAAGGTTTTACACTCTCAAGGATGTGAGGAGGAATATTTTTCCATCAAAAATTTGCATAATTCACTCCTATAAACCTGGGCAGAATATAGAGTACGATTTTACATCAACAAGTCAGGCTTTGCATTGCAGATGCCAGAGATTTTTTTATATCCATACGGAATATTAACATAAAATACAATAAAAAGAAAGGCATTCACTTCCTAGCGCCTCTTTCCCAGCTAAAAGGGGCAGCTCTTGACCGACTCCAACAAAGGAACAGACTGAGTCAGTAACTACGGCTTGGCTCAGCTGACATTTCCTACAATACACAGGTTAGCGGTCACACGGGGGTCAGCTGCCCCATCCTTTCACCCGCCTCACGCAAGTTACCTGAAAAAGGTTACCTGGGAAAGCTGACAGCCCCAGTATGCCCTGGCACAGGCTGGAGCGAACCCATTTACTGGTGGGTGTCATTCAAGCTTTGAGGGCCAACTATCACGTTTCTGACCATCACTGGACAACAACAATGCTTTCCTGGGGCTTGGAGATATACGAGTTGGCCAGGACAGGTCTTGGCCTTGGTTCCCACCCGCCTCGCACAGCCCTGATTTCCTTTCAGCCTGAAGGGAAGACTGGAGAAGGGGTGGAGTCTCCTTGCTCCGAGATGTGCCAGCAAAGATGGCGACTGGGCATTACAGCTCTTGTGATATGGTGGACACTGCGCTGTTGGAAGCCGAGCCAACACCAACACCATACACAATAGGCTGCCAGGCAGCTGAAAGAAGGCTGTCCTGACCCTCTAGGACTCGCACAACCCTGCTCACTCCTGTTCCCATCTCCTTGCGTCTTCCTCCCTGCTCCATAGCTAATCATTGTAACTGCCCATCCTCCAGCCATCTCTGCGCCTTTTGCCTCGCACACCTCTCAGCCAGGAGCGCACCCCCACCCTGACCCAGCCATCTGGACCACAATATTCCTCTCTGCTCCAAGTCCACTTTGGCACGTCCTCTCCCAGGCAGCTCCTAGGTCTCCCACGCAAAGAAGGGAGAACAGTTTCTTGCAAGCTCCCCCTGGCAGGGACCCTGTGCTCCTAGGTCACTGCAAACCATCTAACTTGCAGCCGGTGCAGTAACAATAGCTAAACAGTAAAGTCCCAGTGGAGGACAAGGACCTAAAAATTCAGAGGCATGCTGGAAAGAAAATGCCGGCAAGATTTCTCTTATACTGTAGTCTCCTGAACTCCTAGTGCCACCTTCCCCTGCCCCAAAAATAACCAAGGAGAGAGCAAAAAATAAGCCTGCAGGTTATAAACCAGCTTTTGTGTTCGACAAAGGTCACTGCTATAAAAGAAAACAGGGAAGCTGTGTGGCATTGTAGAGAGAAGACAAGCTTCCGAAAGAAAGGCCAGCTTTGGCCAGCGAGCACCCTAAAATAGTGATGAGTCGTCCCTGACCCCACGGAGGGCGACCAGGTGGGAATCATCAGAGAAGCAAACAAAGGTCCCTGCAATTCCAAGTGCCTGCACAGCATCCCCCCTCTGGAGACACATGGGGCTTCCAGTCCTTCCTGCTGACAAGAAGTGAAGGGGAGCAGGCCGTGTCTCTTGAGAACTCCCAACCCAGCAGCAGAGCAAAGCTGTTGGGATATACAGATACATACACACACACACACACACACACACACAGTGATTCATATATCCATGTAATATGTTATAGGTCATTGAGGCCTGGTATGAATGACGCATGCTTGACATGGATATGTGCATTGCAAGTTGGCAACCGAAGCAAGAACTTAAGGTCAAGAACTATTAGAACTATTTGTGGAAAAACAATATAGAGAATCAGCAGAAAAGGAAACAACACCAGCTGGACTGATATAAAATTGTGTCAGAAATGGAGGAGATGGCATGCCTTGGATCATGGCGGCCCGCCCAGGATTGTCTCTGGAATTGTGTGGGTGGAAGGCCTAGTAAACAAAGGCAAAAAACCGATGACATGATGGAATGGACTATAAATGGATGCCTATGATTTCAGCAAATCAGAGTCGTTTATTGATCCAGAGCCCCGTGTGGATATAAATGTGGTTTTCACTGGCTCCTCACATCTTATGATCAGAAGGAATCTCGACTGGCCATTAGGACCATTCTGACCTTTGGACTCTGGTATAGTATGTTTGGAGTGTGACTGTGGAGTGAGTAAGGTTTGTTTTGTAATCTACAGCATTTAGAATATTATATACCAACACTGTGTCCGGTATCTGTCAGCTCCCAATCCTGCAGGGAGACCTCTATTGCGGATCTAACAAGGGAACCCAGCCTCTGGGAGAAACGAGTTGTCTGCACTAATACTGGAAAGGGGAAGCCAGCCAGCTTCTTGGCAATAACCTGGAAAACAGGGGCCTCAGCCCGGCCCCTCTGGGCATCTGCACACTGCTGGGGGGGGGGGGGCCACTCAGTCCCTGCCCTTCCACTGGCCTGGCCTGCTTCCAGCACCTCAGAATCTTTTCTTTATAGTCTTGATCAGGCACAGAACTATGAATGCAAATCTGCATGGGAGTCCAGCTCGCTGGCCTGTGTCCTTTGTATATTTAACACTTGCTGGATATTGCAATTGGCTACAGAAAGTGATGGCCATCTCAGAGACTGAACAATAAAGTGGAACTGCTGGCAGGCCTCCCACTATGATAACGCCTTCCCAATAAAGAGCCTTTGAGAATACTTAGGGTCCAGTTAATAAAATACACTCAGCCCTGCCACACTCCAGGTGCTTGTGCACCCGCAGCCAGTGCCCAGGTTCCATTCACAGCACAAGAGAATCAGGACACTGTCAATACTAAATAAAAGTTTTGCCTCTCTAGAGCGTCTTCCATCCAGCGGGCTTTGCACACTGCCCTGCAGCCACTGCCATGGCACCCATGCAAGGGAGGGTTACACTCCCATTTCACTGAGGAGGAAACACTCATCCAGGGAGGTTCAGTGACTGGGCCTGGGTCACGCGATGAGCCAAGGGCAGACCTGGACAGTGAACCCCCCTTCTCCTGACTCTCAGCCTGATGCCCGACTCTCCAGACCACATTCCAATTGCAGTAAAAGTACAAGAATCCCAGCTGAGGAAACGTACTGACCAATCAGCCCCAGTTGCGTGCAGTCCCCCCACCCAACATTGTCATGTGCTGGGATAGCTCCTACCCAACATGCCCCTTCCTGCTGTGAGGGATGGCACGACTGTAGTAAACATCATTCATCCACCTCGCAAGCACAAACACACACCGCAGAGCCCCGGACACAGACTGAGCCTGCAGTTAATCCAGCTTTAGGAAAATAAATTTGGCTTTCACTAAAAAAGTCATTATTTATCCAGCAAGGGAGGAAGGCTGCAGCTTCACAGTCCCCAGAGCGGTATATACCATGCAGGAAAAACAGGCTTGGGGGGGTGGGGGAGGGCTGGGTAAGCAGGAAAAAAAACGTAATGCATAAACAAACAGCACTGCTGAGTCCCGCAGTAATATATGATAATGACAATCCGCAAAGGCAACACACACTGTTCTAATGGGACACAAGAGAGTTTAATGAGCTACGACTTCTCGGCTTTCTATGGCAATGTAATTCAATTAACAGCTACAGAAACCTTTCCTCTCTGGCTGCGTGTGCTAGTGGGGTGTGGAGCAGGCAAAGCAGATTTGGGGGAATGGGCACGGAGGGGCGGGGACTGTTTCTGACGGCTGGCAAGGACGTCTCTGCCTTGTGACAAGTCTTCAAAGCACCCTGTAAAAACTCCGCTCCCGAGGGGAGCCGTGGCCACACAAAACTTTACACATGAATGACATGAGTCTTGCAGTGTGGCTCCAATGGCGATGGCAGACAAAACGCTGGGGGGCAGCAGGAGGGGAGGAGGGATGGCAAGAAACTGAGGAAGGGGAGGACTGTTCCCAAGCACCAGGGAGCATGTGAGTCACCGCGGGACACAGAAGCCAAGCAGGGGGGCACAGGAGAGCGCTCAGAGACTGGTGCAAGAGCTCTCCTCCCTGGGTCGCTGCTCCATACCTTGGGAGGGCTGCCAGCCCCCTAGTGCAGTTAACTGCTGGCTGTGTGGCGACTGGAGAAAGGGAAAAGGGTCATGGCAGGTGTGTGTTACGTGGGGGAGGGCGGATGGCCGGACTAGTGACTAAAGCACAGGGCTGAGAGGCTGCAGTCTGACACTGATATCCTGTATGACCTTGGGTGGGTGACTTCCCCCCTCTGCGGTTCCCTGTCTGTGAAAGGGGGACAGCAGCACCTCCCTGCCTCCCGGGACCTTGGGAACGGCGCCGAGATCCTGGAATTTGAGGGGCTACAGAAGTGCAAAGCACTGTAACAAATCTGTAGCCACCTTAGGCTTCCTGTTTGTCACGATGCTGCATGCCAGGCCAGAGGGAACTTCACAGCCCCACTAGAAACAGAACCTGCTGCCGCAGCTCTCGGGCTAAAGGAGAATCTCTTAGCAGCACAGGCCCCATGACACACAACTGGGCAGTTCTGATTCCATCCAATCCACAGCACTGGTGTGTTCACACACTAGTCAGTACATTCATGTAAACTAGTCTGGTCATTGCATGTGGTGAGTCTGGATTTCTTTGTGCAGAGGGGCTCAATGTGGTGTCATATTTCATGCTTCATTCCAGCAGGTGCTAGTCACCAGCCTCACCCAGCTGTGAGGTGGGTCACTCAGTGACAACGGTCACTCCCGAGTCCTGCTTGGGCCCCTGCCTCCATTGCATCCATCCTTCCAGAAACAGCCCAATTGCCCCTGGAGTCACAGTCCTCTCAGGAGGTGGGCAGATAGCCCAGCTGCAATGGAGACAGATGTTAATCACTGGCCATTGCAGAAGCCCCATTACCCTCTTCTGAACGGCGTTCGTATCTCCCTCTAGTAGCTGCGGTTCACAGAGGTATGAATCCTAGCATCGGTGCAGCTAATGAGGCTCAAGGGGTAGAGGGCTGTGTTTGGAGCGGGAGGTCTGGGTTCCAGCTGGCCACACCACGTGTGGATTGTGTAGCTGATAAACATAGGTCTTCCAAGAGCCAAGAGGAGAAAAGATTAGGGGTGGATGAGTTCCCTGCACCCACTGAGCTCAAACCACCCTGAACCAGTGAGATGGGGCATAGGAGAGGGAGACTCTTGGATCTCAAGGCAGCCTTCACCCCACAAAGCTTCCAGTGACTCAGTGACTGCTGTCCTGTGGATTAGGCAGCATGAGCCCGGTGCTGAGATGAGCTGCCCCTAAAGCGTGTCTCTCCCCCAAAAGAGAAGCAACTGGAAAAGACTTAACAGTTGCACAACAGAGCGAGGCAAAGCCAGGGCCATCCAGAACGGGGTTAACGGCCAGGGTGCTACGTGCTGCAGACAGGTGACCTTTAGAGAGAGGACAGAGATTCCGGTGGTTACTGGTGCTTGCATTGGTTACGCTGCTCCTCTGGGGACTGCTGCGCTGCACTCAGCCTTCTGGCACATCTCTGCGCAGACACACACTCCCGGGTGGCCCCATGGTTCAGTTAACGGGAAGACTCAGAAGAGCACGCGCAGAGAGAGACATACCCACTGAGCAGCCCCAGGAACAATCTAAGTGCACAGCTGCCTCCGCCTCTGCCCATCCACAGCCCATCATGGCAGCGCTGGCCTTTCGTTTCTAACAGAACTTTGCAGCCATCAGCTGACCTGCCCAGACCTCGCTCATCACGCTGATGGCCTCATGGCCCAGCCAGCCTCCACCAGCTTCCCTAGCAGCTGCCCCTGCAGAAAAAAGGGGTCAAGAGTTTAAAAGGACTTTTAAAGAATAGGCACCAGGCACCGAAGTATCTGGCACACAACTGAGCTTTCAGATTTCCCCTTCATGGCGCTGCTTGTGTGCGCTAAATGCCAGGGCAGCAGTAAGAACATACAGCCCTGTGCACAGAGCAGAGATGAGCCTGGAACCACACACCCAAAACTTTGTGGGAGAAGGGGGGTCCATGAATCCCATGAGCAGCCTCCACCTCTGGACTGGCACCCTGGACGCAGCTCATTAGGAAGCAGCGGCCACGTCCAAACCTCCGTCTGGCCTCGGGGTGTTGGTCCAGCTCTTTACAAATAACCCCAAACTTCAGGCTGTTTGCAATTCAGATCCAGGTTGCACAGCCCGAGCAGAGGAGGGGAAAGGCTGCGCATTTGGTTGGCAGGGGCTGGTGCAAACTGTTTCTCCACTGCCTGCCGTGGAGGCTGTTCACAGCATGCCCAACTCAGGCTGCCAAGCGCCAGTGCTCCCTGCGTGCCCAGCTGCTGAGCCCTAACTGAGTTATCACACACACTTTCCTGTCTCCTGCAGGCCCGCTCCCCCTCCCCAGGCAGAATGTGGCCACCCCGGAATTCCGGTCCCTACAAATCCAAAATTGGTTCTACAGAAAAGTGACCAACCAGCAAAACCACCAGAGCCAGTCTCTGGGCAGGATGGGGGGGGGGGCAAAGGGGGCATGGGAAAGGCTGCTCTGCAGCTGAGCAATTAGCCCATTTCCCTGAGAGCAGCGGGCTCAGAGGGCAGCTCTGTTGCAAGCTTTGCTTCGCTGACATGCACTTATTGATGTTTGATTAAAAGCAGCACAGTGGATGTAAACATATCAACTTCTCAGCGCTGCCGGGTTCCCAGGAGAGCAGCGTGCTGCCCGGAGAGGGGAAAGCAGCAAAAGCAACACCACGTACATTTTACATTCTAATTTCCCACAGCCTGGATTGGCGCTCCGAGGATCAAACAGGGAGCTAAAGGATTTCCCGTTGCACCAAATCTCCTTGAGCTGGGCTAGGGCTGTGCACCCTCTTCAAGAGACCTCTCTCTCTCTCGCTCCCCTGCCTTCTCACCGGTTTGGGCCTCTTTCCAGGATGACGAGCCCCCTAGGGAAGGAGAAAGCCAATCTAACCAATGAAGTGCTGCACCATTCCCAGGGGACGGAGAGCGGGGCAGAGAGTGAGCTGAGGGGAGAAAATCAATTTCAGAAACTAGACAGTTGTCAAGACATGGTGTCACCTGTTCCGGCTTGTGAAATGGCTCCACAGAGGCTCCCGCCACTGAGTGGGGCTTGGCCGCCTGGCAGATGCTTTACATTTTAATTCAACAGTAACGGAAACGCAGCCACCAGCAGACCAGCTCAAACTCCTGCTCAGGGAGGAGACGGGATGAAGAGACTAGAGCATGGCAGGTGATGGGGGAGTCAGGACTCCTGGGTTCTATTCCCACCTCTGGGAGGGAGAGTGGTTGTAGGAATGAGAGCAGGGGTGCAGGGACCCAGGATGCCTGGGCTCTATTCCTAGCTCTAGAAAGGACTATGGGCTACTGGTCAGAAAGACAGAAAGGGAGAGTCCGGTCTCTGCCCCTGACTTGCTGCGAGACTCTGGGAGAGTTAGTGGACTCTTTTTACCCGCTCTATGGACAGGAAAACTGACATTTATCCCATTCCAGGGGGAGCGGGGAGGCTTAGTTAACATACGCTTGCCAAGTGCCCTGAGTTCCTGGCCTGGATGGATGGGCCATGGAAGGACAAAGTATTGTTAGAGGACACATCGCTCACCCAGGGGCTCACCCTCTCGACTCACCCCTCCTGAACATACTCCAGCCAAAGATTCACAGCCTCGCTCACTGTGTGGCCCTGTGACTCACTCTGGTGAGGTAGCAGCCCACCATGTTCAGACTGTTTACACACGATACCGTGCTAGACTGAAGCCCCTGGTTAGCAACAGAGCCAAACCAGCAGGCCAGGGCAAGCTTCCCCCAGGCTGCACTCTTCCGAGAGGCCAGCTCAGGAGGCCAGAGGGGAGTGATCAAACCCCATGACCCCCTCCATCTATCAACCTTGCTCCTGAGGCACCAGCTAGAGAACAAGGGGCAATGTGTCTACCCTGCCTCCTGGGAACCAGACTGACACCCCACAAATTCAAGACAGGTGGAAGGGAAAAACCCCCAGGGAGTGAAGGAAAAAAGTCACACTTTAAAGACTCTGCACCACGCAAAGCGGCACAGGGGTCATGCTGCAGCAAAGCTAACCCCATGCTTCCACAAGTCATGAGCCATGCCACAATATCACGAGACTAGCTTAAAAATAGTGAGATTCAAAATATAATAAATGGTCGGGTTTCTTTGCCTTCTGGTGTCTGAGTCTTTAGGATGCATTTGGGTCACATTTTCAGGCTATTTGCTACAAACAGGAAGGCTAGAAATTAACTTTTTATTTTAAAGGAAAGTGGAAATTCTCCTCTCATCACAGGACTCCAGGACCTGGGGCTTTAGAAAACACGGATTACTGCAGGACTCATGATAAAGACGTGAGAATTGGTGATAAAATAAAAGTGACACACCCGCACGCACCCTCTCCCACCACATACCTTGGAATTTTCCCTATTTCATTCCAACTTCAAACCCTACAGGGCACCTGTTCTGGATGCTCACTGAGCTGGAGCCAGGAGGGAAACTGGCTTACACCAGACACTGGAGTAGGACCAAATGCTTCCACTCAAGCTAATTAAATCATCGCATCTGTGCAAGGTTTGCTGCACCACGGCTTCAGGAATTCCCCTGGCAGGGGCGCAGCCAGGGAAGGGGAGGAAGAGTTCTGACACAGCTTCTGGCTGTTACTGCCTCTCTCTCGGCCTTTTCTGGGGATGGCTGGGAAGCTCCTGATGGAGGAAACCCTGGAAGTGTCCACCTCTTTATGGAAGCTGGATACCGTGGCACAGAGGCTCGTCACTGGACACACTGGGACCTGTTACCGCCCAGAGTACAGAGCCCTGGGCATGCGCGGCTGCGGTAGAGGCGTGTGGGACGGGTGTGCCCAGGGGAACAGCTCCAGGTTGGACTCACATTTCCAGCATTAAGTCACTGGACATCCTGACTAATAATAGTCCATGTGTCTACAGCCCCTTCCAGCCAAGGATCTCACAGCAAGGGAACTTTTCTCTGGTTACAGGTCCTACAGGGACCCAGCATGCAGCTGGGGACACTGTGGTTCAGAGGTGAAATGGCACCCAAGGTCACATGACGAGGCATGGCTGGGAGTGGAACCCAGGAGTCCTGACTGCCAGCTCCTAGCTCTGATGGCAAGGCCACACCCTGGGGGAACTGGGGGTGCACGAAGCATCATTCAGCTCTCCCACCCTGCCGTGGCTTCCCTAAACCTCTCCTTGCAATATGAATTGGGGGCATGGGGCATCAGTGCCTCTGTGCCACAGGAATGGAGTCCCATGGCCTTCAGGCTGCAGAAGGTTGCTCTTTACAGCCAGGCTCTACCAGTCTCAGAAGGAAAAGTTCAGACAAGCAGCATCCCTTCCCCTCTGCGGCTGGAACGTTAATAACCCTTCTCGTGCAACGTCTCTTGCCCTGGTCTCTCTCTGTTAATAATTTCCTCTCTCTCTGCCTACATGGTTTTGACAAGTGGCTGAGATTCCAGCTGAGTGTCCACCGCGGCATGGGCTGCACTGAGGTCCCTGGGGGGAGAGGAGCTGCGAAGACGGTGGGGAGAGAGGCCCGAGAATCCACTCCACTGGCCTGATTCACCTGCAAGGCTCTTTTCCTGAGGCGTCACGCAGACTCCATGGGCAGATGTTTCCTACTGCACCAGTTCTCTCCTTCAGAGCGGTGTGCTGCCCAGCCCGGGTTGTGCAGTGATGCCCCCATCTGGTCTGAGCTGTCCGGGGTTTGCTCCGCTCCCAGATTGCAGGCTCAAAGGAACCCACAGGCTCAAAGCAAAATCAACACTTCTCATGAATTTGACTGGAGACAGGAAGAGAACTCACCCTTGCCTGCAGGTACGTCTGCACTGCAATTAGACACTCAGGGTTGGCCCATGCCCGCTGACTTGGCCTTACAGAGCTTGGGCTGGTGGAGACGTTCGGGCTCAGGCTAGAGCCCAGCGCAAGGACCCTGCGAAGTGGGAGGGTCCCAGAGCTCAGGCTGCAGCCCGAGCTGGTATGTCTGCACGGCCCTGAAACAGCCCCACAGCCTGAGCCTGAGTCAGCGGGCACGGGCCGGCTGTGGGTGTCTGATTGCTGTGCAGACACAGCCTGAGGCCACACCAGCATCCAGCTCCATCCCCACCCCAGACCTGCATGTCATGGCTCTGGCCCCATCATCACATCAGTCCCCATTGTGGATTCTGAGCTGCTTGCACCTTGTTGTATTTCGGCTTGTGGCAAGGCTGAGGGATGCCAGCACACCTGTGTGCAGGGCACTTGGTGAAGGATTGAGGTGTGAGAGAGAGGAGGGAAAGCACAGAGAGGCCATAGGCACGGTGAGGCCGGCACGGCCCAGCACCACTGGGGTGGGGTAAGTGTAACGCAGCAGCCAGTCGAGCCAGCTGAGGACCCCCTGGCCCCTTATGACTTTCCGGTGACTTAGTGTGCGGTAGTCGTGTCAGGGCAGGTGCGGGAAGGGCATTGAGAGGCGTCTGCACAAAGGTCTCAAGTCAAATCCTCTCCAGCTCACCTGCTTTCCCAGCAAAGCCCCGGACGCCCCTGCCGACAGCCAGCCTGGCAGCAGCCACAGAGAGGCGGAGACAGGTGAGCAGGAGGACAGCATCCAAAACTCACCAGCCATGAGGGAGTCAGATGCCATCCCGTGACACAAATGATAAACTGGACAGACGGACAAGCCTGGGATCTAGCAGGGTGGCCCTCCCCTGGTAGGAAGGGTCTAAGGCCCGATGTACAATGCTGTCGTACTCAAGGCACTCCTGAAACATCATGGCAAGAGAGAGCTCTTCCTTGTGCGGGAGGTGCCGGCACAGAAGGGTTTCTACCTTGGTGTCTCAATTTGTCAGAGATGCTGGGCACCCGCTGAAACCACTGGGAGCTGTGTATGCTCAGCACCTTTGAAAAATCAGCCCCTGTATCTATGCACCGTTCGCTTCCACCACGGCACACGGCAGGGTCAGGAGGGCAGCCAACACGGCGGCAGAACGTGCATTGTAGGGTCGCTGTTTTTAAAGGTTTCCTTTGGGAACTATTTTTCTGGCAGTTACTAACATTCCCCCCCACCCCTCCTCACCTCCTCCCTCCAAATCACAAGCCAGAACAGCCACCTCCTCCCCAAACAGCATTTCCTTCTCTTGTTCCGCCTTTGTGTCCCTCTTTCTTGTTAACAAGACACAAACAAGAGACTGATCCCATCTGGTGGGCAGAGATAAGATTGCTCCAAAGGGAATTGGCAATGCGCTGTGCGTTCTGCCATCCTGAGCCCAGGCCGGGGGTAAGGAAAGCAGCACCATGCTGGAGTGACAATCGAATGAAAAGGGCAACAAAGAATGATCCTTTTTTTTTTTTTTTTTTTTTTTTTTTTTTAAAAGAGCTGGCTCTGTGATGTTAATTTGATTGCACCCATTTCGGCTTCTTGTCTACACTGATTAGCTGAGTTTCACCTGAAGCATGAGATTAATTCAAATTGCATGGAAGCAATCAGTTATGCTCTTGGAGTACTGACAGCGAACCTCCAAATACATCCCAGCTTGGTGCCTCTGCTGGGCCTGCTGGCAGGGAGCATGCATGTGCCAGAGCGGGGGCACGCGCATTCCACGTGCGTGTGCACACCGTCTCCCAACTCCATCTTAGAGCCTTGACCATGCAAGGTGCTGTGCTGGGCGCCCTCCAGCACCATGGACTTTCAAAGGGAGCTGAAGGTGCTCAGCATCTCGAACGAGGAGCTCAGTACCCAGCAAGAGCCACACCTAGAGTTTCCACAATGTCCCCCAGCCCCGGTGAGAAGGGGTTTCCAAGTGACTGTATAAAGGATGACTCTCCCTTTTGCTGCATGCTTTCAATCCTGTCCTAGCTCCCTAGTCCCTAGGGAAGGTCTGTGAATATCTTTAAACCACTACACAGGCTGGGACAGACTGGCTGCCTGACAGCCACGCGCTGGTCAGGAGAGGCTCAGGTACCCAAACAACTGGAGTGCAGCGCATCGACACAGCTCACGTCAGAATTGTGCCCTGCTACCGCTTTTAATGGTTGCTCTCCTGAGCACTACTTTTAAAGGGACAAAACATATGGAAATAGTCCCATGCTGGGAATTTGCTAATAGAGACGAAAGCAGCTGGTTGGATTGTTAACCTCCCCTGCAGCATTTGCAAGCTGCAGGCCAGTTGCCACACCATTGCTCACACTGAGGAGTATCGTCCTCCAAAGGAGCCCCATTGCCTTCGGCCTTCCTCACAGGGGACAGGACAACTCAGAGTCAGGACATTATAATCTGCACTCAAGCACTGCACGAAGGCCAGGGAGAAAACTGACGGATTTCTGCTCGCTGTCCAGCTAAGACAGAGCGCTGAAACGTAGAAAAAGCATTACAGGTGAAATGCAAATCTGATTCTTAAAACTCCTGGAATTTTACACAAGGAAGCGTTTGTTTGTTTGAAATCGTTATTTTAAACTTGACAGCATCACCTTAAATTTCCCTCCAGAGCACAAAAATGCTCTTTAGAAAACCCTGCATGTAAATTCACTATGTTATTATCACACACTTACAGCCTAGAGACTAGCCAAGCGTGGGCCCCATTGTGCAGGGGCTGTACAGACACTCCCTGGCCTAAAGAGCGACAAAAATAGGTATTTCAGCAGGTGCAGGACCAGGGAAACGTGAGACCAGCAAGTGTGCAGGCACCGAGGGTGCTGCTCCTCCCCAAGAGCGCTGCTCCTCCCCGAGAGCGCGGCTGGCCTATGCGCTAACAGTCCAGGCTTTGATGAAGCCGTCGATAAAATTATGCTTTTATCTTACAAAGTCTGAAAATCCATAGTCCAAAAAGCAGCACGACAGATCAAAACTTCCGTTCCCACCTCTTGTCATCTCTCCTGTCCCCACTCACTCTGCTGAGGCATGTCCAAGAGATTGGGGAACATGGACAGTTAGATGGAGGCCCAATGAGACCCCTGCCCTGTGGACTTTTTAAGAACGTCTGATATCATGCTCTGCAAGCTCAGCCGAAGAGGGAAGCTGTTTCAGATGCTTTCCCATTTCTCTGTAAATGCTATAGACATCCTGATTGTTGGCCTATTATCCAGACACTTGATCATCTCTCCAAAGGAAAGGTGATGGCCCTCTGAAATCTTCAATATTGTACTCATGTCATTGTCAAACCAGCTGACAGGGAATGGGGCTGGGGGGAGGGAGGATAGGTAGCAAAGGTGGAGAAAGCAGCAACTGCTGGAAAATGAGCTCAAGCCACTGGAGGGGGACTAGGGCAGGGTCTGGAAGCCCCTGAAGGCCACCCCCCCTCACTCCAAAATGTGTCTTGCGAACAGCAACCCGAGCTGTCCCGCAGCACTGTTGGTTTTCACGCCTGCTGCCGTGTTTTCTGCACACACAAAGCATGTCCCTTTAAGTCTCTGCACCTTTTATTTCAGATTAGCGGGAACAAAAATGAACAGATGCAACATCTCCCCAAGAGAGCACAGTGTGTGACTTGCTCTGCTGCAGCAGCCATCTTGAAGCAGAAGTCTGTGTCCGAAAATGGAGGCCCTCCAAGCTGATGGGCAGGCGGGGTTCCTCAGGAAGGTAATGGGACAGCTGCCTTAACAGCTGCACTGATGCACACTCTGGGAGAGAGCTCCAAGGCATGGCCCATACAGAATGACAGACACAGCTTTCTCAACCTGCTCCTTATCTCCCCTCAGTTTACAAAGAGCTCCTTGAACCTGGCTAGCATCCACCCTGCAGCAGAGACGGGACTATCGGAGATCACTCCTGGGCTGGCGGGGAGAGAATGCACCTGGCCTTTGCACTGCAGACACAGAAACAACGGTACAGGAGCAGCCCCAAATCATCCCCAGGGGAGACGCCACATCTCTTAAGCGCCGTGCATTTGCATCGGACCGGATGCTCAGCGGATGCAAACTAGCATAGCTCCATCACATCCACATGCATGGACTTTCCACCCGCTAAGGATCAGGCCCTCCCTCTCGACACCCAGCATGGTGCATAACTGTGTTCATGCCCCTTTGATCCCCTCACCGGCACTCTGCTCACTGAGCCTTCCCCCAGGATTACTTCTCACATTCCAAATACCTGAGCAACTTTTAACACCTGCCTTTCCCCCTTAAATAAACTCAGCCTGCTACAAAAAAACATTTCCCCGAAAACATGAAACTTCCTTGCCAAAATCACGCTGGCTCAGGACAGGTGCTCTCCGGAGCAGGATCAATGACTAGGTTCAGGGCATAGGGAATAAAATAGATCAGTACAGTAACTCCGCACTTAAAGTCGTCCTGGTTCTGTTCGTTGCTGATCAATTAGGGAACATGCTCCTTTAAAGTTGTGCAATGCTCCCTTATAACTCATTTGGCAGCCACCTGCTTTGTCCACTGCTTGCAGGAAGAGCAGCCCGTTGCAGCGAGCTGGTGGGGGCTTGGAACCAGGGTGGACCGGCAGCCCCCCATCAGCTCCCCGCACCCCTAAGTTCCCTGTGCAGCAGCCACCCAGCAGGCTACCAACTGCCCCCAGTTCAGCTGTCCCTCCCCCCACTGCCGTGTGCTGCTCCTGCCCTCTGCCTTGGAGCTGCTCCCGGGAGCCTCCTGCTTGCTGTGCGGGGGAGTGGGGAAGAGGGGGGCTAATGTCAGGGTGTTCCCCTCCCCCTACTGCTGCCCCCCGCTAACCCCTCTCCATATGGAGCAGGGAAGGACAGGACAGGGCTCAGGAAGGAGCTGCTGTCTCAACTTCCCGATTTTTTTTTAAAGGCAATGTACTTAGAGTCCGGTCAGCGTACTTAAAGGGGCAACGCACCTCTCTCTCTCTCTCTCCCCCACACACAGGGTGTGTGTCTCTGTCTGCCAGGCTGCCTCCCCTCCCTCTGTTGGTGCTGCCTTGCGGAGTGAGAGGCTACATTAACAACAATGTGTTAACCCTTGTGGGCTCAGCCGAACGCTAGTTCATTATTGAGCAGTGAGGCATTCCCTGGGAAATATCCCACCCTCTGACTTCACCACCTCAACCAAGTTTCACAATCATCATTGCTGTGTACAATATTAAATTGTTTGCTTAAAACCTATACTGTGTGTGTGTGTGTGTGTGTGTGTATTTATAGTTTTTTGTCTGGTGAAAAGAATTTCTCTGGAACCTAACCCCCCTATTTATATTAATTCTTATTGGGAAATTGGATTTGCTTAACATCGTTTCGCTTCAAGTCACATTTTTCAGGAACTTAACTACAATGTTAAGCGAGGAGTTACAGTACTGAATTTGCACTTCCAGAGGGAAAACCCCAAGGTTTAAGAGCCTCTCATGTCTCAAATCAACCCAAGAGAGACTCACCGACTCTCATGTTCTGAACAGAACAGCTGTCTCCCCCCCATACCCCCCCGCCCCGCCCACTCGGTGTGTCTGTGGAAAGAACCACACCAACATTAACAACAGTTACTTGGGATCCTTACACAAAAGCGTCTACAAACCCCAAGGGACTTTACTAACCATAAATCATGCCAAACCATCTCTGTGATGCCTGCAGCATTATCCCCATCTAACAGGTGGGGAAACAGAGACTGGACCAGGGTCACAGAGCAAGCCAGAGGCTGAGCGGAGACAAGCACCCAAGAGTCCTGACTACAAAAGACAATACTCCTTCATGAGCACACATATGTTCCGTACCGCAGTCTGGGAGCCAACACACAGCCCCGTACTACCTTCTGCCCACTGGTGTGCTCTCACGACTCTCACCCAGTGTTTGTTAAAGGCAGGAAAGAAGGGTGGAGAAATGGCAACCCAAGGGGCTAAACTTCCAAGGAGGATAGAACCAATACAGACTAACACGGCGGTTACTCTGAAACCTGTCATTATGCAAGGCACTGCATTTAGCCGTATGGAGTGGAAATCTATCAACTTAGTCTCTAAGGTGCCACAAGTACTCCTTTTCTTTTTGCGAATACAGACTAACACGGCTGTTACTCTAGAACCAGAGCTGTTTTCTTCACTTGCCACCTGACAAAAGCAGCAGTTCAATCTTTGTGGGGCTGGTGGGTTTGCAGAACCCCAAGCCACACCCATAAATCCCTACATGGGATATTCTCTCTCCATTCTGGTGATCAACACAGTGCCCATCACTGCAGTATCTGGGCACATGGCACATAGAACAGAACCTTCCCCACATATAAGAAGCCTCTAGACCCTTCCCAGCAATGTGGCTTTAAAAGGCCAGTCCCCGTCTCTCTTCCGCGCACAAGCACATTTTGTTTGGACTCTGATTAACTTTCATTTGACTCCATCCACAGCGACCTGCCTTTAAATGAAAGCTCGCACCGATCTCACTTTAATTGGCCTGACATTTCTCTAAACAAAATTAAAAAAATGAAACAAAACAAAGAACCTTTATAACGTTTAATTGGCTGTGGCGCTTTGTCTACCTATTCAGTCGAGCCTTTTCAAAGGCTGCAGAGGTCTCCGAGAAATGTAAAAGCACATGCATAATAAGGTTATGTGCTATTCAAGTCAGCAAGCAACCTGTCCTGGGATGCAATTACACAAGGCAGTGGGGACGAGGCGACAGTTCAAACTCTGGATAGTTCTGCACATTCACTCTGGATTAATCGTCTATGCTTTGTACCTGCATCTTATTGAAGTATTTTGTTTGAAATGGCTCTTTTCAATTCATCAATCCACAAGAGAAATTAACACATGTGAGGGGAGGGAGGGAAAGACCTTGGTGAAGGGGCAACCAGAGCCAATCTGTTTGTTTCATTTTTGTGACCAATTTCTAATGTTTGAGTCCTGACTGGGAACTGATAAGTGTCGGGTGCAGGGATTTGGGAGTGTCAAGCTAGGGAGGCCAGCCCCAGCTGGAGTCAGGGTGGCTGCGTGGCCCAGGCTGGGGCAGACTCACTCATGCTTATTTTGTTACGAAAATCTCTGTGCAAACAAATACAAATAGGAGACCCTGGGTGCAGTAAGCATCAGGTGCTGACTGGCCCCATTTAAAGCTAGTGGAAATAATCCCCCAACTCCTACCAAACCTGAACATAGCCATTTTCAGCATGCTGGCAGACAGCCTCAACATGTGGGACGGGTTGGGCCTGCACCAGTCAGAGGGTCTAAAACCTCTGTTCAGCCCCTGCCAGTCCCCAAATATGCCACCATGAGGGTCTGATCCTATGAACCCTTATGAACAGGAGTAACTTTACTCACTTGAGTAGTCCCATTGAAGTAAATGAGACATGCACAGATCTACTCACATGTATTTTCTGAATTGAGGCTTTATAACCAACCAGCTGGGGGAAGATGCATCTTAAATAATAAAATCACAAAGAGACAGATCCTGAAGTCCTCACTCGGGCAAAGCTCCCACTGACTCCACTAAGAGCTGTGTAAGAGGAAAGCATGGGCCATTAAGGGTTAGCCTGTCCAGAGTGCCTTTCTCCCAGTGGATCTCAAAGCCCTTTACTTGTGTTAATTAGCTTACCAAAGCCAGGAAGGGTTCAGCACTGGAATGGAAGAGGACAGCAACGCTACACTCTTTAAAAGCAGGAAGCACCAACCTGTGAAATTTGGTGAATAAATAGCTCAAAGAGCTCACTGCAGCCCTGAGTGATACTGTTTCACAGCCTGGTAATAAAGCCCTGAACATCTGACGCTCTGTAACGGAGCCATGACATGATCTTAACTCGAGTGACATGAATGAACCGCCGCAGTAATGAGCACAGTTGGGATAGTCTGCTGCTTCTTTCAGATTTAAGCTCTTGCAACAACCGAACTAAATAAAAAGGAGCTGGAGATTATCTATTCCACTGATTGCAGCGAGAGAGGAATCCAATACTGCGCGCAGTGTGAACAAGGTGTCTAACACCACTAACAGGCCCATATGCAGGGAGTTAGCAAAGCTATTTCCCTTCCTCTTTTCCCCTCGGATGATGTAGATTGATTGCCCAGTTTTATTAAGGACAAAGTGTTTTTTGATAGGGTAAGGGAAGCAGCTCCCCAGGGGATAGGAATCAATCCCTCTTTCAGCTCTCTCTGCATTGATTGCCAGAAATTCGCGTGCTGGCCTGCCAAGGCGGGAAGGGCTTTGCGTGCGATAAAGTATCTCCAAATATAAAAGGAGGGAGCTATCAGATGGCACTGCACTGAGCTGGCTGAGACACACCGCTCCAGCAAGCAGAGCTTGGCCTGCAGCCAGAACGCAGGGGCTGAGCTACGCAGCACCAGGTAGCAATACATAGGATTGAAAATGACCATGAGTCGTCTTTAGTACCCAGGTGTTTTGGAACTTTACCCTCCACCTGGCCCCGGGGATTTGATTTAAGACCTAGCTGGGGCATGAGGCAGTGGGGGAGACACAGGCCCAGAGACCCAGGGGACATAAACCCACCTAGACACTGCATTTGTTACTCCTCTCTGCTTGCCAACACCTGCAGCACACAAGGTGCTGTACAGACAGGAGACAAGGCACCCCCTGCCCTGGAGGGCTTAAAATCTAAGCAAATTTGACCCCCAAAACCAGACGGTGAGATGCAATCCTGGCAGCCCATAAAGGGTCCCATTCACCCCCGCAGACCACCACTGATTCCCTCACCAAGGGCAACTGTCCCAATGAATTTACACTCTGCAGCATAATCACTCCCATGATGGCCCTGGGATCTCTCTGTACCAACCATTCAGCTCTCTGGGTGCCCCTGCTCGGGGGGGGGGAGTTCCCCCTGCGGAGAGCTGATCAAACACATTTGAAATTTCGATGACTTTCTTTGTCAAAATTTCCCACAACTGGAAGAGTTTTCTGTGAAAATCGAATAACCTGACAGACAACCTCCAAGGCCAGCGTACATGCAATGTCCTACAGGGAAGCAGCAGGAGCCATGGTCTGTGCATTCCATGAAGACCCTCTAGCCGGTTTCCCCAGCTCACTAGGTTTTACCACACACACCTCTCCAATGCCTGGTGTCTTTGTTCTCTCTCTCTGGCGTTTCTAGGGACTCTGCATTCCAATTTCCTGAGCTCACTGGCACCCCAGCTTTCCTGGCACCCCAGTCGCATCCCAACCCCCAGCATGCTCCACAAGTAACTGACCCTGTCTCTTCCCCACCGTGCTGCTGTCCTTTCCCCACAAACGCACATTTGCTCTCTCCCTCCAAACATTGCAGGCCACCCAGAGTAGGGGGCATGTCGAACACTGGGTCTGTTCCCTGCTTCCTCTCTTCTTTCCTCTCTGCATCCCATTTGCTGGGTGACTTCTCCCCTCTGCCCCCAGCTGGTTCTCCCCTGCTCTCCCCACCTCGGACTCGCTGTGAAATGGCTGAGCTACTTACTCTTGACAGTGAGGAACATGGACTTGCTGATATCCGTCCCCACACCGTTGCTGGCCTGGCAAAGGTAATAGCCAATGTCCTCCTCCAGCACATGACGAATAAGCAGTGAGCTGTTGGGAAGGATTTGAATGCGGCCCGTGAGGGGCACAGGATGGTACTGCTGGGGGTTCCCGCTTCCTAGGAGGAGACACAAAGAAACAATCCTGAGAGGACACAGCTAAGGCAGAGGTGGTTTAGGGGCGCCTGAGGCTGCTATTGTCTGTTGCTTTTAAATGTCCCCCAGATTCCTAACGCCTCCCTCTCAGCCTGCCCTGACCTCCCTCTACCCAGAGAAGTTCAAGAAAAAAGACAGCCGCCATTCCTGGGAGAGTCCCATAGAAAGCGTGAGCTCCTGGCTGGGTCTGCACACTCAGCTGCCTGCCGCACACAGGGCTCAGAACCCGGCTCGCACCAGCGTCCAAATGGCAAGCAGATAAAAGATGTAGGTCATCAGCAAAAGTGGCACCAGACTGGCTTCACCTCCCTCCACAGCACAGAAGAAGGGGAAAACAGCCATGCCTGCTGGGGAGAGGGAGAGACTTAAATGTGTCAAGCTTCACAATGGCACCCCCAGAACGGCACCCAAGCGCCAGCACGTCAGCAGCAGCTGCAGTAGAGGAGTGAACTTCCGGGCCGGACAGGCTGAAAAGCCCCACGCCAGGTCTGGTTACAAGACGCTGACCTGTGCTGGGATTTTACAAACAGCAGAGCTCTCTCCCATGCGCCCTTGCGGATGGGCCCAGAGGGCGGAGCAGCATCTGGAGCATACTGTGCCAGAGAGAAGGAGGGGCTGCAGCCCATGAGGGCCAGTGGAGAAGAGGTTTGCTATCTCCTTTCTAAAATGCCTGGCCAGTCTCCTCAGCTCTCCTCTGGAACGGGCTCAGAGGCTGGTGCAAGGAGGAACACACACATGCAGTCACTAGCAGTGCAGGTGGGATCCGAGTGAGCTATAATCCCAGCGGAGCAATATCACATACTGTCTAGCACCGCCTTGCTAAGGCAACTACCAGATCGTGACTAGCGTGGAGGAGAGACCCTGTAAGGGAGAGGGGCGGCCACGGCTGCCATGGGCCTTTTCACCCCTCAAGCACGTCCTTCGCCCAGGCAGAGCAGCTGCCACGAACGGGCCATTCCCCGAGCCAGCCGTCACATGCGTGAGACATGGTCGCTCACACCTACCTTTTGCATGCTTCCACATGACCTTGGGAGGGGGATACCCATCCACAGAGCAGTTCAACACCCCCGCTTTGCCATAGATGCCATCCTGGTTGTTGGGCTGGACCACGAAACGAGGCGGCACTGGGGAAAGTTAAAGAACAGCACGGTCACCATGGCTCTTGGCGGGCTCATCCCGCTGATTCAGCGGCACAGGCCTCCTGCCCGCACTGCTGCAGTCTCACCAGTGCGGTCCCGGTCCCGCTGCCTCATTTCCAACCCCACCTGCAGCGCTCTCTTCTCTCCCATCCACGCCTCTGAACGTCTCTCCTCCTGCCATGCTCTACCTCCGTCTCTCTCACCCCCAAAGAGGGCACAGGCTGCTTTGGATTGCAAGCGCCCAAACCACAGAGAGGACGCCGGTCTTGGCTCAGAGGACAGGACGACGAGCGCCCAGCCACGCCCGCCCCCTGGGGCTGCCCAGGCTCTCACCTCGCACGATCAGCTGCCGCTCGCGGCTGACGGTGGCGGCAGCGTTGCTGGCGATGCACGTGTAGTTGCCGTTGTGCTTGAGGGAGACGCTGGAGATCTGCAGGGAGCTCATGAACTCTTTGCTCTCGATAGTGACCCCCGAGCCAGAGATGATCACCTGCCCATCCTTCCGCCAAGTGATGCGGATGGGCATGTCCCCCGAGGAGACCACGCAGGGGATGTAGAGGAGCTGGCCAATCGAGGCCGGTGGGAACTCAAAGGGCTGGATCAGGGGAGGGACTGGCAAGGCAAGGAGCAAAACAGTGAGGAGCCTGGTTTGGAAGAAGGACCCAGAATCATTTAAAAATTAAGCCTGAAGTCACTGGGGCAAATTCAGCCCTGAGGGGTGTAGACCCAACTCCAATGGCTTCCAAGGAGCTGCTGCGCCCACTCACACTGTGGGGAACTGAACCCAGCACCCTCCTTGTGGCCACACAGTGTTCCCTGTGGCCCCACTAACAGTGGGTGTTATCAGTACCATTATGCCGACCCACCGTGCCACACCAGGGCAATTTAACACGCCTTTAAGGGGGCACCTGGCCACAAGTTGAGTGGCTCTGTGCAATGAGTGATGTTGTGTCTCATGGCGACATCTGTGACACAAATCTACTGTCACGTCAGCCAAGATGGCCCTCACTGCTGGAAACACGGAGGTTTTTATTCCAACACTTAACGCTCTCAGCAGAGCCCTCTGTGGTGCTCTGGGAGCAGATACGGGCCGGAGAACCTCTTTCCAACGGGACTAGGACGCTCCATTAGCTCAGCTGCAGAGGAAGGGCGCCAGAAGCTGGAGCCATGGAGCCAGCAGTGCCTGTTTTCCATAATGAATGAACAATTAATTGTGTATGCTCTGCAGTCTATTGCAGAGGGGAGGAGGGCTTGGGCATCCGTGCACTGCTCTCTCCCAACACACCTCACAGGCCTCTTTAAACACCAACAAAACAACACAGCCCCAGCAAGAATTCGGCAGAAGAACCTCCCATGTTCTAACTCTCCTTGATGACAGCCGGCTCTTGAAGGGTTTTCTATATTCTGCATTAACTTCTTGATGTTGGGACAACTACAACTTCTTCTCTCTCTGGAGCGCCCGTGTGTTCAGCAAGAGCACACCCTAGCTACGGCAGCTCAGGAAAGCTCACAAGTGCACGAGTCCTTTTACTCCACAGACCTGGGTTTCAGAGCCTGGTAATTCACAAGTGGAGTAAGTGCATGTGTGGGTCTCACCCCAGACTCCTCGTCATTTTAGCACAGTGGTGCCAGAGCCCCCGGGTTGGAATGAACTGGGCCGGGGAGTGCAGTTCAGGCCTGAAGCGACGCAGCAGGGCTGGGAGAGTCACTGAACTGGGTCACACGGCAGTGTTCAGGGTTTCCTTCACAGAGAAAGCTTGTCTAAGTGTAAGCCCAGTCCAGACTTGGCTCTGAGTATCGCTATTTAAATCACGAGCACCAAATCCACACAAAACTAGGTTAAAAGGAGATAGAGGTTTCGTCTGCTGCCTGGAATAGTGAGCACAGCTGTTAGAGTGGATCCCAGGGGGGAGGATGCTCTGACAGTAATGTCAGAGGAGACAAAGAGACCACTAAGGAGAAGAGGTCCCAATGGTGACAGCTGATGGCTTCCGTAGCTGTAAGAAACAGGACGGGTTCAGGGCTCCATGTCTCCCAGAAACTGCAAGAACTTGGATGAGCAACAAGGCTGGGCCACGAAAGAGACAGGGATTCTAAACTAAATAGCACTAACGAAATCTGAGCAGGATTTTGGGGCTGGAATGTAAAACTGTTGGAGCCTAAAACTGACACTCCATGGAGAGCGTGGAGATCATTGCACTCCAAGAGACTACAGCCAAAACAGATTTTAATGTAACTGCTGACACAGAATGGGGAGGACACGGGGGTGGGGAATTTCCATCACTCCAAGTGGAAGGACTCTCTCATGCTCACCTCCTCTGGATCACAAGAAGCTGCTGACCTCAGGGGGGCACTAAGACATTGTCACTTGGGCGGAGACAAGCTGAGCTGAACCCACTGCTTTTCATTTTCCAATTGTTTCCCAAGGTTGTCTTGTCTCTCTTCTTTTCTAGTATGCCCCTAATTAGCACAATACAGGGCCCATTCACTCACCCCTGGACTGGGCTGCATGCAGAGGGTCCATCTCCTCAGCCCTTGCCCTGAGGTGAGAGGGTTACATTTGTAATCAGGACTTTGGATCAGCGCCCCTTTGGCTCCCTCTCCACTAAAGCGGGGATCAAGCCCCCCAGCTCAGGGAGACAGACTTGCAGTAGCCGGGCTCCAGTTAGCGAGCTGAAAATAGCAGTGTGGATGTTCTGGCTTGGGCTGGAGCTGGGGTTCTGATGCCTACAGTGTCCATCTCAGCCCAAGCCAGAACGTCCACACTGCTATTTTCAGCTCGCTAACTGGAGCCCTGCCAGCTCACGTCTGTCTGCCCGAGGTGGGAGGCTCATTCCCAGCTACAGTGTAGACACACCCTTAGTTTCAGCCCAGTCTAGGCAGCACTACTGACAGAACCGGATCCCGGGGCGATGAGCCCTGGTCCCACACCCTCAGCTTGGCCTGGAGGTCAATACGAGGTGACGCTGTAGGAACATGGGTAACGCAGCCGTCCCCCAAACCATTACTGCTCCCCACTCCACTGGATGCCCCCTAGTCATACCACTGCAGGGAGCAGCCAGAGAAAGCAGCTCAGAGTCCTTCCTGTCCCAAGCAATTCCCCATTCATGCCGCTCCTGGGGAGAGCTCTATGCTGAGCACACCCACAGCATCAGCTCAAAAGTGACTAGCCCCCAAAGAGGGAAAAGCAGCCGGAGACTTAAAAACAGGACTAAGATTTTAAAAAACTAGCATAACACGCTAGGCACAGGGGCAAGGGGTGCTGTAAAGCCTGTATCATCACTTGCTTCGGAAGACTTGCAGAACTCCCTTGTGGCACGTAATGTGGTCACCCGGCGACTGTAGCAATAAAAGCTTTTCAGCTTTCCATGCCATCGCATAGCCTCTATGCACATACCATTATATTTATTGACTCCGGTCTTCGGAGCAGCTCGGATTGTATTCCAGGGCATTTTCAATTTTTTTCCATGGGTCTTTTATCTGATGGCCAATAAATATATAAATAAATAAACGACATCTAAATTCTGGTATAAATTCTAACCAGCCGTGCTGCAGATGAAATAAACCTGTCTCCCTTCCAATCGGAATGGCCCTGTCAGCCAGACCAGAGAACATTTAAATCAGCTCAACTTTCTACAACTGCCACCAACTGCTGATCAAGACAGTAAATCCAGGCTCAGAAGGGTTTGCATATCAATGGGAGCCCAGAATATGCGGGTCTGCAGCTCATCTTCAGCAGACTTACATTCTCGAATGGCACCTTCTCGAGATTGAGAAGAGTTGAATTATGTTATGTTTCATGCGCACACACCCACGTAGGCCCGCTCTCGCTCTCTCACACACACACATTGAAATAAAGAAAAATTGCACTGCTCACGAACAAAAACGTAACACTGCCTCATGCAGCTGGAGAAGGGAGAGGTGGGAAAGGCTTATGGGCCAACGAAGGGCTGTCCCCGCTGAAATTTTTTCCTAGTGCTTTGGCCAACATAGTTCTCAAAGTGTCTCAGGGGAGGAGACTCCTGCCGCCTGCCGTTGCAGGCTGAGTTCTTTTGCTGGGAGGCTCCGTTCCTTGATGCAGCCACATGTTGGAGAGACACCCAGGGCATTCTCCGCTGCAGTCTCCAGGTACTCCCTGTATGCCCACCCCTTTCGCACCAAAACTCCACGACAGTTTTTGGACATTTTGTCCCGAGCTTTAGCACCTGCACTAGACTATGCAGGTGTATAGGACATTGTTGAGATTGTTATCCCTGAGTGAAGAAGGAGAGATTTAGGGTTTGGTGCAAACTCAGGATTTCACATGGTTTTCTCAGAAAGCATGATGGTTTCAGTCCAAGTTTGGCTTTGTTTACTGTAAACCTGTACTGACAATCCACAAGGGTCAGCTCTCCCCATAGGAGCCCAATGAGTTTTGTAAAACTCAAACCAGCAATAAAATCTCAGATGAACTGTAGTATGACGTGTAAGGTACAGAAGGGATTCGTGACAAGAAGAAGAAGAAATGCAAATGTCCTCTCCCTCTTCCCAGCTCTCCTACTACTCATTTCACACAAACATCAAGGGCTCCCAAACATAGGGACAAGTGTCTTATTGCCACAATCCCAAACTGTCCACCCTGAGCCTACCGCACAAGGAACTCACCCAAGGTATCCTCACTTGGAATCCCCCTGAACTCTGCGTGACCAGTTGCCAGGATGCCTGGCCACACATTAACTTTAGTGCACTAGCAAGTGCTGCTGAATGCACTGTGTCCTCTTGAGAGCTTGTGTTCATAGAATATCAGGGTTGGAAGGGACCTCAGGAGATCATCTAGTCCAACCCCCTGCTCAAAGCAGGACCAATCCCCAATTTTTGCCCCAGATCCCTAAATGTCCCCCTCAAGGATTGAACTCACACCCCTGGGTTTAGCAGGCCAATGCTCAAATCAGGGGTGGTGGCTTCCAAAATAAAAAAGCTCCTGCCAACAAATATACCCAGCGCAGTTACCAACCCTGTAGGGCTCCCGATGACAGAGAAGGCCTTTCTGAAGATCTCTGATGCATGCCATCTACAGAACACAGCTTCCTCCATGTTCCTTTTGCAAAGCCTTGGAGGAGAGTACGAGCTAATCAAGTGGCAGAATTCATAATCAGCATGGATGCATGCTCCTGCTAACCCAATTCCAAATGAGGCTATGAAGGATGGGGCATCAGAACAAAACCCACTGCAGAACTCAAGGGCATTCCAGAAATACTCGGCTCCGCGAGACGGAGAGAAAGAACTGCCCTTCTTCTCCCCTGCTGTGGCTGTGTTTGTCTAAATGATTTACTGCACCCACCGAGCTGGCGACAGGCTGAGGAGCCCCGACAACCCTGAGGATGGAAGATACTGTAGCATCACACGCTCATAACACAATCTCAGCAAGTCACTGGAATGGAATGCATCAGATTCAATTCATTAGGACTGATAGCTCCCTGAATGGGGCTGAATAATTGATGGGCTGTTGAAGCTTTTAAGATGTTCTGTCCGCTCGGAAGACTGAGTGTATTATTTTTTTAAAAGCTAACACACACAGCAAAACCTCAATGAAGGTGATCTGAGCAAAGGTTAGATGTTTTAATACTTTGTGTTTACACTGTAAATTCTTGCTCCATTGCCCGTAATGGGAAATGGATACACTATGGAGAGGGGCAGCAGAGGGAGCGGCAGGTCCAGGCAGTTATTCAGCAGTAACTGAACTAATTCACTGGGGCTTCAGCAGCTAACCCAGAGCAATGGGAATTGATCTTGGACCCATGTAACGTTTGCAATGCAAGGCCACCGTCTGGCCGAAGAGCCCAGGGTGCGTCCAATGGAGCGAGACGCGTCCCTGCTTGGCTTATCCATCTTCATCCCACAGCAGCAACTTGCTCACAATTATTCGAGTGCAACCTCTGCTCTGCCAGGGCCCGCAAATGTGCGGCCCATGGTAAAGTTGTTGTCCACGTGCAACTGAGCACTGGGAGCCATTGGTGCCCCGGGGCTGTGGGTGGGAGGCAGACGAGTCAGTGCAGCCGAAACGCCCAGAAGAGCATGGAAGGGGAGAGGTGCCGCATGCAGCGGGACAGGCAATTGGCAAAGGCTTCTGCAACAAACATCTTGCAGGCAGGAGAACGGGGATTTTCCAGCAGCGTTCCTGACGGTTACCCTTTCTCCCCTCCCCACAGCTGGGCTCCCCCAGACCAAACGAGGCTGAGGTGACTGTGCTCTTCAGTTACGACTCACCTACGTCCCTCTTGGTAAAACCCAGGCATGGTGGGATAGCTCTGACTTTGGTGTGCGTGCGTGAAAGAGAGAGAGAAAATGCCAAAAGGACAATGCTGAAATCAGCCAGCTGGGCTGCTGAAAGTCCCTGAAAGTCCCCTGCAACTAACACATGAGAGACTCCAAGAACTGGCAGGACACCAGGGTAGGAGAGCGAGTCCCCTGCTAAAGCCAGGGGCCGCTTTAGCACGCCCATCCTCCTACCTTTCACGGTAACATGGACGCTCTGGCTGATAGAGAGCTGCGGCTGGATCAGGACGCTGCAGAGATACTCCCCTTCATCCATGCCCTTCTGCACATCCATCAGCTTAAGGGTCCCGTTCTCAAAGACCACCTGGCGGTGGTTATCTGGCAGCAGCAAGGCATCCTTGTACCACTTGATGGAATAGTATGGATACCCGATCACCCTGCAGTTGATGAAGGTATCCCTACCCGCCACTGCTGTTATATTCTTCATGGCTCGGATACTCGGGGGACCTACATTGTGGGAAGGAGGAAAGAGGCAGGCTAGGTTAATTCCGAAGAGCAATTTGTTTGCACACAGATCTGTTGCTATTTCAGAGCACATTTCATAGGCAAGATAAAGACTTAGGGTTTGCTCACGTTTGGGAGGGGGGAGGCAACAGCTCAAATATGGGTGAGCTCCCCACATCCTGCACGCACTCAGAAATTGCAGAGCCAGCTTTTGACAAACTTTGGCCTCAGAGTCACTTGTGCACAAAGGGTGGGATATTCCAAAGCGCCACCGCAGCGCAGGAGAACGTGCCCCCACTGAAAGTCGCTGGGCCGTGTGCTCCAGAACCACTTAGGTGCTTTTTAAAATCACAGCCAAATTGTGTGGGTGTCACTTCCACGCTCAGCTGTGAAAGTTCTGTCCACGGGGCACTCTCTGCATACCTCTGAAAGCACCCCCGGTAATGCTAGGGACAGCGCGGCTTTGCTGACGAGGCTGTAAGTTTCTGTGCTGCTTCCCTAAGCTCCAATCAGCTTCTAACACACTCACAGCTGCCCTGCATGCCTCTTTAAAAAGGAACATGCCAGGTGCAGGACCTCACACCGCCAATCTCAACTGCAAACTATTTTACCTCCACTTTAAAATCAGCCTGCCTGAGCCTCCAGCAAGGGATCCATGTTTTGCTGAAAAGGCACTGTTTAGCAGTTTCTCTCTGGCTTTCAGGCTCGTTTATGGATCAGGAGAACACAACACTTGAGTATTTCAACACCATGTGTCTTAGATCAACAATCATATTGTTCTCCTGGTTGTCTGCTGTTGCCCAAACGAAACAGCAAACTAATACTCCACCTACAGTGTAAAGATCAACTATATCTTGGATCCCAGCCTGAGGCGAACCGCAGAACTCCGAGTTAATCAGGTATGCAGGACACTCTTACTGAAGATGCATTTCCTTGGCATGTAAAACAAACGCATTCAAAAGCAGTTTGCTGCTTTCACTTTTTAATGCTTTTCCTATCTCTCCTACCCACTCTCTCCAAAAGTTACTGAGAAGGGATTTCACAATTGGGGGAGTTTTTTCTGGAATCTCTGAAAATAAGATGAAATTGGGCCTTGAGGGAGGCAGAAGTGGGGGAAGGTGCTTTGGTGATGTTTTCAGCTGCCTCATGTTCTGTAAAGCCACCACTTCTAATGCTCCAAAGCAGTTGGGAAATAATATAAAAAATGGATTTAAAAACGCTCTTTCTGCCAGCCCTCACTCTGGGGTGTCGATGGGATACAACTTCAAAAACAGAGAGTCCATCAGAAAAGAAAACACCCAGCAAAGAAAAAAGCATCTTATAAGAAGCATCAGCCACAAAGTTCTCCCCTGAGCACTGAAGGGGAAAAGGGCTGCACACCCCCAGACAGTTCTGGGAGTGTAGTGGAAACAGTCCAGGCAAACCTAGAGCTACCAACCCTTCCTGCCTCTATCTTGAATCAAATTCAGCACTGGTAGCTTCAGACCCAGCTAACTCACATAAGGCAGCCATTACTCAAGAACACACACCCATGCATTATACTGGCCGTGGAACACTGGCTTCTTACCAGCAGAAAAGAAAGGGTGTGGGTGGGTGTGTAAAAGTGGGAGTAAATTTGACAGAGGACTTGGAAAAGTTTTAAAAACTTGCTCCTGATGAACAGCCCCTTGGCCCTGTCAGAGAGATGTGCATGTACCCAGACTAAGGAACCCTGCATTCTAATCTAGGGATCTGTCGTTAAAGAACAAAAAAAAGTTCAACAACAAACTTTGCTAGTGGTTCCCATTGCTAAGCGATGAACTTGCTGCAGATTTAGTGATCAATGGCAGCCAAAGCCCAGCTTCACTGGACTTCCAGACAAACACCATCACAAACCGGAGACACAGATGAACATGGCCATTCAAACTTGCTTCTGGTAGATAAAATAATGTTATTTTTGGCTTTGTCTAGTTCATACCTATACAATCGGAAGCTTTAACTGTTAACGGTCACCGGCTAATACTGTACCTTGTGTCTTAGAATTTTGCCCACCAGAAGTCCCTGTAATGCAAAGAACAGCATGCTCCAACCATAACAAGAGGAATGATTAACAGCACAATGGATTTTAGCAGACAAAGAAAATACAGCTATGACAAATCAAAGAGAAAATTCAGCTCATTTGTCATGATTTAACAAATTGGCTCGCCATCGGGTTTAATCACACTCCAATGCCTAGGGGCAGTTAGTGCTGGGAAGGAAGGACAGAGTCAGAGTTATGAGGTGGACAGGTCAGAGGTGAGGCAGGGCCCCAAGGCACTGTGCAGTTAAAACAAGTAGGGAAAAGTTAGGCTGAGGCCTTGCAGGGCACATTCCCGCTGCCCATCACAACTGCTCACCCAGCTGGAGCCACTCTCTGGGGGAACAGACATATTTACCAGCTGCACTTTGATCAACAGGAGGAGAGCAGAGTGGGTGCGTGCACTAGCTCTCATCTCCAGGGAGCTGGACTCCAAATCCTCCCAGGGCTGTAGTGGGAATTAAATTGGCGGCTCCTCCCAAAGGCAACGGTTGGTGAAGTTGGCAATATCTGCTCAGAAACCAATGACTGGTGTTGCTGGGGGTGCTGCAGAGGACACTGCAGGTTAGGCCCAAGATGCGTTAGGTTTAGAAGGGAGGAGAAGAGGGATTTCTCCCCACTGCCCAGATTGAAATAGTAGGAGGTGGAGCAGATCAGGGCTGAGTTACACTGGCAAAGCTGGGGCCATGGGGCAGGCCTGGAATGGGGGGTGCTGCAGGTCAGAACTGCTGTGCATTGGCAGGGCGGGGCATATGATGCTTATAGTCTTCCTAACTTCTGGCAGCAAAAATCCTTCACTCTGATGAGCGTTAGCTTCTCCCACAACATTTGCAGAAAAAGAAATGGAAGGGACATGCAGCTTTAAGGTGGAAATTGCAATGAACTTCGCTGGCATGTGACAACCACCAGCTTTGGGGGGATCTGGATCTGCAGTTTGCCCCAATGTAGCCCTGGAACATAACCCCTGAGGAGCACGGAACCACATGGCACTGAGATGCAGGGGCTTTCCTCAGTCAGCACCTCTGCAGCACGGTGACCCTGACAACTCCCAAGGAATAGTGCGGAGCCACTCTCCGAGAGCTGGATCACGAGACATGGCTCTACTTTACAAACTGAGATGTTTGCCTCAATATGCTACAAAATGTTTCGAATGGGACAGCCGGCCACCTCGGGATGGCTAGCCAGTGCCAGACCGGGGCCCATCCAGCCCAGTCTCCTGTCTCCAACAGCAGCCAGCACCAGATGCTTCAGAGGAGGGTGCAACCCATTCCCCACTGCTGAAGCTTGGCTTTGGGAGAGCAGCATGGGGGTTCACCACACTCCTCATGGATTTTAATCCTCTAACATAGCTGTAGATGTCCACAATAGCCACATAAACACCCGATTCTTCTGGGATTCCTGCTAAGATTTTGGCCTCAATATAATCTTGTGGCAACGAGTTCCGTAGGCTCCCCACGTCCTGCCTCACTTGATGAACCACAGGGAAGGTTTGTTCGATCAAGTGCATGCTGATGATTTGAAGCAACTTTAAAAGTACAGCAAGGGCAGTGGGGGAGCTGGGTGGAACGGCACAAAAGAAGAGAGATTCTACCAAAAAACAGAACAGAACAAAGCCCAGTATGAGTCCTATGCTGATATTTAAAAGTAGACAGGCACCTCTTACGTTTATTCGCGCTTGGTATTCGGCGCTGCCCACCGAGTTCCGCGCGACGCACCGGTACACCCCTCCGTCCTTGATCTGCGGGCTGGTCACGTTCATGTGGCTCACGGTGGTGCCGTCTGACATGGTGTACTGATTGGTGCGGTGCCCGTTGTCCCTCTGGATGGGCTCATCGTCCAGGGCCCAGGTGATGGTGGGTGGGGGAGCGCCTTTGGCAGCACACATCAGGGAGAACTGCTCGCCCGGGTTGACCACTTTCTCGCTGAAGGAGGAGACGATCCGGGGGGTCCCATCTAGGAGAGACACCCGGTGAGGGGCATGTTAGGGCTTCAGGCTGGGGCCCTCGCAAGCAGCTGCATTTAGGCACAAGCTTGACGGTGGGTTTTAAACACGACTTAGACTGTCAGTTCTCTGGGGGCAGGGGCATCCTGTTCTGTCTGTCCAGCGCCCAGCACAATGGGTTTCTGGTCCAGGGCTGTGGCTCCTAGTGCTTCCGCGACACAGATCAACAACAACAACGTACCTGACACGCCATGCTCCCTGGCCAGGGCCCCACCATGCCCAGCCTGCATGCCCCAGGGAGGAGGGCTGCGGCTTTCAGAGGGCTGGTGAGAACCAGGGGGACATTGGCTTAGTAGCATTTTTCAGATGAGACATAAAAGGGAGCATGAGAGGGGCAGGGACACAGGGCTCAGTCTGCACCCTGGTACATGCACTCGAGGGAACGACACTGCTTGGGAGGCAGAGGAGGGAGGATGCCTTTGGGGGGGATGGGCCCATACCCAAGGCCAGGGCACCACAATGAGCCCCATCTGGGCAGCTCCTCCTTTCCCCATCTAGTTACTGTCGCTTATTTTGCTTTCTTGGTACAGACCCTTCCTGCAGAGGACAGGGCCCAGCTGTGGTTCTCTCCCTGCAGTTACTACAGCAGGTTACACTAAAGTCCTGGCCACCTGTTATCAAAAGCACCCTAGGACCTTCACTAAGGGAGAGCAACTTCCTGATCACACCGTGTCTGATAACTACATTCTGCCTCACCCAGCTCCTCCTGCAGACGGGAATTCTTCTTCCCTTCCTTTCCTTTCCTGAAATACCGGGTAGTGTTGCTAGGTGCTGTTAAATAACTGTTGGTTCTGCCCCAGAGACGGCTGCATTTCAGTACAGGGTTGACCCCTACAACGCAGGGGCATTGCATGGCGTAGTTCAGTGAATTGTTGCGAAGCACCTTGGGAGTGTCCAAGCACTTGGGCAAAGCACGGGGAGCACTTGGCATCGCAGAATCTCACTTCCAGGAGCAAAAATGGGCAAACCTTGCAGCTGTGTGTGGACACAGCTCTGGAGCCCACTGGCCAGTACACACACGCCTGGACACAGGCCAGGAAGCAGGGGAGTAGGGTCTAATTCAGGGGCAACAGTCTCCTCTCCTAGCGATGCTGTAAATCTCCCCTGCACTTGTTCTGCACACAGAGCTTCCATGGGTGGCAAAGGATGCTGGAGAGACCGTCTAATGACTCCCCTCCTCACGGTCACGCCCGAGAAGCCGACTCACCCTCCAGCGCAATGATGGAGAAGTCTTGCGCCGTTTGGGCTTTCCGGGTGGCGAAACACTGGTAGGCCCCAGAGTGGCTCTTCTGCGCGGCAGTGATGAGGAGGGTCTCGTTGCTAATCCCCCGGATGGAGATGTAGTCGTCCAGCACCACCAGGTCTGTGTTGCGGTACCAGCGGAGGGCGTACTCCGGCGAGCCGCTGAGGGCACAGGAGAGGATGACTGTGCTGCCAATGCCCGTCTTCAGCTTCTTTGGCGTGAGGCTCACGTGCAGAGGGTCTGTGCACGACAGGGTGAGAGGCAAAAGAAAAAACACTCAGGGCTCATGGCCTGGGGAAAGGATCTAGCGATCTCTCTCTCGGCACAGGAGGTGGAGGGCCCCAGGGGAACCTGACTGCACCAGCCGAGTTGCACCAGGGCGGAATCTGGCCCATCACACTGAGTGGCAGCGAGGTCTCCCTTCTACTCCCTGGGCTGCAGCAGGAGGATACCAGCAAGCTGCTGTCGGGAACGCTGCAAGTGACCTGCTGCAGTGAGCACAGCAAGGCCTTGGCTTCACTAGGAATCAGGTGTGTTTTCAACAGGCGCTGGTGAGCACACGCTCAAATCCTAGTGAAGACAAGGCAATTTGTATTCGAACGTGTGTTTGCTGGCTGGGGTCAGGAGTCTGCCTCGACCAGCCAACTCCTGGGAAGGGCGGACCAGCTGGAGGCCCAGACCCTGCTCTTAAGCCTTTCCAGCAGCCGCTGAGTCAAGAGCAAGTGTTGATTTGGTGAGGGGAAAGGGGGCCTGCTGGAATCAGGAGCCTTACACAAAACCTACCCCTGATGGGGGCTAGATGGGGGGGGGTTAGTGCAACTGCACCCCGCACTGCCAGGAGAAACCATCACAGTGCAGGGGGTAGGGCAAGGCTGGCGTGGCAGCTGGCACCAGCGAGGCTGGGAGATGGAGCACTCCTTGCACAGTGCACTCCGTGAGTCCCTTGATTAACGTGGTCTCTCTCCCGGGGAAGTATTAGCCTGACTGCACATGAAATGTCATTGCACAATAAGCCAGGTGTGTCCCTGACCTTCCTCAGAGTCTCCAGCAAGGGCCCCTCATCTTAATGTCACCCCCACACACGCTCCTCTGCGTGGTGCGGGCAACATGCCCAACAGCCAGGAGCATGGAGGGCCAGGCAGTGCCTCCCCTGTGGATCGTTTTCACTCTGACTTCACAGGAGCTGGTGTGAAGAGGCTGGCTGCGTTTGGAAGCAGACATCATGGCGGGCTGACGTGTTAGGTGTGACAGGCCTGCTTTGAGCAGAGACTTCCCTGGAGCTGCTCACTGAGCATGCTGCTGCTTTGGGTGGAGCCTCCCCTTCCGATCCAGCCCCATGCACGCCCGCCTGGGCATGTCGGGATTTTAGCCCCTCCACAAACACGCAGAACATGCTGAGCGTCGCTGTGGGAGCTGGGGCAAACATGCCCCCCATCCCCAGGGGCATGCTGCACATCTGGGTTACTGGGGACCAAGGAGATCCCCAGGAACAAAGCCTGCAATAAATATATGTCCTCCCCAGACAGAATTTACTGTTTGGCTGGAGTTTATTAAACATAAAATCAAACAAAACACAACATGCAGGCCCCTAATATAAAACTAACACTAATAACCCAACCAGTCACACAACGTAGCGCTCTGGTTTTCCACCAGTCCCGGTCTGTTCTCTCCATTAAAATGGTAAATCCGGGGATCTCTGAGATATTTTGCTGTGATATAAATAAACAAACTTCTTTCAAATGCTCTGCGCTCTACGTGTAACAAGGCACTGTGCTCCGGCACGCAGCACAGGGATGTCCCCGAGCCTTCAATGTACCAGGCACTGTACGATGGCCGGGGCCAAGAAGGCGATTTCATTTTGATCACCCATCCACCTCATGCAATTCTGGAACAGGGACCAGCAATAGCCAGGCTAGAATCCCTCAGAACCACCTGCCCCATGCAAACGAACAGCCCTGGGATGACCTCAGGCATGTCTCCAGATTCCTGGCCAGAACTTTGGAACAACCCAAGAGGGGGCTGCCCCCAGACAATCCACCCCAGGTTAACAGAGGGCCAAGGAGTGCCGGGCCAGGACTTTGGGAGGTTAGAGAGGATGCCCCCCACTATGGCATGATCAATGAAATCCAGAGCTGCGCACCTCACTATTGCTAATGTTTAAGGAGAAGACAGTAAAATGGGCCATAACTTTAACACACAGAACGTAACCCAGGGCATATAAAACCCATGCAGGCCAAGGCATCAGGGCAACAAGCCTGACATGCAAGGGAGAAGAGAAATCAAAACTCGGTTGCAGCACTGGGCTATCCGGCAGCAGTCACGATTCCCCTTTAACACCCACTGTGGCTGACTGTTCAGGCTCTGGGGAGTAGGTCCAGGTAGGCCCTTTCTGATCTGAGCAAAGATGGGCCTGAACCATGGACCTCAGATCCAGACTGGAATCCCACTTGACCCAAAGTCTGGAAGGGGGAGGGGTGGGATCCACCCTCTTGGCCCACGCCCAGCTCCAATATTAATAAAATGAGATGAACAGAAACCAGGCTTACTGTCTCTGAAGAGATGGATGGATCCTTTCTAGAGATGTGCCCACCTCCCATTCCCCAGATGAGCCCACTGCCCCAACCCCCATTCCCCAGATGTGCAATGGAGCGACCCATAATTTTACATTCTCCGTTGTTTGGTCGGCTCTCACCTATGACTGTGAGGGTCCCGGTGACTTCGGCCGACCCGAAGGTGTTTGTGACCTCACAGATGTACGTCCCACTGTCCTCCACACGCAGGTCACTGATTGTCAGTCCTGTGATACGCTTGGTCCACCTGCTGTCTGCAGGGAGTGGGCGCCCATCCTTGATCCACCGGATGGCTGGGTTCGGGTACCCGGAGGCGATGCACGGAAGCTCCACCAGTTGGCCTGCCTTTACCTCCCTGGACTGAAAGCCATCTAGGATGGTAGGGATGGATTCTGCTGGGTCTAAGAGCAGAGAGAAAACAAACTGCTCAGAAGCAGATATGGAGCAAAGGCCAACACACCCTTTCTTCAGCCTGCACCATCTGGCTGGTGCATTACGTGGGGGCGGAGGACAAACTAGAGCATTTGGTTATAAACACTGGGGACCCAGGAGGACAGGGATACCGGGGAAGGCCTGTGCTTAGAGACCTGGGGGCAGCCACAACCACAGAACTCAGCTACAAACTATCCAGACATAGGCACTCCATAGGCCCATGGCATGGCCAGGAATGGGACAGCCAGCTGCGGCCCTGGGTCCAGAATGAACACATGCTGCTGCTTTCGGGCTGGCCAGTGCAACGCACCCAGCCTACAATCTCAGTCGGGGCCCTGCCAATTGCAGCACGGCTTTCATGAATACATGAGGTAGGGACAGGTGTGGGCAGGTGGGGACCTAGCATGTGCTCAGCAAGCAGGGTGACCGGCCTAGGGTGGGGCAGTACCTGGGCTGACCTCCCCTCTCCCCCCGGCCCTTCCCAGGAAGGCTGGGAGACACTCTCACTATGAGAGGGTGAGATAAATACAGCACAGTAGGAACTATGCAAGGGGACCTAACTGGTGCAAAAGACACAAATTCAGTGGTATATTTCAAAATTTACAAGGACAGGGGCCCATCAGGCGGCCAGGAGGGGAGAAAATTAATCATCGAGTCTCAGGCATGAAATTCAATTCCAGGGGAAAAACATCGTTTTCATTGCTCCCATGCTGCAGTAAAACGCCATGGCATGGAAATACCAGCCATGGCCAGCACGGGGCCAAGCCAAATTGAGCGCCCCCGCCCCAAAACAGAACACACCCCAGCCTGGCAGAGGACAGCGCAAAGCCCAGGAGGGATGAGTGGAGGGGTCCTGTCCATATGAGAAGACTATATGAAGCCTGGTGATGGGGTCTTGGGGGTCTTGTCTTCAGGAGAGGACAGCGCAAAGCCTAGGGAAGGGGCGGTTCCTGTCCATGCCCTTCAGCTGGGGGGACATACCAGTAAGGGGTCTGAACGTCTGGTCTGCCCAGCTGCTAACTCTGGCACAACATGCCACGCTCCCTGCTGCTAACCCAGCTCCACCTCCTCCCCCGGGCCTGCCTCCTCCTGGGCAGATGTTGCCAACAGGTGCCACTGGACCCTGCCCTTCAGACAGCTCCTTCGCTCAATAGCCATGGGGCAGCAAGGTGGTAGCTCTTGGATACGAAATGACAGTGCACAGGTCCTCACTGAGAGGTGCACTGGGGAAGTACAGGGTGCTTGCGAATATTATTTAACCCACGCAACCCCGCTGTGGGGTAGCTACGTATTATCCCTCCTCTACTGATGGGGCCTGGAGATAAGTGACGTGCCCATGGTCACACTGCGAGTCAGTGCCAGAACCTAGGAGCCCTGGTTTCCATTCTCCCTCTGCCCCTCTGCTCACCACGAGCTCACACTGCACAGCCAGAGCACGGCCATCAACCAGGTAACACAGGAGCCAAAACCGACACAAACAAGGCCAAGAAACGTGGTCGAGAACTAGGGACTCAAAGCTGATTGGTGCAAGGGGTGATCTGAATTCAAGCCGAGCAAAGTCCCTCCCGATTAGAGTAACTTGGGCAGGCAGGGGCGCCTGGAGCTCCCCACGACACCTGGCAATGCAGACTGAGCTTTCTGCTGCAGTATCACTTGCATCTTCATCACATCGCATCGGGCTGCTCACATACCGGCCTGTCACATCACATCACACCACAGCCCGGTGCCGTGCTGCGTGGCTTCCCAGGCTACCCAACTGGCAGCTGCACTTCCCTTCCAGGTTTTGGGGAGGGGGAGTGGAGTGGGGCGGGGCGAGGCTGGAAGACAAGTGGGCAGTTCAATCGGCAGATGAGCTAACTTGGATGAAAGGCGGCTTGCGGCTGCATCTGGTTCTGCACGGAGAGCTGCCACTTGAGTGATCCCTCTCTGGCCAAAGCCCCTGCACCTCTTCCCGTACCTCCTGATGATGGACCAGGAATGCAGGGGGGCGTCTGTGCCTTGGCCAAGGAGCTGACTCCCAATCTCACTAACCGCCACAAAATCGCCTCCAGCCACTCCGCCCTGTGTCACTCTGCGGAGAGTCAGTGGACAGCAGGGAAAGGGGAGGACAATTGCTGAAGTGTGCCAAAGGCCAGGGTCAACCGTCCTGACGCAGCTCAGGCCGGGGGCTCCAATCCTGACCTGTCACCCCCCAAAAACCTTCTTAAGCCCTGGGATCCCCACATGCACCTCTGCCTAGGTACTTCAGTCCTGACCTCCAGGGCCTTCTGCTTTCCTGGCCTGCCCCCAACACCTCACACATACACACAGCGCAGCCCACGCCCCTCAGTGCTCATCTGCAGCACCCCCTGCACTTAATTCCCGCCGCGGGGTCCCCACACCAGCCCTGCCGACGCCCTTCAGACCCGAACACTCGTACCCCTGCAGTGCCAGCCCTGGACTCCCCCACCCCCAGTTCTGTCAATGCCCTTCAGACCGGAACGCTCGCACCCCCTGCAATTGCCACCCTGTGAAGAAACTGCCATGGTCATTTCTGCCAAGTGGAAAAATGCTCAGGAAGGAGTGGGCTGGAATCACCACTCACGTGTGCTTATGACCTTGGTGGCATTTGAACAGAAGCCCATGGAGGTGAACGGCCTGTGCATTAACTTGCTGTACTACCAAGAGCCTCTCTAAGAACTCTATAATGTCCAGATCATAATTAATATATAGAGGGAGTTAAGTCCATTATATTGCTAAGAAAATGGAAGTCAATGTAAATAAATGATCTGCTACCTTTTGAGGGCAAGAGCCGTAAATTATTACACGGTAAGAGCTCCTTCCAGCAGACTGGAGCCCAGCACGGGTCCTGGCAGCTTGGCCAGGGCACAGCGCCTGGGTTTTAGATCTACCCCATACAGATCCAAGTGGGTCCCATGTCAGGCTCTGTGACAGGGTGCTGGGCAAGAATTGCTGACTCGGCCCTCTGTCATGCCAGCACCCATTAAAGGAAGTAATTTGGAGCTGGCTAGAGAAATCCTGCACCTAACTGGTGAATGGGAGGCAGCTGTTCACCCTATTAGCCGGGAGGAAGGAAGCCAGGTACGGGAGCGGAAGCAGAGCAATAGCTCTTCCCTCCCAGGGGCATTCACCAGAACCCAAGCTGGGTTGGCAGGAGCACAGCCCGTAAACCAACGACACCAGTGGTTACTGAACCCCAGGGTTTCCGAGTGACCCTGTCGGCACAGAAGGGGCAGGAACCAAGAGGGCCCTGCAGCACCCTGCCACAGGCTCCTGTCTGCAGAGTCACACAAGGAGCAATCAAACGGGACCCGAGCCAAGCCCCTCCGTGGGGAAACTTGTGCTGGCTTCTTCTCGTCAAGAGCTAGCACTCCTGGGGATGAACAGGAGGATAATATGTTCCCATCTCCAGGACTTCTCCACCCCTCGCCCCATCCAGGCTTTCACTCATCCTCATTCTCTCTGTGCTGCCACCGTCTCCACACCCACAGAAAAAGCAAATAAACTGCTCTCCACCCAGGTAATACAAAGGCCGTTGTCTGCTGACTGGAGGAAACAGAGAGAGAACCATGGCCAAGATTTCCCAAAGTGCCTAGTGACTCCACTCATCACAATGCAGAGTAAACCTGCGGAACTCATTGCCAGGGGATGCTGTGAAGGCCAAAAGTATAACTAGATTTTAAAAAAAGAATTAGATAAGTTCATGGAGGATAGGTCCATCAATGGCTATTAGCCAAGATGGTCAGGGATGCAACTCCATGGTCTGGGTGTCATGAGAATCTGAGTGCCAGCAGCTGGGACTGGACAACAGGGGATGGATCACTTGATGCTTACCTGTTCCATTCATTCCCTCCGACACATCTGGGATTGGCCACTGTTGAAGGAAAGGATGCTGGGCTAGATGGACCATTGGTCTGGCCCAACATGGCCATTCTCAATTTGAGATGCCAGAAAGGGTGGGTGCTCAGCACCATCTGAAAATCTAGCCCCTTTCAAGGCGCTCATGCTGGACTTCCCAGTCATATTAGAACCTCCTGGGCTGTCCTTTTATGTGGATACACTTTACCATTTTGGGAGACTTCTGATATCATGGTGACAGGAGACACATAAGAAGATTTAAAGACACAGACTTGCACACACAGATTGATGGCTGAGTTCTGCTGGCTGCAGGTTCAGATCCAGAGACTTACCTGACACAGAGAGCCTAGCCCCATTGCTCTGGCGTGTCTCTCCACTGTACTTGTGCTTGGTGATACACCTGTAGGTGGACAAGGCATCTTCCTTCTGCACGTCCGATATGTACAAACCTCCATAAAAAGTAATAAAAAACCTATTTTCTGGAGACACAAGCAGAAGAGAGGGAAAAGTCCGGTTATTTCTCTGTGTTTGACCAAACTAAACATATTGCATCACCAGGCAGTAAGACACAGCCCAGGGATGGGGTGAGCGAATGCCTGCTCTGCAGAGAAGCATGCACCCGTGTACATACTGAACCCCAACCACTGGGCTCTCTCACTGAAGATACCATAAAATAAGGGAACTCCCACAGGAAGTTGCATAAAGTTACGGAAAGGAACAAGGTCAAAGCTGAATTCAAGGGGGAAAATTGGTCCTTCACTTGCCCTGCTGCCTCTCGGGAGCTGCACAACGGCTAGCACAGGATGAGAGCCCGCTGTGGTCAATGCAGCATCTGGGCAGCCCAGACAAACCAAGGGTCGGACTCCTCCCTTAGCTCGGGGACCGCAGTTTTAAATGGGGATCTAAAATCAGGAAAGGAGAGCACTGCAGCATATGTTCAGATCAGAGACACATGCAGACGGAAAGCCGGATGTGCAGATACCATTCTGCATGTGGATGAATCTGCCTGAGAATGCAAACCTGGGGTCGGGGTGCCCCAATAAGCGGACCGTGACATTCCATAGGAATGGTGTTCGGCGCCCATTTTAGAACTTATTTGTTGGTCACAATCTTCAAGTTAACTTAAAATATACCCCTCATCTGATTGAATGTGCTCCCAATATAAAAGCTCAACAGGAGTAAGCAGTGGTGCTGGCTGGCTGCCGAAATGCACTGGACAGACAGAATTTAAGGCTGCACTCTCAGCTCTGGCACTGGCCTCACTTCTGGGTCTAATCATACTCCATTTGGGCAAACTAGTACGTCTCTGCAGTACCCCTTCTCAGGCCCAATTAACGTGCGGAAAGGGACCAGAGACCCTGGGCCTGGGAGGAGAGTGAGAGGTGGTTCCATGGTGGCTTGTTAAAGAAGGCAGGGCCAGGCGAGCGGCAAGCTTGCAACTCCAAACTCAGACCGTGCTGCGGAGTCTCAGCGTGCCGTGCTGCAATGTGGCAATTAAAAGGGAATCCATACTGCCAAGTCAATAATTAGCTGATCTTACTTAGAAGCTTGCGAAAACAAATAGGATCTTAAGTTGATACTTGAACACCAGGGGGAAGATTCCAGAGGACAGCAGGTAACAAGCAGCATAAACCAAGCCAGCTGGAATGGTGAGAGAGTCCACAAGGAGACATTCCCACACTGAAGCACAAAAGTAAGGCCTCTCTGTCCATGCCTCAGGCTAGTGCACAGGTGAATAAGGAGTCATTAGCCCACTTATTAACCTGGTCCCCGCTTTATAATTCACCATGAATATTAATACATACTAATGAGCAAACGCCCATGCTGTGGAAGAACTTAGCAGCAGCATGCAAAAGAAGGCAAGCAAATGGCTTTGGAAAGAGGCTAAAGTTGGCTTTCCCCGTTGGAAAGCACACTGCATCCTGCTCTAACGGTGCTCACAATTCCTAACGGTTAGATAGAGCCTTTCACCCCCAAAGAGCACAAAAAGATTGGGCCCACCACTGCAATGCAGCCACCTCTGAAGTGGGACATGGCAGCTGTTCACTAGCAGCACAGCGCTGCCCCATAGCACCACTGCACAAGCATGGAGAATGTTGGTAGAATGTAATTTCCTGAGTCTGATTTTGGCTATGAAAATGAGCAGCGCCATGGGAATCTTCTGTGACCAGAGATGGGCGGTGTGACATTACTGATATAATCTGTAACTGTACAGATCACTGTTGCGACCACTGTTCTATACTTGCAGCAAATATTGTCTAAAGGCTGTCGTGTAAGGGGTCTATGGAGAGGTTATGGTTTGCTGGTTATGATTATGCTGTCTATATGTGTGTATCATTTTTGTAGTTGAAGTTATGAATATTGGCTCTATACTGTCTATTTCAAACTTATGCTGTACTTTTGGGCGACACCCCAGACAAGTTGGTGTCAGCTCTGCCTAGCCTGCTGGATGGCCCATTAAGGACCATCAGCTACACACCTGACCCACTGAGAGAAGACGGATACACCTTGTGACTCAGCCAGGCATGCAGGAACCTGCCTATGGACAGAACTCTGAGGTGTTTCCAGGCCATGTGATGGACAGCTTGTCCTTGGGACAAAGAAAGCAGAGACCACATGGCAAGAGACTATAAAAACCTGCTGCAGCTCCTCCATCTTGTCTTCCATCCTGCTTCTGACCTCTGGAGGGACTTTGCTACGAGTGGAAGCTCTACACAAAGGACTGATGACCCATCCCAGCTGTTGATTTGGACCTGCAGTTTATCCTATCACTGCTACAAGCCTGAACCAAGAACTTTGCCATCACTGTATGTCATTGATTCCATTTCACCAGTTCTAGCTCTCATCTCTATCTTTTTCCTTTTATGAATAAACCTTTAGATTTTAGATTCTAAAGGATTGGCAACAGCGTGATTTGTGGGTAAGATCTGATTTGTATATTGACCTGGGTCTGGGGCTTGGTCCGCTGGGATCGAGAGAACCTCTTTTCTTTCACTGGGGTATTGGTTTTCATAACCATTCATCCCCATAACGAGTGGCACTGGTGGGGATACTGGGAAACTGGAGCATCTAAGGGAATTGCTTGTGTGACTTGTGGTTAGCCAGTGGAGTAAAACCAAAAGTCTTCTCTGTTTGGCTGGTTTGGTTTGCCTTGGTGTGCAGCGAAACCCCAGCCTTGGGCTATAACTGCCCTGCTTGAAGTGATTTGTCCTGACTTGGTGCTCTCCGTTGGGTCCCGCCAGAACCAGCCTTGTTACAGGCAGAACCCCAGTTTTCTCTCTCCTCTGAAAGATGGCTCGTCCATCAGCACAGCACCCCCTAGCCACAGACCTGGGAACAGGTTCGATACCCATTGAACCGCCAGCACCTAGGATGAGGCCTCGCTTGAGAATCAGCTTCCACTGTTTGGAAGTGGCCTGGACAGTTCTGTACTCAGGCAAAGGAAAGAGCATCTTTTATGCTCACAATGGAAGGAGAGATCTTCTAAAGTGAGGGGGCCAGAAATCTGAAACCAGTCTGGCACAAACTCACAACCCACTCCCTGATCCTTCCTGATGCCCCCCCATCCCCCTCCACCCAGCAACGCTCACAGGCTAGTCCAAAGACCGCCCTCAGAGGAGGCTTCCTACCATGTAGCATATCAGCAGCAAACCACGACACAAGGCAGAGTAATGGTCAGCCCCAACTCCAGCCGGCACATTCCCATCTCAGTATAAGAACGGCCTTACTGGGTCAGACCAAGGGTCCAGCTAGCCCAGTATCCTGTCTTCTGACAGTGACCAGTGCCCCAGAGGGAATGAACAGAACAGGTCATCATCAAATGATCCATCCCCTGTCACTCATACCCAGCTTCTGGCAAACAGAGGCTAGGGACATTCCTGCCCATCCTGGCTAATAGCCACTTATGGACCTATACTCCATGAATTTATCTAGCTGTATATCAGCCAGATATTCATTTATCCTACTCTAATTGTAGTAAGAGCAAGTTCTGTGTCAGGGATTCTTAACAGAGAGAAAAATAGTGACTTCAATAAACAATTAACATTCATCTAACTTAACAGAATGCCTAAACACACACAGAGACTGGAAAGCCACATGCAAATATGTCTTTAAGGCCCAGTAACTCAATGTCCGGCCCTGGAGCCAAAAGGAGACCTGACAAGGAATCAAAATGATCAATGAATCAGTTGTTTGCACACTCTGGTTTGCAAAACCTGGGAGGGGAGGGGAGGAGAAGGAAGGGAGAGAGAAGAGATATTTCTATCTCCGTGTTTACAAGGAGGGGCTAGATGCTCATTAGCCAAAATCTGCATGTGTTGTTTTGTCTCTGTGTTATGACATGGCAAAGTCAATGCCGCAGCACACACATAATTGCAGAGCAGTCACAGCTCTGAGCTGTCAATCTGAAGTATCAAGGGATTAATACAGAGATCCAAAAAAGAAAAGAAAGAAAGAAAAGCCCCACCGGTGCAATTGCAATAAAATGCAAATAGATCATTAATGTTTCATCTCTCAGCAAACCAGTAAGCACAGAATATTGGCTGTACTGGAATTTTAAGCAAGGGGGGAGGCTGTTTCTATGGCAACGAGCGGTCGCTGCATCTTGCAAACTGCTGCTCTACAACCCTGACTGTCCTCATTCCTCCCCCCCCCCAACATTTTTTGGTGCATATTTAATTGCGGTACCATTTTCAGAACGCCGTGTTACTCCTCAGGAAACAAAGGCTTCCCGAGCTGGAGCGACCCGCAGCGCAAGAGAGGGAGAGCAGACAGCAGCAGTAGGATGTTCAAACCTCTGGAGGGACCTTCTGCAACATCAGTTCTGCATGTTTGATGAGAATCAAATTATGGCCTGCTGTGGGGGAAATGGATGAGGGACCTGCTGAGCCCACACAATGGAGAGCGAAGAAAAGCCCAGGGAGACCAGAGGCGGGTGGGGAATAACCCCTACCATGAAATGAATACAAATAAAGCCCTGACACCTATTTACACTTGGCCTCCCTGCCATCAGGTCTGAAAATGGCCTCCATACGTTTATAAGAACCCTCCCTGCCAGCCATGCAAAAGCGCTGGCTCCCCAGGGTGCGGGAGCAAGCCAGAAAGCCGGCCACAGGAGTTCAGCCTGCTAGAGGCAAGGTGGACAGGGAGCAAAGCCGGGTGGGAGTGCTGTGAGGGCAAATGGACTTAACCCATGTGCTGGGCCAGAAAATACACATATGGCTCCACCTCAAGCCATTGGACTCCAGCGGGGAAGCTTGCCTCGGACAAGGGACAGCAGCTCAGCTAGTTGAAGAGGCTGCTTGTACTCTCCATACATGGAAGAAGGCAGGGAGCCAGCAAGGGGAGCTGGGATATGTGCCTCTCCAGCCGACCAGACCCTGGTCCCAGCTGGGGGGAGTAGCTTCAATGGAAGCCCAGAGGCACCGGTACATACAAAGAGCACTCTGCCGGCTCACTCTGAGCTTCGTGAGCACTCACCAGCCCTGACTCAACTCCCCAATCCCTGGGTGCCAGGTAAAACCCGGAGCAAACTCACTGGGGTGGTGGGAATGTTTCCTGAGCTACTCCAAACGCCTGATCCAGGGGCACGTTCCCTGAACGCCAACAGAATCACCATTGGCAGGATGGTCTGTGGAGGTAGGCAGAGCAGGCAAACAGATCTCCTATTTATCCCAGCCTGCTGCCTGGAGTCACTCTAGGACAGTGGCATCACGCCTGGCAGTGAGCTCAATACAAGAGATCAACACCCGAAAATCAGGCCATTCAGAACAAAGGGCCCATGGACCATTAGCACCACGTTGATGCTTCTCATGTGCTTAAGGAAGGCAAAATGCCCAGCATTCTCCATAGACCCAACTGCAAAGAGCACAGCGAGTCCTTCACTCCTCTTGGTCTGCATCACGTGGGAACTGCTCAGAATTGGACAGAAACATTCTGCGAGAGAGAGAGGGAGAGACAGACACCCCTGGGACTCCCTAATAAGCCAGCCCTCTCTGCGGAACAGGACTGCCTGGACCACGGCACATCCTGTCCACACCTGGAACTCTGCTGGTCACTAGTATGTGCCACATTGCCAACCCAAGGGCTGAAGTATAATGAGTCACAACCCCCAAATCCAAGAGAGTTTAAAAAACAACAAACATTCTTTCTCTTTCCCTTCTATCCTTTGAGCTGTCAGGGGTCACCTTTTCAAGCTTTTCCTTGCAACCATGAGGACTGGAAACTTATTTTCCTCAGTGAAAGCTGAGATTCTCCCATATTCACATGACTGCAGAAGCTGGGGCTCTAAGAAAAAAACCCACCAAATATTGTGAGACTCACTATCAAGTGACAATAACTGGCCTGTGGCTCTGCCTGGATCTACAGGTTGAGTTCAGTATGAACTGAGTTATGTACAAGCTGTTCTCAAGTCTGTAGGGATTCCATGACCAGGGTATCAGGGAGGGAAGAGCTTCATCTCTGAAAGTAAGTGCAAGATGGGAAACAATTACCTGCATACACAGTACCCTGCAGGCCATCCTTCCCATGGGCACTCCCCAGGAATGGGGAGCATGGGTTCTATGAATGTTCCATCATTTATCTTCACAGCAACAAGAGTGTTTAGATGTTAAACCCTTCTGGGTGTGCAGTAGATTCGTCCATTTTAATACTGTTCAAAGGTTGATCCTCTTGAGTGAAGACAAAACCCCTCTGCACTGGAAGTAACGAGCATCTTGCCCATTGCAATGCACAATTTTAAAGACACCGTGACATTAAATTTAGGGTCTACAGAACCTGATGGCGTCTCTTCAATTTTTAAAAAAGGGGCAAATAACTTTGTCTAAGAGAATTACACTGGTTGACGGGAAAGATGTGGGTGATAACTGATGTGAACCTCTCCAACGGACACCTCCCCAAAGTGACTTATTGCCAGCTCCTCTAGCGAGATTAACACCGATGGTTGTGGAATAAAGTCAAATCTTTCTGCCTGCCAGGAGGTGGGAAAGGTTTCCAGGAAGCAGAGGATTAAGTGGGTCTGTGGCCAGACTGAAGCTGCATTGTTTTAACCGCTCTCAGAGCTAGACACAACTACCAGCCTCTGCAAATAACCTTCCAAAAATCCCACTACCAATGGGATGGTTGGGGGGGAAGGGGACTCTGGCATCTCTTACTCCTCCATCCTCCCTCTCTTGTGTTCCCGCATCACAAAAGGTGGATCCAATGCATCACGCTCCCCGCAGGACATGAGAGTAGAAAACAGGGACACAGCAACTCAAGCAAGGTTTAAAAAGCCAAATCTGGGGAAGGAGGCAGCCACTTCAGACTTGCCTTGACCAAGTCCCTTCCCTGCTCTGTACCTCAGGTTTCTCCTCTGTCCAAAGGAACCGGCTTCACCCTCCGAGGGATGCTGCAGGGAGCTAGCTGATGTTTGCCAGGTGGTACAGCGAAGGGCTACTCTTGTTATTTCACACCCATCTGATAACTGGCTTCAGCTCCCTGCCTGGCATATATGGGTTTGGCCATTCGGTTCGTGGTGTCATGGCCAGCCAATGCTGAGTGGGGGGAGCGTGACTACAGTCTGGCTGTGCATTGGGTGACTTGTCTTGGGATCAGATTATCTAGACAGAGACAGGAGCATCTTGGTGAGCAGGCGAGTGGATCGCAGAGGAGTCTCCATGCATGGCCATGTTTTGGTAGGCTATTAGGAAAGTATCTCAACTCCAAAAAAGCACATACAAGCCTGGGGCATTGCCAAAGCCCATTTCCAGACCCAGAAGCTTGTAATGGCCAAGAAACCACAGTATCCGCCCCAGGGGCCTTCCAATTTCAAGTGAAAAATTACAATCGATACAGGTTACCAGTTCCTGCTCTATCCAATATAGATTTATAAAAACAGCGGGGTCAGGGCTGCAGGAAAGAGCACATTGTATAGTTCATAAGACTAATGAGATAACTTTCCCTTGATACTCTGGGACCAATATTTCCTTACGCATTCTGTTTTAACTGCTGGGGAATCAATAGGTGCCAGCATTTAAGAATTAGCTGTAGTTTGAGCATATGCATCCCATGGCATCCTGGACAGTCAGTGATTGTTGGGAGCTATTTCCGGCCATGATTAAAGTAACGAATATATCCCTGGAGCGAAGACAGGGAGGGAGGCAGGGAAGCCCCGAAGACGAAGCCTGTGATTTTCAGTGTACCTCTGCTTTCCTATCCTGCCTTTCAACGTAGATGTCATTTGGGGAAGGACAGGGAGTCTGTGTTCTCCAGCTCAGCAGTAATGGAAAATCTCTGCCACCTGGCATCCAAGCACGGGCGTTATTTTCTAGGCCTGCTGCCCGGACCATGTTACCCCTCTGTCTCAGTCTATCAACACCCCTTCAGCTACTTCCCTTGAGATCCTACACAATCCAGATGCCAAGGAGCCCTCCCCTCCAAGTCAGCAACTGGGGCTTTGCACAGCCACTGTAATTAGAAGGCTGACCTGCCGGTCGGTAGCTTTGCACACACCTAAACTAGAGCTAGGCTAGATTAGACAGAGATTAAGGATCCATCCATCCATCCAATGGATGTTAAATAGAAGCCATTGATTAATCCAAATGCAAATGTAATAAGCACTGCGAGATATACGACAGATGTATTTACATGTTTCCCTGCATACATAATCCCAGAAAGGTTGTAAGGCAGTGGCAGGTTTCCTACCCCTTTCCAAGGCGACATATTTCTCCTGTGTGGCTGTACAAGGCTGAGTAGCACAGAGCAGCCAAAAGCCCATACAGAACACATCCACCTTCAAGTTTCATGGGCAGCTGCGAAATAACTGATTCTAGCTCAGTAAGTGGGTCACGCTTTGTACCCAAGACTCCCTGTCCTCCTCTATCCGGGAAGAGCAAGGCTTAGCTTGAAAGAGAATAACATGCCCCAGAAACGTCATCTTGCCTCCACAGTGGCTTTGGGAGTCTGAGGTCTAGGTGCATCTCTCAGCCCTGCCTGAAGGGGCCATCTCCTGGGAGTGAGAGGGTAGTTCAGTCTGCAGGGCCCTGGGGTACACAGTGTGTATACTATAGACATACGAGACAGACACCGGGAAAGCGAGCTACCCACTCCGAGCAGCAGGTGGCCAGCCCAGAGCAGGGAAGAGGCATATTGACGGCATGTAGCAGGGCAAGTTTGCACAGCCGGTGCCCCCCCTTACAGTGGGGAGAAGAGGATCTCCAGTGGGCACTTTCACCAGGACTAAACTGACCTGTGCACATTTAAACACTTACCTGACTTGTACTGAGCGAGAGAACTTCCTCCATGTGAAAGGGGAGGCTACGCCTGGAGACCAGGGTTGTAGGATTGCCAACGTATGACTGGCGCCCGTCTCAAGCCAGCCCAGTGCTCTGCTCTCTGCTCCCTGCTCCACCATGCAGTTTCTGCCCGCACAACCTAAGGCTCCAATTAAGAATTCCGCTGTGGTTCCATAGTGCTTTTATGTGCTCACATTTTAACTTTAGTCTGAAAGGGACCATTCCAGGAAGTGATTTTAAACAGTAAAAAGAGGGCCGCAACATCTGAATGATCCACTTTTGCTCTGAAGAGCCTGGGCTGGGATTTGAATAACTTGTGCATACTAAGTAGCCAGAATACACACAGGCAGCAGGTAGGGTCTCTGGGGATGGGGTGCCTTACAGAGCCAGGGCATTGGCCTCCCTGTGCAAAGCCCGAGAGAAGCCTGCACGGGAGGCTTGCTTACAGAGCTGCCTCAGACAGCTGAGCAGCAAGGCAATGTAGACCTCACTGAAGACCTAAATAGAATCCCTTGCCACGCACGTGCCGAGCCGCTGACCTCCCAGTGACTGAGTGAGGAGGCAGAAATGCTCCAGAAATTAACCCACCCCCAACACCACACGGGATCCAGCTGCTGTGCTAGGTGGGATTCCCGTGTTCTCGACCCCTGAACAACAGGAGGGAAGGGTGCTGACATCTCACAGGGCTGGGAGCATTTGGAAAAACTGGTCCTCTCTCAACCAGCGGCAGCACGTGACACTGAATAGATGCTGAGCCAGAGAGGAAAAAAATAAAACAGGAGGGATGAAAATTGGGGAGTCATGAAAGGCTTTTCTCTTTCTGTCCTTGATCTCTTTTATAGGCACATCTCTATCTTCCCCTGTTACAGGATTAACACTCATCTCTCATTCTCCTAGTGCAACAAGATTTTATTTCTAATTATGCTGTAATAAAACTGGGAGCACTCCCAGGGTTTCCTCCAAATGACTTGTAGACACTCTGCAAGATTGGATCCCACTCAGCTCCATTGTAAAGCATCTCCCTGACATTCATTAGACATGCATGAAGGGGACGTTTTAAGAATGGAATTGCATTTAAATGGATTTTCTGAGCGAGGAGAATGACACCAAAGAAGAGAAAAAGGAAGGGAGGAGGTTTTGAAAACAGGACGTAACTGTTCCGGGGAGTGAAAATAGAACTGCCCGACTCCGAGCCCTTTCCGATCACAGTGCCCCTGTCGTTCGGTGGCACCCGCTGGAGGCCCACCTACGCCCAAAGCGCTACAACAGAAATGGCGACCCCCCTGAAAGAGAAATGCAGATTTTATCCTGCAGATAAAATCGCTAGCAAGCCAGCCATGGGTGCTGTGCTGCGCAGAGGGCCCAGACACTGCTGGCTGTGTGATTGCCCCCACAACTGTCAGCCCCTGAAATTCTCACCTACTGGGCACGCAGTGGGATGCATGCGCTGCTGGGGGCGGGGGTCAGCTCAGGTCACTGCAGAACAAGAGAAGCTGCTGAGGGAAAAGACTACATAGGTGCCAACTCCTCCCAGCCAAGGCAGGACAGTTCCCTGCAGCACATCCTCGAGCGCTTCGTGCTGCTTAGCTCTGCCATGTCCTAGCTGATGAGCCTTCCCCCTGCCTCTCCCCTTGGCAGACTAGTCCACAGCCAAGTAAGACTCACTGTCCAGATACTCAGCCTTAATTTGCCCTTCTTTAATTTTTCCATAGACTGTAAAGCCATGAGGGACCACTGCGCACTGCACAGGCCCTAGGACTTCCCTGGTTGAACGACAGCATGCCTTTTTGAAAAACACCAGTCATGATTTCAAAATTGCCAGTAATGGAGAATCCTCTATGACCCTGGGTCAGTTGTTCCAATGGCTAATTACTCACATTGAAAAATGTCCACCTTATTTTCAGTCTGAATTGGCCTAGTTTCCGCTTCCAGCCATTGGATCTTCGGGTCTAGCGGAACAGGTGTAACAAGAGCCCATTATTAAATACACGTGTCGCATGCAGGTACTTACACATTGTGTTCAAGCCACCGTGTAACCTTCTCTTTGCTAAACTGAACAGCTTGAGCTCCTTGAGTCTGTCACTATAGGGCATGTTTCCTAATCCTTTAATTATTGTCGTGGTTCTTCTCTGAACCTCCTCCAATCATCAACATCCTTCTTGAATTGAGGACACCAAACCTGGACACACATTCCCGTAGCAGCCAATCCCAAATACAGGGGTTATATTACCTCCCTACTTGATATTATCTTGTTTATGCATCCCAGGAGCGCATTAGCCCTTTTGGCCACAGCATCACACTGGGAGCTCAAGTTCAGCTGATTATCCGCCAAGACCCCCAAGTCACTGCCTCCCAGGATAGAGTCCCCCATCCTGTAAGTATGGCCTGCGTTCTTTACTCTTGGATGTATATACACACATTTACATCTAGCTGAACTAAAAGGCATACTGTTTCTTTGTGCCCAATTACCAAGTGATTCAGATTGCTCTAAATCAGTGACTTGTCCTCTTCACTATTTACCACTCTCCAATTTTTGTGCCATCTGCAAACCGTATCAGTGATGATTTTATGTTTTCTTCCAGGTCATTGATAAAAACATTAAAAGGCGTAGGGCCAAGAACTGATCCCTGCAGGACCCAACTAGAAACATACCCATTCAATGCTTGCCTGTTTGCAGTTACATTTTGAGACCTATCAATGAGCCGGCTTTTAAACGGTTAAATGGGTGCCATGTTCCTTTTGTATTGTTTTACCAGGACTCCGAGTTAGACTCTGTGCAACCACCTACCTGCTACTTCTATTGCTACAGCCCCCAAAATGTAGTCCAGGCACTGCCCAAAGGCAGAGCAAGTCTCTGCCCCAAAGCGTTTACAAACAATAATTCTGCTCTATCCTCATTTACACCCATAGAGCTGCTCTGTCACCTCATTTGCTATCTAGGAACCAGACCACACAGGCTTAGCTCTTCTAGTCTTGCTAGGCTTCTAAAGGCGGGGCCATATGTGTTTTAACGTGAGAACTGCCAGCCACCAACACACTGTAGCTGAGTGTTAGAACTCGAGTTTGACTGTGTAGGACGAATGCCATGCCCTGCTCAAGGCTGGGTCTGCATTGCTCTGGTTTGAATGTCAGCCGTTCAGTAAATCCTGCCTTCTTTTTACACCTTCCACCTGTTTTTGGCCTGTCATCTCCCAGCGTTAAAGAGCTCTCCTTGGACTACTGCTCCCCACCTATTATTCATAGAGTATCAGGGTTGGAAGGGACCTCAGGAGGTCATCTAGTCCAACCCCCTGCTCAAAGCAGGACCAATCCCCAATTAAATCATCCCAGCCAGGGCTTTGTCAAGCCTGACCTTAAAAACTTCTAAGGAAGGAGATTCCACCACCTCCCTAGGTAATACAGTCCAGTGTTTCACCACCCTCCCAGTGAAAAAGTTTTTCCTAATATCCAACCTAAACCTCCCCCACTGCAACTTGAGACCATTACTCCTTGTCCTGTCCTCTTCTACCACTGAGAATAGTCTAGAACCATCCTCTTTGGAACCACCTCTCAGGTAGTTGAAAGCAGCTATCAAATCCCCCCTCATTCTTCCCTTCTGCAGACTAAACAATCCCAGTTCCCTCAGCCTCTCCTCATAAGTCATGTGTTCCAGACCCCTAATCATTTTTGTTGCCCTTCGCTGGACTCTCTCCAATTTATTCACATCCTTCTTGTAGTGCGGGGCCCAAAATTGGACACAGTACTCCAGATGAGGCCCCACCAATGTCGAATAGAGGGGGACGATCACGTCCCTCGATCTGCTCGCTATGCCCCTACTTATACATCCCAAAATGCCATTGGCCTTCTTGGCAACAAGGGCACACTGCTGACTCATATCCAGCTTCTCATCCACTGTAACCCCTAAGTCCTTTTCCGCAGAACTGCTGCCTAGCCATTCGGTCCCTAGTCTGTAGCTGTGCTATTGCCAAAGGCCCTTTTATTCCTTGTGCTTTGCAACACTTCCTTCTCCCCGCAAGCAACCCCTAATTAGCATTGCCTTCCAGCCAGCCCCAGACTCACAGGAACTCTTCCTCCCATGAAATGGCTCTGGGTAGTGAAAAGTTGAGCTCATTCACAAGACGGATGCTATTTCACACACCTCTCACCTGAAGAGAGAGAGAGAGACTTTCTGCCTCTCGTGTGATTGATCCCCAAAGCTGCCTCTAAATCCACTTAATATGATCTCAGGTTTCACCTCATCTGATGCGCGTGAGGTTTAACACATCTACCTCTGCCCTTTAATAGATGGCAATAATTACTCATCATTTGCAAATGCTCTGTTCTTCCTTAATGTCCCTATTACAGGAAGTCTCTCCTTTCAGCATCCAGGGCCCACTGTACAGGGCCCTGCATTAGCGTGCGCCCCCTCCCCTCACCCCCAAAGAACTCTGTGCTTAGGCCATGCCAGCTCTTGGTCTCCACAGCGATCGTGTACATTGGCAGGGTCTTACTGCTCGATACTATAGCCCTGCCAGGCCCTATGCTTGCTACTGAGAACCAGAGAATACAGATTTATTTTGTGGATGCTAATCCCCTAACAAATCCCATTCCATGCATTTCAGAACTGCAGCTCAGCAGTGGGTGCTTTTCCAGGGAATTGGCTCTTTGGGGTTTAAAAAAGAACTGCAGGATCCCATCTAGCATTGAAAATGCCACATTCCCCCAAGCCTCCAGGTTTGGTTTCGGTTTTGATCACTGCATTTAAGCCTAGGAGAGCCAACAGAGCTGCAATGTCTTCTTCTCTACCAACAGCTGTAAAAAAAGAGTTAAAGAACCGTCCCTGCTGTGCCAGCTGCCATCTGCCACATCTCCACTCCTGCACCAAACACAGCTCCGCACCCTGCATTCAAATAAAGCAAGCTGAGGAACCACAACAGGGGCTCTTAGTCCAAAGCAATATCCCCTTTTTTTGCAAAGCAATTATTGCCAGGTCAATTTAACCTCAGCTGCAGGTGGCGCTCTCCCTCTCGTGTCAAGCCAGAGGCATTTGGAAATGTTTTCCATCTGAAAGCTCACATTGGGTGTCCAGCTTTTGCAGGTCAGAACAGATGTTAGTCAGCACAGGAACACGGGGTTTACCAGACTGGATCAGACCCATGGTCCATCTGACTTGGTCTCCTGTCTCCATCTGTGCCCAGCACCAGCTGCTACAGAGTAAGGTGGAAGAAACCCCAGAAAGGGCACTTATGGAAAAATCCTCCCCCAGAGCAAAGTTTCTTTCTAACCCCTGTCAGTCGGTGGTTGGCTTAGGTCCTGAAGCATAAAAGTTTATAGCCCTGGTACATTTCTATCTTATCTTATGCAACTGGGGGATCTGCTTAGCCATATAAATGTCTAATATATTTATATATATAAATATTATATATGTTTCTTTAATATATTTTTGAATCCTGCTGAGCTTAATGCTATGCTGTGGCTAGGAGTTCCACCAATTACTTCTACATCGTTTTAAAGATTTATTTCCACTGACTTGTTGGAAACATTCGGCTTTTCAGCTTCATTGGAGGATTGCTAGCGATTGGGAAACTGGGCAGTTTTTACAAACAAGTGTCCTGCAAATATTTGTTCAGGTTTTCAAACAAATTGGCCAGGCCTGTCTGTTGACCCCTTTCAGCATTCACCTTCAACGAGAAGACCGGCAAACAAGTTCTGCAGCTGGAACATCCCTGAAAGGAGCAATTTTTTCATGCAGAGCTTGGAAAATATTTGTTGAAAGAAATACTGACTTTGTAAAATCAACTATTCACATCCCAAACCCTATCCCAAGAGTTCTGGAAAGTGAGGCATTACAATGCAGCTTATGTGCCCTGCCAAAACTCAACACCAACCAACCAAATGACATGGCTTGTACACCAAATTGCCACCAGCAGTTGCTTGGATACAAGCCACATTTCAAGAATTAGTCACCAAAAGTATGGCAAATAATTGCAAATAAAACTAGAAGAAACTAATCTGTTCATGGACACTCAATGAATATAAAGAAGAAAAATTAATTGAATAAATTATTCACTTTAAAAAGGACACTGTCAGGTTAACAATCATTTTGAAAAACACAAATTTCCTGCGATAAATTACAAATATTCCTGTAAATGTTTACAGGCAAAAGGCTATCCAGTGTCCTCATCTCTTCCCCATTAATGCAGTTTGTTTACTTTTTGCCCCTCTCAGAAACGTACCAGAACAACTCTTTTGTGCATGATCAGCTGGAGGTTTTAATGCAGCAGCAAAACGCTGCACCATGAGCACTGCAAACATGGCATCTTTAAGCAAATAATTTTGCATGGATTTTTTTAATTTAAATCAAAACCATTGCTATTGGTCTTCTGCTTTTTAAAAGCTTTTTTTCTCAACATCTACCTTTTGATCTAAATTCAACCCCAAAGCCCCTATTTAAAATGATCTTTGAGGAAATTCCTCAGGCATTTTTTCCCCAAGTTTCTTTATGTTTAGCTCCCAGTTGTGGGTGAGCGTGACCAAAAACTGGACCCACCTTTACAGGTACGTGCTCATTACTCACTAAAACTGGTATTAACAGAGACCTCCTTTTAATGACTTCCTTGGGGGCCATGTCTTCTGCCGGTTATAAAGAATTATTAAATTAAGGGTAATTATTTATCATGGGGCCAATTTCTGCTCTCATTTTCACGGGGGTAAATCCAGAGTTATGCTACAGAAATCAGTGGGTTTACACTGGTAAATGACAGCAAAATTTGGTCCATAAGGTTTTAATGCATCTGTCTACACAGCTTTCTATAAAAGAGACAGTGCTATCAGAAGAGCGGGTGCCTTCTAATACAAGACAGAGTATTTTTGAGTCGTTTTATTTATATGCAGAACTTACTTTGGGAAAGATGTCACTATCACGAAAACAAACTACCTCCTAGCCTCCCCCCCCACCCAGCCCAGCTGCCTCCTCCATGCCTGGGTGCCAGACTTGTCCCCTGCATCTCACAGGGGACAGGGCTGCAGTGTAGGAGGCAGCTTGTGGACTGAGGGGTGCGGCAGATTTCAAGAGACGAGGCTTCTCAGGGAAAGAGTTAATGGGGGTTTCATGTAAATTAGCCATAACGACAGCATGGCACCTGCAGCTGCAGAATGCACCGTTCTGGCAGATCAGCGTTCACGCTGTCACAGGACGAGCAGGAATTAATCTCCCCGAGGTGGTCCACAGACGCCCAATACCAGCAGAAAATTACAGAACAGGATGAGGAACATTACAAAATGAATAGGAGGGGACTAGAGATTTCCATGGCTAATCCTGTTAACGAGACAATTTCTTATCAAACTCATTATGTGCTAGAGAGAGAAGGGGGAGCAGGGAGGAAAGCCAACTGGGGGGCAGGAGAGGGAAGAAAGCGGATGCCTTCCTGACTGTGAATTATAAATGGTAAGTGACGGACGTGGAATTTTTGTGAGCCGCAGTAACAGAGTCTGCCCCGCAGGGTACAGCCACAGGCCTGCGCAGGCGGCAGGGACGGACACCACCATTTGAGTCACATGCCTCATTTCTCATTTGCAAAGCTCAGGAACTCAGACAGGGAAGCACTTTCTCCCCAGGCAGTCTCCAGAATGCACATAGTGCCCTAGGGAGCAGGGGACCCATCTTAGGGTTGGCCAGCCCTCCGGGATTGTCACAAGATGAAACCTCCAGGACTACCTCCAACCAAAACTGGCAATCCTAGCCCAGCTTGAGGCCAAGGAGGGGTCCAGCTACAGGCCAGTGGGGATCAGGGGACCCAGTTCCAGGGACTGGGGCACAGCTCCGACCCAAGGAGCGACCCAGTTCTGCTCCAACAGGAACTCAGGGAGTCAGCTCAGGATCAGTGGGGACCAGGGAACCCAGGTCATGGTCAATGGGGCACCAGAGGACCCACTCAGCCCCAGGTGGACAAGAGGACCAACAGGAGTGGGGGAGCCAGGTCCAAGCCAACAAGACACTCACCTCTGGGCCCATGGGGCCAGGGATGACATTTTCAGAATCACCTACAGAAGACAGGCACCAAGGCAAGTTTTCCCGTTTTCCAAGTGGCATCGGGGCCTTGGCTAATGGAAGCCAATGGAATCAGGCTCCCTGGTGCCTAAAGTGATCCTGAGAACGGCCTTCAGTCTCTTGGGACCATGCGACCCCTGGATCCCACTGGGCCTCAATGGGGGCTGTGCTCGTCTCCCTCCCTGTCTAGCTCCTTGAGGCCCTGTGGGAAATCCCACCCTCAAAGCGGTGACAGGTTTTTCAGCCCATCCCCCAAGATATTCCTAGCAAACTGTGGGGCTTAGCCCAACCCCAGGGCTGGCTGTTGGCTTCAGGCAGTGGCTGAGGGCTGCCTTTGTTCTTAGTGAGATGGACAGGGTCCCTAGGGTAGTGACTGGAATCCCTTAGCAAAGGGGAAGCTGGCGGAGGATGCAGCTGGATTCATGGCAGGAATTCAACTCTGCCTGCCTCTCACCCTGACACCTCGGCCAACCCATGCTCTCAGGGAAGCGACACCGCCATACATCCTGCCAGGGCTGACTGGAGCTCTGCTCTGCTGCAGCTCCCATGCCTCCACCCTCCCAAAAACCCTTCTCCGGCATTGCTGCCCCGAGAAGTGGGCTCCAAGGAGAGTACAGCACTGTCCAGCATCTCCTCACTGCAGATCCACCACCCGTGGGAATGCGCGAGGGAAGAGGGGAATCTTGCACTGTGCACGAAGATGGCAAGGGTAGAACATGTCTAGATTTCCTGTGGGAGGCGTTGGGACAGCTAGAGAGGAGGCTCATGCACCAGCTCCCTCAGGCATAGCCCTGGCTCCCAAAGCTGCCACACAGGAACCCAGGGCTGGGCATAGAAGCCCACGTTCTCCAAGCTCGTCTGTGAGCATCCACATTGCATGGACAGGCACACCCCGCACCCATGCCCAGCAATGCCCTGACGCTGCAGCTGGGGAGGGTGGAGCCCAGGGTTCTGATCACCTTGCTTGGTGTGGTCACTCTAGGGCTTGACTCACAACGTACTGTAGGAGAACTTGTCTCTCCATCCCACACCACTGGTCCAGAAGTGCTCTTAGCCCACCAACACATCCAGCTGGGGATTCTCTAGGTCTGCACGCCCCTGCTACCAGAGACAGGTCCCACCACCCCAGTAAGAGCATCGCAGCCCAGCTCCTCAAACTTAGTTAGGCTCCTAACTCCCATGGAAACCAGTGGAAGTTAGGCACCCACATACCTTTGAAGATCCAGGCTTTGATGCTTATCACTAGGGGCCTGGAGCCACCGCGCCTGGGCACACAGGGGTGCTTTGTATGCCCACAGCCAAGGGGTGCCGGGTGCTACCAATGACGGAGTATGAAGTAATGTAACTATCCCATGCTAATTAATTTTGGGGGCCAGCGCAGCTTAGACACGGCTGCATTACACTGCTGTGCTTTGCTTTGCTGTGTGTTGCAGCTTATGCAGTAGCGTTGCTGGGCCATGGAATTCCGTCTTTATGAACATCATAAAACCTGCTAATGTAACAGCCCTGTTCTCGGCTGCAACCCAAGCACGACTGGAAACATACATTGCAATAACACATACAAAACCATGCAGGCAGGCCAGTTGTCATCAAGAAGCACAACACAACAAAACAAAACAGAGTGTGGCATCCACCACCAAAAACAACGTGGGAAACCGGCACGCTCAGTAGAGTGTCACTGGTCCAGGAACTGCCCTCGTGCCACCATTCTCTCCTCGAGCTGGGCTGCTTTGGATCTCCCACAGCACCCTGCCCGCCCACCTCCCTCTCTCCCCAGAACTTCAGCTCTTCATCAGGCTCCCCCACGATGCCCAGACGCATTTCAGCCACTTCTTTTCCTTTTCCCTTGTCGGGTGAGCATCTACTGCCCAGGGTTCTGATTCCTTGTCTCTGCCAACAGAGACGGAAGGACCTACCAAAGAAGTCAAAAAGCACATTACCATTTGTCTGGGACCGGGGAAATACCACCATTTTTAGGGGCTGTGATATTTATAGCATCTGGGTTTTGGTTTGTTCAGAAGCTCCAGCAAGCCCAGACACGTGCTCTGGGCAGAACTATATATTACACTCATTCTAAAATCTCCCCACAATTTGTACCCATGGTTGGGGGCTGGGAGTTCCTATGAAGGACCCCATTACTAGCTTCAGTTTTAACCTCCTTTGAGGCAGGACAAGCCTTGGAAGGTGTACATTGGAGTCGCTCTCTGGTCATGGTGCGTTGTCCAGGCTGTCCATGCAGGTCAGTGTTGATCATACAGGGACTCAGGAAACGAAATACTTCCACGGCACCCACTGGGATGGGTACTCCCAGCCCAGGACATTTCAGCAATACCAGGAGGGTGTTCTGGTGCAGGCGAGTTACAAACAGAGCAGTGCACGCTGAAAATGAATTCGTGCTTGGTAAGGCTAATCCCCGACCCCTTCTAAGCCAAGATGCGCACGTCTAGTAAAACGTTAATGCTAGCTGCTTGTTTTAATTTTTGCCCTGGATTGAAATCCATCTCAGCTGCCACGTGGTGGGGTGGGGTGGGGAGCCATGGAGACAGCCTGGCTTCAGCCCTCAGCAGAAGCAAAATAACCCCCAGCTTGCAATACTAATTGTATTGGACGTAGCCTGCAAACGCCTCCCGTTTTTAATAGGTATAATATAAAGAGGCAATTGCAACATACCAGGCTCCAGCTCTGCCTCTGTGGGCTGCTCCCCATGGCCATCCCCAAACCATTCCTCCAAATCTCGGCCCAGGAGGTCTGCTGGCTGATCTGAGGCCAGCGGCAGCACTATGGGCTGTTTGGGGGTCTGTTCTGGTCACTCCAGGCTCTCCTCTGGTGATGTCCGTGTCCCCGCTGCCTCTGGGGTTAGAAGCATATTGCCCCAGCTCACGAGATGGTCACGCAGGGCTCTGCGGGGCATGGTTCTCAGCACCCCAGCATTGCCTCAGTTTTCGAATAAGCTGGTCTTGGCTGTGTTTAAAACTGAGCAGTCTGCATGGAAACGAAGGGTTAAACACCAAGCGGCTGCATTAAGCCAAGTGCCTGCTCCCAGTTCAGGGGAGGTGAGTGGGAAATTGTGTGATGGAAAGGGTGCGACGTGCAGACACAGCTCTCCCAACACTAGCCTGCTGACACAAGCTGCAGCTAAATCCTCACTGCAAAGTGGGGGAGCCTGACCATGCCCTACAGCAGAACCCAGGCTTGTGCCCGTTCCCCGGGATGAGCGCCTTGGCCCATGTTCTGAGGGGATGCAGGCGCATGGCAGAGAGCTGCCTGTATCGACAGCAGTGGGGAGTGGGCGTAAGCCAGCTCAGAGCCTTGGCACACAATGTAGTGTGGACGTACCCAGTTTGTCATACGATCCTATCTGCCAGGGTAGGCTCCAGAACACCGAGGGAACTCCATGAAACAGTGCAGCCCTCACTCATTGAAGGCTTTTATCCTGGCTATTAAGATTCAGCTGCAACATGAGTGTTTACTACACAGCCTGGGGAGGGCAGGGGCTGGGTGTGCGCAGCAGGAAGGACTGCGTTGGCAGAAACATGCATACCCAATGCCTCCCCTACCCGTAAGTACTACCAGCACCCCTACTTCCTGGCGGCTAATTGCACCCATAACTTTTCTTTTTAAAGTATTTGCACCCCAACGAGAGTTAAATATTACAAGAATGACATTTACCAAAAATAGTGCCTTATGCTTCCCATTTATCACTAGCTATCTCCCAGCTCACAGCTTTAACACGTGCAGATTATGACAGACATAAAAAAAATATACACAGAGGTAAGACTCATTTCAAAATGATTTTTCCAGGCTGTTTTTAACCTTCTATAACAACAAACTTCATTTTCCAGGCAGAGGCAAAAGTAATTGTTTCACAGCAAAAATTTGATATCATTTTGCGGTTGTGAAAGTGAGACAGAATCTGCAGGTCTATTTTTACAGGGGTGGAGGTACAGGGAAATCATCGCTCACCAGAGTCCACCAAGAGGGGAAAATCACTTAGGGTTTCAGCGCATCTCTGCAAAGGCAGCTTGTCCCCATCTGCACAGACCATCTCTCAGCTGTGCCCATCTGGGGGTTTCCACAGTTAATGGCTTTCTCCTGTTTAGATATGCAAGAGCGAGGCTGGCATGACAAACCCCCATTGCTGATCATGCTTTGTTATTCCCGAAAAATTACAGCCGTATACACACCCATTTCCCCACTAGCTCTCTCCGCACTCTGTCCATAAAATGGACCAGGAATCCCACTGTAACTCTCCCCCTACCCACACACACACACAGAGTTTAAAAATTCAGAAAGCAGTTATTTAAAAAATGTGGAACTAGTCAAATTTCATGCTAATGAGAAGAAAATCCAGATCAAGGATTGTGCAAAAATTTGCATCTCAAAGCTGAAAACAGGAAGTCACTGAGAAAGGAAAATCCACCACTGAGTTGGTAACATTTATGGCCATAATTAGGCTAATGCTGCCTCTGTTCTGTCAGCTCATTTTCATCAGCCTCAGGGTAACAGGGGAAAACAGTCTTCTGCATAACCCTTTCTGCAACACAGAGACTTAACCCACTGTGCTGGCATCCAGCTCCTCACAACCCAGAGAGCGTGGCTGCCATCCCAGACCCATACCGTCGAATCAGGCAAGGAATTGCCACAATAAACGTAGAATCATGGAGACAGGGTAGGGGAAGGGGCAAAACATGTCTGCAATATTTCATATTGTTGAACTGTCTCTGGTTATTTTGGGGGATATACTAAAAATGAAGGGTTTCCCTTCTATATTTAGCTATTCTCTGGTGCAGAGACTGGTTTATAACTAAGGATGTGACAGTTGGGTGGAATTGGGAAGCTGAACTAAAAATCATAACAGTGCTATGCCAAATTCAGTGCCAAACAACCGGGCAGTGGTCCTAACACCTAAAATGTGCTTAAGTCCTTTACTGTCCAGGAAAGCACATTTAATTTCTTTCCTGAACAGGGACCAGTGTTTGCAAAAGATACCTGGATCTGGAGAGTTCTCTCAGTGTTGTCAGCAGGGTAGACAGGCTGCAAGTGCATGCAGGAATATACATCAGCTGACGCTGGGAAGGCAACTTCTCTCTTCATGCGTTAGGCCCTTACTGAACAGCAATTATGCATGTGATCAATGACAGTGAAACTCAAGTCCACGGTCCAGTTGACTTAGCATCATATTTTGTCCATTTTTTCATATGCAACCTTTAAATAGCAAATGACTAAATTGCACCAAGATTACCACTGTCAAAAAAATGGGAAAATGGCTGCCCAAAAATGGTTTCCATTTTGCAGGGTTCTAAATGGGCAAAATTTCCAAAATATTTTCTATCGTTTTTTGCAGAAATCGTTTTGAAATGTTTCACTTGATTAAAAAGACAAAAAAACAAGTTTTTACCAAGTGAAAAATGTCTGCACATTTTTTTGTTTTTGAAAAAAGGCCTTTTTTGGTCAAAAAACTTTGGTATGATTTTTTTAAACAATTAAATATAAATGGAAAGGGCTTAATGGAGGTTTCCTTGTAAAAAAACAACAGTTATTGCATAGTCCCTTGACAGACGTGTCAGCAGCCTCAACTTGTGTCAGGAAGGGAATGATAAACATACAGGGGGAAAGTTACCATTTGCAACAATACTGCCCACACGTGTCCCCATCCAAGTCAGCAGGGGTGTTACCATCAGTTCTGGCATCTGGAGAACATGTGGATTTTCCCCCTATGTATACTGTCCAATCGTTATTTAGGCATTTTAATGAAATCTCAGTAATTATAATGCTGAACTATCAAAGAGCAAAGAAAAAACGCTAATAGAGTGGAGAAATAACCCCAATCAAGTTATTGGAAATGCAAATCTCATCTTAAATGCCATCCAACTCATAAGAGATTTTTGCAAAAAGAAAAGGAGTACTTGTGGCTCCGATGAAGTGAGCTGTAGCTCACGAAAGCTTATACTCAAATAAATTGGTTAGTCTCTAAGGTGCCACAAGTACTCCTTTTCTTTTTGCGAATACAGACTAACACGGCTGCTACTCTGAAATAAGAGATTTTTGATTACCTTTAACAGTACGAAGAGACACATTAGAATTATTATCGAACAGCCAAACAGCACAATGCAACTTTGAAAGCCATATTTGAGGTAGAAGATTTTGCTGAACAGAGCACAAAATGTTTGTGGTCAGTGCTGTCAAGTTTCCCTTGCTGAGCGTTGGTTAAAAGCATTTGGGAGTGACATGCTTTTAGCATAATGGAGGCCATGGTAACCCGGTGTTCACACTTAGGCAGTGAATGATCTCCCAGCCCGTTAGAGTTTTGCAACAAGCCATTCTAGTTGTAGAGAGGGAAGTTGTCCTATGAATGTTTTATATTCGATAATCCGGGTCTATTTCTACAGAGTAGAAATGACACACACACACCCCTCCCCTGACACCCGGGGACACACACACACACACACACACACACACACACTAACTCACTCTCCTGCTGGCAATAGCTCATCCAAACTGACCACTCTCCAAGTTTAAACAGAACGTCTGGGGGGGGGGGGGGGGGGAGGAAAAAACAAGGGGAAATAGGCTACCTTGCATAATGACTTAGCCACTCCCAGTCTCTACTTAAGCCTCAATTAATAGTATCCAATTTGCAAATGAATTCCAATTCAGCAGTTTCTCGCTGGAGTCTGGATTTGAAGTTTTTTTGTTTTAAGATAGCGACCTTCATGTCTGTGATTGCATGACCAGAGAGATTGAAGTGTTCTCCGACTGGCCGACTGGTTTATGAATGTTGTAATTCTTGACATCTGATTTGTGTCCATTGATTCTTTTACGTAGAGACTGTCCAGTTTGACCAATGTAAATGGCAGAGGGGCATTGCTGGCACATGATGGCATAGATCACATTGGTGGATGTGCAGGTGAACGAGCCTCTGATAGTGTGGCTGATGTTATTAGGCCCTGTGATGGTGTCCCCTGAATAGATATGTGGGCACAGTTGGCAACGGGCTTTGTTGCAAGGATAGGTTCCTGGGTTAGTGGTTCTGTTGTGTGGTATGTGGTTGTTGGTGAGTATTTGCTTCAGGTTGCGGGGCTGTCTGTAGACAAGGACTGGCCTGTCTCCCAAGATTTGTGAGAGTGTTGGGTCATCCTTTAGGATAGGTTGTAGATCCTTAATAATGCGTTGGAGGGGTTTTAGTTGGGGGCTGAAGGTGACGGCTAGTGGCGTTCTGTTATTTTCTTTGTTAGGCCTGTCCTGTAGTAGGTAACTTCTGGCTCTATCAATCTGTTTCTTCACTTCTGCAGGTGGGTATTGTAGTTGTAAGAATGCTTGATAGAGGTCTTGTAGATGTTTGTCTCTGTCTGAAGGGTTGGAGCAAATGCGGTTGTATCGCAGAGCTTGGCTGTAGACGATGGATCGTGTGGTGTGGTCAGGGTGAAAGCTGGAGGCATGTAGGTAGGAATAGCGGTCAGTAGGTTTCCGGTATAGGGCGGTGTTTGTGTGACCATTGTTTATTAGCACTGTAGTGTCCAGGAAGTGGATCTCTTGTGTGGACTGGACCAGGCTGAGGTATCATGCACATTGTAGAGAGAGTGGTCACTTTGGATGAGCTATTACCAGCAGGATAGTGAGTTTGTGTGTGTGTTTTTTGGAAGGGGGTGAGAGAACCTGGATTTGTGCAGGAAATGGCCCAACTTGATTATCATGTACATTGTGTAGAGAGTTGTCACTTTGGATGGGCTATTACCAGCAGGAGAGTGAGTTTGTGTGTGGGGGTGGGGGGTGGAGGGTGAGAAAACCTGGATTTGTGCTGGAAATGGCTCAACTTGATGATCACTTTAGATAAGCTATTACCAGCAGGACAGTGGGGTGGGAGGGGGTATTGTTTCATGTTCTCTTTGTGTATATAAAGTCTGCTGCAGTTTCCACAGTATGCATCCGATGAAGTGAGCTGTAGCTCACGAAAGCTCATGCTCAAATAAATTGGTTAGTCTCTAAGGTGCCACAAGTACTCCTTTCTTTTTGCGAATACAGACTAACACGGCTGTTACTCTGAAACCTGTCATAATGAGCAATCTAAGCAGTGGTTTGGCGCTGATCTGAACAGCGACTACCTATTAGAGAGAAAAACTAGGGGAAATAAAAGAGGAAGACAACGAGGAAGGGGGGGGAATAAAGAACATGAACAAGAAAAACAGGATGACAGAACGCTTGCTCCACAGCCCTTGGCTAAATTATAAACCAGTTTACTGAAGTGGAAAGACGCAGCGAGCTGGGGAGGAATATGTGGAAACCATCTGCAGATTTTAAAATAATCTATTTTATGATCACTCTGGAACATATTCTTTTGTGGAAACCAGAGAAGAATTATTTGTTTGTAGCAAACAGTTTAGGAAAAATTACTAGAAACATTCATGGATTTCCCCCTATTTGAGATGAAAGTACAGAGTCTAAATATGTCCTCCCTTATGTTAATAATAGTCATCGTCCTCTTTAAATTAGTTTTGTGTACCCTCAAAGCTTAAAAAAATTGTTACAATTCCAGGACTCTGAAATCCAGGACAGACCTATTTCTGCATTGAGTTAACAAGCATTTTTTGCTGACAGATGTCTTCCTATGTACAGTAAATATAGGTCGTCTTTCCCTAACCAGAGAACTGCGTATTTTAATTAACCAGGCCACTAGCAGCATCTGTAATGATTTTTGCAGCTTGCTATGTAAATCACCCCTTGATCAGATATAGGAAAAACAAAATGTAGGTGGAAAGAGTACCATCACCACTCCTCAGCTAACTTCCTGGCTCGAGCTACAGCTTTCCATGCAATCCCTACGATACAACTATGCTCATTATTTCACGCTCTGAAATCTGTCTAACAAGACAAAAGGGGTGCAGAGTCACCCTTCCCTTCACGCTAAATATAACCAATAGTCTCTCTACCCATCAGCAGGAACCCAAGCCACCCCCACCTCCCTCAAGCCCCAGCATTATAGATCACGGCCAAGGGGGGTTATTAAGCTTTGTAAACTAAAACCTCAATCCCCATTGTGAGCTGCTCCCAGATTAAATGACTTGAGGCTCCGAGGGCCCCTGACAAACGAGATAATGATATTCATGCTGCAGTATGATGAAGTCTCACTGAATCAGTCGGCAGAGGGCTATGGAGCAGAGGCTGCGGTGGCTAAAGTCCAGCTAGAGCAATACGGGGCACCCTGGGTGCGTAACCTTGCAAACGTGTTCTCCAACATGACAGAAAGGTTTCGCTCTCACCACACTTTGTAAGCCTTTTTCAACTCTTCTTCTGGGAGTGCTACCGTCAGGGGAGCACCCGACTTGGAGCGAATCCTGGGTGAGGGCTCTGATTCATTGCCACATTTTTATGAAAGGTAACTCCACTGTCTCACTCTCTCACTCCCACTGCCCCCAAACGTTGTATATTTTAGTCCCCTTGACCATGTGCTGGGTTCCCCTATATGCACATGAGAAAGCAAGGGAGAAGCATAGACCAGCGAGAGGACTAGCGTGCACTGTCATGGATTGAACAAAGCAGTCACTGACGCAGATCATCAGCACACAACGAATTCCCCTATGACCTGCACAGGGAGTCACCAAGACTAAGGGTGCTGTGCTGGCAGGCCAGCGAGGTCCTGCCTGGCCGCGCTTGCTCATAACCCTATAACACTGTGCACGAGGAGAAGCACTAGCCCCAGCATGCCAGCTGTTCCAGCCAGGCTAGCAACACTCTGTTTTCCTAAATGCCTCTGCAGTTTTATAAATGGATACAATATCCTTCTTCACTTCTTGTCCATGCTGTGCACTATTGAAGAGCTGCAGCATTCCACCCCAGAGGTGGCTGCATTTTAATGGTGGATGAAGGTTATGCCTGTGTGTCATTTAAATTTATTTACACTTATTCAAAGAACTTTATCATCATTCAGAAAACACACGCCAGGCTGGAAAAGTGAAAAAAGTAAAATTCAGCATCCTCAACGCACATTTAAACCGACTTTCCTGAACCTTGTGCTCAGCTGCTCTCAAAATCTACCCAATTTTCTTTAGGTGCCTAAATATGGATTTAGGAGCCTAACTTTAGGCATCCACATTTAAGACATTTTTTTACTTTACTTTATTCTGCACATAATCAAGTGGCTTTCACAAGCATCGGAGCAGTGTGCACAACCCAGACCACAAAACCGCAACTGGGGCTAAGGAGGACACTTCACCAGCACAATGGAAAGGGTTTGTAGATGGAATTTTGAATTGGTGCACTGAACCAGCCGCGTGTCCCACCAGCAGGAGAATTGTCCCCTGCTCAGAAACCAGCTGGGTCTTAGAATCAGCAAAACGAATGGATGAGATCACTTTAAAACTCAACTACATCCATGGAATTCAAATCTCCCAGGGAAACGGCATCCCAAAGGGAAGGAAATCGCTCAAGGCAAAAATCACCCCCATTTGGGACAGGAAGTGCAGAGTGCTGTGTCCATTTGAAACTACGGGGGAACAATGGTGTAAACACAGGAAGCCAGTTTAAAAAATTTCCCAAGATGGCTTCTAAAGTCACCTGTTTCCTGAAGACAGGCTAAACTAGGCTGGTACTAAATGAAACCCTGGAACTCGAGGATGGCCATGGTGGAGCCCACGCATATGGCCCGGATCTACCTGCAAGTTGTATTTGTTACAGGGAGAAACAGCAGAAACTTAAGCATGATATTGTAAGCAGCTCTATCCACAGAGCCCAAAACTTTATCTTGGGGATCCTTATAACAAGAACTTCTCTGTACTGAGAGGAAGTCTAGCTGCCAAAAGTTTAATTCGACAAAAACGGAAGTCTGCAGAACTGAAAATCATTGCCCAATGTAAAGCTTAATTGATCTAGCTCAAGTGGAGAAGATCATGTTTCGATCCAATGCGGAAAACAGAACACAAAAGAAACCTGCTCTGGCCATCTGAAACTCAGAATTAAAATTGGATAATACTGTGCAACGTTTGCTACCAAGCCTCCCTCTCTCTCTTACACACACACACACACACACACACATACTTTTTGTACCCCCTACATTCCCTCTCTCTTACTTATCCTGGGAAAAATAATTGAACAAACTTCAAAACAGAGAAGAAAAACTTCTTCCTGGCTCATCATCCCTGGAAAAGCAAAGTCGTTCTCTGTGTTTCACCCTGGACCCAGCACACATTTTTATTAACAAAACTTGTGCACAAAGAACAAGTGTTTAAAGAAAAGCAAAGACAGGCACCCACAGAAATAAGAAACACATAGCCTGAGTTTGCAACAACCTGGCTTTGTGCAGGCAAATGCCTGTTTGCACAGGCACTCGCATACATATACACCCATTGCTCCTTATTTGGAAATCTGGCCAATAGAATTTACACTCCTGCTTACAGCTGAGCCACAACCTTCATGGGAGCTGCTTTGTGTCCCTCTCATAGCTCTCTTCCCCTCACAACCACTCAGCTGTGGTAACCTGTCACTTTTGGAGCCTGTGGTTTGCCAGACAGCCCCACCCTTTGACCATCAGCGCTCTGGGGAGACCAAAGACTAGAAGAGCAGAGCCTCCCGCAGTGTCAGACGGAGGGACAAGGGGGAGAAAGCACAGCCAATCAGCTTTCTGAGCACTACAATTCACTACCAATAATGAAGATGATAGATTACAACTCCTTGCACAAATCAGTAAAGCCATCTGTTTTCTTCACAGTCAGGTTGTCACAAAAGCCATGGGTTGTTTGCTTTGGTTTTAAGAAGCTATGAGCATTTGATACGCCTACAACGTTCTAATATTTTCTCACACAGAGGAATCAGGGTGCAATGCGCTTTAAAAGGAGGAAAAACAAGCCTCAAAATTGCACTGGGCTTTGGTCTCCCAATGGTTAAATTAGAGGGGGCTGTCAACAGCTGATCCAGGAATTAGATAAACAAGAGCATCTTTTGCATATGCAGGGTCTCTAATGAGATCAGTGCAGCAGGCACTGGGTTCCTGTCAGGCACGTGATCTGCTGCATCTTATCAATAATTATTAAGACAAGAGAAACGTGTGTTGACCCAGTTAGAGGTTTAAGAATATAAATAAATAAGGCTGCTTCACTTAATGATACCATGGTTAATGTAACGGAGAGAGGGGGCAGACTACACTGGCCTGTTTGGATGTTAAAAAGATTCTGATCGTTTCCTGAAACTTGAGGCACTGTTCCAGGAAAATGTACTAGGGACTGGAACCAGCTCGTGACACTGCCTTCCAGCCTCAGGTGAGTACTTTGGGAGCATAGTGTGGAGGGAGTTGGAGAGGAGATGTAATGTACAACCTTCCCAACCCCACCCAAAAGGAAGGAGTGGAGGGGGAGCAGGAAGGAACTGTCTTGCTTTCAGTCTCTTCCCCAAACAAATGGCACAGACACACACCTAATCAGGAGCACATCCAACAGAGTAACATGCTTATAAATACTTCCCACCAAATCGGTACATTAACCGGGCCGTCAAACAGTTCCCAGAAGGAGATATTGCGGCACATGAGTGAGCGTGGACAGCGATAGTACCGAAGAGTGGGATCGTATTTATAAGGTACTTCTATTTTTCTTTTTAAGACTCAGATTTGAAGGCCAGCAGGGACCTCTGTGATCATCCAGTCTGACCTCCTGCACCACGCGGGCCAAAGGCCAGGGATCCATCCATGAGGGCTTCACGGATTAACAACTGTAGCCAACATCCTCTTCACCATGGAGAGCGCATCACGGCCTTGTCAGCTAGGTGACTGAGAATATCACGACTCTCCTCCATGCTCCTTGTGGTCTCTCTTGTCCTAGTTATATCCCGCCTTTGGCGCGTCGTTGGCCAATGAGGAAGTATTCTGATGATGTGATGATTCTGTTGTGCATTTCGTTGGCTTCCAGTGGAGTTTTGTAAAACACTGAATGCTCTACTCCTGCTCATGCAGTTGAATTTAGCTTTTCATAAGATGATTTTTTTCCCCTCCCCCTCCGGACTTTGCCTCTGGACCATAAATTACCATCGCTCCCAGCACAACCATCTCCCTCACAGACAGACAATCTAAACACGAACAGACGTCTCGTACGTGAACTAATAATACAGGAGTAAGTGGCTCCTGAGCAATGATCCCTACTGAAGAGTTCCCTTGTACGATGCACAAGGACGAGAGGATAGCTATCAGGGCTGGTTTAGGATGATTGTCTGTGTATTTAGCTGTCTGGCACAAGGTAACATCTCTTTAGAAAAGAAACGCACTTCAAGGCTGCCCTCTGTGTTTCTGCATGATTGGCCACAAGTATTCGAGTATTGCAGGATTGCTTAATCCATTTCAGCTGGAGGGACCCTCTTTTCTGATAAGGATGGAGTTGCAGAAGCAGCTCCACTATGAGAATTGCTTGAAGCCAAGTGGTTCTGGTGACCAAAATGCTAACAAAGCAACCCCCTACCCTCGGCACTATCAATATATTACAGGTTGATATGCAGGGAGAATGTCAAGTGGTTGAAGCGGGAGACCGGGCTCCTTTCCCTCAGTTCACACAGATGTTCTTCCTGGCTGTATATTTGCCTCTCTCACACACACACTGGTAATGTTTACTTAATTACATATTTTTCAAGGGCCTTCAGGTACCCCGAGGAAAGGCCACCCCTTGTTTGAGGCGGAATTGCAATGTAGACTAAAAATTAAACAGGGACCATGAACGCTCCTCGTGCTAGGCAGAGACCTGCCTCTTAGCAGGGCCCCCACAGTACAACCCCTGTCTTGCTCTCCTTTCTCCTCCCCATCACCCGCCAAGATTGCAACCCAAAGCTGCTGGCATTTCCCCGTTTCCATACGTCCTCAGTGCTCCAAGAACAATGTTTATACCTGGACTCTTCTGTGTCCAGCACTTTATGGCAGTTCATTTGGGGTCTCTATTTTGAGGAAGTGCAGACTCCTGGAGACACAGGGTTGGTTTGCTGTCACAATAGCAGACACACGACGCCCTCATGCTTTGATTATGCTCCTCTGAGTTCAAGGGTGTTTCGGTTCCTGCGAGTAAGGACCTGCTATTTTGTCACTGACTCAGAAAGTGGGATCTACAACATCACACTTACCCCCGAAATCCTCCCAACACAAGCACACGATCATGGTGTCCCAATGATGCCCAAAGTTTGCCTTATTACAGGAGGTATACCAGATCTCTCCATTGGTTTAAATGAACACTTAAAGTATCTCAAGGGATATCCCACCATTCCAGACAAAGCAAGGTCAGCCCTACACTCATTCTATGTAAGCGAACAACGCATGTGGCTTCTCAGAAAGACCAGTCATTGGTCTACACCACTAAACTATCATCGGAGTCTCCAATCATGCCCTGCCCTGCCGAGACAGATTTCAGGGAGAGCCCATGGTACATCTCGGAGAGATCCAGCTGTAGAGAAGGGAGCACATGAGATCTCTAGGCTAGTGCTAAAGATAAGACAGCCAGGAGAGCAGCAAGGCGTGAGTGTACCAGCTGGTGGGATTTTACCTTTATTTTTTGTGCTGCACAAGGAAAGCAAGTTTCTAAAGCTAGGCCCAGCCTGGAGCCTCGATCCCAAATCCCTTTAGACTTCAGGGTATGGGGAAGGATGCTTCGATTCCCAGGATCCAAACCTGCTCCTGTGAGTTTCTGGCTGCAGGTTGGCTCCCATTCCCCCCAGGAGGTGAATTTTCATGGGAGTAGCCATCCTCCGGCAGGCCTGTCCCCAAACAGCAGGAGTCTCATAGCATTGGTGAACCTGAAACCCCACACAGTCAGAGTGGCCCTTGAACACCATCCAAGCACTGGTCTCTGGGGCCCATCTCTGCCCTGGGGCAGCCACCCAGATCACCTGGAATCTCCGACAAAGTCTTTGTTGGATGATGCCCAATATCAAACATCACAGGGACCACGTCCTGGAAGGTGCAGAGAGCAAGCAACACCTGTGGGGCTCCACAGTGGCGTAGGTTCCCACTGCTTCTCCAGAACTGGTCCATTTCTTCATGGCCGGGCCCTAGAAGACCTCCCCCACCCCTCTCCTCACCAGCTGCGGGTGCTCTCTATTCCCCTCCCCCATGCCAGGGCTCGACATTCCAAAAAAAGTCTTTCAAAACCAAGGGAGTACAAATAATTCAGTTGTTATCACTGCTATTTAAGCACGGTGGCCCACCATCCCGCACACTGCGCGTACATTCCTCTATGGTCCTTCTGAAGTGTGGGCTACACAGCAGTGACTAGACGTTGACACTGAGTGGGAAGGAATCTGATGTCACCAAGGAGGGTGTCGTCATTCAAAACCATCAATGAGTGTCATTTAACCACAGTGCGCACAAAAGGGGAGGAAAATTCAAAAAGCAGCCCTTGGAAAATGGTTCATAGATCATTACACACAGTGGCCATCACAAGCTAGGATCAAGGGTGTCTCTACACTGAAATCACAGGTGCGATTCCAGTATGTGTAGACATGCCCAAGCTAGCTTGGATCGAGTCAGCACAAATACCCTTGTAGCTACGGTCACAGAGGCTCAGCGGAGCATATACCCATCGGTTTCAGTCACTTCCTGTGCTACTGTGGCTGCACGGCTATTAGACTCCCGCTAGCTCAATGGGGGCTAATGCAAGCCCAATGCACCCGAGCTGGAATGACATCCCTCGCTCAGCGCGTCAACGTAGCCTAAAAGGTGTGTGTTAGTACTCGCCAGCTAACTCACGCGAGCATCACACCTTGAATCCCAGCTAGACAAAGCTGCATTTGGGATCGCAAACCATGAGGCCTAGGGAATGTCTGTTCAATCGATAGGCTGGGTAGGAATTGGGAAGTATCTCCCCCTCCCCCCTTTCCATGCATTAGCCATTGCAAGAGGTTCCCAGCTCCCAACTTTGGGGATGAATTTCCTTTCGCTCTTGGTGCATTCCCTGGGGAAGCACCAGCTCGCTATGGTCTGCAGGCCAGTGTGGCATCAAGCACGGACAGCCCCCTGCACGGAAGGGGCAAGCTGCACACCGTCATGTGTCCATGCAGCAGAACACCTGGTTCCTGGGAGTCATGAGGTTCACCTGAAGATGTGTTACAGGAGCACCTCCAGGCGCCAACCGGGGCTCCACTGTGCTGGGTGCTCCACACACACCAGAAAGGCAGCCCCTGTCCCAAGGAACCGACCATCTGAATGGATCGGAAAGGCCAGATCTCAGCTGGGGCCAGACTGAGTCCCCTCCGTTCTAATGCCCAAACCGGGGCAAATGTCTGCAGAACAACACAGCAAGGGCCTGGGGTGTCCTGCCAGTTACAGTCCATTTCTACTTCTGCCATCTGACCGGTATGGAGGTGAGACCAGGGGCTCAGACAATGCGGGAGACAACTCCAAATCCTTCAACTGCTGGTTCCTGTTGCCTCCTGGTAGCACGCGGCTATTTATCGGTTCCTATTCCATTGTCATTAAATGGGATAAGCTAGGGTAAACCTCAAACTGGGGCTTGGCCAATAACCAACAAATGTTATTCAAAGATGTTCATAAAAATGTTGCAATGTCCATGCATATTCATGAATATTCACTGATTACTCACGCCCCTCTAGGAGCCAGGTGAATAAGGAGACAAAAAATTGAATAATGTATTCAAAAACTCACTGAGAAATTAACTGAATTGATTATTCCAGCAGCTCTGCTTAGCCTACTGAGCAGCTGCCAGTACTTGGTACATTATATAACAACATATATTTACATACAGCCTTCCATCCTACAGCACTTCAAACACCGTTTGCCTCCCCCCACCCCCACCCTCCCCACTCTCATGTTGCCCACCACTGAAATGCAGCTGTTGTTTAACATCACACAGCAACACTACCCAACCTTGAACACACCCTGCCATGTGCGCAAGGCTGGCTGTATGGTCTGAGACACACCCAGCTCTCTGCAAGGAACGGTCAGGAGGTATTTCCTTCTCCAGCAGTCTCTCTACCAGGTAGGAGAACCAGGCCATGACTTGCCAAGGCAGCCTGAGACAGTCACTTGGACAACCCGTCTTTCAGGCCAACAGCGGGTAAGTGGAAATTCAACCTACAACAGCGGGTAAGTGGAAATTCACCGAAACAGGATTGGGTCACTCCATGTATACAAGACACACTCAGCTCTAGTGCATCACCTGCCATTTGGCACTTCCATGCACAAGCAGCACAAACATCAACCAACACTGCTGCTTTGGAGCTCTTGATGCCAGCAAAGATACAGACACACACCCCCATCTTCAAAGGCAGGACCTTAGCCACACTCAGAATGTTTCCACCGGACAGCCCAGCTAATCCCTAACAAACCAACCCAGGAGAGCAGCTCCCCTGCCCTGTGAAGAGTTTGGCCCAAAGAAGCCCTTCAAAGGGAACTAACATCTCTGCAGACATATCCCAAGCAAAGGAATTCGAAAGGTTCAGTGTAGCCAGTTTCCTAGAGGATGAACCAGGTGCTCTCTGCTCTGGCCCTGTGCTTCACCCCATGCACAGACAATCCCAGGGGTTCTTTTAAGAGAGCACTTTGCATGGCTCACGCTCCCAGCCACCTCTCAGCAACGAGATTTTTCAAAGGCTCCTCACCACTCACAACAGGCAAAGGGACATGACGAAGAAGTAGTATTAAAGTTCTCGCTTCAGGCTTCTTTCATGACAGCAGCAGAGCACCCGCAAAACGTTAACGGTACAGTAGAGGGACCCACGTACACGCTCTCAGGGGAAACAGCCTTAAGAACTCTGCAGTGAAGCCCATGGTAAAAGCAGCTCAGCTCCCCTGCAGACATAACGTAGGTGTCTTCTCTTTACTGACTTCATCTTGATCCCAGCACCAAGACAGGAGCTGGCCAGAGTCAGCGGATCCACATTCAAATTCCACTTCTTAGTGACAGAGCATGCTCTGGATCACCCAGATTTTTTATTGTTTCACCAATTTTTAAGTACGAGTGGAAAGAGCTTTGCTAAAAGGGCTGCCACTGAAGTAACCTGCTTCCTTCACTGCGGTGTTACTTTTGAATCACAGAATCAGAGAACTAGGGCTCTGTAAGGGACCTTGACGGGTCATCAAGTCCAGCTCCCTTGACTATCCCTGACAGGTGTTTATCCAACCTGTTCTTAAAAACCCTCCAGCGACTGGGATTCCACAACCTGCCTTGGGAGCCTGGTCCAGAGCTTAACTCCCCCTAGAGAGTTAGACATTTTCCTAATATCTAACCTAAATCTCTCTTGCTGCAGATTAAGGCCATTATTTCCTGTCCTGCTTTCAGTGGAGGTGGAAAGCAGTTTATCACTCTCATCTTTATAACCATCCTTAACTTGTTTGAAGACTATTATCAGCCCCACCCCACTTCTTTTATCGCCCAGCTTTTTTAACCTCTCTCAGAGATCAGGTTTTCAAAACTTTTTAGCATTTTAGTCGCCCTACTGTAGACTCTCTAGAATTTGTCCACATCTTCCTTAAAGTGTGACACCCAAAACTGGCCACAGTTCTCCAGTAGAGGCCTCACCAGTGCCAAACAGAACAGGACAATTACCTCCTCCTGCGTCTTATATTTGACACTCCTGTTAATATACCCCGGAATGAGATTAGCCTTTTTTACAACTGCACCACACTGTTGGCTCATGTTCAATTTGCAATCCACTAGACCTCCCAGATCTTTTCAGCTTCACAACCACCTAGTCAGTTGTTCCCTATTTCGTAGTTGTGCATTGGATTTCGCCTTAAGCATAGTATTTTGCACTTGCCTTTACTGAATTTCATCTTGTTGATGTCAAACCATTTCTCTAATTTGTCAAGGTCATTTTGAACTCTAATCCTGCCCCGCAAAGTACTCGCAGCCCCTCCCAGCATGGGGACATTTTCAAATGGTGATTGTTAATTAACATTTGCATTGTGGGAGCACCTAGAGACCTCAGTCAGGGCCCCAGCGTGCGAGGTGCTATACAAACACATAACAGGGTCCCTGCCTCACAGAGCTGATCATCTAAGTAGATCGCTCTAAGCATGAGAGTCAGTAATAGGATAGGAAGTGGGATGCTCCTGAGTAAATTACAACCTATATCACCATGCCGCAACAGCATCCCCTGAATTTCAGCAGGGGTGGTAGAAGCATACCCATCCTGAAAGGTGTGTGGCAGTTGATACACTGACATGACTTGACCCTGCCTTGAAAGTGCCTTTTCTGCACTGGTTCTTCGGAGAATTATAATTCTTTTCAAATGCAGAACAGTATTTAGTTGGATAAAAGTATTTTATTCAATTTTTTTAAAAAGCTCACCGTCACTGGTGCAAAAACAGTCCCTCACCCCCCCACTCCCACGTCTTGCTGAGGGACAACAACATTCACTCAAGGTTTCCAAGCCTACCCATCCAGCCATGTTTCCTCACCAGGTTTCGTACCAATCAAAAACTGCCCCAGCAGATCCCACACATGCTCACGCTATGTCGTGGCTGCATGGAACCCGTGTTTTCCTCCTAACCAGACCGTACCAGTCACAAACATGGAGGAGTCTCCCCAACCTCTCTTCAGGCAAGGGTCCTAACTCCTACTGGAACTTCCTTGAGAAGAACAATTGGCTGCTCTGACCTTGCCCCATACAGAAATGCTCTCACCACGTAGCTGGTCTCATTCTCATCTCATCCACTCTCAGGATTCATCTGTAAAGTTTCCGCATCTCTTCCCTCAAAACCTTTACTGTACTAGATTCTCAGATGCCCAGCCATCCCTGTTGCATTGATCCGGGAGCTCCCTTTACCTTGCCTTACCAAACCTTTCATCAGCTTTATCACCCTAGCACAGAGGCGCATCAGCAGAACAGAGAGTAATTCGGCCTGCCCAGTTTCTCTAAAAAATAAGATGCTTTTGGCTCCTTGGTGTTCCACATAAGCCCAGCTAGTCCTTGCTCTCTGCAGAAGTGCTAATTACCATGGCATTTCCAGAAGGCAAGAATAATTAAAGCACCGACTCTTTCCTCTAGAGAGGGAGCAGAGACCTCGAGCAGCCTAGACAGGGAAAGAAAATTGGGGATGATCTTCCCTGCCTCTTGATTGTTCTTAAGAATTAATCCTACCAGCAGGGCAGGGCATACTACAGCACAGGCACCATGGAAGGCTTACCGTGTCTGCCAACACAAACACAAAGGGAAGAAGAAGAATTAAACAAAGAAGCTGTCATCCTTCGCTCTTGACACTTGTCAAAGCGTGTGTGTGGCGGGGGGAGGAGGGGGAGCTAGAAACCTCTAATTTTATTAGGAAAGGCACCGATCACAGAAGAGCTGAGAGTTCCACTCCAGAACCATTTCACCAAGCGACATTTTTCCCCCTTCATACACTAATTATTTTAAAATGTATATACGATAAATGAACAATCCACCATGGTCATGTTAAAGAGCATCACGAACTGTTGACATTCAGAGCAAAAGACGCCCCGTAAGCATCACAATGGAGAATGGGCGTTTCTGCGGTGGGGTGGCAAGCGAGGAACTGACATCCAGGGACAGTGACAGAAGGTACCAAGACCAGGTTTTCTCAGCCCACGCTTAACTTTAGTTGAATGGTAGTTTACAGTTGGATTTTCAAAAGCATCGAAAGGAGCTAGGGCCCCCAAATTACAGCTGGGTGAAAAAAAATTTTAAACAAAGGCTTTTTGGGTTTTTTTGTTTGTTCGTTTGTTTTTGGCAAAACCTGCAGATCCAGATACATCAATATGCCTCATGAGTTCATGGCAGTTCCCCCAAATGTTTCATTAAAAAAGAAAACTCTGGAAAAAATAGCAACATTTCATTTTGACATTTTCATAATGAAACACTGAGATTTTTCTGTTTGAAGTGACTTTTCATTTCAAAGTTTCCTCTAATCTTTTTAATCAGAAATGTTTTAAAATGGTCACAATAGAAGCAAAAAGTTTCAGTGTATGTTGAAACAAAACCTTTAGTTTGACCCAAAATAATTTTTGTTCTCAATTTTTCAGACTTGGTAGATATCAGAAAAATCCGTTATTCGCCCAGCTCTCCTCCCAGTTCCCATGGACTAACAGTGGGAGCTGGCGCCTAAATCCAGCCAGTGCTTTTGGAAATTCCACTTTATATTATTAGATCATCACACAGTCAGCTCCTTTCTCCCTCCATTCCTGCACCAGATTCCTGCTACGCGGTATGTTCCCAGTGGAGAGGCCAGAGAACATGTCCCAGGTGCAGGACCTGTAACATCAAGGCAACAAGGCCCATCACAGCGATTCAGCCAGAGGCGGCAAGGAGAGGCTTGTAGGCCACCAAGATTTCTATTCATGATGGGTCCGAAGCAAGGGCAAATCTGAACCCAAATATTAGCTTCTATGTACAGCCAAAACACATGCATCTTCTGGAGAGCAATGCCCACTGTGCATAGCATAATCATATGTACACGAGGTGCCGACAGAATGAAAGACAGCACCAAGCAAGGAGCTATAATGAAGTTACGCACAGAGCGGCTTTGGTGACAGCCTTGGAATGGGATAAACATAATAGGAGAGGTTACGCAGTAACCATACAAGCCTTGATTGCCAAGTGACAGGTTTGTTCAGTAACAGCCCCCAGTTAGCTGCAGCTTTATAATGAAAGCTACAGAGGAGAGCAATTACATTTCATAAAGCCCGGGCATCTAAAGATGCACAGCACACGCATGTGGGCACACACCAAGAGAAAGGCAAGGTAACTGTGCTCAGACACATCCTGTCTCTCCAGATGCTTCAGGAAGTACTCTGACTGTAAACCTTTGAACACACCCCCTTCTGATGCCCAACGTGGACTTTAGGACAACCAGGTAAGATAGAGCCCCCAATCAAAGAGAGCCCCAGCTTCACCCCTGGACCCAAGAACTCAGTGCTATGTGGATTTCCTCACGGGCAGACAGCATGCTCAGAGCTGCCTATCCCACCCTCAGATCTCTATGTCGGGGCTGAAGGAGGAGCCCAGAAACCCAGCACAGGACACTAGTATGCAGCCACACTGACAGCCCCCAACACTACAGATAACCCAGATTTTACAAGTCTTTAACTGTGTGGTCAGAGGGGCTTGGATAGAGCTGGGCAAATAATGGATTTTGCGATTTGTTGACATTTCTGAAAAATCTGGGAGAAAATTCATTCTGGGTTCATCCAAAACCACTTTTTCAAAATTTTTAACAACTAGAAACAAAAAAAACCCAGTGTGTTTAAATTTTGAGTGGGTTTATGGCATTTTTTGTAATTTTTAAATAAAATTGAAGGAAGTTTTGAAACAAAACATCAACTTAACCCTCTAAAAATCAAAATGTTTCAACTTTGGGGTTTTTTTCCTCCCAATCCCCAGCGCAAACAATTTGGTGAGATTTGGAAAGGGAAAGGAAAAGGAAAGATTTTGGGGTTGCTGAATCTGCATTTTTGCCCAAAAGAGTTTCAGTCAAAACTGGTCACACCCTGCTGTAATCCTAAAAGTGATATGCTGTGGTTCTGCAACAAGTTATTGAGCCTGATGTTGAGATCACTGGGAGAAATTCTATGCCCTGTTCTAGGCAGAAGTTCAGACTAGATCAGTGGTTCCCAAACTTGTTTCGTGGCTTGTTCAGGGTAAGCCCCTGGTGGACCGCTCAACGCTTTGTTTACCTGGAGCGTCCACGGGTATGGCGACTCGCAGCTCCCAGTGTTCCCGACCAATGGAAGCTCCGGGAAGCGGTGGCCCAACCTGCACCGCTCAGGTAAACAAAGCGTCTTGCGGCCCACCAGGGGCTTACCCTGAACAAGCCACGAGCCAAGTTTGGGAACCACTTTGGACTAGGTGATCACAGTGATGATCCCTCTGGCCTTAACATCTGTGAAAATGAATTGTGGTTTCAAAGGAAGTTTTGCAAAAGGAACCAACTCTCGATCTGGATAAGAAGGGGATTCAAACAGCATTCAGGATACAGAAAAGCAAGGTGATTTTTCTTTTATTGCCCCAAAAGGGGAAAAGCTCCAATTAGGCAAATATTCGCCAGCTAAATTAAAATACAATATTAAGTTCTTTGCACTACTCCCGCCCTCCTGTTCCAAATCTTTCCATCTCTCACTCTTCTTGGAGCCTTCATGCACAGAATGCCTGCTGTCTGCTCCATCATCAAGTCTTCCTCTCTCTTTAAATCCCCACTTATTTGGAGCTGGATCCTGTATTGTGCTCAACGCTCTGGCTCCAACCCAGGAAAGCACTTTTACACAGGAATAGTTCCCCTGATGACAAAGGGTTAACTTTCAGCGTGCGCTTATGTGTTGGTTTGGAGACAACATGGCCAGTACCTTGCAGGACCGAGCCCTGCGGAGGCCTCACAATTACAACTGAACCAGGTACCTGAGCAGGTAGCAAAGGGAGTAAACCACCACGTTTGGGTCAGTATCAGGATCTCCTGAGGGCCAGGGGTTGGACTGATCCAAAAACATTGGGAAAAAAGGCCCAAAAAGGTTGGCATTATTTCCATTTCACTGATTTTCTGTACAGCCATTATTTTTGCATCCATTCTTGTTGAAGTGGTTATTATTTGCGTTAAATATGTTTTTAAATCCCACCCTTAGAATGATCTGACCCATGTGGTGAGATTTCAGAATCTTTTTAATTTTCAATTAAAAAAAAAAATTCAGAAAAAAAATCACAGAAGTGTTTGCAAAAAAAATGGTTTTTTAATTTTGAAAATGGGGGGGTGGGGAGAGAGGGCATTTTTCAGAGCAAAACATTTTGTTTGAAAAACTGAAAGGGGCCAGTGGGGAATCTTCTGATGTAGGGTTTGGCCCAAGCCTTCTCTCTCGCACTGCCCTGGAGCCACCCATGGGAGGTTTCAGCTGCCAGCCTACAAGCTGTAGTAAGTCCAGGGACACTACTCTCATTATAGTCATGCCACATGCGACTAGAACTCAACCCTCCTGCCCCAGAAGCACAGGCCCTGTTCAGCTAATGGAGCATTTCCACTGTCTGCTTGCAATACAGGGCCTACGAGACATGTCTGAGCAGGGAGAGGGCCTGATGCTGCTGGCACAGTAACCCATTCCATGCACAACGAACATGCCTGCACAACACTGTCTGTTCGTAATTTGGATGGTCAGATATTTGACAGGTTTCAGAGTTGCAGCCGTGTATGTTCCATTCTATGCATCCGATGAAGTGGGCTGTAGCCCACGAAAGCTTATGCTCTAATAAATTTGTTAGTCTCTAAGGTGCCACAAGTATTCCTGTTCTTTTTTCAGATATTTGAGGCAGGGATCTCATCTGTCCCTGTGACCACAAGACACTTAACACAAGTGTCGCTGCTCAGACAGAACGGAAACCAAAAGGCCATGCTCCAGAAAAGCCTCCAGCGCGGACTAGTGACCCCTTCCGCCCGTAGCCGATGGAAGCATGGGGAACCGTGTGATACAGCACAGGTTAGGGTCAGGAGACCCAGGCGCCATCTGGACAGATGACAAGATTCTTATTTATACATATGCATGCCCATGCACATGTACACACACACACGGGGAAGGCTGCAGAGGAGAACAGCTGCAAATGAATTCAGCATCAATTATTCTAAAATATTTATGTTAATATGGGGGAAGGGGCTTGGCAGCTGAATTCATCTCAAGTTCTGTTAATTTCAAGCATCAAAATGTGACCGAGCAAGATGACAGCATCTGACATCCGAGTAACACATCCGTGAGCCTGGAAAAGGGACAATTTTTAAAAAGGAGACAGACTGCTACGTATTAAAATACTGTGGACAGGGCTTTATGCTGCCATTGCAGTCTGCTTCAGAGACTGTTGCTGGGCCATGGTGAATTAAAACCAGAGCAGATTATTTCATTTTTAAGCAAATTCCATCTCCTCTTCATCCTGGCGATAAAGCAGGCTCTCTGGGAGCAGTGTGCCTCCCCAATAAACCCATATCAAAATGCATTTTCATTAATATAAATTGTTTGCAGTAGAAAAATTAATTCTGCAAATGGTTCCCATACATGACAAATTATACAGGCAGTGCAAAGACTAGACTACGCGCTACATTCATAATAAAAATCTCTGCATTTTCTTTAATGCAATAGGTTTTCCGGGTAAAATGTCTGGTTTAATTAATAAATAAAAAGGGGATCGAATTTGCAATGTTTAAAAAGATCTTCAGAGTTAAAAGGCTTGAGCCGGTCATGCTCCTGCTATTGAACTGCGGCCAGTTTCTGTAATAATTCAGCTCTGACACACATTCATTATGATGCCTCCTAACAACAATAATATTATTTAGCACTTAACTTCACTAGGAGCGCTCTCCAGACACTAATTAATACACCCAATAGCCCCATGTGACAGGGGAGGGACTAGCAGCCCCATTGTTACTGATGGGGAAAAGAGAAATTTGCCAGTCATATTTTCAGAATTACCTCGACTTGGAGGGTGCAACTTGAGATACTTGGGGCCTGCTTTTTCAGAGGTGCTGAGCACCCACTGGGATCTGCCGATGCTCAGCACCTCTGAAAATCCGGCCCTGCTGGTCGGGGTCTCAACATAGGCTCTCAAAAATGGTGGCACCCAACATTAGAAGCTGCTGTTCAACATGCAGCGCGAAGTGACCCACCTGGGGTCACCCGGCAAGTCAGCCCGTACACAAAATAAATATGATGCTATTCAACAGTAACGAGCCAAGAACCACTGCTGCAAACGACACTGTGTAACTGGTGGGCTCAGAACTCAGGGGCTGTTAGCTCGTGGCCTGTCTACGCAGTGCTATGAAGGGCCAACGGGGCAAGCACAGGTCCCAGTGAAGGTCTATTCCACAGAAGTGAAAATTGCACACTTGGCTCATCACTGCTGGGTGCGAATGGCTGCGCCCTACCAGGGCTGATTAAAAATGGACCGTGCCATCTGGAAACACACCGGTCAGAAATATGGTCTGAATGGTGGAGAAGTAATAGAGCAAGATGCTCACCATAGGCTACCCCAGTATTAAAAAAACAAGTGAAAAAATTAAGTTCTCCCCTCAAAATTTCTCCTCTACTTCTGAATCTTGTCCTCTGTCTCCATTACCAGTACCCAGTCATGAGCTTCTGTCTACTGAATGAGGAGTGATATATAATTGATGAAATCACAATGTGATACAGCCTCAGAATCATCGTCTGCTAGAAGACATCTGTTCAGCACAGAGAATTCACTCAGCTACTGTCACAATGCATTTACTGTACTGTATCAGAGACTTACTGAATATGCTGAAATCAGGCAAGCCAAGATCTGTAATATTATATGTCTCAGGATGTAGAGAGCCAGGAACACAAGCATTTGTTTTAGATATTTATGTCTCTACTACTGCTCTCTTGCCTTCCATGCCCTGCATTTCTTCAGACTTATTTCCATAAATTTCCTTCAGCTTTCTGACGGATTTCTCATATGAGCAATAACACACGCTTCCAACTTCCCTCTCTTCATATCACTTTTCTTGCAAGAAGGCTTCAGGGATTGGATTGAAAAGAAGGGAGCAGAGAGCATTTCACGGAAGCAAGAAGCCAAAGACTAGTGCAGCTTGCTTTGACTGTCCTAAGAAATTTCCTCTCCAGGTATTTCATGTGCTCCCTGACCTTCCCGCACCATCTCTGTTGGCCTCCCTTGTTCGTGCACTCTGAAAGGCTCATCTTGGAGCCAAATGCTCAAGCGTTACAGGAAGATATGACTGCTACAAAGCAGACTGGGTTTGGGGAGTGTTGGTGGGTCACTGTCTCAAGATGGCAATATAACCGTGATCCTTCTCTGCATGATACACATGATGGATGCACATCTCTATAGAAATATCAAATGCTTGTGCTACTGTGTTGACACACCAGGCTGGCTAAAGAGCTCATCAGAACCAAGCTCCGCTGGAGTTCTTTTCTGAGCAATTACGGCCTGATTTTCATAGGTGCTGAGCAGCTGCAGCTCCCCCCAACGTCATGGTTTGCACTCAGATCAGATCCATGGCATCCTGTTGACAGCAAGTGTCCCTTTCTCTGCTACACATTTCAAACAACACTGCAAATGCCTTTGGTAGAGCACTGTCACAGACAGGCCGAAGTCACTCCTACCCGAGTTGTCACATATGTGCTGCTGACCTTTCCTGCATAATTATATCTCTGAAAATCCAGACTAAATGAGACCCTGGTCCAGTGCTTGGGACAAAGAAGGAATCATGCCATGCAGCTTTAATAGTCCTGCGGATATCACCTCTGGCTCTCATTACTGGGGACTTCTCTGGGAACCACGCAGGGAAGAGGCAGCATGGCACTGCCGTCTGACGCATCAGAAAAGGAAGAGTGATCAAGGGTTTTGTGTCACCTCTTAATTACCTATTCTGGGTACCTTAAGATGGAAGACATGCCTGTCACGGTAACAAAGGATTCGAGATGAGTTCTGTATTCAAAATATTTGCACTAATTATCAGAGATCCCCTTTGAAAAGTGCTTTGAGGGAAGAATGGCACTTCACAGTGAGGCTCAGCATTGCCTTGGCTACACACACACACACAGTCTGCAGGCCTGGGGTCACCATCGTGGTGTCAAGTACTATTCTGGACCACCTCATGGCACTCTGCATTATGTCCCTATTTACTGCTTGAGTGTAACCTGTGTGCCTAACTATTCTTGCACTAAATCTAACACATATACCACTAAGTCACCCCTTTTCTTCAGCAAACATTTAATCTGACTGGACAGGAACAAAACCATGTAGATACAAATGGGCCAAGAAGAAAATAGCAGGTTTCAGGTTCCTTGAGAAAGCATATGGGAGTAGGAGACTTATTAATAAATCCTTTTTTGTTCCGTATAGTCTGTGATAAATAGGCACACTCAGCATCAATAACTGCAAACATCCTTGGGAAAGAGATATACACACAAACCCATCGTACCACTGAAAGCAGAGGACTGGATTCAATTTCAGTTTTGAAGGCTAATTTCACAGCCCTAAACAAAATTATCTGAAAGGGCTCCTGCCACCACATGCACAATAAATGTAAGGTTATAGCCACTAAAATGGGACAATGTCTCCCAAGAGTTGTAATATCTTAAGCTAAAGGAGGGGAAGAATAGACCCATTCAAGACTCTGCCTTTGGAAAAATAATCTCTTATTAAAAATAATGCTCTTACTGGGAAGCAAAATACTTTGGAAATTTTAGAGCCTTGAAGATAAGTCAAGCTTTCCCTGCTCCCTCTACAGCAGTAAGTACATTTCCAAAAGATTTAAACATTGCTGAGCCCTTAACTTGGGGGGAGAGGGAAGAGGGAGCAATGGCAAAGAACATTCCTAATGGCAAAGATAGGAGAAATGCTGCCTTTTTTAATTAATTATTATTGCATTAGATTGATCATCACTGAAATGAAATAATGAACAGCTACCACCTCCTAATTCATTGCCTGGGGAAACCAGTTTCACTCCACTATGACAAGAGCACCATAGTTTGGAGAAACAAGTTATATTTTAAGAGGAGTCCATTCCATTGTGAACAAATAGTAAGCTAGTGTAATGAACATGTACTTAATGCTTGAAAAAGCCCAGCTCCATGCTCAGAATGCAAATGAAACTCTAGGCTCCTGGGTTGATTAATTTAACAAGCAATAAAAAGGGGGGTGGAGCTAAAAGCTGGGGATCAACTCACTTGGCATTTACAAGTCTTGCATGTTAGTATCTCTCTTCCTGGTGTGTGTTGGGAGGGGGTTGGAGGGTTTGGGGGGTGGTTGCACAGAATGGTTACTGTGATGAGCCACCACACAAGGTACGATATAAATTTTTATTATTGTTGCTGGGTATTACTTGGGGAACGCCACCGTTCTGCACGGAGGTTTTCAGACACAGCATAATTACATTCTGTAGGTTTGCAAATAATGACATAACCCAGTCACCTTACTGTGGGTATGATTTATTGCAAATAACAAAATGTTATTATATGGAAATTAGTCTCCACACAACAGCAGACTGGAGGGGATAGCTCTGTAGTCAATTTAATCACCAAAGTAGCAATCAGCTGCTTTTCAGGACCAGGGACAGCACAAAAGCAAAAAAAAAACAAAACAAAAAAAAAACAAACCCCTCAGCAACAATCTGGAAAGCCAAACGGGGGGCCCCTTAAACCATTCACAGACTAAAAGGGTGGAACAAGAGGCACATCACATGGCCAAGGCTATACTCAGGCTAGAGAAAAACATTCGGTCCAGGACAGGCCTTCCCCATTGGATGGGCGGTCCCAATATTCCGATTTCCATGGCCATTGTGTAGTCTCTTAACGTCTTCATTTGCTCAGAGCACACGTGCTTCAGGCCGCATGGGATCCAGCTCTCCCCACCAGACCCCTCCTTCGGCCCCAAGTGCTGTGGCATTCTCACTCTGGGGGGCCAAGGTAGCCACGCTGTGGAACATTCATCAGCCCTGGCCCCCTCAGCCACCTGCTGCCTTACCGCTAACCCAGCAGAGGGAGCCTTTATCTAGTTACACCGAACCCCCCCACAAGCTTCCCAAATCCTGCCTTGCCCTGCACGGTGGAACTTCACCTACAACCACTGTGCGCTGGCCCGCAGTGAAACAAAGGGCCAAGACTTACCCACAGAAGTCCTAAAGTTTGTCCTGGAAAAGGGCTTTGGGATGGGCGGAGGGGGACAGAGGGACTATTTCTTCTGTGAGATTCACATGCAGCACAGCCCCTTCATGGGGACTCCACTTACTGCCAGCAGGTTATTAAGATAATTTGATTTTCCTGGGCAGGGAGGGCAGGGGGAAAAGGCAGGTGCAGCTGGTGAATTTGTGTGACCGTGAAATTAAACACATTTCCTGCATGCTGGGACAAAGCTGCCATACTTTTATGGGGAGCAGGGGGGTCTAAAGGTCCCAGGATATGACTGGGTCCAGGCACAATGGAGTTTAAACCCAGCTATGTTCCTACTTCCGTCCAAGGCCTAGTGCAAGCCACTTCACCCCTCTGTACTAGATCCCTCATGTGGATTGACCTGCCCCTTGCTGCACTGTGAGAGTTAGGTGCCACGCCAGATGCTCTGAAGATTAAAAACCCTCAATCAACGTAATGTTTGTGCTCCTCCCAGCTCCCACTTGTGATTCACTTGCAGCCCCCTGGCTGAGTGCAATACAGGCCTCATTCCGAGCACATCACCCCAAGCATCACTCCAGACCATGGGGAATGCTCTGATATGGACCAACGGCCCCTGGATGCCACAATCACAAGACAACATATAAAGCAGGCTAGGTTCTGAGTCCAGGTATGGAAAGAGTGCGTTGAAATCAACTGTGCTATCAACCCTTTTGGCCTTCGGAAGATTCATTTTAAAAACAAAAGTAATAACATCCCGCCCCTCTGCAGAGATGCAAGTACACACACACACACACACACACCCCTCTCTTGTTTGCTATCGTTGGCCAATTGTGAATTTGGAAGCCATTTTTTTTCTTAAGGATGTGCCATGGAGCATGCTCCATTAGGGAGACTCAAACATGTATTAGGTCTTTAAACACAAAAGACAGTGTGTATTACTCATGTTTAAACTGACTAAAAGGCACCGTGAGTGCCAGAGAAAGCTATTTTAACAGCTTTGTCATGGGATCCCCCCCCTTTTTTTCCCTCCACATTAATTCTCTGCTCTATAATCATGTTTCTACAGGCTTTCACTTGAAGTACTAGGCGTTTGAAAGGATAAAGTGCATTAAGAGTTTTAACACTGCAGAAGATAGCACTCTGACATTTTAATAACACTAATGCAGTGGAATTTGCAGAATTATCACTGTAATGTGTATTTCAGCACCATTTCCTTCCTTAGCACAAGTTTTCTATGCCATTAAATACCACGGCCTTTCCCTCACTTTCAGCCATGGGAATCACCCTTTTATCAACATCTGCACACCTGAGACCCATGCAGGCTTACCACCACCTTGCACAGAGACATCCCAGGGATTCATTACTGCTCTTACAAGAGGCTTGCTCACCCTCCCCTTTATTAAAGCTAGAGTTCTCATTTGCAGTTCTGATCTTGGAAGCAAAAAAACCCCACAACTCCACAGTGTAGAAACTAAGGCTCTTCCTCTCACACTTTTTTTGTGCCCGCAAAAAACCAAGTGGTGCTAAATGTTATCATTTCCCATGTCTTGTCTTGCAGGATCATTCCTCAAGTATTGCTTACATGAATATGAATCTGTGTTTAGCACTACCCGAGATCATATCTTACTCGGCTTGCATCAAAGCAGAAATTCAACATAAGCCAGCACAGTTTAGCCACCGTGTAAATCAATAGGATAAGATGCATTTTAGAGGATGCCATGAGGTATAGACAAATGCCAAGGATTCATTTAAAAACAAAGAGAAAAACTGCTGTTCACAGGAATAGAGTGGAAAGAAATAGATGTAAACCAGCTCTGCTGAAGCAACAGCAGGAGCGTGCCAAATAGTACTATGGACAGGCTCATCTGTTTGCCTGTAAAGCAATATCAAACTCTGGAGTCCATTGAATAGGACGGGCAGCCTTTCATATCTACAGCAGGACACTACTTTAGATTAGTATCTCACACACCATCCCTTACCACAGTTCAGAGCTACCAGCCTCAGCATTTCATTCTGCACCACTCTTCTCTGGCTCAGATTCTCTGATCCTTTATGCTTTCCTGCCAGGCCCCTTCTTTGGGACAGAGGCCCATTTAAACCAAAATAAATAAGAAAGTTGACATGAGTGATGAGGTGAAAAAGAGATTAAGATCCAGTGACAAAAGTACTTGGGAGCTAACAGGAGCTGGCCCAACGGGTAGCGAAGTTCTCTGGGGATCGCATACAGCATCCAACAGAGCCCTAATCCATAGCTCCCTTGTGCCTTCCACCTCCTCACCCTTCCCCAGCCCCTCCCTCTCATGGCTGAGTAAGGTAGTTAAAGCCCGAAGAGAGTTGAGAGGATTAGCTCAAATTTTGGCCAAAAATGTAGATTTTGATATACACACACAAAGATATAGTTAAAGGCAGATCAATAACAAAGCTTCTTTTGAAAGCCAACAGGAGTGTTTATTTTCTCTCTCTCTCTCTCAGACACATGCACACAACACTCAGTGCCACTGACAAATGCCAATGAATTTTTTTTTAAATATCAACTGAAACAGTTTAATTTTGGTGACTAAATAAACATCCCCCTCAATGCTTGCAACTCAGCCACCACCACTCTGTGCTAATGCATGAAAACCTGAAAGTGAAACTGACTAGAAACTCAAGGCAGTCTGTATTTCATTGTGCAAACTCATATACCAGAAATAAATAAGCCGCACAAACAGGAGTGATTGCGATTGTTTGATTTCATTCACGTTGAATAAATTTCAGGTAATACTGGCAAATTCTACTCACCCAAGGACAGTACTAATTATCTGTTGATGGGCAAGCAAAGTACTTTTTTTTTTTTTTAAATCATCCGTCATCATCAAATGATAAGAGAATGTTCTCCAGCCTGTGCTGGTAAATTTTCATGATACTTTTCCAAGTTCAGTTCAGTTAGTGAAATTTGTTTCTCAAATTATATTAGGTCAGATCCTCATTTTGGATAAATGGCTGTAGCTCACTGATGTCAATGGAGCTAAGTCAATTTACAGAAGCTGAGAACCTGGCCCACTGCTTCTTAGAAATATGGCCCCACGAAGAATAAAGTAATCAGCATAAGAAAAATTTGGAGGCATTCTGTTTGAATACTATAGCAATGGGCACTATAGAAAGCCCTCCAATAAATCAAATATTTTGTTTTAAAAACACTTACGCCAATTACCTCTCTTTAGTCAGAGCTGTATAAAATGCTGCAGAACTATACTCTGAGCTGTGCGCCCCCAAAACGTTGACAGATGAGTGTTTTTGATTCATAATGAAAGCACCATTATTAAAGTCAGCAAATTTCCCTCCGCGCCTGGTTCAGGATCCAGCAAGCCAAGTTGCACAGTTTGCTGTGGCCCAGGCAGCAAGAGCTCCTGGTCACGTGGGGAAGCCTCACGGCTGAGCTGTGATGCGTAAAAGGATTTACAGATGTAAAGCCACATCTCGATAACGCTTGGAACAAATCCCTGACATTCTTCACACAGCTCTGCACTAACAGGGTAGGCTCTACCAGAGTGGAAATGCCAGCGCCCCACTATCTATATGTTTCAATTCCCATTAACCATTTAATGGCCTTTCCATTGCCAAGGCAAAGCAGGTTTGTGGGCTTTTTCCTCCTCCTTTGCAGGCAGGATTCTGAATGGTGACAATTATTCTCCATTCAAGACCAGTCATTTGCATGCAATTCATTTGTGATGCAGAAAAGCTTGAACCTGTCATTATCATTTGGCATCAGCACCACACCATGAAAAGAGGCTGCTCAGAACATGCGCATAGCATTGCATCCTAGTGTCTTTAGCCTAGGCGACAATGACAACGAGAGAATTTTTCCCCTGAAAGACAGGACCTTAATTCTCTAATGAGCGAAATGGACACAGCTCTGCTCTGTGCTCTGAAGTCTTTTCTACAGAGGGCTTGAGGGGGAAGGAAGATTTGAGGACGAAGAGACTTTGCCCTGCTTATTGGCAGGAACTAGCCAAGCTTGCTAATATCAGCCCTGAGCATAGGGAAACACACCTGGTCCCACCCTCACTGCTGGAGTTTACTGAGTAAGCTTAACTCCTGACAAGTATTCAAAGCCACCATTTTGCTGCACTTTCGCAGAGTCTAACAGAAGACACATGCCACAAGCACCCTTGGGCACACTCTCGCATCTAGCACCTCCTCCGCCCACTCCCCAATAGTTATTCTCCACTTAGGGACTGAAGTAAAATCAAAGAAATTTTGGAGCACAGACTCCTGCAAAATGCTCACTTCCTGTGGCCACTGCGTTGCTCTGTAACAACAGCTGGCAGCAGGGACACAGCGCTTTTCCTCCCAGAATTCCCTCGCCCCTGCAATCCAGCTAGGGGGCATTTTAGAAATGGGAAACCTGTGGGGTAGACAAGTGACGTGACTTGCCCATGGTCACCATGAGCATGAAAGATCGCACAGCCAGGGATGGAGCCCAGAAGGTCCAGCTCACAAGCCGGGGCTCTAGCTGCTAGGAAATGCTTGCATGCATTTGTTCTGTACAAGCCATCCTCTGCATTTCTTGTTTCTGCTTGTACCATAAGGCTTACTATGGCAGGTAATGTGGATTTGACACCAGGTGTCAAAGGAAATGCTCCCCCGCCTTCCAGCATCCATGCAGCTTGACTTTATGCTGGGTGCACCCGAATTTCAAACCTAACCTCTGAATTCTTCACACCATAGGAATGACCAGACTGGATCGGATCCAGGTCCACCTACTCCAGTGTCCTGTCTCTAACTGTGACCAGAGCCAGATGCTTCACAGAGAGGGGCAAGAAACCCTACAGCAGGCAGATGTGGGATAATCCCGAGTAGTTGGAAGTCACCTTAAGCCCTGAAGCATACATTAAAATCTCTCTTCCAAAACCTATGTTAGCATAAAGTATCACAGCTCTGGGTATTCCTGTTATCCATATAAACACCCCGCACCTCTTTGAATCTTACTAATTTATGGGTCACGACATCCTGTGGCAAGAAGTTCCACGGTCCAGTTACTTTTTCACACAATATGTATCACTTTTGAATTTGCTACCTGTGTGTTTCACTGAATGTCCCCTTGTTCTCATGTTATGAGGCCTTCCCAACAGATCTGGTTGTGCACATCATACCATCCTATCCGCAGGCCAATAACACCTGCCCCATCTTCCAACCACTGGCACATTTGACAGCCTGGCAGCAAATTAGCTGGTACAACTGGGATTTTCAAAGGTGATCATGTGAGTTAAGTGCTCAAGTCCTACTTTTCTTTCTAGCAAACCTCCCTCCTACCCCTCAGTGAACCCTCTGCTCACCAGGGAGGGGAGAAGCAGACACTGGTCGTCTTCCAGGGAGCACAGTCCACCAGGTGCTGGGATCTGCATGCTTTGCGGAGACGTGTGCTTTAGAAGCCCCAGGGACTGCACCACCCACTCGTTCACTGCACAAGCGGCTTGGCTGCCCCAGAGTTCGGAAACAGCTCTCTCTCTATGTCCCCTCTCTGCGTTCTAATCAGTGCAAATCACAAGCAGCGTCTGTGTCCAAAGCAGAGAGGCTGTGGCCAAGGGCAGGGCCTCAAATCCGTGCTGCTTAGTTCTTCTGCCTGCAGAATTCCCCAATTGATTTTGCTCATTAAACATTTAAAACCACAGACCCGGACACCGAATGCGTCTCATTAGCACACGGCCAGCAGAGCTCGTGTCAATCCTCCCTGGTCTGGTCATCGCTATCTATGGTCTAGCCCCACTCTCCTGGCCAGGAAGCAGAGTGGGGAAAGGTGTAACAACATGGGGGCGCGCCATCCAGCAAGAAGGGTTTATCTGTGCAGGTCACCAGCATGGGGGGCTCAGTGATCTGGGCATGATGGCTCCCATCCGAGTCCCCCCTGTACGTCCCCCCACACACAGACACATTGACTGACAAATAGACTGATGCCAGAAGGGACCATCATGATCATCTAGTCTGATCCCCTGCACACTGCAGGCCACAGAACCTCACCCACCCACCCACTCCTGCAATAGGCCCAGAACCTCTGGCTGAGTTACTCAGATCTTGATTTCAATACTTCAAGTTACAAAGACTCCACCGTCTACTCTCGTTCAAGCCAGCAAGTGACCCATGACCCACGCTGCAGAGGAAGGCGACGCCCAACCCAGGGTCTCTGCCAGTCCGATGGGGGAAAATTCCTTCCTGACCCCAAATATAGTCATCAGTTAGACCCTGAGCATGTGGGCAAGACCCAGCAGCCAGACACCTGGGAAAGAATTCTCTGGACTAACTCAAAGCCCTCCCCATCTAGTGTCCCATCGCCGGCCATTGGAGATATTTGCTACCATAGGCCACATGCCATTGTTGGCAACTTCGTCATATCATCTCCTCCTACCAAGCTCAGGCTTGAAGCCAGGTAGGTTTTTTGCCCCCACTACTCCTCTGGGATGGCTGTCCTCTGACAGGTAGAAACCTTCATCCAGTTGTAAGCCTAAACTTGCCGATGGTGAAGGTGACAAGCCACACATGTGGCCTTGCGATGCTTCTCATGGTATCAGGGTTAGGGCCACACAAATATCTCAGCGAGAGCTCTAAACCCACCCCCAAATCAGGACTTTCCCTTTGCACCCATACAGCCAGCTCAGCCCATCTTACTGGCCCCTCCACCAGTGCCCCCACCACATCCCGAGGGCTCCCCACATCTTACCATTACTGTCCCCAGGGTAGCACTTGTGGCCTTTCTTCAGGTCCTTCCCACTTTGGGGAGCCAGCTGAAAACAATTTGGGGCCTTTAAAGGTGAAGCGTCACCAATGACCACTGGTTCCCAGTTTGAATACACCCTTCCCCAGAAGAAGGCAGAGAGCACCCATCCTATGACCCCTTTTCATTCCAACTTGGAGTAGAAACTAACCTCGAAATACCAATATTCACACAGGATGAAAACGCTGTTTTCCAAACCTCCCTCTCTCTGCCCAGCCCAGAACTCCAGCTGAAGGGGAACCAGCGGAGGTGGTTTCAGTGCTGGTTCCTCTGGAGTCGTTTGTGTTACCAGCAGGGTTCGTTCAGCATTGTGTTACACCACACAGTAACCCTCATACGTGTCCATGTAAAGGAGCATCTCAGACAGGCTATCGCTACACAGCTCAGCAATGTGGTTTGCCAGTCATCCCGAAGAGCCAAGAGGGTGAGAGCATGGTATAGACAGCCATTCTGTGAGCCACCACACCCCAAAGGATACTCACAGCCATAGGAGCTGGCCCAGGCACACCTACTTCCCAATATCCTTAACATCTCTCTCTCTCTCTCTCACTTGCTCTGTGGTTATTAATGCCCTCTCCGGTGGGCACGGGCACCTGCCCTGCGTGGTGCTCTCTGGGAGATTGCTAACGATACCCAGGTGCGTCTGTTTAGCAGCAATGCACGGAGCAGTTTGTGAGCCATCTTGATCAGGCCACCATTGCAAGAAGGAAACCTGTTCAAAATGGATAGGACTAGCCTCAACATGGACTTTCACTGATCTCAAGTGATTTCCTGTTTGATTTGATCATAAATCCTGCCTGGTTTTCCTCTGCAGCTGCAGGCATGCAGATTTGGGTTACACTTTTTGCCAAGCGTACGTTCAGAGAGGGTTACGAAATGTTGTTTTAGTACCTGGTTAATCTTTTTTTTTTATAGGTTATTACAGAGTACAGCGGGTTAACAGGTTGCTTATAACCATCTATAAGGCCTTCTACTACTGTGTTTATAGCCATCTATCGTACATACTACTCAGGCTTATAATCACTTAGTAATGCTTTGTGAACAGTCTACACGAAGGGTGACGCAGACCCCTCTTCTCACTCATTGTGAAGAGAGCCGCCTTGGACCAATAAGTGCGGAATTGACCATTCCACCAGTTGCCATCAAACTTCCCTCCTCGTTCGCGTGGGACGAAGTTCCCAGCATGGCCAGAGAGACACAGCATGCTCGTGGCAGCCACGGGGTACAGCTGGGAGAGACCAAGCAGCCCAGCTAGCCCCAGTCCCCTGCCAATGCAGGAGTGTCCCTATCCTATAGTGCATCGTACAGTCTAGTTACGATGGCCCAAGCGACAGGGCTCCCCCCACCCCAAGGCACTTTTTCAGACGTGGCACAGAGAACTCAGAGGGAAGATCTGCTCTAGCTCAAGCAGGAATTCGTTCAGGGAAGTCCGATGCCCTGTGCTCTCAGGAGCTCAGGCTAGATGACCACGATGGTTCCTTCTAGCCTTAGAATTAAGGCAGTTGGGGTGGCAGTTCATGGCAAAAGGCCAGCCCCATGTCTCTGTTCTCCTGTTGGCGGTACAACAGGCTGCACTTGGGTTTATGGAACTGGTTCTAACCCACAGGCTCCGGTCTGGGAATTCAAACACCAGCCCTCTCTCCCACCCCCCATTCCTTAAGCTGTGTCTGCTATAAATATGCCCCCCGAGGTGAATGGGGTTCACAGAACCAGCATGCTGGCCTTGCAGGGGGTATGGCATGGAGAGAGGAAACACTTCTCATTCCTTGGGCTGGCAGAAAGGCAGAGGCCTTAGGAAAGGCCCAGTGCTCTCTGGCACCCATCACCAAAGGCCTGGTGGACACCTGCCTGTCTGAGCAATGCCCAGAGCACTGTCTTTGGGAGGAGGGCAGGAGAGGGGGTGACATCCTGCGTAGGGAGGTGAGGGAAAGTCTACAGAGCCTCACTGCAGTCACTGGCTTTGGGAAGCGAAGAGTTCACTCACCTTCCCCATCTCCTGGCTGGGGATAAGTAACAAGACGAGCTGCTTCAAATGGATTTGAAGAAAGAATCTTCAGCGAAGTTTCTTTACCTACTTTCAAATGGTATTATTTCCATTCCAGATCCCAGGTAATACAGTCAGACAAGTCCAGCACGTCTCATGACTTCGGAGGGATTCTATTTTCATTCTCGAATGCAGCCTCATCCTATCAATCTCTGATAGACACACACTCCCTACGAACGCACGGCAGCCCCTGCTTTCAAATCAATTTCAGATACAAAAGGTTGATTTGCTTGAAAAATGAAGCTGCCCTTCACAGAGGTAATAAAGAGATCAATACTAGTTACATTGACTTTTCTTCCCGCATTGTCATGATCCATCTGCACTCCCTGCATCCACTCAGAATTCCAAGAGGGGGCTGAGCCACACCACACTCAGACTCACGACCCCTCCCGTGGAACATGTATGGTACCCACCCCTGGGCAGGCAAAAGGAGGTGGCAGGGGGAAACGGGAGAGAAAAGGGCAGGTATTATTTATAATGCATCATTAATTTGGTGAACAAAGCCTCATGTAAGGTATCCGTGAGCCCATCGCAGTCCCTTTGAATCAATGTATTTCCAGCTGTCCAAATTTGTTAGAATTCTGCCAGTAAATTATCATTTAAACTATGGATTGCTCATGTTCCTCAATGTTCAAGAGAACTTGGTTAGTTGCGGTTGGTCAGATAAAGTCACGTGGTATCGTGTCTGTTCCCTGATTTCACAAGCCCCTGGGACTGATTCCACAGAGGGTGTATATAAAGTTTGGGTTCCGCAAGCGTTCGCCCACGTGGCTGGAATCTGCTTTGCAAACACTTGTGGGAAATGAACCCACAAGGGATGCAGATATGGACAGAGAAATTAGAACTTGCAAACAACTTTCACGGAGCACGTTTGCAGCGTGTGCCCCTGCAGTAGCTCCTCCCCAAGGCCTTCATGGAAAACATGGCACATTAGAAATAGAACCAGTCAAAAAAAATTCATTCTAACATCTTTGAGAAGGCCAGCTTTTCAACCAAAATGCAAATTTTTGTGGAAAGTTTTTCATTTTTCAAATGAAAAAACAGTGTACAATTTTGTGGTTGTGGGGTTCCCCCTTCTGCCTCCTTTTTTCTCTCCTCTCCTCCCCCACCTCCCGCAGTATTTTTCCTCCACTGGAAAAGGAGTGAAAGCAACAAGGAGAGAAGTGGGGAAAAGACCCTTAAAAACTTTTGAAGAAAAAGGAAATTTTTTCATTTGATTTGAAATTTCTAAGTTTTTGACCAGCTCTAATCATCAGCCTCCTCCTTCCCCATACATCCACCTGCCCAAAGGAATCCAGTTAGCTCTTCCCTGAGATGATATTTCAGAAACAGCGAGTAATAAAAAGTAGACCACAGAGTTAATAAACATTCACTGTCGCCTGGTTATTGGAAGAGTCATTTCATAACATGATGACATCTACCTGGAATAGCAGGTCACAAGGGTAAACCAGCCCCCCACGCCCGCCTACACACACACACACACCCACCCCAAAATGTCACTAGTGCAAGAGCCATGCCTCTCTACAAAATTAACTGTAGCACCCACCCTGGATTGTTATTAAATAATAGGAGCCCAAAGGACACTAGACATTTCACTGATGGGGAAACTGGGGCAAGGAGGGGGGGAAATGACCAGTCCCCAAAGCTGCACAGGCAGCTAGAGTCAGGAATAAAACCCAGGTGCCCGAATAGTTGCAAGCACCCGACTACGACTGAAAGAAAAGAGCTGCATGTAGAGACTGGAGGAGATTAACAACCCCGCGCGGGCGGGGGGGAACTGTCCCTGCTCCAAGCTCTCCATGTTATTTCTAGGTTCTTCTCTTTTCAGTTTTAATTTCACGCCCTGGTAGAAGAGGCCAAAAGCAAATGACATGAGCTTCCGAGCTGACAGTGTTTGCAGACCCAGGTAAGTCCACCGGGCGTATGGCACTTTAGTATCACACACGGGCTCGTTAAACATGAGTAACACAGGCCTTGCCTAGCGTATTTCTCATCCAAGTACCAGACACCCTGGGACAGGAATCACTCAAGCAAAGCCAGCTAGCACTGTAACCCCAAATGTCTCTCACTAACAGCTGCTGCGGATGAATGGCATTTCCCAGAGCCCCCCGCCGCCCGAGAGGGACAGATGAGCGCAGGTGTGAGACAGGCCTGTCTGGTGACATTTGATTAACCTTGGTGCCAATGTCGCCTGGGAGGAAACCAGCCACGTTTAATGGCAGGAGACGATTGGAAAGGGGTTGTGGTTTGTGCTGCTGGTTCGCACAGATACAGCTGGAAGTGTCCCTTGCGTTCAGCTCCGAGACGCTGCCTGCTACGCGGGGCGCCGTTCAGATGGGGCACACCACCACTTCTTGTGCTGAGCCTGGGGGGCAATCATGACCTCTCAACCTGCACTCCTGGATTTTTAATGGTTACCGCTGCATCCCCCTTCCAACTGCACGTCCTTTACCCAGTTACAGAGCTTGCGTTCGGAGCAACCCACAAGCCAGCGAAGGCAAGGTAAGGAGAGCTGGTGCACTCAGCCCCAGCGCAGAGGGCAGGGGAGCCCCGAGTACCAGATTTTACTCTATTGCACAAACCTCACCAAGTGGGTCAGAAGGAAGGAAGGAGTTTGGCCAGCTAGTGAACCCCGGTTATCCCTTGGAGCAGACGGGGAAGCGCAGCACCGCCGTGCCCATCCCGGCGTACACGCTGCATGTACCATCCCCGTACTTCTGGCTGATATATCCAGGGCATCTCGCAGTGCTCTCGTTGCTGGCCTTTTGCCACCCCAGCATGACGGGGAGCATGGGCGTGCCTGGCTCTGCACAGACCCAGCGGTGAGCTACAGTCTGGCATCACCTTATTTGTGTTCTAACTGTTGTGGGTGCCGCTGATGAGTGCCCAGTGGAGCTGCTGTGTTAGGGAACACATGCAGCTGGGCTGTTGCTCAACACACTGGGTGGAGAGCTCCAGCTGGTGCCTTTGAGCCCAGAGCCTAGGATTAGTAACTGAGTCCTGGGCAGGTTTATTCCCCCACCACTCCCACCTACAGGCATTTTAGCAATAAACAGACAATAAAATGCAAGGACCTGACTGCAAATCCCAAAGGTCAGTTTCTAACACACACTAATTAAATACGCTCCAGATCGGATTCTTTCCCCCACCATTTCCTGGTACAGAATCCTTAAGACAAAGAGAAGGTTAAGGGGCGACCTGGTTACAGTCTGTAAGTACCTACATGGGGAATAAATATTTGATAATGGGCTCTTCAGTCTAGCAGAGGAAGGTAGAACATGATCCAGTGGCTGGAAGTTGAAATTAGACCAGTTCAGACTGGAAATATGGCACATTTTTAACATTGGAACAACTTACCAAGGGTCATGGTGGATTCTCCAGCACTGGCAATTTTGCAATACAGACTGGATCTTCTAAAAACTGATCTACTCTAGGAACAATTCTGGGCCAGTCTCTGGCCTGTGCTGTACAGGAGGTCAGACTAGAGAATCATGACATCTCTTCTAGCCTTGCAATCTGTGACGACAGGACTGGAGCACCCCCCGAGCTCAGGTGTTCCACTCCAAGGTTCTGGGCCTGGCCCTAGTCTGTGGGGTAGAAGGAGACCTCGCAGCCCACACCCTCTCGCAGTAACAATTCCAGGTTCATCCTGGAGCCAGTGGACAGACAGCCTGTGGCTGCTCCCTGACCACCAAGAGCTGTGCAACTGCAAGGTCTCAGCAGGCAGGATGCCAACCCATGTTTCCTGACCAGCATAGCCAGGTGCCCTCTGGGAGTCCCGCTCGCCTAGCTCATCCCAGCTAATCCTGCCCAGATGCCTCTGCCCTGGGTTTATTCACAGCTGTAACGCAGATCTCAAAATGAAAAACCAAGCCCTGGCGACACTGGTCAGGCAAACTGCAGGGAAGCACTGGAGTGGTTTAACCGTGCGGGAGATTAACGGCGGAGGGAACTGGCGGATTCTCCAAATCCAGACTGACTGCCTTTCTGGAGGATGCTTCAGTCGGACGCGTTACTGGCTCCTTACGGGGTAGCTGGGTGTTTAATGGCTTGTGCTGTGCAGATTAGATCACAGTGGTCCCTTCTGGCCTTAACCTCCATGAAACTATGAACGAGTTTAACTAGCACCAATGTTTGCGGACAGCTCACTGTTACCTGCCACATGCCAACACCGTCTCCCAAAGCCCAAGTCTCCAGTTGCAAAGGGAGGGTCTCTTGCCAATCCAGATCTGGGAAACCCACTTAGTGACTATTTACTTGGCATGGCTAGGTTGTTCCCTACTGAATCACCAGCACCGCTGGCTGTGGAAACCGGGTCTTCCTTGAAAGGTTTCCCATCCAAGTACTGAGCAAAGCCCATCAGAAACCACTGATTCCACCTCCCACTCCCAGCAAAGAAATTCCCAATGTAGCTGTTGTTCCCACTGCATTTGTAAAGAGCTCACCATGCTACATTTCCCTCACCCTCTGTCCACTGGCTGTTGCACCAGCCACAGTGGAAACTCAGCGGGCTGGAAGCAGGTTTCACTCTTCCCAGACTCTGCAACTGGATCTGGTGTGATACGTGATGCAATACCGATCAGTGATAGGATACCGGATTACAGTGCCCAATTCATTTTGTATGCACTCTAATTAGCGTCTGGGATTACAGCACTGTTACTCCACGAAAAACAGCAAAGAAGCAGGTTGGAAACGCTCTATACATGCATGAAGGCAGAGACAGAGCAGCTCCACCCACGATTTTATTAAATAACTTCTGTGCGTAAGGACCACAGAACAGGGCCATTGAATCATAGAATCATAGAATCATAGAATATCAGGGTTGGAAGGGACCCCAGAAGGTCATCTAGTCCAACCCCCTGCTCAAAGCAGGATCAATTCCCAGTTAAATCATCCCAGCCAGGGCTTTGTCAAGCCTGACCTTAAAAACCTCTAAGGAAGGAGATTCTACCACCTCCCTAGGTAACGCATTCCAGTGTTTCACCACCCTCTTAGTGAAAAAGTTTTTCCTAATATCCAATCTAAACCTCCCCCACTGCAACTTGAGACCATTACTCCTCGTTCTGTCATCTGCTACCATTGAGAACAGTCTAGAGCCATCCTCTTTGGAACCCCCTTTCAGGTAGTTGAAAGCAGCTATCAAATCCCCCCTCATTCTTCTCTTCTGCAGGCTAAACAATCCCAGCTCCCTCAGCCTCTCCTCATAACTCATGTGTTCCAGTCCCCTAATCATTTTTGTTGCCCTTCGCTGGACTCTCTCCAATTTATCCACATCCTTCTTGAAGTGTGGGGCCCAAAACTGGACACAGTACTCCAGATGAGGCCTCACCAATGTCGAATAGAGGGGAACGATCACGTCCCTCGATCTGCTCGCTATGCCCCTACTTATACATCCCAAAATGCCATTGGCCTTCTTGGCAACAAGGGCACACTGCTGACTCATATCCAGCTTCTCGTCCACTGTCACCCCTAGGTCCTTTTCTGCAGACAGTTTGGATGGACAGTTAACACCCTGGATACAAACTGTGGCACCAGACCCCAAGGTACAGCATGAGATAGGAGGAAGCTCTGGTTGGCTGCAGCTACCAACTTTGGGAGTGACAGAAAGGCAGCGCTTTCTCATGGCTTGAATCAGGGCTGTGAGCCAGAGGATCCGGCCTTGGCCCCTATCTGTGCCATTAACAGTGTGTCATCCCCAGATGCTTATTGTTCAAAACCAGGCAATTTTTCATACAATTTCAGTCTACTTTGTGTCTCACTCCTTGAGATCCAGAAGTGGAGTCAGGCCCTTCACGCAGGACCGGCAGCCTCGCCACATGGAATAGTTTCTCTTCTCGGATTGTAAGCATTACCCTCAGCCAATCAGGTTTCTCATTCAGCTGGGTAAGCCACTGTTCACTGTGTATTACAAATCCCCTTCGCGGTGCAAACCCAGGAGTATGAGTGTTACAACTCCCACAGCGCAAACAACAGTGTTTCATGCTTTCCACTCGGAGGGTCCCCACGCCCAGGCACAGCCAAGATGGTGGTCAGCACAACAGCTCACGGTAAGTGAGCTACACGTTCATTTGGGTGAGCATTCAGTCGTGCAAGCTCAAAACCCCCTTTCCATGACCATTCCTGCTAATGAGCCTCAATCACCAATGCTCATAGGAAGCGAGCACAAGACTTTCAGACATGGGGAAAGTCAACTTGTTTAAACATTCGAACAAGTGTTCGTGGAATTATTATTATTGCAATATTCTCCCAGCTCTGCAAAGCACTTGGAGATCCCTGGACGGGTGGTGCTGGTTTTTGCTGGAGGTTCACAGAGTGCAGGCCACTTCCGAGTGCCGTGTCAATTGTCTTCCACTCTGTCTTGGTAGAAAAAATTACTGCTCACTCTATACCCAGAGGATCAGATTCTCATTTACACTGAGCCCACGTACATGACTCCAGCAGCGTAACGAGGCCTGGACACAAAATTAACATCTGCTTTAAGTCATTTTCACCTTGCCAGAGTGGGGTAAGGGCCCTATGGCATAAACGAGAGTCTGGGCCCCATGTTAAAAATAATAAATCTCCAAAGCATTTTAAGGAGTGAAAAAATGTATCACTAATTTGCCACATTGCACATCAGCATGGCTTGCTCATGCGGCTATTCCCTGCAAACATACTGCACTGTGCGATGCCTGCAAATATTTTTTTAAGTTAATAACTTTTAATTGGATGAGTTTATAGAATCGTGTGATCAATTAACTATAATTACATTTAAAACACTTAAAATTCCAGGATGTGCCACAAACACTGAATTATTAAGCTCTAATATATAACACCCTCTATTGTACATTCAGATTACATTAAGGGTCTGTTGGAAGGAATGTTTTCCTGATTTCAGGAGTGCGGTTCTGCTCTGTTTATCTGAGATGACGTCAGACATCAGGTAGATGCATTTTAGCAGCAGCAGTCTCTGCATCTCCGTGAGCAACACACCACTCATGTCTTACACATTTGCCTGATGGACAAACAGGTGTGCAGGCATGCACACCAACCAGATGACTGGTTTAGCAAGTGTGCAAGGTGAGGCCACCGGCTGCCGGGCTGACACAGGAACAAGCCTAGTGACCCGGTGCATGGGATTCTCATTTTTCACACGTATACATGTGCACATCTGCTAGCACACTGTATTGCTTCATGGTCTCTGGGTGTATAATGTCTTTTGCAGTTTCCACAGTATGCATCCAATGAAGTGAGCTGTAGCTCACGAAAGCTCATGCTCAAATAAATTGGTTAGTCTCTAAGGTGCCACGAGTCCTCCTTTTCTTTTTGCGAATCCAGACTAACACGGCTGTTACTCTGACACACTGCAGTGCCATACACACATTTATTTGGCCCCCAAAGTGTACTTGGAACGTCTCATGTAAGACATGGGCCCTACGCCAAAGAAATTACAATCTTATAAAAAGGGAAAACAAAAATGGGAGCAGGGGAAAGAGGAGACAAATTGTAACTGAAGGCCACCCCATTGCTTTGGCAACTCATCTGTGCATCTTATTGGTTTGGTCCAAGGTTTTAGAGGGTTTAACATGTATTTTCTGCATTTTACAATGTTATACCTGTAAAATCCTCCCCCCACGTCCCTGTCTTATCACCACAAAATGATGCTAGAGAATCCATGTTCCCTGCTCATTGCAGCAGCATCCCGATTAAACAGCAGAGTCAAATCACGGACTGCAGTTGGTTTGTGATTGGTGCAGGTTTGGAAAGCACCATTAGCTTGGACTTCTGCGCAATGGATACACACTAGAAATGGGAGTGCAATCCCAAAGGGGAACTGGGTCAGCACTTATTCCATTTTAATCACCGGGTGCCAATGTCAATTATTGGCACGGTCTGAGTAACAGGTTCAGCATTTTATTGCAGCGTCTTTAATAATGCAGGACTCATGATACTTCACACTAAAACATCAAGTCACCTCCAGTTACCCTGGCCACGCAGAGAACTGTCCCCCCATACTACCCTTTCGTGTTCTAGCTAAGGGATCTTGTGCAGGGCCCTATCTGTTCTGGGCACACATGCTTGTAGCCAGGACTGCCAAAGCAGGCCCACACACAGCTCTACAAACCCCCTGCATTTCTGGCATGACTTTTCAATGCAGCAGAACATGGCCCTGGGGGAGGGGCCATACCCCACGGGCATTGAGCACCCTATGGGAAGCTTTGGATCTCTCTTTTAAAAAATCCAGGCGTGATTTAAACATTTCCAGTGATGGAGATTCCAACGCAGCCCTTGGGATGCTGATAAGTCGTCCCCCTAAAATCACTTTTAAAATCATGACAGTGTTTCCATCAATGGTAGGTTTTTGATAAAACCCGTAGAACTTTATTGGACTTTAAACCCAAACTAAATGTCAATGGAAAGCACCAGTGGACTTCAAGGCTCCAGTCCAGATCACCTTGTTCAGCATCCAGTTGACTCCAGGGGAACGCTCATATGCGCTGGCTCTCCGACGAAAGAGCACTCAGCATCCATTTGTTCCCCTCCCCACCCCAACCCCCGGCCCAAGGATTCTCCCAGAGCGGAGGGGTTGGTTAAATTAGCGTATTTCATGCAGGCAGTAACCCTACCCTTGCACATGCTCTGTACAAAGATAAATTCACAGTACAAGCTCCAAGACCCGCTCCGTTATACTTCTGAAGGGCAAATTATGCCATGAGTCTCCTCCTACAGTTCTTTCTAAAAGAGATTTGATTCAGCAAATATTTACCTTGCGTGGGGAACAGCTATTTGACTATTTCATTGGGGGGAAAATAAATATGTTTCCAGCACTGTTTAAAGTTTGTGTTACACTTAAATCCTCATTCCCACGCATGCCTGGAATTTTCACCGCAAGCCACGAATCAGAAACAATTGCAGAATGCAAATAATACATCAAGGAGCCCCATCGGCTAATGGCAAACGCAAAGGGAATATTGCAGCGTAATGCCCAAGTGACGCCAGCCACAAGTCCCCATAACTCATTTGCCCTCTGTGGAGAAATGGACACCAGGGAAGAACCCCGACTTGGGAAGAGGTACAATGCTGGCAGACTCCAAGCTGGATTCATCCCTACCAACTCTGGCAACTCATCTCACCCACACTGGATCAGTAAATCTAGTGATCCCCACTGTGCTGACACACAGACCCGGTTATTCCAGTTCTAGACCCTCACACGGCTCTGCTGATGTCCCTCAATTCCGATCTACCCCACCTGGGACCATGTCTTACCTACAGCTCTGCCAACACCCCTCTGTTCCAACCAGCAGCCCTCGTGCTATTCACTCCCCATCGGAGACTCTCCCTCAACTTTTTATCCACGGTGCTCTGCAGACAGTGGGGTGGATTAACAAGATGAAAGTTGGTTCAACACACTGAAGCCAAAACTTGTTTAATTATGACTGGCAATCTAACCCCAGCTCAGGCGCTCTGAGTGGAAGGCCCCACCCGCCTGCCCGCACTTCAGACTGGGGCAGAACCTTCTTGTGCTTTAACTTGGGTTTGCAAACCCAAGTCACTCTGGTGAGAATGGTCCCTGGAAGGAAAGTGCATCACATAGGCCCCTTCGCTTGGCTTAATTCAGTGTGCAGCACGCTGAAACACCAGAAACCAGCCCAGCATGGCCTGATCAGAGAAAAGGGGCCATTTTAGAGCCACAAAGATTTTGGGGCAGCAAAGCAAAAGCAGCATAATGTGTCCCATTTTGGTCTGGGCATTCGCTGCTGGCCTGTGCATCAGGAAAGGCAAAGCACCTGCTCCAAAGAGGCAAGCTAGACAAGCTTCCATTGTGGAATGAAGGAAAATTCTAGGGGAAATAAGACCCCTGGCTATTCAGAACTGGAGAAGTATCTACTAAGCTTCAGGACTCTAGAGTGAAGCAAGCACTGTTTAATGGTAGGACCCCATAATGGCTTCCAATGAACCAATGAGAGTCCCAGACTGCAGAAAACCTGGTTTTCCATTTGCATTTTCAGTCTCTGGCTTGGAGGGGATTTTCCTCCCATTTATCTGTTTCTTTCCCCTTCCCCCACATAACCCAAAGCAACTGGCCAAATGCACTGTGGATGGTTTTGCCTCTCCTTGCAGTATCTGGTTTGGATCAGTAGCAGAGGAAGGACACCAGGTTGAAAGTACCAGTGATTGGATCCAACCCTACATTCTTGCGACATGTTCTGCACACTCTGTGGGGTGACTGTTGGTACATTCCTGCTCCCAACTGCCAGCCATGCTGAGAAGTAGCTGTAGCTTCAAAGCTGACAAACCTTAAAGATGCTATAATTTACTGGAGAACTTTCCCCAGATTCAGATTATGTTTTTTCTTTAATTGTGGGGGAGCAGGAGAGAGTGGGCAATATATCTGGTCGCTGTCTTCATAGGAGAACAAACCAGCAGAGCTCACTCCAACTAGTGCCAGAGCTGCATTATCATGAGACAGAACAAATCTAGAAGGTCAGTGGCAAACACCAATAACTCCCTTCCCTGCATCAGGCTGGTCCCTCCATTCTCCCTGTGGGAAAGTGGGAAGCTGCAAGGCGAAGTGCTGTTGCATAAGGCTGCTGCCCCTCAGTTACGGCCCATGCCGCCACACAGTCATGTTTAAACACACTAGTGCATGTATGTCTACCCAAACCGGGAATCGCACCTCCCACCCAGCTGCAGCGTAGACATACCGTAAAGGTGCTCGCCGATGGGCCTGTATCTAACGCTATGGCTTTCACTATAATTAAAGACAGGGCAAGGGAATAAAGCAAGGGAAGTGGGTTCTCAACATGTCATGGATTTCCCAGGCGACCTCGTGCAAGTGACTTCACTTCTCTGCATCTAACTGCAAAACAGGGACAATTATATTCACACATTAAAAGAGACACAAGGACGAGGCTGTACGTCCACGCCATTCCAGAATATCAGGTCCATTCTCAGCTAGCAGCCCAGAGCTACCTCCAGTTTTACACACACACACCCCTTCTGACGAGAGGAGCAAAGCCACGTGCAGGGGAAGGTGTGGTAGGTGGTTTTGCATTCCACAGGCTCCTTCCTGCTGAGTGATTAGAGAGGAAAGTAAATCATTGTTTTCCACATTCTCCACAGCTTATTAAGTACACGTTAACAGCTCCCTGCCTAAAAAAATTGGCCAGGCTTGTCAGTGGCGGTTTACCACAAGCCTTTACATTCAGACAGCACAGTATGACATTTATAGTGGGAAGTTTTATTCCAGTTCTAAATAACCTCTAATAGTGTAGGTCATTACACTAATTACAGAAGATAATTAATTTTCTAATTCTTGTTAGACTGCTGCATATTACAAGGAGAGCACAATTCATTATTTTTTTCATGCAATTCTGACCTCGCTTTCCCTCCTCTCCCCTAGCCCCAGGTCGCCTCAGGATTTTAACACTGGGACAAATTATTTATCAGCCATTGAGCAGTTGCAAAGACAGGGCAACTCGCAAGCTCCTCGCTTCCACCCTCTCCATTTAGACCTGGGATAAAATCAACAAGCTTCCCAGTCACTCTCCATTCTTCTGCAGGCACCGCAGAGCTCAGAGACGGGGGAGCCCTGCTAGGTCACCACTAGCCCCTCTCCCTGCCAAGGCCAGACTGGGCCCTAGCCCAGCACAACTGCATCTGTAACTTTAGCAGTCGGCCTCGCGAGGTTGTACATGTCACCTTCCCTCTGTTCCACAGCCCAGATGACCTGGCTGTCGGGAACCTGTTGTTAATACTTGGCCTAAGCTTTTCCTCATTTCATCCTATTACTCCCTTAAATAATCCCTCCCCCCAGCCATGCTGTTTATACCCTCCAGGTAGTTGCAGCTCTGTCCTCACTTAGTTACTGAGCTCTGAATATCTAACTCAATCTCTACCTCTCCTAAGCCCGGTTTGTTGCTCTTCTTTGAATTGCTGCCAATTTGTCAGCCACTAAGGAGGCGCCCAGAACTGAAGGCAGTAGCCTGTGTGAGTCTGTCTGGATAAAAGAAAAGGAGTACTTGTCGCACCTTAGAGACTAACCAATTTATTTGAGCATAAGCTTTTGTGAGCTACTACTCTGAAACCTGTCTGGATAAAGGGTTTTGTATAGTGTCCATCACTGCCTGTGTCTAAGTGTCTCAGAGCCAGGTCGCTCCTGCTTCCTCATCCAAGCCTCTACACGTGCCGCACCAAACCGGCCCGAGCCTCTCATGCCACGTAGCAGAGTGCACTGGGATCTAGCCGCTGTTCACTGTCACTCCTGGGTCTCTTTCAGCTTCCTCCTTCCCGCTACAAGCCCAGACCTGGGATTTTCATTTTCCCCCAGCCAGGTCTCATCTTGTTCATTTTCTCCCCACAGTTCGAGTCTCTCCTGGTCCCTTTGTACCATACTTTGGACCTCCCAGGTGTTTGCAACCCCTCCCAGGTTAGCTATCTTCTGTCAATCTCATTAGTGCAGAGTTTGCTCCTTTCTATAGATTTCTAATGCAAATGTTAAGGATGGCCACAGCCAACAGTGACCCCTCCAGGGGCCCACTGGACCTCTCAGCCCAGATACCCCTCCCTTTCTGTACAGCTCCAGTCCACTTCCAGCCTATGCAGCACTGAGTTCTTATCAGAGATTCAGTCTGAGCTTTTGCAGTGCATGGAGCGTCCCCTCCTTCTGGGCTCCCTCAACCCTCCTGCGCTGTAAATCTCACCCCACAGTGGCACCAAGTAACAGTCCTAGAGCGGCACAGGATTTTCGGCTGGGTTGGGTGCACTCTGCCAAAAAAATCCCTAAACTCACCACTTTGAAAACGTCGCCTCCAAGAGGCCAACCCGCTGGCGACTTTTCCCGTGCAGCAGATTGGGGATGCAGCAATTGTTACAAAACCCAGCCTGCAAGTAAGAACATCTGCAGGGTCTTATCGCTCCACAGGGCTATGCGCCCAGGCACCTCTCAGACAGGTGGCAGAGTAAAGACAACCTGGCACTCAGCAGCTCTCAGAATTTCGTCGTCTTCTCCCCATCCACAACCTTAAAGACCCCCTCCCCCACTTTGCTCTCCTGGCACTCCACACTCACCCCAAGATCTCTCAGTGCTTTATAGCGGTGGGGTGGTGTTCCTAGTCACCACTGTGCCATGCCCACACTCACGCAGCATGCTAGGAATTGCTCCCAGGACTAACTCCTAGCCCCCCAGCTCTAACCACTAGTCACTCCCACCACGTGGGATACATTACCAGCTCCACGCAATCCTGAGCTTTGGAAGCTCTCTCCTTTCAGGACAGTGGCAATTCACGCACTTGGCAAAGCTGTTTTCCAGGAGGAAAAGGAAGTCTGATGGGCAGAAGCAGACAGGTGTCTGAGTGCTATGCTGCCTTCAGTAATTCTGCTTTTGCTAGGTGCACGAATCTACTGCCCCGGGGCTGGTTTTATTGCTGTAATTTCTCAGGAATGGATATGCAGCCGACAGGAGGGGTTGCCAACCTTTCCAGGCAAACTCTGCCAGCTTAGCGGGCTAAGAACTTCGCTATAGAACCCTCTGCCTGCTGCCTCAGGCCCACAGTGGGACAAAGGCTGTGCCCAATGCCAATCTCAAAGCAGGACGGCAGAGTGGAGCACCAGGCCCTGGGGCAGGGCCATGGAAAGCAGAACTCCTGGGGACGTGATCACCATTTCTTTAACAGGACAAGAGTGGCTGAACAGCAGCCGCTTCCACTGACATTGCTGACCCACATCCTGCTACAGACTGGGGAGCTCAGCATCTCTGACGGGCCACCTTAGGGATTTAGGAGGTTGACTTTAGGCCCCTCAAAGGCTTTGGCCTGGAGACTTTACTTTTGTTCTTCCTTGTCTTGGTGCTGCCCTCAGCAGCCGTTTGGCTGCTCCTTGTGCAGGGAGGAATATTGCACACATCAATGGCACTAAGTTAAGTAATGCACTTTGGTCATGACTGCAGCCTGGCTCCTTCCAGTCCCAGCACCAGCCTGGGAGCAAAGACATCCTGCCTCCCCACAGGCAAAATCTCTGCAGTAGGTGTTCCTCTGACTTCCTGCCTAGTGTCCTCCGCCCCTGAATTGGCTCTCTGGGAGGCCCTCTCTTTCAGTATTGTACCTGTCAGCTGTGACCGGCTCTAGCCCATGCTGGGAAGCTGTGCAAAGGCCTGTCTGTCGGCTACATTTGTGATACTTGCACCGTACAATGGACAGAGAATTCCACTTGACAAGAGCTGGGGTGAGAAACCCAGACTAAAATCGCATGTGAAAGAGGAGCTGGAAGGTGACATGCTCAAGTTTTATTTGAGTCTGCATTGGGCCTGGACAGTTATGGGGACCTTGCGCTGTCATTATAAGCACAGCCAGAACTCACAAGGGTTTCCCTTCCTTCCACTCCTGACAGAGCTGGAGTAGGGAGTCTAAGGCATCACACTCAGATGGTAGAAACCTACTATGCTCAGAGAGAAGGGAGTAGCTGGAGGTTCATGGTGGAGGGCAGGACTGAGCAGAGGTAGTGGGTGGAACAGGAAAGCAGAGGAAAAGGGGGGTGGCTTTAGAAGGACCAGGCACCACACATGAGCCGCTTCTCATTCTTTACTCAGGGTTTTTTTCATTGCCTTCAAATCTTGTAATTCTTGCAGAATTCCTTTTTTGCAGGGTTAAACAGGAGAAAGTGTTTATTCCCAGCCAAGTGAACGCTGACAACCTGCCCCAGCGGGAAGAGAGAACGCCAGAGCTCAACTCCCGCTCACTTGGAGCTGGAAGCAGCCTGGCTCTATATCCATACTGTAAATCTGGGTATCAGACAGGTTTTAGTGGTAATCAATCGTAATAACACACATGTATCTCCAACCTGGTAAGTGGAATATTATGCTTTAAGTCCAACTGTCATTGGAAATGGCAGACAGATGGGGACTAACAAGGCAGTTCAGTCTGTTTCTCCCTCACAGTTGTGCATTGCTGCTGTGAAACACCCCTGCTAACAGTGTTCTGCTCCACTGACGGGTTTCCATTCCACCGCATGCCTCGTCTCTTGCCCCCCACCCACTTTCTCTCAAGAATGCCAATCCTTTATTCAGAAGATCCACATCTTATTAAATCCTGCCACAAGGAACATGAGCTAACCTGACTTTCGGAGGTGTTCTATACCCACAGCTCCCCACCCCACCAAAGGGCTTATGTATCTGGGGAAGAGGGAAAAGAGACAGGCCGACCTCCAAGCATACTAACATGAGCTTCAACTTACTCCCTTAACAATACAAGGGGACACTTGATCAAATTAATAAGCTGCATATTTAAAACTAACAAAGGGAACATTATTTTTACCCAATTGATATTTAACCTGTGGAACTCACTGCCACAAGAATTCAGAGGCCAAAAGCTTAGCCAGGACTCAGAGGATTGGACATTTTTCTAAATACAAATACCTACTGTTATATCCCCAATGAATATTTATCCTAAGGGATATAAACCCTCTTTCTTTAAAGCATGAGCCAAGCACTAACTGATGAGGGTTAGGAAGAAGTGTCCTCTGTGGACAAGTTATGCCACATTTTCTACTACGGGGTTTCTTTCATCTTTCTCTCAAGGATTTGGCTACTGTCAGAAGCGAGATAATGGCTTAGATGGACCCACTGGTCCGATGTGACTTGGCAACTGCTGTGCGCCTGTAACATACTTGTACAAACCTATACACACATCAGCATTGATAGCCAGCCTCTCTGTAACAACACCATCCCTTGCGTGATGTGAGACTGACACCCTGGCTGGAGCCATGACACGGCCCCCTGACTCGCAGGAGGTCAGCGATCCTCAGCTGCCTGGAACAGACAGAATGTCTCAGAGCGCCGGGTCACAACCGCCGCCTTCCGACCGGCAGTTAGCCAGAAGCAGGACGCAGAAGCAGGAAGAGTGCAATTCCCTTGGCAGGCCGTTGGGACACCAGGCAGGCTCCTCCTTTTGGGAGGGCTTGAAGCAATCAGAGGGGCATGCTGGAGAGAGGAGTGGAAAATGCAGGTGTTCGAATGTGCCTGCATTTGTTCTTCCCACAAGCTCCCAGCGGGACAAAAACAAAAGGTGATCACATGAGCAATCAGCAATAATGAAGGATCTGTGCTGGTTTAACATGGCCCCTTATATCAGGAAGAGAAGAGAAGCTGGTCTGACTTGAGGGGCTACCACTTCAGAGCAAAAGCAGGCGTGTGTGGCAGGTACAATGCTCTCAGCTCATTCGTGGGTGGCCCAGTGCTGAGAGGTGGCTGTTTGCACGCAGGGACACCTAGTGGCCCCCAATCTGCAATCACCTGGGGAGCGGTAAGGCACACACGTGCGATTGCACACACACGCACACTCAAACGGAAAGACAGTCCCTGCTCCAAAGAGCACGTGACCGATGCAAGAGATGCACAACTCCCAGAGAAATCCCCAGACCTGGCTTCTCAGCACTGTGCAGGGTCAGACCCTTGAATTAATTTTCAGTCTTGAAACACAAGTCAATATGCTGAGGTTTAAACCACCCTGACGACCGTAGAACATGTTGCTCTGAAGAAAAAGCTTTCATCTGGATGTTAACGCAAATCCCGAAGAGTATGAGAGAGCCAGCTTGACCCCACACAAAGGGCAATGGCTTAAGGTGAAAAAATACACAAAACTGTCACTCCACAAGACATTGCAGCAGCTTTGAAAATGCCAGCACAGTCAATTGGGTTGTGAAAACACCCCCTCCCACCCACGTCAGTCTGAGAGAAAAGCGACCTCATCTCAAACACAGCAAGGGTGAGTGAAGAAGGCACTGTTGAGGTATTGGGCACACTGCAGAAAGGCACGTATTTGCTCTTTCTTAACAACCTTTGGAGAACGGGAAAGTCAAGTCTGTGGCAACGCCATTTTCAGACACAGGAGTTTTTAGCAAGGCACCTTAAAAGCCAGCCTGATTTTCGGAGATGCTGACCATCCACAGCTCCAGATGCAGCCAATAGGAGCTGCTGGGTGCTCAGCACCTTTGGTGAAAAAACAAAACAAAAAACAAAACAAAAAAAAACCAGGCGTTTTGCTTCAATTTCGGAATACAGATTAAAGCCCCTAAATGTGGGCCCCTAAGCATGACCATACTGACCTGTCCCCTCCCCTCTTTGATTTGGACAATCTACTGTATGATACTTGAGTTGGGGTTTGTGCTAGGCTGACAGGATTTTGTTTGTTTGTTTAAACAAAGATTTTTTGAGGGAAAACCCTCAGGGAATGATGGACTTTGCAAACAGCAGCAGGAGGTAGATGAACTTAGGATGCTATTTGGAGCCTATCTGAATGAACAGATCAGCAGCAGAATGCACAGCTTCTTGACTGGTGTCTTTCACACACACCTTTCACATCAATCAACTGTTTGGCTGTGTGTTTGTTTTTTATCTTATACACACATTGCTTCCCCCCTCCACTTCCCACTGGCTTCCCACGGACAGCCCCCTGCATAGCCAAAATCAAAGCCAAATTCAAGAATGCAGCAAAGACAAGGACCCCACGTGCCAGAACACTTTGCACATTTGTTTGGCTTTAACAGATCTTCAGATTATGCCTCTGCTCAGTCTAACGTCCTTGGAGACAGTTTCATTCTCTGTCCCAAAAAGCCCAACAACAAACCATCAGTTCTGGGCACTGGAATCCTGAGCTTGTTTCCAGCAGGCCTGGCTACGCTGCTGGTATTTCCGGGACATGGTGCCCGCTGGGTTATACAACCCACCCTCTGCTTAGCCACCTACATGCAATAGTTTACCTACAAACCTCTCTGCATACAAAGAGCTCTTTCCCCCTTTCACTGCCCCCATTAAAAGGCAGAAATAGCCTTTTGTCACAGAGCGCACAATGGCGCAGCTTGGAACACTCACAGCATCCACCCCGTTGCTTGGGGAAGCGCAGCCATTTCAGGAAGAAAAAGTGGCTGGAAGGCAGCAGGCCTCTGTTAGTTTATTTTTTAAGTCTGAGAATCCTGGGGAATGTTCTCCCCCAGACGGGTGTGTGTGTAAATTTTACAGGCAATGCTACTTGAGATTTATTGCAGCACATTAGTGGTAGAACAAACAAAACAAAGAGTAACCAGTGTGCTCTGTGGCTGTTTGTATGTCAGGAGTTAGCATCTAGACAAGAAGCCAATAGATAGGGCTCAGGATTGCATAGCACAGTTCCTGAGCTCCGTAGGACCAGTAACACCTGTTGTGCTCTGCGTGAACCTCTTGATATCAGCTCTTAATGTCAAGCAGGATCATTGTTGTCTGTTTACTGGAGCCCACTGGTGATGCTCATCACTGTTCACCACAAGAGCGAACAAATGTCATGGTGCAAGGAGCCAGCAGCCCCATCAGACAGTTACTGGCTTGCAGCCATTGCTACCCCTCAGCCCTGCCGAGCTGAAGGAGATACGCTACACTGCATCCGGGAGTATGGTTCCCAGCACACGGACTCAGAGGCGCTAGTTCTGATCAAGCTATGCACTAAAAACAGCAGCATGGCCACGGAAGCAGAGGTGGGGCTCGGACTAACCCCCGGAGTCGAATCCTCCCCAGCCTTCTGAGTACGTCCTAAAGCAGGTAACCCGAGCGATGGCCCACGCGGCTGCAGCCACACTCTATTGCTAGCGTTCTGGTTCAAGCAGAGTGAGCGTGTCCATCTGCCCACGCTGGGAAGTGCCCTCCAGCTGCTGTGTAGACATACTCACCCCGTGGGGTTATCTTGGTTTGGCAAAACAGAGCTAGTCGATTGCCTGGCCCACTCAGGGCTAGCAACAGCCATGGTTTTCTACCCCATTCAGGCATCCACAAGGAGCTGTGCACACAGCACATCACTTCCTGCTTCACAGCAAGGCACGAAGGGAAGACACTTAGACTCTTTCCTTCCCAGTTACACCAGCCCAGCAGAGCAGATGGGCTCCAGGGACCAGGCCCAGAGGACCAAGCCTGTCACGTCCAGGTCACTAGTCCAATTCAGGTGGCCCAGAGTGGGTCCCATGTGGTGTCTATTTGGTTAGATGAACCAGGGACCCCAGCCCTGCCTCCTAGCACCAGGCATGAGCACAGCAAAGCCACCTGGGTCCGCCACTGATGGGCATGTTTGCGACTGCCTTGGGAGAAAGAACAAACCTTAAAATGGGCATCGAAGGCCAGACCCCCTCAGCCTGAGAGCAGACCCTGCCAGGGAAGGACGAAAGCGCTGTGCCCTCCAGAGGCTGTTCCGGGGCTCACCTAGGCTGTCAGTCCAGCACCTGTCACTCAATGAAATACAATATAAAAATACAATCAAGTGCACCGGTAAACAGCGGGTGGCCCTCAGCACAGGCCAGCTCCGTCCGGGAGAGCGCATGGCCAAAGCTCCCACTTGCACCATGTTCAAACCACAGCTGTATGGAACGTCACGCTTGGTGGAGCCTCCCAGTGCTGCTCTGCCTAGCAGCCCCCGCACAGCAAGAGCCAACAACAAGTGCCCCCTAAACAGTGTTCTTCTGCCACCATGCACAAGGCAAACCCCTGTCAGAGCATTTAGCTGCTCCTGAATTGTACAAGTGTTTCCCTACAGCACATGAAAACGTCAACGTAAAGGCCAGATTTAAAGGGAGAGCATTTAAAATGGAAGCCCCCTTCCCCCATTCTGAAAGGAGAAGCCTGGAGTGCTTTAAAAACTGGGTTAAAATGGCTCTGCTCTACCTATCTTATCTTCTTTGCACTAAAAGCCCTGCAAGAGTGGCAGGTTTTCCCGCAGAATGTTCATGTATAATCCCCTTTTGTTAGCGGATACCGACATTGCAATACAAACCTCGTCCAGGCGATTTAGGGGGGATTACACGCCCGCAATCCTATAGCATGTGGGAGAAAAATGTTTCCTCAAATCAAATTTTACACAAACCAGTATTTGAAAATAATCAAAGCACAAATCCCTGCCATGGACTGAAAGGGAAGGGGGATGGGGGGGGCGGTCATTTCTACAGCCAAGCAAGCTGTGTCATTTGAAAAGGCCTGGCCCGGTCTGCGAACAATTTCATCGATTAACACAAGGCCTGCAACCTCACCATGCCTGATCCACACCTTCAATTTAAGCCACGTTAAGGTTGTGGTACAACTTGACCCCAAAACATGAAAAGGAACTTCATCCGAGACTGACCCCATTGCGTTTAGCTCTCATGGCGCGTACAGGATAGGAGAAGGGGAAAATACAGTGGCAGTTCGCTCTGCTGTTGGGATCTGTGAGCCTTCCCATTGTTACGGGTTTCCTGGTAGTGCCTAGAGATCAGTATCCCACTGTGTCATGGGCAGAACACACCAAGCGAGAGAGAATCCCTCCCTCGAAAAGCTGCCAAACTAACCAGCAAACAGAGGCAAAGGGAGAGGAGGGGCTCACTTTCCCCTTTCAAGGACAGGGAGCTGGGGCACAGGGAGACTAAGTGATAGACCCGGTCACATGGGAAGGTCATGGCAGAGTCAGGAAGTGAACCCAGGAATTAGAGTTGCCAATTTTGGTTGGACATATTCCTGGAGATTTAATCACACGACAATCTTTAACTAAAGATTCATCTTTAATTCTTGGAGATGCCAGGCGAATCCTGGAGGGTTGGCAACTCTAACCCAGGTCCCAGTCTTGGGCTTTAACCACAAGGCTGCACTTCCTCTTTACTCCTCCCTTGCAAGGAAACTTCAGCTACCTGTTAACGAACCTGCATGAGGGGGTCTGACTAGCGCCAACGAGTTCAGATGGAGACGAAGGGAAGCACCACAGACGCGAAGCTCCCTTAGATCGTAAGCGGGCTGCTCCCAAGGGAAGCAGCAGAGGCCGATTCACCATCAGGTGTGTCCTGCACACGCAGCGGGGACCCCTCGTGCTGGCAAAGGGATGCTCCAGGTTGCCTTGAAGGGCTCTTCCCTCTCTGGAGGCCCTGTTACTGTCTCTTCTGTATCGCAGGGCAGCTTAGATTGCAGACAACAGCCAGTTGGTTCTCACGCTCCACACCAAACCGTCAACACTTAACCTTCAGTCTAAAGCCCCTTTCAAAGTCTCTGTTGCCCTTTGGTCCCTGGGCTTGGTGGTGATTTCTCCCAACAAACTCACTCGGGTTGGTCAGAGTGGCCCCGTGCTTTGTGCGCAGCCCAAACACGTACCCCTGCATCAGCACCAATTTCAGACCAACAGGCCAAGGCACTGGCAAACAAGCCTACGCCTCTTATTTTATAGGAGCAAGCAGAACCCTTGGAAAGGCACAGCATGCTGCATATCGCCCTGCCACAAGGAGCAATTTAGGCTGAACACCAGGGATGTGCAGTAACCGCCCCTCCCCCCTGACATCAATAGCACCTCTGACGATCAGGCCATTTTCCTTTTGCAGGCTGAGCGTGCTCAAGCAGGAAGGGTTGTGTGGTCTGGGCTGAGTCCCCTGCCAGGATAGGGCTACGGCTGTGGAGGAAGAGATTAATTACACTACTTGCCATTTGCCGTCTTCCCCATGGTACGGGGAACTTCCCAGCACAGAGGCAGACACAAACAGCCCCTAGCAGCAGCATGAGCCCAGAATGGAAGTGCCATGAAGTGTTCACAGCGTCGTTCAATATAGAGAAAATCAAATCGGTTTAGATCAGCTACATCCAGCAGGATAAGATTACACATTCCCAAAAAACTAATGCTGCACCTTAAATCCCTGCTCTGCTGCTGCTAGACGCTCCCTACCAAACTGTACTCTGCAGGAGGAAATCATGCTATTTGTCCGGAGCAGACGCACATAATGAAGTACAGAGTAATTAACCAGGGGCAAGCTTACGATGCCGCCACGGCAGAAAACCCAAGTTTCATTGTCGTACAATTTCCTTATCTCCTCCAGGAAAAAGAAATATGTATGTCTGTGTTTTATTGGCTGAATTAAATTTCTCTCTCAAATTTGGTTTTAGGGTCCGCACCTCATGCTTTGATGCTGGAATGTACATTACAGAGCTAAGGGTGTGAGAGGGAAATTGTATATATTGCCCATTTCCTGACATGCCCCAAAATACCCCATCGATACTAAACAATCTTTACCCAAATTGAAAAGCCAATTAGCCTGGATCACCGTGGGGAGCTAACTTTCATAGAATCAGAGAATATCAGGGTTGGAAGGGACCTCAGGAGGTCATCTAGTCCAACCCCCTGCTCAAAGCAGGACCAAATCCCCAATTTTTGCCCCAGACCCCCTAAACGGCCCCCACAAGCCTGGGATTAGCAGGCCAATTGCTCAAACCACTGAGCTATCCCTCCCCCACAAACTTCGGCCAAATACATGTGAGACACACAGTGCAGGCCATTCTCTATGTGAAGCGTCAGTCTTCAGATTGCGGAGATGCAATGGTATTCTCACCCATCATCCTACATGACCCATGTGATGCTCTCCCGCCGACAGAGGAGGTGGAGTCATTATGCAGAGAGCTCTCCCGTCGGCGTGGCTTCACTCTCGCCCGTCGGAGCGTTACATCAGCTCTCAGCGCAGCTGCCTCAGAGCTGATTTAACTCTCAGTGTAGACTTGCCCTTAGATTCCCTCAGAGAAACCCTCTCTCTCGCCACGACGACTACTTCACCAGCGTTCAGTGAGCGTGCATCCACAGCCATCAGCTCAGACATGGATTCTCACCTGGGGGCCACGACCCGTGGGGGGGTCATGTACAGGTCTAACGATGCCACAACTACCCTCACTTTCTTTAGGGCAGGGGGAGTCTCTCTTTTGTCAAAGTCCAAATTTCTTGGTAAAGGTATAGTCAAGTTCCAGACCAGAGAAAGGACAAAACCAGCAATAATGATAAGTAAATAAAAAGATTTCACGCTCTGTTCAAAAGCGCCTGGCGGTCCACACTGGGCCTGCGGCCCACCAATTGACTACCCCTGCTTGAGGGCCAGAGAGGAAGCAGGTCCCAGCAGGTTTCCTGTTGTATCATGGGTCAGGATATGACCAAAGTTGAAAAGCACCAAGCTAGAGACATGGGCAGAGGTGGGGGGATGAGTGGCTCTGTGCTGCTCTTGGGCAGCTGCATTGAAGAACAGGCATGGTGGGAGAACCCCGCTTTGGGGAGGGCTAGGGGGAGCTTTTAATCCGTTCAGAAACGGATTTTTTTTTAATATATTAAAAGCGGGGCCTAGCAGCCACTTGTTCAAATCCTGAGGAACACAGCGCCCCTTGCGCTGCACAGCGCATGGGCCTCCCCCCGGAGAGGATGCAAAGCCCCCGAACTGCTAGCCCTTTATGTGGCTAAGTGGGGGTTGCATTGTGTGTGTTTAGCTCTGCTTCCCAGATGAAATATTGCTGATGCCGGTTCTGTAATATATATGTCACAGATACAACCTCATTTTATTGATCTCTCGTAGCTGCTGGGATCTCCGTGGTGGAATTAATATGTCTGCATCTCTGCAAAAAAAAGAAAAGGTAAAGCCCATCTGACAGTTTCAATTAAGGGAGCGTGAAAAGCGATTTGCGTAAGAGACTCCGGCTTTGTGGGGAGAGAGGAGGGCAGCCTGAAGGCAGCATGTCTGTACACTCGCATCTGGGTAAGTGAAGTGATCTGCTACAGGAAGTGATGGAGGACAGACTGATGCCTTCTCTAAAGCTGTCTCTGGCTGATGAACCCCTCAGCCTGCCTCCCTTTGTCCGCCAGCTGCCCGGACAAGCACACGATCTGACAGACAAGGATAAGCTCTCTGGATCCTGCTTACTGTGGCTGGGCTTACCATGGAACAGAGCGAGAGGGGAAGCAGCAGAGGTGACCAGAGGAGCAAGGGGAGAGTGGACACGAGGGAGGGAGCCAAGAAACAGGGATGGACGGGGACAACTGCTAAGTGAGTTACAGCCAAATGGAGCAACAGCAAAGAGAGATGCAAATATTCCTGTGAAGAGCCCAAAGCTCCCAGTGGGAATTTGCAAGAGGCCATCACACCCCGCCCCCCAAGTACCCCTCTGCTGCAGAGAGGGGCCCAGGGGTGACTGCCCTACGATTACAGAAGCTTTGATGTAAATGAGAACACTCTGCCCTTCTGAAGCACCTTCACCCAGGGAACTCAAAGCACTTTGCAAAAGGAGCGGGGCTAGCCCCATCTCACAGGTGGGACAAGCAGGGCACAGAGAAGGGAAATGAGCTGCCCCAGGTGTGTCTGCTGGGACCCCGCTCTTGTGGAGTCAAATGCTTCCAGGCCTCCCCAGAAGGAACCGACTCCTCCATCTCACCCACCTTCCTATTGTATTTTCTTAAAAAGCATTCACTAAAAAAACACCTTGGTTTAAGAAATAAAGTTCAGGGCCTGGGGCATTATCTGAGGTTATGGACCAGCTGGAAATTGCTGATGGTGCATGAACAGGACCAGGGACTGGGAATCAGAGACCTGGGTTCTATTCCCAACTCTGCCAATGACTCTCTGGGTGACCTTTAGGGGAGTCACTTGTCCTCCCTCTCCCACACCATCTCCATGTGTAACACAGAACATAGGGTCTGTCCAGCTGGATCGGACCAGCAGCCCATCTGGATTGGTATCTGGTCTGACAGTGGCCATTTCCAGGTGCTTCAGAGGCGCGTACAATAACCCACTAGTGGATAATTGGGGAATAACCTGCCCAGACAAAGGCAGGCAGGTAGGGGGACAATACTCCGTCCCCATTGTGCATGACTGAAGTGCGTGGATAAGAAGGGCTGTAACAGTATAAGTGCAAAGCAGTAGCACCAACCCCACCTCTCAGCCTCGCCCCACCATCCCCTTTGCCACGCAGAGCTGGCTATTCCTGTGGTATGCAGACAGTGACAAAAAATCATTGTCAAGCATCTGAATGTGTGTAAAGTGCAACACAGTCTCAGCTGGCACACAGAGGGCAGACACCAGGAACTCACTCCACTTACGCTAAGGCTGACCATCTCTCTTTCAAAGTCTCCTCTGCTGCAGGGTCAGGAGAAGGAACGGACCCGAGGTACTTCAAGTTTCACAGTCAGTGGCCTGGAGACCAAATCTACCAGCCTGGCCCCCAGGTCACCTGGCTGTTCTCATTCCGATGCACAATTCTCGGAGAATCTCTTTCAGATCCCCTCCCCGAAGCCCAGCAGCTCCATGCTGCCTAGAAGCCAGAACTTGCCCCCCACAGCAATGCAATTATTCACTCACACATTATAGCAACGAGGTTCACTGCACTGTGGTACCCACCCCGTTCAGACTCTGAGTACGTGCCTGGCTGGTCAATTCCATATCATCTGAGGCCCATGCAGCACCAAGCTCACCGTTCATGCTCAGGGAACCAGCTCATGAGTAACTCAAATGGCCTGTTATCTTGTTCCAAATCATAGAACCATACAAATGTTGGGCTGGGAGGCATCTCAAGAAGATCCTCTAGCTCAGACCCCCTTGCTGTGGCAGGATCAAGGAAACCTAGACCATCCCTGACAGGTGTTTGTCCAACCTGTTCTTAAAATCCTCCAGTGATGGGGATTCCACAACTCCCCTGGAAGCCTAGTCCAGAGCTTAACTATCCTTGGCATTAAAAAGTTTTTCCCAATATCTAAACTACCCTTGCTGCAGATTGAGCCCATCACTTCTTGTCCCATCTTTAATGGACACGGAGAATAAATTATCACTGTCCTTTTTGTAACGGCCCTTAACATGCAAGAGGTGAGAGTGCAGAAGTCTGGAATTTTAAGAGTCACTTCTCTCTCTATAGCAAATAAAATCAAGGCACCTGGTTATCTCTGGGGAAGCTGGAGGAAAAAGGAGGAGACTCCCAGGCAGTATGACTGGTGGGACAGGTGTTTTCAGGCCAGGCTGAGCAACATGGAGAATGCTCATTAAGGGCTGGCTGTCGGGACACCTAAGACAGGCACGTGGCACATTCCATCCATGGCCTGCTAGGATCCCATTTGACCCGCTCCATGACACTGGGAACTCCTGGGGAAGCTTGGTCAGCTGCGTAGAGACAGTTGTTCACACAGAACAGAAAGAGAAGCGTAGGGGGAGAGACAGAACCATTCGAATGGACCCTTACCTGTGAATCCTGCTATCTTCCCAGTTCCCCCAACCTCCGTGCACCGACCATAGGTACCAATGCCCAGACTCAACGTGCCAGTCGGACCATGGATTCCAACCCAGCTGGTACTCTGCGGCTTACGAACACAGGCCTGGCTCTGAACACCGTTGTGCAGTGACAGCAAGAAGCAGCTGAGATCAAACGACCCCTTTCTGCCAAGCAGCCCTAGATCTTGACATCTGGGGTCTAGAAAAAGGGGGGCAGTTGAGTGGAAAGCTGGTGACTCCCAAATCAGCTTCTCCAGCGGCATGGACGAGCCCAGAGCCGCTGGCATCAGAGCAGGCGGCAAGACGCAGGAAGAGGGAAGAGTGGGTATTTGAGGGGACATGGGGTTATAGGGGAACTGTCTTTTCTTCTTACTCCATCATTAGATGTTACTACCGGTACATGTTGTGCAGCTGCCCAAGACCTCTGGGATCAAACATGTCCGATACAGTAAACAAGATTTTAAAAAAAGTCAGAAAATCCCCCAAAACAGCTGACATCTTTACTGGAAACCCCCAGGTCAGTTCTCTCCCTTGCCTTGCACCACCAGGCAGTAGAAATTCTCTCTCATTCTAGTCCCAATAACATGACTATATTACGTGGACTCGCCCAGTGCGGGCACATCCTTCAGGAAGAGCCCTGGTGATTTAAAATGGAAGGAAACCAAGAGGGTTCTATAGGAATTATTCTACCAGTCTATAGAATTGGATAGACAGCGAGAAAGTTTCTATAGGATTTTTGGCAGCCTATAGAATTCTATAGCAGGGATGGAAACCTCAGTAGCCTATAGAAAGGCACGTTTTCTCTATTCCATTGTATAAGCTTTTTCCACAGGGAGAAGTCCGTCTGACACTCCCCTGCCCCCACTTCTCATTAGCCTCCAGACGGTGGAGTTCTACTTGGCCTGACACCAAACTAAATGCATGAGGATGCTGTAAGCCTGCAGCTCGATTCTTCCCTCCTCACCCCGGAGGCGCGTTTCAGAAAGAGGGTGGGGAGAAGGGGCTTTAAAAGTGCAGCATCTGTCAAGCAGAAGTATAACCATGTCCACGCTCTCCAGGCCTGGAGAGCTCTTCAAAGTTCATGCCTTCTGTCACCCATATCAGAAGGCCCTGTCTCATCATCTCACTTTTTTTTAACTCCATCTTTGAATAAAAGCAGCACAGATGTCCTCTCCTCAAAGCAGCCTTCAGGAAAAGAGCTGAGGGGAGGCAGGCCAGCCAGGACAGGGCACAGGAAGGTGCGCAACACTCTGCAAACTTCGGAAATTACCGCTCAGCCACTGCTCAAGTTGGCAGTTGCAGCAAGATGGGAAGCCCCATGCATCAGCAAGGGCTGTTCAACGCAGTCAATGCAGAAAAGGGTCTTGCATAAAAACTCCCCTTCTCTCCACCCCCCAAGTCCTGAGTGACAGCTTTCACATCTGAAGTTAGAGCCAAGAAATGCAGGTGTGTCCTAGAGGTGCAGTGAGGTAGAAAGAAAGCCTCCGTTGCAGATTTCAGTGGGGCCAGAACAGCACACATTAGCTGCGCCCCAACAGATGCTGAGAGAGCAAGGAGCCAGGCCTCTGCATTTAGCAGGGAAGCTGGTTTTAAATGCAGCTCATTCTTGTTTGGAGGACCTGTTTACCCAGAAAGGCATGCCAGCTACATGACAGGAAGTCTGAGATCAGAGACCGAACTGGAATCAAATGTATGCAGGGCCCAGTGGGAGTCAGGAGGCCCAAACTCAAGAACTTCAAATATGTATTAATCATAATGGCAATCACATCATAAGTCTCATTCACCCCCCCACCCGCTCTCTCTCAGGTGCCTTCCATCGGTGTCTCTAGGATCCACAGATTACAAAGCTTTTTACTAAGGTGAGTGTTATCCATGTATGACAGCTCAGGAAACGGGCAGCAAGAGTCAAGGGACGTGCTCACAGCCAGTCAGCTAGCGCCCAAGCTAGAAATAGGGCAGGAAGGTTCGGTGCACAAGATGTTGCTGCCTACAGCACTGGTATGCTAATGGAGAGCTTGTTCCTGGCAGACAAACTTACAGCAAAACTGCATTTCTATGGGTCAAATTCTGCTCTAGCTGCCTCTGCTGCAAAATCACCCACTTCAGCCTGTTGTGACAATTGTGCCTACAAATTTACCCAGACTGTGTGCTCAGCTGTAAAACGTATGCCACGGTCCACAGGATGTCACCATCTCCTACAACAACCAAGATTGCTGGGAAACGGCATGATAGGGAGACAGGACAGCTGAAACAGTCTAAACCCAAAGGCCAAGTTGATACGAGTCAAGGACTGTGTTGAAATTATGCTAGTTAAAAACAGGAGATATGGAACGGGACATTAATGAACCAAAATTAGTATTTTGGATATTAGGCCTAATTGGTGGACAAAATAACCAAACCAGGGGATGATTCCCTCCATCCCTCCTCCCTTTTTGGAGCCTTCAAAGAAAGATTTTGTGGGGAAGAACACAGAACAAAAGAACAGACCAACGCTCCAGGAGTGAGCTTCACCATCAGGGCTACCACGCCCAGTGTTTCCAGGACCTTGCACCTTCATCATCCTGACCCAAGAGGTGTCCTGACCCGACCAGCTTGAGAGAGAGAGGACGCTGCCACCCCACCAGCTCCAGCTGAACCCCACACTCCACCTGGGATAACAATTACCACCATCTTTGGTACCGTCCACGAGACAGTCACACAAGGGGACTTTTCCTTGGACCACCAGAAGCGATGACCTCTCAACTAACTTCTGCTCTTCTCCCCATAAAGACTGGTCTTCCCATTGTTACCAAATCAGACTGTCAACAGGAGCAGGGGCGGAAAACGCTCTACAGCTACAGAGACAGGGAACAAGGGATGTTGTTAAAGTGAAAGCCTTATTTAATACTTTGCATTTCAAAGGCTTTAACTGGTTTCCCATTGTTTCTGTATCTTTAATTAACAGTTAAAAGGATGGTTAATAGTGGGTTTGCCATGGGATTAAGCAGGCTGAGGTCTCAGTGTACCAAGCCCAGGACCTTGTTTAACGCTGTTTAATGTTGGGCATTGACTAAGTTAACACCTTTAGCCCATGCATTCCATTTAAATTAATACAACGTGTCTCCTTAGCTATTTCTAGCAAACCAGTTTATTTGACCCCTTTTCTTCCTCCTATAGTTCACACAAAAAGCTCCCATGACTTTTAGAAAAGAACAAGCAACTAACCCGTCCCCCAAGGTTCCTCTGCGCTTCCGAACTCTGTGTCCAAGGAGACGACTGAACTGATCAGGGGGAAAAGGACCAAAGCATACATGTCATGCAGCAGTGAGCTAAAAGCATCAAGGGAGAGGGGAGGAATAAGCAGCCCGTGCAAACCGTTCCCCACTCCGCTATCCTCTGTGCTTCTGCCTTCATACGCTGCCTCTGGGCATTCTAGCAGCCCGCAGACTTGGTCCAATCAAGCAACCTGGAAGAACCACAGCATCACAGACATCCCTAGAAAGAGCGTGCATTCTGACAGAGCCCTTCTGCTTTTTGGAAACCCTCAAAGCAAACTCCTGCAGCGTGTTGTTTTCAAAGAACCCCTCCCTGATACACTGCACTTTTATACATAGCTATCTGAACATAAATCCTTGATTGTACCTTTTACTTTCTGGTCTGTTTGTTGCTGTTTCCTCCCCAGCCTCCATAAACTAATACACCTGAATGGCTGTGTGTGCGCGCTATCATCCAAGCTGCTAGGGCATGTGATTCCTTTCCCTACCGAGACAGCTATGACTGGCCAAGCACCAATTTCAGTTGCTGAATCTGGACTTCCTCCATTTGTGGATGCTGAAGTTCCCACGCTGGTTTAGGTGTGAGATTCTCAGCTTTAGGGCAAAATTAAAAGCCATGCACAAAGATAAATCAATTCAGATTTTGTTTGTTACAACACCTAAGTATATATCCAACCAAATCCAGGGTCTCCAGACGACCTGCTGTCTGAGAACTTGGCTTATCCTCACCAAGACCCACATCAACACAAGAACATCTGACAACACTGATTTATGGGAAAAGCAAATCCCCCTTATAATCCTCTCACCCATTAAACGCTGGGCTGGTTGGCTTCAAGCAAAGCCACTAACTCCTCAGAAGAGCTTATGGGCAGCAAAGCTCACTAAAGCAGGACTCTGGGGGAGGGCATGCAGAGGGCTGGGAGAAGGTGGAGCAAACATCTGCTCTCAGAGTGAAAAACAGCCTTTGAGAGCCAACATTCCTCCCCATTGTTCAATACAGCCTTCACCTATGACACAGACTTAAACCAACTCCCACTTTGACAGCATCTCAATAACACTTCAGACAGGGCTGGGTCTGTTTAAAACAGGGATCCCAATGGCAAGCCACCAATCCTGCAAGAAAGAGGAACATGCCTCATTGAGCACGGACATCCCTGTTCTTAGGGCAGGGCGCTTTCTGATCTCAGGGAAATGCACATGGACACTCCTGCCAGGTAATAACTCACCACCACACTCTGACATCACTCTGCTTCTTGTTTGCATCTTACAAGTTAGCACGGCAGAGATGGACAGTGGATTCCCCATGGTCCATAGGCAGCCAATGTAGCGGAGCGATCACAAGGAAGCCTTCCCATTGGCTGAGCCAAGAGGGTTGGACCAGAGTCCCGGCCACACATTTTAATGGCCAAAAGCAATGGTTGGCTGGCCTCAACAAGGTCTCCGTATTGGAGAAATGGGAGTGGATAGAAGTATGCAGCAGAGGCGGGAACAACAGTCCTCTGCAAACAGGGTGGTTTTGACCTCAAGTTTAACAGATCACAAAAGCAGAGCCTCACTTGACCAGATGTTGGGGGTTTGTGCCCTTAGGCCCATCATAAGCACTACTGCCAGAGCGTTCAAGCAATGCCAGGAAGCGCTGAGCGGGCAGTGCGGGGAGACGCCGGTAAGAGGAGGACAGCCGGTGTCATAATGGGGAGGTGCTGTGGGTCCCAGCCAGAGTGCGTTTTCCTAGCTACATGAAATGCCAAGCCAGGGCACTTTGGGATGAGGGAAATGCCATGAGCAGAACCAGGCCTCAGGTTCCTGGGGTTAGTTTTTATTATGCCACATAGCCAATGAAAAATAAACACAAATACAAGGGGAGAGATTTGTCTCTACTCAGGTTTGCCCAATACTTCCACTCTCAGCTCTACCTGGGTTTCTGCACAACCTAAAGGGGAAACCCAGTCACCTCAATGTCTTCGTAGCCTTATTTCAAACCAGGGCTCTGATTTATCCTGCATTCGCTACATAGAGCGCACCCAGGCTTTTCTAATGACCATATCATCAGTCACATTTATGCAATATTTATTTTTTCTCTCAGGGAAGGGATGATTATTAAATATTGACATGACAGTAGCACCCAAAGTCCCCAATCAAGACTGGGTACCAAATGTGTTGAGTGCTGTAAAAACATGTAACCCTTCTGCCCGTCAGAGTTGGCAGCAACAAGGGCCGGGTTCAATATCTAGGGGTTCCATTCCAATAACACAATGCAAACCGGCTCGAGCCCCCACCCAGCGACCTGGGACAAATATATACCACCCCCGCTGGGCGCCTCCAAGAGGCAATACTTCCCCTCTCGCAAGCACATAGTCTGAGTGTAGCAAAAGTCTTTTAATAACAGAGAGAAACAATGTGGCATTATGTTGGGGAAACACCACCAACTGGATTCATAACACAACCCATGAGCAAAAACAACCCCACCCCAGGCAAATTGGGGCATGCCCTTTTCCCTTTGGTTCTTGAGTCCAGCAACCCCAAAAGTCCAATGCCCCAAAAGTCTCTGTCCCTGGTCAGGGCAGCCCCAGAGTTCGAAAGTTTATCGGCGGAGCTTTACCTCCCAACCTGGGTGGAAATGGGACGGGGGTAAGAGGCACCTTACGTGATCTGAAGCTGACCGCCCCATAGCTCCATAGCGGCGCTCCGCTCCGCCAGCCGCCCCACAAAACTCCTTCGCGCAGCTGCACTCCGCTCCACCAGCCGCCCCACGAACTCCTTCGCTCAGCTGCGCTCCGCTCCACCAGCCGCCCCACGAACTCCTTCGCTCAGCTGCGCTCCGCTCCGCCAGCCGCCCCACGAACTCCTTCACTCAGCTCCACGGCCCACAAGCAGCTCCTGCCATCCACACACTGCTCCGCGTCGAACTGCTTCACCAGCCGTCCCGCAAACTGCTCCACAATATATCTTCAGGCTCCCCCACTACTTAACACAACACTCAGTGATTTCAGCTCTTAGGTGAATTCAGCTTATAGTAGGGGAGCCCCAGTGCTGGTGCACTGTCAGCCCAAAGTGAGCTCAGCAGCCTATAACTAGACTTCTAATGAAATCAAAATTAGCTCTGATATTCCACAGTGGAGAGAGGAGGAAGTACAATCAGCATGTAAGGCCCTCACCAAGGGGCCCATGCCACCAAGTATTAATACTTGTCCCCAGCCTCTCTCCATTCACACAGTTTTGGAACCCATGACCCTTGCCTAGCGAGTGCTACTTAGATGATGGTGAATCCCTCCATCGTAACAAAAGGCCACGTACAGTTCCAAGCACAGTTCCCATAATCAGGGTAATAACAATTTATTCTTCCTGCCCCAATAACAGAGACACTGGGGATCCCACAGCGGCCAAAGTGACCATTTGGGCAGCTATGGTCTCATTCTAGGCGTGGTGGGTGTGCCTATGCAAATGAGATCTGCCCCTGAAGTTCTTTTCCACAACTTGCCACACCTCACCACCAGATGTCAGGGTGGAGCTCATCCTGACACTGCTTACATCTTCCCCCCAGCCAAGACTTTGTCGTCCCGACAAATCACACTCCCTTTATACCAACTCATTGGTTTCCTCCAAAGGGCCTCAGGAAGCCCACTTTAGCTTCCACAAGCCTGTGTGCTAAATGTATTGGCTCCTCACTAGTCACCCCAGGTGCATCATAAGTTAACCGTTTCACTGGTCTTATCACCCTGTCTCGTCTATTGAGAATCTCTGTTGCCGAAGTAAGGGGAACATCCTCTTGAGTGACGGATGGAGAGGCTTCCCTGGAGGGTCCCTCGGCTACTGGCGTAGGCCCCTGCACTCCTAGTTCTAACGCTGGAGGGTCCAAGGTGCCCAGGACATCCTCTACCTGTCTGTCCCCATTGTCCAATAACCTGTGTGTGTCATCACAGGGGGGTCTCATCAGCAGCACCGGGGTATCAGAAAGGGGCCTAAATAGTTCCGCCATTGGGTTTAGGGCGGAAGAGGGAAAACTCTCGTTTGGTTCAGCTGATCGAGACTGAAATCTTGTCTCCATCCCAGGATACACCAGGGTTGTGTCTTCCTCCTCAGACTCACTCTCAGATGTGCAGAATAGGGGTAAGTTAGCTGCAGGGGGCCCACTGTCTGTGTTGGATGGCGGCTTTGGTCTAGCACCTCTGTTCTGCCCGGCGGCCCTGCCGTGGCCCATCTCACAAGGGGTGCTTACCAATTCCCCCACAGGGAGCAAAAGGTTTCTATGCACCGTCTTTATTTGCCCTGGACCGTCTTCAGGTTTGATCTTGTAGACCGGCAGATCTCCCAGCTTTTCCATCACCAGGTAAGGTATTGCCTTCCATCTGTCAGCTATCTTGTGTTTGCCAGCAATACCCAAATTTCGCAGCAAGACTCTGTCCCCCGGCTGGAGCTCCTGCGAACGCACTCTAGCATCATATCGATGTTTGTTGCGGTCTGCGTTCTTCCGAGCCGCAGCGGTAGCTAAGCGATAAGCATCCCGCAGCTTTTCTCTTAGTCGGGATACATATTGCTGATGAGTTTCATAGCTATCTCCATCCTCTGATACACCAAAGCACAAGTCTATGGGTAATCTTGGTTCTCGCCCAAACATCAAGAGATATGGGGTGACTCCCGTAGCATCGTTCTTTGTGGCATTGTAGGCATGCACCAGAAATGCGACATGCTGGCTCCAGGTTGCCTTCTGCTCTGGTCGCAAAGTTCCCAACATATCTAATAGGGTTCGATTGAACCTCTCTGGCTGAGGATCACCTTGGGGGTGATAAGGCGTTGTCCTAGACTTTTTAATTCCTGCTATCTTCAGCACCTCCTTCAGAAGGTGACTCTCAAAATCCCGCCCCTGATCAGAGTGTATCCGAGCCGGGAATCCATAGACTGAGAAATATTTGTCCCACAATACTCGAGCAACGGTGGTGGCCCTCTGATCACGTGTGGGATATGCTTGTGCATACCGTGTAAAATGGTCAGTCACTACTAGAATGTTTCCAACATTCCTCTTGTCTACCTCTACAGACAAGAAATCAATGCATACCAACTCCAAAGGTTTGTTGCTGGTGATGTTCTTGAGATATGCAGCCCTCGTGGGCAGAGTTTTCCTTTGAACACATCGAGCGCAAGTCTCACATTTCCTGCGAACATCTTCAGCCATTCGGGGCCAATAGAACCTACTACGAATAAGTTCCAGGGTCCTCTCCATCCCTAAATGCCCAAAGTCATCATGCAGGGCCCTCATGGCCAGGGCTCTGTACTTTTTTGGCAGTACTAGTTGTGCTCGTTGTTTTTGTAAAGGGTCAGTGGTCATTCGGTGTAGCACTCCCTGAATCAGTTTTAGTTTGGTCCATTCTCTCAATAGTAGTTTACCCTCCGGGTTAGGTGGGACAACCGCAGTTGGGCTTCGCCCCTCCCTTTTGGCAAGTAGTGTATCACGAATGTCAATATCTTGCCGCTGGGCTTCTTGCCAGTCAGCCGCATTGAGCATGGGCAAAGGAGATTGGTCTAATGCAATATAGTTCACCGAAGCAGAAGGCATGCATTCAGGGGGCAGGCCCAAAGCTTCTGCAACACATCCCTGAAAGTCTTCACGGGCCTCTGGCTCTCGGCGACTCACACTGCAAATAGCTCTCACTCCATCTGTGGGTATCACAGCAACTTCTGGAGCCTGCGGACGCCTGGACAATGCATCTGCATCTACATTGCTTCTCCCTGATCGGTACTGAATGCTGAACTCATAGCTAGCCAAGGCGGCCACCCATCTCTGCCCTGTAGCATCCAGCTTAGCACTTGTTAACACATAAGTCAGTGGATTGTTGTCTGTCCACACCTGGAACTGAGCACCATACAAGTAGTCTCGAAATTTCTCAGTGATGGCCCATTTCAAGGCCAAAAACTCCAGCTTGTGGGTGGGATAGTGAGTTTCACTATCAGACAATCCTCGGCTGGCAAAGGCTACAGGTTTACATTTGCCTTCCACTTCCTGGTACAGGACTGCTCCCAGACCCTCCAAACTGGCATCAGTATGCAGGATAAATGGTTTGCTTGGGTCAGCAAAAACTAGGACTGGAGCATGAGTTAGGCAAGTAATGATTTCTTGAAAAGCCCTTTCACATCTCTCATCCCACCGTGGCCCAAATGGTGCAAAGGGGCCATTGTGTCTCTGCACAGGAGGCTTTGGGGACCTCCCCTTATTCTTGGACTTAGATTTGTTCTTGCTGGACTGATGTCCCCTGGTAAGATCATTCAGAGGCTTTACAATCGTAGCATAGTTTTTCACAAATCTGCGGTAGTAGCCACTAAATCCAAGGAAGGTCTTGAGTTCTCTGTAGTTACTTGGACGTGGCCATGTAGTGAGTGCTTCTATTTTATCAGGATCAGTACTCACACCTTCTTGGGACACAATGTGACCCACATACTTCACTGAGGTTCTGCAGAACTGGCATTTGTCAATTGAAAGCTTCAGACCATAATCCTCCAACCTATCAAGCACTTTAAGAAGTCTTTCTTCATGCTCCTCTAAGGTTCTTCCAAACACAATCAGGTCATCCAAATAAACTAACACTTGCAGTAAATTCATGTCTCCCACAACTTTCTCCATGAGACGTTGAAAAGTGGCAGGTGCTCCAGAAATCCCTTGGGGCATGCGTTCGAACTGATAAAACCCTAATGGGCAGATGAAGGCTGTCTTCTCCTTATCTTCTTCTCCCAGAGGGATCTGGTAGTATCCACTTCAAAGATCCAACACAGAGAACCACTGGCTTCCCAGCAAACAGTCTAAGGCGTCTTGCACTCGAGGCATAGTGTACTGGTCGACCACAGTACGGCTGTTTAGGGTGCGGTAGTCAATACACATCCGGATTTTCCCATTCTTTTTGCGGACTACCACAATGGGTGAGGCGTATGGGCTGCGGGACTCTGTAATGATGCCATTCGCAGCCAGCTCCTGAAGATGATGTCGCACATCTTCCATCTCAGAGAGAGCAATCTTCCTAGATCTCTCCCTGAAAGGTCGAGAGTCATGTAGTCTGATATTGTGCTCTACTCCTTTTGCACATCCCACATCCCACTCATGCAGTGAGAACACCTTGGATCTTTCACAAAGTTTCTTCCTCAGGCGATCTTTCCAGTCCTCGGACACTGGTGAATCTCCAAAGTCAAACTTTGCTGGGTCTATTGCCGGAACTGGAGTTTCATACTGGGGTTTTACAATCGACTCAGGCTCAAAGAGGTCTGCTATCTTTTGTCCTTGCTTCACAAAAATATCACGACTCGTTTCATTAGCAATCAGTATAGTCACCCTTTCCTGGGCTTCAGCAGGTAGGGTTATGACTCCACTGGGGACCAGCACTCCTTCAGGGAGCTCTCCTCCCATCGGCTGCTCTATCATTGCTAACGTCCCTTTACTGCCTTTCAGACAGGTACTCATGACAAGCACTTCTTGCTCCGTCCTTGCAGGCACTACTAAGGGGGTTGTGCCCGCGTACTTCAGTGCCCCAAGCGGTAGCTCAGATGTGTCCCTTTTAGCGCTCTCAATTTTCCTATAGGCTTCAGCACAAAGCGTATGGATCATCAGGGTATTCAGGTACTGGTCTCCAGCCCGCCTTCTGCAGTAATCCGCGAGTACCTTGAAGAGACTGGAGTTGGTCCCTATCAGCACAGACACATCAGAAGTCCCTTTAGGGTCAGGGCATATTAAGGCAGCTGTGTCTACCTCTTCTCTTACCCCAGCAACCTCCTCTGGGAATTCCAGGTGCACTATGACATACCCTTGATAGGGGTATTCATCCATGCTGAGGCCACATAGGCCAAGGCCAGTCAGTGGCTGTATAGGCAGGTGCCTAAGCATCTGTTGGTAGAATGACTGAAATATAATAGTCACTTGAGATCCAGTGTCAAGCACTGCTTTACACTCCACCCCTTCGATCCTCACCATGACCTCTGCTCGAGGCCCTATCAGTCCTGCAGGGATCCCAGCTGGAAAGTCTTTTCTGGGGGAATCTTCAAATCCTGCAGACCTGGGGGGTCCCCGTCCCCAGACCCTCTGGCAGCTACCGGATCTCTCCCAACTGATCCTCAGCTTTCCATACACTAAGGAGGGGTTTTCTTCATTACGGCACTTGGCAGCACTGTGTCCATCCTGACCACATCGGTAGCAGAAGAATTGACCTTTCCCCCTTCGCCTGGGGGGGATGGTGGCTCTAAGTGCGGGCTTCTCAATCGCCACAGTTTGAGGCTTCTTATTCCTAGAAGTCTTAACTCGGTCAACGGTACTTTGCAGCTCAGCTATCCGTTCCGTCAGGACCTGCATTTGTTGGGCAAGTTCCTCTCTGGTGCTCACCATCAGTACACTGGCCATTTGCAGTGGTGTTGTGCTGGCTGGCTCCGATGTTTGGGCTTCCCAAAACTCACTGGCAGCCTGCCTTTCTTCCTCCTCTCGGACCTCTTTTATCAGCTGGGAGTAACTTGGGGGATGTTCCCGTCGTTCTCTTAGCCGGAGATGAAGTAGAATCGGGTTCTGATACTGAGTTCCTCTTACAATTTGAGCCAGTCTGGTCTGATCCATCTGCTCAGCAGTCACTGCTCCCCTCATGACAGCTCTCTGAAGCAGTCTCTCCAGTCTCTGTATGTAGGCTGAAGCCTTCTCGCCCTTTTGTTGTCGGGAATTAAGGAACTTACAGTAGCTGTCTTCAGGGCCCTCTACGCTCCCAAAGTTGTGTTCAAGGGCCTCTAGGCAGTCCTTCACACTGACCCCAGGGTCAATGAGCTTCAGGGTGCGAATCACATCTAATGCTGGGCCGCCAAGGCTCTCTATAAGGCATCTTCGCTTTTCTGCATCTGGTACGGCCCACTCTTGCAGCATTTCAGTGGTATGCTCTAACCAGGGTTCAAACTCCTCCTCCCCAGCAAATAATCTTAACTTACGACAAGAGTCTGACTCAGCATGGGGCAGCACAACCTTTTCCAATATTTGCCCCAGAGCTTTTGTCCAATCATCAGCCGAGGCTGCAGCCTCCGAGCTAGAAGCTGCTGAGCCAGGGCCCAACAAACCTGACATATTAGCCATTATACAAACAGTAATTTCCTCAAAATATAAGCACAAACAAAAAAAATATATAAATTGTTTCCCAATGTAGTGGATCACTCAACAGGTGCTTGCGAGGGGTACTGACCCAGGCGATCCCGGACGAGCCCCCAAAAATGTAACCCTTCTGCCCGTCAGAGTTGGCAGCAACAAGGGCCGGGTTCAATATCTAGGGGTTCCATTCCAATAACACAATGCAAACCGGCTCGAGCCCCCACCCAGCGACCTGGGACAAATATATACCACCCCCGCTGGGCGCCTCCAAGAGGCAATACTTCCCCTCTCGCAAGCACATAGTCTGAGTGTAGCAAAAGTCTTTTAATAACAGAGAGAAACAATGTGGCATTATGTTGGGGAAACACCACCAACTGGATTCATAACACAACCCATGAGCAAAAACAACCCCACCCCAGGCAAATTGGGGCATGCCCTTTTCCCTTTGGTTCTTGAGTCCAGCAACCCCAAAAGTCCAATGCCCCAAAAGTCTCTGTCCCTGGTCAGGGCAGCCCCAGAGTTCGAAAGTTTATCGGCGGAGCTTTACCTCCCAACCTGGGTGGAAATGGGACGGGGGTAAGAGGCACCTTACGTGATCTGAAGCTGACCGCCCCATAGCTCCATAGCGGCGCTCCGCTCCGCCAGCCGCCCCACAAAACTCCTTCGCGCAGCTGCACTCCGCTCCACCAGCCGCCCCACGAACTCCTTCGCTCAGCTGAGCTCCGCTCCACCAGCCGCCCCACGAACTCCTTCACTCAGCTGCGCTCCGCTCCGCCAGCCGCCCCACGAACTCCTTCACTCAGCTCCACGGCCCACAAGCAGCTCCTGCCATCCACACACTGCTCCGCGTCGAACTGCTTCACCAGCCGTCCCGCAAACTGCTCCACAATATATCTTCAGGCTCCCCCACTACTTAACACAACACTCAGTGATTTCAGCTCTTAGGTGAATTCAGCTTATAGTAGGGGAGCCCCAGTGCTGGTGCACTGTCAGCCCAAAGTGAGCTCAGCAGCCTATAACTAGACTTCTAATGAAATCAAAATTAGCTCTGATATTCCACAGTGGAGAGAGGAGGAAGTACAATCAGCATGTAAGGCCCTCACCAAGGGGCCCATGCCACCAAGTATTAATACTTGTCCCCAGCCTCTCTCCATTCACACAGTTTTGGAACCCATGACCCTTGCCTAGCGAGTGCTACTTAGATGATGGTGAATCCCTCCATCGTAACAAAAGGCCACGTACAGTTCCAAGCACAGTTCCCATAATCAGGGTAATAACAATTTATTCTTCCTGCCCCAATAACAGAGACACTGGGGATCCCACAGCGGCCAAAGTGACCATTTGGGCAGCTATGGTCTCATTCTAGGCGTGGTGGGTGTGCCTATGCAAATGAGATCTGCCCCTGAAGTTCTTTTCCACAACTTGCCACACCTCACCACCAGATGTCAGGGTGGAGCTCATCCTGACACTGCTTACAAACAGAAAGATGTCAACTGCCCTGAATTGCTTACAGTCTAGACACAAGTGCCATAGGAAGGTTGTGGGATGAGAGAAACAACCAAATTCTATGCACACGTGCTCACGCACACCATTTGATACATGACTTATAATTTTTTAGAAATGCAGATGTTTGTAAATGCCAGCTAACCCCATCTGTCCTTCGCAATGTCGTTAGTATGAAAGAATACATAGCTCTGTGTACTATGTACACTCAGCAGCATTTTGCTTTCCAATACCAAAATAGCCAGCACAGTACACCTCCCATTTCTGGGAACTCCCTTTCAAAATATTTTATTGCATTAATATTTCATTTTAAAAGATAGAAAATTATAAAAAATAAAAATGACGACTTTTCTTCAGCTACTGCAGTATAGAATGGTGCAGTATTGCCCACACTTGTGATTTTATTGTGGGTAGGAATATTTGATGCTTTTCTTAAAGGGCCCAGCTTCTGGAGTCACGAGATTATGTGAGAATCTCAGTTTGCTCGCCTTTTCTTTTTTTAAATCGGTTTCTAGCCCTCAAGGAACAGCATGAACATGGGACCCTATCAGCTCAGAAAACAGAAGGCAAAGACAAAACATTTCCCCCCAAAATCCCATTATCTTTAATGCAATCATTTTCGTAGGGCTTGACTCATTTTTGAACACTTGGGGTTAATAATACTGCTCTTGGGGTGGGGAAGTTAGCTTCAGTCTGCAGTTATCCAAGTAGCCTCCCCGCGTCCCCCTCCCCCCCCACACAGAGCCCTGTCCTCTGGGCAATATTTTACCTAGTTATTGTGCTCCAAGGCTGTCCCACCCCCTCTCAAAACAGGGCAGCTGAGGGACACCTTATCTCAATACTACTGAAACAATACTGTACAAAGAAGCTTTCCACAGTGTGGCTCTTCCCATGGGTTGAACTGCCTTCATTAGCAGCGGGGGAGTATCCAAAATACAGATAGGTGAGCACACTCCAAGGTACAGAGGGCATAAGTGAGGCAAGCACTGGATTTCAGCACCAAGGGGAAATGGAAGGAAGTTTTTGCTTCCCTAATCGCACAGGGACATCAGAGCAAATCAACTGCAGCATTTTATTTTTTGGTGATATTGCTGGTAAAGGGCGATCGTCGTAGAAGGACAAACCCACACAAGGCTGCAGCAGCACACAGTGAGTGCCTGGAAGACCCAGGAGATGCAGGGAAGGATTTGCATTAAACGCAAACGCTCACTATACAAACACCTTCCATCCCTCAGCCAGCAAAAGAAGACTGGAGGCCATTCAGCTTCATTAGCATTAACAGGTGCCCTGTTCGTATTGCCATAGAGAAGCACAAAGAGGCCACCTCAGTATGTCTGAATCATTTCGGTCACTAGTGGACAGGAGACGGCTCTTGCAATTCAAGAATGGGAAGGGAAGAGCCCATGAGGCCACAACTCTCTCTGTATTAAGATGTGGCCTATGCACCATGGAAAGGTTTGAGAATCTCTGCTCCACCTCACTCAAGATACACCAGATGGCCAGGACAGCGGCGAAAGGAAGAGCAACCAGGAGCCTGCAAGGAGGACAATGGAATGAAAGGGTTCATGCCTCAGCTTCTAACGGCACGAGATAGAGAGAATCATTCAAGGTGGCATAAACTGGGACTTACTATAAACTGGTACCTTTTAAAATAGACATGGCAAGGGACTGCCTTATACCAATTTCCACCGTGCCCAACAAAATAGGGCCCAGATCCCAAATGAAAACTCTGGGTGTTACCAAGGTACAACAGCAACAGAGAATTTCACGATGCTTCTCTCTCTGTCGCCCCCCTAACCCAAGGGATAACATTAAGGCAAGACATTTAGACTGCAGTTAGCTATTGGGAGTAAACACCCTAATGGTGAGAGCTATTCCACCAACATTACCTGAAACATTCTGGGCTTGATTTCCAGAAGTGCAAAACCCATAGTGATTTCACCTGGAGCATAACAGCCCTGTCATGTATCATCAGCAAGGTCTAAGCCCAGAACCATCTGCACTGAAGCACAAACCTCTTCTACCTACACTATAGGAATACCTCTGCTAGATGTTAGCAGCAGTAGGCTGTTATCTTCCATGTAGACCAGCCACTAACAGGGGACAAACACAGACACTTTTCAAGTGTGTTACATCTGCATATTTGAGAATCCGGCTCTTAAAAACCCACATGGCAGGGTACAAAGCCTGCACTGATCAGAGAGATGACATACCAGACATCTAAGTACAATTAGATTTCAATTCAGTTACCTTTATTACAAAGCCAATTTCATACAGGCTTTTTCTGCTTACAACAAAACAGGCGCCTTCCTCTGCTTTCTGCCTTCTTCCACCCACCTCCTCCACCTGCCCTTCACACAACTACCCTCACAAGAGCTGGAGTGGTAGTGTTGAGAGCTGGTGCTCTCCCTCTGAACGGAGCCGTGTGTGTCAGCCCAGCATAAAAGGGGCCGTGTGTCTCTGAAAAGGACAGTCCTGCTCTCAGTGGCAGCACCATCACTTACTTCACAGCACGGCAAAGTGCCCTGATTTCAATTGATTTACTCAGTTTCAACAGTTTAATCTCCTCTTCCCTTGCAGCAGAGCTGCTTTCCTTCAACTCCCTGGTGCGAAGCTTTCTGTATTGGACTGAAAAAAAGGGAAAAAGGGAAAAAAAACAGCACACACACACACACGCGCGCGCGCCTTCTGGCAAAACCCAGAGCACCACTTACACAACATCTTTCCCCACTCCATTATTTATAGCACAACTGAAACATTTATTCCTACACTGCGCTCGCTACCAAGAGCGTCCGTCTTTGTGCTGAGCTGTAACAAGCGCTGGGAAGCTCGATTGGGAGCCTGTCCCTTCAAACCCTAACACCAACTGTCTGAAGCAAAACAGTGCTTTGTGGAAAACAGCACAACGCACGGAGGGGGTGGCGGGGGGGAAGCAACTGGACCAGAAGCACGGTTGTCACAAATTATGACTGCTACACACCACTACAGAACCCAATACACAACACAGTCCTCATACTAGCTCCACAAACCAGAGGGGATGACTCGATGGGCTAAGTATTAGCTATGAAATCGTTATATGCTCCTTAGAACTACTGATCAATCCCTAGCAGAGCCAACTTAGCCTTTTGTCCTTCCAAGGTACACACACACATTCCACAAGGTTTGCCAAAAGGGGATCTTTAAGGAGACCTTACACCCCCTAGATCCCATCCAACTTGTGGGAGCCTTAGCCCCCCATGGCACTTCTCCCAAGATGATAGTTTACCACCAGTGTCCTGGACTGAAATATTTCTTCCCCATGGATGTTGTGAGCCATGTCATCTGCCCTTCTCCTTCCTACAGGTGGCTGCATTTCAGTAGCAAGGATGTCAGCATAGGGCCTAATTCTCAGAGGTGCTTACAGGCTGAGTTCAAGGGGAGTTGTGCTCAGCACCTCTGTATATCAGTTCGAGAGGGGAAGTGGAAAAGCAAAATGTTACAATGCAGCATTGTACTTCCAGTCTGGCAGGTTGGGTGTCTGGTTTAGTCTGGCTCTGATGCTGGTGCTCCCATTGCCTTTTCTCCCCTAGTTTTTGGTGCAAACAGGATGAAACAACAGGAAAGGAGTGTTGGAACACTCAGCAATATCTTGAACAAGACGACTCCATAATCAATCAGTAAGCAACATGCTGGAATTTATATTAATTACGCTTCTAAGGACTGTCTCCCCTCCCATCTGCACTGCCTCTGTCCTCCATCAGGCTTAAAGACATCACAGCACCATAAAATCACTTTCCCAGCACAGGGCTGATTCTCAATCCGGGCTGACATTCCAGCCTTGAAGCTGGAGGAATCAGAGTGAAGAAGTTCAAATCTAAAAATAGTCAGTCTCCTGGCCCCTCCAACGTTTGCACTAATACAAGGAGGAGTTCGTGCACATTAGGGAAGTCATCCTTTAGGTCCCATCACAGCAGTAAGACCTCACATTCAGCTTTGGCACACAGAAATCCAGGCTTGAGATTTCCACAGGGTGCTTACAGAATAGGAGTTCCTGAACCCACGTGTATATTTGGGGCCCCTTCCCTCCCCTCCCCTTCCCTCCAACCTGAACTTTACAGCAGGAACCCGGAAGTTCTTGTCACCCAATATATCCTATGAACGTTATTCCTCCAGGACCCACTCCTGCCAGGTGCTGAATTCACACAGCGGAGCCAGCAGACGAATCAGGCCCTAGCAATCAGTAGTTGTGCAGCACTCTCCTAGCTGCTGGAGGAGTGCTTAATGAGACTATTAGGGTAACCATTATTTTCCCCCTTGACAGCTGTCACTTTCCACAGACTGGAAGGAAACAACAAACAAACCCGCACACACCTGCCAGGTTGTTAGATGTACCAGTTCAGCCTAACAAACTGATTCCATCTACTACCCAAAACCCTACATCCTCAATGCTAATGGGAAGCAGGGACCATTGTCTGCTTAAGAGAAGTGGGTTTACATGTGTAGTAGTCTGTACGTAAGATGTTTGCTGTTTTACAAGCCAAAAACAAAATTCTCAACAGGGGCTCTCACCTCAGGAGGAACCGTGTGCGTCTAGTGCCCCACTATAAACTAATCCGTACAGCCGGGAAATAAAGGGGATGGGCAGCAGCTCCTTAACTAGAGGCCCAAGAGCACTTCTGCAATTTCATAAATAAAACCACCATTTACGGGACCCTCAATCACTGACCAAAATATTTGAACAGCAGCTGCTCTGGTGGCAGGATAAAGTAATTACCGGTGGATTATGTTCAGAATGTAGTTTAACTGTCTCAAAGTCACGTCAGGCAAATCAATAGCAGTTAATCAATAGATTGATCCATCATTTGCTACCAGTAATTAAATTGCAAGGAGGTACAAATCCTATTACATATATCTTTAGTCACAGCCGGCGTGGGGTCTCTGATGAGCTAGATGGATTTAAAAGGGTGTAATCCTTCATTCCTTGCATTTCAAATAGCCCCATACAGAGCTTCACAGCTGGGTTTGCCCTGGGGGCAGACAGGCAGGGTTGGTTTTAGAAAAGCACAGACTATTGGCCAGCTCAGTGCTTTGGTCTAGAAGAGGGTAGCTCTACCGTCACTTTGCCAGCAAGCCAGCACAACAGCTAGGGTTGCCTGCCCTTCAGGAAGGAACCTTGACCTTCACAGAAGGCCCCGGAGACAGGCACCAAAGAAGCCCCCCCACCAATGAGCAAGGCACCTGAGATGGGAAACAAGATCCTTCCTTCCCATCTGGGACCCAGCCAGGGGCTACCAGTGCTGCCACCAAAGCCACTGGGGCCTGCCAGACCCAAGGCAACACTCACCAATGGTCGGGCAACGGGCAACATTCTCGGGGTTTCTCTGGTTTAATTGGATCTGTCATCTAACAGTCTAATTCGATTGGATGAAAATACTGAAAACAGGTCCTGGTCTGCAGTGCGAATTAGCCCGATCAGCCCTGAGTGGCTACTTGATTGTTCAGCTCACTGGCACCAGCTGTGCGTGTGTGCAATCAGCCCTTAATAACCATTACACTCCGTTCGCTACAGCTGCCCAGGAAACCAGCAATTCATCTGCAAGCCTTTCACATGGCCCAGAAACTCAAGGAAAAGGGGTGGTGGGTAAGGCTTGTGGTTGGCTGGCTTGTTCTGTTTGTTTTTTATACACTAAGAGGTAAATTAAACCTAAGAGTGAACAAATAAACGCAACAGAAACAAGAACGCAGCCTATACTAATTTTCACGAGCTTGAAGGGACACCAAATAAAAAAAACCTGTGATTTAAAAGAACATCCCTCATGCTGAGACTTTTGCACCATTAACATCAATTGCTACCTTCAACTTCTAAGGAGAAAATAGTCACTTTCACTTCTGTGCAGAGTCCATTTCACTTTCTGGTTCTCCGGTGCATGCACATTGCAGTGCCTGCTTTGCAAAGGGGGATCATGGCCAAGCGCGTCCGCTGACCCACTCTGCTGGTCAGTGTTGGGATGCTGCTGGCAGAAGCGAATAGGTGTGTGTTGGCTCACAGTTGCAGGAGAGTTCTGTTCTCAGAGCACTAGAGAAAGAACCCCTAGGAGCAGCCATGCCTAAGGCGGAAGCTTTGACGGGAATTTACTCTATTGTTAACCTTGCCAAGCCCCAAGAAAGGGCGTGGGGCTCTCTGCAGTGTGTGAAGAGGCCCCTTGCTCAACAATGTTTAAATCCAAACTGAAAGCTTTTGTGTTAATGCATTGCCTTTTTTAATTTATAGAAACAACTTTGTTCATCTCTGGGTCTTTAAACAAAGCACCAAGAAATTCTAGATTTCAAAAGCAAAACACCTGAAGAATCGCCTCCTCCGCCACTGATCTCCCAACACTTGGTCAAAAGAAAAGGAGGACTTGTGGCACCTTAGAGACTAACCAATTTGAGCATGAGCTTTCGTGAGCTACAGCTCACTTCATCGGATGCATACCGTGGAAACTGCAGAAGACATTATATACACAGAGACCATGAAACAATACCTCCTCCCACCCCACTCTCCTGCTGGTAATAGCTTATCTAAAGTGATCATCAAGGTGGGCCATTTCCAGCACAAATCCAGGTTTTCTCACCCTCCGCCCCCCCCCCACTCACAAACTCACTCTCCTGCTGGTAATAGCCCATCCAAAGTGACAACTCTCTTCACAATGTGTATGATAATCAAAGTGGGCAATTTCCTGCACAAATCCAGGTTCTCTCACCCCCTCACCCCCCTCCCAAAAACCACACACACAAACTCACTATCCTGCTTATCCAAAGTGACCACTCTCCCTACAATGTGCATGGTAATCAAGGTGGGCCATTTCCAGCACAAATCCAGGCTCTCTCACACACACACCCCGCCTTTCCTGGGGACACACACACACACACAAACTCACTCTCCTGCTGGCAATAGCTCATCCAAACTGACCACTCTCCAAGTTTAAATCCAAGTTTAACCAGAACTTCGGGGGGGGGGGGAGGAAAAAACAAGGGGAAATAGGCTACCTTGCATAATGACTTAGCCACTCCCAGTCTCTATTTAAGCCTCAATTAATAGTATCCAATTTGCAAATGAATTCCAATTCAGCAGTTTCTCGCTGGAGTCTGGATTTGAAGTTTTTTTGTTTTAAGATAGCAACCTTCATGTCTGTGATTGCGTGACCAGAGAGATTGAAGTGTTCTCCAACTGGTTTATGAATGTTATAATTCTTGACATCTGATTTGTGTCCATTTATTCTTTTACGTAGAGACTGTCCAGTTTGACCAATGTACATGGCAGAGGGGCATTGCTGGCACATGATGGCATAGATCACATTGGTGGATGTGCAGGTGAATGAGCCTCTGATAGTGTGGCTGATGTTATTAGGCCCTGTGATGGTGTCCCCTGAATAGATATGTGGGCACAGTTGGCAACCGGCTCTGTTGCAAGGATAAGTTCCTGGGTTAGTGGTTCTGTTGTGTGGTATGTGGTTGTTGGGGAGTATTTGCTTCAGGTTGCGGGGCTGTCTGTAGGCAAGGACTGGCCTGTCTCCCAAGATTTGTGAGCGTGTTGGGTCATCCTTCAGGATAGGTTGTAGATCCTTAATAATGCGTTGGAGGGGTTTTAGTTGGGGGCTGAAGGTGACGGCTAGTGGCGTTCTGTTATTTTCTTTGTTAGGCCTGTCCTGTAGTTGGTGACTTCTGGGAACTCTTCTGGGAACACTTGGTCAGGCTTCCATGAGCCCTTATGTATTTAAAACGGAGGAGCCTGTGGGGCGCCTTTCATTGGAGGATTTAAGAAAGCCCCGCAACACACCTGTAAAGGTACACAGGGCACCTTTCCACTCCATGGAAATGCGGGTCCCTCTGGGGTGGAACACAGCTGCTGTTTAACAGTACACAGAAACACTATACTACATTGCAAGGGGATGAATTAAACAAACCTGAAAATTTGCATGGGCATAAATGAGAGCTTTGCCTAGATAAGGGCTTTGTGCCCATATTAGCAGCTACAATTCCTTTTTTATCCCTTCAGTTGGATTAAAACTATAACTTGGTCATTTTTAAATTAAAGTTCATTCTTCAAGGGAGGAAATCTCCCGGACAGAGAGAGAAATGAGGACAAGCCACACAGGTGGCCAGCTCTCTGGAACAGAGGCCATTTTTTGGGGATGTGGGGGATAGGCACATGAAAAGCTCCTGGTTCCCAGTTCATGGCTGGGCTGGGGATACATATAAATAACAATGTGCGGTTTATCCCCTCAGCCTTTCAGGCAGGAAGTCAGGAAGAGGCAGAACACAGGTCTATAAAAAGGATTATCTCCCTCCGCTAACAAATATTTGCTAACCAGGGAAGAGATCTCCTGCATCCACCAGATGAGAGATAAATGTTCAGTGCCATGTGCACATTTAATCAACGCCCTGGTGGCTTCATACATTTTATGGTGACCAAAGGTTATACGATTGGTTTACGGCTCAACCACCCAGCCCATTCAATCAAACCGGGCCTGGCATGTCAGGAGCCCTCATAATCTCACTCTTTACAAGCAGCAGCGTTGCAGAGGGGAGCTGTGCACTTCTGCCAGTGCAGTGACAAACTATAAAATACCCAAGTCTTGATCTAGAACCAAATTGTGTGTGACCCTGTCACTAACGTGCAGACCCCAAAATGCAACCCCTCCCCCACAGTGCGTGTGTGAAATCTGGATCCAACCCATGCCACTTACCTCATCTCAGTTCAAACGTTATTGTAAGGTACATGTCGTGCGATAGGTCCCAGCCCCACTATTCTGCGTGGTGTCACCTCCTGGCCCAAAGAGCAGGCCTTATGGCAGGTGCACAAAGCCCAGCTGCTCTGGCTTGGAGGGAGTCCCATGAACATTTCCTTCAGCTTTGACCGAGACAGGTTCCCACCCACCTTTGGCTTTGGTTTCCAACAACTCAGACAGACTCCAGCTACCACATTCGTGCATCTAAACCAAAGTCTAAACAGGCCGAGATGTACTGGAAGAGCACAAGAGAAAGCTAGAGCTGGGAGAGTCAGGTTGAAGACAACAACTAACAAACCCGTGGCTGCCTAGGACGCCATGCTTGTCACTAGGCTGCACGGAGCGCTGGGGAGGTGGAAAAGACATTCGAGCCTCCTGCTTCGAAAGCACAGGCCCCAAGTCCAGAAGCTGAAGGACAAATAGCTGTTTGCTTTTAGCAGGTCAGGGCCGATGAAGCAGAGTTGACACGCTCCAATTCCATCCACCTGCAAGCAATAGTGCATGCAAAAATGCATGCATGCTCACCTGCCCGAAATGGCTGGTTCATTACAACACACCTGCATTTTACTGAATCTGGGAGAACATCAGCTAATTCACAAACAACAGAGCGCAGGGGTGTCATGAGGCAGGAAGTACGAGTATTTACATCTTTAGGATGCAATTAGCCAGTGGCAAGGGAAGGATCTGTCAGGCTGCGGTGTGGTTTCCTCCTTTCCCTTTTCTCCTTTTCCTGTTCTCTGTTGGATCTCGAAGTACTGAGATCCTCAACACAAAGTCCTTTGCCACTGTGGTCAGTCAAGAGCTTGGGTTTCCCATGAGTGTGTGTCAATACTGCACATCTTCATGTTGGCTTTGAGGGTGTCTTTGAAGCGCTTTCCAAATTCCATTGTTCGATTTTGCCCACAGTAAGGTGACCGCTCTGGATGCAGTTATCCAGGTGAGGAGAGGTGAGGCAGACTATGTTCAGGGCACCTTTTCTAGCCTCACTCCCGATGCAGAGTGAGCAGAGGGGATCCTAAAAAGGGCTGCTCAGGCGCGGTTGCTGCTGCCGAGTTGCACTCCTACCTCTCTCCAAATGCAAAATATGACCATCTGCCAGCCCCCACCTGCGTGCCAGTTTGTGACTAGGAGCTTCCTGTCATCACTGTCCTGTTCCAGTCCCCACTCAGCGGTCACCATAGGGAGTGGACAGGGATATGAGAGACATGTGTGCGAGAATTCTTTTAACATGGAGACACCATTGCCCACCAGTGTCCACACTGGGTGACAGGACAACGATTGGACACCTTCATCCTGCTGCAGCCTTTATCTGCCTTCCCAGTCACTGAGAGACTGTCTCTTCATTGGCATGCTCTGCTGTTGAGGACATGGAGGCAGAGGGGGGCGGGTTGGATTGCTGTTTGTCTGGAACCTCACCTTTGACCTGGCCTCCTTGGGTGACCTCCCAGGAGTGCGAGACTCCCTGCAGCATTGCTCTCAGGATCATGGGAATACTCAAATTACTTCAACGCTTCCAGGTCACAATCCACTGGGAAATGTCTGCCCCAGTCGTGAAAAGATCCCTGGATTGACCTTGTTAGCCAGCCGCGGATCCAGCAGCGATAACAGGCTATCATTCTACGGAAGGCAATCTGCCTTGAACTGCGAGCTGTCACCTACAAGTCAGTGGGAAGCACCAAATCAGCGGCTGGGTCTCTGCCGATGCCCACCTGGCTGACAGCAAAGAGCAATGTGGTCTCCCTCACCCTCCCATGGTAACTATCAATCCGGACCCTTCACACAAGATAAAAAAATTAAAAAATCAGACAATAAGGATGGGAAGAGGAGCTGGAGGACTTTAAATGAAAGCAGAGAAACCTCAAGGCAAAAATTGTTAGCAAAGTGCTGTGAGGCTTTAGGAATTACTGCCTAAGCCAGCTGGGAAGTGCGCATATTGACTCAGACACGAGCCTTTAAGAAGGCAGCTAAGAGCATTGCTTTTACATTCATCCCCCCTACTCAATGCACATGCACAGGACAAGTTAATGCTCCAGTGCTCTCCGGTTCAATAGTGGGATTATCAGCCCTGGTAGCCCCGGCACACGCCGGCTCTTTGTTTCTCTTTTGTTCCTTGGTGTCAGGTCGGAGCAGTTCTTCCCTCCCCTTGTTCTTCATCCTGCTTTGCTGTGTAGATCAGATAAGCACCTTGGGGCCGCCTCCATCGCTTTGGCTCCACAAGACCTTCCCTCGTTCCAGCAAAGTCAATGGAAAGGATTAAATATTTTCACTGTTCCCGACAGGTGCATTCAGCCAGCGTGGGGGGTGAGGGGGGCATCGCTTGAGTGACTGAAAATCAGACATGCTGCAGGGAATAACCCTGTCCGGGCAGGTGAGGGCTTGGGGAACCAGCAGGGGTGGGGCCTAGATAGACCTTCTCTGTCCCTTATTCCCAGCTACCTGCCTTAGGACCCCACCTCACCCAGGGAGCACTTGGCCAGAAAGAGCGGTTTATTCTCCAGCACGTGCCAACAAGGAGCAAACAATCCCCAGGCATGTGTGGCCAAACCCACAGTGCTGAAGATACAAGTCTTGCTCACACTGATGTAAATCTGTATTAATTCCCCTGAAGCCAGCTGAGTCAGAAAGGTGCACAGCTCGTGGGGCCTGGCACCCCCTGCACCAGCCAGCCTTCTCCAGGCCGGCAGAGCATGGCCCAAGCCCTGGGACTGCAGTGTGCCGACCATGGCAGAGTCACCATGGCCTGAACGCTGTGTTGGCCAACATGCCTGTTCTTCTGCGCGCCACTTCCACGGGCCATTCCCGGAGTCCCTGCACACTGCGCGTGCAGCTCTTTTGTTTGGAGGAATGCACATGGTCATTCACAATCAGATACTGAACACATTCATTTAAAATCCTCACCTTTCCCAGACTACTTCTCCCGCATTAAACAGTTACTTTATTCCCTCCTAGTGTAACATTGTGGAAACAGATCCATGCTCGTTTTCAGGGAAGGACACGCTGTCCCCACATTTATTAAGGAAATCAAGGAGAAGGAAAACCTGGTAGGAACATTTAATGAAGTGGCATACAGGAAGAGAGAGACAAGTACTGAAAGTCTCAGGGCAGTATTCAGTTCCGACCATCTGTGCGCCTCCATTTCCCCATCTGCAAAGTGGGAATAATGAAACTGGCCTCCTTTGCAAAGTGCCTTGAGACTGACTAATGAAGAGAGCTAGATATCATCAGACAGTCTAAGCACCTAGGTTTGCATCTAGCTCACTTTATCTGCTAAAAAAACCAATCAGGCCGCAACAAGCAACGACGTCTGCAGGACACCTGCGTGGAGACCAGGCCGAAGAGCAGGAGAGTTAGCGCTGTTCAAACACGCTGGGAGCGAGGCATCTTTGGGAAAGAAAACTGCACCTTTGAGTCCTTCCTTTTCATCGTTTAACAATGAAACCCTGCACATTTAAGTCACTAACTATTCAACTGAATGGGAGAGGGGAGGATAAGCACAAATTATTATTTGCTTTCGAGTAACACCTATAGTCCCCAATTGCGATAAAGGTCCCACTCTGCTGGGCACTGTTCAGACCCATTGGGGCAGCAGCGGTCTCTCCTCACGTAGACTAGACAGTCTCTCGAAGTAGAGTCTCTCGAAGTAGAGTAGACAGACACAGTGGCAGAGGCCACAGAGGGAAAGTGACTTGCCTGAGGTCACACAGCCAGTTAGTGGCAGAGCAGAGACCAGAACCCAGGCTTCAGGAGCCCCCGTATAGGGGCCCCCCAAGCCACAATCCTGCCTGAGCCTCCAGCAGAGACCGCTCACTCTAACATGCTCTATGTGGGAAGGCCCTGCTAAGCGAATGCAAAACTAACCTGGTTTCAGATGCTGATTTCAGTGCTCCACAACCTTCCCATGACTGGATTACACAAAAAGCCAGAGAACACACAGAAGCATTTAAGTACTGAAAACCCACCACATCATCTTGGGGAAAACACAGGAAGAAGCCAGGCATTCTGTCCACCTGGGTTTGCACAGCTGGCTGTGAACTCAGCATGGAGCCTGCACTTCTGTCCTGTTTCTTTGCTGTTTTTCAAAATGGAGAATTTCACAATGGTGGGCTCCAGGCTGCCAGCCCAGGTCCCTTTGACCAACAGAAAGTTGCTAAAATTTAAACAGACATGCACAAAATAAAGTACAACCTACCAAAGCCTCTCATTAAAGAAAAGGCATATAAATGCCAAGCTCCCTGTGTAGCTCCCATGGTGTCCAGCCTAGGAGTGGCTAGGTTCCAACCCACCCCACAGATGTTTAATTTATGTCCTGCGCTACCCACTAACCTCCCATGGAACTGCGCCGTGTCAACAAGATTGAGAGACTCTGAAACCAGCATGGAACGGCAGCAATTGCATTAGAGCCCCGTGTGTTGAAGGCTGCTGCCCTCTCCCCGCATTCCCAGAGACCACCAGGGATGGGGCAAGTTGGGGGAGTCACTCCCACATGAAGCATGAAGGTTCGATAATGGGGGGCAGGAGGGGCCCGAACAACAGGCTGCTGGAGCCAGCTCCTTCCTTCATCACTGAGAGGAGGAGAGGCTGTTCTGGATGTTCTCTTCTTGTTGGTTGATGTGTGCTCTAAGAGACTGTATCCTTCCTGTAGTCCAGCTAATTCAGCCATGGTGAGTCAGGTCAGACTCCCCCCCCCCCCCCCCCCAGCTCACACCATCTCAGCTCAGAGGAGCGTTTGTATTTCTCCTGCCAATCTGTGTCCCACTTCCCCAGGGAGCCTCCTGCACACCCATCCTCATGAACTCCTGGCGCTGTCTTACCTCCAGCCATCCCCACCCACAGGAACTGGAGCCTCTGCAAGTTCACATGGTTAGCTTGAATGCTTCCCTTTCCCATCTACCTGTCATCAGCTGCTCAGGCGACCCCGCTTCCCAAAAGCAAACATGACAGGAGTCCTTAGCCTGCCTGTCTCTACCCAGAAAAGAGGAAGCTACTTATCTGAGCTCTTCCCCTTTCCACCTCCCCTGCCACGTTAATGCTTAACCAGGTTGGAAAGGAGAAGCTCCCAGAGAAAGAAAGAAACCAACCAATCAATCTCCCTTCCCCCGCACCCTCCCCCACACACTATACAGACTCCGGCTAGGTAACCCAGGTGCTGGGGTAGAGAATCATAGGAACCAGAGGAGGAAACCCATCTAGTCCCCTTCCCCTTGGACAAGTTGTTAAACCAACATCCATCTATTGGGGGCCTTTCCGATGCTGACAAACCTGAGGCTCAAAAGCCGAGTGGCAACAGCAGCTCACCACTCATGCAGCATCAGGCTGCTCAGGGGGGTATTTAATAAATCACCTCCTCCATGGGGCACGGGGGGAGGGGGAGTGAGCGTGGAGGAAGGAGGGCACATCTGGGTTAAGACCACCACTGGGAAGGAGGAAAGTTTCAACGTTTCAAGCAATGTGTCCCCCCCCCCAAAATGAAGGGGCCCGGGGTGCCTCAGAGGGGCTCAGATGTGCCCAGCCCCCCTGGGGCTTGCTCTCACGCCATTGCAAGCGCCTGATCAGGTGAAGTGGAGTTAAGCTTTCTTTGGAAAAAACAGTCGTGTGTTTTTTTACTGAAACTATTGCACTGGGCAAAGCACCCGGTAGCCATTGGCCAGAGCCAGGACTCCGGGCTCCAAGACTGCATTGGTATAAAGCAACAACGGAGCGATGCACCTGGACTAGGCCGCTCTATACACGCCGGGGGTGGAGCTGGGATCACCGGGGAGCACATCCCTCGAGAAGTTCAGTTTAGCACTGCCAGTGACGCTGCTGCCTTTCTCCAGCTACTAGCAAGGAGTAGGGAAAGGGCCAGGATGGCAGGGACAGGAAGGGAAACAGGATGGAAAGAGGAGGGAGAGAGGATATTGGATGGCTCAGGGCATGGGACAGCCCAGCCCAGGACAGTAGTGGCCAAAACGCCATTACATTTGCCAGCCACGCCCCAACCCAGGCGTGTCCTTCTCACCATAGTCACCCCGCGTGCTGCACTCGGGAGCGATGTCAAGGACGGAGTGGGTCAGAGACCGCACCCCTATCTCACCCTCCCAGGGGGCCTCTCGAGGCAGAGTTAAGAAACATTAGTGGGGAAGCAGGACCAGGGGCAGGGGGAGATGATGCTGCTGGCTGAGCTGCAGCCCAGACCAACAGAATGAGGTGCAACTTGCCATCGGATCCCTTCTCCCATCCCAGGCTTGCCACTCGTCTGAATCCGTATCCTGGACGGACAAGGCCCCCTTGCACATAGGCCAGGGGAAGCACCACGACTGGCACCAGGGTGCTGAGCTGGGGAATGAATAGCAGGCAGAGAGCACACGCTGGCTTGGCAGCTCTCTCACACCTCTGGGGGCCCCGTATTAGACACTGGTACACATGGATGTGTCTGAACCCCAGCCTTCAATCCATACCCTGCAATAATCCCACCCCTCTGGCTTCTCTAGCATCAACCCTCTCCCTTCTGCACGGCTTCATGGCCCCTGAAAATCCCCTGTAGGAGAACTGGGGGGAAAGAGCATGGCAGTGCAGGAAAGAGATGCTCAGATGCTGCCAAACTGAGGATCATACACCTGGGATAGTCCTTTCCTGAGCTACTGCATTGTCTCCGAGAGTAACTGGATCTGGAAACATGCTGGGAAGGGTAATTGAAAATGAGCAAATTCATTGCACAGAACATTGAGATGGCCTGCAGCGCATCCAGCTCCCTATTATTAAACAACACAGAGCCCACACTTAGGGACTGCAGTACCTTCCTAGCTTAACTGACAGTGCACCAGGAGCATTAATGTACTCCGGCCTGCGCGCGTGTCTGGAAGAAGCCTCCTCCTGCTCCCTGCCAGCACTTTGCTGATGTCAGGGGTGTGTGCCGAGAACCCTTGACATTGATCTGGGGGCTGCAGTGTGCTCCGCTCACTAGCTCATTTGCAGCAATCTGTCTGACAGAGCCGCTGGGCTTTAGCGGTACGCAGGCTTGGTTTGAGGTCACAGAAGCTCCTTTCAGCCTGACTTCCCCATAGAAAACCCCAGTGCCTTAGCTGTAGCTGGGGGAGGGAAGAGGGAATAACTAAAGCAAAAATCGCCACTGTGGCAATTCAGGCGGGTGGGATTCAGGGTTGGCCACTATTTTTCCTACCCCAAAAGTCTGAAGTATTGTCAGTGTTGATGCCAATGGCCAGTCCAGGCCAGCTCCTGCCATGCAATTTTCTATTACCACACGCTGCCGCCTTTCTTGAAACTTAACTAGAAGCATCCTGGATCCGGCTACAAGCCTGAGACACATGCAGGGAGCAGGCCTCTGAAATGCGTTAGCTGGTAAACCCTGGGAAGACCCCTCCTCGTCCTCCCTGTTTCCAGGTCTTGTTCTTACTGACTTGGCGGGTTTTTTGCACCAATTTCTGCAGCTGGGTTGGTGGCACTTGCTAGCGAAACCCTGTCTCTGTCTACAGCATGAACGCTGGCACTGCTGGCTTCCCCGACCCCTGTGACCATCCCTCAACCCTGCCGGGAAAGGACAGTGTCTAGGGACGAGATGACAATGGAGTCTCCCTGGCGCAAATGGCTGCTTTGCTGAGAATGCCAGCAAGGGGGACAGTGCCCATTGCACTGAGACACCCCGTCCCCCTCGCAGGTCCTTGCGAGGGTCTAAGCCTGTGCAACTGAGCAGAGCTGGGGCCAGGGCAGGAGGTGATGGAAAACCTCCCATTTCTGTTGCACGCACATTCGTTTCCCAAGCAGGAGCAACACTGGCAGCAGCCAGAAGGTGCAGTTACAATACCGCCCAGACGTGCCTGCTCACAAAGGGAGCTGGGGGGTGGCGTCCTGGGACCGACTGGCTGTGCCTGGCTCATACTCGCCTGCCCCTGCTGTCAGGACGACCTTTGGGTCTCGTCCAGCACAATGTTCTCCAGCGTGCTGCCCCGGCCCCCAGCTAGTCTGGGCTATAATCATTTCAGCCCCATCAGAATAAGAAAAGAACATCTCCTTCCAGTTCTGGAGCGGACCTGTCGGGGTGTGAGGGCAACCCAGTCCAACCAGCCACCTACAGAGTCCAAGGGCTCCAAGATTCTGCCTTTGGCTCATATCTAGCTCATACATTCACAAGCTGGGTTATCAGCCTCTCACCTGAACTGGACAGCAGCTTAGGAAAGACAAAGGTATTACATTCCCCATCTGTGCCACTGTGATGAACAAGTACTGAGAGACCCCACTGGGCACTCAAGGGGGAGTGCATTCAGTTTGAGTGATTAAAAGCCCCTCCGCCACCACGAGACACTGGATAGGACATACAAGAGTCCCCGTCATCTGCAAGTAAGCTGTAAAAAATCCCCAGGGTAACTGGGTTTTATTTCCCGTTTTAGAGATGGGCAAAGTGACTTGTTTATGGTCTCACAGTGAGTCAGCAGCAAAGCCAAAGCCAGAAGTCAAGAGAGCGCTTAACAAGCCCCCTGTTCTGCACACCGAGGTGAGCTCAACAGCCACCTCCAGCATATTACAAAGGAGCTGGCACTTGCCATGGGTTTCTCTTTGGAGGTTTGATTCCTACACTACCTTGCTGAGTCTTTGAACAACTCTGTGATGGGCAGAGACAGGAAATCATCTCCCCAGACACGAACTCCATCTAATGAGATCTGGAGAGGGGATGGGAGGGGATGACAGGAGGCGGAGGAGGACATTGTGCAGCCACATTTATTGCTGAGCCCTTAAGCTTTGCATAGCTCATGCTGTCTATGTGCATCTCCATCCTGGAGTATCTGTGCTTCACCATGGAGGGAGCGTGGAAGTAAATATCAAGCACTATGGGGATGCCTGAGCTACTGTCCAGGCTTCTGATTGCTTCCTGATCAGTCCCCATCCCCACAGGGAGAAAGAATAGCAGGGCTCTCCCTCCCCCGCTGCATGGAAAATGGGATGTGACACATTGCTCTGGTAAGCAGGGCAGGGCTCTGGGGCTCTCCCCTGCACTCCCCAGGGGTCACCTGATAAGCTAGGGGACGGCTTACATCTCCAAGATGCAGGTTAGAGATAACTCAGCTCCCAGGTTTAAATTCCAGCACCTGATTCCACCCAGGTGTGGAGTTTGCTTTAAGATTCTCTCTTCTTTCAGGGCTGGCTTATTTTTATCTTCACCATTCACCTCTTTTCCAGTCCCTCTCCCATCCTCCTTCCCACCAACAGGCTCTTTCTTGTCTCTCCTCCCCGCCAGTCCTCTCTGCTCCCCCATTCTCTTCCCCCACCATCCCTCACCCAGCTTTGGCCTCCTGGCCCCTTCTCCTCCTTCATTCCCCCACCCGGCTGCTGGCTGAGGCAGAGGAGGGCACTAGGGGAATGCAAGATGCTTCATTCAAAAGAAGGTAAGAATTCTGCCCATGACAGCTATAGGTCCCACGGGGGGCAGGGAAAGGAACCCAGCGCTCTAGCCTGGGTGTCCTACCCACAGGGCCTGCTCTCGGGCAAGCAGCTGTATACCACTATGAAACCCAGCACAACAGCCCTCTCCAGACACCAGCTGGGGGCTTCCTGCAGGAACACCCCCACTGCCATGCAAGGGCTCACTGGTTCTCGCTGGGCGGCCAACCGGGGCCCAGCAAGGGAAGCACTGCGTAGCTACCACAGTCCTTAATGGCAGTAACCCTCCCCCAGGCCCGTTGCAGCATCGCCTGCTGCTGCCAAGGACATCCCAGACAAAATAATATTAATAAAAGAAATGAGAGAGGAACGGAATCCGCAGCATGAGTGGGGGGAGGAGCGACAGGCAGCATATGTGAAGATAATGACCCAGAGCGTTGGATCTGTAAAACCGCTACAGCGGCACAAACAAAAGGCAGAGGAGAGGGATGCAGTTAATGATTCCCATGATCCATGAAGGAGGGGCCCCGGGAAGGCCCTTCGGCCTCCCACATGCTCGCTGTCAGCTCCACACAGGCCAGGACGCTGATGCTCCCACTCACTTCACCACGGCCAGAACCCCTTTTTTTGCCGTTCCACGCAGCCAGAGATGGCGAGGGGAGAGGGCACAGCTTCCAGCAGCGCTCAGTGCAGGAGCACCAGTGCATCGGACAAGCCAGGCACTGGAGAAAACAGACAGGAAAGGGGCTCGCAGAGCATCCCCTCAGAGTCACCCCAAGCACCACGCTGCCCTCCCCTCACCACACCCAGGCCCTGTGCTCAGCAGTGCTCACAACAGTCTGGGAGCCCCGGCAGTGGGAGAGCTACAGGCAGGGTCCAGAACACCCCTCCAGGGGAGGGCTGAGAGAGGGGCGGAGGGACTCCCGAATGACAGTGCCATGGGGCACAGGTCTGCTGCTCCTCCCCGTCCCAAATCTCCACAGAGCCCCGGGGACGGGGGGGTCTATCTATGGAGCTGGGTGGTGACAGAGGAACTCTGACTCCGTATCCCCTTCCACACTAGCTGGGGTACATCTGTGCGCAAAGGGGACCTGTCACACACATCCAGCCAGGGTGCTGCAGCAGCTTCCCCCAGGTCCCTCATTCCCTGCTGCCCGCCCCGTGTTCAGGGGGGCTCCGTGGCCTTCCAAGGCAGTGAAACGAAGAGGGGGACTCTCCCGTAGGTCCAGTTCCTCCGTGCCCTGCAATGTCCTCAGGGAGCCCTGAATGGCTCCGGATCACCACGTGCCAGCAGCGAGTGCCTCTACCATCCACGGGCTTTGCGGCTGAGCTTGTGATGTGGACCATCGATTTCACACACAAGGCCACCCTTCCTCCAGCAGGGCACAGAACCGCAGATAGCCCCCTCCACAGCATCTGACTTCTGCGTGGCTGGAATGAAGCTGACCCCATGCAAAAAGCATGCAGCTGCTATGTGACCCATGGATCCTCAGACCCGGGGCCAACCTGCTCCTTTCCCGAGCCTCCCACCTCTGATGTGCATGGCAGGGTTCAGAGTCCCTCCTCTTCCACCCACCACGCACGCAGAACAGCCATGGTGCATCTGCAGCAGGAGAGTTTAACCCACAGTGAGCACAGCAGCAGGTGGCTACCCCATTTCACCCACCCAGGCCCGAAATCTGGCCTAAGTGCTGCAGATTATATGCAGGCAAAGCTCCCTGAATAAGGGCCACATGTGACCAGCAGAATTGGGCCCCTGGGCTTGAATCATGAAGAGACCAGAAGTCAGGTGGTTGTACATACCATATTGCCCACACCAACAAAACCCAGAGCCTTCCACAAAATGGAAAAGGAATTACTCCCTTAGCTGGTAGCAGTAGTAGGCTCTTATCTCATATATGGGCCAGCCCACACAAGAAGGCAAAGCATCTTTAGCCAGCACCTTACCCAAGTATCGAAGAAGAGGGGGCTTTTGCTGTGAGAAACGTTTTAGTTCCTATTTCAGGTGATGGATTCACTGCGAGCAAATGCAGAGGCTTGCACTGTGGATGGCAATTCTGCAGCGACACTGAAATACAACGGTGGGAAGTCCCCTACTGTTCCCTGCGTAGCATTTAATCTTAATAACATTTTATCTTGGATGACAAGCCTGTGTAATGTGGTTTAAAAGCCATGACTACACTGACACCGTAAGAGGCAGGGGGAAAAAAAGGCTCTTTCCTCCCATCTAATACATTTGCTAAGGTCACAACTTTAAAACCTCTTACAGTATCTTACTCGCCAAGCTGGGAGGCTGCTTTGTAGAGCAGCTCAGAGAGAACAGCAGGAGGCTCAAAACTTCCTCCTCCCTTCAATTCAGTCTTTCAGCTGTAAAGAGCTTTTTTTATTTTATTCTACCCAAGAGCATGAAAGCGCTTTATGCAGTAAGTGGAGGCTTTGAAGGGGTGAGTGCGGCAGACACGCTGTAGTAGCCAGAGACCAGAGGCAGTGCTAACAATGGTGGGGAAGGTTTGAATGCTGACAGTCCTGGAGACCAAGGCCCCCTCTCAATCCCCACAGGACCATCTGCCTGCCATAGTCTGGGACTCGGGAGACCAGGAGTCCATCCCTGCTCTGCCAGGTTCCCTGAGACACTTGGGGCACGTCACCGTCTCTGGGACTGCACAGTGGGGCTCAGGGAACTTCCCTGCCCCCCAGGGTGCTGTGACACGAATGGGGCCAGAGAAGTCAGCTTCCTCCACCGGGTACAGCTCCTCCATCCTGTCATGTCCAGTTCCTCCAGTCCAGCCTCCACAGCCCATTCCCATTACTCGGCAGAGATGGCCATTTCACAAGACTGACAGGCATGTCTATGAAGCTGCCAGCTGACCCATAGGAACTGGGCTGAGACACACACCCACAAACTCATTTCACATGAAGTCAGTCACATCAGATGGCAAGAATCTTCCACTCACCACCAACTGGAACTGAACCAGTGACCTAAAGTGAAGAGCTTCAGACCCCATAACCAATCCCCTCAGCCATCCAGACCTTCCCAGCGCAGAGAATTTTATGGTCTAGTTCAGGGGGAATCTCAAACAATTACATTTTCATAAATAATAATGCAATAACTTATAAAAATGAATATGTTTGTGCCACACACTGAAACATGCAAAGGCAGGTTATAAGCTGCATAAATATTTTATGAACTTATTTTGCCTTGCCCTTAATGGCAAAGGATGAATTTTAATCTTTTTGGAGGAAAAACTATCACCACGCTCACACTTCTGCAACAAAACCTTATGTAACCCTTTAAGTGCTGCTTTACTCTCAACTCTCACTCTCCCTCCTTGCTCCATGCACCCCATGTCCAGCTGCAATCAAGCCCATGTTCGGATAGGAGGCGAGCTGGCTGTGGGGTTGATAGGTATTCCCTGTTAGAGCAAGGGAAGAATGATCAGGATTCCTGGATTCTATCCCCAGCTCTGTCACTGCAGGCTACAAGAAATGTAGATGAAAAATTTGTACCCGTACTCAACTTACGTTACGCCCCTAAGTAGAACTAATCAACTTTGTTACAACCAAAAACTGGAATTTTCTTCTCATTTTCAATACCCAGGATATTTTTCTACCCTTCATCCAAAAAATAAAAAAAATGTCAACATTTCCCCAGGAAAAAAATTATCTACATGTTTTTGCCCAACCCTATTCCTAATCCCTCCCTATGGCCCTTGAGTCTGGGAAAGGCCATGCCATGGCAGGAATGCTTTCACGAAAGTCACCAATCCCTTATGCGCCCTTTGTTTCTTGGGTAAGGGGAGCAGGGAAGTCTCCCCCAATCTGTAACATATACATATCTGCCATATGTAACTGGTGCCATATGTAGCCTTCTGCTGGATCCCCACCACCAAGCAACAGAGACCGCCTCAGCTGACACCCAGACCTCTGCAAGGAAGAGCTGATTAGCAGCTGGCTCAAGCCAGAAATAGGATCTGAACCAAATTGTGTTCCTGATCTAACCGATTAGTGAGATCAGTAACTAATACCCAGGCCACGGCAGAGTAGCCACTTGGAAAGATAGCAAGAGAACGGATCAGTGTTAGGGTACAGAGGAGTCAAAGGGCACAGAGCACAGGTTCTCCCCATCACAGCAAACCAATTCCTCCAAGTCCTTGGCCTAATTCCAGTTTAGGATGGGTTCAGACCAAAACTACTGTGGAGTCCAGCCCCTTCCTCCCCACCCCCACAATGCACAGACTGCCTGGAAAACATGTGGATGCTGCTTGGAGTATTAACAACATGGCACAGTACAGTATCATTGGAGGTTCAGCTACTACACTAATTGTCAGCGTTTCAAACAAACCACAGGAGCTTTTGCCTGCTAGAAACAGAGAAGAACCTGCATTTTCAGCTCTCAGGCAAAGCGAGAGAGAGAAGAAAAGGCAACCCCCACCAAAGAGTGACTGTTTGTTGAATGAAGGGGAGCTTTTGCGGGGAGAATTTCAGCAAGAACAGTGAAAGGTAAACGCCTCATGCAAGATTATTTTTGATCTAAAAAGTAAAGTCCAACCTATTTGTCCTCGCAGCCTGGAAAGACTCAAAGAAGCAGCTCCCTTATTAGCTAAGCAGCAATAGGGCACCGAGTGTGGTGAAAGACATAAAACGCACACAGTGCCTGCCCCAGAGAGCTCACCCTCAGAGCAGGGCAGACGCACACGGGAAAGGACGCACTAGGTAGCACCCAGTGGGGATGGAGTCACTGGTGTGGTTATTTTATACAGAAAGACCTTTCCAGAAGGTGTTGTAATTGACACTCCCTGGACAGAGACAGGGCATTACAGGGCTGCTCCCACCAGTCCCTGGGACATAGACTATAGCTCTGGACTCGGGGATGCGAAGCATGCTCGCCATCGGTGCCGGGGTCTCCCTTTCTGCATGCACCATGAACGGAGAAGTTAGCTGCATAATGGCAGCCCTAGGTAATAAGGCAGCCAGTCCACGCAGGGCTAGAGCCCATGAAGGACAGCAGACACCTGCCCGGCCCTTCCAGGGGGAATGATCATGGCAAAGAGGATAGCTGCCCTGTAAGTGCTCCTGCACTGGGGTCCGTCCTGGGAGAAGAGGGCAAAGGCTTGTGGGTTTGGTGTAGGATCTGCATCCAGACTCTTGTCTCCACCACGGCATGCAGTTCTGGGACTCAGCAGGGCTTGTTCTGGGAGCTGCATCTGTACAGGCCAGACCCTGTGATGGAGACTAGCCAGAGGCATTGGTAGAACTTGATCCTGTTCCCACTCACGTAAGCCCTCCCCAGAGTTCAGCTGCCATTTTTGTTCTCCAAGCTCACGGAAGCCCACGACAGATGCACCGCGTGGGTTGGGCTCTCTCCTGCAGACCGGACTTTCCTTCTGTTTGGTTTAACTCTCGATCTAGAATAAAAGCCATTCCAAGTCGCAGAACTACTCCCTGTGTGTGGAAAAAGGGAACACTCCACTCCCTGTCCCCAAAGAGGGGCAGGTTTTGTGTTGTCATGAGTGGGTGGTGTGAGGACAGACGTGTGTCTGCTGCCCTGCCAACTGTCCAGCATTCCCTCCCAGCTTCCTCTTGGCACCTGCAGAGAGGGGCTCCTACCTTGCTCCCACTGAATCTGGAAGCAAAGCCCCCCCATGACACCACTGGAGCAGAAGCAGTCCCAGAATCCTTTGGGAAGATTCGCACAAGGCCCAGAGCATCCACAGCACCTCGAGGACAAAGCGGAGCCTTCCCCACATGGGCCCGATACTCAGCCAGCTCTGCTCCACCACGATGGACAGCTGGGCTCCAATTCGCAGTGCTAATCCATTATTTACACCCTCCATTGCTGAATATTGATGCTAAAAGCCGTTTCCCAGCTTGCCCCTCACGCGCGTTTCAGATTAGTTCTTTGCGCCACAGAGAACCCGGTTTAGAGGTGCCATTAGGTTCCAATACCCCAGCCCCACACCCATCCATTAGGCCCTATCCACAGGCCCTCCCCCACATACAGACACAACTGCTGCATTCCTGTGCCCCATGCAAGAGGGAACAGGGGGGAGTGCGGCACGAGGGGCTTATGGAATTACAGTGGTCAGCTGGTTTAAGTTCCCTGGAAGCGGAGAGCTGAGCCGGTAGCATAAGTCACACTACCCCTGAATCAAGGGCTTGCAGGGAGCACAGGGGCGCTCCTAGCGTATGGTGTAAAATACTACTGAGCCCCTCCCCCAACTGGCATTTTGACTTCCCCCCAGTACGAACCATGTCTGGAGTCCCCACAGCTCTTCCTGGAACAGTCAGTCCCCCACCCCTCGCCTTTCTCCCTCAGGAAAGTTATTCACCTGAGTGGCCAGAGGCATGCAAGCCACGGTGAGGTCCTGCTCAGACCCGAGAGCTGCTGCTGACAGAGAGAGCACGCAGCCACTGCCAAGCAGGGGGGACCGCCCAGTGGCAGGACCCCTCTCGTCACAGGATGTAGGGCAGCTGCTGAGACATGCGACATGTTTTTACCACGCACCTCCAATCGTCTCAGCCTCAGTCCAAGCCCAGAGTCGACAGGCAATTAAGGAAGCCTGGACTAACAAGAGCAGGAGACCATCAAATGCCAGGCTGGCGGCCGTGGCTATTTCTGGCTTGAGTTTATACCTTTTGGCTTCAGGGCATGGAGATCACACTAAAAGTACAAGGGCCACCTTCCTAAAGGGTAAGAGAGGGAGGCTAAGGGGCTGAAATGAAAAAATACACCCTGGGTCTGACTCCACTTCTGTCCCCTGAACTAAAATAAAAGCAGCGCACGTCAGAAGGGGCCTTTGGCAAACTGGCCTGAACCTCAAATACACATGTGCAATAAATAAAACTGACGATTCCAGATAAACGGCTTCCCCTAAGAGGACTCAGCCTTATTGTCTCCAGTCATTTCTACTGATGTGGCCCAAATACATGAACGAGAAACCTCTTGAGTATCTCTCATTTCCCTAAATTTAACATTCCTCTCAGCAATTCAGGCTGGTAACAACATGAGCGAGAGCATATGGCCCTCTGTTCAGTGTCAGCCAAAAACCAATATGAAGGAAGGACGGAAGGAAGGGCACGTGCACATGCACCCACACACCCCCACACGCACACCCACCCTCTCTGCATACAACAGACTATGTTCCTGACTGCACAGAGCAGCCCATTTGATTTCGTAACAGAGGGTTATGCCGGAGCATGCTGATTTCATTTCCCCTCTTTTTAGCTGGGTGTCCAAATGCAGAAAGTTATGACAGTTTTTCAAAAACTCTGCAAACAATGGGGTTGTTTTAAGAAAATGAAAATAAACGTTCTCCCACCTCTGTTTACAAGAGCTTCTTACAGACACAGAATGGAAACCTGCCCTGCCACTGTGCATCACCCCCCATTACTGCAGGGTGCTCAAGAATTCAGAGGGCTGGGGAGGAAAAGTAAAGAGTTAGACCATTTTAGAGACAGATAAAAAGAAACACAGGTCAAATCGGGAGCCTCCTGCCCCAACCAGTTAAATAGCCTCAGCATCTTGGCTTCCGTTCCCACTCACCTTCCTGGCACCCCAGAGAATCTTTGGCTATGCAGAACAGCTTGCATTGCCTGCGCATGTCAGGCCCACAGAGTGATCTCAGCGCCAGGGTCTGAACCCAGGACCCATCACCACCAGAAGACATGCTTCCACCGCTTCAGCTGAAGGAGACATTAGCTGACGGCTATAGTAGGCTCTTATCCTCCATGCGGACCAGCCCCTGGGCAGAGACAGTACACACCAAGCTGGCACATTACGATCATGCTGTCAGCTGGGGGCTCTGGGGGCCACCTTAATACAAACAATGGCTGAGAGAGCCAACGATAACAGTTCCATAAATAATCAGGAGCTACAAACACACACGCTGCCCCCCCGGCCCCTCTGGACAAAACCAAACCCCCACTTTGCCCTCCATTCATTTCTAAAAACCATGTTCCAAACAAACTGAACAGCCAAGGCAACTGCCTTACAGCCCAGCATCCACAACCCCACACCCACGGTCTGAGCATTGCTTTGGCAGAGAAATCAGCGTAATAACCAACTCCTGATCAGAGCCAATTAGTTCACTGATCATCCCAGCGTCCCCTGGCAAACAGTTGATGGGTGCTGTAGGGCCACAGTAAATAGCCCACTTGTTCTCTGTGCACTGAAATTCTCCCCTGCGAGAACAACAATGCAAAGGGTTAAAACACGCCAGCCAAAGTGCTCAAACACAGCCGCCCTGATGGCACATCAATACATGCATACCACAGACACAGAGTGAGCAATAAATGTCACCACATCAGTTCATCTCATGCATCACTCCTAGCCACAGAGAATCCTGCAGAAGGAGTGTCAATGACCTGCCCATCACACCACAGCTGTGGTATTTGTCCACGCACAGTCCTTCCTCATTTAACACACCAGTAGCGATAAAGTGATTGCCCAGAAAGGAGAGAGAAGAGGAAAGAAGTGCACCATCTATACTTTTCCTCCCCTGAGCACTAGTGCATGGGGGCATTGCGTGTGCAGTTTTGTGCGTGCGCCCATGTGTATTTTCTCCCCCTCAAGTAGTGTCTCAAGGTGCAATTGAACGATTTACATTACCTGTAAATCCAGGGCTTTCTGTGAGCCAATGCTCGGAGTTTGACATGACCAACCCTTAATGCCACTTCCCCACACAGGAACTCGGCAGATGCTTGCACTCAAGCATGCAAGGGGAAGAATGCCACTGCCAACTCTGCAAGAGCAAGCTTAAATGCTACGTGATTAAATAAATAATATGTTTACAGCGTGAAAGAGGAATGAGGACACACAGGGAACTTTTAATGCAGCGACGGCACACAGAATCCATGTATCAGCCTCCAAAGGGGAAAAACAATGTTTATTGGTCTCTCTTGTCCCCTGGTCACTCGTCACCAGCTGGGGGGGCACTTTCTGCACAGGTCCAGCCTGAATGTTTGTCTACCTGGAGCTTGCTGACCTACTGCTACTTGTGTCCCCTCCAGGCAAATATTGTTGATGCTGGAGTGACACTATGCACCTCGATCTTATCCTTAAAATATCCCGTTCACGTGACCCCACACAGTGACCATCAAGCTAGGTTTGTTTACTATCATTTTCCTGGCGAGATGGACATTCTCTGTTGTCTTCTATTGGGGAACAGGACAAGATGAGTTCCCTGCTTGAGAACTCCAACTACTCCCAACGACGCCTTCGCAGGTCAGACTAACCAGGGTTGCAAGGTCAGTGGGAATCCAGAGAGTTGCCACCTTCTAAATTTTGTGTTCAGTGTCCAATTCATTCTCTCTCCTCAGTGCTACAGCCCCAAGGAAGCAATGGGATGGCTATTAGCACCCAACACGGCATGGGCCAATCCTTCTCAAAAAATCAGCCTCACTCCCCTGGAAAATTTGGATGGATGCAGCAAAGCACAAGGAAGCAGTGCCGAGGAAGTTGATCTGCTCTGCAGCAGACAGAGCTCAAGAACAAGGGGTGGTTGTTTTAATGGGAACTCGGCAGAGCTAGGAGCCAAAGTAATGCAGCTTATTGAGTAACCCAGAATAGCCGTGTAAAGAGCCCGCGCCAGCCCCTTCTACGGAAAATGCCAATTCCTTTCATGAGGCTGACAGAGGAACAAAAAGTTTGAGGAAAAGAGATCAAGTCACTGCAAATCAAGTGTGAACAGCCAGGCCAACTTCTACACAGGCAGCTACATCTGTGGGACAGGCTTTAGGTCAGATGCCAGAATGACACCAGGTCACGAATGTACAGAATTAGTGAGGTGTCTAAGGTCATCATAAAAATCATTATCTAGTCCTTTATCCTAGAATCTGAGCTCCTCCTAACCTGTTAAATATTTATCCTCAACACTCCTGAGAGACAGGGCGGGACAGCTACCCCCATTTTACAGTTGGGGAACTGAGGCAGAGAGAGACTAAACAACTTGCCAAGGACATACAGAAAGTTTGTGGCAGAGCAGGGATTTGAACCTAGATTCCCCAAGTCCTAGGCTGGTGCCCAGAGCACTGGACCATCCTTCCTAATTGCACATAAATCCTCCTCCCCTACACAGAATGCTTTTGTGGCAACTGCTTGAGTAGCAGGAAAAATACTGAAAGTTAAGATTTTAATTCACTTTTAACCCTTATTTAGCACTAGAACAAACAATAAAATGACGAGGTTCATTACAAACCTAAATGAACGATTATTATAATTGGCAGCTGTTGCCTAGGCCTCAATACCACAGAGGTGGGACGGGAGGTTGACAAGTGCCCAAGACTAGGCTAGCCCTTTCTGCAGCAGGGGAACGGCTCCAGAAAACTCATCTATAGATCATTGCTTTGATTTCTCAGACTTTTTCTTTTATTTTACGTTTCTGTTTATCGCATTGATATCTCATCTTGCCAGTTCATCTTGGTTAATTGTTAAGGTTCCTTCCCAGCTCGCAGAGATGCCTCTGCTTATCATAAAAATCTCTGTCGCAATTTCAGATTAATTAAAAGCTGTAAATTGCAAAGTCAGCCGCAATAACTCACATCCCCACCCTTCCAAAAAAGGGAATGAAAAGAACTTTAAAGCATCTTATTTCTATAGCTCAGCCCCATGCCAGAGACATTTCATTCAGCCTGCAGCCATGTCACTTGTGATAACTAACTGGATCACAGACAGGACAATCGCAGCACACGTGGGTGCGGAAGTGCTTTTCTGGGAGCTCCCGGGGAAAAAAGTTGCGTTCAAAAATCTTTGAGTCAGCCCCAACTAGTGCTTCAGCACTTCACAGCCTGTCCAGCCGGAGTCCGACAGCCAGGGCCCTTCTATCAGTGAGGGCTTCCCTTCCGCCAGAGAGCACAGCCTTCTTCATTTGAAAAGGAAGCCAGGATACGGACAGCCAGCAGAAATTATACAGAGAAAGGTTATTAGCCAAGATCCAAAGCCCCAGTCTCAGTGGGATACCTAGGACGGATTCTGAAGGGCAGCCCCATGTTCAGCTGGGCCAATTTAAGCTGTGGTCTGGAATCTGCAGTTGTGCCAATGTAAAGGTGACACACACCAACGTGATCATTCCTCTTCCCCTACAGGAATAGCTATACCAATATATCACCCCCGACACTGGCACAATGGTGTCCACATTAGGGGCGTTCGCTACATTGGCCTCCATGTCAGCGACTGTGCGACCAGCTCACCTCGCTAAGAGCTGCCCTTTCCACACCGCAGCAGCTGGCTCAGGTTTTCCTTGGACCATCTCCATTCTCCTCTCCCCTTTTGCTTTGTGCGTGGATTAAATGAGACGGGGAAGTGGTGCTCAATTCTTTTGCTCCTGTTTCCTGCAGCCTGCAATGCATTTCTTGGTCAGGGGTTAGGAATTTAAACATTCAATAGCAGGGAACATGACCGTGAACTGACAGACCTGAATTTTCTGCTCCTGGTAACACTCAGCTAAAACACATGCATAGAAGTCAGTCAGCGCCACAAAGGTGCTTATTTGCCAACCCAGCACCTATCACTCAGGCCTGGGAGTCAATCTAAAACCAAATTCACTCCTGCTGATTGCAAGATTGGGGACCAGCCATTTGCTTTAGTTCATCATAAAACTGCTTGCATTAGCCTCTTGCTGTCCAGCACGAACCCGCCCACGAACCGCTACAGGATACATTGGTTTCCCCACCAGACACCGAAGGGATGAGAGATTCCTGCATCATCCAGTAATGACCAAAACCTAGCGTGTGTGGAGAAGGGGAATGCTAGGATGTGTCCCTTCAGCAGCAAGGCAGTGCGAACTCTCTGCAGACACCCTCTAGCTACCTCTCTCCATCGGGAAAATGGATCATTTATTCCTACCCTCTGTTTCCTATCTTTTAACCAGTTACTGATCCAGGAGACAACTTTCCCTCTTATCCCCATGACTGCTTACTTTCCTTAAGAGTTTTGAGCAAGGGACTTTGTCAAAGGTTTTCTGAAAGTCCAAGTATACTGCATCAACTGGATCACCCTTGTTCACATTTGCTGACCTCCTCAATTCTAAGCAATTGGTGAGGCATGATTTCCCTTGACAAAAGCCATCTCGACTCTTCCCTCAACATATCATGTTCATCTCATTGTCTGATAAGTCTGCATGAAACTATAATAAAGAACAATTTATGTGATACTGAAGTTAGGCTTACAGGCCTGTAATTGCTAGTATCGCCTCTGGAGCCTTTTTAAAAATTGGCATAATGTTAGCTATCCTCCAGTCATCTGGTACAGAGACTGATTTAAGCAATAGGTTACATACCACAGTTGTTAATTCTGCTATTTCATATTTGAGTTCCTTCAGAACTCGGGTGAGGTACTACAGTTTAATTTATCTATTTGTTCCAAAACCTTCTCTACTGGCACCTCAATCTGGGACAATTCCTCAGATCTGTCACCTAAAAAGAATGGCTCAGGTGTGGGAATCTCCCTCACATCCTCTGCAGTGAAGGCTGACGCCAATAATTCATTTAGCTTCTCTGCAACAGCCTGATCTTCTCATAGGCCTCCTTTAGCTCCATTGGCCCCACTGATTGTTTGGCAGTCTTCCTGTGTCTGATGTTTTGGGGCTTTTTTTAATTGCTCTTGGTCGGTCTTTTGCTAGTTGCTCTTCTAATTCTCTTTTGGCCTGCCTAATTATACTTTTATACTTGACGTGCCAGAGTTAATGCTCCTTTTTATTTTCCACATGTGATTTGATTTCCAGTTTTTAAAAAGACGTCTTTTTGTCTCCAACAGCGTCTTTTGCTCTGTTGGTTAGCCATGGTGGCATTTTTTGGTCCTCTTGCTGTTTTGTTTTTTTCCCCCTTAAATGAGATGCACTTCAAGGAAGAGCTTACACTGCCTTCAGTCCACCATGTAAGTGACTTAGGGTCATCAAAAAGCAGAGGAGCAATTGCCCACATCATGCAAATCTATGCTCTACACACTTCACATATACCGGGGAAAAGCAAATGCACTGAGCAGAGATACCCACTGCTGCCATTGCCCAGAGCCAGTCACCACATTTGCCATTGCCACAGAAAATAAAGATGGGAGAAGTGACAAGCTTCCTCCTGGGCAGGTGTCATGGTATAGCTGCAGCGTATTCCCTGGAAGAATGGGACAGGACTTAAATTGGAAGATTTCTGTGGGGCGGAGAGGGAGGGAAGAGTGTCAGAGCAGAATGAATGGGCTGGAGTGAAAGATCCAGGATGATGGATATTTACACCCAATCTCTCCCAGTGTCCCGTGTTCTGGACAAGCTCATGCCCACGTTTCATTTAGTGGAGGGGAGAAAGAGAAAGAAAATGAAAATGTGGGATTGTGTGGTTAAGGCTGGGAGTGCAGGGACAGGGATTCTGCTCTCAACTCTCTCACCAGCTCTATTATGTGACCTTGGGCAAGTCACCAAATCTTTGCCTGTTTCCCCATCTGGAAAATGGGGCCATAACTCCTGCCTGGCACGGCTGTTAAGAGGGATAATGTAGTGTAAGTTACTGGAAGGTGCCTTAGAAGAGTGAGGTATCTGCAGAATACTCAAAACAAAAATAAAAAGTGAAGCAAGGGCACAAACTCCAATGCCAGGGATATTTCCTGTTTGGAGTATGCAGAAAGTTATGGTAACTGCGGACAAAAGGGGATTTGAATTTTTAAATGGTCATCACTAAAGATGTCTAAAAGCCCTTGAAACTTCCAGTTACCCTGTGTCACAGGTGGTTCAATCCTTGCACACCTGTAAGATAAACCCGAGAAAGGAAGAATAAGCTTCACCCCTCCTGTGACACTCCCTACCGCCACAAAAAGTTCCCTTCCCCAGACTGTGAAATAAAATAATGCCCCCTCCTTCAGCTCAGGAAAGCTGCGCCCATCCTCCTCTACCAGTTGGCTGTGAAGATTAAGATTCATTTCAAATGAAGTTTTCATTATTTTTTACTCTCCTCCTTCATTCCCAAACTCATTTCCATTACAAAAAAATTAAACAAAAGCCGCTTTTTGAATCTCCACTCATTACTCCCATTACATTTGTTAACATCATTATCTTCAGCCGAAGATGGCAACTATTATCAATTGTTGCAGAGCTTTTGTAGACCTCCCGCTATATTACTCAGGAAAATTGCTTTAATGCGTATGCTTTTAGTGGTTTAAAAAAAAAAAACAGCCATGGCATTAGAAGCCATAAAATGCTGCATTTTTTAATCTCCCTGATAATACACGTATTTTCCCCTTTACGTTGAAATATAAATATATTTGTTATGCAGGGCATAAAAGCTTCTGGGGGAACATTTACGAGCGGATGATTCCCGCTAGCTGACCCCCAACTCACTAGTAGCCACTCTCTACAATTCCTCTCATCTCCACAACCCCCTTCTTTTTGGTAGAAGTATTAAAGTTTTAGGTTGGATTCGGAGGAAGAAAACTCTGTTCTTTCGGGGGGGCGGAGGGGCTTTTCCTCCAGATTTCAGCAAAATAGGTTTTGTTCTCACCGATTTAAACTGGAAAGCAGATAAAGTGCTAATAGGTCCTGTAGTAGCTGCTGAATTTCTGCACTCAGAAGGGGAAACGCCAATCTCTCTGAAGGCAATGGCACAGCTTGAAAAGGCTGGTGCCGGGCGAGGGAGGCGGGGAAGGGTTACAGAGCCAGCCTGAAAAGCCATGGGTTACTCTGAACAATACCGTGCGGGGCGGGGGTTACCGTGCGGGGCGGGGGTTACCGTGCGGGGCGGGGGTTACCGTGCGGGGCGGGGGTTTACTGAGGGCCGGTTGTCTTCAGAGGGCCGGTTGTCTTCAGAGGGCCGGTTGTCTTCAGAGGGCCGGTTGTCTTCAGAGAGAAAAGCAGTGAGCATCGCTGGGACGGAGGATGTTCACCCGCTTTTGACTTTTTTAAAAAACAGGGATGGACATTTATTAAAATATTAAAACCCTGCAATTCCAAACTCTTCCTACTGCCCTTATGGGAGGAGAACTGGCAAGCTCCCTCGGGCTCCATTTAAAGCCCTTGAAATCAGCAACAGCCTAGTCTACCCGGTTCTGTTTCGCCCACACAGAGAAGGCTGGAATTTTCAAAGGTGCTCAGGCACTCGACGCCCATCAACAGTCACTGGGACTTGTGCTCCTAAGTCACTGGGGTGAGCACCTCACTCCCTTGGGTCCTTTTGCAAAGCCCAGCAGGGCTTTCGCACCTGGCTCACTCTTTCAGAGTAAGGAGCAGAGCAGAGCAAACACAGCTCTGGACTCAGAGACACCGCAAGGGTAGAACACGAGGCGCAACATTCCCCACTCACCCGAAACACAGACTAGCAGCTGCCTCTCAGCGGCAGGTGGGGGGGACTCGCCTGCCTTTAAAATGGGCCCGGTTACAGAGCGCAGGGCACAGCCTCCTACAGACAGCACTATACTCACACTGTCCCTTGACCCCGCCAGGATCACTCCCGGCAGCCTTTTCTCCTCCTATGCTCTGTCCAGGCTAGTTTTAAAGCATCCCCAGCTATGGGACATGTCCCCGGCCCTGAGGAAGACTATGGCCTAGGCTAACAGCTCATGCTCCCGCCCCCTCCGATAGCCTATGTTTCCTGTTACTCCTTTCCATCCTGCTCCACCTCACTGTCCCTCTCACATTCCACACTTTGTGCTCAATGCCACTGCAGCCAGAGCTCGGGAACCCTGCTGCCGGGAAACAAGCATGGGCTAGCAGACAAGACATCAGAGTAGGAACCAAGAGAGACTGGTTCTGTTCCCAGCTCTGCCACTGACCTGCTGCATCCCCTTAGCCAAATCCTTTAAGTGCCCCTATTTCCTCTCCCCATCATAGAATATCAGGGTTGGAAGGGACCTCAGGAGGTCATCTAGTCCAACCCCCTGCTCAAAGCAGGGCCAATCCCCAACTAAATCATCCCAGCCAGGACCAATCCCCAACTAAATCAACCCCCCTTTTGTCTTGTCTGCTTAGATTTTACGCACCCCCTCTTCACTGGAGCTGGAATTTCCAGCTCAGACACACATACCCGCACTGGCTCTGGTCAAGCTAAAAAGCGAAGAGTCGCCATGGCACTGCAATCCGCCCTGAGTGTCTGCCCTGAGTCTCCGATGGGATCATACTTGGATGGCTAGTTCGTCCCGCTGCTTGAGCCATCCAGCTCCTCTCTGGCTTTAGCTCTCGAGCTTGATCAGAGCTGGTGCCCGTATGTCTGCTTGACCTAGCACATATCGCTCTGCCTCCGGCATAGACGTGGCCTAAGATGCATAGCCTAGCGAGGCCCCAGATCTTGGTTGCAGCCTCTCCACACATGATTTGCCAAACAACAATTTGTCAGAGAAGAGCCCAACATGGTTTAGGGGAGTAAGCAAAGGGAAGTATCACAGCAGATTACTCTAGAAAGCTTGGCCCCCGAGCGGCTCAGCCACACAGTTCAGGAAGGTCCATTATCTCTACAGGCGTCTCACGTCTTGGTTAACAATCCCCTGGGTCTAATCACAGCGCACACATCTGCTGGTCTCCATGCAGCTTGCTTTCAACCCACAAAGATAACCTTCAGTGCACTGAGAACATCCTTCCTCAGCCCAGCCATTGGGAGGGAGACTAAAATAGAGAGCAGGATAGAGATCTGTGGAAACTCACCAGAATTAGGAGATGGAAGACTCAGTATTGCAAACGGGAAGCAGGGGACAGTGGTGATGGCGGGAGGGGCTTCTAACTTTGTTCTAACAACAAATCATGTTTCTCTGTGACCACCATTAAAACACAGGCCTCCAAACACAGTTGCCTAGAAGCACAAAGAAAGCTGAAATCGACACAGCGAAGGTGGCAAATAGGAAGGCACAGTGTGAACCACTGGGATAGGGAGGTACCTCTGTCGCCTGGGGGCAGGACTAGAGCAACACACTACAAGTGGCTAAGTCATTATGCAAGGTAGCCTGTTTCCTCTTGTTTTTTCCTACCCCCCCCCCCCCCCGCCCAGATGTTCTGGTTTAACTTGGATTTAAACTTGAAGAGTGGTCAGTTTGGATGAGCTATTACCAGCAGGAGAGTGAGTTTGTGTGTGTATGGGGGTGGGGGGGATGTGAGAAAACCTGGATTTGTGCAGGAAATAGCCCAACTTGATTGTCATGCACATTGTGTAAAGAGTTGTCACTTTGGATGGGCTATCACCAGCAGGAGAGTGAATTTGTGGGGGGGGTGGAGGGTGAGAAAACCTGGATTTGTGCTGGAAATGGCCCACCTGATAATCACTTTAGATAAGCTATTACCAGCAGGACAGTGGGGTGGGAGGAGGTATTGTTTCATATTCTCTGTGTATATATAAAGTCTGCTGCAGTTTCCACGATATGCATCTGATGAAGTGAGCTGTAGCTCACGAAAGCTTATGCTCTAATAAATTGGTTAGTCTCTAAGGTGCCACAAGTACTCCTTTTCTTTCAGTCACAAAGCTTTAGGGAGCCTGCTCACGCCCACAGCAATTAGGCAACTGCAATAGATGGGCACACTCAGCCCCACAGGCAGTGCTGTGGATCTGCACGGGGGCTCACGAGGGTGAATTCCTGTCTGCAGAGCACTTTGAGATCCCGGGAAGAGGGCTAGAAAAAGGCAGGGGGCTCAGAGTTTTCTTCCAACCTGGTTATGTGGAATGTGTCATGCCACTCTTCTCGCTCATCTCCTGGTCTCTGGCCCGGAAGTGCCCACATCTGGAGGGTTTATTTTAAAACAGATGCAACAAGAAGACTATGAAATCCCTATGCCCTATCCTGCCTGTCACGCTCACCGGCCTCACGCGCCGCCAACCACAACGGGGCAAATCAGGAAGAGAGACGTCACTTGTGTACAAGAGAAGGGATGTGGGGGAGCTCATACGGGTGGCTGCAGCGTCCACGGGTGGGGGAGGAGACTCAGGCCTAGTCTCTACTGTGAGCATGTTTTGAAGCTGGTGCAAACCCATGTGGATGCTCCTAAATCAGCACAAGCCAGTGTTAAATCGATTTACAAGTGCCCACACAGGGATTCACACCCATTTAATCAAATCTAACTAAAATCCTTGTTTAAATAAAGTGGTGCAACCCATTACATAGACGGGGCCTTAACCTTCCCTGCCAAGGGCTGGACTGACTCCAGGCAAGTTCACAAGAAGCTGGAAGTGGCTCTTTGGTTTGCAAGTGGCACTCAGAGATTTGTCTTCCTTCGCCTCTAAAAGTCAAACACAGAACTGGTCTGAATCAACATGGAAACCAACCCTTGCATTCTAGTTTCAGGAACCCTGATGAACTGGCTGTTGCCTTATGCTGCACCAGACATGTCTGTTTGACCAAGGTGTGTGAGAGAGAAACAGCAAAGTGTTTGGGTCCAGGAGGAAAGCCCCACTCCCCACCCTGAAAGCCATGGGTTCCTGCAACGGCGTGAGTGGATTTGCAGTGGCTATAAAAGGAGGTCAGGGATTGACCGGGTTTAATAGATCAATTAAACAAAAACAAACACAACGAATATAAAAATTTACCATCTGTCACCTGTTCAGTTGTGCCCCATGCAGAGCTGTGACAACTCCAGCTCAGTCCATTCATCTCGCATCCCAACAAGGTTAAAACGGCCACTCAACCCCTTCCTTCGGGGAGCTGGCAGATCCTCAAACCACCCCCGAGCAGGAGGGACAGACGTTGGGGGAGCACTGGGACCACCAGCACACCGAGTGCCCAGCATTCCCTGGACATAGGCAGGAAATGTGAAGGCTGGAGAATATTACATCTGGAGGAGCTATCGCTAAGAAGAGTGGCCCCATCTGCTCTGCATGCAAGTTAAGGAACCCACAGGCCCCCTGACCCCATCGGCACCATCCCCACCACTCTGCTGCTTGAAGTGCACGTAGTCGGCATATTCCACCCCGGGGGCAGCTGCATTTCAGTGGGAGTCTAGGCTGGAAAATGCTTTAGGATTTTTGGGAATGCAAGGGGCCCTATAAGACACTGCAGAAAGAAACCATCTGTAGACAGTTAAGTGTGCGGGGGGGCTCGATGAAACAACATTTTTGAACCTGTATTCTTGCCTCATGTTTCCTAAATGGCAGATTTCCTTCCTAAGGAAGGGGACCTTGAACCAGAGTCTGTGTCTGAGAGAGAGAGATGCGCACGCAACGTAGAATCGCTGTGTACCTCTGGGGAGATAGAGCCAGTTCATTACAGAATAATGAAGCCTCAGTGGATTTCACAGCGTGCGTTGGAGTGAACTGGATTGGTCCGTTTATGTTAGGACAATCCTAGCTGTAGAATAAATAACAATAATAGCAAACTTACAAGACAGACAACATGGAGGTGCTAACCTCTGCCAGAAAGGAATAAATTAAAAAACACAGCTCTCCTGAAACATAGGCCAAGTAAGGCTCTGCGACAGCACATCAAGAGACATCAAAGTGACCTGCTTTAACCATGCCCAGGATATAAATTCATGATTGGTCACACAGCCCAGGAGACACAGCAAATAGATTTAAATTGCTTTATTTTCCATCAGGCTTTTGGTGTAGATTTATGCTGTCCAAACAATTAGGGCTTTATCTCCATCACACAGCAGCATTAGCTGTAATTCATTGTGTTTCACTGTTGTTTCATAAATATTATATATATATTTATTGAAAGGGGAAAATCCAGCCATTCAAATCTCGGAGGAAATCAGCCCAATAAGACACTCCCCTTGCCAGGATGATGAAGGCAGAGGCATTTGGTTAAATTTGCTACTGATGACAACAAATCATCTCCATAGATGTCTCTGGCATTTGGTAACAGTTGCCATATCACGGTCAATAGGGGGGGAAAAAGGGGTGCCTTTTTGGCAGCTGGTGGGGAGAAAAATCAGAGAGATCTATTCAAATAAAGAGTGCAGAGCTTGGTAGGAGAGGAAAGAGCCAAGAACCACAGAGGACATGCATCTGGAAGGACTGAGCCAAGTCCAATGAGATCCATCGAATGGGCCCGCCACAAACAGAACTGAGATTGCCGCCTGTAAAGGATTTTAATACAATTTGAATTCCCTGGGTGCAAAGCCTCTCCCTTGCACTGATTCCCTGTGCACCCATGGCCAGGTCTCTTCCCCCCTTTGACACTGTTTGCCCCGCAGTAAACAAAGACGATCTCTCCCTTGCAAGAGAACTACGAGGTTTAAAACCTTTACAAGCTGCTTTGAGTGCCCCAGATGAAAAGCACTCTAGTTCTGCCAGGCCCCTACAGAAGGGCGAGCTCCGCCTTTTGCTTGGTGTTCCCAAAGCCAGGCGAGGGGGGGCTCCCATACTTCATCCCCAGTCATGAGAAAAATTGCTGACCAGTGAGAACAGCAAGATGCCTCTAGTCTAAACTCTCTGGAAAATGAGAACAAGCTGCCACTGCCCAATTCCTACCACGCCACTCCCGCTCCTCACCCTAAAGAGCCAAATGAAGGTATGCGAGAGACTCAAGCGGAGGTGGAGTTAAAAGGACTGTTGTCCATTCTGTATTTAACAGGCACTTCACCACCATTTCTAACTCATTTGATGCTAAGAGGCGGTCCCCTCACAGCTCTGGGTGGCTGCCAGACTGACGTGAAGATGTCACCAATGAGTTTCACAAGCTCCTTCTAGTGTAACACCAAGACTCTTTACCCTCCACCCCTTTAACAGGGAAACCAGCAGCAGGGCTTCTAGCCAGCGGTTCGCACCCACACAGCAGGAATGACGGCACGGTTACTGCCGCCAGCATTGAACGCATCAGAGGAAGAAGATTCTACTCCAATCCTTGCCTGAGCAGGGTGGAATCCCCACATAGCCAACATAATACAGTGCAACTGGTCTGAGCCAAAAGACCAAGATGCGGTGGTATCGTATCTCCACATAGAATCGCTAGATATTGCGGGACACGTCACGCTGGAATTCCACTGGGGAAGATCATGGCGAGTACTATGAAATGAACTGCCGACACCTGTGAGTGAGTGTGCATGATGCATGTATGGTATGCCATATCTATAGCTCTTCTTCAAACAATGGGCCAGGCTAGGATATCTGATTATACCCTAGTAACGCTTGTGTGATGCTACCCATCTATGGAATCAGGCCAAAAGGCGGAGTGACTTTACCTGCAGAGGTCAGTAATAATCTCCCTGTAGTGAGCGACTCGGAGGGTTGTTTTGCTATTAAATAAAGGAAACGATGCAGGTAAACGAGGAACAGAGATACGGGCACAATGCCATAGAGAGACAATCCAAGAGCAGCTACGGCACAGAGGGTGATTATCTGTATTTATAGCATTATATGGAGGGACCGTATGCTCTTTGTGGCAGCGAACATGCCTTGATTTGTAAAGTGTCCTGGAAGTTTGCAGCACTTTATATCAAACGAGTTTCTAACTATATCTGCACAGAACGAGAATGGGCATGGCTTAAAAACAAAGATTGCAGACAAGCCCAAGAAAACAAGGCAAGTCACAGTTCAAGACGAAATCTCAATCCAGGGGCGTGGACACTTAACAAGGTAAATAAAGGTGAAAGACCAAGGGACACACATATGAAACCCACTCCAGATGCCTTATCAACAGCCTTCATGTGTTCCACACATTCTCGGGAAAGCAGTTGCCATATGTCTGAGGGTTAACGTTTTAATGACCGCTTCCCCTCCAGGCACAGCTAGGGCAGACATCTAAACACAACAATACACATCAATTGTTAATAGACTAGGGGAATAGGGGAAATCAATACAATATTTTTATAAAGGCTCAGATTGCAGCAAAGCTGCCCCTGTATGCAAAACAGGGGGGAAGGGATCAATAGGATATCAGTTTTCTGCGTTATTGCAAAGGCAGGAGTGAAAGGCTTTTGCAGGTGCAGGAGACTTGTTCCTCAATTTCTTCATTGCAAGCAAATACTTTGTGCTGCTGAGAGAGTAGAAACTCATGACACAGGAGGGAAGGTACTGAAGGGGCTGCAGGTTAGTAGTTGGGGAAGGGAGTTCTCTACGTGCCTGAGACACCCTGGGCAAATTACTGCTCACTTCTGCACCTCCACACCTGTAGAGCAGGGTGCATGGTTTAATTCACCCCACACAAGCATGGAGTGAGATTTAATCAACTGATGTTTCTGAACGTCTCCCCGAGATTCCATGACCAAAAAGGCTACAGGAGTGTACGTATTCATACCCACACCCCTCTCGGATTAGCTACCCTCCTTTGCCTTCCACTCAGAAATCCTGCCAACTCTAGAGCACAGATCAGAGTTAACCTTCCACTGCGCTCAAACCACATCTGCAGGGGCCCCTGCAGATTTCAGTGGAACGTCAGCACTTTAGGACATAGATGGGGTTGGACACAATGTTAACAACCAAAACCGTGTCTTTCACCACATCCGGCAGAGCGCTGAGTGGTCTGCCAGCAGCCAGGAGAATGGCTTGGCTCCATCCAGCCTACACCTCACTTCCCCACCTGGCAGGTCACTCCCCAGCCCACTCTGGCACCGCTCCGAGGGGCTCCATCCCACCCAACTGTGCACGCAGGCAGAACGCGGGCCAAGGAAATGTCCTGGTTCCACCACCAGTGCCACTTTGTGCTTTGTCCATCTCTTTATTTTATTGACTAGACAACGAACCAGGGAAGCTCCACTGGGACAGAATCGCATTGGCGGGAGAGCCCTGACAGCAAGCCACAGACACACACACCACGCAGCGGAGCAGTCCCAAGTCACAGGAAATTTGCCTAGCAGATTCAAAGAAAGAAGAGATCCCCCTGGCCCCCTTCGTTGCTCACTACTCCGCAGATACAGACTCCAGGAGAGCTGCAGGGACTGGCACATGCTGCAATCTGCTGGTTTGGTTCCATGAGGTTTAAGACGTGCCCACAGGAAAGCGAAGCTGGATAGCTCTGAAGTCTGGAGACAAGCCGTGGATCCTTGCGGTCTTCAGGTCCACCAGTTCAAATCCAGGCCTCATCTGCTGTGGCAGGAGGAGGAGTCAGGGCAAAAATAATTAAAATAAAAAGTAAGGGCAAGACATCCAATACACTGTCTAGGCAGAGGAGAAGGGACAAGATGGATGCTCCAGAAGTGCCAGGTTTTGCGTCTGTGATGTAACTAACCCAGCTGGTACCCACTCAACTGGCTTCTGTGCTGTTGGTCAAGGCGTAACCCGGACAGTTTCTTTCATTTTACGGATTCGCTCACTCTGTGCGTAAGACAGTTTCTTGGCATCCTTGGGACTTCGCCACAAACTCTTATATTGTCTATTGTACCACAGCACCACGGACCCCTAGTTCTGGGCCAGGACCCCATTGGGCTGGGTGCTGGACACACCAATTCACTCAAGAGATGAAAGTCACCCGCTTCTAAGGGAAGAGGAGGAAGAAGGTGGGCGCAGGGCATGAAAGGTCCCCTACTCTAAGTCGTGTTGCATTCAGGGCAGCTAGCCTCTGGACACACAGGAAACCCTCAATGATCATAGACAGAGCCCAAGTTTCGGGGACCGAATCATACGGACAGACATATGCATGTGGGGCCCTTAGCGAAGGCATCCAGAGTCTGCTACAAAACAAGCAAATTAAAGCTCCTCTCTTCCAGCCGTATTTACATCCTCATTTCCACCATCCTGGCCCTTTCCCGTCACACACAGCTCTGCCAGGACCCCTCAACTCTGAGTTCTTGCTGCTGCAGTTGGATTGCAGAGTCAGGGCAATAACCAGCCACAGGAAAAGCTGCCAGAGATTTGGATTGGACCTTGTGCAGCACCCAACCTTTCTGCAAACCTCCTGAGACTCTGCAGTGCTCAAGCCTACAGGGTCTCCCACAACACACTCATACTGCGCCTCCTCCCAGAGCAGGCTAGACTATCAATGGGCATTTCATAGAATCATAGAATCACAGAATCATAGAATATCAGGGTTGGAAAGGACCTCAGGAGGTCATCTAGTCCAACCCCCTGCTCAAAGCAGGACCAATCCCCAACTAAATCATCCCAGCCAGGGCTTTGTCAAGCCTGACCTTAAAAACTTCTAAGGAAGGAGATTCTACCACCTCCCTAGGTAACGCATTCCAGTGTTTCACCACCCTCCTAGTGAAAAAGTTTTTCTTAATATCCAACCTAAACCTCCCCCACTGCAACTTGAGACCATTACTCCTTGTCCTGTCCTCTTCTACCACTGAGAGTAGTCTAGAACCATCCTCTCTGGAACCACCTCTCAGGTAGTTGAAAGCAGCTATCCATTCCCCCCTCATTCTTCCCTTCTGCAGACTAAACAATCCCAGCTCCCTCAGCCTCTCCTCATAAGTCATGTGTTCCAGACCCCTAATCATTTTTGTTGCCCTTCGCTGGACTCTCTCCAATTTATCCACATCCTTCTTGTAGTGTGGGGCCCAAAACTGGACACAGGACTCCAGATGAGGCCTCACCAATGTCGAATAGAGGGGAACGATCACGTCCCTCGATCTGCTCGCTATGCCCCTACTTATACATCCCAAAATGCCATTGGCCTTCTTGGCAACAACGGCACACTGCTGACTCATATCCAGCTTCTCGTCCACTGTCACCCCTAGGTCCTTTTCCGCAGAACTGCTGCCTAGCCATTCGGTCCCTAGACTGCAACTGTGCATTGGGTTCTTCCGTCCTAAGTGCAGGACCCTGCACTTATCCTTATTGAACCTCATCAGATTTCTTTTGGCCCAATCCTCCAATTTGTCTAGGTCCCTCTGTATCCTATCCCAGCCCTCCAGTGTATCTACCACTCCTCCCAGTTTAGTATCAGCCGCAAATTTGCTGAGAGTGCAATCCACACCATCCTCCAGATCATTTATGAAGCTATTGAACAAAACCGGCCCCAGGACCGACCCCTGGGGCACTCCACTTGACACCGGCTGCCAACTAGACATGGAGCCATTGATCACAACCCGTTGAGCCCGACAATCTAGCCAACTTTCTACCCATCTTATAGTGCATTCATCCAGCCCATACTTCTTTAACTTGCTGACAAGAATACTGAATACATTTCTACACGTCCAGGCCCAACCCCAACACAAATGTAAAGACAGGCAGTACGCCGAGGCTGGGAGAGGCAGAACCAGATGTCAACCCTCCAAGAAGATTCCGTTCTAGTTTGTAGGATTTGTTATCTCATGGCTCTCCCAGCTCCCAGGTTCGGCTGCTGATCATTCTTTGTTTGTACTGCAGTAGCACCCAGGGCCTCCCAAACAAGATGGCGCTGTGCAGCTATGCAGGCAGATATAGCACACAGTTCCTCCTCACCCACCCTTACTATTCACTATTGTAATTAAGCCAGATTATTTTTTCACATGGTCACAGGGTTCACTCTCTGTGAGCATCAGCACCTCCTGCTGGCCATCCTGGGGGTTAGCACTGCCCACCTGCACTCTCCCTCTGGTGTGGTGGTCTCCCATCTTGTCTCACTCTGCTGCCCCACTCACTCCCAGGATGCAGCTTCCTCTCTGGGGCTCGGCCCTCTGGTCAGGTCACTAAAGTCCTCCCCTTGTGGGAAATTCACAGTCTTTCCAGACTGGCTGTCTGGTGTCTCCAATGCTCTTTGCCACTCCCCAGGGGCTGGCAGGGGAACCCAGGCCCGCCCTCAACACTGGGTTCCAGCCCAGAGACCCTGTAACAAGCAGACACAGCCCCTGTCTAGTCCTCCTCTTGCTACTGTTTTCTTGGGCTTCCCCCTACTTATCTGGCTTCTCCCGCTCTGGGTTTGCCAGCCTCCAACTCCCTCCACTCAGGGAGCGACTGACACCTACTTCCTGCAGCCTTCCACAGAAGAGGCAGTCCCCTCTCCACAGCCAGCTACCTGCCTGTTCCTGCACAGGTGAGCCTGTCCTTAATTAGCTGCCTCCAGCCTAAGTCGTCTCTGCTTGCAGCCTAATTAGCTGATTGGGCCCACCTGGCCTAGTTCAGCTCTTGCAGGGAGAACACCCCCATGACACACATGCAGAGCAGATATGTTTCTAGGTAAACTCCACTTGTAGGAGGATCTCCAGGCCTCATTTTCATCCCAGTCCCTCCCTCCCACCCCCATGATTTCACAGTTTTCTGTTTGTGCTTTTTCCCCAAACACTCACCAACAAATCCTTTAACACCACAACAGACACAAGACTTATTCCCATGTGACTACCACAGTTATTTCACTTGAATTCACATGGAAAGGTTCACAACACTTTCTGCTCTGTGTCACCTAATACATGAACTGGGGTCACCCAATGTAATTAATGGACAGCAGATTTCTCTGTCACACACACACACAGTCAAGCTGCAGAATTCATTGCCAGCTGATGCTGTGAAGGCCAAGAGTATAACTAGGTTAAAAAAAGAATCAGACAAGCTCATGGAGAATAGGTCCATTAATGGCTATTAGCCCAGACTGGCAGAGAAGCAACCCTATGCTCCGGGTGTCCCTGTCCTGCCAAAAATACAAGATACTGGGCTAAGATGGACCATTGGTCTGACCCAGTACAGCCATGCTTATGTTCACTTGGCCCCATGCCCTGAACTAGAAAAATGGGCAAACAACATGCAACCGCTCATTGCTGAAAAATCCACCCTAGCTGCTTGTTATGTTACAGCCTACTCTAATTACATTAGGAAGACAACGGAGAAATTCCCAGTGTGTGTTAGAGCTCACAAACGTACAAGTAGAACTTCTTGTGTCCACCTAGATAGATTTCTCTTTCTCTCACATATACATATATATATATATACACACATATATATATATACACACATATATATATATATACACACACACACAGAACATTGTGAATAAAAATGTTAAAATGCCACAGCTTGGAAAGCGTAGAAGGGGAAGATAGAAGCACCACAACTGCTTGCATTCACTGCTGTGTTAATTTTTACAATTATTACTACACCACTTAGCACATGATGCTGGGAAGAGCACAGTAGAATGCAAACAAAAACAGACGTGAGATTCAAATCAAATGGACATTGCGTTAAATGACACAACAAGCAATTCCAGCGGTGTCACCACTTTTCACAGCCTCCAGCAGAACTTTGCTCCAACATGAGATGGGGATTTCAGACAGAGGTAGCTCCAAGTGATCAGAGTCAGCCTGGAACAAGGTCACAGGACCTGGTGGATGCAAAGCAATAACTAGCATGAAACTTCAAATTTCAGCCACTGTCAGAATTCCCCCACCCACTTCTTGCTACTGTTGGGGGGAGCTGAATACCTGTGTTTCTCCAGAAACTAGCAGCATGAGTCTCATTACTATGGGCTCAGATACGGTCAGTCCAGTTCTTCCAGAAACCCACCTAATACAAAGACTGGAATCTGCAGGGCCTTGGGATAGGTTCTCTAATTCAAGCAGCAAGAGAGGACCCCATCTCTTTGGAGGTGCCAAAAAAAATTCTCTAAACTTGGTTCCATTTAGTTTTTGGACCTCACAATCCTGACAGAAGATTTTGCCCTGTAGGCTGCTGTAGGATGAGCCCACATAGGGATATTCAACCTGCCCCAAAGTTGGAAGGGCAAATACACAAAGAGCAGCTAAATATAGTTTTAGTCTGAGTGATTTACCTCACAGTAAGAGAAGCAGAAAGCCACAAGACAAAAACCCTTTCCCCATGGAGAACAGTGTATTTTTCCTCTGAAACATGCCTGAGAAAGCTAAGAACAAAATGGCTGTTGTCTCCTAGCTCACGTGGAGTTGTAAGAAATGTAAAGGCACAAGACACAAACCAAAGAAACCGCAGTGTCATAGCTGCAGCTGCCAGGTACAGAAGCCCTAAGGTCATGTGGGCACAGGATGGTCTTCCCACACCCACACCCCCCTACCCTGATGCTGTATCACCATAGCCCTGAACACCAGCAAAGCCATGACATGACACCTGGGAAAACCAGCACCTCTACTTCTGGTTTCAGTGTGGGCCGGCCCAGGGGGGTCTCCCGCACTAGTGAACAGTATTTATTTTGCCTCTCTAAACTTGCACGCATGGAAATAGTGTTCCCTGTAGCAACTGAATACATCATTTGAGAAAGGGCCCCAAGAATAGGAGCAGAAAACTACGCAAGTTCCAAACCATGAGCAGCAAGATGCCTGCTCTCAGTTCTACTGCACTTCACTAGCACCTTAGGTCCAAGGATTTCGCACAGCACAGCCCTCAGGGGAAAGGTCACACTTTACACCAAGAGGAACAGAGGCACAGGTATGGAGAGGGTAAGCGACTCACCCAAAGCCATGCAGTGAATTAGTGGGGCGGGAGGATCAGAAATACAGCCCCAAAGTCATGACCCCAAGGTCTCGGTTTCAAGCACTAGCCAATACTCTTCCTTTACACAGGAGGCTTTTCTGACCTAATTCACAGAGGTTTCATGGCTGAAACATAGGGCACAATAAAAATGCAACCAAATATTAATAAGGCTCAACAACTCCAACAGATCTGCACCAAGTGCTTCTTTTCAAAGATTTTGTTCTTTACAATACCGTGACACTGACTAACCTTTCCTGGTGTGGTATTTATTTCACTTGCCTTGAAATGGGAACGGCAGACACTTGGGTAAATGGATTGAAAAGTTGTCTAGTTGCTCTGAAGCTTGTGTAAGTCGTTCTCTATCCTCTGTAGAAATGCTCTTCTATAAACTGCCTCCACGTGCTCGCAGCACATGCTGCTGTGGCTCGTGTGCCGCAGCAAGGCCACCAAGGGACTGTTTTCCCTCCCCCATGGGGGGGAAGCACACCACATCTCACCCAGTAGAGCATCAAGGCACGAGGCCCTTACGACAGGAGGCCATCAGATCCGGCACCTGACACCTGCAAATACACCCTGCTCTCTTACGAGAGCCACCAAGAGACTTAGCCACACGGTCCCCGTTACAACTCTGGCCAGTCAGCGGCACTTTCCTTAACAAGGTAATTCATGTAAAGGCCTCTGCCCATGTGCACTCTGGTTCTCAGCACAGTTACACCTCATCTGTTCCTCTCACCACTCCATTTTCTATTGCAATTTACCTTACAAATGGCACTGGGAGTTTGTTGTTTTAAACAGGTTCCTCTTCCTTTTTATCAGGGATTCAGTCAGTGCCTTCGGGGCCTTCCTGGATAGGTTTGCTCTACAGTCCTCCAAACAGACGTCCTTGAAAAGCTTCTTCTCAGTGGAGGCCACATTAACATGCGCTCCCTGGGGTGGGAGCGATCCAGCCCAAGGTAAAGCCAGAGCTCTCTCTGGGCCACCCTGCAGGGGACATGGGTTGCTGCCAAACATCCTCACCCTGATCCACAGGATAGGGAGAAGATTTGACCCCAAACCGCAGGCTCTAGGGCATCTACCACAAGTACTCCCCAGCTCCACTCGTTCCTCTAGGATCCCATCCCTTTAAGGGGCATTTCCCCAGCACAGAGAAGACTAACCAGCACAAAGGCACTCTCGGGGCAGCATAAGTGTCTCCACATGGGGAGCTAGCGCGGAATAGCTGCTCTGCTTTAAATTAACATCCTAGTGATTTTGCACCAGCCCTCCCGTCAACCCAGCACTGTCTCCGCCGGTTTGGTGGCTTTCCTGAACGCCGTAGTTACACCGACACAAATCTCCGGTGAAGACCAAGCCTAAGGGTTCACCCGGGGAACTATTCTGCAATAGCAATTCTCGGCTCTTTCCACATAGAAAGATTGCACTTAAATTGCACATCCTTCAACCCCAACTCGGCCCTTCCCTCTGCTACCTCGGACCAGAGAGTCTGGGGCAGGCAGCTTCTGCAGAAGTGACTCCACAGGGAGAGGTTCCTCTGCCCCAGGAGATGTGGGCTGACAAGGGAGAAGCCAGTAACTCAGTATTAATAGCAATAACCACATTCAAGTTTGGCTCCTTTATTTTCTTGCTAGAGCCCCTTTTATCCATCTTCATCCAGAGCAAGCCGAGTACTAGGGACGTCTCCGGCAAGAGAAGTCTCCTGTACTGCAAGCCTGATTTGTATGACTGAGCCCAGCACAGCAAGCGCAAACCCAATTCTCTTTAAAAATTGCATGGAGGAAACGCAGGAGCATCGAGAGATGGGGAAGGATACACAAACACACAGGGGGCGTGGGCAGAGGGGAAATCAGGTGAATCAGTGTGTTACATGTTGGAAATAACAGGTGCAACTCAGCAAGGATTGATTGTTTCAGAGCTGCTCTCAGTGGAAAGCAACAGCACAGAGAACAGAGGCTCCAGAATGGAATATTAAACACTGCGGAAATAAAACGTATTGCTCAGGAGACACTGTAACAAGGCTGAAACCCAGCATGGTGCAGCCTTCAAATGAAATGGAGATGAGATTCAAATGAACTGCTCTCTCTTAAGGGAATTTCTGGCTATTTAAAAACACAGTGTAAAAGAGATCCTTGCTGGCCTCGCCTGGCATGACCACATCGTGCTGCCAAGCCCTGGGAGCCCACTGCAGGACACATGCAGAGAGAGATCCAGTCCAAGCTCTGTCCCTCCCCAGGGCAGCAGCTGCCACTCAGCTCCATGTGGACACAAATCCTGTTCCAGCTCTGCCCTTTATCCCAAATGAACTAGCGGAGTGAGGGAGCCCCCATCTGACACCAGAGCAGACTACAGGAGCTCACTGGTAAATCCCAGACAGGCATTCTGCTCCCCTTTGAATTAGATTCTGCTACTAGAGTGCTAGCCAGAAATTATCTTACTTTCCCCTCTGTCCACATTTATTTCCTCCTTTGTTCTAATGGAGCAAGATTCAGATGAGAAGTTGAACACAAGACTGCTGGATAGCAAAGAGGGCAACTCTGCCGTGGGTTATATTCACGCTCCTCTCCTCCCCCACAGCAAATATTCTTCAGTATGCACAGCTGATCCACACCCATGTGACTCTCCAACACCCTTCCCTTGGTTTCTCCCTCTCCCCTCCTTGCCGCTGCGCTGCAAACATTGGTGAAGCTGCAAAGACATTTACTGGCTGAAGTGAGCTGTAGCTCACGAAAGCTTATGTTCAAATAAATGGGTTAGTCTCTAAGGTGCCACAAGTCCTCCTTTTCTTTTTGCGAATACAGATTAAGACGGCTGTTACTCTGAAATAGGTCTAGCTGTTTGTCCCGTACCCACCAATTTGTTTTGCAATGGCCATAACTTAAAGGCCATTTGTGCACCCGGAAGTCGTCATCTGAGGAAGGTGCTAGCGATGGATCATGCCCCATAGCCCAGTGTTTCCAGGTTGGGAGGTGGAACACAAGAGGAGAGCTCTCAAATATGGAAAAAGCCACTGGAAAAAATATCAGGACCGGGCTTTGAGCACAGATATTTCTGATCAAATTGTGCCATTAGAAATAGCAGTGCGGCTAGCACCCAAGATTGCACTGCGAGTCACATGATAGTTGGTGTTCAGAGTTACGTGACTGCCTGGGAACCTCAGACTTTCATTAAAAAATTCTAGTGCTGGTTGGGATGAAAAGCTTGAGCATGTGACCCAAATGCGACCCCAGGCCCAGGAGGAAGGAACAAGAGCCCGCATTCACTTGTTTAATTTGTGATTTTTCAGGCCAATTCGAGATTTTTTAGCACTTGGGGTTGGCACCACAAATTTGCACTCCTGACCTTCCAGTGGTTCCCCATGGGCAAATCATCCCCTCTCCTCCTGGAGCTGCCAGTGGTTCTGGGTTCAGAAAAGCTCTGAGCACGTTCTAGTAACATTTGGAGACAACTACACCTGGCTCTTACCCCTCTCACCCACCCCCTGAACCCTTTTCATTCTCCGACACAACCAGCTTGGTGAAACCACATCTGGCCACATTACAGGCATTCCCCCACCCGGCTCACTGTTCTCAAAGCAGAGATGGCTGGTCAGATTGTTTAACTCCTTAATGACTAAGATCCAATATTCTGCCCAGTCTGCTTCATTGCAATCAATTTATTAAACAAGAAGTGGGGGGGGGGGGAGCAGCGGAAGAGTACTTCTAGAGTTGTGCAAAGTGGTTCAGCAAAGCCCTGGTTTCGCATTAGCTTAGCTCAGTGACCTTACCAAGAACGGTCCATCAGCCAAGGTTTGGTTCATCTCTAACCCAGGCAACGGCTCACACTCCTCGGGAACGGAGCACTGAGTCTGGGCCATGCGTTTGGCAGGTGGGTTCCGCTGGGCAAGTTCTTCAGTGCCTAGGTTCTTTGCACCAAGCTCTAATTTTTTAGCATGGCTACACCTTGGCAATAAACATCGCGTAGACACACGTGCCTGCGGTGCAGACCAGAGCCGGTCGATCTTTTATTTTATTTTTTTTATGATAAAGTATTTTCATTGGAAAATGTTTTTTGTAGAAATATTTCAGCAAACTTGTATTCAGGTTTTCTTAGGAAAACGAAAAAGCATTTCAGGGTTTTTTGTTAACAAAACCCCCCAACATTTTTGGTGGGGAAAATCTCTTTTCCCAACCAGCACTAATGGAGAGGACATGCCACCATGAGGGCATAAATGAGAGATGGTGAAAACTTGAGCCTTTTACCCAATGCCTTCTGAGCTTTCGTAGCTTGGCTGGAAGGAACCTGGATCTGAAAAAAACCCGGATCTGAAAAAAACCCAACTTGGTTTTGCAAAGCCAAGACAAGTTCATCTGCCCAGGTTCAACTCAAACTAAACCAAGCTGAGCAGAGCTCTGTTTGGCAGAATGTTTTTCATGGTCCATGTTTTGTTTTAGCCACTCTCTTCTCACTGCGCCCCCGAGCTCATACACGTTTTCGTAGAATTATTTGGGCCATGTAAATCTAAATAATCTCTCCAAAAACAAGCCCAAGCTGAGGAAGGGAAAACAGACCCCTTCTTAAAATAAATAAAATATTGAAATAAGGGAATGTGTGTAACAAACCAAGACTGGATTAAGTCAGGGCAGGTGTGGGGGTCCCATGCCAACTCTCATACTTTTATTGATTATTTTCCCTCCAACTCCCAGCTCATGGAGTCACGTGAATATAGGAAAATGTCAGCTTTGACTTAAAAATAAAAGTAAGTTTCCAACCCTCCTGGCTGAAGAGAGCTTGGGGGAAAAAAAAGACAAAACACCAGAAGGCTTCAGACACCAAAGAAAATTAACCAAACTTTTGTGAACATTTGGGGTGTGGGGCTTTTTTTTATTATTATTTTTGCCTTTTTTTTTTTTTTAAATCATCTCAGGATTTTTGGGAGCTGACTCAGGATTTTTGGACAGTTGGGATTGGCAACATTGCCCTTTGTGAAAAATTTGTCACACTTTATAGTAAGGTTTCCTTTATATAAGGCTGCTAATAGATGTTTAATAAATGGATGAATCAATTTTTAAGAGTCCAACAGGCCAAAAGACTGTTTGCAACAGGAGTTCATAACCACCATTGACACGTACCACTCATATTTATAAACACTTCTAACAGGCAATATTGTCATGCACGTAGGTGCCTGAGTGTCATTAACTTTCAATGAGATTTAGGGCCCTAAGTCACTTGTGAAAAATGGGACCTGGACTCCCAAGTCACTTAGGAGCCTTTGAAGATTTTACCCAGCACCTGTAAATCATTTATTAGCCTTTTATAAATGAACCCTAAATATCAAGTGTGACCACAAGCAGACTGTAAAGAATCAGTATCAATCTAGCAGCTAGAAGTCGGAGGCTCCAGTTCAGCAGGGAGCACCAGTGGGGCAGGGGTCTGTAGGATCGACGCCAACCACAACTAATCATCGGTGCTGGAACTAGGGGGGCTGCTGCACCGCCTGGCTTGAAGTGGTTTCCATTATATGCAGGGTTTACCGTTTGGTTCAATGGCTCTCAGCACCCCCACTATACACATTGTTTCTGCCCCCCTGCAACTAATACAGCAGAATAGGGCACAAAACCAACACCCTGATACTCAAAAGGTGCAGAGACCCCATTGAATGCAGGGCACGTTAGGGAGAAAGGAGGGGAAAGACAAAGTTCTTTGAACACTGGAAGCTCTTTGGGGCAGGGCCTTTCATGTGTCATGTGCCTGTACAGCGACCAACACAATAGGGCCCAATATTGCTGTGAGTCCTTTGTGCCATACCACAATAGAAGTGTTACATGATAATCGGGGAGCCCATTTCTAGCATGACAGCTTCGAGGCTTCATGCCTTACAAAATGGAACTCTGAGAAGGTTGGTATATTTGTAGAACTCACGCATGACTAAATCATGAGGAACAATCAGATCTTTTTCCAGATTCGGCAAACATCAGTATAATAAAAAAAATTAATTATATGCTTGAAAACATGCACCAGAGCAATGCCCTGTATTTTCTCCTAATTGTTCTCTAAGCCTTACAGAGCCACATTTAAATAAAAATGAAGCAGTTATTTAGACTGCAATTAAAGACGGAGCAATTTATTTTTAAAAATAGGAATATCGTCAGCTGGTGCCAAGAAGAAGAAAAAGCCAAGGGGTATAAAGACCGCACTCACGGCAAGCCTGATGGATATGAAGGAATGCCACAAAGAACAGAAGCCTGAGACCTCTCACAAAGTCAATCACAGACCTGCCCAGCTACTCCTTAGCTGCTTTCAAATCCAGGGCGCTGAACTTTAAACACACTCCTGGAGCTTATTGCCAAGAGTGCATGCACACTTCTGTACCCGTGCACACCCCACTCTGGGAGCGGGCAAGAAATTTAGCGTGCGTGCTTTGGGAAGCACAGCCCTGCATGGTCTAGATTGGGTCACACCTTGCACACTTCCCCGATGATTTACTGAATAAAACCAGACACCACAAGGGCACAGCCCTGCGGCTCAATATCGTGCGGGTGAATGGTGCTGGGCTGGCCGCTCTGGAGGCTGATGCACAATTTGTTGCCAGCACAAGCAGTGGCAATAGAAGCTCCCTCTTATAGCACCAGCCTAAGCTGGAAGGACTAGCTCTAACCGGGCAGAGGGCAGTTCAGCCTTGGCTTCACTGCTGGAGGATGCCAGATGCGGGGAAAGGACCATGACGAGAGACTGAGTTTTGCATCTGGACACACCCACCAGAACACACCAACCAGCCATCAAAAAGGAACAGCTCTTGGTCTCTAGCTCTGGATTTGAGCCGACCGTTTCCAATCTCCAGAGATGCATATAGGGAGAAGAGAGTTTGGTTCTTGGACTACGGGTGGTTTAATCCTTTCCCTTCTGACCTCAGCTCAGCTGGTTCACATCACTTCCTAACTGAGCGAAGCCAACAAGGTCTCAGTTTCTCAGCTTGTATTTGGTAGCATTATGAATACAGCTCAATAGACTATTGAGTAGTGAGGATGTATCTCCCTCCCCTCCATGTGCCTAATGCCACGTCCACAGGTCCCCTTGCCAGTTTAAGAAGTCCAATCCAACTAAGCAAGTTGGAAGCCCAGTGTCTCTATTGGGTTTCCTTCACAGAAGGACAAGACAGAGAGAAGAACATCCCTTCAGATAAAAACACGGCCACTGTTGCTCTGTTGGAAGGGGGGTCAGGGGGCGAAGTAACAAAAAACCCCTCTCTTTTCATAAAAGACTGAAGAATTTATAAGCCTGCAGCCGTTCACATCTGTCTCCTCACACAGAATGAAAGAGGCTTTGAAAACCAGAGGAGAGGAAATAAAGCAGAGGCTGTGCTGGGAAGCTGGCATCTCTGCCGCTGCCACGGTCACCCGAATAGAAATAACGACCGCAATTGTTCCTGCGCCCATGGTGGGAGGAGGGGTGTACCCCCCCCACCCCCCCCACCCCCCCACACACACACACCCCCACATCCACCCACTCACCCACACACCGACACTAGCAGAGTGCAGCAACCCCACCGCCCACGCACATCCCCGCTAGAAGCTAGAGACGCGATTTGTCCAGTTCCATTTCAAGCACATGTTACCATCTCTGTTGAATGCATCAGAGAGGACTGGATAAAGCAGGTGGCATTAGCTCAGCACCATCTCAGTTCCCCTCCATCTAGCTCCGAGTCCTCCTCTCTATATCGACCGGTAAGTCCCAAGCAGCACCTGACTTGAGCTCACAGAAGCACGGTTTGAAACTATTTTTGGCCTAGTGAGTTTGTAGGTTATTCATTGATTTTTTTGCTACCACAGAACGTTAAGTAATTGTTGCTGCTGAGTCAACTAAGTTTCCCATTCCTGGAGGGGAGCAGAGGAGGGCTCTCTAATGAAGCCCTGAGTTCAGGCAAGCTCACAGATCCCTTCCGCAGGGCCAACGCCACTCCTGATGGAGCACTCAGGCGGTGAGGAAGGAGGTAGCAAAGACTTGATTTCATGTGATCCACTTAAAAATGACATGCAAGACAAAGCAAGAGAGACTCAGATGCGGTGAAAGCTACAAATGTGCCTGGACGCAGCTGATGAGCCCAAACCTCACTTCCCCAATGTGTAGATTTGTACTGGTTGGGTTTTTGGGAAAAGAGGAGACTAAGGGGGGGGATATGATAGAGGTCTATAAAATCATGAGTGGTGTGGAGAAAGTGAATAAGGAAAAGTTATTTACTTGTTCCCATAATATAAGAACTCGGGGCCACCAAATGCAATTAATGGGTAGCAGGTTTAAAACAAATAAAAGGAAGTTCTTCTTCGCTCAGCACACAGTCAACCTGTGGAACTCCTTGCCTGAGGAGGTTGTGAAGGCTAGGCCTATAACAGGGTTTAAAACAGAACTGGATAAATTCATGGACGTTCAGTCCATTAATGGCTATTGCGTAAGGAATGGTGTCCCTAGCCTCTGTTTGTCAGAGGGTGGAGATGGATGGTAGGAGAGAGATCATTACCTGTTAGGTTCACTCCCTCTGGGGCACCTGGCATTGGCCACTGTCGGCAGACAGGATGCTGGGCTGGATGGACCTTTGGTCTGACCCAGGATGGCCGCTCTTATGTTCTTTCCAAGCCTATGCCCACCTCACACCAGAGTGCCATCAGCATCCTTCTTGGCCAGCTGAGGAGACAGGACAATTCACTGCCCTTGCCAGAGGCTTGACTCCCCTCTCCCTCCCAGACACAGGCCTCACACGCTAAGGGCCAAGTCCATTAGCATAGCAGCTTGGACTGTTGTTACGCGTCCACAAAGCAAGCCCAGCGCCCAGGCTGCAGGATCGTCCAGCTTACCCTGCACCACACGTGTTGTCCATCTCTCTCATCCTGAAGTGTGAGAAACAAAGACAAAGCCATTATCTAGTGCCAAATGCACCCTGAACCACCACCCCCACCCCTTTCCATTCCAATGGCACCCGAAGGCCCCGGCAAAGATGGGGCTCATTGCGCTGCCTCCTGCACAAACCCAGATTGTCCCTGCTCCAAAGAGCTTACAGTCTAAAGACAAGAGCAGAGGAAGGGCAGGGGACAGTCTAATCCAAGCTGTGATTTGTTCCAGGTCTTGTGTGGATCCAAGACCTTAGAGATCCTTCTCTCAGAAGACTCCAGGTCCTCTGTAGCAGAAGCATTTTTTAAAAAGCCACAGCAAATCGACACCCCTTCCCTCTGTCCCCAATCAACACTTACAGCTTAACGAAGCCCCATGCCCTCTGTGCCCAGTTTCACAGCCAATAACCAGCAGAACACCTTTGAGTTCTGAGATGCGCACGCACGTTTCATTCAACAGTTCCGCTGGGATGCTAGCTGGACACAAACCTTGTCTCAGAAGCAGGCTTCTGACTGAGACATTTGTAGCCAGGATACCCCATACACGAGTCTAGGAGCCATTGAGCTGCCCTAAGAAAGCCCAGATACATACACAGAGTAAAGGCAGGGGAGTGGTGTGTGCAAGGGGTTAATTAGGCAGGGTGCACACTCAGCCTGAGTGCTCTGTCCCTTTACATCTCACACAACTCTGAAAAGATGATGGAGGAAAAATCCTCAATGAATTACCAAGGCTTAACGAAGGGGAATCCTGTAAGTCACATGCTTGTACAGCAATGGATCTCTGCTCATTGTGGGGTGAGCTATAAAGCACCTCACCAGTGACACAAATCCTGTTGCTTAAGGGACCAGACAAGGGCACCAAATGGACAACTGAATGGTCCAGTTAAGAATCTGGAGGGGGGTCTCTAAACCCATTGGCTTCAAATACCAGCACAGCAACTTAGCGTCCCTTTGCTTTGCTCGAGTCCCCCTCTGCCTGACCAGGAACACTCTCCAGACAACCTGCGCTCCAGTGGGATGCATAAAGGGATAGCATGAGAACTGCAGTATCTTCCGCTCTCTCCTCTGGACTCTCCCTTTTTTTCATGCTCCAGGCTCTGGAGACAAGAATTTTTATGCAGCCTGTCTCCAATCCTCTGACATGCTGCTCTTTCAGGATCTGGCTCCCCACAGCCTTCGGGGCGGTGGGGGTCAGAAATCCACCTCAAGCCAGCAGTGGGAGCCCACCTCACAACAGCAATAGGCTAAGTGCCATTTTTGCCTAGCTTACTGGTACAGAACATAGACATGGAAGGCTATGTAATTTATGCAAGTGCAGCTGTAATTTAGGTAAATATTCCCGTCCCTCTAGTCACCTTGTCTCCCCTCCCAAGAGATGGGTTTGTACATAGGTTATTCACACCGCTGTTTGTAGTAAGGTAGGGCCAGAGACTCCAGTCAAGGACCAGGGGGCCCATCGTATGAGCCCAGGGGTGGGCATACTTTTTGGCCCGAGGGCCACAACGGGTTTGCAAAACTATATGGAGGTCCAGGTATGGAAGGCTGTGCCACCCCAAACAGCCTGGCCCCTATCCACCCACTCCCACTTCCTACACCCTGATTACCCCTCTCAGAATCCCCAACCCTCCAACCCCCATGCTCCTTGTCCCCAACCACTACCCCCAGGACTCCACCACTTATCCAACCACCCCTGCTCCCTGTCCCCTGCCTGCCCCAACCCCTATCCACACCCACACCCCGACAGGCCACCCAGGGACTCCCACACCTATCCAACCCCCCCTGCTCCCCATCTCCTGACTGCCTCGCCCCATCCAACCACCCCCTGCTCCCTGTCCCCTGACTGCCCTCTGGGACTCCCTGCCCCCATCCAACCACCTCCCCCCCCCGCTCCCTGCCCCCTTACCATGCCGCTAAGAGCAGCAGGAGCTCGCAGCCCTGCTGCCGGGCAGAAGCGGAGGGCCAGAGCGCTGGCGGCAAGGCGAGGTGAGGCTGTGGGGAAGAGGGGACAGCAGAGGAGGGGAGGGGAGCCACTGCTGTTTGCTTGCATGGGTCCTGATCCCCGATTGGAGCCCAGAGGCACTAGATACCAAAATAGAATAGTAAATGTGATCCACCCGGTCAGCTAGCTTCCCATCTCCCTGCCAGGGCAGGCGTACAACCAAGCTTTGCTTTGTGCCCACTTGGAAGGTGCTTTTGAGCATGCCCCTGAATTCACAGAATATCAGGGTTGGAAGGGACCTCAGGAGGTCATCTAGTCCAACCCCCTGCTCAAAGCAGGACCAATCTCCAACTAAATCATCCCAGCCAGGGCTTTGTCAAGCCTGACCTTAAAGACTTCTAAGGAAAGAGATTCCACCACCTCCCTACGTAACGCATTCCAGTGTTTCACCACCCTCCTAGTGAAAAAGTTTTTCCTAATATCCAACCTAAACCTCCCCCACTGCAACTTGAGACCATTACTCCTTGTTCTGTCATCTGCTACTGCTGAGAGCAGTCTAGATCCATCCTCTTTGGAACCCCCTTTTGGGTAGTTGAAAGCAGCTATCAAATCCCCCCTCGTTCTTCTCTTCCGCAGACTAAACAATCCCAGTTCCCTCAGCCTCTCCTCATAAGTCACGCGTTCCAGTCCCCTAATCATTTTTGTTGCTCTCCGCTGGACTCTTTCCAATTTTTCCACATCCTTCTTGCAGTGTGGGACCCAAAACTGGATACAGTACTCCAGATGAGGCCTCACCAATGTCGAAGAGAGGGGAACGATCGCTGGCAATGCCCCTACATATACATCCCAGAATGCCACTGGTCTTCTTGGCAACAAGGGCACACTGGCATTCAGTCTGTTCCGCTTAACTTTGAAATTCGCTGCACTAAAAATGCAGATGTTTGTGTACTACTGTCAGATTACATGGAACCTCTTTAGCAAGAAGACAGGATTAACGTAATCTCTAGGAGATATTAGGAACTTCAAAGGACTTTTGGGGACAATACCTGGGAATTGGGTTTCCTAGGGAATGTTCGGGGTGAGGAGAATGCAAGTTGGTCCCTGCCCCAAAGAGCTGACAATCTGGTGTGTTGTGTTTGTTCAGTGTCTAGCACAGGGGGTCCTGGTCCATGACTAGGAATCCTAGGCACTGCAATGCAAACAGCAAACATTTCCCCTCCTCTCTGATACTCACAGCCTTGCCTTGCCACCCCTGAACTCAGAGGATTAATCCCAAGCCTATAGCAGCCAGGCAGATCTAGGGACACTTCCTTCATGGCAAGACACATTAAATTAGTGTCGTGCTAGGTGGGCTTAGGCATCAGGCAGAGAGATTTACAGCCCCACACTTCAGCCATCTTAGGACCCCCTCTTCAAGCACCATGTCCCCATTCCCTACTGCAGGACTCGGCAGGCAATGAAAGATTTACATTCGAGATACAAAAGGAGTTGGCAGCTCCAGGAGTGGATACTCCTCAGTATTTCACATGAACGGAGGCAGGAGAGGATGAGGGTTGTCATACCATCCCATAGTGACTTCCTAAGGCAGCAAAAAACCCCAGTATACACCTCGTGTGCAATACTGAGCATAGGCTGAAGAATGCCTCGACCGCATGGACAACCTCGCCGTCAGTGGTCCTCCTTCCTTTCCCTTCTGGACAGGCAGCTACAGGGCCCTAGAACCAGTTCTAGTCCTTACTCCCCTGCCCCCTGGATGGGTCTCAGACATACAGCAGGGGCAGAAGGCCTCTGTAACCCACTTTGATATTCAAACAAATACCACAAGCCACAATGTTTTGAGTGTAAAAACAGAATAACTCGGTCCCCTGTTGACACGTCAGAAACGGGGGCTTCAGAAAGTCAGGACTGTTCCAACCAGCCTCTGAGCTGCTGAAGGAGCTGTGAGGATTCCTTCAAGGCCTTGCCCGAATGAAGAGGGGAAGGTTTTGGTTTCAAAGATCAGGCAGCTCCGAAGCACCATCCTGCAAACAGGTTTCACAGACGTGCACAGAAAGCACCACATGCATGGAGAGAGCTCACCACAGTGGTTTCCCTGGTCTGGCTGTACACTGCCTGAAGCGATGCCACCCCAGGCACTCTTTATATCCTGCCTGATCTCTGAGGCTTTGGCTGCTGTTCCAGGGGTGCATCTGGAAGAGACAGGACCCTTCTCTGTGCTGCTCACATGCATTTTATGTCCATATTTTAGTTCTGTCTCTGGGCGTGTGCAGTTGCCTCCAACATGACTCTGCATTATCAAGGCTATAATGAGTCCTGCTAAAATGGATTTGCTGGAATAATTATATTCCAAAAAAAATCTGCAAGAAATTGCTCTCTCTTATTAAAGGGCAGGAGCATCAAACGTTTGTGCCCCGTTATTTGCAGACGCACTGTCTGTGGCATCTGGTCCCTTTAAAACGTCTAACTCCAATCTGATCTGAATATATAAATCTGAATTATCACAGTAAACAGAGATGTGCTCACACCTTTTTTTTATCTGTTGCCATGGCGATTAGATAAAATTCACGCTAACTCTCTGGGGAAGGATGGAATTATTTCAGACAGAATCTCACCCCACTTGGTGAGAATGCCTGGAGCGACTTCCCTCAGTAACAGGTCTGGGCACATGTCTCACTCTGGGAGGGCGGAGCGGGGGAGGACAGGACACCTGTCGAGACACCAAGGGGACACCGGATGATTTTAAGATTGCACTAGGATTGGTAGGGATCGATACCCCCAAAACATCCCAATGCAAGTTCAACTACAAGCCAGATAATTCCAATCGTACACTAAATATAAATTATTAGTAATTCTTTGCACGTCTATCATACCTTCCATCTCAAAGCTGTCCTCATACATCAAACTGTGAGCAAGACAAGCTTGATCTTCACATCACAGATGGGGAGAATGGAGGTAAAAAGAAGCTAAGTGATGCAGGCCCAAATCTCGCACCGATTTACACATGCCAGTCTCCTTGACACCAGTGGCCATGTAAAGTCCAGCATGTGCTTAAGTCTTTGCAGAATTGAGGTCTCACGTAGCAAGTCAGTGGCAAAATGGACGTGTTCTATTTCACCAGCCCCGGAGCCAGTATGGAATGTGCGCACCCAGCAGCTGTCTACACTGGCAGGAGCGTGTAGGGTACATGTTGCGACACGCCGCAATGGAAAGCAGGCTGTGTCCATGTTGCAGTGTGGAGCTACAGGAGACTGTGAGTGGCTCTGGCAAAGGGGAGGCAGCAGGGAAAGGCTCTGGCAGTAGGACACGGTCCTGCTAAAAACAGATGGGGGAAGCCCCGTTTAGGGGTGTGGAGAGCTGTGTAGGGTCTATGCGCCCAAAGGTTTGACATAGCTGTACTCTACTTGCCTACCCATTTGCACGGCTGTTTAGGCCTGTTCCAGCTGGGGATGTACACTGCAGGCTGCTTGACGCGTAGACAACCAAAGGTTCCATTACCCCAGAGGGGAAGGGGAAGACACTTTATAGAGAGAGGTTCTTGCTTAGTTGCCCAAACAATACAGTCACAGTCAAAGGGAAGTTTCCAAAGAGACAGGCACTGCAGTAAGACTGAACAGAACCAGGATCAGGTGATCAGTAGCATCAGGCACAATGCACAGAATGATTTGCATTTACTTACCCATTGTCTCACCATCGTGACTTTAACAGCACTAAGCAACTTTAATAGCTATATTTTAAAGAGGTCATGAGTTTTAAATGAAAAATATCACAGCAGGGGCAAGCCCCGCCAGCTCACAGCTGCAGCGGAATTCAGCACACAAGTTCAAGCGCTCACAGGCCGTCCTCCCATGCCTGCGAGGGCTGCATGGGAACCAACTGCTCCACGAGCATCAGGAGAAGACAGGCCAACGTGGCACAAGCCTGGACTCCAGGAGAGAAAGGGATAATCTGCAGATAGGTCAGGCTGGCGTCCCTGACACCACAGGGGACCCACCATCCCAACCCAGAGCCTCTCCCTGCCCAAGAGATGCTTATCACCACCACACTGCTCACTGCTCACATGCGCTATCCCTTTCCTGTCTCTGCGACTATTGGAGTGCAAGCTCTTGGGGGCAGGGGCTCTCTGCTGCTTGTTCTGAACAGCAGCTCTGAAGCCCTCTTCTCAGCCGGTCCCTAGGCTCTACCGGCAGGATGGTTGACACCACGCACCATCGCTGCTTCAGAAAGTGGAGGAGGTCACAGTCGCAGCAGCTGAGGAGTGGGTGGAGTCCTTCCCAATATGGCATTTCCTGCTGTACCAGGAATATCACAGAAAGGAGAAAAACACCACGTCAAGGGATGCAGCAATGGAAGCCAATCATTGCTGCTGTGGAAGTACTGACCTTTCACTCAAACCATTCCCCTGGCTGCCCCCTGCACCCCTCCGTCCCACAGCACCTGCTGTCCAGATCAGCTCCCTGGTATCCCTCCCAGGGTCGGCTGGAAATCGCATGTCCCTGTTGCTGACACATCTCCATTGGTCTCATTCACTCCATAAAGCATTGGTCAACAGAGATGGCATTCAAGGCACTAAATACAAAGGTCTTCATGCCTCTCTCTAGGTAGGGCTGTGGCTCTCATCCCTACACTATCAGAGCTCAGGACCAGAACCAGCACCAAACTTCTCCACCTTGTACCAAGTGCGAAGAGCCAGGGCAGTTTGCATTCTGCACAACTCAGTGAGAGAAAGAGGCCGTGATGTCCCAGAGATCCAGGTGGGCCCCACCTCTGAGTTTAGAGCGGACTGCACCATGACTTATGGAGCTGAGTCCACGTCATCCCAAAGGGAAGGGAACAAATCTCATAACTCAGCTACATGCAGAAAAATTAAAGATGCATGAAAGCCAGCAATGACAACTCATCTGCTCAGCTCAGTTCATTGACAGGCCTAGAAGGAGCAGCCCTGTATTTACAGTACCTCCTGGTAAAGGTGGCAAACAGCAGCCACAGAGGCACCTCTCTGTAAAGCATTTAAGAGGTAGGACTAGTTATTAAGATGGGGGAGGGGGGCGGGGCATGCAGAACTGTCAGCCTCAGATCTACTTTTCTTTTAAAACTAGTCCAATATCAGGGCCTGATCCTGGGAGGGGCTGAGCGCCTTCAGTTCCCATTTATTTCATGAGGCATGAAGGGCGGCCCACATGGTGCTGAGTATCCCCAATTCCAGCAGACATCGAACCCTCCAATTTCAAATGGGCTGCCTTCCCACTATGGATAAACCCTCCCTTGGCTTTCGAAAACATCAGCAGGATCGGGAAGGGATTCAGCCGTCAATCAACCCCAGGGCTTGAGAACCTTGCCAGGCCCTTCAAGGTTTCAGCTTCAGCCTCTCCTCTTGCACACATGGGCTTGCGGGCAGCTAACCAACGGCCGCTGCATGCTCAGCCGGCAAGGCACACTCACCAGCCAGGCAGCAGCCTGCCCAATGTGGATTCTGTATGCACAGAAATGGTGCCTGACCTTATCAAGTGCATGTTGAAAAATGGGGGTGGGGGGGTGCGCACGAAACAAAACAAGATTGCTCGAGGCTGGCACTCCCCCTGCCCAGGGAGCAGGGGGTCCCAATGCCCACCCCACACCAGCACTCTGAACCCTTTCCAGATTTCTCTGTGTAATGGAAACTTGGTAGGTTCCAGCCACAAGTGATGCACAAACTCACTGGCCTCCTCAGGTGACCACCTAGGAAGAGGCAGGTAATACAAATGCATTGTTCTTCGTTCTGACAAATTCCAAACCACAGGCTGCCCACTAAAGGGGAGGGGGTTGCAATGGTTAGAATTACACCAGCCAGGGTTATTTTGTATTCAAGCAAAAACAAACAGAAGATAGCAGCTGGTAAATACACCCTGTAAGTTATCTCCTATCCCCACCCCAACAAAGATAAACATACAAACAAGGATTGCCTTTCACCTCCTATTGCAGTGTTTATTCTGTCCCGGCTTCCAGCTTTCTCCAATAACACGAGATTGATGTTCTCTGAAAAAGAGCCTATTGATAAAGGACAATGCTTAATTATCTAGGTTCTGGTTATTCTGTGCCTTAGATCATCTTTCTGTGCTGCCCTCTGTTTTGCAGTGCATGCATATTGTTTGGGGAGGAGCAGATGAATAGCACCTGCTTGCCACTAGTCGCTGAGCTGAGCTATAATGCAAATGCTAGTTTCATTTCCAATACAGCTGAATATAAAGGGACATGCTGGAGGAACATTAGACCCATAAATACTACGGGTGTTTTTAATTTTCGGTAGCCTCATGCTGTGTCTCTAGACTCTCATTACACTTTGAGACAGATTAAAATGGAATTTTAATATAGTTACATTTACTTCCAATATTAGAGAGAAAACAGAGCATGTGACAGATGTTCCAAGGTGCAACAGACGAAAGATTAAAACACACATGATAAAAGTGGGCATATTTAACCATTAAAATGCCATGTCAATTTTGTTTCCTACGTGGCCACAAAAAACAATGCTAAGAGGAGTTTAAGAAGATTTCTAGAACCCCACACACATGCCAAACATAGGAGATTGAGGGGAAGGGGGTCAGAAATGGGCTGCTTAGATCAAATTAAATCCCAGCTCTACAACACCACAGGTAGAGTTGGTCAAAAATTTTCAAAATTAACAATTGACAAAAATTCTCATTGAAATTTTTATTAAAAATAGATGAAGTTTTTGCAACAAACTTGCATTCTGTGTCGGGACCAGCTCTAGCTTCAGTTTTTGATGTTTTAAAGTCAGGATTTTGTTGACATCTAATGAGTTGCCAGGATATTGGAGCACAACAATTCTAAAGCAGCTTCAGTTGCTCACACCAGAGACTTGATTCCAAGAGAAATAAAATCAAAGGATACGATCCATATTTAAAAACAAATTAAAATTTGTACTTACTTCCTAGACTTCTCAATATGATCCAATCTAGAATTGTTGGGTGTTTTTCTCTTTTAAAAAATACCTCACTCAGTTCTCAAACTGAAATTTTACTGCGCAAGAGTTTCCACAGATCAGTTCTGGGGGGGGGGGGGGGGGGGGGGGAGGTCCTGCTCAGTTGCAGTTCCCCCTTCCAAAAAACCCCATAAGATTTGTTGATAGCAACAGAGTTCAAAATCACAGCCTTGGTGTGAAGTGCAATCTTATACGTGGTCCACCGTTCTGCAAGCACTGTTGGTTTATTCTGAATAACTGCTACCCTACATTAAATGCCAAACTCAGTGAGTGGTGCTGCATGTTTGCTAGGAGGTTGAGAACTAAAGGCAAGATTGATTTTGATGTGAGCACCAGCAAAGCAAATGGGTTTTTGAAAACCCTATAATTTCTCTGCAACCCTTGACTTCACTAAACACACATTTTTACACTACAGCACAGTTAGGTAGGCATTAAACAAAAATGAGGTAGACTAATGATGATTTATGTGCAGGATAACCTTTTATAAAGAATTTATCTTTGATTTCAGGGTAAGTTACAGTGTTGCCAAGTTAACTAAATAACGCAGCTCACTAGGAAAAGAAAAAAAAGAAAGCCAGAAAGCCCTTGCAGCAGCAGGATACAGATATCAAGCATTTTTCTGCAATTGTTTTAAAATATCTTCTGAAATACACGCAGTAGGTGCTCCTGAAGAGCGATGCTTGTTGGGAACTAACCAGAACAAGTCAGGCAGAGGCACCCATTGCAAATGAAACAGTTCTGTGCAGTTAAGAACAAGAGCAGCTGGCTATGAAACGTGCCACGAGCCTCAAGTTCTGCCTATTGCATTTGATTAAAATGACTTGGAATAGCCATAAAGACAAAAGGTTAAACCCAAAAGACACATTACCCAGCATTAAAAGGGACACTTCCCCCCCCCCCACAAAACACCACGTAAATATCCTTTTCTAGGCACTGCCTGCACCCCTCTATATCAGTGGTGACCTTCGATATCATTAGTCAAGTTGCACGGCATGTAAGAGCCGCTAGCTAGCACCCCATGGTGGCGGCAAGACCGAAGTGGGGTCTGCTGTCCTCAGACAGCACAGGCCTCTACCTCCTGAGCTACAGGAAAATCTTCATTAGCTGCTGCAAATACAGGGTCTAGGACAGTTCAGCAGCTCTGGTTCTGTCTGGCAGAGGGTAGAAGAAAGCATAAGCACTCGCCCACTCATTATGCCAGAGGTTCTCAAACTGTGGCCCATGGACCACCAGTGGTCCACGAGCTCCATTCAGGTGGTCTGCGGATAGTTCCTTCTAAGATGCACACCTGGGTGGCCACACACGAGAGAATGAAGGGCCACCCACCTAATTAGTGGAGCCACACAGGCGGGGCTCCACTAATTAGGTGCCTGGACCCTGGAGAAGAAGCACATGTAAGGTGAGGTGGTGGCCTGGGGGGCAATAGGAAGTAGGGGGAAGGGAGCAGTGAGGTGAAAAGAGGGGTGGGGGGAATTTGGGATATGCAGGGCTGCAGCGGCCAGAGAAAGAGGCGACTTTCCCCAGCTCCAGGGCTGCAGCTGCCGGGGAGAGACAACCCTCCTTCCCAGCCCCAGCTCGGGGGCTGCTGCAGCGGGGGAGAGAGGGCACATCCATCACATTAGAAAGGCAAAACTACTGAGATGAAAATAGGTGTTGTGTGCTTTTACTTGTAGAACAAAAAAAGAAAATTATTATTAAGGGTTTTTTTATATAGCGCTTTTATCCAAAGCGCTTTACAATAGTTAGTTAATGGTACAAACGACATTTGGAAACATCATTAATCGGTCCGCAGAGACCCTCAGCAATCTTCAAGTGGTCCGCAGGACACACAAAAAAAGGTTTGAAAACCACTGCATTATGCTAAGGAAGAAACTGAACACAGATTTAAATGCCCAGGTCAGCTGATGCAGTGAAGTTCGATAGGAGCCTCAAACTCTGTGCCCCGCCAGAATTCAGTGGGTCACACCCTCCAGTCCAGATCCAACTGTGGAGCCTCTGTAGAAATTTCAACATTTGGACACAAAACCACTGAAATGCAGCAGTTTGGCCAAGGTTTTACCATGGGGATGTGTCTATTTGAGCATAAAATGGAAAAACAAAAAACCCGAACTCCATGAGGTGCAAAGCCCCCTGGAGCTTAACCCAAAGGAAGCATTTCCACAAGCAAGATCTGCCGCTCGTGCCCCAAAAGGGACCCAGCCCCACCACAAGCACAAAACAAACTGGGGCAGGAGAGCCCCAGCGGTTAGTACCGCTGCAAAGGGAAACGCCCATGGGCAATTTGGTTCAGTCGCGTCAGGGGGCATCCTGTTCTCTTGCACCCACCCTGCTGCCCGTAGTTGCTCGGGATGTTCCCTTTTTCATTATTAACATGCAGAAGAAGCAAAGGAAGGAGCCAAGGGGAGTTCAACACCACAGGTCACCACCTCAGATGGCCGCGAAGCCCAAAGGCAGAACAAGCCAAGTGCAGACACTGCCGCCGGCTGCAGCACTGAACTCAGAACAGGCGGGATTTTAGGTCAGAGAGGACAGTTATTTTTAGAGATAGGGCCAAACTGCCCCATTCCCCCTTCCCATTCTGAGCTGGGGAGCGATAGACATGGGCATGCAACCCCAGACAGCTGGAGTCTCGTAAGGGTCGCCATTCTGGTGACTCTGCCACCATTCTGGTCTCCCAATGTTGGTGCTGTTTCGTTTGAACACTGGGGCCTGCTCTGGCTTCATGCTCAGACCCCCACACCAAGCCCTAAGCCCAACACTCCTCTTCAGCCCACCAGTAGCTATCCGAGGTTTCCAGTTACATGGCTCTAGCCAGGGACCCAAAGCAAAGCAGCAGCAAGTGGGCTGTTAAGAGGAAGCTATCTGTGCTTGAGAGAGGAGGGAAATAAATAAACTAACTCTTTCCAACCCTCCTACTAGTTATATGCTCCCTGACACGTTATGTGTGTTGTGAGCCCTGGAAAGCAGAGCTGGTCAGAAAGTCAGAATTTTTCCGGATTTCAAACAATTTTCCAAAGGGGGAAAAACCGGGAATTTTTACAGAAGCAGACACTTCCCATTAAAACGTTTATTTCTCGTACATGCAATTTTCCCATCAAAACTTGTTTTGACCAGACCGAGTGGAGATTTAGGACTTGGCCTATCCTGCTGGTCCCCTGAAACACACCAAGAACAGGAGCAAGTCTCTATCAGTCACACACAGACATACCTTCCCTGCAGGCCAAAGGAACGTTTTGGAGGACAGCTGCAAAACAGGCTCATGGTAACACACACACCAGGTTATACAGCTAGCCTCATGTTACTGCTTAGATATACTTTTTAAAGCAGTTGTCCTTCCACAGATCTTTTCTTCTTAAAGGACGACTTTAGGAGAGCACGGCAGTGACGTATTTGTAGGTTTGTTTGACCTGCAGTTCACACCACAGATTTTTTGGCAGAAAATGGCTTTGATGTTTCAGAACCAATTTTGGTTCGTTGGTTGGTTGGTTTTAATTAGCCACACAGAATGCAACAGGAACCCTCCCTCAATTGTCCATTCCCCCCGCTGCCATTAAGAACCCCCCCGCCTTCTACACACACACTTAGGATGGAATCAAAGCATCACAAGAAGTCAAAAACAAAGACCCTGTTTTTGTAGACATGAATCCAGTCTTACCTCTAACACCATAGCAAATTTAAAAATTAGCTTTGGGCAGATGCAATATTTATAATCCAACAGCAAATATGTTTGCTAGTGTTGACTCTACATATAAATTGTCTCTATATTCTGTCTTTAGGGTAATTATTGCTTTAAAATGTTAAAATCGTTCTACTTTAATTACATCACCATATTTAAAAATCCAGCACAACTGCAAAACTTAAGTACCAGCCCGGCTTAAAACCGTGCAAGTGCAGGATGTCAAGTCAACAAACTGAAGTGCTCTGTAAAGGAGGTCCAAGTTCAAGCCTGCAGACTGAACTGCTCTGCTCCATCTACCCAACGGAGCAAATAACGCCAGGGGAGCTGCAGAACAAGCTTTTCCTCCACCAGCCCCGACCCAGACCTGGAGCTATGCATGGACAAGACTCTTCTCCTGGATGCATTCTAGTTCTGGAGTCTTTGCTAAGAGGGCCAGCTGAGTTAGACAGTTGGGTGACAGAAACACTCGCATCATTCCAGCTCCTAGCAGGACCTTGTCCTCTGACAGGACCCTGACAAGCCACCAGACGACAACTATCACTCACTGCGCTGGATCTGCGCTGGTAACTACAGAGGGAAGTTTAACTGAAACTAGTTAATTTGACGTTCCTTCGCTCTAGTGCGGCCCTGAAGGTATAAATGGAGTGTGAGAGATTTGCAAGGAAAGATTATTCAGATCAAGTTACTTGGGATACATACTAGCATTTATAGGGGAGAACGGGAAAAGCTTGTACCTGAAGAGGGTGGGCTACAAACCAGCGTGAAAGGGTTTGCTGTTTAGGGCCCATTGACACAAGAGCCCCAGCTGCGCCAGGTCCCTGCTCCATTGGGAAGCCTAGTTCGGAGCTAGACACATTGCCAAACCATAGACAGTTCAGTCCCATCTACATTATAGAAACAGAACCATGCTGCTACAGGGCCTTGCAGCTCTGCTGCACTTGTAAGGTTGGTAGGAGTTTCGCTATGATGCGAACACTGGGTCCATAAGACGTCTGCATGTTCCTGCAACAGGGACAGCCGTAGCGCACCACAGTCCCAGCTGGAACATCTTCCAGGAAGAGGTGCTAGATAAGGCTAGATCTGAAACCCTCATCCAACCTCTCTGGGAAAGTCCAATTTGCTTTATTGTTTACAGAAAGTAGCTTAAGAAATCTTGGACGAACAGTTGGTGTGTAAGTCATTGTCCACATGGCACTGCTGCATGGGGCGATTCCACTTTGCAGGGATCTTTAAGAGCAGAGTTTTCACCAGTTACAGGCAATGGAAAGCAGCATTAGAATCCACCGGGTAGCATTTATGGGAAGCAATGGGATTAATGCACCAGTTAATGGCAGTACTGCAAGCCAGCAAGAAGCCAGAATGCAGAATATTAATGCAACAGGATTATACTAGGCAGGCATGCACGTGCATTAGTGCTGTGGGGCCAATCCTCAACTGGCATAAATCAGCAGCTATTTACATCAACGGAGGGTCTCCCCTATAATCTAACCTCCCATAGGTCCCACTTACATTAAAGAAATGCACCGCACTCCAACAGCATTGATGTATACACACAGCTCAACCCCCTAATCAGCCCAGACCAAAGCGGGGCTTACACCATCTCAGTATAATCCAGTCACTCCCCAAAACGAGAAACACTGCTGTCTGACTTCCACCACTTCCCTCCCAGTCCCCATGATCTTAGAAGCTTTATCGAAATTTCCCATTGACTGAAAACAGGGTAAACATCACAATGAAGATTTTTGTGAAAAATTCATGGTTTTTTGGATATTGAGTGTGTAAAAATATTGACCTCCACCTGCCAGCTCCTGTCCCTTGTATCAATAATCTGATACAGGGCCACCACATTGAACAGCACTCCTTGGGCTGGGTCTGCTGGTTGGAGTCAATGGAATCCCAACTGGAAAGCCAGCTGCCCTCCCAGGAGATGGGACGCAGGAGTGGGGGGTGAAGAAGATAATGCACAGAGGTTTAAAATGCATCTCCCCAGGCCAGTTTGGCTGAATCTAGCCCTCAGAGTAACCACATGCCACTCAACAAGTGAGCTCTTAACGGAAACATTCCTTCTGAGGGTGGTTCAGCCTATCAGCTCGCAGGCGGAGCCAGCGCCTGCTCTTACGAGGGACGATGTCAGGTTTGCACACGAGGCTCAACTGGTGGCATCCCGAGCGTGCGGGGTGCGAACCACTTTACCAACACCTCAAGCTGGACTGCCAAGCAGCAAAACGCTCAGCCCCTTCGCAACATCACAGCTACAGCAACCCTGAGCTCCCGAGGGTTGCTAGGATTTACTGACCTGTGAGCAAATATCAAACACAGCGCACTCGCTTTGGGCAAAATCCTTTAATTCTTTCCGGATCCCCCAGGGGAACCAGTATTGATGGCTTTACTACTTGCTTACTAGCCAGCACTGCCATCGATACCGTCTCCGAGCAGAGAGCCAGAAGGTCATCCCGGTACAGAGGAACGTCCACACTGACCTCTTCAGCCACCCGTTCCGCCTGGGACCCTCCTCACCATCACCAGACTCTGAGATTCAAGGTCGCCCACCTAACAGTAACCATGCCAAGGCCTCGGTGACATTCAGAATTTCCTCTTCCGCTTCCGCAGTGAAAGCACCAGCAGGAGTGCGAGAGGGCCAGTGGTGAACCCCCATGTCTCAGGCCTTCTGCAAACAGGGTTAGATGGGACACTCAGACCAACGGCCGTATTGGGTCAGACCAAAGGTCCATGCAGCCCAGGATCCGGTCTTCCAACAGTGGACAGTGCCCAGTGCCTCAGAGGGAATGAACAGACAGGTAATCCTCAAGTGATCCATCCCCGTCGCCATCCCCAGGTTCTGGCAAACAGAGGCTCGGGTCACCATCCCAGCACTAGGAGCCCCCCAGAGCCCAGCCTATACCCACCACGAGTGCTGGGTGCCACCGTGCCACTCACTGGGGGAGCCGAACCTACGGGAGCAGCAGGGATACGTTCTGCTAAACAACCAACGAATCTCAGGATAGGTGGCAGCTTGAAACATACCCAGTGGCGAACGCTCGGCTCACCGCAGCCCTTTGCGCATCGCCCAGTGACTTCTGCCCTCCAACATCTCACTGCAAATGCTGCGCTGTCAATCCAAGAGCCAGCTACAAAACAAGAGCATTAGCCAACGAAGCAAAGCAGCAATTGTTTCTGTGCGCAATTTGCTCACAAATCAACGAGCACTTCATACAGCCTTGTGTTCTCCTGCTCAAACAACAATGCGCTCACTAAAAAGGTCACCGTGGGGGGAGGGGGCACTAGCCTCCTCTTCCAGGTAACTTCCCATGCCACCCCCTGACAATTCCCCAGGGCTTCTCAAGGGAAATGGGCATGATCTGGATCAGAGCTGGGCAAACAACAGATTTTTCAGTGGCAACTCCGGGTCAAACTAAAGGGTTTCTGCAGCGCAGGACATTTCATTCCACTGTCACACATTTTTAATGCTTCTGGGGGAGTTTTAAATACACTTAAAAGGGACATTTTAAAATGATGTCACTACGAACCAAAAACACCAAGACATTTTGTTTTGAAAATGTCAAAACAAAATATTTCTATTTCTTCAGAATTGTTTGTTTCCAACCAAAACAATCCGGTGAACTAGACCCGAATTTGTGAAATATTTTGATGCTGCCAAATCTGCACGTTTTTGCCCAAAAAGTCGACATAATAGTATCTGTGCACGAAGCGCTGGGCCCGGCTGCAGGGCTGATGAGTTTGCGGAGTGCACCCTTTCCAGAGGGTCACACGAGGGCTGGCACAACCCAGGCGCGTGGGCCCACCCACAGAAAACTCCTCCGCTAATGAGAATCAGGCCAAGCACCGAGGAGCAGAAAGCGCTAATCACCACACCTGCCTCTTTCCACTGCTCACCGAGATGGACCCAAAACCCAGTGCCCTCAGTGCCAGGGAAATTTGGATCCTAACCTCCCAGCAGGCCCTTATCACTGCAGTGGGCCACACCAAAACTCTGGGTCCTAACACCCCAGAACCTGGGCCTGGACTCATTCTGCACCTGCCTTCAGCAGTGCCTGGCATTTCTCCATAGAGGCTTTAACTCTGCTCCGCAATGGACCAATCCCGCACGGAGCAGAGCGCCTCCTACTAGGCTTTTGGGAAGTCAGGGGTGCTCAGCACCTCGCAGAATTGGCCCCAGGAGCTGGATTCCTCAGCACCAGGTGCCACAGGAGCATGGCCTCTGTGATCAAAAACTAGCTAAGCAAAACTTTCCCCAAGCTGCAGCAGCCACCGGCCCGGACCCCACGAGCAGGGATGTCGGCACCAGCCACCTGCCAGGCTACATGGGCTGGCAGCACACGGTCTCTGCACCATCACCTCCCCAGAGGCAGACCACAGTGAATTACTCCTCTATGGCATTTCCTTGCTCACAAGCCTTAATGGACAGCAACGGTAGCATTAACTGGAATGCTGCCTGGGCGCAATACCAGCCTGTGAGGGCCACAGGGGAAGGCAGGGAGCACGTGGGCCACGGACATCTGTGCTGGCAGGAGTTAAGGGGTGTTTGAGTGGAAGGGTTGTAAAGAGTCATGAGAGAGCCTTTATTTACTCGTCACGCCCCACTCCCGGCAGGAATACATGGAGATGGAGGGCATAGGGTGCCTCTGCCTGACTCCCCGCTGTCACGTACGCCTCCAGGTTGGCAAGGTCACCAGTGGGTGGGAGAACCCAAAAGACACGTACATATTGTCACACTTCAGTTTTATGCACCTAGGAACTTCAAAGCACACACTGCAAACCTGGCAAATACGACAGGCACCACGTCGCACAGTCAAACACCGCTCATTTCCACTGTCAATCCAGCCCACAGGCTCGGCTTTCGTACCAAGATGATTCATCAGCAAACCCCCCTTGCTTTTGGGGCCCAGGGAGAGAGAAAAACCAAAGAGCTCTGTGTACAACAATTCATGCACATGGCAATGCAGTTAGTATTTGCTGGGAGAATGGAGGGTCCCCCTCCTGTTCCTCTTACCTGGGATGATAGAAACAGTATCTTTCTCCCAGGACACAACACTAACGTATTCCTGCACTGAAGAAGGGATGAGGCACTTGAAGACAGCCACGTTTCCACGCATTGACCTTTGATCCTCCACCCGGACGGTGTAAGGTTCCCTGAAAACTGCAGAGAGAAAAGCAGATGATCACACAATGATCAACGCACCAATGCCAAGTTGCACCGGGCACAAACACATTAATTTAAACAGTTCCCAAAGATTATTTTTTGTCCAACATTTTGAGCAGCTCCAGCGTTTGCCGCAAGGAATTAAGCTGGAGAGAGAGCAAATTCACAAATGCACATGTGTCTGGGGGTCTCAACATCCCATGTGCTCACGGGGCCCAAACAGAAGAGAAATGCCAAGAAGTATCGTTTTCTGGGAACGGCTCTGAAGTGGGGCATTTAAATGACTGCGTTGGCCAGTAAGGAGGTGAAACACCAACCCACACCTCTCGGTACAACCCGCAGCGGGACGTATCAACAGACTATAGCACAGCAACAGCGGTCACTTCCTCCCGTGCCACCACGCCACTGCAAGCAGCACGGCCCTTGCAATCCCTTCACTGCAACAAATCACATCCCAGGGACTCGCAGCCCCCAGCCTCTTCCCTCCACCACCCCGCTGCTGTCCAGTCATGGGAAGAGCCCTCCTGGGGTGGGAAACACCCTCGCTGCAGGGCAGAGCAGCACTTCCCAGCACCCCTCCCCACCACGTGGGGGTTCTGTGCCAGCCCATCAGGGCACAGGGCAGCATTTGGGGAGGGGGAAATGGCTCTTCTCTAGCACCAGAGCGCGGCAGGGACTGGCAGATTCCCACAGCAATAGTGCACGTTTCACACTTCTAGCGAGTGTGGAGCTGACAATCCCTGCTCTCTCTGGGCAAATTCCTCTGAAGGGACCCTCCTTCCTGCCGTGCCTGGGTTCCCATTTGCAGTGGCCGTGGGTGCCCAGAGCTCTCTAGATGCAGGCAGCACCTCAGTGGGGCAGGCCTTCCACAAGGCAGGGAAGAATAATTTCTCCTCTTGCCGAAATGCAGCTGGGTCTGGGCAGCAGTTGAGCGTGCATCAGCATTGCTCAGCACTAGGGCACAGGGAGGGAGGTAGAAAACGATACCCTGTTGAAATTGAAGGGAGGAGGAACGCAATTCCGCAAAGTGGGGTCTGCCCAGGGCACTAGGGCAGACAGCCCTTCCCCTTGCAGGGTGACCCGGCAACACCCACAGCCTGCCCTGGCAGCTCTTCAGCGTTCTCTCTCTTGGGAAATATCGAGGGATTATCCAGACTGGCAGCAGCCCTAATGAACTCTACGAAGCACTTGGTCAGTTTGCTTGATCGGCTGAACATCCCAAGGTCTCTTTGGTAAGGAGACACGTCAGTGCAACCAATAAGGAGCGCAGGCAGACAAACCAAGAATCGTTAAAGTTTAAATATTTTCCATTTAAAATAAGCCTAGCACGTGGGTGCATAATCTTGTCATGACAACATGCCTGCCCCAAAGGACATTGGTTTCTCATTCATCACCGCCTTGGAGAGGGGGAGAGAGAGAGAGATATCGATCACTGGGTCATCTGCGGCTCCCTCACTGGCCAGAACAGCAACAATCCACGGCATGTTTCAACAGCCATGGGGGAGTTGCTTCCAGCAGTCAACGCATCTGTTGGCAGGTGCAGACTGGGCCTCCTCTGAATAGGCCCAAGGAGTATTTAATAAGTAAAACAGAAAGTGATGCTGCTTCTGCCTGCTATTCCTCCCCTCTAAGTGCCCAGCTTTCAGACTTCACGCCTTCACTGCAAGAGCTCAAGACAGAAAACTGCTCACAGGCTGGAGGCAAATGGCAGCCCATCCCTCAGGAAGCCCAGGTGAAACTTGCCAGCAGGCTCCTCACAACAGCAGTCTGGTGCAGGAGGTGCTGAACTGCAGTGAAGTAATAGGTGACGAGCTGGCCCAACCCGAGCAGTTCCTGAGAAGACCGCCTGTCAGCAGAGAACACACCTTCAGAGAACAGCTCCAGGGCACCAGCTGGCTTGACAAGCCGCCCTCACATGAACGGTGCAGGGCGGAGAGGGGGCTACAGTTCAGACAATCTTCCCTCTCACCGTACATATGTGCGCGATGCTCTGCAGGTCCATAGGAGGATATGCTCTCTGCCCCCAGGAGATCCCATGCCAAGCAGACTACAGACAAACATAGCAGATGACCGGGGTCTGGGGGAAGGCAGAGGGCTGGTGGAGGCAGGCCCAACAGGACACATGGATTGCTCTGCAGCAGAGAGCAGCTCAAGGAAGCAAAGTGGATTGGTTTGCAGGAGCCTCGTCAGTTACACAGGAGGGGCTTCCTTACTCCTTCCTAGATGGTTAAAGGAGAGAAGTGTCCCTTCTGCTCACCTAGCTGGTCCTCCTGCTTTAGCAGAGACATAGAACCTTGCACTGGAATCTCTGTATCAAACCCTTCACTTCTGCCTGAGCTAGACTGGACCTTTTAAACCCCAGCCAATCATGATTTAAAGACTAAGTGCTGGAGACTCTAGCCCACCTCTGGGTAAGTTGTTCCAAGGGTTAAAAATTGTACCTTATTTCTAGTCTGAACTTGTCTAGTCTCAGCTTGCAGCCATTAGATCATGTTGTCTCTGCCTGCTAGATTAAAGAGCTGTTTTCTATCAGAAATTTCTGCCCCGTGTACTTGTAAAACTGTGATCAACTCACCTTATCCCTTCTCTTGGGGAAACTAAAAACAGACTGAGCGTCGCAAGACCCTCACTAGAAGGCACACTATACAGACCTCGAATCATTCCTGGTGCCTCTTCTCTAAATTCTTCTTAAAGTTTTCAACTTTACATTTCAGTTTATTGTGTGTTTGTTGTTTTACGTGGTTTAAATGGCCTTTTTCAGGGATTGCCATTACAAGGCTACAGAAGAAGAGTGTTTGGAGACAGGATTTCAGTGACAAGAGGATAATTGATTAGCATACAGGAAGCAGGTGGGAACAGAAGCACGCTCATGAGAAATAGTAAAAATCCCAACTTCCAAGTGTTTCCAACTATCCTAAAGCCAAACTCATTCTAATGGCCATGGACTGAGCTGTCCCAGTAACATCCCAAGGAATCCTGTGAGGAGGTCCCATGGATACGTACTGAATGAGAAGGGGTGGCACAGGAATGAACTACCAGCCAGGCCTAGCAACTGAAAGCTTATTCAGACTTGCAATGCCCACCTTCAAACAAGAGATGAAAGCCACAGCACTGTATAGCAGCAGCCTGCAGTCACTCCATGAGGTTCAGTAAGTCTAGTATTTAGAACAGGGAGCTGGAGTCAAGACTCCTGGGCTCCAGCCCTGCCACAGACTCACTGCATCACCCTGGGCATGTCACCTCACCTCAGTGTCTAGAGGGAGGTAACAAGAACCCTGGCCTGCAGGACCAGATAGCTGTGACCAGAGATCAATTTTCACCTCTAGAAACCTCCTAGGGAACAACAACAAAATTGAATCTGCCACTCCCAGCATTTGCTTCCCGTGAACACCCTGGCACAGCTGGCCCCTGGCGAGAGTGTCTTCAAAAACAGCACATTTTAAGTCATTACTAGAGAGTTGGAAGGGGTTTTTTTTGAGGGGGCGCGGTTAAACAGGAAAAGGACGTTGGACTCCAGATTTGAGTATTCACTATGGAATCCTGACTGCAAGTGTGTTGCTCATCCAGCTGGAGAGCAAAACCAGGACCTTGTGGCCACCATGCCTGATGAAAACTAAGCAACACAGCTGGAATGCTGGATACCCTCAGAAAGCTGGGAGAGGGGGTCCTGCAGCAGGGAGATCAGCAGTGAGGCAGCTGCCAGCAGAGTTGTGCGAGCTGCTCTTGTTCTCAGGCACCCACCCATCTTGGCTGTTGGGAAAGCATCAGTTACAACAGCACCCTCTGCCTGCTTCATGCCAGCTAACAGAGCCCACCACCTGGTTCCACAGCCTCACATGGCCCACACTGGTTCCATCCCTGCTGGGAGCAATTTCACAGCATGGCCTACTGGACAGAGCATTGACTGTGATTAAGGAGACCTGGATGCCACTGGCAGACTGGGTGACCTTGGGCAAGCCACTGCACTTCTGTGCCTCAGTTTCCCCATCTGTCAAATAGGGATGACGACTCCTTTGTAGGACGGATGAGAAGTTGTATAGAAGTGCCAGGTGTTGGTTGTATGCAATGTAGCTAGCTGTAGCTGTGTCAGTCCCAGGATGTTAGAGACACAAGGTGGGTGAGGGAATAGAAGTTGGTCCAACAACAGATATTACCTCACCCACCTTGTGTCTCTAGGTATTATTACTACGTATTAGTAATAAGCTAATTAGTAGTTAGCAACAGTTAAACTTCCACTCCGATGGGAAGCTCAGCCTCCACCGGAGCGGGGCTGACCCGAGCTGCAACATGTCACACGTCTCACAAACAACATGTATTTACATTCCCCTCCCTTAAACATACACCCCAGCTTATTGCTCACTCCCCTCTGCTCTGGTTTATAGCTTAACTGCTAATGCTGGTAAATAATTCACTCCCTGGGCAGGAGGGGGTTTCATGCCAGTTTACTTTGCAGTATAATGAATTAAAATAAAAAACACCCTTTAGTCTGCTCGGCTGTGTTCTCTGTGCGAGCCCTGTTTTTAATAGGTTACATAATGAAGTCATTCCTGGGCTATTAGCCCTCCTCAGCCTGGTCAATAATTTACTATAATCACTTTGGAAAGCAGCACTTGGCTATATTCCTCTTCCTTTTGTTTTCTTAGAAGTCTTGGGGTGGTTGAGCTGGAGCCTGCATTGCAGATATAGGGTCTTCGGAAGGGGGGTTAATGAGGCAGGGGGGTTCCCCCCTTGCGGAGACCTGCTGAAGGACTGGGCAATTATACAAGACTATCCAGGAGTTACTATAAAATTGATGCTAACAGATGTTTGGGAACGGAGATAAATCCTCATGCTGCAAAGCTGGAGTCCATCTCTGACTATGGATGAGACCTTCACAGGGCAGATTATCCCACATTTGCTAGCTACTGCATCATTTCTTGCACCTTCCTCTGAAACATCTGGCTCTGGCCACTAGTCCATCTAGTCCAGCATCTGGTCTTCACAACAGGCCTGATGCAGTCTGGCAATTCCAGATCTCAGTGGTATGAATGACCGGGTGTTGAAGAGAAGACACCCCTGGCTTTCTCCATTCCTCCCTAGCCGTGGAAACCAAGCCTGCTGTCCTGCTACTTCAATGGCTGAGACACACGTCTGGTTAGCAAATCATTTTGGCCTGTTATGGTGCTGGATGTGAACAGCCATAGAATCACAGAACCATAGGGGGCTAGCAGGGATGGCGAGGGTCATATAGTCTAACCCCGCCAAGATACAAGATTTCTGTACCCACATCCCACCTCCAGAAGGGCTCAAAGATCGCAGTGAATAAAGCATCCCCTCTTGTTCCACTGCAGGCAGGTCATAGTCCCTGGAAGATAATGGGATTTATGCCCTTCTTGAAGAAAAAGTCACTTTTGCATCTTCTCTTCCAAATCTACCTACCTGCAATGTCATCACTAGAACCACGACCTACTGTTGTAGCTGGCTGGGCTGTACCCACACAACACCCCTCTGGAAAAGCCCCATGACCATTCCCCACCTGCCTTGCTCTGGGGAAGTTTTCTCAGGTGGATGGACCTGAGGCTTTTGTCCCAGTGGGACATGGCAGGGCCTGGCTCTCCTAATATTTGAAGGGGCTTGGCCTTTGCCAGACAGCGATTAGTCCTGGAGATCCATGCTCTCTTGTTACTATCAGCTTCCCCCAGAGTCATCCCCAGTGTGCAGCACTAGGATGGCCCTCAGCTCTCTTTCCCGCTAATCACTCTGCAGAGCTCTCCCTACCAGCAAGTGGCCTAAATTATTGTTTGTTCTTGGCTTGGGTAGGATGCAGTTTTTGAAACATTATTGACACTCCGCCTCCTGTTTATCCAACACCCTGCCCTCATATCTACTATCTGTCTGTGACGATATCAATCGATCCTCTTGCAATAGACTATTACAGTCCCAGTTCCACGGCCTTGCCAGAAAAGCGTCTCCAACACGCAAAACCACGTGGCAGCTGCATTTTAGCCTACATGTTCACAGGCTCCACAGGGCACAATTCCTGTGGGAGCGACAATAACATCCCCATACGGTATTCATCATGTCAGGAAGGCTCACTCGGTAAAACTCACCTCCAGGCCCAGAGGTCACAGGTTCAAGTTTCACCCCAGGCTGTCTGCTCAGCTCTCTGGCACAATACTTAGGGAGAAAAGTTAAACGCTTAATAGGAGACTAAACCCTTGTGCTTTCCATGGGCCACTTCCAAGCTACAGAGCCCACACAATACATTCTTGGAACAGTCTGTTTTCTTGAGAGACAGGTAAGTATCATCACCCTCATATCACAGATGGGACGCAAGGCAGGAAAAATTAAGTGATTTGCCCAGGGTCATGCAGAGAGTTAGCAGCAGAGATAGGACTAGAACCTTGGTCTCCTGTACCCAAGCCACAGGACTCTGCAGTCTCTATCCCATTTCTTGGAAATGGTGCAAGACAATACCCAAGCACCCTGGCAAAGAAACAGACTAACGTCCACGGCTGAGTGTGAGCTAATGCTGAGCCCAGAGGCTGCCGCCTTTGCCTGCACTATTGGAACCTTTAGAGTGAAGGGCGCAAGGCAGAGGCAATACAAAAGGTACCAGGTAAAAATGAAGTTCCTGTCTATCCTGGTTGCTGGCACACAAGGCAGTGCCCAGTTTGGGCCCTTGCTATTACCTGCTCTCTCTGCAGAGGCTCGTGCTCAGGTGGCAAAAGGTGCTAGATACTGTTCTAAACCCATTATCTGAAGATGCAGGCAGAAGGCCCCCGGAGCTCACTGCTGGCCACTGCGCTGCCTCCGGGCCTGATCCTGTGAATGGTTATTCCCATTCACACGCTGACTTGTGCGCATCGGCCCGCTGGAGGCTGGGGCACTGCACCCAAAGCCTTGGCAGGAGCAGGCCCTACATTTACAGCTCACTCTCAGCTAGGACTTCCTCAGGTCTCCTTCCAAGCTCAGGAACAGCCACACTTGGCTACCCAGAGGCTCTCCAAGTGCCATGAGGCTCAGCGAACACACGTCTGCACAGCATGCTTTGCAGGGGACAGCATTCATTCACTTGGAGGTGAAGTAACTTGCCCATGGCCACGCAGAGTTAACAGCGGAACCAGGAATAGGACGCAAGCACCCCGAGTTCCAGCCCTAATCACCAGTGAGCCCTGATGCCACCCTCTTTAGTGGTTAATTGATGAAGTGAGCTCACTGTATCAGCCACTTTAGGCAATTCCATGGCACTGGAGAGAATCAGTTGGGACACACAAATGGGCTCATCATTGTCACAAACACAGAACACCAGCACCTCACCAACACCTCCAAGACCCGGCCCCCGCCCATGACCCTACCTGCTTTAACACGGATATTGGGACTCCTGATTTTGCCCGCTGAGTTCTCCGCGGTACAGAAGTAGTCATTGTCGTGGATAAAGCTATTGAAGGCTGATGGCGAGAAGGGGTAGAGCTGCAAAGTCCCATTGGCATGGACATGCCGGATGTGCGGTACATCATAGATGTCGTCCCCTGTGGCGAGGTACCAGCGAAGGGCGGCGCTGGGTGACCCTGCTGCGGGGCAGGAGATCACCACCCCGACTGTGCTGGAGAAGGTCACCTGCTGGATAGAGTCGTTCACAAAGTAGAGACTGGTTCCAACATCTTCAGTGTGTGCTGTGGAGAGACCAGAGCCAACAGCAGAGAGTTACTGCAAATATCCAACTCCTCTTGCCTGCAGAGCAACGGCTTCCCAATGACATGCCCTGGGAGCCCTCCTCAGGCAGCGGCAAACAGCCCCAAACAGAGCGGGCAAATTGGTGTATGAACACAGTGGCCAGGTACTTCCCACCTCTCCTAGCTACCTAGGTCACTGCTCTCCTCAGCAGCTGCGCCAGGGCTGAGGGGATGCCTTGGAAACCCCAGCCCTTTCACAGGACAGCTATTTCCCACAATTGTTAGGACGCCTACGACTAACACAAGCTACATTTCCCAGGATGCCCTTGTGTGAACCTCCCCACAGGTAAGTCACCTGTCTGCTCCCTCCCCTGGGCCAGCTGAGTTAGGGAGCGAAGAGGCAGCCATGAACCATCGGACACCTCCTGAGAGGTCTCCTCAGACAACAGGCCCCAGAAACAGCCAGGCCGAATTCTAAAGCGTGGGGATGGTTTTGTGACAGGAAGCTGTGTGAGAGAAGCGGGGCTTTGCCAGTCTCCCCCTCCAAAAAGAGGGGGCAAGGGAGCAGCTCTTCACAGCTGGGTCTCCCAAACTGCAGCCAAGGTCTGGAAGTGGAGGAAAGCCTCCCTCAACCTTCCTCCTCCTCCAGTGCAGGCAGAAAGGCCTTTCCCTCCCAGCTCCTCCACTCCGATTCCTTCCCACTGACACCTCACACCTGGAAGGGGAGGGGACAAGTTTGCCGTCAAGGTGCCAAGTGGCTTAGAGCCGATTTTTTAACTGCGCTACTTTTACGTAGGCAAAAGGACGCTAATACAGAAAGCGGCGATCGGTGTTTGAGTATTCATAGCTCTAGCGGAGAGCACAATCCCTCTGCTTGTGCTACAGCAGGGCCACAAGCAAATAACTACTCTACCGCTGGCTTGGAATGCGTCACAGGGGACCTTTCATCACCTCAACTTCTTCAACTTTGGGGGGAGGGAGAAGAGGGGAAGAAGGGAAGAGAGTCTCATCTGTATTAATATTCTTAGCTTAGCTTTTAGCTGCCCCTCCAGGGAGAATGCTTCATGACTGCTCATTTGAGGAAAGGCTATTAACCCGTTATTGGCCAGAACAACTAACATCACAAAGCCGTGATGAGACTATCAGCACCCGCCTCCTCTGAAAAAACAACAACATTTGTGTTTTCGTCAGGACGGGTGTTTGGAACCACGATCCTTGCCCGGGGTAAGTGTCACGTCGCCAGCTGGCTCAGGCTTTCCTGAGCTGAGGGGGAAGGCAAACATTGGAATGTTATTTTACTTTACATAACGGAATCTTTAACGGGCAGGTCTCCCTCTCAGTGACAATAATAATAATGGAACGACACTTCTGTGGAGTCGCTTTGATAAATTCTATAGAAGATAAAACATTATGGCACTTGACTTAGGTATTCTTGTTGTATAGAGATGGGGAAACTGAGGCACAGTGAAGCAAATTGCCCAAGGGGTCTTAGTGCATCAAAGGGAAACCCAGGAAGGGAAGAACCCAGGAGTCCTGGCTCTGGTCTTCTGCTGTAACCACCAGAACATGCTCTCTCATTGAGCTGGGAATACAATCAAGGAGCCCTCTACTCTACCCACTAAACAATTCCCCCTCTTATTTAATCCTTCCAGAGATGGAAATATAATCTCAGTCTCTCTCAGCACCCATTAAACAGCCGATTTCTTGTTCCTCTCCATGTTTTGAGCAGGAACATCAACTACGACAACAAAATTTCCTCTCTCAAACTACCCAGAGTTCTACTGTCCCAAGTCGAGGATGCAGCAGTCGGTTTTGTGGCTACAAACTGGCAGGTATCAACGATAAATTGATTGGGAACATTACTGCTGATTAAACAACAGATTTACAGGTAAAGAAAAGAAGCTTCAGGCCCCCTCCCGTACAGTCACAGCTAACGAGCCGAGGCACAGACAGAAATGGACAAAGACATTTATTTATTTTTTCTTATTGGGCTGACAAATGCTGGGAGACTCATGACAAAGACGGGGTAAGACAATCAACAGCTGATCCTCGGATGGCCTTTGAAAAGCTACTTGGGCTGTCCGTGGCACAGTGCCACTAACCAATCACATTGGGGCAGCTAATCTCTTTGGAGCAGTGGCCATCTTTTTGTCCTGTGGCAGGGCAGAGTCGAGAACATTGGGCCCTAGTCTATGACTGGAAAAGAGCAATCCAAATATAAATAAATGTCTTAAGGCTCGTTTGTTGTGATGAATCAGCACTCCTGCCGTTCAGAACGTCTTGACACTCATCCTGCCCATACACGAGAGCAAAATATGTCTTTATGATCCGATGAAGGAAAACAAGCAGAGAGAAAGCATTCATGTGCTACCCATCGTGGTAACATTTTGCATGTTCCCTGAAACGCAAGATGGCATGGAGACTGCTCTACCTTAAAGGCAGAGTGCACAAAAAATAGAACATCCTTTCTACTGTGTAGCCATGTGTGTCATGTAAGGACCTAGAACCATGAAGATTCTGAAGCTGTCTGAAACTCTGGTCCATGCCACAGTCCGTCTCCCACTTCATCCAGCCCCGCACCTCACAGCCCCTCCTAGAATCCTAGAGGTGCCTTTTCGCTGTGTGTAAGAAGAGGGGGGATTCTAGTAACTCCTTCACATCCCGTCCCTTTTCTCAGCACCCCTCATTGCTGGAGGCCTCTCCACTAGTCCCAATGAGAATTCCACTTGCTCTGCCCAAGAGCAGGCAGAATTGACAGCGCCGACCCCCAAGTGAGTATCCCTGCTCTAGTGGAAGCCACAATTTGCAGGACACGTTGCCAGCTGTATGATGCAATGATCAGATATCATCCTGCTAGAGAACAATTTTCTCTGCAGACATCACCCTTGCATGCTGGATACACAGAGTGGGTGGGGGGAGGAATGGAAAAATACCTCATAAATAACAAGAGAAATTCAGATTACCAGCAAAGCTTTTTCAGGTCAAAGGGGAAAATGGATTTTTAATAGAAAATGGAAGTTATGGGATTGGTAGTAGTTATGTGACAGACGCATAGAGTTAAATCCATATAATCTCCTTTACCATTTAACATTGAGCACCATCCTAATCCCATGTTTCATAAAACTGTCTCCAAATCACAGAGAGATTAAAAATTTAGAAATAGCACTGCAATATTTTTAAACCAGAAATCGCTGCTGGCATCTGGTCACATGCGTTGACCCTAACCTAAATATCGAGGACATTAATTTATACAGACCTCAAACGCTGGGATGGGCGTGGTGAAAATGGAGCAGTTTCTTATGGAGAGACAATATGTCACTGGCAGGGGCATTGTATTGAGTGCTGGAGTCCTGAACTCTGCTGGATGAGAGCTGCACAGTGGACTAATACGTAGATGGACCATGCCTCGCCAGCACTGAGGAGTATATATTTTGAGTTATCACAGTGCAATCTTCTTAAATCATAGTAAATTACAACCTAGGGTATTGAAATATTAAATACCTCCATCTCAGCTGGGAAAAGTGAGTCATTTTGTTATCATCCCTTCGTAATATTTACTAGTCTTGTTCGCTGGACTCTTCAAACTGCAGTATCTTTAGAAGCAGAGCCACTCTCAGCACCGCAGAAAGATGCGTTAGATGAAAAGCACTCATTTACTCTAATGAGAAGCCAAGGCAGAGTGACCATAAATTCATCCCAACCCTACCACTGAACCACCTGAAGTCCTGCGCAACAAACCTTGCAAGCTAAAGTTTTCAGCATTTGTATTCCTCTAAAAAGGTGCAGTTTTAAAAGCTTAATGCAGAGTATATGCGGCTAAACTGGGAGGAGAGGTAGATACGCTGGACGGTAGGGATAGGATACAGAGGGACCTAGACAAATTAGAGGATTGGGCCAAAAGAAATCTGATGAGGTTCAACAAGGACAAGTGCAGAGTCCTGCACTTAGGACGGAAGAATCCCATGCACTGCTACAGACTAGGGACCGAACGGCTCGGCAGCAGTTCTGCAGAAAAAGGACCTGGGGTGGATGAGAAGCTGGATATGAGTCAACAGTGTGCCCTTGTTGCCAAGAAGGCCAATGGCATTTTGGGATGTATATGTAGGGACATTGCCAGCAGATGGAGGGACGCGATCGTTCCCCTCTATTCGACATTGGTGAGGCCTCATCTGGAGTCCTGTGTCCAGTTTTGGGCCCCACACTACAAGAAGGATGTGGAAAAATTTGAAAGAGTCCAGCGGAGAGCAACAAAAATGATTAGGGGACTGGAACGCATGACTCATGAGGAGAGGCTGAGGGAACTGGGATTGTTTAGTCTGCGGAAGAGAAGAACGAGGGGGGATTTGATAGCTGCTTTCAACTACCCGAAAGGGGTTCCAAGGAGGATGGATCTAGACTGTTCTCAGTGGTAGCTGATGACAGAACAAGGAGTAATGGTCTCAAGTTGCCATGGGGCAGGTTTAGGTTGGATATTAGGAAAACTTTTTTACTAGGAGGGTGGTGAAACACTGGAATGCGTTACCTAGGGAAGTGGTGGAATCTCCTTCCTTAGAAGTTTTTAAGGTCAGGCTTGACAAAGCCGTGGCTGGGATGATTTAGTTGGGGATTGTCCGGCTTTGAGCAGGGGGTTGGACTAGATGACCTCCTGAGGTCCCTTCCAACCCTGATATTCTATAATTCTATGATTCAGGCCCAAAGCATTGGTTTTTCCCACTATACATGACCCAAGAGCTCAGAGAAGTGGTGATCACTAACCATTTACACAACACCTTTCCTCCCAAGGCACTTCACACAAGCCACGCACTTCTGCATACTGCAGCGCAGCCAGCTCTAAGATGAGATGTACACAGCAGCATTAAGTAGAGGTTTAGGACAGAAAGTGAAAGAATATGGAGTCCAAGTCACAATGCAAGAGGAATTTAGTGGGTAACGTGCAATGACTCCAAATGCACATAGAGTTGCCATCCTACCCTTTCGCAGGATAGTATAGAAACATTATCCACAAGTGGTCAGGACACCCCAGCATCACAACGTCCTCCGTCACACTGAGGCCCTGTGCGCTTGTTAAGAGGGCAGAGCACCACCCACTGAACCCCAAATCCTAGTCCCAGTTGCACCTAGAGGTGAGATCTGATGCTGGGCTCACAGCCCAAATCAGCACGAAGGCAGAGCAGACTCAATTCCCATCTTCCAGAGAGCTGAAAAGTCACAGTCTCTGCAGCCTTTGCTGCAGGTGCCATTTGTACACACCCAAACCAGACAGAGCACGTACACCAAGTTCTGATAAAACAAGCACACCCTAAATCCCTGCACAGAAAACACATCAACGACATGCACATTACCTGGTGCCCTACCTCGGCAAGGCAAACCAAACCAAAAGAGGAGCTTGAAATGCAATCCTCCCCCTCCTCCCTCTACACTGGCACCAGCCTTTCATCTGTGGAGACCTGATTTCAAGTTCTGCTTATGTCACATATGCAGCAACTCTGGCAAGTTTCATCGGAGTCTCCACTGGACATTTGGCAACATCACTGAGCCAATGCACATTTCAGGACCATGTCAAGTGTCCAATCAAGGGAGGCTCAGGACTGGACTAAGGTCCGGACTATGGTACATCTGAGGAGCGTGCACATCAGCTGCTAAGCTCTGTCCTGAGCCAGCAGGCCATGACTTTCATTAGCCCTAAGCCTGCCAGCACACTTTTACAAGCTGAGGTCAATTTCCCTCACACAATTTCAAGGTACATAAAATTTTGGGCCTTAACTAGCCACCCTGTAAATGCACCAGCAGAGTACTTCCAAGTCTCCTGAAATAACCAAATACATTTGTGCTTCATTCTCTCCTAGGAAGTTGCATGTAACAGCCTGCCTATTCCGGAGTCTGCTGAATTCACATTATCCAACATACAGCTCAAAATTCACACGCTTCCATGTCAGGAGAATTCTTTCCACAAAGACACCTCCAATTTGATTCTCACAATGAACTCAGCAGCTGGTTCAAACGAGGCAGGTGCACCTCAGTGCCACATGGGCAGAAAGGAGGGCACCACATTGGACGCATATAGTGTCTTGTGGGTGCTCAAAGCATGGCCAGTGGATTCCTAAATTCACAACCCACTGCCAACATATGCAAGCTGGGTGAGGACAAAGGCTCTGAGCACGGGCAAACTGACAAGCAGTGATTGTAATTCCCTTCTGAAGAACACAAGTACCAGAAAATATTAGGGTTGCGTGTGTTAATTCTTCATTTAAGGCACATATAGCTTTACACATGAGCAAGGCGTAGAGGCTGCTCTCTTAACAAGTTGCCATCATGGCCCTGGTGTCGTAAAACAACAACACTGGGCACTGCCAGGACTTCACTACTGCAAGCTCTTCCTCTGTGGATTTCATGGATTCCACGTTTCATTTCCAAGATAAATGAGCACCGTACCACACTGGGGGGCAGAGGGGAGAGATTAAAAAATGCAAGCAACATATTTCACTGCTTCTCATATTTGAACACAGCAAACACAAAATGCCAGCATCACAAATCAGCAGGCAGAGAACTCCAGCAAAATCATACAGCAAGATTATTCCCCCAGTTTATCAAGATTTTGACTCTTTGCTCCTCCTGATCATACTGCTTCCTATTTACATCGCCCTCCCTCCCCTTGCTATGGCTGCTCTTTAATTTGTGTAATCAACCACCAAGCCTGCTTTCGTGAAACTCCTCGCTTGCTAACCGCCTATTTTATTTTATAAGCTTAAAAAAAAAAAAATAAGCAGCTACAGTCTATTGAGGGATTTCTAAAGTTTACTAGGATCAAATGTTTATTTGCTTTTTGTTTCTAATTGAGCTCTTGTTCTACAGCAGAAATGTATTAAATGGTTGTGCTTTGATACCTAGAAATATTAAGTAGCTGAAAGGTTTATCATGCATTAAGCAATTCAATTTTTTATCCTATTATAATGAAACTTCCACTGTATTACTGTCCTCTCTCTGGAATTGTTCCACTTTAACACTTTCAGCACAGAGACTCTTCAAAATAAAATCTCTCTTGAACTGAAAAGAGACAAAAAATAATGAGGCCATAAGGTATAGTGCTAATGGAGGGTTTTAATTTGCTCTTCTCAGAAGAGAGAGCTCGGTAGCAGAGACTCTTTTATGGGAGGCTGGGGCTGAAAATGAGCTGTGTTGGATTTATTATGTTCGATGTTGGGGGAGAATGATCATTTTAGTTCCTTGGATGGTTATTTGTTTTGGTTTTTCCTTTTTACACAGGAAACATGCAAAGATATGCAAAGCAGACGCTTCCATGTTCAGTACAGCAGCTCCTAAAAGCATGTCTAACAATAGCAATTTTGTCTAAAGCTCCCAAACACAGATTTATTCCAGCTGTAATAAGACTATTTCATATTTAATAATTGATTAAATAATTGACTGTCACAACCACTCAGAATGCACCATTAAACCTCCGCAAATATTTTAATTATATTAACATTAAAATAAAAGGGTATTTAATATACAATAATCATATTTTAGGCTGCAGCCCACTACCAATTTGTTTCCTTCACTACCTTTTTCCTAAGATTGCCTCTTGCTGTTTTCAGATGATGAAAGTGATTATTAAAGAAAATGTTTTGTAAACTGAAAGTGGCTCCTTTTCCATAACATGGACGTTTCTGTTATTACATTCATGGACCAGATAATAAAAAGGTAATGGACTACAAAAATCCCTGCAGAATCAGAATAGGGTCACTTTTTTAGCTAACCCCAATCAAATATTATTACAAATGGACTGTAATTTAGCTACCAATGTTACATGCGGATGTCTTTCCTCTTAGACTGCATCTATCGTTGGGGACCTCAGTTTAGAGCGCCTGGCATACCCATTGGGATGATGCTAACAATTCCCCATTTACAATTAATCCAGTGTGGTGGCTCCTTGACAGTAATTTTTTGCCCCAATCCGAGGGATCAGAGCAGTGGGTTACACTGAATGTAGCATTCCGAGAGGAGAGGATGCGATTTGAAAGCATCCCCGGATTGAGTTTGTTTTGAGGGATTGGCATATTGCCGTACACCGTCTCCGAGAAGTAAGGACAGCGGAACAGAGCTTTTTAAAAGTACTCCTACGAGCTTCAGCCTTTGAAATCTTGCCTGCACAAAGAGACGCTGGGTAGGTAGAGAAAACATGTTAATCTCCATGTACTTAAGGCGCTTCTGTGGGGCTGGAGAGCTGTGCGGGGAACGGGTCTTTAGCAGGGCTCCCCCCGCCACGGCAGGGATCTCCGCGGCTGCGGAGAGTTAAGGTCGCTAATTATCAGGTCGGCTCCCGCGGCAGGGGTCCGCTGCCCCCCTTAAAACGCCTCCACAAGCAAACTCCGCGAGCTGGGGCTCCTGGGCTTTTGTTTTGTCCTTCACACAGAAGTAGCGGCGTCTCCTCCACTCCGAATCGAAAGCCCAGGTCCACGTTAACGGGCCCAGCGGCAGCTGGCTCCAGCCGGAGGCGGCGCCCCCACCCCTTGCCACCCCCTGCCTTCTCCCGGGGGAAGGAGGCTGCAGGGCGGGGGTGCAAGGAGGCGGAAGGCAGCGGGCAGGGCCCCCATGCCCGGGGGTGCACCCCGCAATGTGCACCCCAGCTGCGGGTTTCCCTCCTCCACCCAACAACGGGTAGACGTCTCGAGGGGATTTTTTTTATTTTAGCGAAGCAACGACCCCCCTCAGTTGAGACCCTTCCCCGCGATGAGCAGGGGCGTCTTTCCAAATGCAGCGCTACCCGCTACCCGCCCCACACACCCCCTGCAGCCCCGGGCTCAGCATCCTTTCCGGACAGGCTGGGCTGGGCTGAGCCCTGCCTGCTCCAGCCCCACGGACCCGTTCCTAGCCCGGAAAAGCGGGGGGTGCCCCCGCCCCGGAATCAGGTGCATTGCAGCCGGAGCTGCAGGTCTGGGCTTGCCCGTCACCTGGACCTCGATTAGCCCCATGGCAACCTGAGCCCAGAGGGGCCCCGGGCGTGCAGAACCAGCCAGCCCCGTGGGTACTTCAGCTGGCGAGGCGTGTCCTGCCCCCCGCCCAACGTCCTGCTCTTTGCAATTACACCGTCACAACCATTAATTGTTGAATTAATAATCCAGGTCGTTGCAGCAGGGCTGGGAGCTGCCCCTCTCCCGGGAGGGCAGGGCAGGCTCAGAAACAGCTCCGCATCCTCGGGGGGGATGGGGGGGGGACTTACAGATCCGCTTCGTGAGAGCCCGAAACTCCGAGCCCCCAGGGGAGCTGCCTGCGCCCCGGCCCCGGCATCAGCCTGGCACCTGCCCCGCTCACCCCCCGGCTGACAGGCGGGCCGAGCCGAGCCGGGCCGGGCCGGGCCGGGGGCGGCTCCTGAGCCCGAGGGGCAGCAGAGCAAGCGGCTGGGGGGCTGCTGCCCGGACCCCCTGCCGGCCGTGGGCACCGCTCGGCGCAGGTGGGGACAGGGCTTGGGCTGCAGCCCGACTGGTCGGAGCGGTGGGCTGGGCGCAGACACGCCTCTGCCCGGCCCGGGCCAGCCCGTCCCCTCATCCCCTTGGGCCGGAGCGCACCGCGGGTCCCGTCACTTGTTAACAAAGATCGCAGAAGGCGCAGGACTCGAGCCCGCTGGCCAAAGAGTCACACCCCCCCCCCGTAGCCCCCGCCCCAGGACGGGACATACCTTTCTGCAAAGAGTACAGCAGGAAAAAAGTTACCAGCCACATGCCATAAAGAGCACCTATTTTCTCTGGGATGCAGTGCAATTCCTTGCCGTGCCGTGCCCCCAACGTGCCGTGATCCTGCCTTTCCCAGGACTCTCCCGGTTCAGATGCTCACAGCTGAGCTCCCAGCAGCTCCTCCTTCCCCTTCTCCCCAGCTAGTGTCATCCGGAGGGTGGGCAGGGCTGCCTGTGCACTCCCCGCCCACGCTCGGCATGCGCTGGGGGGAGCAGCCTGGCCCTTTGCAGTTGCCAATTGGTACAGTGTGGGGAGAGATTATCTATTTTATCTGAACAGTGGGGGGACATTTTCCAGATTCAATCTCTCTGCACCAGGGGACCTGATCATGTATAAAAGCTTGTCATTTGCATACACACAATAGAGCTTCTTTAATAAAGGAGAAGACACTCCTCTCCCTGGCTCTAATTGTGCAGACCAGCCTTTCACCAGCGCACAGGGAGACACCTGCTTGCACATGCACAGGGGGTTTGGTAACTGGACAAACAGATTCTGCACACACATTCATCCTTCCCCACCCAAGCCCTGGGAGCACTCCAAAATGCACCTGCCCTTTGAAGAGGTAGCTCCTAAGATGGCCCCTGCCTTGCCTGGGACTGCCAGCACCTGTAAAGTTAAACAGGCACAGAAGGCTACAGAATCAGGGCCTAGACATATGGGCACAGTGAGAGGCAAGATACAGATTGTTGTGGGAATGGTGGTTGTGCCCCACAAAAGTAAGTCGGTTTTGCACTTAAGTAGAGTGATTCAGAACAAACAGTTCTAGCTCTCTCTCTAAAGTGTGTGTGTGTGTACATAGACACACATACACACTTCTGTTTATTCATCCCTGGAAGCTGCATTCATATCAATAGCGTTGCCTGTTTGTAGTCCATTCTGTTCACCTTGTCTCCCATGTAGGCTGTAACAAGCTTTGCCTACAGCTGTCACTGTTGCACAGCTGCGGGGGGGGGGGGGGGGAACTCAACTCCCCCAGTACAAAAAGGCCCCTACTGTTTACACTTCAAGTAAACTCTTCTTCAACTTGTTACCAGTACAGGGCCTAGGACAAACAGATCCCATTCCAGCCAACAGATGGCCAAGTTCAACCCTACTGGGCAACTGGCCTATTTACAGCCCTGTTCATAGAATATCAGGGTTGGAAGGGACCTCAGGAGGTCATCTAGTCCAACCCCCTGCTCAAAGCAGGACCAGTCCCCAACTAAATCATCCCAGCCAGGGCTTTGTCAAACCTGACCTTAAAAACTTCTAAGGAAGGAGATTCCACCACTCCTGTTGAACTAGGAGCACTGTTGAACTGAGAAGGCAAGAGCTAGTTGGATTTTTTTTTCCTCCCTAAAAACAGAAAAAGGGTTTTTCACTCAAAAAAAAAAAAAAAACCCAACAGCTTTCATGGGGAAATGGTTGAAGTTTTTCAGTTTGACGTTTTTCAGTTTGACAAAAAAATTAAAAGTTTTCAGGTTTGGATTTTCAAAGAAAAATTTTAGGGTTTTCACTGAAGACCTGAAATTTTTCATGAGAAATTTAAAAAAAAAAAAACCCAAAAGAACAAAAACACCTAGATTCTCATGAAAGTGATTTGGCATTTTTTGACCAGCTCTAGTTCCTACTAATTCTTAACGTTTCTAGAGCTCTTTGTACATGCTAGAAAGCCACTAGCAAGATAACTGCACACAGTGCTCCTAGGAGGCAGGTAAGCATTATGCTCACCGAACAGCTGGGGAAGACAGAGACACTATGAGGTGACATGACATAAGACCACCCAATAAGTCAGCAACACCAGAACTCCAGGATTCCTGGTCCCGTATCCCCTGGGAGCCACAGCCTGCACTCTCCTTTCCCTCCCCATTTTGGAGCATCCAGTTTGGTAGCATCTATCTTCCCAAAGGGTCTGTCGTCCCCCCCCCCCAGCACTCATGGAGTCTGGGAGAACAGCTGTTTACACCTTCACTGAGCCTCTTGTCTGCAGATCTCAAAGCACACTGCAGACATGAGCAGCCCTTCTAGCCAAGCATGGCACTAGAGGTGCTCTCTGCCTCCATTTTCCAGCATTTGCTGCCTCTCCTGAGGGCTCAGCCCTCCAGCTAGGTCACTCTGATTTCAACCCTCTTCCAAGCAATAAGAGTCCAAACAAAACATTTCTTCAGCCCGCTCTGCAGGCTGGCCTCCCAGGCCTACCTGTAAGCCTCAGCCCAGCTCCCCTGCTGTTCTCCTAGAACCCTTCCACTGGAACCCACCTTGCTCCTTGGGGGCCTGCTGCTGCCAAACTGAATTCTCAGCCCTTTGATGATGCCCAGGTGTTTCAAACTGTCACTTGACCCCAATTAGCCCTGCCTCCTTTTGCTGGGAGGCCGCTAATTATGGAACAGGTGGGTCTGCTTGAAGCCGGCTGATTAGCCACAGGCCTTCTGGCCCTTAAAGGGGCAGACCAGCCTGTTACAGACTTGAAATAATCCTTGCCCATCTTTGCAAAGTACTGCGAGCTCTGGCCATAAGAGGGGCTCTGTGAGTGCAGTGTGCCCCCGACCCCCTTCCGGGGAGGCGGACTGGTAAAGACCTGCCCTCATTGTATGGAAAAGGACTTTCAGGCACAGTGTAGTACCTCCCCACCGTCACACAGCAAGCCAGTGGTAGAACCCAGAATAGGACCCAGGAGTCCTGGTCCCCTATCCCATCCTCCAGCTGCTAGAGAAAACAGTCCTTCATCAGTCTGGGCAAACTGGAGAAATGGTCCGAAGTAAATGGGATGAAATTCAACAAAGACAAATGCAAAGTACTCCACTTAGGAAGGAACAATCAGCTGCACACATACAAAATGGGAAATGACTGCCTAGGAAGGAGCACGGAGGAAAGGGATCTGAGGGTCGTGGTGGATCACAAGCTAAACATCAGTCAACAGTGTAACACTGTTGCAAAAAACAAACAAACAAACAAATAAACAGTGAACATCATTCTGGGATGTATTAGCAGGAGCATTGTAAGCAAGACAGGGGAAGTAATTCTTCTGTTCTACTCCACGCTGATTAGGCCTCAACTGGAGTATTGTGTCCAGTTTTGGGTGCCACATATGAGGAAAGATGTGGACAAATTGGTGAAAGTCCGGAGAAGAGCAACAGAAATGATTAACAGTCTAGAAAACGTGACCTAGGGGAAGTTTGAAAAAAATTGGGTTTGTTTAGTCTAGAGAAGAGAAGACTGAGAGGGGACATGGTAACAGTTTTCAAGTACATAAAAGGTTGTTACAAGGAGGAGGGAGAAGAATTGTTCTTCTTAACCTCGGAGGATAGGACAAGAAGCAATGGGTTTAAATTGCAGCAAGGGAGGTTTAGGCTGAACATTTGGAAAAACTTCCTAATTGTCAGGGTGGTTAAGCCCTGGAATAAATTGCCTAGGGAGGTTGTGGAATCTCCATCCTTGGAGGTTATTAAGAGCAGGTTAGACAAACACCTGTCAGGGATGGTCTAGATAATACTTAGTCCTGCCATGAGTGCAGGGGACTGGACTAGATGACCTCTCGAGGTCCCTCCCAGTCCTACGATTGTATGAGTCTATGATCCCACCTATTCCTTTCCTTTTCCTTTACTCCATCACTGTGTGTCATTGTTTTCCTTTCAGCCCCTCAGCTAGTGACTTTGCTCCTTGAAGAAAGCTCTCTCAGGGCTGGTCTACTCTACAAAGTTAGGTCAGTGTAAGTACATCGCTCAGGGCTGACAAAAGTCACACCTAGGTGATGTAATGAAGCCGACCTAAGCCCCAGTACAGACACCGCTAGGCTGACAGAAGAATTCTTCTGTGGACCTAGCTACTGCCTTTTGGAGAAGGGGATTTTCTACAGCAACGGAAAAGCCCCTTCTGTCACTGTGGTGAGTGTCTACATTACAAAGCTACAGCAGTGCTGTGACACGGTAGCGGTTCTCGTGTTGACCTACTGTTCATCTCTCATAGCTTCTACGGCACACTGATGGAATTTCTATAACAGTGATGTGTATTGTACGGGTGTGTGTCTATTTAATACACACACACACACACACAGGAAGCTCTTTGCTCATTCACCCTGGCATCCATTACCCCTGTGCGGAGTCCACACTTTCCCAGAGTTCCTCGCTGCCCCAGGTTTTGCAGCCCACCTGTCCTGCCATAGAAGCCAAGGCGGAGACCCTGCTGTGGCTGCCAGGGCACAGAGTGTGCTGCAGGCTCCACTCCAGTCATTCCCGTGGGAGTGGAGGAGCACGTCAATTGCTGGCTTCAGAGCCAACCTCGGCACGTTGGCTACTCAGTGAAGAAATTGATATTCCCGGCCATCCCCAGGACAACAAGCTCACCCACCTGATGCTCCTGTCACCTCCTTCCCCAGTCAGGAACTCACCAACAGCTGGGGAAGGTGAGCCAGATAGTGCAGGGGGCCACTGAGTCTGAATACTAGCAGGGCACTACTGGGGAACCCACACCCTTGGGTGGCAAGCCCCATTCTGAAACAGCTCTGCCCCTTGCGAATACTCTCAGTCATGCAGGCAGCTTGAATTGGTAAGAACAACATTTTGCACCTCTCGCTATCTACGCACTTGTGCTTTTCTTCCAAGGATCTCAAAGCACTTTACAGACATTGGGCTTTATTTTACTCTCACTTGCATAAATCTTGAAGCCAGTGGGCTCACTCCTGCCTTACCACAGTGTAACTGAGAACCAAATATGGCCCCTTAACCAAATAACACTCAACACTCACATGAGGTAAATTTAAGTGATATATGGAGGTTCACTTCACCTACCACTGAAATGCAGCCACCTCTGGAATAGAATGCAGCAGCAGTTTAATATTGCACCATTAATATGCCACAATAGTTTAGGTCAGCAAATGAAAAATAACCTATCCAATTGAAACTGCAGGGTAGAGCTTGCTATAGCCTCAGGAGCCTTAAAATATCAATAAAATAAGTAACTAATTTAGGGAGGCAGAATGTGATTCCCTGAATTGGAGACTGGCCAGGGTACCAGGGTAAATATCTTTACTGCAGCAGAGAACTCCCTGAGATCCATAACGCGCACAAACTATTATTAATTATATGAATTACAGTAACCATAGAGGCCTCAAATGAGATCAAGGGCCCAATGTGCTAGGCACTGCACGCGCTGAAAATAAAAAGCTGTAAGTTCCATGTGGCAGGGCCCAAGCTAAGTATGTGATGAGAAGTGCCAGGTGGGTACAACGGACAGACGGGGGAAGAACAAAGACAATGGCTAAGGTGCTGAGATCACTGCTTACCATGCTGGTAATATTGCCTCATTGTTTCCTCGTATTCATCCATTGGTCTGCCTGTATCCAGCCACTGTCTTGTCTTCTACTCAGACTGTAAGCTCCTTAGGGCAGGAACTGTCCTTCTGTTCTGAGTGTGTACAGAGCTGTGGCTGGGGCTCCTATGTGCTACAATAACAATGGCGAGATGCCTGCAATCAGCATAACAAGCAGCCTTTGGTCAATGCTTTGCAGGCATCGTGGCAGAGGTGAGCTTTAAAGAGGGATGCAAAGGACAAGGGGTCAGGGCCTCAGTGTCACGTCCCACCTGACCGATGCCACCTCCCGGCACCAGGCTGGGGCCCTGCTACAGCACTGACCACAATGGAAGAGCGGTTGGGACCTGAACCAGCTGATCGAGCTGAAGCGGTCCCTAGACCCTGGGCCCAGAGAAGCACCCAAACGGTGGGTTCTCATCCTAGCCTGAGCCTGCAGAAGTAGGCTGGAAGTCTTGCAAGAACAGGTTCACATGCAAGATTAATCATCCTTCTGCTTCTGCTCCCAGCCGGCAATGCCACAAGGACAGCCTCTCTCTGCCATCCCAATCCAGCCAAGTGGAAGAAGCACATTACGGAACATCGGACCCTCTGGACAGGTTGTTCAGTAACTAGGCTGAAGCCCAGCGGGGAGGGATTCTGTCTCAGGGAGACAGCGTTACCTAGTGGTCAAGTGGCAGGACACCTGGGTTCTATTCACTGCTCTGCCATTGGCTTGCTGGGCACATCTCTTCCCCTCAGCCTCCCTATTCGCAAAATGAGTTTAACAACCCTGATCCAGGCTCTGTGGGGGTCAATGGTAGTTTTACCATTGGTTTCAATGGGGTCAGGATTTTACCCTCTGCAAACCAGGCGTTATCCAACCTCCAGCCTGCTCCCCCATCCCTCTGGTGAACCAGCCCATTTCCTCCCCCAAACCCCTCACTGAGGCAAGAGTGGGAGCCTCCTACCCCGGACGCATGCTGGCTGCCTGCCCTCATTCCCGGCTGGCAGCTGTTACAAAGAGGGCAGCCAAGGGAAGGCTGACAGCGGGAATCTGCTGGCCATCCAACCTGCAACAACAGCTCCCTCTTCTGTGTAGGAACACGGCTTCAGGTGCGAACACGGCTTCAGGTGCAGCTGTGGTACTCCTACCCCAAGCACCCAAGGAGACCGGGGCGCGTGGGCTGGGAGGCGCAGGAGACAGCGCTGTCGGGAGGGAGGCACGTTGGCAGCGTGGTCAGGGCCTTGGAGATATCCATTCGCAGCGCATGACGCGGGGGAGCAAACACTGCTCCATGTTTCATTTTTAGCTTCCCTTGCTGTTCAGCATCGCTGGTAAGTTCCCTGGTCACTCCCACCCAGGCAGCAGGGCTAGAAAGGTATTAAACAGCATCCCTCCCTGCAGGGCAAAAGTACCTCTGCTGGCCAGTGTGAAAGCAGCCAGAGAGATGGCAGAGAAACAGCTGGCAGCTGGGCAAGTTGGGTGACAGGCACAAGCCTGTGCTCTCGACAGCTCTGGTCCAGTCTTTCAGCTGGCTGGTACCTTTCATTGAAGCCCCACTGTTCCTCCCATTGATCGTTCAGAGGAGGCTGTTCAGCTTCCACCCTCCCTGCACTCAGACACACGCTACGCTACGGGCCCTCTGGCTTCTGCTCGCTACATCTTGGAGCTGGCTCCTGCCAAGCCAGCGCCTGGGTGCTCTGCCGGGGTTCACACCCCACACACATTGGTGCAAATGGGTTTTACTCGCCTAGATATTCTTGGAGCTTGCCCATTGGGATACTCATGGGAAGCGTTTTTAAAATTCCTTTCTGCAAGCATTCAAACCGGACAGCTGGTATTACCCCATCAGGGACCTAGAATGACACCTCGGGGTTTTATACAGCTGTGAGCTGACAAAGGTGAAAGTCATCCAATACATGATTTGTTCAGGTCTAATCCACACTTTTGGTAGCACATATGAGGCTCCGTGAAAGTGAGACAGTAAAAGTGCAACACGGGAAAAGTGTGCGTCACAGCCTTCCTCTAGTGACTGGTCCACTAGCAGGTAGCAGCCTATCACTGACAGTAGCGAATGGAGTTATTCTTTTAGTGGTGGAGGTCTGTGTTGCTGTTTTGAAGGTCCCTGGTTCGTATCTCACTGATGACACTGGGGGGAGGAATTACTGCAAAAACTCATCTCTTCATTGCTCATTTTGGACCCAAATGTATTTCTATCCCTCAGAGCCCTGAGACACTCTCCATTTTCTCACTGCAAATGATTTCCCTCTGGATCGTGCAGCCAGTACAAACAACATTTTACACCACTCACTTGAGCACAATGTATGCGATTTCGAACCCAGGGGTGTAATTTTCAGACTAGGGCCCAGCCGAGGACTCAATGGCTCAGATTGGCCTGATGAAAGGCTCAGACACTGAGCCTGACAGTCAGCAGTGAGTGGCTGAAAGTTGTTGCAGTCTGATGGACGCTGGGTGGTCTGTTTGCAGGGGTCTCACTCCAGTCACCAATCACAGCCACGGCCTCTGCCCCAGGGGCTGCTCGCAGCCCAGTGCCAAAGCCAATGGCAGAATGGCCCATGGTAACTAAAGTTCCTCACGGCAAGCTTGAGGCAGGCTAGTGGGACAGCTTGCCTTGCTGTTGCCCATGCTGTAGCTGTTCTGCGGATAAGCAGAGTCTCTCCATTTCCCTTTTCCCCCAGCATCAGCCTCCCTTGGAAATATGTTCTAGTGCAAGGAGAGCCAACTGCATCTGTGCCCACCAGGGCGGGTCTCTGGAAAAGGTCTGCCAGCCCCAGTTCATCGGCTTGGGCCAGAAGCACCCAGGCACATGGGCGTAGTTTGGAGGAGGGGGGAATGGGAGGATGTTGCCCGCCAAAACTGCAAGCCTCAGGCAGGCCCTGAATTTGTTGTTCCCCTCCTCCCCCACGCGTGGCCCTTTTGGCCTGACCAGAGCTGCCTCCCCAAATATAGAAGTCAAACTGCACCTATGCCCTGGTGCCAAGCGAGCAGCTTTCCCAGTGGCCAAAGAGAGCAGCCCAGCAATCCAGAGGCAGCCCCCACATTTACCCTCACCAGCCTTTGTTCCAAGGCCAATAACAGTCTGACACATCCCCGGACAAGAAACCCTCAAAGAGGCACTGTTAATTACGATAAGAGGAATACGTTCCCCTCCTTGCTCGCAGACACTCTCAAAGCACTTCACTGCCATTATCGACATTAGCCTCACCACACCCTGGGGAGGTAGCAGAGAGATAAGGGACTTCCCACAGGCTAGGCAGCAAGTCAGTGTCAGAGTTGGGACTAGATCCCAGCCCCTGCTGTACCCACTAGACAGTGCCTTGGAACCATCTATTGGGATTAAAAAAGGCTCCACTTAGCTGACAGTGGAACAAGCACACTAGGGCAGGAAGCTTCACCCCAGAGCTGCTCCATTGTTAAGGGTCAGGCAAGTTTGAATCCAAACCAGAGCAGAGAGGGGCAGTGCGCATGGACTTAAACTTGTTATGTTTCACAGCAAACAAGTTAGATGAAAACACAGAATACTCTTGGTGGAAGGGTGGGACATAATACTACTTGATTGCTTAGAATTCAGAACAATAGCACACGAGAACCCCAAAACAGAGAGAGACAAAGCAGGATGCTCCCTAAAGCAGGGACTCAATCCACCTACACCTTACTGTTGGCTGCAAATGGCTCGCAGCTAGGCCCAGCTCACACACTTCCCCAGAATCCCCTCACCTGAAAGCAGGACCAGGAAAAATTCCTGAAATTGAAAGTGACTGCTCCCAATACACCATAAAATGGAAAGTCTCGGCAGGCTGTGTAACTTGCCAGAGTACGGAACTTTCACTCAACTCTGAGTGGTCCAAAAGGCGCAATTGTATTCCCATTGCCCAATTTCCCCAACCCCTCCAGGGCACCAAACGCCACACTGAGCTCAAGTCCCCCTATGGTTTCCATTATTAGATAGCACTCCCCAGCCCAGCCTGCAGTGCAGCAAGGCTGTGTGCTGATCACGCCTTGCTTTGTGGGTGCCCAGGTGGCACCCTCCTAGACATGCAGAGCCCAGGTTGTTTTCTGCAGGGCATGTGGAGATAAGCTGGGGGCATTAGGAGATGATGCAACATTGAGAGACCGGGGCTGTGAGCCTAAATCCAGCCCAACCACTGACCTGCTGTGGGACCTTGGGACAGCACCTTCTCTTCTGTCTCCCTTTCCCCCTCTGCACAGCGGGGTGAGGAGACTTCTCCCCTTTGGGAGAGTCCTTTCCAGGCCACAGCATGGTGTGCAGGAATCGCCAGTTTGCCCCAGCCACAACAAACAGAAAGCAGCAGGAGGGACTCAGAGCCCTGACAGCAGGGGAGGAGAGACATACAGCCTGCAGCAGCTTGTAACTAAATGGCCATTAGGGGGCTGCAACTACCTGCCGGCCTCTGCCAGATTTAAAGGCCAGCTCTTAGTGACGTGTGCTGGGGAGAAAACTCCTATGAGCGGGCTAATCTGTAATCATCGGGAGCTAGGCTCCTAAGGGGCTGTGGAGATCTGGGCCTTAGTCTCTCTCTACCCCAGCTTCCTATCTGTAAAATGGGGATAATAGCACTGCCCTGTGAAGGTAAATCCGTTAAAACTTGTGAGACACTCAGATGGGGGCCAGGTAAGTGCCAAAGATACACAGACTTCAGCGAGGCTCAGTGTGGGTGCAGCAGTCCGTCTACCCCTGGTGGGCTGTAGAACTGGATCCTAAATGAGCACCTCCTGCCATGTTCCACCCCAGAAATGGCTGGTTTTCAGTAGGGGGTAAAGTGAGCTATCCCTATAGCTTGTCAAGTGCTTGGTGTCCCTTCAGGGTAAAGTTGGAGACCAGACCTGGAAATTCAGCTCGCTGTGCAAATGGACTAGAGTATCTGGAGTTCAAGGAAATGTGCTCTTTAAATAAACTTGATACACTGGTGCATTGTGTGGTGAGCACAGGCAGCTCAGTGAGGGGCCAAGCCCTGGGCTCTGGCGCTGAGGAAAGGACAGGTGCTCTCAGGCTGGGACCATTCATCCCCTTGGCTCAGAATGCTCCGTGTGGCTCCTCCCTCACAGGCCCAAGGAAATCTTTCCAGGAAATAAGCTTGTTTCATGCCTCCCCCTAGTGTTTGTTGAGCACCACAGCGAAGAGAAGAGCCTGGACCAAACTATGCACAGTACTCCTATGCAGTTTAGCTGTAGCTGTGTCGGCCCCAGGAGATTAGAGAGGCAAGCGGAGTGAGACTGTATCTTGTATATAAAAGATAAAAAATATTCCCTCACCCACCTGCTCTCTCTATACACAATCCTGTCATGCAACAAACAAAGGCCTGGGAGATCTCAGAGCTTCCATCACTCGTGATTCAGCAATGCCTGAAAGAGAACACACTGGTCTGTGGATGTCCCCAAATCATCCCTAAGGAGCTCATAGCAATGGGCTCTGCATTTGGGGTGCCAATTTCCTTTACGGTGATACACAGGCCGCTCCTGGGCGGGGTATCTTGTTCCAGTAACAGGCAGGTGTCCAGGACCCAGTTCTGCCCTTAGCCATATATATGGCTTTTTAAGCAGGTCTGTGCCAGGGACTTTCCGCTTTGCAGCATGCAAAGAACATCTACAACATCAAGCTCGGCTCCACGAGGGGTTTGGCCACTGGCGCACGTGCACATACAATACAACTGTGCTTTTCATAGCCTCCCATCCCAAAAGCTGTACAACGACAACAAGTACACAACAGCCGAGAGGAAGAGCATGAAGATACACAGACAAGGGGGAAGAATTTGTAGGGCTTCTTCTGAGATTTGAACTGTGATGGCAAGTCAAAGAGACAGAGATCTGGAGCCGACTGTCCCAGAGCTCAGCCCCCACCATGCACCTTCTAAAAGCAGGCCACCTATTAAGGTGCCTAAATGAGGGCTAAAGGTGGGATTTTCTAACATGCCTATGATTTAGGAGCACAACTCCCAGGGACTTTCAACAAGATCTGTGCTCCTGAATCACTTAGGCACGTTTGAAACCCCCCCCCCCCGAGCTCTTTGGAAAAATCTGGTCCCGACTGCAGTTGCTGGCCACAGGCAGAAGACTCGTTCTGACAATGACTGGAGTGCATGGAGGTGCAGCCAGCCGTAGGCTGAATGCAGTAGGGAGAGAGGGTTGGTGAGTTACTCTGCTGTTCCACCAGGGCCAAATTCCATGAGCAAGGCTAGAGCAAATGCAAATGGTGGCATGAGGATCCTTCATTTGTGAAGGAGCTTCCAGTCCCCAAGGGACACATCCACTGCTCAGGCTACGTAGCTAAGACCGGAGACAGGAGATCCAGGTCTCCCAGGTACAGAATACACACTGCTCACACTCCATCCTTCTCTCCGAGGCACGTCCCTGGGGCTTCAGCATTCTTTGCTGCTCATGGGAACCCCTTGGCTGCAGTAGGGGAAGGCATCCATCTTAGGTGCAATCAGTTATTGTGTAATAACTGCTGTGGGGCATGTGTAATGTGGAACTAAGGACTGAAAGGTTATTTGCTTTGGGCAATGGGACAATTTATTACCTTGCTGTGCTGCTTTAATGGCAGCCCCCTTGTTACTGATTGATGTGGGGGCATTCAGGGAGCCAGACAAAGGGAGAACGAAGCATGCGCCTGGCTCCTCACCAGCCTGGCCTCAGCTCCTCTGCATTGTCAAGTGTTTCTCTTGGGCTGCATTCATCACCGTTTATTGCTCTGCTATTTTAACTAATCAGAAGACATTTTGTGTTGACGTTTCTCTGTGAAACTCCTGGGCCAAGTGCAGCCCCTGTGGAGTCCCTGAGATAGAGTCAATGGAGTTACCCTGCGGATTTGACTGGTCAAGGGAAGCTTAGACCTTTATGAAAGCAAAGGATGAGGGATAGCATGGCCTAGAGCCAGGCACAGCCCAGGCAGGGCTGGAAAGCGTCCCTCACTGAAGCTCTGCTCATTCTCCTCCAGCCTCACCCTTGGTGCCTGTGGAGGTCTGCAGATCTTCATGCAGCCCAGAACGCACTTTCCTCTTCCAGTCTGAGCCATCACCCTCAAACAGCGACCAGCCGGCATGCCAAGCAGGGAGGTGCTTTGTGCTGTTGTCATGACCTAGAATTTCTTCTGCTGCTTAGGATTTTGGTCATTTTTGAATAGTTCTACTGTGCCTCTTCAGGGCAAGACCATGTTATATATTAGTTTATGCCCAAAATTTAGGGTTTGTAAAATACATAGATACGTGCATACATATGTACTACAGCTCTGTACGGAGGGGGAGTGGATTTTACACCTATATTAAATATTTTACAAACCTTATGTGCTTACCCTGATATATTACAAAACATAGTAGGTATAGAGAGAAGTTCATAATTTTTTAAAAGTTTCAATTAAATCATTTTAATTTATTATTTTTTTCTGTCTCTCTTGGAGCTAGTGCAGGACACCCAGAAAAAGCAAGTGATTAGAAGCAAAAGTCTAGCTATTATTTCTTTGAGTTCTAATTTGCTAAGGTGGTGTTAGTAACACAAGAAAGGTCATTTCTAAAGGCAAGAAGCCAAATCCTGAAGTCTTGTCTCAATTTTCAATAAATCCTGTCAGGCAAAACTCAATGAGAATTTTAGTTCATTGTGGGCTCAAGGATTTGGCTCAGTAATTTTTGCATCCTGAGTCTCTGCCTAGTATTTGATTTCCTTGCTTTCCATCTGCAGAATGAGGATAACCCTGGGTATTTCTTGCACTTCTGTTTCCAATGTCAAGAGTTCCTATAGAAAAGCACCTCAGAGTTTTATAAAAATCACAACTGAGCCCAAGTTAAACCCAAGCCTTTATTCACTCTGATCTCCCCTGGAAAATAATTTGTCCCATGCCCCATGGCTCTGTCCCCAGGTCAGTCAGAGGCAGACAAAGTCAAGCAATGGCAGCAGGAGCTGCATTAGATTCCACAAAAAGCGGAGAGGTGCCTTTAAGATCCTCCCAGAGGAGAAAGATACTCCAGTTGTCCAAGGGGTATTATTTACCCAATCTCCTTTATGTCACAGGGAAGATTTAGATTGAGAAGATTAATGGCTCAGGGGAGTGCAAGAGAAATCCCAAGGGACTGCTTGGTATTGAAAACAAAAAGTTTCCTTTCCCCGCAAGGTTAAAATACAACTGAAAATTGACCTGTGTGTGTCATTGGCCCAGTGCTAACCAAGGGGCTTTAGGGGCTTCCACATCTCAAAGGTTTGGCTGTTTATTCAGGATTATATCCCCAACTGCCTCAGCTAAGGGGCAGCAGGATCCTGGGTGCAGCAGAAGGGCCTCCAGGGAACTGATAGCAAGGGAGGGCCCGAGAGCAGGGGTGGGGAGGAGAGTGCCTGGCAAGGATCTCTCCTGCCATTTTATAGGATCTTACACCTCTACCTCACACATCTTTCCTTTCTCCCTCTCACTCTGTCCCTCAGTGTCTTTCACTTCCTTTTTCTCATATTCCCCCTCTAAATCTAAATCCTCCTTTCCTCTGTCTCTCTTATCTCCCTTTCTCTCATTCTCCCCACCCTGCCCCCAGCCCTCTCTCTCCCCCTCTGTCATCTCTCTCTCTCTCTCTTTGCTCCTCTCTCTCATGTGTCTGCAGGATCCCTGCAGACATCTGTGCCTTTTCCCCTTGCTATTCCTAGTGCTCCCCTTGTTTCCCTGGGGGAGGTTTCCCCATGCACCGTGCTGGCCAGAGGGCATTAGAAAACCCTCTGGCATTGGCCCATGAGCTGTGGCTCCCATCCAAGTAGGTGGGTCCACTCAAGACGTTTCCCTGATAATTATGTGATTGACAAAAAGTTAACAGTAAAATGATACAGCAGCCAAAAGTGCAGGCCTGACTCCATCTGTACTGTGAGCTGGTCCCCTGAGTACAGTCCCTCTGCCACAAAGGAAGTTAGAGCAACCTGAGGGTTGCTCTAGGCTCTGTGCACTCTGGCCACACGCTTTCCCCTCCTTGCTCCCTAGGTCAGGGGCTGCAGGATGGCTGCCAAAGGTGCCAGCTATACCTACTCTACACCTGCTGGGGGCCAGCCCAGCTGGGGAGATGGGCTCCGTTCTCACTCCCTTTGGCCTGCTGAAGCAGCATGAAGGGGACGGAGCGTGGCCCAGAACTGACCTCTGGTCTGTGGCTTCAGAACTGCTGTCCCGGAGATCTGCAGTCAGATTTGAACTCCGGTACAAGCTCTGGAGCTGCATGCACCAGAGAGGAACAAGCGGAGCCTGTGGGAGCTGCTGTCATGCCAGGGAGTGGGGAGTTCTTGGCTACGCTCCCCAAGGAGCATGAATAAATAAACGTTGTAGGCTCCCGGTGCTGGAAACCATGGAGTTATCCTTGTCAGTACCTCTGACAGCAGCCATGATCATTTATTTATTTATGGATAATTAGGGCAGCAGCTTCATTATGCTGCACAGAAGCATTTATGTATCAGAGTCAAAGCCAAGGCAGCATGCAGGGGCCTTGAGATCTGCCGTGCTGGGGAGGCTCCAGGAGCACTCAGCATGGGGCTGCTGCTTGCACTATGGTTGTGTTGTGATCGCTTACCCCAGCCTGGGCAGCGCTAGAGCAGGCAGCTGGGAGGCTGCTTGTGTGGAGAAGGCCTGTAGCGGGCTAGGATCTTGTTAACAGTCTGGAGAAGGATAGCCCAGCCCTAGAGTTCTAACCCCAACAAACCCCCCTCAATCACGCCCATTCTCTGGCCAGTTCTGTAGGGTTTAGAGCAATGTCTATAGGTCCCAGGGAGTGGGGTTAGACCCTATTCAGTTCTACAGGGCTCTCCCAACAGGACACCACTTGGGTTCTAGTCCTGACTTAACCGGGTGACCTTGACCAAGCACCTTCACCTCCCTGTCCCCAGCTTGAGCTAGACGGGCTGCTCCTTGCTCACTGGGAGGCTGGCTTGATTATGGCCTGTAAAGCCCTCTCTCGCTCCTGAGCCGGAAGGTGACACGAGGGGTTGTTCTAATCTCAGCGGCTTGTCGCTCAGACGCTCTGTCACAGGCGGGAGTTGGGGGCAGGTGGGTTCTCCTTGGTGGGTAGGGAATCCCCTCCATGTGCGGGGGGGGGAAGAAGAAGTGCTGCCTTGGGTGCCAGGACAGAGCAGAAGGTGCTGGCAGCCGGTATGCTCCTGCCCAGGGAGGCCTGCATTCCCTGGCCCCTCGCCTTGGACTTTGCAGCTTAGGGCAGGATTCCCATGGCCCTGTCTTGAAGGGCTTAGTTAGGCTTCTCCCAGTTTAACTCTAATAATAGCCTGCCTTGGAGTTTAACCTCTGCCCCCAGCCAACTGCTCACCAGTAGATTCCAGCTCACAGCCTTCAGGTGCTGGCAGCTGGGTCTGCCCCCTGCCCTGAACCCAGAAGAGGCCCCCTAAGTGCTCCTGTGCCCCCTTTTCCATGGGGTTGGCTCAGAGGCTGCTGGGCCATTTGCACAAAGTGCAGAATAATGCTATTAATGCCATCTGGTGCCCAGACAGATCTCCTGCTTAGGAAATCCAGACATGGCTTTTTGTGCCTGTTAATCTGTTCACTTCCAGCCACGGGGGACTCGGGGAATGGGCTGTTCCCATCTGTGTGACCCTCTCCACTAACATGCATGAGGGATGAGGAGCTGACAAGGTGCCAATGGAAACAAGGCAGATGCCCTAGTGTGGGCCATGGAGGCTGCTGTGCTGGCCCTTCAGGAACACACGGCGGGGCTTAGGGATGGTGGGAAGATTATGGGAAAAATTGAGCATTTGACCCAAGGTCTGACTGGAGTAACTGCACTGTAATCCCCACCCCATAACCCTCTCCCTGGCGTTCTGTCATCCCAGCACCCGTCTCCTCTCCCCTTCACCCGCCCCCCATGCACACCATGAGCAGAATGGCATGGGAGGTACCTGCATGTGCTGAAATAGCTGGGCCCCCCAGTGAGACAGCCCTGGCATCCGGGTGGATTTGCAGCCATGCCATGGCCCAGGGTTCATCTCACACCCCTGCTCTTTCCCTTGGGTCCCACACGTAAGTGGTCAGTGAAATGAGACATGAACAAGGGACCAAAACAATCTGCTGTCTGGAAAAGGGCCCTGGGCTAGCATTATCCCCACACAGGGATGCACTATCAGGGTCTGGGGTTAATGGGCCACTTCACCTTGAATGGTCCCTTCAAAGGTGTTTACTTCCGCTAAACATTCAGTGTCACCCTGTATTTAGCTGTGACACTCCGAGTACCTTTTGCAGACCTAAGGGAGAGTTCTCAGGCTGGAAAGCTCATCTCTTCCCCAAAGCTTGTGTCTCCCGCTCCCGCGCCCACCCCCAACAGATATTACCTCCTGTACCTGCTCTCTAGGAGCCAGGGTGTTAGTTCAGGCCCCAAATTTAGCTCCTTTGAAATCTCCACCCTCACCCTACTGTACATTTTCTAGCTCAGGCCCTTCTCCAGCCAAATCCTCCTTTGCTTGGCCTCCAGGCCTGGCAGTCTCAGGAGGAATCTCACTGCCCTGAGCTCAGGATGCATTCAGGGGACAAGTCATAAATATAAAGGGAAGGGTAAACACCTTTAAATCCCTCCTGGCCAGAGGAAAAACCCTCTCACCTGAAAGAGTTAAGAAGTTAGGATAACCTCGCTGGCATCTGACCACAATGACCAATGAGGAGACAAGATACTTTCAAAGCTGGAGGAGGGAGAGAAACAAAGGTTCGCTCTGTCTGTGTGATGCTTTTGCTGGGGACAGAACAGGAATGGAGTCTTAGAACTTAGTAAGTAATCTAGTTAGATATGCGTTAGATTCTGTTTTGTTTAAATGGCTGATAAAATAAGCTGTGCTGAACGGAATGTATATTCCTGTTTTTTGTGTCTTTTTGAAACTTAAGGTTTTGCCTCGAGGGATTCTCTGTTTTGAATCTGATCACCCTGTAAGGTATTTACGATCCTGATTTTACAGAGGTGATTCTTTTACTTTTTCTTCCATTAAAATTCTTCTTTTAAGAACCTGATTGCTTTTTCATTGTTCTTAAGATCCAAGGGTTTGGGTCGGTGTTCACCTATGCAAATTGGTGAGGAATTTTGTCAAGCCTTCCCCAGGAAAGGGGATGTAGGGTTTGGGGAGGATTTTGGGGGGAAAGACGTTTCCAAGCGGGCTCTTTCCCGGTTCTGTATTTGTTAGACGCTTGGTGGTGGCAGCAATAAAGTCCAAGGGCAAAAGGTAAAATAGTTTGTACCTTGGGGAAGTTTTAACCTAAGCTGGTAAAAATAAGCTTAGGGGGTTTTCATGCAGGTCCCCACATCTGTACCTTAGAGTTCAGAGTGGGGAAGGCACCTTGACAGGACAGAACATTTCTTCTCCTGCGTATCCGGAGTGCGCGGGCTTCTCCCCCTTTGCTGGAGTGGTTTGAGCTGGACTGGAGCTCTCAACACCCTACAGCACCCCCCCCGCCCATGAGTGACTGAGCCAGTCTGACTTAAGAGTCACATTCCAGGGGATTTTAAAATGAGCAAGATTTAAAGGGGCTCTACCACCACATGCCAAACACCCCTGGGAGCATCCCATGGGCCTTCACCTCTGTCTGATGGCATGTTCCCCAGCCATGGCCAATAGACAGGGCCTCAGCTTAGCATGGCAGCAGTGACGGGCTGCTGGAGAATTGGCACACTGGATGGCAGTGATCCCAGTAGCCCTGTCTATTCTGTATAGATTGTATTAGCCAATATGCTTAATTATTTACTCAGGTGCTCCCAAGGTGGCATGTCACAACCTTGTCGAGATCTCTTAATTAGCAGATCATGGACTCAGTTCTCCTGTGATGCTATGATTTAACTAGGCCATTGGGTGGATGGCACATGCCAAAAATCCATGTGGAAAAACAGCACCTGCCTGAGGAGTGGGATGTGTTACAGCTGAAACCTCTCCTATGTTCCTGTCTTAAGAAGACATCGCCCAAGGTGTTAAAGCCCATGTCAAACCATCCCTGAAAAGGTTGTTACACAGAGCAGGGAGAAAGTTTGCTCTTGTTCATCTCGGAGGACAGGACAAGAGGAAATGAGCTTAAATTGCAGCAAGGGCTGTTTAGGTTGGACACTAGGAAAAACTTCTTGTCAGGGTGGCGAAGCATGGGAACAAACTACCCAGGGAGGTTGTGGAATCTATCATGGGAGGTTTTTCAGAGCAGGTTAGACAAACCTGTCAGGGCTGGTCTAGATAATACTGAGCTAGATGAGGTCTCATGGTCCCTTCCAGTTCGACACTTCTGGGACTGTATGAAAGGCTGGACTTTTAATACAAAGCTGGTGTTGCTTAGACCAGAGATAAAAATGGTACTTCAGCTTCACCCTATCACTTCTTTCAGACTCTCTCAAGTCTCTGCACTGGAGAAATGAATTTGGGTTTTTGCAAACAGGCTGCATTTGTGTAGTCAAAATTAACACCGTGCACCTCCCTCGAGGCCTTACAGAAAGTGACTCTCCCCCGCACCCACCCCTGCTTTTCTCCAGCTAGAGCATGAACATTTAAGGGAGGCAGCATGAATGGAGAGGATTTCAGAAAGGACAGCGACCTGGTGGGCTGCTGAATAGGACCCCACAGCCTGCAATCCTGTTTAGAGTGGGGAAAGAGGAATAGCTGCAATCCTGCTGCAGGGCCAAGCACAGGGGTACTTCAGAAAGCAGCAGTCCTCTTGTACCCAACCTGTGGGATGTCAGTGGAAAAGCAAGGTGTGGGGGGGTGGGGGTGGCGGAGTAGATGGATGGGAAAACAGGAGCTCCTGTTACTGTGTGGGGAAGAATTCCCCGCTGCAACTCATTGAGCACTAGTTTATACTCTGGTAATCTGAAGCGATGAAGCAAATATCTAGCCACTGAAATAACTAAAACGCTCAGATGGGGAGAGATTTAAAATATAAATGGGTGACAGGCACCACTAACAGGACCTAACAGGGCCTTACAAACTGTACTAGCCTATGCACTGCACAGTAGCACATAGAATATCAGGGTTGGAAGGGACCTCAGGAGGTCATCTAGTCCAACCCCCTGCTCAAAGCAGGACCAATCCCCAATTTTTTCCCCAGATCCCTAAATGGCCCCCTCAAGAACTCACAACCCTGGATTTAGCAGGCCAATGCTCAAACCACTGAGCTATCCCTTGTTTGTATAAATTGTAACACTGCCAAAAATATAAATCAATGGCTAAAAGGCCATTGAAAATATTACAGCATATCAGTTCTTTAAAGCTACTCCGTGATAGTGAGTTACAGCACAGTCATGTCTGCCTGGCCCTCAGTGAAATTACAGTGAGGCACTTTATTCCCATCCTCCCGGAATGCTGATTGCTGTCGGTGCAATGGGCATTTGTACAGAGTCTCTCTTAAAGCTTCTGTGTCTGTGCTTATTAATAAGCCCCTTAGATTATAAACATGAAAAGATTTTAAACATCTACATTTTCTTTTCACCGTGAACCCTTTTTCAGTCTCACTATCTGAGCTGAATCTATTGCAAAAATTAACCAAGTCAGTTTCACTTTTGCTGACAGTCAGCTTTCATTGTAGGGATCTCCTGTTTTAGCAACATGCTGCAATGTTTGAGTTTCAAACCTTCCAGAGGAAATGTCTGAATCTAAACAAAAGCCATCTTTCAAGGGGATTTAAAACAGAAAGCATAACAATATTTCTAGTGATCTTGAGTTCTGTAGTATTTATACCATATTGCTGTGAAACACTGGAACATGAACTTGACAGTGCTCCTGAGAGAGAAACAGTTTTAACATGCAACTCAACTTGCATAATAATAATGCTACAGCCAGAACCTATACATGCAAACAGAGTTGGACACGAGATGGCAGTAACAGCACATCTGTGTTTATCCAGGCCCTTATCCCATGCCTAGCTGTGTTGCTGGGGAGCCTTCCAGATGGGCTGGAGTGGGATAAGAAAGATGAACCAGCCATAGGTTCACGTAGGGATGAGCTGACCCAGGGATGGACCTAGAATCACTCCTTGGGTTTCACACTCCACGCCAGGGTCTTATCCCTCCATAGGCATCCTGCTGTTCCTTCCAGCAGTGAGGCATGCGTTCCTGCTGCAGCATACCTGCATCCTTGGCCTTACCCTGAGCTGTGGCTGTGTCCCATAGTTACTCCAGGCATTTTTCTGTGACGCCCCTTGGGAGTGCAAGGCCCCATACAGACTAGCTACCCCCCAGAGGATCTCAAGTGCCTCTACATTAATTGCTGGTTTGCTTTCTTCCTGCCAGGGGTTTTAATTAGGGCTGTCGATTAATCGCAGTTAACTCACGTGATTAACTCAAAAAAATTAATAGTGATTAATCACACTAACAATAGAATACCAATTGAAATAAATATTTTGGATGTTCCTACATTTTCAAATATATCAAATTACAACACAGAATACAAAGTGTACAGTACTCACTTTATATTTATTTTTGACGACATATTTGCACCATAGTATAAGATGAATTGAAAAACAAGTACTGTAGGGCAAAATCTCCATCATGAAAGTGCAACTTACTGTAGTTTTTTGTGCTCCATAACTGCACTCAAAAACAAAACAATGTAAAACTTTAGCACTTACAAGTCCACTCAGACCTACTTCTTGTTCAGCCAATCGCTAAAAGAAACAAGTTGGTTTCTTCATGCATCGGCCACCATTCCAGAGAACCTGCTTCCATGCTGATGATGCTTGTTAAAAAGAATAATGCGTTAATTACATTTGAGACTGAACTCCTTGGGGGAGAACTGTTTGTCTCCTACTCTGTTTTACCTGCATTTCAGCAATATATTTCATGTTATAGCAGTCTTGGATGATGACCCAGCACATGTTGTTCATTTTAAGAACATTTGCACTGCAAATTTGACAAAAATGTAAAGATGATACCAATGTGAAATTTCTAAAGATAGCTACAGCACTCAACCTAAGATTTAAGAATCTGAAGTGCCTTCCAAAATCTGAGAGGGATGAGGGGTGGAGCATGCTTTCAGACGTCATAAAAGAGCAACACTTTGATGCGGAAACTATAGAACTCGAACCAGCAAAAAAGAAAATCAACCTTCTGCTGGTGGCATCTGACTCAGATGATGCAGATGCACATGCGTCGGTCCGCACTGCTTTGGATCATTATTGAGCGAAGCCCATCATCGGCATGGACGTATGGTGACTGAAGCATCAAGAGACATGAATCTTTAGTGCATCTGGCACGTAAATATCTTGCAACACCATCTACAACAATGCCATGCAAATGCCTGTTCTCACTTTCAGGTGACACTGTAAACAAGTAGTAGTCAGCATTATCTTCCACAAATGTAAATAAACTTGTTTGTCTGAGTGACTGGCTGAACAAGTAGCAGGATTGATTGGACTTTTAGAATTATGTACAAAAATAATCTGCGTTCAAAAACAACAATGTAAAACTTTAGAGTTTGTACATTTGTACATTCGTACATTCAATTTTCATGATAAAGAGATTGCACTACAGTACTTATATTAGGTGAATTGAAAAATACTCTCTTTTGTTTTACAGTGCAAATATTTGTAATAAAAATATGAAGTGAGCACTGTACACTTTGTATTCTGTGTTGTAATTTCAATTACTATATTTGAAAATGTAGAAAACATCCAAATATGTAAATAAATGGCACACGATCAAAAGATTAATTTTTCATCTCCCCAGTCCTAGTTTTAATGCCTCCGAACAGAATAAAATAAATGAGCTCATTAATTACTAACCAATTCTCAGCACAAGGCTTAGGAAACAGTGCACTGTTCACGTCCTGCACCTGGTGGTCAGGGGCACAAAGCGACCACCCCAGCTCTACTGAGGGCAACCGCTCAGTATCTAGACGGCTGTGTTTCCAGAGACGTGCAAGTGTGGGGATTCCCAGGTAACCCAGAGCTTGGATTACACCAGCTGGACAATAGATGTCCCTGTTGGTCCAGCCAAGCCCACACAATGTATGTGCCACTTTTACATGCCACTAAATATCAGATTGCACAGGCTATGGGAACTCCTCTCCAGACTCCCTCCAAAAGGATCAATGACTCTCCAGCCAGGTAGGGTGCTTTCCCTGCAAGCTGCATAGCCCTTGCTAAATATACCCCAGCTCACCATGTCCCTAGGAGCCCAGCTCCAGCAGCCTCATGGGACTTTCTTCTTCTCCCATAGGAATATCCCACTGAGCCACACATTCCAGGGAAGAGAACAAAGTGCTCATCCCCAAGATATCACAGGGGTTGTACGCATGTGGGCGTGCATGGCCATCCCCCCCTCAATCTCCTAGGGCAGCCACACCTCTCCACTATCACACTTAAACAAGGGGGAATTTAGCTATCTCTAGGACTCAACCCCTCAGCCCAGGCAGGAAACCAGATAGTCTGCAGATCTTAGCTCAGCAGACAGGAGACCAACACAGGCCTCCCAGCCTAAGGTGGGGAGGCTACCACCCCAGGTGGCAGGAGGACCCAGGCCCACCCAACTCCCTGGGTCCCACTCCAGGCAGTGGCAAAGTGTCCCACCACTGGGTCAGCAGGGATCTACCCACAACACACTGACCTGTCTTCAGGCAGCAACACAGCCTGACTACCATCAGCTGTCCCTGAGCTACTTCCTCCCCTCCCCTCCAGCTGTACCTGAATCCTAGGGTCATCCTCCACCTCCCCAGGATACACAGCCAGGGGCAATCCCAGCTCAGCATCAGCCAGGTCTAGCAGCTCTGGAGAATCCTCAGGGCAGTAGAAGTCCTCTGCAGTCTCCTGCAGCAGGGAAAACACAGCCATCTCCCTTGACAGCTCCAGCCCAACTGGGGCGCAGGGCCTGCCTTTTATACTTCCCGTCCCTGCCCCGCCCCTCTGCTCCATGGGTGTGGCCTTCCTGGTTCCACCCACCAGGGGGCGTCTGGCAGGCCCTCGCTGTCAATCTCCAAGGGCAGCCATGCCTCTTTGCTACAGGGGCCAGGGCAGGCATCCCTCCCCACTCCTGCCTGGCTTCTGGAGGCCGCTTGATTTGCTGCCCTGAACCTAGCTGTGCAGACCCTGTCTTTGCCTGGTCTGGTTTCCCTCCCCATGACCAAGCGGAGGCATTGTGTTCAAAGACACTGCGCCAGAATGGTGAGGGCAGGAGGGCGCAGCAGAGAATGCACCTGCAGTGTGAGAGTCAGGGGAGCCCAGAGAGAGAGGGACCAACATGGGGTTTTAGATTATTCACCCCTTTCTTAAAAATGGGACATTTCCCATCTGCATCAGAAGGGCAGATCAGTTGGCTTCAAAAGGGGGGATGGATGCAAAAATCCAGGGTGTGTTTATGCACAGGACAGGGGCACCATTCATTCCCTCTAAGAAGCCTGTGATTCCCCCGCAGAAATAAAAATAGACAGGACCAGCATAGGGGTGGGTGACCACCCCGGGTGGAAACATCAGTGCTTAATTTGTGCCGGGGATTGCTGGGGCTGAGGCATGACACCTCTCAGCTCGGCAGTTCATAGCCCTGGCACCTGTGGGCTCCCGGCCAGCAGCCGCTGCTCTCCAGCTGGCAGAGGCAAGAGGCAAGGAGAGGGGCGGGAGAGGGGTGCAAGGTCACAGAAGGCAGCTTGGTGCAATGGGGCAGGAGAGGTAGCAGGCCTGGGGGTGGGGAGCCCAGGGAGGCAGCAGCAGACAGCGGCAGTGGGGGGATGGACGTGGGGGCCGGGGTGATGGATGGGGAGGCAGCGGTGGCCAGGGGCACGATTATCCTTTAGGCCAGCCCTGAATATCCCTCTCTGCCTGATGAAGAGAAGGGATGTGAGGAGGAATCTCCTACTGCCCGGGTGATGGGCCACAGAAATTGGGGGCAAGGGGCTCCCTCACGCTTGCCTGGTGAAGTTGTTCTACTTGGCTTAACTATTCTTTGAGCCAATGGCAAAACAAGCCTCTGGCAGCAGGCTGGTGGTTAGGCTGCAGGCCTGGAGCGTGGGAGACGATAGTTCAGATCTCCCCCTTGGGCTGCTGTAAAGGAGTTTGAAGTGAGAGCTCCTGGGTGTTGTGCTCAGGGTGTTGCCTCTTGAAGCTGTTCCAATTGAATTAACTATTCTTTGGGCTGGGCCAGCGCCAGGACTCCCTCTACAGACCCAGGGTTAGGCTATGGCAGGTTCAAATCCCCTGCTGAGAAGCAGTTTGAAGAGGGCTCTCCTGCAGCCTGGGTGTGCGCTTTGAGGGATAGTGCTGAGTGAGGGGTTCCCTCACTCTCGCCTTCTGAAGTTTCACTTGATTTAAGTGTCCTTCAGGCCACGCCAAAAGCCAGAGTCGCTCTATAGTCTGGTGGTTAGGGTGCTTGCGTGGGCTGTAGGAGAGGCTGGCTCAACTTCCTCTGCCTGGTCAGCAGGGGTTTCTACAGGGATTTTCTGCCTTCCTACTGATTGCCCTTTGGGGTGTGACATCCTTTCCCCCTCCCTTTCTCAGGAGGCCATTGTCCTCTGGGGACAGGGAGGGGATTTGGACAGGGCTTGCCCACCTCTGACTCTCCTTGGGAGGTGGGAGTCCCCAGTTCACACCCCTCAGCAGAGAAGGGGAGTGACTTGGGGTCCGCACAGCCTGAGTGTGTATCCTAGCCACTGGGGACAAAAGAGTGATTTGGGTCTTTTGTATGGCCCCCAATTACTCATTAATTAAACCAGCATGAGCTCCTCTGTATAGTCCACAGTGGATTTATAAGGGCCTGCACCGCAGGCACCACATCCCCTTTACTGAGGCAGAGGCGGGATTTGAACCAGAGTCACTCACATCCCAGAGAAGTGCTCTAACCCCCAAACCCGAGAGGCAAGTTTTAGCCCAGTTATTATGTAGTTAGAGTGGACCAGCATCAATAGAAAAGACTGAGGGAGCCCCAGGTCAGAATATGTCCCAGTCCAGCACTTAGACCCTTCACTTGCGAGGTTAGAGAGCAATGGTCAAATCCCATCTCAACCAGCAGCTCACTGATCTGGGGGGAGGTACCCAAACCACTGGGCAACTGGGACTGCCCCAATTATCATTTAATGAAGGTGGACCAGCTTCAACAGGAAAGTCTGAGGGAGTGCCCAGCTCAGAATACCTCCCCCTCTGGCACTTAGGCCATTCACTTAAAAGGTTAAAGTTCAAACCCCTTTTGCTTATGGGGATGGAGGGGGAGGAATTTTACCTGCTGGGTTTGTGTTCAGAATTGTCTGATGTTTCTGGACAGAAAAAGAAACTGATACAGGGCAGAGAAACCGGCTGACTCAAACCCACCTTGGTACAAGCTTTAACCCTCTCTCAGCAGGAGCTTTATTGAGGCAAAGTAGTACTGAACTGATTTTACAAAGGAAAGCCATGAAAAGGATTTGTATAGAGGTGCAGGGCTGAGAGGGTTAATGTCTCCGGTGCAAGGGGCTTGGCTCCTGGAGAGAATTCCCCCGACTCTGACAGAGCACTGGGCAGGAAGCCTCTTTCCAGACAGTCCAGGCAGCTCTGGAATTGGAAAGAAAAAATACAACGGGTTAAATCAGCCGGGAAGTAGAGACCTGCAGACCAGTTCTCAGCTCAGTGCCGCGCCCTCTGCTGGTGCACACAGCACTCCTCTTGCACAAACACACCCTGCAGACACACACCCCACAGTGGGGATAGGCCACACCTACCGGGCAATCCCATTCTCAGCCCCTTGAGCCATCTGATTGGCTGATAAATTTTCGTCCCAGAGTGCTGCTGCACTGTGTGGATGTCAATGCTGTTTCCTCACATTGGATCAGACCCAAAAGGTTTGTGCCACCTGGATCCTTTCCCCCGCACCCCACCCCACGTCCTGGCCTCTCCCAAACTGCTCTACAGACACAGCCCGCACAGTGTGTAGAGCCCAGCCCCAACCCTTCCCTCGGGTCTGGCTTTACCTAAGCAATAAATACATGCATAAAGCTCAGACTCAGACATTCTCCACAGGCTGGGAAGCTCCAAGGACTCCTCTCTCTAGGATGCTCAGTCCACACCCTAGATCCTCTGCCTCCCAGAGAATCCCTCCCATCTCCCTTATGTCCTGGTGGGGTACTGAGCCTCCTGCCCCAGGGAGTCAGCAGAGCCCACTGAACCTTTTCCTAGCAGGATGGACACGTGTTAATGGTGCGGTGCATCCGGCATCACCACCAGCCTGATACACCACACAGCCCAGCTATCCACGCTGCCTCCCACTCCCCACTGCTCTCCCTCTGTTCCACGTACCTGCAGCTACAGCTCATCATCGTCACCTTGTCTAAGGAAACAGAAGGAAAAGAGAGAGAAAGTAGCATCAGCCTGAACCAAAGCAGCCAAGGGGAAAGTGAATGTCCCCGGCCCTTGAACATCTACAGACTCCCACTAAAGAGAAGATGTGGGCTGACTGACTTGGACAATTTAAAATGACACCAACCTCCTTCTTTTCTTTGCTCCGCAGCGGAATCGCCGACCTGGAAACAAGAGATAGAGTCTGAGGCCTCCTACGCCTTGGCTGATGCTGCCCCTCCCCATCCCAGTGCTCCCTAGCCCCATCTCGGTGCTCCCTGGCCAACACGCCCCCTCATTGCTCTCAGTCTCCCACCCCACCTTCTGCTGCTCCTGTCTCTTTGATGCAATAATCCTGCTGCCCCTGTGGGACAATGAGCCCCTCCCCTGCAGCCTCTGCCTTCTCAGCTCCGCATGGCCTCTGCAGCCATCGCGTAGGGACCAAGGCCACCCCACCCACTGTGGTGGGAACTCTAGGCACAGCCCTGGTTCAACAAGCACCAGAGTCTGGCTTGGGATCCCCAAAGCTGTGAGGCCGGCCGCCCCAGGGCAGTGGGGATGGGGGCAGGGTCAGATCCGTGCCCGTCTCTGGACTGACCCCCAGCTTTGTTTTTTGAGCCACCGGGTCTTGGTTTAGTCCCGTAGTTATTTTCCTCCTTGTTTGACTCCAACGTTGGGCAGCCGCCTGCCCCTGCCCAGCCGGGAGGGAGGTGCACTCTGGGAACGTGCTCTGGGCTCTCCCCCACCGGCCTGTGGGTGCCAATGGGACACATCAGCCTCCTTGAGCTCTCTGAACAAACGCCCTGTTCAGCCAAACGCTCCCACAAGGCCCAGCCAGGCTCGGACACCAGCTGGGAGAGCCTGGGCTGGGAGCTGCCCTGAGCACAGCAATGAAGAGCAGCCGAGCGTCTGGCACCCACATGGAATACGCTGTTATTCCCATCTGCAGAGTGTGCAGCATTTGGGGTTAGTGGGTGAGACTCATAGCGTGGGTTATTAAAGAGCCCATGGCACTTTGCACAGAGGCCGGGATGCTGACCCAGTCTTTCTGGCCAACTCCACCCCAGGTCGTTCCATTCTGCATCTCTTGCTAAACTGCTGCTGCAGTTTCAAGTGCATACAGTTTTCTCCTTCCCTTTCTTCCCTATAGCGCTGTGCACTGTTATTGTGTTTCATCCCAGAGCTGGCTGCCTGTCAGCCGTGGGCAAAGTGTCCCCTGGGTATATGTGGCTAGGTTTGCAAAACAACCCAGCATGCTGGGTCACCAGTGAGTCTGCAGGAGCGGAGCATTTTGGAAAACCTGATTTCTGCCTCTAGAAATGTCAGATATTGTTGCTTCCAATTTTAATTGGTGACCTTTTCACCCTGAGCCTCAAAGCTGGCAGGAAAATGCAAAATTGCTTCTGCAAATATTTGCATAATCTCCTCCCCACCCCACCCCCATTTTCTGTCGGACTCTTGCCTTGATGGAAATTTTCCTACCAGCTTCTACTAAAGATTAACACGCACCCAAATCTGCATCTAAGTTCTGAACCAGGTACCCAGCCTCTGGCCCCCACCTCAGAGGGGCCTCCTGCAGCGAGAACAAAGAAGAGGGGAGATATGAGAGATAGAAGCCATTGTTCTCACTGATGTCCAAGCCCAGGGCGCAGGGAGGGCAGGGGAGGCCAGGTTAAACATTTCAGGAAAAAAGAAAAGGAGTACTTGTGGCACCTTAGAGACTAACCCATTTATTTGAGCATAAGCTTTCGTGAGCTACAGCTCATTTCGTCGGATGCATACTGTATGCAGCATGAAGTGCTCACGAAAGCTCATGCTCAAATAAATGGGTTAGTCTCTAAGGTGCCACAAGTCCTCCTTTTCTTTTTGCGAATACAGACTGACACGGCTGCTACTCTGAAACCTGTCATTTCAGGGAAAGTTAAGTTCTAAGCGTAGCTGACAAATGGAACTGCCCTTGCTGGGGTCCTTCAGGCCCTAGGCCCCTAGCCCCCTCAGCCATGCGATGGTTTAAGGATAATGGACCTCATCCTGCCACAAAGCAGGGGCATGTTAGCAGGCCCTTCCGACCCCGCCGTCTGTGACGCACACTGAGGCAGGGCTCTGCTTGCCTGTATCTGTGCACACAGCACGGACACACCCTCCCCTCCCTTCCCCTGAACGAGGCAGCCATGTGCAGCATAGCTGGGGGGCAGAGAAGAGCCCCCACGTGACCCCGGCCTTTGGGCTTGCGGGAGACCAGTCTGCAGCCCCCCAGTAGTGACACTTACTGAGGATGATGAGGAGTCCGACCACAAAAGCCACCACGGCGAAGATCAGCCCCCCATTCCGAATGGTCTCGTAATCTCGGAACGAGAGAGAGACACCTGTTAGCCTGGCGGAGCAAAGGGAGCCGGGCCGGGGTGGGGAGAGTCGCATCTCACCGAGCTCTGAAGCTCTTGGGTGAGCAAGAGTTATCATCTGCCGCTGGGGTGGCCCGTGCCTTCACTGCAGCTCCAGAGCCAATGGCAGCTGGGCTTGGGTCACAGCCTTATCGCAGCGCCTTGAGGGGCTTTGTTCTGATTCCCAGTGCCACGCAGCTTGGTGTCAGGCCCCCTGTGACACACGTGTGACAGGTCTGCGTGCCACCAAAGGCATCCCACGCAGCTACCCACAGGCTCACCGAGCTGCGCGACTGGCTACAGGATGGTTACTGGGGCTGGCACTGCCTAGAGATCCATGGGCTAACCATGGGGCAGAAGGGTGACCTGGGGGCTAAGGTCCATGTCGAGATCTGGGCTCAATCCTTGGCCCATCCCAGACCTGTGTGACCTGTGTGACCAGGGGTGAGCCACTGAATCTGCTTCAGCTCCCCGCCAGCACCCAGGGGCCAAAAGCACTCCCCCTCAGTCCTATTGATAGGGTAATGATGTGGGGCAGGGGCCATCTCTTCCACCGTGTTTGGAGCACAGGGGGACTCGAACCACTGGACAAAGAACTACAGACCAAAGGCCGGGGCAGCCGGGTCCTCGTGGGACGGTGCAGAGACGAGTCTTACCATAGGTGAACTTGTCAGGCACCTGCTCGGGGACGATCTCTGGAAAAAGAGGGAGCAGTTCGGTGAGGAGCCAATGGGGTGGGGTCCCAAAGCTGTTGGTTTATCGTAGCTCCTTGACACGAGGGAGCTGCTATGGATCGGGCTCCCCGCACCCCAGACTCCGGGCCTAGCTGCCCCAGGGAGGGCAGGTCTCCTGAACAGTGCCCAGGGCTCCACGGGAGAGCTGGGAAAACAGCTGATGCGTCCCTGCCCATGGCCGCCAAGAAGAGCCTTCGGGGCAAGCCAGCACAGTGATCCCAGGCTACAGCAGCCACACTCTGACTGGCTGACGGTGAAGCCCTGTGGGATCTTGTGGGGCTGCTGGCAGTGGAGACTGGGAATGCCGGGGATAGATCCTAACCTAGCCCACAAAACCAGCTCCCAGTGGCTTCCACAGCGACCATTACACACCTGCCCCCAGTGCCAGAGAGTCTGCAAGTCCCGTGTACCTCCCCGCCCTCTGCCCACCTGCCCAAGGTCAATGTGGGTGCGATTCATTTTCAACAGCATGTTTCTAAATCTACCCTTCAGCTTAGACCTGAAGACCCTTCCCCCGCAACCTCCCCTTATTCCAGCCCTCTCTTCCCCCAACCCCACCTTATTCCAGCCCTTTCTCTCTTGAACATCTGTGCCAATGCACTTCCTCTCTGATCCACAGGCCCTCCCTGCTAGTCCCGTCTTTGGTCTCCCAAACTGATCTGCCGATGCAGCTCTGGTCCAACCTGCACCAGGGCCTGCTATCCTGGTCCTGGCCTCCCATAGCTCCGCCAAAGGACCACAGTCCTAACCTATAATCATGCTGTGTGAGCCAAACTTTCGCTCTACGTATAACTGCTTGCTGGCCCTAAATAGTACCTTCACCAGGGCCACATAAATACCTAGGGATCAGCTGAGAGTGGCAGGCTTGGGCACTCCGATCAGGGCACACAGCACTCATGCCCAGGGCCAGGCGATCCTGAGCACGACCTCTGGAGACTCTTCCATGCTGGGATTTCACAGCCAGTTTAGGGAGGGCTCCACTTCCCAGGCTAGTGCTACTGGCACGTGTATAGCCCCAAAACTCTGCAAGCCTACAGTCCCAGATCACCAAAACCTGCTCTGAACGGACAGATTGTAACTGCTGCTGCTGCTTGCCAGGCACCTGCACAGCCCAGCACCCAGTGCGCCAGGAGCAGCATCTTGGGGGAGTCTTAAAACCTAGCAGGATCCCTGGTCCCCAGAGAGAGCTCTGTGAAGGGAACAGGTCGTGAGGGCAATGGAGAGTGGAGTGGGGGTGGAGTAAGGACACGGTTGATTTCACAGGCTACATAACACAAAGGTCTCCCTTGGGGCGCATGATTGGCTTTCCAAAGAGTCCTCAGCAAACTCCTATGTTTTACAGACCATTTTTTCCATCACTGGAAGCAGCTAGAGATAGGTTGGATTCCAGGTCCCTGGGATTGGGGGGGCAGGGGAATTGGTTTCCAGAATCAAACTTCCTGGGTGGATCCAAACACCCCTAAAACTTTGGGCAAGTTCCAATCTCGACCGTGTCTAAAGCAATGTGTTCAGGAGGAGGAGGAAAAGGTTAACCTGGGTAGAGTAACGTTACACAGCTGCAATCAGTCACTGGCACATTCAATATTCACCTTCTAACCTGCCTTTCCAACTCAATTATTTCTCAACACGCGCGGAGCACTGGGTAGAAAACAGCCGATAACTCAGACTCTTATTCATCTGCCTGCCACCACCTTGCCTTTTACAGTGCTGGCTTTGTTTGTAGGTGGGGTGGGTGGGCCTTGTTACTCACTGCCTATTTCAAACAGGGCACATGGGGGTTGGGGGAATAAGACAGAAAAGAGGGATAAAAAGGAAAGCGCAAGAATTGTCACAGATTCAAATCTCCATTTTAACCATGGGCAGATTTACTGCTTAGCCTGTGTCCCCCTGAATGGCTCCAGGGTGTCTGGGGACTGTGGAACAAACTCCTCCTAAGGAACCTGTGTTTGCACAAGTCAGCCACCATTTGTGGGTGTTACATCACCGACACCCCGGTTTCACACAGTGCCCGCTTGTAATCTGAGGCGGCCAGCAATTCCCACTCCCTTTGGTGAAATGGCAGGGCAGAAGCTGGCCTCCTGACTCCTCAATACCACAGCACAAATGCCCCAGGCTGGAACTACGGCTTTCTGCTCAGACGGGTCACACAATAATACACTGCGCTGACCCCTCCTTCTGTCCCCTGGCAGCTTTTCTCTGCTCGAGGTCCCCTTCCCTTGCCACAGAGTCCTACGGTGAGAACAACTGCGAAGGGAAAATCCCTCTACAAAAATACTGACCCTTCCTAGAACTAGTACTCCCTCTGCTGAGGGGAGAGCTCTTGGGGTATTTGGGTATCTCTCCTGAATCCTTCGAAGGTTTCCCCAGCTCAGCCTCTGGGCACAGCCCTCTTTTCTTGTGAGAGGATGAGATCACTCCAAGCACTAGGATAAGGCATCTAAAAGCATCAGCCAAAAACTTTCCACCTGAGAGCCTAATGGCCGGCTCCTGATCCCTTGTGAAGCTCCACCCAGAGAGCAGCCTGGCTTCCCGAGGCACTGAGCATCCTCAGGCCAGTGGGGCAGGAGCAGCCTGTGCTCAGCACCTTTGACAATCAAACCACTCTGCTGATTTAGACGTCTAACTGGGCGTTAGGCCCCCACATCTCAGAGCATTGGGAACACTTCCCTGCTAAAGAGCCATTCAGGTCTGTCTGTCTGCACAAGCATAGAGTGCTGTCTGCCTGCCACGCCTGCCAGCAAAACCTGAACTCCAGTTGCAGAGAGGGTAAATGAATGGCAGCGTGCTCCCAGGTACAGCCCGGCAGAGTGCAGCCTGTCTCCAACAGGAGCGAGTTTGTCCCTGGGAGCTGAAGAGCAGCGAGACCCTTACCGTCAGCCATCTTCCCAGTGAGCCGTCCAGCGGTGCCTTGGCCTGGGCGCGTGCACCACCGGGAAAGCATATTAATAGGGGGCGGGTGGACAAACGCCATTAAACATTAACGGCCTCGGTATAATGTTTATCCCAGTCACAAGGTGAGGCACATGGCCCAGACCCAGGTTTTGGAAACATCAGACACCTTGAGGGGCAAAGGAAAGAACAAACCCCTGCAACCAGCTCTCTCCAGTTCACACGAAGCGCAGGGGCTGAGCCGGACGCACCCTCAGCCTCTGTTTGAAAGGCCAGTGGGAGTGTCATGGAGTTCAGCGAGGGGCATCTCAGCTCTGACAGGCCCAGCAGGGTGAGGGGAAGGGCTAATAACTAATTAGGGCACTTTTCATTCTCCAGGGGCTTGGCAGACCTTCCTACTCAGCCCCCACAAGCTCTGCCTGCTGTGCCCTGTCATTATCCCCATGTTATGGGGAGAAACTGAGGCACAGAGCGGGAAAGGGACTTGGCCGAGGTCACCCAGTGAGTCAGTGGCAGACCTATTTCCTGGCTCCGGCCCTTGGCTCTGATCTCTTGATCATGTTTCTTGGCTGGCTACTGGCTAGCAAAGTAGGAGGGGAAGGGGAATCCTACCCCACCACCACTCTGGCAGCTTGGTGGGGAGAGAGGGGTCCTACTAAGGCCAAGCCAGAGTTCAGCATTGCTTGGACCTCCTGCAGGCCCAATGTCTAAGTTGCTGATGGGGCAGCCTGCCCCAATCCCAGTCCTTCGGAAAAGATACAGTAGAACCTTAGAGTTATGAACACCAGAAAGTTGCAAACTGACCAGTTAGCCACACACCTCAAGTGGAACCGGAAGTACACAATCAGGCAGCAACAGAGACCAACAACAAAAAAAGAGAAGTGAATACAGTACAATAGCGTGTTAAACATAAACTACTAAAAAATTTAAGGGAAAGCAGCATTTTCCTTCTGCATAGTAAAGTTTCAAAGCTGTATTAAGTCAATGTTCAGTTCTAAACTTTTGAAAGAACAATGATAATGTTTTGTTGAGAGTGACAAACGTTTCAGAGTTACGAACAACCTCCATTCCTGGGGTGTTGTAACTCTGAGGTTCTACTGTAATCAACACATGTCTCAGCAAAGGCAGCATCCTGCACCCAGGGTAGCAGGCAGTACAGTCCAGTCCATGCCATTGGTTTTGCCAATGCTGTCTCCATACACAAATCGCTTTGTCCCCTGTCCTCCCCCCCCAGGTCTGTAAACCTCCCACCTCCGCAGCAGCCAGAGGCTAAGTGCTGAGCAGTCTGTTAAGTGCAGTTTGTTCTGTTCTGGCAATGAGTGACCAGCAAGTCACGCAGCCCATTGGATTACTGTTATGGTGCTTACAAAGTGGAACCTGCCCCAGGGAATTCTCTCTGACCCAGATTCCCAGAGCCTACAGGAAACACACTCCGACACCACAGTGCTGGGCAGCAAAATAAGAACCTCGCTAGCTGAATAATAGCCTGACAAACACCATCCCAGGTCAGCTCTGAGAATCTAATCAGTTCTGACTACAGCCTCAGTGATATCAAGGTCTTGTATTAAAACCCTGGCCCTGAGGAACTGCTCCGGGGGTGCATTTCAGAATGTTTGTCTTTGTTATGAAATGGCTCCCCTTCATGCTTTTCGTAAGCAAGAAGCAACAGTTGTAACATTCAGGGCTGGGAGGACAGCATGCCTTTGTCTGTCTGTCTGTCTGTCTGTGGATTTATGCCAGGTGCTGATCAGCACAATGTCTGAGTGCCAGGGTTACAGGCTATTTACTGACACCAGGTCTATTGTTTGTCCCTTTAAAGCAGCCCAAGGTATCACCCCTGGAATTCAGATCTTAGCATCATTGACTGGAGACAGTCTCAAATCAAGCCCAAATGTTGGGGTACTGGAAATCTGAATCCTACTTCTGTGGCTTGCATCAACCTCAGCCACTGTTCTGGCCCTGTAGCACCCACGCCCTCTCTGACCCGGCTCACTAACACTCTGGGTGCAAGAATCTCCCCCTCTGCAGCAGCCCCTGTGATGCAGCCTCCCTGTTCTCACTGCCACATGCACACACTTGCTTTCTGTTTTCAACGCTCATTTCAGACCACATCTCTCCTCTGGCCCAGACCTCACACTCCTTCTCCCCCGACCCCATCCCCCACTTTCTGACTTTGCAACCTGTTTAACTCTGAGACACATCTGGGATTGCAGTTTTTAGGAAAGGGGCTGTGCAAGAGAAAACTGAGATGCATTGAACCCAGATTCTTATTGCACAGCTTCAATAGTGCAAAGTGGCTGGCTCGCCACACACACACACACTTCTGAAAATCTCTGGTTATTGTTAAAATTGCTGCAGAAAATGGGGCCATTGAAAGGTGACTTGGAAGGATTCCCTCCTCCTAGCACAAAACTGATTTTATTGCCTGTCATTAGTGAGGAGACACAGTCAGCTCCCTCCTGGCGCCTCACCAGTTGAGCACAGGCATTGTTTGCTGTTTGCACTGGCCACTCACAGGGCTGTAGCAAATGGGCACTAAACCACAGCTGAGCAGCGGCGGCAGCTTCCCACGGTTTCTTTTACTACAAGCTTCCAGGGGAGGAACCCTGCCTCCCTGGCTGACATTAGCACAAAGCTAGCGCAGAGGTTCTACAGATCTCACACACACACACAAGCTCCAAATTTTGCAGCTTGAACTCAGCTCGGAAAGGGCACAGTCCTCCTCCTTGTGACTAAAGCGATGTCTACACTGCACACCTTACAGCGGAACAGCTGTGCCTCTGCAACCAGGCTGCTCTAAGGCACGCAGCATCGCTGCTCTTTGTTGGCAGGAGGTAACTCGACAAAATACAACCACCCCCAACGAGGGGCAGTAGCTTTGTCGTCAGGAGAGCGTCTCCCACCAACAAAGCGCTGTCCACACTGTTTTTTCACACCCCTGACCGACAAAAGTTTTACTGACGAAAGTGCAGACATAGAAAGTTGAAAGCGAATTCAAAAGGAACATGACATCTTACAGAGCTCCCCAGCCTGGCGAAGCAGCAGCCAGAGGGTGCAGCAGAGACAAGGCAAGGGCAGATTAAGGCAGACCAGGGCCAGGAGCCAGCAAATCCTCCGGCTCTTCTTCAGGCTTCTCCCAGCCCAAACACTCCCAGCCCCGATTCTTCCTTCCACGTTCCCATCACAGGCTCAGCAATGCTGCCCTGCCTCAAACTGATGGCTCAGTTCAGGATCCCCTGGGGCCCAGAGACCCCTGGAGTAAACAGCAAACCCCTGGTTTCATTGCAGCACAATCAGGCCCCATAGCTGCCCTAGTGCACAGGCTGCAGGATCTACCCGCCAGCTGAAAGCACGCGCCACTACTCCAGAGCTAGCCCCACACCGTTGCTCAGTGCTCAGGGACGTCTTGGCAGGTGCATTACACCCCATTCCATGCATGCTCTGTCGGCTGCCTGCACTGTGGGAAACTGGGGTTCTGCTGGTTGGTCAGTGGTGACCTTGCCCTGTGCCCCAAAAAGCAGACAGACAAATATTCCCGTCATTAGCCAGTACTTACAGTCTGAGCCATAGGGTCACATCACAGCTGTCCACGGACATCCAGGGCACAGAAGGGTGACTCCGGCAGAGTTTCTGCTAACGACGGGTTGGGGCAATAAACACTTTGCCGGTACATGGCTGGGGGACCTTTTCCTCCATCACTTCCATCTGGCTGTGGGTTCACGCAGATTGTTAAACCCTGGGCTCAGTGAGCATGTCTGGCTTTGCACAGCAGAGCGTGGCCCTTTGGCTTTCTCTCCTAGTCACCCCTCCACTCAGCCAGGATAGTGCCTGAGGCTTTGGGGGTTTAACCATTTCCTGACAGAGGAGCTGGCTAGAAGTTGAGACATTTGGAGACAGAACACGACCTCTGTCCATTGGAATTTACCGATGCCAGACCAAGCCATCCCTGGGTTTCTGCACTGCCTGTCTTGGCTCGTGTCTGGCCCTGCACGCAGCACTGGAGAGCTACGGGACGGGAGGTGGCTTTTCAGTCCTCTCCATAGTCACATTCACCCTGTAGCTGGCTCTAAGATTCACCAGGAATCCTAAAAAAACCCAGCTTTCCTCTCTGTTCTCATCTGCCTTTGTCGTTCTAAAGTTTAGGAGCGGGCGTGGGTTTGTTCCCCCTCTTTCTTGTATTATCACCTATGCAGAAAGGAGTAACCACTTCCAGGCTGGTCTGATCCTTCCCCAGACAGGCCGGAGGTGGTCCTGTGCTGTGGATCAAGCCGCTAGCCTGTTGAGATGGGCCTGGGAGCGCCCTGTTCTGGAGACCCATCCCACAGCCTAAGTGTCCCTTTGATTTTGCTGTAGATAGCCCAGTAAAGGAAGGAAAGTGCCATACAGCAGAATCTCTCGCCCCTTGCCCCACAGGCTGCTGCAGGAGGGAAGCACACTGGAGGTGGATCTGAGGCCCCTGGAAAACCTGCTGCAGTTGCAGCTGAGTGAAGATCAGTTGAAGGGAGAGAGGTGGCTGCAGAGATACTCAGCTCTGCCGTGTGGAGCCCTTTTGGTACTCTGCACACCGGCGAGTCTCAAAGCGCTTTACCAAAGTAGCGCAGGGAATGATGCGATTCGCCCAACACCGCATGGCAGGCCAGCAGCAGACTTGGGAATAGAACCCAGGAGTCCTGACTCCCAGTCCTGTGGTCTAACCACAGACGAGGCCCACACACAGCCTTTGCCCGTACAAAAGCCGCAAGCATCTCCAGGCGGAGGCTGTCATACCGAACTGAGCCGTGCGTCCTTCGGAACGACGACGTGAGCAGAACAGTAGCTCCCTGGCGTTAGAGAATGTCCTCTCTCTCCACTGGGAGTTGAGAGTCCCCCCAGGCTCAAGTCCGGGGAGCCTGCTGGATGCAAGGCTGCCATTCCCTACTGCCTTTCAGAGAGGCAGCAGCTTTATGCAAGAGGTTCCGAGGCCCTTGAAAATGCCCTGGGATGGCCCAGCATCTAGCTGTGCCTGTGGCAAGAGCATACGCAGTGTTGCCTTCGTCACGCCAGGTCAGGTGCAGCTCACTTTTCTCACCCAACTCGTGAGCATGAGGAAAACTCATCCAAACTCAGACGTACTCAGCAGATGAAGCTGCAGGTCCAACCTAACAGCCCAGCTGCAGGACGAAATTAGCTTCAATTATGCTTTGGTTCCAGCAAGAAGTCAATGCACGCCCAGTCAGCACGCAATGCGGTGTTAAGCGGAAAGGTTGGCTGCCGGGTGGCCTTCGCCAGCGAGTCCTGACTCAGGGGAGATCCACAGCAGAGCAAACACAGTAACTCACTGCCTGGAATCCACCCGCTCCCGAGCGGTGGGTGCACCAGCTACGCTGCACCGAGCTGTCCCCAAGCCTTGCTCACGCCATGCCGGCTCTGTCTCCAACCACGGCAATTTGCTTCAAGGGAAACTTCCAAGTGGCCTCTGCATTTGTAAAAAAGGCCTGCCCCAGGGGCGCTGTTTTCTTAAGCATTTTCAAGACTGCTGGAGCAGCGAAGCACAAAAGTCTTGGAGACGCTGAAGTGAAAACAAAACTTTCCAGAAACAGTGCGTGATCTTTCCTGCCCAGTGGGTGACCTTGTAGTGCCGATCTGCTAAGGAGAGAGCCATGAAACCAAAGGGAATTTACCAGGGTTTCTGCTTAGATGGAGGGTGACACTATTTCATCAAAGTAAAATAAGCCCAAGGGAAAATGTCTTTCATGGTTCTGGTGCTTTGAGGCAGTGGAGGGAACAACCCATGGTTCTGTCCCCATCTCCACCTCAGTCCCAGCCACTGGCTTGCTCTGTGCCTCAGTTTACCCCAGGATAACAGGGTCTGCCTCCTGGAGAGCTGGTTGGCTTCATTCATGGCATGTTGGCTGGGAGCATAGAAACCTAAAGCCAATATTCAACAGTTAAAAGGCGTCTTTCTTGGAGCCGCCTCTGTCCCTTGGGAGACAAGGAAGTCCCTACCCATCCTCCCCTCCCGAGCAGCAGGAACCAGTGGGACGCTACCAGAAGCTCGTCACACACCTGGAAATCTAGCTTTTCTATTAAAATAAGCAGAATTTTGATTTTGCCATAAGACTCATGGGGGGGGTCTCAGAAACTTCTGGGCATTAAACTACATCCAGCTTCTGCGTGAAGAGGGCAGGGCCTCCGCTGACGGCGGGCAGAAATAAATAGCTTCCTGCCCTGGCACCGTCTGAGCCAGCCCCCAAAGCAGACACAGACACACTGTACTGTCTGGGAGCCTCGTGACTCTGACACAGCTCTACCCCCCATGAGCTGCTGGGGCCAGCCTGCAACGGAAACATCCTGCAGAGAGACGCTGCCAAGGGCTCGCAAAATCCACTGCCAGGGAGCCAGGGGCAGCCCTTAGGAACACTGGCTCCTTATCCCAATGCTTGTGGGGGAGTGGGGGGGGGGGGGGCATGTGACTTGAGCTGAGTTAACTCCAAGTCTTCCAGAGCCAGGGCAGAGACCAGGTGGAGGTAATAGCTTTTATTGGCCCAATTCCTGTTGGTAAGAGAGACAAACTTTCGAGCTGCAGAGAGCTCTTCGACAGGGTGCACCCACTGCTAACCTCTAGCCTTCACAGTCGGTTATACTACCCTCCGCAGCATGCAGAGACCTCCCCCCACGTGCGCCTGCACCATCCCCATCCTCCGCTGACTGCGCCGCCTCCCCATGCCCGCCAGGATTTAAGTCAAAATCACCCCCCTGTCTTTGCTGCTCCGCCCGGCCAAGCTGGGCTCAGCCCAGAGCAATGCGAGCAGCAGAACGGCCATCCTGCAGGAAATCCCAACAATTAAAAAACAAAACAAACATTTGGCCCAAATTGGGGTGAGAAGTTGACACTGAAATTACCTCAGAACGAAAAGTTCCAAAATACTTTGATTCCGAAACGGGTACATGATTCAGCGCTCCTGAGCAAAACCTTTCCCTTTGGTTAGTGGAACTGACCCCAAGCGTTTCACTTCGAATCAGTTCAACGGTAAATTGCATTTCCCTGTGGTGGTGCACTGCCTCAAGGGAGTGCCCGATACCCTTATTCTGGACAGCCTATATCTCCCATGATGCACCATGCTGCTTGGGCAGGGGAAGATTGCACTGCATCCTGGGAAGCTGTAGCTGTGAACTTGAATGATTGTTAAGAGTAATCGTATTTATTATTTGTATTGTGATATCACCTCTGAGCCCCAGTCACGGACCAGCACCCCATTGCGCTAGGTACTGTGCAAACACAGAACAAAAAGGCAGTGCATGCCCCAAACCCCTTACCAGCTGGGTCTGCTAACCACCGGCCTTCACTTCCATTCAGGAAAGAGGATTTGGTCCTCCCCTTAGACATCCCGGCATTATGGTGCAAAACAGTTAGAGAATCACTGAGATAGAAATGATATTTATTCCTTGTTTTCCCCATAGATTCTGGGTCACAACACAGAATACAACAGTCCATTATCACGGCAGCAAGGTTTTTGCTGATTTAAAATAAAAACACGACAGTTGGTTTTATTTTACAACATTCAAGATTTTGCCATTTTCTACATATATGATTTTAATTTTTTTTATACTGACTGCACACTACAGACACTGAAGTTACTCTGAACACAGAACTCATGGTGTACGTACAGCTAACACTCGGGGGGCGGGGGGGACTGGGAGGGGTTTTGCTTGTTTGCCTGTTTGAATCAGTAGAATGCCACCAAGAAAAAAAGAACATTTTACTGCCTGCTACAGGTTGGACGAAGAAAAGAGTCTGGAGGTGCACAACACGCATTCACTCTGCCTCACGCTGCGGGACAGGAGACACTTCCCATCTCACACACCACTGGAGGAAAACAAAATACTGTGTCCTGAAGTCATGGATCCCAAACAAACCTTCCTTCTGCTCACTAAATCTTCCTGGAACAGATCTGGACCTACACTGATGTTCTGAAATCTTCATCTCCCTTGAATTTAATTTTATTTCTTTCCCCTTGTTTTATCTCAGGTTGGGTTTGTGCATCTGCCTGGCAAGTGCAGGGAATCTTACGAGGTAACCTGATCACATGAGTTTGCCCCTTGTAATGCATAAGTCACCAGGAAAGACGACAGGACTGGGACATATTCCTGGGTAATCAGAGGTTTGGATAAGTGACCAGACTTTGGGAAGTTTGGGGGGGGAAATTCACCCTGTGCCCTGGGCCAGCACAGAGGCAGGCAACACTTACTCCTAGTTAAACCTGGGATTGTTCAGTCTGCGGAAGAGAAGAATGAGGGGGGGATTTGATAACTGCTTTCAACTACCCGAAAGGGGGTTCCAAAGAGGATGGATCTAGACTGTTCTCAGTGGTAGCAGATGACAGAAAGAGGAGTAATGGTCTCAATTTGCAGTGGGGGAGATTTAGGTTGGATATTAGGAAAAACTTTTTCACTAGGAGGGTGGTGAAATCTCCTTCCTTAGAAGTTTTTAAGGTCAGGCTTGACAAAGCCCTGGCTGGGATGATTTAGTTGGGGACTGGTCCTGTTTTGAGCAGGGGGTTGGACTAAATGACCTCCTGAGGTCCCTTCCAACCCTGATATTCTATGATTCTATGAAGGCAGCATAAGAAATAAGTGGTGCATGGCCCACCTGCATGGGGGCAGCCTCCACCCTATCAGAGCTGCCCTCTGAGCCCTGGAGGGTCACCCAGCACCATTCAGGGCTCTGTTTTCTCTGCAGAGGCAGAGGGGAGTGTTGTACAGCAAGTGGGTTATGGAATTACACATGACATTAATGCCAAGGACTCAACCCCCTGTACCCCACCACAGGGCACTGGAAAGGAATTAACAAAGGTGTGGCCACTCAAGGTAAAGAGCTGCTGCGTTTACTCTCCTGCAGTGCTCCATGGATCCCTTTGCTAGTTTAGACAAAAAAGAACTGGCCCTTTAACAGAGACAATGTCTGAGACGAGACCTGTTTAGTCCTCAGAGACAGTCTGACCTCCTCCCCCACCGACGGAGTCACACAGAATGGAAGGCGGGGAGCAGGATTACTGGCTGCACCGCCAGCTTTCCCGCATAGTGTCACTGTGCTGGGGCATTTCACAGAGATCACATTTAAAATAACATCTCCGGGGGGGGGGGGGGAGAGGCGATTTTAGCTGTGAGCTCAGAGAGGAGGGTGCTGCAGCGACAAGCCACATGCTGCAGAGAGTTCTCCGGGGTTTGAACTGGCAGGAAGGTGCGGTCTGAGAAATAAAAGCATCTGGCTTTTCTGCTTTCTCCTCACCAGCCAGGGCCCCTGGGGCCGTGCTCCGGGGGCACATGAAGGTTATTGCTGATGCTGCAAAACGCAACTGCAATCTGCTCCCCAAGGGTCTCTTCCAGCCCTACCGTGTTGTATTTTATCTGCAGATTCAGTTTCACCAAAACAAAACTGAAGTGATTCCTGAAGCCCCGTCTAAACTAAACAGAAACTGCATCACAAGAACAAGACCTGCTGCGTGCAATGCTTGGAGCGTGCACTGTCTGTGTTGCACGTGTGCACACCCCAGCCATCCACAGCACAAGCACTGGCTGCAGCAACTGGCTGCCACAACTGGGACGAGGCCTTGAGCTGAGCTCTGGTTCAACTGGCACCACTGGCCGCGGGCTTCTCACAAGAGCCACAGGTGCAGAGCCTGGGCCAGGATTCAGATTTCCAACTCCCCAAAGCCCAGGAGGGAGTCTGGGCCTGGGCTCTGGGTTTGGCCACCTGAGAACTCTGGATGTGAGTTCAGATTCAGACCCCCCACCCCTTCGTCAAACATGCAGAGTCTGGAGCCAGGGGGTTGGTTTGGACCCATCTCCAGTTCTAACAGACTTCCTGCCTCGCCAAGAGAATAAAACACAATCAGCCCAGATGTGAAAATAATACCCCCTTCCAACCCCCTTCCCATTCCCACCCTCCTCCCTTCCTCAGTTAGCAGTGTGGCGTATGAGCCATGTTCCTAGGTCTGAGAGGCAGCCACCCAACCCCCCCCTCGCCCCCCCCAGAAAGGATGAAGAACCACACCCCCAACGTGGTGCCAAGCGAAGGCCATGGGGAGCACATCCTGACAATCTCATACAGCCGCGCACCACTCAACAGCACTCGAAAAATGAAGAGAAACTTACTAATACGACATCGTCAACAGCTAGCCTTAGAGGTGATGGTCGTTATACATGAACGTTACACATTACAGTGTAGGCAGACAGTATGGCGTGTGGAGTTTAGTTAGGTTTTTATACAGAGAACCAGTATTAAAGTACAGTGGGTAACACAGACACAGCTTCTTTGCATCTCCTCAGGAGGACCTGTTGCTGTCATTCTTGCTTTCTTGCAGGTCGCTTGCATTTGTGGTCCAAGTGTCTGTCCTTAGGTCTCTGATCTGTGAGAAGGGAGGACAATGAGTCAGTCTGGCTCCTGCTACTCAACCCCTCATCAGGGAAGAAAACAGAGGAGACACTAAGAAAAAGCCAGAAAAAGGCAGATTCCACTTGCTTTGTCTGGCAAAGATTAACTAGAAGCAGGTGCTTGTTCACTGCAGCAGACACTTCTGGGACCCAAATTTACATTTTCTTTTTAAAAAATCCTGTATTTTGGTGCCACATTTTCACATCTGCACTTATGCAATCCGAGAACAGACACAATGGCATTGACCTGCCTGACCAGTTCCCGCTACCCAAAAGAGCACGACAGTGAACACTCTCAGACAAGGGTTCGCAATCTACCCATCACTTTAAGAAAATGTCACTGCAACAAAAACATTCAAGGAAAACTCCATCTGTGAGCAGGGAGTCCCTGAGCAGAGACAGAGGGGAAATGAATCTGTGCTTCGCGAATTCACTCAGCTCTACATAGAACCAGTAGGAAATACAGATGGAGCCGCAAGCAGCACGCACAACAGGACACCAGCAGGTGGAAGCAAGGAAATGTAAGCCAAGTTACTGGGGTAAGTGCCTGGTTTTGCAGGGTTTGTAATGTCTTAAGAGAGCCCAAGGACCCATCCTGGTATTTGAGGTTCCATCCCAAATTAACCAACTAGAACTCAACCTCCAAATAAACAGCCCGAGCAGAAGGGCCACAGATCTTAACAACAGGGCTCCTAGAGTCATGAATGCTAAGCACCCACTTTGCCAGAGGCACAAAGCACCTTTCCCTGGCAGCAAAGCACCACCTTAAGTGTAACTGATCCACCAAGCCGCGTTCAGAGAGTACAGTGAAAACCCAAAATCTCCAGAAAGACCATGCCTCTAAGGTGGGTTATAAAGTAGGAGGAGCATCAGTAATGTAGAGCTCCTAGAGAAGGGAAACTCCCCAGCTAGCCATCCTGTACCCAGTGGCCTTACGGCTTGCATGGTGTTGAGGACACAGGTCAGGAAGGGACAGAGACATGAAGACCAGGGAGCACTGGCTTGAGGAATGTAAAGTGTCAGCCCTGCCCGGGCAGCACAGAGGCAGGTTACACAGACAATCCGACGCGCCGCTGCGCTCCGCACAGATCGCACGTGTGTGGCTTTATCGTTCACAAATCGCACTGCCGCAAACCAGCCCGGATCTGAGTGACAACAGGACGCTTGACTCCCAGCCCCAGGGCCAGATCTTGAGGGCCGCGTCGGGCCCTGTTTGGCTCTCACGCCCATCAGTCTCACCTTCGGTAGATTCACACACAGGCATGGGAGACCAGAATCAGGCCCTTGGGTTTTTCTGCAGGTGTCACACGAGGACTTTATCTGAGTACAGGCCTCAGGGACCGGATCCTGGAATGGACCCAATACTGCAGCACAACCGAGTAACATGTAAACCCCCCGATTTGTGCTGGGGTCCTGTGCTCCCTACTCGGAACAAACTGCACCCCCTACCCCACGCTATCCCTGCTAACATCAAGCGAGGCTCTGACCTCAGCCCTGTGTGCAGCTGCCATTCACCCTGTCCGGCACGGAGAAGCAGCACATACGAAAAGCTGGGTGTGGCTCACCTGATGGCTCTAGTTCAGTTCTCTGCCTTTTGCGCCCCTGTTGCTGCAAAGAAAATGGCAAAACGTCTTTAAAAGTTCAACCAAGAGGCCTCAGCCACCTGCCCCGCAAGCAGCCAGGGGCCATCTTTCGATGAAACACAACATGTGTGCAGCAAGGGAACCAGGTTCTTACCGTTTGAGGCAATCAAGTTCTCCGCTTGAGCCTCCTCATCCCCAGGGGCTCTGCAACGAGAGATGCACAGTGAGAACTGCGAGGCGCCAGCCCTTGCCAGTGCACAGAGCAGGAGTTTGGACACCGCTAACAGTGCATGATGCTGGGAGGGGCTGAGCACAGAGACCAGGTGGGCTATGCCTGCTCAATGCCTGTCAGGTTAGGACCTCCGTTTTATGACCCAAATGCACCCCAGTGAAGAAGCGTGGACTCTCGTCCATAACCACCAAACCAAGAGCAAACCAACTCAGACCAGGGCGGGAGTTGGGGTGGGTGGGAGCCCCAGCAACTCAGAGATATGGGTACTACAGAGCAGCAGTCAGGGGTGGCTGTGAGCTCTCGGCGCACTGGGGAGGAGATGCTCTCAGTCTGTTGGAAGGAGGGAGGTGTGAGGGGAAAAGGATCCGTTGTACAGTGGCTGGCTCTCTTGACTAGCCTAAGTTTGCACAAGCCTCTCTGGCCCTTGCAGGGCCCTATATGAAATAAAGCAGGCCCCCATCGAGCCCCCGGCACACCACTGCACCATCCTGCAATACGATGGCTGGTGGGGCCAGGGGACTGCATGCCGGGCTCCTGGATGTGCTACACATAGGCTACGACCTCCAGTGAACTGGCAGGTTCCCTAGGAGGAAAGCAATCGGAACGTGCAAGGAAAAGCGTGTCCCAGTCGGGCGAGGCTGGCGAGGGCATTAGAACTCTCCTGATTGGCTAATAACTCGAGTCCTGGCCCTTGGGAAGTGCACCCCAGACAGCTCGGCCCCCACTGGGGTAACCGCCCCAAGCAGACATCCTGCCCTTGCTACTCAAGAAACCTTGTGGCACGTGGAAGCAGTACGGAGCGTGGATCCTCATTTAGCGGGAACATTCTAGCAGCTGCTATGGACCTATGGATTTATTTATGGGTCAAGAGTCTAAAGAGCGTTCCAATTCCAGGCAGAAAGAGTCCACCGGCTAACCACTACTCGCACGCGTACCTGGGCTTTTGGTTGAAGCTGCATCTGCACCTCCTGCCTGGAAGAGTAAGAAAACACCATGAGCGTATGAGAGACACCCTCTCTTTGGAACAGGTTGCGGCCATTCACCCCAGGTGCTTCCCCAAGAACTTCACTACCCAGGAGCTCCCGAGCCTTCCGGCCATGGGTCCATGCTTCGCGGGCTGCGTTTGCAGGTACGCTATGGATCTGCAGCATTCCCCGCAGCCTTCCCGAGTCTCATGCAGCAGTGGTGAACGACAGGCAGGGGGATGCCGCAGAGCTCTTGCCTGTGGCGGAAAGGACCCAGAGCCACGCCACAGGTTAGAAAGTCACCTCCTGTGCTGTCTGAAACAGCACTCAAAACAAACGTTGAGGAGTCAGAGTGTGCAGCATCCCACTGGGGAAGGGGGGACAGGGGAAGAGGGTAGCCCCGCCAGTGAACTGAGAGGGGCATAAGGGCCCTTCAGCAGAAACATGGCCCTCAAAGCATGTTGGTTTTCCCATTTACACTAAGGTCCGTCTACACTGCAGCTGGCAGGGCTGTTTCCAGCTCGGGGAGATGAAAGAAGCAGTGTGGCTGCAGCAGCCTGGGCTGTGGCATAGGCTGGCCACTGGAGCACAGTCCCGAGACCCGAGGTACGTCCCTGGGCAGCCAGTTCTTAGCCATGAGGTTCTTCCCACCATCTCACTGGGCCACTGACTCAGCCCTCACCAACTTACTGAGTATAAGGAGAATTCCAACAGAAAACAAGACCACGGCAAACACCAAACCGCCGATCCTCAAACTCTGGTAATCTAGGGGGGAAAAAGGCAAGGGAAGTTTTCATTTCCAAGTGGGCTGCAGTGTTCAGACAAACATGGTCAGGTCTCACACATGCGCGCACACACAGTCCTGTTAGCGCCACGAGGGTATATACTGTGCACACTCATCCATGCGCATACCACTAAGGACTCTGATGCTCACCATAGTTGAAAGGATCTTTTTCCTTCTCTTGATTGGCTGCTGGAAACAAAACAGACAAAAAGTTTGTGAATATGAGCATTGTGATTACAAGCACTGTACCAAATCCCTCTAGGCATGCAAGGTTTAACTTGCATTGAATTACTACTTGTGCTATTGTAGAGCTGAGGACTCTCCATCAGGGATTAGGGCCCCATTGTGCAGGGTGCTGGACAAACACACAAGGAGACGGTCCCTGCCCTGGTGAGCTACAGGCTAAGTGTAAGGTGAGAGACTTGTCTGCATGTGTCCAGGTAGGACCCTAAAATCTAGGCTGGGAACATATGTGAATAAGAGGGTCCAAGATTGGGATGAGTTGCTACTATATTTGCTGTTTGCTTACAGGGACGTACCCCAAGAATCAACTGGCTTCTCCCCTTTTGATCTCCTATACAGAAGGAATGTGAGGGGACCCCTAGATCTCATCAGAGATGCCTGGGAAGGGGACATGGAGGTAGAGGGAGAGCCAGTAGCTGAGTACGTACAAAGGTTCAGAAAAAGAGTTAAAAAAGACATGATGGGTCTAACCTCACAAACGAACGGCACGGTATGATAAACATACTTGGAAACACTTTTGAAATAGGAGACTGGGTGTTAGTCCTAAGCCCAGCAACAAAATACAAAATGCAAAAAATCTGGGCAGGACCTTTTGAGGTGACAGAGGTGAAAGAAGATACAGACCATGGGAAAAAGCCTCATGGGAATGCTGTCCCACAGCTGGTGCATGTAAACAGATTTACAGCCTATCACAGAAGGGGAGCCATGGTAAACATGATCTGCTGTGCAGAAGGGGAAACTGAGGCACGCCACCTCATTGATTTGACGGCTGAATGCCAAACTGACTCGGTCTCTGGAAAGCATCAATATCTGCAATGCGTTAACACCAGCTGAAAAGGCAGCGGTGTTGTCCGTGCTGCAAGAGCACAAAGAAGTGTTTTCTAGCAAGCCAGGGAAGGCACACTTGCTCACCCACAAAATTGTTACAGAAGAACCAAAGCCACCTCCCAGCAGACCCTACAGGGCCCCTGGCAAGGTGCAAGAGCAAATTCGTGCAGAAGCACAAAGCATGTTATACCTGGGAGTAATTAAAGAGTCTGATAGTTCTTGGCATCACTTGTGGTCTTAGGCCCTACAAAAGACAACACTGTAAGGTTATGTGTTGATTACAGAAAACTCAGTGCTGTCACCATACCAGATGCTTATCCTATGCCTAGAATTGATGATATGCTGGGTATCTTAAGCAAAGCTAAATATCTCAGCTCTTTCGATTTGGTTAACAGAAACTGGAAGATTCCTTTAGATGAGGATGCACAGAAAAAATCTGCTTTCATGACTGATATGGGTCTCTGTGGGGTCACAACATTAGCATTTGGGTTAATTAATGCAGGAGCCACCTTTCAGAGGCTGCTCAACCAAGCGTTAAACAGTTTGCAGGACTCTGAAAGAGCCCGTGTGGATGATACAGCAGTGTTTAGCAACACCGGGGCTGATCACAAAACACACCTAACTGTAAAAGCCTCTAGGTGTAAAACTTGACCAGCCGGAGTTCCTTATTTGGCACACTGGGTAGGGGAGATCAAAATATCCCCAGATCTCTTCAAAGTTGAAGCCATAGTGAATTGGCCTATGCCCCAAACAAAGAAGCAGGTCCAATCTTTCATAGGTCTGGTATTATAAGCTGTGACAGAAGGTGTGTGTGTGGGTTCAGTGACCTCATGTCTGCAATCACAAATCCACGTAAAAAGACAAAGCCTAATGAAGCTGTATGCACAAAGGCATGTCCAGAGGGGGTTGATAAGATGAAGAAAATCTTGTCTGAAAAGCCTATTCTAGCTAGCTCAGATTTTGACAAGTTTGAACTGTGCATGGATGCATCAGACCCTGGTTTAGGGGCTGTATTAAGGCAGTCTGGGAAGAACAACAAGAAACATCCCCATTGCTTTCTTAAGTAAGAAACTGACACCCACTGAACAAAACTATTCTGTCATAAAGAATGCTATGCCATTGTGTGGGCAGTAAAGCAGTTACAGCCCTATCTTGTCAACAGAAAGTTCAGGGTATTAATAGATCATTCTCCATTCATCTGGCTGCACAAAATTAAAGCCTCAAACGCCAAGCTTCTGCATTGGAGTCTTATACTATGTGAATTTGATATGGAAATTGTGCATATCAAGGGAAAAGAAAATATGGTGGCAGATGCCCTATTCAGGAGAGAGGGCCCCAACCTGTTGCCTCCAGGTCAGCCAGTGGCTCCCAGGCTGTAGCTTTCTCTGGGGGGAGGTGTGACAGAACACACCCCTATATTCACACCCTAGACACACTGTAATAATCGGTGTACAAGGCATGCCTTCTGAGGGATCATCTGAAAATGCATAACTTGCTGATCTGTAATATCATGGCAAAACGTATGGAGCAATGTCATGTGTGAAGTCATGAACATAAGCTAAAGCCATGACTGAAGCGTGTTTCCCAGATAAGTCTGGGGAGGGGCTAAACCAGTTTCTCAAAGACAAAGGGAAGTGGACAACCCAGCCAGGTGTCAACAAAGCAAATGGGCCATCCCCTATCAAGCAGCCATTCTTTGGCAAGAAAGAGGCGGCAGGGAGACGGCGGCACGGCTTAGCTGTGCCAAGTAGACACTCACCATTTTCAGGAGTGTTTGTGCTCTGTGTGGCTTGCACTGCCCACGCTACCGTGGGGACACAACTCTCTATTAGTGCTAGTTCCCATCGAGCTACTGCGAGCGAGCTGGGGAAACACATCCCAAGCTCCCAGCACTGATGTGGCCACAGTCAGACGCCCTGAGGCCAATTGCTCACATGCAAGGCAGCGTGAGTGGGTGCAGGCAGAAGGTGGAGGAAGCTGTAGGGTAAAGCAGGGTGGATACGGACAGGTTCTCATGGACTCCTGCTAAGTGCTTTTCTCAGTGGCTGTGTTACCCGAGCTTATGGCCCCATGTTCCCACTCAGACTGTGTACGGCTGGCCAAACAGGTGTCCCTGAAGCTGGACCAGTGCCCTCCCTTAGCAGCTCCCCTGATGTTTGTTTGCTGTGAGTGAGTTATATTTTTAAAAGTCCTGATGCTTCCTCCACCCATCAGTTGTGCCCCTGCCAGCTCCAAGCCCGGGGGGTACACAGGCCAGCACCCCGATCTGGATGCATAACTGCTTTTGTCTGCCTGGGTCCCAGAGGCCTTTGGCTGTGCCCCTTCCCCCTCCAGAGTGCAAGGTGTGTGGTTCTTGATACCTACCGTCTGCTACGACCACAGGCACCAGCAGAGAGCACAGAAAGATCAGCGCTGTTTCCATGGCCACTAGAACAGAGAGAAGGACAGGAGTTACTCTTTGCAATAGGCAGGACAAAAGCAGCAGAGCAAAGGAGCAAGGAAGGGAGCAAGGGGGCTGCCTTAGGTGCATCAGACTCACTCCAGCAGATCAGACAGTAGCTGCGCCTGGACCAGGACACTGGATCCAACAGCTCTGGAACGTCAGGAGAAGTTCAGAACCAGAATCCAACTCCATCGCTTGGGTTCAGCCCATCAAGTTCCATACCCTGGCTCCAGCAGCAGCCAGTGTTTGATGCTGCGCAGGGACGGCAGCGCACCAGGCTAACAGTGCAATCATGTCTGTGTAGAGGAACTACTCCTTCCTGACCCCTGCAGGGAACCAGCTTGCACCCTGAAGCCTGACAACTAATGACCCTCAACTACTAATAGTTTACCTCAAAGAATTATTCACCCTCTTTTAAAGCCCAGCTGCAGCGTTACACTCCCGGCAGGCCGGCTGCGAGGCACCATCCGCTTTCCCAAAGAACTGGAAGGCTGGCATCATGCTTGCTGTTAAAGGTGTCAAGTGTTGGCCTAGTGGGTGAATAACCTGGAGCCACGCCTGGTACTTGGCCCCTTGTTCTCCAGACTGGCCGGAGCTGGGACCCCATTTGGGCATGGGCGGGAGGTGACTTTGGTTTCCAATACCAGTTAGGGGAGAGCTGAAAGAGCCATACTCAGATGGACTCCCAGCTTGGACGGATGGTGGCCATTGCATGGTCCCCTTTGAGGATCAGGGCTGGGGGCAGCAGGCACCAGGGACGGATGGAGGAAAGTTCTTGCCCTTACACTGTATATCATCAAACACAAGACCCCATTTTGCCCACCCTGAGCCCTCCTCCCCATCATGGTTCCCAGGCTCCCCACCCTTTTCTCCATGTACTGGAGCCAGTTCTACCTCAGCAGTGAGCTCGACTCCGGCCTGCACAGACTAGCTACAAACAGGCAGAGGGGCCTGCTCTACAGGGGCACCTCCACCCCTAGCCCTAAGGCTGTGGGGCTCAGCCCAGAAAAAGGGTCTCTAGCACCCTTGGCACCTTCGCTGTGGTCCTGGCTTGGCCGCCTTAAGTGGAGCGAGCAGCCTGCTGCAGGTTGCGGGGTTACTGGTCGCGAGGGCCATTGCTGCTCCAAGGTCACTTCACGCTGTGGGGGCCTTGCTGGCTCCCACCATCGCTGCCAGGGTCAGCACTGTGCTCTTCACCAGAGCATGTTTTAATGGGCCCCATTAGCATAGTAACTGCTGCCCATTCCTGCAGACAACGCTGCCCTGTCCTCGGCTCGGGAGTGACGGAGCCGGCCCTGCGCGCCCCAATAGTGACTGCTGCCCATTCCTGCAGACAACGCTGCCCTGACCTTGGCTCGGGAGCGACGGAGCCGGCCCTGCGCGCCCCAATAGTGACTGCTGCCCATTCCTGCAGACAACGCTGCCCTGTCCTCGGCTCGGGAGTGACGGAGCCGGCCCTGCGCGCCCCAATAGTGACTGCTGCCCGTTCCTGCAGATAACGCTGCCCTGACCTTGGCTCGGGAGCGACGGAGCCGGCCCTGCGCGCCCCAATAGTGACTGCTGCCCGTTCCTGCAGACAACGCTGCCCTGTCCTCGGCTCGGGAGCGACGGAGCCGGCCCTGCGCGCCCCAATAGTGACTGCTGCCCGTTCCTGCAGATAACGCTGCCCTGTCCTTGGCTCGGGAGTGACGGAGCCGGCCCTGCGCGCCCCAATAGTGACTGCTGCCCGTTCCTGCAGACAACGCTGCCCTGACCTTGGCTCGGGAGTGACGGAGCCGGCCCTGCGCGCCCCAATAGTGACTGCTGCCCGTTCCTGCAGACAACGCTGCCCTGTCCTCGGCTCGGGAGTGACGGAGCCGGCCCTGCGCGCCCCAATAGTGACTGCTGCCCGTTCCTGCAGATAACGCTGCCCTGACCTTGGCTCGGGAGCGACGGAGCCGGCCCTGCGCGCCCCAATAGTGACTGCTGCCCGTTCCTGCAGATAACGCTGCCCTGACCTTGGCTCGGGAGCGACGGAGCCGGCCCTGCGCGCCCCAATAGTGACTGCTGCCCGTTCCTGCAGATAACGCTGCCCTGACCTTGGCTCGGGAGCGACGGAGCCGGCCCTCTGCGCCCCAACATGCTAATCAGTTTTGAATGTCAGCATCCCACCTCCCCAACCCCTGGGAAAACCCAGCAAGGTCACCGCTTGGCTGGCAGCCCTCTAGCCTCTGCTGGTGCCCGCCCTGAAAACCAACAGTAACGCAACAGGCCACACTTATCCAAGCACGTCACAGGACTGACTCACTCCAGTGTCGCACCCAGGAATCGGAGTCCCACTTCCAGGCTCTAACTAGGAAGATGAATGACCACTGCTGCCCTCACCTGGGCCAACTAAGCACGGCTCTTGCCTGCAGGTGAACTAAAAAGCCCTCTGATAGAAATAACAAGCAGAGATACAAGAAACCGAACAACTGCTGGGAGTGCAGCAGCGGCCAGGAAAGCGAGCCTGAGACACGGCCCCTGGGTCGTCTGTCTCCGCTCCCCAACCATCTCTGACTTATCACTGCTAACTTCTCCTCCTGTCGGCCGAGCAAGAGCAACATGGTTACAGGAGTGTGAGCCCTGCTGGCTCTTGCATCTTTGGCGAATCACAGCTAAGGTGCCAGCTGCACAGACCACACCCAGCTCTTGGGACAACTTCAGAGAGACAGTCTGAACAGCGAGGGTAACTAACCAGTGGAACAGGCTGCCGAGGGACATGGGGGATTCTCTGTCCCCTGGAGTTCGGGAATCAGGATTTGATGTCTTTCTGTAAGTGAGATGCTCTAGCTCAGCCAGAACTCTGGGCAGGATGCAGGAATCACAGGAGAGGTTTCTCTTGGCCTGTGCTGTGCAGGATGTCAGACTAGATGGTCACCATGGTCCCTTCTAGCCTTGAATCCATGGACCTGTGAGCAGAACTGGCCGGGAAAGGATTTTTTCCTTCTAAAATTTCCGACACAAACAAAAATGTTTTCTTTTTTTTTTTTGCAAGTTTTTCTTTGAAATTTTCTTGTGTGTGTGGGGGGGGGGGGTTTGATTCGCCCCTCCTCCCCCTGATTTTTCATCAAAAGAATGCACGTTTTTCATTCCCATTCCCATTTGGTTGAAAAAGCCACTTCCAATCGAAAGAACATTTTGACAGAAACTGTCTGACCAGCTCCACCAATGAGGCGTCAGACAAACCTGGAAAGCCCCCCTCCGATCAAGGGCACAGGCCAGGCACTCTGGGGTTTGTTTTAGCCTCTGCGGTGAGGCTCTCACTAAAGCCAACACAGGCACATGACTGATGCAGGAGGACAATGACACAGGCAGCTCCAGGGCTAGCCGCAGCAAGGACCAGCAGCCTTGTCGTGTTCGGTCTGTCTGGAACAGCCGCCATCTACATTTAGCCCAGAGGAGCCCTGAGTCCCGTCCCAGGCATGCTGCGGGGAGCTGTAATAGCTTCTCTGAGCTGCTAGAATAGGGGACTTGCTGCTGGCACCATGGCAGCGAGAAACTGTCAGCTCCTAGTTCAAAGACCTCCCTGGGGATTCTTCATCCCAGGCACAAGGTACTCCCACCAGGGAGATACAGCTGCTGCTATCAGTCTGCAATTTGCCTGCACAGAACTGCACTCCGCTAAAGGGCGCCAGGCTCCAGGCTGGACTGTGAGAGGCTGGGCAAGGCTGCGGAGAGTGGCACAGCGAGACAGACCTGACACCGCAGTGGGTTCCCCTGGACTGGGAGGAAAATGCAAACTCTCCCTCCCTGAGGGACGCTTACCCCGCCCCACCCCAGGAATGCAGGGAAATGAGACAGGGTCGGGCTGTGGTGCAAGCACACCCAGGCACAAGGAGATCCCGCTGGACACACCACACCAGAGATGAGGGGTCTGCCTCATTCCTATGCTAATCTCATTGGATGCCACTGCTTCCCAAGATGAAATGGCCCTTCTCCAGCTGTGGATTGTGTCACCAGGCAGCCTAGATGACCCTGGGGTGTCTCCATGGCTCACTGCACAGGAGACTGCAGCAAGAGTCCTGTTTGGCTTGCAAAGTTTCCCACTGTAGATCAGTCCCAAAAAGGAAAAGGAGCAAGTACCCACCAGAGCCCCCATTCCCTACCGCAGAGCCTGGCACACAAAGGCCTGTCTCAAAGCACAGCGAAGTCACGGTCAGTCTCAATGGGCGCTAGACAGACAGCTGATCTGTAACTATGGAAAACCTTTGCTGGGCAGCTGAGATCAGCTGTGCTGAGATGGGGACTGTAGCAAATTCCCTTCTTTGCACCTGATGTAGACATTTGGGGAACATATGAACCCCCCAACTCACTTCACAGAGAGCCCCAAACAGCCATCGGATGGGAAGAGCACCTTGGCTGGGTTTGAGGTTCCACACTCCTGAGCTGCTGTTTATTTGACTGGTTTGGAAGAGGGGGATTAATCTGGCTGAGAGCCCTGAACTAGCTTATCCACAGAGTCACAGCCAGCACGCTGCTACACAAGAGAAGCAACAATCGCCAATCACCGCTGCGAGGTGCGTGGATTTAAATGGAGCACTTTGCAGTGCCCAGAGATGCTTAAGTTGCCTGTTAACTTTCACTGAGCACATGGGGAATGGCAGGAGGCCCTCTCCACTGCTTCCATCTGGGGAGGAGACGTAGCTGTTCCCTTTCCTGAGGCAGTGGATGCCTCCTGCCAGAGCGACCTGGCTCTGATTCTTTGCAGATGGAGGCTCCATCCAGGGAGGATGAGCTCAAAGGCTCAGGAAAAGAGAGTTTGCTTTGACACTGCAGCCTGCCAGCAGCTCTCTCTCTCTCTCGGGTCCGTCTGCTTGTTTATCCGCTTTGCTGCTGGCCAACAGTTGCAAGTGCTCCGGAGCGATACCAATGTACTGCTCTTCTGCCCAGCCGGAGGTGGGAGCCTCGCTAGCGAGGGAGGCTCACCCATAATCAAATGGCTCCAAAAAGCAGCCGCAGCGCCTCTGAAGGGCCAGAGTCCGACTCCCACAGTCAGCTGACGACTGTTCCATGGAGGGACAGAACGGGGGGAGTGGGAAGAAACCACTTGCTCGGACTGTGATGCACCATCAAAAGAACAACCCTACAGGCTGTCAGAGGGACATGCACTCCCCAGTCAGACTATGCCTCTTTCCCACTGTCGCTGCTCTTTCCCACTGTCGCTGCTCACTCCCCACTGTCTGCAGAGTCCTCTCTCCTCCTGACCCCACTCGTTCTCACTTGGTGGCCCTGGTTTCCCCAGCTGCCCGCTGTGACAAGCGACATGGCTGCCTTTGCTAGCAAATGAAACCCACTAAGTGCCGTGTGGCGCGTGCGAGAAATGGGCCTCCCAGCCATCGAACTCAGGGTGGGTACCAAAGCCAGGCCAGGCCAGCTGTGCTGGCAGGTCTGACGGGTGCAGGAGGCCTGCGTGACACGAGCGTGGTGGGTTTCAGTTCAGCAAATGCCCACACCACTAAAAGCACCATGGCTTTGTCCCCAGGTTGTCAGTCTTGGCCAGGGAGTGAGTGGGCTCCAGGGACTGAACTCTGCTTCCCTCCCAGGAGTCACGCCTCCAGGGCAGCGTGACGAGGCACTGCCCAGCACCTGCCCCGTGGATAAACAGAGGGCGCTGGTCTCCAGGGACGTCAGTCTGGCACCTTTACATTTGCATGAGTTTTGTTTCAACACTGCTCTTGGTTGTGAACTTTAGAATTAACTCTCCGTGGTACACAGCACCTAGCCATGGGGAATGTCACCAGTGTGTGAGTACACCAGGGGTGCACCCGCAGCACTGGGGTCAGGGTTTGTTAGAGAACTGCTGCTGAAGGGTCACACCAAATGGATCTGTAGAGGCTACAAACTAGCCCCTCTCACTTCCTCTTTGTTAATTTCAGGTGCTGACTGGTGCAGAGCTATAAACAAAATATCATTAGAGGGCAGAGTCCTTTCCACATCAGTCTCGGCCAGCTGAATTTGCAGCGGGCGAGTGTTAGACCCAAAATCCATACACCAACAAAACACAACCACAAGGGGAAAAAAATAGCCACCACAAAGGCCCTTAGAATCCATGTCACTGTACCGTGTCTTTCTGGAGATGCAACAAACACACCCGGGCCCTCGTGCCTGGCAGGATGAAGGCACTAAAAGTCCTCCCAAGCCTCGTATGCCATTACCATGAATTTCTCTCTTCAAGTTGCCACTAAGAGAATTTCCATGGGGAAGTCACGGAGCATCACTGAGCTCGTTGCAAACTGCTGAGAGGATGAAGCTTGGCAAAGAATCCATGCAAAACTTTCTCTCCGTTTCCTAGGATGCAGGGCACTCACACCAGAATCGTTCCACAGAACGCTCACGACACCTGTGTCCTGCATGCACATCCACCAGGCGACGGGCGGGGGGGTGTTTGGGAAGGAGCCCGGTTCGGGGTCACCTGGTCCCCATAGGTAGGGCTAGCTCAACATGTTGCTGCCAGGCTTGCAGTCACAGGCACGGGGGTCTCAGCCCTCCTGGTACAGGAGGAAATGCAGGTATGATGTTACCTGCTCTGGATCTGCATAGCATGGAGAGCGAGCTGCTTAGTGCTGAGAACCAAAGAGCTCTGGGTTGCTATAGCCGGTAGCTGCTGGCCTCAAGGAGCTCTCCATGCTCAGCCTGTCACGCTAGTTACCAGCGTCTCCAAGGATGCACAGCCAGCCTGAGCTCTGCTCTGTATGCAGCCACAGGGAGCGGAGTTCTCCAGCCAGGGGGTCCCTGGTGCCCCTCTGGTGAGCCGGCAGTGCCCAGCAGCAGGAGGGCAGCGGGATGGGAGAAGGGATGGTTTATAACTGTGACAAGGCCAGATCCCACCAGATCCCACCTCAGATCATTGGGAAGAATGCACAGGGCTGAAGGGAGCTGCCCACTCAGGGACCGTCTACAAAGTCACCAGCTCAGAAACAAATCAGTCAGCGGGTGATGCCGCCTCGCTGCCCGGAGTGATGCTGGCCGGAGCTGGCGTCATGGCTGCAGAGCAGATGCAGCACTAGACTAGCCGGTGCACTCAGATGGGCAGCGCTGCTGGCCAGAGAGCCTGGCTTCTGAGCTTGTTGTTACTGTGCTAGGCAGGAGCTCAGACTAGACGGCCTAGTGCCCCTTCTGGCCTTAGAACCATTCATTATTTGGGTTGCTGTAGCACCTAGGAGCCCGGTCATGAGCCAGGACCCCACACCCAGAACAAAGACGGCCCCTGCAGGGCCTGCAGCTCACCTGTGGATGCCTGGTGAGTGGTGAACATGGATCCACCTGGAACAAAAAGGGACACAATGATGAAACCGCAAACGAATGAATCTTCTGCAGAGAGGTGGGTCCCTAGTGAACCTATGTAAAAATGAGCCATACCAGTAGATGTGCAGGGGAGACGGGCTTCACCATGCAGAGTCCCCCCACCAGATGCCTGTTCAGGGCCCCATGTGAAGTGAGTTTGTTAGCTCTCAATCCCATTGTGAGTGGCCAGGCATCCACATCAGAAAAATCACCACCACAATTAGCCCCAGAGTGGCAACCTGTGCCCAGAGGCCAGGTCTGCATGGGCCACAGCCCGCGACGAGATGGCTCCGATGGGTCACCGCGGACGCGCAGGAGGTCAATATACAGAGGAGGTGATTCGGCACCCTCCACCAGCACCACACTCACCCGGAACGAACCGAGCAGGGAGGACTGAGAGGAGAATGTCATGGGGGAAGAATGAGGGCCTGCACTAAGCTCTGCAAGTCTCACCTTGCTGGGGTCTCCTTCAGCTGCTTCCAAAACACTCTGGACAAGACACCCAGCTCCCTCCCCACTGGCGACCAGAGCCCCGGAGGAGCCTGCAGGTCTGCGTGCAACTTTGGAAAAGGCTAGGAGCCCACCAGAACACAATGCTGCCTGAGGCTGCACTGGCTCTGTGACCCTCCTGCAGCCAGTGTGGGCAGTTCCTGGCTCTGTTTGCTGCCAGGGACCAGGAGGAGGGAGCAGGGACCCTGAGGACTGGTGTGGAAGGGCAAGATGTCTGCCTGTTCCATGAGGGGACACATCCCCCTGGCTCCCCAAAGGTTGACGTAGAGAAACCCCTGCAATGGGCACCCTCCCTGGCTCCGACCTCCTCTCAGCAACTCACTCGGCCGGCCACTGGGTGCCAACGCTGGGCTGCAAGGACATGCCAGGAAGGGCCTGGCTGCAGCGCTCCGCTCAAGTCTGGGCTGGTGCTGCGGGTTTCATCGCTGACTTAGAGGCAATTCATCTGGATTTAGATGGGACCCCAGCCATGGCACCATGAGTCCCTAGTGGCCGTATGGCAGTGCCCAAAGTGGGGGTGAGCCCACCTGACCTTACTCCCCCAGTAATGCTAGCCAGCAAGCCCCTGGAGTGGCCAGGCAGGACCTTCCAGTGCTGAGAATCAAACACTGGACCAGATGCAGCCCCATACGCATGACACAAGAGTCAAGCTTAGATGCCAGTGCTAATGCCTATCTCCCCCTCTGGCCTCAGAGGAAGCCCTGCCCACAGACCAGCCCCCACCAGGGTGAGAGCCCTGCCAGCTGGGTTCCTAATCAGCGAGGAGAGGGAGGGAGTTTGTCGGAGCTAGGGAATAAAACCACATTTCAGACAACCTGGACGGGTCATCTCAGCACAAAAATCCCCATGCCCCTGCTGGCCAGGGCTGCATTCAGACATGCTGGACCTAGCGTGGCTCTGAGGCCAGTGTGGAGAGGGGCCCAGCTTCGCCTTGCAAAGTGGGATGTATTACCCCCCTCACACACACACGCGCACACGCTTCAGCGTTCGGCAGGGCCATCAATCTGCTTGCACAGCGCTTGCTGGCCTGCGTCTGGGTGTGGCACCCATGTTTGGAGCCGCCCATTGCTGTAGCTCGGCAAAGCACATCCGGGTCAGGAGAGTCACTGCGCACTGCTCCAGCCCCCCAACACAGCAGGGCCTGTGGGACCATCTCCACGCCCTTCCTCTGGGCACCGAGCACAGTCCGCCGTCCCCCCGCCCCTAGCCCCGTCGGACTATATTACCATACATGGTATAGCAGTGGCAGTAGCTGGGCTGGGCTGCGAGAGCTGCTCACTTCGGGGGAAAGGAGACAGAGAGGCTCTGTGCAGTGCTGATACACACAGCTGGAACACAGCTGCCGCTGCTGGCCTGGAATAACGCAGACAAGAAAGGAGCCCTTTCCGAGCAGCAATTCAATTCCCTGGGTGACAGATGCAGAGAGATGCTGGTGTTGAGTGGCTCAGCCCTGACAAAGCCTTCCCCTGACTCAGGAGACTGAACCTCTGTCGAGCCAGAGCCGTGGTTACACCCCTTCCTTCCCACGACTGCCACGGCCTTGGAGAGACGTCTCCCCAGGGCTCCTTCTCCTGGCATTGCTGATGCCCCTCTGGCCAGAACGGCATCAGGGCTGCCCATGGTGGATCTGGGTCCTATTCTCCCTAAGTCTCATATTCCTCTCCTCTCTGCTCCCTCCCTGCCTCCTCCATCAAGGAGCAGTGTGCTCACTGGCAGGGCCATGGTGCTGCTTTGTACCCAGGAGCACAGTATCCGGAGGGCTGAGCTGGGCACCAAGCCACAGCTCCCCAGATACAGGAGCATAAAGTGGCTTGCGTGGCTTGAGAGTCAATGATAACCTCACAGCCTCTTGCTGTCCCCGGCTTGCCACGGAGACGCTCCCTGGCCTGGTAACTGCATTCCCACCAGTCACCAGAATAGCATTCACGCAATGCATGCCCAGAAGGGCCAGCAAAGAGGCCTGTGCCCCTCCCCTGGCACTGCGGGGCACAAGCTATGTGCTTTCTGCCTAGCTCAGGTTGGAAGCGCTGACCCACCATGAGCATCCCTTTGATGTCACGTTGGTGTGACCAGTCACCACAGTTGGTCAGACGCCGAGATACACTCCCAGCCAGAAATGCCCCATCAGCACCCCCGTCAGACCTCCCACACCTAGAGCGGAGGGGTGTGCATTGCTAGAGAAAGTCGGGGGTACTCTTCTTCTCAGCAGAGGGAAGGGAACATTTGAATAGTCTCTACCCGCAATAAATAGCTCCCAGTTGGAGGCACGCACACTCATCAGCCAAAATAGCTCCATGACTTAGCATGAGTCCCACTGAGGCTGGAGGCTTGTGACGTTCTATGGCTCCTACCAAGGTCACCAGACACCCTCAGGAAACGTCGTGGCATCTGCCACGAATGCCCACGTGAAACGTCTGTCGGTTCTTTAGCAGGATGGAAGGTGCTGGTGGCTCAGCCGTAAGTGGCAGAGCTGGGGGTGAAGGAAGGTGAAGTTATATCCCCTGAGAGCCATTTCATTTCTCCCTCTCTTTCACAGTTGGCTTCTGGGGGATTGCCCCTAAGCAGGAAATCATTCAGCCACCATAGGGAACTGATGAAACCTGCTCATTGAAATCCACCTGATAGGGGTTTGGTGTCAGGACACAAAGCCACCTGTCCAAGGCTCACTCGAGGCCTAACCCAAAGGGCTACCTTTGGGATCCACTAAATGCTGGCAGCCGTGGTGGATCCTTGCAACTCCCAACATGCAGCCTGCTGGGGTTTGCTGTCCCAGCTCCAGTTTGGGCCTCAAAGAGGGGAAAGGGATGCAGAGCAGTTACTGGAACCAAGAGACCAAACAAAACAAAGCCAGGGGGCAAAGAAAATAAGGCCAGGATCATCTCGGGTGGAACCTCACGATGTCAGTTACCCCAAGGTTAAGTTTGGCCCAGCGTATGTGTGTGTTTTAAAGCCAGAGGTCTCTCAGAGCAAGCACCTCCGTGGCTGCCCTAGCAGCTGGTGTCTCCTGGATACCAGACGAGGGGTCTGAGAAACAAGAGAGCGGATTTCAAACGAAGACAGACCAGGCAAATACCAGGACAAAACGAAGGGAAGGCGGCGAGTGCAGTGTACATAATGTAAGTAACCACCACCACAGAATAACTCCTCAGCCAAAGCACTGAGCTCTTCTTCAAGGGGAACATATCACTCAATCTGCATAATTTAGTTTGGGTAGAAACACTTCCCAGCCCTGCATGGATGTCAGCTCTTACGAGAGCCAGTGAGCGGGATGCTCTCCTCCCGCACGGCCCCATCACCCTGCCCCTCACTCCCCCTAGATTCATCCTTTCCAAACAGAATTAGCTACATGCCATCACCTGGGCCTTCCTCAGCTATTTCGTGACCCAGCTGACCTCAGTGGGGACAGCTCCTTCCACTCACAAATCTCTCTCTTAGCTAAAAAAAGAAAACAACACCAGCCCTTAAAACGTCTGAGCCCTGTCCTGTGAGGTGCTGAGCTCTCTCATCTCCCAATGCAGCACAGAGGGGACAGGGACGGTCGGTATCAGGGAGCATTTTCAGAGTTTGTTTGCTGGCCATTGAGTCTCAGTCTTTAAGAATTTCATTTGTTAAGGCCCAATTCCACAAAGGATTGTGTGGAATCCCCCTGCAGCCAGCAGGACTCAGCCCAGGAAAGAGGGACGATCTGCTGGGATCCCACCACCTGTTCAGGGCCTTGGCTGGTCAGCGCCTCAGAGCAGGGACCTCAGGCGGATGTGAAAGGGCAGCAGAGTCAGCCTCCTGGTTTATCTCGGTGCTGTAAAAGCCCAGTGCGCACTGACGGAGTGATAGCCATTCTTCATAACAACCCACATCCCATCATGATCCGTCTCTTCCCTGCACAAAGACCGGGCCATTTTGTAATAAACACATTCTATCCAAACAGGCTTTGGTTTAATTTCCCTTCCCTGTAGCTCCCACTGCTGCTGTTCCCAGGCTCCGGGTTCATTACTTTCGACTGTGCAGCAAAACATGGGGATCAGTTGGTGCAGCATGCCCAGGCCGTTATCGTTATATGATGAGACACCTTCATTTCACGCAATTATTGGGTTAAAAAGACCACCAAGCCAGCCCAGCAGCTGATGATCCAGCAATGTGTGGCTTTGTTTTCTGTATGGGTGGTAAGTAAACAAAATACTTTAAAAATATCAAATACTGTTCTGAGAGTATCGTGGAAACTATCAAACTCAAACTGCACAGTGTGCATCGTGCAAAATACACAACAGAGCACAACACACCATTTATTTTCATGAGTCAAAAGTCGAGCTGAATGAATCGTGTTAATTGAATCTGATGTTCTATTAATAATGCCATTGTTTGTAGAATAAATTATTCATCAGGTACATTTTTTGCATGATTTGACTCCCTCTGTCGATGGATCATGCTCACTGAAAGACACAGCCCGTCAATGATTTATTACGCATTGAATATATCATCTGACAAATACTACGGCTGAGACATACCCCAGAACCAGTGGGCCCAGTTCTCCACTTGGTCACGTCAGGGTTACACCAGCCTGACTCCACGAAAGTCCGTGCAGCCTGATTCTCATTTACACTGAGCCCACTCCACACCCTCCACACCCAAAGCAGCCCGAGTACAAACAGACCTCAGGCGCTGGGGAGCTCACTGAGGCAGCAACTGCAGACTCGGACCCAGGCACCGCTGTGATATCAGGTGTCACTAACCCTATTACAGCCTGTCATCACACCGCTTGTCAGCCAAGCCCTGCCCACCCTCACAGCCCAAACGGTCCCGGGGTGCTCACTGCGCAGGACGCAGCAGGGACATGGGGAATGGGTTTTAACCAGCCGCTCCTTTGAGAGTCACATTACATCCTCGACTCCCGTCGGGGGATGGCCCTGCACAGTCACTCATACCCCACTGAGCCTCTGCCAATTCTTGGCGGGCGCCCACCACAGAGGGAGCCAATCACCACGCTAGGAGGTTCTCTGGGCGCCTCCAGCCACATCCCGCCCCCTTTAAGACCTCAACCCCCGCCCCCCAGCACTGCCATACAACACATTGCAAGGGGTCCCCCGGGTAGCATCCCAACCCCTGGTTTGCCTCTGCCCCCAGGGGCCTAGCACAATGCCCCCGTTATGTAAGAAGGAGCCCTCAGGATGCCCGCCATGGTACCTTTTAGGGCCTAAATCAGCTCGTTCCCGCACTGGGCACCTGCCAACATTTGCAACGACAACTCTCCCACAGGGCCAGACTGTGCCCTCCAGGAGGGGGAGAATCCCAGCCCGCCTGTTGCCCAGAACCCAACCCCTAGGATGTGCTGCAAGGAAGACAATAAAACCTGACCTGCCTCACCAATCCGGGGGTATGGGGAAAATTCCTTCCCAGCCCCAAAGTGGTGACTCCACCTAGATAATGGGCTGACTGCTGGAATCCAGCAAAAGGGACGTGGCCCTGAGCACAGGGCTCCTAACATGGCTCCAAATCTTGTGCCAAATCCTGCAAGGGCTCCCGCCCACCCAGAAATCCTATGTGAGCTGGAAATCTCATGGGATTTGGCCCATGCTGTCCTTTTTGCCCTCCTCCATTACCAGAGCCCCCAAACTCACCCTTGCTAGGCTCAAAGCCCCCCATAGACTTCAATGCAACTGCCTGCATGACACAGGTAGGCAGGATATGTACCCTTGCTTGTATATATGTATTTTGCTTTTTATGGAGGAAAATCATTCAGTCATGAATCTGTCATTATCTCATTTTGCTCTGGGCAAGCTACAAACAACAGTATCTAACAAGTAGAATTATCCCTCTAAATTCTCCTATGCTGGCATCTCATTAATGACCTAAAAATTGCTACAAGATAACACTTTCCATTTCACCAGCCTGTTAGCTCCACACTTGCAAAGTGACCAGCTTGTCTCATAAGGAACATTGTGCTACAACTTCCCACCCCGCCCTGCCTCTACTGTCTTCGCAAAAGGAGGGAAAAAAACACTTTTCAAACTTCAGCTGACAATGCTTAATGCGCGTAGATGTCTTCTCATCTCCGTGTATGTGTGTGTTTATAGCAAGCCTATGGGAAAATGCTTTCTAACACTATAGAGGCAGTTTGTATACAGGGTTCTGCAGATGAATTAGCTCCTCTTGGGTTCATGGAGAGCAAACCTCCAGCCTCCTGCTTGGATATTTGCATCTGGTGTCTCACCTCTACCTGTTCTGGGACTGGCATAATGCTTTATACTGGAAGTACCTGTGAATTAATCCTAGCATTTCCTACACCTATTCAGAGACTTTCCCACTTAACAGCCCTAAATCTAACAGCACATCACCACCAACCTACGAGCCTCTCGCCAGAAGTCCCTGGCGCTTTTTCTATTTCAGGGATTTGCAATTTGCACCTGACCTCCTAATTTTCACCTTCCCCGGCACTACGGAGCAGGAGGAGTGCTCAGCCCTGGTGCTGTCATTCCTCCCTTTCAGAAATCATTTGGGGCCCCGCTGTGATCCAGTTCGCTCCCCTGGAGTTACTCCAGGTTTGCACTGAGAGCACAGTCAGCTCCTCTGCTTACCAAGGAACCAATTCCATTCTCCCACTAGCAGATACAGATGGGGAAGGGCTCAATGGGAGGAGCCAAAGAAACCAGGCTTATCCGCCTTCCGCAGAGAGAAACTGGAGAGTCATTATTTCGGACTATAAATAAGCCAGTGGCTCTCCAGGAATTGCTCTGATCCTGGCAGTTAGAAGGCAACAGGAGGCAAGCAACGGGCTCTTTTTGAGCATGGTTCCAGGAGCCCTTTAAAAAGGATAAATATGGAAGAGCACCTGAGCACAGAGCTCTGCCAGCACTAGGCAGCAAACTTAAAGAAAGTGGCCGAGACAGAAAAACTAACAGGCTCATACAGGAGGCTGCAGCCCGACCCCTTCGCTGACCCTGACACAGGACCTGCTATGGAGCCACATGGCTGGGCAGCCCCACCCCAGCATCTCTCTGTGCACACAACACAAATTCACATCGCTCCTGGAGGGACGCTTGCACCATGGCTGCCCCTGTGAACCAGGCTGAGTTTTCTACTTGACCTTTTTAGAAGTCTGAAGTTTATCTTAAAAAAAAAAATAACAACAACGCTGTGGCCTGAAATCCCACCCGAGCTCCATGCTGGATCCCTTCCCATCCTCCTGTGAGTCCCTCTCTAGGCTCCTAGTACCTTTCCATTACTCTCGCACACCCCTGCCTGCAGACAAGAGGAGCAAGTATCTTCTCCCAGCACTCCCAAGGGGCTTATTTTGAATAGATGATGATTGACTGCTGATCGCTCAGCGTCTCGGGCCCAGCAGAGAGGTGACACGCCTGCTAACTCATGGTGGACGCACTACACAGAGGCTTTCCATGACACAGTCACTTTATAGTCAAGAGCAATTCAGCAGTGGGATAGCCACACCCCAGTTTGTCACAGATTAACCACATGCTATGGGCCTGGTTCTGCCCTGCCCCAGCCATTCACACCAGTGCAGAGCAGGCTCAAAACTCTAGCAAATCAGCAAGTTACAGGGTTGAGTCCCCAGGCTGCAGGCCAGTGACGCCATGGGTCCTATGTGCCCAGTTACACCACATACAGTTTTACTTACTTTCCTACCCACTAGCACGGGGCTGCCCTGTGAATCAGCTTCCGCTATAGCCATTACACAGACAGGCTATAGCTATATGGGCGGCAGAGGGTGGCATGGGGAATCAGGGAGCATATTCGTTCGGGGAGACACTGTTTAAATTCATGCCTCTCTGTGGTTCTGCTGAGCCAGTTACAGGTGAAATGAAAAAGGCCCTCAGTTCTCAGGAGACATCTCTTCAGGCTGAGTCCGACAGTCAGTATGCTGCAAGACAAGTGTCCCACATGGAAAACAAACAATATGGCCTTGTGATTCCTGCTACACAGTCAGTGATGTATGTCTGGGGGGGTGTTTTGCAGCATAAGACAGCCCCATTGCTGGTAACAAAATGATTTGTAGAGAACAAAGCTCTGGGAAAGAGAATGACATGCTGGGTCACATTCTCTGAAGCAACCTCTACAATGATGCCAGATATTTTGCATATGCAAAGAGCTGCATGCAATTTTTTATGCTCATGTAATTGCATGCGAAGATCAGGCTGGTGTCTCACTTCAGGATCTGCACACTCAAACATAGTTTGCACACACACACACAAGCTGTTGTGCACATAGAAACAGGTTTGGACAAAGACACATGGATACAAAACCATGAGTGCAACCTTTGAGGCCTCTTGGAAAATCTGTCTCATTGTGTCTAGTCCCTGAGATCCAGGGGACACTGAGCTCCAAGAAGATGCAAGTTGTTAGCAGCAGAGGGTGACGCAAATGCGACTGTTGATTTTTGCAAATCAAATGGCACCTCCCTTCCCTATCACGCACTTGTGTAAGGAATGAGATTTTACTACCTTAGGCTCTGAGATTTGGGCTTTGGTGTATCTTTGTGCACTGAGTTGATGACACCTGTTATATCCCAAGTGATTACAGCACACCAGATTTTGCATAGTAGCAACTGCATCCAGGTTAGGGTTGAAGGTGCTGGTGTGGAGAACATGTCCATATTCACACTGCTGATCCTTAAGAGTAGGGAGTAGGTAGGTACCTGCCAATCTTGCAGCAGGCCAGCATTGTGCTGAGGGCCTTGGCCAGGAAGCAAAGAAACGCTCCATCTGGTTTCACACGTGTTTTCTCATCCCATCTCTCACCACACGAGTAATGGAACTACAGGGCAGTACGTCCATGGAGACCCACGTCAGGAAGCTCTGGCAGGCAAAGACCACACAAGACTGAATGGCTGGAAGTTGATGCTAGACCAATTCAGACTAGAAATAAGGCACACGTTTTAGTAGGGTAATTAACCATGTGGACAACTTCCCGAGGGACGCAGGCATCACTTGAAGTCTTTAAATCGAGACTGGCTGTCTCTCCGGACGTTCCGTTCTCGCTCAGCCAGCAGCTCTGGGCTGATGCAGGAATCCCTGGGGAGGTTCCCTGCCTGTGCTACGGAGGAGGTCAGACTGGATGATCATGGACCTTTCTGGCCTTACAGTCTACAAATCTATGCTGTGCATGGCAAGCCCAGGGGAAATTGTGATACCACCAGAGCCCTGAGATGAGCCATGGAAACGGTCAGGTCCGTTTCCACCTGGTTTCTAACTCAAACCCACAACAGCTCCACTGACATTTCAACCTCCCCAGACCGTTCCAGTCAGAATTATGGCTTTAGCTGGTGAGGGGAAAGACCCGAGAAGAGCTAGGCAGAGTGGCAAGTAAGGATCAGTTATTTAATATGGAAATAAATAAATGACATAAATAAGAAAAGGAGTATTTGTGGCACCTTAGAGACTAACCAATTTATTTGAGCATAAGCTTTCATGAGCTACAGCTCACTTCATCGGATGCACTTTCAACGAAAGCTCATGCTCAAATAAATTGGTTAGTCTCTAAGGTGCCACAAGTACTCCTGTTCTTTTTGCAAATACAGACTAACACGGCTGTTACTCTGAAACCTGACATAAATAAGCAAGACGTGCCCATCACCGTCCTGGTCACTTTGCTTGTATGTTGCATCCTTCCCCACATCCCAATCTGTCTTTGTCTTTTTAGACTGAGAGCTCTCCAGGGCAGGGCTGTCTCTCCCTATCTCATTGTAGAGCACACCCAGCCCAATGGGGCCCCGATCCTGACTGGGGCATTGCCAGTAAGTAATATTAATGGGTGGAACCCAGGCAAAGCTAAGTGGTTTCTGCCCTTACACATAACGGCTTCAGGTGAGCCTGCCTGGCGCTTCAGTTTGTGGTTTGAATCCAAAACTGCAAATGAAATGTGGGGGCTGATGCAAGCCCAGGCCAGGGGGAACCAAGAGGTCAGATACTGAACTAAAACCAGGGGAGATCTCTGCAAGGGTGTAGGGGCACACACACCCCCTGGGCGAGCGAGTGCACCCACTTACACCAACCTTAAGTTTGGTCCCAGTAGGTCCAATCACACTCACAGTGTTGCTGCATTGTGATTTGTGCATTTGAAAGGCAACATGAGATTTTAATAAAAAACATTGATTAACCTCACACAGAAATTGCATCTTGGCCCTTCTGCAGCAAACCCTCTCGGACAAGAGGACACTTGATGAGATACTTTGAACTTGCAATTTGATCTGAAATTAAAAGTAGCTGGGGTGCAGGGAGGGGAGTTAAAGGACGGGACGAGGTCAGTAAAAGTAATTCATCCCTACAGAGCGCCCCTGCTTGCCCCGATTTACACCCACGTAACCGAGTGCAGAACAGTTGTCTTCTGCCACGTGCACAGGCCAGCTCTGGGCCTGCGCACGCTGTGCTTGTGTTGGCTAAAACACCGCGGAGGTTGTGTCCAAGACTTGTGCTCTACAGCTTTGAGGCACAGCCTCCGGTAACTTGGCAGCTCTGGAGAAGGGGGCGTTCTCTTACGCGCCGCGAGCAGCAAGGTTTTGCTACGCGCATTAAGGGCACAGCTCGCTCTCCGTTGCCCGGGGGGCCACCGAAGCCAGGAAACAAAAAAAAAAAAAAAGTTGTATAAGTCAGACGTTTTGCGTGGGTTTCCTCTTCCTCCTGCTTGCGGCAGTTCAGACTCGCTGCACAGCACCCGTCGAGGCCAGAGCCCAAGCTCACTGAAGTCAATGGACTCCAGTTCTCACAACTACAGCAACAGCCCTAAGGGCAGCGGGCAGACCCAAAGCAGCAGTCTTCCCTACCCGAGAGGCCCCATCCCTTTAACTGCAGGCTGCGTGACAGTGCGGACTGTGGCTTTTGAGAGACTCCATGCCACAGGACTGCCGTGAGCAGCACATTATGAATGAATTTAGTTTACATATCGGTGACGGGCCAAATCCCAGAGGACGTACGGTCAGATTTTACTCAGTCCTGGCTCGGGCAAAGCTTCCACACACTGCGTGTAAAGACTGAGAAAGGGCTTCTGAAACGTTTTTTACTGAAGCAAACACTCCCCCAGGCTTGTGCAACTGGCACATACTGGATCAATACGGACATACATAAATATCTTCCCGCTTTGTCTGAACTCACCGCAGCCAGGAAGGAGGGCTTAGGGAAAGACCACATTGGTTTAAGCAGTGTACACTTTGTATTGCAACCCTAGGGAGCAGCCCAGCTCTGGTAACCTACACCAGTCTGGACTGGCTCTGACAAATGGGAAAACCTGTTTTCTAACATTTTTTGTGCCTCTTTTCTCCATTTGGTTCCTGGGGGGTTTTGCGCCAAAGTTCCATTTTTTTCATGACATTTAGTAAATTGGGTATTTTTCACATTGAAACATAATTTAAAATTTGATTTTTCGCACATGAAAAGTCATCTTCACACCGATTAAACTGCAGAATTGTCATGGTTCTCACTAGAGAAAGAACAGGACCATTTTGGAGTGAAAAATGAGCCCATTTCTCCCTCAAATGAGTATGTTTGTGTGAAATGTCATAGGCTTTTCATAAAATCAGACAGACAGCTGTTTTTGTGAGACTGAAATAAAATGAGAAAAGCAAAAATGTCAACGGTTGTGCAAACATTTTCTACAGCCTGATTGCATTGCACTGCCTTTAGACTTTAGACTAAGCTGGCCAAGCCATGGAGCTGTTATTTGCCTCTGGTACAGGCATCCCTACAGTAGGGCACTGTATAAATAATGAGTATAGCTGCGGAAGGAGTGTCTGAATTATCTCAGGAAGAACTGCCCCATCCATCACTGGGTTCTTCAAGCCAAACTGTAAGTTTAATAAACACCGTTTGTAAATGTTTTTCCCCTCAGTAACTCTAAATCTGTAACCATCAAATATTGCTAAAACACATACACACAAATCCCCACCAGTCAGGAAGGCAATGTAGTTCCCTCTGACTTTAATCAAAACATGTTTTTTCCCTGTTGTATTATAAATAGAGATCTAGACACATGGGAAAACTGAGCAGAGCTACACCAGATGGACGACATTCTCCTTTCCATCTCGCCTACAGCCAGCCACAATTTGCAAGAGAGCAGTAAAACGTCATTCACTTTTCTCACTGTCATCATCATGGAAACAGCAGGCAAGTAGATTTTGTGCCTGGACTGATAAATGCTTGTGACAATTTTGCAACCTGGGCTATACGCACACATTCATGTACACACAGGCACGCACCAGCATTCTGATGCCATCGCAATCAGTTAGCCACCAGAACATCTTGATATGCCAGTGCAGAGCCCTCTAATCCACAGTCACCTACGCAGTGCTTCTTGCTTTCTCCGACTATTCACTGGTTCCTTGTGGTAACAAGGTGGGAGATACGAGGGCACAAGGCAGCTGAGAGAGAAAATTCCTGAGCCAAGGCAGCCGTGAGATCCCATTCTACAGACCCAGCCAATGGAGGGCGGAGGTGTTTCGTGGCTTGGGTGTGGGTGAAGTTTTGGTCCAGGGAGCAGAATATGGGGGTGCTTTGGGGGGACAATATCTTACCGGAAACAAACCAGGGCACTCCGCAAATAGGGTCGAATCCAAAGCCCATTGGAGCTGATGGAAAGACTCTTGTTGACTTCAGTGGCATTTGCATCAGGCCCTTCCATTTGCAGTGAGACACTGCAGCCAGTATTTGTAAGGACCAGCTTCCCCTGTGCTCACCATGCCCAATCACCAGTAATCCTGACGACATTTTCATTCATTTAGCTATTTCCATGACACTCATTGCGATAGTGACTTCCCCCTAAAATCCCCAGGAGTGAAGATCCTGCCTGTTTCTCTGGAAGGGGTGAGAGAGTTTGTTTGCTTTGCTGTTAATATTAAATCATAGTAACTCACCCTTCTTCAGCATCTTTTGCCAAGGACTCCCAGGATACCCTGTAGGGCCAGTAAGTACCATTATCCCCATTTTACAGATGGGAAAAACTGAGACTCAGGGAGGTGAAGCGACTTGTCCTAATGTCACACATCATGTCAGTGGCAGAATCAGGAATAGGACCCTGGAGTCCTGGCTTCCAGTCCCTAGTTACTGTGACCAAGACAACACAGTCTCCCCGTGCTGTCTGCCCTGCTTTCAAAAAATCTCACACTCCCTTGCGACAGCATTCACCAAAGAAACAAGAGATTAACAGTGCTTGTTGGGTCATTACCATTACTCTCCTTTGCGTTGCAGTAGTGCCTACGGGCCTTAATCACACATCAGGCCACACTGTGTATGTTATCCAGCCCCACGCTAACACAGGGCCAGGAGCTGAGCTGCTGAAGTAAAGCTTGGCCATCTGGTGAACAAATCATTGGCCAAACAGGGGGGCCTCGTTTATTGGGCCCCACTTGAATTTTCTTCAAATCTGACATTTGCAGGAGCCCCTCCCCTTGGTGCAGTGCAGGGCCCTGGCCAGCTACGCAGGGACCTACCACCCTCCAGCCTGGGCAGCCTTGCTTTCACCCTGGCTTTACAGCGGGAGGCACCAATGCACAGTAACCACCGCTGGCTGTTTACTTGGCAGAGGCCTGGCTCCCTCAACATGCTGAACCACACAGTCACCAGGCCTGGAATTTATCCGCTCTCAAACTCGGCCCCCAGCTCACAAAGCAACAGGGTGTGGAAGGATGCACGTGGCCTTGTGAGCGGTACTGGACTGGGACTCAGGAGATCTGGGTTCGATTCCTGCCCTTAACCCGCTGGGTGACCTTGCACAAGTCACAGTCTTCTCTGCGCCTCTCTCCCAACTGTAAAATAGGGATAACAGTCCTGCCTTTGTAAGAGCTTTAGAGCAGGGGTTGTCTACATAGCGCATAGGGCCCAGGGGCCCTGATCTCAGCTGGGGCTTCTGGGTGTTGCCATAACCCAAGTGATAAATACACTGTTAATGTTTTCAGTGGCGATGCATGTAGGCTCGGGCTGGCTCTCAGAGAAGGACTAGCTGCCTGTACAGGTAAACCTCCAGTTCCCAGTCACCCTTCATCTCTCAGGGAGAGGACAGCACTAGCGAGAGGTTATCTCCACGCTGCACAATCTTCCCCAGCCGGAGGGGAAATCACTACCTAGCATCTGCTAGCAGATGCTGTGTGGCAGCAGAGGGCTAATGGGGAGCAGGAGGGGAGGACGTGTGTTATGTCTGCAATGTCCTTCCTGCAGCTCAGCTGTTCATGGCCACCTAGCAATGGGGCTCTCATCCCAGCACATGGCATGGGAGCCATCATCTGCACCAATGCAAAGTCAGGGCAGAGCACATGTAAACGCTGCCTACATGGGACAGCAGCCAGAATTCACACACACACGCTACCCCACCTCTCACACAGCCACACCCAAGGCAGGCAGATATTTTCAACTTTATGATCACGGGGTCACTGCGCTCTCTGTACCTCTAGCCTACATGCCACCCTCAGAACCGCCCTATACAGAACATAATGAAAGTCATAAATCTCTCTCCCCATTTCCTTGTTTCTCTTCAAAAATCCCCCCTTGTAATTTTTCATTCTCCTCATATTACTGAAGCGGGGAGGGTGAAAGCCAGACAGACAAACACAATCTCTTCTGCAGGTTGATCAGCCCCTCAACAACTCTGAAAACTCCTCAAGAACAAGACGGGTGATTTGTCAGAGACTTGAAAAAAAAATTAAATGCTTATTTTTAATTGTTTCAAATAGATCAGCCCATCAAGACTCAGCCATCAGAATTAACGCTGGGCAGTCGCCTTCTTCCTTCAAGTGTCCTCGGGACATCTCCCAAAACTCAGACCGAGTTAAAATCTCCAATTTCCCTGCAAAGCCCCCGAGCCCTTGACAGGTCTGTTCAGTTGCCTGAAGGAAGTACGAGTGTACGTGTAAGAATGGACATTTGCAGCTATGCGTATAATGTGCTCTTCTGCCATTTCACGTCAGCATCAATTTGGCTTCTCATGCAATTGTTGTTATTATGTCTCTTGTTCCTACATGATAGATTTCCAGCCTACACCCTTGTAACATGCAAGACTTTCCAGGTCTGTGCTGATTCATATGCTGGTAGGATGGGAGACACAAGACAGCTTTTGCTAAGATTAATTTGTCACTTGCAGGCTTGGGATCTCTGCCAAAAGCAGAAGATGCTCAAAGGAATCCTAGTGCTTTTCAGGAGACCCGGGGATCCAAACCTTAATCCAGGCTTCCACTGAGTGATCTAATCTCAGATGCCACCAAAAGGCCAGAAGCTACATGGATCACTTGTGATTAGGGTCAATCAAGAACAATGAGATCACAAGAATGATCACAGATCACACTGGACAAAATTACGAGGCTCTGTTCCTCCTCCCCTGGCCCTAAGCCCTTTCCTTTACTAATAAGATCACACAAAACAAGTCTTCTGCAGGTTTTTTCCCTGGCTCCAGGCAGTCATGTCTTAACACATCAAGGAATGGTTGCCAAATCAGTTTGGAGGTATTTGTCTTGGCCCTCAGTCCTCAGCTCGTCAACATGACGTGCATCTCATAACATAGAACCTGGCAGATCGAAAACAGCCAAGCTAGTCCTTTCTCTGAGGAGTATCTCAAATGGGATTATCACTGCGCTAACGGCAGGCTGCGTGGAGCAAGCCAGGCTGGGAACTAACAGCGTCCGCTGCGAGGGAGGTGAGCGGGACAAATAAAACTTGCCTCTCGACGAAGCCAAACCAATACATTGTACAGTTTGCTGCTGGGAATGGAGATTCTGTTTAGGTTTTTTTCATAAACGTTCCCTCTATTCATTTGTTCAACACCTACTGAGACCACTGTAATGACTATCTTATGCAAATACACCTCTACTGCCTCTATCTTTTCCTGCTATTGTCTGTTTACTCAACGGTTGCATATTGGCTAAATCCTGGATGGTGAGATCTCTGGACCACGAACTGCTGGTGTCATGCAATAATGGATAAATAAATAATACTAATAAACGTTACCTGATACAGTCTGGTTTGTGATATCTATGTCCTGGGAAGCAGTGAAGTAAAGGCCTAAGGTATGCTAGTTCTACCCCCTTGCTGATATTGACAATATTGGAATACTTTCTTAGTTAACAACCTGTCAAAGAATCCACACTCTTGCCACCCCCTCCAAAGTGATTTGCTCTCATTCTAAAAAGGAATGGCTGCTTTTAACTGCATGTACATAAACAAAACCAGACAGAGGAGAGAGACAGTTCCCCACTCCATCTCCTTAGCATTAATGGCAGCACAGCCAGCATAGAGACAGATACACACATCTCCTCATTCCTGAGTTCTTCTGGCTGGTTCTGATTATAATCATGCTTTGAACTTTACTCCTGGGGGAATTCTGCACCACTACGCATGCACAGAATTTATGTCCCCTGCAGATTTATTTGCTTCCCCGCAGAAAAATGACTTCCTGGCAGGGAAGCAAAGGGAAGCCACAAGAATGACCCTCCCCAGCGGAATGTTTCAGGTGCCCAGGGCAGCCCGCAGAGAGGTAAATCACTGTAGAGCAGGGGGCGAGACTGGGAAAGACCCGGCTGGTGGCTCCTACCCTTGCGCTGGGCTCAGCTGCTAGTCCCGGCTGGGCAGGACGGAACTTCCTCCTGCCCTGCACGGCATTGGGGGCCAGGTCGGACTCACCCCAAGATTTCTCCTCCAGCTGCAGGAGGCCCTGCAAACAACGCCCACCCCCGCTTCCTGCACCCATCGCTCCTCAGCTGAAGGGGGAGGAATCCCTATACAGGGAACTGCTCCCCATGCACCCAACCCCCATGCATCCAGACCCACACATACTCAGACCCTCCCACCGAGCCTCACCCTCCACACTCAGCAACACCCCCCACCCCCACCGATGAGCCCCACTCCCCCTGCACCTGGACCACTCCAACAAGCCACCCACACCCAGACTCCCACCCCACCGAGCCCCAACCAGCTGCACATGGATCCCCACCCCACTCCCCCAGCATCTGGACCCCCCCCACTGAGTCCTCCACACCCAGCCAAGCTCTAACCCCCCCACACCCAGACCCTCCCACCCACTGATTCCCAACCACCTTCATGTGAACCCGCTGCACAGTCCCATTACTGTTGCACCCAGAACCCCCAAACAAGCCCCTGTGCATCCAGATCTCCCCCCACACCCAGACCCCTCACTGAGCCGCCTGCACCCAGATTGCGCCACACAGAACCCTCTCAACTAACACCTGGATCCCCCCACATTAACACCCTCCGGACTTGGATCTTGCCTTGCACCTGGCACGGAGCAGCAGGGCCCTGGAATGTTTCTGGGGCAGGTCGGGTCCTTGCGCTGTGTCAGAGATGGGTGCAGCCTCACTGCTGAGTCCGTGTCCTGGTGGGAGCTGCACAGTGATCTCCCATCTCTGTTCATCCAGTGGCCTGTGGTCCCCAATGCCATGGTGGATCCTCCACATTTATTTGACAAATACAATTTGCAGAATTTTACAGAATTTTAAAATACTGTGCACAGAATTTTTATTTTTTGGCACAGAATGCCCTCAGGAGTAGCACTTCGCACCCCAGCCTGAGCAAGTGCCAGGACAGTCCTTGGATAATTTGCAGTTATGGAAAGAAACACCTTGAGGGCAAACATGTGAGAGGAACAGATTTAAGTTTCTAGTTTGACATATTTAAGAACATAAGAACAGCCATACTGGGTCAGACCAATGGCCCATGTAGCCCAGCAGCCAATGCCAGGTGCTTCAGAGGGAATGAACAGAACAGGTAATCATCAAGTTATCCGTCGCCTGTCGCCCATTCCCAGCTTTTGGAAAACAGAGCCTAGGGACACTTCAGAGCATGGTTTTGCATCCCTGCCCATCCTGGCTAATAGTCATTGATGGACTTATCCCCCATGAAAGTTGTCCCCACTACAGAAGTTTAAACTACTGACAAATTCACATCTATGTGCGATATTTTATCCAGGCCGGCATGTGTCAAGCAATCACATGTAAATAAAACGTAAAAGTAAAACAAAAATCTCATAGCAACAAGATGGCAACCAACTCACCCCACATCAGTCAGATTCCTCAGCGAGTCTACAGAGGACATTGTAACACGAATGTTGTTTTATACATTTCCCCTCAGCCTGGAATTAGCAACTACTGTCCTTGGTTTGCAGCGTCTAGAACAGCTCTGAATCTAAAATGTTATCTGTCATTCCTCAGCTGCTGTTCCCCTGCTGCTCGACTCAAAGCCACACAGTATTTCTGCAGAAACATTTTCCATATGGGAAAAGGAATTTAATTCTCGGGAGTTTCCCTCTGTTTAATAAGGTTTTCTTTTTGTTTTCAACACAGAGTTAGGTGCTAGTGAAAACAACCTACAGGAGTAGAAATTTCATGTCGTGTTGAGAACAGGGGTTACAATGACACCTCCAAACAACGTTGAAATGGTGCAAGGAAAGCTAACATAAGTCATAATCCTTATGCAGCTTTGAAAACATTTCTTCAGAGGCTGCTCTTTCATGTTGTAAAGCTTATACAGATCCAGATATGCCACCTGTCACTGCCCCTCCTGCAAATCACTCCTTCCGGATCTGAACTCTATTGGATGGATTCAGAGATACAATTTTCAGGACTCTTTAATTAAAGATGTAGCTAGAGATAGATAGGGCCTCCCTTTTCCTCTGTGGGATAAAGTGTTTGATTTGTTTATATTACTGCAGCTTCATTAAAATATTTAATAACATAAGAAAATGTATTTCAAAACATTTTGATATACACAACTAGATGCTCCTTTGCTCTTCTCCAAATCCATGGGCATTACAACACCCAATTAGACAAGGAGGATTTTTTTTTTAAATCAGATTAAAAGGACTGCTTTCCAGATGTGGCTGTGCGTATGGGAAGGTGCGTGTGAGTGGACGTGAGGGTGTGTAAGTGATGTCTGTGACTGTGAGAAGAGTTGTGTGCACGTGGGAGGCTGTCTGGGAGGCTGTCTGTGCATATGTCTGGATGAGTATGCAAGATGTGTGTGTGTGTGTGTGAGAGACTGTGCAAGACGGTGCCTGTGTTTGTGAGAGTGACTGTGTGTGCATGCTCGTATGAGTGCGTGGAAGAGGATCACACTGTACGTGTGCACTAGAGGATGCCTGTGAGACTATCCACCTAGCACTGATATCTTTAAGGTATCTCTGCCCTTGGATTGTACGGGTGTCCACACGCTTGTGTGGCTGCCTGTGAAAGAGGGGAGAAGGGGAGCAGGCAAGACAAGAGCATCCTTCCATACCAGGCAGGGATAAGCGGTATCCAGGCAACCATGTGAGAGAGGGGGAATCATGGTACCAGGGAGTTGGCATGGAAACGACAAGGCAGGTCACGTGCCTGGAATGGAAGGACTCACAATGAAAAGAAGAGACAGAGACATGTGCACACGCAGCGCCAACAAGTAGCTGGGTGGGCGGCAGCCAGGGGGACGCACCGTGAACAATGGGGCTCCGGCAAGCTGCCTGCTCCAAGCACCCGGCGCCCTCCTGTGCCAGCCCAGGCCAAGCTGCTGACAAAGCATTGCCCTGCAGACAAGGGGGGCAGCGGGAGGGATGCACGCCTCCCAGGCATGCCCCCCAACTCCCAACCAGGGGTAGGGGGCACAATGCATGCCCCCCATGCCTCCCAAAGGGGGAACTGGAGCTCTGCCCACTGGGGGCAGGAGCTGTAAATGGGGGGGGGCTGCGGGGGAGTGGGGGCCGGGGTGTTGGGGCAGGACACATGGCCAGCAGGGCCCTGGCTGCTCCTAGTTAACTCCCAGGTCACGTCGCCGGCAGCCGGACCGCGGCAGCCAGCCGCCTCCCCGCCACTTGTAAACAGCCGCGGCTCCAGAGTTTGCTTGACAATCCGCCATGGGGGGCTGCCCCCCGGGACAGACAGACCATGGTGGGCGGGGGAGACCCCGATGGGGGCGGGGGGCTTGCTTACATGTAAGCTAAAATACCAGCAAGGGGAGATGGGTTTGGACTGACCCCGCCCAGCGGGCTCTGGAAGCGGGTCTGGAACCGGGGGGGGGCTCCCCACCCCCGCCCAGCGGGCTCTGGAACCGGGGGGGGGCTCCCCACCCCCGCCCAGCGGGCTCTGGAACCGGGGGGGGGGCTCCCCACCCCCGCCCAGCGGGCTCTGGAACCGGGGGGGGGGCTCCCCACCCCCGCCCAGCGGGCTCTGGAACCGGGGGGGGGCTCCCCACCCCCGCCCAGCGGGCTCTGGAACCCGGGGGGGCTCCGGAACCCGGGGGGCTCCCCACCCCCGCCCAGCGGGCTCTGGAACCCAGGGGCCTCCGGAACCCGGGGGGCTCCCCACTTAGAATCCCCAGGAACCCTCCTCCCCCGCACCAGCCCCCCGAACGCGGCGCCCTGGGGGTGGCGGCTCGGACCCCCCCAGCTGGCTTTAGGGCTCAGCCCATGAACGGGGGCGCAGAGCCCGCTGCCCCCGGCGCCCCCAGCTCCCTGCGCGGCCCCCGCCCCGAGGTCTGGGCGTGCGGCGCCTTCTCCAGGCAAACCCCCGCCGCCCAGCCCCACTGCCTGCCCCGCCGCCGGCCGGCTCCCGAAGCACCGGGCCGGAGAACAGCGGCGAACCGGGGCCACCCAGAACCCGCGGGGAAACTTCCCCGGGCTCCCCGCCCTTTACCTCCAGTCCCCGACCGAATCCGGGGTGGGACCGTGGGGGGCTCCGCTGCTGCCGCCTCTCCCGTGAGCAGAAGCCCCCGGGCCGGCGCCCTGCGTGTGCGCGGGGCGGGAGAGAGCCGGGCTGGGCGAGCGGCTCACATGGGGAGCCCGGCTGCCTCGGCGTCAGCTGCCGAATGGCTCCTCGCTGGCTGCAAACACGCAGCCCCCGGCCCCTCTGGCTGGGTACCCCGGGCACGGGCGCGTCTGTCAGTCTGCGAGCGAGGGAGGGAGGGCTGGAAGGGGAAGGCGGATCAAAGGGGCATTCGCAAGGAGGGGTGGGAGGAATTTGCAATAATCTGTTGCTTGGCGCTGGGGGGGGGAGTGTGAGCGAGGGAGAAAGGAGGAAACAAGAAAAGAAGGAAACATTGATTTCCCCCCCCCCGCCCCAACTAGGAAAAAAGTGACCGGAGCCAAAGGAGGGAGCTAACCACAGACCCTACAGTTATGGGGAAGCTCCAGAGTGTGATTTTGGCAGAGTGGATGGCTTCTTACACACCCTGCAGCCCCTCCTTCGTTCCCCTCTTTAAAACCAATGTAGCAGAAACCAGACCGTGAACGGAGGGAACGGGCCGCTGCCCGGGCCGCTTCTGTGCGCCTCACGCAAGGCTGCTCCGGCGCTGGGAGACTGTGGGGGGGATACTCTGGAGAGCAAAGCAGTCGAGCCCCTCCTCCGGAAAAGAGAAGGATCATTTCACAGGGACCGGAATGGAAAACGACGGCCTTCAGCCCTGTTGCAGCCCTGCAGCCTCTCCTGGGTTCCTAGGCGGGCCCTGGGCTGTCTGTGTAATCCTCTGGGTGTGTGAAAGGAAGTGTAAGAACAGCGATCAGTGCAGCCCGTGGTGTGCCCAGGTAACTCCACTGACCTCCGTAAGGAATGGGACACGCACCACCCAGGCACAGTGCACATGAAACTCGGTGAAGTCAGTGAATTAAAAAACTAAGGCGAGACCATTGCAAATCAACTAATATTCACCCAGCTGTGCGGGCGTGGGAGAGCAGCACAGGCTTCCTGCTCACCAAGAGCCAGGCCAGTTACGAAGTTCACATCCATGGGACCTGCATTCAGCACTAGAGAGCTCATGTTGCAGCTCTGTAGCATCCTTCCTTCCACAGGAGTCCACAGTCCTTTCCAACGGAAAGCACCACTGACCTGCAGCCACCTCGGGGGCTAACAGGGGCTGGCAAACAAGGAGCATAAGAGGAGGGGGAGTTTTGGTCAAGGACACCCATCCCCTCCCCTTCTCATACAAAAAGCACAATGGCTTCTTTAGAGCCAAATTACACTCCTCTGAACATCTGTGAAGCCCCAGGCCCACCATCTCTGAGTGCCGCTGCACTAGATGCAGGATAAACATAGAGTAAATGACCGTCCCTTCCCTGAAGAGTTTATGCTATAATTGGCACTAAGGGAAAGTGGTTTCATGACTACATTTCCCAGGTGAAATGGAGGAAATCCAGACCAGGCTGGTGAAGGCTGAGGGTCAGACATTCTGCTTCAGCACCAGTCCGAGGTTAGCTCTGCTAATGAACACAACTGCTGGATAGTACCTGTGGGATCCACGAACAGTACCACTTTCAGACAGACTGAAGGTGGCAGGCAGAGGCTCATGAGACAACCCTTTGGGATGTTATTTATGATACCAAGAACATGACACCAGGGCTGCACAGAAGAACGGCCCTTTCTGTTAAACGCTGCGTTGTGTAGGAATGGCCACAAAGCCACATCCTCTGCCAAGCCTCCCTGATGGCAGCTCCAGCACCCGCTTGTTACATTTCCAAACAATCACCTTTGTGCTTTCTCCCAGGCTGCCCCTCCCACCTGGCAGGGGTGCCCAGAAACACCCGCAACACTACTGAATAAGCCTCCTTAAAATCCCTCCTTTGCTGTGGTGCCTACCGAAAATTTGACAACCGCAAGGCTCCTGGTGTGCCAAGACCACTGTCAGGCATGGTGATCAATATCGTGTCATTGTTTCCTTGTACTCTGCCGTCTTTCTGTAACCATCTGACTTCTCGTCTTACAGCTAGATTGTAAACTCCTTGGGACAGAGACTTTTTGTTCTTGGTTTGTCCAACACCTAGCACCCTGGGGTTCTGGTCCATGGCTGGGGCTCCTAGCTGCTAAGGAAATCCAATAATAAATAGTCAATAATTGTCTGATCAGTGTAGGAGGAGAATGGGGACTGGGAGTCAGATCTCCTGACTTGTATACCCAGCTCCACCCACTTGCTGTGTGACTCTGAGCAAGCTGCTTTAACCTCTTTTCTTGACCTGCTGCTCACAAACCGGGTAGAATTAGTGGGGGAAGCAAAAGTGGATGGGAATCTGGGAGGCAGTGACCATGAGTTGGTTGAGTTCAGGATCCTGACGCAGGGAAGAAAGGTAAGCAGCAGGATACGGACCCTGGACTTCAGGAAAGCAGACTTCGACTCCCTCAGGGAACGGATGGCCAGGATCCCCTGGGGGACTAACTTGAAGGGGAAAGGAGTCCAGGAGAGCTGGCTGTATTTCAAGGAATCCCTGTTGAGGTTACAGGGACAAACCATCCCGATGAGTCGAAAGAATAGTAAATATGGCAGGCGACCAACTTGGCTTAATGGTGAAATCCTAGCGGATCTTAAACATAAAAAAGAAGCTTACAAGAAGTGGAAGGTTGGACATATGACCAGGGAAGAGTATAAAAATATTGCTCGGGCATGTAGGAATGTTATCAGGAGGGCCAAATCGCACCTGGAGCTGCAGCTAGCCAGAGATGTCAAGAGTAACAAGAAGGGTTTCTTCAGGTATGTTGGCAACAAGAAGAAAGCCAAGGAATGTGTGGGCCCCTTACTGAATGAGGGAGGCAACCTAGTGACAGAGGATGTGGAAAAAGCTAATGTACTCAATGCTTTTTTTGCCTCTGTTTTCACTAACAAGGTCAGCTCCCAGAGTGCTGCGCTGGGCATCACAAAATGCGGAAGAGATGGCCAGCCCTCTGTGGAGATAGAGGCGGTTAGGGACTATTTAGAAAAGCTGGACGTGCACAAGTCCATGGGGCCGGACGAGTTGCATCCGAGAGTGCTGAAGGAATTGGCGGCTGTGATTGCAGAGCCACTGGCCATTATCTTTGAAAACTCGTGGCGAACCGGGGAAGTCCCGGATGACTGGAAAAAGGCTAATGTAGTGCCAATCTTTAAAAAAGGGAAGAAGGAAGATCCTGGGAACTACAGGCCAGTCAGCCTCACCTCAGTCCCTGGAAAAATCATGGAGCAGGTCCTCAAAGAATCAATCCTGAAGCACTTGCATGAGAGGAAAGTGATCAGGAACAGCCAGCATGGATTCACCAAGGGAAGGTCATGCCTGACTAATCTAATCGCCTTTTATGATGAGATTACTGGTTCTGTGGATGAAGGGAAAGCAGTGGATGTATTGTTTCTTGACTTTAGCAAAGCTTTTGACACGGTCTCCCATAGTATTCTTGTCAGCAAGTTAAGGAAGTATGGGCTGGATGAATGCACTATAAGGTGGGTAGAAAGCTGGCTAAATTGTCGGGCTCAATGGGTAGTGATCAATGGCTCCATGTCTAGTTGGCAGCCGGTATCAAGTGGAGTGCCCCAAGGGTCGGTCCTGGGGCCGGTTTTATTCAATATCTTCATAAATGATCTGGAGGATGGTGTGGATTGCACTCTCAGCAAATTTGCGGATGATACTAAACTGGGAGGAGTGGTAGATACGCTGGAGGGGAGGGATAGGATACAGAAGGACCTAGACCAATTGGAAGATTGGGCCAAAAGGAATCTGATGAGGTTCAATAAGGATAAGTGCAGGGTCCTGCACTTAGGACGGAAGAACCCAATGCACAGCTACAGACTAGGGACCGAATGGCTAGGCAGCAGTTCTGCAGAAAAGGACCTAGGGGTGACAGTGGACGAGAAGCTGGATATGAGTCAGCAGTGTGCCCTTGTTGCCAAGAAGGCCAATGGCATTTTGGGATGTATAAGTAGGGGCATAGCGAGCAGATCGAGGGACGTGATCGTTCCCCTCTATTCGACATTGGTGAGGCCTCATCTGGAGTACTGTGTCCAGTTTTGGGCCCCACACTTCAAGAAGGATGTGGATAAATTGGAGAGAGTCCAGCGAAGGGCAACAAAAATGATTAGGGGACTGGAACACATGAGTTATGAGGAGAGGCTGAGGGAGCTGGGATTGTTTAGCCTGCAGAAGAGAAGAATGAGGGGGGATTTGATAGCTGCTTTCAACTACCTGAAAGGGGGTTCCAAAGAGGATGGCTCTAGACTGTTCTCAATGGTAGCAGATGACAGAACGAGGAGTAATGGTCTCAAGTTGCAGTGGGGGAGGTTTAGGTTGGATATTAGGAAAAACTTTTTCACTAAGAGGGTGGTGAAACACTGGAATGCGTTACCTAGGGAGGTGGTAGAATCTCCTTCCTTAGAGGTTTTTAAGGTCAGGCTTGACAAAGCCCTGGCTGGGATGATTTAACTGGGAATTGGTCCTGCTTTGAGCAGGGGGTTGGACTAGATGACCTTCTGGGGTCCCTTCCAACCCTGATATTCTATGATTCTATGATTCTATGATTCTTACCCTCAGTTTGTCCAGCAGCAAAAAGGATAGAACAGTATCTATTTCACAAATGACACAAGCACAGTGAGGCTTAATTTACTGTGTATAAAGTGCTCTGAGAGCCTCTGCTAAAAGCAGCATTAGCCCTCAGGATGCTTCAGTAAAAAGGGAATGTTTATAAACCGCTCTGAAAGAGCCCTTTTCAAACTAGACAGCAGATGTGGTTCAGTCCCTCAGGAAAACTGCCCCCAATCAGATCTCTGGTTTGGAGGTACTGGGAAAAGCAGTCAGCTGGGAAATGTTCTGAGGAGCTCCTCAGAGGTCAGGAAAATACTTTGGAAAAGAACTTGGTAAATGTCCTATAAAGGCTTTTCTTGCCTAGCCACTGTCCGAGGACAATACAGGGTCCAGAGCGAAAGAGGGATTAGGGAGGTGTCAGTTCATCTCACTAACGTTACGGAATAAAACAGTGAAGAGGGGCTCAGGGAAAGGCTTTCTCTTGGGGGGCACCTGGCTAGACAGCATTGGAATGCCTCAAATTCTTCCCCCTGAAATCAGCAAGAGCCAGAGTGCATTTTCAGAAGTGTGCAGCACCCAGAGCTTAATCTGGTGTTGTAGGGGCTCAGCCCCTGGAAAAATCAGCCCCTGGCCTTTGAGCCAACGATGGACCAAAACCTGCATAACTCCCAAGGGCACCACAAGAACCAAGGAGGCAGATCCTCTGCAGGTGTAAATTACCATAGTGCCACAGTGGACAGAGGTAGGCCAAATTTACACCCCTCTTACACTAGGAGTCTGGTCCAGTTCTGCTTTGCTGCATGCACCACGCGGGGAGAGGAGTCAAGCTGTGTGATCCAGTGGGTAGCTGTGTTTCTGGTAGTACACTGTAGGGGGAAGGTCTGTTCCTGACCAGCTTCTAACTGGCAGGGAGGGGTCAAACACAACCACAACAAGGTGTTATTCTGATTATTTTATTCCAAAGTCCTAGGGTTTGTGACCTTCCAGTGCTGGACAGCCAGTGGGGAAAAGGCTGCTCTCTGGGATCCTGGCCCCAGCTCCATGCCAGCTGGCCTACAAGGTCTCATGCACAGAATTTGGTGGCTAGGTTTGCAGGCTGGCTGGTCAATGTTAAGGCAGCGCTCTGGGTTTGTGCACCAGTAATGCAGAGAAAGGATGAGGCAAATGGGAAGAGGTGGGGTTGGACTTGGGCCCCTGACACTCTGAAGCCCCCAAGGGGAGAGAAAAGAAATCACGGAGCTGTCTGGTGTTGATAAAATCTGAGATAAAAGTCAAAGATTTTTATCAACGCTTGCTATGATTCATGTGATTTTTCTAAGAGCCTAGGTGAGGGTTAGATACCAATGGGCCCATTAAAAACCAGGGGCTGTATTCTCTTCTGGCTTACACCCCATGTCAAGCCACTGGGACAAGTTGTGTTCAGTGGCATTAGTGTAAATCTAGACTAAATCCACTGAGGTCAGTGGGGTAACTTCAGATTTACTCCAGGGTAACTAAGAAGAATTTGTCCCATTGGACCCCTCTGGGATGCATGGGTTGTAAGGAAAGGCAGAATCTGGCACTAGACATTTAAGTTTCACTGGCGAGGTGGAAGGAGTAAGGGCTCTTCTGTTTGCATCCTAAGGCCAACTTTTGCCTTTTTGGACAGAAGAACAATAAAAATGGCAGTGTTATGGCCAAACAAAAGACAGCATGAATACGCTCTTCCTTTTTGAACACAGACATTCGAAAGACAGCATGGGTACACATTCCCTTTGAAAACACACACACACCCCTGTCCCGAAGTGCTGCTCCAGAGAGCTCTTTCCTCATTAAAAGAAAATCCTGGCAGGGTTTTGCAATACTACCTAACTGTACTGCCTTCAGTACTCACATAGATCTTTGATGGAAATCAGTTGTTTGGAAAAATGTCCCATATTCGGATACACATTCATTTGGCAGTTTCCAGTTAAAAAAAAGTGGGGAGGGGAGATAAATTGACATTGGCATATCAAGACAAGTTCTTAGAAGAGTTGAGAAATAATGGGTCCACATGCATGACCAGAAAACATCCAGTCTTTTTTATTGTTAGGGATGACATGACACCTTAATCAGTTACACTGTGTCTCCTCCCGGACCCTGTAAACAGGGGATGGGACCAGATTAGGGCTTCTGTAACTAGTCCTATGCTTTTGTGTTATTGTCTCTTCTGTGCAATAAAATATCCTGGCGTAACCATTATCTCAGGGTGACATTTAGATTTGCTGGGTCTCTGGAGAGGAGGAGGAGACTTAATGTAAATAGTCCTATAACTCACCATTACTGAAAGCCTTGGCAGATTGGCAGGCAAACTGGAATTTCACTGGATTGGAGGGGTTGCCGTGTTAGTCGGGATCTGTAAAAGCGGCAAAGAGTCCTGCGGCACCTTATAGACTAACAGACGTATTGGAGCATGAGCTTTCATGGGTGAAGACCTACGTTGTCGGATGCATGCATCTGAAGAAGTGGGTATTCGCTCATGAAAGCTTAAGCCATAGGGCTCTCTGCTGGAATTTCACTGGAATTTTTCTCCATTTCAATGTTTTATTTTATATTAGAAACAATAGAATAAAAAAAATGAGAACCCCTAACTTTTTCCCAGCTCAGCGGCAGATCACACCTTGTATTTATTCCCAGGAGAGTCCATTACAGGCCCCGTCTGCAGACGGGAAGCCTCTTGCATCATTTCAGCGGACAGCAATAAAATGCATGCTCTCAACACGTATTACCGCTGCAAAGATCTTTACTGATTACCATTTGTCTGTCCAATAATTTGCTTGTGGGATTCTTTTTCCTCTGCATTTTGAGCCAGACCCTTTGCTGGTGTAAATCCGAATAGCTCCACTAACGCGGGTGTAAACCCGCATAGTTCCACCGAAGCCGAAGGAGCCATGCCAATTTACCCCCGTTGAGGATTTCAGTGACACTCATGGCTCCATTCCAATCAATGGGAGTGTTGCAGTTAGCTTCAGTGCGAGCAGGTTTTCAGCCCTGGCCTTTGGTATTTTTCTGTTTTCGATTCCAGTAAAGGAAAGTGGAAAGGAAAGAGCCTCCGAACGTGCCCCTTGATGATTACCTGTTCTGTTCATTCCCTCTGAAGCACCTGGCATTGGCCACTGTCGGAAAACAGGACAGAGGGCTAGACGGACCTTTGGTCTGACCCATTATGGCCGTTCTTATGTTCACATGGTGGCACGGAGGCAAAAACTTCTCAAAACAAACAGGAAAAGTAGGGCTGTGGCTCAGATTTTTCCTCTCTGATTTCACGGTCTGTCTGTTAAGCGATTTTGGCCATTGTCCCACCTCGCAGATGGCAGCAAGATGCAGAAGGGTGTAACCGTCATCTGATTCCCCAGCTAGCTTCATCTGTTACTAACACCAGTACAGAATAGAGCAGACTGGTGCCCATGAGAATAGGTCAGCAGAACAAGAAGCCAAGAAATAAGTCACTGAGGCACACAGGCAGCTGTGGCGGCAGCTGATTCCTCATCTCTGGCTGCCTATTTAGCAGAGTGCTAGACAGGCCTCAGAGCCATCAGTTCTACTTACTTTTAGGTTTTCTAATCCTAAAACAAAATGTTTTATTTGGCAACCGAGACCTTAGGAGAGTCCTGGAGCAGCAGCAGTAGGTGGGCCCAGGCATAGTGCAAGCAGGCATCATATAAACACTCCAATACACTTCAGACCTGCAGCCCTCTCTGCTCATCCATGCTTGGCCCTGCACAAACGCTTGCCACTCGATCTGCAGCACATCCCAGTTAATGCAGTCCTGGGGCCCCACACGTGCTCTTCATAGCTTCCTAGCAGCGTGAAGACAGAAGGGATCACTAGATCGTCTAGTCTGGCTGCCTGCATGCCACAGGGCCTTACCTTTCCCCCAGCTACCCCTGTAAGGAGCCCAATAACTTATGTTTGGCCAAAGCATTTTCCAGGCATGACGTTGGAAGATGGAGAATCCACTGCTTCCCTTAGGAGTTTTTTCAAGTGATTATCCACCCTCACTGTTAGAAATGTGGGCCTTGCTTCTAATTTCAGTTTTTCTGGCTTCAGCTTCCAGCCATTGGTTCTTGTTCTGCCTTTCTCCGCTAGACTAAAGAGCACCTTAGGACCTGGTATTCTCTCTCCATAAAGGTCCTCAGACACTACAATCAAGTCATTTCTCAACCTTCTTTTTGATCAGCTAAACAGATAGAGCTCTTAAGGTCTCTTGCTGTCAGGCATTTTCTCCAGCCATCAAATCATTTTTTGTGCCTCCTGCTTGCACCATTTCCCATTTTTCAACATACTTTAAAAAATGTGGACACCAGAACTGGATGCAAGATTCCAATATCAGTCTCACCAATGCCAGATGTAAAAGCCTCTCTCTGCTCCTATTCACTATCCTTAGAGCCAAGGAACACATTAGCCCTTTTAGATACAGCTTCACACTGGGAGCAAACTCCGTCACTGCCCCTTAATACCTCTGAATGATCATTCCCTGGGACGTTTTTTACAGCCTGGACTCTGCTAACTGTGGCTCACCACGGTCTGGCAAGGCTGCGGTGTGATGAGATCTCTGATAGGAAAAGGACCACTTTGTCTGTCTCTGGCAGCCAGACAGTGAACCAGTTTAACAAAATACAACAAAATGATCCCAGGTTGTCAGGGATTGGCTCCGGAACCTGTCCCAAACTCTAATATTTGCACAATCATTGGTGAAAACAGAAGAAATCTGTGGTCATCCTGCCTGTGTGAAAGTTGACTAAAACTTTACAATTCAAATGTCCAAATACCACAGTATCTCCTCTGCGCTGCATTGCCAACCTTTTGGGCTTTGAAATCTTTAATTCTTTTGCAAAGCAGCACTTAAAGAAAAACTAGCAGACTTTGTTGTGTCTAACACAAGCAGAGAGAGGAAGCATGAATTACTTTGAACCGGCAACTGGTAATCAAGAGTTCTAACTTATATTCCTGGCACTGTGTGACCCAGAGCCACATCCCTGTTTTGTGAGGTCATTTCCCCACCTGTAAAGTGGGAATTATTATAATGACCTACTTTATAGGGTTGGGAGAGGATGCAAGTCCTTAATTCCGGTCTGTAAAAACACTGAGCTCTTTGAATGAAAGGTGCTAGATAAAAGTAAAGGATTCATTAAAACTAATGTGAGAACAATAAACTGCAATTCTTGGAGGGACACTGATCTGTAGGAGAAGTTAAGTTAGGGAAGCCCTGGTTAGTGAAATGTACTGGAGAAGTCTAATGACTACATAGTTAGCATGCAAGTTCATCAGGACAGGGGCTCTTTTATTTGGTTTGTACAGCACCTAACACAACAGGGTCATGCTCTTGGTTGAGTCCTCAAGGTGCTATTGTAAATAAAAACAAGAAATGTTATACAGAGGTGTCAGAGTTAATTCTTGGCATCTGTCTTTATCTTGCTTACACACAACCCCACCTGTAAGTGGCACCATTTGAGCACTTGGTGCTAGCCACACTGGATCATTTGTAGATAGGTGCCACGTGAGAACCCGACCAGAATTTACAAGAGACAAAAGAACAGGGACAAATGCATAGAGCCACATGGCAGTTTTAAAAATCAATTAAATCTTAATTCAGACCCAACTAATTCATTCTCTATGCCCTTGCTTATTCAGAGAGTAATGGATAAGGGAACATACTGAATTAAAACTGCTAAATGAATGAAGGTCTTGTACACTAACTGAGCATCACTGGCATAGTAATAATGTAATGAGGTCAAGTTTAACAATTGCCTGAAAAAAACCCAAAATCACCCATCAAAGATGAAACTTGCTGCAGTCAGAGAAATATTCTGATGGAATAACATCATCTATGATGCCAGGCAAACACATCCAAACAAATAAAAGAATAAAGGGTTACAAAAGGGGAGTTTGGGAAAGACACCACTAATTAGTGGTAGCTTATATGGTGCCTCTCCCAGACTGTATTAGTATAACTTATATCCTCTTGGATGGCATTGGCTAAAGATTTTCAAATACAGCAGAATATAGGAATTGCCTGTGGCCCATGTAGTTCAATGTCCTGTCTCCGGCATGCCCTGAACCAAGTGCTTCAGAAGAAGGTACAAGGCAGTTATGGAATACCCTGCCTCTGGGGGAAGTTTCTCCCTAGCGGTTCAGCCTCTCCCGATGCAGGTACCGTCCTGATCCCTGTGCATGGGATAGCAGCGCTGGCGAGTATCGCGGCTCAGAACCGTTCAATAAAATCAAAAAGTTCCAACAAAACACAAACAAAATTTGCAAAACTGTTTCTGATTCCCCCTCCTCCATTTCCCAACCAGCTGGGGGCGAGTTGGGAACAAAATAAGTGATCAGCTGAACTGAGAAGCAGGCTGAACACTCCTGTTCCACCAGAACCCTCCAGCATAATAGCAAGATGGAAGCATTAAATCACCAGAACAAACTCTTGGGCTGGTCATACCGGAGGTCAGGACCCCGGGGCTAGGAGTTTGCAGTAGTTCATACAAATTAACCCTTCTGCGGACTTCACATGCCCTGCACTGAGCCAGTGAACTTCCAGATCACTGGGCCAAGGACAATGAGGGGAGGGCTTCCTTTTGATTACTGGTGTGTACAGCCATCTCTCCTTTCTGCCTCCTCATGCGCTTGGATAAAGTCACCAGTGCTGCATCACGGTAATCTCCATGGTAACTGATCACTGTGATTCAGGGTTGCAAGCGCAGGATGGAGATTTACACGCACACATACATCAGGAGAGAGTAAAGAGGGAAGTGGGGCAGAGAAAGAATGAGACGAAGGGAGATGATCTCAACTAGAAATTCTGGGCAGCATGACTAACTGTCCAAATAACGGGCAGGGAAGGATGTTTGTTTTTCCCCCTGGAAGCACGACCATCTCCGAGGAGAAGTAAGAATGCTCAGGGGTCTGGAAGTGGTAGCTGTATGCTATTGAGCAATCAGATGATTGTAAGGAGTTGGGTAGCTACTGCACCCTTAATTCATGGGGGAGGGCATCCAGCTTCCCCAGTAGTTATCTCCCTGCCAGGAAATTACACCCTTTCGTTCTGAGAAACGGTGAGACTGAGAGACCAAACAATGCTAAAGCAAAGGTACCACCAGTGGAAATGGAGCCAAGAGCAGGGTCCATCTGCTTCCCAAAGGGACAGTGACATGACAAGGATTGAAAAGACGGATTCTATAGAAAGTCAATGCAGAGCTGGTTCAAGTCCCTTGTGAAAATGGGTTCCTGGAGAGGGTCATTCAGGCTTTGCAGCACACCCCAGGCATGGAACTGGGTTTGGGTCTCTTGCTCAGAAGAGTTGCCCTAGTGACTGCGAGAACACATTACCTGTCCCCGTCACTTAGTAACAAGGACCATGCAGATTTTGCATTAAAAATTTCCATTGCTCTGGTGTGGAAACTCAACACCGAGCTGTAAAATGGGGGGTTGTTTTAAATCTCCACTGCATCAAGAACAGCACTTGGGCTGGGCACTGGCTGGCTCTGGAGATCAGGAGGGGTTAGAAAGCCTTTCGCATTGCGGCCACCAGTTCAAATCCAGCCTGTATCCGGAGCGACTGAAAGTGGCCCTGGGAGGCCTATATGAAATGAGGTCGTTGGGTCTCCGTCTTGTTCCCAATCGACAATACTCCCTTGGCATTCATGTGTCCTGTCTCTGGATAGTTGTAGCTGAGAGGCTAAGGCCTGACTAAGTTCGCCTGTGGGGGTGCGGAATGGGGCATGTCAGCAGGCTTGAGCGTACTGCACTGCTGCTTCCTGCTTTGCCCTGTGCATTAACCAAGGATTTATTTGTCCAGAACTGTCCATTAAGCACACACTGAGCCCTACGGAGCTCTCTCAAATTCTTATATGGCTCCCATTCGCGCCATATCTGAGGACTTCACAGGTGTTAAAGCATTCATCATTAGGGGCTAGTATCCCCAGTTACAGATGGGGACCTGTGGCACAGAGGTACTAAGGGACTTGTCCAAGGTCACACAGGGAAGTCTGTGGCGTAGTAAGAACTTGAACCTGGGTCTCCCAAGTCTTAGGCTCGTGATTCATTCATAGATTTGTCGATTCCAAGGCCAGAAGGGAGCATTGTGACCATCTCATCTGAGCTCCTGTATCACACAGGCCAGAGACGTGCCCCAAAATAATTCCCAGAGCAGCTCTCTTGGAACATCCAATCTTGATTTAGTAACTGTCAGTGATGGAGAATCATCTGCCTCGCTTGGTCAATTGTTCAAAAGGTTAATTAACTTCACTGGTAAGGCATATACATTTTTATTTCCAGGCTGAATTTGTCTAGCTTCAACTTCCAGCTACTGGATCGTGTTCTACCTTCCTCTGCTAGACTGAAGAGCCCACTATCAAATATATGTTCTCCATGTAAGTACTGATAGACTGATCAAATCACCCCTTAACCGTCTCTTTGTTAAGTGAAATAGATTGAGCTCCATGAGTCTATCACTAAAAGGCTTGTTTTCCAATCCTTTATTTATTCTTGTGGCTCTCCTCTGAACCCCTCCAATTTATCAGCATCCTTCTTAAAGAGTGGACACCAGAACCGGACACAGGATTCCAGCAGTGGTTGCACCAGTGCCAGACACCTGCCAGCTTTGGAAATTAAAAAGGGAAAATGTGCAGGAAAGCAAGCAATTAAGATAGAAAGCCAGCAAGTATTTCCAGGCAAGTCCAATGCCTAAAGATGAAGAATTCCATTGTGAACCGAGACTATTTCGTTGAGAGTTGAGAATATTTAGTATTCCAACAGTACAGTTACACTGTGTGAGTTACCCAAGTCACATGACAGTGTTTCTGTTCCGGGACTGGATGGCTAACAGAGCTGGAAATTGACAATTAGAATCATATGCACATTTTTGAAGTTGGCAGTTGAGGAGCTTTCAAAACGAATCCTCCATTGTTCTGAGTGTTCTTGCTAATTAAGTGTGTCTGCCCAAGTGTTCATACAAAGGGAACAAAACTTTTCAACAGCGATGGTAATTAACTATTGGAACGACTTGCCAGGAAACGAGCAAACGCATAACCTAAAACAGTGTCTTCTCAATCTTTCCAGATTACTGTACCCCTTGCAGGAGTCTGATTTGCCTTGTGTACCCCAAGTCATTGTCTGTATGAAATTTTAGTTTGTACTGACTTCGCTGGTGCTTTTTATGTAGCCTGTTGTAAAACTAGGCAAATATCTAGATGAGTTGATGTACTCCCTGGAGGTCCTCTACATATGCCCAGGGATATCCCTGGTTGAGAACCACTGATCTAAAAGAGACACAGCAGTTTATTGGGTGAAATTCTTTGGCCTGTGCTATGTGGGAGGGCAGACTAGATGATCATGGTCCCTTCTGTCCTTAAATCTATGAAAAAGGGTTCAGACCCACTCAAACGGAAATTTGCTTTTGGATCTGAATGTTTTTCGGAAAATTTTTCTGGTATTCATTCCTCTCTAGTAAACTGGGGTAAGTTTATGACTATGGCCACCAAGAGGGATTTATTTCACATGTGGGACCAAGTATCACTTTCTTCACAATGCTTTTAGGAACCCATTAGCCTCTTTGTTCCTAGAGGAAATGTTATCTGTCTCTTCCACAGCAATATGCGTCTGCTGTGAATCGACTGCCCCATGTGCATGTTTATCTATTTCTTTCTCTCTCCACATCTATGCCCCCTTCCCTCCAGCACCACTTAAATTATCCTTCTATCTTCCTGCCTAGGATTAAAAAGAGCAACAACTTGTAGCTCAAATGCTTGGGAACAGGAATGAAACTGGGTCTACCATCTTCCCCGCCTCTTCTGAATGGAATTTTCCTTGGAAATGCGTAAACAGCATAAAAGCCAACAAAATTGTCCATACGGCTTCAAGAGGAAATAATCACTTTTAATCTGGTTCAAAGTTTGATTTCCAGGGGAAATGTTACCTTTCCTTCTTCTAGCCTGAGTGGAATGGCTGTTGGATGTAAGTTTTAGGAGAAATAAATTAAATTTGTATTAGGGATCTGAAGCTATTTATCTGCTTCAGAGACAATGTTCCTGGGGCCCAGAGGAGCAATAACCTCCTGGAAGATGAAGTCCCTCTTAGATGCATAATTCCGCCGTGCACAGAAATTGCGCAGTTAGCAGGAATATTGTTTCAAGAAGATCAGCTGTTATTAGATTACAATTTTTGGTTTGTTCTTCTAAAAACTATTTGTTTTTCCAACATGTCATCTCAGAGCAATAAAATATGATGGGCCTGCTGCTCTCTGCTGCACACCAGGGCTTTTATGGGCAGAAGGCAAGAGATTCAGGAAATAGCATCTGGACAAATGCACGCTCAGTCTGTGATTTAATACCCACGGAATCCCTAATCTAATCAGACTAATATAAAATGGAGGGGGCCACAGGGGACCCTACTGAGAGCCCATCTTTCTTAACCACTCATACTGGCCAGAAGAGCACTTTCCCTTCTCTGCTAAACATTTAGAAAAATCAGTTACAAAATTCATCAGGCCCAGAATGAAACCGAAAGGTACCTAAATCCTCTGCACAGAGTATATTCTTGTGTGTGTGTGTGTCAATATGCTTGCTTGAGCCTGCAAGAGTACAAAGATAGCACGCTTGTGATGCAAGGATCTATTATTCCAGTTTTAATACAAAGAACATACCAGGAGCACAGCTTGTCAAGATACTGCCATAGTCCATGCATGAGCCTGGTATCTTTGCATCAACCATCTACTTTTGCTATTTTGCAATGTGTGTATGTTTGTGTTCTTGTGTATGCGTGAAGCCACACGCAGGCTCTCTCATGGAGCTGTACATATGTTCACTCTTCCCTTATGGCAAAGTCCTACACAATTGTGAAAAAGACTAATATCACACTGAGGTCTGTTAATAGGAGTGTTGTACGTAAGACACAGGAAATAATTGTCCTGCTCTACTCAGCACTGCTGAGGCCTCCGCTGGAGTCCTGTGTCCAGTTCTGGGTACAACACTTGAGGAAAGTTGTGGACAAATGGGAGAGCCCAGAGGAGAGCAACAAACCTGAGAAATGGTTTAGAAAACCTGACCTCTGGGGAAAGGTTAAAACCTGGGCATGTTTAGTCTCTAGCAAAAGTGACTGAGGGGGGACCTGGGAACAACCTTCAACTCAGCTAAGGGCTGTTACAAAGAGGAGAGCGATCGATCGAGATTTCTCCATGTCCACTGAAGGCAGGGCAAGGAGTAATGGGCTTAATCTGCAGCCAGGGGAGATTTAGATTAGATATTGGGGAAAACTTTCTAACTACAAGGCTAGTTAAGCTCTGGAACAGGTTTCCAAAGGAGGATGTAGAACCCCCATCACTGCAGATTTTTAAGAACAGGTTGGACAAACCTGTCAGGGATGGTCTAGGTTTCTTTTTCCTGCCTCAGTGCAGGGGGCTAGACTTGATGACCACTCGTCCCTTCCAGTCTGACATTTCTATGATTCTATAGAGTTTATATAATTGAGTTAGTTAGAAATGACAGAGTCTTTAGAATTTGATAGAAAATGATCCATTTCTATTTTTAGACATTCTATAGAATTTTACAGCTGAGACAGTACCCTTGACTGAATTATATAGGGTGATTAAAAGAACATACAGAAACATGGCTCTTCTATTCGCCTCTATCCAGTGTTCACACAACCCTCACAGATGTGTGTGTGCAAATGCATTTGTATGCACAGGAGGAGCCCAGGCACCCATATGTGGTTTTTCCCTTGTCTCCAGCATCTCTAGCATGGCCCCCTGGCAATGGAAGCATCACCTCCCCTCCTCCCTGTAGGACAGCAGCCATGACCACTACATCCCCCCAGCAGCTGGCAAGGCTCAGACCATCTCCACTTTGCGCACACAGCCCCATGCCTTCATCATCTGCCACCACTGCAGGGCGTGTGCAGAAGTGACACAAACGGCAAGATTCTGAATGCAAACTCTTACATGGCACTTCACAGCCCTTAACTAATGGATCTACACCGTACCTGCAGGGCTGGCAAACACATTGGGACAGATTCTGCTCTCATTTAAACCCCTGAATGTACCCGTGTAATTTCACTGGTCAGTGAAGTTAGGACAGCACCTAAACCTGCTGTCAGTTACATCTGTCAGGCCCAGCGAGCTTTATTACTGACACACAAAATCTTAGTAACTCACAAACACACACCAAATCAGTTGTAGATCTGGGATAAACACAGAGACTTTCCCAGTTCCTAGCCTCATGCTCATTCTTCCTGGTTGCGGTGTTACATGGTGTCCTCTCTTCAAAGAGCTCAGTGGTCACACCCCCACCCCAGGTGTGCTCTCTACAGAGCCATGGAACAGGTGTACAGCTGCTGTTTCTCCTTTGCTTGCCGTCCAGTGTCTGTATCATTCTCTAGCACCTTAGAAGAGCAACTAGCCTGACCTATTTCAAACAAAAACGCTACCTTTATCTTGTGACAGCCATACATTAATTGTGCCCCTAGGATATATCGGACTCCCTAGCTAATGGATCACCAGCTTTAGTGATGATTAGCTATTTCCTCTCTGATGTTTGATAGCCCAGCTCAGAGTTGTCATGCACAAGCCTCCTGAAGATAAATTTGGGGGTCTAATGGGATACCTGGCTTAATTCACTAGTAGTGAATAGTCCCTGGGTTTCACACACAAGGGATGTGATGTGAACCTGCCAGCCAGCCTTGCTGTCTCAGCCCCCCCTTTCCAGCCACTCCACAAAATTCAAAGTGGCAGGGGCTGCTAAAAACAGCTTTAAATCAAAGGCTCTCCAACACTGTAATTTTAAGACAGGCTATTCATGTTCATTGACCCAGCTGTGTGATGAGCATTTTTAGTCTGATCTGATGCTTTTCACAAGAATCAGTTTGCTAAGGTCAGTGGCCTGGCCAAATTCTAACCCAGATAATGACTTTTTGGTTCCCTAAATCCCCCCTCTAGCTTCAACCTGATACTTCTGCTTCACTTTTCAGCCCAAGGCTCTGGTGCAGCATTGGTGTGTACATCACCCCCCAGCATCCCTAAAGCCACAGGAGAGCTCCCAGACCCTTCCCCAAGTGCCTAGCCTGGGTTTAAAACCAAGATTCCAGGAGCCTCCTGTAGCTACACATATTTGAACCCTTACTCATGTAGGCTAGGGCCTTTGCACAGCCCCCCTTTTGAGTGCACCAGAGGCAGCTTCTCCTGCTAACATGTTCCCTGTAGCACAGGGGCTCTCAACCTTTCCAGGCTACTGTACCCCTTTCAGGCATCTGATTTGTCTTGCATAACCCCAGGTTTCACCTCATTTAAAAACTAGTTGCTTATGAAATCAAACAAAAGACAAAAGCATCACAGCACACTAGTACTCAACAATGGCTGACTTTCTCATTTTTATCTTACAATTATAAAATAAATCAATCATAATATAAACATGGTACGTACATTTCAGCATCTATATAGAGCAGTATAAACAAGTCACTGTCTGTAGGACATTTTAGTTTGTACTGACTCCACTAGGGCTGTTTATGTAGCCTGTTGTAAAACTAGGCAAATATCTAGATGAGTTGATGTCCCCCTAGAAGACCTCTGCATACCCCTGTTGGAAAACCACTGCTCTTAAAGGGCTGGAAAGCCCCAGCACAAGCCCCTTATAGTGATCTGGGGTAAATCCCTAACTCACCACAGTTGGACCAGCCCTGCCCCCTGGTAATCCCCACACTCAGGGCGTACAGCTGTGGCCTTCCCCTACTCAGGAGAGAGAGTTAACCCTCTCCCTGCTGACGCCAGCCCACTCTCCCTCCCTCACTCTGTCCCTGGGGTTGCTCACCCACCTTGTGACCAGAGAGCAAGTGCCAGAATTCCGAGGCCCTGCTCCCCGGAGCTGGGCGCTGCCCAGCACCTGCCCACGCAGCACTCGCTGGCCCTGCGCGCTCAGCGGGCTGAGGTGCTGAGCCGAATCCCTCATTCACAGCTGTGACAAGCCGGTGCAGCATGCTGCTGTTCTGGTCTGGCTGCATTGCACACCCACTTGGCCCAGGTGTAAGTGAGGACATGAGATGCCAGGCAGGGGAAAAGCAGACCTGGCATGTCAGCCCGGTCAGCCACCCCTTCGGGGAAGGTGCATGAGCTAGCTGAACGGCTGTTACTCCGGGGTGTACCTGGATGTGATCGCTTGGATGAACAGACAGGCTCTGCCTTTGTGTCACGAGCACAGGGCCACAGCGCTGATGTGCAGCAGAACTCGTAAAGGGACCCCGTCAGGCCCCAAATGTGAATCACCGTCACATTGTTATAATGCGACGGAGAACGTCGGTCTCTGGGTTTAATTAAAGGACAAGTCACAGTGGCTCACACACAAACGCGTGGGCACACGCACGCACATAGGGGTGGACTGACGCCCAGGCCAAGCTCTCTCATGCACAGATACTTGCACGGAGGTGCACACACACACACACCCACCCGCAGGAGCACACACACTCTGGCTGGATTACATCATCTCCCATGATGCACTGCGGTCTGGTGACTCCCACGAAGCAGCGTCATGGTTCAACCGGGGGAAACTTTTGCAGAAGCTGCACACAGGAGAAACATTTTGATAGAAACTTACCAGCCAAAGTCAAGAACAAGTAGAAAGCGATCCCACCCTTTAGCCCATGGGAAACTGCACTTTGGACCTGGGATGGGGCTCCCACTGGCACTGATCCACTGGGCTGCTTCCAGAGTGGGCTCAACCCCTGCCCTTTGTATCCTGGAATAGGTGGCTAGTGGTTCAAGCGTTCATCGTTCACATGTGGGATCTGGGTTTGGTTCCGACAGTGCCCCAGCTTATGAGGGTCCCAGCCGAGCCCCTGCCGGATGGTGGATTCCAGAACCTACACTTACCTCCAAAACAAGCCAATCCACTTGTGAGGCTGAAGCATGCAGTGACTGCACCTTGGTCTGCTGGCAGCACGCCGTACAGTGCTCTGAGATGCCAGGGTGCGAAGCACCATGAGCCAACAGGGAGACTCGTGACCCGGCCAGAGCCCTGCCCGGTGCTGGTTCCAGAGGCGGGCAGTGCATCACAGACAGCTCTCCCGAGCTCAGTTCAGTAGCTGGCTTCCCACCGCTCTTGTGAAGGACCAAGCAGCAGCAGCTGAGCTGCACAGGCATGCCCTGCGGCCCAGGGATATCCCCCACATACTGCACCCCTTTTTTAATTTCTTTAGTGGGCAGGCAGGGTCCTCACTCTTTGGGGAAGAGTCATCATGCCCCAGTGAATTACAGCAAATCTCTTACTCCACTGGGAGGGCTGGGATCCTCCAGGCATCTGCAGCTCAAAGACAAGGAGACACTGGCAGCTTGGAGGAGAGTGTTTCAGTCCATTACAAAGAAAGCTGTGAGTTCCCGAGTCCTCCACGTCACCCTTTAATGTTCCCAGCAGTAAGAAGATGGGCTACAGAAAGCCAATTACAAGCAACCTTTCTGGCTGCAGAGGAAAATTCAAGGCTAAATGCACATTCACTGCCACTTTCCTAATAGGATCTAATCACACAGGCGGCTAATGCTTCTCAGGGAAGGGGGGTTAATGCTGGTTCCTGACATGTACAGCTTGGATTAAATCCTATTTGCACCCAGCACTGGGGATCCCTCCCCCACCACACACACACAGACGCATGCAGAGAAAGAGACCCACTCCCCTCCTCCTTGCCATTCGGATTATTGCCCCTGAAAATTTGAGTAGACACATAGCCCCATGGCTGGTTTATTATTCACCAGGAGAGGTTCTTGCTGGGTGCAGTGAGATGCAGGGGACCTAATTCTTCTCTCACTCACCCCATTGTGAACTGGGAGTAATCTCACTGAAGTCAAAGGGGTGACACCAGTTCCACACCAGTGTAAGAGGACCATCAGGCCCAGGGAGGCCAGCTACTTGTCCTGAGGGCACAGTGCGTTGGGTCAGAGCGGTACAGGAAAACCAAGAAAGAATTCTTCCACTCCCAGCCCTTTGCTAGAGCACAAACACCTCCATCCCAGAGCACCCAACAGCCCCTCTAAAAGCGGCAGGAGATCCCAGTATCCCACAGCATGCTGGGGCACCGGCCCAGTGCCTGAACTGGCCAGCCTACCCCTTGGCTAGAGAGTGAACACTGTGGGTCCAGGTCTGACCTCACACTGGTCTTACCCCCTCGCTCCATTAACAATGGCATGGACACTGGCATGGCTGAGAGGAGCATCGGGCCCCTTGCGTACCAATGTCCATGAAGCCAAGCAGGCAGGCGGGTTTCCAAAGGAAACTCATCTGTGCGTCACTCACTGCCCACGATACTCCCCCCGGCTGGTGGCAGCATGCACAGGTGCGCCAGCAAAGGGGATCTGTGTGCCACACCCAGCAACCCGCTCTCTGCTCTCTCCCTGCACAGCCAGACAGATGCGGCCCTTTGTGCACTCAACCTGAGATCCCAGAGGGCTGCATGGTACACAAACCCTGCAACATTTCCCATTACATTTTCCACTCTCAGGGTGTTTTGTTTTTAGTGCATGTTTGTGGTTAAGGGCAAGGGGCCAGGATAATACAGACTGCAATTCCTCCAGTTTTCAGCCCAGTGTGTCCTGCCGGTGACCTCGAGCCTGGCCTGGGCCCCTCCTCCAGAGGGCAGAATGGTCCAGTGGACAGGGCACCGGACAGGGAGTCAGCAGACCTGAGCTCTCAACTCAGCTCCTTCTCTTTAGGCAGGTCACTCCCCTGCCCTGGCTTATGGTGCTGACCAGGCTCTTGGGATGAGAGGTGCTACGTAAGAGCTGGGCATTGTTATTATGGGGCATGTCACGCTCCAGCATCAATGGGTATTTTGCCTTTGTGCCTCAATGCTGCTGTTTGCTTCTTCTTGCTGGCTGGCTTGATCTAGGACTGGGTCAGGGTGAGTCAATCCCTCCGCAGCACCAGGTGACAACACATTTCAGGTCAGAGGCACCACCCCAGCTAGTGCTGATGCTGTGAAGTGTAAGGTGTCAGACACCAGCCAGGTAAATGCTTTGTCTCCTCCCCCTTGTCTGGCTAGACTGCGAGCTCGGCAGGGCAGGGATTGTCTCCAAGGCCTTGTCTTCACACAGGTGCACTGTTTTCATTCGTGCTTTAGATATGGACTTAACTTGGTGTAACTTGTGTTTCCAGACAAAGGCCTTGTCCTGTTTCTGGACAGAGCCTAGCACAACAGGCTCCAATCCCAGCTGTGCTTTCCAGGTACTTGGCTTAGGAAAACATCATGGCCATGCTGTCCGGCTCAGGGGTTCACAAAACATGAGTCAGGCCCCTAGCCTGCAGGACAGTAAAAAGGATGGGGGAGTGTCTTTCTGTTCATTTTGTGCTTTTAAGCATTTGGGGTCCCGTTCTCTGCAAACAGGAGTGCGAGAACTGGCTCTGGCCCTGTCCGATGACAGGACACTGGGCTAGATGGGCCATTGGTCTGGCCCCGTCTGGCCGTCCTTAGGAGGGCATGGAGGGCAGCTTGGAAACTGACTCCTGATAGGTGTAACAGTCAGACAGCCAAGAAACAGAATCCAACACTGATTATTTGTAAAAAATCTGGTTTCTGGGGCCTGACTCGTGCTTTGGGAGCATTGTTAACACTGGGTTCTGCCATGTAGCACTCACTCACACGGCTCCTTCTGGCTAATCACCTGCTTGGTGTGTTTTTAAGGCAGCTCCCATTAAATCTGGAATTTTCTACCTTTCCTCTGCTCCTAAACTTCCGCGGAAGTCACAGATTTCCCCCCCAGAATTCCAGCTAGTTCATATAATCCTGTCCATGACTAGAACACACATTGTGTGGTATCTGGCACTGCAGTAGTTCACCTCCACATCAGCAGCCAGGAGAAGGGCAGTGGTGCTGGGACAGACAAAAGCAGGACTGCTTGGGCAGGTCATTTTGAAACCATTTAAAAAAAAAAACCCCACCAGATATTCCTACACGGTACAGAAACCTCATCTACAAACCATTCAAATGCCCTCCACTGACAACTGCGAGAGGCTCTGATGACATGGGCCGTTAGCTGCAGAGGCAGCTACGTGTGGACGCTGAGCCATGAGTTTAACAGAACTACGCGTTGCTGCCCACAGGAATGGTGAAGGGCAGCCCTGTGGCTAAAGCATTGGGCTGACCTGGTTCTGCCACTGACCCCCAGGGTGACTTTGGACAAGTCACTGGCCCTCTTTGGGGAGAATTATCCTTCCTTTCTCCCAGCCTGCGTCCATTTAGACAGGGAGCTCCTCAGGGCAGCCTCTGCCTCTGACCAGGGCTTGGTGCAGCCCCTCGTCCTACGGAGGGGCCACTATAATGCAAGGAACAGAATGCAAAGGGGCTGAACCATGTGAGTTTCAGCCTTTTCCCTTCCAGTACCATGTCTTGCAGCACTGACCTGCCTGTCCACCCGGGTTCTGACACGAAAGACTCGGAGAAAGCAGGCCTGACGTTTCCATTTACAAGACAACAAGAATTGTATAATTTAAAGACAGAAGGGACCCGTCAGTGCAAGACTGTGCCTTATAGCATATTTTCAAGTGCTTTGTCAAGTCCAGTTTTAAATGTCTCAGGTAATAGGGCTTCTGCCACTTCCCTTGGGAAAGTATTTCACCAGCTCACAGGTCTCACCATTGGGACATTTCCCCTGGTATTCTGCTTATATTTCCCATCTTGGTTGTTGGCAAAATGAATTGACTTTGAAGTTCTGGAGGCACTGTGTTTTCAGGGCTTCAGGGCAGCACCAGGTCATAAATCCTCCGGACAGTCCATGCTCAAAGGGCAATCACTGGCATTTCGCCCTGTGACAGCAGACCAGCGCCGAGGATCTAGCTGCACCTGGAGCTGTTAGCAGGAGAAGCCACAGCCCCACTAGATGCCTGCCTCATCCTTAGTCACTCTCACTCTGGGAAGAGAAAAGGGAGGAGAGCACTGGTTAGACAGGAAACACCAAAGCTTCAAGCAGCACGCTCCAGGGTTGTGTTGATTTCCATGATGCACCACAACTGCCCGTAACCCTCTGTATAGGCAGTGGCACAGAGGCAGAGCGGTGCTGCGGGGAAGGGATGTTTTGGTCAAAAGGCACTGAGTCAAACCCCAGTCTTTGGGGAAGCACCAGGGGATCTGCAACACCCACAGCGGGCAGGCAGGGTCCTGGGAAAGGCTGGTGCTCAACATGGCTGCCTGGGCCAGCCTGGAACCCGTGCCTTTGCAGAGTTATTGCAGCCCGAACCCCGTTTTCCTAACAACCTGTCTGCAATGCCATAAAGACAATGGGAGAAATCCTGCCTTCAGGGATGCTGTAACTCCCCTGAGCTAGACACCGTCACTCTGGATTTACAGCAGTGGGACCAAGAGCAGCATCTGGCCCACTTAGCATTCCAGGGGATGAAGCTTTCACCCCATAACTCCCGATGAGCCAACGTGAGGCTCTAGGGCTCGCACTTTTCCTCACTTCCCTCCTTGCTGCCTCTGTCTCAGCAGGGGCTCCCAAGCCAGGACACAAGCTGGAGGTGAGGCGAGCGCTCTGCCAAGGGCCTGCGGCTGATGGCAGTTGCAGCACAAGAGTCAAGCCACCAAGGTCCTTCACGTTTGTTTGGGAGCCATCTGGAAAGCCTCTGCTCTCGCCAGGGTGACTGACCGCGGCATTCGCCTGCATACATGGGGCAGAGACAGGCACTTTCCCACTGGAGCTCAGTCCTGAGGCCAGCTCACCTCCATTTTGCTGTGAATCCAGCTGAGGAGCTCTGTAACTTGAGTGTAAACCCCGGGCTTGTTCTTCTGGCCACAGCCAATTCCCCAGCTCGTCACTCCGGCCACGTACCACCGGCTGTTATCCTCGCAGACCAGGGGGCCGCCGCTGTCACCCTAGAGCGGGAAGGCAGAGTCAGGAGAACTCGGAGGGAGACCCCGCCGTGCACTCAGTTTGCAGAGGTCTCGGGTCACTGCACAGCTGGTGCACACTCCAGGGTGCCGCCGGGTGCAGTGCCCAGAACACAGCACGTCTCCAGGAGCAGCTTGACCACACGTCTGTGCTAAGACGGGGGGTGTCTGTGGATCAATGTGGTGCCCACCCCCCTCTAGCCAACCCCCACCCCTGCTTAGGCTGCAGACCCTTCCAGACTAACATTGGCAGAAACCTCACCTGGCACGAGTCCCTCCCTCCTTGCAAGTACCCTGCACACATCATGCGGGGGGTCAGCTCGCCTTGGTACACGCTACTGCTGTTGCAGATCTTGTAGTCGATCAAGCCCACTTCCGCCTCCCGCAGCTTTGGGGAGGTGTTCTCTGGAACAGTGACAGAAAAGGGACAGGTGAAGCAGTGCCCTTGGCTTGCGCACAGAAAGCGAGTCCCTGGCCACCTGCTGTCACCGCTAGATCGCAGGCTGCAGGCCCCCGGCACATCACAGCCGTAAGTGAAGGTGCCACAGGGATCACTGTAACGTACGACTGCACTGAATACTGAATGAGCTGTTCGTACTACAGAATCCCACAGCAGGCAGGTCGCTGGCTCTTAGCCGTGCCCACAGAAAGGTATTCTCTGAAATCGTATGCCCTGTTTCCATCATTCAGACCACTGGGCTTCCTCTCACAGACATCTTCATGGTGGCTTCACAGATTAAAGTCACCTTAGCAGAACTGGCCACCAGCTTCAGGCATGTTCACTGTGGGGGTCCTCAGATCGGGACCTGTAGGGCCCTGATATTACAGAGGTGCTGAGCCCCCCTGGACTTCCATCAACAGCATCTCAGCGCCTCTGAGAATCAGGACCAGCAGGTCTCAGGTTGCGCCCCTCAGAACTGAGGCACAGAGTCATTGGCCCAGACTGAAAATTCTGGCTCCCCCGTATCCTGTAGCATGAAGCATAGCTGCCTTTTCAGGCCTCCCCCATGGTGCTGCCCGGCTGGACTGAGGCCACAGCAGGGCATGTGGCCCCTCCCCAAAGGGAATTCAGATTCAGTCCCCACTCTCACCTTCGTTCTCACTGGTTTTGCCAAAGCCAGTGATGAAGCACGTCCTCCCAGCCTGGAATGTCTGGCCAGACATCGGGAGACAAGCGGGGCGGACCTGCCCTGGGAGAGAGGAAAACACCAAACAAGGAAAGAGAGTGAGCCTGACACGCACCAGGGAATAGCTGTAGTCACTCGTATTCCAGCAGCCTCCGCAGGGAGCGTTGTCGTCTGAAGGACCTAAACTCGGGTCTTGTCTCACTAACCATCTGTCAATGGGTGGCCCCCTGGAGTGCCCTCCTGTGGCAGGCCACGGCAGAACTGGTGCATCTGCCTCAGTTTCTCCTCTCAGGTAACCCAAGGACTCTGCCAGGCTCTCCTGCCTTGGGCTGATTTATTACAGAAGCATAGTGTAAACAGTCCCTTTATCACCCCAGTGCAAATAGTCCTTCAAATCACATAGCCTCTCAGCCACTGACGGAACACATGCCACCTTCCGGCATCTTCCGCCACACCAGACTCTGTCAGCCCTCCTATGTCCCTCAGCCAGGACAGGCACCCCAGCCCTTCCAGCTGGACTGCACCCACTCTTCCCAGCCTCTCTGCTGGGAGATCATCCACTCCAGGGAGCGCCCATCGCGCCCCTTGGCCCCCTCACTGCTCCCCGGGGTTCAGCTCTCCAGCATGCAGATGTCAGTGGGTAAATTTCTCCGCTGCTCCCACACCTGAAGCCCTCTCCGGTGTGGGGAGGTCAGCCGGCAACCCCCTCTTGCTGCTTTCCTGCCTTCCCCCACGATACACCTCCTGGCTCCAGCAGCTCTCACCTGCCCCTTTTCCTGACCCTTGCTCAGGCAGCTCTGATTCACCAGCCCTTTCCCTCAGATTGTCCCTGGTCCTTCACTGTCCAGGGGCTGCCCTGCCCCCTTGCCTGGACAAAGGGGAGCAACTGTTCCGGCACAAAGGATCCAGGGCCAGCCACCCTGTGACATCCTCACTGTGACCAAGCCAAGCGAGAAGGCTCAGCAAGCATCGGCCTGGGGCGCACCTCCCCGGGGGCTGGGAGGCATGAGGCCCATGCCCGGTGTGCTCCAGGAGCCCCACACTAGCCCACACCACGTGGCAATGGCTGTCAGGCTGGTTCCTTAGCACTGGACGGAGCCGTTTTCAGATTACACGGAGGGAGGGGAAAATTCTTGGCTGTAATAGTGTTTGGACGGCGCTTCCAGGGGGTGCATTCATTGGTGCTATTCGAGTCTCATTCCCAGGTCATCTGCCCAGCATCCCATTAGCCAGACCCTAAACCGATCTCCATAAACATGCCTACGAAGATCCCAGGACCCACTTTTACAGGTATAAATCAAGAGATGTTCTCTGTATGACTCAGCAGTGCAGGGCTGTTCACCCCACATGCCCATGGTGCCCAGAGGGGATGACAATAAACACCCATTTAACGGCTCAGCAGTACCCCCTTGGCCTTCTGTCTGCCCGGTGACGGCTGTCAGCCCCGGTCCTGCCGCCGGACGTGCAGAGGGTCCCTGTGCCTGCATAAAGCCCCACTGTCACCCTCAGGCTCTGCAGGGAGACGGTCTCCGTGTGGGCATGCTCAGTACAGCGCTGTGCACCAGCTGGGCCTTACCCTGATTACAGGCAGAAAAGTGCCTGTGTAAAACCGGCACCTTCTTACCGACGGCATCTGGCTCCCCCCTGCTTCTCATGTGTCTTGGAGTCAGACCTCATTGCCCAAAGACGCTTAGCCCCTGCCTGGCCTGTGGAGCCGGAGCCGCTCTGGCTGGCCAAGTCAAGCAGACGCACAGGCCCTGCAGCTCCCAGTCTGAGGAGGGTGGGAATTAGCCTCACCCGATATCGTTAAGGGCGTGGCAAGTTTCACCAGCGCGATGTCGTAGTCGTCATAGTCATCACTGTAGTTGGAGTTGATGATGATCTGGGAGGTGGGGATGCCCTTGGCAGGATGAAGCAGGTTGGAGGCCCCGGCATACACTTTCCACTCATTGAGGATCTTCACGCTGTTCCTAAGCAGATGTAGACAGGGGGATGTAATGCAGGGACTGCCCTGAGCAGCAGGGCCAGATTCCAGCCTCCCTCCAGCACTTAGTTTCAAGGACTGGAGTTAAAAAATTGGCAGGAAATGCTCTCTCCCAGTTTTGTTCAGCTCAGACCCCGCTCCCTACCAACTTCTCCACCATGCCAATTGAGGTTTGGGTTGCTCAGCCCAATCCAAGCAGGACTTATGTCTGAGCCTGACCGGTATACGCAGGTCAGCGCTTTAATTCGCCCCCTTCAAAGGCAATGTCCCTGTTCTCTTATCTACAGCGCAGGTCTCAGCTGTACATTCTGCACAGATGCTGATTTCTTATTCCAGGCATTGGCCCCGACGTGTGTGTTTGCTATTGGCTTTCTGTCTGCGTGCCCCTAGCCGTGGATGCATCCACCTTAAAATGATTACATATAAACCGAGGGCCTGTGCAAGGATCGGCTACTGGTGTGCACTGAGAGCTGCAGCGGGCCCCAGGAGCCGGACTGGGCTGGAACACAGCTGTGATCCTGCCCTCTAGTGGCTGGCAGCTAGTGGAAATTCTGTGTTAGCTCTTGTGGTGGGGAGCTTCCAGTTTGGGTCCAAAGTCCCAGCAGAGAGAGAGAGCCAAATTCTGATCCCAGGTGACATCAGCGTTGATCCATAGTGACTCAAGCTCCAGCAGAGTCTGTCTGCATTTCAACCCTGTGACCAAGAGTGGAACATGGCTCCCGATAACTCCCATCTTCTGTTCTCCTCACCTAGGCCTTTCCCGTCATCAGCCGCAGCTAAACCAACCCTTGCTGGCTGCACCCAACACAGCCAGTTAGCAGGCATACCACTTACATGAAAAAGCAGTGGGCAGCTGTCAGCACCCACTGGGTATCAATGACTGTCCCCCCGCAGATGTGGCTCGGCCCGTACTGGAGACTAACTTGCCAGGGCCACTTACTCGCCGAAGCTTCGTTCCCCCCAATGATCCGGCCAGAAGTCCTTTGTCCACAGCCTGAAGGAAGAGAAACAAGCTGAGGAGCCAAATCTTCCCGTGGGAGCCTGAGGGGAAACTCAAAAAGGTCCATTAGCTCAGTCAGGTGCCTCAACAGGAAAAATCATGCCAGGCCCACCTGCATGTTACAGGATCACCTAACAGATCGCACACCTGGCAAAACGTGCTCACGGATAACACTCCACCAACAGGGACAGAGCATTTAACACACCAGACCAGAGCAGTGGCCCATCGGTTCCAGTATCCTGCCCCCAGCTGTGGCAACGGCTTTCTGCTTCAGTGGAACTGCAAAGAGAACCCAATAATACCCTAGACAGCTGTACAATGCTGGCTGCATGCTGGGAGGAGAGTCTAAAGTCATTCAGCCTCCACTTTTACAATCCAGCTGGACAATTGGACTCTCTGACCCCTGCAACTTTGAATTGCATGGGCTATTACTTACACCCACAGTGAAATAGGGTAGCTATTATGCTAAGTAATATATATTCCACTGAGCTGGAGGGGTAACAAAAACGGGCCGGTTTTGTTCAATATCTTCATAAATGATCTGGAGGATGGTGTGGATTGCACCCTGAGCAAGTTTGTAGATGACACTAAACTGGGAGGAGTGGTAGATACGCTGGAGGGGAGGGATAGGATACAGAGGGACCTAGACAAATTAGAGGATTGGGCCAAAAGAAATCTGATGAGGTTCAACAAGGACAAGTGCAGAGTCCTGCACTTAGGACGGAAGAATCCCATGCACAGCTACAGATTAGGGACCGAATGGCTCGGCAGAAGTTCTACAGAAAAGGACCTGGGGTTACAGTGGACAAGAAGCTGGATATGAGTTAACAGTGTGCCCTTGTTGCCAAGAAGGCCAATGGCATTTTGGGATGTATATGTAGGGGCATTGCCAGCAGATCGAGGGACGCGATCATTCCCCTCTATTTGACATTAGTGAGGCCTCATCTGGAGTCCTGTGTCCAGTTTTGGGCCCCACACTACAAGAAGGATGTGGAAAAATTGGAAAGAGTCCAGTGGAGGGCAACAAAAATGATTAGGGGACTGGAACACATGACTTATGAGGAGAGGCTGAGGGAACTGGGATTGTTTAGTCTGCGGAAGAGAAGAATGAGGGGGGATTTGATAGCTACTTTCAGCTACCCGAAAGGGGGTTCCAAAGAGGATGGATCTAGACTGTTCTCAGCGGTAGCGGATGACAGAAAGAGGAGTAATGGTCTCAAGTTGCAGTGGGGGAGGTTTAGGTTGGATATTAGGAAAAACTTTTTCACTAGGAGGGTGGTGAAACACTGGAATGCGTTACCTAGGGAGGTGGTGGAATCTCCTTCCTTAGAAGTTTTTAAGGTCAGGCTATACAAAGCCTTGGCGGGGGTGATTTAGTTGGGGACTGGTTCTGCTTTGAGCAGGGGGTTGAACTAGATGACCTCCTGAGGTCCCTTCCAACCCTGATATTCTATGATTCCATGATAAGAAACAGGGACTTTTTGCTTATATATTACAGTGACAGACACCTTAAAAACCCCGAGTTGTGACAGACAGATAGGATACAGAGATGACTAGATTAGGATAGATGAGCAGTTCTAGGGGCAGGCCCCTAGTATTTACTTGTATACGTTTACAGAAAGTGAGCACATAAATAGACAATAGCACAGACTGATATTTTCAGTCTGTCAAGAAAAAGAAAAAGAAAGAAAGAAAGAAAAAGTGTACAACTGTGATAAAGAAAAAATGGCAGTTGACATGATGTCACATGAGATCAGCTGAGCTGATCTAAATTTTGTGAACTGAAATTTTTTGTTAAAATTTTCATTGAAAATTCAAAATTTCAATGAAAAAAATAACCTCCTGAAAAGTTTGGGTGAAAATTCTCTCACTTTTCCAACCAACTGCCGAGAAACTGGGATCTGGCAACATTTCCAAAACCCAGTAAAACCATTTTCACATGATTTTCACACCAGTTCTTTCAGTGGTTTCGAGACCCGCTCTAGACCCAGCTCTCCTGTCACCATGTCTATGCTTTATGGCAATGGTAAAACCTCCCTCTTACTTGTGCATCGGAGGGAGACGTATTTTCCCGTGGGACACTTGGAGCTGCAGGAGAGAACAAAACAAACGAGAGACAAAGTCAAACATGGACCCAGGCTGAGACAGCACAAGAGAAAGAGTCCGAGTGGATGATCCCTCACCCTCCTGTCCATCCTAACATGCTCAGCCAGCATGTAAGCAACGCAGATTCTCTCTTGTTGTTCAGTAAAGAGAAATGGGAGTTCTCTACAAGATCACGTCTCCCCTTCAATTCCTGGAAAATCCCTTCAGGTTGCCTCTCTCTGTCTCACAGCTGCAGCCCCACCTCTGGCAGGTGCACACAGTGGCAGACAGACAGAGGATGACTATTTTGGAGCCACTCCAGATTTACACTGGTGTAAAGTGAGACCAGAGTTTGTTGTTCCAAGGTGTTTCGGCTCCCTTAAGCACCAGGCACCCGTGGGTCATTGCTAAAGCATGGGCCACTCTCCAGCAGGCTCAGACCTGCCCTGACTTTCCTTGCGGGTACATGAAGTTTTGCCTGGGTTCCCGCCGCAGAACGAGTGCAGGGGCTAACTGCACTTCATGGTTCTCTCAGAAATCCAGCTGACGAGAGACTGCTCAGATTGCTCCTCTGGCCGTTAGCGCTCCCATCCCATCAGGGCTGCGGAGGTTGTGCTACAGCCCTCCCCTCCCTTTCCTGGAATTGCTGGAAAAGCTGCCGTGGTGGAGGGGCTCCGTGTGCCCCCCTCCGAGCAGGGCTGCCAGACTGGGCCAAGGCGACACAACACTGTCTCCTTTCTAAAGCAAAGAGCCCAGTCTTGCCAGGTTGCCATCTCTGGTGCCCAGCCCTGCCCCCTGTTTTTGTTCCGGTGTCCACAACGAACTCAGGCCTTTTTCCCCCCGAGTTCGTTCAGAGGGGACCGTGCAGCGAGTGCCATGGGCAGAGAGGGGCCCCGAGGGCACTAGAGGACACGGGGAGGAGCAGGGAAAAGGCAACTGATCCTCTTCATTACCTGTTGAGACTCTGCTGGATCGAGGGGTGCTCCTTGGTGACAGTGAGGCTTTTGCCAGGGAAGGAGGCTGGCACGTACTCTGTGCTGAATGTGCTGGGAGGAGACAGAACAGACATGTCATGCTGCCAGGGTTCCTTAATTCTCGCTCCGCAAAGGGAAAATCAGGCATGCAGCAGAGGGGCTAAAATCCCGTAGCCCAGAGCGGGGCATCTCCCCCCGCTGCTGCCACTCACACTGAACTGCAGGGTGGTGCTGTGATGGGGCCCTGGCACTCGAACCCCGCAAAGCGCTAGTTCACGAGTACCCCACTCTGGATTAGAACCTGGGTCTTCACCCACTGTCGGTTTAGAACAACCCCCTGCTTGGGTCACCAGAGGGGCTTGAACCCAAGCACCCCAGAGCAAACAGCAAGGGCCTCAAAGGTACAGCTCCACTGCAATAAAAGATCCATGGCTTGGGCTTGCAGGGCTGAGGCTGCAGGGCTAAAAGTTGCTGTGACCCTCCCCCTTCCCAGGGTCCCTGAGCCCAAACATCTATCCCACAATTAAAGAGCCCCATGAGCCTGAGTCAGCTGACCTAGGCCAGCTGTCGGTGTTTAGTTGCAGTGGAGACAGACCCATTAGCTGGCAGCTGCAGTAGCCAGATGTGAACCACCCACTAGAGGGTAGCAAAGATCCAAACTCCTAAAGTGGGTTGCACTTAGTGTGACCAGACTGGAAGTGTGAATAATCGGGACAGGGGATGGGGGGTAATAGGTGCCTATATAAGACACAGCCCCAAATATCAGGACTGTCCCTATAAAATCGGGACATCTGGTCACCCTAGTTGCACTAGAGCTAAGGCTGGTCTATCCCGGGGATTTTTGCATTGCTGCACTGACAGTTTAGCCATACAGATGCAAATCCTAGTACACACGCACTGCACTAGTGTAGAAAGTTATTTGCACCATTGCTTGTGAAAACAACCTGGGTAACCTGCACCAGTTCAAGTCACTTCTTGCAAGGGTCCTGTGCATCTGCACTGGGGGTGGGGGGGAGTTTGCAATGGGATAGTGCAGCTACACGGGGGTTTCCCACTGCAGACAAGTGCCTTGACTCCCCTTCCAATAACAGCCGTGCATGGATCAGTGCTATTCCCCGCCATTCCCAGGTCAGGTTCCCCTTGCTGCAAACCCCAGGGTGACTTAGCGAACGCCATACAGAGGGAAGGTGCAGAGAGAAACAGGAGGAGTCCATGCAACCCTCAGCAGCTAGCAACCACAGAGCAGCGGCAAAGGAGGGGGAAGTACCTGGTGGCCGGAAGGAAGCCATTGTGGGAGAGATTTTCAAAGAACAAAGGGCTGGTAGGGGCCAGTGGCATTGCCTGGGGGCTGAGTACTTCACTCTCCCTTGTGCCTTTGGAAAGCTCCCCCTGGATATGGGGAGCCCAGGAACAGGTCATTTTGGGCGTGGGCTGGGTTTCTGGCTTCCATCCCCCATCACTACACGCACAGTGCCCGTCTCTGGGGACCTACCTTTGAAATCCCAGTTGCTGGCAGGTCTTCCTGGAGAAGGAGTCGTTCCAGGCGCTGCTGCAGACAGGCAGCCACTGATTCTCGGTGCTGGAGTAGACGTGGAGCAGAGACTGATCCCACCTGAACCGAACTGCAGCCCAGAGGAAGAGCAGCAGAATCAGCAGGGGCTCCAGCTCAGCCTCTGAGACGGGCACCTGGGCCTGGCAAGGAGCCCAGCCCACTTGTACCAGGCCTGAACTTGGGCCCTTGTGTCATGATCATGCACAAAAGCTGGCAAATGACCAGCCTGATTCCCCTCTCCTGCCCACAGGTGTAAATCAGGAGCAGCCCCTCTGAATTGACAGAGTTCAACGGGCGCCAGGCCCAGGGGGGTGAGGAGAAGCCCGCCCTGCGCTTTGCATCCATGGGCATGGCACATTCTGTGAATGGATGTGCAGCGTGACTGTGAGCTCCACCCCAGCGCCAGGTGACAGCTGGGGACCAAAGGCCTGTTTCTCCAGGGGGCAGGGGCAGCCAAAGGCAGAACTAGCATCCTGCGTGCAGCCCCAGCCAACGTGCCTCACCCTGTTCACTGGAAACCAGTGCAGGGAGAGCCCAGCTCAGCCTCTTTGTCCCCTCCAGCCTTGATCTCCCTGAGGTGCTGTCAGCGGGGCCAGGTGTGTGTAATTGGTGCCAGTTCTGAATCCCCCTGGGAATTGGGAGCACCAGCTAACCCCACACAAGCCTCACCAGAGTCATCACATGCAGCAGCTTCAGGCACTGCCCAAAATGTGAGAGCAAACATCAGGTCTGTGGCTACACCCTGCCGGCCCAGCCGCTGCCCCCTCTCACGCCAGGGGCCCCAGCTCCTCCCAGGTCCTGCACATCGGGGGTCCCAGCATTCCCTGGGCCCCATGCCATCTTTGGCAGCAGTGCAAACTCCTGCCCCAGAGATCTGGTCACGTCTGGGGGCTCGCTCGGAGCCTAGAGCACAAGGCCCTAAGACAGGGCATGGATGAAAGCTGCGGCATGACTCCAGAGCCTGTCCCGCTCCCCACTCGCCCTGCGGGACACCTGCGTCCCAGCTGTGTTACCGCAGTCCAGCTCATCACTCTTCTGGGAGCAGTCGACCACCCCGTCACAGCGTACGGCTCTGTGGCTGCAGCTCTCAGTTGGCTCCTTGTACAGAAAGCCGGTGTTGGACCGCCAGAACAGGACTGCAAACACACAGAGGTGAGCTGGAGAGAGTTGGGTGGGAGGTCACCTGCGCTGGGAGGGGATATTTCCGGCCAGCCAATTCCATCCCAGGCCTGGCAGCTCCTTCACCCCAGGCCCCAGACACCCCAGCTGGTGCATGGTCAGGGTTGCACTAACCTGGGCTGGATTCTTTGGAGCAGTCGCTGTTGTGGTTGCTCCAAAGTCCCGGTCAGGGGCATAGAGAGGATGCTCCCCAGGCACAATCCCCCTCACATGGTATCCTGCTCCAAGGTTTGCAAGCAATAAAGAGCAGGGTCACTCAGCCTGATGCCCCTCCCCCCGATGCCCCCACACTCAAGCCAAGTGATTGTCAACTCAAGCCCCCACCCCTATATCAGTGCTACAACCCGCCCCAACCCCTGCTCTCCATGAGGAACTGTCTGGAAAACTGGGCAGACAAAACTCTTTCTGAAACCTCCAGAACCTGGCCCCCTAGAAACGCAGCCAGGCTCAGTCCCGAAGGGTCACAGACCCACACGCACTCAGACGACGTGTGGCCCATTTACGGTTTGTGCTGGGTTCAGGCAAAGCTCGGTGGTCGCTAGGAGGAAGCAAGTGGAAGTCAACTGAGTTTCCCTTTGCAGTTTTGGGCTCCCCTGAACCAGAGCTCAGAGGGACGTGAATCCACATGGACGACACCCAGAAAAGAGTTCACAGTCCAAACACTGAATGCAACGTCTGAGCCTGGATCATGGTTCACAGCTCAAACCTCAGGCTGTTATAGGCCAAATCTGACTGGGCATCTTCTGAGCCAGGGTTCTGCCCTTGGGATCTCAAGGTCAGATCCAGAGTTTGCTTTAGGCCAATCTCTAGTTCACCTGATCCCCACCCTTGTTCCAGGATATCCAAAACTGCTGCATTTGACTCAGCTCCATTCAAAATCCATTCTCACTTCACGCAGTTTTAATTTGCATCTGCAAAATATTCGCCCAGTAAAAATGTTTTGAATCCACTTGATACAGCACGGGCTCAATAATGCAACTGATAAAAGGAAAACTAGCAGCTAGATTTGACAAAGGAATTTTAAAAAAATAACCGCTTCATCATCTGTAAAACCTGGAAAATAACTTTTCGGTCTCTGCTGATTTTCCCTTTCCATTTGGTGAGCTCTTACTAATTCCCCGCTGGCTGTGTGCCTGGCACAGAGATTAACTCAGAGTAGGAGGGACTAGCATATGTGCTGATGGCTGTGGCCACACCTGAAAATATTTACAGGAAATGGAAAGTGTTGGCCTTATCTAAACATCTAACCATCTGCCTCTGATTACTTGGGTGCATGTCACATCTAAAACACTAGGCAGAAAGATGTTGTTTTAATTTCCTTGTGAAATTCTTTGCTCCCAGGTGTCCAGCAGATGTCAGGAAAACTCAAGAAATAGAAGGATGGAGGCATCTCACCACCTGGGCCATCTTTCCAGGAATCACATCCTTAGCACTGCAGCTGCATTGCCTCCTTCTGACAGCCAGGCAGTGCCATTATGTGCTAGCCTGTAGTTCCCAGGCTGTGGCTGGAGTTGACAGGAACAATTATCAAACCCACCCAGGGGGATATGAAGAGCTAGAAGGAGTGGGGACCAGCTGAGCTCCTAATTAACCCCCTTCTAGTCTGTTATCAGTCTCAAATCAATGGTGTTAAACCAAGAGGTTGTATATGATGCAGAAAATACAGACCATAAATCTCTAGTCCATGTCTGTTAAGCTGAGCCCAGAGTGGAACATCAGATCTGAACCGTCTTCATTCTCAGGGGAACTTTGGACCCAAATCAGAAAATCCCAGCTCATGTCCCTCTATAACGGGCCAATCTGAGCAGCCTTGAACTTTAGAGGAGCATGGGTGCTGACACAAGCTTTACAACAACTCAGACCTATGTCTCATTGCACGATGGGACAGGCCAGAGGTATGCTGGGCAGGTTAAAGAATGTGAGAATGGGGAAATGGCTTTCATTTCTGGCTCTCCAAAGCCCACTGGAATCAGTGAGAGTCTTTGTATTTATTTGAAGGAGCTCTGAATCAGGTCCTTAAGTACTTGTCTTCTTTTCAGGGTTAGCTCCTTACTCATAGTGGGTAGGGGCGTTTGCCAAGTAACTCGGGTGGAAAGGCTAAGACAACTGTTCTGGGTGAAACCCAGATTTCTCAGTACATGAACTGTGTATAGAAGAAGATAGTGTACTCTCACAGGAGTTTAATGAGGTGTCATTTTAAAAAGTGTAGATTAGCACTAGAATCTGTTAAAAATAGAAAGCAAATGCATATCCCAACAGCAGGTCACTAGACACTGAAATTCAACACAGAAATAATCTTTCCACGTAAAAATGCACCACCGCTCACTACAGTGACATCGCCAGTGTGCAGTAATGCTAACACCAACAATAATTTACAACGCAGCGTTTGGGCTGCGCACAGATGCAGTTCTGGGATGGGGAGAAGTGGGGATTTGAGGGAGAAACTTTGGCCAATCCCCTATGCTTAGGCAAAGGGCCCCAGGGCAGGTGATGCCTCTGCTGAGTGTACAGGCCCTGTGAGTTGAGAACTACACATTCAGGCGCATGGAACCCCGTTGGTTCCTCACCCATGGCTAGCAGGGCCAGCCCGGCTCAGCCCCAGTGAGAGTTCCAGTATTAGGAAATGTGAAGGTTAGGCCACTGAGCCATCCCCTCCTGCCACCGCAATCTGAGCAGCACTGGAGAGAGCTCGAGGAGTTTGTCAGATGATTATTTCTGCAGGGATTTTCTCCATTTCCTTTTACAGGCTGTCGGGTTCCCTCCTGTTAGCGTTTCTAGTCCCAGAACCCTGCTGGCAGGCCAGTGGCTGTGCTTGGCCTGCCCAAACCCAAAGCTGGGTGACATATTTCCCGCAGCGGGCCAAGCCCCTAGATGGGCGCAGGGACTTGGCCTGCACCCCAGGATATGCCAGTTTTGCTGGTGGCTAACGAAGGGGAAAGGACTCACAGAGCAGGATGAGGGCAATGAGCAGGACTATCAGAAAGGAGAGGCAAAGGATCAGCACCAGCTTCTTCTGGCCCATGCACGACGAGGCCTTGCACCTTGCCGCTGGGGACACTGGAGATTGGGATGACAGAAACACAGTTACTAGCACACATGGTTGCCAAGACAGTCCCAACGGAGAGGAGGGATGCTCAGCCCTTTGGACACGGCAGTGGTGTTACCTAGGCCTGCGGAGGGATGTCTGGGGATGTGCGATTGCTCCTTCGCCAGCAGGCACATGCCATTTCTGACAGGCAGGGGAGCAGGTGTCCCTAACACACACCGTTCCTTCTACAGCCCAGGGATCCCAGGCAAGCTGCTTCCCACTGTGACTAGACCTCCGGAGAGCAGCCTGGGCAGAGGCAGTGCAAGGATCCCAAGGCTTCTCCTGCCAATACGCCCGGGCTCCTGCTAGGGCTGAGAGAGGCTTCGTTCTCCTAGCACATTCATTCCTTGGTCCCTCTGCTGGGGCTGACAACCCAGCTGCTCACCCCAGTGTTTTCTGGGACCCAGAAATGCAGGTCACATGGGCCACCGCACAGCGGCGCTCCGTCACGGCAGACGTGGGCTGGATTTGAACTGGCAGCCTCCAGGTGAAAGGCTAGATTAGCCCATACCATCATTGTCCCCATTACGGGTAATTTTAGTGTAAACCCTGGTTCTCACAGGCAGGATGTACAGGCCATCCACGTCACCTCCCCATTCCTCAAAGCAGGGCGCATCCCACCCTTGGGCCAGGTGCAGAGGTGATGCACAAGGTGCTGTGAGTACAGCTCCTGACACTAGCCAGGTAGAGCCAGGCCACAGGCATCTAAGTGAGTGCAAAGGAGTGTAACGTACACCCCTTACACATCGCTCTGCAGGAGGGCAATGCCCCTGGGCATTCCCTCCCCTCCTTCCACTGCTGCCACCGCATCCCACAGGCTGCAGGGAGCCTGCCAGCTCCCTGCTGAGGGTGTTCCTTTTAGCCAGCCGAGGGTGATGGGACACAGTCACCGGTAGCTCTCCATATGAGACTGCACCATCCAGGCCTATCTCCCAGTCAGCTCTCCCAGCGTGGCAGGAGCTAATGCATGAGCGACTGGGGCTCACAATTCCAAGGCTGGCTGGAAGCACACGCCCAACCTCTCCAGGAAGCAAGGACTTCCCAGTAGCTGTAGCTGCCAAGAGACCTGCCCCACCCATCTTACTTGTGTTGTCACAAACCACATATCGTGGTGGAGCCAGTCCAGACTCTGGAGCGCACGGCATGAAGTTGCTCCCACAGACCCTCTCTCGTGGATGTGCAGACGGGGTGGTGATGGGGCAACTGACTCACAAGGCATAGGGGTTGGGAGCGAGGCTGCTGTTTGGCAGAGCCAGACTGATCTGTAGGTAAAGAAAACACCATCACTCACACACACTGCTGGAGATTCCCTGATGATAGCTCCCTGTAGCCAAAGGCCAGCCTGGGTGCCCAGGGAAAGCTAGAAGACTTGCCTTCATGAAGCAAGAGCTCATTTATGCAGCCAGGAAATCCAAGTAGCAGAGCTTCCCGAAGGAGCTGGCTGGCTTTGGCAGCCGAACATCCCAGCAGATGTACCTCCAGAGTACAACGGGCCAGCTTATGGAGGCAAAGAAAGCCCAAGAGGTGCCTCTTCCCAGAGCTCTTGTTGAGCTGGAAAATGCTGAGCGTCTCTGCAAAGAATCATGCTGCATCATTCTGGTTTTTCTCCTTTTGGAGGCTGACAACCAAATTTTCCAAGCTGATCACCTAGCTCAGGGCATCTGATTACACGTTTGGTACTCAGCTCAGTCACTGGTGGCTCGTTTCCCTGTCCAGTGTCTCAGTGCCCATATGAGAACCCAGGTGAGGAATTAGGTGCCCCAATTTATGTACCCAGGTTTGGAAACTGAGTATCTATCATTATATAAGTCCTCTGAGTCACTCATTCAGAAAATGCCAATGTAACTTCCAGTTGTTATTTAGTAACATTTCATAATTGGTGTTCCAAGCCCGAAACTTCCTGAGCCCTGGAATGCTGCTCTGCAATTATGTCACAACTGATCAGTGTGAATATGGGACTAAATATTTATCTCCTCTACCCAAATTCATCTCTCCTGAGTGCTTTATTAATTTAATCCAGATACGTGTGTCATGTTCCCCCATTTCTCCTTGGAGAGAGCCTGAGCTTTGAATTTAGAACAAACATTGGTTTTGCTGCTAATGTGGGTTCTGTTTTAAATCCCTGGCTAATTTTAGCAGTAAAAAAGTCACATGCAACAGAGAACTTGCAAAAAAGAAAATTTCACTTGTGCAGGGAGGGAGCCCAGGAATGGTGCAGCAACCACCAGAATTTGCTATGAGTCAGCCTTTTGATATAGTTCGTGCAAAGGGGAAACAAGTCAGATGTTTATGGTTCATAAACATTGAGTTCATAGTTCCTTCTCCATATGAAAAATGCAAGGGCTATATCCTTTGGGGTCTTTCTCCTGGGGGGGTTCCACTCATTTTCAGTGCTTACTTATGATTTGTCCCACAGAAACTCTCTCAAAACCTTAATTCGTGACATAAGCAACAGACCTGGAAAGATCTGGCTTGACCCAAATCAGCTGCTTCCCCAGCGAGGTGCTGAGTGAGGGAGAATACTCACCCAATGAAAGAAGGCAGAACCATTCCATCATCAGGACAGACATCCATTGTTTAATCTGAGATCCTGGGCACTAACCTTTTCAAGGGCATTGGACACATCACTGTGATGGAAGTGAGCCTGAGCTGTTAGGTTTGAGCCTGAACCATTGGCCTTTGGGATTTTTCTGATGCCCATCTCTACACAACATACAGTATCACAAAGGAAGGGTGTATGCCATAAGCAAGGGACATGCCATCGGACAAGCCAGCGCTTAATACCGTTCTGCCAACCCCAAACATTCAAAAATCGTGAGTCAGGCTCCAAAAAGTCATGAGATCAGCTTAAATTCATATCTTTGGAGTTTCTTCCATTTGCCCTCTGGCTTAAGAGCCTGTAGGGGTCACTTTTTCAAGCTTGTCTCCACAACCAGGAACTTCCTTTTTTAAAAAATGTAAACTGAGATGCTGGTGTATTCACATGACTGCAGGAGCTTGGGCTTGAAGAAAACCACCGAACAGCCTGAGACTCATGATGAAATCACAAGAGCTTATAATGCAGTTAATATATTACCCTGATTCCAGCTGAATTTTCTTATTTAGGGTTTTATTTAGCCTAGTTTTGCCCAATTTGCTATGGGAATAGCAGATTCTTTCATGAGTGCATTGAAAGGCTGTCACATTTCACTGTAGACTCAGTAAATACCTTCAAGCCCTTTGTTAAAATGTAATATTTAGCTTCCTTGGGTGAGTCACCACAGATATCCCTACCCCACCTACAATCAGACTATTTTCTCTTTTTTCTCATTGGTGGAGTACAACAACATCACAAAAAGCTGCTGGGACAGGGCTCTCGGCTTGCCTACACTTACCACTTCCAGAAGGTGAATGACTGATTTGTCAGTTCTCTGGCAATTCAGAAAAATTGTAAAAAATGTTTTGGATCGACTTGAAAATGAAATTTTTGGCAAATCATAATGCTGAAAAAAAATCTTGTTTTGGGTCAACCGAAGTGTCTCGTTTGGATTTTTAGCTTTTCTTAACATTTTGACATTTTTTAGATACAACTGAAGGAAATTTCTGAACCAGAAATCCTTTCAGATCAAAACATCAAAATATTTTGACTTTTTTGGAATTTGTTTTGTTTGTTTCTTTTAAGCAATTCAGTGAAAAATGACACAAATTCAGAAAACGTTTCGGCCAAAAAATTTTGCTCCACTCTACTTACACCACTCTTGCAACACTCTTAAAATGAAGGGGTGCCTCCTTCTTGAGCCCTGCCCTGTACATCACCTGAGAGCTGTTCTGATCAGGCCTCTTAATCTAAATGGGAGCCTTTCCCCTTTAGCCTTGACTTCAATGGGCTTTGGATCAGGCCCCACAATCCCAACCTTTTGGAGGTCTCTTCCAATGTTACATGGCTGAGCCAGGCCATTGACTGAAGTCCCCTTAAATCTGGTTGTACCGTGTGGTGTTTGTGGGTCTTGCTGTCCCTTTAAAAACTCGTCAAGGGGATTTAACTGAGCGACACAAAATGATGAAAGGTGGAGTGAAAGCTGCCCATCCCAGAACACGGGCAGTCTACGTACAACACACAGCAGTAATGCTGGTTCACCCAGTGTCTAGCCTGCCCATGGAATTCACTGCACAACAGGTCACTGACTGAAAGATTGTGGGTGGGTCACTGACTGAAAGATTGTGGGTGGGTCACGTTATGACAATTCTAATGACCAACCCCAGTGGCTCACAGCCAGTGCCTCACTGGGGAGGACAGTGAGGCACAGAGGAGTTAGTGTCAACATTTTCAAAAGCAGTGGCTAATTTTGGGGGCTCAGCATGGTGCACCAAAGCCAGATTGCTAGGGATGCTGAGCACCCCACAGGCCCCATGGGCTCCAGCCGGAGTTGTGAGTGCTCAGCGCCTCCTTAAATCTGAGTGTCTCAGATTGAGCACCCAAACTTGCATGGTCACCCTTTAAAATGTTAGCCAGAGGGACTTGCCCTGCAGATCTGGGAGCAGAGCTCTCTGGGATTCTTGGCTTTCAGTCCCATCAGACCACACTGCCTCCTTCAGTAACACGTACAGGCATCTGAGGCCCCGATCCAATGCCCATTGAAATCAATAGAAAGACTCCTGCTGACTTCAGTAAGCAATGGTCAGGTCTTAAGCTAACAGCAATAAGGCCAGTCAAGCCTCATGCTTCAGTGCATGAGCTAAGCATCTGCGTGAGGCCGGAGGGGGGTGGGGGGGCGCAAACCCTCGCCCAGACAGAGCCAGCAGCACACTGGGGGTTCTTCCCTCAATAGGGAAGAGAGGCCCCGTCCTTCTCTACAGAGACCTAAGAGTCTCTATGTGCGACTGCTACCGCGGTGACCTCAGCATCACTCCTGACCAGCTAGTCCCTACACCATCAGCACAACCAGTGAGCAGCCAAGGATTAAGCAAGCTGTGAGTCAGGATCCCGAGTAGGGTGAGAAAGGTGGGCTGTGAGTGGCTCTCTGCCCTTCCCCCAAAAACACACAGAGGAGCAGAGAGGTCACTTCCTACCTGTGCCCCTCCTGAGGCTTTCACACTCCTGGAGTGGAGGATAAGAAGGGCAAGTTTGCCTTACTGTCATTTCCCACAGGACTTGGCATGTCACGGAGTGGCCCAGGGGCTGAGCTATTTTTAATTCCACTGAAATAACCAGCCTCCCTTCTCAGATCCTCCCGCAGAATAGTGTGGCTAACCAGGAGCAACAGGGGCCTGAATTTCAAAAAGGTCCACGCTCAGCTGAACCCATTTTCTGCACAGCCGGAGCTCCTTGCAGTCCCATGAGCAAAGCTCAGGTGGGAGTTCCCGTATTGTCTCGTTGGGTTCATTGGAGGTGGGACTTGTGGCAGACCAGACTCCAGAGAGAGCAAAAAAAGGTCATCTCTGTGTACCAGGTGAAGGAAGGTTTAAGTGGGACTTAAGTAGCACAAGGGGCTTGTGCTGTCTTCTGTCACCCAGACAACATGGAGTGAGAGTTGCTGGCCACTGAAAAAGTGTGCTGGGTAATGCACAAAGGGCCGATCTCAAGTGTGAGCGTGGTTTGAGCCAAACCTGTTACTGAGGTCCTGCTGCAGGGCTGAATCTTCCATCCAAAGTACAAGCCAATTTCAGGAGGCCACTGCAAATTTAATAAATGGCTGTACCAAGAATTCATGTGCTGTGCACAAAACGTTGGGATAGAAACAAGGAGGAGAGAAACTAGAAAACTAACGGGCCAGATCCTCGCTGTTGTCAATCCGCCCAGCACCACTGACTCAGCAGAGGATCAGGCCCAAGAGGTTTGAAGTAGAGCTGGTAGAATAATTTTCTGCTGAATTTCCTGATATTTTGCAAACCGATTTCTTGACAGTTCTTGATTCTCATTGTGTGCCCTGTTCCTGGAGATGGGGGGCGGGGGGAGATACATACACGAGCAGCGCTTTATTAACTGTTTGCCCCTCTCCAGTTTTACTCTTTGAATTAAAACTGGAGCACGTCAGCAATGTAGATTCATAGATGTTAAGGCCAGAAGGGACCATAATGGTAAAATCCAGGCTGCCCTGTTGCTTAGCACAAGCCAGAGAACTTCACCCAGTAATTCCTGCCTCAGTCCCAGAACTTTTGCTTGAGCAATAGTGTAGCTTTTCAAAAGAAATCTCATCTTGACTTAAAGACTGCAAGTGAGAAACAATCTGCCATGTCCCTAACATGAAGTTCACAAGGTAGGGAGACCCGCCACAGAGGGAGAGCATGGGCCGAAGCCCAGTGTTCAGAATCAAACAATGACAGGAAGGCAGATGCAAGAGACAGTTAGAAATTGTCTGCACCTTCAGAGTGGGTGTTTAATTCAAAATGAAAGGACACCACCAAAGGGCTTTAGAAACAGAAAGTCACAGGAATCATTTAAGTAGCAGTCGCATAAGAGGAATGAGATCGGTGGCAGATCAAACAACCCATGCGGTTTTGAATTAGTTGAAATGAGCTGCCTAACTATCTGCTCTTCTTCTTTCCTATTCCCCGGATCATCACACAATCTGCTGTGAGCCTCTGAACTCATTTGCCTTTCTCTGAGCTAGAGTGTAAACAGGGGCCTGGCTCTTGTGTGTGCTTGCACAGTGCGGCTGGAGCCTGATAAATAGTGCATTAACATAATAATAGTGACACTACTGACTGCCTAGCAATTGGCAAAATTCCTCCCACTGCAGAGCCAGCACAAGGTTTATGCCTCACTTGCATCTGCAGGATGGGATTAAGTGGTCAGTAGGCCCCTGTGCTGGCCAGAGTTTTACCCATTGTGAATATAAACAAATGATCCCTTCTCATGCACTATCACAGGAGGAAGTTGAGGTCAGAACATAGACAGTTTATAATGAACCAAAACCTGTGGTGTGACGAAGTAAAACCAAGCATGCTTGATTCTGCAATGCTATCTTGGATTTTTCCTCTGATGCTGTCAAGTACCCTGGGACAGGCAGCGGTCTATTTAGCACCCAGGCTCTGGGATTCTGAGCAAGGAACATGGCCATCAGTCACAGTGACTTCTCCTCTTTGAAATCTGGTCGGACACTTAGAGACCAGATGCTTTAGAAGATGCCAGCACAAAGAAGGGAATAATGCTGACATATTAAGGGAAGTTCTGCAAGGCTAAAACATTGGTTCTGTGTTGAGTCAGCTGGAGCAGGTCAGAAACGGATTCCTGCAAGTCAGTGAGACAAGCCCCTCATCCACAAATCTCAAAGCCCTCTGTAAAGGGAGTGAGCACCCTTCCACCCACTCTACAGATGGAGAAACTGACACAGGGAAGGGGCTTACCCAAGGTCCTGCAGTGAGTCAGCAGCAGAGCTGAGATCAGCCCTCAGGATTCCTGACTCCCAGGTCCATGCTTTCTCAACTAGAGGGTAAGCCAAAATTGCCCAGTGTGACTGCCTGAAGTTAGGTAATTTACTTGATATGTGAGTGTCCAAATGACTGGTCTGATTTTGCAAAGGTGCTGCTCTTCCCTTGCCTTCTAACGTCACTCAGACCTGGACTCAGCTTAGGCCAGACTGCGGGATTGATACTGGGCAGCGGGAAGCTACATTGGCCCAGGGGGAGCTCCAGAAGTGGCTGTCCCTCCCCAGCACATAGGAGGGGTGTACTTGCTGCACCAGCACGAAGGATGGTGAGTGCTGTCAGCACGCCCTGGGATCCTAGAGTCATCAATTATAGAGCCATAAGGGACCCCGGTGATCATCTACCTCCTGCCTAGCACAGGCCCTCGGCCTTGCCTGCAGTCACTCCTGTCGGAGCTAGAGCTGACTGTTTAAAAAACACCCCTTCTTGATTTAAAAATGGCCATGCTGGAAAACCTACCACCCCCAGGTGAGTTGCTCCAAGGGTTCATTACCCTCGCTGTTAAAACCTGCATTTTATTTCCCGTCTGAATTCGTCAATTCCCAGCCATTGGCTCGTGCTGGACCTTTCTCTGCTAGATCAAAGAACTCACTATTTCTTCAGGTCCATGTTGGCCCTAATGATCCAGTTTCCCCATAACCTTCTCTTGGTTAAATGGAACAAGTCCCCTGAGCACAGGGGGTGTGTTCTATTGCGGCTCAGCACCGTCACAGGCAAAGTCCAGCCTGCCCTTTCCTCCTTGCTGCACTTTCTGCCACTGCCACGGGGCCTATGCATGCCCAGCAGCGGGACTAAGGTGCGCCACCCGCAGAGTGGGGCCAATGTCCAGGGGCTGAGGCCGGGGCACAGACAGGGAGGTTTCACCACGACAAGGAACCTACTGTGCCTCAGTCGAAGTCGATGCAGCTGTTCACCCAAGAGGCTGGTTCTTTCTGCTTGGTACCGTGCACAGGGGACCGTGGTCACTGCTCGCCAGACAGAAAGGGAGAAGGCCAGAAAGAGGAGAGACGATTGTTGGATGTTTTCTGCAAAGAGCAGTGGTTCTCAAAGTTTTGTACTGGGGACCCCTTTCACACAGCAAGCCTCTGAGTGCGACTCTCCCCCCTCTTATAAATTAAAAACACTTTTATATATTTAACACCATTATAAATGCTGGATGCAAAGTGGGGTTTGGGTGGAGGCTGACAGCTCGCGACCCCCCATGTAATAACCTCGTGACCCCCTGAGGGGTCCCAACCCCCAGTTTGAGAACCCCTGGCTAAGAGGGTGAAAATCATAATTAGAAATGGGCAGCAGGAGTGGAGAGCTCAGGACTCAGGAGTTCCTGGCTCCCAGCCCCATGCTCAGATCACACTGCCTCTCTGTACCAAACACAGGACCACATACTCTGTGGGAGCACATTGGTGCTGCTCCATTGACTTCACCAGAGCAGGGTGAATTTACACTAGCCAAGCATTTGGCCTTTTCCCTGGTCCTTGCACTTCCATGAGGTCTTGGTCTATTTCACCATGAAATATCAATGCCACTGAGTTAAAAGTAAGATCCCCTTCGCTAGCACAATGCCACCATCTTCTTGGCAAACACTCGTTAAGCCTTAAAGCGCCTTCTGAGGGAGGTAACTATTATCCTGCCCCTTTTACCAATGGGGAAACCGAGGCATGGAGCAGTGATGGTCAGTGTCAGGGAATAGAACCCAGAAGTCATGATTCCCTCCCTACGCCATCAAATTCTCCCATCTCTTACAAAAATGCTGCCTGGAGAGGAACGTCCTACAGAATGGGCAGGAAAACAAACCCAGGTTCCCCCCCAGAAATTACCTGTCGTGCAAACAAAGCAGCTCGTTAATTAAACACTGATCTCAGGGAGGCTACTTCCCTGCATTGCTAACTCTGCAAGGAGCTGGAGGAGCTAGCTTACCAGATAGCTGTCCCGTTCCATGGCCGCCACCAGGGCTGGAGTCCAGGGATTACAGTGCCGCCAACTCCATGGTTTTCTGGAGAGTGTCGGATCCAAAGAGCACAGGCAGTTCTGCGGGAATGGAGCAGGAAGTCTGTCTGCGCTCGCACCTGTGTGGTAACTGCCAGGGTAATTGACAGAGGAAAACCGGCCTGACCTGTCACTCAGCTCTGCTGGCTGTTTGTTTCCAATTACCCAGTAGGTAGTGTAAAAATATCTGCCTTTTACAATCCGGCCCATCAGCCAGTCCTGCCTGCTCCTGACAGCTGGGCAGGGGTGTCTTTATACAGAGGCAACAGAAACTTGGTAGGAACCTGGCAGGGGTCCTAGTTCTCACCACAGGGTCGGACGTATCTTTCTGGAAGAACAATTCCCGGACACCCCTAGTGAGTAGCCAGATAATCTGTTATGGGCAGTGACACTCAAAGCCTGTGGGACCCTCAGAGGTTTTATTCCATTCAGAGATGGTCTGTTCAAGGCAAGTCTCACATTGAGTGGCTCGCAAATGTTCTCCCTGAGCTCAGAGCCACCCCAATCCTCCCCTTAATTGCCTTCCCCTGAGAGCAGCCCAGTTTCAAGTGAACTCCCATGGGCGTGAGGTCACACTCGTAAGGCTCCTAGCTGGAGAGTCTGACTCAGAGGACACAAAGCAGGTGCTGTCATGTCACGCCTCTTCGCCCGATCACTTATTGCCAACCTGGGTGAAAGGGACCCAGCTCCTGCACAGCAGCACAGACCAAGCTGAGGTTTCCAGCTGTGAGACACAGATCTCTGGCTATTCTGTGCTGCCCACAAGCCACAGGGGGGCATGGGAAACAGTATAAATTAGAACATCCCTGAGACTTCTCTCAGTTACACCAGGGGTCTGAGTAGGCCCTCCCACTGCCCCAGAATATGGGAGACACAAACATGGCCCCTTCCCACACCTTTCATCCTGAGCTAAAGGCAGGAGCAGATTGCAGAGGAGTATCAGGGCCCTTATCTCTTGGGAGATTTTGTCAAAAGACCCCTCCCTCTCCCGACCCACATTCCTTTGTCACTCCAAAAGCCACAGCTGGAGGAGAAAACGGAACCTAATGGGTAGCTGTTACCTGTGAACCTTCCTGCTAGTTTAAACGTTCAGTGACAATATTCACTACCCTGGCTCCTGTGGAACGATGTGATGGTCCATTTCTGACAGAGGAACAAACCATATCTCCGAGCAACGTCCTATGACAGAAGCAGGAAGAACTGGGGTGACCAATCTCTGCTGCAACAGGACACTATGAGAGTGGCCTCTGGGCTCCACATGCCAATGGGGAGCTGTCCCCAGTCCCTCCAGGGAGCCAGTGGGCTGGCTGCATTACACGGAGAAGAGTCGCTCCCATGTTGCTGTGTGATCTCGGGCGAACACTGCATGGCGAGAGAAGGGAGCCAGCTAAGGGCAGCATTTCAGACCCTTTCCTGACACTCTGTTGGCCAGATCCCCCATGGCCTGCCCCTCCTGCAGTCACTTACAGCTGTGCAAAGTGTGGCTGGAATGTTCCTCCTGGGGAATTTGGATTGGGTAGCGTTTCACAGCCCTGTGTAAACGATGATAATGCAAGAGCAAGGGGGTGGGGAATCATGCCCTCTGAGTCCCCCGTTGTTCTGCCATTTCCCCGGGGTTCCTCCCTCCCATTCACACTGCAACCCTCTTTTCATCCAGCTCCCTACCCACCCCAAATGCTCTCACTGGAAAGCCAAGGGTGGAGCCAGGGTGTCTGGAGTGTAGAGGAAAGCAGCAGCAGGTTTCTCCCTGCAGGGATTGGGATGAACATTCTCTTTGGTTTTGATCCTCCATATGTGGCTCATATGACTCTGCAAACTCAGTCACCCAACCTGGTTCCCTCTAGCCTCTTGACTCAGCTGTACAGGAGTGGGAATTCCACATGATCTGAATGCCAATCCTGCAGTCATTTCAGCTACCGTAGGGACTGGCCTCTGGTTTGCTCACAGGTTATACAGAACTTCCTGGTCCATGGTGCACAGCTGGGATTGTGTTGATTCACAAGAATTCTAGAGCAGAGCTGGGCAGGGTCCCCCCCCATCCCAAATGTATATACAAAATGGCTTTTGGACCAAACAATTTCATGGGAAATTTTAATTTTGTTTTAAGTTTTCTGTTTTTCCCTTGAGAAACCGGAAACCAAATATTTGTCAGTGAAAACTGTCAGTCTTCATTAAAAATTGCCATGTTTCAGTTTTTGGAAACCGAAAATTTGATCAAAAACAGGTTTTGAAAATGGAAAAATGTGAGCTGGAAGTGACTTTTTAATTCCTAATTTGAAATCCCCCCCTCAAATGGCATTTTTTTTACCCAGCTCTTAGCTATAGTAGAGAAGCCCAGAACTTTGCCCATGACAGTCCCCCTGCGTTTGGTCCACTATCCAAACTCCCAGATGCCACTCCCTGCGAAGGGTGCTGTGACGTGTGACCAGCATGCAGGTTTCCGAGCAAAGATGCACTGTAATTAGAACGAAACGCCTTGCATTGTCAGTTGGAAAGTGGGCTGAAAACACTTCCAGATCCGAAAGCTGCTTGCACAGGAATCAGTGATGCCACAAGCTGCAGGGCTGTGCAGATTCAGCTTCTCTGTGCACTGGATGGTTGAGGCTTCCTTCTGGACACTGATCCCAGACCAAGGGCAGTCCTTCCCAGTGCCTCGGGACTGAAGAAGAGGTCTGTGCTAACACCCTTTATCTCCCCGCAGAATGTGATCAGTCTCTGGCCCTGGGAGGCCCTTCCACACAGCATCCTGGTCCAGGTAAGTACCATTCGAGTCTCTGGGATCCCCTGAAATGGGGGCACTGTAAAGCATGCTGTTGCTATGGGTTTGTGGGCAGGCAGCCACAGGGGAATGCAGCAAATGGCTTGGTGATAACTAAGGCTACGATTTAGTTGCGGGTATTTTTAGTAAAAGTTGTGGACGGGTCACAGGCCGCCACTTTTTGATTATTACCTGTAACCTGTCCACGACTTTTACTAAAAATACCCCATCTAAATCTTAGGTGCTGGGGAGGGGAGGGGCGCTCCTGTGGATGCTGCTGTTCTGGGAGGGAGAGGTTTCTGGGGGACGCTGCTGTTCCTGGGGAGCCGGCGGCCCGGGGGGCTGCTGCTGCTCCCAGGCCACTGCTCTGGGGCCCAGGATCAATTGCCTGGAGCCACCCAAGCAGCAGCTGGTGCGGTTGGCCCCGGGGCCACCCCAGCTGCTCGGGGGGGCCTTGGGGTCAGCCACCCGGGCTGCTCCAGAAATCATGGAGGTCCTAGAAAGTCATGACTTCCATGACCTCTGTGAAAGACTTGCAGCCTTAGAGATAGCCAAAGCCTTCAGCTTCTCTTCAGTGTGTAACTTGTCTCATGGGCAAGTTATTGCTTTTTAGGCTCCATTGCCATAGAGAGCAGCTATTGAGTATCCTCATTCAGAGAATGTTTCTTTAACTTAGGTGGAAGCCACACAACCACAGGCTGTGATCTTATCCACTCTGTGATTGTATCAGCTCTGGCAAAAACTGGCATGGACAGTCCTTGGAAGAGAGAGTACCAGGAAAGCCTAGGATATCTGAAGAAGTGGGACTGGTGATTCAGTGTCTCTCTTTACACTTTTCAGAGTAACAGCCGTGTTAGTCTGTATTCTCAAAAAGAAAAGGAGTACTTGTGGCACCTTAGAGACTAACCAATTTATTAGAGCATAAGCTTTCGTGAGCTACAGCTCACTTCCTCAGATCTTTACACTGAGTCAGTGCTCAAGCAACCCCCACCAAGGAGACGTCTTATTCCAGGACATAGACAATTCACTCCCATAAGACTCAGAACCAGACCACTTCTTGTCACTGAAGGTCCCATGGCACTTTCTGGAAGAGTTGTGGGGGTGAGCCAAGGTTACCTGGCCAAATTCCACTCGGTAACTACATCCTGCATTTGCTCAACCCCTTCTGCAGTTTCAGTTGCACCAAGCATATTTCTTCACTTCCTGTCTTCAGCTGTTATGCAGCTCTGACCCAACAGGGCCCATGAGAGCTGAGACGTCCCTCACCTGCTGAGATCTGACCCAGGAGGACTTGCTTTCCTACATGTCCTCTCCATCAGTTTTTATGGTGCTGCTGCATTTGTCCCCTAAGTACAATCATTGGTAAGGCAGGTTTCCTGCTCTGAGTGGTGGAAGTGAACATCAAAGGAATTAACACCTACTTTCTACAGCCATTGTCTTTGGTTCCTTCAGCCAAAGAGTGACCGGACCTTTCTAATTACTGTTTAGTACTTGTTAGACAGCAGCACAATAACCACCAAACCCACAGCGAGATCTTTAACATTCAAAAATTAATACAGTCATCTTCCACGCCCTTGCCTGTTGCCATTTCACAGATGTTGAGAGATGCAGCAGATCGGGTGGGTTCTTCAGGGCACAGCAGGTTTTCCATCTGCCTATATTCTTTCTGTGTTGTAACATAAAGAAAATAAAGATGAAATTCTCTTGTGCTTGTTGACCTATGGAAGGACTTTCCTAAATATTGACTTAAAGTGAAATAACTCTGCAAGCCATTATTATAAATAATGCAAATCAGGGCTGCTTGGGCCCTTTGCACACCCAGACTCTAGCTGCAAGGCACAATTTCCTAATCTTTGTTGCAGACAGGACCATGACGACCATTCATCCCGACCTCTCCCACTGCATGGCTGGAGAACCTCTCCCCCCCCACATCCCCCGTCATAGAATCAAAGAAGATTAGGGTTGGAAGAGACCCCAGGAGGTCATCTAGTCCAACCCCCTGGTCAAAGCAGGACCAATCCCCAACTAAATCATCCCAGCCAGGGCTTTGTCAAGCCATTGCTCCTTGTTCTGTCATCTGCCACCACTGAGAACAGCCGAGCCCCATCCTCTTTGGAACCCTCCTTCAGGTAGCTGAAAGCTGCTATCAAATCCCCCCTCACTCTTCTCTTCTGCAGACAAAATAACCCCAGTTCCCTCAGCCTCTCCTCATAAGTCATGTGCCCCAGCCCCCTAATGATTTCCGTTGCCCGTTGCTGGACTCTCTCCAATTTGTCCACATCCCTTCTGTAGTGGGGGGACCGAAACTGGACGCAATACTCCACATCTGGCCTCACCAGTGCCAAATAGAGGGGAATAATCATGTCCCTCGATCTGCTGGCAACTCTCCTACTAATACAGCCCAATATGCCGTTAGCCTTCTTGGCAACAAGGGCACACTGCTGACTCATATCCAGTTTCTTATCCACTGTAACCCCCAGGTCCTTTTCTGCAGAACTGCTGCTTAGCCAGTCGGTGCCCAGCCTGTAGCGGTGCATGGGATTCTTCCTTCCTAAGTGCAGGACTCTGCACTTTTCCTTGTTGAACCTCAACAGATTTCTTTTGGCCCAATCCTCCAATTTGTCTAGGTCACTCTGGACCCTATCCCTCCCCCCAGCTTAGTGTCATCCGCGAACTTGCTGAGAGTGCAATCCATCCCATCATCCAGATCATTAATGAAGATGTTGAACAAAACTAGTCCCAGAACAGACCCCTGGGGCACTCCACTTGATACCGGCAACCAACTAGACATCAAGCCATTGATCACTACCCACTGATCCTGACAATCTAGCCAGCTTTCTATCCGCATTATAGTCCATTCATCCAATCCATACTTTTTTTAACTTGCTGGCAAGAATACTGTGGGAGACCATATCGAAAGGTTTGCCAAGGTCAAGGTGTATCACGTCCACCGCTTTGCCCATATCCACAGAGCCAGTTATCCCGTCATAGAAGGAAATCAGGTTGGTCAGGCATGACTTACCCTTGGTGAATCCATGCTGACTGTTCCTGATCACCTTCCTCTCCTCCAAGTGCTTCAAAATTGATTCCTTGAGGACCTCTTCCATGATTTTTCCAGGGACGGAGGTGAGGCTGACTGATCTGTAGTTCCCCAGATTCTCCTTCTTTCCTTTTTAATAGATGGGCACTATATTTGCCTTTTTCCAATCGTCCGGGACCTCCCCCGATCGCTACGAGGTTTCAAAGATAATGACCAATGGCTCTGCAATCACATCAGCCAACTCCCTCAGCATCCTTGGATGCATTAGATCCGGATCCATGGACTTGTGCATGTCCAACTTTTCTAAATAGTCCTTAACCTGCTTCGGCCTTCCTGATTACACCCCTGCATGCTTGAGAAATATTTTTATACTCCTCCCTAGTCGTCTGTCTGATTTTCCACTTCTTGTAAGCTTCCTTTTTGTGTTTAAGCTCATCAAAGATTTCTCTGTTAAGCCAAGCAATTCACCTGCCATATTTGCTATTCTTCCTGCACATCGGGTAAGTTGTTCCAGTGGTGAATTCTCCGCAGCGTGATACATTTACACCTTCTTTCTAGTTTGAATTTGTCTAGTTCCAGCTTCCAGACAGTGAATCTTGTTCTTCCTTTGGCTGCTACACTGAACAGCCCTCCACCATCAGAGATCTCTTCCACACATAGGTACTTACAGGATACCTCACTCTGCAGCTAGGAGCCTGCTTCCCGGCTCGGGTAGATAGACACACCACGCACTAGCTCTGCTTGAGTGAACACTCAAACTAGCAGTTACTGGGGGTAGCACAGACAGTAGCTCAGGTAGGCCACACAAATCCATGCAGACCCCTTGGGTACATGCTTGGGCTGCTAGCCCAAGCCACTCCATGCTGCCCACAGCTACATGGCAATTTTAACCTGATAGCTTGCACAGAGCTAGTGCATGTCTGTCTACCTGAGCCAGGGAAGCAGGCTCCTAGCTGCAGCGTAGACCGTACCCGGAGACCATGATCAAGTCACCTAAACATCTCTTGGCTCAGCCAACTAGCTGGAGCTTCTGAAGTCTCTCAATGATCATCTTTCTCCACCCACACATCCCCCCCACCCCCCAGCTTTGCCATGTCACCCGGGGTGAGGGAAGTGAGTCCTGTGGGGTGAGAGAGAACCCAGGGTCTGTGTCAGTTCTGGGAATGCATTTGTGGAGGGAGCAAGGGAAACGGTGCGGAGGGGAGGGACTGGGGAGGCCACCCTGGGGCGCAACACAGGGGGATGAAGCTCCCCTCACTCAGGCACGCTGAAGTCGGCAGACCACAACTGGTTCTCCACACCATGTGGCACCAGGGCATGCCCTGCTAGCATTTGACTCCGTACCTGGGGCCCCTGCCGCAGCAGCCCCTGACAACAGTGTATTGGCATCATAAACCGTGGCAGTGGAGGCCCAGGTAATGAACAGCTGCCTAAGTGGGAAGTGGGAAATTAACACTAGCTCATTTCCAGCTCTCCTCTCATAAGTGGCTTGCCATAGTGTCCTTTATCGGGGTTTGTCACATGTTCTAAAGGTCAGCATTGCACCTGCTGATCACACTGGGCTGGGTGCTGCATGCATTCAATAGGTCAGCTGCAAATGCAGCCCACACACTGCAAGGGTGCTCATGCCCTTCCCCTCTCCCATGTGATTGGACTGGATGTTGTGATAATGATGCAGAATGGCTGCTCTGGACATTGCTGCATTTCAAACACTGTGTCTGACAAGGTGGATGGATGTAGAGTACATGCATGTTCGTCTTTCCTGCGCCATCATGACTCTGGGGTTCATTTTGTTTTGCCGCCCCTACATTTGTTGTTTTCACGCTCTGTTGTTTGCTGGTGTAGAGCTGGAGGGGGCTCATCAGGCCTGTGCAATGCCAGTGAATTTGTACGTGCGTGCACCAGATCTGAATTTGGCCTGTCCATGTGCTGGCCAGCACTTGGGTTCCCCTTCACCTCGCCCATTGCCTCTGAGAATGATTTACAGACTCACCTTCGGGCAACTCCAACAATGATTTTTACAAAGCCAAATAAGGAAACAATGAGTCATACAAAACTCTTTAACCAACTTCATCCCCACCACCTTTCCATGCAACCTGTGGATTCCTCACACAGTTTGTTCACTTGCCCGAGCTGCATTTTCACATGCTAACATGGCTGTGTAACCAACACATTAGTTACGTAAATCACCTTGAGCAACAGCTATCCAACTAGGCAGCAGTGCTGCAGGGTCAGGCTCCCTGATGCATCCTCTGGGACCAAAGGTATTTACAAAAGGACAAAAGGAAGCCTTAGCAGTTCTGGTTTGAAAGAGCTTTCTCCCCCCCCCCCCCCCCCCCAGCTCTATCTGCTGCTGCATTACCCTGTGAACTGCCAGCATGAAACAAAACCTCAAGCCAGAGCAGTAACTTCCCCAGCTTCCTGAGCAGGTATTATTGCAAAGCCCATGTTGTACGATGCTCGATGCTCGTTTAGACCCCAACAGTGCGCACCTGGTGTCATCCTGGGCAAACTCCTCTGCTGCATGGACTTTTCATTAAAGAGACAGAGGCACCTGCTTCTGGTGAGACAAGGGGGCCCACAACGGGAAAATTAGTCCTCCCAATTAAACAAAACAATCCCCATGGGGGGCAGGGGCCAACTCAATGGACTCCACTGAAAATATGTGCTCACCAGGGAAAATATTTTTCCACTTCTGCTTCTAGGCCGTTTTTACAGTGCTGAGCTGCAGCACCATCCCATAACTGGGCATTTCACTGTAAGACCCAGTCCCTGAGCAGTCCTCTTGGGACCCATTGTTACGTGTGTGGGGAGGGGGTGGAGCGACGGTCAGACTCAGAGGTGCGAGGGAGAGTTGCACAACAGTTCTCATTGCTATTAGCTCTCTTGCTGGGGCACCCTAGGCCCCCAGCCAGGGATTGGGGTCCCAGGACAGCCGGCAATGAACAGGCTGCCTGGCCAAAGAGCTCTCCCCAGCACCGAGAGGCTGATATATTTTTTAGCTTTTTGATATTTTGGTGGAATCTTGAGCCAAGCCAAACTTTCCCCTGGCTTCCTAGTTTTAATCCTTTAACTGGGGTGAATTTGAGCAGAGGAAAACTGTAGGGTGCGGCTCTGGGAAAATCTCCAAGTAATGAGAAGCAAAGAGCTGGGGAACAGACTCCCTGGGGGAAGCCCCATTGCTTGGGCAGTTATAACAGGCCTGGACACTGAGCCCTGACCAGTGCTCTGCAGTGCCTCGCTCACCCTGACAGCAGCACCTGCCCCAAGCTAGCATGGACAATGAGCTCATTCAGTCTCACAAAACACCCCACAAGCAGCAAAAATTCCTCCAGGCCCGAGGTCAAGAGTGAGTCAATGGCACAACCCAGAACAGACCTTTGAATCCCAGCTCCCTGTCCCCTCTTCTAACTCCCTTGGCTGTCACTCGTAGGAACTTCACCGAGTTATCGAAACTCGTGTCACTCTGCGAGGCCTTTGGGTGCTTTCCAGTGTGTTGGAGATGTGGAGCAGGTGGTCAAAGCAGAGATTAGTCAATAGCTTGGAGCATGAAAGGGAAACTCAGCAGCACTTTCATAATCTGATATGATCATAAACCTCAAGCCTCCCCTCCCCAGCCTGTGTCCCTGTGTCCCCTCCTGAGCAGAGCCCACACCCCTCTCCAGGACAGATTGGTGTGTGGAGGGTTATGAAGGTGAGTGAAGCCACTCTGCCCTCGTTTATTATCACCCCCTCGTAGGCCGTGGGACAGGGCTGGAGGCGTCTGCACATGGCTAACTGATGAAGAAGCCTGTGGGATATACAGAAGGCTGGGGCCAAGGAAGAGCAAAGTCTATCTTGTCTGCTGCCTGCACAAGGCTGGGCAGATTAACCCACCAGGGGAGTCCAAGGGCCTTTCCTCTTTCCTTAGTCTGACACATCAGCTCCCTGTAGCAGGTCTCCAAGCCCATGTCCAGGTGGGCTGGCTCGCCCTGGCAGACAGATGGGAGGTGTACTGTGGAACTAGGACTCCCAGAGGCAGTAGGTGAACAGCTGAAGATACTGGGTGTGTCTGCAGTGCCTGGCGCTTGTGAACGGCCCAGGCACATCCAGACCGTACATGCCTGCGATGCTGCCGAAGGGATAAGCCATGTCGGGAACACACGTGCTTGCCCTGCCGCCGAATGCCGCCAGGTCCCCGCTGGGATGCTGAAGGCACTGGAAAGAAGGCACCTGCCGCCCCGCAGAACCCAGCAGGCACCTCTGAATCTCAGGCCTCCCGCGTGTCTAAAACACGTGTGCTGGGAACGCTGCTGAAAGTACCTGACCCCTCTGGCTCTGAGCACACCTTGTGTGCAAAGCCCTGCCGTGCTGCTGAAGGCAGCAGGGTGCAGAGTCTCCAGCAAAGCTCTCTTCAATTCACGAGGAAGCCAGTGTGTATGAGTGGCTGGGGTGGGGGTGGGGGGCTAGGAGCAGCCCTCGATATTTCCTGCCAAACAAGCTCCCTGCAGCGCCAGGCTGGGGTGTGAAACCAGCACTCTCAGAATGAGTGTGCTCCACAGGTGCGATTTCTCCTCAGTCCGTTTCATTTTCTTCTAAACTGTGCACAGCTTCCCCCAGGCCCCTTGGCCCACTGCCCGGCTGGACATGGCCATCCATGCTCTGCTTTCTTAGTGCGTCCTCCTTCTGCATTTCTCTTCCTCAGGCTTTTCACTCCAAGGGTTTTGCCTGAAACAGAAAGTAGCAGAGTGCGGGGAGTGTTGGCGTCTTCATTTCAGGCCTTGAGGGGCCCTCTAGTCAGCATGGATCAGACCTGACTAAGGGGACAGCTGTGAATTGACAGGGGACCGGCAGCTTCCCCCGCTCCAGTCCCCGGAGAAAGCAGGGAGTAGCCGTGCTGATGTAGCAAGTGGAATTGTGCACACCTGCTGCCCCATCTATTGCCCTCCGGCTGCCTCCGCCCGCAAACTCCTGGCTCTTAGGCCACGTGACACAGCCTGGTCCCTAGCACAGTGACTGCCACTGGTCTAGAGCTGGGGTAGCAGTGTTTATTTTCCCATTTGTTGAGTTTCTTATGGGCTTGGGACCTTGCCCTGCATTTCTCAGCTCCTGGGTCCCTGCAAAAGCCCTGACGTTCCTGTAGGATTTCCAGGCTCACTTTGCAGGAGCTAGAGTTTCACATCTGGGCTGGGTGAGGATCTGAATTTAAGGGACTCATCTGCAGGGTGCCAGCAGGGGCATACCCAGGAAAATGGGGAGATTCAGAAGAGAAATTTCCTGCCTCCGAGATCTCGTCTATTCAGTTCTGGAATCGCCTCCTGAGGAGGGCAGTGAAAGCCTCATTGCTTAAGACATTTACAAGTACCCAGGACAAAGCCGCGGCGGACCCAATCTGCTGCCCCTAGGAATGGGACTGGTTAGCTCTTCTCCTTTGTGGAGTTCTGCAAGCCAGTGACCTGAGCTCAGCCCAGGAGCTGGCTGAGGTTGCCCATCATGGGTGTGCCAAGGGGCTGACATCTGCTTAATTTCTCTGGGTCTTTTCTGTCTCATTCTGTTTATTTACACAGAGGAGGCACAGGTGGGAAATTCTCTTTCTCCCCTCAGCTCTACTTGAGTTTCTGAAACAGAAACTGCCTCTCTCACATGAGGGCTGCTGCACAGCTCACCGCCCACAGGAAAACCCCCCAGCCAGGGGCTTGGTTTGGATTCATTTTGCAATAGTAGAACAAAGCATTCAAATAAACTCAGTGGCCTTACAAAGCTTGAAGTACAAAGCAAGTGCCACATGTCCAAATCCGTCCTGGCATGCTGGGCATGAATGAGGCACTGTGGCATGGCCAGACCCACACCCCAGAGCAAGCATGTGCAAGAAACCCCTGTTCAGTGCCTTAGATCTAGATGCTGGGAGGATCGCTCGGAGACCACTTTGGCCTTGGGCTGTAGGATGGCACCCAAAACTTTGAAAATCTGAAGAGCCCAGTGACCCCAGCCAAAAATATAAATACCAAGATGTCTTCAGAAAATCCCCAATGCCTGCTGTTTAGAACAGGACATTTAAACACAACCCAGAGTTTAGGAAGAGCTATCACACCTCCTGCTTCAGGGCATGATCTGACCTCCAACAACTGGGAGTCAGAAAGATCTGGGGGCAGCTGATCTCATAACTTCAGGGTTTCTTGCATCTTGCTCTGAAGCAGTTGGTGCCGGCCACTGTCAGAGATGGGACACGGGCCGAGTTGGCCCATGGGTCTGATTCAGTCTGGCCATTCCCACACCCTTATGTAAAATCATTGTTAAGAGTCACTGCATGGACTGTCTGCATGGGACTGAATTTCTCCCCCTGGCAGGATGGATTGATTTAAATTACAATTTAATCCCCAAGTGGAAAACTGCAATTTAAATAATTGATTTTAATCAACTTTTCCATTTGTACTTCAGTCATTTTCTAAAGCAAGGTGCATTCTCATTGGTTGATATGACCATTAAAATATGTTGATTTACTACTAAATAGAGCCTTTACACCAAATTTGGTACATCTTTTTGCTACCTAGGAGTGAACCTATAACTATATTTATTTATTTAAGCACAGTACATAGCTTAATCTTTTCAGCTTCTTATTAATTACTTGTACATTTTACTATGTTAGAAAATGGTGGGTGAGATATTGCTGATTTATTATATCATATAACTGTTTGCTCATGATTTGTGTCAAGCTGCTTTCGGATGGTAACTGGAATTTAATTAAACACACATCAGGATATCAAATTATTTTATTAAACAAAACAAGCTCTTAGTGCAGTACATGACCTACTGTGCCATATTTATAAAAGCTTGATCTCAAAAGTTGGAACTTTTTCCATTGATAACCTGGATTTGTGCTGGAAATGGCCCAACTTGATGATCACTTTAGATAAGCTATTACCAGCAGGAGAGTGGGGTGGGAGGAGGTATTGTTTCATGGTCTCTGTGTATATAATGTCTTCTGCAGTTTCCACGGTATGCATCCGATGAAGTGAGCTGTAGCTCACGAAAGCTCATGCTCAAATAAATGGGTTAGTCTCTAAGGTGCCACAAGTACTCCTTTTCTTTTTGCGAATACAGACTAACATGGCTGCTACTCTGAAACCTTTCTTTATATAGAAAAGCAGCCTTTAACTCAAAGTTTTGAGACTCATGGATTCAGCACATTTAATTTTTATTTAAATGTTTTAAGAGATTATAACAAATTGAAGCCTAAACATATCTTGTATTAAATTCAGATTTCACTTTAAACCGGTTTATTTTTAAAAAGAAAGACATTATAATTTAAACAAAAAAATAAAAAAATCTGATTTAAATACTTTTTCTTTTCAACATTGATTTTTCTCTACCCTGCCCACTGGCATGAGATGTGCTTTTCCATTCTATTGTAATAGCAAAAGGACCATTGTCCAAGGGGTGGATAGACCATTTGGTGCGATTTTCTTTTTTCTGTAACTAGCAGTTTTTCATAGAAAAGTCCCTGGCGTGATTCGTTATAGGCCAGTTGGAGGAAATACCCAACTGCTGTTGACAAATTAGCCGCGGAGGAGTGGGCGGAAATTAGAGAAATGTGGAAACAGCAGAAGAGCTGTGGTGTAATGCTGACGCCCCCTCAGACGTCATACTGAGCTCAGCCTCCAAGAGGAAAAACAAGGGTGCTAGTGAGACCTACAGAGATCACAGCTTTCTGCTCTCCCAGCTAGGTACATGCGGACAATGCAGGTCCCAGGATGGCACCAGGTTTCTCAGCACTGACAGTGGGGGTTGTGGTGTCCCTCTGCCTGCAGATATATGGTAAGCCATCTTCAACCCTTAATCAGCAGCCAGTGACTTCCCTACTTCTTAAATACTAATCTAGGGGGCCTCCTGCTCCCTTCCTTCCTCAGCACCATGATTCACAGCCCAGGGTTGGGGTTCAGAGCTTGGCTAGGTGGGCTAAGGATAGGGGGAAGTGTGTGGAACCTCTTGGATTTTTAATATTTCATTCATATTTATTTGTATCCTTGCTTTCACATGAGATTTCTCTGGGTGACACTGGCAGGGCGGCAGGAGGGAAGTCCATCACTCTCTCCTCTACTTGAAGTACACATCTTCAATGCCTGAAATCCCCATTTGTCCCCATACATTGTCTGTCTCCATTTGGGGAATGCTAATCTGGACCCCAGTTCCCTATGAACATGGCCCCTTGTCACTGCAAAGACCCTCTGTGAAGTCAGCGTCACCAACCTCCCTGAGCTTTGCTCACTTGTGCTGGCGCACCATGGCTTTGGGAGCAGGTGGTGGGTTAATATTTGTTATTGAACGGCAGCTGCTGCAAAGGAGGTAAACAGGAAAGCAGTAACTGCCGTTAGCTGATAATATTTTGACATTGGACCTGGAAATGTTCCAGCTCAGAAGACACAAGGTGTTTGGAGACCAGAGGTCTTTCCCCTCCACATAGTGGCAGGATGGCTGGATGCAAGCTGAGAACTAAGTCATTTGAAGTTTGCAGTTACCCAAGGTCCCAGAGGCAGTCCGTAACTGTGACCGAGGAGGAAATTTAACCCAGGTGTCCTGCCTCTCACTCTAACCACTGGACCAGCCTTCCTAGGGTTTTGTCTAAAGGGTAGAGTCATTCTCAGATGTGTTCCTTCTCTGAGTGTCTTACTTGCCATTGTATCCATGCTTGTACTGGCTACACCAAGGAAGATGATGTCCCTCCATAGCCCACAAATCAAAATACCCAGGGCTGCAAGGAGCTTGCAGCCCATCTCAGTTGGATTAAATCAGCAGCAGCTTCAGAAAGGAACAAAGTGACAGGAAATTCTTTCAAACAAATTCCACAGACAGTGTTTTGTCTGGTTAGAAAATCCATTCTCCATGCCCATTCCCTAGAATGCCACTCTCACCTGGTCAAGTCTAGGAGCTGGGTTTCCTTTGGCTGGGATTTTTCTGAAAATATCTCTGCACTTTCCTGCCTTCAGCATAATCTGTCACTAGCAAGTACAGCACTTCTGTGTCATTTCAAATAACTGTCAGGTGGTTCTAAGTTCAGCAAACTAGTGTCAGATAACCATCCCTCAGTCAAAGCGGGGGAAGAGGATAACATTGAACAATTTAATTGCCAAAGCACTGTCAAAATATTAAATAAATATTCTTCAGAACACTTCATGGTCCAGTGACTGATCAGGAGACTAGGACTTGTGGATCTGGTTCTATTCCTCGCTCTGCTACTTATTTCCTGGGTGATCTTGGGCTAGTCACTTAACTTCCCTCGGCCTCAGTTTTCCTATCTGCAAAATGAGGATATTGATTAGACTGGTCAGGAATTTTTCAGCTAAAGTTTTCATCATTGAAAAATGCAGATTTGTCAAAATTGAAACTATGGTAAAGAGCCAGTTTCAATGAATTTCCGAACTCAGAAACCTGTGAACATTTGTTTACACATTTTCAAAATGGAACCACGGGTTGGTGCTTCTCACCTCTGTTTTTGTTGTTGTTGTTGTGGTATTAATGAGAAAGAAAGAAAGAAAGAAAGAAAGAAAGAAAGAAAGAAAGAAAGAAAGAAAGAAAGAAAGAAAGAAAGAAAGAAAAAGCTTTCAGCAAGTTCCTTGCTTGGAGTTTCACTCTGTGGCTTTCCTGTTAGGTGTGGACAGCACCTAATGAATATTTTAAAAGTCACGGCAGGTGGTATGTTTCAGAGTAACAGCCATGTTAGTCTGTATTCACAAAAAGAAAAGGAGTACTTGTGGCACCTTAGAGACTAACCAATTTATTTGAGCATAAGCTTTTGTGAGCTACAGCTCACTTCATTGGATGCATACTGTGGAAAGTGTAGAAGATCTTTTATACACACAAAGCATGAAAAAATACTTCCCCCCACCCCACTCTCCTGCTGGCAATAGCTTATCTAAAGTGATCACTCTCCTTACAATGTGTATGATAATCAAGTTGGGCCATTTCCAGCACAAATCCAGGTTTTCTCACACACCCCCCCCCACACACACACACAAAGCTGCTGGCCCCAGGCATTGAGAGTTTAACTGCCAGGGTGTGATCACTGAGAGCTCAGCACTCTGCTTAAAATGTTCTTTCCTTTTCCTTTGAAATGAGCGATCCTGGGGGCAGTGATGGAGTCCAACAAACGCAGCTTCACACTGAGCCTCCTGGGAGGGACACCATACAGTGCAGTAAGAGAGACTAGGGGGTTGTGGACCATATGGCTGGCATTGCTGTCATGACTCTGTTCATGGGCTACTTACGTGGGACTCTGAAGCTCAGGAAGGTTCTACTGGGTGGAACGTGGAGCAGGAGAAGACAGAACATGATAGATAGATGGAGAGAGGGAAAAGCAGAGCAGCTGATGCAGAGATGATGTAGCTGCTCCCAAGGAGGTGATATTTATAGCTATGACCCAATACTCTGCAGAAGCTCCCAGGGGGAGCAGAGTTCATCCCTGTTGTTGTTTGTGGAGGGGGTCTGTGTCTTCTCCATGATAAGTGCAGAGGAGACACTCTCTCGGAGAAGGATGGGCCCTGCTGGAGGATGAGTAGAATGAAAGGGTTGTTGCTTCTAATGCTGGGTTTCCGAGACAGACTGGAACTTCCCCCACATTCCTGTCCACAGTGACATCTCCCCAGGCCCAGCTCTGGAGTGTGTGCTGAGGTGAGCACATCACTGCAATAAGATCACACCCCACAATGCACCTGGACCCCTTGGCTCATCCCCAGGACTGGCCTGCTGCAAACTCTCCCTTTTGATTCCTTCCTGCAGGTGAGAGTCTGTCCCAACCAGGCAAAGTGCGATTTGTTGCTGACATCTTCAACTATGTACTGCACTGGACGCCCGGAGTGAACTACTCCCGTGACACGTTGTATGAAGTGGAATATAAGCTGTAAGTACCCAGGACCATAGGGAGATGAACTCGCCTCTGAAACCCAAGTCACTTTTGCTTTACACTTGCTCTGATATTTAATGTGCAAATCAGTTCACAGAAATCTTGTGCTAACTTTCCAGCAGCCCTAATGCTTCCCACACCCAGAAAACATTTCGTTAAGGAGTGACATTCTCCCTACAGGTATGGTAAGCCTCCCTGGATGGCTGTCCCAGACTGCACTGGGATCTCTGGGCACTCCTGCAATCTGACCTACCAGATGATGGACACTCAACCATCTTCTCCCCGCTATTTTGCAAGAGTTAGGGCAGTATCTGGAAACCGCACCTCTCTCTGGGCCAGGACGAACGCTTTTTCCCCAAAAGAAGGTACCTGGGGTTTTTCCATCATTTTCTCTTCTGGACCCTAAAATCCATAGCCACAAAACTGCATCCTGTAAACTTGATTTAGCTGCTAGCAAATATCTTTCATGTGCTTGGTGTCAGAGCTCTGTTTCTGCTTAGCTGGGGAGCTTACTCCTGACCCCTGCTATATGATTACTCAGGTGCCTAGTCACTAAGTGCTAATAATGACAGCTGCATTCATAAAGCACTCGCAGCCCGTGCGCTGGCCACGGTGCTCAAGAGAGTTCATGGCAGAGTCACTGCGCCAGAGTTCATTCTGACAAACTGTTTTGGGTTAGGTTGAACAAACCTCATGTGACAGATGTTAGTCACAGCACTTAATGCACTACTGCCAGGGGTGAGATGCTGGGATGGTGAGGGTGGGCTAAGAACTTGGATAGAATAGAATAGAAGAGTGCCACTTGAAATGCATGTGGGCCGAGAGCTGTTTGACACTGGGCTCCTGTGATTAGAACAAACCTCTCTTAGCGGAACGAAAGAGAAACAATTCTCATGGATTCTGTATTATGTTTTTCCAGCTACTCTGCGTCTATCAGATGTGAGTCTGTCTGTGAGAGACAACACCATCCACGTGAGCGTGCAGCAGCTGATCCTGAAAGTGGGGAACAAGACGGTCTCATACAAAGACATACAAAAGTATGGTAGACAATACAGAACGTATGTCAGGAGGGCGTCAGACAATCTCCAGGTGAGACAGCCAGCACTTGTGTCACCCAGACTCCAGGGGTGGGGGACAGTGTCGATGGCCTTCATACTTAGGACTGGTTGAGATGCTTTGAACAAGACATTTTTAAGTTGAAAAATTGCCATGATTTAAACTAAATGTTTTGTTTTTTTACAAAAGAATCAACAATATTGAATTTTTTTATAAACAATAAGTTGTGAGGTTTTCACCAACACTGGCACTGGAATAGATCCCAAATCCATCACTGGGACATTTTGCTGAGTCGATTTTCAGTCAATGAGAATGAGCATTTCAATTAAAAATATAAAAGAATTTCACAAAACCCAGAACATTTATGGACCATGAACCGTAAAATGAAAACAACTTTGAAAGAGCAGTGGTTTTCAAGAGAAAGAGTTTAAATGTTTGACCTGCTCTAATATAGACAGACAGAGAGCAACATGGGCCAAGGTGTTCTGCGTTCAGACCTGAAGCCAATCCAGGGATCAGGTGCAAGTAATTGTGATGTGTGTGCAATAGCACCTAATGGCCCCACACTAGAGCAAGGCCCCATTGCACAGACCAGAGTAAGAGACAGATAAGCTCAATAGATGGTTATCCCCATTTTACAGATGGGGCACTGAGACCCAGGGAGATAAGCATCTTGCCTAAAGTCACCAAGGAGGTCAGTGACAGAACTGGCAATAGAACCCAGGAGTCCTGAGCTGCTGCCCCAGGTCCCAGCCACAAGGCCACACTTGCACCCTCAGCTACCTGCACTGTTGGAAAAGTGGGAATCTCATGAGATCAGCTGCTCACGTGAACATCTGGCTATTCCCAAGACATGCCCAAGCCAGCCTGAAAGCAGGCCCACTTCAGACCCAGAACCACAGGGGCCAAATCAGGTGAAAGAACCACCTCCAAATGTCCAAGAAACTCCCCAGGTTCTGGTCCACTGGGCCACTCTGTGCTGGTCACTAGTGCCCAGCCTGCCAAAGGTGACAGTCCTTCTGGTGACTATTTCAGCAGGTGCAGGTGGAGACCAGAGAAGAGTTTGACATCCCCATGCTCCTGTGGGGCGAGGAGTACTGCATCCGTGTAGAGCCATGTGTCCTCTCCAGGCCAGTCGCCTCCAACATGACCAAGGAGAAGTGTGTTGCGATCCCCAAGGAGGACGGTAAACGGACACGCTGGATCTATTGGTCTTACCTGGGTCTGAGCTCCACCCATCACTCTGGCAGAGCCACTGCTGGATATTTCCCTGCCTGCTCCTCAGCTGCCATGCGGACCCTTAGGGACCATATGCTGCTGAAGTATGGTTTGGCAGCTCTTGGGCTGCTCTGACTCACGCCTGGGGTGGGGTCCAGTGCAGACTAGCTCTCGGAATCAGAGAGCTGTGGCCATATCCTGATGCCTTCCATTCCCCAGATCCTCCTGTTCTCCATGTGGAGCTTAGGCACAAGGGAGACTCTGCCCCAGAGAGTTCACCCAGGAAGGATGCTCTTGAGGTGGCATTGAGCCTCCCCACTCGAGGGACCCCTCCATGACACAGCAGAGCCACGTGGCCAGCTCTGAAGTCCTCATGACATTCCCAGAGCCCTGTGGCTGAGATGACTCCCACGCCCTGCGAGGTCAGGGGCACCCAGCCTCTGGGGCCTGCTGCTGCCTGTGCCTAGCGTATGGCAATAGCCACTGCACACAGGGACAGGCGGAGAGGGAGGAGGGGCTGGAGGAATGTGTGTGGGAGGGAAGAAGAGATTGTGATGATATGGCCCTGGAGAATAAAGCTACTGGGGAGCCCCAAAATCCTCTAGCCAGGCCATATACACCCCCAGAGATCCTCCCGTCACACTTACACAGCTCCCTGCAAGATACTCCCCCTCACACACATACTAGCCCTCCAGAGATCCCCCCTCACACACACACTTGGGGCTTCTCAGATCAAAGGCTCTAGAGATGGACACACCTTCACGTCCCTTATCTCTGCAGGGCGCCATGTGCGCCTATTGCCTGGCCGACAATGGCAGCGTGACTCAAGAGCCTGTGCCACAAGGGCGCGCTAACTCCAGTCTTCTGTTCCTTTCCAGAGAGCACGGGGATTATATCTGTCGGCGTTGGCATCTTCCTCCTCGTTTTCTCAGCCGCTCTTCTCCTGGGCACTCTTCTACTCTGTGCATACATAAAGCAACCCGTCAGGACACCAGCCATATTGGTAAGCCGACCAGATGCTAATGGCCACATGTGAGGCTCTCTGACTCCCAGTGTGGCAGGGTCCCTCTGGCGTATTGTTGCTAAGTGCAGTGGGCAGGCAGATCCCTGCCACACACAGCATCGCTGCTCTGCGTGAGCACAGAGCTTTTCGGTTCCCAGGCTTTGGGAGCCATGTTCTCCAGGAGGCAGGGTGCTGACCCAGAATTCAAAGCCCCCGGGTCTAGTTTCAGCTCTTGCCACCAGTCCACACTGCTCATGTTTTCAAAAGGGCCTCTGTTTTCCTGCCCACTTTGCAGCCCCCTGGGCCGAATGGTCAGACATGCAGAGCATGGGTGGCTCCAGAGGGCGTCAATGGGAGTTGGGTGTGCTCAGCACCTCCAAAAGGGGCACGCACTGCTGCAGTGGGTCCACCAGCAGAGCACTGCCCCCTATGGCGAGTGCTGGTGTGGGTGTAGATGTGGGGAGTGAGCCAAGCAACAAACAGTAACAAGTAGAGGATGAGGGAACGAAGCAAGATAACCCATCTTCCTGCTTCTTTCCGCCCCTCCCAGAAATCTCTCCTAAAACCCTCTGGGTCAGAGCATGAGCACTTCCCCTTCGGGGCCAGGGACGTGGTTGTGTGCTTGGATGAGGAGTCAGTCCAGCAACTCTCCATGTGCCAAAAGGACCCCATGCAACACAGCAGCACAGACAGCAGCTCCAGCCCTGCACAACAGCCACCAGACAAGGGCTGCGTGTTCCTGACCTTCCCTGATGACTGTGAACGCCGGCTGGAGCCGGAAGGCCTAGCACGGGGGGACAGCAGTTGCAACAGCACCGACAGCGGCATTTGCCTACAAGACTCTTCCTCTGGCCTGAGCCGGTTCTGGGGCTCAGAGAGCCAGGACTACAAAAGACAGCTGCCAGGGAGTGACGATAGTGGCATAAGCCTGGTGAGGCGTCCCCCGTGCCTGACACACTCCGCCAGCAGCAGGGACTATACATCTGTGGATGAGGGGCAGGACCAGCGTGAAAGAGAGCGTGACTCTTCCCCGCCGGCCAGGGGGCTCAGCCAGGAGGCTGTGGAGTTTCGTGGGTACCTGAAGCAGCCGAAGGGTACCGTAGAGAGGCAGCAGGACAAAACTGAGGGACAGCTTCCCACACAAAGCCCAGGCAGGACCGATGTCACGCTGGAGATGGGTTGCTCTGAGCCTGCCCTAGCCAAAGGCTACTTGAAGCAGGCATCCCCAGAGCTCACCTGCGGCAATGCAGACACGGTGCTCGCTAGGGAGTCAGGCTTCCTGGGCTTTACAAGCAGGCTGGAGTGCAGCGGCTCGAGTCTGCTCAACTACGGGGCGCTGGGCATTTCTGTGCCCTCGAAATCCCTCCCTGAGCTCCCCAAGGTGCCCTTTGCATTGGACATCTTCAACACAGACCTGCTGGGCACCCTGCCTCTCATCTCCAGCTTACATTCAAATGAGCGACTCTGCTTGGAAATCGACTCTCAGAGCCTGCTGGGGGCTGACTGCAAGGATAGTCGCCGATAGGCCAGGCTGGGGAGAGTCTGCTCCTGGACTGGAGTGAGGCGTCACATGGGGAGCTGCGAGCATAGCAGGCTCTCTTTGTATGATTTGTTCTTAACTACCTCATGTAGTGGTGTCCCTGGGGGAGCAGCTACTGTGATAAGCTATTGCCAACACCATGAAAGTTGTGCTGATGGGAGCCACATCAGAACTGCAGAGCTGAGAGAGCTGCAGCCTACCCCCCATCCACAGACACAGCCTCCACCAAACAGGGCAGATGGCCATGACAGAGATTCCCACCCATCTCCATTCAGTACAGAGAACGTGTCTCTCCCCTGCTGGAAACATATAACGTGTCTGTGGGAAGAATGGGATAGAGGCAGTAAGCTGTATTAAAATTGTGCGGCATTTCTGCATGGACATTAGTCCTGGGGCCCAGAGATATCCTTTCCCTCTCCTCTCTCACGCAAGGGCTATTAACAGCAGCAAGACCCCTGACATATTTATGAGTGTTGTATATTGACTATTGGAAATGTTTTGCCTCTTTTGTTCAAAGAAATGTTATTTATTTAATTTTTAAATATATAAAAGACAAATGGTGTCATTTATTTCAGTGTATCTTCTTGTGTGTGAGTATTGAAGCTACAGCTGGGTTTTCCCTTCTAGGGATCAGGGAACTGCAACATTGTGCCATTACCGTGCACATGAGAAAGAGAATTTTTAGATCAGAACTGAAGGAACAGGAGCAAGATAGTCAGCTTCTCTCCTGCGGTTCCACATAAGCTGGCAGCAGTGGAATGCAGTTTTCCCAAGTGAATCCTGTAAATTTGATGTATTTGGTGACAAATCACGAGCAAAAGGCAATGCACCAATTGTCATGTTTACACCTGAGCAAACTGGGCAACTGGGATTGTTCTCAGGGCACACGGCACTGAGAGTCACCTCGTGTTACACCCCTTCCTCCTGCAAGAGAGAGACTTGCTGGTACTTAACTGGGTGTCAGCTCCCTGACAACTCCAGTCTGTTAGCCCCCAACCCATCTCCTCTGGACTATGCCAGCCCTTCCTTTGCCTTGCAAGTTAACAATATATGTACCCCAGTCCCCTTGAAGCATTCCCCCGTAGCGTCCAGACCCTTGTCTGGTGAACACTCACAGTAATACCAGGTTTGCTGTCCCCAAGGGAGCAGTGTACACAGCTTGTACAGCTCAACTCTGGATCAGCTCCTATATAACACCACAGCACAGATCCATTTATAGTCCTAAGACTAAAACTCTCGCGCCGGTGATTAAGGATGATGGAAACGGGATGGTTACATATAAAACAAAGACTAAACGTCGCAGCTAACCTTCTGTCTAAGGACGTTCATCTCACCCCGTTTTAGCCAAGCCTGACTGAGATCCTGTTTTCATGACTATACACGCACTGTCCATTTGCTTCCTCAGGTGCCGGACAAAAGGGGTCTTTCTGCCTTCCCATTATATTCCTCAAAGTTCATTGTCTTCCCTCAGAGACAGGGCAACTGCCTGTGGTTCATTCTCCAGTGTCTTGTCTCCCTCTTGACTGCCCAGCCGCCAGGAGACGTCCCATGTAAATAGGGCTTCCATTACAAAGCTCAATTTCTGTTCCGACAGAGCTACACCTCCTACGTCCTGGCTGGAAGAAACCTGGTTATTCTCTTTGGTTGGTGACAGCCTTTGAAAGGTATTTTCAGCACCTGTACAACTCCTTAAATAGCATCCCTCCACACATCTCGCGCGGACAATGAGCATCAGTGTGACATACATTTTTATTCGTGCCCTCACATGACATCATCAATGGACTCAGCCCATGAAAGAGGTGTGCTCGGTGGAGGGCGTTTGTCAGGCCTAGTAGGAGTTGCTGTTACCCAACAGTGAACCCTTTGACAACTGGCTGGGAGGGATTCTGAAGGTCACAGCAACCCCTCTCCCCTCTGAATGGGAGTAATTTTACCTTCACATCACACAGATTTAAATGATGACACAAGCTACAAAGCAATGGCACATCCCGCCCCATTTTCGCTCTTCTTCTTACATTTAGAAATGGAAACACAACAGAAGGTCAAAGGGCGTTTTGTTGTGGGTTAAATTAAACTCCTACCAGGGCATTTCAGGAATTCTCCTAGAGTCACCCAAACTTCACAGAAACTCCACTGTGGGTTTTTTCAGTAAAACCGGTTACCTAAACACAGCTGATGAGTAGGACTTTGGAGTAATACCACAAAGCAGCTCTCTTCCATCGTCCTTATCAGCACATCAGGAAGTTTCCCCTTGTTAGGTTCAAGTTTAATTTGCAGCATTTGGCAGAGGGCTGGATGCAACTGTTTCTTTCAGTGACACAGTAGAAGTTCCTGTAATGAAAGGAGGAACTGACCCATCTCAAAGTCCAGAGGAAATTCCACCAGTGGGGCACATTTTTCCATGGTATCAGACAGCTAGAGACGTGAAGGGTGGTTACATCTGACTTTTGCAGGAAGGTGCAACTCACTCATGCCAGCAGCATTTCTGCCTATTTTTGCCACTTCCAGTGGGCTTACTTCATAATTTAATTCCAGCTTTGGCTAAAGAGAAATGCTAATTAGGGCTCATTTTTGCTAGCACCTTGAGTGGTCTCTTTATGGCAGGTTTCCGCATATGGAAAAGACCCTCCCCAATGGAATAACGACATAACCATATACACACACACACACTCACACATCTCTGATATGTCTATCTATGCCTGCCCCTCAAGTGCTCTCGTTTGAGGCCTCCTTTCTTTTCAGCCATCAGGTTGCACTATGTAAATGATTATGCTTACTCTTCCCAACCAACAAGATGGCACATGTGCAAATTCCTTTCAACCAACAGGCTTACAGTATGTAACTAAATGTGGACGCCTTCCAAACAATAAGATTAAAGTATGTAAATATTTAAGGGGACCTAGGAGTACAAGGAGAATCTGTGGCTCTGGATAACTTGTGTCCACTGTCCAATGTCCCAGGCCCACCATTCAGCAATGAGCTGCGTGTAGGGTAGCCACGGAGCAGAGAGAAGGGTGAGGGTAAGAGAAGTGGGACAAGGGGACAGGGAAGAGAAGACAGGAAAGGGAGTGGCCTCTGCCATTACAAAGCCGTCGGTCCATCAGTCATCGTGCTAGGATAGATGGACAAATTAGGCAGACAGACGTGCGCATACAAACACAGGGGCGCAGCTCTATGCACGGCTGGAATCCAGCTGAGAAACCTGTGGGAGCCCTGTATCATTTAGGAACCTCCCACCCCCAGAGGCAAAGGCGGATATTAGAACCAGGCTTATTCCAGCCTTGTAGAGAATAACCCTGTCTCTCTGGGTCCTCGTACTTCACCATCGGGCTGTCAGTATCCATCTGTTGTCTCTGGTTTCATACTTGGATTGTCAGCTCCTTAGGGCAGGGACCAACTTTTGGTTTTGTGTTTGTACAGTGCCAAGCGCAGTGGGGTCTTGGTGTATGACTGGGGGTCCTAGGTGCTACAATGATACAAATAATAAAAATACCAATTTTAAGGAACACTTTTTCCAAGCCAATACCCCGAGGAGTTGGGGGGGAGGCAGGAAGGAGGCGAATTTCATCTGGCCTCACTAATCTGGTCTATAAGGGCTGAACACACTCCCTCTGGCTGGCTCCAGGCCCAGGCTGCTACCAGTTTCTCATGTGCAGGAAGTGAGCAAAAAAGCCACAAGGAGTCCAGCCCCCAGTTGCTGCAGCCAGTCTGTAGCTCTCCAGTCACCTCTCCTTCACTTCTCTAGTCCTACTGTGCTCAGGAGTATTTACACAGCGCCCCCGCCCCACCCGCAGGAAGGGGCCATGAGAGAGGACAGCTTCTTCCCCCTGCCCTGACTTTTACCTGTTCTGTTTCCTGTTGATGTCCCAGCTCAGCGCAGCTGCAGGTCTCCAGCACTCTCAGACTTAGCACCCTTCTCGCAGTCCTTCTCTTGTGGTTGTAGCTCTGCTCCCCTGCAAACCCTGCCATGGAGCTAGTCTGTTTTGATTCTGTTCTCATGCCTTCTGCTGAACTAGACCTTTGCTTTTTCTTTGTGTTTTTCCTTCTGAGAAAACATTTTCCCATACATTGTTCAAAAATCCCTTCCCTTATGCCCTGCCCAACCTGCATGCAATCCGCCTAGGGCACCTACCTGCCTATCAAAACCAAACTGCCACAGGGCACTTTCCTGGGGGGTTATTTCTGTGTTCGTGGGACAGTTCATTTGTAGTAAGTTAAAGGTGGTCACTCTTGCTGCTGATGATGACATTTATTGGCAGGTTTGCATTGCACGGCAGAAGAGGCACTGTTACAAAAACTCTGCTTATGGCATGTGTCTGTACGAACACGCTGCAGCCCAAAGGATGCAGAGAATACACAAGTGCACAGAGCAATGAAAGCTGGTTCTGCTGCTCCCTCCCTCAGTGCCGGAGACACTCTCATTGCTTGCAGATTGTCTCCAACTCTAGTCCCTGAGCCTCCTTCCTGCAGTCTGTAGCGAGCTGAACGCCTCTGCGAGAAAGCACAAACGCTCTGCAGCTGGGGACACAAGGGCACAACCCACGATTTGACACTGCTTCTGACAATGTAGCTGACAATCACAGATAACATATCCTAATGCCCATACGTTTCCCTAGCAGTCACTGCACTGCACTGCCCAAAGCCAAACCCACAGCCATGACAAGAAGTGTTCAGGTAGACAGAACAATGCTGTTGGAGTTTGATGCCTCAGAGTCTTTAATGAATGGAGCATCCCCTCAAGGTAGGTCAGTGTTCTTCACTCAGGCATGAGGAGGGGAAATGCCTTTCCCGAGGAGTCGGAGGGAGCCAATGCCCAGTGCAGGGGTAACTTGGGAGTTCCTGCCTCCTCACCCTTTGCTCCAGTGTCTCAACCACGTTTCTCCTCCCGAGGCTGGAGTTTAGCCACACGCTCGCTTTCCCACCCCTCTTATTTCAATGCTGTTCTGGTGATTTCCTATTTTGCCAGCAGATATTGTTGCTCAGACACGCACACCCTACCACACCACTGCTCACACGTGGGGCATTAGGGGACATTCATGTCCTGAAGAGGGCAACCAGAAAACCACGAACAAGCATTTGGGGCTTTTGTGAAGTATTTGCTTTCGTTATTCATGTTGTACGGCCAAATTTCCATGTTTGTTAATTTACTTCACTAAAGAGGGAAGTTTGTTGCAGTCTCATTTTGTACAAGGCATTTTCCCCACCTGTACAAAAATAACTATCAATTTCTGTGGCCCATCAACACATTCTGTAACCTTCTGCTTGCGAGTTTTCTGTGTTCCCTGTTTATTTTGTACCATGCAAAGAGTTCAGCAGAGGGCCCTGCCGCCCTTCTTCACATGTGCATGCTAACGATGAGTGAGTCTTGCCAGGCACTAGATCCTGGCACACAAGGAGTTAATTGCCTTTGCCCCAGTGTATTTTGCATGAGTGATTAGTGGTGGAAAGCTCCCAAATCCAGCTCTACAGTGTGAAAATACAGGTCCCAGTTCCATATAAAATAACAGCATGTGCCTTTCTCTAGCACAGCTCCAGAGAGGATCTCAAAGCGCTCTACAGACAGCAACGAGCTAAGCCTGGCCATACTGCCGGGGGTTATCATCGCCATCTCCTGAAGCTTCCACAGCAGGGTTCCTGACGCCCAGCCCCCTGCACTAGGCTGCATTGCGTCCCTGCAGGAAACAATTCCACAGCAGAGAACGGTGGGAACAGAATGGCTTTCCTTCCAGCAGCTCCCAAGCTGCACGGGTGGAAGTGCAGTGTGGGGTTCAGCACTGAGGAATCTCCCCAGACTCCAGCCCTGGTGCAGACAAGGGAAGCTGAGGTGTGCACTGGTGTCTCTTATCCCCGTTTCAAGCAGGAGGAAATTGAGCCGGTGCACATGCAGCTCTGCTAGTCTACACTTGTAGCTTGCACTGGGTGCGGCTGCATCAGGGCTCACTCCCAATACAGACATGGCCCATGCTTCCCTCCCCACCCCAGGAAGTGAGGCACAGCCGAAGAAATTGAGGATGATATAGTGGATGGAGAAGTTATTTGAGAAACAAAAATTGCAACACTTTCATTTCAGTGGAAATGGAGCATCTGCTTTTTGGGCTCCTTTTCAAAGAAACCGAGAGCCCAGGAATTCCCCCAGCTTTGGTGACCACTCGAAACTAGGAAGAACCCCACACCAAAGCTGAGCACTGTTGAAAATGTGGGGGAGTCAGACCGGAATCAGAGACTATGATGGTTCCCGTTTACACAAAGACATTGGCCATCTTATTTTGGGCCTGGGGCAGACCAGATTTGACCCATGGTCCTAGTGCCTTGCTCCCTGGGCCAGGAGAAGTGGAGAAACCTGCATCCCTTGGAAGGAGGGAATGAGACTTGCTTAGCCAATCCCATGCCCCTGGAGTCACCAGGACTGTCCCCACGGGAGCAGGTCCACAAGACTCCAGTCTAGTCCTCCTGACCTGACATTTGGGTGCTTGGGAAATGGATTCCGGGGTGTGAACAGAGCAGGGTAGGATCCCTGTCACTGGGCAAATGGCACAGCAATAATCCTGAAAATAAAGGGTCTGGGAACAAAATTGCTCAGGGGCATGTTTGATTTCACACCCAGAGAACACCCTGCCACCGGCACCTCCGTATGGGGCAGCCCTGCCTGCAGCCAGCACATTGGCTGCATGTACTTGCCCAGCACGCTCATTAAGAGCAAGCTACTTTGGGCACAGAGCAGTTGTATCTGGACCTGGCCATGGAGAAGGGATAGCACAGCATGGAGCCAATCATAGAATCAGAACTGGAAGGGAACTCGAGAGGTCATCTAGTCCAGTCCCCTGCACTCATGGCAGGACTAAGTATTATCTAGACCATCCCTGACAGGTGTTTGTCTAACCTGCTCTTAAAAATCCCCAATGATGGAGATTCCACAACCTCCCTAGGCAATTTATTCCAGTGCTTAACCACCCTGACAGTTAGGAAGTTTTTCCTAATGTCCAACCTAAACATCCCTGGCTGCAATTTAAGCCCATTGCTTCTTGACCTATCCTCAGAGGTTAACAAGAACATTTTTTCTCCCTCTTCCTTGTAACAACCTTTTATGTACTTGAAAACTGTTACCATGTGCCCTCTCAGTCTTCTCTTCTCTTTAGACTAAACAAACCCAATTTTTTTCAAACTTCCCTCATAGGTCATGTTTTCTAGACCTTTAATCATTTTTGTTGCTCTTTGCTGGACTTTCTCCAATTTGTCCACATCTTGCGTGAAATGTGGCACCCAGAACTGGACACAATACTCCAGCTGAGGCCTAATCAGCATGGAGTAGACCAGAAGAATTACTTTTTGTGTCTTGCTTACAACGCTCCTGCTAATACATCCTAGAATGATGTTCGCTTTTTTTTGCAACAGCGTTACACTGTTGACTCATGTTTAGCTTGTGATCCACTATGACCCCCAGATCCCTTTCCACCATACTCCTTCCTAGGCAGTCATTTCCCATTTTGTATGTGTGCAACTGATTGTTCTGTCCTAAGTGGAGTACTTTGCATTTGTCCTTATTGAATTTCATCCTATTTACTTCAGACCATTTCTCCAGTTTGTCCAGATCATTTTGAATTTTAATTCTATCCTCCAAAGTACTTGCAACCCCTCCCAAGTTGGTATCATCTGCAAACTTTATCAGTGTACTCTCTATGCCATTATCTAAATCACTTATGAAGATATTGAACAGAACTGGACCCAGAACTGATCCCTGAGGGACCCCACTCATTATGCCCTTCTAGCTTGACTGTGAACCACTGATAACTGCTCTCTGGGAACAGTTTTCCAGCCAGTTTCCAATGCATTACTTCTCTGTAGATTTGGACAAGCCCCTGCTCCTGGGGCCAGGGAAGGTGCCGCTCCCACATCTCTGCTCCGGAGCAGGAGGGGGAAGTGCTCAGCTGTTACTTTGTGGGCAGCAACTTGGTGCTGGAGAGGAAGTCACTTCCCTCAGACACCATGCCAGACTGAGGCCATGAGCAGGCCTGTGAATGGGGGAATTGAAACAGGAGCCTGGGGAAAACCCAGGATTTCCCACCACCCAACAGGCCTCAGTCATGGCAAGGGTTTTTCTGAGGGGAAATCTCAATCCCCTGGACAGGCCTGGAAAAGCTGGCCAACAGCAGGACAAGAGATGGCACTAGATAGACCAGTGGCTGCCTGGCTCCCGGGGAGCAGCCCCACATTCTCCAAGCATGAGGCACCAAGGCCAGTGGGGCAGCAGACCAGCCAATAGCTGCCTATCCTTGTGCCCTCTCCTACCCAGGGACTGCGACACGCCGGGGCAGCATGGTCAGCCGGGCTGAATGTGGACAAACCCATCTGCTTTTCTTCCACTCTGGAAGCTTTTTCTGGGATGATCAGCTGTGCACCTCTGAGCTGGGTGTCACCCGGAGGAGTTGGCGAGGGGCCATTTAGTGCCAGCCATCACTGTGCTGTTACCTGGGGCTCTCCCAGTCTGTCTGTTGGGCCCACCTCATTTCTCACGTGATCCTGAGACAGCAGGCTCCTCAGGCAGGGACCATCTCTGTCCTGCGTCTACAGCACCTAGCAGAGCCCTGATCCACAGCATGGGGCCCTGCGTGCTACCAGGATACCAATCATCAGCAGTGAGAAGTGGGACAAGGAGATTTTTCCACTGGGGAATGTAGGGAGCTCCCCAAAAGCCACCCACCCACCATGTTGTAGTGACTCTCAGCCACTGAAGAGCGTGGGCCTAGCACAGGGAGGGCAGGGATGCTTTCTCTTATCAGCCCTTGTGACCCAAACCAGGCTGCTGCCTGAGCAACAGTGCCAGGGATGGAACCAGAGCCCGGTGAGAAGCTGCAGTCCAGCCTGTCACTTGCACCTCATTGCTGCTCTGATCCCTTCTCAGCCGCACACACAAGCTAAGGCGGCCACGTCCCAGCCCAGTGGGGATGGACAGAGAGACAGCGCATGTAGTGGATAGCAGTATCCTGAGCAAAGACACAGGGAAACGGATATTGCTCACACAACCACCTCTGCAGAGCCAATGACCTGTCATGAAAGAGGGGAAAGGTTAGGTTCCCAATACACATGTATTTCTGGCAGGCAGCAATGCCCTGGGGTGCTGGTGGGAAAGGGCTCTCCTTGAGAATGCTGAATTGGGGTGAAATGGACAGGCTGTCTGGGTACAGAGAGGCAGGTGTGTCCAGTCACAGAGGACAAGCCCATTTCCCAGCTGTGTACCTGACACCTGTTCTCATGTGTATTCACTGGGTGTTTTCAGCAGCAGCGGGGCTGATGAAAGAGGGAGCTCCAGCTGCTTGCTCTTCTGGCCCAGTGGCTGACCCAAAGATCACAAGGCCTGTCCTGTGCAGCCATTTAAGGGGACAGTGAGTTGAGGGTGGGCTGTAATATTTTATGAAAAAGCAAGAGCCAGGTACAGAGCTGCCCTCTCCCACCCTGACTCACCTGGCCTGGGCCAGAGAGCACGGCCCCTCCCCAAAGCCCATGCCTATGATCAGAGGAGAAGGCAGGAGAGGAAAGCAGACTGCAGTGAAAAGAGCTGCAGGAGAAAGGGGACTGCCCCACCCAAGGTTTATGAGTGGCACACGCCTCCCCAGTTTCAAAGAGACTTTTTTATGTCGCAGCTGAATCAGACTGAGATTCTTAGGAAGGTCTGAGATAAAGACGCCCACGGCTAATGATCAACCGCCCTTGCTCCCTGCCCTGGAGCGAATGAACCACTGCAGCCTCACCTTGCAGCATCAGTATCTCTGGCTTTGCAGCGTCACATGTTCCTGTCATGAAACCGCATGTAGCCGCTTCCCATGTCGCTCATGGAGCCGCTGACTGTGAACGGCGGGGCCAGCTCCACTTCCACAGACTTCAGGCTGCTAAAGGGAGCCAGAGAGAGGCAGATGCCTGATGGAGCTGCTCCAGGACATTAATACACACACACGATCTGTTTGTACCAGGGGCTGCGTTGACAAGTCCTGAGAAGCCCAAGTGCTGCAGACAGTTATCCTGGATGGAGCAGACTGGAGCCACCTGTGTTACATGCAGAAGTGCCCCGACAGGCCCCAGCATCCCATCCCTGGAATCTCCATCTCAGGCTGAGGGGCCCCATGTCACCCAGATGCTACAGATGTGCTAGTCCAGAGGCAGAGACCCGACCCCACCTAGGGTTTGGGTCTGAAGCTGAGTCAGCACTGGGCTTGGCTCTGGCAGCTGAAATCTGGAAGCTGTTGGCATGGGACTGCAGCCCCAAATGCAGCTCCCACCAGTCAGCGCACAGCACTGCGTCTGGGCTGCAGCCTGACACAGGCAGGCACGAGGCGTGTTTAGCAGAGTAATGGGCCCTGCACTTCTGTTCCCGCCCCGCTCCTGGGACACTCACAGAAAAGGCAAGAGCAGGAAGAGCCCAGCACCTCCTCCAAGCCTAACTCTTCCACCAAGCACCGGGCAGAGACACACACATGCACTGGCCACTCCTCCCCCCAGAGCATAACCAGGCTCTCTGACTCTGCCTAGTGAGAGCGATGATGGGGAGCTGTTCTCCTCTGGCTGGCTTAGCAGATAACACTGGGGAAAACTGCCAAACTACCCCGCTCCTGCCCTGAGGAGAGACCTGAGGCAATTCACCGCACACGCCTGCCAGCGGGCATTAAATATACTCACCGGATGTGATACAGGTTGAAAACAAAATTAGGGCCTGGGCAGCAAAAAAGGGAGAGAGGAGACCGTTAGGGGGATGGAGAAGGGCTGCAGCCTGCAGACTACACAATGCACCCGTATCCACGGCATGGAGTAGCTACAAGGCACTAGGAAGCAGTAGGTGAGAATTGCCCGTTCCTGGCCTGCACTGTCCTGACTTGCCTGCTTTGTGCATCTCGCTGCATATCAGACAGCGAGAGCGAACGGTGTCCACAGACCCAGACAAGGGGCGAGGTGATGTGTGGAGGGGAGCTCCCTAGGCACAGACAGTGACCCCTCCACTCCAGAACCCTGCCTGCCTCAAGCCCCATTCTAACCACCCTGCAGACCCCATTGCCCGTTATCCCTGGGCGGTCCGTGCTCCTGGACAAGCTGAGCCACGGGAGTTCTGGCTTGGCCTCTGGGTGTCTGGCATCATACACAGCAGCTCCTTGGGGATGATCTACCCAACTGAGGCTGCGGCCACGAGGCTGCTAACTCAGACCAGAGGCCATTTGTTCCTCGCTTTCCCTCACTCTCTCTCTCGGTGTGGCTAAAGGGACAATAAGGGTAGCACAGTCCGTGTATTTGTGGACACAACAGGTCAGCCCCACAGCCGTGTGTGCCATCACACACTCTGAGCAAAGCACGAGTTAACAGAGCAACTGCTGCTCTCAATGCGGGGTGTAAATTAGTACAGAGGGCAGGAACCTTTAGCTCCCCATTTACCTGCAAAAAGGCCTCTCTGGATAATGGAATGGGTAAATGTGCCATTGGTGCAAATGTCAGTGCTGATTTACACCAGTTGAGGATCTGGCCCTGCATTCTGGCTGGGCCAGACAGTGCCCCAAACATGCAGTTCAGCACCCCTCCTAAAGAGCCCGATGACTCAAAGCCTTTGGTCTCTAGCCCGCAGACACTGACCCAGGGGGTCCCTTGCTCCCGCCAGCTTGCTCTAGGATGGTCCCAGCCTTTAACTGCCAGCTGTCCTGCCAGACGGGGCCAGGAGCTCATGCCAACCAGGGCAGCTGAGTGGCATGAGGTGGGGGCTGTGCTGATTCACCACGTTCAGCCCCTCTGGCTATCCGCAGCACCAGCCTGGTTTGCCTTTGTCTGAAAACAAGCCATGCTGTTGTCCTGGATCCTCGCTAGTTGGTGAAATTACGCGTGGAGGCTCTCTGTGAGGATAGATAAAGTCCAGGAGTTTCCCTACTCTGAAACCTTTCAGGTTCATATAACCCTGCCTCTTTTCTCTGGTCCAGGCCAGGCAGGTGTGCTATTGACAGGCATTGCTCCAGCATGCAGCACTGGGACATTCTCGAAAAGACTGAAAATGGTCTCCGGCTCCGGGAGCTCAGCTGCTTTCAAGGCAGGCTGGTAGGGTGGCCAGGGCCCTGGCTGGGGCTCATGAGCACTGCATGAGTGGGGAGCTAGTGGACTATAGGAGTTCAGCTCCTCCCTTTGTGTGCTGGTCTGAGTCACCGGGAACAGTCACAGAGCTTCCCAAAGCCAAATGCACCCAGCGCTCCTCTTGGAACAGCTGCACTGGCCTCTCCTGACTCACTTTGGACGGCCTCACCCTGGGATCACACAGAGAGGCAGCCCTTCGAGAGCTAGGGTTCCACTCAGGGAGCCTTTGGGATTCAAGATCTGAAAAGCCAAGCTCCCGTCTGCTCTGCATGGGCACTAAAGATCCAGCTTTGCAAGACAGAGCTGGGTGCCCTGGGGTCTGTCCAAAACCTCCCACCTTCGTAACATCCTGGCTGATGCTGGGTGCTGCTTGTCTGCTGCCTCCTCCCAAGACTGGAGCAATTCCTGCCCACAGGTAGCTTGTTGTGCACACGGGAAATGGCAGGTGCTGTCCACCATTCTGAGTCCGAGAGCATCATGCAGCAGGGGACAGACGCCGGATGCTGCGCTCCTGGCCCTAGTCTCAGTGGGACAAACGCTCCCTGTCTCACTCAGCAATGCCTGACAGCACAGGGACTCACACACCTAGCACACAGCTGGCTTGGGTCTGGCACTGGAGACACAAACATAAAATCCTTGTGCGGGGTCCCGTGGGAGCCCCTTCTCTGACCAGGGCGCTGTCCCATCAGCAGCTCCCATTGTCTCGGGGGCAGCCCCGGCTCAGAGTCAGACATGGGGCCGTACATGGAGAAGTTCAGAGGGGACTGTGGGACCTGTGTAGGTAGAGGCTCAGTATCTGCCTCTGCCTAAGGCCTTCTCCACTGGCCCATACTTACGACGCCAACCTGGTCCTCTCAGGTACCACTTGAGAACGGTGTAGCCAAAGATGCCTAGGAGCAGCAAGGCCAGGCCGATGCCCAGGATAAGCCCGAGGATGCTGATGGGCTCGATTCCTGCAAGTCAGAAACAGGACATGCTCTGCCAAGGAACATTCCCAAGGCGCTGGGGAGGTGACCTGGAGCTCTGGTGCTGCAGGGAGATGGGTCCCGGAGACTGGGGTGGGCTACAGAGCCCTTCCCCGCCAGGTCACCGGCTGCGCTGTTCTTCTTAAGGCATGGTGAGATTGTGCACGGCAGTACTGCTATGTAGACAATACCTAACACGGCACAGTGGAGCCAACCCTCTGGGACTTCTTGAGTCTCAGGGATCCAGGGTTGTTCTTAAAGCCCCAGCTCTTGGAGTCACGGGATTGTGGGAGAATCCCAGCTTTCATTTTTAAAGAAACTAAGTCCTCTCCTGTCTGACCACCCCCCACACCCACACCCCCCACTGGCTCAGTGGGTCCAGGACGATGGTCCTTGAACATCTGCAGCAGTGACACGGGGTATCTGGTAGGAAACACCCTTGGCTCCCTGCTTGTTCCCTTTGACTCCCATGGAGAAGCAAGAGTCTCCTCTCCATGTTGGGCCTCCCCACCCCTCCTTTATCTTGTCTAGTTAGACTGTGAGCTCGTTGGGGCAGGGACGGTCTCTCACAGCACCTGGCACCATGGAGCCCTGGCTCAACCACGGCCTCTCAGCACGCCCGTCATACGCACCATGCTGCTAAGGAGGGACGGGAGCTTTGGGAGACAGGAGCCCTGCACTGGCAAGTGCAAGGCGCCATGTTTGCTTGCAGCTCCCCCACGTTCACCCCAAAGGCAGGAGCGGGATGGGGATATTTGCAGGTGTAACAATCCCCGTGCTGGAAAATTGGCCCGGGAAGGGAGTGTGACGTCTCCACAGTGAGTCTGGGCAGCGTAGGAGACCCTCTGCCTTCAGTCTAAACAGGAAGCTGCACTGGCCATAAACAGGATTCCTCATTCCTCAGGAGCAGGACCCAGGAGCTGCCAAATTCCCGGCTATTCCCGGCCTACGTTTACCGCCAGGAGGTGACAGGGTTTGACCTTGGCTCTGGGAGGCCCGAGGGTCCCCTGGGCTCAGACTGCTCACTCACATCTCTGCAACTCCTTCCCGGCATGGCCAGGCCCTGCTGCACCTGGCTGAGACTGGGACACGGCCATGGGGAAGGGCCTGGTGCTGAGCCCAGATAAGGGATGTCCTCACTGGACGGGTGAGCAGCAGGGAGGGCAAGGATTGTGGGGCCCCCATATCAGGGGGCAGAGCCTCCTTGCCCTGCACAGCACAGCATGCAGCCTTGTGGGGTCCATGGATTCCCCTGGCCCCTCTGTCCTCATGGGCGCTCGTTCAGAGGGGTGAGCCTGCCCTTCCTGGGACATGCCCCTTGCCACGCCCATGGTCCAGCCATGGGAGAAGGGCCGGGAGCACGTTTAATTTGTATTTCAATCAACACAAGTTAGCACAATTTGTCTGTCAGCCTGAGTCTGCACGTTTTGGCCCAAACAAGTCAGCTCCAATCCTGCCTGCATGCCCATAGCCCAGGGCAGGAGCAATACCTGCTCCCTCCCTCGTCCCGGACAGGGCAGTCACAGGTCCGCAGCACAGGGGAAGCAGCCAGTGGTTGCCTGCTCTCCTCTGCTCCCCAGCAGCCCCCGTGGCCAAGGCTGCTCAGTCTCCGGCAGGTTTACGAGAAGCGGGACGGTGGGGCGAGAGTTGTGAAAGCACAATCATCATGGGGGGCGACGGGGGCCAGAGACAAAACTCCAGGCTGCTGCAGCAGCCTCTGAGCCAGCCCTGGACACACTCAAATGTGTGGGGCAGAGCTGCCCAGTGTTTCGGGCACTGGGCCCCCGGCGCTCTGGGGAGGCTCCTGGGTCCACCTGGGATTCAGCCCCTTTGCTCAGCATCACCGCACCGCCCCCAGGAGCCAACTGGGACCCTGCAAGCGTCAGCGGCTGAAGTCTGGGCCTGGCTGAGGGCCCCCCTGGACTCCCTTTCACTGCCACTCTCAGCTTCAGCAGGGCCTAACTCCCCCCATGGCTCAGTTCCTGGCATAGGAAGCCGGACCCAATGCGTTAGGGCATGTGTAGGGCAGCTCCGTGATGCATCAGCCCCCTTAGTGCAGCGAACAGCAGCGTGTCTCCCTGGGCAGGGCAATTCCTGGGCAGCTGGCACCCTCTAGCGGCCATGTCCTGCTGTGCCAGTGGAAGCTGTACCCACCCTGAGAATTGAAGGAGCCCCAGGCCAGCCAAGCCCCAGCTCGATGCTGTCCCGTCCCATCCCCACTGCTCCAATGTCCCTCTCGCCCCCGACTCTGAGGGCACCATCCTGCTGCGGGGCTGGGGGCACAGACATGGAGTGGGGGAACATGGGCAGGGCACTGGGGCCCCTGCAGCAACCCTTTGATAAAAAACGCCCCCGCAAGCAGAAGGGGGAGTGGGCTGATCTCTGCCTCAGAGGGGAGTCACCCCTTTCTGGTAACCCAGTGGCGACGATTCATCCCAGGGCTGGGGCAGATACTTCAGAGGCATAAAGCTTTGCCCCTGGAAGGAACCGATGGCCCCACAGCCCCCATCCTTGCAGCGGGCACCCCCTTTCCAGGGACCCTGGGGCCGAGGGGTCCATATAATCAGCGAGTATCCCAGGGTCTCCCCAGTCATGGGCTCCATCCCCTGCCGAAGAGCAGCTTCCTAGCCCCCTCTCCCTGCTAGCCAGGCACCTCAGTGAGTGCTGGGCCAGCCACAGGCTCTGGGGGCTCTCTGTGGGCAAAGCCGAGCAGCACCCCCCAGCTCTTTGCGTCACTTTAGCTGTTTTCCTGGGCCGTGTGACACTGATGGGTCCGGTGAGCTCAAGGCAGGCGAAGGGGACCCGCTGACGGCCTCAGGTTCCAAAGCACTGCCCACAGCCTGAGCCTGGGACTGCGGGGGGCTTCCCCGAGCCAGCTGTTACCCGCAGCCTGGGCATCTGGGCCACACACCCAGCGCGAGGGAGACGCCCGCGGGCTCGGCACTCTCAGCCCCCAGCTTGAGTCATTGCCTCAGCTGTGCCAGGCCCCTGCTCGGGAGAGTGGTAACCCCCTAGCTGCCAGAGGCACTCACCCCTCAGGCAGGCAGCCCCCCAGCACAGAGAGCGACCAGCAACAGGGCACCGGGCGGCTCAACACAGGGCCACTGCTGGTGGAGGTGCAGGGGCTGCAGGAGAGAGAAAGGCCCCTGTGCATTCGCATCACAGCAGGGACGGGGACGCTGCTCACAGGTGACTGCCTCTGCCCTACCACAGTCAAAACCCCATAAAGAGCTGCCCAGGGGCCGCAGTTTGCAGAGAACAACAAGTGCTATCAGCCCTACAAAACCCAGGCACTGTGCTGCATATCGCTGAGCCTCGTCTACTGCAGGCTTCTTCTCGCTTCACTGACGCGTGAGGTCTATACAGCTACACCGGTCTCTGTACCAGCCGTCTCCTCGGAGCTGACACAGCTGGTGCCAGTGTTCAGACACCAAGCTCTGCCTCCCACTTCAGCTGGGCTCAGGGAACTCAGCATCTCCTCTGTGCCTGCCATGCCACCCTCAGCCCTGCAGTCACCACCCGCTGCCCAGTTAGCACCCAGTTCAGCCACACCCCTGCAATGGCTTTCCCACAGACACGGCACTGAAGCCATTAACCCTTGATACAGAGACTGGAACACAGCTCGGTAACGAGGTTTGGGCCCATATGCAAAGCACGATCAAACCAGGAGTGCCACGAAGCTCCTATAAATAGATGAACTGCAAATGTGGAGGATGACTATGGTATAAGAGAGTCCTCCAAAACAGTCACATCCATGCTGTGCATCGGCACTGGTGCACGGTTTGCTTAGCACAGCTCTCAGACAGAAAATCCCTGACTGTACTGGTCAAGAAATGGAGAAGGAAGCCTGCCAGCAACAAGCGTGGTTGGACACAGCCATTGCCAGCACCGTGCAGCTTTCTGCAACTCCAGCACTGCCAACTTTTGCTGTGTAAGCCAGTGGTTTTCAAACTTTTTTCATTTGCAGACCCCTAAAAAATTCTGAGGGGAGGTGCAGACCCCTTTGGAAATCTTGGACAGTCTGCAGTCCCCTCAGGAAATCCACAGGCTGAAAACCAGTGGTGTAGGGTGTTTTTCATAAACCCCAGCTGCTGGAGTCATGTGATGATGGGAGACTTTCCTATTTCCTGTTTTTAAAAAGCAAGTTTCTAACCCTTGTGTTTTCAGAGCAGAGCTTGGAGACATGACCCCTAAAGGCTCAGAAACCAGAAGGCCAAGAAAACAAAACCCAAATTATTATTTTTTGTTCCATTTCTTATGTATCCTTATAGTGTATAGACCATAACTGCTGTATATAACTGTATATGACATTGGCGTAACTATTAATGATTTCACTACATGATGCATTTTATTATATAAATCCTATGAATTTGCAGCCCATCTCAGGATCTGGCTGGGGGTCAGGGATGCTGTCACTCAGTCACACACCCCAACTAGCCAGTTTGGGCAAGCACAAATCTCTAGTCAAGAATTTCCCACTGTCTGGTCAGTGAAAAGTACAGTAATGCATTGGCTGGTGTGCTAATGGCAGGAATAAGAACTGTTCTATGGTGTGTCATAGACCCCCATGCAGCTGACAGCTAAGGGAGATTCTCCTAGGGGCCTATGCTTTCAGAGCAGGAGGAGCTGAGTTCTGCCCCTGTGACGTTATAAACAGGCACAATGTACCGCACAGTGACAGCTGTGACATCCTAGCTGGCCACAGCTTCTCACAGTGCCCGAGAAAGACGCCTGCAGGGTTTGTCGATATCATGGAGCATCCGTGCCACCTTCCAGCTCCTCTTGCCATGCAGCATAGTAAAGTGGCCCTGTCGCTTTGATGTCAGGGCTCTCCCCCCATAGACTGCTCTGTGGCCTCTGAAACCGCCCAGGGACTGGAATACTCCGGGGTAGCCTGGAACAGCTTTGTGTCTGGGTCAGATCCCCACGCCGTGGCTCAAGGGCAGCAGCACCTGCCAGCTGCAAGTTCCTATACCGAGGCAGCAGAGAGGAAGACCTAACAAGAAGCTCAATTTAGATAAAAATGCCCCTGGGGTGAGAACATTTCCCCAGGAGATCACAGTGTCTGCACCATGTGCTAGATCCCAGGTAACATTTGCACAGCCCGGTGAGACCCAGCTAATGCACTGCGGAGATGCGGCTCCTGGTGCTGTCTAACACCCCCGCTGCTTTCAGAGGGCACCGGCAGAACTTGTTGGAGCCGAGTCCAGATTTCCTGCCCACGGCTAGGCAAAGCAGGGCATAAAACAGAGTGGCTATGCATGGGCGCTCCTCACCCCCACACACCACAGAACCCGCTCCACAGCCGCTTACTCTGCCTCACCTGGGAACATGGACAGCACGGTCTGGAAACTGCAGGGATCCACTGAGCACAGCCCCCAAGCGCAGCTGGAACCGGGGAGCAGCAGGCCTCCAAATGCTCAGACACTGCAGTGCTGGGGGCCAGGAGAGAGACTGAGGACCCCAGTCCCTGGTCTCAGCGTGTCACCACAGCAACCACAAGGGCCACCAAATCTGTTCTGATCTGGGCTTTGCATGCACAAGTGCTTGACAGTGGGCCATTGCACCGCCCTGCCCCACTGTGCCTCCGAGTCAGCCAGGTATGAAGCCTGACAGGAATCCTTACTCCGGACGGACGGCCGGAGGAAGATGTGGAGCCTTTGCCTCAAGGCGCTGGCTTGCACACCCCCCCCACCCCCCCGGCAGGCAGTGACTAAAAGCCAGTGCTGGCCAAGACAAAAGGAACTGCTGGTTTAAGCCCAGAGTTCCTCAGAGCCAGGTGTTAACTGCATCACAACCAGAAAGACGCGAAGTGTGGCACTGGGCCTACGTGGGGAGCAGCCATCATGAGTCCCTGTTGGCCTGGGCCTGGATTGGAATCAGTGAGCCAACTCTGTTACCAGCTCCTTGAACCACCCAGTTCTCTGAATTAAACCGGCCTATAGTGCAATGCTGCTAGAAAAGCAGCTAGGTAAAAATGGCACCCATTGACCCCACAGCTCCGCTCCCTGCGTCTCAGAATCAGACCTGCTCCCTGTTCCCTCCTGTGACCAATCTATATGGATACAGCAGAGGGAGCTGGGTTCTGTTCTGCCTCACGCATCATCAACAGAGCAGCCAGGCCAGCACCCCGGACAGAACCTTTCCTGGGGGATGCGAAGAGCAGGAGGGGCTCAGCAGGGGGTTGGAGCCTGGATGGAGTTTGCTGTCCTGGTGGGGAGAAAAGCCATCCTTTGACTTGCAAACTGAGCATGTTCTTACAGGGCCCCTGGAGCAATACAGGGCCTGTGGCCTTCTGACTGCTGCTGTACATGACCAGAGAATGGTCTGTGCAAAGTGCAAGCCTGCACAGCAAACCAAGGGGGCCGGGTCTACCACCAGATCCACCAGCACTGACAGGCCTCATTTAGGGGCTCCTGGGTCACTAATTTCATGCATCAGTTCAGCATGTTTGGAAACCTAGGGCCGAGCTCACGAGCACAGAGATTTTGGTAGTTTCAGTGCATCATCCGCGTAGAGATCTCTCAGCATCACAAAATCCACCATGCTGCGTGGTACAGGGAGCAGTCTTCACATGCAATCTCCTGCATCCAGAGTGTAGCAGAACAAGACTGAGGTGCACTGGCAGAGGTGGGGGGCAGAGAGCCCCGGGCTGGAATAGCAAGGGGGCTGCAGGTCAGGACTGAGGAGCATCAGCAGAGATTAGAGAGGGTGCCTGGCTGCAGCCAATGTTCTCATCTTTCACCTCCTCCAACAGCATCATTAATGAGCTACCTCAGCCCAACAGGGGAGAGAGGAAATGCCGTTTAATTACCTGGCTTGGGATCCATCTATTTCCTGGGTCCCCAAACCCGTGGGAACAGCTTATGCAATGCACCCAGGCGGGCAGATCATCTTCCTGAGGGTGAGAGGAAAGCAGTGCTGGCTGAGACAGGGCGGTCCTGTTCAGTCTCTCCCCCCTGTTGACACAACCTGCTCCGTGTTTGCCTGACAAGGCACAGCCACTCTTCAAACATCCCCTGCGGTGACAGTGGCAGCTTGGCTCCCAGCCACGTCTCAGCCTTGGAGCCTCCACCTTCCTTTACCTAGGCCAAGGGTGTCCTCCTCTCTCCTTGTGTCCCACACACCTGGGCTTATGGGGCCTGCAGGGCAAATCTCAGCAGATGTGAGACCAGATGTGACTCTACTGCACCATCCTTACAGAACGGAGATCCCCCCGGGTAACAGTGGGTCGAGGGCCCCTCTGCTCTGCACAGCCCTTAAGGGTCCCATGGCCCAACAGCTCCTGCATTTCCACCCTGTCTAAGGGGGGAGTGGAATGGAAGCCTGGGGATGCAGCTGATCTCACCAGCCGGCCCGGAGCAGGCAAGAGGCAGAGATTGGTTGACAGACCCCCTGCAAAGCCCCAGGGCGAGGAATGAAAACCTGCCAGGGTGCTCAGGGGGCCTGCCCCCAAAATAACCATAATAGGAGGCTCCTTCCCCTGAGGCTTGAGCTGCCCTACAGGATGCTGAAACTTGTAGCATGGGTGGATCCAAATGAATGGAAGCAGGGCCCCCACCCCATGCAATGGACAGCCATGGCTGTGCAGGGAGCAGGGCTCAGCTGGACAGCCAGGTAGATACCAAGGGCCTGAGGCTGCAGCACCCAAGGGAGACATGAGACCTTTGGGGAGTGTATTCCCAGCCTTGGCCTCCTGGCCTTGTTGGGGTGGAAAGGGAGTTTAGCCAGGCCCGGGAGCCCAGGAGCATCATGCCCCTCTGCCCACTGCAAAGGGAATTCAGCACAGGGAGCCCTGCCCTGTGAAACTCCTGCAGGTGACTTTCCCTTGCGCAATCTCATGCCTCTCCAGTGTAGCAATGCTCTGTGTTTTCCAGACAGTGTGTAAAAGGAAAACAAACAATGAAGAAAGGGCAGCCGGGCTCCCCCAGGGAGATCTTGAATAGCATGGTGCTAACGTAGATGGTAATAGTCTGGCATTTTCCCTACCCCACTGCAAAACCTGCTGGGACAAGAGAGACCCTCCCAGCTGGAAACAGAGCTGGCTCGGCGGACCTGGAACACAGCTATCTAGGCATCTAGCGTACTGTTTGAGAAAGCCCATCATAAGAGGGAGCAAGTCATCCTCGCTCTGCCTTCTCCTAGGGCACGATTCACACCACATGGCTTAACAAGTGCCAAAGCCACAGGCCAAAGGCATCCCCAGTGCAAGTCCCTGGAAGTCAGAGGAGTTTGCACCAGGCATGACGCTGGACCCATGTGTGGCTGTGTGGCCCTGTAACGCACAGCTGCGAGATTGTATGCTGGATGCTAAAGAGCACACCAGAAGGATGAAGGGGAGCAAGCTCTCCCATGCATGCAAGCATCAAGCCAAATGCTCATCTTCCTCTAGGAGATATCCATCATCATGTCTGCAAACCATAGATCAGGGGTTGGCAACCTTTCAGAAGCGGTGTGCCGAGTCTTCATTGATTCACTCTAATTTAAGGTTTCGCGGGCCAGTCATACATTTTAACGTTTTTAGAAGGTCTCTAAGTCTATACTATATAACTAAACTGTTGTTGTATGTAAAGTAAATAAGGTTTTTTAAAATGTTTAAGAAGCTTCATTTGAAATTAAATTAAAATGCCGAGCCCCCCGGACTGGTGGCCAGGACCCGAGCAGCATGAGTGCCCCTGACAATCAGCTCGCGGGCCGCAGGTTGCCTACCCCGCTATAGCTTATGACCCTGGAGAAGTGCTAATTGCTGCCACCTACTTACAGAGAGCAGGTCTCAGCCCCAGATTAATAAAGCTGTCGGACTATCCCTGCTGTTGGTGTGGTGTCCCAGGTAGTTATTGTTATTATTTACTTGTGTTATTGTCATGGCTGGCAGCTCCAGCCACGGCCCAGGACCCCTTGGTGCTGGGCACTGTGCAAACGCAGGACAAAGCGCTGGTTCCCTTCCCCAAACAGCTGACAATCTAAGATCCCAGCGCTTCCAATTTTATTGCGTCTCATGATATTTGATACTTTGCTTAAAAGCCCAGCTCCTGGAGTGACAGGGTTAGGGGAAAATCTCAGGGGGGATGGTTCTAGCCCCTGTGATTGCAGAGAAAAGCTTGAAGATCTGAACGACCTTAACATCTCCAAGACCAGAAGGGCAAGAAAAAGAACCTTGGACCCTTTGTTTTTAAAACCTCATGATTTGTAAGCCAAACTCAGGATTTTCTGGGTCCTGACTCGTGATTTTTTGAGCACGTGGAGCTGGTAACACTGGAGTCCCTATGTTACCACTGTAGCATTTCACTGGTTCAGTGGGCAGAACACAACCACTTCCCAGGAAAATACAGTCAGCAACAGTGGCTTGGCTTTGCAGCTGATCTAAATCATGAGGGTGCCTTGGTTTGATTATTAGTGTCTGTCTTTGTATCACAGCAACACCTCAATCCCCAAACTGAGATCGGGGTCTACTGTGCCAGGTGCTGCACAGACTCTTAGTCCCTCCCCCCAAGAGCTGGAGTCTAACGAGACAAGAGGGGAGGGGAAACTGAGGCATGGAGTATCTCCAAGCTTTGCCCCATAGCCACAAGACCAACGTTTTCCCAACAAGTGATCCAGCCTCCTGGGGAGATAAAACCCTCACAAGCAATGGCACAGGGGTGTTACGCCAGCAGATATAGCCAGAGATAGGAACCCTTTTTCACTAGAGGGTGACCTAGTGCCATGCACATGCTGACATCCTGCCCTGCAGCCCAATTCCCATCTTGGCACTGCACGAACCAGATCCTGATTTGTGGCCCTGACGCAGGCAAAGCTGCCGCTGACAGTGAGTGCCCCTTGAGTCACAGCACAGCACGCAGTCTCTGGTAAATCCTAGCAAGCGATTGCATCTCACAGTAACGGAGAGACAGGACTCCACTGTGCTGAACGTAAATGAGGTTCTTCCGTAGTGAGGCCATTGGACAAAACAGGAGCTGGATAGATTCCTGCTCTCTGTCTAGCTCCCAGTCTAGCCAGCCTGGCCCATGGAATTTCTGAAGACCAGAGAGAGAGAGGTTTATCCTGCCTGCTAATCGTACCACGTCAGCTTCCCCCCAACGCTGCCGTGCTCCCTGTGCCCCAAAGCAAGAGGGAGCATTTCCGGGAACACAAGGCAGAGACATCGGTGCACTTTCCAAGCCGCGCCTGGTTCCAGCTCAGCAGTTCAAGGGAAGCTTCTCTTTTAGCTAGAAAGAGGAACAAGCTGTCCCCGGAATCCCCAGGGCTGCTGCCCCCAGTATCACAGCTGATACTCCGTTCCCCCTGAGCTCCTGCAGCACCCACCAAGGGAGGGACAGGAACAATGCAGAACATTCACAGCGGGGGACATGAGCGACTGGGCACAAGGTGGGCAATGTAAAACAATCTGCAAAACAGTCCTCAGCTCCAGTGCCCCAGTGGCTCAGGGAACAGCATGGCTGGTGGAAGGGGACAGGGGGAGGGTTGCTGCAGGTTCCTGACCCCGTCTGCTGCACCAAATCCAGATACTGCGGCTTGGCCTGAAAGTGGGGGGAAATTTGCTTCTTAAGGCACAAATTTAAAGATATAAAAACATATGGAGTGAGTGCAAAGCTGAGCTCTCCTAAGGCTCCCGGCATGAGCAGGTCAGCAGCACGTCCTCTCACACCTGTCAGTCTGTGTAACTGGGGTCCCAAGTTACTGAATCCAATTGCAGTACCAGAGAGTGTCCCACTGCAGAGAGCTTGGCCCTGCAACAGAGTTTCCCAGGCCTATGGCAATGCTCATTAGCCAGGCTGCCATGCTCTGAGCTGCCACGGCCCTGGGGTCGACGCTGCCCAATGGATCAACTGGGTCAGCCCTTTCCAAAGGAGCTGTCCTGGGACGTGGGTCCCAAGCTGGGGCCTGGTGTTGCCCTGTCTCGCCTCCAGTTAGTGAGTCAGTTTCCGTCCAAACCCAGATTACCTGGGGGCACGGTTCCAGTTGTGGGGTCTGTTTTCATACTATGTCCCATTGTGGTGACTGCAGGTTTCCGTTTTTTCACATCACTTGGGGCTCCCAGCCAATCTAGTTCAGCCACAAGCCCTGGGATTGCTGCAGGCATCCCTGGGGGAGGCCCCTGGCTCTTGTTCTGCAGGGGGTCAAACTAGATGAACATCACAGTCCCTTCTGGCCTTCCCAGCTATTGTGACTAGTTATTGCCATGTTAAAAAACAAACAGCCCGTCCGTGAGAAAGGAGCAGACAGGCCTCCACGACTGGCTGGGAAAGCTTGCCCCCGGAATGGAGGGTGTGTTGCCACTCAGGTCAATATTACACAACACACATTGTGTCCTCAGCTCCTTTGTGTTCCTGGGTTAGAGCAGCACCAGTGCCAAGAGCCAGCCCCGGCAGACAGGCGAGGCACTGCACTGCTCAGCATCGGGAGAGAGCGGGACAAGGCTGGTGGGGCCTTAGCCAGGGAGCGCTGAGGGCGACAGTCTGTCCCTACACCACAGACCAGTCCCCTGACTTTGTCAAGAGTGGGGGTTGAGTGAACAAGCCCCCCCACCAACTTGCGGTCAGGCAGTGCGGCTGCCATGCACCCCCTCTGTGGCCTATGCAGCCACTAGTCCACTCTATGGGCTGGAGTGGCAGGCACTGGTCTCCATGCACCCAATCTAGGGGGCACCTGGCCACTGCAACTGCTGCCTCCCCTTTTCCAAAGGCTTCTGCATCACACCCATCCCGTGGAGCCTTCCAGCTACAGAGCCTCCCACGGTGTTTGTCCAGGCTGGCATGACGCCACACATGACAAGTTTGCACCTTTAGCTGCCTTTTTTTTGGCACAGGTCCATCACTAGGTTACTCAGGACCTTGTTGCTATGTAACAGGGGCTCCTGGCCCTGGGGCCAGCTCCTCATTGCCCTGCACCATGAGCTGCTGCTTACACCAGAGCCCCGTGCTGGCCAATGAACCAGAACGGCAGCGGTTCACACCCACTTTGCACAGGGCGCGGGGCAGTGAGTATTTAAAACCCTTGCGCTTTGGAAAGTGCCGGGCAGAGAGAAAGAAATGGGCTGTGGAGCCTGATACGGTCACTGAGCCCAGGCAGGTGAGGGTGAGACAATGAGATGGTGATTGCAGGTGGCTAGCCCGGCCCGGCAGTAGAACACAATGGATCAGCGAGGCTCAAAGAATGCAGTTGGGTGGTTTGGCTGCCTCCTAACTTTCCAGCCCAGGGTATCCAGGTGCTGTGCAAACGTTCATGGTTAGTGATTTAACATCACAGCCTCCCCCAGCCCCACCCACGGGACGGCTGTTAGTGCTGCTTATGCAAACACAGAGATTCAGAGATTCCAAAGCCAGAAGGGACCACTGTCTGACCCCCTGAATCCCACAGCCCAGAGACCGTCCCCAGAATCATTCCCAGAGCAGAGCTTGAAGGAAAACATCTAATCTGGATTTCAAAACTGTCAGTGACAGAGAATCCACCACGAGCCTGGGTCAACTGTTCCAGTGGTTAATTACTCTCACTGTTAAAAATATGCCTTATTTCCTGTCTGCCTTTGTCTAGCTTCAACTTCCAGCCATTGGGTCATGTTAGACCTCTCTCTGCTAGACTGAAGAGCCCATTATTAAATATGTGTTCTCCCTGCAGGTACTTATCAGTCACCCTTTAACCTTCTCTCTGTTAAGCTAAATACATTGTGCTCCTTAAGTCTGTTACTATTAGGGTATGTCACACCAAAGCCAAATACGGAGGTAAAATAACCTCTCTACTGCAACCTGAGTTTCCCCTGTTTGTGAATCCCAGGATCACATTAGCACTTTGGTCACTGTGTCATGCTGGAAGCTCATACTCAGCTGATTATCCACCACGACCCCCAAATCTTTTCAGTCACGGCTTCCCAGGCTAGAGTCCCATCTCGTAGGTATGGCCTATATTCTCTGTTCCTAGATGGATGCCTTTAGCCATATTAAAACACTTATTGTTTGCTTGGGCCCAGATAACCAGCCGATCCAGATCGCACTGAATCAGTGACCTGCCCTCTTCGTAGTTTACCACTCCCCCAATATTTGTGTCACCTGCAAACTTTATCAGTGATGATTTTATGAACACACCCGTTCAATGATGACTCCCCATTTGCAATCACATTTTGAGACCTGTCAAGCAGGCACTGCAAAAGACTTTGCTCTGATACTGAGCTAGTTCCAATACTGATCATCTCAACACATTTGCCATGGGTAAGTTGCGTGTATAATTAAGCAGTGAAGACTCTTGCCTACTATTCTGGAAAGCTCCATTATAAAAGAAAATTCTAACTAACCACAAATTAAAATACACACGCCCTCAGTTTCTAATGAGTTTGCAAACACCAGAGCTTTCTAGCAGTGATATTCATGCTCATCTCTAACTACAATCCACAGAAAGAAAAGGAGTACCTGTGGCACCTTAGAGACTAACCAATTTATGAAGTGAGCTGTAGCTCACGAAAGCTCATGCTCAAATAAATTGGTTAGTCTCTAAGGTGCCACAAGTCCTCCTTTTCTTTTTGCGAATACAGACTAACACGGCTGTTACTCTAAATACAATCCACAGACTCACTGATCTGATTTTCCTCCCTGTTTTCACATATTAAAGCCATTAGGCAGCAGCCATAACAGACTCAGGGGGGTGGCATTTTTGCCAAATTCTCCCTCTCCAGTAGGTGCCATCATTTCACTTCTCCTCCACCCTGGTGGCATGTGGGAATTGCGGTGAAGAACACAGCCCACCTCCTTTGATTCATTCGTTCATTTGCTGCTCACCTGCTGAGACAGCACAGAGTCAGGTAAGACAGGTACAGCTGTGTCCATTGTCACTTCTCTGCATGGTCAACGTCCGTGTTTTCAAATGACAGTTGTGGCATTTTGGTTATCCGTGAGGTTTTCCCGAGCCATCATCCCACTTAGCAGCCCCATAGCGCAGGAAGGGCAAGAGTGAAGTTGACTTTTTCAAATGAATTATTTTTTAATTTAGTATTGCATCTGTTTTTTGAGACCGTTTACTAATGATCACTGCACCACTCCCAAACTCCCGAGAGCATCCCTAGTCACGCCAGTATTTAAACCTGTGCTTAATGTACCGGCTTAAGGCCTATGGAAGTGCGTGCTTAAAGGTGTAGCACCTGTGTTCGTGCTGTCCTGAACCAGGGCCCGGGAGCTTATAACACTAGCCCCTTCTCCCGCAGCTTCTTGCCAAGGCTCTCAAAGCACGTGACAAACACTAGTGAGTTCAAGGGCACGGCTCCCGCACCAGGTAGGGCAGTGTTGTTATGTGTCACTACTTCCCTGCTGAGGCACGGCGGTCCAGTGCAGGGCAGAACCTAAGGCCCATGCATTACTCATTACTGTGTTATTACGGGAAAGCCCCAGCTAACCCCAGTGCCAGAGCTGTTAGTGCCTGTCCTGGCATGCCCGGGGGGTCTGTCTGACAGAGGTGCTGAGCATCCAGGCTGCAGTGGAACCCGAGGGAGGAAACTGGCTTTTTGCTTTTAGGGCTCCTGCCACTATCACAGCTCCATACGCATGTAAAAAGGCTCAGGTAAGTCAAGCCCAGCCATTGTGCAGCCTCTGACCGTGCCAGAGGACAGCTAGTGAGCTGGTGCATGGCTGAGGAATCGGCTCTTGGGGTGCCTTTACACCATATGTCACAGCTCCTTGCCGATTCACACAGCACGGAGACCCAGCTTTCCAGAGAGCATGGCTGCTCTACTCCCTGCTGGGAGACTCCCTGGGAAGATGGAGACATTCCAACCTGCAGGTGTAACATCGCGGCGGGACACAGAGAGCAACTTGTGACTCAGACTTCCCCGTGTGCACTCTGGGTGACCCAAGGGAGACATTCTTTGTCTCCAGCGGAGGACGAAACATCTGCTGCCTGCTGTCCTGAGCCTTGCGGTTACAGGGCAGATGGCATTCATAAACATCTCCCCCAGCTGACAGAGCATCCAACCCCTGGTTCATTCCCAGAATGGTGACAAGTGGGTCCTAGGGAGGCAGCTCTGAAAAAGGGGCTGGATTTGTGGGGGAAGGGCACAGACCTTTCTGAGTTCCCCAAAACTCTCTCCCATCGAGCTCCCCAATGTACTGAAATAAGCGGTGTCCTTAGGAACACAGCTATGGCCCTACATGATCAGACCCCTCATGTCTGGCCTCTGCTGATGCCTGATGCTGCAGAGGGAGGAGTAAACAAGGTAAGGCTGCCAGCTGCCTCCTTCACCTATGGGGATTGGCTGCAATTTGTTTATCCCTTCCTTAGCACAGGCACCCTCAGGCTGAATCCCGATCACACCTATTGTCCAACCTGGCCCCTTTGTTATTCATTGGCCTGCATGGTTGGCACTGCCCATGCAGATCCCAAGGAAGGTCTCTGCTCACGGGGCCCAGCCAGCCAACCGAGAAGGGTGGGGAAGAGGGTAGAGTGTGGGAAGAAGAGTTATGGCAGAGAAGGGTGGGGCAGCAGGCTCACTCTTACACACATATTGGCTCCTCTGCTCTGGGGGCTTTGAATGTTGACATGTAATTGCAGGGAGGGCTAGCGAAGGGGGCCGGGGATCTGAAGGAGGAGGAGAGCTTGCACATTCCACAAGCAGCTGCCAAAGGTGGCACTTGGATTCATGGGGCCTGGCACTCACTGTCCCAGCCCGACACATGTCGTGGTGCTTGGCTGTAACGTGCGTGCGCCGGTCAGCTGTGCTGTTTCCGACCCAGGGATTCTCCCTGGATTCTCATCATGAGCTACCACAAGTTGGCTCTAACTCTTGGAGGTGCCATGCTGACTAGCAACAAAAGTCATGTGGGGCGTCTCCTGGAGCTGAGCGGTGAAAGCCTTGGAGAACAGAGCACCTTGTGCCATAAAGCCCCTGGGACGAAGCAGCCCAGCTCAGCAGCGAGAGCTTTCAGTGAGACAGCAATACCATGGCAATCTTTAAAATGCGTTTTCATAACGTAGCTGTCCTTAGCCCTTTTAAATCTGAGGTGCTCAACGTGCTTTACACGTACACACACAGGGTAAGCAAGGGATAAATGAATGGAGCACGGCACCCACCACTGAAACGGAGCCTCTTCCGGGGTGCAACATGGTAGCTGTCTAAAAGTCAACAGCAACACAACACACCGGCTCAGGTCAGGAAAGGACAAAGAACCCTGGACCAGCTGCTGCTGAAGAAAGGAAATTGAGTAAAGAGATGGGCAACTTGTGCTCACTGATCCACGAATGAAACTGGGTGACCCGCCTAGAAATATGACGAGCTAGTGACCTTAGAAGCAAGGGCATAACCATCTGGTAACCTTCCGTCTCACATTTTCTTCTTTCCCCCTCCACCCTATAACATTTCTGACTCAAAACCAACTTGGAGCAATGCGGAAGGACAGACAGACGGAGTGGGAAAAGCCTTGCTCCATCAATTCCCTCCTGATAGGCTAATTTTGGCAATAGCTCTGCCTGTGAGTCACTCTCCAGTGGTAGATGCAGAGAAGATTATGCAAGTGATGTTGATGCTGACAGATGGGTGTCAAATTACAATCCAAATCATAATTCCTGCTTGACGACTCCCGTTGTGGGTTTTAAATAGCACTCCCACTGTCCAGCGGTCAGTGCTAAGGTAGAGCACCAAAGAGCAGGGGCTGCTCAGCTCAGGCAGAGTGGGGAGAGCTGCAGAGCATCTGAGACTCTGGACAAACCACATGGGTTCTGGCACCCTTCGGGCACTCGGTGATTGAAGGGCACGTGCTGCGTTCCAGGCATCCCTTGGATCTGGGAAACTGACTCTTTCCACAGTCTGAAGGACACCTCGCAGCTGGGCAGACATGGTGAGTCACCAGCATGGTAGAACAGCTTTCTTTCACTTCCCAGGGCCCCCTGGCAGATCCCACCATCCTTCCCATAGGGATGGGAGAAGCTCACCTCCCTATTCACTGCCATTTCACTGCTCTCCTGCCGGAATTTCAGACTCAGTCAGATAGAGAGCAGCTCTGTGTTTGAACGAGGTAGATTTATTATCCCTGGGTGTGAAAGAAAAAACCAGGGCACTCCCGTTCCCCCTTTCAAATGACCTGTTCTTCCGTGGCTCTGAATATCCAACAGCAGTTCTGAGCCCGGGAGTGTAACCCATCCTCTGCCCCCTTTCTTCTTCTGGGCTTTGCTTTATTGCTTGCTAAATATATCATGAGATGCTACTGCCCAGAGCCCGTAGCTCCCCAACTTCTGCATGGCTTCCCCTCCTGCCTCTCCACCCTAGGAACTGCACAAATACATCGCTGGAATTAGCTTCCCCTCAAAAGTTTGCTTGCTGGAGTCCAGGGCTCTTCCTGAGGTCAAAATACATGTGTTCTTAGAAGGGTCATTCCCTAAGAGAGTCGCCAGCCTCCCCCAAGCTTCTCAGCCAATGCCCCTGAAACTGGCCTGCCCCAAAGGGAAGGCGCTGTGGAACGTGGGTGCAACGTGCACTAACACTATGGCTGTGTGCACGAGGGTTTTCAGAAAATCTGCCCCCGTGTCTCTCCCCCAACGGCAGCTGCAGTGCGAGCAGGGGCAGTGCACAGGGGTGTCGCCCAATGCAGGCGGAGAACACACTGGCACTGTGAGCAGCAGGATATTTCCCCAAAAGATCGTAGTGCAGACAAGGCTCAGGACAGGAGAATGACCACTGATTTCAATGGGAACAAAGCCCCCAGTCTGCACCCCTTACTCACCCTGAAGAGTACACACGCCTGTTGAAGTTACTAGGATTGAAGGGGGCAGAATGTGACAGTAACTCAGGCTTCTGCAAGGGACGTCCCATTTCCATGTCCCAGAGATCTGACAGCCATTTTTGGAAGGTTCTATCAACTTTCCTTTGCAAAGTCTACACAGAGCACAGCTCACACTAGCTAGCAGGCTGCTCTGATAGAAGGAGTGGGAAACATTTTCATGCAGATGATGTAGGCTGTGACGAAGTGCACCCTACTATAATTACCCATTTAATAGTGCCCCTCACAGAGAGAGCCCTCTATAGACTCTGACGAATCAGCCCAACCACCTCACAGTGAGAGAGGGAGGTAAAGAAATACCATCCCCCATTTTATAGCTGGGAGAGCTAGACAAAAAGGGGCAGCGTGATTTGCCAAAGGTCAGTGAGTTCGTACAACCCAGGAGTTCCTCACTCCCAGTCCAGAGTGCATACCATTTACTCACTAATTAATGAGTCCTTACGAGTCAAAGCAGCATGGGAAGAATTCCTTCCTCTCTTTCTTAAAAGTAAAAAACAGTAAATGTAACAGTTCAGCAGGCAGCTCTGCACCATCACCCCCGTGTTGTCTGTGCCACACAGCCAGAGGAATCAGTAAAGTCAGAATGACCCCTGTAACTGATCCCTGACACAAGCAGGGTGCAGCAAACCTAGGGCTTGGATGAATCCACCCAAATGTCCTGGATTCAAATGCTTATCTCGGAGTCAAACACTTGTTGGTTTGCGTTTGTCAGGACACGGTTTGGGGCACCAGAGCATCAGAAGCTGCATTAATGTTCTGTCAGAGAAGACAGCAAGGTCATTTTAATTAGCCATAGCAGCTCCCAGTTTTCCAAGAAAACTGTGTTTGCTTTACATAAACAAGCTGGCACAGTTCCTGCCATGCTTTGAATTTAACCAATGCAGCTATAATTACAATGGGCTGTGTTTGATGTCAGTTAGAGGGATACTGCACACACACTGACTGGCTGCCTCCAGAGACCAGACTGAAAGCAGAGACTTTCTTTTGATATGAGGAGATTGCATAGACCCAAGGAAAGGCTAAGACCAAGTATAGCTCAGACATTATCCACTCTGCTCAAGAAGGATTTGACATGCACAGGACGTCATTCAACTGGCCACTTGTGTCTCTAAATACTAGTCTAGTCTCTAGGCAAGTTTTCATTCCAGCATTATAGAATCCTAGAAGATTAGGGTTGGAAGATACATAAGGAGGTCATCTAGTCCAACCCCCTGCTCAAAGCAGGACCAACACCAACTAAATCATCCCAGCCAGGCCTTTGTCAAGCTGGGCCTTAAAAACCTCTAAGGATGGACATTCCACCACCTCCCTAGGTAACCCATTCCAGTGCTTCACCAACCTCCTAGTGAAATAGTTTTTCCTAATATCCAACCTAAACCACCCCCACTGCAACTTGAGACCATTGCTCCTTATTCTGTCATCTGCCACCACTGAGAACAGCCGAACTCCATCCTCTTTGGAACCCTCCTTCAGGTAGTTGAAAGGTGCTATCAAATCCCCCTTCACTCTTCTCTTCTGCAGACTGAAAACCCCAGTTCCCTCAGCCTCTCCTTGTAAGTTGTGTGCCCCAGCCCCGTAATCATTTCTGTTGCCCGCTGCTGGACTCTCTCCAATATTTCCACATCCCTTCTCTAGTGGGGGGACCAAAACTGGACACAATACTCCAAGTGTGGCCTCACCAGTGCTCAATAGAGGGGAATAATCACTTCCCTCGATTTGCTGGCAATGCTCCTACTAATGCAGCCCAATATGCTGTTGGCCTTCTTGGCAACAAGGGCACACTGCTGACTCAGATCCAGCTTCTCGTCCACAATAATCTCCAGGTCCTTTTTTGCAGAACTGCTGATTAGCCAGTTGGTCCCCAGCCTATAAAGGTGCATGGAATTTTTCCTTTTTAAGTGCAGGACTCTGCACTTGTCCTTGTTGAACTTCATCAGATTTCTTTTGGCCCAATCTTCCAATTTATCTAGGTCACTCTGGACCCTATCCCTACCCTCCAGCGTATCTACCTCTCCCCCCAGCTTAGTGTCATCTGCAAACTTGCTGAAGGTGCAATTCATCTCATCATCCAGATCATTAAATCTGGGCTGAATTGTCTGCAATGAAACACGTAATAAAGACCAACCTGAGGCAGCCACAGAGGGACAGAGAGTTCAGTTGGTCCAAAAGGCTTCAAGCAGGAAGCTCTGTAGAAGAAGGAGAAGGACAGGAACTCAGCAGAGTCCCCTGCCAGCACCCCGGGGCCAGTGTGGGAATTTGGCCCTAAGTATTTATGTAGAGTGGGCAGCTGCCCATGATTATTGCAGAGGGGGAATCTCCTCAGTGACCTAGGCTGAACCTAGCCTTCTACTTCCCCACCCTTGGCATGGTGGCATGAGCCCTCTTAGTTATAGAAGAGGCTCGGTCTGTGAGGTAGGGCTGGAATTCAGAGGCCGCTGGAGGGGTGCTGACACAAGAGGTCAGAGCCAGGGAGGACTGGTCATGTGTTTGTTCAAAGTCCTCATGATCACCGGAGGCTGCAGGTGGTATTTCATGGGTGAGCAGGCTGGGCTGTTGCAAGGCAATCTGGCATTTATACAGACACCACACACAGAAGATAGCAGCTTCCTGGAAGAAATCAAGTCAGGGATGGGCAGAGGAAAAGGCAGAAAGCTAAACTGACCCCCTAGCCCCAAAGATACACCCCTCCTTCTCCCCCTTACACTCTCACTGCCCCACACACCCACTCCCCAGACAGATTTACTTTTTCACACCAGACTCCTGGATCTCCTTATTGGCAAGCAGCTGGTATGTTGTACATTACCCAACCACCTGCTGCCCTGCCATGACTCACTGCTTCAACATGGGCTTCAAGGACAAAGATCCTGACTAATCTGCCCCAGGGAGGAAAAACTCAGACCATAAACATCTCTCCCTGCCCCACTAAACTCCAGGGACAAGTTTGTTAGGATTTAACCCATTGCACGGGCTATGGTAGAGAAGTGGAAGAGACAGTGGGTATTACGAAGCACTGCCAGACAGCCCAGAGAGCTCAGTAAATAGTGAGTTATGGACACCGTGCTCACGAATTTCCAAAGGGTTTCCAATAATAATAAAAGCTTGCATTTCCACAGCAGCCTGGAGGGTTGAGCAGAGGGCAAGGGATCAGCAGATCCTGGATTCGAATCCTGACCCTGGCCCTGACTTCAGGTTGCAATGCAGGTGAGGGAAGGCCTGTCTCAGGTCTCACTCCCTACCCTGTACAGTGGCCCGCAAAACCAAGAGCCAGCCCTGAGCAGCACTAGGACGGCAGCACTGAGTTCCAGGCAGACAGCACAGAGAAGGAGAAGACAAGAGACCCCAATCCAAACGCCCTTGCCACAGAAGAGAATGGGGGCTTGTGCTGGGGAACCCAGGTACTGTGCACTGCAGGCCAGTGGGCATGTTTGGACCCTGCTAGAACACACGGAGAAGCACTCTGCCCCCATGGCACTGCTGATCACCCGCTCTCTGCGCTGCCCCGTGTGGTTTTATCCCAGACACCCACAACATCTGCGGCTTTTCTTAGCGCCCCACTCCTGGAGTCCGGTGACAACACGAGAATCGCAGCTTTCATTTAAAACAAAAAGTCAGCCTCTAGCCCTGGCGGCTGTGGAGAAAATGCTGACAAGGTGAATGCGTCCCAGCAGCTCAGCAAGCAGGAGGCAAAGAGACAATACCACCACCATTTACTGTGGGTTAGAGCCCATGATTCTGGGGGCCTGACTCGTGATTTTTAAATGCTCGGGGTGAGCAACCCTGCAAATGATTAATAACAGCAAACAGCTGAGAAGTCTGACATCACACAACCCCCTCCCCCACTCAACAAGCAGCTCCCATCCCTGCTCCCAGGCTCCGGAATCTCACTCCCTGTTGAATCTGTCTCCTTTGTGGGCCATTTTGTCTTAGCATTTAACCCCCCTGTTCCCTGCTCATCCTGGGCACAGTCCCTGCACAGAGTCCTGACGCTTACCTGCCATTGCAGCGTCCAGCAGTGACACTGGATGGAATGGTCTCGCGCAGGGCTGGAAGGGACATTAAAGTGACATGGAAATGGGCTGATTTCCATAGGCCAGGAGTTCACTGTGAAAGCAGCCAGGGTCAGAGGGCAGCTCTTGGCAGCACAGTGAAGGCATCCATGCAAATATATAGCGGCCACATGAAAGTCCAGCCACGCTGCCCTGACTCTCTCTGTTTAGCATGAATACATCGACCAGAGAGAAGCTTGGCTGCTCCTAAGGCAAAGCCTGGGTGATGTGTTTATCAGGACTTCTCCTTCTGTAATCAGGTGTGGAGAGAAGGAGGGGGCTTAGTGTCTTATTTATCACTTTCTCCTGAGACTGGCTGCTGCAAAGGGGTTTTTTTACACGTCTCCTAGCAGCTGCAATAGCTGTCCCTGCTCTTCTTTATACTGTTTGTCCCTGTAGGCTGGGGGTGGCTTCCCCGCCCCGCTCTGCAGGGACCACACAGACATGCACAGCACGATGGAAAAAGGCAAAAGACATGGGAACAGCCTCAGGGTGTGGGGCAGCCCAAGCCATCAAATTGGACCTGGGCGGCAATGCAAGACAGATATACTGGAAAAGCCACCTGCCTCTTGCTGCTGTGCAGCCTGCTTTATTCCTGAGCTGGGGGAATGGGGGATGTGCCTCTCTCCAGAGTTCATCCCCTGCCTAGATATTCGTTAGGCTATTCCCACAGTGCACCAGCCTGCACGGAATGGCAGGGTCAGCAAAGTTCTTTCCAGGGGCAGAATTGCCCACACACCAATGCCCGAGTCTCCTGGAAAGGGCCTCCGTCTGCTACCAACCAGTGCTTCCTGCACGCCCGTGGACACTATCAAAAGATGCCCCCAGAAGTGCCAGTTAGGGGGTCTCAGGAAACTCTCAGGCAGGCAAGAGAGGCCACTTCCGGCCAACCGAGAGAGCCCCTGAACAAATCTTGACTCCAACACCCAGGCACTAGGAGCGCTTTCAAATCTGCAACTCAATCTAGTTCTCAATTTTTCATCCCTATTTTTAACATGGATTGAATTCAAAACCCTGAGGTGTTTGAAATCTGGTTCTCAGTCAGCTGGCTGAGGCCCAGCTGTAGTTAATCCCTAGCCTAGAGCTTCACATCCCCTTGAATCAGACCCCGGGCAGCCCCTCTGCTCGGTCTGTGCCCAGACTTTCAGTTCTGCACAACTTCTCAATGCAGTTCAGTGACGCTGAGGTGATGCAATCTGTTCCTTGGCACTGCCAACTCAGAGACTCTACCTGGATTTTAGTAACAAGTTCCCCAGACAATTGTAGCCTTCGTTCTTTTGGAAAATTACATGCGGAGTTTCAATGGGGTTATTTTTTTCTTTGTTGTTAGTTTGTTTTCAATTAACTGTGGAAAAAATTGCACAGGTGGAGAAGCATCCTCAGACATAGAGCCACAGAAACGTGGGGCTGGAAAGGGCCTCAACAGCTCGCCCAGTCCAGCCCTGCCCTGAGACAGGACCAAATAAACCCAGACCCTCCCTGACAGGCGTTTGTCTGACCTGTTCTTAAAACCCTCTGGTGACAGGGATTGGACAACCTGCCTTGGAGCCTGTTCCAGAGCTTAGCTACCCTGAGAGTTAGAAAGGTTTTCCGAATATCTCACTGTACTGCAGATTAATCCCATTACTTCTTATCCTGCCTTCAGTGAACATGGAAAACAATTGATCACCATCCTCTTTATAACAGCCTTTAACATAGTTCAAGACTCTTCTCAGGTCCCCCCCTCAGTCTTCTTTTCGTATGACTAAACATTCAGTTTTTTCAACTTTTTCCTCATATGTGAGATTTTCTAAACCCTTTATCATTTTTGTTGTTCTCCTCTGGACTCTTTCACAGTTGTCCATATCTTTCCTTAAGTGTGGTGCCCAGCTGAGGCCTCATCAATGCCAAGTAGCGTGAGACAATTACTTCCCGTGTCTTACATACGATACTCCTGTTAATACACTCCAGAATGATATTAGCCTTTTTTACAACTGCATCATGTTGTTGACTTATTCAAATTTGTCAACAGCTAGAACCCCCAGTTCCTTTTCAGCAGTACGACCACCTAGCCAGTTTTTCCCCATTTTGTAGTTGTCTTCTGATTTTGCCTTTCCTTTTTCAAGTGAAGTGTTTTTCACTTGTCTTTATCAAATTTCAACTTGTTGATGTCACACAGATTCTCCCATTTGTCAAGGCCATTTTGGAATTCTAATCCTGTCCTCCAATGTGCTTGCAACCCCTCCCAGCTGGGTGTCATCCACAAATTTTATAAGCACAGTCTCCACTCCATTGTCCAAGTCACTAATGAAAATACTGAATAGTGTCAGCCCCAGGACTGATCCCTGTGGGACCCCACTACATGCAGTCTCCCAGTTTGACAGCAAACCATTGAGAACTACTCTTTGAATATGGTTCTTCAACCAGTTTTGCACCCACCTTATACTAATTGCATCTAGACCCCATTTCCCTAGTTTGCTTGTGAGGCTGTCATATGGGACTGACTAAGCCTCATTAAAGTCAAGGGGAAATGATCACATACTTCACTTGAAGCAGGTGAGTAGCCTAATCAGCGGATCTATTCCCCTGCGTATGTCCTTAGTGACCTGGGAGGTCTTGTGTCCACTCGCCATGCTGGGACACAAAGAACAATGCAACGCAGCCCATGTCATTGCAGCCAAAGGATTGCTGCTCTGTCACCTTAAAGATGAAATGGGAACATGCAGGCATTTCCCCCCATCTGGCATATCCTAGTTCATCTCATCTCCAGGGTATTTCTCAGGTGCCTGTCTCCTCAGTACCTAAGGCCTGAATATGGTGGAATAGTATCAAGGTCCAGAACAAAACGGTCAGGAATCTCTCCTTGCGACGCCTGGGAGCTGCAGGGGCACGGCACCTGGGACAGCCAAGCCATAAAGTCTTTGAGGAGACAAGCATGTGATGACAACACAGACTTCTCAGGGATATTTGGTTACATAAGCAAAAGCAGAACTGGGGCCTTAGCCTTTAACATAAAGCACCAGGGTCATTCCATGGGGAGACCATGGCCAGATCCAGTGGAAAGACTCCCCTGACTTCCATGGGCTTTAGATCAGTTAGGATCAAGGTCTTTGGTATCCAAGCAAGCAGCCCTGCACTATGCACACAGACTCCCGTCCCAGGAACCCTCCTTTCCCAGCACCCGTTGTACTTTTAATGCACGTATTCAGTTCACTGACTGCTGTTCCCTTCCATTCGCAGGACACAAATTCTGAGTGGCCCCTGAACAGGAGAGGTAATGGCCTTAGGATCTCAGGCGTGGTTGTAAGTGTTGCTAACTGTGCTGGGCTGTGCTCCAAAACCACGTGCCCATGAGCCACTCTCTGTCTTGCAGGTCCTCCTCTGCCATGCAAACCCCTGACTGGGGCACAAAATTTCAAGCGATTTGGCATCCCGCTCATTGCCACCATCCTGAGCCTGGCCACCATCGTTGTAATTGCCTTCCTAAGTAAGGTCCCTTCTTTCCTGTCCCACTTGCATGCTGGGGGCTTGCACAGCAGCCATACTGCCCTCTTGCTCTACACTCCTCCAGGTGCCCTAGCAAGCTTGGCGAGAGCACGCCTGACAAGGTGCCATAGTGATAGCTCCTGAGGCGACAGTCTTTCCCCTGCGGAAAGGGGACTTCGTGCCTGTGGAGGCCAGTGTGATTTGGGGAGAAACAGGGTGAGATGCAGACTTCAGATCCAGATCCCAGCCCCATCCCAAAGCCTGGGGCTGTTGGGATCCAGGGTTTGGGGGGAGGGACGACTCTAGCTTCAGGGATCTCATCCTAATGCCGCCTTTAGGCCAGGTTGTGTCTGACTCCAGTGTTCACGCAGAAGTTGGGGGGTAAACTGCAAGCAGCCTTTGCCCTCCTGTGGGGGGTGTATTGAGGATTGTTGGAATTTTGCAAGCTATTGCTTTAAGAGTGGGAGGGTTCCCTGGTGCTGCTTGCGGGCCCTGGGGCTCTGTAGTGATGCCTGCAAGTGGAGTCAGTCTGCCAGGCTAGAAACAGACTGCTCAAAACACAGTGGGGTGTCTCATCGCCCTAGAGAGGAGCCTGTTTTCTCCTTCTCTGTTTTCGAGCTCTTGTGTTTTTGTTCTCAGTGCTAAGAAATAAAATTGTGTTACGTTGAAAGCGCCCAGTGAGAGATTTCATCCCTGTGTGCGTATGCCGTGAACACAACTCTGTGCAGAAGGCAGGCACAACTGGGCCCCAGGGCACAGTTCACTCCCTGCTACTGCCCCCAGGGAAATGGGAATGCTACAGGGCTATACTTGCCCCCACTGCACTGGCCAGCTGAGTCAGCTTGGATGGGTAGGGGCACCTCTATGGGCTGGTGCAGAGACATGCACTGTGCATCTAAAACACACACCCCCTCCTGGTATCCACCTGGCCCCTAGAGCTCTTGGGTGTGTGCCCAGCATCCCTACATAGCTTGAAATGGCTCAGCACATGGCTTAACCCGGACCTGAGTCTGCATTGGGAGAGCATACATGGAAAGCTTCCCCCCTCAGAGGCCTGCAGAGTGGGTGCTGCCAAACCCCTTGATCTCAGGAGAAGCCATTTGCAACAAAGATTTAAACCCATCCCCCAAAGTTCCCTGGCAGACATGAGCCAAACATCACAGACCAAGTTGGACTCTGTCCTTTTCCCCTCTAGTCAAGGCAGTTCTGGAACACTACTACTTCCTCTGCAGTAAGACATTCAAGTTCATCCCCATGCAGCAGCAGTGTGACGGGCAGGAAGACTGCTCCTGGGGCGAGGACGAGGAGAGCTGTGTGCAGCAGGTCCCAGAAGGCCCACCCATGGAAGGTGAGTTGTGGGTTTTATGCCAGCACTACCATGCTGTGCAGGGGGCATGAGCAGGTCTGGGGGCTGAAAGCAGCATTCAGAGCCTTTTGCTGCATGTAGAAATCACTGGAACCAGGGGCCAATGGCTGTAACGAGGAATAGCATGCACAAGATACTGCAAATATGCCAAACTGCAGCCACCTGGAGGGGAGCCTGCAATGCAGCTGACTCTGTGTGTTTCTCCCTAGTCCGCATTTCCAAAGACAGATCCACCTTGCAGGTGCTAAACAAAGAGACTGGAGCCTGGTTCTGGGCATGTCATGATAACTTTCATATGACCCTGGCAAAAGCAGCCTGCAAGCAAATGGGCTATAGCAGGTACCTGCCTTCCATCTCACTCCCCCTGCACTCTGGCTTTCTGGTCATCCCTTTTCCCACTTCTCTCTCTCATTGGTATGGAGCTTGCTACCCCTTTAAAAAAACATTTCGGGGGGGGGGAGAGATACTTGAAATAACTATTAATGCTTATTAGCATGCAGAGCTCTGGACCAGTGTCCACAGAGCAGGGACAGCCTAGGTGTCCCCTTCACTGCCCCTCTAGGCGTGAGAGGGAGCCTCGCCTCTGTGGCCCATCCAGTCCTTTCTCTCTGCAGAGGCTGTGCTCGGCTTTGGGGATGCAGGCACATAGACAAACTCCAAGCAGCCCTGCCCTCCCTATCTGGCTGTGGCACTAGGCCTCAGTTTTCCCTCTTCTCCAGGATCTGACTCTATAAAGTCTCAGGCCACCCAGAGCAATCACCCCCAGGTCTCTCCTGCTGGGCTTCCATTTATCATCTTAAACAGAACAGAAACACACCTAGCCTCATGCCCTTGTAGCTGGCTCTCCGAGGCCCTTCCAGGGGTTACGCAGTCACCCTCAGATCAGGGCTTCTCTGCATCTCCCTAGTCAGGCTGGCCACTAGTCTTGCTCCTGAGGTCCTCCCCCTGCACAGGGAGGACCCCCCACCCCACCTCTTAGCCATTGCCCTTCTACCCAGCTCTGCAGCCAACCCAGCACCTTCCCACTTCCCCTTTCTCTGAGTGAGTACCAGGCTCTGCCTTTTATAGCCTGCCTTGCTCACATGATCAGTCACATGATCTCAGGGGGCTATTCCCTCCCCCAGTATTCCCAGCCTTAAAGGATTGAGGGCACAAAACAGCTGGGCTAGCCTGTGTTACAAGCGCTCTGCACAGTCATTTCACGCAGGGCCCCAAGTTGCCGTCCAGGGGTTCTGAATGTTGCTGACCACCAACCAGAGCCAGGTCTGAAAGAGCAAGCTGGCTGTGAAAGGTGCTGTCTCCCCTCTCTAGCCTGCACCAGCGCTTTTCAGCGAACACTCCTGAGCCGGTACTGCACAACTAAGTAAGGCCAGATTTTCTAAGGAGCCTGGCATCCAAAAATCATGAGATTGGCTAAAAAGCATGAGTTTTTTTAAAAAAATAATACAGTGGGGTGGGTTTTTGTTTTTTCCTCCTTCTGGTGTTGGAGCCTTTAAGGTTCAAGTTTTCAAATGTTTCTCCATGATCATGGCGGCTAGAAACTTCTTTAAAAAATAAAAATGAGGATTCTCACCTAATCCCTGACTCAAGGAGCTGGGGCTTAAGCAAAATACCAACTAGGATGAGAGCTGGCATCAGATTATGGGCACCTAACTCCCTTAGGCTCCTTTGAAAATCCTAGCCTGATTGTTTTCACATTGCATCTTCCCCAGACACAGAATCCTTTCCACTAAACCAGCCGCTGATGCATGTTACTAGCAGGTGAGCAAGTAAAGTGCCATCAATCACTACACCCTCCAGAAAGAAAAGGAGTACTTGTTGCACCTTAGAGACTAACCAATTTATTTGAGCATGAGCTTTCGTGAGCTACAGCATCCGATGAAGTGAGCTGTAGCTCACGAAAGCTCATGCTCAAATAAATTGGTTAATCTCTAAGGTGCCACAAGTACTCCTTTTCTTTTTGCGAATACAGACTAACACGGCTGTTACTCTGAAACCTCTACACCCTCCAGGAATCCCACTGGTCATGAAACATGAGAACACTCTCAATTCCTGACACGAATGGAAATGAAAGTAAAAGATAAAGCACACACACACACCCCAGACTCCCATGGGCTCCTTTCTGGGGTGCCTTTGCTGCAGGGACCAGCAAGAAGGGCATCCATGTGCAATGCTTATTTTAACAAGAAAGGCTCCCCTTTGTTCCTCAGCCAAACTGGCTCCACCAGCTGGAACAGCCTCCGTCCTGCAGCGAGGGAGCTGGCTCTGGCAGTGTGACAGGTCACTGAGCTGCCGTGGGCCTGCTGAGCTTGCACTTTGCAAGTGACACTCCAGGATTCTGTGGTTGTTTGGGGCGAGCAGCAGGATTGGGGTCTCCCTTCGCTGTGGCCATTCGGGTTGTTTTTCTCTTTCCATTCCTGTTTTTCTCTGCCTCATTCTTGTTTCTTTCTCTCCTTCACCCTCTGCTTTTCACTGGTCCTTTCTCCTGTGGTTCATGCTGTAAATCCAGAGCGAGTGCCCTGAAGCGAGGCCAGACGTGCTCTGGCACGGTACAGAGATGGACCTGCCCTTCCCCAACCCCAAGATGATCCGAGCTGAGAGGGGTCCATTGTACGGTGCACGCTGCATGGCCGTAGCTTTCTCCCCGGGTGTTGTCCTTCCTGGGCGTCTGGCCCAGACTCAGTCCCACTGCCCGCAAGGGACCACATTCTCCTTGCAGGGACCCCTTGTGGGCTCAGTCTGTGAGCTCCTGTCTTCTCACAGACCCACTGGGCCAGGATCCCCAGCTTTGCCCAACTGAGTGGCACTTTGCCAGGAGCCACAATGCCGTATGAAATGAGGCAGATTGCTGTGGCCACCCCAAACTTTAACAGGGAAATGTCATGTCCCACTATGCAATGCTCCATCACCGGCCCGGCAGCAGGGAGGTCCCAGCGTCTCGGCCACTCACAGCTTGGACAGAGGCAGGCACAGGCCGGCTGCCGCTGGCTGTGCTCCTGGGATGGGCCCGCTCTGATAAAACACTGTCTGTATTTTCCAGCGTCCCAGCATTCAGAGCTGTGGACATTGCAGACACGCAGGGCCTGCCCCTCAGGGAGGTCACATTGAACAATGGGGTCCTCCAAGGGCAAGACTCCGGCAGGTGAGTGGAAAAGCAACCGGTAGATGAGCTGTGGAATGGATTAACTTGGCCACGTCAGTGCCTCTCATGGAGAAGGGCTGCTGAGATCAGCAGGGGTCGCTCCTGGGCTGATTCTCCTGTGGCTGAGAACAGAGCAGCAATGGTTCTTAGCCTTAGCGCTTACGTAGCATTTCCTTGCTCATCGCACGTTATCGGCAGTATTACTGATCTGCTCCTCAGCTTGGGCGGCAGCTCTGTGTCACTCTGCCCATGTTACAGTTGAGAAACTGAGGCACATGATTTGTCTAAGGCCACAGAGGGTATCAGCGTCAGAAATGAAGCCCAGGATGCATTCCTGGCACCCAGCCCTCTGCTCAGACCACCCTTTATCCATGAGGTTTATAGGGGTTTGTTAGCCAATGCCCCTGTGATTCAACACAACTGGCTGGCACACACATTGCTGACGGTTCCCATGACAGCCCCCAAATGTCCAGACTGACCAGCTTCCCACCAGCCACAAGCCTGTGCTCTGTTAGTGATGCTGACCTATAAGCAGGCCCCAGCGTGCTAGTGAAATCCCTTGGGGCCAGGGACAGAGATGTTCCTTTGCTGGGAACAAGGTTTAATCGTGACCAGCTCCCACAGCGATGGGTCAGTAACTCAGGGCCTCACAGCTATGTGTGGACACCACTCTGCTGGGGAGTCGCTGAACCTGGGTGGGCTCAGAACCACACAGCCCCACACACCGTTCCAATGGGACAGGATTTCTGTGCCCTGAGCAGGACCTTTCTGCCAGCCAATGCCCTGTGAGGTGCTTCTGGCAGCTGGCGCTGGGTGCCATTGACACACCCTGGTCAGGGCATCGCTAGGAACACAGCTACACCTTGCCAAACCAGGGAACGTACAAGCCGCTTGCTTTGGACGTCTGGTGAGGAAGCCTCTGACCCCCAGCCTCTCCTCCCCTCCCCAGGGCAGGGCCACAGCCAGGCAGGGATTAGTGCACAGGAGGACCCTGCTCAGCCCTGCAGCAGCCTCACTCTGTGCAGTGAATGCCCCAGGGCCTGGGCCTGAGCCAGCTGCTGACCCGCAAGCTGTCAGCCCAGCCGCTGCAGAGTGTATCGTCTCTGTGGTGGTCACGGCGGAGTTTGTAGCAAGGTGCAAAGGCTGCTGCTGCTTCAGTCCACAGGGACTTTATGAACATGGCTCGGCTCAGGGACTCGGCCTGTCAGGAGCCCAGAACAGTCAGCAGAGCCATGCCACACCTCTGAGCAAGCCCCCGGGCTTGAGGAGGCTCCTCACATGCGCAAGATGGGCAGGATTCACCCATTTGGCGGGGGGTTCAGTCCACAGGCCGAAGAGCTGATTTTAAGGCGACAGTCTACAAACCAATGCAATGTGCGACCCCTATGGCCCCTGGGCAGAGACGGGCTGTGAGAGACACAGCAGGTAACGTGCCATTTTCCTCTTCCAGGCAGTGCCTCTCTGGGACCGTCGTTTCACTCGCATGTGCCAGTAAGTGTGATTCTGTTATCAATGTAGACGCACTTATGGCTTAACCCCTGCTTACACTGGGTTAGCTAGGGTAGGTGAATTGTCTGATTAATTATGCTAAGCCAATTAAGGTTTACAGTTTGAAAGGGAAGGGGATAAATAAACTGATTTAAGCAAGTGTGGCAAAATTCTAAAGAAAGTTACAGAGTCTGTGATATACGTGCAAGCCCTGCAGTGTCAATGGGAGGCAATACATACACAAAACACACATGTACACATATGTTCTTTACCAGCTCTTTGGCTCATAGACATACAGTCTGCACAGACATTCTGGAACATGTATTTTCCCTCCAAAAGGCATGTTCTCGGGTGGTGCGGGGGAGTCACTCTCCCGTGTGCTGAGCTAAGATGTTGACTTGTTATCTCTTATCCTTGGATGCAGCCTGCGGAGAAAGTGTGAGGTCTCCACGTGTGGTTGGTGGGGGCCAGGCCAGGATCGACGCCTGGCCATGGCAGGTTAGCTTACAGCACAAAACCCAGCACCTCTGTGGGGGCAGCATCATTGACCCGAGGTGGATTCTCACAGCAGCACATTGCGTCAAGTGAGTCCCCGAGTGCAATCCGCTGGGAATTGTGGGTGGGGGACTCACATTAACCATGGACACAAGACGAGATGACAAACTATAGATTAAGTGTATAAATACTGGAGGAGTCAGGGCTGCTTTCAGGAGCTGAGGGCTAGAGCTGCTTGGAAATGGCATTTTACATTCCGTGAAATGTTTTAATGAAAATGAAAAAAAAAATCATATTCATTTTTAAAAAGTGTGAATTTGGGAGCGGCGGTTATTGAAAAATTGAATAAACCAAATGTTTTTTGGTTTTCGGTTGTCAAAAAAATGGGGGAAAAAATCAGTTTGGGATTTGTTTGTGAAAGCCACCAAAATGTCCACAAAACGAGAAATTTTCTTACAAAAACCTTCCAGTTAGTCAAAAAGCCATTTCAGATCAACAAGGTCTGCTGAGTGCAGGTAACGCCAGCTGCAGTCAGTGGGAGAGGGAGGAGCTCAGCAGCTCAGCCAGCAAAGGTGACTGCCTGGCTATATACATGCTATGGTCTGATTTGCCCCGCTCTCTGTGCTGTCATTTACACCACTGCAGAGCAAGTGTAAAGTACGTGTGAAATGCTAACCAATCTTTAACTCCTGCCAGTAACTGGAATTCCCCCTTCTTTAAGCAATTTATTTTAATATTTCAAAGTTAAACTCTGGTTAGGTGCTTCTCTCTTTCCGGGTTCTCTTTGCTTCTTGTTTCAGAGTAACAGCCGCGTTAGTCTGTATTCGCAAAAAGAAAAGGAGTACTTGTGGCACCTTAGAGACTAACCAATTTATTTGAACATAAGCTTTCGTGAGCTACAGCTCACTTCATCGGATGCATACTGTGGAAACTGCAGAAGACATTATATACACAGAGACCATGAAACTATACCTCCTCCCACCCCACTCTCCTGCTGGTAATAGCTTATCTAAAGTGATCACTCTCCTTACAATGTGTATGATAATCAAGTTGGGCCATTTCCAGCACAAATCCAGGTTTTCTCACCCCCCCCCCCCCCCAACACACACAAACTCACTCTCCTGCTGGCAATAGCTCATCCAAACTGACCACTCTCCTTACAATGTGTATGATAATCAAGGTGGGCCATTTCCAGCATAGTTTAACCAGAACGTCCGGGGGAGGGGGGGTGTAGGAAAAAACAAGGGGAAATAGGCTACCTTGCATAATGACTTAGCCACTCCCAGTCTCTATTTAAGCCTAAATTAATAGTATCCAATTTGCAAATGAATTCCAATTCAGCAGTTTGTCGCTGGAGTCTGGATTTGAAGTTTGTTTGTTTTAGGATAGCGACCTTCATGTCTGTAATTGCATGACCAGAGAGATTGAAGTGTTCTCCGACTGGTTTATGAATGTTATAATTCTTGACATCTGATTTGTGTCCATTTATTCTTTTATGTAGAGACTGTCCAATGTACATGGCAGAGGGGCATTGCTGGCACATGATGGCATATATCACATTGGTGGATGTGCAGGTGAACGAGCCTCTGATAGTGTGGCTGATGTTATTAGGCCCTGTGATGGTGTCCCCTGAATAGATATGTGGACACAGTTGGCAACGGGCTTTGTTGCAAGGATAGGTTCCTGGGTTAGTGGTTCTGTTGTGTGGTATGTGGTTGTTGGTGACTATTTGTTGCAGGTGAGTATTGTCTGTAGGCAAGGACTGGCCTGTCTCCCAAGATTTGTGAGAGTGTTGGGTCATCCTTCAGGATAGGTTGTAGATCCTTAATAATGCGTTGGAGGGGTTTTAGTTGGGGGCTGAAGGTGACGGCTAGTGGCGTTCTGTTATTTTCTTTGTTAGGCCTGTCCTGTAGTAGGTAACTTCTGGGAACTCTTCTGGCTCTATCAATCTGTTTCTTCACTTCCGCAGGTGGGTATTGTAGTTGTAAGAATGCTTGATAGAGGTCTTGTAGGTGTTTGTCTCTGTCTGAGGGGTTGGAGCAAATGCGGTTGTATCGCAGAGCTTGGCTATAGACGATGGATCGTGTGGTGTGGTCAGGGTGAAAGCTGGAGGCATGTAGGTAGGAATAGCGGTCAGTAGGTTTCCGGTATAGGGTGGTGTTTATGTGACCATTGTTTATTAGCACTGTAGTGTCCAGGAAGTGGATCTCTTGTGTGGACTGGACCAGGCTGAGGTTGATGGTGGGATGGAAAGAAAATAACAAACAAAGAAAATAACAGAACGCCACTAGCCATCACCTTCAGCCCCCAACTAAAATCCCTCCAATGCATTATTAAGGATCTACAACCTATCCTGAAGGATGACCCAACACTCTCACAAATCTTGGGAGACAGGCCAGTCCTTGCCTACAGACAGCCCCCCAACCTGAAGCAAATACTTACCAACAACCACATACCACACAACAGAACCACTAACTCAGGAACCTATCCTTGCAATAAAGCCGGTTGCCAACTGTGCCCACATATCTATTCAGGGGACACCATCACAGGGCCTAATAACATCAGCCACACTATCAGAGACTCGTTCACCTGCACATCCACCAATGTGATCTATGCCATCATGTGCCAGCAATGCCCCTCTGCCATGTACATTGGTCAAATTGGACAGTCTCTACGTAAAAGAATAAATGGACACAAATCAGATGTCAAGAATTATAACATTCATAAACCAGTCGGAGAACACTTCAATCTCTCTGGTCACGCAATTACAGACATGAAGGTCGCTATCTTAAAACAAACAAACTTCAAATCCAGACTCTAGCGAGAAACTGCTGAATTGGAATTCATTTGCAAATTGGATACTATTAATTTAGGCTTAAATAGAGACTGGGAGTGGCTAAGTCATTATGCAAGGTAGCCTATTTCCCCTTGTTTTTTCCTACCTCCCCCCCCCAGACGTTCTGGTTAAACTTGGATTTATGCTGGAAATGGCCCACCTTGATTATCATACACATTGTAAGGAGAGTGGTCAGTTTGGATGAGCTATTGCCAGCAGGAGAGTGAGTTTGTGTGTGTTGGGGGGGAGGGGTGAGAAAACCTGGATTTGTGCTGGAAATGGCCCACCTTCATTATCATGCACATTGTAGGGAGAGTGGTCAGAGAAAACCTGGATTTGTGCTGGAAATGGCCCACCTTGATTATCATACACATTGTAAAGAGAGTGGTCACTTTGGATGGGCTATTACCAGCAGGAGAGTGAGTTTGTGTGGCGGGGGGGCGGAGGGTGAGAAAACCTGGATTTGTGCTGGAAATGGCCCAACTTGGTTATCATACACATTGTAAGGAGAGTGATCACTTTAGATAAGCTATTACCAGCAGGAGAGTGGGGTGGGAGGAGGTATTGTTTCATGGTCTCTGTGTATATAATGTCTTCTGCAGTTTCCACAGTATGCATCCGATGAAGTGAGCTGTAGCTCACGAAAGCTTATGCTCAGATAAATTGGTTAGTCTCTAAGGTGCACAATTACTCCTTTTCTTTTTGCTTCTTGTGCCTTACAAGTCATGTCATGTCTGAAGTACAACAATAGTTTAGAAAGAAAACATATAAAATTCCTTATAGTTTCTCTAATCTTAGTGGACCTAGTCTGCATATTCTTTGATTATGTCTAATGCCTTTCATTTCACATTCTTCAAGGCTTACGGTAATACATAAGCCATTATTTTGAAGGAACAAGACAGATTATCTGTATAGAGAGTAACAGTGCCTTTGAGCCATAAAGCAAACAAATGTACAGCTTCAGAGTTCAGATTAAAGCTAGTTTGTTTGGATTTCTTGAAGCATCCAGAAGTTTGACCTCTGGAACATTTTGTATTCTGGGTCTCGCAGCAAGTTATTCCTTAAACAGTTTATTTGATTCCCCTCTTCTTCCTTCCCATCCATCCCCAAAGGCTGGCACTTAATCCCCTGTAGCCAGACAGTGAGGTGGGAATTCTAGCCACATGCAGATCATGAAAGGTTCCTGCCTAAACAATCATTTGAAGAGTTTCTTAAGCAGGGGAACTTGCATTCTTGAGGAATGCGGATTTCAACCTCAGTTTATCTGAGACTCTTTAGTCATGTCTCATTGTTTGAGTTGTGCATGTTGCTCTTCCAATTGTCCTTAGTTCCTTTAGGAGGGAGCTAACATTGGGAATAAGTGAAGATTACTAAAATCCTGGCTGTAGGCAGTGTAGTTGTAGCCATGTGGGTCCCAGGATATTAGAGAGACAAGGTGAGTGATCAAATATCTTTTATTGGACCAACTTCTGTTGGTGAGAGACAAGTTTTGAGCTACACGGAACAATTCTGCATGTTGTGAAGGGTGATTCATTGCATCCTGACTAAGGGGCAGAGAGGGAGCTATAGTTCTTATTACCAATATATATTCAAGGCATATTTGACATCTATACATCTCACATGAGCGCCTATCATTATGGAGAAGTCATGGAAGGAAAAAAGCCAATAACCATTGGCTGTATTTGTGCATAGGAACAACCTGGCCCTTCAGAACTGGCGAGTGAAAGCAGGATCCGAAATCCTCTCCAACTTCAACACTATCCCTGTGGAAAAGATCTTCATCATTGACAGTAATCATATGTTTCCCAAAGATAATGACATTGCCCTGGTAAAACTAACGTCTCCCTTAAGCATTTCAGGTGAGCGAGAGCCTACTCTCTAAAATCACTTTCAGAAACTTCTTTGAAATAAGCCCCCCACATAAATGCCTTGGCATCCATTGCCTATGGATTTGTCTAAATGTGCTATAGGGCCGGATCCTCAGCTTTGGCAAAGTGGGGAGTGCATGATATGGGTCAGGCGCAAGTCAAAGGCTGTGAGGACACGTGAAGGAGATTGATAGGTCCATCCGGGACTGCATGAAACACCAGTGTGCGAACGGTGCCGTTCGTAAATCAACGTGTGTGACGTAGTGGCCTGCAATGGCTGTGCCTGGCTCAGTCCATGAGTGCGCCTGACTGGACAGACAAATGTATGAGTGTGAATGTGCCTGACTGGCCAGAACTCAACAGAACACGCTCACTTCTGCCTTGGTGCACACTGCTTTTGGCCTGTCAAGCAGCTGTGTAAAACCCACTGTGATAATTCCGGCACGAGTTTAAGATGATCCATCTCTAGTGCCTGGGCAGTCAGGCAAATTTCTCCACAAGCCTAGAATTGAGACCCTCTCTCCTGATTCTATCTGTTCATATTCTCTCCCTTCCAGACACAGTTAAGCCAATCTGTCTGCCTTTTTTTGATGAGGAATTGCCCTCACACGCCCCACTGTGGGTGACAGGCTGGGGCTACACAGAGCAGAATGGTGAGTTCAGTACGTTAGCTCTCTACCACACAGGGCTGAAAACTGCTCTCTTTAACCCTGGCTCTCAGAGAGGCAGGGTGGAAGGGAGGAAGCTCTCATTTGTGTATCATTTATCAAGGTACATTGTCCAAGTCTCTGCAGCAGGCCCAGATCAAACTGATTGACAGCAACACCTGCAATGCTGTCGATGCCTACCAGGGGGACATCTCTGATAGGATGATATGTGCAGGCCTCACGGAAGGTGGTGTCGATACCTGCCAGGTAAGGACCTTTCTCACCTTCGAAAATGTGTTCTTCTCGCTGCACAGGTGGAAGTTCAGGGGTAAATCCTGCATGCTCGTTCCTCCAGCCCCTCTGAAGAGCAGCAGCATGGAGCCCTGAATAACATCCCTCTAATTCCAGGAGCGTTCGGGGCCCTTGCTAGCGTCAGGGACTGGACCACAGGCGCTGGGTGTTGTGGGGGCAGAAGGGAGTCTGGGCCAAGACTTTGAATGAGTCTGATTTTCAGAAAGCATTGAGCACCTGCCCCTGAAAATCAGGCCCCTCTCCGGTGTTTCAAGTTTGCCCCCACAGCTCACTGGTCACTTCTGACGCTCTGGGTCCAGGGCCCTTGGCCATTATGGTAAAGTCACACGACACTACATATGGGCTTGAGCCAGTTATGAACTTTATAACTCGAGCCGAGCTCTGCTTCCTCCATAGCCACTGATATTGGGAGAGGAGCAGGGGATAGGGAACAGCAGGGTTCCCTGTAACACCTGCTTGTGTGTGTCCCTCCCAGGGAGACAGCGGCGGCCCCTTGATGTACAATCCAGGGCACTGGCAGGTGGTGGGGATCGTCAGCTGGGGACATGGCTGTGGCAGACCAAGCACTCCCGGCGTCTACACCAAAGTGCAGGGCTATCTCAACTGGATCTACACCGTCCAGAGGGTCAGCATCCTTGTCTCTGAAACCAGCCACTGATGATGAGTGGATTCCTCCCTGCTGGGCTGGCAAAGGACAGCTTGTGCCACCCCTATTCTGTGAGTGCCAGAGGCCAGTTCAGCTCTTGTGACTTGCCCTACACTGTTATTGCAACAGCACAGAATGGCCAGGCCCCAAACATTCGCCAGCCATGCCCACCAGAATGCTCCCTGCCTCAGGGCCTGGTGGGGTTCACATACCGCACCATGGCTGGGACAGAGGTAGCAATGGTCCATGAAGAATCTGGCTTACACAGCCGCAGAACTACAGTGATGGGAAGTGGCTAGGGCTTCTTGGTGTTTAGTTCCCCAGAAAAAAAATATACATTGCTCCTGGGTGCTGAGCTAATCAAAAATCCAAAGCATTTGCTGCTCCTAGGCTTCCTCAATACGACAAGTGCCACTCAGCAGGAGATCTGGCTTCAAGCTCTGACCCCTCAGCAGTAGGCTCTGAGACAGGGGTGGGAAAACTACGGCCCGCGGGCCCCTTCCAGCCCATCAGACATTTTTATCCGGTCCTCGAGCTCCCGCCGGGGAGCAGGGTCGGGGGCTTCCCTGCTCCGCCCGCCCGGGACTCCCCGGGCCCCGACTCCCGCTTCCCTTCATGAGCACCATCTTCCGGCACGCGGAGCGCCACGCTGCGCAGACGCGACTTCACTGCGCTGTTTCTGGGATCAGAAACACCCCCCCCCCCCCCCCGCACACACATGCACAGCAGCACACCCAGTCCCCTCCTGGTCTCCTACGGCCCCACCCTCGAGAGCCTCGAAACTGCTCAGGGGCTGCACCTGTCCCAGCTAGGGTGCCTCCGCCCTGCGGTGCCTGGTACGGCCACCGTGCTGTCGTTGCCAGCAGGGCCCCTAGGAGTCCCCTGTAGAGCCCCCTCCTCCCCCCCCCTCAGAACATTCCTTATAGAGCCCCCCCCAGAGAGTCCCTCTCCCCCACTGCGCATTCATGGCCCCCCATACAATTTCCATACCCAGATGCGGCTCTCAGGCCAGAAAGCTTGGACCCGCCCTCCCCACACACACTCTGAGAGGGGCACGTAGTGCTAGCTGATCGAGAGGGCCATGACATTGCTAGTTGAACACGTGACAGCAGCTGAATGGAGCCGAGGTGCATTTCTGCTCTTCCCGGCAGAGGAGACTTTAGCTAGCCAGGGCAGGTGATGCAGGGGGTAGACAGCCTTCGGGAAGGCTCAATTCTAGACGAGCTTTGTTGCCCGGGCCCTGGAGGCACCTGCCCAGCCTGTGGGGAATTGCCCCTACAGCAGCTAGGGGGGCCTGGAGGGAACTGGGGACTGAAGGGGTGAATGGAAGCAGGTGGGCCAGGGGTATTATGGAGCATGTTCCACCCTCACGCCTGGCTGTGCTTTGGTTTCCTTAGGAACTGAATTGACATCTGAGGCTAGAATTTGGTTCAATGTTTATTCCGGCATTTTTGTGGTGCCAGTTTTAATGTCTTGTGTGTCTCACCTTCCAGTCAGAGCTCTGAGACTCCCGCAGCGGCAGCTTCCCGTCACGGCCCCTGTGTTAAACACCTGGCTGCCCTGGTTCTAAGACCTGCTGGGAAACTCACTTCCAGCCATTGCACCTGGGACCTGCACATCCCTGGGTTCACTTTCTGAAGGCCCAGCACCATGCCATGATTTAGCAGCAGCTCGGGACTCTGGGGGTGGTTAAAGTGGCAGAGGCCCCCATCACATCCAAGGAATTTGCCTGGCTCAGAGCACCTCCCTGGAGATGATGAGGTATTGCTCTCTACAGCCTCCCCAGGCCAGGAAGGTTTGCTTGGATCCAAGCTGCTGTTTGCTCAGCCCAGTTCTACCCTGTCACAAAGTTAGTGAAACAAGCAATGCCTTTCCCCAGTCAACTATTCTCTCTCAGGAAAAGTTTATCCCTTTTAAGAAAAGACCTTTGCAAAAGGATTTAATCCCTATTCTTTGCAGAGATGGGCTAGATCCAAACCTCTGATCCCAACAGAACCAGACTTTGGGGTCCATCCAGCACCACCAGTGGCCCAGGCCCATCTCTAACCTCTTGGGCACAAACCATTCTTTGTGGCCAACAGAATATGGAGGTTCTCTGACTCCTCTTTAAATTTTCACATTCTTAAACTAAACCCCAGTGCTCAGCTGGGGAAAACAGGCAGCAGTGCCACCTGTCAAACTTCTTTATTTGTCTGAAATAAGAGCACACAATTTTGTACCCCACCGTGGATGATTTTCTGTTGGCAGAACAAGTCCTGTTCTGGGCTGTGGATGCGGATGGCTGTTTGCTGTGTTGGGACTGTTACTGGAATGAGCAATTATATTTAGTTCAATATCAGCCTTAGGAGACACCAGGGCTTATGGTGAACCCTGTGTTAACTATAGGTCCACAAACAATCTCATGCCTTGAACATGAGACCAGCATGCGCCAACGAACTGACCACAGACCTGGAAGCCAGGAACTCCTGCCTTCAAAGCTGAGTCTGCCACTTACCTCGTCAGGACAAGGGAGATAACCAGAGCGCCTCCGGTGCAACTCCAGGGGGTCCAGCGTAGCATAAAAGTGGTTGGAGCGAGAGGGGAATCGGCCGCGTGAGCCTGAAATCTGACACAAACCGTTCGGTGACAATGATCCACTGGGCTCTCAGGCCAAGACTTGGCACTTCTTCCGGCCTATGGCTGCTGCAATGGGCCTGTGACGCAGAAACAAAGAGCAAGTCCCTCTCTTTATGTGCGTGAGACATAAATCAACAAGCTGAAAGTGATGCTTCTGAGCAAGGCTGCAAATGGGTGCCAGTGGCTTGGAGACTGAACCCGTGGGAAAGGAGGGAGAGAGGAAAGACACAGGGCAAATTGTATTTCAGGAAAGAATTCTAAGCAAGTGGGCTGGGAAGCAAGAGTGCAATGCCAGAGGCAGCATATAGCTGGACCCGCAGCGCTCTCTGCTGTTTCTGCAGCACTGGGTCCTGCTGGAGTGTGACAGAGGCTACAGCAGTTTGAAAGCAAAACCAGCAATCACACAGCGTCTCATTAATTAACGATTGTGCGCCAGTGCGTTTCTCCAGAGCACCCTGCAGTGGGAGCCACATATGTGCTACTCCCAGCTCTGGCACAGGCTCCCTCAGTGGCCTTGGACAAGTCATGTCGCTGCTCTGTGCCTCAGTTTCCCAGCTGTGAAATGGGGGCAATACCTGCCTCTCTGGGGTGCCAGGAGGGAGAATCAGCTAATGCCTGTGAAGTGCCTGCAGCCCTCGGGGCAGGAGGTGTCATGGAAGTGCTACGTTGTCTCATCATTGCCTACAACTTACACACCTGAGTCCATTTCTGGAGCCCAAGTTCCTGCAGGTGCTAGGTGAAGCGACTCACCATTGGCTTTAGCAGCTAGGAGCTGGGGCCGGCCGCCCTTCCCCTCTGTAAAGCTTGGCACAGATACAGCCCCAGGGATGGGGTCGCAGTGTCTGTCAAGCACTACAGAAGAAAGGACAGCAGCATGGTCCCCACCAGAGTCACAGTTGGGACAAGTCCTCTCTCAGAAGGAATCATTGGTGTTCATTCCCTGCCCTTCCAGACTCAAGCACTTCACACAGCCCGTGCCCACCGTGGCAGCACAGGGCCTAGTACCATGGGGCACGCCTAGGCCCTACCACAGGTCCCCGGAGCACTGTGGGCCCAGTTCAGCCCTGGCATCATGCTCCATTGAAGTCAGAGGGGTTGCCCCAGGCAGGGATCTGGCCTCTTGTACCTGTCTCAGCCTGTACTAGCCATCTGAGCTCTTTTAAGTGCCGCATTTTCCCCAACCTCTAAAAACCACAGGCTTCCAAACCCTACTAGCCTCAGCCCCCTCTCTGTGCCTTCTGCAGGCCTCCAGCCCACCCGTCAGCTCCTCTAGGCTCAGCGCAAGATCTTCAAGCGCGAAAGCTTTCAGACAGGCTCCTGAGTCCACAGCCAGGCACCTAAACAGAGAGGGTCCAAATTTCAGAGGGGCTGAGCCCCCAGCAGCTTCCCAAATGAAGCCACTAATTTAGGTGTCTACAGAACGATTTAGGAGCCTACTTTAAATCTCCCATTTCCGAAAATCTGAGGCAGAGGCTCTGTTCCAGGTCCCACTACAGCTGCTGCCCCTTCTCCACACTCCTACTCAGCTGCTGCTGGTAGCTGGTGGGACTGGCTGCCCAAGCAGAGAACATTGCGTGATGAGAACCACAGGAGAAGGTTGTCACTGAGTCGCAGAGAGAGAGTAAATGACTAGCTCTTCAGAAGAAGAGAGATTTGGTGAACAGAGAGACCCAGTTATGAATGTGGCCAGGAAAGGAAAAACAAAAATACCCTTTAAAAGTTCATTTGTTTTTAGGCAAATCCTAGTGGGTTACAGCGCTCTCATTAACCCTCCGCTAATAACGATGATTCCTCTGAGATGCCAAGATTACTCCCACCTTGCCATTATTCCTGATTCCCAGGGGAAAAGGGATGGGGTGGAGAATAATCATAGAGTTCAGAGTAAGAGCCGTGTTAGTCTGTATTCGCAAAAAGAAAAGGAGGACTTGTGGCACCTTAGAGACTAACCAATTTATTTGAGCATAAGCTTTCGTGAGCTACAGCTCACTTAGCTCATGAAAGCTTATGCTCAAATAAATTGGTTAATCACAGAGTTGATTCCCTTCCTCTCATGAAGAAAGCTTTATTGTGCAGAAGTAATGAAGAAAATGCCTTGTGATATTCACTAGCAAACTGCATTATTATAGAGGGACACTGTCATCTTGAATTATCTTAAATGACTAATTTGTTTGGGCTTTTTAAATCAACTTTCTGATATATCCCTATTCTAACAAGGAGCAGTCCCATTCACCTTTAACTTGATCATGAGGGTGTCCAGCATTCTAATTAACCTTCTGTTAGAAACACTTTGCCCTTCTACAGCACTTTTCATCTCAGGATCTCAACATACCTTACAACATTAATTCTTACAACACCCCTTTAAAAGATGGCAGCAGCAGATTCCCCGGTTTATAGAGAAGTGAAGAGACTTACCTTTGGTTACACCCTGAGGAAGTAAGAGCCAGGAACAGAACCCAGGAGTCCTGAGTCCAATTCCCCTGCTATGATCACCATTTGGTACCCTGGATGGAATTCCATGTTCTTTTGTGAATGAAAGGAGAGCAAAGCAGCAGTTTTCCATTTATATCAGTCTTGTAAAATCCGAAGTGCCTTTAACCTGCTCTGAATATGCTGTCACACTGCTTCTGGCACAGTTCTGGGCCTGTGCTCAGGGCCACAGCCAGGATCATCCTGCGACCTAATGCACTGAGCCACTCCACAGAGAATATTGCCACTCTAGGCTGCTAGCACGAGCCAGTGGCAGTAGCAGGAACAGAACCCAGGAGCCTGAATGTGCAAGGCGCTGGATAATCCCTTGCCACACTTGCCCCGCCCAGCTATTGGGCACATAGTGACTGAGTGGCACATGCTCAGCGCCTTGTCTCCATGTCCTGTCCTCACTCAAGCATCTAGAGCCAGAGGCTTAGCTTGCGCCAACTTTAACTGCCAGCGTTGCCTTCCAGTGATCTAGTCCTACCGCAGCTGCATGTGACCCAGCAGAAACGGGGACAGCATGCCCAGGATGTCGCATGGCATTGCCACTGCGAGGGCTGCTTGTGGCACCAGCGGTTTCTTGTGGCACCCAGGAGAGGCGACCACTCCACCCCCTCCATTCCCTCGGGTATCATATTGTTCCAAAGTGGCTGCAGTTTTATTCCAGGGCTAACCCTGACCTGGAGGGTGGAAGGAGAGAGAAGTATTTCTAAAGGCAGGATCCCCTCTCAGAGCCTGACGTAAAGCACTTCAAAATCAACAGCATCTCCCAGTCTTCAGTGGGCTTTGGGTCAGGCTCTTAGATCTTCCTGCCACACCTTGACGGCAGGCCCTCAGCTCTGGAACCATTGCCCCTTGATGCATCAGTCAGAGTGTTCACCCAGGCAGCTGACAGGGGTTTCTCACTTTCACACGGGTGTTTTAAAGGTCGGATGATTCTCAGTTTTCCTATGCAGCGCACATGCCCAAAGAGTGTGCCATGGGTTCAGCAGAGGAAGGCAGACAGAGTGCAGGGTTATCTCTGCTGTTCAGCTCTCCTTACACCCCGCTCTCACTGATGCCAGGGGTATGGCTGAGCACACAGGGAGAGCCGAGCATGGGGGGTAACACACTGCTGAGCTGAGAACAGGATTTGCCCAACGGACGTACCTGATGAAGATTAACATGGTACTCGGCTCATCCAGCTGAATCATTTGGAACAAAAAATCCACCAACACAATGACACTAATAATCCCTACAGCTCCCTGGAAAGGTTCAGTGCTGCATAATGCACTCACCCAGCAAAGTCAGGCCTCACGATTCCTGGCCCTGACCAATGGCTCCAGGGCAGGAAGGATTCACGCACACGCACACACAGAGTGTTTAGCACTGCATGGGTAATTGGGAGATGCTGTCTGGGGTTTTGGCCATTCAGGGCAGGAAGCTATCAATCCTGACAGATCAACAATGCAATAAATCCTGTGCTTGCTACTTCTGCTGCACTCCCTGCACACCCACAGGCATCCACACGTGCATCCACACCGAGCTTTGCAAAGGTCCCAAATCAACATCAGAAAGAACCCAGACGAGGGAGAGTTTCTCTACTAAACATAAACTTTTATTTCATTCAAGGCAAAGCTAAATAAAACTCTATAGTGCAAAATGTGTTTTAAAGGCAACAGACAGAATGTTCCTCTACATTCTGTGTTTATTTACAACTATATACTATACGTATTTATATACACATATACATGTGTGTGTCTACAATATACACTCATCCTTAACATCCCCTCTGTTTGAAAGGTTCTAGTGGGACACCCCATTTTAAAGAGAGGGAATAGCTCAAGAATTGGTCAAATTTTCAAGACAGTGGAACCTTCTAAGCATGCCCATTGTACAGCATATCTAAATCCATACAGGTACAGGTACAGAAATGTATCTCAAAAATTGATTGTTAAGTTTTCTCTATTCAAGCCAGAGGAATAATCCATGCATAGAACAGCATTGCATATCATGTGGTAAGTGGAACAATATCCAGATACTACTTCTAAAAAAGACTAACAGGTTATGACACCTAAAAATAATACTTAAAAAAATTAATTTCCTCCCCAAACTTTACTTGTCTATGGAAGTTCTTCACAAAGGCTGGACTGGGGATTTCATGGGGCAACTGGAAGATTTTGTGTCTTTTGGTCTAAAACGTCATGAGCGATGATGATATATTAATAATACTTTGCATTTATACAGCACCTTTCGTCCAAGGATCTTAGAGCACTTCACAAACAGCCCCTGAGGCAGGTCAGTGTTATCAGCCGCATTTTATAGATGGGGAAACTGAAGCACAGAGAGATTCAAATGATTTGCCCATGTTTACCCGAAGAGACGCAGCAGAGCTGGGAACAGAATCCAGGAGTCCGAGCTGCCTACTCTAACCAGCGGATAAGACTGTCAAGCACAAAGCCTACCCTTCCAGAGCATGTCACCTTTGCCCTGCTGAAGCTCCGTGCGCTGGTGTAAGCGACTAGGCCAGGTGCAGCACAGCCATGAATCACGCTCCTCTTGAAAGGCACAGCCACAGATGCACCAGCACAGGGCGCTTCTTGGGCCTCCTCTGTCCCAACAGCTCCTGCATTTGCAGATTTGAGCACAGTTACAAGCCGGCAGGTGGGACTCTGTGCCCATCACACTCAGATTCCAATGGCCACATACTCCTGTCTATAGATGAAGTGGTACCACATCCCCTTCTTCTCCAGTAATCCCCATGCACTGCTTTGGCAAGCCTGTTTGTTAGCTGGGTCAGGCTGGGTCATAAACTAATTCAAGAACACTCCCCTGCAATTAAATGTTCTAACACAGCTCATCCAGAATGGGCTCCCATTCCGTTACAAAGCCAGAAAGCTGTTCTTGCTCCCACCCTCACCCCGCTCTTGAAAAACCAAGACCCAGCTCTGATTCCTGATTCCTACAGGGGAAGGGGCTGGGGAGAAGAGCAGAGTTTAGTTCCTTAGCCTCATTAACAAAGGCAAAGATGTAGCCCACACAGGAAGTTGGCTTGTGACATTCAAACAACAAATCACATGATTTTAAAAGGTCACAGTCAACTAGAATTATTTTAAATGAAGCACTTTTTAAATTTTAAATTCCTTGGAATAGCATGTCTGGGACTGTTTTTAATCCCTTTCAGTTATATGGAGAAGGATTTTCCAGCACCCCATGTACTCAAGGGATTTAAGTCAGAGAACAACCCCACTATCTCACGCCTGTCTCTTCTCCCCCTCCTGTCTCTGTCTCAGGGTTTATATGGCCACCCCATCGCTGCAGTACGCAAGCCCCTCCAATAGCAATGTCCCAAGCAGACTCCATAATGTCTCCGGCATCTCTCTCTGATCACCTGCCTGCTCTCTCTTCGTTTCAATATTGCTGCTGCTGTTACTGAGAGGAGCCTCTTTGCAGGACTGGGGAACAGCGTGCGTGGGAGCTCCCTGTCACCAGGCTGGAGCATGAGACAGGACGACCATCGATCAGCAGTGAATCAGCCAGGCTGACTCTACAGAGCATGGACAAAGTCACCAGACGAACAGAACAGAAGACAACTGAAAAGGTCTCTCAGTTCTCACCAGTTGAGGGGCCAGCTGTACCAACAGAAGGTGTAAGTGTCCAGAGAGAAATCAGATTTCCACATTGACAGTGAAATACAACATGTATGTTTCACCTGATCGGTTTCTAACCTTCCAAGTAGCTCTCTCCTAATAACACTTTGCCCATCTATAGCACTGGTCATTCGAGGATTTCAAAGCACTTTACAAATGGTAACTAATGAAGCCTCAAGTCATCATCTGTGAGGTAGGTCAGTATCATTATCCCCATTTTACAGATGGGGAAACTGAGGCATGTAGAAGCAAAGCGACTTGCCTGAGGTCACACGAGTCAGCAGCAGAGCCAGGAACAGAACCTGAGTCCTGAATCCAAGTCCTCTAACTATGACTAGACCATACTCCCTCCCTGCATAGCAAATGAAGCTCCACATTCTTTCTTAAGTGAAAGGGAAACCGAATGAGCTGTTTTCCCATTTAAATCCTTTATACAAATGATTTGCATAACTAATTAAAGCCTTGGTAGATCAGCTTCTTCCGTGTTTGTTACTGTAAGTGCCGAGCTTTGAAAAAAAAAGAGTAAAACCGGAACGGATGTAAAAAATACGGCAGCTTCTCCCCAGAAAACCAGCCAGGTACAGGCCGCACAGCGGGGAGAGCAACTCAATGTACATCAGCCACAGCAGGGCATGGGACAGGGTGAGCCAGTGCAGTCAAGGAATGTATTCCAGGCTGCTCCGCCTGGCGTGAGCGCAGGCAGGCAGTGCAGAGCACAGGCCCTGCTCACAGGCCTACACAACACCTTTGTTCAGAAGCATTTCACAGTGATTTCTTCTGCATTGGGCAGACGCAGCGACTTTGACAACCTCGTCTTTTGCTGGCTCTGGGGCCCAGCCCGGGAAGATGCTTCGGCATGTGCACGGCGCAGAACAGAAGGAGCCGTGCAGCACTTCCACAGCATGAAAACAGGCAATCCCACCCCCTGGCCTGGGGGATGGTTCCTTGCTGAGAGCCCTATGAAATCCTGCATGTGAACTTAGCCTCAGTGACGTGCCTCCACCCTGCCCATAAGGCGGAGAAGGGAGATTCGCCCCCTGGTTCTCTCTACAGACTTGAGCAGTTGGTGCGGACTGGGATGCGGACCCCTGTCCAGTGGGGACAGAGCTAAAACTCACGTCTCGCAGCCGCCACTGGCAACCGCCACGGCTCACCGAGTTTAAACGTGCGACCGAGAAAGGTAGCTCCCTCACCTGCTCCGCTCCCCGAGCCGTCACCTTCCCCACTCACTTTGCTGTCTGAAGCTGCGTTCCAGCAGCCCCTCTCCCCGGCCCCTGTCTCTGCTGCCTGAGCAGCCCCTCGCAACTGGGGCAACGGGAGCAGGGGGCCAGAACTTTGGGCCCAGTTCTTCTCCCACATACACCAGATTTAAACTGGGCTTATTCCACTTCCTCCTGTGGCTTTACTCCTGATTTACACCCACATAAATGAGACGGTGCAGCTGAGGTCTGCAACACGAAGGAAATGTAGCGTTCGGTGTGAACCACGCCCCCCATTTCCCGATCTCCCCTGAAGGAAGCGCCTGATGGGGCAGGCAGGTGTACGTGTGAGAAGGAGGCAGGCCCATTCACCAGCAGTCATGGGCACCAGTTCTCTGCCCTTGCACACCCCATCACGCACTTCCCGGGCATCAGGAGTGACTCCACTCAAACCAGCGTAAAGCAGGCGTAGGGCAGGAAAATCAGGCCCAGTCCCCTACAGCAATCATCTCGCAGTCCGGATTTACACATGCCAACACGTCAGTCTGGAGCCACGGCCCCGTCCCCGGCCAGCCTCTGGCCTCTCTCCCCGCGCTGGACATTGTCGCTTTGTGCGGCTCTAAGTCTCTCATGATCATGGCCCCTGAGGCACTGACCCAAAGCCCAACGACATCACGAGAAAGACTCTGACTTCGGTGGGCTTCCTGCATCGCTCTGGGCTGTCCTCACCAGCACTGGCCTCCTGGGCTCTCCAGTCCCATTGCTGGGGTTCCTTGTTCATACCCAGCCCTCTCGCAGCCAAAGCCCCCAGGCAAACAACGCACCCAGCTCCTCTCCAAGGACATGGCAGCCACACTGGCTTTTCTTGGGGTGGCCCTGACTCCGCTTGGTTCCGTTCCATGCACTTCCCAGCACATCCCCGCCACTTCTGCTGGCAGGAAAATCCTCTGCAGGGCTGGTGCTACTTAAACAAATTCCCAAAGGATTCCCCAGTCTGCCTGGATTTGGTACTTAGATACTGTGCTTAGTACAATCCCCAGCTCCAATCATGCTGCTCCCCATGGCACAAAGCACCCTGACATGGCAGGGGTGTGCAAACCTGTTCTTTACAATCTGGTGCTCCCTACCCCTGTGGGGCTGAACAATGCAAAAAGCCTGCAGCTCTGCTTGGTTATGCAGCACAGCAGGGACAGGCAGGCAGCTCCCAGGCCGATAAGGCGCTCGCTACTAAAACAAAAACATTCCCAGCACTGCGGGTGTCACCAAGCAACATGGCAACTCTTTGGTAAAGCCAGGTGTCCCCTGCAATGAGACAGGGCTGTGTTTGGTGGAGACGTGACCAGCATCACAGGGCAGAGCTCTGGGAGATGGCTAAGCCCCAAAGGGACTGTCAGTGCAGCTGGGACTGGGATGCATGTTTGGTATGGAATGTCAGACAGCTCGGGGAGAGGACGTGTTTGGTACCTCACTGGCACGTGTGGGAGACAAAGCCTCCCGGGGCGGATGTCACCAAGCATGGCACCAATTCTGCACCAGCGTACCCAGTGAGGGCATGGGGCGGCAACAGCCAACCAGCATAGGGAGGAAGAAAGGACAACCTAGTAGTGCTGCAGAAAGCTCCAGTGCTCTAGAGGGAGTGGCTGTGCCGGGGGTTGGTACCAGACTGGGAAGGGTGATAATACCCTCACCCCCACCTGTCAATCTGGGACAGCAAGAGGACTCCAAGGGGCACATTCTGCCTTGGCAGCTCCCGGGCATCCCTGGGTCTGGGCACATGTAACAGAAGGCAGAACGTGGGCCTGGCTGTTTGGGAACATTGCTTATGCAGCCTGGTGGGGATCGCAGTGCCATGCTCCATAGCCCGGCTAGGACCCAATGCCCGACGTGGGATCTGGACTCCTTTTCCCCTGAATGCTGCTTGGGGAGCAGGGGAGTCGAGATAAGCACAGTCAGCACTGGACACGTAACCAGCCACTGCCCTCAGCTTGTGGGGGCTGGACCCACTTTGTCAATTTTTCCTCTGCCCCAGGAGGACAGTCAGAAACCTGAAGCTTTTCACCCCAGCTGCCCCCTTCCAGGTGCGCGCCTTCACCGCGGTGTCTTGGCAGAGTCAGAAAGACCCTCCAGAACGAGGGAACAAGAATCTCACGTGAGTGTCCCAGCTGCCCTTCCCGCAGAAGCAGCGCTCCTGCCAGTGGGACAGGGAACACCACAGAGCAAAACCAGGAGCCAGGCGAGCGCCAGGGACAAAGTGCAGGCAGAGGAATGAACCTTCCCCGGACTCCCCCCAGCACTTTACTATTGACCCAGCTTTTCTACGCAGAGCTCACTGGGCAGGTTTGCCAGGCAGCCAGACACAGGACCCCTGCACCTTGTGCTGCCATGAGCAAAGGGGGTCGGACTGGCAGTACTTTGCATTGCCCTTGCACTAGTGCAAGCAAGGACACAAGGGGCAGGGCAGTGGAGAGCCAGGCCCACAGCAATCCCACAGGGTAGCAGGTGAATGGCTGCTGTAGGTAGCGAACGGACATAGCCCCCCGTGACTACGGCGACCCCTGGCCGCAGTGTATTCCACCCTTGGCACCCACGGCAGCTGGTGACAATACCACAGAGCCGCACAAGCCCAGACTGAGAGTGGGCAGCTCACCTGCTGGAGTGGAATGGAAATGGCAGGGGAGGGAGAGCTCGTCCCAGGAGCAGCAGCAGGGGCCCCTTAATTTCTTTTCCTAACCGGTTCAGACAAATCTCGTTTCTTAACCAGTTAGGAAAAGAGATTAAAGCCAGGCTTGGTAAAGGCGGCACTAGTCATTTGGTTCAGAAGTGTGCTTGGCAGCAGAGCCCTCTTTCTCCTTGAGCCAGCCCCACGCTCAGGCAGGGACAGGAGCATCTTTCTCTACTGCTAGCGTTCCATGCAGCCTTGTGCTCCAGAGGCCTCTGCTCCAGGAACTAGCTGCCCTCTGCCTGGTGCATGGCCTCCTCCCAGTGTAGCATCCTTGGGAGCCAGGCAGGCAATGCCCCCCCCCCCCCCCCCGGCTCTCAGCTTCGCAAGACACCATTTCTGCTCAGCGCCCTCACACCCAGTCTGTGTGATGACCCAGCTGCTCTCACACACACACCACATGAAAACACCCACCCACCCCAGCCCATGCTCCAGCTCAGGGAGTTCCCACCTCCTCCCAGAGAGAATGGAGCTGGCCTGCTCCCTTTCCCCTCCTGAGATCACAGCCTGGGCACAAGTCGCTCCCAGGCCACACAGCGTCCCAAGTCTGGGCTGAAGCGTGGTGCAAATTGCAGGCATGTGCATAATACAGAGATGTCTCAAGCATTGTTAGTTTCAAAATAAAATAGATTTCCCCTCCCCCGGCCATTAGCGTTTTACTGCCTGGTGGGTCACACTGAGTTTGCTTCATGCCTTTGGTGGAGCTTTCTGTTCCGCCTTGGAGCCCGCCAGGCCGTTCTCAGTGTTGTCAATCCCTGAGGAGCTCACGAGACACTCCTTCCTAGGAGAGAGAACAGCATCTACAGCACGTGGGTGGCGCCTGAAGCCCCCCTCAGCCTGAATGTGCACCTGGCCCCTTCTGCCTGCATCACTGCCGCTCCCCACCTGTCACAGAGGCCAGGCCCAAGGGATGTATGCACTCCGAGCTGCGGGGAAGCTCACTCCCCACACAGCCATGGCGGGAGAGACGTGCAGGCATGGCTCCAAACACTAGACTGGCACGAGTGCCTGGATCCTTCCTGCTCCCCAAGAGGCACAATCATTCCCACGGGGCAGGCAGGTCAAGTGACACATTGCAGGGCACAGAGGGAGCGGGCAGCAGACTCTAGGAGTTCCTGGCTCACACTTTCAAAGAGCTGGGCCTTCCCCATGCTGGGCACAGGACTCAGGACTACAACCCCAACACAGAGCTAACAGCTTGTTCCACAGTCTCCAAGGGAAGCCATGCTTCAGGCACTGACAATAGGACTGGGCAGGGCAGGTCACAGGGAACTGTCCTGCCACAGGGCAGCAGCAGGCTTTCGTGCACGCCTGCACCAGTTAGACAAATCCTCGTGCCGGCCCCATGACCTGTTAGCTCAGTGTCCCTGTCCCAGTTTTACAGATGGGGAAATGGGGAAGTGAAAAGCCAGCTAGAGGCAGAGCTGGGAACAGAACTCAGAAGAGCCCAGTTTCCAGTCCTGGGCCCAGTTCACTGGGCCATGCTGCCCTCCTGCCCTCTCCTTGCAAACACCCCGGTGATGCAATCCGGTGTCTAGGCTGTGAAGGAGGGTCAGAAAGAGCACAAACATCCATGCATGTGGTACGCATGACGCTGCGCCCAGCACAACCCCAGCCGGACGCAGCGGGGGCTGGGAGAAGGGACGCCCATCCGTACTCACTTCTTCTCCTGAGACTTTTTGAGGATAAGCAGGACAATTTTCTTGATGACAAGGATGAGGATGAGGAGGCCGACGAGCCCGCCCACGGCTCCCAGGATAATGCGCGTCAGCGTGTTGTCCACCGGTACCACTGCAGGAGAGAGCGCCAGAGGAGATGTTAGTGGGTGCCAGCCAGAAGAGTCCCACCAGCACAGAGCCTCTGGCCCTGAGCAGCAGGAGACAGGCACCCATTCCTCGGCCATCACCGGAGCTGCAGGGGCCACGCAGCTGCCTCTGCTCCACAGAACAGTTCAGGTCTTTAAAGTCGAATAGCCATGGGCGTCACCCTCTCGTCTCTGCTGCCCCCCCAAGCCTTCTCCGACAACTGCACGGCTCATGGTTCAACTTGACCGTAAGCCACGGAGGGAGTTTACCCCATGAATGCCCTCCATGTGCTGCTGGCTACTGGCCTATAGCAGGGCCCACAGAGGATGGCCCATATCTTTATCTTAGCCATCGTCTCCTGGAGAGACTGTAGGTGCCTCAGGCTGTGGGTGCTCAGCGTGAGGGGTCTCAAGTTGGGCACCCAAAATAGATCAAGGGAGCTAAAAGCCAGAGCCCACTCTGAGAGGTCGGCCTTACTTCTTGGCAGGAGGAGGGGTGTGAAGTGAAAGGCCCCCAATTCTGCCAATGCCCCTCGGCCAATCCAGCCATGATCCTCTCCTAAACAGAGGCCTCTCCTGGGGCTCTTTTCTGGGGTGGACAGCCATTCGCTGAAGACTACCTAGAATATACACTGGTCACCAGAGCCAGACTAGAACTCCTGGGAGCAGATTCTACTTTCCTTTACACTGATGGAAGCCCAACAGAACCCAGCAGTCCTGAGTCCAGTCCCCTGCTACGACCACTAGCAGCATATCTTGGTTTAGCTTTGCCCGATCCTGCTCGTCACTCAGGGGAACCTTTGTCTATCAGCACCAGCAGAGTGAGTGGGGTGGGGAGGGCTCCTCCTGGCAGACACTTACTCTCCTGGACCACCTTGAGGATGATGGTGGCATTGTGTTCAGCATTCATTTCCTTTGGGTTCCTGACATGACAGGTGTACTTCCCAGCATCATCGAAGTCCACGGACCCCATGGAGATGGAGATGTTGTTTTCCTTCCCAGTGGTTGTGCCAATTAACCGAACCCGAGGGTCTGCGAATAGCACCGTTGGCTCTGATGCTTTGTTCTTTATATTCCCGTGATAGATCTGCAGGGGGAGGGAATGCAGCAGGACGCTGAGCGAGCAAACAGCACAGCCAGGCCGCAAACTCAGGAAGCCCCAGACTAGGGAAGGCCTGGAGAGCTCTTCCGGCTGAGTTGGACACCACACAGGGGTGGTACAGACACAGACCTACCAAGGCTGAGGGTTGGGGCCCGTCTACATGACGGTTTGCAACCATGTTGCATCCAGGTCAGGGACAAGCATGCTGTAACAGTGCCATGGCTCAGCAACAGCTGTAGTGTAGATGTGGCTTACAAGTGGACAAGAAATTCTCTTTCCATCCCTCCCTTGCTTTCTGAGGATTTTGTCTCCTCCAGACTAGGGGTAGAATCTAAATGCTTGGCTTTTGCCCAGGGATCCCAAAGCCAGTTATTCCTCTCAGCACATCCCTTCCCCACCCCCGAGATGTCTCCTGCATACTAGGTATGCACCAGTGAAATGCAACAGTCATCAACAGGGAAACTCAAGGGGCTGAGCAGAGTGGAGGGGGGTCTTTTAATGGAGGCAGAGCAGAACCATACTCCATGCATGCTGCCCCTTCCTGACTTTTCAGCACGAGGCCAACTCCACAGCTCCTCGCCTACATCTGGCCAAATGCTGGGGGGGGAGGGGGCTCATCTCCTTATTAAGCCACGTTCGTATGAAATGACAACTTTGTTTCGTGCCTGTTGGGCCCCAGAACTCTTCCCCTCCCTCATTTCTGCACACGCACACATATACCCACCACCTCCTGCCTCCCACATGAAAGGGAGAAGCAGCTGAATGCTTGGGGCAAAGAATGGGGCAGTCCAGTCAACAGGCCACCATGAAAGCAGCCGGCCTGTCTCACTTGCCATGTGGCTGCATTGGCTGGAATTCACCTTCTGCCCTAGGAATCCATGAGCTGCAGTCAGCGGCAAGCGTGCCTGTCTCAGGAGCGGACACGACCATGTCAAGGCCAATGCAAAGGAGCTGTGCATTCCAGCAGCGAGTGCTGTGCATACCCGGCCAGAGAGGCAAGCTCCAAGGTCCTCTTCCAGCTGGCCAAGGCTGGGAGGGCTGCAGGGCAGCTGGGCTGACAGGAGAAAGTCATTGCCTCACACTAGCAAGCAGAGGGGCGAAAGGTGATGCTGCTCAGAACCAACGGCCCTTTGGCATCTCATGGTGAGCACGAGAAGGGGCCTGTTTAGCTGGAAAATTCACTGTGTTTTGCTCAAAGTGCTGACCTACTCCTCAGTGAAATGGGACATTTCTGAGCAAAAGGGATGTATTTAACCCAGGGATTTGCCACTTGCTGCTGCCGAAGCTCACAGACATGACTACAGGAAACGAAATGGTGACGTTGCTGCGGCCAAACCGAGTGGAAGTAATTTTCTCCGTTCCACACTGCTCCACCCAGCGGTGTCTCCAATGGGCAGTTATGATGCCAGACAATAAGGTGCAGTGGGCTCTGAGGGGGCAATTGCAAAACCAGATCCCTCATGGCTGGCAGGGTGTCCTAAATCAGGAGAAATGGGATCCAAATCACTGTTTAAAGCACTAGCAGCCAGTCTGTGCTGGGGGGACCCAGGAGAACTGGCAATCAAACCCAGCGAGGAGCAGAACGCACAACGCACCAGGTCAATGCTGTTGTAGTACCAAGTGAAGTCAAGGTCCTTGAATCCTATGCAGGTGGTGAAGATGCAGGGCAGCTGCACTTCTGAGCCGTTCAGAGCCATCACAAGGTTGTTTTTCCCCACTGAGACCTCCAAGGTGACAGCCATGGAGAAGAGATGTAAACCTGCCAGGGGAAAGAGAGAACAAAGACACATCAGTTTCCACAGGGGCAGTGCCCGATACCCGATTCCCCTTCAGAGACAGCATCTCCTGGGGCATGCCCAGAGGCTACACAACCATGCAGCCACCTGGTAACAAGATAAGATTGCTGGTCCATTAACTGGGCTCCCTGGAGGCACCACATGCATGCTTCAGACTAACCTAGCCAGTCCCCCTCTTCCTTCCTAGAGGACACAGAGCAGGACAGAGCCTCAGGAACATGCACTGGGAAAAGGCAACTGCAAGTAGCCTGGCCAGCAGCAGCATCACCATTCAGCAGGGAAGGGAGCATCTCCCAGCACTGGTCTTTCATTCCCAGGCCCCTGGCAACCACACTCTGGAGCTCTCGGTCCTGCTCAGGAGTCTACAAGCCAAGCACCACCCCCATAATCCAGGCTGGATGGGTCCTGGCATCTGGGCCATGGCCCAGACCAGGGCAGGGCAGCAAGGGGAAGCTGTTCTGGAGGGTGAGGAAGGAGACGTTAGTCGTGAGGCCAACCCCACCCTCTAGCCCGACAGAGGAATTACGGGACCTTTGATAAATGACACCAGGGTGAAGCTGCTTTCACATTTAACACTGGGGAGCAGCCCAGGGGTTAGGCGCTCCCTGGATGGGTCTGAGCCCACCAGGCCCAGAGGAGCCTAAGGAGAGTGGCAGCACCAGGGAATATTTGCGAGGAGTTCGACTCTCCGGGGCAGGATTTCCCTGTGGAAGAGGGTCTGCCTGGTTAAATCTGCCCCTTCTCACCAACCCCCCCCCGGCCACCCATCGCTGCTGGGGAACAGGATTGCTGGCCCATCAGGCTCCAGGAGGGACAGGCTCCCCTGGGGTCCTCAGTCAACTCCTCACCCTCAGTGCAGAATTGTCCAGTGCTGCCTGCGCCCCCCAAGTAGGCACAGGGGTTGGGTGGGGCACCTGACCAGAGACACTCCCTCCAGAGGAGCCACCGCCCTCAGCCCCACATTCTCACCCAGGGCAGCTGGGCCCCCCCTTCCTGAGGGAAAGGGTAGGACAGGGCTGCTTCGCAAGGTCTGTAAGAACTCTGTCCAGACAGAAATTCGTGAATGTTTGCTATAGCTGTCACTGGTTTCTTCCAAAAACGTCCCTGAGCCCGAGCCCTCCAAGCAAAGCAAACTGGAGCAAACACAAAACACATTTTAAAACCAAGGTAAAAAATCCTACATTGTGACACATGCTGAGTGACACCACCCTGCTCTTTGCTAAGTCCCCTGGCAGCAAGCAGTCAAAGGCACCAAAACAGAGGAGGCCTGTGTAGACGTGTGTCCTTTCCGCCCCACCTCCGTTGCTAATGCAGCAGCTTTAGCAGACTTCTCTTTGCTGCTCTGAGATCAAGAAATTTGAGTTGCCCCATGGTGCCAAGATCTAGGGTGGCTGCTTGAGACATCAGCAGTGTTGTACAGACGTGCAGCAGGGCCCAATCCCCACTGCTCTGCCCTGGGGGGACAGTGCTTATTCCCACCCCCGCGGAGCAGGCTTAAAACATTAACAAAGCTGAATTCTCCGCTCGGTCTGGCCGCTGACAGCATTTTAAATCCTCTGCCCACCCGGGCATGAGTGAGACCAACCCCCACACCCTGAGCAGGGCAGCAGGAAACACTAAGGCAGGAGTGGCGAGGGTTTAGCAGCCTTGTACCATTTCTTCTCCACAGGGAGCCACCGGTCCATACCATTGGACTGGCCTGGGGAGGAAAGAGCTGACACGTTCCCATGGAATAACAATGCCCAGCTACAGCACCATCATACAAAACTCTCAAAGCCCTTTGCTAACATTAAACGTCCCAGCACCCTGCAGCTTGGCTGAGTTCCCATGGGGGTTCCACAGAGTCAGAGGTAGAACTGGGAATAGAACCCAGGCAGGAGCCCTGACTCCTCATTCCCTGGCCCGCTCTAATCACTGAAAACAACCCTCACGTAACCCCATCCTCATTGCACTGGGCTTGCCAGAGCACACTGCACCTGAAACCACCCCACCAGCCATGGGGCACGTCAGGACAGCACCTGTAATCGATTGAAGCAGCCAGCGTCCCACTGTGAGGCAGAAACCTGCCCTGGAGGCCTAGTGCATGGGCGGCTGGGATTCACCTAAATAGCCACTGGAGGCCTCTGTTGTTTTACAAAAGGGCTGCAGAAGAAGAGCACTTACATCACTAACAACGATCAACCTGGCCCCTGCAGACAGCTCACTGGGGACAAAACCACTTCCCCGGGCTAGATGGGCTCCTCCTCCCCAACCCCTCCCACACAGCACCCACGAGGGAAGAGCTCACAGTCCGCTTGGAGCGGAATCCAGCTTTGCCATCTTAAAAGAACCTTTACACTTCAGCCCTTTCCTAGGCACCTCGGCGTGCTGGGGCGTACGGCCACAACCACCCCTTTGAGGTATAGGAGTTGGACAGTCTGTGAGGGTCCCTGAAGGAGGGCAGAGCTGTTAGCACTTCCCTTGTTGTAATATCGAGGGACCACTCCTTCTCTGCCCCAGAGTCCTGCTTGCTGGTGGCTCTGGCTCACCAGACCGTGCAACGAGCCTCAAAGCTTCAGTCACTGAAGAGCAGAATTAAATTACTCAGCTGCAGACAATTTGCAATGAGATTCCTCCCCCCCACACACCTTTTTTGTTTAAGCCTGGCTGAGTTGCCTGAGGTACAAATGGGTCCGATTTCCTTCCTGAGATCAGAAGAACCAGCACCTGGTCTTAGAACTCAAGATGACTCCAGCTTAAAATGTCTGAGCCTCTGTTCTAACTATGACAACACATGGCCAGTTTTTCCTTCTTAAAACGAGGCTGCCCTTGGGTTATCTGAGCTGGGAGTTTCAAAGACACCTAAGGGAATTAGGCACCTAAATCTCACTGGAATCAAGATCCTTTGAAATCCCAGTCCCTCTCTCTCTAATTTCTCCAGCTCATTTAAAATTATCTTGAGAACCAACAGCTCCTGGCCCTACCGGAAGCCCCTCACTGGAGTTTTCCAACAAGCAGTGGGTTTTAAGTACTGTGCTCAAATAAATGGGTTCGTCTCTAAGGTGCCACAAGTCCTCCTTTTCTTTTTGCGAATACAGACTAACACGGCTGTCACTCTGAAACCTGAAAATTCAATTAAATTCTTGTTTTTCAGATTCTCTGTTCAAAGAACAACCCCCTACAGACTAGGGCAACTGCCCAGCAGATAACAGCACACTCGGCAGGTACAGGAAGCTCTCATCCAGCCATGGGTGGGGCCTGCTGGGGCGGAGAAAACAGCTGTCACAGCATGTTTCGGCTCCTAGCCCCTGGGTGTAGCCAGGACACTTTATAAAACCTCCCGCCAGCTCATATTTGGGTGTTATGCTCCAAGCAGGGCCCCGGAAATGCGTTTCTTTCCTCTGCTGGGAAGGAAGGTATGACAAATATTTTTAAATCCGTAACTATTAATATTCTCAGCTGCATTAAACACCTACAGTTGTTTCCTCTGGTCCCTGACACATATTTTCCCCCTTTAATTTTAGCAGTCAGCTAGTTGTACTCCCCACTAGCAGGTCTGCAAAGTGAGAATGCTGGAGCCTGTGAGAGAAGACACCCAGGAGAGACCATTGCGCGTATATTAGTAATTGATGCAGGGAGGGCAAAGGCCTGGGAGCCAGGGCTCTATTCCTGGAGCGACCTTGGCAAGTCACTTATCCTCAATGCCTCAGATTGTACAGCTGCAAAATGGAGATCATCCTCCCCAGCCCTGAGTGAAGCACTTGGAGATTATGGATGAAAGTGCAAGTGCCAAATATCTAGGACTTGCTACAGAGCAGTGGAAATCAAAACAAGCTGTTTGCTGTGGGTTGATCTTTCCTCATGGAAATGTAGAGTTTGCTTTTAAAATGTAAATATTTTTCAAGGAGGAAGAAACAATAACTTCAGTGTTTATGGGACTTTTAGAAATGGTTAAAGCTCCTAAGTTACAGTAACATACAAACAGAGACTCAGAGGGGTCTAGTGTGTAGAAAGATACGCACTGTCATACAGGACCATGTCATGACAACAGTGGGTGGGATAGTGCAAACTGTCCAGAATTAATTAACTCTCTTTTGCCAACTCTCGCTATTTATTTGGGAGCCTTGTTACAGTTGACGTTCTTCCTAAAGCACCAGCTCCTGGAGTCATGTGATTACATGAGACTCTCAGGTTTCCTTTAGAACAAAAGTAAGTTCCAGCCCTCCTGATTGCAGAGAAAAGCCTGAACACGTGGCCTGAGAGCTCCCTAAAGGCTGAGAAACCAGCCAGCAAAGAAAGAGCCCAACCTTTAGTATTTTGTAAACGTCTCCTGATTTGGGGGGCCTGACTCCTGATTTTTGAGCCCTTGGCATTGGCGATGCTGTGAACCACTGCTCCAGCTTGGTGCCCGGCTCCAAGCCCTGACAGCCAGCCTGCGCTCCAGCCTCCAGACACAACTCCCTTGGAGCAGTTACCAACAGCAAGTTCCTTCCCCACCCCTCAGCCCAGGGCACCCTCACTGACATGGTGCAAGTCCAGAGTCACCCTGCTGCCTTCACTGGACTCCAGCAGCCTCCTTTGGCCCAGGAGAGCAGATTTTGGCCTTGTGCTGTCTGAGGCTCCAGCTGAGAGCAATGAAGAAACTCCGGGGACTGGCGAGAGGACATGGCTGGCACTTAATAAACGGATAATAAACGTCCCGTCACCCCGTAGTTACCGGTTTGGAGAGGCCCCAAGAGCTAAGCCCTGCCTGGCCCCAGGGCACTGAAGCAGCGCAGAAGAGCCCTTGGTCCCCATGTCAGTCCCGAAGCGGGTCCGCGCAGAAGACGCGCTCTGTGCCGTGGGGGCTGAGCCCCGAAAAGCGGAGCCCTCCGGCCCGAGGTGTCTCGCCGCTCCGCGGGGCAGCAAAGCGGACGCGCTCCCAGCGGCCCGAGGCAGAGCGCACCGGCTCCGCGCCCGGGTCCCCTCGCCGCACCAGGGCGCCCCGGCCCCGGCCGCTCTGCGGGGCGCGGCAGCCCCCTCCCCTCGCACCCCCTTACCCAGCAGAGCCGCCGCCAGCCAGCTCCGGCAGAGCCGGGCGCTGCTCCCGTCCGCCGCCATCCTCTGTGCCAGGGCACCTCGGGGAGCCCCCGCAGCCGCCGAAGGCGGGGCAGGGTCGGGGCAAGCTGGCGCAAGGGGCAGGGGGACAAGGCTCGAGCCAAAGTCCGGCTGGTCCCCGCAGCAGCCGCAGCATCCAGTCGGGGCTCCGCGCAGCCAAGTCGGAGGGACGCGGCGCCCGCAGCCGGGCAGGACAGGCGGAGGGCGAGGCAGGGCGCGCTGCCAGGGGCCAGCTGAGGATGCTGCGGGGAGCGGGGGGGCGCTGCAGCCGGAGAGGCGTCGGCCAGGGCCGGGGGGCTCGGCCAGACTAGCCGGGGAGCCGCCTGCCGGGCATCCCGCAGCACAAACCGGCCCGGCTGCGGGCGGGGCGGGGCAGGGACCGCGCTGCTGCGAGGCGGGGCTGGGTTTGCGGCGCTGCAGCTCTGCGGTGCGCGCTGGGCCAGGGGGACACGTGGCTCCCCGGCTGCAGGCAGGAGCCCCTGACCCGCTCCCGCCTCCTGCGGCCCTCCCAGGGGCGGGCTCGGGCTCAGGAGCCTAGCGGGCTTCACCGGCCCGCACCCCCCAGCGTCTGTCCGTGGCCCCACCCGGCAGAGCCAGGGCACCCACCTAGCCCCCTTCTCCTGCTGCTCCTGGTTTATCCCTCCTGGGGTGCCAGAAACGGGCCTGCTGCCTCGCCTCCCCTCCCCTCCCCTGGCTTCAAAATCCTGCCCCTTCAGCTCAAAGAGACTCTCCCTTACCTAGCAGCAGCATAGAGTATATGACACACAGCTGAGCCACACAACCACTGGTCACTGAGTTACACAGTTACTTTGGCTGCAGCTTTGAGGCTTTTGGGGTAGCGACCCCCTGGGACACTCACTGCTCTTTTTTTCTCTGCAATGAAATAATTTGTGTTTCTAGAGCCTCTTTCATCTTAAAATAGTAAAGCAGTTAACACCGGGTCATTCTCACACCACTGGTAGGAGCTAAATAGAAGTGTCTGTAGCTGGGTAAAGCGCCCTGCTGTAACCACTAGACTACACTCCCCCTTCTAGGCTTTTGGTGAGGTTCCTTGTGTGCCTTTTTAATTATTGTGTATACTTTTACTTCTAGTCTGGTTTCCTCAGATTCCCCTTCACTGATACTGTGCTTTGTTTCTCTGTCAAGTTAATTAAAACCATAGTGTTGGGGTTTTTTAAAGGCATAGCGACATAATTTTATTGGCAAAGTTGTGATTGCCATGAAAGAGATTCTTGGGTTTTCTCCAGTCACAATGCATCATCAGATAGACTCAAATTGCAATTGACTAGAGCCTTTTATAATCCACTGTGCATTCTCAATGAGTTTATGTTTGCTTACACAAGCCTTGGTGGATGACAGGATCTCTAGCACAGAGATCCTGGCAAGAGGTGTATAGGGGTTGTGTAATTGCAAGGACCGTTAATATTCACCTGGAGTGACGTGCTGTTAATTTGAGTAGAAAATCCACATCTGGAACCAAGAATGGCACCTGCCCATATATGCACCGAGGCCACAATGTTCAAAAGTGGGTGGGGGTGTCTCCGTTTTGGAGGGCCCAGCCTGACACCTCAGCTCTCATTCGGAGAGGTGATGGGCATCAACCGATTTTAACTGGCTACAATCACCCTCCTGAAGAACATAACTACTGAAACAGACTAGCTGGGGAAGTGGTGGCTTCTCAGGCTCCTGCTGTCCTCAAGGGGAGAGTGCTGCCTTTCTGGCAAAGATGCTTTAGTCAAGCAGAAGTTCTCAGGGCAGGGCCTGGTACCTGGATGACATTCGACAAGAGGAGCTGAGACACCCTTCTGGCTGTAAAACCAGCGATAAATGGGCATGAAGGCTGATAAAGGAACAACTGGTTCATGGAATGAAAACCTCTAGGTAGGGAAGGCTTCAGTCTAGCTAAACCAGCTCTTTCTAGCATGCCTGTCCCTGTGGCATCCAGTAACAGAATGCCTGACCCTGCAAGGTGCTGAGCACCTCTGGTGGTGCACTGGTGTCCTCCCTCAGCACCTTGCAGGACAGGACCCTGTAGGGAACAGGAGACCTAGCAAATGGGAGAAGCCATTCACATGTTTTATGCAGCTAGTAGAAAACCATGGGGTCAAAATCCAGCCCAGAATTTAAGCTCCTAATTGGTTATCAGCAGAGCTCCGTAGCCTGAGAGCATTGGAAGCAAGCCAGGAAGTCCCCCATGTCCGTGCAGATGACCGTGACAACGGGCTATTGCAATCCCAGATCTCTCCATACCTGAATGCACATTGGCAGGATGAACAAAGCAAATCTCTCTGGTGTATGACTGGGAGGCATCCATCCAGTGCTCCAGGCAGCAAATATTTCCTTCCAGTCTCTGAAACCACAAATAGCAACACATGGCTGTAGAGGCCCAGACTGCATGCGGGAGAATAAAGAAGGGGTGTTAGAGAAGCCAAAGAGAAAACTTTGGCACCTACATTCACACCCTGAGCATTTATTTCAGGATAATTGGCTGACCATGCACTCTATACATCAACAACCTCTTCCTAATAGCTGCATCCATTAGCCCTAACCTTCTGTGGACCACATCCAAGCCAGAGCAAGGAGGAACTTTCTTGATGGGGGCCTCTGATAATGCAATTGTGCTATTTTGGTGCATTACCTTTCCTCTCAACTGCATTAGAGAATCACATCTCCTTTTCAGGGCACTGCTTCTTTGGAGCTTAAAACTTGCTTGGCTCCTGTGGAAAGCCTTGGTGGGAAGAGAGAGGAGATTTTTGGAAATACCAAGGCCATTGGAGGCGCAGTAACAGAACAGTGATTATTCCTGGGATACAGGATGGAGAGTTCCTAAGCTACATGCTCAGGCTCTAACCCAAATTCACTGGGGAGCTTGGAAAGACCATAGCTCATTAATAGCTCACTGAATATAGAGCTCCAGGCTGACTCTGTAGTTGTGTGAATTACCCCTTCAGTGGGAGGACTCGGGTATGCATGATTCAGCTGCTGTACTGGGCCCCCAGCCTGGAAGATTTGAGGGGTTGACCCATCCCTGTAGGCTGGGGAGGGGCAACCATTCATATGTTCACTAGCATCTTCGGTTTGTTCTGCTGAGGCAGCAGAAGGCAGTTTGGATGCAAGCTGAGGACAGTGAAGGTAGTTAGGTGAGGTGAGTCACAGATGATCCTCTAAAACCTCCAGGACAGGCAGAGAACATGCATCAGGGAATGGTTTGTGAAGTAAGGAGGAGCTGTATACTGGCCAGAGATGCATTAATTAGGATCTCAGAAAATTCTGCGTCACAGCTCTGCACAAACGGAGGGAGGGAGGGAGGGAAGAGACTTGCAATAGCACAATTGCTGTTTGATGCAGTTTGTTGAACAGTGAACACAGTCAGCGGCTCTGCTGGGCCTCATCTCAGAAAACAGAGCAGGAGTGATAAATAAGGCTGAAGCTGATTCTCGGGGCCCAAGTGAGCAGGATTTTAGAGATTTGACATGCTAACATGGTTAAACTCTCACCAAGGCCACACTGTTCACCTGAAGAGTGGAGTAGGATTGCACCACCCCGGAGGTGGAGGCAGATACTGGGAGACATTCTGCAGGGAGCAGGCACCATGATTCTGCACATCACCAGGCTGTACTTACTTAACTATTCTTGGAAATTAATTTGCACAGGAAGAGAAAAGGTGGGGAGGGGAGGTTGCTACATGGTCCAGCCCAAGTGCAGTGGAAGGCAGGGGACACCAGCGCAGGTGTGCTCTATACGCAGCCATGTGATCTGTTGCTGAGGGTTAAAATAGACACTGAATGAGCCTGAGAACATGTGCCAGGAGACCAGCTGTTCAGGAGAGGGAAGACATAGAAAAGGAGCATGGGGGAAGAGAGGCAGAAATGTCACCCCAAAGGGATGGGGGTATGACAGCCTTGTGGGAGGGGCTGCACTGAGGTCTGAATGTGGGTGTTTGGTATCTAGCAGCTTTCTGAAGTGAGAAAAGGATCCTGTCCAGAGGCCAGTGTATGGAGTCCGAAGGGACAGCAGCTGTGGCAAGTGCTTGGGCATGGCAGAAACGGTTTGTGTGGACTAGGATATCCCCTGAACAGAACCTTTTCTAGAATTCAGAAATGTTTGATCTCCTCTTGTGTTTCCATTATTTGTGCTTCCAGCAGGAAAAAGGAAGTGCCAGAATCCAGCACTGCCTACCTGGTGGTCAAAAACCATGAGACTGGCATTAAAACCACAAGATTTAAACACAAATAACTTTGGTCTTTTTCCTCTTGTTTCAGAGCCTGTGGGGGTTGCATTTTCCAGCATTTCTCTGCAGCCAGGAGAGCTGGGAACTCCCCTTTTCACGACAGCTGAAATTCTCTTGCAATTACAGGCCTCCAGGAACTCAGGCTTTAAGTAAAACATCAACTGTCACAAGACTCCTGATCCAATCCTGACAGTTGGCAACTCGGTCAAATCTCCCCAAAGACATCCAGGCCAGTGCAGCAGGCCCCAGAGGTTCAGAGAACTCCTCTTCCTCCTGGAATGGCCTCATCATCCACAGACGCCGGCTCCCACTTCTCCTCCCACCCCTCTGTTCTGTGGCATTCTGCCCTGTACTTCTTGCCATTGCACCTGGCCCACGCGGGTGTAGCACCACTACCCATTCAGATTCCTGCCCCCACTCACACCAGGTGCCCACTTTGCACAGGTGCAGATGAGAACATAAGCCAGTGGCCAGTTTTGCTGACCTTCCCAAACAGCCAGGGGCCCCGTCCAGGTTCTGAGAGCATTCCAAAAGGACTGTCCCACCACATGCGGAGTTGTACCATTGTCTCCAGAAGAGCATGAGCTGTTCACACCCCATTTGCCTATGCTGTTGGGGGTAGAGCAGGGGGTGCCACACAGCAGCAGGTGTCTCCTTGCTTTGGTCCCATTTGTGTAACCTGGGTCCCCTTCCAGCCTTGCAAAAGTGACCCAAGGGGTGTTGAGACCTGGAAGAATCTCGCCTGCTGCCTAGCCAGGTCCCTTTTCTGCAGAGTCTAGCACAAATAGTTGTGTCTGATTACAGGAAAAGCCAAGTAGCCCTAGACTGGACGGTGTCACCTTCTCAGCATGGCAAGGAGAGAGAGCTCAAGGGCTCCTTCCAGCTGGCATGTGCAAACACTTAGTCTCAGGGAAACCTGCCCAGGGGGAAGAGGGATACTTATATTTCGAGGGCTTTAGAGTTATTCTGAGAGAAGGATGGAGACTGAGCCAACAGCCTCCGAACAGACATAGCCTTGACGCACAAACAAGCCTGTCCATCTGCCCCTTCTCTTCCGCCCTCATGTGTGTTACGTAGCCCCCTGCACATCCGCTCCCCATTTGCCCCAGGCCTCTTCTCTCCCACTCATTTCTGCAGGCCCCCCAGTTTCTTGGCGCTAAACCCCTCCGGGTTCTGGTTTCCCCATTCCCAGGATTATTCTTTGCAGGAGCCCCGATTCCCAGTGGTGGCAGGCAGGTGTTTCACTCATGATTATTACAGGCTTGCTCCCATATCCCTGTTCCCCTCTCCTGGTCCTGGCAGCAGGGATAAGTTATGTTCTTTCACATCTAGGTCTTCAGCCTCTTTGAAAGATCAGTGAGAGCAGAACTGGCCTGCAGCTTTCACCCACCCCCCCCCCAGCCAATGCATGCGGACTGCACTCCCAGTTGCTCAGGGATCTTATCTTCCACCCACCTTCCCCTTGTCACTGGGGAGAATATCCCACTGCCTGCCTGTGCCAGTGGGGTCTGTCTGTCTGGAGTCTCACCTTGGTACTGCAGAGCTGAGTGCCAGAGCATCTCCTCTGCAGCGTGGGGCATGGGTCACTTGCTGGAGGAGTCTCTGCTCCTTGAAGTCTTTAAACCACAATTTGAGGACTTCAATGGCTCAGACATAGGTGAGAGGTTTATTGCAGCAGTGGGTGGGCGAGATTCTGTGGCCTGCATTGTGCAGGAGGTCAGACTAGATGATCGTAATGGTCCCTTCTGACCTAAATATCTATGAATCTATGAATCTCCCATGACTGAGGTACAGTTCTAATGCGTGCATGGGGCAAGGTCAACCCATGTCTGCGTGAGTGAGGTTTGGCCTCTTGTCTCCGGAGGGGCTCGGTGGATCCAGACTCGATTGTTCTACCCTTTCCCAGGGGTTCATGCAGATCTAGGGAAACCCCAGCAGTTTCCAAGAAATGTTGGATTTTTCAACTCCCATGGTAGCTTCATCACACAAAGTGCTGCGGGCACAGCTCGCGGGTGCTGGCAGTGGTAGCCCATGCCCTGAGTCTGTGTCCAAATTCAGAGGCCTCCCTGTGCTTCTGGCAATACAGTTCGTCATTTACTAGCAGATAACACACAATCTGCCCCTATTTCCACCCAGCCATCCCCCCTTGTACCCACTGTACCTCCCACCTCCTCTGCCTCCATGCCCCTGTGTCCCACAGACCAGGCCTCTGTGGCCCCTGCTCCCCACCTTATTTGGCCCTCTACTCATGCCTGGCATTCCCCCCAGCCACAGGCCACGCCTTCCCCACACGAGGCACATGGGTGAGGAGGCTGCAATCAAGTTGCTACGTCCCTGAAGCACAGAAGGGTTCCCAAGCCTAGGCTGTACCAACACATTCCCATCCCGCTGCCATTTGGGTAATAAAGCAGGCTTGCACTAAGCAGAGCAGGCCGATCCCTGTGGATCCTCCTGAGTCAGTGCCCAGCTCCCCCATACTCCCTCTCTGTAACACAGGTGCCAGGAGCAGACCAGCTAGGTAACCACCCTGCTCTCCTCCCCTTCCCATCACTTCTCCCCCTGAGCTGGGCATGTCCCAGCACCCCTAATCCCTCTGGAGGCAGATGGAGCTGGGGCACCAGAGCCACAGAGTACTTTGCTGGGAAAGTCAGAACTCCCCTGCGGGGGGGAGACGAGATGCTGAAATATAACTTCCCCGCAGCACAGTATAGTTCCTGCAAGGTCCTGTCAATATGACCTTGCAATTCAAGCCTGTCAGACAGCGAGCAGGAGGTGGCAGGGAGAGAACAAACTCTCTGATCAGATGCTCTGCAGGGCAGTCCCAAATGAGAGAGAGACACAGACAGACCGGGCACCTAGAAACCTGAACAAGGACCGAATGCAGCAGACTGCGGTGAGTGCTTGGCAGCCTTTCCCATTCTAACCCTTTCCTTTCCTCCCTTCCTCGCAGTGTCCTTCTGCTTCTGCTGCCTTCCTTCCTGCTCAGGGCAAGGATTTGTCACTCCTTAGTCCTAGGAAAGTCCTTTGCCATCAAATCCCGCTGTTCTCCTCCAGCAGTAATGCCACAGGACCATAGAAGTTGGCCCCTTAAACCTCTTTGGAATATGGGGGTTGCCTTTCTGGGTCAGTCCAGTCCAGGGTCCTGTCCTATCAGAGTCCAGAGACAGCTGTTCCGGAGGAAGGTGCAAGACATTCAGCAGCTGCACCAGTTATGGGATAATCTGCCCCCAGGGAAAGTTCCTTCCTGACCCCCAGTAGTTACCAGTTGGCTCATCCTCTGAAGCAGGAGGATTTACAGCCCTTCCCAAACTCTTGGTTAGTTTACTGTATTTACTATTATACTTCTGGCTATTCTTAGTACTCACAGAAATGCCTCATCTCTTCTTTGATTCTTGCTGAGCTCTTGGCCTCAGGCCAAAGGCTCTTAAGCAAAGTAAGCAGTCATGGATTGAGAGGGAAGGTCCTCTCCTGGATCAGTAACTGGTTAAAATACAAAAAGAAAAGGAGTACTTGTGGCACCTTAGAGACTAACCAATTTATTTGAGCATAAGCTTTCGTGAGCTACAGCTCACTTCATCGGATGCATACTGTGGAAAGTGTAGAAGATCTTTTTATATACACACAAAGCATGAAAAAAATACCTCCTCCAACCCCACTCTCCTGCTGGTAATAGCTTATCTAAAGTGATCACTCTCCTTACAATGTGTATGATAATCAAGGTGGGCCATTTCCAGCACAAATCCAGGGTTTAACAAGAATGTCTGAGGGGGCGGGGGTGGTAGGAAAAAACAAGGGGAAATAGGCTTGAATAGAGACTGGGAGTGGCTAAGTCATTATGCAAGAAGAAAAGGAGGACTTGTGGCACCTTAGAGACTAACCAATTTATTAGAGCATAAGCTTTCGTGAGCTACAGCTCACTTCCTCAGATGCATCTGAGGAAGTGAGCTGTAGCTCACAAAAGCTTATGCTCTAATAAATTGGTTAGTCTCTAAGGTGCCACAAGTCCTCCTTTTCTTTTTGCGAATACAGACTAACACGGCTGCTACTCTGAAACCTGTCATTATGCAAGGTAACCTAAGTTAATTGTATCCAATTTGCAAATGAATTCCAGTTCAACAGTTTCTCACTGGAGTCTGGATTTGAAGTTTTTTTGTTGTAATATAGTAACTTTCATTGTCCCCAAATGTGAAATAGTTATGGGTTATGACATATAGTTATGACAGCAGGATTGTCTGTCTATGTAGACTCCCTCCTCAGGCCCTACACTACCAGCACTCCCAGCTACCTTCGAGACACCACTGACTTCCTGAGGAAACTACAATCCATCGATGATCTTCCTGATAACACCATCCTGGCCACTATGGATGTAGAAGCCCTCTACACCAACATTCCACACAAAGATGGACTACAAGCCGTCAAGAACACTATCCCCGATAATGTCACGGCAAACCTGGTGGCTGAACTTTGTGACTTTGTCCTTACCCATAACTATTTCACATTTGGGCACAATGTATACCTTCAAATCAGTGGCACTGCTATGGGTACCCGCATGGCCCCACAGTATGCCAACATTTTTATGGCTGACTTAGAACAATGCTTCCTCAGCCCTCGTCCCCTAATGCCCCTACTCTACTTGCACTATATCGATGACATCTTCATCATCTGGACCCATGGAAAAGAAGCCCTTGAGGAATTCCACCATGATTTCAACAATTTCCATCCCACCATCAACCTCAGCCTGGTCCAGTCCACACAAGAGATCCACTTCCTGGACACTACAGTGCTAATAAACGATGGTCACATAAACACCACCCTATACCGGAAACCTACTGACCGCTATTCCTACCTACATGCCTCCAGCTTTCACCCTGACCGCACCACACGATCCATCGTCTACAGCCAAGCTCTAAGATACAACCGCATTTGCTCCAACCCCTCAGACAGAGACAAACACCTACAAGATCTCTATCAAGCTTTCTTACAACTACAATACCCACCTGCAGAAGTGAAGAAACAGATTGATAGAGCCAGAAGAGTTCCCAGAAGTCACCTACTACAGGACAGGCCTAACAAAGAAAATAATAGAACGCCACTAGCCGTCACCTTCAGCCCCCAACTAAAACCCCTCCAACGCATTATTAAGGATCTACAACCTATCCTGAAGGATGACCCAACACTCTCACAAATCTTGGGAGACAGGCCAGTCCTTGCCTACAGACAATACTCACTTGCAACAAATAGTCACCAGCAACCACATACCACACAACAGAACCACTAACCCAGGAACCTATCCTTGGAACAAAGCCCGTTGCCAACTGTGCCCACATATCTATTCAGGGGACACCATCACAGGGCCTAATCACATCAGCCACACTATCAGAGGCTCGTTCACCTGCACATCCACCAATGTGATCTATGCCATCATGTGCCAGCAATGCCCCTCTGCCATGTACATTGGTCAAACTGGACAGTCTCTACGTAAAAGAATAAATGGACACAAATCAGATGTCAAGAATTATAACATTCATAAACCAGTTGGAGAACACTTCAATCTCTCTGGTCACGCGATTACAGACATGAAAGTTGCTATATTACAACAAAAAAACTTCAAATCCAGACTCCAGTGAGAAACTGTTGAATTGGAATTCATTTGCAAATTGGATACAATTAACTTAGGCTTGAATAGAGACTGGGAGTGGCTTAGTCATTGTGCAAGGTAACCTATTTCCCCTTGTTTTTTCCTACCACCCCCGCCCCCTCAGATGTTCTTGTTAAACCCTGGATTTGTGCTGGAAATGGCCCAACTTGATTATCATACACATTGTAAGGAGAGTGATCACTTTAGATAAGCTATTACCAGCAGGAGGGTGGGGTGGGAGGAGGTATTTTTTCATGCTTTGTGTGTATATATAAAGATCTTCTACACTTTCCACAGTATGCATCCGATGAAGTGAGCTGTAGCTCACGAAAGCTTATGCTCAAATAAATTGATTAGTCTCTAAGGTGCCACAAGTACTCCTTTTCTTTTTGCAAATACAGACTAACACGGCTGTTACTCTGAAACCTGGTTAAAATACAGGAAACAAAGGGTTGGAATAAATGGTCAATTTTCACAAGGGAGAGAGGTAGCTAGCGGTGTCCCCCAAGGATCTGTACTGGAACCGGTGTTGTTCAACATATTCAGAAAATATCTGAAAAAAGGGAGCAAATACTCCGGTGGCAAAATTTGCAAATGATACAAAATTACTCAAGACAGTTAAGTCCAAAGCTGACTGCAGAGAGTTACAAAGGGATCTCACAAAACTGGGTGACAGGGCAACACAATGGCAGATGAAATTCCCAGTATTGATAAATACAAAGTGAGGCACATTGGAAAACATAATCCCAACTATACATATAAAATGATGGGTCTACATTAGCTGTTATCACTCAGGAAAGAGATTATGGACAGTTCTCTGAGAACATCCACTCAATATGCAGCGGAGCTCAAAAAAGCTAACAAAGTTAGGAACCATTAGGAAAGGGATAAAACTGGATTAAAGGACTAGAAAAGACGGTTTATAGTGATTGACTCAAAGAGCTTGATTTATTTAGCTTAACAAAGAGAAGGTTAAGGGGTGACTCAATTACAGCCTATTGGTACCTGTGTGGGGAACAAATATTTAATAATCGGCCCTTCAGTCTAGCAGAGAGGTTACATGATCCAAGGGCTGGTTGTTGAAGCTAGACAAAAGCAGACAGGAAATAAGGCACGTGGAGTAATTATCCACTGGAACAATTGACCCTGACTTGTGGTGGATTCAGTTTTGAAATCCAGATTGGATGTTTTTTCTACACGCTCTGCTCTGGGAATGATTCTGGGGCCAGTCTCTGGCCCGTGCGATTTAGGGGTCAGATGAGATGATCACAGTAGTCCCTTCTGGCTTTGGAATCGGTGAATGGAATGAATCATGCACGTACTCAGATACCACAGCTTTGGCTGCCGTATAAGAATGGAACTAGACTAGACCAGAGGTAGTTTAAAGGGCCAGGACTGTGTGACAGTGCTATATGCTGTTGTTATTGGCACTAGGTACCAATAAGAGGTGTGAAGCAGGGCAGCCAGGCAGCGGACAGAGTATGGAGTAGGGCCAGTTTTACTCCCTGGAATGTGTAGTTTCCACGGGTATATTGTAGCAATGTGATCACCTTCCCCCGTTTCATGGGGACTGGACGGTGTAAATGTTTCCAAGGGCAATTTGCCTTTACACAGCAATGCACTGAGTCAGGAAAGCTGTCCCTCGGCCGGTTAGCATGAGGTGAACATCGACAGAAATGGGCCGACTGCACACATGGAACCAGACTCTGCAGCCTGGTTTGCACACACCTGTCCAGACACAAGCGGACTGATCCGCCACAAACCCTGCATGTCAGCGGGTCAGTCATCCCCCTCTGCACACACTGCAAACTATCACAGCCGGGGCAGCGAGTTGTATGGGCCCGTGGTGCCCGGGCTCCAGCAATATTCAGGGCCCGGCTCCACCAATGTTTAGGGCCGGGTCTCTCCCCCAGCCCTGCCTCCCACCCCCGCCCTCGAGTGTCCCCCCCAGCACCCACTTGCCGCCCCGGGCCCCAGAGTGTCCCTGCCTCTCCCCTGCAGCTCCACGCTGCCTGCTCCCAGCATCAACTGCCGCCGCTGGGTCCTAGTGCCTCCATCCGCTCACTACTGGCAGGGGCTGCCCTGACCCTGCCCTGCCACCGCGGAGCCTGACATTTTCCGGCAGGACCTTCCACCAGCACAGGGACCCCTGCCCCCCGTCACCACTCCTGCCCCACGCTGGGCAAGGGGCAGCGCCATCCCTCGCCCCTCGTGCGGGGCAGCAGCAGCAGGGGAGGAGGAGCACATGAGATGGCAGCCCCCCGGCACCCGCCACAGGGCAGGCAACAGGACCTGAGAGGGGCCCTAGGAGCACGTGCAGTGACAGGGGTGCGGGGTGAGTGTGCTCCCGGGGGCGGAGAGGGGGGCCCCTCCCCCAGAGCTCACTGCTGCCGGCGGGGAGAGGGCTGGGGGGAGTCCTCCTCTCTGCCCTCAGCCCTGGGGCAGCCTGCCTGCACCCCAAACTCCTCATCCCCAGTCCCGCCCTATCCCAGAGCCTGCACCCCCAGCCAGAGCCCGCACCCCCCCCACACCCCAACCCTCTGCCCTAGCCCTGAGCCCCCTCCCAAACCCCTGATCCCCAGCCACACCCCACCGCCCTCACCCCGGCACCCGCTGCGGAGCCTGCACCCGGGCCTCACTCGCTCCGGGTGTCTTCGGCGGCACGGAAGGTCCCGCCGCCGAGGTGCCGCCGAAGACCCAGAGCGCCACTGGGTGAGTAAAAGCACTTGCTCCTGCCCTCCGCACCCCCTCCCATCCCCAAACTCCCTCCCAGAGCCTGCACTCCTCACCGCCTCCTACACCCCCACCCCCACCCCTGCACCCAAACTCCCTCCCAGAGCCTGCACCCCTCACCCCCCTTCCACCCCCACCCCTGCACCCAAACTCCCTCCCAGAGCCTGCACCCCTCACCCCCCCTTCCACCCCCACCCTCCTCCCATCCCCAAACTCCCTCCCAGAGCCTGCACCCCTCACCCCCCTTCCACCCCCACCCCCACCCCTGCACCCAAACTCCCTCCCAGAGCCTGCACCCCTCACCCCCCCTTCCACCCCCACCCCTGCACCCAAACTCCCTCCCAGAGCCTGCACCCCTCACCCCCCCTTCCACCCCCACCCCCACCCTGCACCCAAACTGCCTCCCAGAGCCTGCACCCCTCACCCCCCCTTCCACCCCCACCCCCACCCCTGCACCCAAACTCCCTCCCAGAGCCTGCACCCCTCACCCCCTCCTACACCCCCACCCCCACCCCTGCACCCAAACTCCCTCCCAGAGCCTGCACCCCTCACCCCCTCCTACACCCCCACCCCCACCCCTGCACCCAAACTCCCTCCCAGAGCCTGCACCCCTCACCCCCTCCTACACCCCCACCCCCACCCCTGCACCCAAACTCCCTCCCAGAGCCTGCACCCCTCACCCCCTCCTACACCCCCACCCCCACCCCTGCACCCAAACTCCCTCCCAGAGCCTGCACCCCTCACCCCCTCTTCCACCCCCACCCCCACCCCCGCACCCAAACTCCCTCCCAGAGCCTGTACCCCTCACCCCCCCTTCCACCCCCACCCCCACCCCTGCACCCAAACTCCCTCCCAGAGCCTGCACCCCTCACCCCCTCCTACACCCCCACCCCCACCCCTGCACCCAAACTCCCTCCCAGAGCCTGCACCCAAACTCCATCCTGGAGCCTGCACCCTCACCCCCTCCTGCACCTCCACTCCCTGCCCCAGCCCGGAGCCTGCACCCAACACCCAAACTCCATCCCAGAGCCTGCAGCCCAGACCCCATCCCCCACTCAAACTTCCAGAGCCCAACCTCTCACCCCTTTTGCACCCAAACTCTCTCCCAGAGCCTGCCCCCCAATCCCCTGTCCCAGCCCAGGGCCTGTACCCCAGACCTCCTCCCCCAACCCAAATTCCCTCCCAGAGCCTTAGGCAGGTGGGGGGCAGAGTTTGGGGGCACGGGTTCTGGGCACCACCAAAATTTCTACAAACCTTCCACCCCTGATCACAGACCTTGGTTTGTCATGTGGGAGCCAGCCCACGCTAGCAGTGGGGAAGGTGGTGGGGGGAAGAGTTAATGCAGGCTCTCTGCTCTGTGCTGGGGAACGTGGGGTTCCAAAACGTGGTCGGCGAGCCCCAGGTGGGTTGCAGTTGCACACAGCGCAGCGTGACGTTCCCTGCTCCTCTAAGCTCAGTGGGGTTTGGTGGGAGGTCGCCAAGGGAAACCAGATTCTGTGGATTGTTCGTGATCTTCCCCCGGAGGCAGAACCCAGCGATGCTCCAGACTGGCGACCCAATGCCTCCTGCTGGTGCTAGAGGCCATGTTACTGCAAGAGGTCCCACCTACGGTGTGAGATGTAAAACTTCAGCCCTCAGCCCTACATCGTCATGAAAGATCCCAAGAGATTTCCCATTTCCCAGAACCCGCTGTCCTAGACAAATTCCAGCTCAGAGAATTACCCTCAGCCTAATTAAACTCCCTCAGCAGTGTCACCCAGATACAGCATTCCCTTCTCTTCCTGCCCCAGCCTGTGGCGTTGTCATTCCAGCTGCCATGTTCTGCCCTGGGGGCCGCTGCATTTCAGTGGCAGGTGAAGTAAGCCCGAGATCTATGTTGTTTGGGACCCTAGCGGATGAAAGGTGCTATAGACATGCAAGTTACTGATATAGCTGGAACTGAGGAGTTGTGTAATTTTGTGACCAATACTAATAAATTGCATAGTTATACTAAAATAATCAGGCCTCATGCTTCAGGGCACAAGCTAACTACTGACTGCAGGGGTCAAGAGGGAATCCACTCTTCCACCCTACTGCATTCCCCAGCCTGGCCAGATCATTGTGGGGACACAGGAAGGGGGCCAGGCCCAGAGGGACCACAGATCAGATCCCACCTAGTCAATCCCACTATCCAAAGGAACCCCCAGCTGGCTACGGATGGCTCTGCAGCACTCTGCCTCACGTTCCCTACTTGCAGGAACGCTTAAGAACACACAGTGCAGAGGCAACAAGAAAATCCCACTTCTGGATTTCTACTTCATTAAGTCCAAAAAAGAGTTGAAATAAAGTCTCTGGCCCCCAGCCTCTCCCCTTCGGTTCAAGGGGGTGCACAGCCCTTCTCTCCTAGGACCTGCATTTCTGGGCTCCTAGCTGCTTCCTTCATTTAAGCATCTCTGTGTAATTCTTTTGTTCACTTCCCTGAGTGGAGGTCTACATGTAAACATCCTTCCCCTGCTCTGTTTACCAGTCTTCTACTGGTTACTCAGGGTCTCCTTGTTTTCTACAGCATCCTCATCTCTCCAGGCTACAGAAAGTCAGTAAGCACCTTTCTCCTCTCCTGCTGCCCCAGCATAGGGCCCAGGTGTCTTCCCTTCAGGCCCAGCTGGGTAGCAGGTAATCAGTCACAGGTGCAGTGAACCCTGCTCCCTCTTAAAGGAGCCAGTCATTCTGGGACATCTACGCTCTTACAACTTGCTTTTGTAGCCAGAACATGGGATGACCCTTTAATTCTGCCCCAGATAATAATGGAGGTTTCCAGTTTAAATAATAACCAGTTAATTCTCTGCTGAGGGACATGAATTACCTGAACCTGGGGTTGGAGCCCCACTGTACTCCCATCCTCTGAATTTAATCAGGCCTGAATCTCTAGCTGTAATGCAGAGAGCAGCGCTCCTGTTTCCTCGTCTCTGTCTCTCCGTTTGCCTTTCTCCTCCTATAATTGCAAAGACTGGTTCTCAAGGTCACAAATGGACAGGAAAGGGAAGGAGGGAGCTAGGGGGAGGCAAGGAGCAGCTGCAGTGACTGGCATGCCATCTGCACAAACAGCAATGCACCTGCTCTCAAAGCTGCCAAAATGAGCAAGGGGCCTTTAGCAAAGTGTCTAGTCAACACTTCTCTCTCTGCTGCTAGCCAGGTTCATGGCTGCAGCTTTGACAATTCCCTGCGTCTTATGGAGCCTGGCCTCCCTGCTGGGGGGCTCTGTGGGCCACAGGGACAATGCACTCACAAGAAACCACATGTCTCTGGCCTGGGCTTTGCTGGGTGGCTGCAGGCCACCAGGGCATGGAGGCAGCAGGGAGTCCCTGAGCCCACCGGAGGCAGGCAGCATGGCAGAAGCAGATCTGCTCCTTGGGCTGCATCCTGTCTCAGCATCTTGCTGATGCTGATTCAGCAGCTGAGAGAAAAGCTGCTCCTTGGATAATTGGTGAGGAACGTCAGAGACCAGGGAGAAAAGTGATGGCCAAGGCTAGAGGGCATGACGGATAGTCTGGCACGACATACGCTCTCCATCAGGGACTGCTTTCAGCTCAGCTTTCTGTGCTGCCCGCAGAGGCATTTGGCCGCTGTTAGAGGGAAGCTCCTGGCCAGGATGACCCCCTCGTATGACCCAGCCTGGCACTCCCTGCATGCCGAGCACATAGCCAGCCTGGTGCGTGTGTGTGCCCTGGGGTCCCACAGGCTTGCCCTGCCTGGCTTGAAGCAGGGTTTTTTGGGCCAGGCTCTGGCTCCAGCTCTGAGGGAGGCTGATTCCATTCACATTGTTCTGATTGTTTTTCCTCATCTCCGCTATCAAGATCATAACAACTAACCCCCGGCTACCCCCGGCCCTGCCACACCAGGGGCCATTTCAAACCACAAGCCACGAACTGGCAGGGATCCTAAAGCCCAGCACCTTTGAGGGGTGTTGAACCATGGAGAGGGTGGCAGGGACAGGGACGGACAGTGCCATGGGAAGCCTGACAGTGGGATCCGTACCAGGTGGGATCCGACACAGGTAACCACGGGGACAGCCCGGGCCCTCACCACTCAGGGGGAGCCTAGCGCAGCCAGCAACCGCCTCGCAAAGGGGCCTAGGCTGGGCACGGGAGCAGCCTGCGTAGAACCACTCACTGGCAACGCCTGGCCCCACAGCGTGTGAGGAGCTCCCCTGGGAGCCAGGGAGGGTCACACCCCATGGAGCAGCCCTCACTGGGCACTGCCTGCACAAGGGAACAGGGAACTCCTTAGTGTCCGCCCAGCACACTTCATAGGCAATGGCTATCTCGGCGGGCAGGCAGCAGCCATTCTGCAGCAAAGCCTGGCCCAGCAGCGGTGGGGGGGAGCAGGGACAGCGCTGCTGTGTCTGAGCCGGCTGGATGCTGCATCCAGCCAGACAAGGGCCAGGGAGCGTGTTGCTGTCCTGCAGGGTAACGTGAGGGCTTTGGAGGTGAGCTCTTGAGAAACTGCTGCTGTGACGCAGGGAATCCACCCCAGGTGACTGTGCCCTTTGGGTCCCCCAGCCCATATGCAGGCGCCCGCCCTGCTCCCCACAGTGCAGCCCAGCCACCGTGCAGCGTCCCCTCCCTGCGGTAGCACAACCGGATGGCCTCCTGCATGGCCGGGGAGCGCCCAGGCCCTGTCAGCTCACTCCCTGGCCGGTGGGACAGCAGGAGCTGGGAGCATCCTGGCAGTGTGGCTCTGTGGTGGAGGAAACTGTGTCAGGCAGAGATAGCACAGGGGAGCATGGCATGCACACAGGCCTGGCTGGTCACAGGCCTGTGCTCTAATGCCTCTGGACTGTGAGCATATAAATCCCCTGCCCCCTCGCTGCATGAGAGGCTGAAATCAGGGCATTTGGGAAGGGTTTGTATCATGCCAACTTCACGCATTAGCTACAAACCCCACTCCATGATGTGCACCCTATCGTGTGTATGCACACGCCCTATCGTACCCACACACATATCATGTACAAATGAACACACACCCAAATTCATGCATGTACATACCATCATACAACCGCACAGTGTCACACACACACACTCTACCCTACATACACATCTAGGCGCACGTGCACGTCTACCCAGGCCCACTCACGGGCTGCAGACACACAAGCGTGTTGGTGTGCGAGGCACAGGCTTTGCCTGACACCTCCTGCCCAAGTGCTAACAAGCCCGGTGCGGCTGCACTGGCTGACCCTGGAGAAGGGCGCAGAGAGGAACAGATTGATTCCTGAGACCAGAATAGCATGCGACATTCTTCTTCCTTCGGTGGCACTGTCCCGCCCTGTGGCTCTGCCTGTCGCTGCACTTTTATCGATTAATGTATTGTAAGGCCCGGCAGAGGCTGCCTGTCTCCATTCCAAAGGGAGGGTCTGCCCTTCCCAGCAGCGCACCAGCGGGTGGGCTAGTGCCCTTTTGCAAATGCCCCTTCCTGCCCCAGCCCAGTTTGGGGGTGACCCACCACCCAACTCACCCGACGGCACTACGTGAGGGTTAAAAAACAAGTGACCCACTGTAAAACGGTAGCTCTTGCTGCGGCGGGGTGTGCAGCACCACTCAGGTTTGGGCCCACTGCGAGGAGAGCAAAGCAGCTGGTGGTATCAGGGCTCTGTGTGGTCACGTCCTGCCTCTCCTTACCAGTAACCCTGCTCAGCAAAGCCCAGGGGCCGTGTTTCCTTTCCAAAGGGGAGGAGGCAAAAGCAGGAGGGGGCTGGTGGGATTCTTACAAGCCCTCTGTCAGCACTGAAGCCAGACCACAGGCCCATGCGCCTCTTCAGCGTGTCTCCACACCTGGTCGATTGCAGACAAGCTTTGCTAGTGCTGACCGGAGCCAGTGGGATCCAGCGCCTCCAGGACCTTCCCTCTGTCCCCCACCGGGCCAGGGACCCCCCCACCCCACGAGTAGGGCAGGACAGGAGGAGTTGAGACCCCCCCCAAACTGGGATTCCCGCATTGGAGCCAGGTCCCAGAGATGTCCTGTCCCACCTGGCTTCCCCCCAAGCAGCTGAGCTCCTCGGGGTCTCCCGGCGTCTCGGTCTCAGCTCTGGCACTCGGCAAACCCCAGATGAAATACGTCCCTGTTCCTGCACCCCCCCAGGCTGGCCCCCCAGGAGTAGAACGGGGGGGGGGACGAGCGGGACAGCTACCAGCCAGCAGGCCCTGGCAGCCTCCCTTCCTGTCCCCTGCGTTCCAGCTTCGGCCCCCCAGCTGACTTGGAGAGTCAGCAGAGCTTGCCCTGGCCTAGCCAGGGAGGGCAATTCATCTCGTTCTGTCCCTCCGCTGCACCTGCTGGGTCTAGGCCCTGACTCAGCAAAGCACATAAGCCCATACTTACTTTAAGCACCTTCCTAATTCCCACTGATGTCGATGAGATTCAAGGACATGCTTAAAGGCAAGCATATGAGCTCACGCTTTGCTGAATAGTGATGGACCTAAGCACATGCTTAACGTTAGGCATGTGCTTAAGCACTTTGCTGAACTGAGGCCCTTGTGCCTCCAGGGACAAGACTTTGGGGCTTAGGATGAGGTTCACCCATCATGCAGAGGGGCAGCCACAGGCCTAGGCACCAGTGAAATGCCATTTAAACCCCAACATGTGACTGTCAGATGGTGCAAGCAACTCCCTACATACGTCCCTCTCCATCATGTCTCTGGGCCTTGTTGTTAAGGAACTCCCAAGTGTAGACATATGAACTACCCAGGCCTCTCTCTTCCCTTGGCAACCCACATCCCACAGAAGGAGACCAGCCACACACTGTCAGGAGACAAGTGTGTATTTTGTTTTTATTCCTGTAGCCAGACAGTAATGTTGAAGGCTCAGGCTGAGCCGGCTCATCTGGGTCAAAGCAGCATCAGAGACAGTGGAAAACACACACCCCCAGCCCCCAACAAACAGCAGCCAAAAATGTTCAGGGCAGAGTCTGATATTTGTGGGGTGGAGTTTATTTTGCTTTGAAATGTACAAAGAGCAACAGAAACGTTCTGCACGCAGGCTTTGGTGAGAACATCATCAGATCTGGCCAACTAGATCAGAAGATACAAAACCAAAATGAAAGACACACTACCTGTAACAATGCCTTCATGAGTATATATTTATACAGAGATAGACCTACACTGTGTATTCTGTACAAACTCACTGGCAAATTGCAATCCAAGGACAATGTGTGCAGGAAATAAAAGGCAGAAACAAGGTCAGTAGTGAGATGTCTTCCAAAGTCAAAGATCTTTGGCCACAAAAGAGTCACTCTCTGGCCCAGGAGGAGCCTCTCGTCCCAAATTTGGAGCAGGCGCCGGTCCTAAGAGAACCTGCCATCCAGCTGGCTCTCCTCTGTGTGCCTTTTTAACTGGATGAGAGATTATGAGACTTGGGTGGTTGTGTGGCAGTGGAAGCCCCACAGAGATTGGGAAGCCACACAACAGTCTGGAGATAAATAGCGCATTCAGACTGTACACAGCTGATGATAATGCATAGCAAGGCAGAGCACGGGGACAGAGGGAGGAAATGCAAAATCCCCGCTGGAAAGCCATGAGGGTTCAGAGCCAGGAAATGGACACAGGCTTTTAGGAGGTGGCTTCCCCACTGCAAATACATCTCTGTCCCTTCATTTCCTGGGTGCAACAGCATCTCCTGCAGCACGAATACAGCACCCGCTGTGGCCAAGTCCAGGCTCCAGAGATGGGGGTGCCAGGAACACTGGCGGAGGGCAAAGAGTTGAGGCCAAGGGCTATGTGGGTGGCACTGCAGAGCCCCCTAGAGGAGCTCTGAGCTCCCTCCAGCCCCTGCCCCAGGGAAGCGTGGGTCTCCGTTCGTGCAGCAGCGGCCCCAGGGGGTTCCATGCATTGCTACCGCCCTGGCAGGGAGCAAGCGTGCATGATGGAGACTGGCAGCTAAAGGGGAATAAACTTGGGTGGGCAAGGAGAAGGGGCCCCTCAAATGAAAAGACAGGTCCCCCCATGGTCTCCTGGTTCCATTGTTATCCTCAGACAACTGCTCCAACGCTGCCGTTCTCTAGCCCCTCTCATCGAGGGGTCCCAGGAGCTTCGCACACAATCAGGATGCAGCCCCCAACTACCCCTGTGAGGCAGGCCTCCTAATCCCCCTTTGAGACCCACGGTACCCGGGAGAGCGGCAGAGCCAGACACAGAGCCCAGGAGTTGTGGTCCCCCTCAGCCCCTGCTCTAGCCCACATTACCTCCTGCAATCCAATGCACTTAGAATGGTGCACAGAAGGTTGGGACCCAGCCAGAGCCCCCTGTGGAAGTGAATCTGCCCATTCACAGCACCCATGCTATCCTGGCCAGTGGGTACGTAAGGTCTTTAATAAACAAACAGCCCCCCAGCAAACTCCCCTAGCTGGGCTGGGCTGCTGTGGAGCCCCTGTGCACAGCGCAGGGAAGAGGAACAGGCTCCATCCCAGCAAGCCGTAGAAATCCTGGGGGCTGAGACCAAGCACCCCCCACTTGCAGAAGTAGGCAGGGAAAGCAGAGCAGGGCAGGTTCCCAAGGGACCTGCAAGGATGCCGCCCCGCTGGGCTGACTGGCAGTGTATTGACTTGGCAGTAGCACGTTGTCCTTTGCTCCTAAGGAAGTTTGGAAGAGGCAGGTTTTACATCACATTGTTGCTCAAGGAAAGCAGAGGCCAGCCCCACCCTGGCCCCACTGTTGCCCCGGAAACCTTCCCAACAGCAGCCCACAGAGTCCCCCTGCCCCCACCCCACTCAGCAAGTTCAATTTTACAGGCATCAGCATGAGATTTTCCATCACAAGTACCCACCCCGGGAAATGTAACAAAGCCAGCAACTTTGGCTCAGCTGCCTGGGCCCAAATATGGACTCGGACACACATGGCTACACACTTCCACCACCATGCTGAGCAGGCCTTGCAGCAAGCCACTCCAAAGCAGCAGCGTTCAGCACCAGTGCACGGGCTGATTGGCATCATCTAGCTAGCAATGACTGGGGACAACACAGCCCCATAGCTACTGCAGCTCAGGGCCACCTCCCAGAAAGCCTCTGCTTCTCGCACTGTGTCTCCCTGCAGGAGAAGGCAAGGCAAAGGCACAGTCCATGGCAGCGTGTTCAGGTGACATTAACAAGAGGAGTAAATGTGTCGACAGTGTGAGCCCCGCGTTCCCCGCTTCGCAGCAGGGAGTGGTGACTGGGCCCCACAGCCCCCGGGGAGGCAGGGCTGTTACCCCATTGTAACAGACAGGGAAGCTGAGGGAGAGAGAGGGGAAGTAACGCCTGCCCCAGGGCTACAGAGGGCATCTGCCAGAGCCAGGGTTGCCATGCCAGAGTTCCAGGCTCCCTGGCCCATGCTCAGCCCATGCCAACCCCTGCAGAGTCCTCTCCACGCACTGACTGCAAACAAAATGGGTCAGTATTTCTGCCTGGGAAACATAAACCCAGAGCCCGACAGCATCGTTTCCAGTCCTTGCGCAGGCAGAGAATCAGGCCCTTGGGATCCGGCCCATGGAAAATCAGTTGCAGGCTCAGGGGCCGGCCCTGGAATGCTGGATAGTCTGTGAAGGGCTGGTAACAAGCATGAACGCAGACAAAGATACGGCTCCCCTCTTCTCCAAGGCCAAATGTTAACCCAGCTGCCCTGTGGACCCTGGCATGGTTGCCTCTCTCCCTCTACCAGAAACAGCCCCAGGCCAGCATGCTGCAGAGCCACTGTGCTCAGAAGGGTCTGCGCATAAAGAGACTTCACTGGGGCTCCAGGTAGTCAGGTCTGTATCCCTGGGGTAAGCCCCCTGTGGCCAGCTCTGGCACTCACAGCCTGAGGGACCCAAGCCAGGCCCTCCCCTGCCTATCACGTGAATGTTTAAAACACGAACCCCCTGCCAGTGCACAGCCTGGGGACACTAGTCTCCAATCACACCCCTAGCGCAATCCCACTCCCTCCCTGGGGGCAGCCCAGACTCTCTGTTCACCTACGAGGGAAGCCAGGAGCAGGCTTACATTTGCAATTCGGGGGAGAGGGAGAGCGGAGGAGAAAAAAAATGGACATCCCCCCCGCCCCCCAGACGTCCCTGTCTGTAATGCTTCCATGGCTCTGTTTAGCAGTGGAACGATCTCTCTGCAGGGGGCTTCTGCAGTTACTATATTCTTGGCAATGGCTCTTCGCCCACCAGCGCAGGGCACTGAAGGCAAGTCTTGCTCAGAATTCATTTCCTGGGGCACAAGAATCAGAGCTGGCATTTGCCCAGAGTTGCTCATTTGCTTCCAAGAGGGAGTTGCTGGCTAAAAGGAGGAGGCGGCAAGGAGTCCCTGGGGGACAGGACTGTCCCAATGCCAAAGCCTCATGGCAGTTAGCAAGAGGTGCCTGGGACCAGCCTGCAGTACCACATGCCGAACTGTCCCACGCCCACACTTCCCTGCTCTCCTTTACATGGCTTGGCCAGGATGGAGACGAGGCAACAAATTAGACTGTGTCAATCCCCGCCAAGGATGAGAAAATAACCAGCTAGAAAACACAGGCGCCTCCACTGAATTGTCAACGTCCCGTCCCCCTGCCCGACAGAGGCACCCACCACCCTCCCTCCCGACAGAGGTGCTACGCCCACCACCCCCGATCCCCCTGCCCAACATTGGTGCTACGCCCTCTGCCCCGTGTCCCTGCCCCCACTGCCTTCCCGTAACGCTGGTGCCCTGTTAATGCCCATTACAAAGTTTGGATAGGAGCCGGCTGCCTTTGTGGATGGGAGCAGGTCAGAAGGGCCTGGGGAGGAGACTGGCCCGTGGTGACGGAGCTCGAGGGGTTCCAGGGAGATCGATCAGATTACTTGACATAGCAAAGGGTCCCCTGTGCTCGAGGCTCTGCCATGAATAGGAGGCACAGGAGAACCCTCTGGCCTTCATAGGAGTCTCCCCCCTGGCCAGCACACTAATGTCTCAGACCAGTGCCAGAGCCTAGGGCAGAAGGGCTTGCTGGACCCCCCTCCCCAGCTCCATTGCCCATCACGCTGAGAGGCTGCAGCCCTCTCTCCCTCGCCAAAGCCACTGCTCACTCCCCGCCTGCACAGTTCTCCGGGGAGGTCCTGCCTCCCTCTCCCCTAGCTCCATCTCCCTCCCTCTCAGCCACAGCCTCTGGATTGCTCCAGCCCCCGCCCTGGGCAGCGCCCTGGCACTCAGGGCTCTTCCTGGCTCATAGGGAGAGGTGGGTGGGAGCAGGCGGCAGCCTGGTGCAGGAGACAGGTGCATTAGGCTCAGGTGATTCACCCACCTCCACCCAGCCCTAGCCCAGGCCAGGCGTGCAGCAGTCTTCTCCCCAGGCCCCACTGAAGCCTGGATTCCTGGGGGTCGGGGCTGGTTACGTAGATGAGGGATGCTCAGTAATTCTGGGGAGTCTGAAATCCGTGCTCTGGAGAAGCACACGAGGGGTCACACTGTACAGGGGGAAAGGAAAGGGGGCCATTACTTGGTGCCCTCCTCAGGGTTCCCTTCACCATCTGTCTTCCCTTCCTCCTCTGTTTTCTGGTCATCTGTGTTCAGTTTCTGCTGCTTTTTCCTCCGCACGCACTTGACGATTACCAGCACCAGGATCACCACGGCCAGGAAGCCCCCCACTGAGGCCCCCACGATAACAGCCACCGTGGAGTCGCGCTCTGGGGGCACTGCAGAGACAGAAAGGGGCAGATGAGGAGAGAGGCCGGGGGGACGAGGGAGTCTGAGCAGCAGGGAAACCAGGCAGCTCCTGCCAGCACCAATGGGACCACGTTGGCAAATCCAGGCCCTGTCCTACCTTATGTGGGGTCTGATGGGAGGAAACTTGTGCAGGGCCCCACACACAGACAGGCCATGGGTGGGAATCAGGGATGTGCTGAGAAGCATGGCCTGGAGCTAGGAGGAGCAAGCCCCTATGTAGCCACATTAATCACACGGGCCATGGCTGGCACTGCCTACGGCCTGTGAGGGGAGGGCACACTGGGACCAGCCCCACAGCCAGCTGATGCTAGGATGGGGGCGTTGGGTGGTTTCCTTGATTGGAGACCCTGAAGTAACTGTCTGAGGAGTGCATCAGCTGTAGCTCACGAAAGCTTAGGCTCAAATAAATTGGTTAGTCTCTAAGGTGCCACCAGCCCTCCTTTTCTTTTTGCGAATACAGACTAACACGGCTGCTACTCTGAAACCTGTCTGAGGAGGGACAGCGCTGGGGTTCACTTCCTGGCCACCCTGGGGACAGTCACCAGCCAAACGAGCCCGAGTCCCCACTGAAACTTCCCATCAGTCTGGCGAGCTGGAGCCACTGTGGGATGCGGGCTGGGACGGAGGGGCAGGGCAGCTGCTTACACTGTGCCAGCTCTGGCCTCTGCTGTCTCCACCATTGTTCAATATAAAACAGCAGCCCCCCCCCCCCCAGCGGCCCTCTCCTGTCGAGCCGGGCCAAGGCCAGCTGCGCACCCACCTTCGGTGATGACCTTGAGGAAGATGCGGGCATGGCCCCGGTGCCTGTCAGGCAGGTTCATCACGTAGCAGTTGTAGGTGCCCTCGTCCTCCAGCTGCACCTGGTGGAGGGTGAAGGACACGTCGTTCTTGCTGGGGTTTCCGGTGAACTCCACCCTATTCCCGAAGCGATCCAGCCGCCAGTGCACAATCTTCATCCGGAACTGCAGGAACTGGGCAGAGACGGGGACAGGGCAGTGAGAACGCAGGGGGTGCTACACCCATGCTGGTGCCCACAGAGCTCAGCTGGCCAGACCTGGGGGGCCAGTCGGAGACCACAGTACCTCTCCTCCTTTCCCCGAGGCACACGCCACACAGAGCATGGCTCCCCTGGCGTCACTGGGATCACCCTGCCCTGGGACAATCACACAGCTCCCCCGAGAGCTACAGGGTCCTGGGCCTGCCAGCGGGAACAGGAGGGATTCCTTTGGTATCACGGGCTGAGAGTGGCCACCCTGGGTCAGGGCACTGGGAGCAAGGCTGCCAGCTGGGGCCAGGGCATTGGTCACTCATGGCTGTTTTCTGCCTGGGCTTTGCCTCAGCCATAGCAGGAAAGTTTAAGCAAACCAAGGGTCCAGCCAGCCACTCAGCACCTGGACAGAGTCCTTCATCTCTGCCCTCTTCTGCCTCGTTTCCAGCTAGTCCCTCCCACTCCCACTTACATGTGGCTGGGCTGAGCAGTGGCCACCTCCCAGGAAATGGGACATTCCCTCCAGACACAGAGGGCTTTAATATTCATACGGGAGTGGGATCTGGGTACCTGGATAGACCCAGTACTGGATCAGCAATCCCCGTCCTCCCACACCTTCCCCCACTCAGTGTGTCCCTCCTTCCCCTTTATCCCCCGGGAACGCGCTCAGGACCAAAGCCTGGGGCCTTGCTCTCTTTCTACTCAGTCCTTACTCAGACCTGGACTACACTAGGAACTGACATCAGCATAGCCACGTCTCTAAGTGGTGTGAAAATCTCCACCCCTCCCCCCAAGAGAGACGTAGCTACATCGACCTGACCCTGGTGTAGACAGCGCGAGGGCAACAGAAGAATTCTTCCATCAACCTGGCTGCTGCCTCTCAGGGAGAACACCTCCTGTCAGCGCAGACAGCATCTACACAGGACAGAGCTGCAGCGTTTTACCTGCAAAGTCACTGGAGCTTCCCCCGAGCACACACTGAACATGGCCTCAGAGTGGGCCCCAGTCAGCAGTGGGACCCACAAACAGGGTTGTGGGACTTGAATCTGTGTCGCCAGCTCTTGAAATTTTATAGCAAGCCAAGTGACATTTGGGGTTTTCCTTAAAGCCCAGCTCCTGGAGTCGCCAGGGCAGGAGAATCTCAGCTTTCTTTCTCTTTTTTTAAGGCAGGAAGTTCCCAGCCCACCTGGTACAGAGAAAAGTTTGAAAACGAGACCCTGCCGGCTCCGAAAGCAGATGAGAGCCCCAAGTTAGTACTTTGGTAAATCTGATGATTTTAAGCCAATGTCATGATTTTGAGGGGCCTGGCTCATGATGTTTGACGGTTCAGGGCTGGGCCCACAACCCCCTGCAGGAGGTACTTACCAGCTGCTCGCTGCACTTCTCACATCTCTGGTATGTCCAGTTCAGGGAGAACTGTTTGTTCTCCACTTTGTAGCAGGAGTTGAAGGTGCAGGGGAGACGCACGGATGTGCCATTCAAGGCACTGACGGTAGATTGTGCCGTGATCTCCATGCCCAGCCCACAGGGTGCTGGGCAGAAGACAGGAACGAAACAGGAGGGAGGAGAGGAAAGGAAGAAGTGAACAAACACTGAAAATTGCAAGCACTAAAGTCTGTCCCACCCCTTGGGTGCTGTGGGCCTGGCCTGCTGGCAGAACTGCCCGGGGGGCGGAGAGACCGGCAGGTACCCAGAACACACAGTCATAGGAAAAGGGGCTTTTCCAAGGGACGCTAATCAGCCCACAGCATTGCACTGACCTCTCAGCTCTCCCCTCGCCAGTGGCAGGGTAACAACGGACCCGATGACTCGGACACAAAGGACAGACACAGCTTGATCCCAGACTGGCCTGTCTGCCCCATAGGGAGAGCTGACCTGAAAGGACCTGCCTTAGTCCTTGGCTAGAGAGAGGCTGTGTGTATGGGATAGTGGGATAACCCACCTACATGGGATTTGAATCCGAGCCTCTTGCCTGGTTTAGCAACCTGTCTCAGCCCCATGCGCCATTGCCCTGCTGCCCTCCAACTGCACTGCAGGCGTTGTGATCTCTCCTGGCCCTTCCCCACTCAGCACTGACTTCAGGTGAACTCTTTTCACGGCCACTTAAATCAGGTTTGTGATGCAGAGGCCTGAATGAGCTATGCAGAGGCCTGGATGCAGCATCAGTTATGCAGGGCTCAGTGCCACATCCGCTGAGGAAATTTATGGCTACGCTCATCAGATTTCATTCCAGGCAGGACGCACTGGACGAGTGACCAGCCCTGCCAGCGCTGGCCTCTGGGGGCTGTGGGGAAAATGCAGATTCACTTCATTTCCCCCCTTAGCTGGTGTTTGAGCAACACTCTCAGGCTGGCAGTAAAGAGGCCGAGCTGCCAGATGTTCCTGCAGGCAAAGAGGGGACAGAGCTGGTTTCTGCCATGGAGCCCACGCTGCAGTGCAGAAATGGAGAGATTAACACACACAGCTCAGGGGGCAGAAAACTAGCCCTGGGGCAGCATGGCATGGAGCTCCCTCTGCCTCCTGCTCCCTACACCCTTACACCTCCCCCTCTCCCTGCGCCCCCCACCCCATCGCCTTGCCAAGCCCCACCTGGACAGAGTCCCACCCACTCTGTTGGCCAAATCCAGGACTGGGGAGAGCAGAGACCACAGTGGCTCATGCTGCTCACAGCAGGGCCAGATCTGCGTGTCTCCCCTCTGCTCACTCACTCCTCCTTTCTGACTCTCCCTGCCCGTCCTGCTCTAAGGCTCCCCCTGCCAGGCCTGTAAGGGCAGGATCCCCACTGAATTCCCCAGAACGCCTGCAGGTCCAAGGCTGTGCTGGGAGCAACCAGGGGCTGATGCCATCTGATGGCTCTGGGACCAGGTGGATCCCCCTCTCTCTGCTCTCAGCTCTGGTTGGGGAGCGAGCCCGGCTATGCTGTGGGGCAGAGCCCAGCTGGCAGCGTTCCCACCAGGATAAGCTACATGAACACTGAGAAGTTAAGCAGAGGGTAAGAGGCTGCAGGAAAGGGGCCAAGGAGCTAAAATGTGGGGGAGGGCATGGGCCTTTCCCACTGGGCAGCACACCCCAGGGCAGTGCACAATGGGCGGGGTTTGGTGTAATGAGCAGGTGGGTTGTGGTTCAGCATCTGGGTCACAGAAACACCCCCCCAACCCACTTAGCAGAGGCCCAGGGCTGAACGGGCCACCAGGCTCAAGCTCCCCTTCCCGACTGCAGCAGAGACCTGCTCTATGGAGACTGACATGCAAGCACGGCCGAGCCAGCACCAGATTCATATGCCCCCCCCCCCCCCGCATTTGCAATGCTTGAGGCAGCCGCATCAGCACTCCATCACAGCTGGGGAGTTGGAGACCCTGTGCAAGAAGAAGCAGGGGCCCCTTCCCCCAGGACATAGCCCCAGCAGGAGGGTCTGACTTACGGCATTTCTGGCTGGTGCAGGACAGGAGCCACTCAGCACCTGCAGCTTCAGGCTTTTGCCAGGCGTGTCTGCCAAGGCGCCTTGGCCCCCCTGGACTGTGCTCAGCAGGGGGGTGCCCAGCTCAGCCACACAAAAAGCTGGGTTTCTGCAGCCTCCCCCATCAACACCCCCCACGGGCTGCCACGGCCCACAGGGCTGGGGGCCCCACCTGACCTCACACGGGGCCAGGGCAGCATCACTAAGAGTCGTCTTTGGAACCCAGAAACAGGCCAGGGTTCATGGAAGCGGGCTGCATGTGGGTAGCAGACAGCTGGCTTGCCTAGGCTGAGCAGGGCCTTTCTGACAATGCGGGACCATCCCGGCTTCGACTGCTGTGCTAAACGTTGCTGTCGCTGAACTCTCACAATGACACCGTGTGGTGGGAACTTGCTGACCGAGATACTGTTGTAGCTGAGCCAGCTAATTTGTTCCCTTCCAGTTAGTTTCTGGTGCTGGGGGGAGAGGCAGGTGCACAGCTGGGTTTTGCAGCAGTGGCAGCTAGAAAACCTTTTGTCTTGTAAAATGAGCACATTTGATCACTATGAGATACCAAATCGGCAGCCCTGTAGCATCCTTCCAGGTTACTGCTCTGGGGAAGGCTGAGAAGCTCCTTCGAACGGAGTTTAGAAAAGCGAGATCCAAACCTGAGCCCTGGCACCTCAATCCCACATGTGAAGAGAAGACCTAGAGCTGATGGACTGCAGCGAAAGGGAGATCTGAAAGAGCTGAGCGCCATGGGGCAGGCAGTCTCCTCTGAGCCAGTGCCTTTGGAAATGGTTCCTGCTTCTGCAGATGGCGCTTTTAAAGATTTAAAGGTGCCGTATGCAAAAATTGAAGCCATAGCAGTTCCGTAGCTAAATACCCTACAGCACACACCACGTACAAACCCAGCCCGGGCCAGTCCAAGTCAGGGCTGCTGCGACAAGCCGTGCTGCCAGAGGGATGCTCAGAGAACACCATGGTGAGTGCTGGGGAAAGCCAGCCCGGGCAGGAAATATGCCCTGGGGAGTGATTCCTGCTGGCTGATTGCCAGGCTGTGGGAAGAGCCTCAGCCCAGCCTCTTGGAGAGGGAGGGAGGAAAAAATCCCTCGCACGAGGCCCAGGGGATCCATGTTGACTGGGAGGGGGAAGCTGGAGATGGTAAGTACAGCACCTGAGCACAGAGCATCCTGCACTGCTCCAGCTACTCCAGCAGCCACTCCAGCAGTTGTCAGACAGGCGTCTTCCCAACTCAGCTCTATGGGGCGCCGTGAGCTGACCTGCCCAGGGGCTTGGGCAGTGTTGCAACGTGAGCTTAGGCCCAGTCAGAAAAAACCTTGCCAGGTGCATTCAGCGCTGTAGGCTCTGGCCAGGCCACGGCTGCAGACTCAGCACATGTGGGCCCAGCCTGACGCCCTAACCAGCCTGTGAACACCGTCACTCAGCGATGGGGATGAGAATCCTAAACTGAGACTGCCTTTCCCCGTCCGATAACTCTGAGGGCAACCTGCCCTGCTGGGACATGGAGCCCTGTCCCATGCTTTGCTCCACAGGTCTCTGGGCACGTCAGGCCACGGGGTTCTCAGAGGCACGACCTCCAATGACCCCCCCACCCCCCAGGACCGGGGGAGAGAGGACACCATACCGAGTCTCCTTTGGGGCTTTCTCGGTGAAGTCAGCAGAGGGGGCTGTGACAGCCGCGCTAGTCACCTGGCTGAGGTCTGACAGTGTCACAGCTAAGGGCTCCTGGGAGAGGACACAGGGGACGACACACGTGGCACATTCAGCTCCTCAGTGTAAACGCTTGTATTCCTCCCCATGCACACATCAGAGCGTGGAACATAGGCTTCTTCCCCAGAGCTGGTGGGCACTGCCGGAAGCCCTGCTAATGCGGAGTCCATTGATTCCCTGCTGCTGATAGCTTTGGACTGCTTCCTTCCCGGATCTCCACACTGTCCCATATGCCCTGTCCCCTTACACCCCTTTCCCCCAGTCTTGGGAGGCGGCATTACACGCATCCTCTCCAAAGCAAACGACAGGCAGGATTCCTAGTCGTTGAAGATGGGGAGTTGCTGTCATTTTTCTCCTCCATTTCCCAGTCTGTCTGAGAGCAACGCCCCTGCCCCCCAGAACACTACTTATGTTTTAATCTGACAGTCTCCTGCTTGCAGGGAATCAATACAAACAAAAAGCTGCTGACACACATTCCTGGCTCCATGGCAGGGCAGAAAGGCAAGCAACGGAGACCAACAGCCCAGCACGCCACACACCCTGCTCCCCACCAGCATCCAACAAAATGAGGGCAGCCCCTCGAATGCATTGAAACACACACCACACACGTTAGACACTTTGCTTCTCAATCTGCCGGATCTGAGCAAAGGAGCAACAACCCCAGCCATTCCACCTGTGCCAGACACTATCGCGCCTGCAGCAGGTGCGCTTGGAGAGACTGCAGAAAGCTACACGGGCTAGCTTAGAGATGCAGACGCAAGCCCGGAGCCGACTTTGCAGACAGGTCACTGTCTCATCTGTAACATCAACAAAAACTGCACATTAGCCACTCTCTGTCCCCAGTTCCCACATCAGCAGCAGCCAGACCCGCCGTCCCTCACGCTCCCACCACGTCCCTTCCCCAGGATTATGCTGGGGGGTGATGAAGCTGCATTAATGAGGATGGTGCTCCCCAGCTGTGGGCTGCTGGGTCCCTGTCGGATGCCTGCATGCAAGATGGGCAGTAGAAACTTACCCAGAGAGACAAGCAAGCTGAGCCCAGTGAGGCACAAGGTGGGCCGGAGAACCCAAGGCTCCTTGCTCATTTTCAAGCACCTTTGTGTATGGCGAAGATTTTGGTGTTTATTGTGGCTGGTTTTTGTTGCTGTTGTTTGGCTTTGTCTTTTTCAGGTGCACTGGGTTACTTCCAAGACCCACATCATTTTAGAGCTGCTTTATTTCCCAACCTCCAATATGGCCGGCTGGAGGGGTGCTGCTATCAAAAAAAAAAAAAAAAAAAAAAGGCAGTAAATTTTATGGTTGGTGGATTTCATCAAAGGACATGGGAGGGCCTCAAAATTTCCTCAGAAGCAAAGAAACATGCTCTCAGCTTCTCTCCTGCTCTGCACTCTGGGATGGGGGTCTGGTGCCTGATCCTGTTTAAAATTGCCACCTTATCAAAGAGCGGAGTGGGTTTCCTCTTGAGCCAGTTAGTGCCTGTGATGAGGGCAGGAAGGGCTGTATTATTGCAGACTGTTAGTCTCTCTTCACCTTCTGGACTAAGTAATACGCAGGGTTTATTTCTCCTACAGAGACTCCCGGGGTGCTCTGGGGACTATCACATGTTAGCAAAGCACATACCTGAGCGATGCAGCCTGTGTTCGGGCTCAGTTTAACCCCCAGCGGGCCTGCCCTCTATTCCTTATGTTGTGTGGGCTCTCAGTTACCTTCAGGTGTTATCTCGCAGCTTCCCAAGCCCTGCTTGGCTTCCCTACAGCAGAGAGTTACTTCCTGCCAGACCTCGTGCAGGTGTGTTGGGTTGGAGGCAGGAGAGCGGCAAGGGACTGATTGCCAATCACACTTTCCAGGGGAACCCCGGAGCTCTGGAATAACAGCTGCTTGGCAGTGGGGTGAGAAGAAGACCCTTGGTAGGGCAAACCTCTGACGGGCCTGGGTCAGGGCCAGGCTAGGGTTTCCCTTCTTTGTTTTCTCACAAAAGTTTTGGCTAAAAGCTGGAGAAGGAAACGTGCTCTTTGCTGAGCCAGCGGCTCCCCTTCCCCATTATAAGGCTGTGACATCCAGGCCCTAGGCTGCAAACCACCAAATGAGCTCCCACCGTCATTACCATTTCCACACTCAGCTGCTAACTCCCTGGGCACTCCCATCCCAGGAGCCAATAAACCACTGGACACAGGCCCTAGCGGCCAGCAAAGGCAATGCAGCCATCTCCGGAGCAGAGCCATGGGATGGGCTCTTACTAAGAGTGGGAGGCCCAGGGGAGTTTCCCTGGTGTGGGCAGAGGCAGGGGCAGGGGAAGCTTTCCTGGAAGAAAGTTGTGCGGCTAATGCAGTTCCCTTCACTAAGGACTGGAGAGGAACTTGAGCGCCGCGATCGCCACCCACTGGCATGAAGACCTGCCAGGTAAATCTCTCACCGCCTAGTGGAGACTGAAGCACACGTGGAACTCAGCTCTCCCGCAGCCAGGACCCAGCGTGGGACTCAGAGCCCTGTTCTGCAGAGCACTGGGGAAAACGCAGCCCGGCCAGAGAAACGAAGCTGCCATCACCACGCAAGCTCGCCACACGCTGCTCTGCCCATGCCCCAGTGCTGACTAGCACCGCCCTTCCTATTACAGTCCTGGGCCTCACCTGTGTAGGGCTCCTGCTCTAACGGATCAGTTAGGTTCATGCCACCTCCATCACACTTCCTGTGGCCCAAGCCCACATCTGAACTCTGTTCATCACCCACCCCGGGGACCATCAGCTACACCCGTCTGGGGCTGCCTCACTGACAGGCCATGCAGCAATGAGTCCCTCTCCTAGGCTCGGGGGGCAGAATTCTCCTCCAGCCAGCGTGGATGGAGCTTGCCCACCTCTGGCCTTTCTCTCCGGCAGAGCACAGCCTGCTCTGGCTCTCCGCATGCAGCAGACTCCGGGCAGTGCTGAGACCAGGCTCAGCCCAGACAGAGGTAATTCACAGTGCCGCGTGGCCTCTGAGAATGGCTTTGGCTGCAGCAAAGGATGTGCGCTCACTTCCCCCATCCCAGACAGCATGACACTCACTGCTGTTCTTCCCAGCCCGTGCAGAAGGGGCAGGTAGTAAGGGCTCAGGAACAGGGCGAGCATCCAACCTAAATGGCTGCAAGGTGTTCCCAGCGGCATGTCCCAGACTGACCCTGCACCTCAACCTCAGCCAGGCTGACGGGCTCTCCAGAGTCTTGATGCTCCACTGAGACATTTGCTCCCTTGGTAGGGAGCAGCATAGGGACATTCACCCAGCATCTGCTCCCATCATACCTGGAACTAGCCCACCCTGCCAGCCCCTCGGTTTTTCACCAGCACTGAATTCACTGTTGAGCGGGATGAGGGAATGGGATCTAATCTAACACCCAAGGGCAAATGAGTACAGATGGGGAGGGAATTGATGATGGGGAGCACAGAGGTCCTGGTCCCCAGGATGTGGGAGGGTGATCCCTTATCCATGTGTTCCCTACTACACAGAGATCAAAGCCACCTCCTGAACCATATTGTGTCAACAAGGGGAACAGGTTAAGGCCATCTGAACAGAGTCCACCTTCACTGAGCAGGGGAGAGGTCAAACCACAGGAGCTCAGGAATAAAGAAGACAGGGAGCACATGTGTCTGAGGAGCAGGCTCCTGTCAGGCTAACGAGGTGCACAGCTCCCTGTTCCCTTCTGCCAGGCAGGACTCGGTGGACAGCAGCACTCGTGCAGGATCAGGCTCCCAGCTTTGCTCAGTACCTCCTTCCTTGCCCTTATGCTGGAAACAGTCCATTGCTCAGCGCGGCAGGCAGGGAAATGGCCATGAACTGACATGCTGGCAACATCGGACAGCGATGCCAGGCCCACGCAGTCAAAAGTCACAAATCGGGCCCCCAAAATCATGAGATTGGCTTAAAAGTTGTGAGATTTGGGGTTGGGTTTTGTTTTCTTTGCCTTCAAGTGTCTAAGCCTTTAGGTTGCACTTGGGTCACATTTTCAAGCTTTTCTTTGCAACCATGAAGGCTAGAAGCTCTCTCTTGTTAAACGAGAGCTGAGAGTCTCATGTAGTGACAGGACTCCCAGCGCCGGGGCTTCAAGACAAACGCCAAATAGCATGAGACTCACCCTGAAATCAGGTTAGCAAAACGGTGAGACATGAACAGGGAAGTGTGCACGTGTGCACACACACACAAGGTGGGGGGCTGAACACCGTGTATAGTTTGTAAAGTGCCTCGTGACCCTGCCAGAGAGAATGCACCTGAAGTATCAGATTATTCATTGAAGTACAGGATTATTATATACTAAATCACGAAGTAGATCGATTGCTTGTGTAGCATGAAGTCTCCCAACTACACTGAATAACCCCAGGCATTCCTGTCTGGGGCACCGTTAGCTCTGACATAACAGGCCCTTAGTCATTACTTACAGCCTTATATTTGTTTCAACTTCAATAAAAATTTGTTGGCATATTTAAGCCCCTCGCTCCGGTTATTCTGCCTCACCAACAGAAAACGAGTGGGGTGGCAATGTGAAACAAATGACTGCAGCATACAGTAACTTTTGCTGCATTGGCCCACGTGCCAGAGCCCACGCTAAGCACAGCGAGTGGTCCCCCTTTCTCTCCAGGAATGGAGCGAGCCCCTCTCAGGTCACTGCACGTGGGGGTGTCAAACATCTATCGAAGGAGCCTGGAGGGAGAGCCAGAGGCCTCGGGCAGTGCACTGGGGCAGGGTTCTAACCCCCCCCCCCCCGTGCAAGGGAAGAGACCAGGACAGGGCAGGGAGCAGAGCTGACCCACTCAGAAATAAGGGGCTGAACCAGTCCCATTGTTCACCAGCAACTTGGAACCTCACATGCAGATTTTGTCCAGGTAGAACAGAGTGAAGAATATTCCTAGTTATTGCAAGTGTATAAATGGAGACACAAACACGCGTAGGGGGTGGTGGTGCACATCTATTTACACACACAGAGCACTGGGTTTGCTACAGTTCAACTGAACTTTTTCCCCCGGACGTCGGTTTGCTTGTTTCCCATGTGGCTCTGGTGGAAGGTGCCAGGCTGGCAGTTCAGAGCCCGCTAGGTGCCCAGGAAGCAGGTCAGCTCAGGCAGCTGCAGGGCACCCAATGGCCGATCACCGCCTCCTCGTCTGGAGGTGGGACTCTCCCTGGAGTTCTCTCTCGCTGGGTTTTGACAGCATTGACCAATATCCCAGCTGGAGAGTGGAAGCTCTGCCCCAGGGCACTGTCCCGCCCGCAGAATGAGGGTGAAACCAGAGCAAAGTCCATTTATCTTCATCACCCTCCTGTGCCCCACTCCTGGCCTGCCCCAGATAGCAAGAAGTGCCCTCCCACTGCCCTGTGTGCAGGCCAGGCCGTGCTGGGCTCACGGCACAGTCGCAAAAACAGCAGCAGCCCCATCAGAGCATGGAGTCACCCTTTCGAAAACATCCTCAAGGAGCAGCAAGTCCACACAGTGCTGGGCACCATGGGGCCCGATCCTGGCTGGGGCTGGCAGGTGCTGTCACAGCACAAATAGATTATAACCTGGACAGCTAGAGCGATACGGCCCATACCCTGTACAGACAAAGCAGCCCTGCAGCATGCTGACGGAGTGGGTAGAGTTTGTCCCTGGGAGAGGTCAATGTCCCTGGCCGTCGTGCCAGGCTGGGCTCAGAGGTGCTTTCCCCCAATCCAGGGGGCAAGGGAATTCCTCCTCTGGACAGCTGGACTTTTCACAGGTTTTCTTGCTTTCTTGGGCTCCTTCATTGCCCAGTCTCCCCTCATCCAGCCATTCCACTGGGATCTTCTTCCTCTGCAGCTGGACGTACACGTTGTTCTCCAGTGGTGCAGTGTCCGCCCCAGAGAAAGCGGCAGAGGGGTGCTGCAGGGGACAAAGTGCAAAGCCATCAGCGCTGTCAGAGCCAGGGGGCTGTGTTAGGCCTGAGCTATACTAAAAAGTTGGATCAACCCAACTACGTCAGTCAGGTCCCCATTTGCTTTGCCCTGCAGAGAGAACAGATCCTGCCTTACACAGAGAGTTCTATAGAGTTTGCATCCAGAAGCCACCCTTGGTATTACATCCCCAATTCCACATCACCGCCAAATAAATGGGCTAGAACCCCACAGCTCGCCTGGAGGCAAACTGCCCACCCTGTGCCCTCAGTTGATATCAGTGGGGTCATGCCAGTGCATGGCAGGCCCTGTGTTTTGGTGGGGGGGGGGGGCTGGTCTCCTCTCCTGCCCCAGCTGCTTGGATCTCCTGACACAGAGCTCACCATGGTCATGTAGGTCATGTCCTTTTTGCTCCACAGCTCTGCCTCCTGCCCAGCCTTGAGCATCTCCGCACAGGGTATGAGGGAGTAAATGCCTTCCTGCCAGGAAGATCAGAAAGAGACTCAGGCCCTGTGTGGCCTGTGACATGCCCGTTCCAGAGGGTATTTCCAGAGGCTCATTTCAGCTGGTGACTCTCCAGAGCAGGACCAGGCAGCCTCTGTTTTGAGAGTTCCCAGCATCTGGTGGGCAGGATGATAGACAAATGCTGAATAGCTCACCGGAGGGCCCAGCTCTGCTCCAAACTCCTTGGTCTGCTCCCCTCCCGACCCACTCAGGTATGCTGGGCGAGGCGGGGGGGGGGTCACTTACCAACACAGCTGTATCAAAGCAACCACCAGGGTAACCTGCATTACAGTAAGTAAAGTGCATGCTGGCCAGCAGAGTCCCCAGCCTGGGCAGTCTGACGCCCACTAACTGGTGGCAGTCACCAACACCAGATGCTGCAGAGAGAGGTGTGTAAAGCCCCCTTAACACATCCAATGGGGCAGTCCTCTGCTGTGTGAGGAGACACCTTCCTGACCCTGGTGAGGAGCTCGTGCCCTGAAGCATGAGGATTGAGCGCATTGATCAGCTTATCCTAGCTAGTGTCACTGCAGAGGCGACTCTTGTGCTGGATGGGACTCATACTAAACTCCCTGCCTTCATAGTACCTAGTGTGAAAAAGACCCTTGCATCCTCTGATAAAAGCTGAACAAATAGATACAGTGTTAGACAAAGTAAAGGGCCTGTTTATTCCTAATGGGACAACAGATCCCCACAAATCCTGGGAATGCGAAGCCCCCACTTCCCACTGAAGTCTATTCACTGTGAATGTTCAGGGCCTCTGTACCTTTAAGGCCACAACAACACTTTACCCTTCTCTTATGCTTGTCATCTGAGGACATCAAAGCACTTTGCAGACATTCATTAATGAAGCCCCATGCATGTTAAGGCAGGATCATGATCCCCATTTTGAAGACAGGGAAACTGAGGCACAGAAGTGAAGTGACTTGCCAAGGTGGCTAACGTGGAACTAGAATCCAAGAGCCCTGGTTCCCATTGCCCCGGCCTAACCACAAGCTTACACTCCCTGCACTGCCCTTCGGTTAGTTATACTGCACACAATCCGTCTGTTCTGGAACGTAGCAGCTCTTGTCCCACATCCCTCTGATATGATAAATCCTACATCAGTCCTGGGCTGCAACAGCAACAAAGTGGCTGGGACAGAACATTGTCACAGGCCCCACACCTCCTGCTTTGAACATAAAGATCTAGTCTCTGCCTGGGCATTTAGGTAGCAGCAGGAGCCCGTTAGCTCACTCTGCTCCACTGACATTATCTCCTAATTAGGAGTCAGGCAGGATGGAATTATCTGGGGTTAATTCCAATCACCTCCTACACTAATGGCCAATGATACAGCAAAACAAATACCAGGCTTTCCTTACTGGCCCTAGGCATGCGTGAACACGCGCATTCAGTGCCTGGGGCAGGCTGGATAGCAGCTCGGCTGTCCCAAATCCTCCTTTTATTCCAGGAACTATCCCCTGGATTCTGGTGTTTCCCTGTTACAGGGTCTGGCAACATTAGCCCCACTCAGCTTGGTAAGCAGAGACTGAGTTCTCACCTCTGCTTCATCCCGACTGCCACCATCCCGACTTCTCGACAGGGGCCCGTTCTCCGTATGTCTGGAAGGAACATCAATTGCATGAAGCTGACTCCCACAGGAGCAGTCATCTCCACCCATCCCCTCCACACTTCAGTGGGTTAATTCCAGAACTAGTGCCTGGCTCTGTCTGCATTTCTCCCCGACACTCTGGCCTTCCTGTTGGTCAGGAACCCCTGGCGACAGAAAGGAGCAAGGAAAGGCCAAGTCCGCTGCTCAGCCATTTCATACCAGTGAGTCTGGGCCTCTCTGCCCATACTCAGGTGTGGAGGGACCCTCTCTCTTAATGACTGGCCTTGCACCTACCCCATACGCCTTGGCCTCGCTGCAACCTGCTGTGCACAAGAGGGCTCCAGCCCTATATGCAATTGCTACAGCCAGGGATGCAGCTCTTCCCCATCCAGTGCAGGGGCACATGGGCCAGGATATTTTGGGACCCCAGCACTCTGCCTCCCCTCCCTACCAGACAAGAGATCTGTCTGTCGAACCAGGGCAGTGGGGGATCAGGCATGTCAAGAAGAGGACGTCCCCTACCCTCCCTGCGAGGAGGAGAGCTCCCAGAACAGGCAGGTTCAGCAGGGACAGGGAAAGGAGCACATGTGGAACCCAAGGAGCAGCCCCTGCACTGACGAGAGAGGAGAGGGCAGGGCAGGGCAGACAGAATTGAGCCACCAGGGGGCAGAGGAGCATAGTGTGTGCGGTCACCTTGAGCTGTCACAGGCCGGGATTCCCCAGGTGCTGAAATTCACCTGCATCCCACCAGCGTCCCCCTCTCCCGTGCTGGCCTGTGGCAGGAGGTAACCACCAGGCAGGATGATGCCACACCCACCCTGCAGCTGTGGGAGCCAGGGCCTGTTACCTCTGCCTCTGGAGAAACTTCTTCAGCCCATATCCCAACAAGAGGGCCAGGAAGGCGGTCGCACAGACGTAACCCAGGATGGCCCCCCAGCCACTGCTACTGGGGCTCTTGGAGTCCTGGGCCACTGCAAATCCGGACCCTTGGGGGTGAGAGAGACAGGCAGCAGGGTTAGCAATGTCTCTGCTCCAGCACACTAGCCATCAGGAGTCAGTCTCTGCCCAGCCCATGCTGGTGGATGCCCAAGACCTGGGGAGGGGCACATCACCCCAAAGGCATCCAGGAGACGTGGCTGTCTCCTCCCCTTGGTAACAGATTGGTTGGTTCCCACAGGACTGGGGCAGAGATCCATCTCCAGGGAGCACAGCATGGAGCCTGGGGGCTGCACAAACCTGGGGATTTCTGCCCCAGTTCTCACACTTGGTGGCAAACCTGCCAGCACCACACTCGTGCTTGCACATCACTGTGACTGCATAGGGCTGCAGACAGCGTGACCCAGGGGGCCCTTAAGCCAACACAGCCCCATCCTGAAGGGAGGCACTTGGCTCAGGGGAAGGGGAGACTGCCCTCAGCGAAAGGGTGAGCCGATGAGGCTGCTGTGAAATTGACCAGTAGCCAAGGGGAGGCATAAGCGAGCAATGGAGGGCGCGTACATCTCCGTCCGGCAGAGGCCACATGCAGCACGGTGTAGTTTTTGAAGATGCTGCTCCGCCCAAACACCCGGATCTCGCAGGTGTACGTCCCACTGTCGTCCACCTGTACATCCAGCATCCTCACAGAGCCGTCCTTGCGGGCCACATCGCCCAACCACTGCACTCGGTGCTGGAAGCGTCCCACAGGAATGCTGTGGTTACTGTAGTAGTAGAAGACCATCTCCTCCTGCAAGGGGATATGGCTCGTCATGTGACTGGATGCCAATATACTCCCAAGTGTGAACTTAGTTCCTCTGAATATCCCCCCCAGCTGCTGCTCCTCCCCGCACCCCCACTGCACGCCTCTTCCTGCCCTGGCAGGTCGCTCTTCCGAGGGGAGCAGTATTGCAGCCTACACCCCACTGGCTCTCTGTTGAAAGGCCCAACAAGGGGTCAGTCAGTCCGAGTTGATATGGTGGATTCTGTGACTTGAGCACCTAGGAACTGGGATGAGGTGCCTCCAAATCGCCTCACCCAGTGACCTCAGAACAGCTGTCAGCTAGGAACAGCCTCTCCCCCCGGGTGGAGTTGGAGTTCCATCCCCCTTAGAAATTGCTGCTCTCTCTGAGCTGGGGGTGCTGAACAGTATCTCTGCCCACCCCCCTGGGGCCCTGCTATGCTCTGTGACCAGGCGTCCCGTTCTCCCTGGACCTGTGGTGCTACCCTGGGCCCTTCCTGGCAATTGGACTCACCGCCTGAGTATTGTTTTCTGGCACATGTAGCCAGTCCACTTTGATCACGTTCCAGTCCCCTGGCACCAGACTTTGGAAGAAACATTCCAGCAGGACAGAGTCCCCTAAGCCAGCCTCCAGCTTGGGGCGAGTGATGACCAGGCCAGCCAACACCCCCCCATTCCCTGCAGGCACCAAGGAAGGAAGAGGGATGAGCCCCGAACGGCAGAATGCAGCATGGTGCAGAGAACAGTAGTGCTACCTAGATCAGCCTGGGCCTGCCAGGTGCCTGCTCACCCTCGAAACATCCCTTCCAACCCAAAGAGACCAAGACCCTCCCTGCACCCAGCCTGGCAGACCCTGCTCCCTTCACGCAGGCAGAGTCCTCCCCCACTCTCTGACTGCACAAAATGCTGCACCCCCTGAACCAGCTCCTTCACAAAACATCACCAGACATGGGGAGCCAGGGCAGCGCCTTTCCGCCAGAGGGAGGGTCCATGCAGCTGTTTCACTGCCGGAACCAGCCCTGGGGCCAAGTAGCCCCAGGCTGCTGGCAGAGTCCTAGAGCCTCGTGACCGTGACACCAGAGCCAGCAGAATGGTCTTTCCTTCTCTGCCCTCCCAGCAGCACCGGAGAGGGAGCCCTCTGACCGGGTCAGTGGAGGTGAGGGCATTTGAAAAGACTGGAAGCAACGCCACATGCAGGCCAACTGCTTTGCACATGTCTCAGCTTGTTACGCCCAGGCTGAGGCCTTGTCTCTCCGCAGTCTGAAGCCAGGGTGATGCCGTGATGGGCTGCTGCTAACCTGGCCTCTGGGAGGTGGGCAGAGCTGAGGATGAAGTGCTAGGTCTGCTATTGCCCCCACTTATGGGCACAGCCTCCCCTAGGGCCATGCTTCCTATTCACGCCTCATACCCTCCAGGGCAGAGGCCCGTGGTGCAGCCAAGACACAAACTAAATGCTTCTGGCCCAGCCATTCCTCAGGACAGGGTCATTGCAGCGAGCCCCCAGCACTGCTGCCCTGGCACCATGTCCTGGGAAGATCCCTTTTACCAAGTCTTAGGGGTGGAGGGGTTGTCAAAAATTGCACCCCAGGATTCACACTACGCTGGTGCAAACTGTGACAGGACTAGGCCGCTTTGCTCTTCTCCACAGCAGCAGCCTTAGTGCTGCCAGTCCAGACACTCCGGCTAAGCCGGGCATTGCAGCCCCACGGTGCCGGTTCTCCCCGCAGGGGAATCCCGGCCTCACTTCCTGTCGGCAGAGGCACGGAACAGGAAGTGGGAGAGCGCTCCACGCACGAGCCCCAGCCATGTTGCTCTTTTGAAGCAGAGGGCTGTGGCTCCTCATGAACTGTTCTCGTGTACCACTGCCTATCACCAGAGTATCGGAGCACGCACAGTCTAACGTAGATGCCCTCCCAGCACCCCTGGGAGGCAGGGCAGGGTTATAATCTCCGTTGTGCAGATGGGAAACTGACACAGAGACTAAGTGACTGGCCCAAGGTCACCCAGGAAGTCTGTGGCAGAGCAGGGATTTGAACCCAGGTCCCCAAGTCTTAAACTAGTTCTCTGACCACGGGACTGGCCTTGCATCCTTGTGGCAAGGGTCATTCCAGCACCCTCAGCCTGGCATAGCACTGGTGCACGGGCTGCATTTAGTGTGTGAATGTCAGTTCTCTCAGCCCTTCCCTCTTTGCTTCCCCATCCATGGCCCTGAAGCTCTCAAACCCAGCTGGCTGTGTCCTCGGCTTGTTTGCACACGCAGTGACACAGCTATTGCTCAGGAGGCTGCTGAAGAGCCATGGCAGAGGAAACAAACAGAGCCGCGTCAAACTGTCCTAGCCTTCACTGGCACAAAGCGCAAGTTCTGCAGGGCAGGGGCTAGAGAATGGGGGCAAGGAAAGGACACTAGGGGGCAGAAAAGGCCCCAGAATCAGCAGCAGCCAAACTCTCAGTGCCCCAGAGGCTGTGCAGTTTGAGTGATGACAGAGGGAGGTGGCTGGGTGAGCCGCGCAGAGGGCAGGGGTAAGGTGGGAAGCAACAGGAAATTCCCAGGGGAGGGAAACCACAGGGAAATTATGGGCAGGGTCAAAATGAGCATTAACAGATCTCAGAAGGCAGGGGGCTGATTCTCCCATTCATGCTCCTTAAATACTGGGGATCTTCAGCTGAAGGCGTTAAATCAAAGCCGATCTGATCATGCAGCATGGACTCCTGGCTTTCCTGACGCGTTAGCCCTGCTCCCGAGTTGTGGGGGGAGCTGCGTCAGGGCAGAGCCCTTGCGGAGCACAAGGTGCACAGCTGGTACTCTGTAAATAAGAAATGCAAAGTGCTGCTCTTATAGCTGCTGTTTTGCAAACAGGCCTCCTCTGTGGCTGGCTGGGGAGTTTCAGTGAAGAACACTGGGCAAAGGAGGAGCTCAAGGCACCCAGCTGCCTCTGCAGCTCCAAAAATCAATAGCTCGGAGATACTTCCCTGCAGCTGAAACTTGCATTCAGCCCTTCTCTTCCTTCCCACCCTGCTTTATTGCTGGGGCTTGGCTGAGCAAGTGCAGATCCCAGGTCAATGGTACTGCTGCAAGCGGAGGCCAGTGCATGGGAGCCATGCTAGAGTGCCCAGCGTTCAGAGATCAGAGAAATCATGAGCGTTAAGGAGGATGCTCAGCTCATGCCCCTGTATGCCTTCAAAGCACCATGCAAGCAGCTTATTAGCTTCCCTGCTGGAGACCTGAGGCACAGGAGAGGTACGTGACTTGCCCCAGGGCCAGGCCACACTGACTCAGCAGCAGGCCTGGAAGAAAGAGTTCCAGGCTCCCAGCCCCATGAGCTCCCTCACAGTGGATGGCCTGGGCTCTGAAATTCACGGTCATGAGCGAACACTTCAGTAACGTCTTGTGCGGAAGTTATGGTGGATCTCTAAGCAAAGGCAAGGGCAGGGAAAGCAGGCAGTGTTTCCAGAGGTGAAGGCAAGGGGGGCAAAAGCAGGATCTCTGCTTACCCAGTGACAGCAGTATCCGCACGAGAGTGAGGGCAGGTACCATTCTCATTTCACTCTGAAAAGGGGAGAGACAAGTTAACACAGGCTGCATGGGCCCCTGTTCTCTCCAGGGGATGCACAGCACCTAAGCCTTGAGCCTTGGCCCAAGCTCCCTCCATTGCTTTAACAAGACGCACACCCAAACCATGGCAAAACAGGGGCCAAGTGGCAGGGGACTTTCTGGCAGTTTGAGTGATGACAGAGGGAGACCGTGCTATTGAGTTGGTACAAACTCCCTTCAGGTAACAGGCAAGGTTGGAGTCAACCCCAAAGAGCAGAGCTCCAACCTTCAGGGAGCAGTTCCCTCCATCTCTGTCTAGTGATTGTATCGCAGCCACATCCCATTCTATCGAGGTGATTCAGAGATGGACGGGGTTGCTGGACTGACACTTCCTTTGCTTTCACTGAGATGGATTTGACCTATACCCCCCGCACCCCCCACTCATCCTCAGAGTCTCAGGGATTTAGTTTAATGAATCCACCAAGTCCCGCCATTACAACACTCTTTGAAAACCATGAGGCAACTGTCAGATACGTTTCTTGTTTGAGACAACTTTGAGCTACGTGAAGGGGAAGTTGACGAGAACTTATGGTCTGGTTTTAAAATTTCCTTTTGTGCAATGAATTTTCAGCTTGGCTTGAGGCCTAAAGTTTCTGCAGAAATGGGAGGTGGTTAGGTTGGGTTTGTTCGCAGATGCTATGGCAGGTGATAGGAAGTGTTTATGCTGATACTAACAATCCAGATGCATTAATCTTCAGACAATCTCCCTGTTAGAGTGCTCTGGAAAAGTCTGAGCCCCTCTCAATGAGGTCAGATCACACAGTAACACCTTTAGTCACTAGCAACAAAGTGCTGGATTTCAAACAGTGGAAACCTCTATAAGGAGAGCTTCTTTTGGGACACCTGAAATGTCCCATTTTTTACTAAATGAATAAAAAAATGTTAATAACCACTGAAAGTTTGTTCCAGCGGCATTTCTGCACCAGACAGAATTAGCTCTGTGTTTACAGGAACAAATCAGTGGAAGAAGCATTCAGCGTGACACTTTGTGTTCCAAGCGAAGAGAAAAAACGAATGAATACAGGCACTCTCAGAGCTGTGCTTTTGCTCAGCATCTGATGATCATCTCTTTCAGAACAAGAAGTTCTTGGGAAACACACACGAGTATCACAGTTAAATCCAAAGCTGGCAGTACCAAGAGTAGCAAATTATACACACACAACACATGCACAGTCTCTCGTATGAGAATTTTGTCTCTCTAAAAAGCACCACTAAATCAGCCTGTTTTTTATTTTGAAAATCTTCTCCCCTTCTGTCTGTCTCTCATTCCTGCAGCCCTGGACAAGCCAGTGCCCCTAAAACAAATTTCAATGCAATTTTGAGATGGGGTTTATCAATCCCCAAGAATCAGGGATGCTAACGGAAAGGAGCTAGAGTAAACCTGCCTCATGTAGTTGGTTTAAAGTAAAGTCGTATTCCGATCGTTCTCAGAGAATAAAGATCATTGCCTTCAGCACTGGCGCAGTGGGAAGCCATGAGTGACAAGTCTGGGGTATTTAGATGGCAAACTCCACGAGGCAGAGTCTCCTTTAAGCTGAACACCCAAACAACAGTAACCAGTGAAAATGAATGGCACACACCTGGGGATTTTAAGACAGAGTGCGCTGGCTCTATGCATGTGCTCTGGAATGGTCTGAAATGATAAAATGCTGGGATAGTACAAAACCAATCGGGAGAGGAAAATTCTACACCAAATCTGGGGATCCTCACTACGAAGGATTTCACCTCTTCTCAGACAGACATCGCTGCAGATTTCTTTTCCTCATTCAATTGTAGTTGCACAGCCCCTTGGAAATTGGTAAAGCCGCTGCAGCTCCTGGAATGGAATCCAGAGCCATCACCAGCTGCCATGGATGCAGAACTGCTTTTGAGATTGAGAAATTAAGACTTTCCAAGCTGTTTAAGTGCTTGGCTAAATACAATGGTATAAAACGGACCCTACCTTCCACTGCCCTCTGTGTGTTTGTAGAATCAAAGTCCAGCTAGCAGTATCAAGGACCTCTGTAATTCTCCTTGCTTGTGCCTCTCAGTAAAGAAATGTTTGTAAAAAGAATTAAGTATTTAGAATCTGCCCATTACAGTTCTGCCCTGAGAGGTCTATCCTGCAGTCAGGGCTTGCTTGGAGCATGTGTTGTTCGTACGTACAATAAACAAAGCAAAGCTCCATGCACACAGCTCCAAAATCCCTGGCTGCAGCATTCCCAGTGCAGGTTGGTCACACTCCTCCTAATTTTCATGTGGGGCTAGGTTGTCCTAACAGCATCTCCAGTGAGGCACTTAAATAGGGGACAAGATTCCAGAAGTGCTCACTATCCAGCTGCCCCTATAGTGACGCTTATGGCCAGAGTTTCAAAACATCTCAGCACTTAAAAGGCCCCTAACCATTAATCATTGGAGAATCTGACTCTTAGCATCACCAAATCCTCCATCTATTTATTACCTTATTACTCAGAATCCCATCACTGACTCAGTTTAAGTATTTCTGCACAGCAAATCTGGCAGCAGGTGCTCTGTGTGTTGCAGCTGACAATGGAGTTAGCTCATTGGGGTTCTGTCAAGTACATTATGACACTAAGATATCACAGTCCTTCCATGTGATAACTGTCCCTCGAGAGAACCTTAACACAATGGATTTGGAACTAACACAATGGATTTGGAACCAACAGTGCCCTTCTGTTCTCCTGCTATTGAGCATTGGGAGCTTTCAGCTGCTAGGTAGCTGAGTTCAGAACATTTAAACATTCCCGAGCTCTGCTCTCAGAAAGAAAATGAATAAAAATTATTCAGATACTCACCAGAGAGTTTGTAGCAGACCTCCAGCTTCTCACGCGAAGTGTTCTCCACTGACTAATTCAGAGACCTACCAGAGCCTCTACGATGGCCTAAGTGAATCAGATGCTTGAGGTTGCACGTGCCGTAGCTCGGTTTCAGATCTCTTGTTTGTCCCATTTGCAGGGAGATGGTCGCTTTTAAGTTAAAAGGGGAAGGTGCTGATAGTCAGAATGCAGAAAGGGTTTTGGTGATCGAAGGGGAAGAGGGTTGTAGACAGATGCTTGTAGATACACACAGCACTCACATTACCAGGGGAAAAGTGGCTATCCACAGACTTAGAATGTGCCTGAACCCCAAACTTTTAATCACAGCAGACAGCTCCAATCAAATCTACTATACAACATGTCCTCCTAAATGGGGCCACAGATTCTCAAAATTCAGCTCCCTGGCCTCCCCTTACTCTTAGCCTGAGCTCCTGGGACAAAGGAAGTTATAAAATAACCAGCTCAAGGAGGGAGGAGGCTTGGAACCCCAATGCATACGGTTGCCGTATGAGTAGTATAGCCCAGCTTGTGTCTTTGTGCCAAGAAGCCGCTATTTAAATGGTAACTTTAGGAAGTCATGTGTTTGATGTCATGCCACTAGCTTTACTGTTTAGATTCTGAATGGAAAGGCAGGATACTTGGCATACACAGTTATCTGCTCTGTTGACAATTACCTTCTCCACCCTAACTCCCAATTTCAACAGCATTGTGATCGGGGTCCTAGCGGGGAGCCAACGATGGTCACTCAATTAGGGTGACCTGCAAAGAATGGTGCAGACAATCCCCATAAAGCCGGTGGATATTCCAATACTTAGATTCACCACGCCAGCACAAAACAGCTTATTACCTTACTGGTTACTCAGAAGTTCAAACAACACAGTTCCCTCAGGCCTCCATCCAGGTACCCACATCAAATATGATGACCATTTCTGTAAATCTTATTTCCTCATATTAAAAAAGCGTTCTACCAATCCCAAAGGATCAGACACATTACCTCTCAGGTTAATGAATAGTCCAGAACTTACCCAAATACATGCTACAGCCTATTCTTATTAATTAAACTAAACTTTATTAAAAAACAAGAGAGAGAGTCTGGTTAAAAGTTCAATATGCATACAGACATGAGTTCAATTCATTGAGGTTCAGATTCATAGCAGAGATGGTGAGCTTTGTAGTTGCAAAGAGGTCTTTCAGAAATAGTTCACAGGTTATAGTCCAATGTCCAAATATCATATTCAGGGCATACCAGCATAACTGGGACCTCAGTCTTGTGACTCAAACTTCCCCTGATGAAGCCTAAGCAGATCCGAGATGACAAAATCAGGACCCAAAGATCTTTTATACAATTTCATGTCTTTTGACAAGATGGAGTTCAAAAGGTAATTAGCATGAGTTTGAAGGAAGTCCATCACCAGTACTTAGCTGTAGAATTAACATAAGACCATTTGCTTGTTCCTCCACCATTCACGGATTATTTTCTATACATTTCAAAGAGAGATGAATACAGAGATATCCTGTGTTTACAATTTATTTAAATAATAGGATGTTCTTTTGACCTCTGAACTATCAGAATACAGCCTAGACAGGGACTGTTGATTACATCTTCACCCTACTCTTACATATGTAAATACACAAAAACACAAACATTATCTCCCCACATGTCTTTTGAGGGTTATTTATTTTGCGGGATGTTTAACCCTTTCTGGCCATGCGTCACAAGTATATATCCTGCTTCACTTCTTTTCCTACACAGGTGCTGTTCCACTGCTGGTGTGATCCATCCAGAGCTGGATTTCCATATAGCTGACAAAGTAAGAGCCAAATTTTGCTCTCACACACATTCTAAATTCAGAGCAAAGCCACAAGCTTCAGGAAGTTAGTATCACTTTGTACCAGCGTAATTGAGCGCAGGATTTGGCCATTGTTTGTAAATGCTTTGGCCTCCTTTGGACAGAAAAGTTCCGTAGAAACGTGAGGTTATTTCTGCAAAGCACTGAGCAGTTAGCTACTGCCCAGATCGTAAAATCAGCTCCCTCTAGCCTGCCAGTAACTTTTGGTTTGGACAGTCACTGCATCACCAGTAAGTTCAAACTTATAAAAACGCTTTAGCTGTGGAAGGGGAAAATTCTTATCATTGTGCGTTGTGGTCAAGGCAGCTACCAGCTGCTGGCCCTGAATACCATGTTGCTATTCTACTTAGAGAGACAGCCTCTGGACTAGACAGTCAGATTCATATGGCACGACAGCTTACACCCCATTGATGGGATACATAGCACCACACTGACAATGAGACACCCATGCCAGAGTTTGTGGCTAGGGATTGGAGTATGTGGTCTCTCTTCTATTTAAATCTGCTCCTAAGCATATTTCCCATCATCACCATGACTCTTTCTTAAGCTCACAGCGATCAGTCAGGCCGGATAGCTTCACAAGCGCCTCTTCAAACTCAAAAAGAAAAGGAGTACTTGTGGCACCTTAGAGACTAACCAATTTATTTGAGCATAAGCTTTCGTGAGCTACAGCTCACTTCATCGGATGCATCTGATGAAGTGAGCTGTAGCTCACGAAAGCTTATGCTCAAATAAATTGGTTAGTCTCTAAGGTGCCACAAGTACTCCTTTCTTTTTGCGAATACAGACTAACACGGCTGTTACTCTGAAACTCTTCAAACTCAGCCATGTGTCGGCCTATTTCTAGCCAAATAAAGAAAAACGTGGCCTGGAATAAAACAAAATGATTTATTGGCCATGACACAGCAGTGCATCTACAGCAAAAGCGATCATCCAGCTAATGCCACATAGAGAAAGCAAGTGAGATAGCGGAGATGAAGGTCACTGCTTCCCCTGTCCTCTCTACTTCTTACTGGGCAGGGTTGGTGAAAGAAGATTCTCCACCCCTTGCTCACCATGGGGCAGCAGTTAGGTGCCCAGCCTTCTGGTAGCTTCATAATTCTTCATTCAACACTTGCACATGTAAAAGTTCAAACTCACTCCTGGAGTTAAAGCAAGCTTTGAGCGGCAGAGGATTATGTCAACTCTGCCAGGCCACAGCCCAACAGGTCATAGCAAGTGGGACACGGCTCTTTACAATACTCTCATTTAAGGAGAGACTGGGATCTTTAAACCTGCCTGCTGTTGTGTAAATGCAGGCACCAAGTGCTTAGGCTTACAGGCAATCAGAGGCACAGGCGGCCTGCCAGAATGAGGCAGGGCACTTCCCAGTTGAACAGCAAAGAAAGGGCTAGGACAAGATACAACCCCAAGATACAACCCATCTAATTCAATGGTAACACTCCCAGACTTGCACAGAAACCCAAGAATTCCACAGGCAACATCAGAGTTGTGTTCCCAGGTGCAGTCCCTGCAGAGGGGAAGCACGCAGGAAGACTTCTGCCTCTGTTGGTCAGTCTGGGAGCTGTACTGGGAATCCCATGCAGCCCTCAATGGATGGAAGCTATAAAATGGACTTCCTGAGATGGCAATAAGTGGTAAGTATTGCTTAGCTTGTCCTAGAAACATAAGAATACAGCACCTCATATGTTATCCCCACTGCTCCTTGTCTTGCAGGACTCACTACAGAGACAGATCAGCACTAAAACAGGAGACAATACTCTGAGCATAGCACCTCTGTCCTCACAATACTTATTGCTGGAGCTGGGGGTGGAAGAAAAGTCAGGAGAATTTTCTCCATTTCCTCTATCCGCCCATGAATTTCACACGACTCACTAAACACCTCCCAGCCTGTCTATGATGAAGGCAGCTACATATGGAGGCAATTCACTTTATGGACCAGGTAAGCTCTCTGCACCGTTCTCCCCTACTCTCAGCACCATAGCACTTGTAGAAGAGAAAATGAAATGTGACAAATGTGACAGCTAACCGTGTCCATCAATGTTCAGTTCATGCAGATGCTGACTGCCCTGCTCAGCACAGCAGAGTCAGCCACTGCACCATTATTAATGGTCACGTTTATTTTATTGGTCACAGCATTATTAATGGTCACTTTTGCCATTTTGAAGCCCACTCAGCAGAAGTTTGTTCAGCTGCTTTCTCATCGTCTGAGCCTATGAAAAGGGGAGGAGTATGGTGGTTTTTACAATAGAGCCCAAAGGGTTCTTATCTTAGACATTGCCCTGAGATAATGGCCCAGACGGACGGAGCTGGGGGCACCTAGCCACCATTTGCCATTATTAGAGGGAAAATAGCTGCAAATTAGTCACACTTCATTTTTTACAAATAATTCTGTGCTTAGAATGAAGTTATCTGGTGCTGCAGATTGCTGGGTAATGAAGATTCAAAGCAAAGAATACCAGGGTTTCATTACAACGCAGCTGACAACTTTTTAAAACCTTAGCTGAAAGGATGGGAGGCATAAGATGGTTACCCCATCATTATAAGGCAGATGACATCAGGAAGCAATGAAAAAGCAGCAAGCTCCTTTCAGCCCACACTCAGATATGTCCTTTGCCCAATGGGCCAAATCCGGCCTTCAGTCATGCTGCTGTAACACTTCAGCAAGGATGCACCATTGTAACACAAGACACTTTCGCTAGATGTGTCTCAAGACCACCTGCTTAAGTCACTACCTCTCACTCCTAAGTAGCCTGTGCTTTAGGCAATTTCAACTTAAGGAAACTGGAAGACAGACAGTCATGTGATATAGGGAACAATCTGACAGACAAACTCTACACCAGAGAATGTGCTGAGTCAGATTGTTAGGAGAGAATGAGCTTGTTTAATTGGAAGCATTGTAGTTTCTTTAAATTGAAAGCTATATTTTAGGTTTATCTGCCTCTGCCTTAAGATATTGCCAAGTGGGTTTTGACTACAAAAGATTTACTTTTTTCAATAAATAACAAGATTTTAAAATCATCATTCCTATGACTGAATAAAAGTTGGATTCTCCCATCTCAGAATTCTTCTCCCAACGTGCCAAGAGTCACTGGGTATCCAAGAGTCCTAGTGGCCTTCTGGATGGGGATTTTCAATACTGCACATTCTCCCTTCATCTGCAGCTTTGGCCTTCCATCAGTATGGTTCCTCCTCATCTGTGTCCTGGACAGAAAGTATTGAGAGCGCAAGATTAGTCACGAAGACATGAAACAATTCAGAAGTTCAGCATAGACATGAGTTGGGCCAGTTCAGACAAGAGATTAAGTGTTTCCCAGAAGCTGTTCATTTTGAAAAAGCCAGCATTCCCGCAAAAACCTTAGGCCTAGTGTCTCTATACAAGTCTGCAGTCAAATCCTTCTGGCACGTCACTGAGGAGCCCAGTTAAACTGGCACTGCAAGAAATTCACGTGGAGCAGGTTTAAGAGGAGCAACAGCCAAACCTCAAGCACAAGGCACTGCCATACCAACCCCCAAACACTAGCTTCCTTTGAAAGCATCACCACTCCCTACGGAGAGCTGATCCAGAACAGCTCGAGCAGCCATTTCCTTCCTGCAAAATCTCCACCTAAGACTGGAGAGCCCCCAGCCTGATGCTTTAAAAGAAAAGCACATGCACTCAGAGTGTGTGCAAACAGGCTTGTGGCAGCCACACAGCACTGTTAATGTGTCTAAATCCTACTGCTAAAGTCTGCCTCTGCTCCTAGCAACCCCATGCCTTCAGATCCCCAACATTTTATGTTAGTGACCGTGATAATCTGGTGCTTTCTCGCTTCATGCTGACCTCAGGTCATTGCTCTGACACAACAGGATGCGCAATCGTACCTGCCTTATTGGAAAACACCTCCACTGGTTTCCCACCCCTTTCATGATCCAAGTGCAAGCAGGTTCCTTGGTTTTGCTGCGTGTGACTGATTTTACAATTGAAAATATTTTTATAATGTATTAAAGATTAACAGAAAAACATGTCACAGCAGCACCCCATGCTGCTACATCAGCATCACTGAGACAAGGAGACTCCTAGAGTGCTAAATATTCTATTGTCAGCTAAGAACAACCTCTCAAATGACTGATGAAACATTCAACATGAAATTTTTACAGGATTAAATCAAAACTAAACTAAACTTTACCGAGAGGTCAGAGGAAACTATCAGATTAATCCCTCCTTGTTTTAAAACTCCACACATTTGATCAAGCCTCTCTCACTGATTCCATCTGTCTCCATTCCTTTTCCTGCTGCCTCCAGCAAATACCACCTGTGTCAGTCCTGTCCCTAAACACAATCTCACCACTGTGTGCAAGGGAACCTTCTCTACTGCTTCACCCATCCTCTGCAATAGCCTCCATCTCCCACATCAACACCAGCTTTTTTCAAAACCAAAAACTTTCTGCTTTATCCCCATGTGCCCCTCGTCTGACCTATGGTAAATGGAGCAGATTAGGCGACTACATGAGACAGAGACATGGCAGTGAGGGTTGTAGGCTTATTCCCCAGCCCTGTAGGGAAGGACACGATGAGAATGCTCCCTCTAATAATGCACATCAGGGAGCATGTACTGGGATATAACATGCCTTTGGCTGGGGTTGTTCAATGCAGCACGGAAAGCTTGGATATGCTTTCCAAAAAGGCAAGTGCAGAGAGTGGAAAGAGAGTTTAGAAGTTCCAGTACAATAAGTTTGACACCAAAGTCACTGCAGGTGCTAGAAGAGGTTGGTGACGGGGTGATAGCGGGTGAACAGCAAGAAAAGCACAAAAATCAGACAGTTTAAACAGGGTTCTGTTGTGACCAGAACAGCTTGAGTATGAAGATTTCTAGTCAAAAAGACCCAAGCTAAGCCAAGTCTGCAATGCTACCACCTTTGGAAGAAAGTAAAATGCATGTATGCGTTTCTGCCTCCAGCCTCTCCATCTCCGCACTGCTTACCCAGCAGTCACAGCCTAATAGCCCTACTCCACCTATGGAATAAAGAGACTCACCACAGTCTCTGCAGGAAAAGGGCAGCAGAGTGAGTTAAGAGGTTAAAGCACTGGGTTTTCACCACCGGAAACATGCAGTTTGATCTGGATTAAGTCTCATGTGAAATGAATTTGGTGGGTCTCAAGCTAATCACACGGACCCAATAATGCAGCACTTTCTACCCAAAAAAGACCAGACATGGAAAGCACTGAGAGGCATCAGCTGAGCTGTGTGAGGAGCTCAAGCCAAGCTCTCGGGCACTATCCCTGGCTCTAGCTACTGCTCTCAGCCCTCACTCTTATGAGAGCTAACAATGATACTAACAATTACAAGAACATTTACTTGCACTTACCACACACTGCAAACACCATGTCCCCATCCTCCCCAGGCAGGTGCCCTGCTCAGTGCGCTCAGGCCTGCAGAAAGAGCACAGTGTTAGGTCAATGTGTCTTCTGCTCACACCCCAATGCAGCCCTGAGACGGATTGTTTTTTAACACATAGGTCACTTTCCCAGTCCTTTTGACTAATTCATCAGAAATGCCTGCTCTGTAATTATATTTTAACAAGCAAAGCAGAAGGCCAGAATGTTAGGCTTCTTATTTCAAAGGTTTGGCCATTCGATTTAGGTTTGCCATGCAATCACACTATTAACCACAGAAACTGCTGTTTGGCTGGAAAGTTTCAGCTGCCATTAACCAAAATAATATAGTTAAAAAGATTGTGAATTTAATTCTGACTTGACACCCCAGAAGAACAAAGTGGTGCATTTACAAGGGAGCCAGTTAGCATTACAGTAGTGGGTTTTTGTGATACAGACATTTGGACTGAGACCCTCCACACAGCTTACTGATCTGGACTGGATTAAGTCTGGTGATGAAGGTGAAAGGTTCTGCATCTCAACAACAGTTTAGCTCAGCTGCCCCACAAAGAGGATGCACAGCACACATTTCACTCAGTTACATTTCCACAAGGTGTTTTCAGAGACTCTGACTACCAGCTGACTTGTGCCCGTGGACAACGAAGTCTCACTGGCAGAACCCCAGATGTTGTGGGTTATGAGATGTAGGATGACAGAAAAAACCCACCCACAACCCCAGGCCAGAGGGGAAATGGGGATTAGGTTCAATGTAAAACTTACTCATCAGAGACTTCGATGGATGATTTCTTGTAGCCAGATTTTTTTCTATGCTTTAGGACTCCAAATTTCCTTCCCATCCTCACCAGCAGCAGAATGACCACAATGGCAGAGGGGAGGAACACTAAGATGGATAGCAACACTGCTGAAGTTAGCTGGAAAGAAAAGCCTGCAGGAGAGAGAAAATAGCAGTAAAATATGCCTTTGTTTCATCTCTATGGCAAATATTAATCCCACACAGCATCCTGGCCTTTTTTATAAAAAGCACAGGGCTTGCTGGGGTTAAAGGAACTTGTGACAAAGTCCTGTCAGTGATCTCAAATTCAGAACTAGACTCCTCCCATGGAGGGGAGGACAAAGATTAAATCTATCTGGCTGCAGTGAAGGAGCACAACTTAAGCTATGTCTACACTGGCAACTGAACACAAAACTTGTGTCTTTCAGAGGTGTTAAAAAAAAAACAACACACCCATGAAAGACAAAAGTTTTGCCGACAAGCACCAGTGTGAACAGCGCTTTGTTGGCAGGAGCACTCTCCTGCCAACAAAGCTAACCCGCTCGTTGGGGTTAGAAGTTTTTTCTCGGCAGGAGAGCCAACAAACAGTGGCTACACAGCACGATTTCTAGCAGTACAGTGACACAGCTGTGTTGCTACAGCTAAAAGCTGCGTAGTGTAGACATAGCCTGAGAGCAGCACATTCAAAGCCAAGTGAGAGGAGAGTCACATCAAACTGATGGACACACCCAATCTGCAAGCCAGGGACAGCTCTCCCATACAGGGTAGATGAGGCATTTGCCTAAGGCAGCTATTCATTAATGTTTGTGAAATGTCAAGTCATTGTTAAGACATCAGCTCTCAGCAATGCTACCTGATTAATTCTGTGCCCTCTTAGGTGGGAATCCTGGACTGCCAATCTTGTGTACTCAGCCTCTGCTGAGGGACACCCATCACCTCCACTACCACCTCCTGTTCCACTGTACATGCGCTGACCCCCAGTGAAGTTTGGAATGATCTAAACTCCCAAGACAGACACTGAGGTAGATGCCTACTCTTAGGAAAATGCTGCTGGCATCTTCTGTCTCCATACAGGACAGACACAACCTTAAGTTTTCACCAAAAGAACACACACCAAACTGCATGGATCTCAAATTATCTATCCGGAAAGGAGAGGGGCTGAGCTGATGCCCTGGTGGCATTTAAACCTGTAGTTCCAGGGAAGCTAGACACCAGATCTGGTACTTAGACTCCAAAGATTTCTGGCAAAACAGGAATGCACTCATGAGAAATAAATAGGGAGAATATTGCCATGCTACAGACTTACCTCTGTGTGTGACCGTCAGCTTGGTCTGAGGGATGTTGTGGTGCACATCCGGGGGATTCTTCACGGCGCAGGTGAACGTCCCATTGTCATTCATCGTCAGATTTCGGATAGCAATGGAGGCATCACCCTTGGCAATGTTCCCAACCCATAAAATCCTGTCTCTGAATGTTCCCACTGCAGCTGGGTATGCAACAGACTGATAATGAAAAATCTGAAGAGGGAAGACAATCATTGTTCCAACAAGTCATTCTCCAAAAAGGAGAGAGAAAAAAAACTCCTTTCGGAGAATACAGGGTCAAAAAGAACAACCCTTTCACAGGCATCCCACCTCAGATACACCAGGGGCTCACAAACCACAACGCTGGGCACCATTGCACCAGCTTTTCAGATCTTTTTTACATTTTTACCAAGGGAGAAGAGGTTGGAAATGCATGTCAGGGTCTTCCATATCCATGATACAGCCCCGAGGATCTCCCTCCTTGCCTACCAGTCTCCAGGGCTCGCATCAGAGTCACTGTCATCTTTCTGGCCATGGAGGATCTAAGATGGAAGAGGATGCTCTGGTGCAGTGGTTCTCAACCTGTGGCCCACTTATAGCCCAATCAGCACACAGCTGTGGCCAATGTGACCTCCTCAGGGCCATACAAGTAATATACATTTTGTGTGGATGTGGCCCACATAACACACAGAAAGCTGCATATGCGGCCCACAGTAGCAAATAGATTGAGAACCACTGCTCTGGAGGTTAGGGTGCTATCCTGCGATTTAGGAGACTCAGGGTCAATTCCCTGGTCTACCAAACATTTTCTATGTGACCACGGGCAAGTCACTTAGTTATTCTCTGCCTCAGTTTCCCATCTGTCAAGTAGGGATAACAACACATCACTACCTCCCAGGGGGTGTTGTGGGGATAAATACATTAAGATTCTGAGACACTATGGTAATACCTTAGACAGACAGCTTTTCAAGATAATCAGTTACTTAAAGCAACAAGGGGGGTGAGGTAATCTTTTACTCAGTCAACTGTCGTTGGTGAGAGAGACAAGCTTTCGAGAGACACAAAGCTCTTCTTCAGGTCACGGCTACAACTACACCACATGCAATCAGTTCCTTGGTCATCTGGCAGTGCCAGTCTGGAATTGTAGTGCTCCCTCCCCAGCTCCTTGTAAAGCACTGGAACCCTGTCACAGGCATGGCATGACTGAATGCTGCAACTCTGCAGATCTGATTTTAGTTCACAAAAAATAGTGCTAACTCCCCTTCAATTCACTCCTGCTGGCTGGCAACAGGGGACTTACCAGAGCCTACTTTACACAGACATCACCACATCCTTCCAGCTGCAACGTACCATTCCCAAGAGCTTAACCTCAGCTGAGCAGAGGAAATCACTGATGATTTACACAGAGAATGAGACATTTATGAATGGATTTTACATCTATGCACCTGTGACTGGATTTCATACCACTGACAACAATAACTGGTAAGAGCCCATAAATCCTTTAGGACCACCTGTCATCATCAGTACCTGCAGAGTGGCTCTGCCCACACACCGCTGCCACTCCAAGATAAGTTATACCTGCATTCTGCCACATGGCAAAGCTGCCATGGTATGTTCTGCATGGGAGACTTTCCGGACCACGTGATCCCCAGTGTATTTATATGGATGCCTAGTTTGCAATGGGACAGTCATCTCTTAAGGTTATAATACTTTGCATTTACATGGTACCATTCAGCCCAAAGGATTTTAAAGAAATTCAACCTATGTATATACAGCAGCACTGAAATGCAGCCACCTCTGGAGTGGAGGATGACAGCCAAAGAGCCCACCACACAGCAGTGGAGAAGCACACTGAGACGAACACTGACTTTTTACACAAAATGCCGTGGGATCTTCAACCTTCCCACAGAGTTCTGCCCAGCTGCAAGAAAGATTCTTTGGGACACTCATCTGCAAGCACTTACTGTCTCCATATGACCACCTGTGAGAGGCTGGTAAGTCCAGTCTACAGTCAGCTTCTGAGTTATGGGAGAGAAGGATCTGAATGAGCATTTCAGGGTCACCTGTTCATCAACAAAAGCTTGTACTTCAGGATCCACTTTAATTTCCAATGAAAGAACATTGCTGACACCTGATGAAACAAGCCCCAAAGAAAAAGATTAGATGGGAATTTTTGTAAAGGACACAAGTGAGATAGCAAAGCCACTGCAGTGAAGAACAGATGGCTGTCTGAAACTACACATACCTCTATCCCATCCCCTGGCACCCACCCAGTCCCGAGAAATGCAGGGAATTCCTCTAATGGTGGCAGGAATTCAGCACTGTTTCATGCTCAGCCAACAAACAGGGTATTTGTTTGGAGGTCACTGCCAAAGCCCTCCATGTACCCAGTTATGGGGATAAACTAGTCAAAGAGTAGGTAATCAAACACAACTGGACCAGAGAGAAGGTGCAAAGTGCCAACTTCAGGGCCCTTCTTCTCATTAATAAATCAACATACAATCCCTCTCCTGAAGTTCTGTTCTGCATTTGCTCATGCCGGTCTTCTTTACTTTGTAAGCTCTTTGGTGCTGAACACACACTTCTTTTTAAGTTTGTGAAGCACTGTGTATGTTTATGGCATTACAGAAGTGTTGTGCAGTAATAAATACAAAATACGGAGACTTGAAAACAAATTATTTTTTCCACAAATGTAAGGACGTCTTAGTGCAACTGCCTGCACTGTAGAGCGAAGGAAGCAAAGGGAGGTGGGAAAAAGTCAACTGTCACAAATTGTAGCCAGGGTCTCAGAAAGTATGATGGGGAGAAACCACTGGCAAGTTAGTTTATCAAAGGACTTCAAAAAGGGATTTGTTTCATCATCATAAAAACATAGTAAGATGATAAGAATGGCCATACTGGCTCAGATCGATGGTCCATGCAGCCCAGTATCCTGTCTTCTGACAGTGGCCAATGCCAAGTACTTCAGAGGGAATGAACAGAACAGGCAATCATCAAGTAATCCATCCCATCGTCCACTCCCAGCTTCTGGCATTCAGAGGCTAGGGACACTCAGAGCATGGGGTTGCATCCCTGACCATCCAGGCTAATAGCCATCGATGGACCTATCCTCCATGAATTTATCTAGTTCTTTTTTTAACCCCTGTATACCTTTGGCCTTCACAACATTCCCAGCAATGAGTTCCACATGTTAACTGTTTGTTGTGTGAAGTAACAAGTCATCAGAAGACACTAAAAATTAACACTTAGACCATATAGCACTTTTCACGCATACATCTCTAAGAGCTTTACAAAGGTGAGTGGGAATCACTCTGCACAGCTTACAGATGAGGAAACTGAGGCCCAGACAGGTGAAGTGATTTGCTCAAACAAGTCATTGACAGAGCCAAGGATTGAACCCAAATGGCCTGACTCCCATTCTAGTGCTCCCTGACCCCATATCCATTTCTATTGCTACAAGTACCTCTAAATGATGGAGTGTCTAGAGCCAGGGCCCAAACACAGACATCGGGGAGGCTCTGCTCCCTAGACAAAGCCTGGAAATTTTAACGGCACTTATGCACCATTTCAAATGCTACAGCTGCTCCAACTGCAAGGCCCTCATTCGCCCCCACCTACTGCTGATGGATCCAAACTGGGAACTGGTGTGGTCGGGTGACTCAGAAAAGCTTGCCGGGGTGCAGCTGGGTCACGGTTAATCACTTCTGGGACACCCCATCTGAAACTACATACGCTCCCCACCCCAAACATCTCTCTCTTCTCTTTAACTGCCCCCAACCCCCTCTGCCCCTAAAACATTGGGGGGAGGGGTCTAGTCACACCCTCCACCAAAACAGAACCCCCTAAAACAGCTCCCTTAAACGTACAAACCACAGACATACCCTCCATCAGGCTGCCCACCCCACGCGTAATCCTTTTTCAATTAATCCCACAGACACACCCCTCCCAAATTCCTGCATCCCTCAGCCAAACCCCCTTCTTCCTCTGTCCCACCAGTCCAGCCCCTGCCCCCCTGTCTGCTCTTTCCACCTCCAACCGGGACCACCAGACACCCCCCCAACCCCACAGGTCGCCAGGGCCCTCCATCCACAACCCCCAGCCCTACAGACCTCCCCAATCCCACCCCATCACCCCCAGTTCCCCTGGGCCCCCACCCGGGCCCCAGCCCCGCTCCTCCAATCCCCCGCCCACACCCCCAGCCGGAAGCGGAGGGCCCCGGCCCCGATCCCGATCCCGATCCCGACCCCGACCCCGGCCCCGGCCCACGCTCACCGTACAGAAGCAGGAGCCCCAGCCGGAGGAGGCCGCCAGCCGCCCAGCCCCGCATCCCGGCAGCCGCTCGCTGTGTTTAGGGCGCAGCCAGCACGGGCCTACCTGGCGGAAGGCAGGGCAAGGCCCAGGTGAGGCCAGACCGGAAGTTCGGCGCCCCTAAGGGCCGGGCGTGCAGGCCCAAGATGGCCGCCCGGGATGTTTCCATGGCAACGGGGCCTAGCCCCAGCCCTGCAGTGTCCTTTCCCTGCACTGGCTCTTTGCGTAGGGGGCAGCAGCACGACCCACGTACAAGCCCCCCACAGTCCTGGCCATGGGCTCCTCCACCACACCATGACATCCTCCCCCCTCAGAGCACCAGGAATGTGCCCTGAGCACCCAGGGTTCTGGTCTAGTCCCCGGGGCCAGCTGCCTCCAGCCAAATAGCCTGAACGCCGAGGGGGGGTGGTGGACCTTGCGTTCTGGTTCAGGACCCCTCGCCAGACAGAGCACATCATTGTCCAGTGAGATGACGTTAAATCACCACCCCCTGCCGTCATTGTGCTGTACACAATTATTCTGTTGCAACGAAAGCTTGTCGTTCAGTGACTTAGGTTATTAGTGTGTCAAATACTCTTCTTTTATTCAAACGCTTTCTCACCGTCACGAGGTGGGGGCTTGACAGCATGGTGTCAAAAACCTCATTGCATAGTTTCATTAAATGAGATCACTGCATCAAAATGTCAACCCATTGTGTCAAAATGTCATCATCTGGCAATGTAGTGTCACAATATGATGTGTTTTTATAGGCCTCCAACGCTGATTTTTGAGCCCCTCACAAGCACAAGACAAGTGGCAACCGTGTACAATAAACAGTGCTTTTCCCTGTGCAGAAATATATTCTGAGGTGTAGCTGGTGTTCTCAAAACTAGGGACATAAAGCTGTAAATTAGTTTGGGTCCTCAGCAGAGGAAATTATTATATGCTGGAAAAGGTGTAGCTATGATTCAAATGAGAGAGGATCTAGGATAAACCAGTTTGTAATGCAACTGGCAAGGTGGGTAGGAAAGTAAAGGAATGTTGGATTGAAATGGACACAGTGAGATGAAAGGCAAACAGTATTTCTTTAAAGATGACTCTGGATTTACTTACTTCCATGAGATGGCAGTCACTGGCAGCAAAATGAATGCGCTCAGGTATCCCTCTCAAGTAACCTAATCTTTGCAAACATTGAAGCTTGATTGATAGATTCTAGAGGAAGAGTTGCCAGGAGGCAGGGCATATGAGTAGGGAGGGAAGATAAGGAGAAATGTTGTATCTGTATCATCTACCTTCCCCACTCCGCAAATAAAATAGCACTAAATGGATTCTGAGATTAAGCAAGGTAGGTAGATAGATTCTACACATATTGATAATCACTTAATTTGCCTAGGCATTTCAATACTATTTTGAAGACCTGTTTGCCCTAGACCTGCACCACCTTTCCTTGGGAGTTCAATTTATTTAAGTATTTATGGGTCAGTAGCTTTCTAATCTCATGCCTCAAGCCACCCTTCCTTCAGAACCATCCTGTTATACACTTGTTCTAGAGCCCAGTCCAAGAGTCTTAGTTTGTGCCTTTTTCAGCCCATCAATTGCAGGAAGACCTGAGTGCACTCTGGCAGGACTGGATATCAGCAGCAAGGCCCTGCGAAATAAGTGTATTATACAAAGGGATCTGAGGAAGGTTACTTTGTGGATAAGAAGCTGGTCCTGATATAGGAGGCACCATGCATGTCAGCACATGGGAATAGACACAGGAAGTAGCTGAGAGATGTTCAAAGACCCTTGGCCACCAACTTTCAACGGAGCTCTGGAAAATTACTATACGGGAACTGCCCTGTCTGGTATGGTGGCACCAGATGACTATCACAATCACTACTTAAGAAAGGGATCATTACTGAGCAAAGCAAAGTGTTCCCTTCCAAAGGAAATGAATGCATTTTTGCCTCCCACAAGCAAGCAACTCAGTGCTCTGCACAGTTAACTAGTCCAGTCTCCCAAAGAAAATAATTTTAAGTTATATTTATGGTAAGGTCGTGTAAAAACTCTTCGGGCATTGTGGAAAGTTCATACTAAACATATGCACTATGCAGTGTAGTTGTAGCGTGTTGGTTCCAGGATATTAGAGAGACAAAGTGGGTGAGGTAATATCTTTTATTGGACTCGTCTCTCTCACAAACAGAAGTTGGTCCAATAAAATATATTTATCTGACCTACCTTGTCTCTCTACTCTGTACTGTGACATCCATTGTTTTCTTACCATAATGAACTTGTGCAGTAAACCGTCTAGTTTTTCAATTAAAAACAGGCAAGTAGGACATGCTTTAATACTAAAAATGGTTTATTTACATACAATGACTTGAAAAGCTCATTTAAAATAAGTTACAGTACAAAAGAGTATCTGTCTACACAGATGGACACAGCCCCTTACTGTAGTTTCTCTGTGCTGAAACAAGTTTTACAGCAAAAAAAATGAAAATATCAAAGTTGTCTAGAACTAAGCAGCTGTTTGAGTAATATAAAAATGCACATGCACATCATCTAGATACTGCCCATGAGTCTTGATCCTACAAGTTGTTCCATGTGAGCAGACCCCTGCACCCAACCAGAGCCCTGTTGAAGTACATGGGTCTCTTCTCTATTGAAGGGGTCTGCCCAAGCAGAATCAGGGCCTTGAAATTGACAAGCAGAATTAGACAATTATGTTTGCAGAAGAGGAAGTAGAGAAACTATGAAACACAGAAGGAACGTAATACTGCTCTAAAAACTGCTACTAAAATGGGTAGCTGAATACAGATGGTATGTTAAACCATAGGATGTGCGTTTCCACAGCACAGCAGTCTGATAATTTAATTTAATCTGCAGTCAGTCCATTTGAAGATCCAAAATAATAACAGTACAGATTCCATGGCTGTGACTTGCACTAGACCCTCTATATGATTTTGGGACTTGGAGGACAGAAACAAATTTTGGGTCAAGTGAAATTTGGAGAGTTTGGATAAAATGGGTTTACCTATATTAGCAAAAAGAAAAGGAGTACTTGTGGCACCTTACCTATATTAATGTCTTGCATTCAATGTTTTGTTTTTAGTTTGAAGTGAGACTGGACACTGTACAAATATGCTCCTTCCCCAACTAACTGCTCCAGTCCTTCTTTAATTGAAGTCAATGGGAGCTTTGCAGGACTGGAACCCTTTTAGCCCCTGGTTTGGAATGTTCCTCCTTGGAATCCTGCTGCAATTGTATGCGAATCCCAGTTCCAAAGTTAGAGCTGTTCGATGAGGGCATGTGTGTCTGCACCTGAAAGGGCATAAGATCTGAGAGAAGAGCAGTAGCTACAGCAGAAAGAAGCTGTTGGCAATTCATTTCTGCATTGGTTGATGCTCCTTATATGCATTCCAGTGCCCCAGCATTGTGCTGCATACAATCGTACTTACATTGCAACAAAATGTTATCATTCAGTCACTTAGGGGTGTGTGTTAAAACTCCTCTTTTATCCAAATAATCACTCATTGTCATGATGTGGGGGCATCTATTCCATTGTCTCAAAAACAAAAACTCTGTTGAGAACAGGATGGTTTGCAGTATCACTGAGAGTTTCCCTAGGCTTACATTGTGGTAGTTACACTGTCATAGCATCTGACTGTCCACAAAACAAATTTATTTATGATACCCCTGATAGGAAAAGAAAACAAATGAATTGAGATAATATAGCAAGCATTTCACAGGCAGGGCCATAAAAACAAAAATACTTGTTAAGCAAACAAGCTCATATTTTGATTTAATGCCAATTAAATACAGAAACAGCTCTGAGGTGTTGATTATTTGTGTTTTTTATTTTAAACTGAGATCTGCAGCAGCACTGAATCTGTTGTGCTCACCACATATTTAGTAATAAGATGTGCTACTAGTAACCTGGAGCAGTAATTAGCATTGAGACAAATTCCTTGTGCAACAATGTGCATATCTAAAAGGGAGCTGCTTGCATCACTGAGAGGACCTCCCAGAATCTTGATACAATGGAACCAAGCCATTGAACTTTGATATGAAATAAAACTTTACTGTGATTAGGCACAACTGGTAGTGTTTATTTAGGAGAGAGACTCTAGGTTGGAACAGAAGTGGCTGTTGCAAGCCAAAGTTGGAGGGCACCTGCAAACTGTGCATAGGTCCTGGGAAACAACAAGGGGTGCTGCAGGTCAGGACTGAGGTGAATCAATAGAAATGAGTGGGGGGGAACCAGGTCTGGAACAGCAGAGGGAAGTCAGGATTTTGGTGCATCAGTAGAATAGGAATGGGCAGAGACCGCCATAGTAATAGGCAGGGTTCTCAGTCTGTCACTTGCAGACACACTGAGTCACCTAAAATGTAAAACAAAAGTCAAAACTGAAATATGCATCCACTTCTAACTACCATCCCAGCCAAAGAAACAGCACACAGTCCAAAACTGTAACACTTTTCCACTTCATGTAACAATGGGATCAAAACCCTGTTCTTTCAATAAGCTGTCCCTGTGATCAAACTGTCTCATCATTCTTTTTAGAAACATTTAAAGAGCTTCTTTGTGAGAGGAAAAATAGTTCAAACCAAATTTAAGAATTAAAGCGAGAACTAATAAGAGCGTGGCATGCACAGACAGTTTGCAATGGGAATGGGTTAACCATTGCCCGTTTTCATTCAGAGTGACGATCATTCTTTTCCCCCCATTTTCTTTTTTACACATATGGCAGGGGGTGGGGATGTTGTTTTGTGGGGAGGGAGGGAGGGAAAAACAGGGAAAAAAAGTTTTAAAAAAATTAAAAGGCATTTTTCCAAAATTCTTCCACAGGCCAAGATGAGAATTTTGAAAAATCTGTTCCTGAATCTTTGAATTTCTTATAGTTCTCTTGGGATTTTTTTCTCTTCAACAGAGTGAATCAAATGCAATTCTGCAAAGGACATATACTTCTCCAAATGGCTACAGCTGGACTGATGACCAAAGACAACTTCACTGTTGATAGGACAAGTTTCCCCTGCGTTGTTTCAATGGAAGGAAATAAGATCTCACACATTATTTTAATCCCATTGTCTTGCCGTGGCACAAATTTTAAGGGGAACAAGGGTACCACAGTTGCGGCATCAGACATCTGTAATTCAGCTTTGTTCTAACATTTGAAATCAGAAGGATTAGCCACCTGCTTCTGAAACTTCTGCAGGGGAGAAGCTACAGGAAGGAAAAAAAGACAACATATTACTACAACATTCTTGAACTTAAAATAACAAAGGCAGCTGATGATATCAAAAAGTGGGAAGGTAAAATGATGTGTAAATGCACCACCAGAGCCTATTAGTAGCAGCAGGAATGTTCGTCCTGTAACGGCCTTAAAACAAGGAACGCAAAGCGACTCTAAAAGTGGAGATGAAAATGGCACTCTTATTTATCCACAAAACAGCTATATACTGGGTAGCAACTGTTCAAGCTTCCCTACAAATGAGAATCAACCCTGACCTGGAGACACCTCCTGTAGGGTCGAGAGGGAAGTTCTGTCTCTATGGCCCATTCAGTCCTTGTTCTGTCTCTGAGGGCTGCCAATGAGGAAGCCAGTCAGTATTAATGGTGACTATGGCAGGAGCAGTTTTTGTAATGTGGATACCATGACCTGTCCATTAGGAACTTACCCGAGACCTACCCACTCATTTCACACAGGTCATGGAACAGCCATGTAAAAAACACTCTTCAAAACCTGCAGCGGGTCAGAAAGCTGTTGGAAAGCACTTACCTGCACTGTATGTACCCTTTAATCAGAGAACTTTAGTCTTCTAATAGGACAGCTACCTTCTCTTCTGTACTCTTCAGCTTCTCCTTTTCTGTTCTAGAAAAGCCAAAAGCAGCCATCAGACCCCCTGCCCAACTGGCCTGGGTTCTGAGTCATAAGGAGGTAACAAGCAGGGATTCCAGAAATCTGTTTGCCTTGGAAAAACATGAAATTGGGGGGGAGGAGGGAGAGATTGGGGTTGTTGTTTTTTTAAACAATCTTTAGTTTTTACATTATTTGAAAAAAATAAAACCTATTACCTACATTTTAGTGTTAAGTACCAGTGTCACTTATTCAGTAAGTGACAGTGGGAGCCACGCCGCCCAGGGTGTTTCATTTTAAGCACAGAAAAACATGGATTTTTATATTTTTTTTAAATAGGAAAATTTTGGGGGGTTTATCACTGAAAACTAGGCTCCCTGGCCATAAGCCTGTTAAGCGAAAGGTACACAGACAGCTTGTGGGGTCTGCACTAGGGAGGAAAGGAGAATCTATCATTCGGATTTTAATTGGCTGTGACCCCTTCCCCAGAGGTTTCAGAGTAGCAGCCGTGTTAGTCTGTATTCGCAAAAAGAAAAGGAGGACTTGTGGCACCTTAGAGACTAACCAATTTATTAGAGCATAAGCTTTCGTGAGCTACAGCTCACTTCCTCAGATGCATATCGTGGAGACTGCAGCAGGCTTTATATATACACAGAGAATATGAAACAATACCTATTCCCACCCCACTGTCCTGCTGGTAATAGCTTATCTAAAGTGATTTCCAGCACAAATCCAGGTTTTCTCACCCTCCACCCCCCCACACAAATTCACTCTCCTGCTGGTGATAGCCCATCCAAAGTGACAACTCTTTACACAATGTGCATGACAATCAAGCTGGGCTATTTCCTGCATAAATCCAGGTTCTCACATCCCCCCACCCCCATACACACACAAACTCACTCTCCTGCTGGTAATAGCTCATCCAAACTGACCACTCTTCAAGTTAAAATCCAAGTTAAACCAGAACATCTGGGGGGGGGGGGGTAGGAAAAAACAAGAGGAAACAGGCTACCTTGCATAATGACTTAGCCACTCCAAGTCTCTATTTAAGCCTAAATTAATAGTATCCAATTTGCAAATGAATTCCAATTCAGCAGTTTCTCGCTGGAGTCTGGATTTGAAGTTTTTTTGTTTTAAGATAGCGACCTTCATGTCTGTGATCGCGTGACCAGAGAGATTGAAGTGTTCTCCGACTGGTTTATGAATGTTACAATTCTTGACATCTGATTTGTGTCCATTTATTCTTTTACGTAGAGACCTTCCACACAAACTTCCTCGTGGCTGGATTTTACTAAAACTAGACAAGCCATTTACAACGCACATTTTGCTTCTCTACAAAAGAAAAAGGACACTAAACTTTCTAAACTACTACATGCTACAAGGGGCCACAGCAATGGTTCCCTCAACCCACCTAGCAATATTGTTAACCTATCCAACTATACTCTCAGCCCAGCAGAAGCAGCTGTTCTATCTCGGGGCCTCTCCTTCTGCCCCTCCACCCCCACGAACATGATACAGTTCTGTGGTGACCTAGAATCCTATTTTCGACGTCTCCGACTCAAGGAATATTTCCAAAATACCTCTGAACAGCATACTAATCCACAGAGGTCTCCCTACCAACACTACAGAAAGAGGGATTCTAGGTGGACTCCTCCTGAAGGTCGAAACAGCAGACTGGACTTCTACATAGAGTGCTTCCGCCGACGTGCACGGGCTGAAATTGTGGAAAAGCAGCATCACTTGCCCCATAACCTCAGCCATGCGGACCGCAATGCCATCCACAGCCTCAGAAACAACTCTGACATCATAATCAAAAAGGCTGACAAAGGAGGTGCTGTTGTCGTCATGAATAGGTCGGAATATGAACAAGAGGCTGCTCGGCAGCTCTCCAACACGAGTTTCTACAAGCCATTACCCTCTGATCCCACTGAGAGTTACCAAAAGCAACTACAGCATTTGCTCAAGAAACTTCCTGAAAAAGCACAAGATCAAATCCGCACAGACACACCCCTGGAACCCCGACCTGGGATATTCTATCTACTACCCAAGATCCATAAACCTGGAAATCCTGGGCGCCCCATCATCTCAGGCATTGGCACCCTGACAGCAGGATTGTCTGGCTATGTAGACTCCCTCCTCAGGCCCTACGCTACCAGCACTCCCAGCTACCTTCGAGACACCACTGACTTCCTGAGGAAACTACAATCCATCGGTGATCTTCCTGATAACACCATCCTGGCCACTATGGATGTAGAAGCCCTCTACACCAACATTCCACACAAAGATGGACTACAAGCCGTCAAGAACACTATCCCCGATAATGTCACGGCTAACCTGGTGGCTGAACTTTGTGACTTTGTCCTTACCCATAACTACTTCACATTTGGGGACAATGTATACCTTCAGATCAGCGGCACTGCTATGGGTACCCGCATGGCCCCACAGTATGCCAACATTTTTATGGCTGATTTAGAACAACGCTTCCTCAGCTCTCGTCCCCTAAAGCCCCTACTCTACTTGCGCTATATTGATGACATCTTCATCATCTGGACCCATGGAAAAGAAGCCCTTGAGGAATTCCACCATGATTTCAACAATTTCCATCCCACCACCAACCTCAGCCTGGTCCAGTCCACACAAGAGATCCACTTCCTGAACACTACAGTGCTAATAAACAATGGTCACATAAACACCACCCTATACCGGAAACCTACTGACCGCTATTCCTACCTGCATGCCTCCAGCTTTCACCCTGACCACACCACACGATCCATCGTCTACAGCCAAGCTCTGCGATACAACCGCATTTGCTCCAACCCCTCAGACAGAGACAAACACCTACAAGATCTCTGTCAAGCTTTCTTACAACTACAATACCCACCTGCAGAAGTAAAGAAACAGATTGATAGAGCCAGAAGATTTCCCAGAAGTTACCTACTACAGGACAGGCCTAACAAAGAAAATAACAGAACGCCACTAGCCGTCACCTTCAGCCCCCAACTAAAACCCCTCCAACGCATTATTAAGGATCTACAACCTATCCTAAAGGATGACCCAACACTCTCACAAATCTTGGGAGACAGGCCAGTCCTTGCCTACAGACAGCCCCGCAACCTGAAGCAAATACTCACCAACAACCACATACCACACAACAGAACCACTAACCCAGGAACTTATCCTTGCAACAAAGCCCGTTGCCAACTGTGCCCACATATCTATTCAGGGGACACCATCACAGGGCCTAATAACATCAGCCACACTATCAGAGGCTCGTTCACCTGCACATCCACCAATGTGATATATGCCATCATGTGCCAGCAATGCCCCTCTGCCATGTACATTGGTCAAACTGGACAGTCTCTACGTAAAAGAATAAATGGACACAAATCAGATGTCAAGAATTGTAACATTCATAAACCAGTCGGAGAACACTTCAATCTCTCTGGTCACGCGATCACAGACATGAAGGTCGCTATCTTAAAACAAAAAAACTTCAAATCCAGACTCCAGCGAGAAACTGCTGAATTGGAATTCATTTGCAAATTGGATACTATTAATTTAGGCTTAAATAGAGACTTGGAGTGGCTAAGTCATTATGCAAGGTAGCCTGTTTCCTCTTGTTTTTTCCTACCCCCCCCCCAGATGTTCTGGTTTAACTTGGATTTTAACTTGAAGAGTGGTCAGTTTGGATGAGCTATTACCAGCAGGAGAGTGAGTTTGTGTGTGTATGGGGGTGGGGGGATGTGAGAACCTGGATTTATGCAGGAAATAGCCCAGCTTGATTGTCATGCACACTGTGTAAAGAGTTGTCACTTTGGATGGGCTATCACCAGCAGGAGAGTGAATTTGTGTGGGGGGGTGGAGGGTGAGAAAACCTGGATTTGTGCTGGAAATCACTTTAGATAAGCTATTACCAGCAGGACAGTGGGGTGGGAATAGGTATTGTTTCATATTCTCTGTGTATATATAAAGCCTGCTGCAGTCTCCACGATATGCATCTGAGGAAGTGAGCTGTAGCTCACGAAAGCTTATGCTCTAATAAATTGGTTAGTCTCTAAGGTGCCACAAGTCCTCCTTTCCCTTCCCCAGAGGTATCCCTGCATAGGTGACCCATCCCCCAGTCCACAGTCAGCACAGCAGCCCCCTTGATGTATCCTTGACCCATTCACACTCTGCTAAACACCAGCTTGTGTTTGACTGAAAAAGAAAATACCAGTCATATCACTACATGACCCACCCAAAGGTCCAGAGGGATGGAGTGAATAGCGGGGATGGAATCAACACCACCTGGAGATCCAGAACAGCACTAATCTCTACTGGTGCCCCAAATTTGTTCCCAACACATCTCCCCAGGTGCACCGGCTGGCGAGCCAGCCGGGAAGCACATGGGGTACAGTAACTCTATACACTAGAAGACATGGTATCCTGTAGGTTCCTTTATTTGCATGGCAAATTCATTAAATTAGTTGGTTACATGTGTTTAGGCTACAGCATAGCTGTATGTTCCTGCAAATTACACAGTAGCTCAATCACAGCTGGTTAGACATGGTCCCAATTGTTAGGATATAGATATTCAGGCCTGTCTGCAAAGGCCTAGACTATAAGCATTTAGGTGCATTCTTATCACTTGGCTAGTTCTAGAGGTATAAAAGAAACAATCAAAATCACTGTCCGCCAGTGTAAGGGCCTTCTCTTACTGTGACAGTCTGAGGCCCTGTTCTTAGGCTAAGGCCTTTGGCTAAGCAGCGGAGGCAGCCATAAGCTGGGAAGCGAACGGTCACATCCTCACATTCCAAACTAGTCACATTGAAATCAGGTGCTATTGGGCTGTTAGGAATACAATCCTGTCCTGATAATTCCTATCGCCTCCAGAGAAAGGGAAGTGCCTAGAAGATGTAAAAGGAAACTTAGTTTGATAGCATCCTGTCTGGCAAGAACTCACTTATCAATAGCTGGGATGTGAAATCCTCACTTCTGTATTGTTTTGTCGTTATAGTTCCCACTTTGCTATTGTTTATTTGCATGGTCTCTGTCTGGTTCTGTGATTGTTTCTGTCTGCTGTATGATTAATTTTGCTGGGTGTAAACTAATTAGGGTGGTGGGATATAATTGGTTACATAATCATGTTACAATATGTTAGGATTGGTTAGTTAAATTTCAGGATAATGATTGGTTAAGGTATAGCTAAACTGAACTCAAGTTTTACTATATAGTCTGCAGTCAATCAGGAAGTAAGGGGGGAAAATGGGAACAGGGAATGGGGGTGGGGAATTGGAATCATGTTTTGCTAAGGGGGGGAATGGGAACAGGGACACAGGTAAGGCTCTGTGGTGTCAGAGCTGGGAAGTGGGACACTAAAGGAAGGAAACTGGAATCATGCTTGCTGGAAGTTCAACCCAATAAACATTGAATTGTTTGCACCTTTGGACTTCAAGTATTGTTGCTCTCTGTTCATACGAGAAGGACCAGGGAAGTAAGTGGGTGAAGGAATAAGCCCCCCAACACCAATCACTGCCCCACTTTCACCATCTAAACCTTTCGGACAATGGCTCCATTGTGATCAAGTCTTTTAATGCCACAGCCCATAACATTGCCTGTTCTGCATTCAGCCTTCACTCTGATGCCCTTGCAAACTGCTCACTAAACCCCAACACATCACTGAGCTGCAATGCCTTTAACTACAGAAACAACAAGGAGTCCTTGTGGCACCTTAGAGACTAACAAATTTATTTGGGCATAAACTTTCGTGGGATAAAACCCACTTCACCAGATGTGTGAAGGGAAAAATACAGTAAGTAGAATATATATTATAGCACATGAAAAGGACTCCTCGTTGTTTTTGCTGATACAGACTAACACGGCTACCACTCTGAAATCTTTAACTACAGCGTATCTTGATAGCCATGAGACAAGCAAATGCTGTGGCCACCAGCTCCTTTTTACAGCGTTCTGATACTGACTCTTCCCACCAACCTGTAGATGTTCTGTTTTAAGTTGTTGTAAAGCTTTCCTGCTCCCTTCTAGCAAAGAAGCTAGTTACATCATTCAGAGCTGTAGTTACACTTGATCAGAAAGTAATGAGTATTTGATGTACCCCTTAGTTTAGCAAACAAGGGGTTTAAAAAAGCTAGTGTTTCTCCTAATCACACAGGACATATCTTCTGTATCAGCCACTACTCCATGGTGCTGTGTTTATCCTTAGAACAGGCAGAGCAAGCTTCCCCCACACAGACACCTCCACAGTTGGCTTCTACCCTGACTTGATGGACCCCCTCCAGGGGTCAGAGGAGGAGCTCATTCACGCTGTGAGCTCCCTGGTGTAGCTACCAACAAAAGGGCCAATTACTGCCAGTTGATGGTAGGTTTTGCACTATCAACTCTTGGCTGCCGTGTGCTAGGCACTGGCTAAACCCCGATGGAGACATTTTGAGGTTTCCCAGAAGCCTCTGTCCTTACGGTTCTGTCTCCGCCATCTCAATGCTCGTCTCTTGCCGTCTGTTCCGATAGTGTCGCCAGACAACTACCACTATCACCACAATGATCATCGCAGCACAGGCAGAGCCTATGACCAGAGACAGGATGTGGATTTCCGAGAAATGCACTGCACAGAAGAGAAACAGGTGAATAAGAGAGGGCGGCTTGGTTGGGAGGGGACTTAGCGGAGGACTGGGAGTCCAGAACTCCCGGGTTCAGTCCTTCCTCACCCACATCATTATTGCATTCATTTATTTTCCTGATACCTCCCCTTGGTAATCCCTTTCCCTTCATGCATTCCCCTACACATGGTAGGAGATCATCCACTTGTGCCAGTTCCCTGTACCAGCTAACTTCATATTGACCAAGACAGTGCCACGAGCCACATACCTCGCTGCACAACACGGAGTTGGATTTCGCCAATTGTGCCATCAACATCTGGTGGGTTCTTCACCTGGCAAGTGAACGTCCCATTGTCGGTGGGATTCAAGTTCCAGACGACGATGGAAGCATCGTTCCGGTCAATGTTCCCATCCCAAGTAGCTCGCTCTTTAAACCGCCCACTGGTTGGGGGATAGGGCTTCTCATAGTAGTAGAGCATCTAGATGGTCAGAGAGGAAGCTTCATCACTACTGTGCAGTGTGTGACTGTGCTCTGCCCTGTGGAGGAGGAACCTGCCTGTCTGGAATTTGTGCTCAAGCCCATTCTGCAAACATTCAAAGCATTTATAAAACAGGCAGGACAGAGATCCCAGTGTCTCCATCTCAGGTTGGGGGCCAGAGGCAAGAGAGGCAGCATGGATGGAAAGCAGACATGCAAAGGAGCCTAGACAAGCACGGTGGGATGGGATTGAGGGGACATGTCCCCTTCAAATTCTCTCTCCCCTGTTGATGTCTCCTTCACAGTGGCTGCAGGTGCCCTGCACCCCAACTCCTGACCCCATTTTCTCACCTCTGAAAGCAGCTGCAACTTCACATCCACCCGGGGCCTGTAGGGAGCCAGCAAGGCCCCAAGATAGCACAGGCTGGAGAAGGTGAATGGCTAGGGCAGGCAGGAGCTGTGCTGCGTCAGCCTCTTGCAGCAGAACTCAGAGACCATCTGACCCCTCGGTGGGGATCCCTCCTGGGGCACGTCAGGTTCGGGCTGGCCAACCATGGCCCTTGTTGACGTACTTCCCCTCCCACTGTGGGCCAGGCAAAGTCACAGGCCAGAGCTGTGGCTTCAGCAGGGACACAGGACCAAATTAGGCTGCGATGTAAGCAGGTGCAGCTGCATTTGGCCCCCAGCATTTAACCATACACGCGGGAACTACCAAAAAATGGTTCCTCTAGCCAGGTTCGATGGCCAGCAAAGACAGGACCTGAATCCAAAACTCACTGCAGAGGGGATTAGTCAGCTGAATCTTTTAATCAATTAAAGTCACAGAGTCACCTACCAGATATGCCTCTGCTAATCTGTGGTCCCCACCCACACTCACACCCTCTATTGTTAGTTACACTCCCATTGCAGCAACTTCGACACAGCAGGAGAGGCTTGTATGAGCAATACCTTATCGCGGAAATGGAGCAGAAAGGTCCCACTTTATTACCACTTACAGACTCAGCAGAGTTAATTCCCTGGGGCCGGAAGTTCCAGGTCACCGTCAGACGCTGGCCAACAGGGCTGGAGCTGGAAAAGGTGCATTTTAAGCGTACACTGGTCCCATTCAGAGCCTCTACTTCCCTGGAAGTGTGAACTTCCACAGCTGCCACAGGCCAGAGTGCTGCAGGGAAAACAGGGGATGGAAATAAAAAAAGAAGCTGCAGTCTAGAAGGAAGCACCTCACCCTTTTTTGTCTACACTTAGGGCTTCTGTTTTGGGGGGTTTATTAATTTCATTGGGGGGTATTTTTAGCAATTTGAGTTTTATGTAGATGTCCAAAAATTGTGGGGGGGGGTTTCAGGGCTCTCTCTCTCTATAGTGTGTGTATATAGTACAATGAGTAATCTTTGTAATGTTCCCTAGTGCACTTTAATGAAGTGCTGTTTGTAACTGTATTAAATTAAAGCGCACTGAGCCCTGGCAGGGTCTACACAGACCAACTGACGTGCAACACATTAACATTCTTTGGAAAGCACACCTGTGTAGAGTGCACTACCCTATTGTGTAGACGAGCCCTTAGATACAAGTAACCATTTCCAGTGTATTTCCATGTTTGTGAATAAACACCAATTTCATTCTTTGTGTGTCAGGAGTCTTTTATCAAAGTTTATCAGTTAAAACCAAAAATCAGAAGCCCTATCCACTCCATCTGGACTGGTGCCTGCCCTATCAGCTCCTGTTAATAAATTACACCACGAATCGCATAGCATCTGTTTGCAGAACAGCAATATACAGCACGGCAATTCCATGACAGACATGTCAGAAGAAGGTCTACAGAAGAATTCTTCCATTGACCTACCTACTCAAAGTAATTTTCCCTCTGTTGATATTCACCCCTTCTTGTCAACTGTTGGGAATAGGCCACTTCCACCTTGATTGAATTGGCCTCGTTAGCACTGACCCCCCACTTGGTAAGGCAACTCCCATCTTTTCATGTGCTGTAATATATATACACACCTGCCTCCTGTATTTTTCACTCCATGCGTCTGATGAAGTGGGTTTTATCCCATGAAAGCTTATGCCCAAATAAATTTGTTAGTCACTAAGATACCACAAGGATTCCTCATTGTTTTAGTACCGTGACAGAAAACTCCTTCTGTTGCTGTAGCAAGTGTCTACACTACAGCAGCTGTGCCACTGTAATGTTTGTGGTGTAGACACAGCCTCAGTATCCTGGACACATTCCAGCTGGAGTGATTATATTCTGCTTCTCTCAGTTCCCCATGCAGTTCCAGTTGGAAAGAATATTCCTTCTCTCTTGCGTAGCACTGCTAAGTGCTGTATGTCCTACTCCAGACAGGGTGGATGAAATCACTTCTTTACACAGTTTGTATTATTACATTAAGCATTTCATGCACTGCAGGACGAACAGTGCTCAATGAATGCAAGGTGTCCCTGGATGGGAGCATGCACGGCCCCTGCTAATATTGTTCCACAGTTATTGCCCAGCTGCTTGGTGGTGGTTTTTGGGGTAGGTTCTGTATCTCATTCAGGATGAAAGGTAACCTTTGTTGTCATAGAATCTCAGGGTTGGAAGGGACCTCAGGAGGTCATCTAGTCCAACCCCCTGCTCAAAAGCAGGGCCAATCCCCAATTTTTGCCCCACATCCCTAAATGGCCCCCTCAAGGATTGAACTCACAACCCTGGGTTTAGCAGGGCAATGCTCAAACCACTGAACTATCTCTCCCCCCTTTGTAAGGGTATGTCAAAGAAACATCCACAGTTAACCAAACCACCCCGGCTGCAGTTTATGAAAACAGGATAAGTCTACTAGAACTACCAGGAAAGAGAGAGAAAAGAGGACTGGAAAGAGAGCAGAGAGAGAAGATGAAAAGGTTAACTTGTAGGGAGGCCTTTCAGCTTTGGAATCCTGATTCTGCTCTTGCTCACACTACTGTAACTGCAATGATAGAGGCCATGTCTACACTACACATGTGCTACAGCCCCATAGCTACAGTGACATTGTAGGAGGCACCTCCTACAATGACAGAAGGGTTTTCCATCATTCTAGGATATCCCCCTATCCAAGCAGCAGTAGCTAAGTTAACGGAAGAATCCTTCTGCTTACCTAAGAACATAAGAATGGCCATATTGGATCTGACCAATGGTCCATTTATCCTATTATCTGGTCTTCCAACAGTGGCCAGTGTCAGATGCTTCAAAGGGAATGAACAGAACAGGGCAATTATTGAGTGATCCAACCCCTGTTGTCCAGCCCCAGCTTCTGGCAGTCAGAGGCTTAGGGACACCTGGAGTGTGGGGCTGTGACCCTGACCATTTTGGCTAACAGACATTGATAAAACTATCCTCCATGATATTATGAAATTTTTTTTGAACCCAGTTATATTTTTGGCCTTCACAACATCCCACAGCAAGGAGTTCCACAGGTTGACTGTGCATTGTGTGAAGTAGTACTTCCTTATGTTTGTTTTCAGCCTCCTGCTTATTAATTTCATAGCATAACCGCTGGTTCTTGTGTTATGTGAAGGGCTAAAGAACACTTTCCTATTCACTTTCTCCACCCCATTCATGACCTAGCCACATCTACACCGGGGTTAGGTCTGTATAGCACAATGCTCAGGAATCCTGGAGCACTGGAGCTATGTTGACCTAACCTTTAAGCGTAGACCAGGCCTAAATGACATTACTTCTAATTTACACCAGTGTGACATCAGAATCTAATCAAGTTAGTTGCTAGAATCAAGCTAAAAGGGTAAAGCTATGTCAATAGAGGTGTTAAGGGAGATTTCACTTGAGTTAAGGTAACCCAATTGAGCTAACAATTGAAAAAGCAAAAACCCACCTTTTTTTGGCCCATGGAGAGAGGGCTTTAATAACTGGTCACTCGGACACCTCCTGCATATTGCAGGCCGTGAACCTCGTCCACCCACTCCTGTTATAGACCCCTTCCCTAAATACACCTCCCTGACAGCAGGGTGGCACCAATGAAACCAATCAGGAAACTCTGTGTTAAGGCTGACATCAACAACCCCACCCACCCACCCCGATTTATCCCATCGCTCTTGGACACACACAGCGTTGGGGGAAATGTGAGAGAACTGTTCAGCCATTGCTGTTACTCCCTTGTGCCAACACTATGCTCTGCGCGGCACAGGGCACAACGAACAGACCCTGAGCAGGCAGGACACAGTGCTGCCAATTCTTGAAATGTTATTTCAAGGCTCATTATAAGTGTTTTTTTCTGGAAAAGGCCCAACTGCTGGAATCAGGTTATTACCTGAAAATCTCAGCTTTCATTGACAAGAGAAAAGTTCCCAGCCCTTGTGGTTTCAGAGAGAAGCTTGTCAAACATGATCCCTTCTGCCCCAGCATGAGAAGGCAGGTAAAAGCACCCCAAACTTCTGATCTTTACATCTTACCGTTCTCCCTAAGGCCTGACACGCATGTGGTTGGCAATGATGTGACATACTGGGGAATCCAGATTTTTTTTGGGGGGGGGGGCTTGATTTTACTTTTCGTAACAATTATAAACTTTTGTTGTGGGCACCTTGGAAGAAGAGGGTTTGAGGGAGGGCAGACAGTGGCTTGTGGAGGGACAGTGGGACTCTTCCCCACAAAGTGGGCAGCATGGGAAAATGCCCAGAGATGGGAGATGGCTCGAGGAGGGCTCTAGTCTCATCTGAGGGAAAGAGGTGTTACTCATCTGGATTGCCCATACAGTACTTGCCGAAGTACAGACTTCACACAGCAACTGCCTTTGCCTTCGCTAGCTGCAAAACCCATGTAGCGTCCAGCTGATAGGGTGACCAGAAGTCCCAAAAATCAGGACTGTCCCTATAAATTTGGGTCTTTTTCTTATATAGACTCCTATTACCCCCCACCTCTTGTCCCGATTTTTCTCACTTGCTGTCTAGTCAACCTACCAGCTGATCACCCAGACTCACCTTGCCTTATGGGCTTTATTTCCTATTACCCTCTATGTTACAGTATTTGGCAGTATCTGGTGGGGCTCTGATATATCCAAAATGTAATTCAAAACCCTGGAATCTCTGCTCTTGGCATCCTCCTCACTCAATTTTCTAAAAAAAACCCATGTCATTTCACAGATACGTTCATCTTCTTGAAACCAGGACCTCATGCAAAAGAGAAAACACCTCAAATATTTTTTCATAGTTTTGCATTTGAAAATCTCTTTTTGGCAAAGATCAACTTTTGCATCAAAGTGAAAACCACCATTTTGAAAAAACACTTAGCGCAAACTTGGGCTGTAACTGTAAATGTTTTTCACAACAAATCACAGAAAAGCCTGCATAATGACAGGTTTCAGAGTAGCAACTGTGTTAGTCTGTATTCACAAAAAGAAAAGGAGGACTTGTGCCACCTTAGAGACTAACCAATTTATTTGAGCATAAGCTTTCAGCTCAGCTGTAGCTCACAGTCTCTAAGGTGCCACAAGTCCTCCTTTTCTTTTTTAGAAAAGCCTGTGTGTTCACGCACAGGTGCCGGAAGTGAAGTGACCCAAGCATCCTAAAACCACATGGGGTCTATGGACCAAATTCTGGATCTCTTCTGCGAATGTAAACCCTGTAAAATTCCACTGAAATTGGAGTATTTATTCCAGATTTACATTGCTGCAATGGATCTGAAACCTGACCTGTCTCTTTAATAGCAGGGCAGTTCAAAGAGTAAAGCCCTCCGTCCTGGCCGGAGCAGGGACTGAGAGGCCAGAGGAGAGGAAATAGCGTGTAACCCGACCTCCGAATGCTCAGGCCTCAGTGTCTAGCTGGAGCACACCTGAACCTGTTTGTCCAAGACTTGTGTCCACACGCACAGTCACGCCAGGCAGCTCGCAGCACAATCAGACCAAGAAGACTCTCCACCACGGAAAGACATGCCAGAATCCCAGGGCACGACTTTAGGAGGGAGGGAACTGGAAGAACAGGAGGGTAAAAAAAGGAGGCAGCTGAGGCCAAGGGGGGAAACGCCCGAATAATTCCTTACCTAGGAGCTGTCCCCCCAGGACGAGCACAGCCCCCATCCAGCTGGGGCCATGCACGGCGGGAGGCAAGTCCATAGTCCAGAGACCGAGCAGGGAGATAAGGGAACTTCTCCGAACTGGGGGAGAAGGGAGCTCCCCGGAGTCCTACCGCCACACGCGCCCCTATAGCCAGAACACCTGGCCCCCCTCCCTGCCAGGGCAGCACGGAGTCGGCTGCTGCTGCCCGAGTCACGCCCAGAGCGGCCCAGCTTGGGAACCAGCCGCGCAGCCAGCTCAGGTCTGTGCACAGCCCAGGTGGATTTGCCTGTCCCCTCTGTGTAGCAATCACCACTCCGCCCAGCTTCCCTCCTCCTCCCGCTGGGAACCGGCTCTCGGGGGTTCTGGTGTTCTTTTCCCCACGTTAAAAGAGCTTTAGTTTTTGGAAGTTCGCTTTTTGTTTCTTTAAAGCAGCGCATGATCTTTATCGCCACTGTCTCATGCTTGTGTCCTGTTTAAACATGCCGGATAGATTCTGAATAAATAAAGCGACAAAGCCCAAGTTCGCAGGGAGATTTGCTCCTAGAAAAAAGTCTGCCCCAGTGTATTTACATACAGCATAGAGCAGGATAGCGTGTCCCTGGCAAAGCAGAGCTGTATACAGGGGTGGGGTATATGTACACAATGTACAGGGTGCAGTCTTCATAGCCACAATACAGAGCCCAGCAAGACCTGCCACTGTTCCCTTTGCTCAGAGGGATCGTGTCCCTCTACAAACGGGTCTACATGTAGCCATCCCACTAGGGCTGTCGTTCTCAAACTTTTGTACTAGGGGCTGTCAAGCTGAGCTCATTAATGTTGGTGAAGTGCTTTGAGATCCTTAGCCAAAAGTGTTCTCATTAAACCAGAGATTACACCATTTTCCAAACCACCTGAGCCCAGGGCTTGCATGGACAGGGCTCACATGGACAGGGCTCTGGAATCCTTCCTGGTGCTCAACAAACACCACAAGGTAACAGGAAGAGATTTTCCCCCCCAGCAACATCCCAAGGAAGCATGACAGAAACACACACTCTAATTCCCCTCTTGTTAGTATTAGAGGAACGTAAATCACTTTCCAACTCACAGTGGTTGGGACCAGAAGTTGTTACTGTCTGATTATTATATATGGTATTATTATTATTTAGTTGGGGTTGGTCCTGCTTTGAGCAGGGGGTTGGGCTAGATGACCTCCTGAGGTCCCTTCCAACCCTAATTTTCGATGATGTTCTACAGCCAGTGTGAAAACATTTGGATGTCTCAGTCCAGTTCCTAGTGCACAATCATCCATACGGCGGGCAGAAATCTCAGTTACGACTGGCACTGACTTGCTGACAGGCACAGGACTGAATGGACCTTGAGACCAAACTCCCCTCTCACTCCAAGGGGGAGCCCCTTTAGCTCAGTGCTCAGGCACATCGCCAGAGGCAGCACGAGGGAAACCTTGCCTGTCTGGCACCTGTGCCATAATGTACTCATTCCCCGAAAAGACAGAACAAGAGACAAGAGCCAGGAGACTAGGCAGGTTGATAATGAGAGGACTGGAGCAGGGGCTCTCAGATTTTTCCATAGTAGGAACCACATCCTCATAAAGAGGTTCTCCCGGGGACACCCCCACCTCCTCATCACCATCTTCTAGCATCCTGGCTGGAAATGACTGAAACTTTTATGCAACTGAACATCTGGAAACAAAGAGAGAATCCCAGCACCATGTGCCCAGCCCACCCTCTGCAAACCAACAGCATAGCTGGTCTAGAGGGCTGCCGTCCTTTACCTCCCCCAAAGCACTGTACATTTCTAGTTCAAAGAGTAACCTGTCCCTGTCCAGTCCACTCTGCACTGCATGTCACCAGACTTCCCCTCAGTTGCTATTCTGAGAATAGTCTCTCCACTTCTTTCACGTCTACAAACCACATTTATTGTTGGGTTTTTTTGTTTGTTTGCATGATGGGACATTTGTTTCCTGCCACCATCCTTGTTGCAGTGCAAACACTCTTAGTTTAGGTTTCAGAGTAGCAGCCATGTTAATCTATATTCGCAAAAAGAAAAGGAGTACTTGTGGCACCTTAGAGAATGACAAATTTATTTGAGCATAAGCTTTTGTGGAAAACACTGATTGCATCCGATGAAGTGAGCTGTAGCTCACGAAAGCTTATGCTCAAATAAATTTGTTAGTCTCTAAGGTGCCACAAGTCCTCCTGTTCTTTTTACTCTTAGTTTAAGTCACTCTCAGAAAATGTGCTGAAGATGGTTTGTGGCTGAATAGGTGCATCATGCACACAAGAGCTATGAGTCAAGTCCGGGGACAGAGCACACAGGAGTGTTTTGTGCAGAAGCAAGCTGGAAGGAACAGGGCACGTGAAAATGGCCTGGCTCCTGTTTGCCGTAGGAAGTGGAGAGGGAGCCCAAGTGAAGTACAGAGTAGTGATTTTATAATGAGCTGCAAAGCTTGGGAAAAGTTTCTGCAAGGCCTTGGAGAAGGTGAAATGAAAATGAGCATGAGTGGAAACAGAGCAGGAAAGAGGACAACCAGCAAAGGGGAAACCCTTTCCCTAGCTCTAATGTACTATGGAGAGCACATCTACTGCTTAGAGCAAGGGACCAGGCACGAGAACTCCTGGGTTCTATTCCCTGCACTGCAGCTGAGAGTATGAACTTGGGAAGTCACTCCCCTTCTCTGTGCCTCAGTTTCCCCTCTAAAATGGAAGATCCTGTTGACTTGCCTCTGAGGATTGTGGGAGTTGATTACTATTTGTGAAATGCTTGGAGATCCCTGGGAGGAAAGATGCTATATTAGTGCCAAAGGTTATTTATGATCCTAAACATGCTCCACTCACTACTGGGTCAGGGAGGGCAGGCTGTGCCCCATCTACTGTTTGAGGTGCAGTCCCAAGGAGCCCTTCCAGGCCTGTGTCCGTCTAAAGTACATATATGGCTCTCCTCAGCAACCATGCCATGCAGGGCCTCCCAGGTGTGCCCAGGGTGTTGTGCCAAAGGATGGAATTTGATAGGTGTTGCATAGCCCTTGCTGGTGTGCGGAAGTGTGCGCCAGGGAAGAGGAAGAGGCCCAGCTTTACCCACATGCATGCAAGTTTGTTCTTGCAGACTCAAGTCATCAATTCACAGCCTAGGCAGCAGCAGGGGAAACTGAACACAGCTGCTGCCATGCCCCAACCTGGAGCAACCTGTCGAGTGGGTGAGCTGATTATGTGCAGGGACACCTCAGGGGATAGGACGGGCCGGAGGGGGCCAGTCGTTATCCTTCATGTCTGTTCTGCAGAGCCACAGAACCTCGGCTCCTAACGCAGCTGCAGGTCAGTCTAGAATTACTGGGCAGAGGAACGTGGCTTGAAGTCAGGCCTGAACTTGCAGCACTTTGGCAACAGGCTTCTGTTTTTAACCCTTCACTTTTGCCAGGCAGAAGCAGGCAGTCCGCTCCCATTCCACAGTCTTGCTTCCCCTTTTGAGGGGGGAATCACAGGGTAGTGGTTTCAGAGTAGATGTTTGGGCTCACATAGGCAGGGAGGAGCACTGGGCAGGGCATGAACAGAACCATGGTGTGGACAGCATGAGATAATCGGTGACCCCTCTTAGAAGCCACACTCCTTTGGGAATTGATGCTTTTGCACTATGTCCCTGGAAATGTAGCTTTCTCTAGTTGTTCCCAGAGAAAGAAAAACATACTAGTGTCTTGATTATAAGGATGGGTCAATATTTGTATAACACCTTACACCCAAGCACTTTACAAACCCTGTGAAGACAGCATCACAGAAATGCAGCCACCTCTGGGGTGTAGCATAGCAACTAGGAACACAGCAGTGGGAAGGATGGGATGTATAGACCTAGGATCCTGGAGCAAGACCCCTTCTCTTCTTATGAAAACTGCCCAGTGGGATCTTTAATGTCCATGCAGACAACCAATCAGCTCCTGCTCAAACAATTCAGCCTGACTGCCCTCCCACAGCTGGGAACAGAGCCCAGGAATCCTCATTCCTGGCTCCCTGCTCCTTCAAGAAACTGGACTCCACTGCCTTTGACTGCAACATTAAAAGTCATTTAAAACAGAGTATGGAAATCCTGGCACTGTGTCCAGGCAGGTCTCCAGCAAGCAGGGCATGTCCCACAGATAAAGAGTGCAAGGCAGATTAGGAGACAATGACTTGTCAAGAGACTGAATTTCAAACCAACAAAGAGCCTTCAGAGAAGGCTGGGCAATGGCAGATGATTAACCCACTCCTCACCCCCCTCTCAGCTTCTGTTCCTGGGCAGAAGCCCGCATTGGGCAGCCCCGAAGTCTTTAATTCACACTTTGAAGGAAGAAGCACAAAAGCCCCAACATTAACCAACCTTTTCTGCAGACCATGAAAGCCAAAGCCCTGCTCTTCCTGCATTTTCTGAGAGGCGGGTAAGACTCAGCCATACATTTGCAGTGCTGGTGTCGGTCTCTTTGCTCACTTAGCAAGAGCAGGTCCCAAGAACTCCACATGGGCTCAGCCACATGAATCATTTTCAAATGGGAGCAGGGTCTTGTGATGAAAGCAAGGAATTGTAAAGCAGGACACTGGGGTTCTCTTCCTCGTTCTACTGTGAGTTGCCCCCCCCCCCCCGAGTTCAACAGGGCTCATTATACCTTAATAGATGGCATCCATATAGCTCTTTCCATATTCCAAAGCAGCCCCTGGTTTGGGGTGCCACCAGTCAGAGGTGCTGAGCACCCATAGCTCCAGCTAAGATTAATGGGAGCTGTGGGTACTCAGCCCCTCTGACAGTCAAGCCCAAGGAGGTCTCAAGCTGGGCTCCCAAGAATCAGTGACCTTTCTGACAACCTGGGCCTAATGATTGACAGTAGTATGTCCTCTCACTGCCAGCCTTTGATCCCATCAGCTGACAAACACACCCAGCCCATCCCTGTCTGTCAGAGACCATCAGTACAAGAACCGTGGGTTGTGCTGAAAGGTGAATGATCAGACTGGAGGGGGGTTAATAGGGCAGCTCCTCAAGGAACTGTGTAGGGGATCAAGCTGATTCAATATTTGTATTAATGACCCCAGCACAAGAAGTAGGCACGTGCTAACAAAGTTTGCTGATCAGACCAAGGTGGGAGGATCAGAATATTACACTGGAAAGTCTGGAGGGCCTGGGGTGGCAGAAACAGGATGCAATTCAGTAGTACAAAGCACAAGGTCAGGCACTTCAGGCCTAACTAAGAATCGCTGCTACAAGCTGGGGGCTCATCAGCTGGAAGTGATAGAAGCGGGGTGTGGGCATACAGAGGCTCACTCACCACCAGAGCATCTCCTTGGGACCAGGCACAGCATAGCTGCTACCTCACTGTATAGCTCTCCCTGCTGACGGTCACGCCATCATGGCAGTGGTCTCTCTTCCCACAACTTGGCCCTTTGGCTAGATCACACTTCAGTATAACAGGGTCCAAGCAAGCTACAGTCCAATGACCTTACAGCAAGTCCTGCCTCAGTCTCTGAGCTCCACGGTTCTCACACCCCATACCACCACGGGTTTCACCCCACATTCCTCATGGGCTATCAGGGGAACTCAGGCCCTCCCTCTATGCTGGGGTCCAGCCCAGGGACCCAGTAGCTGGCAGTTAAAGTCTCCTCCCTCTGACTCCTTGGTGCCTCCCACCTCTTTTGCTCCCCACAGAGTGACTACAGACCCTTTCTTTTTATCTTTGGCTGATTTTTGCTGCAACAGCCTCATCACACAGCTCCTTCCTATTGCAAAGGTCCTGGCTTTATAATGACTATGACCCAGCCCCTCCCCAGCTGGGCTTCACATCAATTAACTGCTCTCTCCAATCAGGTATGTTAATTAGCCTCTCAGGCCCACAGTAACCCCTTCAGGGCTTGTGTGGGGTACACACCCCATCACAGGGTCAATCCCAGGATGACTATGAGCCACTAGTGTGATGGGGCTGTGAAAAAGGCAAATGCTATGCTAGGCAGTATCAGGTGAGGCATTTCCAGTAGAGCTAGAAAAGTATTCATACCATTGCACAAGGACTGGTGTGACCTCATCTGGAGTCCTGCACACAGTTCTCATCACCCATGCTCAAAAAAGAAGAATTTAAACAGGAATAGGTGTGAAGAAGAGCTACAAGGATGATGAGGGGAATGGAGGGCCTGTCTTATAAGAGGAGCCTGGAAGAGCTTGGCCTGTTTAGCCTCGAAAAAAGAAGGCTCAAAGGGGATCTGATTGCTCTCTATAAATACATCAGGGACGTAAATACCAGAGAGACTGAGAGCTATTTAAGCTAAAGGACAGTGCTGGTACAGAAACAAATGGATATAAACTGGCCACGAACAAACTCAGGCTGGAAATTATAAGGTTTCTTACCATCAGAGAGGTGAGGTTCTGGACTGCCTCCCAATAGGAGTTGTTGGGGGCAAACAACGGATTAGTTTTAAGAAAGAGCTGGACAAATTTATGAGTGTGATTGTATGACAGGTTTGCTTGTGATGGTAGAGGTGGGGCTCAGCAGTCCTGTGGCTCACTTCCAGTTTATGTCTCATGTGCCTAAAAGCTCATGCTTCAGGGCTTTAGCTGGCCACCTGCAAGGGTCAGGAAAGGATTTCTCCCTACCCACACTATATTCTGGATATTGTTGTTTGATTTATCTCCTTCCTCTGAAGCATCAGGGATGGCCATGGCTGGAGATAGGATATAGAACAGGGAGGGCCCCGACTCTGAGGTGGCATTGAGCATCCTCTGTCAGGCACTCAGCTGGCTGGTTCCTGCTCACATGCTCAGGGTCTAACTGATCCCCATAGCAGGGGTCAGGAAGGAATTTCCCCCTGGGTCAGATTGGCAAGCACCTTGGGGAGGTTTCACCTTCCTCTGCAGAGCGTGGATGCGGGTCACTTGCCAGGATTATCTGTGTGTATCCCACTTCCCTGCCATTGCAGAGACCTTGGGCACTGGTGCACTTCAGTCCCTCCTGTTCTCTGCCTGTGGCATGTAATAGTCTAGTTTCCTGGGGGCTGTAATGCCTTGGTCTCATTTCTGTTGTTGGGTTCAGTGTGCAGGTGCTGGATGGTGCTGGTGGCCTGTGACGTACAGGAGGTCAGACTAGATGATCTGGTGGTCCCTCTGGCCCTAAACTCCATGACGCTTGCAATACTTTTATTAACCTCCAGCAGCCTGCACAGTGTCCTGTGGAGCTGAAAGCCAGGAGTTTAGCTTACCTGCCTGTACTCACAATAAAGGCAATTCACAGTGTTAATATCATGGACAGCCATCCTGGGCCAATGGGGGCGGCTGGGCCTGGCTGGAGGATTATGGGAAGAGTCCATTCTTAATCTACAATGTCTCCTTTGCTGGCTCGGCATGTCTGAGCAGGATCACGCCCCAGGCACCGCTGGTTAAAGAGAAGCCCTGAGTGCTCTTTTGAAAGAAGATGGCATAAATAAAATTTCCACTAGCCACAAATAGCATCTCATTACATGTAATGCAAGCCCAATATAGTCATAGTTACCTGAAGCCTTTAAATAATGAATTTCCAGGAAAAAAGAATAACCTGAGCTGGATTCCCCCAGCCAGCTGGGGCTGGAGGCTGGGCATGTCTGCTGGGAGGAGGAGCAAAACCAGATACAGGAACGGGCTGTGAGAGGAGATTATGAACTGATACATCCCCAGGTCTGGCTTCTGTCACCATTAGAGGTGTGTCTACCCTAGCCTTTTCCTTACAATCTCCTTGAACACTCACAGCACCCATGCAGCGCCACCAGGGGGAGCCAGAGAGCGCGCTAATGTTTGAAGCCCGTACCACGTAACTCTGTTTGGGGCAGGCCCCGGCGACAGCTAAAGATGTTGGCACCTTGCCCCCAGTAACACCCCCAAAGGTGTAGCTGCGCCAGTGTTAGCAAGGAGGGGAAATGTCAGGGTGACAAGGTCAGCGTCGAAGGCCTGGGCTTCACCTACAACTTAGGCCAACCTAGCCACATCACTCAGAGCTGTGAACAATTTCAACCTACCCGCCACTATAGTCACAGCTCAGTCAAAGAAAGAATTCTTCAGTCGATCTAGCTACAGTGGATTTACCAGAGTGACGGAGAAACCCCCTCCTTCGCTGCAGGAAGCGTCTACACTGCTGTTGTAGTGTTGCATACCCTGAGGATTGGCCTCTCCCCAACCCTTGGAGGAGGAGAACTCTGCTCCCGTGCGATGTCCAAATTTGGAAAGAAAGTGAGTTCCCTGGGCCCTAGCATGCTACAGAGGAGAAGAGAGGATGTTGAAGAGGTAGGCGCCCTCCCCCTGGTGGAATTGTGTGGCTCTTACATGGATGATAAAACCCAGTATATCTGTTTAAATGCAGCTTCCACCTATAGGGATTTTTTTCAAAAGACAATTCAAGCCATCCACCCACCTGCACATAGACATCTCAACTTCCCCAAAACCACAGCTTCCAATGCTGGCTTTGTTTGCTTGGCTCTATCCCTCCCAGGCAGACCATAAACTAGCTTCCAAACTCTTTAATGTGTGGGGGTCTTTTGGACATGATTTTACAAACTAAGGTCCCAGCTGCCCTTGGCAGCTTTTACAGGAGAAGGGGTTTATCCCAACACCCCCTTTCTGGCGCTGGGTGCTGTTTGGCCCTGTATACATGAAAAATGAATGTTACTGGAAATGGGCAAATATAAATTCAGGTTTGCAACAGAAGTATAAATACCAAATGAAAATACAGTATAGGCTTGCTTTGAAATCCCACACTGGGCTACTTGAGTGAAAGTGAGACAATGAACAAAACAGTCAAACAATTTCCTGTTTGGAGTAGATTGGCAGTTCCAGCCTTGACACTCCTGAGTCCTAGACTGTCACAGGGACCAAAGTCAGAGCTGTCGCATATGGATACAATTAACTTAGGCTTGAATAGAGACTGGGAGTGGATGTGTCATTACACAAAGTAAAACTATTTCCCCATGTTTATTTTTCTCACCCCCACTCCCCCACTGCTCCTCGGACGTTCCTGTTAACTCCTGGAAATGGCCCACCTTGATTATCACTACAAAAGGTTTTCTCCTCCCCTTTTCTGCTGGTAATAGCTCATCTTAAGTGATCACTCTCTTTACAGCGTGTATGATAACACCCATTTTTTCATGTTCTGTGTGTATATAAATCTCCTCACTGTATTTTCCACTGAATGCATCCGATGAAGTGAGCTGTAGCTCACGAAAGCTTATGCTCAAATAAATTGGTTAGTCTCTAAGGTGCCACTAGTACTCCTTTTCTCTTTACAGTTAGAAAAATAACTGATGCATGTTAAATAACCCACTGGAATTCTTTCCTGAGGCTGAGCCCCTGAATCCTGCACTAGGGACAATGTCTACTGGATGCAGCGTTCTCCTCCCCCTCTGTGTGCTCGTTCATCAATGATCATTTTATCAGCACCAGATATATGGATGCACTTTGGGGAAGCTTCATTTAAAGCATCAGCCAGGACATTTCACTTGTAGCTGGCTCAACCGTGTTCTCCAGTCTCCCTTCTTTTGGAAGCGGGGGCGGTCCCTGCTTCCATGGACAGGGTTATTGGCAGCTGGAGTGAGGAGTCACTGAGGGTCTGATCTGATTTGGGTTGCCAAGTTTGGTTGAATGTATTCCTGGAGGTTTCATCACCTGACATGATCTTTAATCAAAGATTAATCTTTAATTCCTGGAGACTCCCAGACAATTCTGGATGGTTGGCAACCCTAGATTCGATGTTTATCCCCTTCCCCTGCCCTGCCTCAGGCACCATAGGGCTGTCACTAGGAGATCCAGCTGAATCATATGCATAGACAACAGGGAATTGAGGGAGCTAAAAACCAAAATCTATTTCGGGGTTGCATTAGTAAATAAAGGAAACACTGTGTTTGGAACAGAAGTTTCTTTATCTCACTTTGTTAAAAATGAACAAATTTAATCTGGTACAAAACTGCTCATTGGAGCGCTATTCAAGAGCTATTAGTATATTATTTTTTAACTCTAGCCTCAAAATACAAAACTTATCTACACCCCCATGCATGACCAGGGCCCAAGTTTGTTGCTTTTCTGCTCCCAGCCAGGAGCTGCCGCTCTGTTAGTCACGAACTCCACCCCTAGAGGGAGAAGAGCCGCTATCCCCAGCTCATGCTGAACTTTCCGGTGTGACGAACAAGGTACATCTTCTCATTCTGTAATCAGCCGGCAGGCCAGGAGCTGGGGAAATGGACACAGAGCCCTGCCCCACCACATCACAGCTCAGCATTATAACTAACTATTTATTTACTTCTGGCACAGGCCACCATACACGGGGTTCTTTAGAGGCGGAAACCTTGCTCCAAGGAGCGTGTCTGTCTAAAGACAGACCGGCCAATAGACAGGCCTTGGGAAGGTGTATATATGGTTACGGTGGTCTCAGGTAATTCCTCCAGCTCTAGCAGCAAATAGCGTGGAGGGTAAGTGGCCTCTCCAGTGCAGACAGGGAGAACGTTCTACCCACAGGGACAGCGTGGCAGGAAGCCCAGAGATGTCCGGGTGAGAAGCTGACGCAGGCCGTGAGACAAAGATGGTTCCAAACCAGGCCTGCAGTGACTGAACACCACCACATGGCTCCTTGGTGTCTGGTGAGAAATAAAATTGGTAGGTGCAATCCAGTCCCTAGTGGCTTCCCTACCACAAAAACACCGTCACAGCTGGCACCCAGGCTGGCAGAGGGGCCTCGAGCAGAGTAAATCCAGCACCAAAGCCTCAGAATTAGTGAGTTACTCCATTTAATTTTGTTCTGATCTGTTTCTTGGTTCCAGGCATGTTATTCAGCTCCCCTTTACTGAGGTTTCTCTCTGCAGTTCCGTACCCCACTTGTCACCACAGCACTTGAACACCTGTTTCTTTGTATTATTGTCACCATTGTTGGTGTGGTTTTTTTGCAATAGCACCAAGGGGCAGGAATCAAAGTGCTAGGCACCGTACAAACCCATAGCTTAGGCAGAGGCAGCCCCTGCCCTGAAGAGCTTACAGGCTATTTTATGCTCGTTGCACAAGGTGTGTTTGTCTGCCGCTGGCTGTTGCATTTCTTGCAGCCTGTCTAGTGGTTATGTTTGTTGCAGTCACTTTGCTAAATTAACTGTAACATTTTGAACTTAACTCAGAAAATATTGTTTAAAAATGGTGGGAGACTCTGAAAGCAAATCTGTTGGGGCCAGGTTGTGTGTGCTCCTTTCTCCAGAACACTCTCTGGGCTGGCCTGAGAGTCACCGAGGTGCTTGCAGCACCAGCAGCCCCCTCGTGTTCTCAGTGACACTCGGAAATGTAGGCATCTCGAGCCTCCGCACTTCCTGGCAGGTTTTTTTTTTTTATCATAGACATCTGCTGTCTCTCTGAGCTGCTTGCATGTTATGCTGGAAACAGTGAGTCTCCTCCGTGCGCCGCTGAACTGATTGTTAGATCCAATTCTGGGAAACAATCCCAGGCCTCTTTCTCATAAACAGAAACTTGAAAGCTCCTGTGTTCTTACTTTTTGCAGAGCCAGACTGGGTGATGCCAATCTGATTGGAAAGGACAGAAAAGAGAGGGAGTGCGGGGAACGCCAGGATGAAGCTAGAGCTTGCTCTGCCTGTTTTGGGGCTTCTGCTCTGTGTGGGTGAGTACAGATGTCTAGAGACCACCAGGTATCAGAAAAGTGACCCCCAAGGGCTCAGGCAAGGAGGGTATTGGCGTGCCGATGGACATCGCGGAGCACCAGCAACTAGGTGTTCTTACACAGCCACAAAGACTCACAGTAAAACTGAAGTTGCCATTTGCTGATGAGAAATGTACCCCCACTAGCAGTGACGTGAGGGGCAATGGAGCAAGGAATCACACCCTGCAGAATCAGAGCAGTCGAGAGAGAGGGAATTGAGGCACTTCATTCTATATTCTTTTTTAAAAGAGAAGTCAGTTGCTGAGAAGATCCTCGTTATTTATCAGCAAATTCAATAAACTCCCAAGCCCTCACCAATGGTCTGAACAGGCTGGTGAAGGGTACGGGAAGGGCAGTGCTTTGGGCAGCAGGGTGCTCTGGAATCTGGACTCCCCTGTCCTACTGCTTGCTGTTATATTAAATCGCCGTGTGCTCTTGGGCCCGTCGCTTCACTCTCTAGATCTCAGCTTCACAATGGGTAAAGCAGGGATAATAGTATCCCCTGAATATTGTCAGGGTTAACTGATTAGTGTGTGTTGAGGTAACCAGATGAAAGACAAAGCATGTGTAAGTGTTATCACTAGATCAATATGCTCATTGGGAAATGGGCAAAAGAAATTTAAAAATAAACTCTGGAGCCACTCTGCCTGTGAGCGGCAAATGCCAGTTGCTGGCTTTGATGTAAACTGAAAGAGTTCGGGTTCTCTTTGGCCATGATCAGTTTGTGTTACTGCACCTGTATTTATTCCGTCTGTCTAAAACAAAGTTCTGTGTGGGGATAAAGCAGCTGATCACCCTGAGGACTGTTACAGGACTGGAAATATCCCCTATGAATTCATTGGTGCTGTTTACACTGGCTTGAAAAATCAGCTAAAATTAATTGTCAAGTAACCATTTTTAGTGCCATCCAAGCAGGATCGTGCGCCTGCAGAGACCAGAGAGGCACATGGAGAAACAGGATTGATCACTGGTGTATGGCCAGCTAAAATAAACGGTGCCACACTGGTGTTCTGACACTGATTTGTAGTACAAAGGGAACAGTGTAGGAACCAACTGACATTAGGGGAAAGAGAGAAAGTTTCTATTTTTGTTACAAAATCAAAGACTGGGGGGCAGCAAAGGACAGAAGGAATTACAGACCTGGAGGCAGGGGTGGGGGGATTAGAGCAAGTGCCCAGTCTTCTAAGTAGCTCCTTGGGTTTTGAAGGGTTTTTTAGCCTCCAACACTATTTCCTGCCTTCATCCCCATCCCATCTTTGTCTGTGTTTCTAGGATTGGGAAGTTTGATAACATGGATTTAAAACATGAATGCTGTTGGGACTGTTTTCCAATGCCTGCATGGAACCCAGGAGTTTGGCTTTCAAAGCAGCATTATTATTGATTAGTGTTTTGTGTTTACTTCTTAGAGGCAGATTGTTACTAATAAGGGAAAGGATATTTTTAAAGAGATGAACCAAGGAGAGAGGCAGATTTGCTAATAGCGTTTGTTGTTTTCCTTTTGCAGCTGACACCGTGGTGTGGAAGAACCGTAAGTTGATTTTACCATCAATGTTTTTAGCCATAATAAACATCTCAAAAGTGCTGCTGCTAATATTGACCCTCCCATTTCTAACCGCTCAGCGAGAATCTAAGGAATGGGGCGTCTTTAACCACTAAAAGCATATGCCCATTTATCTAAGCGCCCGTATGAGTGTGAGCATGCAAGTGTGGTCTGGGCCTAACCCAGAACCCACTGAAGTCAAGGGGAGTCTTTCCATTGATTCCAATGGGCCCTGAGCCAGCCCCTACCTGTGTGTCTGTCTCTCTGTGTGTCGGATCATAGAGAATGTCTTTACTTCTTCTTTTTAAAGATACAGATCCAGAAAACTATACCTGCATACTGGGTTCCACCTGGCTCCTTTGCAGTCAGTCGGGGTGTCTTATTATTAACAATAGTTACTGAGTTTCCCCACCTGTAACATGGGGATACTGATTCTGATCTGCGTAAAGCACTTTGAGAGCTACAGAGGAAAAAGCAAGGTATTATATTATATAATAGTGGCATTTGGGTGGCACCCAGGCCGTATTTAGGAGCAGGGTCGCAATCGGTTTGTGTTACTGCCCCTGTATTTATTCCCCTTCTCTAAAACAACGTTCTGTGGGGGGATAAAGCAGCCGATCACCTTCGCCTCTAATCAATGGTTTTGTCTGTGGGATTTCATCTCTGTAGCTTTAGTGAGAGTGAGCTCCCAGCCTCTGTAAAGCAAGTGCTGGCTAAAACCATACACGAGGACAGGGTAATCACCGATGGGAACACGGATCTTTCTTTTATTGGCTTATGCACCTTTCTTTTGTCTAGTGTCTCTGGTACACACTGTGGGTCTGATTCTGACCCGCTCCCTAGCACTGTTTTAACGTGGCTGTAGCTTCAGGATTTCAGTGGAGTTCCTCACACTCACAAATTGCTCTACAGAGTTAAACAAAACCATTTCTAACCTGAGGCCCTGATCCTGCAGCAGGCAAACCCATGCAACCACGCAGAGCCCTGCAGTTCTCATTGCAGGCTCGGGGCCCAGACCCCCAGGAGCCTCTGTCTCCGTGCTGCACCGTCGCTGTGTCATTGCATGTACACCTTGCAATTAACCAGATCATTTCTTTTCACAGCAACCAGGCACCTCATTTCCGCTTTCCACTTTGAAAAGGGCAGCCGGGGGGACGCAGCTTTGGTTTAAAATAACGTTGCCTCACTAATCTGCTTTAGCCACCTCCGCATTTCTAAAGCATCCCACAAGCGTGGTGCAATTCAAAACCTCTCCCAAGGGAGGGCTAAACTGCAAGGAGACGCATTTCAGTTTGGTGACTGTTATAGGACCGGAAATATCCCCTATCAGTTCATTGGTGCTGTTTACACTGACTTGAAAAATCAGCTAAAATTAATGGTTAAGTAATCATTTTTAGTGCCATCCAAGCAGGATCACGCGCCTGCAGAGACCAGAGAGGCACATGGAGAAACAGGATTGATCACTGGTGTATGGCCAGCTAAAATAAACGGTGCCACACTGGTGTTCTGACACTGTGATTTGTGGTACAAAGGGAACAGTGTAGGAACCAAAGAGAGAAAGTTTCCGTTTTTGTTACAAAATCAAAGACTGGGGGGGCAGCAAAGGACAGAAGGAATTACAGACCTGGAAGCAGTGGTGGGGGGATTAGAGCAAGTGCCCAGTCTTCTAAGTAGCTCCTTGGGTTTTTTAGCCTCCAACACTATTTCCTGCCTTCATCCCCATCCCATCTTTGTCTGTGTTTCTAGGATTGGGAAGTTTGATAACATGGATTTAAAACATGAATGCTGTTGGGACTGTTTTCCAATGTCTGCATGGCACCCAGGAGTTTGGCTTTCAAAGCAGCATTATTATTGATTAGTGTTTTGTGTTTACTTCTTAGAGGCAGATTGTTACTAATAAGGGAAAGGATATTTTTAAAGAGATGAACCAAGGAGAGAGGCAGATTTGCTAATAGCGTTTGTTGTTTTCCTTTTGCAGCTGACACCGTGGTGTGGAAGAACCATAAGTTGATTTTACCATCAATGTTTTTAGCCATAATAAACATCTCAAAAGTGCTGCTGCTAATATTGACCCTCCCATTTCTAACCGCTCAGCGAGAATCTAAGGAATGGGGCGTCTTTAACCACTAAAAGCATATGCCCATTTATCTAAGCGCCCGTATGAGTGTGAGCATGCAAGTGTGGTCTGGGCCTAACCCAGAAGCCACTGAAGTCAAGGGGAGTCTTTCCATTGATTCCAATGGGCCCTGAGCCAGCCCCTACCTGTGTGTCTGTCTCTCTGTGTGTCGGATCATAGAGAATGTCTTTACTTCTTCTTTTTAAAAATACAGATCCAGAAAACTATACCTGCATACTGGGTTCCACCTGGCTCCTTTGCAGTCAGTCGGGGTGTCTTATTATTAACAACAGTTACTGAATTTCCCCACCTGTAACATGGGGATACTGATTCTGATCTGCGTAAAGCACTTTGAGAGCTACAGAGGAAAGAGCTAAGTATTATATTATATAATAGTGGCACTGGGGTGGCACCCAGGTCGTATTTAGGAGCAGAACCCTCTTGGGCTGTGCTCAGCACATACGCATAGGACACCAGTCTCTGCCCTGACTAGCTCACAGTCTAAGAACAGTGTCACAGCTGACTCAGATGGGTAGACAATGGGGTGAATTATTTCCCCTTTTTCCATTTGCATTTTTCCCCTGGGGCAGCAGTCGCACTCACTCTCTTTCCAACTTTAATTTTTCTCCATCTAATTCCGGTCCACGGGCAAACAATCTCTCCCCAGCCCCATTTACCTGTGCCCCGCCCACAGTCCATTTTCACTAATCAGAGCTATTCCACGCAGTGTGCATGCTTCTGAAATCTACATTCCGATTGGCCAGTGAGCTGGAAAAGGTGGTTTCTGGGATTGAGAAGGTTTACATAAGAATGGCCATACTGGGTCAGACCAAAGATCCATCTAGCCCAGCGTCCTGTCTTCCAACAGTGGCCAATGCCAGGTGCTTCAAAGGGAATTAACAGAACAGGGCAATTATCAAGCGATCCATCCCCTGTCGCCCACTCCCAACTTCTGGCAAAGAGAGGCTCAGGATACTATTCCTTCCCATCCTGGCTAATAGCCATTGATGGACCTATCCTCCATGAACTTATCTAGCTCTCTTTTTGAACCCTGTTATAGTCTTGGCCTTCATAACATCCTCTGGCAAGGAGTTCCACAGGTTGACTGTGCATTGTGTGAAAAAAATACTTCCTGTTGTTTGTTTTAAACTTGCTGCCTCTTTGTTTCATTTGGTGACCCTTAGTTCTTGTGTTATGAGAAGGAGTAAATCACACTTCCTTATTTACTTTCTCCACACCAGTCATGATTATATAGACCTCTATCATATCCTCCCTTAGTCATCTTTTTTCGAAACTGAAGAGTCCCAGTCTTTTTAATCTCTCTTCATACAGAAGCTGTTCCATATCCATAATCATTTTTGTTGCCCTTTTCTGAACCTTTTTACAATTCCAATATATCTTTTTGTGAGATACAGCGACCACATCTGCACACAGTATTCAAGATGCGGGCATACCATGGATTTATATAGAGGCAACATGAGATTTTCTGTCTTATCTATCCCTTTCTTAATGATTCCCAATGTTCTGTTTGCTTTTTTGACTGCCACTGTGCATTGAGTGAATGTTTTCAGAGAACTATCCACAATGACTCCTAGATCTCTTTCTTGAGTGGTAACAGCTAATTTAGACCCCATCATTTTATGCATATAGTTGGGATTATGTTTTCCAGTGTTCATTACTTTTCATTTATCAGCCTTGAATTTCATCAGCCATTTTGTTGCCCAGTCACCCAGTTTTGAGAGATCCCCTTGTCCACATGCTTGTTGACCCCCTCAAACAATTCTAGTAGATTAGTGAGGCATGGTTTCCCTTTACAAAAGCCATGTTGACTATTGCCCAACAAATTATGTTCATCTATGTGTCTGACAATTTTGTTCTTTAGTGTAGTTTCAACCAGTTTGCCCAGTACTGAAGTTAAGCTTACCAGCCTGTAATTGCCAGGGTCACCTCTGGAGCCCTTTTTAAAAATCAGCATCATATTAGCTATCCTCCAGTCATTTGGTACAGAAGCTGATTTAAATGATAGGCTACAGATGAGAGTTAGTAGTCCTGCAATTTCACCTTTGAGTTCCTTCAGAACTCTTGGGTGAATACCATCTGGTCCTGGTGACTTATTAGTGTTAATCAATTTGTTCCTCTAATACACCTCAATTTGGGACAGTTCCTCAGATTTTTCCCCTAAAAAGAATGGCTCAGGTTTAGGAATCTTCTTCACATCCTCAACCGTGAAGGCCAATTAAAAGAATTAATTTAGTTTCTCTGCAATGACCTTATCATCCCTGAGTGCTCCTTTAGCATCTCGATCATCCAGTGGCCCCACAGGTTGTTTAGCAGGCTTCCTGCTTCTGATGTACTTAGAATTTTGTTTGCTATTACTTTTTGAGTCTTTGGCTACCTGTTCTTTAAATTCTTTTTTGGCCTTCCTAATTATATTTTTACACTTCATTTGACAGAGTTTATGCTCCTTTCTATTTTCCTCACTAGGATTTAACTTCCACTTTTTAAAAGGATGCCTTTCTGCCTCTCACTGCTTCTTTTGCTTTGTTGTTTAGCCATAGTGGCTCTTTTTTGGTTCTCTATGTTTTTTAATTTGGGGTATACATTTAAGTTGAGCCTCTCTTATGGTGTCTTTTTAAAAAGTTTCCATGCAGCTTGCAGGGATTGTACTTTTGGTGCTGTACCTTTTAATTTCTTTCAGAGTGGTAGCCATGTTAGTCTGTATCAGCAAAAAGAACAAGGAGTCCCTGTGGCACCTTAGAGGCTAACAAATTTATTTGGGCATAAGCTTTCATGGGCTAAAATCCACTTCATCAGATGCACACAGTGGAAAATACAGTAGGAAGATATATATATGTGTGTGGAGATAGATATCTATCTATCTATATATATACACACACACACACAGAGAACATGAAAAAATGGGGGTTGCCGTACCAACTCTAACGAGACTAATCAATTAAGGAGGGCTATTATCAGCAGGAGAAAAAAAACTTTTGTAGTGATAGTCAGGGTGGCCCATTTCAAACTGTTGACAAGAAGGTGTGAGTAACAGTAGGTGAAAAATTAGCATGGGGAAGTAGTTTTTAGTTTGTGTAATTTCTCTTTAACTAATCTCCTCATTTTTGTGTAGCTCCCCTTTCTGAAATTAAATACTACAGCGTTGGGCCACTGTGGTGTTTCCCCAGCCACAGGGATGTTAAATTTAATTATATTGTGGTCACTATCACCAAGTGGTCCAGCTATATTCACCTCTTGGACCTGATCCTGTGCTCCACTTAGGACTAAATAAAAAATTGCCTCTCCCTTGTGAGTTCCAGGACTAGCTGCTCCAAGAAGCAGTCATTTAAGGTGTCAAGAAACTCTCTCTTGATCCATTCTGAGATTGTATGTACTGTGGCAAGATCACCAATGTTAATATGATGGGTCCTGCGCTTTTCTTGGCAGAGGGGCTAAGATACCACCCCTTGCCCTTGGGCCACTGAGGTCCCTGATAGTGGCCCAGGAAGGTGGTAGAGGAGGGAAGCAGGGGAGGGATCTGGGTTTGCTCCTCACTCTGAGCCTGAGCCCCAGCCGGTTCTTACCCTCTTCCCCCTTGGGTGGGAACCTTTGGCCCTTAGATGTTGGGAGATGAAGTCTCCCTCCCCTACTGGGGCAGGGTCTGCCTTACTTCAGTTGTTTTTGTTTTCCAATCACTCCCCTCTATTCTCCTTCCTCCTCCTCCCATGACTACCTGAAGCAGGGAGTTTTATTAGGTTCCTGACAGGGCTTAATTGACTACAGGTACTCCAATGAACCTGTAGCAACCCTCCCTAGTCTACAGGGAAGCACACCTTAATTAGCCTAAGGCTTATATATTTCCCCTCTACCGCTGCTCTCTGGCTCTTCTGTATCAGAGTACCCAGTCAATATGGGGATAGTTGAAATCCTCTATTATTATTTAGTTTTTTATTTTAATAGCTTTTCTAATCTTCCTGAGCATTTCAGTCACTATTACCATCCTGGTCAGGTGGTCTGTAATATATCCCTACTGCTATATTCTTATTATTTGAGCATGGAATTACTATCCATAAAGATTCTATAGTACAGTTTGGTTATGTTCATCTATGTGTCTGACAATTTTGTTCTTTACTGTAGTTTCAGCCAGTTTTCTCAGTTCTGAAGTCAGGCTTACAGGCCTGTAATTGCCATGGTCATCTCTGGAGCCCTTTTTAAAAATTGGTGTTACATGAGCTCTCCTCCTCCAGTCATTTGGTACAGAAGCTGATTCCAGCAAGGTTTATTCAGTGCTTAAAGTGGTCTGAGAAAAGATTGGGGCATCTATCACAATCCCAGACAAAATCAGCGTTCGTGCGCAAGAGAGACAATTCCCAGTTCAACTTTGTGAGTCCACTGATTACATAATAATGGTGATCAGTTAGCTCATGAAGCCATTGCTTGTGAATGCGAAGAGTGTTATGCACTACTACTTCCCCCGAACTAATAACTAGGTGAGAGGTTTTCCATTTAACCCAACGATCCCATTCCCAAAGTCCCTCCGAGAGACAAGGCAGTGCTCAAAGTGAGCCCTCAGTGACACAGCTCCATTGTTAATTATATTTTTGCTGCGTCTGGGACCCCCTTGTCCTGCCCATTTTAAGCACTGGTTTTACTGAATACCTCTGTGTTTCTGTTGTTCTTTCTTCCCCTTTTGCAGCAATCACGGTGGTGATCTCTAAGACCAAGGTGACTCTCACTTGCCCCTTTGAAGAAGGTGTAATATGGAAAAAAGAGGGACAGAAGCTAAACAATGCACATCCTATCTATGAGATTGAGGAGTACGAGAGTTCCAAGCACGACGGGGAGTATGCATGTGAGGCCAACAACGAACCCACCAAACTTCTTCACCTGAAGGCCAAAGGTAAATGGGAGAGAGCACCTCTTCCATGCGAATAAGCAGGCACATGAGATGTCATGGGACGCTACAGAGGCTAGCGATTAACTCTGTGACCTTATTGCCTGAAAGATTCACATGCCATAACGTACTCAGAGGCCTGATTTTCAGAGGCGCTGCTGGGACTGACTTCGACACTCAGCTGCTCTGAGGTCCAGGCGGCCCCCCATGAACACTGCAATTCCATGGGGCACTGTTCAAAAGAGTATGTGTTTGCCATGGGATGTGTGGCTAAGTTACCGCTCTCTGCACTGTTGTGTGGTGTGCTTTGCCCTTGCTGTGTCCTCCATCCCAGAGGTGGCTGCATTTCAAAGGCGCTTTACACGCCTAGCTTGGGAGCTGCTTTGGGATGGGAGAGGCTGTATAAATGTGAAACTATTATCTCTCCCCAAGACCAGTGACCTTTCATGGGCTTCAGAGAATCCTGAACCTTCAGGATCTTGGCAGGAGACTCCAGGTCTGGAGGCTTGGAGAGGGCACAGTTCGGTTTCCCCAGGCCCCCTTGGAAACTGAATCAATTCTCCTCCATTCTGACAAAGCTTCTTGCAGCCCATGCGCTGTCTCGGGTGTCTGAGGAGCTGCTCAGGGAACCCGAGAATCCCTGCGCTCTTTCCGGCACAGACAGAAAGGGCTGGGGGTGGGGGGAGCATGGAATGAGCTGTTACAACCCGGGGATGTTTGCACCCTGCTGCCAGGGGCCATGCAGAAAAACGAGGGGACATTTCAGTCACTGACCGCTCCAGCCACCCCAGAGGTGTTGGCAGGGTGAGGCGTGTGTAGGGGGGAACAGAAAGGTCTCTCACTTCCCCCTTCACTTCTCCGCTTACTGTTCTTGCTCCCTTTGTGACGTGCGTGGTCTCCATCCACGCAAAGCAAGTGGGTGAGGTCTGGGCCGGCCAAACATGGGGCATTTACCCGGCAGTGTCTCTGGGCTGGGACTTGTGACTCCCACCTCCTGCGGTCCCCTTGCTCTGCCCTTCTCCCTCTCGCTGAGCCCCTGATCTGTCCCTTCCCACCGCAGTCTGCGAGAACTGTGAGGAGCTGGATGTCTTGACAGTGGCCGGGGTCATCATCGCAGATCTCCTCATCACCCTCGGGGTGCTGATCCTGGTCTATTACTTCAGCAAAAACCGGAAGGGGCGAGTCGGTAGCAGTGCCGGAGTTCATCCAAGAGGTAAGAGCTGGTTCGAATCTCTCCTGTGAATCAGTCGCGTGAGCACCCTCAACTGGGCTGGGGTCAAGCCCACCTCAGGCTCCTCCTGCTGCTCACCACACCACAGGCTGCCCTTCGTGTGGGGATGGTGCATCTGCCATTTTGTGCTGAAAGTGCCCCAGCCACAGGACCCGTTGCACAGGGTGTGGTGAAGCCGCCATGAGAGAGGCAAAGGGAGGGTAGGGCAGGCTGGAAGGGCTGGCCTGCTCTAGCCGCCTCCCTGGCAGTATCATGGCACAGCACCCTCAAGCATTCACACCACGACTCAGGCCCTAATCTCAGGGAGTTGGCTTAAAAACCACGAGATTTTATTTAAATGAGAAATGTGGGGGGGTTGTCTCTGCGCCCATCGGTGGGGTCACATTTTTAGGCCTCTCTCTGCAACCAGGAGGGCTAGAAACTGCCTTGTTTTAAAACGGAAGCTGAGATTCTTGTGCAGTCTCTTGATTCCCACAGTGGGGGCACTAAGACGTACACCACAAGTCATCGGCACACCCAAGAGCTGGCGGCGCTGCATTTTGCACCCCGGGCAAAGCGTCCTTTGATTCAGGGGCTGGAGGCCTGTGTCTTGGAGGACAGTCCTGCGTTCTGGGTGTGACAAAGGCCAGGTGCTCAGGGCTGAGGTGTCTCAATTGGGCCCCCAAAATCGGTGGCCATTTTGTGCCCTGTTCCTGAAACACCCACGGAGCCGCGGGGATGAGTCACGCCTGCGAAGCTCTGTGTCTGCACTAAGAATCAGTAGTTTTCCACCTGAATGTTCTCCCTGCTTTGCCTTCCAGGCCAGAAGATGGTGCGCCCCCCGCCTGTGCCAAACCCGGACTATGAGGTAATGGAAACTAAAGGGTGGGGTCCTTCTCTGCTCTTGGCCTTTCCAGAACTGTTGGGATTGGGGTCACAGCCTTCTTGGTGGATGATGACAGCTGAGAAATTACAGCATTGGTCCAGCTCCAGGCTTTACCTGGGTGGAGGGGAAGGCGTGACTGAGAGCAGGGCCATGTGTCTTCCTAAGGGTAGTTATTTATCCGTACGACAAGGAGTCATCAACAGAAGGATCATCACAGCATGCAGGGTACAGTGTGCATACCAAGAGCTGCATGCTCCCTGCACCCAAGTCACACCTGGTGGTAGCACTGAGGAGCCCCAGCCCTGGCACAGAGCCCAGTTGTAGAAGGTGCTGTCACTGTGCTATGTTAACACAAGAGCCTGTTGCTCACATCTGCTCCTGTTCCCACAGCCCATCAGGAAGGGTCAGCGGGAAGTGTATGCCGGGCTGCAGTCCAGGGGCTTCTGAATTGCCCTGCAGATGGCAGGTTGGACAAGAGCAGCTAAGGGGCCCCCAGCTTCTGTCCCATGTGATACAGATTCTCTGCAGTCCGTGCTGGGCAGCCGTGCATTCTGGGGACCAGCCCAGCAGCTACAATGGGAGACGCTGCCGCTCCTTGGACACCCTCCTTTCTGCCTTCGATTTGACCCCAGGGAACAGACGCTGACTAAAGAAACAAGAAGAAGAGGTTTTCCCCATTAAATAACCGTAGCTTTCTCCTCTTTGGGCTTCTCCTGGGACTGCTGGGCTCTCCTGATCACCCTTTCCAAACTGCTGGGGAAACCCTTTCACTCTTCAGTTTTATTTATTTCAGTCACATGCTTTGATTTTTCTCTCCAGCACCCTGCGCCTTGATCTCATCCTGACACTTGGATGGCCTCTTTCCTGCCCAGGGCAAAGAGGGACACGGTCCAGTGTTCTGAGCACCAGCCCAGGAGCCAGGAACACCTGAGCTCTGACCCCAGCTCTGACACTGAGTCTCTCTGTGATTGTGGCTAAGTCCCTCCCCCTCAGCTTCCCCATCTGTATCACTTGGGCAGAGACTCACCCGCTTCCCAGAGATGCGTTAAGTAGTGCATGTAGACCCTCTCGGAGTCCTGGGGCTTGGCTGGCTCTCTCCTGGTCCTCTGGTTTTACATTAGTTCCCATTTCCCTTCCCAGGATAGTAACGATGCTGTCACCACATTCCCTGGGGCTCGAAAGGGAGATGCAATGGTCACTATGGGCCATAAGGCGTAGAAGTGGCCGTGTGCACATCCACCATATTCCTCCTTCAGTCCTGTCCCCATCTAGCTTGTGCTTTGCAGTGTTCTTCTGGCCACCGCTAGCATTCGGGATGTAAGTCCCTGTGCTGCGATCCTTGGGCCCAGGTGGAGTCTGTCAGTCATGCTCACCTGGGCCTGTCTCAGCAGCGACAGAGCAGTTCATTGAAAACACAGCTCTGGCTGCCCTTTCCAGTCATGCTCAGCATGCCTGTCCTTGCTGTGGGGTCACAGACAGCCCCAACACCCCTTTCCGGAGACCTGCCTAGGGGGAAACAGGGCTTGAGCCCTTCCTGGCATCTCTGGGATGGATAAAGTCAGCCTGGAAGGAGGGGATTTAATCATCAGCAGTGGACACCTGGCACCGCCTGGTTTTGCTGGAGGACCTGGTGGTTCTCTCAGGAAGGTGCCATGTATGGGGCCTAAATAGAAGGCGTGTGGACCCTTCAGCACATGCCCCTTCTCCCCCCAGCCTCCTCTAAACGTTGTCACAAAGCAGGTCATCTGTAGGCCCCTCAGTAGGGTGCTTAAGTGGCTGATTGAGTCTTTAACCCTTATTAGTAAATTACAGTAGCACTTGGAAGCCCCAGTCAAGATCTGGGCCCCACCGGGCTGGGTTCTGCCGAGGAGCGTTGTCCCTCCCCAGAGCCATCACTGTCTCAGGGGGACGAGACGCGTGAGAGAGGACTGGCACCGTTTTCCAGTTCCAGAGGAACTGACCTCAGGGCTCCTGACCCCCAGTACCTTAACCACAGGACGTTTTCCCTCTGGAGAAGTCCTATAGAATTTAAGAGCAGCAAAACCCATAGGGCTGTGTAGAAATTAGCCCAAACCATAGAGAACTCCAGACAGAATGAGACCCTTTCCATAGGTTTTTATTTTTACTCAGCCTGTGGAATTCTATAGCAGGGACCCCCATTCCTGTTTCAGTTCTATAGCGTGGGCCAAAACCACATCTAGAAATAGGAGCATTTTCTAGTAACTGTGTGAGGACTTTCCCGGCAGGGCTGTACAAACCCCGTGTTCTGAGTGAGTCTCCTCTGGCTCACCTTGCTCCAACCCCCTTCCTTGCTGCCTCCTCCCTCTTCTGTTTCAGCTCTGGCTCTCAGGCTGCGTCCTGGCTCAATGGTGTCTGTTACCAAGATGGCGAGTTTGTCTGTATTGAGAAAGGCCTGTTTGAACATTTATGATGCAAGTATTTCTAAAAGTGCATTATGCAGTCAATAAACTGGCAGAGCTCTGCCCCTGGATCTGCATGGAAGGGTGTTTCCAATTCATTCTTTAACAACACAACTGTTGCTCAGAGGCCTCTGCGCAGGAAAGACCCGGGACTGCAAAAGCTGCTGGGGTCACCCCTGAGGTGCACTGGCAGCAGTGTACAAAGGCACCCAGGGCTAGGCAGTGCGATGAGGGGTAGACAGCAAACAGGGGAGTGCAATAGCCAGGCTAGAGGAGGGATGTCATCAGCAGAGCTGGGGGTAGGGCTGGAATAGCTGGGGGCTGCAGGTCAGGCCTGGGGCAACATAAACAAGGTTGTGGTCACTTACACTCAATTTAACAAACAATTTTCAAAAGCCAGTTGAGTTAAAATGATCCAGTTTCATGAAGGTGGCAGGACAGATGTGGGGAGTGGGATTCAGACTTGTGTCCTTTTCCCGAGAGCCACATGGGTGGCTGGGAACAGACATCAGTGTCTGGCTTAGCCCAGGGCTGAGCAGAGTCAGTTTTCTATTGCTCAGAGGGGAGACATCGCTCTGGAGAGCAGTAACTGGGGTGGGCTGTGGTTTAGCCCTGGTGTCTCGGCACAGCGAGGAGTGAGCACCCAGCCAGCTTCGAGCCTCGAATCAGTGTGCTTGGCCTGGAGGATGTGGTTACAGAGGCAGGTGCAGTTGGGTTTACATTGCAAGCCCTACATGTCGAGAGGAGAGAGTTTGCAAGCAAGAGCCAAACAGAACCCCCACCCCCACCCCGCAGTCCTGAAAACCCCCCGGGCCAGGTTCGCCACTGGTGTAAATGGATGTCACTCTACTGAAGTCAAGACAGTGGTGAAGTTATTGACCGCGGCCCCCTGGTGCAGCTGCATTGCCATGGCTGGGGTCAGAACAGGGATGTGATTCATTTCACAGCCCAGACAGGAACAGCTGCTCTGGATGTGCAGTGGGTCAGATCCTGCTCCCAGCCACACCCTTGTGATCAAACTGCCTTCCACAGGGCTGCCGGCATGAGTAACCATCATCTTCCCCACTTGTCATCTCACTGCAGTGTCTCTACACAGCAGCCTACAAACTGACCCGTCTCCGTCTTCTCGCTTGGCTGCAGTTGTACCTACAAACGCTGTCAGCATCATGCCTCCTTAGGCCAGAATTGCACAGAGAAAACCCCAGCGCCACATAAAGGAAAGAGGCGAATAAGGGAACTGACCCTTTCAGATTTGCACAGTTTCTCTATGCCCTGCAGTAGCAGGCTCACTCCTGGATGGAGTTATAGACACAGAGCAGGTCTGCAATGGGTGACCAAAGTCTCTTCCCAAAGCAAAGGATGGTCTCAAAAGCTGTGATTTTGCCTGGCCCATGGTTGCTGCTTCTCTGGCACAAGCGGGGTGGCCGAATGTGGCCCCCCAACTTAGGGACCAATAACATTTGAATCCTGCCACTTATTAGTAAATTACATCTACTTGCCCCACAGTAATAGCACTTCACTCCTGGCATTTTGGTCTCATGTTTGTCTCCTACACTAGCTCTAGTGTCTCCATATAATTACCCACCTATCACTATGTGGTGCCAGGTAATTACATGACCCTAGAACAGCTGAATTAATACAGGGGCATTTCCTCCATGTTAACACAGCTGGCAGCTCTCTGGTGCTCACTAAAATGTGTCACCCAAATGCTTAGAAAGCCAGGAGGAGATCACGACCCACAGGTGTCTGCGACCCGCACAGGGAGGGTGACCTGGTTTCTGAGGTTTTTAACTGCTTGCTGTTCCCATCTGTTACTTGCCTCCCATTCCGCCCAACAGTGAGAACTGTAATAACCTGTAAACAGGCGGTTCTATTCAAGGGCAGGGAGGAGTGGGGACCTTTGGATGGAGAGGACCGCGAAGCACTGGAGCAGTCAAAGCTGTTGCTGAGCAGCTGTGTTCCAGCAGCTGTAGCCAATAGGAGAGATGGAAAAGGCTTCATAGGTTACATCTAATGCATCACATGGCGGAGGCATGTTTGTCAATCCAGACACTGTGTTCTACGGGCATGCAGAAAACTAACCTCTGTGACATTAAGGAGCCCTGCAGTCAGATCCTGAGACACAGGCCTCCCAGACTTTCCTAGGAGGGCCAAGGAATCTGTCTATCCCTGCTTCACACCCCATTGGGTGCTTTTGGGAAGGAGGAGAAAGGCACTTATGATCCCGTAGTGTTTCCCTGACCAGGCAGCATGATTCCCTCCCCTGCACATGTCCTTTCCACACTGTAGGTGTGGCATGTGGGACAGGAACTGTGTGCCCTGATGGCTAAAGAGGCCCTGCTAACATGAGGCCTGTATGTTCCAGGCTGCTTTCCAAAGGCCAACACTTACAGACATCGAGGCAGTGCAGGTGCTGGGACTCGGCTGCTTTTTGCTCCGTCACTCAGTCCCTCTTGTTCTCTAGCCTCAGGCTCTCGACGCTTGGCCAGGCAGCTGTAATCATGTATCACAAGAGCAAAGAACTTTCCCCAAGAACAAGCAACCAAGGGGTTAAACAACTGCTCCTGGGATCCTAGAGAAATCCCCAGGACTCCGACTGGCTCCAACCTGGCAGGAGAGCTCTTACGGGGGCATGCTGCTCAGGAACCTAACTGCCACCTACAGCTGGGTCCCCAGAGGGTGCTGGGTGAGGATACAAACCAGCCAGGGGGTGGATCTAACAATGCACACACAGGACACTTGGACTCACTCGTACCTGGCCTGAGGCCAACCCTGCTTGTCTCCTGCTCCGAGGACACGCTGCGGTGGGTTCGTGCTGCCCTGACCAGCCCATCATTCGCCTCCCCTCGCTGACCAGAGAAACCCCAGCCAATTCTGCCCCTTCACCACAGCCCACAAAGAACGTCGGGCCAGAGTGCAGGAAACAGGCCTCTGCTCAACTAGACAGGGCCCTGGGCAGATGCTGGGCAGGGATTTCCCTGTGACTGACACAGGGAAGACAAACACCTGACTTCTGCTCTGACACACCACCTGGCCTTGGTGAAGACCCTGCCCCTCTCTACCCCTCAGTTTCCCCATCCGTAGAATGGGGCTTCCATCCCTTGCCCACCTGAAACACTACACTATTATTTAGGGTCACAGAGGGCAGAGCTGGGCCCCAGCTCGGAAGAAATCCCCCATCCCAGACTGACAACTGGGCCACCAATTGTAATCACCCTGAGAGGCAGGGTTGGAGTGGGGCAACACCATGCCCTAAGACCTTTAGTCTGCTTTGTGGCTTGTCTCTTTAGCAGTGTCCCCTCTAGCCACAGAAACAAAAGGGCTAGAAGTTACCCTCTGTGGGCAATGGGAGGAGCAGGCTGACCAGCGGCATCCCCAGAGCCCCCTAAGGTGGAGGGGGGCTGAGCAGACTTGGCTCGTTTTGCACCATCATCCCTGCCTGTTGACGGAGAGTGCTCTGCCCTGCCCCCGTCGTGCGTGAGCAGCTCCTCTGCAGCTTGTTTTGCTCTGAGCTCTTGCTGTTTCCGTTTCCTCCTCGGCCACAGCACACCCATATCTGATCTTGCGGGGAGCCTGTATCAGCCCCTTCTCCAGCAGCAGCACACCCAGCTCAGAGCACCCACAGGTTTAGTGCTGATGGTTTGCCACCAAGCGATCAGGCCAGCTCGCAGCCTGGGTGTGTGCTGGGGGAAGGCACTGGCCGTCGGGGCCTTGACGGCTTCAGTCGGAAGTGGAAACTTGCACACGTAAAACCAAACTTATTTTGGTACAAACAACTCCCCCCAGCCCCAGCCAGATCACAGGGGGCGGAGGGGCTGTCCTGCACTTTGCAGCCCTCTGATGGAAGACGCTGCAGGAGGGCCCGGTCTTACTGACACTCTCAAGAACTGTGCCAGGGCACAAGTAGGTCTAGGTGCACCATTAGGGGAGCAGTGTGGATCAAGCTGCTGCGGTGCAGTTCGTGCCAGGGGGGTGACGATATTCTCCCCACTCAGAGCGATTCTCCCCTCCCCAAGGATTTATAAAGATGAAACCCCCACAAGGTGGGCCAATATCCCCAGCCCCCAGGTACAGGGAGTGGATTGAGGCGCAGAAACGAAGGGTAAGTGACTTGTCCATGGTCTCCCAGCACTAGGAATGGGAACCTGGGCCCTGGCTCCCAGCCTTCAATGAGCCACAACACCCCCCCTTCCTGCCACAGGCACTCGCAGACAGTTTATAGTTGCTTGGTGTCTCTCCCCTGCCCCCGCTCCCCAGCCTCAGTGTTTTTCTCCCACACCATGTTAACAACCACCAACTGCTAGCCCAGCACAACCAGTCTCCACACCCAGGCAGAAGCCCCCCACCAGTTCGGCTTGTTGCACTCGGGAAGGGCCCATTACTGTTCAGATGGGGTCCTGTCAGACAGGACACTCCATCAGCTGCAGGCCTGCCTGCAATGGCAAACTTGGAATGAGGACAGCTAGGTAGGATTCTGCTCCTCTCACCAGCCCGGGCAAAGCCTCTTTATTGCCAAAGCAAAAGCATCACAAAAAGCAGAGAGCTCTACGAGCCCCCTCTGCACTGCAGGGAGCCAGAGGGATTTCAGACAAGCAAGGCCCAGGATCACCTGCGAGCAGAGATCATCTATTTCTTAGACACATTAGTGAGACACCCATCACCATGGTTTCTGGTCACCGAGCTGCAGAGTGAAGGCTTTGTTGGCCGCATCGAAGGCAGCAGGATTCCCCAATATTGTTGGCTCCCATGTGGAAAAGAGACAGGATAAAGGGCCAAGGGTCACAGTTGATGAGCCCCCAGGTGCTCTCCCTTCTCATTTGCGAGTCCTGGTAACTCCTAGTCGGCTGTACTGCTCATTGTCCCGCTCACCAAGGGGCTAGGAGGAAAGGAGAAGGTAAGGCTGCTTTTTAAAGTGTTTCTCTGCTATTCAGAGTCTTACACTGCACCCACCACCATGGTATTTGACCCCACGAGTTGGGAGCTTGGGATTCTGATAGGATAAATGGGCACAGACAGCACCTCCCATATCCTCTGCATTCAAAGCTTCAGTAGGAAACAGGCAGCCTCAGAACAGAGGAGATGTTGCCTGCACCCACATATCACAGCCCAGTCCCTGAGTTCCCAGTGAGCAGAGTTACTTATCTCAGAACCAGCTGGGAGGAGGAGGCCAGCCAGTGCTGATTTCCCACCAGTACCTGGTCAGCTCACTTCTCCATATGCTAGTTCATCTTACTGTTGCTGGCCTTTCCCTGCCCTCTCCTGCAATGCTGGGGCAAAGTAGCTGGCACCAGTTTCAGGTGGTGGGGGAGCAAAAAAAATGATACAAGCAAATGAATCAGCCTGTGCACATCTGGGTATCTGTGCCTAACATATGTCTGGGGGGAGCCTGTGCCTGGATGTGTCTGTGATCTCCCAGACAGGTACTTGGGAGCGCACTGCTGCTTTAGCCCTTCCTGCCCCCACTACTGCAGGCGCTCTGCACAGCTCAGCCTGCTTCAGTGAGAAGGCAGGTATTTAATCTCAGCCTGAAAGTATGAGAGGCAGGGAGGGGCACCTGGGGCTCAACCCTCAGGAGGTTGTCACTGTGCAAGGGCAAAGGGGTGGTACAATTGGCTTAAGCAGCCAGCTAGGCACTCCCTGAGCTTAAGCAGCCAGCACTCTGCAGGGGTGCTGGAACCAGGGGTGCAGCAGCACCCGCGGCTTGATGGGGTTTCCCTCACACGCAGGGTTCACAGTTTGATTCAATTGCTCTCAGCACCCGCACTGTAAAAACTGTTCCAACGCCTCCGGCGCCCTGTTCCAGCCGCAGGGCAGGAAGTGGGAAGGGGCACAGCCAAAGGGCGTCCCAGCAGCAGTGTGTGCACTGGGGCCAGCTGCTCCAGGATGATCATTTACACCTGGCAAAGAGGGGGTGCATCACGACCAAGTCAGACCCTCCCTCACTTCCATTCACCCTGGTGGGAGCATTCTACACCTGCTCTGTAGAAATCTAAATCACAAGCAAGGCCCGGGGCCTCTCCAGGCCCTAAGCGATCCCTCCATACACCAGTCCGGATTTCCGAGCACTAAGGGACGTGAAAGGCTGGCCCAGCAACCCCTCATCGCTCACCTGGTAGAGCTGCTCATTGGCGATCAGGTTCTGTCGGTCAGAAGCTAAAATAAATCAAGCAAAGGTCAGTGGGAAGCTCCAGGGGAGGGCAGCATTTTCAAATGACCCCAAGTGGTGATTTTCTCTCCCCCACTCTGCATCTTGTACCCACCACTCACACCTGCACAGCACGGGGTCCAACGCCACCAGTCTGACTCAGGGGCATTTCATACCCATCCCACACTTCCTGTGCATGGATGGTAACAGCGACACCAGGTGCAGGGCAGCGGGCCCAGGACCCCTCTCTGCTCTCCATGGACAGCTGGGAACACGTTGCTTTTGCTAAGCATAGAGTTTTGTTCACACTACGCCTGTTCTGCTAAAATTTCACTTATTGCTCCCACTAGTTCAGCTCCGCCAGTGTGGCGCTGTTGTCAAGAAGCAGCCAACATCTACTGGTGTCACTGGGTCAATAACATGGTGCTTACAATGCTGAGAGCTACAGGAGCCCTATCTACACTAGGATTCCCACTGTCCTGTCTGTTGGGAGAGGTAAGCTAGCAGTAGCAAAGGTGGGAAACTATTGCACAAAAGCCAAATGTAGGCATTCCCTTGAGGTTTACCCTAATGTGTCTGCCCAAAATTTCACCTCTCCCCAACTGTGCTCTGTGTTGGCTGCTGCCCTCCATGCCAGGTATGGCTGCATTCCCACATGCTGACTACACAGTTTGTGAAGTACTCTGAAACCTGCAAAATACAGTGTCTCCTGCTGCTACCCCCTGGCTCAGGCAGATACGCACACGCACAGATGACAGTCTCCCATAGCAACATGCAGACACACAATTACACGCGCAGACACCCTCACACTCCCTCCCCACAGGCTGACATGCAGTCCTTGAGTCATGCATGTCGGTGTCATGTAGGAGCTCCAGGCACCAAGCCAGCATCATGTGCGTTGAGTGTGATGGAAAGACCCCAGGGATACTGCACAGCGAGTCCTGTCCGACCAGCCATCCTTCACCCTGGTGTTAGTGGAGATGACCAGACACTCCCTGTTCCTGCGCTGGGCAGCAGAAACACCCCTCCCCCGAGCTGGACAGAGGGACCCCCCCCATCTCACCTCGTAAGAGACGGCCACTGTCTTGGCCGGTGATGCAGTACACGGCGATTGCCAGGAAGACCGTGGCGATGATATCAGCTACCACGATCCCTGAGATGGTGGCTGCATCCAACTCGATGCAATTCTGGCACACTGCAAAGCCACAGACACAACACAGAGTACTGAGAACCGGGCACAACTCTCCATGCCCCACACCCACCCGTCACCTGCACAGCAGCACAGGGAGCAAGCCAGCAGGAGAGCCCCGGAGGATTTCTCTGTTCCCCCTACAAGGCCTCTCTGCTGCCCAGTTAGAAAGAGAACCCCCCTAACACACACACATTCCTCTGCTCTCCCACCTCTAAGCCCCACTCAGCCAAAGGTGACTGGACAGGACCTCCGAGGGAGCCTACCAGCACAATGCTGACCAAACAGAACAGTCACTGCTCAGCAACTCCCATTCTCTGACCAAGGCAGGGCTCGCAGCCAGCAGTGGGAGAGCAAGGTTGGGATAGGGAAGGGAGCAGGGTTTCTGGTGTGTCAGGCAGAGCACTAGCTCCACCTGAGCCACAGGGCCGGTCCAGAACGAGCTGCAGAATGGGCGTGGAGTGAATCAGCTCAGCAATCATGCAGTGTGCATGGCGACCCAGGAACCACCCACGCAAACAGGCACCTGCCCAGGCACAAGTGCACATCTTAGTGCCTGCTGCCCAGAGGCCAGTTTTGAACACTGGGGCCCCAGGCCCCCACAAGGCCCAGTCTGAGAAGTGCTGAGATTTCTGGCTGAGCACTGAAAGTTAGAGTTCAGAGGTGGAAGAGCCCAAGCAGATTATCCAGTCTCCTCCCTCCCCTACTGGGCCAATGCAGGATGGTTCCTTCCAAGACACACAGCCTGGGGGGAAATTTGGGGACAGAGAAACACACACATCTGCCACTGCTGCAGCCTTACAGAGAGCTAATAGAGACATGGCAGGTGTGTTTCACAGAAAATTTTGAAAACTTTAGTTTCCAGAACAAGGCCATTCTTCATCCCAAAAAAAAAAAAAAAAGTTTGGAGTTAAAAATTCCAGCCAGCTCTAGTTTTTTAGACTGGTGAACGTACTTCGGAAATACACTTGTAGAGGACTGGAATTATGACACACATAAACTCCTCTCGGGTCATTTGCTTCCGCGCCCAAATTCAACTCTTCTCCCATTCTCTCTATTTGAGTTCCATCTTTCCACCAGGTTATATTGGATTTCAGGCCTGGAGCCCCCTCACACTTCAGGACCGCGTCACGGCCACGCCTTTCCACCTTTATTTTTGCTGTAAAACAAAAACGAAGGCTGGGAAGTGATAGGTACAAAGCAGCCTAGGGGCTGAGTTGTCATCGGTAACCGAGGTTCAGAACAGAGGTCTCTTATACAAGCACTTAGAAAGGAGCCATTTCCCAGTGAGACAGAGATGGCGTCTCATAGAAACCCCTGAATAAAGGTGTTCAAACTGAGAAAATATCCCTGATAATGCAGTGATAGCTATAACAGTCAGTTATAATTTAGGTATACAATTCAGTTTATAGCTACATAGATATAGATATATAAAACCATTGATTATATTAATAAATCAATCATGTTGTTATATTGTGTCAATTATTCGCAATAAATAACAACTCTGGGCCCGATTCTGCCAACACAACTCCTGGGACAGTGCCTACTGTTGGGAGTAGTCCTACTCGCCCCTATGGAACTAGTGATGGTCGGAGTAAGCTGTACATCCATAAGAAGTGTTTGTAGGATCAGGTCCTTAATTAGCAGCATCTAATATCATTATGCAGTACTTATTAATATAATATTGCAACTGACATTTTATCAGGGAGATTTTCACTCAGGCACAAAATAATTTGGCCCAGCATCCTTTGACCTGCAGTAAATTCTGGGTGTGGATGTGAGGCCCTGATCCTGCACACCCTTAAACACAGGCTGAATGGTAAGTGAAAGGGTTTGCAGATTCCGGGCTATTAATAATTAGTGATGGCAGCCGGAATTTTTTAACAAGTTTTTAAAGTAAAAATGGTGCAGAGATCAGCCAAACCGGTTCGCAAAAGATAGTTCTGTGGTCAGCTCTTTAACTGAAAACTGATTACAATGAAAACAGTGTAAGATTCACAAAATGTGTCTTCTGTGGGGGCAGGGTCGAGCCCATGGGGATTACACCCCAGCCTTCAGAACACAAAATAAAGTTACTAGGATTGTTGTTGTTTGAGCACTGACAATGAGAGCAGTGCAGCGCATACTGCAAGGGCCGCGGCAACACAGAAACAGCTGAGAATTTGGATTACACCCCCTCCAACACACACACACACCATTTTTCAGTCACCTCCAGTCGAGGAGTCTAATTCCTGTGCTTGTTTGTGTTTGTAAATCAGGTAGTTCTGTGTCTGCTACTTGCACACTCAATTGTCACCAGTTCAAAAACGCAGCCATAATTATTTGGAGGTTCAAAATCTTTGACTGCACAAAGATAGGCTGGCTTGAGGTCTGTCCCTATATTTATATATGTATTATTAATTGCTTATATTCAGATTGCAATTATATTCTAAATTATTATGAGATAAATACATTTTATTGCTAAAATAATTATTAATCAATAGCTTAATGGATATTAAACTGCCTGGAGTGGGGACTTTGTTCACTCCCTTTTCTGTGCCATGCTTAAAAACAATAATCATAATTTCATTTTTAAAAGAGCTCAGAAAGAGGCTTTGAGGAACTACACAAACAAATATTGAATAATAATAATTAAATACATTGCTACGAACAAAGCAATATCAAAAGGTAACTGCAAACTAGACATTCAGTTAAAGAGACAGCTCCCAACTCAAAAATCTCACTTCTCTGTGGAGCTTTATTCACGTCAGATGACTGCAGCTGGAGAAGATAAAAAGATGTTTTCTCTCTCTGTTTTTGAGTTTGCAGTGTTTTAAGTCAATGAGGTCCTGTGTGAACGTAGTGCACTCACTGCAGGGTCGGGGTCTTAATAGTCTGTTTCTCCTCTTCATGAGTCTTTCACGTGGCAACAGGGGCAGAACTGGCCCAAACAGCTTCATTCTGTAGGCTTGTGCTTTTCCCCATTAATTGCACTGATTACCACAATGTTGGGCTTGATTCGGACTTCACTTGCATCAGTTTTGCCCTGGAGTAACTTTGCTGACTTCAGTGGGGCTGTTACTGATCCACACTGGGGTGATCAGGGATCAGAAGCGAGACCTTTACATTCATTGTTGGACCAGTTTGGACAATTGTCAGTTCTTGGTTTCCCCACTGGACAGGACTGAGAGCGATTTGTCCATCAGCCCTTATGGTGACAATTCACATGCTGGACTGGATTCTGAGGCCTCATATCCCATGAGTGAGGAACTGGCTCTTTTCCGTTATTCGCTTTTCCTGCTCTAAGCTGCTGCCTAGTATTGCTCCGCACCCACGCTCAGGAAGGCAGTTCTGAGAGGCGTGGGCCCAATCCTGCTTCCAGCGACGTCAATAGGAGTGATGCCATCAACTGCAGTGGGGGCAGGATAGGGCCTAATGTGAATCAGGGTGCAGTCTGTCCTACTGTAAGGCAGACTGGGCTTGTAACAGGCACTATACAAGCTAGTAAGTCACCATCATGGGCTTACCTTATTATATATGTCTCTTGTAATGTGCTTTCTTTCCTTGGGACATGAATCGATGCCCTGCTATTCAGAATGATTACTACAGAAGTGAGCATGCTGCACAGGTGAAAGGTATGACACTGACCGCCCTAGAGACTGAAGCCTTGTGTTTATCCCCAGAGCAAGCAGGGCATAAATAATGACCACCTGTGCCCCCTCCAAGTCCCCCTCCCTCCCCAATGAGCTCTAATACAAACATGGGATGCAGAGTCCTGGATGCCACGGTTATCTGTGAAATAGCCACCCTCTGTGACTTTCAAGAACAAAATGTTTCCTCCATCCAACCCTGATCAAAAAGGGCTTTAAATGAGTTCTGTACGTTTTTTTACCTGAAGTCTCTTGTGTGACCACACCTGAGGGGAAAAAGAAAAAATGTAATTTAGAAGTGTCACAAACCTTCCTGCTTCAGGAAATAACGACAGGACATAGGAAGAAACCGGCCAGTCTCAGCGAGAGGATACAGGGCTATCTGGGCCCCTGCTCAGACCAGGCCTGGCAATTCCTATGTTCCTGATTCCATTTAGTTATAAAGACCAACATCTTCAAAAGTGGCCACTGATTTTCAGTGTCTGGTTTGAGCTCTCCGGGGCCTGATTTTTAGCAGCGCTGAGTACCCACACTTCCAACTGAAATTAATGAGAGCTGTGGATACTAAATCAGGCCCAGGTTGGCTGAAACTGGGCACCCAAAAATTGAGTCACCCAAATGCATTGGCCATGTTTTAAAATGTAGGCTTTAGTGATTCTAGAACTCGCTACCCAATCGGCGCATTGGAGACCAACTCCTTCATCGTTGTGGCTTACGGCTCAGCGATCCACTCAAACTTTTTTCCAGGGCTGGATTGACTGAAGGGAGCATGCCAAGGTTTTTTGGAGTAGGGGAAATCTATTTACATGGCAATAAGGAACTATTTGTTTTTAACCTTTGTATGTGCACTTAGAGCCTGTCAAACATATGTATTCTATAAGTCAGATGAAATAAAATGCAGATGTCTCTTCAAACTCAAACATATAAACACATTTTGCACAAATCAAAGATACAAATATTAATCTAATCTAATTAATTTAAAATAACCTTTAATCTTTACCTGCACTCAGCAGAGGTGCTAAATGTTAAAATTTCACCATCATTTGGGATGTGTTCAGCAATCACGTCCCACGTTTAGAGCCATGAACAAGAACGGATAACACAAAGGGGCAAAACATACCCAACGCATACTCTGTGCAATTCCTCTGATTGAAATAGTGTGTAACTTAGGGCACAATGTGGCCCAAAGTTCCACTAACACCAACAAAACACATCACAAACCTACTGACTACATCTGAAGAGAAGTGAGGCTGCATTAGGCAAAAAAACACTTGGGGAAAAAGGGATTGCTTCCCTTTGTTATATGTATGCACTTTCCAGTGAACTCCACAAACTTTACACACTATATAATATTAAAAGAGATTAAAACATTGTATGGCTTATTTGCCTAAAATGATACAACTCAGTATGGTACAAGGCTGCTACAATTATCCTTGGTCACAATATTTGAGTTTGTCTCACAGAGTATTTAAAATGATCATCTTTTAGTTACTTGCCAAACTATATCACCACATGGTCTTTCCCCCCCTTAAACTTTGTGAGTGAGCTTAATGTTCACGGAAAGCACAAACAGCAGAGATGGAAAAGGCCCATTAGGTCTTGTTGAGTCCATCTCCCAGCCAAAAAACAACCTCCAAAACCAAATCTATATAATACAGATAAGAATGTATTTCTTAAAAAGCAGCTAACAAGTTGTGTGCCAGCCCTAACTCTCACAGCTTTGCTTGCCTATCCATCTATCTGGCTGTACACCTTCCCCCTCCATTTATTTGTCTGTGTTCAGTCTTACAGATTGTTAGCTCTTCACGGCAGGGACTGTCTTCTTACAATGTCTTTACAATACTGAACACATTTGGGGCATTATGGTAGTAAAATAGTAATTAATTATTAATAATGCAGGATTGAAGATCTTACCTTTGATGATAAATCCGACCATTATTACACTGACCAGATACCCATGTCTCCCCATGGTCCTTCTCCTTAACACTAAAATGCAACTGCGGTTATTTCCTCACTAGTTTAGGAAAAATTACTTCACCCGGTTTAAAAATCTAATTCAATCAAAGGTATCTTTTCTAAACGGCAGAGAGATGTGAAACCAGTATCAAGAGCCTTCTCAGATGTTGGCAACAGGAAGCCTAGGGGTGGAAGCCTCTGTCTTCTTTCCCCTAAGAACGTCAGCTTAAAGACGTCAGGGTTGTTACCGAAGTTGTTTCGCGGTCACCAAAGTTGCTACCAACGCAGATCAGGGCACAGTATTCAGTTGCAAATAAAAGATTCTCCCACTAAAAACAAAGAAGGAAAATTGCGCCTAACTTGGGCATCTCCACAAAGTAGCCATAGTGCAGCTACCTTCTTTAGGTCCAATCATACCCAATGGGCATTTTCTCAGGTATAGGATGAGCTGAATTACACAAGCGTACTGTAAAAATATCTGTGGCCACCTCGGACTTCAGGGTTAACACACAGCCCTGCCACTCCAACTTTCTCAGCTGCAGCAGGGATAGAGTTCAGGTCCTGCTGCTCCAGAAGCATAGGCTAGAAGGGAGCTCAAGGAGAACTGCTGTTAGAGGTATAAGCAGAGGTATAAGCTGTGACACATGAAGCAGTTCCTACTCTATCCAGCACATGAGAATAGTGCATATGCACACTAGCTAGCTCATACAATATTCTGGTGGTATCTAAGCACAATTAACTTAGTTCTTTGACTTTAGGATTAGTGCAGCCATTTCCCACCAAATGTGTTTGCTTTAATATTATTGTTGCCCACTTTTGTGTTCAGCAGTGATTCCCAAGAAAGCCCTTTGCAGCAATATCCATAGATTCATAGCCCAAATGGGATCACTGTGATCATCTACTCTGACCTCATGTGTAACAGGCCAGAGAACTTCCCACAAAATAATGACTGTTTGAACTAGAATATCTTTCAGAAAAATATCCAGTCTCGATTTTAAAATGGCCAGTGATGGAGAATCCACCACGATCCTTGGTAAGTTGCTCTAATGGTTAATTACCTTTACTATTAAAAATTTACATGTTATTTCCAGTCTGAATTTGTCTGGCTTCAACTTCCAACTGCTGGATCTTGTTATAATTTTGTCTCCTAGATCGAACAGCCCATTATAAATATTTGTTCCCCATGTAGGTACTTCCAGTCTGTGAGCAAGTCACCCCTTAACCTTCTCTTTGTTAAAATGAATAAACTGAGCTCTATCCATTAATATAAGGTATATTTTCTAATCTTTTCATCATTCCCGTGGTTTGTTTCTGAACGCTCTCCAATTTATCAACATCCTTCTTGAATTGTTGACACCTGAACTGGACACAGTACTCCACCAGTGGCCACAACACCAGTGCCAAATACAGAGAAAATACTGTTTGTGACTAGCTTACCAAGAGATCACAATTACCATGTATCAGTGACCTGTCCTCTTCATTATTTACCACTCCCCCATTGTTGTGTCATCTGCAAACTTTATCGGTGATTTTATGTTTTCGCTCAGGTCACTGATAAGAAACGATCCCTGCGGGACCCCAGTAGAAACACACAATATTGAAGTCCAGGTTCTTCTCACTGTGCTCCTGTGATTCCTGGCAGTCATGTCTGTGCCTGCAAATGAGCAAAATACCTACTTATTTGCAAACCAAGCCAGTGTTTTATTAGAAATGATTTGTGTTGAAACAGTTCCACCTCGTGGGGAATCATTTTTAAACCAGAGTGAGAACTCTGTGAAAACATTGTACAGGACTTTCCCTCTGTTCCTTTTCAGCTGCTACACAATTATTAAAATAACCTAATCAGTTTGTGCGGGTGATCTCAGCTTTGATGAGCAAAAATGATCTGGGTGGGGTCAGTACTTTGAAGCAAGTCTGTTTAAGGAAAACCCACGCACTACAGAAAATCCAATTTCTGATTAGCTCTGTATGTGGTCCCTGAGTTAATAGAGAACCCACTGATCCACCACAGTACTAGGAGATGATGGGCTGAGTTTCTTAATTCGGGTGAAATGTAAAAACTAAAGGACCAGATTTTCAAAGGTATTTAGGCACCTAAAGATGCAGCTAGGGACCTGGTAGGATTTTCAAAAGTGCCTAGGCACCTGATTTCCAATGGCTGCCTGAATACCTTTAAAAATCTAGCCCTAAGTGATAAGGGCCTTACCACTTGAGATTATTAACGATACCTTGCCACACTGTAACAGTAACTGGTGTCCTTGTCGAATTACAATTCAGGATGCCTAATGGTGTGTATAAGGGGATCCATAGCCAGACAGATATACAGAGTTCACAAAGCCCTTTGGATGAAAAGTGATCTCTAAATAGGGCCCTACCAAATTCACGGCCATGAAAAATGCATCACAGACCGCGAAATCTGGTCTTTTGTGTGCTTTTACCCTATACTATACAGATTTCACAGGGGAGACCAGCGTTTCTCAAATTGGGGGTCCTGACCCCAAAGGGCGTTGTAGGAGGTTATTTTGGGGGGGGCATCATGGTATTGCCACCCTCATTTGTGCATACCTTCAGAGCTGGGTGGCCAGAGAGCAGCGGCAGTTGTCCGGGCGCCCAGCTCTGAAGGCAGCACCCCGCACAGCAACAGCACTCTTCCATCAACACAACTGCATCTCCCTTAGGTTGACAAAGCTATGTCAATCAAGGGAGTGTTTTTCCACATCCTTAAACAGTATAGCTATTTCAACCAAACGTTTAAGTGTAGCCCAAGTCCTAGGGTATGTCTACACTATGGAGCCTACAACAGCATAGCTATACCAACCTAGCCTCCTCCTGCAGGCAGCCTACACCCACAGGAATTTTTCTAGAGTCAAGGTGGGTGAGGTAATGTTTTTTTGTTAGACCAGCTTCTGTTGGCGAGAGATACAAGCTTTCGAGATTCACAGAGCTCTTCTTCAGGAATGTTTCTGTCACTGTCGGAACACCGCCTCCCCCAACAACCCGTGCCATGCGGACACGGCTCTCTCCCCCGATGCAGCTGTGTGGACAGAAGGGTTTTGTCAGCACGCCTGTGTCGCTCAGGCGGGTGTTTTTCCACACCCGACTCTGGTAGCTAAGCCCAGGTATTAAGCGTAGACCAAGCCCTGGAGAATTGTGCACTGATGCTCCGCGGAGGAAAACCCCTCCCTGACCTCGGCTCTGCTCGGGCGTGCCCAGAAGCCCGGCCCGGGACTGCATCAGGCCTGGCGTGGCAACGGCCTGGGACAGCTCTGGCGCCCGCTGATGGCCCCCGTCGCTGCGCGCCTGCTGTGAGGGCGCCTCCCGGGGAGGTGCCGCCAGCCCGGGACTGCGCGGCTCCGCCGGCCCCGTCCCGCACGGCCGGGGCCGGGGCGCGCGAGAGCCACCCCCGCTACGGGGCGGGAGGGGGTGAGAAACGAGCGCTTGGTCCCTCCGCCCCGCCCAACACGTGGCGCCTACCCACGTGCTCCCGGCCTCCCGGCGCTTCCGGCGCTGCGGGGTGACGCGCGGCGCGGCGCGGTGACGTCGGCGGTTGCCAGCCTGAGGCTGAGTGAGAAGCGGAAGCGCCCGGCCCCGGTAAGAAGCGGCTGCTCCGCCCCCGCCCCTGTGGCGGGCGGCCCGTGGGGGGCGGGGCGGGGCGGGGCGGCCGGAGCTGGCCCGCGGGGGCCGGAGCCGGCCCGGGACCCGCCGCGGAGCCCCTGCTCCCCCTGCCCCGGCGCGGGGGCTGCCAGGCCGGGCCTCGGTTCCCTCCCGCGGCGGCGGCCGCTCGGGGCTCAGCTCCCGTCTCCGGCCCCGCAAGGGAAGCGCCGCCCCGGGCCTGCGGAGCGGCCTGCGGCGCGGGGAGCCTGGTGGGCTGCCGGGCCGGGCCGGGCCCGGGCCCCTTCCGGGCGGCGGCGGCGCCCCAGCTCCCCTCTCCGGCCCCGCAAGGGAGCCGCGGGCCGAGTCGGCGGGGCTCGGCCCCGAGCCTGCTGAGGTCCCTGCTCGCCTGTGAGCCGCTGCCCGAGGCCAGGGGCTGCCCGAGGCCAGGGGCATAGCGGGGTTTGAAGAAGAAGCGGGTAAGTTCATGGAGGCCAGGTCCTTCGTCGGCTGGTAGCCAGGATAGCCAGGGATGCGCCCCGGGGGTCTGAGCGACCCTAAGTCTCCGACAACGGGCTAGATCGCTTCATAACGGTCTGGTTCCTCTGAGGCTTCTGGCACTGCCCACTGCTGGAAGACGGGCTCCTGGGCTCGGAGGCTCATTGGTCTGACCCTATGGAGCTGCTCTTACGAGTGGGAGCCCTGGCTCATTTTAGGGCTACACGGGGCGTACAGACTGGCTGTACCGCTCATTGTGCGTATGAGCTCACTTGCTTAGAGCGAAAGTTTTGGGGAGCTAAAGTTTACACCTACTAACGCTTAGCTCTTATGTGGTGATTTTCATCAGATCTCAGAGGGCCTTACAAAGGATATCAGTTGCTCATCACATGCAAATACTGACTGGAAGTGCTGGTGTTATGTTTTTTGGGTGCATGATGGGAACAGTTTATCATGCACAAGTTTCCCATCCTCAGGTTCTTTGAATTGTGTGTGCGATGCGGAGGGAGGAAAAGTGTGTGTGTGTGAGGGGGGAGAGCATGAGGAAGAGGAGAAGAACACTGCAGGTGGAGAAAGTTGCATGACCCCCACCAAACCAAATGCGTTTTTGTGGATGTGGGTAAAGCAGTGATAGAGCCTTGAATTTCACCTGCTTTGTGTCCCTGCTGTCACAGTGGCTCTGCCTTGCCTAACAAAGCTGACCACAGGAGCAGCTCTCAAAGACGGTTAACTCAAGTTTCCTTCCTGTGCTCCTATGGCACTCTGCAGTTTAGCAGAAGTATATGTCCGCCAACACTCTGGAGCCAGTACCAATGGATATGCTAACCTGGAGGAAACAAGGAGGAGGGAGCTACAGAATAAGAACAAAAACAAGAAAGCCCAACAGTTAGAAAGCAAAGAGGAAATGGACAGAGAGCACTGAGGTAGATATGGGCAGGAGAGAGAGAATGGTCAGAAGGAAGATGCAGCTACCTGTGATGCATGGCATGAGGAGACATGGGGAGGGCATGTCAATCTCTTTCAAGGGGGTTTTCACCGGAAGAATGTTGGGAGTCCCTTCTATACAATATTGTGCTTCTAGGGTTTTCTTGCATTTGCTCTGTCTGCAAGTTGTGGCACATTAGCTACTTTTTGGCTTGAATTAGAGCTGTTAGAGCAGGGGTGGGCAAACTTTTTGGCCCAAGGGCCACATTGGGATTGTGCAACTGTATGGAGAGCCAGGTAGGGAAGGCTGTGCCTCCCCAGACAGCCTGGCCCCTGCCCCCATCCACCACCCCCCTTCCTGCTCCTTGACCCCTGACTGCCCCCTCCCAGGACCCCCTGACCCTAACCGCCCCTGAGGACCCACCCCCTAACCAACCCCCACCCCACTCCCTGTCCCCTGACTGCCACGATCCCTATCCACACCGCCCCCCCCCCCGGGACCCCACTCCCTATCCAACTCCCCCTGCCCCGGACCTCCGCCCCATCCAACTGTCCCCGACTGCCCCTTATCCAACCCCCCCACTCCCCGCCCCCTTACCATGCTGGAGCCAGCCGTGCTGCCGCGCTGCCCCACAGGAGTGGTGGGCCAGAGTACTGGTGGTACGGCGAGGTGAGGCTGCAGGGGAGGGGCTGGGGGGCTAGCCTCCCCGGCCGGGAACTCAGGGGCTGGGCAGGACGGCCCACGGGCTGTAGTTTGCCCACCTATGTTTAGAGCAACAAAGTGGGTGTGGGAATATCTGTTAGAGCAGTCATTTAAATGACATTTCACTATATAATAAATAAAACATTAGCAAGTACTTTTATACATATAAACCTAAATGCTAAAATTTTTTCACTAGCTTGATTAATGTGATTTGATGCAGAACTCTGTCTCCATTGAGGGGAAAGAAGGAATGTACTTACTGCTATTGTGACTTTGAGTCCTTGAATTTTTCTGCAAGTATCAGCTGTGTAAACAGGCTGAGTAAATTTGTCCTTTGGCTTTGCACTAGATTGACTTGTGCCCAGCAGTATTCCACAAGCTGCGATTCGTGGTCTCTTGAAATGTCTAGAAGGGGATAAATATAAATTGCTCTTTCAGTCTGACAGGGATGTTGTAGTCCAGTATAGGAACAGCCAAGGCTAGTTCCTTGGCTGTTCCTAATAAATGAAATACTGCCTCCGTTAAAAACCAAATCTGGCTGCGTGTGTTACAGATTAGGAAGTTATTCCATGGTAAACCAGCAAAACTCTAGGCTTAAAATTAAGCTATGTTGCTTTCTATACTGCCTGTATTTCTGTAGGGAAGGACAGGTGGAGTGGTTTGCTGAGTGTTGCATCTGATTATTTTTATGCTCTGATGAGGAATAAATAACTTTTAGAAGAAATAGTAAGGATCAACAAATGGACTGGGTTTCCTTTCCACCATTAGCTGACATCTTTGGGTATTTCTGCCCTGAGTTTTCTTTACAGAATCTCTCTCCATGGTACAGCTCCTGTAGTGCTGAAATGGTAGGAGTGCTAGCATAGACCAGATCCCAGCATTCTTACCAGTGACAGCAGATCTAGACAACATTGCTGTAAAAACATCTGTGTCCTGTCTCCATTAGTATTCCCACCATGGATGTGGTCTCCCAATTAATGCTAGTGTAGGCATGGCCTTTGTCTGCAATACTGTAGGACTGTTTCCATGTAAGATCACTCACTGTAATAGGTGCTAAGTTACCTTAACAAGAAATGAATTTTGTAAGGTACAACTGAATTCCCTTGCTCTTTTCAGTTTCAGTTCAATGCTTAATGTTAGTGAGTTAAAATATATCCTTAAACATTTAAAAAATGTATCAAGGTAGAGTGCTTGTGTACTCCTTCAATTTTAAAAGCTGTGAAAGCAAGCATGCTATTTTTAATAGTGGGTTCTTGGATGTTGTTGTTAAATTGTCTTAAATCTTGGATTCCTAGTTGAAAAAATCCTCCCCACTAAGGCACTTCTGGTTTTATTTTTAAACTAAGAATTGTAGCTGCTGCTGTTAACTTCTGCATTGTAATTGTCGTACCTGTTCTTTCTTCAGCCCCTCTCCCCACGTCTGGATGGAGCACACTTTAAAGTGAAATGACAGACCAAGAAAATAACAACAGCATCTCCAGTAACCCTTTTGCAGCCCTCTTCAGCTCTTTAGCTGATGCCAAGCAGTTTGCAGCGATCCAAAAACAGCAGCTGAGGCAGCTCACTGGTAAGAGGAGAAATGAGACCAAACAATGCAGCTCTAGTTGCAGAGGGTTTTCCCTAACAACATATCTGTAAGGTTATCATACTCTGGTATGCGTTTACTATTCAGGTTCAGTACCCTGGGCTGGTTTGGGACCATCCAAAAACAGAAATATTTTTCAGGTCTGGACACTTGTAGTATAGGAGCCAGGAGTCAGAATTGTCAGGTGGCCACAGTATTATTTGTATGTCAATATAGCATCTTACTTTGTGCACTTGAGGCCTGATCCAAAGCCCATTGAGTTTACTGGGAGTCTTGCAGTTGACTTCAGTGACTTTGGATCAGGCCCTAAATTGTTGAGACAACATTTTTGTATTCCACTAGAAAATCATCTTTGGGGAGAAGTCTGGTCTGAATTCAGGACTGGGAGCCAGAAACACCTGAGTTCTGATCCCAGACTGAACACTGACTCTTGCTTTGACCAGGTCACTTGTGCCTTGATTTCCCGCCCCCCCCCCCCCCTCCCTGCGAGGTGCTGAGCACAGGGAGCTGTGGGTGCTTGGCATCAATTTTGCTGCCTCCATTTTGGGAATAATGATATCAACTATGTCACAGGAAGTCTTTAAGAATTAATGTTCTAAAGATGGACATTAGTGTATTAGGTCTAAATATTATCATTTAAAGCAATACTCTTGTCTTACCACATCCATATGGGAGTCTTTTGGAAGACAAGGAAGGAACTGGGCCATGCACCATTGCAGAAGACAAGTTGTAGAAGAGGGGAGAATGCTTGGGAAAGGGTGTGGATGTCTCCCCTTGACCATTCACCAACCAATCTGAATGGGCAGGGTGACTTGTTTCTTCCCCAGAGAGAGTAGTAGTCTATTTTATTTTGTTGTGACGGTAGGTCTACTTTGCTTTTCAGTAGCAATTTATCTGACGTGAAAGGCTTAAGTTTCTTGTTCTAAGACTTGCACTGTTTGGCAGGTGCCTATGTTCAGACAGTCTTTTCACAGATAAATATTTTTAAATGGCACTTTGTATTCTATAAAACAAAATGCCATTGCTTCCTTAATTCTTCAGCGTGGTGTGCAAACAGTGTATTGGCCTGTAACTCTTCTCCACGGCAGTGGCATTGGCAATCAATGAATATAGTGTGTAGACAGGACACAGGGTTTATCAACTTGTTGTCCAACCCTGGTCTGAGCAGGGTTATAAAGAAAGGCTGTGCATCCCAGCCTGTACCATCACTGCCTTCAGCAGAACTGCACTACAGCCATAGTGTGCTTGCTGCTCTGCTTGCAAGATAATGAATAGTTCATTATTTTGTATGTAGAAACCTAAGCGTAGGTGCTTGAAATCAGTGGCAGCACAAAGATGGGAAAGCCTTGTGCATGTCACTGATAGTGCTCCCTTGGGTTAGTTCAGCCCTTTTTGTTCCCAGAGATGCACTGCTTGCCCTTCATGCCACAGTGTTAATTTCTTCCATGGCCATAGACATGTTCATTTACTATCTTCTCTTTTCCAGCAGATGAAACCTCAGCCAGCCAAGATGACTCGGATAACAGTGTATCAGAGAGTCTGGATGACTGCGACTACTCTGTGGCTGAGATCAGCCGCTCCTTCCGCTCCCAGCAGGAGCTGTGTGAACAGCTCAACATCAATCACATGATCCAGAGGATCTTCCTCATCACCCTCGACAACAGTGAGTGGACATACACTGAAGACTTGTGTTACCCACCAGACTCTCAGGGTTACAAGATTTACAAGCACGATAGCTTAGCCATGGGAGTAGTTATGAGAGTGTGTTAGAGTCTGAGGCAATCTTGGCTCCTGGGGGTTGAGATTAAGTCTGAAGACTCATGTCAGATGTGTGTGACTGCAGTCATGATTATTTATTATTTGTATTACAGTAGCACCCAGACACTAATCAGGACCAGGGCTCTGTTTTGCTAGCCTCTATGCAAACACACAGGCAGACACGGTCTCTGTCCTGAAGAGTTTAGAACCTAATGTTAATTTCTGTTGTTTGTTTTGCAATGTTGTGAAAAAATCTGAATAAAACAGGGTGGATAAAAATCAATATATTTTTTTTTAAATAACTGGTTTAAAAATTAATTAAGTTTTCCTTTAAAAATCAACCCATTTAAAATCTGAATTTAATACAAATATGTTAAGGTCTACATTTATTATAAGCTTTTAAAACATTTAAATAAAAGATAAATATGCTGAATCCATGAGCCTCTATCAAAAACTTTGAGTTAAAGGCTGTTTTTCTATATAAAGATAGATCCACCCCCAATTGCCATTCTAACTTTGGATGCCAAGCTTTATAAATATGGCAAAATAGGTCATGTACTGTATTAAGGGCTTGATCCTGTGGGGGACTTGGGCTATGCTACTGGGTGTAAAAGACTGGCAAAGTTGTCACAGTCTTTGGGACCTGGCCTCTGACTCTAGCAGACACCATCACGTTTCTCATCAGGAATCATCCACTGAGCCCACCTTGGTGGTCTCAGACTTGTGTTGCATAGCTTCTCTCTACCTGAGAGCTGACTGAATATGCTCAAATTATGAATATTTATGATTCTTCCCATCATTCTTCATTTTCTAACATACTAAAAATGTATAATTAGAATCTGAAAATATTCAGCTATATAATTGCTTAAGTATATGCATATAGTTATAGTGTACCCTCCTAGGTAGCAAAAAGATGTAACAAATCTAGTGTAAAGGCTCTATTTAGTTGTAAATCAACATGTTTTAATGGTTATACAAGCCAATGAGAATGCACCTTTCTTTAGAAAATAACTGAACTACAAATGGAAAAGTTTGATTAAAATAGATCATTTAAATTGAGATTTTCCACTTGGTGATTTAAATCATTCCAGCCTGGAATAAATGTAAAGCGCTAAAACTGAGTTTGTGTCATCCCCACTTGGCATGACCATGCAGCTAGGATACAGTTCACATCTTGCTTTCCTAAAGCCCCAGTCGGTGCTGATGTGTTTGCCCCTTACTTGTAAAGTTCACTTGTAGGGATTGGATGGGAAGTGATTTACTTGATCATCAGGGTGATTTATTTGATGTTTCATAGAAATATAGGACTGGAAAGGACCTTGAGAAGTCATCAAGTCCAGCCCCCTGTACTGTGGCAGGACCAAATAAATCTAGACCATCCCTCACAGATGATTGTCCAACCTATTCTTAACTACCCCTATAGTTAGAAAGTTTGTCTTAATATTTAACCTAAATTTCTCATGCTGCAGATTAAGCCCAGTACTATTTCTCCTACCTGCAGTGGACATGGAGAACAATTGATCGGCTGTCCCTTTTATAACAGCCCTTCACATATTTGAAGACTGTCATCAGGTCCCTCCTTAGTCATTTTTTTTCTTGAAACTAAACATGCCCCGTTTTTTTAACCTTTCCCCAGAGCTCAGGTTTTCTAAATCTTTTATCATTTTGTTGCTCTCCTCTGGGCTCTCCCATTTGTCCACATTTTTCCTCAAGTGTGACTCCTAGAAGGGGACACAGTACTTCAGTTGAGGCCTGTTCTGAATACAGTGGGACAATTATCTCCGTATCTTGCATCTTAACTGGATGCTCCAGTTAATGCACCCCAGAATGATATTAGCTTTTTTTGCAACTGCATCACATTATTGATTCATATTCAGTTTGTGATCCACTATAACCCACAGATCCTTTTCAGCTGTACCACTGTTCCCCATTTTGTAGTTGTATCTGATTTTTTCCTTCCCAAGTGAAGTATTTTACATTTGTCTTTATTGAATTTCATCTTGATTTCAGATGAATTCTCCCATTTCTCAAGCTCATTTTGAATTCTAATCCTGCCTCCAAAGTGCTTGCAACTCCACCTGTCTTGGTGTCATCTGCAGATTTTATATGCATGCTCACCACTCCATTATCTAACTCCTTAATTAAAATATTGAATAATACCAAACCCAGGACTGACCACTGTGGGCCCCCACTAGATATGCTGCCCCAGTTTGACAATGAACTACAGTCTTTGAACCACTTGTGCACCCATCTTATAACAATTTCATCTCTAGACCTCATTTCCATAGTTTACTTATCAGAATGGTATGTTGGATTTTGTCAAAAGCCTTACTAAAATCAAAATAATCACCCCCCCTCTCCCTCCCCAATCCACTAGGCCAGAAACCCAGGCAAAGAAGGAAATTAGGTTGGCTTGGTGTGATTTGTTTTTGTGGATGATTCCTGATGAGAAACGTGATGGTGTCTGCTAGAGTCAGAGGCCAGGTCCCAAAGACTGTGACAACTTTGCCAGTCTTTTACACCCAGTAGCATAGCCCAAGTCCCCCACAGGATCAAGCCCTTAATACAGTACATGACCTATTTTGCCATATTTATAAAGCTTGGCATCCAAAGTTAGAATGGCAATTGGGGGTGGATCTATCTTTATATAGAAAAACAGCCTTTAACTCAAAGTTTTTGATAGAGGCTCATGGATTCAGCATGCTGGGTATTCCTTATAACTGTAAGCACCTTGAGGATGACACTAATTGGTTGTTAATTTGATCCAGTATATTTCTAGGTGTCAAAGGTTAGGCTGTCTGGTCTATAATTCCCCAGGTCCTCTTTGTTCCCCTTTTTAAAGATAGGTATGTTTGCCCTTCTCCAGTCCTCTGGGGGGACATCACCCATCCTCCACAAGTTCTTGAAGATAACTAATGGTGCGAAGATTGCTTCAGTTAATTCCTTAAGTACCCTAGGAGGAATTTCATCAGGACCTGCTCACTTGAGTACATCTAACTTATGTATATATTCTTTAACCTTTTCTTTCCCTAAGTTGTTAACATTGCATTGAGCAACTGATCACCATTAACCTTTTCAGTGAAGTCTGAAGCAAAATAGGCATTCAACACCTCAGCCTTCTTGATGTCATCAGTTATTAGCTCTCCTTCCCCATTAAGATGAGGACCTACGGTTTCGTCTCATCTCTCTCTCGCTCCTTATGTATTTAAATAACTTCTTATTGCCTTGCATGTCCCTTGCTAGGTGTAACTCATTTTGTGCCTTAGCCTTTCTGATTTTTGTCTCTTCGTGCTTGTCCTATTCTTTTGTATGCCTCCTTAGCAATTTGTCCATGTTTCCACTTTGTGTAGGATTCTTTTGGATTTTCAGCCCATTAAAGAGCTCCTGATGGAGCCATATTGTCCTCTTTCTATTCCTCCTGTCTTTCCTTCGCATTGGAAGAGTTGCAATTGTGCCTTTAATATTGTCTCCTTGAGAAACTGCAAACTCTCCTAAACTACTTTATTCCTTAGATTTTCTTCCAATGGGACCTTATCTACCAGTTCTCTGAGTTTGTTAAAGATTGCTTTTTTGAAGTCCTTATTCTGCTTCTCTCACTTCTTCCTTTCCTTAGAATCATGACATCTATCATTTCATGATTATTTTCACCCAAATGGTCTTCCACCTTCAGATTTGCAGCCAATTCCTTCCTGTTGGTCAGAATCAAGTCTAAAATGGCTGTCCCTCTGCTTATTACTTCCACTTTCTGAAACAAAAAGTTGTTCCCAAAGGCAGGAAAGAATTTTGCACCTTTCTTGGTGTCATTTGGCTGTGGTGAAGAATGTGATAATCCCAGTGGAAACCAATCATAGGTTGATTGACTAGCCTGGCATTAAAATAACTAGTAGAGCACACTTTGTTCTTGCAAGTGAGCTTCTGTATGTATATGTGAATTGGGAAGCTCGCTCTCTTACGGGGCTGACTTTAGGGAACATTGGGATATTACAATTAAAATGGATTTTTCCCAAGCTGATTCTTCAACAGGATTCTGGTGTATACCTGTGTGTTGTGCAGTGAATGTTGTATTGTCATTTGTGTACCTTTTAAAAGGATAATTGGTATATCATGTTCTAGAGTGAAACCTGTTTTTAAGCAATCATACAAAAACTACTTGCTCAGAGGAGAGAGAATTCTGTTGAACCTTAAGTTAAAAGCTACAGGAAACCTTGTGGCCGGAGGATGGGAATATTTGATAGTTGTTTACAGCAGTTAGTTCCCTATAGCAGGCAAGGTCCACAGTGCTGAACGCTCTGTCGGTAGGCACATATTTGTGGTGGTTTGTTTAAGGGAATTTGATTTTCTCCAGGTGATCCCAGCATGAAGAGCGGCAATGGAATTCCTGCTCGCTGTGTGTACCTGGAGGAAATGGCTGCAGAACTGGATGAACAAGACTGGCTTGACATGGAAAACATTGAACAGGTATCACCACTTCTCTGTCAACTTGTCTCTTTCAGGTTGGTGTCCGGCAGTCCTGAGTGAAAGAAGGTGCAGCAATTAATAAGCAGGTACCTGATTGCAGAGTATCTCCCCAAAAGTCCAGTCCCAAATGGGTATTTAATGACTCCTGTTTAAAGATCAGATCTGCATAAAACATTAATGATCTGGGAGGAGAGCTTAACTTGTGCACATGTTACTAAGAAACCAGTGTGCTCCACTCTTTTTTTGTTTTTAGACTAGGCTAACAATAGACCTTCTTTTGGTAGTCTGCTTTGGGAAGCAGCCACTGCGCAGAGCCAAACTGGCTGCATTCTGGGCACTGGGAAGGCACTGTGGGTTAGTGTATAAGTGGTTATTCCTCGCCAAATGGAGAAGGTGTCATTCATTTCTATTCATGAGTTTTGTTAGGTGAAATTGAGTTTTACTGATGGGGACGGTTTAGTTCTTACAGTGCACAAAAAATCTGGGTCTCAGCTACTAACAGAACTTGAACTCTGCTCCTTCCCTGCACAGCATATTAGAGTTTACCCTCGAGTGCAGACTTGTTCACTCATGGTCTAATGTGCTGCTGCCTATGACAACTGGGCTGGAAGTGACTTCAGGCTTATGTGGCTGGAGTGCTTATAGGGTTACCTAATACTAGCTCCTCCTAGTGGCTGCAGAGATCTGCTGCCAATGTGGGAGTCTGAATGGGAAGATACAGATTAGGAGTATGGTTAAGGAATGGATAAAATCCCAAGGCCTCTCCCACTCCTCCAGTTTAATTTGTTGTCTGCCTTGTGGAAAGTAAGAATGCCTTTGCTTATAACAGTGGATAGTGGGAGTCGGTGCTCCAGTACTCAGCTCTGCCACCATCCACCTCATCAAAAAATTGTAAAGAGAGCCACTCCTCTAACCGGAGTGTCATGCTAATGCTTGTCAGGTTTGTTTTCAAAGGCAAGGGTTACAGATGCCTATTAGTAAAACTGCTGTAAATTTTGAAGGTGGATGGAGAAGCTGTTGGCCTAGCAGACTGGAAAAAGTCTGAGAACCCCTGGGCTAGCACTGAACTCTTTTTATTTTTCAGTAGGGAAGGAAAGCCTAATGTGCAAAAAGGAGCCATGATTTGGTGTGAGGTATTTTTTTATGGGGGGAAGGAGGACGGTTGTGACTTTAAACATTGGGATTGTGTGTTTATTTTCAGTATATGTTTAATTGTGTGTGTAGGCACTCTTCACCCGCTTGTTGCTCCAGGAACCAGGAAGTCACCTGATTTACATGACCTCTGTCAGCACACAGAATCTTTCAGCAGATAGAGATGCTGGAGAGAAACAGATTCTTCGCTACTTATATGCCTGTTTCCAGAGAGCAAAGGAAGAGGTAGGTAGGCAGGCAGCCTTGGGAAGGGGAAGTAGCATCATATGCGGTCCGATTACTGACCTGAAATGAGCAAGTTGGCAGATTATACACATATACCAGTACGCTTCAGGGGACATCATTCCTTCTGTCTCAATTTCTCTTTCCATGCAGATAACCAAAGTGCCAGAGAACCTGCTGCCCTTTGCGGTTCGCTGCAGGAATCTGACTGTGTCGAACACTCGCACTGTTCTCCTCACCTCCGAGATCTATGTGAACCAGAATGTCTATGAGCAGCTGGTGGACCTGATGCTGGAGGCACTGAGAGGAGCATGTAAGTTTATAACTATGCCCCTTTCTCCTGGTGGGTTAGTAGTTATCCTCAGATGACCAAATATTATTGCTTTTTCTTTCCACTTTATAACAAGAACATCAAACCCTCAAACCCAACTACTCTATTTAAGGTCCAAGCTTGACATTCAGAATCAAATGAGCCATGTAAGCAGTAGATAGTCTTAGAGAAATGCCTAAAGTAATAGGGCAAGTTTGGTGGCCTTAGGAAAACTCAAGGTCTTGTGTAAAGGTGAAAGTAAACCAGTTGATGCTAGCAAGACAAACTAGCCCCACTAATAGAAGACTGTGGTGAGTGCAAAGCTGACTGAACCGTATTTTACCCTTTGAGGATCTGGACATTTTGTTAACTCTTTGTCTTGTATATTTTCATAAACATAATGGGTAAAATTCTGGTGCCCTTGAAATCGAAGGGAGTTTAGCTATTGACTTGAATGGGGCCAGGATTTCACCTACTGTAAATAACAGATCTGATATAATGTACAAATTAAAATCCAAACTTATAAGTTACCTAAGGGGCAAGAAATAAGAATAAGCTCTTTCGACAACTTGGAAGAGGAGCATCTGACCATGTCAGGAACCTTAACTAATAGGTCAATCCCTAGAGTTTATAATAACTTTTGAACGGGAGGGAGTAGAGCCAGAAATGGGATGGAGCCTGTGAACAGCTCAGTTCTTTTCAACACAAAGTGTAGGGGAAATTGCTGTCTGCTTTCTTGGTTTTCTGTGTCACTAGAGAAGTTAACACTTTGGGCCAAAGTGCAGTCCATGGATACCAGTCACACAGGGCCCATCCTGGGCTCCACTGAATATTTATGGGATTGGTGCTGGGAGGAGAACTGGTCTATGAGAGTCTCTCCCTCTCTAACAGAGTATTCTGCAGAATAAAATACTGAGACCCCCTCTTTAAAATCTATCGGGAAGTTCAAGTACTTCTATTTAGTGTCCTTATCCCATGTGAAAACACAACTATGTCCACTTGGCAGGAGGAAAATGTGTCTAGTGATAAGAATGTTTCTAATGTTCTTGTCAAGCACAATTGGTCCAACTTAAAATGTGTTGGCAAAACTTGTCTCTTGATTTAATGTATGGCTAAGTAGTCAGTATCTCAGGAGTCTCTAGATATGGATTTGCTAAAGCATGAGCTAACCCATGCAGCCCCCCACAACTTGCTGTACGCATGACCTGCCATCCTGCTATGGCTGGTATTTGACAATGTGGTGTTACCTAATTGGCTGATGGTGAGGGATTATATAATGAGATGAGCCTGAAGTGTTAATGGGCTGAAGCCACTAAAAATACTTTGAATATTTCTGTTAAATGTTTTTCTACCCCCACCCTTTACTTCTTTTATTAGACTTTGAAGATGTGACTGAGTTTCTTGAGGAGGTCATAGAAGCCTTGATGATGGATGAGGAAGTACGGTCATTTGGGGAGGTCATGGTTCCTGTGTTTGATATTCTGTTGGGCAGAATCAAAGATCTGGACCTTTGTCAAATCCTGCTGTACACATATCTGGATATGCTCCTCTATTTCACCAGACAGAAAAATATAGCACAGGTAAGTGTGTGTTAGTGCTGTTGAACAGTGCCAGCTGTCCACTGGAAAAGTGCTCCATAGGCAGCAGCAGGGCAAATTCCGTCTACACTATCCCACTAATATGCCTCTGCCATTACCCAGAAAGACTACTTCTACATAAGAGAGTAATTCACTTTCTGTGGCACTTTGACCCTTAGCCTTGCTGATGAGCTTGCCAACAAGGAGAGCAACTGAATACGTCCACAGGCTGCTGGGTCTGATATAGATGTACCTTCCTGTGCAATGGCTAATGGCTTTTGTTTTGGCTTTGTTACTAAATGACAGGCTGGATATGTGCCAGGCTCACATTCTGCTCTGGTGAATGTGCACTCTCAGTAAAGTGTGTTGCTATGATCCATGCATTCCAGCTGTAGTAAAGGGATTGTGTATTGGCTGCATGCAGCATGCTACCTGAGTCACAAATTATGTATTCGTCTTTATCCTCTGATAAAAAAAGAGAGTGAAATAATTTGTTCCCACATTCCTTCTCTAACAAGCTACTCCTACTGTTCTCTGACCACTCCCAAATCAACAGGTTCTCTTCGTACTTTTATGAACAATAGCATGCACATTTTCTGTCTCTTTAGGTTTTTGTAGACTACATTCAACCAAAGGACCCCACCAATGGGCAGATGTATCAGAAGACCCTGCTAGGAGTCATCTTGAGCATCTCCTGCTTGCTAAAGACCCCAGGCGTAGTGGAGAATCATGGATACTTTCTGAATCCATCCCGATCCAGTCCACAAGAGATCAAAGTGCAGGAGTCCAACATTCATCAGGTCAAGCTGAAGTGTATCAGTGCCACTATCTAATACTGAACCGCAGTGTGTGTTCCTAAGGAAAGGAAGCCTTGTAATGGGTTACAGGGTATGACTTGTGCTCAGAAGATCTGGGTTCTATTCCAGGCTCTGCCACAGGGTGGCTGTATGACCGTGGCAAGTCACTCCACCTCTGTGTGCTGTGATGCTGTTTCCCACCTGTACAATGAGGATAGCACAGGCCTCACGGGGTGTTGGGAGAATAACTCCATAGATGTGGGTAAAATGCTTTGGATTGCTCAGATGGAAGGTGCTGCAGAAGTGCAAAATCTTAAAGAACTTTCTAGACATTTATGAATGAAGCATCACAAACCCTGGAAGATAGCTGTAATCCCCATTCTGCAGGTGAGAAAACTCAATCACAAAGGTTCCTCATCGAGAGCCTGGCAGATCCAGGAGCAGAACCCAGATCACCTGGCTCCCAGTCACGTGCCCTACCACAAGACCATTTTTCCACCCAGTGACCTGTGAAGAATTTTGGTTTTACTTCCCATTGAAACAATTCATTATATCTCTTAAAGTGTCATCCTTCCTTTTTGCTGTTGGCTTCAGGGTTGCTCTGTTCATCATATGTTGTTTCTGACAGGAGACACTGGTAAGGGGACGTGGGAGCTATACCTAAGCACCTATGGGTATGTCTACACTCCAGCTGGGAGTATGCTTCCCAGCGTGGGGTCAGCAGATTCGCACTAACTCCCCTGGAGCTAGTACACTAAAAATAGTCATGTGAACCCACAACTTAGGCTAGCCACCTGAGCTCGGACCCAGGGGGCAGGCAGGTTTGGACTTGGGCTGCTAGTCCACGTCACTGCCCAGGCAGCCATGTCCCACACTGATATTTTTAGCCTGCTAGCTGGAGCAGAGTTCCCATGAGTCTGTCTAGCCAGGCTGGGAGGCTAGCTCCCAGAGGCAGGGTAAGCAGACCCTAAGTGACTTTCCAGAAGATTAGGATGACCTGTGGACTCTCAGACCAGCCTTGGAAAGTGCAAGTGAAATGGGCCTTTTTCAAAAATGCCTTCAGTGATGGATTGGGTTTATTTTATTTTATTTTTATTTTTTTGTAACAGTTTATGGCTCAGTTCCATGAGAAAATCTACCAGATGCTGAAGAACCTGTTACAGCTGTCTCCAGAGACCAAACACAGGATTCTTTCCTGGCTTGGAAACTGTCTCCATGCCAATGCAGGCCGTACAAAAATCTGGGCTAACCAGATGCCAGAGATCTTCTTCCAGATGTATGCCTCAGATGCCTTCTTTATGAATCTAGGAGCTGCCCTCCTGAAACTGTGCCAGCCATTCTGTAAACCCAGATCTCCTAGACTTCTCACCTTCGATCCCACCTACTGTGCCCTGAAAGAGCTGAATGAAGAGGAGAGGAGAAGTAAGAATGTGCATATGAAAGGTAGGTATGCTAGAAATGTTATGCTCGCCTTGTGTTGCATTTGCTTCCATCTGGACTCACGAGCACTCAGTCTTCCCTACAACACTATACCTCATGCCTCTCCAGGAGGAAAAGGAGGCAACAGATTAGCTGGGCAGTGGGGAAGGAGTAAAGGAGAAGCTGAAAAAAGTTAAAATATCACCCACACCAAGTCAGGTCTTTCTGACTGTGCTGAAGTCCCCTTCCCAGACCCAGCGGGGCAGGGTTAACTCACTGGTGCTTTTAATTTCTTTAAGGCTTGGAAAAAGAAACATGTTTGATTCCAGCTGTGACTGAGAAGGAGCCAGAGTTTGCCCACAGCTACAATCTGGTGACCGAGAACTTAGTCCTGACACAGTATACGCTCCATTTAGGGTTTCACAGGTAACTCCACTACTAGCCGTATAAGTCCAGGAAGCGGTGGTTATAAACAGCGTTGATAACAGGGAAAGTGCCACCCAAAGCTTTATTTCTTATGGATTATATCTTAAACCGGGGTGTCTGCAGGCTTGTGGGAGAGATTGTTTTGCCTAGGCTCAGGTAAGATCTGGTGTTCTCAAATAACAGAAGAATGCTAAAATCATAAGGGAAATGTGTGGTTTTAGTACCACTTGTATCCATTCACTATTTAATAAATAAATAAATAAAGTCACCAGTCAGAAATACTCCTGAACAGGGAGTATCCTCCCAGTATCTCAGAGGCCCAGTGCTGTTATGCCTGTTCTTCTGACTGTGCTGATGACACCTGAGCTCCAGATGATAAATAAAAATTCAGATAAAAAATCAGGGTTTTATTTCACCTGTGCTCAAATACAGGCTAACAAGCCCATGAACCAGGCATTATCTTTGGGACGACTGAAGAGTTGGACCCCTGGTTTGACTTTGATAATGTCTGGTTCATGGGCTTGTTACCTTTCACTGTGGTTTTCATTTAGCTGCTGATCTTTCCCTAGAAGAGAAAAGGCCCATGTCTCCTGTCCTGGACATTGTCACAGTCTCAGGATACTTGTACTCTGTAGTATATTTGAACTGCCATAATGAGTGGGTTTCATTTTAAGCAGATTAGGAAGATAACTGGCTGCTCTTCTCAGGAAGCGGTCTTCTGGACACTAAAATGTACTATTCCCTTAGCCTCCCTCTGTGAATTGTTGCTGGGATACTGTGAGGTCACTAATGATCCAAGCATACTCACCTTCTGTGTGGTTTATTTTCTAAATATAGAAATAGCCGAAAAAGTTATGCAAATAGCTTTGTTGCTGGGAAATTGAAAATGTATGCAAGGCAACATCACCACATTACCTAGAAAATCCCTGATTTTGGTAATCCTGTGGATTTACAACTGCATAGGCCAAGCTAGCCCACTGGTGGATCACCAGATTTTTCATTCTGCAGACCAGATTGTAAGAGAGCCCCTTTTCTGGAACTGAACCCTCCCAATCTCTTACTGTGTGATTCTGATAGTATTCCATTCGGCAGACCACCAGACAGGATTTTTCATGGGGGATAATTTGAGGACGGTGGATTAAAATAATGCTCACTCAGTTACAACCTTCTTTCTGCTTATTCAGATGGAATGGAGCAGTTTCTAAAGCTGGTACTGTGCCCTGCTTTTTCCTGCCCTCTCAGCTGCTTCTGCCAGCTGCACAACATCACTCAGTATTACACAAGCAGGGTAAAAGTGGGTGCACATTTATGTGGGCAGTCTGTACTAAATAGATTTTCATCTAGTCTTTGGTATTCTCATTTTTGTTTTGTGGGCAGGTTGCATGATCAGATGGTAAAGATAAACCAAAGCCTTCACCGGCTGCAAGTAGCCTGGCGAGAGGCTCAACAAAGTTCTAGCCCTGCAACAGACAGTCTGCGGGAGCAGTTTGAACGCCTGATGACTGTCTATCTCTCCACCAAAACATCCGTGACTGAGCCACAAATGCTACAGAACTGCCTGAATTTGCAGGTGTCCATGGCAGTTCTCCTGGTCCAGCTGGCTGTAGGAAATCGAGGGACTGAGCTTATAGACCTGACTTTCCCTTTGTCAGAGGTGGAGCACAGTGCACTGGCTTACGTACCAGGTGAATGAGATCACTCGGGATCACTGCTTTTCATTAAGACAAACGCACCTTTCAAGGCAGAGGGCCAAGCAACTTCTCACCTTAAAATTACTTTAGTATCCTTTTCAGTTTGCATTATGTATACAGTGTATGGCCTGACTCTTTCAGAGGTGCTGAGCACCTGCATTTTGCAGGAACTCAACACCTTGCAAAATCAGGGCTGTAGGAGCTGTACAGAAACAATGTGAAATTCTGCTCCAAAATTTCAAGAGCACAGCTGACAAATTGATAAGCATCAGAGAAATGACTGAGAGTATAAACTTGTGATTCTGAACAGATGGTGCAAGCTAAGCCAGGTTGGGGCTGGATGTGTGCTGGCATGGGAGTTGTCCATGGAAATTCTGAATTTTCCAGGAAGTGATGTTACATTGGTGATCCAGTAGAGAGCACTGTTCTGTGTCAGCTCTGAGCCAACACCCATGTTTGTTGACAGGAGTCTCTGCACTGGTGGAAGTGCTGTCTTTCAGATGAAACAAACTGAGGTCCTGGCCCCTTTTAAAAGTATCAGGCGCTTTCTGTAGGAACTGAAGTGTCCATTCCCAATGTCCTGCCAAGTTCCAATTTAGGCAGAATGTAATTACTCATCTAACATTCCCCCTGCAATTTCAATTGGATATGGATCCTTCAGATGTGGTTTATTGTTATGTACTGCTAAATAGCTGCCAAGTTTCACCCCCAAAGGTAACTTACCTTCATGGTGGGATGAAGTGATCTCCATGTACAGTAAATTGTATCAGTTTGAGGATTCTTTAGAATTGTATTTTTTGGTCAATGCAAGCTGTTCCTGTTAGGTCTAGGGATACAGTTTTTACAGGCTGTGCTGGCACCCTCAATAATTGCTTCATTTGTTCATTGGCATTAAATAGCCATGTTAATTTTAATCACCATTAGAAGCCCTGGGAAAAATCGTACAGGGAAGGATAGAAAAGAGTGCATGAAGGAACTTCCGAAGGAGACACTAATACTTATGACTTCTGTTCACAGAATTCTTTGCTGATAATTTGGGTGATTTCTTCATTTTCCTGCGGCGTTTTGCTGATGACATCTTGGAGACTTCTGCAGACTCTCTGGAGCACGTCTTTCACTTTGTTACTGTTTTCATGGGTGATGTAGAGAGGTAGATAAGTTTCCAGCCCTTTGTCCTTTTACACTTACTGCAGAGCATCCAGAGAGAGAGACAAACAAGTAAAAATCATAAGGGGTGTCTTGGGGTTTGATGTAAACATTAATGACTCAGCTGATCTACCGGGGGATAGCCAAGAATTCCACCCATGAGAGGCACAATAAGCAAAGAAGTTTACCCCAAAGCACTTGGACTTCATGTAAGACACAAATGGGAGTTCAGCATCTAGTTCCTTGTTAAAGTCAAATAACTGTAATGTTGGGAGCCTAGCTAGTTACAACTGGTTGTTAGTGAACTTCAAGTAACAATGGAATGCCTGGCACTTGCATTTCCATTAAATGTTATTCCCCAGTCTTCCTCATGTGTCCCCTGAAGGAGGAAGCTGAAGTGCGTCCCCCAAAATTGTTTTCACAACCGGGTTTTGAATATTTGTGTCAAAAAAAAGAAAGGGATTTTGACAGCATTTACAGTTGTAGGGAAGAGTGGTGGGGCATCAGGAGGGGTAGTCTGGTTTATCACTGCTGCAGAAGCAAGTGAGTGTGTGTACAATAGTGTGTTTACATGTAACAGATGGAGATGTGCTGACCTCGTCTATCGGAAAAGCACCTGAAAAATACTTCCTTTTGTTATTCTACTACTACCATGGTGCCTCAGACAAGGAAACAAATGGGTATTGTGTGTGTAAAGTGGAACTTGGTCTTAGTGAGCACCACTTGTGATTGTTTGGCTATGGATCAAAAATTATTTTCTAGAATCCATTGGTGCTAATGGGTTTGCCCCTCATTTACACTGATCACTGGGCCTTTTGATTATAAGGGTTACACTGAAAGAAATTTCAAACCAGACTTTTATTTCCAAAGACAGGAAATAATTTTGCACCTTTTTGTTGCTGTTCAGCTGCAGGTAAAGAATGTTGCAACTAAGGGCCAGGCCAGTTAGAGTTATAACCTTAGTGACCTGCTGGGGCACTAGGGGACAGATGTTCAGAAATGAGCACTTGCAATTCCAGGTTAAGTCACTGGGAGCTGCAGGTGCTCGGCACCTTTGAAAACCAGGCCCCACGTATCCAGTAGAACTTGTGCTGTCTTTCAAAAAAGGAGATTTTGCTTTATGTTCATGTCTGATTTGGGAAATTTCCTGTTTTATGCAATTGGATGTTTTGCTAATGATCAAAACAGGGGTTGTCTAGATTGGTCTATCTTAGTTGTTTCTGAAACATCTGTTGCCTTGGTGCTTGTTGCCTTAGCACTGAACAAAATTATGACCAGCATTATTGATCCTTGTGGTAAGGTGTCATTGTGTACACTGTGTTCATGCTATTCATTTGTTAATATTTGTGTGTGCATAATTTTTTCATGGGAACAACAGGAGCAGGTAAACTCCATCTTCTCCTTGGGATGCTATTTGCAACTGCCCAGCATGGGAGTTGGGAGACCTGGGGTCTGTTCCCACTTCTTTCCCTGACTCACTCTGCAGTTTTGGACAGGTCACTAAACCCCTGTGCCCCACCTCTATAATGGGGACAATAATGCTTACCCACCCTTGCTGAATGCTCTCAGATATATTCGTAAGAGCACTCTGTAAGTTCAAAGTACTTCTGCTGTTATATAAATAGGAGACAGAGGCATTAGACAGGTTCAGCACATAGCTGATATAGCAGAATGTTTGCCACCAAAATACATTTGGGCTAGGGCAGAAGAGCCACAACAGATGAGCAAGCACAAACGTGCAGTTGTATGCATCACTGAGAGAATGTTCTAGGAGGGATGAGGCCAAAAGCTTCAACCTTCACTCCCTTTGTAATCTTTCTGTCTGAGGTTTAACCCCTAGTTACTGAGAACGACCATGGCATGCTGTTAGGAATGCAAGTGATAGGTCAGATGCTTTCAGTTATGTCAGAAGTTTGGCTGCACAAGTGTAGTGGTGTTAGCCAGTCCTGCCCCATGTGGATGGCCACAATCTTTGGGATTCTCTTTGGTCAGTCAAAGTCCCCTTTTGCTCTAAACTGCCCTATTATATCTGTTTTTCTTTTCCAGGATGAAGAATCCTCACCTGCGAGCCAAGCTGGCAGAAGTGCTGGAAGCAGTCATGCCTCACTTAGATCAAGTCCAGAACCCACTTGTCTCCAGCATGTTCCATCGCGAGCGAGTGTTCTGCTCCTACCAGCACGCTGCCCATCTTGCAGACGCACTCATCAAGGTCTTTGTGGATATTGAGTTTACAGGTAAACAGGGAAGGGGAGGGTGAGAAGAATCTGTGGGAGGATGTCTGCAGGCTTTGACATACCTTGTTCTATTGACAGTGGTGCACCAAACCTAATCTATTCAGGCTTGGTCAAATCCATTAGACAGATGGCATTTTAGCAAAAATGCAGCTATTTTGGATTGCTGATACATGCAAAACTGCAACATATCAGGAAAGTAGATACTCTGGAAAGCTACATTTCATGGTCTAATCAGGTCTATTAACATACTTATCTAGCTGTGCCCACTAGGTGTTCCACCCTGCTCCTATTGAAGACAGCAAAACTCACACTGGTTTCAGCATGAGCCTGTTCAGCTGAGGGGGAAACAAGCACATATCCATGCTCACAGACCATCCATAGGTGGCTTTTCTCAGAGGCCCCTCCTAGACACATTTGTATTCTGACTGCCCTACATCCCAGCCACCGTCCTAGCCAGGATTCTCTTCTCCTGCTCGATCACTTCCATCAGAGAGGGAGAGTCACTAGGGTGCAAGGAGAGGTGCTCCCCCTTCCTCTCACAACCAGAGTCTAAGTATGCTGTCTCCACAGCATTTCTGGCTCCTGCTTCCTGGACCTGGGACTCTGTATTCCACTGGCCCTTGCACGCTAATTGTATACCCTGACATTGTGCTCTAACGGAATTATCATTTATTCAGAGTCCTCATCCCTAAGAGGTATCCAGCAGCTCAGTAGGGTGAATCAGCACTGCTTGCCTTACATGCTTAATGGTTAATCCAGCTCCTAGTGAAATCAGTGATAGCCTTGCCACTGATGTCCATTGGAACAGGATCGAGCCCTTTGTCTGCTGGGGGATGATTGATGCTGAGTGCTTCAACTTGGTTGCTTCCTGTGAGCTGACAGTCAGCACCTGTGCTGTTGCAAACCATTGCCAGGGAAGTGGTTTCTACAACACAAACACAGTGAACTCCCAAGCTGTTATTAACTGGGATGAAAAACAGGAGTACTTGTGGCACCTTAGAGACTAACAAATTTATTTGAACATAAGCTTTCATGGGCTTACAGCATACGCTAGAATAACTGGGATGCTTATTCTAAGGGAAAATGGAGCAAAAGCATCTGATGTATCAGTCACTTTTTAAAAGTCTGTCTTACTTTCAAAAGCACTAGCGTTGGCCTCTTTCCTGTTTCTTTGAGGTAAACAGGCCTGAAAATCAGGGCCGTTTATCTCCCCTGGAGTTTAACAATTCCTTTAAAATAGTACAGGAACCTCTCAGATGTCACAGAGTCCTGTCATCTTCCCCAGACTGAGCCAGACTGGTTGCCTTAGTTGGGTAAAACTCTCTAAGTGCATGTAAAGTCTGTATAAAATAAAGTCCCTGGGCTCTGTGAAGCTTATACAATATTGGAGCTGCATAGCAAGAAAAGATTAGGCAACAATGAGTCCAGTGATGATGGCAAGTTTAAATTTGAAAGTAGCATTTAATTGGCTTTTGCTTCCTGACTTTGGCTGTGTTTCAGGACCTTGCTGTGAAAGTCATTCCATGCTGAGCACAGTGCACTGTGAAGTCAACTTTTGAGTTTTCTCAAGGAAGTGAGCAAGTGTTGCTCTCCGGTGGCCTGATGCTAAGTGTGAACTGTAGAGAGGTTAAAAATACAGTGCCAATGCTTGCTGCTGAATTGAAACTTCCTCTCCCTTTTGCTTTTTTTTTAGGGGATCCCCATCAGTTTGAGCAGAAGTTTAACTATCGTCGACCCATGTATCCCATTCTCAGATACATGTGGGGGACAGATTCATACCGGCAAAGTATAAAGGTAAGCTAAGATAAACACATCAGTAGTTTGTTTGGTTTGTACAATGCTGTTTTAAGTCTTGAGTTGTGTCCTTAAGTTTGAACTGTGGTGGAGCATTAACTCATCATTTCTGTGTGTGACTTGTAGGGTCTGGCTGATTATGCCTCGGAAAACCTAGAGGCAATGAACCCTCCTCTCTTCCTACGCTTCCTTAACTTGCTCATGAACGATGCCATTTTCCTGTTGGATGAAGCCATACAGGTAGGGCTTGGAAGGCGCTCTAGCTGTGACACCGGAAGCAGGCACAGCTCTTGTATTTGAGATGGCTGATTAAAATACCAGACCTATATCACAAGTGAAATTAGGCTCATCCTAGCTCCTAGTGATGTCTGTCTACATCAGATGCTCTCCAAGCAGTTTGGCAGAGTTCAGCTACATTGATCATCTGCTCAGGAGAAGCCAAGAGGTGGAATAGTGAGAGGTGCTGGAGGGCATGATCGAAGGACATTTGGAGAACGGTGTTGGGACCTGGGACTAGAACCCCAGGGCTCTTGCAGACCAAGATCAGTATTGGGTTGGTGAGGCTGGAGAGAGGGAGGAAGCCAAAGCAAAAGAAGGTTTTTCAGGTCAGGACTGAAGTATATTGGCACAGTCGTGAGGAAGTCTGCCTTTTGCTTATCTGAACTATAACTGGCTCATGTGAGTCTTCTTGCAGTTTGCAAAAAGAAAAGGAGTACTTGTGGCACCTTAGAGACTAACAAATTTATTTGAGCATAAGCAGTTTGTGATTACCAAATCCTTCTGGCTTCCTTTGCAAAAGCCTTATTATCTTAACAGGTGCTGCTGTCTCAAGACAGCCTTGTCCTTTGGGCTTACAAGGCATCAGACCCAGATGAACTTCTTTGTCCCCAGCGTGTGATTATTTTCTAACCACACCTTTTGGAGCTGCTTCTTGCTACTATAAAAAGGACCCTTTGTTTGGAGAGTTCAGCTGTATGTCCCGTGGTGGAAGTGTGGGCCTGGGGATTAGCAGATGAGTCAGGCAGCGTAGGCCTGTTTGAATGTTTATAGGTTCTTCCTAATGTTGCTTGTGGTTTAAATGAATGTTCTGTGTTTTCGTTTGTTAAACGTATGTGGCCATGGGAGCCTTGTGTAAACTAAGAGAGAAGAGCTCCTGTCATTGCAGAGTTGGCTCGCTGTGGGACTTGTTGTGACCTGGAACCCTGCTGTGTGAGGTTCACTACATCACTGGGAATACAAAGAGATCCACAGCTGCGAAGAAACTTAAAAGTTACTTCCATGTTATGGCTGAATCTTATTTAACCCCAAAAAATGAAATCCTTGATTAATCTGCTTCACTCTTTACTCAGTCCTTCTCCGCCCACCTACCAGTTTTTCTCTCCTAGTTTCCCTGATCCTTTTTGAGGCCCCATGTAATTGTTGCTGCTGTCTTGTTCAGCCACAGTGAACTAAACTCTCTTTGGAATCTATCAGTCAGCACTTCTGCTGGTAGTAGGAAGCACGTGAGAACTTGTGCTGACCTGGCAAAGGAAAGGCCCAGTCTGGAAGTTTGAGTTCTGTTGTGCCTGGCACCCAGAACTTCAACTGATACCCTGAGCTAATTTATTTCCTTTCTTGATTTTGATTTATTTGTGTAATTGGTGTTGGTGACAAATACCCAACTGAAAGTACCAGAGACTTAAACCCTCTGTTTATCTACAAACCACATTGATCACAGGCAGCAGTAGTTAAGGCTTCCCCCAAACTGCTCTGTCAAGGGGCTTCAGCCTACCCTCAAGGAAAGAGAGGAGTGCCTCCATGGTCCAATTCAACCCAGGTCCTCTTTCCTGGGGTTGCTAATTTTGTAGTGATGTTTCTCTGATGTGCATGTCTGCCTTCTAGGAGACTTCCCGAGACCTACTGAACTCATGGAATGATTTCCCATCTGAGAGGAGATGAAAGCATTCTGAGCTTGCCAGGTTTACTAAGCAGACCATAGCTCACTTCCTCTGCTTTATCTTTACAGTACCTTAGTAAAATAAAAGTTCAGCAGATAGAAAAGGACCGTGGTGAGTGGGACAACCTGTCCCAGGAGGCTCGTCGGGAGAAGGAGTCCAGTCTGCAAATGTTTGGTCAGCTGGCTCGCTTCCACAACATAATGTCCAATGAAACCATCGGAACCCTGGCCTTTCTGACCTCAGGTATGGACAGCAAATCTTTCTGGCTGGGAATCAGAGAGTGGCAGTGGTTGGGGGAGCTTTGCCTGGTTTAAGGGGTTGATGCAGAAGGGTTGATTTATTCTGATGCTCAGAGAGTTGTTGGCTTCTGTTCCAGAGATTAAGTCCTTGTTTGTGCACCCTTTCCTTGCTGAGCGCATCATCTCCATGCTGAACTACTTCCTGCAGCACCTGGTTGGTCCTAAAATGGGAGCGTTAAAAGTCAAGGATTTCAGCGAGTTTGACTTCAAACCTCAGCAGCTCGTTTCTGACATCTGCAACATCTACTTAAACCTTGGGTATGTGAGGGTGTGAGAAGCTGCAGGGGGGCAGCAGTCCTGGAGAAATAGGACCCCTGTTACAGAATGGATTCATGTTGTGGGGTGGCAAAGAAAAATTATTTCTGGGTATTTATCCTGGTAATTCCATTAGCAGGACGCTGCAGAGGGCCAAATTCTATCCTGAGTTGACTGCAGTCAGCATAAATCCAACCGGAAATTATTTTGGGTTCTAAAACTTGTTTTTAAACCATCACCCCTCATCTGATCAAATAAATGTTTAAGGCTTTAAAGAGGGACTCCAAATAATGGAGAGTCTGTATATTAAGTATAGCAGACTTTTCTGTAGGAAATCTGGCAGGTATAATGCCATTTCATGTGATATATGTAGTTCTGTTTACATTGGGAGCTGAACTCTGCAAGCTGTGATCGTGTTTAAACATGGTGGTGGTTAGCAGAGTTCTCTCACAATCTCCTGGCCAGTGTGTTGTGCGGTGGTTTTGTATGTTGTGAAAATGTATGTATGTCTTTTTTTTTTTTTTTTTTTGAAAATCATGGTAGCCAAGCTATGCTATACACTGGCTTCTTGTCCCTGGTAGGATATAACACATTTTTTAATAGGGTTTTAAAACACCCACTCCCAAATGATCCATGCTAGCAAGGGAAAACACCTACAACCCTGGCAGCAGTAGCAGAGTTTAAATATTGTTGTAGCTATTGTAAAACCTATCCCAGTGTGGAGACCAGCTAGAAGAAAAGACTTAGCTGTTATGGAGAGGAGTCTTTCTTTCACTTTGCCATCTCCTGTATATGTTTACTGAAGTAATTCAGTTGTTGTGCGGGTTGATGTTTCTGTAGCCTAGCAAATCACTCCTTTTTCACAAATGTCAACTCTTACGTTCTCTTTCTTTTTGCAATTGTGCTTCAGCGATGAAGAGAATTTCTGTGCCACAGTGCCCAAGGATGGGCGCTCCTATTCGCCTACACTGTTCGCTCAGACGGTCAGAGTCCTAAAGAAAATCAATAAGCCTGGCAACATGATAGTGGCTTTCAGTAACCTGGCTGAGCGGATCAAGGTGAGAGGAGTAAGAGGGGAGGAGGACAGTGTTGGTGATTTCATCCATTTATCGATGGTCCCTCTAAGCAGAGTTCTCTATTAATATTTTACTATGAAAGTTCTTGAATTTGTTCCTCAGCTCCTTATCTGATTTATCTCTTTCTTTCTCCCGTGGCCTTCAATTGTTGTTCTCCCCCCACCCCCACCCCCCAACACCTACTCACATTCTTCAGTCTCACTCTGGCTCCCAGTCCCAGTATACCTCCCTGGGCTCCTCATCCATTCCCAGTGTCGTTCTGTCCCAGGACTCCATTTCCCAGTTTCTTTGCCCTGGCAGTCCCACTTCTCCCCCACCATGGTGCATCCTGGCTTCTTGTCAGATTTATCTCCTGTTCCCCCATCCATTGGTTTCCAGTCCCCTTGCTCAGCCAGTCCTTGTCTCCTCCCACACTCTGACTCCCAGCTTCCCTCTCCCCTCCAATCTGTCTCCCCATCCTCCTTGTGCCAGTCTGCTTCCCCCACCTCTACAGGGTCTGTCTCTTGTCCCCCTCTGCATGCAGGCTAAGCAGCTTCCTCTTACTCACTGCCTGGGCGGCAGTAGCAGCAGGGTCATTGAGACTATGTCTACACAGGGATAAAAGGCACACATCTGGCTGGGGTCAGCAGACTTAGGCTCGCAGAGCTGAAAAATCATTGTGCAGACTTTCGGGCTCGGGCTGGAGCCCAAGCTCTGGGACCTGGCGAGTGGGAGGGTCCCAAAGCTTGGGCTCCAGCCTGAGCCTCAATGTCTACACAACAATTTTTAGCCCCAGTTTTGGGTAAATTCCTGCTCAGATCCAGGCTGTAGCATGTCCAGTGCAGACAGAAAATCTTCTGGGAATTTAGGTGTTAATATCTAAGAAGTCTCTAATGAGCATATGTAAACTGCAATTTTTCCCCAAGGTCAAACGTGAGCAGATTCTCGCTCACAGGGATGGCAAAAGGCATCTCGCTGATACACAGGCCAGCCCCTGCCAGATTTCAAGTCCCATCTCCAAAGTGTTCTAGTGCTAGAGGTTTTCAAAGAAAAGCTCGCCAGAATATTTGAACAGGGGCATAACAACTTATTTTTCTAGCCTCATCCTTGGAGATGGCTGAGCCATTTTGGCTGAAATTCTCCAAAAAAATTAAGCCTGAGACAGACACCTGCCATGTAAAATTCCAGCCCAAACAGTTCAAGATAGGCAAAGTTATAAACAATGTAAACAGGGTCTTACTATGTGAAGTGTTGGGCAACTTGAACAATAGGTTAAGAATACCATCCCTGCTTGTAATACGTGTACGTAGCTTTGTAAACATGCATGGTGTTTTACAAGCCAATAAAAGATGATCCCTGATGCAAAGAGGTTAGTCTACCTAGACAAGACAGTATGCTGTAACAGTTTCTGGAAACCCCCTCAGAGCTAGTCAGTCTCGCATCAGTGCAGGTTTTGGTGGAAAGTTACAACCATGATGCTGCTCAGTAGTGATAGCCATGCTCTTCCAACTATGATGCTGGTCAGTAGCAATGGCTGCGCTCCTTCTAAAAGCTTCCACCCCCGATTTTGCCCTGAAAGGCTTCTGTCCAGCTAAGGGAAAGCTGGTAACTCCTGTCTTCCAATAGATAGTTATATTCTTGATGCTTTTGCTGTGTCTGAAACTGAAACCAGGAACTGATTTACATTTTGATAATACTTTAACAACTGTAACTATGCAAATTAAAGAACCATTAGACTTCAGGAGTTTGCGAAGCAAAGCTGTGTGCCCAGTGTTTATTTGCATGCCACAGCTGTGTTGTGTCTTCTGGGTTCCTGCAGTTTTAGCCATGCTGATATCTGAGCTCTGGATATAAACCAAAAGGTTTGGTAGAGCATCCAGTTATGTTCATGGACACATTCTGCCAAGTACTTCGCAAGTGAGAAGTCGTGCCAGACTTTCTGCATTGCTAGGCTCTACTCCTTTGCGAATGTGCAAACTTGAGCTGCTTAACAAAGCTTCACAAAACCTAGTGTTAATAGCTGTGCATCTATCTACCAGTCTCTTGCAGACCGACAGCAGCAGGAAGAGGAGACTTATGCAGATGCATGTGATGAATTCCTTGATCCTATCATGAGCACTTTAATGTCTGACCCTGTGCTGCTGCCATCTTCCCGAGTCACCGTGGATAGGTCAACTATAGCCAGGCATCTCCTCAGGTATTCGAGAAGAGTTAATGGTGTCTGAGTGAGGAGTTAGTGATTCACTAAGGGTTTGCTGGGGAGGGGTTGGTAAGTGTTTTTGCTCTCAGAGATTCAGGCAAGACCGAGTGGACATCCCCCATGTATGCATATAGTCTCCTTTCCAAATTTCAAGAGTCTAGGCTCTTAGCTTTGTTATATTTGGAACTGGCTTTGTAATCCATCTTTCTCTCAAAAGCTAACCATTTATCTAGCTGTGTGCAATTTTTGTGTCCTGGACCCTGTGGAATTCAGCTTTCTCAAACTTACAAGTTGCATCCATGTCCAGATTTGCGCAGACCAGACTCATGTTTTTTGATGGAATAAAGCACATGAGAGGTGCTCAGGCCTACAGACTGAAGTGTGTGTGTGTGTGTTTGTGGGGGGGGGGGGGAGGAGATTAATACTTTTTCTTTTATTTAAAGGTGATTTCAACATTGGGGAAACTGCAGGTGTTTCTTCACCCTGGTTTGTTAAAAAGTCAGTGGATAGGTTGGACAGCTTAGTGAGTACAGATAAAATCCAGAAATGTCTTCCAATAAAGCATGAGATTGCTTTTTTCATCCAAATAGTAGCACATTTCAGTCTGTCTCTAAGTAATTATCTTCTGTGTGTTAAGAGTCAGAGGTTTGCTAACTGATCTGGGTTGTGGTTTAAGTTTTCTCTAAAGCACTGTTGTATACTCTGGTACTTGTGCTTACCGTGAACCTGTTCTGCTTTCCTTGAAATTTTAAGCCCCAAGTGTACCACTGAGAATGTGAATGATGGTGTCATTTCTGAAGGATCAGTCTTCTGGGGGATGTTTGGGTGAAGCCTAATGGTTATACCTAGTGGCTCATTGTCCACAGGCAGGTCTGATTCACTTGAAGGAACAGGGGCTGTGCCAGTCTCTGGTCCTTGTTTCTTGGCTTCATAACATTAGTTTTTAATCATAGGACAGTACTGTCAGAGAATGAGTCTCCTTGACTTTTCCTCTCTTTCTTATAGTGACCAGACAGATCCTTTTAATCGGAGCCCCCTCACTATGGACCAGATCAGACCAAACACAGAACTGAAAGAGAAGATCCAGCAGTGGCTTGCAGAGAGGAAAAAGCAGAAGGAGCAGCTGGAGGACACACTGAAATGAACAAACGAAAAAACATCCTGACACAAATGAACAATAATTTGTTTGCAAGAGAGTGAAGTCCCCTTGCAGAGACAATGGCTGGTGCTTCAGAGAACCTGTGAATCAGCACTCTGTCCCCAAGATTGCATTTAGTGCATTGCCACTAGACCAGGAGCCTCTTGTTTAGGCCCTTCCTTTTATCCCCTTCTATTTTTTGTTTCTTTCCATTAAGACGTCTCAATAATATCAGAAACCTCAACTGCACTACAGTTTCTCAGCCCAAGAATCCTAAGTCCCTTCTTGCTCTGTTGGCCACTGGTTAATTTTCTTCTGTTTGTTCTTCACAGTGTTCACTGTTCTTAATGACTGTCATGTCACACATCTATGCGGCTGTCAGCCACCACCAACAATCTCTTCCTTGTGACTGTTTCCTCTCTGTTACTGCTGCTTTAGCTCCAGACTTGTTTAAACTATGTAATGTTCTATCATATGATGATTAATGTGAAAAAAAAACCTTTGTTCACAGCAGCTCTTAAATTAGAGGCTTGTGAGGATGGAAGAGGTTCTCTTATGCAATTTTGTCTGTAAATATTGGTTGTGTACAAGGGTTTGTGTTCAGCATGGTACATGGCAGTGGGGCAGCACTGAAATCAAAACATTTAGAACATTATATAAAAGTTGGATGTGAATCTCTTAGGGATAGTTGGATGATGTAGCCGCTGCTATAACAAAACTCTCACTGGGATGAGGGAGGTCGTGCTGGAAAAACATGATACTGGTTTTAGAAAAGCTTCTCACTTGGCTGTCGGGGACAGCTAATCTGTTACCTGCTGTTTTGCTCAAGGGGCAACCATGCAGGAACTTGACCTATCCAGACACACAGGACAAGCTGTTCTCTAATTAGGGTTCCTTGAGTCTCCACATCATTTAAATTAACCTTAATTAGTAATGACCATCTGCTAGGTTTGAGAGCCTGTTGAAAACGGCACTGTCTGTGCATAGACTGTATACATATTCATACAAGTACACTATAAATCCTGCCTACATTTATACTGTACTTTGTGCATGTTAATATGTACCCAGTGTGTATATATACTTAGACACATGCTTTATCAATAAAAATGTCAAGCTTCAAGTTTCTTTGAAGTGCATATTTGGTCTTAAGATGAGCTTGTTCTGAATGGGGGATCTGGGGCAGGTGTAACTCCTCTCACTCAAGTGACACCTTATCTCTGCTGTTGTATACAACTATTAAGCTGATTTTTCCCTAGCTGGTCATAACCATACCCTTCTACTGGGGACATGTCTGCAACAAGAAATGCAGAAACAGCTGAAATTTTTATAATGAAAACTAAGAGTGAAGCTTGGGCTTACTGTGCAGGTTACCTTAAAGAATCAGTTAAAATGAGCCTACTAGATAAGACCTTAAAACATAAGGATCCTTCCCTGAGGGTCATATGTATATGCACTCATGCAAACCTAGGATTACCAGAATTTGAGGCTAAATAAATAGTTTAATATATACGTTTTATTCTTGAGGGGCAGGTGTGTGTTGGTTAGTTATATTTATGCATGAGGTAGGCTTACTACTCAGCTTGTGGGAAGAGGGGGTTTTCTGCTGGGAGGGAGGGAGTACTACAGGGATGGCTATCCAGGGCAACAGGCACAAGGCAGCCTCCACAAAAATCATTCCTTATTTTTCTATCTCCAGCCCAGCAACAGGTTTCTAGTTCAGAGGACTTCACCAAGATGGTCACTGAGACTTGCTATAATTGTTCTTTCCTAAACCAAAACATGGTGTAGTGTTTACCTAGCTCAGGCAGTGATAGGTTCATTACAAATGCCTTAGAGCCATTGAGAACACAAATGGGAAGAAATGGGGGAGTCTGAGAGTGCTAAATCATGAAAGTGGTAGGATTTAATCTTAAATTTTTCAAGTACCCTTGAGAGGGGGCAAGCGTTTTGGAATACAGACTAACACGGCTGTTACTCTGAAACCTGGCGTTTTGGAGGCTAATCCCAAAACTGTAACCAGCATGACTTGCTTCTTGCAAACGGTGCGAACCTCTCCATGGGGTTTCTCGCTGCTGGCAACACGGCCTGGGGGGGCTGCCCCAAGGGCACCGCGTGCCGCAGGCGTTAGCTCGCTGGCCTGGCCGGCAGCCCAAACCCTGCTGGCTGCAGCGAGAGGGCTGCTAGGGCCAGCACGTGGGCAGGGACACAGGAGCTTCTGCAGGAGGCTTCTGCGCCTGCGCCGCTTTGGCTCCCTCGAAGAGACCAGCTTTACGTTGCGCGTGAGCAGCCGTTCATGGCCGATAGGTGGCCTTGGCGGGCGCCTGATCAAAATGTTGACTCTGAACGGGGAAGAAAATGACGATTGCCCCCCCCCCCCCCGCCGCCCCTCCCCGCAGGGCTGGGAGTGCGTACGGGCCGTCTGGGGGCGTAGCGAGTGGCGGCGACGTTAGGCGCTGCCCGGGCAGCCCTGACGCAGGGGGCCTTGGGGGGTCCTGCTGTAGGTGACATTCAGGCTCCGGCTCCTTCTTCGGCCGCTGCCGCCGGTTCCGCCATGGCCCAGGCCGCCCAGAGGCTGATCCAGCGCGTCGTCACCAAGGGCCCGCAGCTAGCGAGCGGTGAGAGCGGGCCGGGGCCGGGCGGCAGCGGCCTGGCCAGCCCTGCCCTGCCCCTTCCGCGCGGGGAGCGCTCGCTGCTCCGGTTAGTCCGGTGTGAACGCGGCCGCCGCGCCCAGCGCGGGGGGACCCGGTGTGGCCTCGGCGCGGGGCGCGGGGAGCGGCCTAGCTCGGCGGGCGGGAGCCCGGGCCAGGCCGCCAGGCGGTCTCTGAAACCTCGTGTGCGTATTATGATCTTCTTTTGTGGTCGGTTTATCTGAGGTCTGGACCTTGGCCAAGAAATTTGGGACTTGGCAAAATAATTCACGACCCCGGTCTAAGTTGTGAGCGCATCGCCAGGTGTTGGCTCCGTGGGAGGCTTGGCTGGACGGCCTTTGTCCCTGGATCGGTCCACCCGTGTCAGAGGGTCGAGGCCTCTACTTCCTTGTACTTTCTTCGGTTGCAAGAAATGGGTTTTTGTCATTGTCCAAGTGACTCTCTCTCTGTACCTTGTAGCCGCATATTTTTAGCTTAAGAAAAAAGAAAAGCTTAAAGTGAACACTAAGTAGCTAAAAGAACAGGAGGACTTGTGGCACCTTAGAGACTAACCAATGTATTTGAGCGCAAGCTTTCGTGAGCTACAGCGAAAGGCTATGTCATACTGTTGTTCAGTGTCAGTGAAAAGGGAAAACTAAACAACCGAGAAACTTGGCTATTACAAGATTTTGCAGGATTTTATTGATGACAAAATCTGAGTTTGCAATAAGTAGTTACTAAATGCTAAGGGGTGGGGAAGAATAACCATAGACCAATTTCAGTTTATATCTATGATAAAGAGAATTTTTTTTAAGTATAACTCCTCTTCAGATTAATACTTCTCAGAGGGCTTTATAAAGTAAGGTATTTTTCCTATTTTAGTGATATAAAACTGAGGTACAGATATGAAGTGACTTTCAAAGGTCATGCAGTAGAGTCCATGTATCCTTTTCCAGTTCAATACTTTATCACATGGGCAAGTAAACAAAAATGGTGGAGAGAAAACGAGCTTATTATGAGCCTTTTAAATGTAAGGCCCATGTCTGTCAAGGCATTCCAGTTGTAATGGGGAAAGGGGTTAGAGGCAATTGATCAGATGCTTAATAGCCATATTTCCAGATATACTGAGCACCTGTAAATCTCACTGAAGTCTGAGAGGAGTGAGTGCTTAATACTTTCTGAAATCAGGCCTTTCCACCATAAGATGGATCCTCACAACATCCTCCTTCTACCCAAAAGAAACCAACCAATCCCAAACCACCTGAAATAAACCAATTTTAACCAAAACAGTAAATTAACAACAAAAAAAAATTAAAAATAAATCAGAATCCCCTCCCCCAAAAAAGGGGGGGACATGGCAGTGATTCCATTAAGTCTACTATGGATTTTGCTATTACCAGCTTTACATGTAAGGTGCACAGATACTGTGGTGATGAGCAGCAGTATAAAACAAAATTAGAACTGCTGTTCCCCTGCTCCTACACCTGTATCTTTAAAGACAAAGATTGAGATGTACAGGGTGCACTAACTTTGGTTCCGATATTTGATGTTAGGATGTAGTGATAAGGGAAATGCTGTGTGGTGCAGGATGTGGTGGACTGTGAGCGTAATGGATGTGACAGATAGCTATGAAATAGGGAATCAGGATAGTGAGTTGCTAATAGCAAATATATAAACTTTGTTTTTGCTAACAAGCTGTATCAGCTCTTAAGAATTCTGCCTGTTCCTCCTCTTGTTTTTTGTTCTGTGCTAGTCTTGATACCAACTTTATCTTGTACTTTTGGGTCTTTCCACTTGTAGCTATCTCAGCCAGTGAGAGCTTTGTAATTACAATGCAGCTTTGCCTATATTATCTGGGATTCTTTTCCATATGAAATATATGGTCTACTCTGTAATAGGTTTTCATTTAAAAATACTGCAATCTGCCTGTCCAGCTGGGGAGAGTATCTCTAAGAGCAAAATGAAGTGTCTTGAAGAAGAATCAAAAATAGACAAGGCATGACCTATTGAGGGCCAAGAAATATTAAGGGTATTAAATATGAGGTTGTCATTAACAAAACTTCTTTTACTTCTGTGAGTTTAAAATAAGTGGTTCTGTTGGCGTAGTATCAAACTACTTCACAATATCCACAACTGAAAATGCCTCAACTGTTGAAGGGTAAAGGGCATAGACTATATAGGCTAGACTCTAGGTTGAACATCTTTTGAGGTTTGAAGACCTTGGCTATACTCTAAATTGTGCTGCAAAACAACTATCCTGGCAGTTGAAGAAAGCATGGGATTTGGTGTAAGGGCTTTCAGTGGAGCAAAGGCCCTTGACTTTGGAATTCACTTTCTCAGTTGGTCTAACAGACTGAATTTTTGGTCTTTTGGGTGCAGTGCAGAGTGTCTGTCTCTTTTTCTGAAAATTTCACTTTATGCTGGGTTTAATTTGGAGGGTGGGTTTCCCCCTTTGAATTACTAATGTACAAGCATCCAATTGCACTCAGAATGCTTTTGTAAATTTAAAAATATTGATTTTATCAAACATATGCTGAATTGAAGGTCATTTATTCTAAAACAAAAGATGGAATCTACCTTCATGAGCAAAGACTTCATTCAGCTGTGATTATGGAGACTGGAGAATTTCCACCACAGTGTTAATTACTCTAATAGTAGAGAGAGAGGGTGTGTACTGAGACATGTATGAGAGATGTAGTTTGCAGGCCACATAGATTGAAGTTTACCTAATGTTTTAATTCTTTTGCACCATATAGAGCATAATTGTCAGTAGTTAAACTCTTTTGTGTTTAAATGCTCTCAGCCTATGCAGGGATATTGTCTTAGGTGTAGAATGCTGCAGGAGTTCTGATTGATTGAAACAATAACATTGTTTTCATATTACCACTTCTGCAACTTTTGGGGAGAGGTAGTTGTGCTGCCTAACTAGGAAAAGCTTAATAAAACCTGTTTCAACAAGCCCATCAATGGCTGTTAGCCAAGATGGTCAGGGATGCAACCTCATGCTCTGGGTGTCCCTGGCCTCTGAGTGCCAGAAGCTGGGAGTAGACAACAGGGATCACTTGATGATTGCCTATTCAGTTCTTTCCTTCTGAAGCACTTGGCATTAGTTACTGTCGGGAGACAGGATACGGGGCCAGATGGCCCATTGGTGTGACCTGATATGGCCGTTCTTATTAAAATGGTTTGACTAGTTTAATTCTAACATCTAATTATTCATGCTTCCAATGTTGAGGCATGACATCTTAAGAATAGGAGCAACTAAAATGTTCCCTTAGAAGATTTTTATTAGTTAAAGTCCATAACACACTCTGCTGGCAAAGAACAGTGATGATATTTATCTTCTTTTTCTAATCATTATCTGGCAACTTAAATTTGTAGCTAATTGACTGACAATTCACAACCAGCTGGTAGAACTAGGTACTGACCTGGGTTCATCACATGATAAACTTTTTCATACAGGCTTCCTTGAATGGCTGAGTTCCTAGTGATACACATGTTCTGTACCTTTAATGTTGTATACAGCCTGCTTAAGTGGATTTGGATGTTGAGAGCACATTAGACCAATAATCTCCCCTGGCTTCAGTAAGCTTTGGAGTGGAATGCCAGGTGTTCATTTTCACCTAAAAACCCTTAAAGGTTTGGGACCTGGTTACTTGTGAGACTGCCTCTCTCCTTGTGAGGTGCTGCCACAGTTGAGATCAGAAGAGGTGCTTGAGCTGGAGCTTCCTCAGTATAAATGAGTGAGCTTCTGGCAGGGTATTCTGTGAGGAGTCTTTGATATTTGAAATCATCATCCCACACCTGGTTGGCCAGAGTCCAGATCTGTTAACCTTCTGAGCCTGCTGCTAAATCCACTTATTTCACCTTTCTAAGTTTGAGGGTTTGGGCAGTGGTGGATATATTTATGGGCAGTCCTTCATGTTCATATTGTGACTTTTAATTAATTAATTAATGGAATAGGCAGCCAGAGCACAGGATGGTTGGTTAGAGCTGTATTTTAAAAAATTAAATAAATGCTCATTACCAAGGAGCAGCTCTGACTCTTGAGACTGGGTGCATGTTTGGTGAAAGCAGGAAATGAATGTGATGCATGAATAAATATTTGTGTCCAGCCCACACATCTGTTTCTTTTAGCCTCCAGTGGATTCATCCTGGTATTTTTCTCTTCCAGCTGCTGTGACTTACTCCAGGCCTCGTTTGGCCACATTTTGGCACTATGCCAGGGTTGAGCTGGTTCCTCCAACCCCCGCTGAGATCCCCAAGGCCATTGACAGCATGAAAGCTATGGTCAAAAGCTTTCAGTCTGGTCACCTCGCACAGCTCACAGTCAAGGTAACTGCAGGCTAAATAAGAACGGATGTGAATAACAGAAGCATGTTTCCCCTGGGGTTTCTCCAGCCATGCTGGTTAACACATTTTTAGCTGGGCTACATCTAGCAGCATAAAAAGCAGCCCAGAAAGTGACTTGTGCTTGCTATTTGGACAGAACAGTTAATTTGGTAGACAAGTTGTTGATAAAGCCAGGCTGAACCTGTGCTCTCAGTGAGCTCATTCTGTGACAAAAAAGAAGTTTGACTGGACAAACATCACTTCTGCCTCATGGTGGCTTTTTCCCTAGTGAGTTTTTATACACATTTTAGTATGGCCAGCTGTTGATCTTTCCATTTGGTGTGGGCAGCTGCCTTATTGTCAAAGGGACTTCTGAATGCACTGTCACACTTCTAATAGAAATATCAACATAGCCAGCCCAGCATGTAGTGTGGTATGAAGGGATATTGGATAATTGACTAGTTTGGAATTGCTGCTTGACCTTTGCAATAACAACCAAAAGCTTAAGGCTAGTTTTAAAACACTGCTACCTTCTACAGTGCAAAGAGGAGGGGTGGGGCTATGTTCTGTTCCTGCTAAGGCAGTGGTTCTCAAACTATTGTACTGGTGACCCCTTTCACATAGTAAGCCTCTGAGTGTGGACCCCCCCTTATAAATTAAAAACACTTGTTTATATATCTAACACCGTTATAAATGCTGGAGGCAAAGCAGGATTTGGGGTGGAAGCTGACAGCGCGCGACCCCCCCATGTAATAACCTCGTGACCCCCTAAGGGGTCCCGACCCCCAGTTTGAGAATCCCTGTGCTAAGGGCTGTAACTCTCTTTTGGGTTTGGCTCATAGATCCATTTTTTTCCCCCTAAAATATTCTGTCCTTAATAGGAATGTGGGCATTGACAGGCTGGATCAGACCAGTAGTTCTCCTAGTCCAGGATCCTGTCACTGATGGCGACAAGTACTAGATACTTAAGAGGAAGGTGCAAAAACCTAGAGTTGGGTAGCTATGTGATAACCTGTCCCATGGAAAGTTGCCTTCTAACTCTTAGTTTTTAGATAGCGCCTTATTCCCTTCCCAACTCTTGCAAATATCTGTTACAAATTTGAATATTCATGTCACCCATGTAAATAGCTCTGTCTCAATTAGTTTTTTAACTTGCTGCTTTTCAGTTTCATTGAATGTCCCCTTGTTCTTGTATTGCATAATGGGGTTAGCCTCCAGGCGCTTCTACAATATAAATAATAAAGCAAGGTCCAACAAACCAGTAATTTCTAGGCCCCTTTTCCAACTAGAATACCCCCTTCTTGATCTGTAAAGTCATTCAGTAATAGACTTCTTTCCCTTAGGAATGGGAGTGCAAAATGAAGACTAGTTCTCTGAACTTATTACCTGCTGATCTGGTTCTTTAATTGCTGAGTCCAGGTCTTCTGATGGATGCCCCTTTAACGCTTCACATTTAAATCTCTCTTCCTGAAGTTACCTCCAGCATTTTGAAAACCTTGTTCATTTATATAGTGTCAGTCTTCAAAATAACTTTTTAAATAAAAATGGGTCGTCTCTGCTTCAGAATTAGCTAAAAAGCAGAGGTCTGATCTTATGATCCTGAAGCATCGCATGTCTGCTGCATGTTTCTCTGGAGTCTGGCAGATACAGTTTAAGAGCTGCAGGTATTTTGTGTACAGGGTAATATTTTCCAGGAACTTATTGAACCACTGGCATCCTAGCTTAAAAACCAATAGAGCTGTTGTCATTAAGGAGTGAAACACTTGGAGAATTTGTAGGTTAAGTGTTGAATAGCATTTTTAATGTAACAGTTTTTCATTTCTTAATCCTACCACTTCTAGTAGAGCATAGATGTTTTTTTGGCAGCCGGCTTTTCTTCGACATCCATTCACGTGACTCAAATGTCAATAGGTACCAGATCTGCCCACCAGTACTGAACAGCTATTTCATAGGTCTAGTGTATTGCTTGGCACTAAAACTTGGATGGTCTTTTCAGTATTTATGCTTTACAGTATTCTCTTTGAAGGGCTCTGACAGCTAAGCTATAAGACTTGAGCACACTTTAGTATGTACTATGATTGCTTGGGTGGGGGAGAGTAAATTGTTAATAGCATTCTTTGCTTTAGCTAAAGATGCTACCTCATTAACATGGGTGGCTTTCTTGCCATCACAACCAAACTTTGTGTATGGTTAACAAAGCAAAGGGAGACGTTACTGCAATAGCAAACATTCTAAATTGTGGCTTTCTTTCTTTCAGGAAGCTCTGAGGAACGGTTTGGTGGCCACAGAGGTGCTGATGTGGTTTTACATCGGTGAGATCATAGGCAGAGGCAGCCTGATTGGATACAATGTTTGAAGACTAATCTTTAGTAGTCTTATGTTTCACTTTTTTGTCTCCTAAGTCTGTAACAGTATTTGACAAAATAAAACCAGGAAATGATGTGGAGTTGTGGTGGTCTCTGTTAGTGGTGTTTACAGTGTGAGCTTGTCCCCATCCTGTTAGCATTGCCAGCTGTGCAGAAAGGATCAGTTAGTATCTAGCTGCGTGGAGGCCATCCCTCTTCAAGCATTACCACACACAAGGAAATAGTTATACCCCTGTGCTGCTTTCATAACACTTGAAAATGTGCATCTTTTACCATACCAGGTTAACTTGGATTGAAACTTTTTTTTTCTGGTCATTTAGGACTAGTGCTTGGGAATGTCTACTGGCTATGAAACCCTTTTGTTTGGTCTGCTAAAGTGTTTATAGCTGGGGATTGTGATCCTCAGATCTGTATCACACAAGCTGCATTTTTTATTTTGATGCTGACAGTTTTAGCAGCAGATGTTACAGAAACAGTAGAAGCCAGTGCTTTAAACCATGAGACAGCAACTTGGCACCCCAGATTTATCAAACAGTATAAAGCATTTTCTTTAATTCTACCAGGCTAAGTTAAAATATGTCAGGTATACGTAAAGAGCTGGAAAAAGATGGTAATCCGAATAGGCCTCTGAAATCTTACCTCACAACCCGATAGGTACAAGTCATCCAATAATCAATAGTCTTGCTCTGTTCATCTGAGAGGCTTTCTGAGATACAAGTACAAAAACTTCCTCACTGTGTGATCTAACCCATATGGTTAATTCTACAAACTGTACCTTTCCCTACTTGTTTTAAAATCAGGCAGAATGCTTGATAACGGCACTATCTGTTTGATGGGACTTATTCTTTACTATTTATATTGCCATAGAAAATAGAGTTTCTATTAAAAAAACAAATCAGCTGCTTTTCCTTCTTTTAGCAAGACTAGTAGTGGCTCAACTTAAAATCACCTGTTAAGCCTTCTGCAACCAGGCATGACTGCTAGTCAGATAGAATGGTGACAAGTTTCAGAGTAGCAGCCGTGTTAGTCTGTATTCACAAAAAGAAAAGGAGGACTGGTGGCACCTTAGAGACTAACCGATTTATCTGAACATAAGCTTTCGTGAGCTACAGCTCTAGTACTCCTAGTACTAGTGGCCACTAGTACTCCTTTTCTTAATGGTGACAAGTGTTTCTCTCCATCAGAACTTCATTTAATACATGGCTTCACTGGACAAAATCCAGCCTCCTCCAAAGTAAAGATATAGAACAAAGCATAGCTTCTGTTCCTTAGCAGGATCTCTAGGCTGTGAGGTTACAGTATTGGTAGAAAAACATGATTCATCTTAAGTTTGCTGGCTCTAGAGCTTAGCACCTGACCTGTGCATAAATAGAAGATATTGGCTTACACTGCTAATAACTCCATGAGCACAAAAGTTCATTAGCAAGGACAGAGGGAACAAGCACTGAATTTCCAACAAACTTCTGCTGAAATGGGCATGTAATTTCCACTACTTCATCGCTAAAGAAAACAAAGTAGGGGCTCTCTTCTCTGCATCCAACAACACTATACTTGCCGTGAAACTTGGTATTACACGTACTGGAAGCTAGCTGTTTCATAGCTAGTAAAAGCTAGTGAGTTGGAGTCAAACATCTATGCTAGCTATTTTGATAGGGAATTATGATCTGCTACAATCCTCTCTTGGCTTGCCCTGTGATCTTCTGAGTCTTGCTTTCAGCTGCTTGGTGAGCTTCCGGTACTCTGGGCTCGGCTACTCTGTGTGACATTAGAAATCTCTTGGCATACTAGGCTAATACATAGATTACTCTTGTCTTTGGAGCAATAGCATAGGCCTTTGTCAAAAAACTTTTTTCAGTGGGAAGTCTTGCACTTATCACTTTATTGTGTAACATCCTCACTGTGCTTTCTGAATCGATACCTAACTTCACCTGCCCCTGAACTGTAGCCAGTTATGGGGTGTAGTTGCTGCTGTTCTATTGTATCAACATTTTGGATGAAAGGGACAACATCCATTTGAAACAGGAAGTGTTGGAATTAGGCCAGGACACCACTGGTAACAAGCCTTGTCTTAAGTCCCTTGGTATCTTAAATGACCAGAAGTGGTCTGGGTCTTGACCGTTCTAGGAAGCAACTTTTTTGCCACTGGTTCGCTACTGGTGAAGGGGGAGGAGGATGGAGACGGCTCTGCCACACTGACAGCAAAGTACTCCACGCTATTCTTATACTAATAGCCAGTTTGTATCTAGTAGGTGGTCTAACATTTGCCAGTCAGTGAATGACAATCTCAGCAGATCCCCTTCACAAAGATGTAGTAGCCACTACTTACCCACCACACATTCCACTTTTGATTTGATATTTTGCATTTCCGGTAACTAACTTGCTTCAGAGGGGATACCAATACCAGACTCCTTACCAAGGCTGCTCTTACACTATTCCTGCCCCTGTTCTCTAGAGATGGGCGCATGGGGCCCAGGCACCTTTATGTCTGTAACTACTGAGTAAGCCTCACATTAAATGCATTCATATTAACATGAAGAATTCCTGAGCCAAAAGGTAGGATACCTCACCATCTGGTGCAGTTCAGGCTTGATGGAATAAGCTGAGACACCAGCAAGAGAGAGCATTCTGTTATTCTCTGTAACATGAGCCATTGAAAGCTTTATTCATCACATGCCAGGACTTCAGAAGTGTGCCTTTCACACTTGGAAAGCATAATACAAATAGCAGGCTCACCATATACAGCTCTGATTATGGAACAGGCAACCCTACCAAGTACTAAGCAGGAGAGATGCTGACGTTTTCTTATGGAGCAAAAATGTCTTGCTCATAAGCCACAGTTAACGAATCTTTACTGGTGTCTGGCTGACCTTGGGCACTGCTTTCAAAACAAGAGTAGGTAAAACAATGGAGTGCTTTTGTCACCGCTTCCTTGGGCAATCTTGGAGTAATCTTTGAAGAACTAAGCAAAGGAGGACTTGTGGCACCTTAGAGACTAACCAATTTATTTGAGCATAAGCTTTCGTGAGCTACAGCTCACTTCATCGGATGCACACGGTGGAAAATACAGAAGATGTAATACATACAAACCATGAAAAAATAGGTGTTTACCACTACAGAAGGTTTTCTCTCCCCCCACCCCACTCTCCTGCTGGTAATAGCTTTATTTATTTGAGCATAAGCTTTTGTGGAGAACTAACGCCAGCTGCATCCTGGTGGTGCTCTTCCTTCTGATGGATTACTGGGTTGGGGCACAAGCAGAGTCTGCTGCCACTTTCTGATGACAGATACAACTGTGACCCTAATTAGCTGTGGCCATTAAAAATGTATTAATAGTATTGCTGTAGCAACTAGAGGCCCAAATGGAGACTGGGCCTCTATGCTAGGCATCACACACTAAAAAGATGTGCTTGTTTTTTTAACCCCGGGGTTCTGCTGAAAATTCTGGGACCGATTCAGTCCCCTATTAAGTGCCCTTCATGCTGCTCTAGGGATGTAGACAAGTTGCTGCATGTGGCTTTGTGCCATTCCTGCTGTGTGGATGGAGTGCTTGACCATTAATCTTTTCAGTGGCTTAGAGCAGCTGGCAGTTGGGGGTAAGATACTCTAAATTACACTGGGGAACAAGTTGGCCTCTCAAGATCAGGTTATGGGTGGCATAAAGGTGACTTAGTCACCTTTGGCCCAGCTCCTGGTTTGTGCCTCCTGAAGGTTGCAGCATAGAATCTGTCTCTTCTGCCTAATTTTCCTTATTTGAAGTAATTTTTTGCTTCCTGGCCCAAACTATTGGGTGTGCTGTGTATCTCAGTGACAGATATTAATTTATATTACCCCACCTGATTAAAGCCCATTGTGCTGTGTGCTGTACAAACACTGAGTAAGAGACAGTCCCTGACCAAAGTTCACAATCTAAATGGGTAAGAGAGGAAGTAGCAGTATCCCCATGTTACAGAGGGGAAAAGGAAAGTGAGCCAGAGAAAGATTAAGTGATTATTTTATATAAGCTATTGAGAGCCTTTTTAACAGCTGTGTAGATTTAAGAGTGTTACTGCCATCCTCACAGGCAGTCCTAGCCAGGACTCTGAGAATAGCCTTCTGTATGGTTGCACTGGAGGGAATAGACAAGAAGTGCCAGTAGGGAACTCCATCTGCACTAGGACCCAGGAGCATTTCTCCTCTCTGAAGGCTAGGCGGCTTCTGTAAGACACCCCAAAAGCTGTTGAACCAATCATTCACAACTGGGACCAGTGATGGGCAAGTCTAGCAGTAGACTCCTATGGGAGGAGTTTGGGCTGCAGAGAGGCTTAGGGACTCAGTTCCCAGCTGTCTGGAGAATGACAGTGTGTGGAATTACGTCACCCCCAATGTCTCTCAGTAGCTGACTCAGAGTGGCTTTCATGGCTGATAAGAGCAATAACCCACCCTCCCAGCAAGCAAGGAGACTGCTGTGCACCATCTGCAGAATGGGAGACAGACTAAGCATGGATGGAAAATCCTGAGCCACCTCTGGTATCCTCGTCCCTGCTTCTAGGAGTGGAGAAGTTTGTTGCTGTATAACCTTGGGCTAGAGGGCAGGGTCTGTGCTGGATGGCTGGAGCCTGCAGATAAGCTGTGGTTAGTGTAGTGTCGCATCATTTTCTGCTCAGATTTTTCCTAGGCTACCTTAGATGGATCTTTGAGAAACGTTAGCTTCTGACTTTTAACCAAACCAATGAATGAGATGCTGCTGGCTTCTACTGCCTCCTCTGCCATAGCATTCATGGTTAATTAAAACACCTGAGCACAGCTTTGAACTGTTCCCTGCATATTAAAATCCTTACTCGTTTCCCAACAGACCCTGCATTTCTGCTGCTGCCTGATGTCATCCCCTTCCCTGCCTCCCACAAGGAAACAGCAGCCCTAGCTCTGCAGTGCACATGGCAGCAGAGGTTTATAGCTATTCCCACTTTTCTGAAATGACTTTAAAGGGGGAGTGAAGTACAAATGCCTGCCCACATTTTAGGGCAAAGTCCTTTATCCAGGCTGTTTAACAGAATCAGGGACAGAAAGAGGGCATTGAGTCAGCATGAGAGCTGCAGCTGAAACCAGTGTTAAGTGCACACTGATAATAGTTAACAATGACACTAGACTTAAAGAAGAGCTCTGTGTGGCTGGAAAGCCTGCCTCTCTCTCCAACAGAAGTTGTTCCAATAAAAGATATTACCTCACCCATTTTGTCTCTCTAATTTCAACTATGAGGCATTTCATCTGGAAAGAGAAGGCATTAATCTTTTCTTCCACAGCACGCCTATACCAATTTGTGAAATGTGACAGGGCCCAACACAAGTTAAGAAGCATTAGGCTCCATTGCTATTTGGGTGGGATACATACAAGCTGTGCTGTGAGAAGTGGGATAAGTGACTCAGAAGGGGGGCTCTTTCTTGACAGTGTTGAAGTTTATGCTTCAGCTTGGTGTTGGCATGCTGTGCTACTGGAAGTGCTGTCTTATAGATAAGAATTAAGCTGAGATCTTGGCAGTTTGTGGTTATTAAAGATCCCAGTATTTCTTTTGCAAGCAGAGGGTTGTTATCCTGGCTAAATTTTAATTCATAGAATTACACACTGCCTCCCTCCAAGTTTAAGTGAATACAAGACTCTACTTCTTGCACTAGAGCTGGTGTAGAGAGTTGTTGGGCACTGCTAAACAGCTGATTGATTCCACCCCAGAGGTGGTTGCATTTCAGTGGTGGGAGGAAATGGTCTCTGTTTGTAGCTTACTTTTGCAACACACTCTCAGCGTGAGGGTACTATGAGAAATGTCTCTATTATTAATGCTATATTTTTCTCTAGAGCTTCCTAGCTGAATACCTTTGCTAATGTCATTTTCTATATGCAGGATGCTGCTATTCTTCCTCCTTTTAACAGGGACCCTTCCAGCCTTTTCCTCACTGGTTCTATTCAAGGGCTTTAAAGGGATCATCTCCCCATGCACTGTGCCATGCTCAGTTGGCTTCCTATTTCAATTTATTTGTATTTGATACAACTTCATTGTGAAGCATTTTCTATACAAAATAAATCCCCAGATGTTTATATATGAAGCAGAGGCCCTTGGGGATGCAGCTGCCGGAAAGGAAAATCTTGTTGGCACAAACTGCCTGGGCAATTGAAATATACATGAGAGAGAATATCTGGTCCCTGTTTATGTTTAGTTCTCAAAATGAATTCAGGTTTCAGAGCAGCAGCCATGTTAGTCTGTATCAGCAAAAACAACGAGGAGTCCTCGTGGCACCTTAGAGACTAACAAATTTATTTGGGCATAAGCTTTCGTGGGCTAGAACCCACTTTGTCTGATGAAATGGGTTCTAGCCCACGAAAGCTTATGCCCAAATAAATTTGTTAGTCTCTAAAATGAATTCAGTTGTACAAGCATGAAGCTGAGAGCTACCACTAGAGGGCATACTTCCTACCTGCCCCTTACAGTGCCAGTGGGTTTGTCTCTTGGAGAAGTCGTGCTTAGAACACTTACTGTTTTGTCAGCCTTTGGTAGGTCATGATGTCCCTCAGCAGCTTGGCTTCGGTATCCCCTAACAAATAGGGCCCTTGCAGGAGGCAAGGCAGGTAGATTTGCCTCCATAAGAACATAAAAGGTAACTAGTCAAACTCACACAAAGAAAGACGTGCTCTTCTCAATCGCTTTCAACCTGGATTTTGTTTGAAAGTAATTGTGCCTTTTTTTAAATAAATTCTCTGCACAAAATGAACAGTAGATCCAGCCACAAGCCTCAAATGCAGCCTGGCATAAGCAAATGGAGAGAAGGGCCATCACAAGTGTCAATGTCCACCATTTTCTAGGCAAACTCCCCCTTTGGCAACTGACCCCCGAGAACACAGCGTGTCACAGAAATCAAGTGGGTACTCTCTGCCTTTCATGAATGCTAAGTAATTGAGCCTCCCAACCCCCTTGCAAGGTAGGTCAGTCACCTCCATTTTATAGCTGGGGAAACAGAGGCAAAGAGAGATTGAATGACTTTCCCAAGTTTGTGACAAGCAGGAAAGTAAGTCAGGGCCTCACCCCCAGTCTTTAATGAGAGACATTAAAGTTAGTGTATTTTTAAAGCCAGACATTTGCATCTAACCTAATACTAGCCCTCAGTATCCTCTGCTCTGAGTTTAGCAAGCAATTGGTAATAGATCTATGATCTGTTCCCCCATTCCGCTTCCAATTACTACACAGAGAGACTAACCTCATTATGAACAAGAGGCAGTGACACCAAATTATACATCTACTAAGCTCCAAACTTTCTTCAGAAGACCATAATATAGCTGTGACCTGCACATACAGTACTTTCTTTAGAGGCTATCTAGAATCTACTAACTCTCTTCCACACACACACTTGCTCTTTTATATGAACTTTTCTCCCAGCATGTCCGGCTCGGAGTTGGCCCTTTAAATCTGGCAACGCCAAGCAGATGTTGACCAAAGTAACCATTTTGTAGCTGGCAGTTGTTGACTGCACCTCCCTCTTCCCTTGCTAATAAGTGCCTGTTCTATTTTTCCCTCTGCCTGCTGAGGAGATGGCCCTTTTCACAAAGGGAGGCATCTAATTTGAGACAGCATTGAAGTATGATGCTCTGTTTAGTGTAGGTCTCAGTAAGTACTGTTCTTCCCCCTCCACAATAAAGCCTGTGCAGGCTGCATAGGGTCAAGTGTAAGTTCCTGGGGTTTGGCTTCATTGGTTCAACAGCAACAGAATACAAATCTCACCCCAAGCTTGGCTGTTCATAGGCTTTCCTGAAGGGTCTTCTTGTCTTTGCTCCAGTTCTATCTGACCAGAGATTCACTCCTGCATTTCCAGTGGCCTAATGTAGTTAACCATGCTGTACCAGCAGCTTTACTCAGCACTCTAACTTCTTTGTTAATGGGATGAGTCAACATCCAAGCATGAGGCTGCAGATCCTCCCATTCTATTCCAATTCCTCCAGGTAATCCAAGAATGGGGGTTTGGAAAACTTGTTCTACTGAATTCAGACTTGATGGGGAAACGTGCAACTTAATTTGGATACAAGGATTTTTTTTATTATTATTTTGCTTCCTATCCTACACTGTTCTGTAGCATTGCCATGTGCTGTTAAACATCCTACCAGGTAAGACTATGTCACTTGAGAACCAGGTGAATCCTGTATATGGTTGTGTAGAATGAGTTTGCAAAGTGCTTTGAAGTTAATTGGTATGAAAGATCCTTGATGAATGTTTGATACTATTATTATATTGTGGGAAGGAATTGACCCTCTTTCTCCTTTGAGTGGCAGTATAGGTACCCTAGAACAGGAAGATATCTCTAGCAATTATGTATCTCCCTTGTCACACAGTACCTATCTGTGAAGGGAAATTGTCAGACTACTTAATGATGGGCTGCAGCACCACTAATTAATTAGAGAAAGAAGTCCTGTTTGGGATTACAATTGTGATCTTGACTTCCAAAACAAGTGCACTAGCCGTGGGGTAAAAGAGCTACTTCCTGAAGGTAAATCACCAAACCTCTTGTTATAATTAACTCAGGCTTCCACTGTAGTTGACCTATCTATGCTGTTAATCCCCACCTCCATTTACTGCTCTGTCCATGGATGAGAAGTTACTCAGGCTCAGACAAGTTTGACACAAACAGGGTTTGTGACGTAAATAGCACATAAATGCCATGTTGCAGAGGCTGCCAAACTCACTTCATTTTAGGACAGGAGATTAGACTTGACTAGTGAAGTGGCTGAGAGGACCTGGCAGCATTCCACCCCATTCAGGGTGCAATCTATTTTAATGGACTTAAAAAAAAAAAAGTCTGTATAAAAAAGTTTTAATGAAAAACCATCCTAATAATGCTCCCAAAGCAGGACTCCTGCAGCATGACAAGTGTGAAATAAATGGATGACATGCCTACAAACTCAAAATGGGCTGGGCCAGCTATTCTGTGTTCTCTTTGCTACCACTGCAGATATTAGTGTTTGGTTAATGACTTTTCTCCCTTCTCATCCACCTTCTCCTTGATTTGACAATGATGCTTTAGGGAAACACAGTACATTATGTTCAGACTTTAGGTTTTCTTTTTAAAATTAATATTAATGGTATCTCTAATAGTTTAAATCCCAACAAATTGCTGTTTTAATTAATTAAAACCATCTCCTGCAGCATTCCTAAAACAAAGTGTGCTTCTCAGATCAGAAGCCAAGGCTCAGAGAGGGAGCTCGTTACTGAGAATATGTTACATCAGGTGTTGTACTGTATTTTTGAGGAAACATGTCCCGATAGGACATCTGAATTGGATATCAAACCAATTCTTCCATGACAGATAAACTGCGAGTTGGCAGCAGGTAGACTGTGATTTTTGGGAGTGAAATCTTAGAATGACTGTTCTTCAGTCAGGTCAAAGTACTTTTGATTGGTTACTTACTGTTTTTTGTTGTTTGTTTTTCTTCCAAGAATAAAGTTCTTGCTACTTTAGCCAGACTTCCTCTGCAGAATTTGCAACCAGAGAGTTCTGTGCTAGTGCAAGAGAACAGAAAGAGAAACTGATCAGAGTCTAGGCTATTTTAATTGTTCAAGTTGAATTAAGTATAAAAAGTAAACAAACAGCACAATTGGTGCCAAGTGAATTAGATAGTTAATGGGTGCACAGGGTCAGAAAGGTCTATATCCAACAGAGAACACTCCCTCCAAAACCGGGAATTGAAGTCAAGCATCCTGAATCTCTACTTTTATTTTCTGTTAGTAGATAGCTATGAAACCTACTGGCAAAGTGTGTCTCATCACCCTTTAGTGGCCGGTCCACATGGATAACTGTACACATGCTATCCTTACTGCATTGGCTAACGTAGTGGAGGTCTGTGCTGTGGATATAAAGGTGTGAACCCTGCTGATCACCTGAGTTGGAGGTCAATATATTTCCACTTGTTAGAATTTCTTAACAGTTTTTAATTGTATGATCACGTTCTATTTTTCCATAGGATTCCTGCCTCGTTCAATGCACAGGTTGGTTCTGCTTTGGAGGATGAATCAGGGTTATGTAGTGAAGGAGACTGTTGTCTATACTAGGACTGCTGCCTCATGTGTTGCAGAAGTTGGAAGGTATGTAGTGAATGAAGCAGGGGATTGCAAGAAGAGAAAGGGCGGTCTCATGGTTAAGACTGTATCATGAGGCATACACATAAAGGGGCTGAATTAAGGTTGTACCTTGGCTTTTCCTAACTTCTAAGTGCTTGACTTTACAACCTTAGCATTCTTTTAACTTGGAGTTTTGGATGTAACTTACCAATTTTAAAAAACAAACTCAAAAATAATAAATTCTCTCATGTGGAACAATATTGACCCACAACTTGAGTCATCAACAGGGTTTGGACCTTTAGATCCACAGCTTGACTTTGCATTCTCAATGTTTTAATGGAGGTGTTTGATAGAAGTATCCTTATTTTACAGATGGGGAACAGAGACACATATTAATGAATTTGCCCAAGGTCACCCAGGGAGTCAGTGGCAGAGCTCGGAATTGAACCCCTCTTTCCCCCCCAATATCCTGAGTTCCATTCTAGTGCCTTAGCCACCAGATCATACTTCCTCTCAGTGCAGCCACATGGTAAGGAGCAGGAGACATGGGCAATTGATTTATGTTTCAACTGCAAGCCTGTCCAGAGTGAAAACCCCACATTGGTAATAAATATTATGGCTGAACTCCCCTACCCTGGGAGCCAGAGCTGACCCTCAGGCTCACCCTCTGCCCACCTGTGGGGGCCAGCGGCAATGTCATGCGTGGTTCTTATGGCTGCTTTCCCTTCGAGCTGAAAATGCAGCGTCCAGTGAGGGCTTAGGAGGTGGGGCTCTGGGACCTCGGCGCTGGGAGGGTTGTAAAGAGAAAGGAAAGCACACCAGGAGGAAAAACAGGTGCGTGGGCAGCAGCAGATGGGCAGGGAGTGGTGCAGCGCGGCTGGGGATGCAGTCATCAATTGCTGCTCTCCAGAGACCTGGCTGTGCAGGCAGGCCCTGCTCCCCTCGGTTGAAGGGGCGTCGGTGGGGGGGAGGGGGGACGACGACACAACAGATTCCAAGTAGCACCAAAGTTGTCTTGTAACCTGCTCAGGGATCTTCCCTCCAAAGACTGGGAATGTTCCCTTCATGGCCATATTGAGTTTGTAAAGACTGGAGCAGTTCACAGTTTTTGCAACTACCCCTGCCCTGCTTCCCTTTGCTCTGGGAGCTGGCATTTCAGCAAGAGGAGGGATACTGGGATGTGGGCTTGGCTTGGCCTCAGACAGCTCACTGGGGCAGGGTGGAGGGAGTGAAGACAACGGATTCTGCTGGCAGTTGAGCCTGAGCTAAGAGGAGGGCAGCTGCTGCGGCACCTGAAGTCGGAGAGAAGAGGACTGAAAGGGGCAGGGGGCATTAAAATATACCATGGAAGCATAAGGGGACAAAACAGACTGGGGGAAATGGATTGGTGGGCACCAGGGAGCTGAACAGGCCAGGGGTCCACATGGGGCAAACAGATGTGGGGGACAGGAGGTTAAAAATCTGACTTAGGGATTTCCAATGGGTAAATCAGAACATGGCGGAGGGGGCTACACAGGTAGAGCAAAATAGATGGGGTATTACTGGGTGGAAAAGGAACTCTTGGAGTGAATGCTGTGAACAGGGGCAAAAACAGATTTGGTGGGAAGCTTCCCATCAGTTTCAGGATGGTCAGGGACGCAACCCCATGCTTTGGGTGTCCCTAACCTCTGACTGCCAGAAGCTGGGCAGGATGACAGATCGCTCAATAATTGCCCTGTTCTGTTCATTACCCCGAAGCATCTGGCACTGGCCACTGTTAAAAGACAAGATACTGGGATAGAAGCAGCACAGACATAAGCAGCTGTGGAGGGCACAGAAAAGGAGGTTACTTCCCCACCTGCTGATGTCCATCTGTGGAATGCAGTGCATGACAAAAACTCAAAATAAGAGAGAGAAAGATTATTCATTCGTGAAATAGAACATACTGCAAGATGCCTTCCTTTAGTGTGACATTTTCTGTAGCCTCAGTTTCAGGATTCTTTATGTCTGAAGGGGATGCTAAATGTATGTGAAGTACAGGCAACTTGGGGACTAAAATTAGTGATGTTCTCTAAAATAAGGGGCATTTGAGAAGTATGAGAGAGAAGGTTTCAGCCAGTGAAGAACAGGGGAGGAATCTAAGTGTCCCAGAGGTTCACTGAACCAGTACATTTGTTTTGGAAGCTGACATGCTCCAGAATCTCAATTTTCATTAGGAAAAAAAAAAAGGCACGTGTGTTCATTCTGTATTTAGCTCTGGACATGGTGAGGCCCATGTGGGTTCTTGGGGGATTGAGTTGCATGGTCTGGGTCCAGCTCCTATGGAAGTTCTCTGTGTCTCACACATGTGATCTGTGTGGGAGACAGGCACATTGCAGTAGTCAGGGCAGGGTTGTGGTGTTTCATTAATTCTTGTTCATCTTGGTTGGGTAGAATTTTCTGTAAGTAGGTTTTAGAATTTGTCAGTTGCTGCAAGTTTTCAGGCTTGCTCCATGGTGGTGGTTTCTTCTTGGCTTCCAGTAGGAAGGAAGCCACCTGTAGGAGGAAAGTTCTGCCCAGAATGAGTCTGATATTGACAGCCAGCTGGATGCTCCAATCCAGGGTGTGGCTGGCTGCGTGGGTTGGTCTGGAGAGATTCCCTGTGAGAACTTGAAGGGAAAAGGTCTGGGTAAGGAGGCTTAGGATTGTTGTATCAGAGTTGTGGTCCATGTGGACTTTGAAGTCTCCCAAGATGATGACTCTTGTGAGCTCCATCCCCATCAGATTGTGTGCATCTCTCTCTGTCCATCTGGGAAGCCTTTGCTGCCTGGGGATCTCATCAGTAGGATGCCTGTATTCCTTTTTTCTGAAGTGGATGCACTAAAAGAATTGTATTGAGTTAACTTTCTCTGTGTCTTTGTGTAGAAGGGAATGGAATTGTGACTCTGTCACCAGGCAGTTGCTCCCTACGCCAAATAGAGCAGTCAGGGAGGGGAGACTGGGGGGGCCATTCCAGTTACGGGGCTTGGGGTGGGGGCCTGCTGGTGCTTGGCAGGGATGGGACGGGACAGAGAAGTGCTGGGTGTGTATGGGATATGTGATCCAGCTATGGCTAGGTGTGTGTGGATCCTGGCTGAGGAGCTGGTAGTTTATTTGGGGTTCCTGACTGTACAGGAGCTGACAGTGTATTGGGGAGCTGTCCTTTTATGGGGGGAAGTGTCAGTGTATTGGGGGTCCTATGTAAGAGGAGGAGGCCTGTCACTGAAGGGAGGGTTGTCAGTGTATTTGGGGGGCTGACAGTGAAGGGGGGGTGCTATCTGGAGGAGCAGTCCTGACTGGGAGAGCTGGCAGTGCCTGAGGGTCTTGGCTGTGGGGGATGTCAGTGTATGGGGAGGGGGCTGGCTGTGGGGGCTGTCAGTACAGGGGGGTTCTGGGCTGGCAGGGGGCTCTGGCTGGGGGGCTGTCAGTGTATGGGGGGTCCTGGCTGGAGGGGGCTGTCAGTACAGGGGGGACTGGGCTTTCAGGGGGGGCCTCTGCCTGGGGGGCTGGCAGTAGAGGAGGGGTCCAGCTTAGCAGGGTAAGGGGGGGGCTTCAGGCGGGGGACTCTGGCTAAGGGAGCTGGCTGGGTGGGGGGAGCCAGGCTGGCAGAACTGGTGGACTGGCAGGGGGCTCTGGCAAGGGGGGCTGGCAGGACAGGTAGAGGGTGAGGGGGGTCCTGGCTGGGAGGGCTGGCAGTACAGGGGAGTCTGGGCTTGCAGGGGCGCCCTGGCTGGGAGGGCTGGCGGTAAAGGGGTGGGGTGGGTCCAGCCTGGCCAGACAGAGGGAGCTCTGGCCGGGAGGGAGTGCTGAAGGAATTGGCAGCTGTGATTGCAGAGCCACTGGCCATTATCTTTGAAAACTCGTGGCAAACCGGGGAAGTCCCGGATGACTGGAAAAAGGCTAATGTAGTGCCAATCTTTAAAAAAGGGAAGAAGGAAGATCCTGGGAACTACAGGCCAGTCAGCCTCACCTCAGTCCCTGGAAAAATCATGGAGCAGGTCCTCAAAGAATCAATCCTGAAGCACTTGCATGAGAGGAAAGTGATCAGGAACAGCCAGCATGGATTCACCAAGGGAAGGTCATGCCTGACTAATCTAATCGCCTTTTATGATGAGATTACTGGTTCTGTGGATGAAGGGAAAGCAGTGGATGTATTGTTTCTTGACTTTAGCAAAGCTTTTGACACGGTCTCCCATAGTATTCTTGTCAGCAAGTTAAGGAAGTATGGGCTGGATGAATGCACTATAAGGTGGGTAGAAAGCTGGCTAAATTGTCGGGCTCAACGGGTAGTGATCAATGGCTCCATGTCTAGTTGGCAGCCGGTATCAAGTGGAGTGCCCCAAGGGTCGGTCCTGGGGCCGGTTTTATTCAATATCTTCATAAATGATCTGGAGGATGGTGTGGATTGCACTCTCAGCAAATTTGCGGATGATACTAAACTGGGAGGAGTGGTAGATACGCTGGAGGGGAGGGATAGGATACAGAAGGACCTAGACCAATTGGAAGATTGGGCCAAAAGGAATCTGATGAGGTTCAATAAGGATAAGTGCAGGGTCCTGCACTTAGGACGGAAGAACCCAATGCACAGCTACAGACTAGGGACCGAATGGCTAGGCAGCAGTTCTGCAGAAAAGGACCTAGGGGTGACAGTGGACGAGAAGCTGGATATGAGTCAGCAGTGTGCCCTTGTTGCCAAGAAGGCCAATGGCATTTTGGGATGTATAAGTAGGGGCATAGCGAGCAGATCGAGGGACGTGATCGTTCCCCTCTATTCGACATTGGTGAGGCCTCATCTGGAGTACTGTGTCCAGTTTTGGGCCCCACACTTCAAGAAGGATGTGGATAAATTGGAGAGAGTCCAGCGAAGGGCAACAAAAATGATTAGGGGACTGGAACACATGAGTTATGAGGAGAGGCTGAGGGAGCTGGGATTGTTTAGCCTGCAGAAGAGAAGAATGAGGGGGGATTTGATAGCTGCTTTCAACTACCTGAAAGGGGGTTCCAAAGAGGATGGCTCTAGACTGTTCTCAATGGTAGCAGATGACAGAACGAGGAGTAATGGTCTCAAGTTGCAGTGGGGGAGGTTTAGATTGGATATTAGGAAAAACTTTTTCACTAAGAGGGTGGTGAAACACTGGAATGCGTTACCTAGGGAGGTGGTAGAATCTCCTTCCTTAGAGGTTTTTAAGGTCAGGCTTGACAAAGCCCTGGCTGGGATGATTTAACTGGGAATTGGTCCTGCTTTGAGCAGGGGGTTGGACTAGATGACCTTCTGGGGTCCCTTCCAACCCTGATATTCTATGATTCTATTCTATGATTCTATGTTTTGCCCTGGGGGCTGGCAGGGTAGGGGGCCTCTAGCCGGGGGGTCCAGACTGGCAGGGTGGTGGGGGGGTGGCGGTAGAGGGGGGTCCAGCCTGCCAGGGTGGTGGGGGGTCTTGGGCAGGGGGCTGGCAGTAGAGGGGGGTCCAGCCTAGCAGAGTGGTGGTGGGGGGCTCTGGGCGGGGGGTCTCTGGCCGGGGGGCTGGCGGTTGAGGGGGGTCCAGCCTAGCAGGGTGGTGGTGGGGGGCTCTGGGCGGGGGGGCTAGCAGTAGACGGGGGTCCAGCCTGGCAGGGCGGTGGGGGGTCTCGGGCGGGGGGTCTCTGGCCGGGGGGCTGGCGGTTGAGGGGGGTCCAGCCTGGCAGGGCGGTGGTGGGGGTCTCGGGCGGGGGGGCTAGCAGTAGACGGGGGTCCAGCCTGGCAGGGCGGTGGGGGGTCTCGGGCGCGGGGGCTCCGGCCGGGGGGCTGGCGGTTGAGGGGGGTCCAGCCTGGCAGGGCGGTGGGGGGTCTCGGGCAGGGGGTCTCTGGCCGGGGGGCTGGCGGTTGAGGGGGGTCCAGCCTGGCAGGGCGGTGGTGGGGGGCTCTGGCCGGGGGGCTAGCAGTAGACGGGGGTCCAGCCTGGCAGGGCGGTGGGGGGTCTCGGGCGGGGGCTCCGGCCGGGGGGCTGGCGGTTGAGGGGGGTCCAGCCTAGCAGGGCGGTGGTGGGGGTCTCGGGCGGGGGGTCTCTGGCCGGGGGGCTAGCAGTAGACGGGGGTCCAGCCTGGCAGGGCGGGGGGGGGTCTCGGGCGGGGGCTCCGGCCGGGGGGCTGGCGGTTGAGGGGGGTCCAGCCTAGCAGGGCGGTGGTGGGGGTCTCGGGCGGGGGGTCTCTGGCCGGGGGGCTAGCAGTAGACGGGGGTCCAGCCTGGCAGGGCGGGGGGGGGTCTCGGGCGGGGGGTCTCTGGCCGGGGGGCTGGCGGTTGAGGGGGGTCCAGCCTGGCAGGGCGGGGGGGGTCTCGGCGCGGGGGCTCCGGCCAGGGGGCTGGCGGTTGAGGGGGGTCCAGCCTAAAGGGCTGTGGTGGGGGTCTCGGCGCGGGGGCTCCGGCCGGGAAGGGGGGGCCCTCTCGCCGCGCTCCGTGCGTGCCGGGGCCAGGCCGAGTCCCGGGCCCCTCCGCCCCAGGGTTGGCCCCGGTGCTGCACGGCCCCGCCGCCGGGTTATGCAGCAGGCAGGGCCCCGGGCCCCGCTGCCGGGCCCGCGCGGGGCGGGGAGTTGGACGGCGCCGCTATGGCAGCGTTCCGCCGCATCCAGGCCCCGGCGCCGCGCTCTGGGGTCGCCCGTGCCCTGGCTGCCGGCTCGCCTTATGCTGGGTGTCGATGGGCGGCGTATGAATTATCCAGCTGCCCGGGCCACGCCACGGCGGAGCCCCGCACCCTGTATTGCCGCGGCTGCATGCAGCGCCCCTACCGGCGCGCGCGGGGTATCCAGGCCCCAGGGCTCAGCCCGGCCCCGCTCTCTGGCTCGTCGCCTCACAGTAAAGATGGCGCACAGCGGTCGGTGGCGCTTCCCTGCCCGGCCCGGCAGCGGCGGCTGGGGCCGCCGGGGGCTGGGGGGGTCCCGCCTCCGCGTCCCGGCCGTGCGGAACCTACGGGCCCCGGAGCCGCCGCCTCAGGCCGGGGCGGGCGATGCGGAGCTGGGGGGCCCGGGCTCCGGCGGGGCGGCGGGAAGCGGGGGAGGCGGGGCAGTGCCGGGCTCCGGCGGCCCCGGGGGCCCCGCGGCCGGCGTCGGACCCGGCTTCGATGCGGCGCTGCAGGTCTCGGCCGCCATCGGCATCAACCTGCGGCGGTTCCGGGCGGCCTGCGGGTCCGAGGCGGGCAGCGGAGAGGTAAGGACGGGCCGGGGCAGGGGAGAGCCCGGCCTCGCGCCCGGCGGAGCCCCGCGCTGGGCTCCGGGAGGCTGAGCCAGGGGCTGCCGGCCCCGGAGAGCATCTCCCGCTCCGCCCTGGGCCGGAGGGCACACCCCTTCCGTGCGCACACCCAGCGGGCGGAGCGGCCGCGGCCCCGGCCCCGGCCCCGGCCCGCGAGCCGCTTCCCCGGGCACCGCACCGCACCCCGTGGGGTCCGGCCTGCTGCTGCCCCGCTGCCGGCGGGCACGGCCCCTCTGCCCGCCGGGGGGCAGCCCGCCCTCCGCCCCGCGCGTGGCGCACAGCGCAGCCACGGCGCAGGTGAGCCGCCCCCCCACGCATCCTCCTCGGCCGGCACTGGCCCCCCTCCGCAGCCGGGGACAGGCCCTGCTCCCCTGAGGTGGAGGGGGGAGATGGAGGGGATGTGGCAGCAGCCGCAGCAGCGTTTGGTAGAGAAGGAGATATGCTCCCATCCCGTCCCCAGGCTGAGCAGACACTCCCCACCGGCCCTACTCGGGGGCAAAGAGCAGCCCGCCTCCCCCGCGGAGAGATTGCTTCCCCCCAACTCAGACATTTTGTTATTGATCCTCTTCCTCGGTTCTTTCTCCATCATCCTTCTGGAGGAGGAAGGCGCCCTAGCAACTGCCTCTCAGGGGAGGAAGGATAGGAGGGAGGGGTGAGGGTGGGTGAAGAGCGTGTGCTCCCCACCATCAGTAGCCGCAGAAGGATGTGGGTAAAAAGCTTCCCCCCATCATGAGCAGGTAGGGCTGATAAATGACATTTACTCTTCCTTCTGTGTTGTGAGAAAGTGAGGGGGGGGGGGGGACCACATCTGCTCTTTCCCTTCCCTTGATCAGGAGAGGATGGGTAAAAAGGAACTTGCCCCGTCCCCCTTTATAAACAGTAGGCGATGGAGGTCCATGTCTGATGCTGAATCTTTATTCCTTTCCTTCTAAAAAGACAGCTTTTCAGATAAATGCCTCTTCTGATATGTCTAGACGTTAGAGTTTCTACATTTGTTTTCTTTAGGATTGAATGAGCAAAGGGATTTAAATAGGTAGGATTGGGGAACGTGAACAACAGCTGCTGGGGGCTGGGGAGGGGGCGGGAAGGATGCTCTGAAGTGCGCTTGACTGAAACAGAAAGGGAAAGATGTCAACAACCAGCCGCCTCCTGTGTGCCCTGCTGTTGGTGCCACAAGCGCGCTCACACAAATCCTGTTCAACCCTTCTCCCTTTCACCGCCCCCAGCTGCACCTGGGCTTGGAGGGAGACCCCGGGGCAGAAAGGATGGGGGATAAAGCAGCTTAATTGTAAAAAGGAAGGTTGGCATTTTTGTAGAGTTGTTCATCTTCCTGCCTTAATTTTTTTCAAAGCGTTTCTAAGGCAGCCAGATCAGGAGTCTGACAACAACCCGCCTTTTGACAGTGCTGGGAAGACATGATGGGGGCGTGTTACTTACTACTAGCTGCAGCATCCCCTTTTCTTGTTTCTCTCCTTTTTGAAGTACCACCATTCACAGCCTTCCAAAGATGGACTGTTTTCAGGCAACATATCAGGAACATATTTACTTTTGAAGGGCCAATTCCATATCTTGATTTAAAGGAAAAATCTCAAAATCACACTCTTAAAAACCAACAGGATCGCTTTCTTATGTTAATAATATCCAAAGTTATTAAAAATGAAATAATTATAGAAAGCTAATTTACTTATCATAATTTTTACTGTTTACTTTTTGTATTGTCCTCATCTGGTAAAGTAAAACCAGGCTGGTCAGTTTCAAATGTTGTTTATAGTAATTTTCACTTTCTGGGGCAGTTAGCTTACCACTAGCAGAATCCTACAGTATATGAATTGCATTGCATTGCAAGGGGATGTTTAATTACAAACAAACTATAAAAACAATTTCATGAAAACATTCCTTTTAATGTTACCTGAAAATTTTAACAAAAAATAAATATTTGTTTTAAACCACTCAAATTACGCAGGTGAAAACATCCCTTTACTTAATAACACAAACTCCCTTTGGCTGGATATAATGATTAAAAGATTAGGTTAACCTGAAGTTACTGTATCAACTTGAAGGAAGTTAGTATCTTATAAATATGAATTGTCTGGTAAAAAATGAAATCTGAACAGTCAGCCTACTGTTCATAGAGTTATTATTTTGAGCCATAGGAGGTAGGGGTTATAAAGAAAAGAGGATTACATATGGCAGTGGATTTTTGTCCTTTCATCCCCATGTGTATTTTGGAATTTAGAGACAATTCTAATATGTATTAGAAAATATTTGTGCGTTTGAATCTAAGGACATCATATAAAGAAAGCAGTGAGGACAAACCTGTCCTTTACTGTTAATGAAGAAAATATTTCTTGTCTTCTAGATAAATGCGTTTACTAAATGTTCAGCTAGCAATGACTTTTTGAAGATAAGCAGAAGAGCAGTATTTTGTGGTAATTGACAACATCTAATTACAACTCTGTATGAGGAAGCGCTTTGTTTGCTTGCAAGAAGGGTTTATCTATTGGGCTATGACAAATGACCTTTTAATTTTTATTAAGCTGCTGAAAAACTCCTGCCTTATAGTGTTATGGAATGGGGAAAAAAATATAGTTTCCCTGATAGCTTATTGGTTATAGCCTGTGAGGAAGCATTAGTTGAATTTCAAGTGACATCATATGGACCAGTATGGAATAATACCTGTTCAAATTTATTTAAAACTACATTGTTAATGGTATGCTGAGACTCCACAGTAGTAAGGCAGATACCCATACACACTAAAAGTGGAAGGCAACTTGAATAGATTCAGTATTTTTTCTCATAACTGGTAGAAACACATTGCTCCCTCCTGTGTTTTCAGTAGGTAGTGTTTCCTTAAGATCAGACTAGCTGTTAGTCTGTTGCTTTCCAGGGACTTGGTTATTTTAACAGATGATCTTTGAATATGGAGGTCAGAAGGTTCGGGGCATGTTCATCATAAAGATTACACTAATCTGAAGTAATGCAGCATATTACTCAAAATCCAGCTCAAAAGTTTGTCTCTGTTCCCTGTTGAATGGGATGGAGTAGTATTAGGTTTAATATCTGGCTAATAGGGTTCTAGCCCCTGATTGTGACAGGAATTTGGGGGCAGAGCTTCTTTATCATCCTTACCTCCAAGAATCCAGTCTCCTTTTACCTAGGACTCATTGTACTTAAGTAGTGTCCTGTGAAGAGTTGCATAACATCTACATTGTTCATGATTTCCATGAAGTCAAGGATTTTTCCTGAACTAAGCTGATCAAAACCTGCTGCTTACCTGCTCTAAAACGACTCATCCTGAGTTGAAATCTTAGTGATTATGTAATATTTTATAAGTCTGAATGGAGCTAGATGTAATGTCCAGGAATCCTTGGAGATCAAAATAGCATGTAAGAAATTGTTGTATTATTGTGCACATTTGTGTTATGGTTGGTACTGTTTTTTAAGCAGCTGTTACTCTGGTCTGGTCTTTTTTATATAACTATCAAAAATGTGGTGTTAACACTGATTCTAATTTAATGCAACAAAATCAGAAAAAACTCAGTTAAGTGTGGCACTCAAACTTTCACTTAGCCCATTGTGCCATCGTCCAGAACACAGTTAATTTTACTTATTATGCTGCATGTGCTGCAAATCCTGGGCACAAAAGAGCCAAAGAAAAACAGAGCAGCTCCTTCAGAGATGATTTCTTGTTTCTGTCCATTCAGTGAAACTTTAACATTATTAACATAGTTGTTTTAATTTTCTTTGTTACTCAATAATAATGTAAGGGGCGAGGAAAGCCAATGGATCTCCTCCAGTCCCCTGCCAATGTTGATTTTGTGCAAATCCATTGCTTCTAGTACAGTTCAGTTTCTTTCACTGAGCTGCATTATCCTTTTTTTTTTTTTTTATTTAATCTGTAGAATGAAATACTAAAATGTTAGGCTTTGACTTTGCAATAGTTAGGGAGAGTTTTCACATAGTAGAACCAAAACAGATTGAAAAATTCTTGTTCACATCAAATCCTTTCTACTTGATCTGAGTGGAATCCTTTCTACTTGATCGTTACCTTGAGTTTAATAATCAGGAGGATTTTGGATAGTATTTGTTTACTTATTCTCCAGACTATAATATGGAATTTTTGTATAGTAGAAACCAAGAAAAGTGCTTATGTACAACTGCTCTTTATCAGAGTTAAATGTCGGCCCATTATGTTGTTTAAAATAATGTTTAATTGAAGCTTTATGTTTAATTGAAGCTAAGCAAGTTAAAACAGTTACAGATCCCTGGAAAAGGCATTTAAAATGAAAGTCAGATCGTAACAGTGATTGTCGTGGCACTGGTAGTGTTGTTGTAATTGTAAATGGATCATAATCTTCTCTGAGGCAAACATCAGAGCTTTAAAGGGTTACTAATGGCTGACTTGTTTTGAAATTGCACTAGATACATGTGTTGGGAGGAGTGACTTTCTATTACTGCCGTAGTCATGCCTGAGCTGAATAGCACAGATGATTTCTTTCCTGCACTTGCATTAAAATTTTGTATCTCAGAACTTCCTCTCCTAATTTTATGTTAAAGGGTCATTATAAAACTGTGTGTGTGTGTTTAATTTCTGAAGTACAGTTACAGAGCTCTGCCTATTAGTGGTAGCTTATTAAGTATGTGTGGATGGAGAGATTTAGACTATTATTAGATATTTATGTAAAGCAAATCCTGACCGATTAAATGCATGTTGTAACCAGAGATATTGAACATTCCTTTTTTTCCCCACACCTGGTCTTTCTGAACTGTTCTAGGCTCCTTCATAAGAAATATTAAAATTCAAGTATAAATAATAACCATACTAAACCAGGGTCCTTTTAGGTTTTTCTCAATGTTTCCTTACTTTGCTGAATGCTGGTTATATGCAGCTCTCAGAATACAAGTGTTCTGGGTTGTAGATTCTGAGAAAGTAGATTCTTTCTGATGGAATGTTTTATGTCCAACTTTTCAAAGAAGGCAATGATTTATAATGTACTGTTAGGTTAGGGGTGATGGTGTTGTCTCTTACTGTGTCTTGGCATGTTAACACTATGAGCATCAGAACTCTTTGGCATCATGGTTCTCTCAGCTATGCTACTCACAACACAATCCTTACAATGTTTTATTGAATTAACATTGTGTTCCCCCCCACCCACTCCCCCCAGTTTTCCAGTGGAGGAGTCAAATTATTTAACTGTGGATATTATCATACCACATCAGATTCAGTCCAAGGAATCAGAGTGGGTGGGGACAGTTGAGTAACCTGTTACCTCCTTGAGGTAGCAGTTAATTTTTCTGCCATTGTTAATTTGGGGGAGAGGGTATAAAGAGGTTTTGGGAGTTGGGTTTTCATCTCTCTTCATCGTTAGGGTTGCCTTTACTCCCATACTGTTGCATGTGTTACACACAAACACAATATTTTGCCATATGTGTTCCACAATCACTTGTTACGAGGTGCAAAAGCACTGCCCTCTCTTTTCCCCTTTGAAACTGTTTGTGATGGATATGCATACAGGATTTACAGACATAGGTGCAAAAGCCTGCCATCTGCTCCATTTATTACCACTTAACCCTTTGAGTACTGCCTATAGCTAATGAATTGGCATTTCAAGGACCTTTTGATGTATGTCTTGTTCTGCTGTTCCCTCTTATTTTATTTGAAGTCATAACAAGATGGTTTTGGGGCATGGCTGAGAGGAGGAATAGGGTATGCAACAGAGTTAAGATTAGGAAAGATTAGATTAGGGGCCATTCAGTCAGCATTTAAGTCAGTCAGAAGATGTTTGTCCCCACCACATAATTTTTTGAGATTTGGTTTTGAAAATGTATCTTGCAAACTTTTATTACTAGTTTAGAGTATATTTCTAAATTGATTCTTAGCCAGATCCTTTACTTGCCTGTTTCCACCACTCTAAACAGCCAGACAAATGTTGTAGAGGGGTGATCATAGGCATTGCAACTTTGTGAAAGCAATAGCCTGGGAGCTTCCATCCAAGGAGACTACAGCTATGGACCCACATATCTTTGAAAGTTTACCCAAATTCTAGCTGCATGTAAGGGTGGTAGCGAATATGCCCCTGATCTTTAAATCTGTTGAAAGAATTCTCATTGGTTTAGGTACATAAATGCTGAGGCAAGAAGGCATTTTGCTGGAGTGTTGTTTTGGGAAAGTTCATATTCATATGAAGAGAAAAATATTACCTTGCTTTAAGGTGGGTATTTCAGTGAGAGGGACTATGTTGCATTGGTATGGAAGGAACATGCAAAAATCCCAGTATTTTTATTCCCTTTTCAATTCATCCTATTAAAAGCTTGGCTAGAACTTAGCCAAATGGCTTTGTTGATGGTTCATCAATATGAGACAGACAGTGGTATCATTGCTGAACCCTTGCCTCTGATTCCTGCTGTCAAAGCCATTAAAATGCTTGTCAGGATACAAAGAGGGTCTGGAGATCTCTCTTATGAGGTTATTGAAAGATGCAGTTAGCCGCTTCCCCAGGACTTTCTTTCCAGATTGGTACAGCATCTTTAGAGTAAAAGTATATTTATGTCTGGAAGTATCTGAATTGTTTCACTATTCTGCTTTGATGTGTCTGGGCATCTTTGACTCTTAAACATAAAATGGACATGAATGATTAAAAAAATCTACAATATTTTATCTATTCTCAGTTGTCTCAGTTTATCCTAAGTATTGCTTTCTAAATGTTCCACTTAAGAAACTGACAGGGGAAGAGCTAACTTAGCAAAAGTGATGCATTGACAGGACTGATCAGTTTCCCAAATTCCATCTGTTTCACTTTTCACTCACTGAGTGCAGGATACTGAAGTGATGTACAGTTTCTTTATAACACTTTGGGTGACCCTCTGCTTCACAGGCCTTACTGAAAGGATGTTGCCATCAGAATGAAACTGTTTCAGGTGATTCACATTGCAGAAAGCATTTCTTGTTCACTCAGGGTGAAAGTTGTGATGAGAGATTATTCATATGGAGTAATGAGAGCATGGGCAGGGTTGATAGAACACAACTAGAGGTACACCATCAACTACCTGGAAAACCTTGGACTGATGATATATTTTGTTGGAGTGTTGTGTTTTAAGTCTGAAAGTTGTCTTTGTGGCTGCTGCTTGGGATTTAGTTCATGGGGGTGATCTTTGCATTCATCTTAACTCTGTAATAGCATTGGATTTTTTCTGAGTTACACCTAACAAATAGTATCTGCTTTAACAGACCAGACTGAGCCATATACTACTAATGCTCCTAGAATGTGCACTGTAGTAACTTTGTGAGAATAGGCATCATGATCAGTTTGATTTTCTAATTCTAAAATTAGTTGTCAATGGAGACTCTGGAAGCTGGAGTTCTGATTGTGTTTATGCTGCTCTTCCTGTAACTTATAATTGCTAAGAATATGGGGAGCCAGTTAAAAATGTAGCGTTCAATTTGAAGCAGAATTTCTTCTATTCCTGTTGTTCCACGTTAGAGCTTGTCTTATGTGGAGGCAACACAGTGAATAATTCTGCTGTGCTTTCTGAGAGGTCTTACAAACTGATTTTGCTTAGTACCTCTATTTCTAGACTAAGTGCCAACAGATGTGACATTCTTTCTCAGTTTCTGGACAGGCATTCACTTATAAGAATATGGAAGTCAAATGAGTCCTCACTTTGCTAGGCTGGATATAACAAGAACTCCAACTGCTCTGGTGCTTGTAAATGACAATGCAGCTCATAGTAGTACTTCAGAAATTCAGGGATGTACTTATTGGGCTAGCTTAAGTATCCAGTTATTTTTGATCAGAAGGTGCACATGAACATCTAGCTTGATGCTGACATGGTAATTTTTTGCTTTGTCTTCTTTTCAATATGATGGGAGTGCATTAGATGTTGTGCCAGTAACTACTGGACAGTCTGCAGAGTTAGCTTCTGAAGATGGCCTCTCGCTTGTCTTTCTAAGGAGATAAGATACTATAGAACTGGTTGACTTTTAAAGAATGAACCAAAAACTAGGGTGTAGGAGATGAAGTAAAGTAAATCATTGTTGAAATACTCATCTTTAAATTAAATATGTCCCCTTCCCCCAAGTGCTGCCTGGAAAGTTGCATTCTTATTTCTAGTGCTTCTGCCTGTCAGTTTTGATGACAACAATAATTCCGTTTGCCTCTAAGAATCCATATCATGCTCCAAAACTGAGACACCACTGGAATCAGTATCTTTAGGAGAACTTTCCAGTCGAAACCCATTTTAAAAATCAGAATTCCTTATTAAATCTTTAGATAGAACAACTTTGGAAAATGCTGTAATGTTGCTCCAAAGTCTTACTAAAGTGGTCTGCTAATTCATCATCATAAAGATTTGAATATGATTTTCTGTGGTTGGATTACACTGGTTGTAGTGAAAAAGATTTTGTCCATTGAGTAAGAACTTTAACCTATGAACCGTCTAGATAGTCTGTAATATTTTGATAGGAGAGTTTCAATGTATTTCTGCCCTCTAGATTTAGGGGATGCTGCACCCTGTCTGTGCCATTGGGCTTTTTGCTTCCTTGTCATACTGGAGGGACTAGCCTGTTCTCCTTTTTTTTATTTTCCCAAGTGACGTTTTTGTGTTGCATTATGCTTTCTCAGGTAAATGAGGTCATGTTTAAAATCATCATGTTTTTAATCACCCTGTTATGCTTTATGGTAACTTACATTAAGATAACTAGAGAGATTGTGTTCATGCTTCAGTCTACTCAGAATGAAATGTCGATACCTGTCGTATCTTTAACTGATTCAGCATTCCAGCCTTCCACATGCATTTTGGGATTTCAACAGCTGCCTTGGTACTTTCATCTCTGATTAGTTACCAGACTACCTGGATAGATCATTATTACTTCTTGGCCATCAGTGGTGGTATTGTCATGAACAGGCCACTTACAAGCATGATTGACAGGTGTGGCCACACCTCTTTCAAGTGCAAATGAAGCAGAAAGAATTATTTGTGAAGAAAACAGCCTTTTTATTGAAGGTACTCCAGCAGGCAGTTCTAGTAACTGCCTGGTATGAAATAAGAAAGAAATAATAATCTCTAGGATATTGGGTCAAATCCAGAATTAGTTCATCCTTTTGGAGAACTGGGTTAACAGAGCTCTCAACTTAAAAATAGTCTGAATCCCAATTCTGAATTGACTAGGGTGCACAATTGTAGGAATTGTTCCAGTTTGTTGATTTATGACCTGCAGATTACAAAATCATCATAGAATGTCTGTTAACAGAATGAATAAAACATTATGAATAGTCAAAGTTAACTGAATTATGGAGAGACAAAGTCATTCCATAGTTAAGGTTGCAACTGAGTTTCTTCTTCGAGTGATTGCTCATGTGTATTCCACAATAGGTGTGCATGCTCGCCACGTGCACCGGTGTCGGAAGTTTTTCCCCTAGCAGTACCCGTAGGGGAGGAGTGCCCCCCGCAACCCCTCGAGTGGCACCTGCCTGGCGTGGTATAAGGGGATCTGCGCACTCCCCCTACCCTCAGTTCCTTGTTGCCAGACAACTCTGATAGAGGGGAAGGAGGGCAAGGTGTGGAATAGACATGAGCAACACATCTCGAAGAACACCAGTTACAGAAAAGTTAACTGTCTTTTCTGTTAGAATTTTTTTGTCAGTCCCCGTCCCCCCCCATACCCTCAGAACCGTCACAACTGCTTCAAAATGATTGCTACTAAATATGAAGTAAATTGGATGAGTTCCTGAGAAATGGCATCCTAGAACCAGAGATGTTCACCAGAGTTCAAAAAGCTGTCAGTTTGAAGTAAAATGTATATAATATAAAACCTAGTAGGTAGCGCACTGCACTTGGTCTCAGGAGACCTGAGTTGTATTCCTGACTCTGTTTCTGGTCTTCTGGTTGACCTTGGGAAAGTCACAGTCCCTCCGTGCCTCAGTTCTCCATCTGTAAAACTGGATAGTGATACATATCCACCTTGTAAAATGCTTTGAGATCTTCTGATGAAAAGTGCTATATAAGAACTAGATGCTATTATAATATTCCACTGGCTCAGATCTAGTGCACAGCAACACGGTCTTATTAATTAATATCCAACTTAAAAAAAATTGGAACCATTGTTAGCGATCATAGACTCTGTTGGTATTGGTATAGTATGTCAGATGACTGCTTGAAACCTATGCTTTCATGTAAAAAACCACTTCCACCTGCTTTCCTTGCCTAGGCAGAATTCATTTGAAATACAAATTGTAAATAATAATGCCCCTCAATCACCTCCCCCTCTGTCAGCCAGGTTCTCACTTAGTTTCCCCCTTTCCTGAGATAGATGCTCTAATAGTCTTCTGTAGCCCAGAGAAAGGAATACCCTTTAAAAACCGACAGGAAATTTCTCAGATGGAGAAGGTAGAAAACATTAGTTCTTTCCTCCTGCCCTGTCTTTTCTTGCTACATTTCTGAGTGGTTTCAGAGTAGCAGCCGTGTTAGTCTTTATTCGCAAAAAGAAAAGGAGTACTTGTGGCACCTTGGAGACTAACCAATTTATTTGAGCATAAGCTTTCGTGAGCTACAGCTCACTTCATCGGATGCATTCAGTGGAAAATACAGTGCTTTCTCCTCACTGTGACAGCTCTATTCCTAGTTGTCTCCTCATTTTCTTTACCGAGGCATCTGCTCCTCTCCCTGCACCTCTCTATTAGAAACACAAAGTGAGGGGGAAGTGTTCAGGAAGAGAACATAGAGGGAATATTTAATGCTTCTCTCCCTTTTCCACCTGACAGACTTTATGTGGACTGCAGCAGTTGGGGTCCCTTCTAATGACTCATAGGAGATTTGCTTCTGTTGCAGACCATAGGGAGGCAAATTGAGGGGGGGAGTTCTAGGAGCCATTTGTCTTCTGCTACACTCTGAATTCCTCAACTCTGCTTCCTCATTTGAACCACTATCTTCCTCGCTTAATTCCAGTATTCTCCAGCAAGGCTCCCTTTCCCTCCATCCCCTCTACCTCATGCCCTTTTGAACCAGAGACTCAGTGACTGGTGGTGGAGAGAGATGTGTTAGGATCTTAAGGAAGGATCTTAAGAAGACAAGGGAAAGCATTAAAATTTTCCTCCCTATTCCACTCAGTGTGCCTTCTCTGGTTTGTAGCATCAGGACTTCCTTTTGATGAGCCCCAGGAGGTTCTCAGCTCCTTTACCTAATCCTCTCTGCTTCTTGCAGACTTCATCAAAAGCCCAGCCTCCCTCGGGCACCTTATGGCCCATCTTCCCCAAATACCCCTCAAGCTTTTAGGTGTTATGAGATGCTGCACAAGCATAAGGTTGGGGGTGGCGGTGTCTCGCAGTGTGCAGAGTAATTGTGTGGGAGCCCTTGATGAGCCTCATCAGACTTACTAGGGAGTTGATGTATTTACCCAGGTGAAGCCCAACTCTTAAAGGTTGCAGGAGCTGGACTCCCCTTCTGCAGAACTGAGGGAAGGCGTTGGGAGAAGCTTCTCCCTTTCCTCATCTGAATTCTCTGCTAAATCCTATGTTTAGACTAGTAGGGAATTAAGGAAATTTATACACACACCCCCCTCTACCTTTAAGGTGAAGCAAAAGTTGTGCATGTGGGTCATGGGTTTGAATACAAGTTGCCTTTCAAAAACTTTAGGGTGGGTGGAACCTTCATACATTAGAAACTCATGAAATGAGGAGGAGTTGCATTTCTCAGATAAGTCCTTAACTGAGCCCCAGAAACAATGCTCTGGAGAAAAAAAAAAAAAGCAAGAAATATATTTTATTCATCTATAACGTTTTTATTTTTTCTTTGATTTAAAAATACCTGTAATACCTTAATTTTAATTGTATGGTGGTTGGATTGCTTATGGCTTTTTTCATCATTCATACAAGAATTTTACGGTATCTTTTTGTGTAGACAGCACAGATGCTGAAGGCAATCCTTTTTCATTAAGGACCTTGATCCTGTAAGGTCCTGAGTGCATTCATTGCCTCACAAGATTTGGTTCTATGATTTTATGTGCCAGCCAGTTATCCAAGTATCATTAGACATAGAGCTAGCATGTCTCCATATGTAAATATTATATGTCTAGATCATCCCATTAGAACTCTTAAGTGAAAAGAACAAATGTTAGTATGGGGACAAATCATCACCTTAGTATTGGAAACCTGTTTCCAATTTAAAAAAAATAAATTATAAAATCAGTTTGCTCTGGTGTATGTTTTTGATACTCTACATGCAAAGAAGGGAATATGCTAGGCTGGTTTTCCACAGAGGCAGTTAAAGTAGTTTGTTTCTCTTGTTTGAGAAGTGCAGCCTTAACTCTGCATTTGCTGGTTTCTAACATTAGAGGGGTTTTGTTAGCTAAAATTCATAATAGGTACTATGACAGGTTTCAGAGTAACAGCCGTGTTAGTCTGTATTCGCAAAAAGAAAAGGAGTACTTGTGGCACCTTAGAGACTAACCAATTTATTTGAGCATGAGCTTTCGTGAGCTACAGTATCCAGCATCTGATGAAGCATCCGATGAGGTGAGCTGTAGCTCACGAAAGCTCATGCTCAAATAAATTGGTTAGTCTCTAAGGTGCCACAAGTACTCCTTTTCTTTTTGCGAATAGGTACTATGTACTCAAGGCTCTAATATGTGTCTGCAACCATATCTTTATCCATAAAAAAACTTTAAGGTGAATATTATTGGAAATGACTTTCAAGACTCTAAACAAATACACCCACAATGTGCAAGTAAATATGCAAATTATTTTTTAATCCAGGAATTCTGCTTTTTTTTTTTTCTTGTTTGGTTTCCTTTCAAACTTTGCATATAATGTAAAGGATTGCCTTCTGAAAACTAGTCTTTCTCTCATGAAGGTAAGTTGCCTGATATTATTATTAAACTACGTTGTGGGCCCTCTGAATCTTGGTCTGTGGATAAATATCCTTAAACATTTATGTTGACCTTTTTCTCTACCAGAAAGAAGGAAACTCAGGTGTTTTAACAGGCATTTATAGTTCGTCTCCTCTTTTCTCTGAAGCCCCACCTTCAAAGATTTCCAATATACACACAGTAGAAGTGATCTTGCAAAGAAATGTGCCTGCAACTGTGATCTTTTGAGTTGAAGAATAAATTCTTCAAGGCAGAGAATTATTGTGTTCGTATTGTGATGCACAGGATACCCATGGATGTTTCTTAATACTGTTCTTAGTAGTTCTGGCTTTTAGATCAGTACAGCATTTCTTTGTTCTTTCTGGCTTCTTTCTGTTGACAGGGAAGATGACACCAACTCATAAACAACACCTACAACAAGGAATTGAGAAACAAAAAGCAGATTTGAATGTCAGTATATTTTGATGATTGTACTTTCTGGGTTGTATTATTGCAACATCTCCCTTCTTTCTCAGAGTAGTTTTCTAGCAGGAATTAAATGATTTAAGGGGTCTGGTTGGTCTTCTGAAAATGAGTTGAAATTACTTATTTTTAATGGCCAGGCTTAGGAATTCAGCAAAAGGGTGATAATTATGGAATTATAGCTGGTAAAAGGACAGTTTAATAAGCCAGAATTGGTCATTCCTGCTCACCCCCCAAAAAAGTTATGTTTGTTAAGGATTACAAAGTATTTATATGAGCCTAAGGACCGCTTCATCCTCAGTTGAAATATAAATATAGTAGCCACTTTATGGTAGTCATACTGCACAATAACTTTTAAAGGGGGGAGGGGAAGTGAAGAGTAATGTATCCATTAAATCTCTACTAGGGAAACTTCGATAGGCAGAGTATAAAAATGAGAGTTGGATTTGGCCAAGTAGCATGCCATACAGCATCCTAGTGAGGGCACCATTACAGTACCGACCCTGAGAAGAGGGCTGCGTATTGAGTCACTACAGCATTTCCTATAGCTTTTGGGCTTTTCTTTGGTGTCTTCTCCCAATTGCATGTTCATTAGTCTTTAATACAGTTTAGGTTATGTAGTCTGAAATCTCAGCTTAAGGTCATTAGCAGATGCACAAAATTCTGCCCTTTGAGGTGAGTGCTGAAAAAGTATTAAAATTCTTTGTCGTCTTAGTGACTTACCATCTACATCAGAACACAGAACAAAGCCATATTGGCTTTATGGTTGGCCTGTAACATGTATGCTGGATTCTTACAAGATGTGATACTTGTCCCACTTTCAAGGAAGGAGCCAGTTAAGCAAATGGCTAAATAGGTCTCTGAACCAAAATGGAGGCTGGAAAATCTGACTTTATCACCTTGAAAGTGGCTGTTTTAAGAAGAGATACATGCAAAATCTGTTTCAAAGGCAGTTTTTATGGGATTTATTATATGAAATTAGAAATCAACAGCTCTCACCTTTTCTGAATCAGAACATAAGAAAAGGTATGAACCATTCATGTAGTTCAGCACTAGGTGGGTGAAAGCATTTACTCCAGAGCAGTGTGTTGTGTTAGATTACATCTTGCCCCTTAGTGATTTTTATGAATTATTTCCAATCACAGGAGTGAGAGCTTTAAATAAAAGTTAGTATTAAGGATGTTTCCATCAAGGATGGAATTTTGCAAGGACTTTTAGTGCACAGAAACACCACTGAAACAAAAGGAGCTCTTATAAAGTTATGAGTTGTGTCCTTCAGCACTTCTTGACAGGCTGGGTCTTGTATATTTTCATGGAGGCTGGATTTGTACAGTTTTGGCTTTTTCCTTCTCAGAACGTTACAGGAGTGTTTCATATGTTTATGATTTGATTTTTAATGTTGTTTAAAAACAACATACAAAGGGGAACTATGCAAAAATGAGTCGGTTAGTTAAACAGAAATTAAAAGGTACAGTGACTAGCGTGAAATCCCTGCAAGCTGCATGGACACTTTTCAAAGACACCATAGTAGAGGCTCAACTTAAATGTATACCCCAAATTTAAAAACACCGTAAAAGAACTAAAAAAGAGCGACCATGGCTTAACAACCATGTAAAAGAAGCAGTGAGAGATAAAAAGTCATCTTTTAAAAAGTGGAAGTCGAATCCTAGTGAGGTAAATAGAAAGGAGGATAAACACTGCCAAATTAAATGTAAAAATGTAATAAGAAAAGCAAAAAAGGAGTTTGAAGAACAGCTAGCCAAAAACTCAAAAGGTAATAACAAAATGTTTTTTAAGTACATCAGAAGCAGGAAGCCTGCTAAACAACCAGTGGGGCCCCTGGACGATCGAGATACAAAAGGAGCACTTATAGACGATAAAGTCATCGTGGAGAAACTTAATGAATTCTTTGCTTCAGTCTTCGCGGCTGAGGATGTTAGGGAGATTCCCAAACCTGAGCCATCTTTTGTAGGTGACAAATCTGAGGAATTGTCACAGATTGAAGTGACACTAGAGGAGGTTTTGGAATTAATTGAGAAACTTAACAGTAACAAGTCACCGGGACCAGATGGCATTCACCCAAGGGTTCTGAAAGAACTCAAATGTGAAATTGCGGAACTACTAACTATGGTTTGTAACCTATCCTTTAAATCAGCTACTGTACCCAATGACTGGAAGATAGCTAATGTAACACCAATATTTAAGAAGGGGTCTAGAGGTGATCCTGGCAATTACAGACTGGTAAATCTAACATCAGTACCGGGCAAATTAGTTGAAACAATAGTAAAGAATAAAATTGTCAGACACATAGAAGAACATAAATTGTTGCGCAAAAGTCAACATGGTTTCTGTAAAGGGAGATCATGTCTTACTAATCTATTAGAGTTCTTTGAAGGGGTCAACAAACATGGACAAGGGGGATCCAGTGGACATAGTGTACTTAGATTTCCAGAAAGCCTTTGACAAGGTCCCTCACCAAAGGCTCTTATGTAAATTAAGTTGTCATGGGATAAGAGGGAAGATCCTTTCATGGATTGAGAACTGGTTAAAAGACAGGGAACAAAGGGTAGGAATAAATGGTAAATTTTCAGAATGGAGAGGGGTAACTAGTGATGTTCCCCAAGGGTCAGTCCTAGGACCAATCATAGAATATCAGGGTTGGAAGGGGCCTCAGGAGGTCATCTAGTCCAACCCCCTGCTCAAAGCAGGACTAATCCCCCATAGTTGCCCCAGATCCCTAAATGGCCCCCTCAAGGATTGAACTCACAACCCTGGGTTTAGCAGGCCAATGCTCAAACCACTGAGCTATCCCTCCCCCCAATCATATTCAACCTATTCATAAACTATCTGGAGAAAGGGGTAAACAGTGAGGTGGCAAAGTTTGCAGATGATACTAAACTGCTCAAGATAGTTAAGACCAAAGCAGACTGTGAAAAACTTCAAAAAGATCTCACAAAACTAAGTGATTGGGCAATAAAATGGCAAATGAAATTTAATGGGGATAAATGTAAAGTAATGCACATTGGAAAAAATAACCCCAACTATACATACAATATGATGGGGGTTAATTTAGCTACAACTAATCAGGAGAAAGATCTTGGAGTCATCGTGGATAGTTCTCTTAAGACGTCCACGCAGTGTGCAGCAGCAGTCAAAAAAGCAAACAGGATGTTAGGAATCATTAAAAAAGAGAGAGAGAATAAGACGGAAAATATCTTATTGCCCTTATATAAATCCATGGTACACCCACATCTTGAATATTGCGTACAGATGTGGTCCCCTCATCTCAAAAAAGATATACTGGCATTAGAAAAGGTTCAAAAAAGGGCAACTAAAATGATTAGGGGTTTGGAACGGGCCCCATACGAGGAGAGATTAAAGAGGCTAGGATTTTTCAGCTTGGAAAAGAGGAGACTAAGGGGGGGATATGATAGAGGTATATAAAATCATGAGTGGCGTGGAGAAAGTGAATAAGGAAAAGTTATTTACTTGTTCCCATAATATAAGAACTAGGGGCCACCAAATGCAATTAATGGGTAGCAGGTTTAAAACAAATAAAAGGAAGTTCTTCTTCACTCAGTGCACAGTCAACCTGTGGAACTCCTTGCCTGAGGAGGTTGTGAAGGCTAGGCCTATAACAGGGTTTAAAAGAGAACTGGATAAATTCAAGGAGGTTAAGTCTATTAATGGTTATTAGCCAGGATGGGTAAGGAATGGTGTCCCTAGCCTCTGTTTGTCAGAGGGTGGAGATGGATGGCAGGAGAGAGATCATTACCTGGTCGGTTCACTCCCTCTGGGGCACCTGGCATTGGCCACTGTTGGTAGACAGGATACTGGGCTGGGTGAACCTTTGGTCTGATCCAGTATGGCCGCTCTTATGTTCTTAAATTAAGAGTGTTCAAATAACACAGTATTTAATGCTATTAGGTGTCTCACCCTGTTTGGGACTTGTAATGGTTTACCAACAGAGAATGACTTTACATGCCATATATGCTACAATTGCCAGGCAGTTTGGGTTTGGTATAAGTTGGTATTTTAGCTTAAACTGAATTTATTTGCCTTTGTGGTTGGGCATAGTCTTCTGTTGAATAATATAAATAAATCTTTGTACTTATTGCTTTTTTTCTGCAAATACTTTTGTGCATTTACATTGTGTTTTGTATTGTGGTATGCTTCTTGCATAGTTTCTTGATGGGCAAACCACACTGGATTGTATCAGAACAAAAGTCAGTAGGACCTCCTTTCTGTGTTTTTTTCCCCCTCAGTTTTAAAATAGCTCGTTGAAAGTTGAGTCCTTGAAGTATAGCTATTCTCATCAGTCTTAAAATAGTTATCTTTAGCTCTGTTCACTGTATGGTTGAAACTGTGCTAGCAAGGACTATGTTTTTGTCCAGTTCTACTGTTTCTATATCAATGGTTCTTGAACTGTAGGCCATGAACTGTTGTGTTCATAGTCCTTCCAGGTACATTGCAGAATAAAATATTGAGAACCAGTCAGTGGGGAGGCTGAGAGACTGCCAAGTGAGCTGGTTTGTTTGCTTTTTTAAAAAAGTCTTAAAAAGTGGTCCTCAGGATCAAATATTTGGAGAGCTCCACTTCCATTAAACTACTGTTATGACAGGGTTCTGCATGGCATAGAGTTCTCCACCTATTGAAACCTGCCCAGTCTCCTTTCCTCAGAGATTTGGTCCATTGTTGTTCCATTCTCATTCTTTTTCTTCATCCTAGCTGTACAACCTATTGCTATCGGATAAGAAATTCTTTCCCACCCAGCAACTTGTAGCTGTGCACCGTCAGTTCCAAGACGCAGCCTCTGTGCCTTCAATCCATAGTTTGTTGTGGTGGTACTTTACAGGAGGAAGTGTTCTACTGTAGGTGGCTGGGGTGGAAAAAGTGGGGACAAATAGGACACAATTTGGATTGCTGAGGTGAGTGGGAGGCCAGAAATGACATAAAGTAGTACTGGATCAAAGCTTTGTGGGCAGGGAATATTGGGGATGGGGGAAGTAGTGGACCATTGCTGTTGGGAGTCGTTGCTAAACTAGCCTCCAGGGAAAGGAACTGAGGCAACTGCAGGGGAAGAGGGTTAATGGGGATCTTGAGGTAGAAAGTGAAACTAAATTGACATAGGAAGGGAAAGAAGGAAGGGAATTGTGGAAACATTGCTGTTCTGGAGGACTAGGGCTCTTATCTGAAATTGGAAAGGAATATAGACTAGTGTTCAGAGGAAAGGTTGGGAGTCTGGACTCTTGGGTTCTATTCTTGGATCTGGCAGAAACTTATTTTCATCTTGAGCATGTCCCTTACCATCATGATGCCACACTTCGCCTATCTGTAAAATGGATGTATTACTTGCCTATCTGCCTTCATGTTTGTCAACAACTTCGATCTAAAGGACTCTGTAAATACTTCAAGGATTTGGGAGCTCTGGTCTGTAAAGAATAAGCATCAGTGGTTTCTTGCCTGCACTTAGTACTAGGTTACAGTTTGTTTGAAAATGCTGTGTATCTATGTTCTTGGCAGCCTTAAATCAGGGAAAATGTATTTGGGACAAATGGCTCTTTGGGATAGGTTTTGGAATGTAACTGATCATATGTAGCTTGTGATTTTTCTGTGCTTGCGCTCGCGCTCTCTCTCTCTCTCTCTCTCCCCCCGTTTGGAGAGCATAAACACATGCTAAAATATTTGATGGAGTTGAATATGTAGATTTTCAACACCCACTCCTTTTGTCAGTTTTGTAGAACACTTCCCTCCCCTCCCTCCCCCCACTGCAAGTATTAATCCTTTCTAAGTCAGTTCTGTGTAACATTGTTTACATCTTGCAGTGAGCCCCACGTGTTCAAGGGGAGTGGCAGAAGAGACATGACAAGGCTATTGCTCATTGCAGTGCTGTGTGCAAAATATGAGCCCCTGAGTGATGCACTTCTGCAGCATTCCTTTCACCGCTCTGCTTGGATTTCAGTTTAATTCTATTAATCTAAAATCTACCTTAAATTTAGGCATAAAACCCCTGTTTTTTCTCTTTCGGTAAAACAGTAACTAGATCTTTAAATAAATTTTGTCTTTATATTTTTGACAATGTATTTGATGTGTATTTATAGAAGAAAGTGGTTGAGCTTTGTGGGTTTTTTTCCCCCAGTGTTTTTCCTTTTCCCTTTCCCCTGGCATCAGCGCCACAGCACTGGAAAGAGATTGTGTAGTGGTGAAAAACTAGCAATTTCTCTTGTCTTCCCTTTCCCCCCAACCATACTCTGTGTGTGTGTGTGTGTGCTTTAACATAAAATACAGAGAATTGTATTTCTATGTGGCAGTCTGGTATTCCAGTGCTACTTTGGGGCCTATACAGATGTTATAAATAAATTCGAATGTCAGCATAATCAGAGCTAAATATATCTTTCTAGCATTGAGTCCATGTTTAGATATAACAGATTTTTGAAACTAAGAAATCTAAATTTTGTGTTGGGCCTTCTCTTTCTGGATATAATTTGCATTATTTACCCGTCTTTGCAGCTCATATTAGTATTGCAGTTCATGGATTTACCAATGTGCCCCTGTATATTTATTGGTAAATCCCCAGAGGTCTGTGAAATGCATAGATTGCCACCTTATTCCATGAGAACAACACAGAAAGCAGAATGCAGTGACTTTTTTTGTATTTAATTAGAGCATTGAAAACCAGAGGCAATTTTTGCCAGGCAGGAAAGAATTTCTTTACCTTTAAATATTCATTTAAATCTTAATTTATTCTTAGAGTAGCCAGTAGTAAGAATTTATACAAATTATATTAATTTGCATAATTATTTTTAAAGAGACAACTCAATGGAACACATTTTGGTTCGAAATTTTGAACGGGCTTTTGTTCAGAAAATTGCGTAGTATTCTGTAAACTGTCCAGTTCTTTACTACATTATTATGAGATGGCCTTTAGTTGGACCTTTCTTTGTCTTGCTGAAGGATGTTTCAGCTACTGAAGGAGTTAAAACACACAGACTCCAGAAATATTTTATCGAGTTAACCCCCACATGCCTTTCATGTCCTAACTTGTGTGAAGACATGTAGGGAGACTTTTCCCATTGCAAACTCTGTAACTGGGTAATAAATGGCAACTTAAAAATGTAATTCCTGGTGACTGTAGACAGAATACAGAGATCACTTAAGCTTTCACACTGATTTAGCTTTTTACAGAAGATTTTGAGGGATTAAAGATCTTCTAGGCTGACTATGTTTAGTGCAGAAGAGTTTCTTAAAATACCCATCAAGAGCCTATAGCATAAAGCCCATGACTTCAGCTCCTGGAATTATGTGATGACATCAGACTCAACTTTCATTTGAAGAAGAAAAAACAAAATCTCTAGCTCTTATGGTTGTAAGTAGAAGCTTGTTAACATGAACTAAGTGCAACGGATCTAGTGATGTTTGCACACAGCCTGAGAGAGTAACTGGGATGTGTGACGTGCTACATGCATCTCAGTATGGTCTTAACTCTCAGATGCACTTTGTGGGAGGCCAGGCCAACACCACCATGGAACTGTAGGACTTGTATATGGCAGGAGAAAAGTGCAGCAGGCCCAGTCAACCCATCTCAAGTAGGTACATGCCATATTCTGGGCTAAATATGGAGTTGTGGCTGCCACCTCTACCTCTCCAGGGGGAAGAGGGGACTCCTGATGAGAGAAGGGAGCCCTGTGCTTCTGCCTCTCTAGAAGTGGGGACCCTGCCACCACCACTTTTAGTGGGGTGTGGCAAAGCCATGGGGAGCTCTGTGTCATGTTGTGCCTAGAGCCCTGGAGTGCCTTAATTCACCCTGTCCCATTTCTGTGTCAAATAGATATAATCTGGAGTCTGCCTCTTGGAGTAAAAGCATGCATGTTGGGCCAATTTCTGACCTCAGATATGTATGCATCTCACATTCAAGTCATTTAACATTATATGCTTGTGTCCAAGGGCAAAATTTGGCCCTAAGAACATAGGTTAGTATGTATTGATCACATTCAGCAATCAGTTTATACAGATTTTTTTTCAAATATTTCCTACTGAGAATAACAGTTAAGCAGGTTAGTAGCATACGGTAGCTGTAAGCAACTGGTTTGACAGCCTTTCAGCAAAAACTCATAGGCACTGATGCTTCAGTGGTTGCAACTGGGTTTTGTTGCCTACGCTGCAAAAAATGGATGCGTTTCCTTCATATGTAAGGCATGTGTGAGGATGTGTTTCCTTCATATGTAAGGCACAAACTTACAAAGGTTTTGTGTTGTTTTCAGGCAAAATATTGCACCATAGACACAAGAAAAAAGCTTTGCTGTTGGTTCATCTTGTCTTCCTGATCAAGCAAAGTTGAAAATTAAGAGGTAGCCCAAGCTAATTCAGTGACTGGCCTGTCGGGTACTGTACTGGCATGGTTAGAATTTTTCTTTTCTGTGATTGATTGGAGTTGCTACCTTTTATTTTTAATCACTTACATTTTTGTAGTACCTCTTACCCAGAAGAATCTCAGAGCTCTTTACAAACTTAAACTGTTATAGAAACTGTACATTGAGGGTCATGACAGCCATCTCTGAGGTGTAATATTACACCATACAACAATACATAATAGTTTAAGACAGGAAGTAGAGAATGCCACATCATTTTAAACTGTAGAGGAACTTTAGGGAGGGAAATGTAATTGCCCAAGTTGAAATTTGGCTAGGACATCTGGATCAACATGCTACGCTTATGAAATGTACCATGAAATCTTTAATTACCCCAAGTGAATAGGGCTTTTGTTTAATATGTTGTCCAAAAAGTCTGCCTTAGCAGCACAGTGCCCCAAGCCATGTTGGAGTATTGTTTTTGCACTTTTCAAAAAGGAGTACCATCTACTGAATCACTGACAGCCTTTGTTTCAGCATCTAGGTGTTGCTTAGTTGTCTCCCATCCAAACATAGATTTAGCCCAACTCTGGTTCGCTTGTGTTTTAATCAGTTGCCCCTCCCCTCCTTTTTTCTCCTATCTTTTTTCTGCTGCAGTTGTAGAAAGGCTAGGCTGAAGAAATAAGTCATGCATTTTATTCTGAAGGCAGTGAGAGTTGTGGTCATTCTTTTAAAAAAAAAATTTTTTTTTCAAGAAAAATACTAAAACAAAAGCATCTCTGGAAAAAAGTTCTGTAATTTTGGGCCAGTTGCTGAGAAAGCTCTGTCCTTAGTTTTCAGATATATTATGCTTTAGGTTGACAGTTTCTTTGAAGTGTAGCTGTTGATAGAGATCTTGATCGCTTAGCAAGTGGTAAAAAGAAAAGGAGTACTTGTGGCACCTTAGAGACTAACCAATTTATTTGAGCATGAGCTTTCGTGAGCTACAGCTCACTTCATCGGATGTGCTTCTGTAGGTAACTTGGTCCATTGCTATGGAGGACCTTAAAGATGAGGACTGCTGTCCTGTAACTCGATGCCTTACGACAGTGATTCTCAATCTATTTACCATTGTGGGCCGTATATACAGCTCTCTGTGTGTTAAGTGGGTTGTATCCACACAATATATATATTACCTGTATGGCCCTGAGGATGTTACATGGGCCGCAGCTGTGTGCTGATTGCGCTGTGGGTTAAGAACCACTGCCTTACGATAAAGCAATCTGAGTGGAGCACAAGAGTGATGTGCGTTTCCATGGCTGATATCCCGCAGGTGGCCTGGTATTTGAGCTGCAGCACTCATTTCTGAGTAAGTAAATTGCAGTAATCCAGTCTGGGAGTCACAAAGGGGTGGATTGCTATAGCCAGAATTTTTTCTGACAACAGGGTACTACGATCTTCTTGGTGAAAGATGATTTCAGCAGCTGTAGTTATTTGAATGTCGAGAAACAGGGATGAATCCAGAAGAACTTTGAGGCTGTGGACTGAGTTGCCTATTTGTGTCCATGCTTGCTCAAGAATGGGAAGGTGTATAGTAGCTAGCTCTTCAGAATATTTAAGACTTCCCACTTCTGATTGTTGAATTTAGTTTCCACCAGCTGCTTTTCTTCCATTTGGTGATCTCAAACAGTGATGGGAATAGTTGGGTGATAGGGCTAACCATGTCAATGAGTAAAAGACCTGGGTGTCATCTATGTATTGATGTTTAAGTCATGATTTTCCCAAATAAGGTTAATGAAGTTTTTGAATAGATTGGGTACTAATGTACAGGTCTGACGGACTCTGTAGGCGAGCACTCTGATAAGGGAGGATAAGTTGTCCATCACCACCCTCCAAGTGTGATCTGTAAGAAGGGATTACTGATAACTCACTGTTTTCCTAGTAACCCCATATACCTCTTCAGGGTGGGTTAGTAGTACACTGTGGTGCACAGTGACAAGGAACTCAAAGATCTGATAATATAAGCATAGATACCCTCTTCTGTCATGGGACAAAAGATCATACATAAGCATGACTAATGCCACTTCTGTTTCATGTCCTGGCCTGAAACATGGTTGGAATGGGTCCAGGATCTTGGCAGTGGGAGGGTATATCAAAGATGGCTTTTTGCGTGTTTTTTTTTTTTTTCCAATTTAGTTTTCTCAGTTGGATACTGGATGATAACTTGCAATGTTCATAAGGATCAGTGTTTGCTTCCTTGTTCACTTTAGGGGATGTGGTAAGTTCCATTTTCATAGGGGTGGGTAGTTGTCAGGAGGAGACTTGGACAAACCTAAGGCCTGGTCTACACGGGGGGGTGGGGGGATCGATCTAAAATACGCAACTTCAGCTACAAGAATAGCGTAGCTGAAGTCGACGTATCTTAGATCAACTTAGAATCACTTACTTTGCGTCCTTGTGGCGTGGGATCGACGGCTGCCACTCCCCCATCGACTCTGCTTCCGCCTCTCGCCGTGGTAGAGTTCCGGAGTTGACGGCAGAGCGATTGGGGATTGATTTATCGCGTCTACACTAGACACGATAAATGGATCCCCAATAGATCGATCACTACCCGCCAATCCGGCGGGTAGTATAGACGTGGCCTGAGCGTCTTTTACTAACCAAGAAGTGTCTGGGTCAGATTTGCATGGCTTCAGGACATTTCTTGTTACCCAAATAAACTTATACATGAACTTTATAAATTACCTAGTTTAAGGCACTGGTAATATAAGGGAACATAAGTCTATTAATTCATGGAGCTGATAGAGCAGAAAATCTGTATTGGAAAGGTTTCACTCTGTGTGGGAGCTCAGCTCTGATTCAGTCCTCCTTTGGTCTGAAAACTTAGACCTTGACTACACAGGAAAGTTTTTATATAACTTTATTTTTTCAGTATAAACTGCCTTGTGTCCACACACACACACGTTTTTTTTCTTGTGTCTTAACCTGCTTTAAGTAATCTGCTTAGGAAGTGACATAACTCTGTCCCAGAATGAGGTATTACAGGTATAACATTTGTGTGACTGCAACCCTGTTTTGGATTAATTATACTGCTTCCTCCAATTGCTATCCCACACTACATTGTTTCACACCTGGAATGGCCTGTTTGTTTGCCTGTGGACCTCTACAGCTCTGGGGTCATCTTGACTGGATGTTACCTTTTTCTATTTAAATATTGGCATGCAGCCAGGTGTGCCCCTTTGTAATTCCAGCTCATGGCAAGTTAACAAACCAAGTCACATACCCATTATAGCAGCCATGCTTCTGGGTGATCCCATCAGGAGGCCCTGGACTTTCTTGACTTTTGGGGAGACGAGCACATCCATGCCCATCTGAGCAGGAATCACTAGAATGCCAAGATCTACTAGAGGCTGCCAGAACAAATGCAGGAAAAAGCGGTTCTATGGGGACACAGCCCAGTGCTGTGTCAAAGCAAAGAAGCCTCCGACAAAGCTACAAGAATGCAATGGACTAAAACAGGACTGCTTGTAATGCTCCCAATAGTTGCCTGTACAAAGAGGAGCTGGACTGGATTTTTGCAAAGGAGAACATCTCTGGAGTTTTGGACAGTTTGGAGTTGATCACGGAAGGCATCCAAGCGACCAGAAAAAGATTCTCCCAGACAGCCAGGGTCTCTTTGGCACACCCAACCCTGAGCCAGAGGCCCAGGAACCAAAGATGCCACCTGAATCTCAAATGGGGCCCCAGCCTGAAACTGTTGAGGAATGGAGTTGTACCAGTAAGTATTATGTCCTGTGTTGCAATACAACTGTAGAGGGGGATTTAAACAACTTTGTTCCAAGTCCACGCTGACCATCACCGTGTTGGGAGGACATTATGTGCTTCCCTGCCTGCTCAGCTCCCCTTCTTCTCTCTGTGTGCTCAAAATGGCATCTGTACTGGAGATTTCAAGCTCAGAAGGGTTTATGTCCCTTAACTATCAACTCACACAACCACTAGTCAAATAGGTTGCCTCTCTAAACCCCTTTCCATGCTGTTTGATTCTCCCTGTCCCTCATGGGGAACCTCTTCCTCCGTTCAAGATGGAAGCACTTTTGGGGTTAAAACATCAAATACAATAAACATGTCTCCCAAACAATGTAAGAGCAGATATAGAAAGAGAAAAAGTAATAGACTAGGTTCTTTGGCTCACAGTTTGATCAAGGCCTTGTGCTTCTAGCCACCTTTACATTGTATGAGGTAAATTGCCAAAATTAGGCTACAGGGGCATTTCAAAATGAGTAGTCATTTTTATTTTTCATTCAGCATTGTTAACCCTTTGGGTTCAAACCAGTTACTGCATGAGTGTTTGTTTTGCAGTGCTCTCTGTGCTCCTCTTCAGTTGTTATAAAACAGAAGTTAAAGCAAAGAGAGTGTGCTATTTGGTATATATATCGCAAGACAATGCAGCCTTCTTGGTGCTGCTCATATTGGTGGTGTGCTTCCTTTCAATTCTTGTATCAGCTATGGGGGCATCAATTTGGTAAACAGCAGTGCTGCATATCTTCCTGGTTTGCTCATTTTCTTTTTGAACATGATCCTTCTCTGCCTCTTGGGAACACACCTTTGGGTAGCATCCCCCATAGTAAGCATAGCCTCCAGAGGTGCATGTGTAATTACTAACCTGCTCCCTTTTGCTCCCCCAGCCAACCCCCCCACCCCCATTGGTACAGGGGCCCTATATAAGGGGGAAGTAAGGTAGAAAACATCTTATCTCCAAACTCACACCAGACTGGACAGAGCAGTTGGGAATAACATTCTAAAATTGTGAAAAAGCAACATTTTATCATTTTGTATTAGGACAATAACTACTTGTGCTGTTTCTCTGTTCTTCTAGTGCCTGAAATGCTCTGGCCCTCACAGACAGGGATCTTATCAGCTGCTGAATGCCTGGCATACCTCTGAAGGAAGTGAAAGAGGGCAAGGAAGGACAGGTTCACTGACCTCATGACTGCATTCTATCAGAGGGCCATAAAAGCAGAAGAGGGGAGGGAAGATTTCCTGCAGCAGTCTTGGAGGCTCTGAACAAACTGCATGGACAAGGACGTTCAAGAGGAGGGATGCTGGACCTAAAGGAGAGGCAAACAGCTCTGCTTGAGAACATTGTGTTGCTGTGTTCACAGCCACCAGCCCAGCCTAGCCTGGTCCTGATCACTGAGGAGAACACAGGATACTGGGGAGCCCCTTTTCACTTCTCCAAATGACAGGGCCTTCCCACACCATTCCATCCCAGAACAGCGAACAGTTCCTACTCTTCTACCTTTTGCTTTTTTGTGGGCCCTTAAGCACAAACTTGTGTGCACCTGGCACTTTAGTCATGGTTCTGCCACAGTTCCACTGGTTTTAAGTTTGTAGTATAATGATGAATCAATAAAGGTTTTTAATATGTAAAACTCCACTGAAAAATTTAATTGAGGTATTGCTTCTCCCTAATAATATCTTTACACAAACACCTTTCATTCATTTTCTTGGTTACAGTACACTACTTTTCCACCAGTACACTCTGGCCTGAAAGTTGGACCAAAACACACCCTTTACCCTGTTTCCCTGACTAGTTGGAGCACCTTGTGGAAAGGCAGCCTTTTTGGCTGTTCATAATGTACAGAAATCTCTCCACCTCGTTCTCCCACCCACTGGTGAGGATCTCTTGCTTGCTTTCTCAGATGATGAGCAAAACAGAGCAAAAAGCACTTATCCCAATAGGCAAAGATTGTTCAGAAACATCCAGCCTTGGTATGAAGCACCTCTACCTTCCCTTCAGTCTTTCAAATGCACCTTCCACTGTCATTCAGCAGCTCCTCAAATATAGTCAACAACTTCTGTCTCATGTCCGGTATAAGGCTTCATAAGTCAGGGAACCAGAGGGTTAGCTGCGTCTCCCAAGATGACAAGAGGAATCACAGCACCATTAATGTCTGTAGACCTGGGAGAAAAAATTCCCTTTTTCAGGGCAGAGGTTTTAAATAGCCTGGCATCATGGATCTTTCCTAACCATCCCACGTTAATATTAGTAAACCTTGCACGAGGATCAACCAGGGCTTGCACCATGGAGAAATACCCCTTTCTGTTGACAAATTCTGAGGCCTGGTGTGGGGGGGGCAGAGAATGTGGGTTAGGGTGCTTAAAAATTGATGATTTTTAAAAAATAAATACAGATTTTTGTATTTAAATTGGAATTTTTCTTTTTAAAAATAAACTGTTTAAAAATAAATCTGAAATTATGTCAACCTATGTTAAGGCCTAAGCTTCTTATTTATTAAAATTATTTAAATAGTGTGTGAACCCTCCTCAAATTTGAATGACTTGAAGGGTGCAGTTATATACAGAATTAGGGGGGAAAACATCTTTAACTTTTGAAGTCAACTCATGCTTTATAAATACTTCACAATGTCATGTACTGCATTAAGTATTTGTTATTTTCAGTCTTACAGTGGAGCAAATGCTGGTGTTCATATTTTTCCAAATGTGTAAGTATTTTCAGTTTTTGTTGTGCAGGAAAGCTTTTGCCTTAGTTACTTTTGGATTCAATTTAGCAAGCAGATTCAGAATAAATTAACTAGTCCAAATGAAGAAAATATTCTAAGTTCAGAAACAGGAAGTTTGAAAAAGCTAGAAAACTTATTTTCCTCTTTAAATCTATGAATAAAAAACAGGTGGGAGAGGAGGGGATGGGATCTACTAATTCGGAAAACTTGAAGGACATAGACAAGCTTTTCAAGGTTATTCAGGCACTTAAAGATGCAAGTAGGTGCCTTGTGGTGATCTTCAAAAATGCCTATACCAATTAGGTGCCTAATTCCCATTGACTTCAGTCCGTCAATTCACTAACTACAGTTATGACTTCTTTTGTTTAATAAATCTTTTAGTTTTAAATGAAAACTTTTTTTGCTTATGTATCCAGCACATTTAAGGAGGCTTTATTTAACTAGTAAAAAACAGTTTTAAAATGTTCTTTTTGTACATTTTTAATTGAATTCTATTTTCCATCCAAATGCAGCTTGACACAGTTTCCAAATTTAAAAAAAATCTAATAAATGTCATTAATCACTTTCTTGCATAATAAAAAAAAAAAGTAAAAATTAAGACTCTGAATAAATGTATTTCAAGCTATATAACTGCTTAAATAAATGTATAGCTATAGTGGTGCACTAAATTTGGTACCTTTTTGTTAATGGGTATATTTGGTTGCAAATGAACATATTTTAATGTTTAGTATAAACAGCCAGTGAGAATGAACCTTTGTGTAGGAAAATAACTAAGGTAAAATGCCAAACAAGATGAAGATCAATTATGTAAGTCAAGGTTTCCTGTTTGCTGAGTTAAATCATAAGTAAAATCAGTGATTTAAATCACTGTGATTGAAATCAATCCACCCTGGCATGGGTCCTGTCAATGGCCCCAATATAACTTGGAAATTCCAACCATGCCAATCCATTAATAAACTTCTGTGCGCTGGCAAGCCTTATGACCCGGGGGTAGCAGCACACTCTCAATAGCATGACAACAGTCTTGACAGTTGGGTCTAGCAACACCAAGCTGGTAAGCTACTGAGCAGCAGCAATTGGGGGTGGCGAGCTTCAAGATGGCCGTGTCCATGTGCTTCTCCCTGATGAGGTGAACTCTCATGTTGGTGTTCTTTTATTGTCCCTGTGTGCTGAGCTCTGCACAGATCTTAGGGACAGTAACTGTCTGCATCGTGAAGTTGTGCTACCGTTTCTGGTCATCCCAGTTCTGCAGCACTGTCCTGTCCCACCAGTCAGTGCTGGAAGGCCACACCCAGAAATGGTATTTTATCAAGTGAAGCTGTTCCAGGAAAACGCCCTGCCAAAGTATCAGCTCAGTTTTTTCATCCTTCTCCTCATCTAGCCATCTCACTGTGTCTGTCTCCCAACCCATCCAAAGCCGTTCAGTATTATGAATGATGAAACATTTGGTGGAGCAGTTTGTTTCTGTTAATGATTCTCAGGATTGCGGTATTCAGTAGTGTTTCCTCGACTGCAGTTTGAAAATAGTGCTGGCTTGCAAAAAACAGTTGAAATTATGGGATGACAGGAGAGGAATCCTGGGACTTTAGTTTGAGCCCATGTGCCAGAATTTCAGTAGGTTCCAGTGGACCTTCCACAGTGCAGCATGACAAAAATCCCAGAATGTGTAGGGTCTTGCAGCAGAACATTACACCATGGGTTATTTGCCCAGAATGCTGTGTGGTTATTTTTCAAAAGCACAGAGCTGTGTGGGCACAGTGATTCTGAAGGGAAGTAGTTTAAGTTGGCATAAAAATGTGGTGTGGACACATACAGTATAGTTATACTGGTATAATTGTAGTAGAAAAACTTACATTCCAGTGCCAATAAGCCCTTAGGGCTGGGGTGGGCAAACTTTTTGGCCACAGGGCCACATCTGGGTATGGAAATGTATGGCGGGCCATGAATGCTCATGAAATTGGGGGTTGGGGTGCAGGAGGGGGTGAGGGCTCTGACTGTGGGTGTGGCCTCTGGGGTGGGGCCGGGGATGAGGGGTTGGGGGTGCAGGAGGGCGCTCTGGGCAGCGCTTACCTCAAGCAGCTCCCAGAAGCAGCAGCATGTCCCCCTTTCGCCTCGTATGCGGAGGCGTGACCAGGCAGCTCTGCGCACTGCCCCGTTTGCAGGTGCCGCCCCTGCAGCTCCAACTGGCTGCAGTTCCCAGCCAATTGGAGCTGCAGGGGTGGTGCTTGGAGTGGGGGCAGCATGTGGCGCCCCCTGGCTGCCCCTACATGTAGGAGCTGGAGCGGGCACATGCTGCTGCTTCCAGGAGCCGCGCGGAGTGGGGCAAGTAGCCGACCCCGCTCCCCGGCTGGAGCGGGGCAAGTCCCAGACCCCGCTCCCCGGTGAGAACTCGAGGGCCAGCTTAAAACGTCCAGAGGGCTGGATGTGGCCCCTGGGCCACAGTTTGCCCACTCCTGCCTTAGGGTAAACTGTGTAGTTCCTACGGGTTAGGTCTTTATCTCTAGTTTGTGGAGAAGAGTGTATTGTATAGTACAAGGTACGTTCTCATCTGAATGTGCTGTTTGTTCCCTTCTCAACTCTTTTGAGCATTCTGTGGCTATCACCCATGACTAGATATTATTTCCTTTTTAGCCACAGTTTGCTGAAGGAACAAGCTTTACTACAGAATAGATTTTATTTCCTGGAATTTTTTGATGGTAGTTAAATTTTTTAAAGTTCATGCCCATGTCTTTAACTTTAAAAATCACTTTCATTGCAGGATGAGCAGTTCCTAGGTTTTGGCTCAGATGAAGAGGTCAAAGTACGAAGTCCCACCAGATCTCCCACAGGTATGTTCAGCTCATAGGATTGGAAGTTGTGACATGTTGTCACTTTGCATGGTTTACTCATGCCTCTCCCTGTTCACATTGCAATAGCTTATTTTATTGAGAGCTTGCTGGAAAACAATTGTAGGTCTTTTTGTCCCACTCTGAGTGGACCACTTAGAGAACTGCTGTTCCTGAGAGGCTGTGCTTTATCCATATCTAGCCCAGGCTGTCCTACTTTAGGAGCTGCTCTTTGGCAGGGTCACAATATAAAGCGCTTCTTAGTGTTTCTTCATAGTACAGTAGGAGATATGTCAAGAAATTTTGAATAGAAATAAGGCTGACCTCCTGATCTTTTGATGTGGATTTGGAATCCTTCACTTGCTCTTCACTCTCCAGTGAGTGTAATTAAAGTGAGAGGAGACTTTTAACACACTGGTCTTTTTTTATTAATGAGAGGAGGTGGTGAGCAATGATAAACCAAGCAAAAATGGAAACAGACGAACTAAAATTAGACCTGCTTAATCTTCCTATTTGTTACAACATTGTTGTATCTTTTCACTTTGTCTTCTGAAATGTAATGGTTGGAGTCTTACTGAAGATACTAAATTACATTGGGCAGTCTTTATTAAATTTACTTTCACAAAAAAACCTCTAAATTAAAGTGAGCTTGGGTAGCTTTCTCTGTTGATCTTGAAACATCATAGACTCATAGAACTGTGAGAGATCTTGAGAAGTCATCTAGTCCAGTCCCCTGAACTCATGGTAGGACTAAGTATTATCTTAGAAAATGGCAACAATCTATTTATTCCCGGGAATACTAAGTGAGGATCGTGGGGAGCTCCCATTCTGCCTCAATTCCAGTTCTCCATGCTGGGTATGTGGCAGTGGGTGGAAGTGTGGGGGAAGGAGATAGACATCTGCAGAAATTTCACAGGATCTCTAATACACTAGTACTCAACCTATTCCAGCTGATTGTATATCACATTCTCTGTCTGGTATTAGTTCTATTGTGGACAATCTTAACAGCCCGTTGATCCTGGTACTAACGATGGTACTAACAGAATATTGTGGAAACCCCTCTGCAAACGTGCTGTTGCTGCTCAGTTGTATGTAGCAGCAGTTGCCCTAAAAAACAGTTGTAACCTTTTTTCCTCCCCTCTCGTTACATTACATTTTTTTTTTTAAGAGAATGGCCCTGAAATCATACGATTGAGCATGTACACAGTGCTCTTTAAACTATCCTAGTAGTGTCATCAAGATGTAATTTAAAGAAGTCTACAATTGCTTTTTCCAAGTACCAGCCTGGCATACGTAGGTTTCAGTTCATTTCTAAAAAAACCTTAAGTGAGCTTCCTTTTCCATCAGGAGGATGTTTTGAAGAATTTTTGAATTTTAGTTTAACAGGAGATTTCACTTGGAACCAGAGAAGCCATGAAAATTGGTCAGGTTCAAGTCCACTATGAAGATGACAAATCCTATACGTGTTTTTTGGCTGGGAGTCCCTTTCTAATGGAATTAAGTAATGGATTCACTGTAGTTCCTTGTATTCCCCATTCCAATGCTACTTTGATAATATGACATGCTTTCTTCTGGAGACCTAGAGACAATTCCATCTTACCTAAAAGTTGTATGTGTTTGTGGAACAACAAAATAAAACCCAAATCCAGTCTTTTGATTCAAGTCGGCAACTGTTTAGAAATGGCTCTATCATGGTCTATCTTTCTGATCTATCATGGAGCAGGGAAATTTTGTGGGAAAGAGTGTGTGAAACTGATATTAAAAGGTGAGACTAACATTTGAAGGGAGACTAACAAATAAACGGGAGTAAATTTATGCCTTAACTGAAGGTGTGGCGTGGTGAGGTGTCTTTTGCTAATGATGGTCTAGTTTCATGAGAGTGTTCAACCCTATGGTAGGCTTAAGTAGCCAAAGGGAGAGATGGAGGAACATAACTTGCACATGAAGATATGATGTATTTCTCTGAAATACTGACACAAAAGTAAGTCTTTATAAGGTAACCCTTCTGACATGCAATCAACACTGGCTAACCTGGGGTTTTTAACTCCATTTTGTTTAGTGTCTCTGATCTGATTTCGTGAGCCAATGGTACATCCTTGATAGGAAACTATTCAACAGTTGAATTTGTGTGAAACCAAACAAAGATGGAGGGTCTTGGGAGGAAAGGTGCAATAGCTTATTATACTTCCTTTCAGCTCTGGAGCCCTAGGCTCAGATTTTGATTTGGTTGCAAGTGAATGAGTTTGATCATCTTAACCTAGACTTTAATGGATAAATGTACCCATTACAATATTCTACACAGCTTGGCCCAGACAACAATGTCTGCTAAGGAGAGACTTTGTACTGCAATCATGTGAATGTCTCAGGTAATGGCTGACATGCATTGGCAGAGCTGTGTGGGGACTATAGGTTGAGATTAAGGTGCATTGGCAGAGGTGGATAATGAAATCTTGCACAACTCATGCCCGACACCACTTCTGAGTGTAGTCACAAGCACTAAATTTACTCCAAAATTAAAGCAAAACAAAATCTTGAATTAGTAAAATATCAGTTTTGATTCATGCTTTTCCCAAACACTATTCTTGGTGTGGTGGCCTTTGTATTAGCAGTGGGGGTGGATGATAACCAAGAAAAAAATTTTCTTTTAAATGAACTAGTTTTGAACTTTTTTCATTCTTTGTATATGATGTTTCAAGAAAGTTAATTTTGGGGAAAAAGAAAAGGAGTACTAGTGGCACCTTGGAGACTAACCAATTTATTTGAGCATAAGCTTTCGTGAGCTACAGCTCACTTCATCGGAGTTACTGTTCCCTTCAAAAAGTTATTTTTGGTATTTGTTTTTATAAATGTAAAAGTTATTTTGGTGGAAAGATATTTGTACTTAAAATATGTTTTGGAAAATAAGCTCCTTATTATAAGGGAAGTGTTTTATTTGTCTGTGATGGAACCTTTTTATGTACAGGTTTCAGAGTAGCAGCTGTGTTAGTCTGTATCCGCAAAAAGGACAGAAGTACTTGTGGCACCTTAGAGACTAACAAATTTATTAGAGCATAAGCTTTCGTGGGCTACAGCCCACTTCATCGGATGCATAGAAGATGCTGTAGCCCACGAAAGCTTATGCTCTAATAAATTTGTTAGTCTCTAAGGTGCCATAAGTACTCCTGTTCTTGTTATGTACAGTTCTTATTAATAAGTTGTATTCATAGGTGGATCAAAATTATGGTAGCTTGTTCTGTGTATGTAATGTGACTTGTGATGAGTAAAGTCAGATGTGACCTGGATAGTGTTGTAACAGCGTACAGAAAAGCCTAACGTGCTCTGCATTCTCTACTTCCCTCTCAGTGAAATCTAGTCCACGAAAACCTCGTAGGAGACCCAGAAGCAGTCCCGATCGAAGTTCAGCTGCACACTCAGACTCTTCATCAGTGTGTTCCCCCCTGAGCAAGTCTGAAACCATGTCCATGGAAAAGTTAAAGAAGAAGGAAATTAAAAGTGGGGAAAAGAAACGAGGAAGACCTCCAACACTTAGTAGTGTGAAGTTCAAGTTATCACAAGTAAAGGACATCTCAGATATTCATAAGGGGAGCAAAGAAGCAAAAGAGAATCTAAAGAAAATAAAAAGGGCACCATCCACTACATTTCAGCATGCTGCAAAAATCAAGAAGTTACGAACTGGTAAACTCTCCCCACTGAAGTCTAAATTCAAGACTGGGGGGAAACTTCAGATTGGGAGGAAAGCGGTTCAGATTGTGCGCAGGAGAGGAAGGCCACCCTCTTCAGAACGTTTAAAGACTGCCTCACCACTAATCATTAATTCACAGCTGGAGAAACCCCAGAGGGTACGTAAGGAGAAAGATGGCACGCCACCACTCACAAAAGAAGAAAAGACTGCTGTCAGACAGAGCCCGCGCAGGATTAAGCCTGTTAGGATTATTCCTTCGACCAAGAGGACAGATGCAACAATTGCTAAGCAACTCTTGCAGAGGGCTAAAAAGGGGGCACAAAAGAAGATTGAGAAAGAAGCAGCTAAACTGCAGGGTAGAAAGGGAAGGACTCAGCTCAAAAACATCCGGCAGTTCATCATGCCAGTTGTGAGTGCTATCTCCTCGCGGATCATTAAAACACCCAAGCGATTCATTGAAGATGAAGACTATGATCCTCCTATAAAAATAGCTCGCCTCGAATCCACACCGAACAGCAGGTTTAGTGCTACATCTTGTGGGTCCAGTGAAAAATCAAGTGCGGCTTCTCAGCACTCATCTCAGATGTCTTCAGATTCCTCACGATCTAGTAGTCCTAGTGTAGATACATCTACCGACTCTCAGGCGTCCGAGGAGATGCAGGCACTTTCCGAAGAACGCAGCAATACTCCAGAAGCTCATACCCCTTTACCTATTTCTCAGTCTCCAGAAAATGATAACGGTGATAGGAGAAGCAGGAGGTTTTCAATGTCAGAAAGGAGTTTCGGTCAAAGGGCAGCTAAAAAACTGTCAACCTTGCAAAGTGTGTCCCAGCAGCAGTCCTCTTCCTCTCCTCCTCCACCTCTGCTCACTCCTCCCCCACCATTACAGCCTGCTACTGGCATCTCAGACCACACACCTTGGCTTATGCCTCCAACAATACCATTGGCTTCACCTTTTCTGCCCACCTCTGCTGCACCCATGCAAGAGAAACGGAAATCAATTCTACGAGAACCAACATTCAGGTGGACCTCTCTGAAGCATTCTAGGTCAGAACCACAGTACTTTTCCTCAGCAAAGTATGCCAAAGAAGGTCTCATCCGTAAACCAGTATTTGATAACTTTAGACCTCCACCACTGACTCCAGAGGATGTTGGCTTTGCATCTGGTTTTTCAACATCTGGTGCTACGGCTCCAGCTCGCTTGTTTTCTGCTCTTCATTCTGGAACAAGATTTGATATGCACAAAAGAAGTCCTCTGCTTCGAGCTCCAAGATTCACTCCAAGTGAGGCCCACTCCAGAATTTTTGAATCTGTAACCTTGCCTTCCTCTGTTAGTCGAACCACTGCAGGAACTTCTGTGACAGGCATATCTTCTAGGAAACGAAAGAGAAGAGTGTTTAGCCCGATCCGATCAGAACCCAGGTCTCCTTCACACTCCATGAGGACAAGAAGTGGAAGACTTAGTACCTCTGACCTGACAACTCTCACCCCTCAATCTTCTGTCTCTTCCTCACTAACTAACATGTCTGTTAGTTCTCTTGCCACTAGTGCCTTAAACTCAACTTTTACTTTTTCTTCCCATCCCCTGACCCAGTCTGGGGAATCAGCAGAGAGAAGCCAGAGACCAAGGAAGCAGATCAGCACTCCAACTGAGACTTTCTCATCCACTAATCCTACTCCTCTCTTTCCCTGGTTCACACCAAGTCCCCAAACAGAGAGAGGGAGAAATAAAGACAGGGCTACAGAGGAACTGTCCAAAGATAAAGATGTTGACAAAAGTGTGGAAAAGGACAAGAGCAGAGAGAAAGACAGAGAAAGAGAAAAAGAGAACAAACGCGAATCGAGAAAAGAGAAAAGGAAAAAAGGGTTAGAAATTCAAAGTAGCTCTGCTTTGTTTCCTGTAGGTAGAGTGTCCAAAGAAAAAGTTGTTAATGAAGATGTTGCAGCAGCATCTTCAGTTAAAAAAGCTGCGGGGCGGAAGAAGTCTTCAGCAGTAGATCCTGTGGCGGATGCTTCCGCTGTGGCTCTTGTAGATATGACAGCTGGCAAAACCAAAATGCCTAAGAAAGGTAGAGGGGGCGTAGAAAAATCAGATCTAAACCTAAGCCCCACTGTTCCGCCCCTGGAGAAAGACAAAGCCCTATGCCTCTCTGCTCCTTCGTCAAGCACTGTTAAACATTCCACTTCCTCCATCAGCTCTATGTTGGCTCAAGCGGACAAACTTCCAATGACTGATAAGAGGGTGGCTAGTCTCCTAAAAAAGGCTAAAGCCCAGCTGTACAAGATTGAGAAGAGCAAATCCCTCAAACAAGCAGATCAGCCAAAAGCACAGGTATTCTTTCAGACTTATTTATGAGAGGGCTTTATAGTGCATTTTGTTTTGTACTTGGATTGAAAATTGTTAATGTCATTCAGACACTGAAAGAGAACAAATAGCATATTAATTTGAATAATGGTTAGAGCAACAGATGGTAACTAATTTGAAAATGAGAAGCACTGGGCAGAAGTTGAGGGGGAGATAAAGCTGCTGGAGTCAGTTCAGGATGGAGCTGCACACATTTTCTGAGAACAGTGCAGTGTAATTGCTTAGTAGATTTTTCTGGCTAAGTCTGATGGAGATGTTCTTCAAGTGTATTTTGAGCTTATAAAGGCAAGGCTATGGTGAATCATATAGTGATCTCTTGCCCCTGGATGTATGTTTCTGGTACCCCACTTGCTTACAAAGCTGGCATCCAAAAATGACAGTGGTCCTGATCTGATTTTTGTTTAAGGTGCGTATTGCCATGATCTCTGTCTTGTGGGATGGAAGTGAGATCCCATGAGATTTTGCATCTAAAGGAATGGGACCTCACACATCTCTCCTTCTTGGCCCCCAGTGTTCTTTCACATGCTCTCACTGTAGTCCATTTTGGCTACTAAAAAAGTAGACATCATACAGATGCATTTTCAGGTAATGGTTCCTATTTTTGGCTTAAATCAGAATTTGGCTTGCTGTCAGTGGTAATATTCAGGAATTGTGGAAAATAGATTTTTCAGTAGAAAACCTCCAAAGTTTTTCTCCCTGCCATCAAGTTCTGCACCCTCCCACTTGTCTACTCTGTACCACTCCATGCATTGTTGGCCAGTTTCACATAAGGGAAAAACGACTTGTCCCTAAAATTCAGCTTTGTGGGAGTACATTTGTTCATCAGAAATACCCCTGAATCTTTGGGGGGCGAATCCTGGGGAAAAAAATTAAATTACTCGATTTCTTTTAACAGCAGGGATTAGAGGCTGGTTGTGCTGTAATTTCTAGAACCTTATAAGGGGGAATACAGCCTTATTTTCATATGTCCCACTGACTACAAGGCTTTCAAACAGCCTGATTCACTTCTCTGTCAGGGTAATTAGACTGTTAGGATGATTTAGCCTCTTTTATCCTAATTATACATGCCAGCTCTGATGTTTCGGTACTGATGGATTTTACATGAGTATATAGTATTAAGGAATTCAGGTCCTTGAAGTAAGAGGTTAAAATTGGTTATGGAACTTTAGTAAAAATAATAAGTGTTCTGCTTTACTGTTCTCTAAAGTACATCTTCACTAGGAAGGAGGCTGTGAAAACTATGGCTGACTCTCAAATTCTTATGTGACCTGCAGTTTGAACATCTGGTTTGAACCACTGTCTTTTTCTTTAAGTGTGCTTGTTGTATTTTCCAAGTACACTCAGAATGCCTTCTTCAGAAATGCATATGTTCTTGCACACCTGAAACTTAGGGTCAAGAGAGTGATTCATCAGAGACTTCAGTGCGAGGACCACGAATAAAACATGTCTGCAGGAGGGCAGCTGTAGCACTAGGCCGTAAGCGGGCAGTGTTTCCTGATGACATGCCTACTCTGAGTGCCTTACCATGGGAAGAACGAGAGAAGATATTGTCTTCCATGGGGAATGATGGTAAGTTCAAGATTTTTCATCGTGGGGTCTGTGGGTTCATACAAAATTTTTGATGCTGTTGCCCATTAGTTTAGTTTCTTGTGGGGCAATACTTATATGGTTGAATATATGTTTCTATAGAATGGACAACATGCTGCATAAGATTATACAGGGGAAGGGGAGTTAAACAGATTTCAGATATTTTGAATAAACTTCTGGTCTAAAAGGTAATTCACTAATCTGTTGACCTGTGTTCATTTGGTATTTCATGGCGCAAAAGTTTTATAAGTTTTTCTCATCTAAAATCTTAAACAAAAAAACACTCAATTTGTATGACTCTGAGGATGACCTTAAACTTTTGATGGGATGGATGATTTCTGAGTAAACTTGAGACTTCTGAAATGGTGTTGGTGGCTGCTGAATTCACAGCAGGTTTTTTTTTTTCCCCACAGATAAGTCATCAATAGCTGGCTCAGAAGAGGCTGAACCCCTTGCTCCACCTATCAAACCAATTAAGCCAGTTACCAGAAACAAGGCACCCCAAGAGCCTCCAGTGAAGAAAGGTCGGCGCTCAAGGCGCTGTGGGCAGTGCCCAGGCTGCCAGGTCCCAGAGGACTGTGGTGTCTGTACTAACTGTCTAGACAAACCGAAGTTTGGTGGACGCAACATAAAGAAACAGTGCTGCAAGTAAGTGTCTATTTGACAAGCTGTTTAGCTAACCCTTGCGTTGAGAGAGGAAGCCCTGGGATTATAGGTGGAGATTTTCTCATTCACTGTTTAGAAGCAGAGTTGACAGGCTTTGAAGGGAATCCCTTTTGTTTAGTCTTGGCTGGTGTTGGGTAGAGGTAGGTAAAGGACAAAAGAAAGTAAAATTGCTGGAGTATTTTTGCTCTGAATTGTGGACACCCCTTCTTCTCTACAGCTCCCCCTGCCCTACTCCACCCCCCAAAAAACTTGAAAGAGGATTGTAAGGCATGTGATATAGGAAAATGCACTGATAATAATTGCAGGCAACACCTGTACAATAATTGCAGGCAAGATTGAAATGTATTTTCTCAGATAATATGTAGAGAAGTGGATTTCTCGCTGCATATGATGTTTCTCCAGTGTGTCTTTAACATGCAGTGAAGGAAACTCTGGACACTGGCTGAAAATGTAACTTTTTTTTCTTGATCCTTTTGATCAGTTTATCTAAACATTTTTGTGTACAAACATCCCTGGATTTGGAATTTTCCTTCCTCCTTTCTATAGTCTCTGCATTAGACTGGTTTTACCAGCCTGGATAGTCTGTTTGTTTGAGAAGGCAGCAAGTGAAGTGGCAGAAGTAAAGATTGTTGTGATATAAAGGCTATTTATAAAGTATAGCTGTGAGAATTGCTGCATAGCATGCATCTGTGTGAAAACAGTCTGCAGAGTACAATCTGTAAGTAGTCTGTCTCCAAGCAGGTTTGCCCTGGCCCTGGACAAGATTTCAAAACCCGGGGTCCTGCTGCAAGAGCTAAAGGAGAAACAAACGTTAACTGAGTAGACAACAGATATTGTATTCTTAATTTTACATGAAATCTAGGAATTTAAGTTATGGCAAAATAACAACTTGATGACCTTGTCTCATGCCACTCTGTATAAATGAAGGAGCAGTTCCCATGTGGGAAGGATTCCTTTCTTATGAACCAAGTCCAAATTAAGTCACCAAATGGTTGGACCCACCCTAATTAGCCTTAATCAAAATTCAGAGAACTTGCAGTTGATGGATTTGACATTGTTTTCCAGATCTTTTAAATGTATCATGGGACTTCTATGCCTCTCAAATCCTAGTATATGAGAAAGGGAACTGATAGAGATATCACCATGATGGGGACAGAGCCACTCCATTTCTTGTGGCACTATTCACATACCTTTGCATTGGATGATTGTAGTTATTATGAGCCAAACAGAAACTCTAGGATTCCTTAGCCTTAACACTTTTGAAGAAAAAATGAATGGTTCAAAAATGGTAATGGGAATATTGACTGGAGAAAAGGCTTTTTCAGCAGAAAACCCTGCTGAAGGGTGCTGCCGTCCTATATCAGTTTCTGATTGTTCCAACGTATCCCTTTCATCTCAGGATGAGGAAATGCCAGAATCTGCAATGGATGCCTTCAAAGGCCTATCTCCAGAAGCAAGCTAAAGGTATGCAGTGTGTATAATGGACCATCCTTTTGGCAGGCCACAACTTCTAGAATCATGGTGCTATATAGCATTTTCATTCTCCAAATCTCTAGATTGCCTTCCTTTTTGTGATTTTTGGCTGTTATAATGAAACTTTTGATACATTTCCTCTGCACTCCGTTTTTAACTCCCTGCATGCTAAACACTGAACTCTTAAAAGTGAGTGTCTTGGCCACTGTAAGCTTCTCAGGCTAAGTTGCTGAACTCTTTGAACTTGCTGTGCAAAATTTCCTTTTTTTCGTACAGTTAAGGTAAGAAGGATCCATGTCATGCTACAGAAAGATTGAATACAGAACCAACTTACTAGAACAGTGGTTGTAGCATAGGATATTGAACATGTCCATTTGACTGCCTATATGCATTCCTTTTAGAGCACTGAGCCACTTTTTATGCCAAGGAACTCCAATATGAGAGTTCCGAGAACAGAATACGTTTTGTTCCTTGTTTGTATATAATTGTAAAATGAGATGGGTGGCTTGAAATCACATAATTGCATCTGACTTTTATTTTATTTGTGCCTTTTCTTCATAGGAACATAGCTGCCATATTGGGTCAGTATCTGGGCAGGATACAGCCCAGTATCCTGTCTCTGACAGTGGCCCATACCAGCGCTTCAGGGGAGGATACAGAACAGGGCAATTCTGGAGTGATCCATTCCTGTCTTCTGTCAGTCAGAGGTTTAGGGTCACCCTCAGTGTGGATTTGCATCCATGACCATCTTGGCTAATAGCCATTGATGGACCTACCCTATGGGAACTTTATCCAGTTCTTTTTTTGAATCTAGTCATACTTTTGGCCATCACAACATTCCTTACAATAAGCTATGTGAACAAGTACTTCCTCTTCTTTGTATTAAACCTGCTGCCTATTAATTTCTTCAGGTGACCTCTGTTTTTTGTATTATAGGAAAGGGTGTAAATAACACCTCTCTGTTCATTCTTTTCGTTCCATTAATAATTTTATAGACCTCTATCAGATCCCTCCACCCCTTTAGTAATCTGTTTTCTAAGATGAACAGCTCTAATCATTTTAGTCTCTCCTCATATGAAAGCTGTTACACGCCCTTGATCATCTTTGTTGCTCTTCTCTGAACCTTTTCCAGTCCAACTGTGTCTTTTTTTGAGATCAGGTGACCAGAACTGGACACTGTTTGAAATGTGGGCACATCATGGATTTATACAGTGTCATTATAATATTTTCATTTATTTTCTGTCCCTTTCCTAATAGTTCCTAACATAGCATTAGCCTTTTTGATTGCTGCTGCACATTGAGCTGTTCTCAAAGAACTATCCACAGTGACTCCAAGATCTTTCATGGCTTGTAACAGCTAATTTAGAACTCCTCATTGTATATGTATTTTTGGGATAATTTTTTCCAACGTGCATTACGTTGCACTTATCAATGTTGAATTTAATTTGACAGTTTGTTACCCAGTTTTGTGAGATCCCTCTGTAATTCCTCACAATCAGCTTTGGACTTAACAATCTTTAATAATTTTTTATAGCCTACAAATTTTGTCAAATCACCATTCACCCCCTTTTCCAGACCATTAATGAATATGTTGAACCCGACAGGTCCCAGTACAAATCCTTCAGGGATCCTGCTGTTTACTTCTCTCCATTGTGAAAACTGATAATTTACTTCCTACCTTTTGTTTCATAGTTGTGAAAAAGAAAGAGAAGAAATCCAAGACCAGTGAAAAGAAAGAGAGCCATTCTGGGAAGAACCAAGTGGATTCTGGACAGAAACCAGCTCCTCAGACTGTTTTAGCAAAAGAAGATAATGCCTTGAAGAAGAGCAGTGAACCTGCCCGAAAGCCAAGTGAGGAGAAGAATGAAGAGGGAAATACATCTGTCCCAGTGTTGGAGTCCAAACAGGTCACTGCTTCTGGTGCCAGAAAAACTGGCAAACAGGCACCCCAGCCATTGCAAGTTCCCCTTTGTCAGCCGCCTAGCTCAGGACCACTGAAAAAAGAAGTACCTAAAACCATCCCTAGCGAGCCCAAGAAAAAACAGACACCCCAACCAGAATTAGGTAAATGAACAAATGTAATGAAAATAATCAGTCACTTGTTCAAAAACAAACTAAAAACTAGATTATTTTGTAACAACTGAGAGTCTTGTATATTGAATATTAAACATCATTGAACAGTATAAAACTGGAAAATATTTTATATACTGGTGGTATCACTCTAAAATGTTTTGGGAGATGTTTGTTATTTAAATTGAATTTCTTTACATTAAACTTAATATGTGTGTAGGAAGGGATAAGGATGTCTTATCTTTATGTTTGAGTTTCCCATTCAAACCCTGGTAACCTTAAAACAGAGTTTTATAGTGTTTAGTTAAACTTTTGTTATTATCCATAAGTGGCACATCACAGTAGAGTGAATGTGCTAAACAAAGAAGAGAATCCCTACCTGAAAAAGTGTAGTCTAACAGATATGGACTGTTACTATATGGGCAGTTTTGGGGCAGTGTGTCAGCATTGCATATGTTATGCTCTGGGGAATCAGGTGGGTTTTCAGGAGTGTTTTGTGGGGAGTGCATGTTTGCTGTGTTGTTTAGGAGGCTGCTTAAAGCATAAATGGTGGTGTCTAGTCACTAAAAAGAGATAAGGGAGCAGTTGGGAGTAAAGATTGGGCAGATCAGGGAGCAAGACCTAAAATATCTTTTCTTCAAGTGCATTATTTCTCTTCTGTTTCCTGGAAGTGGTTATTCATTCCAAGATCTAAATATGTCATTTTTCTTTCCTTCCCTAGGCATAGAGCAAAGCAAACAGAAGAAAGTTACTCCCCGTCCAAGTTTCCCTGTGAAACAGAAACCAAAAGAAAAGGTGAGATTATTTTTTTTACTACATATTCAGCAAATTACAAGAATTTCAAACTTATTTTCTATTGTCAAATACCGGTGTGCAACCCTAACTTACCTTGTTGTGGGCTTTTCATGATTAGGTAAAGTTATTACTGTGAACAGCATTTTTAGAATTAAACCCAACCAGAATTAAATTCAGTTTCTTACCCCTGGAATGTCAATCTAAAACAGACTTCAATTTGATTGCTATCATGTTTCTGGATCCTTTTAGACACTTTTAAAGGAAGAAGTTTCCATTACGTGTCCCAAGGGCAGAGTTTGCGGCTTCTTACCCTCCAGACAAGCCTTACAGATGTAAAAGGCTCCTCCTACCTCCATCGTATGAAGTCCGCAAAAGACATGACATGCATTTAAGACATAATTGTTGCATGTCAACTTGTTTGACTAAGAAATCTAAGTAACTGCAAAAATGAGTTCCATTTTAACTAACAAAATATGAACAATTTTAATTTTTAAAAACAAGCGTGATGTTTCCTTTGAAAAACAAACGAAACTGCCCATTTTTTAATTCCATTTAAAAAAAAAAAATGGAAAAATTTGTGTAGACATTGATTACCCACAGAGCTGCCACACCATAGTAAGTTAAATATCAGCATTACAACAAGCATAATTCTGGGTATAAAGTGCTCTAAAAAGGGTTTGCAAAACTGATCATCTGCTTCCACTTTCTGTAAGAACCTTAGTTCTGAGATGCACTCAGTCTCTTTGTATAAGAATTATCAAAGATTTGTTTACTCTGGTCAGTCCTTTCTTAAAATAGTTATTTTGGGTTGGAATAAATGCAAATGTCTTTTCTTTCATCTTTAGGAAAAACCTCCTCCAGTCAACAAGCCAGAGAACAGCACACTAAATTTGCTCAGTACTCTGTCAAATGGAAGCAGTTCCAAGCAAAAGGCACCTACGGATGGAGTCCACAGGATCAGAGTGGACTTCAAGGTAAAGGGGTCAAATTATTATAGAAATATTTTGAGTGTAATTGGCTGTAAAATAAACATTGGAGCTGTTTTTTCCCTCAGGAATACTATTCTTGACTTTTTAAGTTAGTGATGTACTGTGGTATGCTCTATCCTAAGATGGTATCAATAGGAACCTCAGTATCTCTCTGAAAAGTTTTTCTGCTGTTGGAAATTTTTCCATCTTCTTTATTACAACATCAGTGTTGGATGAAGAGAGTATTAGAACTTTAAACAGTAATTCTCAATCTGAGAGCAAGAATGGATGGACAGGAGTAACATTGTCAAGGAAGTAATTTCATCAAGGTGGAACTGTAAAACCACGACAGCTACTTGAGTCAAGAGAATTTGGATATTCTGTTAATCCTGTGTTATTCACAGCAGCACTGGGATATGTTTGGGAGTTTAACAGTTGAATTTTGCATCTTTTTTTTACATTAGTCACTTATATAACATAATCATCACTTTCCTAATCCACCCTGGGAGTGGTGGTCTCTCTTCTCAAGCCCCTCAAGAAAAGTTTTAAAAGCAGAGGGTGTACTGAGGTCTTTTATATTACTTAGACTTCATACTTTTATAAAATATATTACAGTAAACTGTGAAGTATGGTCAGATTAATTAAAACAGAATTGTGAATATTAGTGTATAAAGTACACCTTGTGATATGTTGTTCTTATATTCACTTACTAATACACAAATCTGTCAGTTACAGTGGGTCCACTCATTAGCAAGAATTAGTAAGATGTGATTTCTGTTTTTAATTTATGTTATATTACTTGGACCTAAGGTATAAGTTTTTAAATGTTTTGAAACTGAAGCTGCTTAGGTACGCTGACTAACAGCAGTTGTGCAAATGTTGTGCTATACTTTTTTCCTATTGGTGCATTTTTCTTTTGTGCTTGATGTACCCTTTTGTGCTTTCAGGAGGATTGTGAAGTGGAGAACGTTTGGGAGATGGGTGGGTTAGGCATTCTGACCTCGGTACCTATCACTCCCAGAGTGGTCTGCTTTCTCTGTGCCAGCAGTGGACACGTGGAGGTAAAGCATCTTGTTCTGCTGTTGATCTTAGAATGTTTACAGGCACCAAAGTATTCAGCAATTGTGTATGCATTTCCTTTTTTGTGAAATCATGTAAAATGAGGAAATTCAGGCTAGAAGCTGTAACTCCATCCTTTGCTAACCCCGTTGTGTCCCACAGTATCTAAACACAGGGTATACAAAATCAGCTACTGTTTGAAGAGTTCTGTAGTCCTCCAAAAGAAGTGATCTGATCTATGTTAGGTATTAGGGTAACGTTTTTAAAAACACCTAAGTCCCGTTTTCAAACATGGCTTAGGAACACAAATCTCATTGAAAGTCAGTGAGACTTAGATGCTTTTGAAAATTTTGCCTCACAGGTATCTCAGCCTGTTCAAGGTTGCATGCAGTAGGGGATATGTTTGTCCCTGAAAAAATGCCTGTCGTGCTTTGTGACCACCTAGACACAACAGGGCACCAGTTGAAACTTCTGAGTAGGGCTGTCAAACGACAACAAAAATTAATCGTGCAATAACTTGCGCTGTTAAACAACAATAATAGAATACCATTTATTTAAGTATTTTTAAATGTTTTCTACATTTTCAAATGTATTGACTTCAGTTACAACACAGAATACAAAGTGTACAGTGCTCACTTTATATTTATTTTCGATTACAAATATTTTCACTGTAAAAAAAAAATAGTATTTTTCAGTTCACCTCATACAAGTACTGTAGTGCAATCTCTTCATCATGAAAGTTGAACTTACAAATGTAGAATTAAAACTGTTTTATTTTTGAATGCAGTTTTTTTTTCTGCAATGTAAAATTTTAGAGCCTGCAAGTCCACGCAGTCCTACTTCTTGTTCAGCCAATTGCTCAGACAAACAAGTTAGTTTACATTTGCAGGAGATAATGCTACCTGCTTCCTGTTTACAATGTCATCTGAAAGTGAGAACAAGCGTTCAGATGGCACTCTTGTAGCTGGCGTTGCAAGATATTTACGTGCCAGATGTGGTAAAGATTCATATGTCCCTTCATGCTTCAACCATCATTCCAGGGGACATCTGTCCATGCTGATCATGGGTTCTGCTTGATAACAATTCAAAGCAGTGTGGACCGATGCATGTTCATTTTCATTATTTGAGTCAGATGCCACCAGTAGAAGGTTGATTTTCTTTTTTGCTGGTTTGGGTTCTGTAGTTTCCTCATTGGAGTGTTGGTCTTTTCAGACTTTTGAAAGCATGCTCCACCCCTCGTCCCTCTCAGATTTTGGAAGGCACTTCAGATTCTTAAACCTTGGGTCGAGTGCTGTAGCTATCTTTAGAAATTTCACTTTGGTACCTTCTTTGCCTTTTGTCAAATCTGCAGTGAAAGTGTTCTTAAAATGAACATGTGCTGGGTCATCATTTGAGACTGCTGTAACATGAAATATACGCAGAAGCGGGTAAAACAGAGCAGGGGACATACAATTCTCCCCCAAGGAGTTCAGTCACAAATCTAATTAATGCATTATTTGTTTAACGAGCATCATCAGCACGGAAACATGTCCTCTGGAATGGTGGCCAAAGCATGAAGGGGCATACAAATGTTTAGCATATCTGGCACGTAAATACCTTGCAATGCCAGCTACAAAAGTGCCTTGCAAATGCCTATTCTCCATTTTCTGGTGACACTGTAAATCAGAAGAGGGCAGCATTATCTCCTGCAAATGTAAACAAACTTATTTGTATTAGTGATTGGCTGAACAAGAAGTAGGACTGAGTGGACTTGTAGGCTCTGAAGTTTTTAACAAAAAAAAACAAACAAACAAACTACATTTGTAAGTTGCAGTTTCCTGACAAAGAAATTGCACTACAGTAGTTAGAATCATAGAATCATAGAATATCAGGGTTGGAAGGGACCCCAGAAGGTCATCTAGTCCAACCCCCTGCTCGAAGCAGGACCAATTCCCAGTTAAATCATCCCAGCCAGGGCTTTGTCAAGCCTGACCTTAAAAACCTCTAAGGAAGGAGATTCTACCACCTCCCTAGGTAACGCATTCCAGTGTTTCACCACCCTCTTAGTGAAAAAGTTTTTCCTAATATCCAATCTAAACCTCCCCCACTGCAACTTGAGACCATTACTCCTCGTTCTGTCATCTGCTACCATTGAGAACAGTCTAGAGCCATCCTCTTTGGAACCCCCTTTCAGGTAGTTGAAAGCAGCTATCAAATCTCCCCTCGTTCTTCTCTTCTGCAGGCTAAACAATCCCAGCTCCCTCAGCCTCTCCTCATAAGTCATGTGTTCCAGACCCCTAATCATTTTTGTTGCCCTTCGCTGGCCTCTCTCCAATTTATCCACATCCTTCTTGTAGTGTGGGGCCCAAAACTGGACACAGGACTCCAGATGAGGCCTCACCAATGTCGAATAGAGGGGAACGATCACGTCCCTCGATCTGCTCGCTATGCCCCTACTTATACATCCCAAAATGCCATTGGCCTTCTTGGCAACAAGGGCACACTGCTGACTCATATCCAGCTTCTCGTCCACTGTCACCCCAGGTCCTTTTCTGCAGAACTGCTGCCTAGCCATTCGGTCCCTAGTCTGTAGCTGTGCATTGGGTTCTTCCGTCCTAAGTGCAGGACCCTGCACTTATCCTTATTGAACCTCATCAGATTTCTTTTGGCCCAATCCTCCAATTTGTCAAGGTCCTTCTGTATCCTATCCCTCCCCTCCAGCGTATCTACCACTCCTCCCAGTTTAGTATCAACTTGTATGAGGTGAATTGAAAAATACTATTTCTTTTTATACAAATATTTATAATAAAAAATATACACTTTGATTTCAGTTACAACACAGAATACAATATATATGAAAATATAGAAAAACATCCAAAATATTTAATAAATTTCAATTGGTATTCTGTTTAACAGTGCCATTACAACTGCGACATGGGTGCTTAAAGTGGTTTATAAAAAGAAAAGGAGTACTTGTGGCACCTTAGAGACTAACCAATTTATGAAGTGAGCTGTAGCTCACGAAAGCTCATGCTCAAATAAATTGGTTAGTCTCTAAGGTGCCACAAGTACTCCTTTTCTTTTTGCGAATACAGACTAACACGGCTGTTACTCTGAAACCTGTCATAAAGTGGTTTATGTGTGTGAATTCCAGTGTAAAATATTTCAATGCAAATACTTGTTCTGTGAATTCTAAACCAGAATTAGAAACAGAATAGGGAGCAGTTGGGTTTGGTTGAGAAGTCAACAAAGCGCTTGACATGCTGATGTTTTTCCCCCTTGTAGTTTGTGTATTGTCAGGTCTGTTGTGAGCCTTTCCACAAGTTCTGTTTAGAAGAGAGTGAGCGCCCTCTGGAGGACCAGTTGGAAAACTGGTGCTGTCGTCGTTGCAAGTTCTGTCATGTATGTGGGAGACAGCACCAGGCCACAAAGGTACTAAGAATAACAAATGTGACCATTTTGAGAGTGCTGTTTTCTTTGCCAATCAGTTCACTACTTCCAGGAACTCTGTTTAGCTTAATTTATCTAAATCATTTAGCATAGGACTGGATGTTTTGTGGGCTTAGTATTGGGATAAAGAACCTTTCAGTGCATGTGATAGTATAGTATTGTCATTCTGGTGAATTCAGATTGACTAACTTACATATGACCTATTCCTGGAACACTGAATATTGAATCTAGTGTAAAATGGATTTTTGCATTTCTGTAGCAGTTGTTGGAGTGTAATAAGTGCCGAAACAGCTATCACCCTGAGTGCCTGGGACCAAACTACCCAACAAAACCCACCAAGAAAAAGAAAGTTTGGGTGAGTTTGCTCTGCTTGACTTATGTTCCTTAGGAACTACCAGCCAAAGCTCAAGCTATTCAATCTGCAGATCTTTTATACATGACAGGGTTTCTTACACTATGACAGAATTACAAATTCTATGTATATCCTATTAAAGGATGCTTACTGTTTTAGAAGGTAAATTTGGAAAAAGTTTTATTATTAAAGGCTGGCTTTTGAATGCTCTCATGGTGAATGAACTCTCTAGCACTGTGTGAATGAAGAAGGGCAGGGATACAAGAGGAGACACAAAAAGAAAAGGAGGACTTGTGGCACCTTAGAGACTAACCAATTTATATGAGCATAAGCTTTCGTGAGCTACAGCTCACTTCATCAGATGCATTCAGTGGAAAATACAGTGGAGAGATTTATATACACAGAGAACATGAAACAATGGGTGTTACCATACGCACTGTAACGAGAGTGATCAGGTAAGGTGAGGAAAAAACCTTTTGTAGGAGACACCTGTCTTTTAGCCTTAGTTTGCTCGAGAGGATTCATAATGAGTGCACAGGGGCCAGGGAATTCCCTTATATTAGTAAGTAAACACATAAGTTTCCATTCTGACGTTACTGTCAGTGGACACTGGTATGGTGATGGGTGTGAATGGGATTAATGTGCTAGACTGTTTCTTGTATTTCAGGTTGTTAGCTCTTTGGGGAAGGGACTATATTCCTCTGTACAGTGGCTAGCACATTTTGGATACTACTGTAATATAAATAAAAGTGTTTTATGCTGCTATACCTATGGCTTTGTCAACTTTCTACATTAGCCCCTCATCTAAAACAAGAGGTTGTACAGAATGTCTTAAGAATTTTGTACTTGCCAAAACCATGGTTTTTGTTTTTTTTTTTTTTTTTTTTTTTCAAATTAAAGAGAGGTTTGAGATTAATTGTACCACAATTTCTAATGGCAAAAGTGCTAGACTGAAGCATATTTTCTGTTGCATGGTCAGCATTTTACCATAAGGAGGGAAGCATCTTCTCTGCTACCGAAGTTGTCTGAAGTGAGGGAAATGCCTAGCCATAGAACATGGACCCAAAGATGCATATATATGGGATTTTATACACACATCCCCCCGCTGTTAAATAATAAAAATTGCGAAATGGATCTTTAGAACCGTCAAAAGATAGCAAAGATGCTAACTCCTGTCAAATCTCTGTGTCCCCTCTTACAGATCTGTACCAAATGTGTTCGCTGCAAGAGCTGTGGTTCAACAACTCCAGGCAAAGGATGGGATGCACAGTGGTCTCATGACTTCTCACTGTGTCATGATTGTGCCAAACTCTTTGCTAAAGGTACAGAACGGCTGAGGTTGCAACATTGTTTACGGTGACTATAGTTTGAAGCTATTCTCAAGGGGATCACAACCATTGTAGGGAAACGTTATCACAGAACGAAGTGATGGCCTATGAGGCAGCTGAGCAGTGTTGCTGATTCCAAGCTGTAGTGTGCCACCCCAGTGTCATGGCCAAGAATCCGTGAAATCATAAACCAAGGAAGCTTTTGGTGTGGGAAATCAGGGAAAGCAGGGTTGCTTTTTCCAGTGGTTAGCAAAGAAAAGTCAACACTGCCTCTTAGTGACCGAGTTTGGGACTTCCATATAATAAGCACTATAAATTGTTGCAAGGTTTATTTCAGAACTGTTGTCTAAACTAAAGATCCTTACAGGAGTGGAGAAGAGGGTACAAATAAATCAGGCCGTGACCCTACGTACAGCACTGCATAGGTGCAGCGGAACTGGTACAGCTGTGCCAGGGCAACGCATGCGGTGAAGATGCTCTATGCCGATGGAAGAGAGCTCTCCCGTTGTCATAAAAAAAAACTACCTCCACGAGCGGCATAAGCTATGTCAGCAGGAGACGCTCTCCTGCCAGCATAGTGCTGTGCACATGAGTGCTTATGCTGGTGTAATTTATGTCGCTCATGGGGATGTCATATTCACACCTCTGAGCAACATAAGTTTTGCTGGCATGGGCTGCAGTGTAGACATAGCCTAAAAAACAAATACTTTGGGTTAGGTGACCTCCTCCTCCTCCTCAGTCTCCCGTGTTAGTTCAGGATCTGAATCTAAGGGGTATGGATGATATGGGGAGGGGTAAATGACTAGACCCCTGGTGGGAAATTGAGTTTATCCCACTCTCCAGATTAGCAGGATAGGTTTTTCTGTTTTATTTTGCCTGTAGAAGTATATCTTTTTCTCATTCTCACTTTTCCCTACAAAGCTATCTGGTCAGTCTTTTATTTTGTTACAAGTCTTACAATAAAGGTAAAAATGAAGTGCCTCCTTATAGTGGAATTGTAAGACCCACATGGATTGTAGTTTATTTTTGTAGGCATTCTTATTTTTTCTGTGTGTTGTAAGGGTAGAAGTAGCAGCAGTTTGCATTTGGGCGGGAGGTTTCAGTGGGTTTGCTTCTCAGCAATATAGTAAGTAGCCAGCCAGCCTTTGTGATGTGTATGCAGCAGCTGGAATGATGATTGAAGGTCCTGGCTTATTTACAGGAAACTTCTGCCCACTCTGTGACAAGTGCTATGATGACGATGACTATGAGAGTAAGATGATGCAGTGTGGGAAGTGTGATCGCTGGGTCCACTCCAAATGTGAAAATCTTTCAGGTGAGGCAAACTGTCTTCACTACTCAGCAGGCTTCCCTTGGTCCCTGGGCAAGTAATATGGATATATGGAAACTTTTAATGCATGGGTGTTGCCACTAGACTAAAGGGATCAAATTTTAGACATTTGTCACTACTGGAGTGTCTGTTGAATTAAGCCACTGTGTCTTGTGGGCAGTATTTTAAGAAAAATACTGATCTTCCTACAGTTGAACCCATGTTTGATACTGACAGTTTTCCGCAAATTTTGATATCCTGCTTCACAAGCTACCTAACGTATTAGCACCATAGCTGAGTTTCACAGTTACCCTCTGTGCAAAGATCATAGAATATTAAGGTTGGAAGAGACCTCAGAAGGTCATCTAGTAGTCCAACCCCCTGCTCAAAGCAGGACCAACCCCAACTAAATCATCCCAGCTATGCCTTTGTCAAGCCGGGCCTTAAAAACCTCTAAGGATGGAGATTTCACCACCTCCCTAGGTAACCCATTCCAATGCTTCACCACCCTCCTAGTGAAATAGTTTTTCCTAATGTCCAACCTAGACCTCCCCCACTGCAACTTGAGACCATTGCTCCTTGTTCTGTCATCTGCTACCACTGAGAACAGCCTAGCTCCATTGATTGTTGATGGGAAAGACTGGGGTATGTCTAGACAAAGTAAGTGTGGTATATAGAGTGGGTCCTTTATTTATATATATATATATTGGCCTCTCCCTTTACCCCTCCTCTAGTTACGCAGCTCGGGTTATGTTTGTTATATTTTTTTTGTCTCCAGATGAGATGTATGAAATCCTCTCTAATCTTCCTGAGAGTGTGGCATACACCTGCATTAACTGCACAGAGCAGCACCCTGCCGAATGGCGGCTGGCACTGGAAAAGGAGCTGCAAGTTTCTTTGAAGCAGGTTTTAACAGCCTTGTTAAATTCCAGGACTACCAGTCACTTACTACGTTACAGACAGGTGGGTTCACCTCTGTGTGGAGCACAATTTTATGAGTTGCCCATCTTTGGATTGGGTTCTACTGTTGCTACATGTCTTCTTTGGGAAGTTGATTCATTATACTTGATAAACCACAGTATATGTAATAACGTTTTTATTTTATATGGTAATCTACATAGGTAGACATGAAGGATATGTAATCTTTAAATTAGTGTAGGACAAGTGGTGTTTTAGGGAGAGGGGGAATTTGGGACTTCAGCAGCAACAATGCCTCTCACTGAGGGTGGAGACTTTATGCTTGTAAGAAGTTGTCAGACTTGGGGAAATGAATTTGTGTTCCCACCGCTGATCACCCCCCTTTGCATGTGAACAAGCTGCTACTTGCGCCCATGCTAGGAAGTGTAATAAATTGTAAAAATGCTTGCAGACGTGCAGGAGAATTACCCCTGTGTAGTTCACAAAGCTGGCTTTTATGAATTGGGGCTTGTTGCTGCTTAAATTCAGCAGTGAAATATTGGAATGTATTCATTTTAAGCTCTGCTGCTGAATGATTTTGCTTTCCTGTCCAGACATCATCATGTGTGCGTGTTTTTTTGCCACAGTTCTGGGATAGTCTCCCTTTCGTGCCCATTACAGTTGAACTGCAATAATGGGATAATAAAATATCAAAACTTCCCACATATGCTTATCATTTCCTGGTGAAGTGACACTGTGGAACTACATTATAGGGCAGTGGGAGTTTAGGTCTCTTGTTTTGTATTCCCTACTCTGCCACTGTGCAACCCAGGATAAGTGCCTTCTCCATTCTGCCTCATTTTATCCTTCTGTAAAATGGAGTATGTTTACTTACCACACAGGATGACGATAGGCTTAATTAATGTTTATAAATCACTTTGAGGAACAGCACTGTACAAGTACAAAGTATTATGTGAAGGCAGTGGTGTTCCGCAGGCATGTATTTGTGTGGCTGCATTTCTGAATGGTCTGAAAATTGGTCCAAAACTTTGGCAGCTTGCCAGAAAGTTATTTTGTACAGCACAATAGGTGAGCATGTTATTTTGGATAAAAATGATAGGTTAATGCCTTAAGAAGGAGTCTAAATTAGACACAAAACAGAAAGAGATAATAAACAGGAGGGTGTGAGCGAGGGGCAAGAATAAAGATTGACCGTGAAATAGCAAAGGGAATTATTATTGTAGATTGCACAACATTTTAGTTCTTCGGTGAATTGTTTTATAGAATTTGGTGACCATGTCTGAATGAGGAGTAAGGGTAGAAGTCAGCAGAAGGAATCAGTTTAAAAAGAGACATTTTCCCCATTTATTTTTTTGAGGGGGACGCAGAGCTTTGTCCATTTGAGCCTACTGATCTTACTACTAACATGTGACTGTTTTGTCACCCTATCTTTATTTCTGCAAGAAAAAGTTAGCGTGTTTAAGTGTGACTTACACTCAATATAACGCTGAATATAGAATGTTTGACCTTTTCCTTTTAATGTTAACAGGCAGCCAAGCCACCTGATTTAAATCCTGAGACAGAAGAGAGTATCCCATCCAGAAGTTCTCCTGAAGGTCCAGATCCTCCTGTTCTAACAGAGGTCAGCAAGCAGGAGGAGCAGCAGCCTCTGGACCTGGAAGGAGTGAAAAGAAAAATGGATCAAGGAGGTTACGCTTCCGTGGTATGTCAAAGTTAGGGGGTAACATCTCCTTCTTGTTACAATTGCTCAGTTATAATAAATACCCTTTTCTGGTGACGATAACACCATCTGTTGTGAAGTAGCTCATAGAATGCCTAAGTCCTATCTTTATTGAACAAGGGAACTTTAAAAAATATTAAATATTAAATAATATTAAAGGGAAGCCTTTAAAATATTAAATTTACACCATTTTGTTACATGTTCTTTTACACTGAGAAGGCATTTGGTTACAATTGTTACAGTTGCTGGTGGAAAAATCTATAGCCAAGAAAACAGGAGAGGATACCTTTGTGTGTTACTTCTAACTAAATATATGTAGTCCAGTGACTTCATTGATTTTGCTTTCACCTGAGTTCTCTGGAAATTAATTATTCATATCTGGAAAGAAGAAAGTTTTGGGAGCAGTATATGTACAAATGATAATGTAACTGAATCAGCTTGCTCTGTAGGGAACCAGCATTGAATAATGTGTTAATCTTACCAATTTTATTTTTTTCAGAAGCTTTTTCATTTTAAGATAGTCTTGCCTTTGAACGTATGTTCTATTTCCACTGCAACCACATGCTGTGTGTCTTTAAAATAACCGCAAAACTTGACGAAGACACTGTATAAAACACTTTGATTTTGCTTCTCTCGGTGTTGGGTGAGGGAATGTTCCGCATCACTTAGAAGCAACCTCACCAGTCAGTTCTCAAATCAGTGTGCGACTTGAGGTGTAAAGGGGGCAGGATCTGACCTTTTGAGGAGCAGCATCCCATTCAGTGCGGGCTTACCGTGTGGACTAAGGATTTGGAGATGTCGCAGGTGTGCAGAAGAGGGTAACATGCTGATATGAACTGTGTGTTTTCTTGTAGTTGGAATTTAGTGACGATATTGTGAAGATTATTCAAGCAGCCATTAATTCAGATGGAGGGCAGCCAGAAGTTAAAAAAGCTAATAGCATGGTCAAGTCCTTCTTTATTCGGGTGAGGAATATAGTTTATTTTTAAATGCTGCTTTCTATGTAATGATCTGTTTTTAAAAATAAATAATAAAAAAAAATAATTGTCCATTGATTCCCAAACTTCCAGATTAGCTGTTTGTGCTGCCACTGGAATTCAAAGAGTTCATCACATTCTGTGTACTTAGCTTCTTTCTGGTTAAGCTTTTGGTTGGCTGTCCTTGGGAACTAAGTAGTACCTTGGCAGAGTTCTCAACTTTAATGAAGTCTTCTTGACTAACCTGAGATCTGCACATTTCCTGTGGATCTTGGATGAATTTCTTGGATCTTTTCATTAATATTTTCTTATATTCTAATCTAGCATTTTTTTATTTCAGCAAATGGAGCGTGTTTTTCCATGGTTCAGTGTAAAAAAATCCAGGTTTTGGGAGCCAAATAAAGTAACAAGCAAGTAAGTAACTGTTCTGCATCCAGGATCAGCACCCTGCAGTTTGTCAGCTGTCAAAGCAAAAAAGAACAAAACATGCTGTTACTTAATAGTAAAAAAACAATCAGATTCCCAGATGGGTTTATTGGATGCATTTTGTGCTTCTGAAACTGAGAGACTAAAAGCATGATATAGAGCCTGGTTTAGTGTGTGCTGATGTGGTGTGAGCTGCCCTCTGTCTAGCATAGCCTTCATTCTGTGTTTATATCATCCCTGAAGGAAACAGACGACAGCAACACAAATGTTGAAATGTAACTGATTGGTAGTAGTGATTTTAGTTGAGAGCATATACACGTTTTAAGTATTGAAGGGAACTGTAACTGGATACAGACTATAGGTTGTTTACAGTGTCCTGGTCACTTGGTAGAGCCAGGTCTGACAGTTGACTCCTCTTTACGTTTTCAGCAGTGGGATGTTGCCGAATGCAGTGCTGCCCCCTTCACTTGACCATAATTATGCTCAGTGGCAGGAGCGTGAAGAGAATAACCACACTGAACAGCCCCCTTTGATGAAGAAAATCATTCCAGCTCCAAAACCCAAAGGGCCTGGAGAACCAGATTCACCAACACCGCTGCATCCGCCGACACCACCTATCTCTAGTAAGAAACCAGATCCCTGGACAGATGGCCCAAACCCTGGTGTGCCCATCCTTCTTCAAAATCTTGAGAGCCAAGGGGCAGACTGCATTAGCTCCACATAGGGACTTGTACATGTTCATTCTTTTAGAGAACTCTTGGGTGTATTTGAACAATCTGTGAATGGTTTCATGATCTCTTGCAAGTTCAAACCTTATCAAGCAATCAGCATATTTGCTGTTTTGCCAGAGCTGATTGAGGCACTTCCAGGATCCTGGCAGCTCCACTCAAATAAACTGGGCACACGGGCCGACTGTAGGGAGAGGAGAAGAGGGCAGCAGGACATAGGCGGCTGGGGTGGGAGGCAGGGAGGAGAGTGGCAGGGACATGATACAGAAGGCAACCTGAAGTTGCAGAGCAGTGCCAAAGGCAGAAGAAGAGTGGCTCCATTAAAGACACCAGGAGCTGCAAGGATAGACACCACAAGCAAGATCAAAGGAGGTTCCAGTTGGTAATGGGAGCAGCCCTATAGCATGGTACTGTTGCACAGGAAGCCTCAGCCGTTGGGGTGGTGGCTGTCTTTTTTTCATCTTCTTTTCTCTCCCTGCCCATGAGGAGGATTAGGGGACTAGGTGTGAGACCTGACATTCTACTGGTCCCTCTACCTGCCTCTTCTGGGCCAGGAAGAGACAAATACATAGAAGTGCCTGGCCTGAAAGGAGGCTGTGAAGGAACACCTTAAAATAACTTAACCTGAACAGTTGTCTGGGATTCCTCTGCTGAGCCATGGCCACTATCATTTTCATTTCTCCCCAGAAAGTAGCCATGCAGCCCCTGAGGTCTGCCTTACTGACCCTGCTCTTTGGTTTAAAACACTCAGGCTGGTAATGAACGCTGCATATGGTGCTATTTGACTCTTCTACATTTGTGCACTTAAAACTCTTAAACTGAGAAGTTTTCTAAATAAGTATTTCCCTCCCCCACTCTCTCTTTAAGAACCAGTTGCCAGCAATAAACATTTTTTCTTTTTGCTGTAAGGCTCTGATAGAAGCCGGGAGGATAGCCCTGAACTTAATCCACCTCCTGATGTAGAAGACAACAGGCAGTGTGCACTCTGTCTGAAATATGGCGATGACAGTGCTAACGTAAGTACCTACACAGCTTTCTCTCTATAATAGTGACAGACTGTGACAATGGATGTACTTTTGAGCTGCCACTGATAACAGGATAGATGCTGACTGATTTCTCTGTTCATAGTTTAATATTAAAGTATTATTGCTTGCCTTTCTCTTTAAGCCTGGTTTGTTCTGATCAAGAGTGGTTTGGTTTTCATTCCAGATTTTAATTTTTTTTTTTTTGGCATTTTAAGAGTCACCCTTTTGATATGAGTTCACCAAATAATGCATGGAGGGAAATTATGAGCTGCACTCATTTCCGATGATATTTCTGATTCTGGGACGCAGAAAGAAAACCTGTAGATATAAAAGTTTAATTTTTCAGCTTCCAATACCACATTGAGAACTATGGAGCATGTAACAGGTTAAAATTGGAGCTTAACTACTATTTAGGCTGTCCTTTTTTTAAATTGAGATTAGTGCTAATTTGCTAAACTTCCTTTTTGGGTGGATTGAAATCCAGTACAAGTGGAAATCTGCTGAGATCCTTTGTGCATTGCTGTACCTTAGGATAGTGGTTTTCAACCTTCGTTGAAATGTCTAAGATTTTGAAAGGAGTGCACACATCCCGTCAAAATTTTTAGGGGTCTGCAAATGAAAAAAGATTGAAAAGATGAAAAACCACTGTCCTAAGGAATCTTTGAAAAACTACTTATTACATGTTTTTCTTTAGGATGCTGGACGTCTCCTGTACATTGGCCAGAATGAATGGACACATGTAAACTGTGCTTTATGGTCAGCAGAAGTGTTTGAGGATGATGATGGGTCTCTGAAAAATGTACACATGGCTGTGATCAGAGGGAAGCAGTTGGTGAGTATAAGCAAATGTGGCTTGGTTAAGGTTGAGACTGGAGTCCATCTAAAGAATTCTTGTGGGGTTTTTCCCTCCTCTCCCTTCCTATTATTAATCTGATTTCTGATTTTAAGTTTTATCACTGTCTGTAACATAGAGTATGTTCCCCAGCTAGTCCTTAGGCTGGCTGGCATTTGAAAACCTACTTTTCCTCCTGATGCAGTGTGAGCTCCTGGTGTGGAAAAATGTTGGAGACCAAAGGGTTAATTTGCTTGTAATAGGAGGGCAACACTTTATGGACTCAGAATTTTTCAGGGGAATCTCCCATGAACAAATTCTTTGTGAGTTCAGCACTTTAGAACCATGGCTTTTATTTTAAAATAAATAGCAGCGACGAGGGATGTCAATTGCACGGCTAAATGTTGCACTAAAATATGAAATATATAACTACATGCTTCAGAGTAACAGCCGTGTTAGTCTGTATTCGCAAAAAGAAAAGGAGTACTTGTGGCACCTTAGAGACTAACCAATTTATTTGAGCATGAGCTTTCGTGAGCTACAGCTCACTTCATCGGATGCATGCTATATATCAGGGGTTCTGAAACTTTATTGCACTGCAACTCCCTTCTGACAACAAACATTACTACATGACCGCAGAAAGGGGGATTGAAGGCTGACCCCAGCCAAGCCCCAATGCTCCAGGCGGAGGGGCCAAAGCTTGACCCCCACAACCTGGGCTTGGGCTTCAGCCACAGGGCTTGGGCCTGAGCCCCAGGCCCCAGCAAGTCTAACACCAGCCCTGGCAACCCCATTAAAATGGGTTTGCAACCTGAACCACAGTTTGAGAACTGCGGCTATATATAGTTAGGACTTTCTGGTTCATCTCTGTCTCCATTTGCCTTGATTCTAGTGAGGCTTGGGTAAGAGAAAAATGCTATTCCTAGATCAAAATTCCAGGATAACTGGGCTGAAGGGTGTTAGTTCAAAATAAGTTTTTGACTAAGCCGAAATGGCTGCTTGCCATTTGAGGATATTCATAAAATCCAGTGTAGGTTGGTTACTTTTTAGAGCTCTCACGTACAGAGAGAGCCATCATAATAAACTCTGCAAAAGGTTTTTCTAAATTCTGACCAGACTTGGAAAATGGAGTAACCTTCTTATTGTGACACAGTGGCTGCTTTCTTTCTAGAAGAAAGGAAATGGGGCTGAAGGCAATTGCATAAATCCAATTGAAGTAATTTGGCCAAATCTTGGTATTGCATCATTTCTCCCTAAACAATGGTTTTCATATTAAAGCTTCAAAAATAGTGATAAATTGTGCTTGTATTTTGGTCAGCAGCAAGCCCCACAGGAGAGAGTAGTTGCCATTTCTAGGTCAGGGGTGCCCATGAACAACTTAGTTGTGCAGGCTTCATTCAAGAATACCTGTGTGGTTCTTGTCTTGAAGGGTAAGCAAGATGGCATCTCTGTGGATTTTGAGGGACCCAGAGTTTAGGTGGAAATTAATATGTTCTTCAGGGAATTTTCTTTTCTCCCCTGCAAACACAACACCCCCACCCCGTTTCCCCCTCCACCCGCCTGCACATGTGTGCTCTGTCTCCTGTGGATGGGTTTGTGGGTGTGAGCCTATGCAAAATAGCTCATTGTATAATTTTTGACTTTCATTAACACAAGCTCATTCAAAGTCTAAACCCCTTTTTCGGTCTGTGAAAGAAACAAGTGATAGCGACGTGATGATTTGTTCAGAAATGCGTCTTTGTCATTGTTCCACGCTTCGGCTTTGTAGAGATGCGAGTTCTGCCAAAAGTCGGGCGCCACAGTAGGCTGCTGCCTCACTTCCTGCACAAGCAACTATCACTTCATGTGCTCCCGAGCCAAGAACTGTGTCTTTCTGGACGATAAGAAAGTGTACTGCCAGCGGCATCGCGACTTGATCAAAGGAGAGGTGAGATCACACACTCACACCCCTTTTTGTCTAAGGCTTGGGAGAACTAGCAATCAGCATTTTTATTTCTTAAAAGGTTTAGGTGAATGTGTCCTTCATGAGAGTAAGGACCTGACACACTAGTGGGGAAGAGAGGTTAGTGATGTGACTAAGCGCTCTGAACAGGTGGGGCAAGTGCTGTATAAATCTCCACACAGCTCCATCTGAGAGACCAAATCACGTATCCATTGAGCGAGACTGTGTGAAACATGCATAATGTTTCCTTTAAAATTAATATGTTGCTTGGGGGGGGTTTCTTGCTCTAGGTGGTACCGGAGAATGGGTTTGAAGTTCTTAGAAGAGTTTTTGTGGACTTCGAAGGGATCAGTTTGAGAAGAAAATTTCTTAGTGGCCTGGAGCCAGAAAACATCCACATGATGATTGGTAAGGCCTGTGTCTCTTGGCATTTGTTCTGTCTTTTGGTGCTGGAATCTGATCTCCTCTCTCTTCTAGAACTCTTCTTGTTCTCTTTCTGGTTTAGGTTCAATGACTATAGACTGCTTAGGAATTCTGAATGATCTGTCAGACTGTGAAGACAAGCTGTTCCCCATTGGTTATCAGTAAGTACAAACTGTTTCATCATTGAGTAGATCTTACTGTACTTCTTATCAGTAAAGGGCTAGATCCATAGGTCTTTATTCAGGGAAATTTCCATTGAAGCTTATGGTAGCTTGCTTAAGCAAAAACTGCTCAAGAACCTTGGGGTTTGGCTGGAATGACTCCAAATAGTACAGGAAGCATATAGCCTCCGGAGTTTTGAGAAGATGAAAACTGAAGACAGGAATGTGGAGGTCTCTCTCTACATTAGTGACAATATTTATTTTATTTTCTAAATATTTTCCAGGTGTTCCAGGGTGTACTGGAGCACAACAGATGCTCGGAAGCGCTGTGTTTATACTTGTAAGATCATGGAATGTCGACCTCCTGTCATAGAGCCAGATATCAATAGCACTGTAGAGCATGATGAGAACAGGACCATTGCTCATAGTCCAGCACCCCCAACAGGCAAGTTTCTTAAGATACTTTTCTAGCGGCAAATCCTCTGTATATTTTTTTTTTCTTCAACCGCATGGCTCATGATTTTTAGTAAGCAGGTGAGGGATATTCCAAAAAGTGAATTTTTTGTCCTGTGCGTTCTTGGACATAGAACTTGACACAGAATGCACTCTGTGCTGCAGAAGTGTGCTCCAGTATCTTATGATTTTATTTTAAAAAATTGTTTCTCGGACTCATGGTTGCATAGGTAATCTTGGAAACGTGAACCCAAGCTGATGCAGCATTGCCTTCCAGTCTTCAGATAGCCTGAAACAATAGCTCTGGGAGTTGTGAACTGACCCATTTGTCACAGAGGTGTTAACTCTGAAACCGAAATTATGCTTTAAATGTCAATATTGGTAAATATTTCACTGCTGTTAGTTTTAGCAAAATCACCTAACTGCTATGCCTGTTCCATAATTCCAGACTGCTTCCTACTCTTCCACAGATGCTGACAGCCTCAGTTACCTCCTTCCAAGCTGTCAAAACCTCCAGCTTCACTTCCAGACAACTTCTACAATGCAGTTATGCGTTGTCAGTACAAAAACCTGCAGTATATTAAAAACATACACAAAAGGGCGTCTGTCTTATTATTTTAGGCACCTCTGACAAAAATAAAAAACAACCTGAAACAGCTAAATGCACCAACAATCTCCAATAAAATTCCTCTCCTCTTCAAGCCGTACATCCCCAAAAGCCTGAGTATTCAGATAAGCCTTGTATTGCACCTTGAAGATCAACTGAACCTAGTTGTTCTGACCTAGAGTGAGGATAGCTCCCAAAACAATGAATCTCTCTGAAAATATTCTATCACCTTGGGGCTCCAGTTCAAGTCTCTCTTAATCACAACTGTGGCAATATTGCCGAAGAAGAGACTGTTTTTCAGGTAGGCAGGTCCTAGGCCATTTAGATCAAAAACAAATTATATACATCCTTCATTTAAATACAGTTGCCACAGAATTTCAAGTTTTCTGCCCCCAGACTGCTGCAACAGAACCCTTTGAGCCTTGCTGTGGAATTGAAATCAGTCTTGCTAAAGAATACCATGGGGACTTTGACTGTAGTGCAAGTCTATGGACAGAAGGAGACAGTAAGGGTTTGTCTACACACTGTGGCAGTGTGCACTAGACTGGTGTAAATTGCAGGATGATCCAAAGCATTGCTCTCTAACTGCCCTGTGTAGACACAGCTAATGCTTTCTAAAAGGTTCCTAGTGCATGTTAGTACTGTTTCAGAAAGAACTACGTCAGCGGGCACTGGATACCTTTTCGAGTATGTCAGTAGGGTCTACATGGGGCAGTTGGGGCACACCAGAATATATACCCCTCTGGTACGCATTGCTTCACTGAATACCTAAGTAGGTGGTTAGAGCCAAGGCTTGGGAGTCAGGAGGCTTTCTTATTACTATAGTGGCAAAGGTGTTCCTGGGTCTTTATTGACATGTAAAAAAACAAGGTCGTTGCCCCAGGACAAAGTATTAGTGAAGCTGCCACATGGGTGGGTCATAAATTAGTTTTATGTTGTGTGTTTTTTGTCGTAAGTGTTTCAGCTGAAAAAACGTATTTAGGAGAGAGAAATTAGACTATTACTTCTTGAGGATCTAATACAAGATGTCAGTGGTTTTATGTTTTGTTTAAAAAATGTATCTTGACTTCTCTGAGTGAAACTTGACAGCAACAGATGCTCCAGGGTTTTAGTTCTTAATGTCTGAATTTTTATTACTCTTACTCTGCAGCAGAAACTCTATCCAAAGAGAGTCAAAATACACCAGAAATGGTAAACCCTCCATCTCCAGATCGTCCCCTGCATTCTCAGACCTCCAGTTCCTGTTACTATTCTCTGATCGCAAAAGGTCCCAGGGTCAGGACACCAATCTATCCCCTAACACAGCGGTCTCCCGGGTCTAGGCCTTTGCCCTCTGCAGGTATTGTGCTGCTTTTCTTTTGTTGTTTGTTTGTCTGTCTCGTGCTTTGTTTCTCAGAAGTTCTGCTCACTTTAGATGCTCAGTTTGCTTGTTGTGGAGATGATAATGCAAAATGGGACATGAGGGAAGAAGAGAGATTCTGGGGGATGTGCAGGAGAGATTATTTTTCAAGAACTGCATACTCAAAACAAAAATCTGCCCAGGAAAAGGCTCTAGAATTGTAATAGCTCTCACCAGGGATCATAGTTCTGGCTTATTAAGGTCCCAAAAACTTTAAATGGCACTTTTTAGCGAGACTCAGAATTGCAATGTCTTGGGTGATCTACTATTTTTGTGTGGTGACCATGTGTTCTTTAGATTCTACAAATGCTTTTTACAGTGGAAAGCATAGCTGCCTCTGTGGCAGGAATCTTTCTGAAATTCTTACCCCGGATTAGATTAATTCCAAACAGATCTATTCAAGTAGAATATACTCTAAAAAGAGGTCAAATATTGAGTCACAATTTATTTATTTATTTTTTAAACTAAAACATTCAGAGAAGTCTACATAAAGCAGACTGTTTAGAAATCTTAGAGGAGGGAATGTTGCCTAGTGATTTTGGAGCAGGAGATTGGAACTCGGAACTCTCCAAGATTTTATTCTGAGTTTTGCCACCAAGACCAAGTCACTTCACCATTTCTTCGTGCCTCGGTCTTTGTCTTCTCTAAAATGGTTAGAAAGTTTTCCTTTACAAAGTTGAGGACTAAAGTTTATAAAAAGCTTTGAAATCCTTTGGATGAAAGATCTATAGAAGTGTAGTTTTAGTCAAAAAGAGGGGGCATACTTACTGAATTCTTTCCAAAGTGTTTTGAAAACCTACATTAAACATCAGTTCAAATTTAGTTTTAAAGACAAAATAGTAATCCTCTTCAGTTGTCCTGAAGCTAGTATGCTCTGACATGCTATTAACATGTGTAATGTTGCCAGCAGTGAGGGGTAGCAGGTAAAATAACACTTCTGAGTTATTTTGGAGTCATTTGTTTAACTTTTGTGGTGTCTTTGTAAATCATAATTAGTTCTTGAATTCCAGACTTGAAATTGTATAGCATCAAACCCTATAGGGTATAATTCAGAAATTATCAACGTTAGCTTCAAAAGATGCATAGCTGACAATATTGGATGTTTACAAAGAGTCTGGTTTTTGGGGAATACATATCTTCAGCCTTATTTTTTATTTGACAGTATTTCTAAAATGTTTTGTTTGTTGAATTTCTTAGGTATGTGCATCGTTTGTATAATCAAATTGCATGTATGTGTTGGCTATGTGATACCTATATTGTTTCACTGTATTTTTTTCCCTGCTTGTCCTCTTCAGGAAGTCCTACGCCAATGACCCATGAAATAGTAACAGTGGGAGACCCTTTATTATCATCTGGACTTAGAAGCATTGGCTCTAGGAGACAGAGTACCTCCTCTTTGTCACAACAGCAGTCAAAACTCCGAATGGTTTTTCCCACCAGAGTTGGGAACACTTACTCCAGACACACTGTGCCTGGCGTATCTAGTATCGGATCCTCATCAGAACATGAATCAAGCGCAAAAAATATAGACAGCTTCAAAGGGTCAGTGAATTTAAGCGCTTCAAGTGCATTAGCTCAAAATAGCCCTAACTCTTCAAGCTCTCCAAGAATGCTAGCTACAAGTGGAAGTAAAACGTGTCATTTGGGTGGATCTCAGTCTTTAGAAATAAAACACTCTACCAGTTCAGAGTTGATGTCCAAAAGCACATCTTCAAAGGGAGAGAAGACAAAATTGTCGAGTTCAAAGGACTCAGATTCTTCAGCTCATATTTTTGCTTCACCTGGGAATACTAAAATGTCCACCCAAGTGCTTAGTACATCAGGCATAGAATTAAACATTAATAAAAAGGGAACTTTTCAAGAACCTTCTTCTGCAACACTTTCTTCCAAAGATACAATGCCCTTTCCATCTTTTCATCAGAGAGGCCCAAGGAAAGATAGAGACCTACATATGGACCTCATACAACCAGAAAAAATCTCTTCTGTTGAAGACATAGATGGAAAGAACTTAAAGCCTGCTGGAATAAGTAGCAGGTCTTCTGCATCAAGTGAGCATGTGGTTTCCGCTTGCAGAGACAGACGACAGAAAGGAAAAAAGTTAACAAAAGACACTTTCAAAGACAAACATTCTGTAAAAACTTTTACAGACTCAAATCAAGTGACAGCCAGTGATGAAGGAAGCTTAAAACCAGAATTTATCAATCAGGTTTTGGCAACTGAACAGATTAGTCAGAGGTTGTGTAGTAATGTTTCTGCTGAGAAAACTGGGGATAAGTCTCCACCTGCACAAGGGGCATCTAAAGCTCCATTGGTGCAAGTTGAAGTGGCCTCCAAGGAAGTGCAGGCTCCTAGAAAACGCACAGTTAAAGTAACCCTGACTCCTCTCAAGATGGAAAGTGAAAGCCAATCTAAAAATGCACAGAAAGAAAGTGATGCCGAATCGCAGAGTAAGGGTGCAGAACCAACTGCTGTGACAGAACTGTCTTCAACTTCTGGAAGCCAAGGAGATGTTGTTCAGGGAAGTCCAAGTGATACTCCTACCCAGGAATCTCAAAATAATTCTTATCCGAATCTGCCCGTTGAAGACAGAAACTTGATGCTTCAGGATGGAACTAAAGCTCAGGAAGATGGTTCCTACAAGCGGAGATATCCCCGGCGAAGTGCTCGGGCAAGATCTAACATGTTCTTTGGATTAACTCCTTTGTATGGTGTGAGATCTTATGGAGAGGAAGACATTCCATTCTACAGCAACTCAGCTGGGAAGAAGCGAGGAAAGAGGTCTGCAGAAGGACAAGTAGATGGTGCAGATGACTTAAGTACTTCTGATGAAGATGATTTGTACTACTACAATTTCACTAGGACAGTGGTTTCCTCAAGTGCAGAAGAGAGGCTTGGATCCCATAATTTATTCAAGGAGGAGGAACAGTGCAATCTTCCAAAAATCTCCCAGCTAGATGGTGTGGATGATGGAACAGAAAGTGATACAAGTGTTACAGCAACAACAAGAAAAGTAAATCAGGTAACCAAAAGAAGTGGCAAAGAAAATGGGACTGAAAACTTAAAGCTTGATCGAGCTGAAGAAGCTGGAGAGAAAGTACAGGTCACCAAGAGCTCTACTGGCCATAAAACTGACCCAAAGATTGATAATTGCCATGCTGTAAGCAGGGTTAAAACACAGGGTCAGGATTCCTTGGAAGCTCAGCTGAGTTCCTTGGACACAGGCCGTAGAGCTCATGCTAGCACACCCTCAGATAAGAACTTATTGGATACTTTTAACACAGAACTGCTAAAATCAGACTCTGACAATAACAATAGCGATGACTGTGGAAACATTCTCCCTTCGGACATCATGGACTTTGTACTAAAGAATACACCATCGATGCAGGCTTTAGGAGAAAGCCCGGAGTCATCTTCATCTGAACTTCTAACACTGGGGGAAGGGCTAGGTCTTGATAGTAATCGTGGCAAGGACATGGGTTTGTTTGAAGTGTTTTCTCAACAGCTGCCAACTGCTGAACCAGTGGATAGTAGTGTTTCTTCCTCTATATCAGCAGAGGAGCAGTTTGAGCTGCCTTTAGAACTTCCATCAGATCTCTCCGTTCTAACTACTCGTAGTCCTACTGTGCCCAGCCAAAACCGCAACAGGCTTGCTGTAATTTCAGAGTCTGCACTCTCATCTTCGGGAGAGAGGTCTATATTGGCTTTACCTTCCACAGAATCTGGAGAGAAGAGAGTTACAGTCACAGAAAAATCTGCCTCTGGTGAAGGGGATGCAACTCTTTTAAGCCCAGGGGTAGACCCAAGCCCTGAAGGACATATGACTCCTGATCATTTCATCCAAGGTCACATAGATGCAGAGCACATAGCCAGCCCACCTTGCGCCCCAGTAGAGCAAGGACATGGCAGCAACCAGGATTTAACTAGGAACAGCGGTACTCCTGGGCTCCAAGTGCCAGTCTCTCCTACCGTTCCTCTTCAAAACCAAAAATACGTTCCAAACTCCACTGACGGTCCTGGTCCATCTCAGATCTCTAATGCTGCAGTACAGACAACCCCACCCCACCTAAAACCGGCCACTGAAAAACTTCTGGTAGTCAATCAAAATATGCAGCCTCTGTATGTCCTCCAGACTCTTCCCAATGGTGTTACACAAAAAATACAGCTGACTCCTTCTGGTAGTTCCACACAGAGCGTAATGGAGACCAATACTTCAGTGCTAGGGCCCATGGGAAGTGCACTTACATTGACTACGGAATTAAATCCAAGCCTGCCATCATCTCAGTCTTTATTCCCCCCTACTAGCAAAGGACTGCTGCCTATGTCCCATCACCAGCATTTGCATACCTTTCCCACAGCTACTCAGAGTGGTTTCCCACCAAATATTGGCAGTCCTGCATCAGGTCTCCTTATTGGTGTACAGCCACCTCCTGATCCTCAGCTTTTAGTGTCTGAAGCAAGCCAGAGGACAGACCTTGGCACTACAGTTACCACTCCGACCTCTGGCCTTGGGAAGAAAAGGCCAATATCCCGACTGCAGTCCCGAAAGAATAAAAAGCTAGCTCCGTCTGGAACCCCTTCTGCCATAGCGCCTTCTGAGATGGTTTCCAACATGACTTTGATTAATTTTGCTCCCTCCCAACTTTCCAACAGCCCATTAGATTTGGGGACCCTTGGAAATTCGGCACCCCATAGAACTGTTCCCAATATTATTAAAAGGTCTAAGTCTGGAGTCATGTATTTTGAGCAAGCGTCTTTGCTGCCCCAAGGTGTGGGAGCAGCCCCTGCTGCGGCAGTTGGCACTTCACCCAGCATTATTGGACCAGAGGCCGGCCACCTCACGACAGGGCCAGTGCCGGGACTAGCATCAAATTCATCAGTGCTGAATGTTGTGTCCATGCAGGCCACAGCAGCACCTAGCACTGGTGGGTCAGTACCTGGCCATGTTTTGGGACAGGGTTCTGTAACATTAACTAGCCCTGGATTGTTGGGAGACCTTGGCTCAATAAGCAATCTTTTGATCAAAGCCAGTCAGCAAAGTCTTGGTCTTCAGGAACAGCACATGACTTTGCCACCAGGTTCTGGGATGTTTTCACAACTGGGGACGTCACAAACTCCAGCTACAGCAGCAATGACAGCTGCATCAAGCATATGTGTATTGCCTTCAGCACAGACTATGGGCATGACAGTTGCTCAATCATCCACTGACCCAGAAGGTCCTTATCAGCTTCAGCATATGACACAACTTTTAGCCATCAAAAATGCTTCTTCTCAGCTGGATCTTGCCACTGCTTCAGCACCTCAGTTGTCAAGCTTTCCACAGCTAGTGGACATTCCTAACAACACAGGACTCGAGCAAAGCAAGGTTTCCTCAACTGTAATGCATGCCAGTTCAGCTTCGCCTGGAGGCTCCCCATCATCTGGCCAACAGTCTGCAAGTAGCTCAGTGCTTGGTCCCACAAAAATGAAGCCAAAAATTAAACGAATTCAACCGCCTTTAGACAAAGGGAATGGAAAGAAGCATAAAACTCCTCACACGTGGACCAGTCCCCCTGAAGTACACATTCCAGACAGAGGGGCCAATGCTGTATCCCCAGTCTCAACTGCAGGGTAAGAGAAACATGTGTTTGCTTTTGTGTATGCTTGAGGTTTTGTTACCGTGGTAAAAAACTGGCTCTTGTTGCACTGGTCCCCACATCAAATTTCCTTTTTATCTTCTCATAGTGAATCCTTTAGTAGTAAATTCTAGAGTAGCATTCACTGCCATCAATGGACATCTGGACAGGGAAAGCAGATTTCTAAAGAAATCAACACACAGTCTTTGCCTTAATTCATGATGGACAGCCCTGACAGATTTTTGGTAACCATTTATTTGGGGGAGCAAAGTTGTTTGCGAACATGGTACCTCTAGCAGTGCTATAATTTAGTTAGTGGTTAGCTATCATGTTGATAGGTGCTTTGGATCTATCGATATATACTTTTAATCCTAAAATCTGGCAGCATTTGGCCTGATTAGAACTTGGATTGAAACTCTGCAAGGAAGACATGGTGGTTATAGGAAATGGTGGTGGTCTGAGGAGGTTGCAGTCTTCCAAGCCAGTACCAAGAGACTGCTCTGGTATGTTCCTACAGAAGTACTATGCTGCTTGCGATACCAGCTTTTTAGGTAGAACTTAAAACTGAGCCACTGACCAGTTGTAATCACTTGAAGATCCCATGGTACTTTTTGCAAGAGGAGAGTTGGTCCCTAACATCCTAGCCAAATTTCTAATTGGATTATTACAGTCTGCCTTCCCACATTCCCCTGCTATTTCAAGTGGCAATGGGATTCTGCACACCCTAATTGTTGTGTGGTATTGCTGTGTCCTGTTTCACTTTTAGAAATGTCTATATTTTAGTGGCTGGTGAAGTGGTATCCCTACATATAGTTTGTAAATTGTTTTGAATTAATTCTGCCCTATATTTTGCCCTTTCGTTTCTCTTTCTTGAATGCCATGGTCCAATTTTAAAATGTCACGGGAGTAGAATACTCCCCATTAAATATTGTTAATAGTATGTTAATGCTGCTGAGATTTAATTATATGGTTAATTGTGTGTTAATGCTTCTAGAGCCTTGGACAGATGTCTTTTTAGTTGTTTAATTAATTAAAGGGTTAAAGCTGTATGCCAGTTAATGTCAGTAATCACACTTCATTTTCATCATGCAACTGAGTTTTCTCTCTTTCCTTTGGAAAGAGGAATCACAAGTTATAGGGAATGTTTATAGAATTTAAGGCCAAAGAACTAATTAGATAATTTAGTCAGATCATATATATTACAGGCCAAATAATTTCACCCCATTACTCCTGTACTGAGCCCAATAGCTTGTGTTTGACTAAAACATCTTCATTAAAAGCAATCAGTCTGCATTTGAAGAGAGTTTACCACTTTCCTTGGTAGCTTGTTTTGATGGTTAAATGCCCCCACTTTTTAAATATTTGTTTTCTAACTTGAATTTGTCTGGTTTTAACTTCCAGCCAATGGTTTTTGGTCTTCAGGAACAGCACATGACTTAGCCACCAGGTTCTGGGATGTTTTCACAACTGCCAGTTAATGTCAGTTTATAGAATTTAAACCTATTTTAAAGAGCAGTTTATTACTTGGTATATTCTCTCAGTGGAGATACTTATACACTGTAATCAAGCCAACTCTCAATCTTCTTAGGTCCTTTCCAGTCCTATATTTATATAATTCTGTGATTTGTTTTGATAAGCTAAACAGACTGAGCTCAAGTGTCTCACTGTATGGCAATTTCTTTCCAGTCTTTGAATTGAAGTAGCATGTGTCTTGGTGATTTTACTTGAGGTGCAGATCTGTAGGAAGAAGGGAGAATAAGGACTGTGGACCTGGGTGCTGAATGTGACACTTAAGGTTTTTCTTCAGAAAGTCCCCAAGTATCCTCTCTGTGTGACATTGCCAGCAGTCCATATGATAAGGGATTTGACCAAGGGCAACCCAGCAATCCACTGCAGTTCCTGGAGGTCAAGGGACCTGCCCAAAAGTACTGGGCAGGTCCCTTGACCTTTAACTCCGGTTAGTTGGGTCATATGACTCCGGTCAGATGACTCAGTTCTACAGTTCTTTGATGTTTTTAACTCAGTGCTGTAAGTCTGTTTTGAAAAGCAATTGATCCACAGTCTTTTAGACATAATTGGTCTTCTATTTGTAAATATTTTAGGCTATTTTTTTTGCCAGCATACCATCCTTTATGGAGTGACCCATGGTTCCATGCTTATGGTTATGCAAAAACATCCTTGTAAAGATCCTAGAGTACTCCATCCCTTTAAAGTTCAAGTCTTGAATCTGACCTAAAGCACTAGCAATTTGATCTACTTTCTGTCCTCTGGCTTCACAGTAGCATTTGTTCCTATTTTTGTAGTTTGCTGAAATGGTGAATCACTTATGGCAGGTCCCACTAGATCCATTATTTCTTGGTTACAGTAAATTCTTATTTGTATAGTCTTTTGAATTATCCCAAATCTTTCTGTTCCAGGACTCCTGCAGTGAAGGCAGACATTCAAGATACAAGTATAGATCAGCTACCACAAAAGCCATCTGGGCAGCCTGCAGGGTAAGTATTAAAACAAACCTTTCCCATTAGGTTTTGCTGGTTTATATTCAGTACCTTATAAACAAAATAAAACTCTGTTCTTCCTCCTTGTACTTGTTGCTGTTGTTGTAAATTAAAATACCCCGGTAGCTTTCAGTCTGGAATGTATGTCACTTGTTAGCCACAATATTAAATCCTTGTTTAATCTAGTAGAACAAGATTCATTGTAATAACATAATCAGAGCACATGTTACAGTGATAAATATCACAGAAATAAACGTTAATATATAAGAATTTTTTCATTTTCAGTTGAAACCAGCTGATTTTTGAATACTTGATTCAGGAGTAAATGCTTAGAAATAGTTGCAGACTTGTGGCTTTTAAATGTTGTTTGTAATTCTTTTTTTAGGGCTGGTAAAAACTACCAGATTAGCAACCCTACAGGTCAAAATCTGATATCCACAGAATGGATACAGTAGTGCAAGCTTTCCCCAGTTTTCTTCAGTTGATTGCTTTGCTTCATTCTAGAGATGAGTTCAAGACTGTCATCCAGGGGCCAGTTTGTGATGGATTTTGTCAGGTGGATTGTTTCCCCTGGGGACTGACTACCTCTTTTTAAAAATCTACTCTCAGTTCTTTAGTGGAAACGTTTGATAGTTGTCAGTGTCCTGGTTGTGATTGAGTCTTAAAGGAAGACACTTAAACTGCAATATTAAAGAACAATACTAATCTTCAAAAATAGATCTACTTAACTGGACACTGTCAAGTTGAAAACCACATTTCTGTCTGAAAACTTTGGGGCCTGATTAATTGTTGCTGTTATTCCAGATTTAAATCAGCATAAGGGGTTGTCTTCACTAGCAAGTTAACATGAGGTGGTCGTAATAACTCAAACCACTTATGCACACCCACCTACCCACAGAAACAGCCCCACCCACCTGTCACTCATGTGATGACCTGTGTGTGGTGTAGGCAGTAAAACAAGTTAGCTGTCATGACTTGAGGTAATGGGACAGATCTTGAGCTTCCCTCAAGAGCCACTAACTCCACCTGTCTATAACGTGGCCACAGGCCAGTGTCATAACACAACAGTTGAGGGCCTAGGGTTGCCAGGTGTCTGGTTTTCAACTGGAACGCCTGGTCGAAAAGGGACCCTGGTGGCTCAGGTCAGCAGTGCTGACCAGGCCATTAAAAGTCTGGTTGTCGGCGCAGGCAGGCTTCCTACCTGGCTCCGCATGACTCCTGGGAAGCTGCTGGCATCTCCTTCTGGGTCCTCGGTGGAGGGATGACCACAGGGGTTCTGAGCGCTGCTCCCCCCTCCAGTGCCAGCTCAGCAGCTCCCACGTGGCCAGTGGGAGCTGAGGGGGCAGCGCATGCGGGCAGTGCCGAGATCCACGTGGTCGCGCTTCCACCTAGGAGCCAGAGGGAGATGTCGCTGCTTCTCGGGAGCTGCCTGAGGTAAGCGCCGCCCGGAGCCCACACGCCCGCCTGCGCCCCAACCCCCTGCCCTGAGACCCCTCCTGCACCCCAAACCCCAGCTCCACTCCAGAGTCTGCACCCCCAGCCAGAGCCCTAACCCCCTCTCGTACCCCCAGCCCAGAGTCCCCTCCTGCACCCAAATCACTCACTCCTGGCTCCACCCCAGAGCTGCACCCTCAGGCGGAACTCTCACCCCGTCCCACATCCCAACCCTCTGCCCCAGCCCGGAGCCCTCTCCAGCACCCCAAACCCTTCATCTCCATCCCTACCCCAGAACCCGCAGCCAGAACCCTCACCCACCTCTCGCACCCCAGCCTGGTGAAAATGAGTGAGTGAGTGAGGGTGGAGGGAGAGCAAATGACAGAGGGAGGAGGATGGAGTGAGCAGGGGGCGTGGCCTCAGAGAAGGGGTGAGGCGGCGGGGAGCAAGGGTGTTCGGTTTTCTGCAAATAGAAAGTTGGCAACCCTCTGAGGGTTATTAGTCCTCCAGTACCTGCCCACAATCCTTTGGGGCTACTACCCTATGGCCTTTTCTTGCTGTCTATTTCCTGACCAGGAGTCCCATGCCACGACATCTAGGCCTGCTGAGCCTTTGTTCTTCACAGTCACACTCAGCTGCCAGTACCAGCAACTGCACTGATCTATCTTTGGCATAAAGCTCAAGTTTTTTTTAGAATGGCCTCGAAGAAGAGGCCTCTCAGTGTTCTGCCAGTTGCTTGGAAGGAGCTTCTCACACAACTCCGGGAGTGTGGCCCACTCTTAGTTGTCTCATGGCTGCTTGGTGATGTAGTCTCATCACTCAGTGCTTGAGGGCCTGATCCGGAACTGCCAATCAGTTGCTCTGCATGAAGCTTTTTGCTCTCCTTGAGAAAGCATACCATCACTTCTGCATGGTGACAGGCTGCTGCCCACCATGCCATATGCCCTGCTTCTTCCTATTTTTGCCAAAATGAGAGTTGCACTAGTGCCAACACCTGCTATAGATTGTTTTTCTGAGTTAGATCCAGGCCTTGCCTCCAAGTTGGAATGAAGGAAATGGACAGAAATTTTGAGTGCACCAAGCCAGAACTGATTTACTTTAATCAACTGAATCAATCAATGAATGTCAGGTTCATACCACTTCTGCCCAGGATCCCCAAAAGGCACGGATAGGTTCTCTCTCAGTACACCGAAAACATTCATAGAATTGCACGGTGATGCTATGAACCATGAGATGTGTCCCAGGTCCCAGGAAGTCTTAGTGCTACACACAAGTGAATAGAGTGCCGGTGTGGATAAAGGCCACTACAGCCCCTCTGCTCCCCCAAGCTTGGTGGCTGTTCTGTAGCGAGGCCGCTCACCGTTGTGAAATGCGTACACGGTGGAAATAACGAGGGTGAATCAAGTTAATTCTGTAGTGTGAATGCATGCTAAGTGTTATAACAGCATAAAGCTGAAATTATGCAACGGTGAATCAGGCCCCTTGTACCTACTGTAGTCACAGGTAACACGAAAATTTCTGTACTGAAATCTAAAAACTAGTTTTTTTCCTTTTCCAGCTTGTATCCTTTGTGCATGGATTCATAGGCTATGTCTACACTGTCAATAGAATGACAAAACTTTTGTCTTTCAGAGGTGTTAACATTCACCCCCTCGCCCCCTGAAAGACACACGTTTTGCCACGACAAGTGCCTGTGTGAAGGAGAGCGCTTCTGCCGACAAAGCTAACGCCGCTCGTTGGCAGTGGAAGATTTTGTCGGCAGGAGAGCCGACAAACAGTGGCTACACTGTGCGATTTTTAACGGCTAAAAGCTATGTAGTGTAGACAAGCCTATAGATTTCAAGGCCAGAAGAGACTACTGTGTGACTTCCTATATAATACAGGCCATAGAACGCCCCCAAAATAAGTCCTAGAGCAGATCTTTTTAAAAAAAAATCCAATCTTGATTTAAAAATTCTCAGTGATGGAGAATCCACCACGTCCGCTGCTAAATTGTTCCAGTTGTTAATTATTCTCACTGTTAAAAATGTACACCTTATTTCCAGTCTGAATTTGTCTACCTTCAGCTTCCAGCCATTGGCTCATGTTATACCTTTCTCTTTTAGATTGAAGATCCCATTATTAAGTATTTATTTCCCATGTGGTACTTATAGACTGTAATCAAGTCACTCCTTAAACTTGCCTTTGAGCTCCTTGAGTCTGTCAGTATAAGGCATTGTGAAGTTCTGGGGTGCAATCAACTTTTGTCTAGTTAGGGCAGTGTGGTTCGTGGTTTATGGATTACATACATTTCACCATGATATCATTGACCAGTGAGTTATTAGTTTTCCAATATAACTCTCAAGGCATATTTTGTACAAAGATTATTACGGAAATGTGTAGGGTGTGAATACAGAGGTACTTTCAGTCACAGGCATGCAGTTTGGTTCACTGTTCTCTTGCACAGTCAGTTTCTTCCTTTCTGAAAGGATCCTTATAAAAATCTACCAGAGAACTGAAAAACTCTTATAAACATATTTGGAATAAGAGTATTATTTAAACTGTGTTCTGTTAGAAACTGGAAATTTTTATATGTAATCAATTTAAAAATGTTCAAGTTGACATTGTCTCTGTGAAACACAAACCACCCCAACTGGTTAGATGGATCAGCCAAAGAAAAAAACAGGAGCTGCCTTCTGAGGGGGGGTTTATTGCCAAGCATTATATTTCATTTTCTCCCTTTCCCCAAGGCAAATGGCAATTCTTACAGAGCCACAGTCAGTGCAGAACACAGCAAATGAGCAAGAAAATACAGGTATGTTGCTTCTTCCAAAAATACAGTTTCTTGGCAGCCTTTGATGTTGAACTATATAGAGTCTTTTCATGTTTGACCACTTTAAAGAACTCTTAGTAGCCACTGTATGGTTTTCTGCTAGTTTTGGAGGCAGTTACGTTCCAGTCACAGAAATGTGAATTGCATGTGTGGTTGTAGTTGTAGAAATTTGCAACTTTGATTTTTATGTTTTCACGTTGTGGTGTAATCTGGATTTCACTTTCTAAATGGATGTAAATCCATGCTCAGGACCTCAGTTCTTGATCAGGAAATGAGAGCTCCAGAACAGTTCTAAACTTTAGAAAGTCCTATTCTAGACTTTGTTTGGGAGTTGAGTTTAAAGTCTGCTCATCACCCTCGTGCCCGTATACAGAGAACGGAATTAAAATTGTTGTGGTAAAGCTGTTGTCCCATTAACTGCAGTTTTCTTTCTGTTCATCATCACCAGAAATTGATATTCCTGTAGTAGCTCCCCTGGAGTATGATTCATGGAAAGACCTGTCTTTGTTTTCCCCTTTTATCATTCCCATTGCCACTGGTGATGGTTCAGTAGGTAATCCATTATTGTGGAACTTTAACAAGTCACTTAATACCATTAGCAGAATTGTTCTGGCTGAGTCCACATGCCTGCATGTGGACGTGGATTCTGCTGAAACTGTACAGCTGACTACTATAGTGTATGCTGTTCTCCATGCAGAGGTAGATGTTAAATTGCATTACAGATTCTACAGATTGTATTAACCTCTAAAGCAGTGGTCCCCAACCTTTCTCGTGGGACTAGAATATTGCTATTCCCAGAAGACTGTGGCGGGCGCCAAACACCCCGCCACTGAAATGCTGCCGAGAACGCAACGATTCTCGGCGGCATTTCAGCGTTGGGGTGTCCTGCGGGTGCACAAAAGTGCTCCAGTGGGCGCCATGGCACCCACAGGCACTGCGTTCGGGATCCCTGCTTTAAAGCAACCAGGAGTTGGTTTGCATGAAAAGGATCTCAAAGCTAGGGAGTAATCCAGGCACACTGATAAGGGAGGCAGCTCAAGAACGATACTTACGTTTTGGTGGCTTCTTAGAAATAATCATCCATTGTTCAAATCAGGGACAAATTCTTTTCACCATTAGGTATCTGTTTGTTTGGTGGTGGGAGGTACAATAAAACTTCATTCTGCCCAACTGTATCTTCATATCGGTCTGTCTGTCTTCCAGGATCCAAAGCTTCTGAAGAGGAGGAAGGCACTTTCAGCTCCCCACTTATGTTTTGGCTGCAGCAAGAACAAAAGAGGAAAGAAAGCCTTGGTGAGAAGAAGCCAAAGAAAGGACTAGTTTTCGAGATCTCAAGTGATGACGGTTTTCAGATCTGTGCAGAAAGTATTGAAGGTGAGGACAGTGATTTCTGGTTGCAACTTTCTCTAAGCTTTGTTCCCAGAGGTTAAAAACAAAAGATGCTTTTTGAGAAATTGTGATCTCTGTATCAAGCGTCTCCAGAATAGACTTGTCTTCTCTTAGAGATAAAGCTTTGGAACAAAATCCTATGCCAGAGTGCCTGGTTTGTGTTAAATGTCTGCAGTGTTCCTCTTTGTCTTGAAATCATTGACCAATAGTGGTGTTGGTATATAAAGTAGTGGTGGGACAAAGCAAATAATGAACACAGACCAGGCATTAGGTCATCTAAATTTTGTTTCAAAAGTCATTGCTAAAGCAACTTATTTGCCTGTGCACCATTAAGTTTTTTTGAAGAGGGTGAAAACTGTATAACTACAGGAGAAATAATGAGTTTATGGCCACTGATTGCGCTTCTCTTTATATTTGCCACATGGCTGGTACTGTGTGCGTGTGCGTGCGTGCACTCACACCCGCTGGACTTGGCTGCATCACTGCAGACCTGACTGAATGAGAAGACAATCAAGAGACATGCCGAGCAGCTGTTCCGGTTACTCCTGATGTCTGATAGATGCAAAGCTTCTTTTATTGTTTTGTCTTCCATTTTCTAATCGTAGATGCCTGGAAATCACTGACTGATAAAGTTCAAGAAGCTCGTTCCAATGCCCGTCTGAAGCAGCTATCGTTTGCAGGTAATACCAAGCACTGAGGTTGTTTCCTCTTTGTCAGCAAGTGTATTTTAAAAGCAGATAAACCAATGTCATGAGGAAATTGTCAAACAAGAGTAGAGTCTTCAGAAGAAAAAGGTCAGTTGCTTATAGACAGCTCACTTCTTTGAAGGAGAAACATTTTTGGTCGTAAATATTTTGATTTAAGCCGGGCAAAGCTCCTCAAGGTTTGCATAAATAAAAAGCTCCAACGTTGCAGCAACAATAACGTTTATATGAGAATGATCGGGGCGGGGATTTTCTCTTATTACCTGATTCATTACTTTGTGTCAGGGTTTGTGTCTGATCCACTGAGCAAGCTACATTTGCTGTGAAATGTTGGACTTTTATTGAACAAAGCTTATGGCAATTTTGCTACTTTTTCAAATGAGAAAATTATGCTACTTCTCTTAATGTATGGTGGCTGGCCACCTGAGCCTATTTAACCTTTTTATTCTGTGTTTGAGCTGCACAGATAACACTAGTTTAGATGTGTCCTGGAGTTCTGCTGTGAAGTTGTTTAGCAGCATGGTATGATCAGAAATCTCCTCGCTTCAGGTCAGACGGCCTACAATGGCATGTAGCAGATCTGCGATGCTAGCAGCAAATACCTCTGATGGCCAGCGATGGGACACTAGATGGGGAGGGCTCTGAGTTACTTCAGAGAATTCTTTCCCAGGTGTCTGGCTGGTGGGTCTTGCCCACATGCTCAGGGTCTATATGATCCCCATATTTGGGGTCAGGAAGGAATTTTCCCCTGAGTCAGATTGGCGGAGATCCTGGGGGGGTTTCGCCTTCCTCTGCAGCATGGAGCACCGGTCACTTGCAGATTTAAACTAGTGTAAATGTTGGATTTTCTGTAACTTCAAGTCTTTAAGCCATGATTTGAGGGCTTCAGTAACTCAGCCAGAGGTTAGGGGGTCTATTATAGGAGTGGGTGAGTGAGGTTCTGTGGCTTGCAGTGTGCAGGAAGTCAGACTAGATCACGATAGTCCCATCAGACCTTAAAGTCTATGAAACACTAGTGTAACTACATAGTATACAAGTGGAATGTCCAGAGTTACCCTATAAGCTCCAGTGTGTGGTTTTTTATTAGTTAGGCATAGTTTATAAGCCTGCTATAGGAGTTAGCATTCTGACCAACTTAATCACTATCTAAAAGCCACTGTCCTAGATGGCTGTAGTTCATCTGCTAGTTGCTGAACTGGGGATATGTCTTGATGCAGAGACTGAAACAAAAGAATTTTTATTTTAAGTTCTCATTAGAAATCAAACAATGTAGCTAATGCAGGGCTCTGGCAGGAGCTTCCACTGGTTTCTAATGGGCTGGTTTATTTTCCAGACTGCCTGTTTTCACTGACGCCTGGTTTCTTACCCTTTCCTTTTGTCCTTGTTCTAGGTGTGAATGGTTTGAGGATGCTGGGGATTATCCATGATGCTGTTGTGTTCCTGATTGAGCAGCTTTATGGAGCAAAGCATTGCCACAATTACAAATTTAGATTCCACAAACCAGAGGAGACCAATGAACCCCCATTGAATCCACATGGCTCTGCTAGGGCTGAAGTCCACCTCAGGTAAGCGTGAGCTTTCTAATGGGTGGGACTTGACCAGTCTACTAGCCAGAGTAAGAGACTTTTCCCCTGGCAAGTGAGAGGCATAAACTGTAAACTTCTGCAGAATTTAATCTTTAAACTAAAAACTAAATTATAGGTTTAATGGTATCTTCCAAATGTAAACTGATGGTCTGTATATTCCTGAGTCTACATGCAGCTCTAGAACTTCTGTTGCTCTTAGCTTTTTGCCAAGCAGTAGGAAATTGAAATTAATAAGACTTCCCACTTTACCATTTCCATTCACAATCCTAAAGATTATGTTTATTTGGTGTTGCTGCCTTACAGAGCTTTGATCAGCACCTGAGGTGAGCATGAATCACTGAGAAGGAGATGTTTCAGAGTAGCAGCTGTATTAGTCTGTATTCGCAAAAAGAAAAGGAGTACCAGTGAAGTAAGCTGTACTTCTGAAGTGAGCTGTAGCTCACGAAAGCTTATGCTCAAATAAATTGGTTAGTCTCTAAGGTGCCACTGGTACTCCTTTCCTTTTTGAGAAGGAAATGAAAGTTAGGCCAGAGAAGTGATAGAGTACCAGACACACATAGCCCTTGCAGCAGCCAAGATATTGTTGAAAACTAACTTTGCCAGTAATACACATGTTCTTTGCCCTCCAGGAAGTCAGCATTTGATATGTTCAATTTCCTGGCTTCTAAACACCGCCAGCCACCAGAATACAACCCCAATGATGAGGAAGAGGAGGAAGTGCAGCTGAAGTCTGCTCGGTATGCAACTGGATTTATGTCCCCAAAAGGGAAAAGGGGAGGGTACTAAGAAGAAAAGCCAAATATTTTGGTCTTGTCTATTGCACCTGGAGGTGTGGTGTTACAACTTTAAATGTACAAAACACTAGAAAATAGCTTGTAGAGGACAATCCTGCATTAGCAGGGGAGCTGGCTACTGAACATGGCCAACCTCTCTCAGATCTGTTTTCATGCTACTGCAGGATGTTCTGATAAGAATTCTGGGAGAATAAGGCAAAAAAGATTACTTATATTAAATTTGCAGAAGAGGAGAGCTGGTTAGCAGTAAGGAGTTTGTCTGAGATCAGATGTTGAATTAAGAACAGCTTTATAATATAATATTTATAGAAAAATACATTGTAGTAATTTTGGTTGCTTTCTGAGTGGGCATTGGGCTGCAGTCTCACAGTGACTAAATGTTAATATTTTTGAAACTATACCGACTAATGCTTGGCATGGGCTCTCGAATAAAGGTGATCACTTAGCAGTGTCTCTTTGTTCTAGGAGGGCAACTAGTATGGATCTGCCAATGCCTATGCGATTCCGACACTTGAAGAAGACCTCCAAGGAGGCAGTTGGTGTCTACAGGTATGGTTTTACTCTGGTGCTTTAACTCTGTCTAGGGCAGAAGGAGATTAAAAATTGAAAACCCTTTCTAAAGTCCAACAGGAATGTTGAAGGGAAAGAGTTCTCTCTCTCTCCCTTCGTCTCTTCCCTTTCTTTGTTTTCAGGTCAAATCTTTAAAAAGCTGATCCTCAGTACAAACCACTTATTCCTGCCAGCTCACCTTGGTGATAGCTCAGGCATTTATTTTTGGGGTGGGAAGGGAAGCTAAAAATGTTTTGATTACTTGCATATGGTAAAAACACAGTGAGGAGAGTCAAACCCTTCATCCCTTTGATGAAGAGTTAGCCTGTGTGCTAAGGTTTTCTGATCTTCAGTTGAAACAGCATGGTCCAGTTGCATTGGTTGATATATTCTCTTACCTTGTTTCTTTTCACTAGGTCTCCCATCCATGGCCGGGGCCTATTCTGCAAAAGGAACATTGATGCAGGTGAGATGGTGATTGAATATTCAGGCAATGTCATTCGCTCCATCCTCACTGACAAACGAGAGAAGTACTATGACAGCAAGGTGAGTTCTGTGGCTTTCATCAACATTTGTAAAAGGCACAATTAAACTCATTCACAGCACTTTTCTCCGGTTGGCGAGCTGAAGGGAGCATTCCCAAGAGGAAACTGATAATTGTCTTTCGCAGGGGTTATGGAACTGAAACCCTGTGTAACTATGGAAAAATATATGCCCTAATGTGTGGGAATCCTATAAAATATTAGCACTTACATAGTACTCCTAATCTTCAGTGTACTGTACAAACAGCTGATCCTCACAACCCTCTGTGGGGTAAGGAGTATAGATGGGGAAACAAAGGCAGAGGAGCTAAGCTCTTAGCCCCAGTTCAGAGAGGGGATTGGTGTCATAGCGAACGTTAGTACAGAAGAGTTTCTGGGTGCCATTCCTGTGCTCAGACCACTAGATAATGCATCTGACCACATAAATTGTAAAGGCCAAGCAAATTTTACATTCTGATGTGTTTGCTTTGGACAAGGCCCGAATAAAATGCCCATTGTTGGCAATTTCTCCTATACATATCAGCAATTTCTTCTTGGAGACTCTCTTTTCTGTTTGTGTTGACGTAGACATTTGCAGAAAAATGTTGAACTGAAAATAATTATGAAAAAGAAGGAAGTTTCACATTTGTGACCTTCCAAGTGCTTTCTGACAGAGCCAAGATGTGTTTGTGGTGACTTTAAAACTAGTGACTTCCAGTTGCAATTCAGTGTTATGACCTCCAGCAGCAGTTTGTAGAGAATGGGCCCAGATCCTGGCCAGACTTGGTCTGTGAGGATTGCATGGGGCTTAAATATGTCTGTCTGGGTTCAAGGGTGGGTTAAAGGGAGTCAAGTATATGTACAGTGCAAACTTTAATAGGCGGGCAAACTGCACTTGAACTCTGTGGTCTGGGGTTCTAGACTTCCCAGTTTTTCCAGCACTGACTGGAGCTCTAGGAGCACTTCCTTTGCTTCCTCCAAGTGCTTAGGAAATATTTGAGCCCTGCATCAACACTGCGGATTCAAAGGGTATGAGGATAAAATGGCTCAAGCAAGTACCTTATAACTGAAGAGTGGCTACAGGATTCTAAGGAGATCATGGTTCCACACCGACTACATGTTGATTTCTCTTGTTTAGTTATGGTAATAAACAATCTCCTGAAACTCCAGGCAGGGGAGAGGGACTCTTGGCTTCCCTGAACTCTAAATGCCTTTCTTTCCTCCATGCCCAGGGGATTGGCTGCTACATGTTCCGCATTGATGACTCCGAAGTGGTAGATGCCACTATGCACGGGAATGCAGCCCGCTTCATCAACCACTCATGTGAGCCCAACTGTTACTCCCGCGTAATCAACATTGATGGCCAGAAACACATCGTCATCTTCGCCATGCGCAAAATCTACCGTGGGGAGGAACTCACTTATGACTACAAATTCCCCATTGAAGACGCCAGCAACAAACTGCCTTGTAACTGCGGCGCCAAGAAGTGCAGGAAATTCTTAAACTAAAACTTTCATGAGCTGTGAGTGAGCCCTGAAGGGCCTGGGGCGAACCAAAGTTACAGTGCATTTCTTTCCTGCCATTTGGGAGGGAGAGGGGAAGACAGAGACAGAAATGAAGATTGACTGGGGCTCGGGGACGTAAGTGATGGCTGCGCTTCTCCGTCAGAGTCCACATCTTCATGTCTCACGTGCGCACAGTTATCCTTGTGAAAGACACAGACGATCAGAGAAGATCCTCAGTATGATTGTTATGCTTTTTCCACTGCCCTTTTTTCCCCCCCTCCAGTATTTGTCCGTCATTGTGGGATAGTGAGTGGGAGAGGGGGAAGGTGGATGGATGAGGCAGAACAGACCAAAACTCATATATGGGTAGAGGCCTCAGATTTTTGTCCTCCTTTGTTGTTTCTGGTTTGTCGGGACTCCATGACCAGCTTTGCCAGGAATGGCAATGTGGGGTTTTCAGTTTCCTTCGCTTGCTGTGTCATAATTAAAAGAAGCACAGTATGTGACTGAGCTTTTCCACTGGAGAGAGATGGTATCCCATCAGCCAGCTCCATGAAGGACATTGAGTGTCTGTGGTTCCTTCCACCATGCATTTCCAAAACACTATTTGTGAGCAGGCTGGGTTTTATCAGACTTCTTAGAGCAGCCATAGGTGACCCAGTGCATTTCTCTTGGTTGGTCTGTCTTTTATTGGGGCCTGGAAAGAGTAAATAAGGCTAGGGTAACCTACAGCAGCCTGTAAGTGAACTGAAAAGGGTTTCAGTAGGATTTTCCTCTGAAATTTCTGTTTTTGTATAAGAGAATTTCTAGCTGTCTCTAGTAAAGGAAGGGGCTGTATTGGGTTTGCCAACTGATTAAAGTGATTCACTCTTCAGGATTTACAGCCCAAAGTGGAAATCCTTGTCAGCAAAGGCCTTGTTTCAGTAATGAAGTCCTCTGTAGAGTAGGAACAACTCTTCTCCTATGTTTCTGCCATCAGAAATGGGCACTCTTCTTTGGTCTAGGGAGCTGAAGGGTTTTCCAGCCACACAGAGATCTGCCTCCCTGCCTCTGAGCCTGTCCAAGCAATGGAAATCCATGAGCAGAGTAGGAGGACCCGCAACTGTCAGAAATGGAGACCAGTTCTATTAGCTAGCCAGTACTCCCAAACAGAAACTAGCAAGGGTGATTTGCAGAGGTTTCAGCAGGAGAGGCTCTGCTCAGATGGTTTAAATAATGTAGTAGGATAAACGAATCAAGCAAATGAGTGATTTCTCTAAGCACATCCCTCTCTCTAGATCCATTTCTAGGTTATGGTTACTTCAATCTTCCTTGTAAGACATAGGAATAGGCACCAAAAGGGGATATAAAAGCTCAGTAGAAATGCAAAGCCAAACACTAACAGTCTGAGCATACTCCTTGTAGCATTTAAAAATGTGTTTAGGAAACCAGTTTGCAACTGCCACAATTAAACCCACCTGAGTGAAAGAGTAAATTCATTTAAAAAGCAAAACAGAATGACACTAGTCCTGGTTCATGTGGGATAACTCTTCCCCCCCCCCCCCCCCCCACCTTTGGATCCAAAAGAAAAGAAAGCCCCAAGCCTGTTAAATTAAGTGATTGGATTTTACTCTGTTCTGTTTACAGTGTAGTATTTAAGGTTTTATAAATGTAAATATATTTTGTATATTTTTCTATGAGAAGCACTTCATAGGGAAAAGCACTTATGACAAGGCTATTTTTAAACAGTGGTATTATCCTAATTTAAGATAATCTGTTTTTAATAATTTTTTATTTTCATAGGATGGTTATTGGAAATATCTGGCTGGACATAGTCTGATCCTTCCTCCAGAGAGAGGGATACTTTTATTTTTATTTTACTTTTAATCTTGTTCTGCCTTGTTGACTTAAGTAGCTGTTTCCTGGAAGCTTTGGCTGGACCTTAATTATATTAATTTGTGAAGGGGGAGGGCATGGGGAACAATCACCCAACTCAGGAGGAGTTTGACTCAGTGGAACTTTATTTGAACGTCTGTGTTAACATTTTTGGTACAGTTTTCCTACCGCTGGGCAGAAAGAGGCATGATTCTGCCTTGACACGTGCCACTGTTCTATTTATAGAAAGGTAAAGGAGAGGGGGTAAGAATTGCTATCTTCACTTTTCCATTAGTTTGTTCAGAGCTCAGAATTAGGAATATGGCAGGAAATATGAATTTTTCCACCCTGCTCTTTCCACTTCAATCCTGCAGAGCAGACGTGTCCTCCTCAGTAACTCACTGATTCTGCCAGGATACTTACTGAGAGTGAGTGGTCCCTACATCTCTGGAGAGATCACTTAAACTTAAGCCCAGGACTGTGATTGGTAGCAGGGAAAGCCAACTTCCCATCACTCAACTGTTGTGTTTCTAAAGCAGCTTCACTGGATAAAGAGACAGAGTGGGTTTTCATTCTTGGAAAATTCTCAACTCTTCAACCAGAGAAACTTGGTCCTGTGGAAATTGAGCAAAGCAATAGAACCCCAGCCCTGCCTTTGTTCACCATCATTGTTAGGAACAGGTGTGGGATTTGTACCCACAAATGCACTTCACAGCCCCGAGTGCCTCTCACTTGGAAACATGAATTTTTCCTTTGAACAGTAAAATTATAATGCACACCCACTCCTCTCCTCTGTCCCTGTGGACAGGCCATCTACAATTTGCTGAATTAGCAAATTGAAAGGCTGCTATGAAACAGCATCAGCAGCTGCCTATGGAAATTGGACAGCATTGACTAATAACTCCTTAGCGCTCACAGCTTAGCACTATGTATCTGTGTCATTCAACCCCCAAGACCTCTTCCTCTGACCTGAGAATGAAATGCAGCACGCAGAAGGGTCAGGAATTGCTGTTTCCTTTTTTATTGCACTGTGTGATTATTATTTTGTAAAACTTTTTTTTAAAGGAAAAATCAAAGTCAAAGCTGCCTGTGTTACTGAAATGATTTGATGCACTGACAGTTTGGGAATGCACACACACTGAGAGGCCAGAAACCATGTCTGGGGAAATCTCAGCTCAGCATCCCTAGACACAGCTCTTCGCAGCAGTGCTGGGGAACAGTTCCAGTGCTGGACACACCAGTGAATTTTACCTTCAGAATGGTCTAGTTCAATCATTTACCCCCCGCCCCCCCTTCTCCCTCCTGCTGATATCCCTTTATCTGGCAGAGAATCAGCCTCTGCAGCTGACAACAATCCCATTCTTTTCTCTTGCCAAAAATCTGTGTAGCTATCAGCTATTTGATCAGCAAAATTGAGTCCTCACCAGAAATCCACACTAAGAGCAAGTTCTGATCAGGACACACTGCTCCCACAAAACCCCTTAGTTAGGGGAAAAAACACAAGAAGAGGGGGAAAAAATAAGTGAAGGAGAAAACAGACGAGAGATATCACCTGAGTCTCTCTGAGAACCAGGCACTAGAAATTTCCTCTACCGTGAGGACTGAGAGCGCAAATGGATCAGGCTAGAATTTGGTGGAAGATCCAGCTCACTGAATGCTTTGCTGCTATACCTGTCGTGGCTGCCTTAACGAGCAGCCACTGTGGCCAGTGAAACTGTCTGTAAACCAGAGAAGCTGAATTGTGCTGACCTACAGGCTGGGCCAGGGGTCCCCTTGGCTCCCCACTTCCATTGTTCTCACCAGTCTGTCTCCAGCACAGAGGTTTTCAGTCACTTACAGTTTTAAATAAATAAAAGGAAGGTGGGGAGAAGCCTTGGCAGCTAGTATTTAAGTTTTCAATGATTCATGTGTAAGACACAGGCCTATATGCCCTTTAACCCTGTTCTGCCCAGGCTAACAGTGAGCACAATGCAGCTTCCTCATATATGAATGTATATTTTATAAGGACTGACATAGATCATGATATCTGAAAATACTAAAAGTCAAACCTTAAGGCATTTATTTTTATTTGTACAAACCAATTTTTTTAAAGGAAAAGCGGGTCATTGCAAAGGGCTGGGTATAATCTTTTTATTTCATTTTCTTTCATTTCCAAGCAATACCAGGTTCTTCAGCAAGATGGTCTTTGTGCAGAATCATGCCATTCAAACCCATACTACTGGTCCATACTCAACACACTTGCGAGTTTTTTTTATAACTATAAATATGATATATATATAGGAACTAATATAGTGATGCACCATGTAATGAAGCCTAGTTCAGTATCGGTCCATGGCTTTTAATTCTCTTAACACTATAGATAAGGATTGTGTTACAGTTGCTAACAAAGGCAGGAAAAATAATCAAGCTGTGTACTTCTGGGTTAACAAATGTAAACTGAAGGGGGCTTGCTTGGCTCTAGAACACCTCAGCCTGAAGAGTGTAGCTTCCTGCAGAAATGAAATACTTAGCCCGTCGTTTCCCTGCTTGAGGATTTTTCTGACCTTCAATGTTACCAGTCAGTACTTGTACAACTTGTTTCTTTGTTTTGTTTTTGGATTTTTTTTTTTTTTTGGTTATGAATGTTGGGGTACCACCTGCATATAGGGAAAAATGTGTTCTGTGCTTTCCTGGTATCTTTTTAACAAGGTACTGTAGCTTTGTCTATCAACCAAGAACTATACTTGTGGTGTTTCTTTTATTAAACTTAACAGTCTCTTTAGTAAATACAGGTAGGTGAATAATTGTTCAAAAAAAAAAAAGCTCTACAATGGCAAGGTCATGTTCTAGAAATAATACATTTCTCGACAACTTATCATGTGTAACGGATCTTTTTATTTCTTTTTTTCTTGTGTTCTTCCAAGCTTCTGGTTTAAAAAAAAAAAAAGAAAAAAAAAAAGAAAAAAGGAAATGTCTAAAGTACATCAGTGTTAACTCCCTGTCACAGGGATGAAGGAAATACTTTAATAGTTAAAAACAATGCTGAAAGCTCTGCGAAAGACTGAATGTAAAAATAAAAGTGTATATAGTTGTAAAAAACAAAAAGGAGTTTTTAAACATGTTTATTTTCTATGCACTTTTTTTTATTTAAGTGATAGTTTAATTAATAAACATGTCAAGTTTATTGCTGCAGAGGGTGACTCTTGATTTACTTTATTTTTTAAAAAGCTGGAGAGGAGGTGTTCCAGTGCCACGGTCGCTCAGCCTCATCATGCGAGTCCCCTGTCTTCAGAAAAGGCACATCGCTATCACGTGGCTCCGTTATTACTATTGTGTTGTTGTGCCAGAGATGGGACTGGTGCGCTGCAAAAGAGACGAGTCCCTGTCTCAAACGGGGATGGTTCTTGACAGGTAACCTTGAAACATAAGGGCATGCAGTGATGTCATGAAAGAAAAGTGACCTATGGAAGGGTAAGGAAGAAGGCCTCGTCCCTCCCAAGTCCTTGATCCCGCATCGTCACAGAACAAGTGAAACACCATTTGTAAAAGTCACCCAGGTGTTAAGCAGACCCTGTGTGTGTGTGTACCTTGTGACTTGTGTGTGGGATTTTCTGTGGCATTGGGCATCCATGTTCTAAGCTCTTAGGGAAACAAACATTCACATATATTCAGCATCTCCCTAGCATCTTGGCCTGTGATACAGAATTCGTTCAAAGCGTTATGAAACTCAACCCACTGGAAGAAGAGTTTGCTATCCAAGTGGTCTATATGCTGGTAGAGCCCTTAGGCCTCAGTTGGGGCCGCATTGCAGGGCACTGTACAAACAGCCAGCCAGCCAACAGCCACAGATACACTGGGGGAATATGGATACAACAAACAATCCAACGACTCTGGGGAGGAATTGGCCCTCCTGGGTTAGTTTCATGGATGGTGGATGGCTGGTTTCAGTTGAGGGCAAAGGAAAGAAGGGGAAGAACAACAGGCCCCACTTGTCACCTGCCCAGCAATGACCTCTGCTGTGGTGCCTGGAGAACCATCCAGAGGGGGCATCCTGAGACGGACAAGGCAATGGCAGTGGGGATTTTATCAGGGGTTTTCCTCAGGCATGAAGGCAGCACAGAGGTGTCAGAGAGAAACTGCCTTGTGGGCAGTGAAGACTGGGAACACTGGCAGAGCGAACACAGGTTGACATCACCATAGGTAAGTAGGTCACCAAGTGGAGTGGGGCAACATTATGAACTGCCTTGAAGGTAAAGACAAGTAGCTTTTATTTGATACACAGGTGAAGGAGAAGCTGGCAGAGGGACTCAGGGCCTGACGTCAGAACTCCGAGAATAAGATCTTGGCAGAAGCATGATGAAGACACAAGGGGAGAAAGGGTGCAGGAGTCCAGGCCAGACAAGGAGAGGATTCTGTAGCCAAGACATTCAGGGATCCGGGCTTGGACAACAATTCTGGCTGGGTATACAGGGGGGAAAGGCTGATGCCAGAGGAGACGTGTAAGAAAAATGTCAAGATTTAGCAATGGCCTGATGTGCATCCAGTTTATTTCCATGTCTGTGCAATAGAAACTGGTAGTGCTTTGGGTGGGGCTAGAATCCCTTTCCCTACCCTCTCCCACACACATCCTGTTACTTACCTCAACACCCGCAATGGTTTTAGTGAGTTCCGCTCACATTTGACATTTTGAATGTCTGGACCCTGCAATTCTACTGCTGTCCTTGCCTGCAATTAACAGCCAGCAGGCCCTCTGGAGGCTTTATCTGCCTCTGGCCAGGGACAGAATGCTAAAAGGCCATGTGAACATTAACCTCCCCTGCTGCTCTGCAGTTCGGTGCCCCCATCTCCTCCCCCACTCCTATTGGCTGCTTTTAGGCCAGCCCCCCACTTGTGTCTCCAGACACCATTCCTGGCTTGCTAGAGGTGCCTTTTCCTGCCTCTCTCTGTGTGCTGTCAAACATGGCTACAGCCCAGGACAGGGCGGTTCTTCAAACCATCTTTAACCCCAGTGCTCCTTTTGGGGACATCCCCGCCTCAGATGCGGGAGAGGAGGCAGAGGCAATCCAAGGGGAAGGTGAGGTTTGATTCAGCAGCAGTTGTACCTCTGGGGGCTTAGATTCTTGCTGGTAACTAAATGTCTGTGCAGCGGCTGTGATTTCCCCTTCCCGGTGGTGGACTTTGCCACTGAGGAGGTGTGTGCTGGCACTGGCTGATGATGGGAAGAACTGTCTTCATTGTGAACAATGGCACTGCTGTAATCCGAGAGAAGTCAGTGGAGTTACACCAGGGAAGAACTAGTCGCATGGATGTTGTGGAATGATCCAGTGTTCCCCTGGCAGTGACTGATGGGGGCTTGGAAGCTAGGGCAGAGCTCACTAAGAGCTGGAAGGAAAGCATGCTGATCTCTAGAAAGATATGCCAGTTGGACTAACTGGACCCTGATGGGACTGGGGCCCTCACTAGTTAGCACCTGAAAGCTCTTCTCAGCCCTGGAGGGGAAAATCTCTACAATGCAGAGAAAGTGATGCAAGAGAGCTGCCTGCTTGCTGTCTGTCACTTAGCTGAGCGGGCTCCATGCTTGCCGTGGTATGGCGTCTGCATGGGTAACTCAAGAAAAAAGGCGCAAAACGATTGTCTGCCCTTGCTTTCACGGAGGGAGGGAGGGAACGGGGGCCTGATGATATGTACCCAGAAGCACCCACGACAATGTTTTAGCCCCATCAGGCACTAGGATTTCTACCCAGAAATCAAATGGGCGGTGGAGACTGCGGGACCTGTGGGATAGCCACCCACAGTGCAACGCTCCGGAAGGCAACTCTAGCCTCGGTAGACACTCCGCCGACTACATGCACTTAGAGCATTTGTGTGGGGACACACACAATCAACTGTATAAAAACGCTTTCTCCAAAACCGACGTATATAAATTTGACCTAATTTCGTAGTGTAGACAAGGCCTTAGATGAGAAGAGAACGGCAGGTCCCTGCATCTGTTACTCCTTACCAGATAGTGGTGCCGCTGGGAATTGGGGGAGGGCCCACAGAGCAGGGCCATAATTACAGAAGGTGGAAGTGTGGTAGCAAATACCTGCCTGATCAGCTCAGCCTGCCTTCTACATTCGGCCAGCTACTGAAGCATCTTTTGGCCTGTCAGACTGTCCTGCCATGAGCACCAATGCAGTCGGTTTGAGAGGCATCTCAGGGCAACGTCGCTTTCCCCCAAACTCGCAAAATTGTTACAAATAACCAAGGAGTCTGGCCTGGATCAGGGTGCTGACTGCATCCCACTGGACCCACCCCTGGGCCAGGCAGCCCTTTGGAAAGGAATCACACAGGAGACTGGAGAGTTCCTCTTCTAATTCACTGGGGAGCAGCTTGGACACTATGGCATTGGGGCCAGGACCCAGGCACTTTGCAGTGAGGTTCCTGGTCTCTCTTTGGGGCAGCAGGTTTATGTGAATCTGAATGTGTGGGAATTAAACTGCAAGTTGGATTTAAATGCAGCCTGCTGCCCAGTCTGCATACCTGCCTGAGTAAAGGTGACCAATAGGGATCTGCTGTCACAGCAACCCATGACACGCCTGGGCACTGCTCTCAACCCTTGGTGGATCAGGAAAGCAGAGCCCAAGACTAGTTCCGAGCCCCCATATTAACCCTTGGTCCGGTGGGCTCCTGTCCCATGCCTGGTGGTTTTGAGACTCTCCCCTCACTGTGCCCTGGTCTGGCACAGGGGATCACCCCCCCCCAAGCTGGGTGTCTGCCCAGAGCGCTGCATAAATTAAGTTTTTCTTTTATGCATGTCACAGATGGAGCTTTCACCTCGGAGCTGCTGGAGCAAGTCAAAGACCTGGAGCTACAGGGAGTTTTGGCAGCTGAATCGGGAAATGTGAACATGGCCCTTGAGAGCTTCAGCCAGGCCATTTGGCTCCTTCCGGAGCGAGCCTCGTGCTACAACAACCGTGCCCAGGCCCTTCGTCTCAAAGGGGATGTGGCAGGTAAATGAGGAGGGGGGTCATGCCCATCACCCCTGGGTTAGCAGTTGCCATTGGGGAAGGCTGCAAACAGGTGGTCTGGTTCTAGGAGTGACGGGGCCAGGCGTGGGGCTGATGGGCAGCAGTGCAGTCACAGCACAAGGTACGTGAATTGCACACAATAGAGAAGCAGGTTCTAAGCTCAGCACTGGGAGCCAGGAACTCCTAGGTTCAATCCTGACTTGTGACCCAATTTTCCATGTGATGTCCCTGTGACCCAGGACTTTCCTTTGTGGGTCCTGAAATGTCCCTGTTTTTTCAGTCCTATTGTTTGTTCCAATGTGTAGCAACACTGTGTAGAATTTGCTCTGTATTTACCAGGAACACGCTTTCAGGGTGATAAACGGGGTTTGGGGTGGAATAGGAGGAGTGGAGACACTACTGGAGAGGTGCTGGGGCTCACAGTCGACGTTCATGATTCTTGGTCCGTGTTCCGCAATAGATAAATTCAGAACAAGTTACTATGGAAAAACTCTCCCCTCTGAGAACCTGCCCATGTTGTGGATGGGTCAGAAGCTGGTGCACAGCATAGAAAATAGGCACTTTTGTCTATTGAATGAACATTTAATAACCCTAAAACAAGTCCTCACAAAAGGACCCTATGTTTTTATTTTGAAAATGTTGTTACAGCATCTCAGCTGTAGGCTCCTAGGGGTTCAGATCCATGATTAGCATGCACAGCACTGGGTACTTTCTATTGCCTTCTGTTGGAAGAGCTAAGTATTATCCCTCTTGTACAGACGGGGCACATGGCAGTGACCAAAGCCATCCTCTGAGATGTGCCCCGTCTGTACAAGAGGGATAATACTTAGCTCTTCCAACAGAAGGCAATAGAAAGTACCCAGTGCTGTGCATGCTAATCATGGATCTGAACCCCTAGGAGCCTACAGCTGAGTCCCAGCACATTATACTGACCAAGGCCAGGCAGAGTTCACCCTTCTTCCTTTCTGTCTCCAAACAGGTGCGCTGCAGGACCTGGACACAGCCCTGCGCCTCAGCAGGGGCACAGGCCGTGTGGCATGCCAGTGCTTCGTGCAGCGAGGTCTCATCAATGTGCTGCAGGGCCATGAGGATAATGCCAGGCAGGATTTTGAGCAGGGAGCCAGACTGGGTAGCGCCTTCGCTCAGCACCAGCTGGTCCTGATGAACCCCTATTCAGCGCTCTGCAACCAGATGCTGTTGGAGATGATGAGGAAGCTGCAGAACCCAGACATCCAGGGAAGCAACTAGAGCCCATCTGTCCAGGCAAGGGGTCAGCTGAGATTGTTCCAGGGGAGAGGGTTGCCGCTGAATCATTCTGCTGGGCCCGGCAGACAGGATGCCTTCCACGTGCCCCACATAGAATCCTGAACTCTCCACTGAGGCAAGGGCAGCTGAGATCAGGGGTCTCAACCATTTTCTTTCTGAGCCTCCCCCCCCGCCCCCAACATGCTATAAAAACTCCACGGTCCAGCTATGCCTCAACAACTTTTTCTGCATATAAAAGCCAGGGCCGGTGTTCGTAGGTAGCAAACAGGGCAATTGCCTGGGGCCCTGTACCACAGGGGGCCCTGCAAAGCTAAGTTGCTCAGGCTTCGGCTTCAGCCCCAGGTGGTGGGGCTCGGGACCCTGGGCTGCAGTCCTGTGTGGCAGGGCTTTGTTTTTTTGCCCTGGGCCCTAGAAATTCTAATGCCAGCCATGCTTGGTCGACCCCCTAAAGCCTGCTTGCAGCCCCCTGGTTAAGAACCACTGGTTTAGATTGGTGCATCCTGAGCAACGGCCGGATGTTTGTGGGGAAGTTTGTCTTTTGCAGAGCCTGAGGCATCTCAATCCTGGCCACCTCCCCTGGCCTGGCACAAGGCATGATCTGCAGTGTCTTTGTCACAGGCAGGTTCCCAGATGAGGCCCCCAGGCAGGTGAGCCACTTGGCAGGAACTTGCCAGGAGTGGGCTACTTTGTACAAACCAACACAAGCCACTTCCTCCCCAGAAGCATTTGTCGTTTCTCGTAAAGCTTTCGAACCTCATGAGTGGATCGGCTGAATTGGAATCGCGCCATGTTCTGGACAAGCCTCCCCTGCGGCTGTTTCTCACACTTGCCTGCTCCAGAGAAGAGCTGACCCTGCTTCAGCTTGGGCATTGGTCTTCCCTATCACAAATAAACTCTCTAGTTTGACTGGTGCTGGGTTCCAGTTGTCTGGGTGTAATTAATGTTCTTTTCACTTTTAGATGTAAGTAGTAATAAAAGAGTGCTCTGAAAAAACCCAGCCCCTTCCTATGTCCCTAGCAAATGTAGCCATTGGGTTCTTCAGGTCCCCAGGTCCTTGTTCACATGTCACTCAGCTGGGGGCTGGAACTAGACTTGCCTATGCTCAGTAATGGTAGCCTACTCGACAGCACACTGCACTGGGTCTTTGGAAACAGGATTCAATTTCCTGCTCTGCCCCGGTCTCACTGTGGGATCACGGGCAAGTCACTTAAGTCTTTCTGCCTCGGTTCCTTTGTTGGTGGGGCTTGTCTTTTTTAACTGTTGGCGTTTTGAGGCAGGGACGCTCTCAATGTGCATGTTCAATACTTAGCACAATGGGCCCTTGATCTTGACTGGAGCCTCTCTATGCTCCTGTGGTTTGTGTTTTGATTGCTTTCCTAGTGCCGGAAGTGGCTTAGGCACACTCTGTACCTTCATTTGCACTCCCTTTTGGTGCTCAGCATGGTGCTGTTGTGTTTAGTTCTCCAGTACTGACACTATGGGCCTGTCTAACCTCCAACATTTCTCATCTGAAATCATTGCAAACATCCCTCTTGGCAGTGGGGTTTTTAACCCTCTTTTCATTTTGTTTCCAGAATGTAACTTCTAGGTCTAAGCTGGGGCAGCATCAGCTCCAGCTGTGTGGGCTGGGCCTGCCTCTGCTGCTCCAGCTGGCTCTGCTCCATCAGGCAGCCCTGTCCTCGGGTTGCTCAAAGGGCATTTTACAGAGGAACCGTATGCGGTGAAAAGCAGTAGACCCAGTTAATCCGACCTGAGCGTTCACACGAGCCAGCGGCTCCTGGAGAACGGAGTGGGTTCGGATTGGTGCTCCGGCCGAGCCCTTTGGCCCCACCCTGCCAGCCAATGGGGTTTGCAGCCCAGCCGCAGGGCCGCGCGAGCCCCGCCCCCCGCGAGGCCGGGACTGCAGCGGGCGGGCGCAGAGCCAGGGCCGCTGCGCCCGCTGCCGCCGGGGCCGCGCCGGGCCGGGCCGGGCCGCGCCGGGCCGGGCCGCGCGCTCTGCAGCGCCCTGCCGGGATGGGCGGGCCGCTGCCCGCGGGCCCCTGCAGCGCCCCCGCGGGCCTGAGCGCTCGCGGGGCCGGCGGGGCTCGGCGGGCGCAGCTGCTGATGAGGCCGCCGCAGTGATCCCAGGTAACCGGCCTTGGGGCTCGCTGGCCAGCAGCGCTGGGGGCCGCCGCCCGGGGGGAGCCTCTGGGGGGCGCGGGGCATCGGCCCAGCCCGCGCGCCGCCCCGGGCTCCTCGCGCCGCGTGCCCCGCGTGTGCCCCGCGTGCCCGTGCGCGTGCCCCGTGAGGGCACACCATGGGGACGGGCGAGTGCGCGCGCTGTGCGGGGGTCGGTGTGAGCCCCCCGTGCGGAGGCCTGGCGGGGGCCGTGGTGACCGCTGGGAGCTGGCCCCTGGGGGTCTCCCGGGGTGGTGGGGCCGCTGTGGGCAGGCACGGTCACCTGGCTAACAGCCGCCGCAGTGATCGCCCCTCGCTTGGCCGCGCAGGCGGCGGACCCCAGGTCAGGGGAGCAGCATCCCTGCTCCGCCCTCCCCATGCACTCAGGTCCTGTCTGACTCCCTCCTAGTGCTGGGCGCTGGTGAAACTGGGGACCCGACCGGAGCACACATGGGGCTCACCAGGAACCTGGCCGGCTGCGGTGCCATCCTCTCCCCTGCACTGCTGCTGCTCCACATTGGGGCACTGGTGCAGTCAGGTAAGGCCCTTGCCTGGAGGGGAGTCCCCGTGCCCTGTGGGGAGCTGGGCAGGCCTGGGCCCTGTGCATGGACAGTCCATGCAGTTCTCGGACTGGACTTGCCCCCTGCCTCCATGCCAGCTTGTGGGGGGCCCCCTGAAACTGAGTGAACAGGCGCCGAACCTGGCCCTCTGCGTTGGCTGTGAGGCAGGAGGCTCCTGGAGGCCATGCCTACCAAGACTCCCTTACCTGGTCTGCCGCAGTGTCCTGTGCCCTGGCTCCCCAGCTGGTGTCTTAGCCAGCTCAGAGCAGCCCCACTTAGATTCAGAGCCTCCAGGGACTTGTTCCAGCCGCCTAGGGCCTGTTTCTATGTTGGTGAAATGGATCCCTGGTGTGTATGGAGTGGGAGCAGGGCATAGGATGAGCTCCTGGCTCAAGTGTGCTGCTTTGTTGGCTTTTCCCTCCTGATTCCCTGGCAGGGCTGGGGGAACCAGATCCCAAGATCAATGGGCAGTCACTGTTGGTGAGCACCATGCAGGAGGATGAGAGCCGGGACTTCACCTGCCAGGTGGACAGCTGGCAGGCCGTGCCCATGCTTACCTGGTACCTGAATGGCAAGAAGCAAGAGACCAATGGTTCCACAGTGTTGGCCACCTTGGCTGAGGCCTTTGAGCAAAGCTCCAGCACTTTCACAGTCACGGCGCAGCGCGCAGACAGGGAACTGAACTGCTCACTGACAGACCCAGCCTCTGGCAAGACCTCCAACGCCTCGGTGCTTCTCAACGTGCAGTGTAAGGGCTGGCCCCTTGGGCTTTGCCAGGGCTCCTGCTCTGTACAGGCCAGGTCCCTCGTCCGGAGAAGTCATTAGGGGAGAGACCAAGGGGCACCCCTCCCCACAACACACACCTTAATCCCATTTTGCATCCCCTCTGCTATTCCAGCCGTGCCCCCTCTCTCCCTCTACAGCTCTGATAATACCCCTTGATTCCAAGCCATGGCCCCTGGCTATTCCAGCCTGGCCCCTGCTCTCCTCCCAAGCTCTCAATCCTGCCCCTCAATCCTGACCCCACTATTCCAGCCCTTCCAATTTTGCCCCCAGCTTTGCTGCTGCTGCTCAGTCCTGGCTCGCACCCCAAGCAGAGGTGGCTGGTCATACAGAGCTCTGAGGTGGACACAGTACCCTGGGCTCCACCAGATATATTTCTCTGGAGATCTGAGGAAGGGTTGGACCCAGCTCCCCTGAACAGAGAGGCTAACAAGACCCCTCCTGCACTTTCTCCAGCCAAGCCCTAGGCAGTTAGACACAATGGAATGGCAGAGGCTTCCTTCCCACCCATGGTTGTGTGTCTGGACCAAGGAAGCAGCCAGAGCAGGGGCTGGACTGGAAGGGGTTAGTTGTGGAGTGTCCTGGATGCCCTGGCCAGTTGCAGGGAGGCTGTCATCATTATTCTCATTAGCAGCTAATTGGGGCCCTCAGGAGCTCTGTGCTGCCAGCACCTCAGGGGTTTGAGCCCCGCATCTCATGGTCAGATGTGCAGAGAACACAGGACACTGATCTGAATCCATCACTAATAACAACGAAGCCTCCTCATTAAAGTGCTGCACAAACATGAAATTATGACTTTTCCCTCCCACCGCTGAGACAGGAGGCCAAATTCAACCCTGGCAGAGGAACCCTGCCCCTCAGCTCACAAGCCCCTGCTCCCAGCACACAGCCATCAGCCCTGACCCCCAGATTCCTGCTCTAACCACTAGACCCCGCTCCTTGTTCCCCAGCTCTAACTACTAGACCCTGCTGCCTCTCCAGTGTTCACTAGGTTCAAGACCAGGGGCCAGCTTTGTTTTATACACATTGGTTTGTGTCCCTTCTTGCCCAGTTAAACCGGAGATCATGACGATGAATGCCAAGTACCAGGAGGCCAAAGACCCAGGTCTCTTCATGGTTCTCTTTGTCCTGGTGCGGGCCAATCCCCCAGCCAGCATCACCTGGATAGACCAGGACGGGCATGTGATGGTGAATACATCTGACTTCCTCATCCTGGACACCAAGAGCTACCCCTGGCTGACCAACCACACCGTGCAGGTGCAGCTCAGCAGTGTGGCCAAGAACTTCTCTTTCACCGCAGCCAACAATGTGGGCATCACCAACTCCTCCATCCTGCCACCAGGTAGGTGGGACCCCTCTGGGAGTTGGGCACTGGGACTGGAGAGTGTTGCAGAATCAGGGCCCTTCCCCCACATTTCATCTTGGTCTGGGGTGATCCACAAATCCGGCAATGGTGGGAGAGGCTGCAGCCAGTGCAAGCAGGGCTGTGGGGGCAAGTGCCTGAGTGAGGGGATGTCCATGGGGAATCCAGATGTTCTGAGAGCTTGTGGGGATGGACACTTCTTTCCTGTTACTGCCCTGTAGAGGAGCTGATACCTCCTTTGTCTCCCCAATATACACACCCCTGCCCTGGGGCAGGATCAGAGCTGGCGCCTCCTGGAGGGGAAAGGCCCTGTATCCCATTCCCCCCCAGAAAGCATCTGTTTTGTGAGAACAGTTTTACAGAGGAGCCCAGCTGTGTTTCACGCTCCCTGCTTCACTTTGGGGGAACTGGGTAGTGAATGTAGAGACCCATGTTATCCTTCTGAAGCGCAACATCCCAGAGCTGAAAGCAATTATGAGCCAAATCATAATTCTTCCTTGTGGGCTTTTAGGCACATATATAAAACAAATGGAAGAAAGGGGAAGTTGTTAATAATGAATATAAATCAGAAGTTAAGAATTGTAGAAAATTAATAAGAGAAGCAAAAGGACATAAGGAGAAATCTGTGGCCAGCAGAGTTAAAGACAATAGGGACTTTTAAAAATATATTAGGAATAAAAGGAATCCTAACAATTGTACCAGTCCACTGCTAGATGGAAATGGTAAAATTATCAGTAATAATGCAGATAAGGCAGAAGTGTTCAATAAATATTTCTGTTCTATATTTTGGGGAAAAACAGATGATACAGTCTCATCACATAGTGATGATAACACTCTTTCCATTTCGCTACTATCGCTGGAGGATGTTAAACAGAAGCTAGACATTTTTAAATCATCAGGTCCAGATAACTTGCATCCAAAAGTTTTTAAAAAGTTGGCTGAGGAGCTCACCGAACCATTTATGTTAATTTCCAATAAGGGTTGGAGCACTGGGGAAGTTCCAGAAGACTAGGAGAAAGCTCATGTACCGATTTTTAAAAAGATTAAATGGGACAATCCAGGTGATTGTAGGCCTGTCAACCTGACATCGATCCCGAGCAGGACAATGGAGTGGCTGATACAGGACTTGATTAATAAAGAATTAAAGAAGGATGTAATTAATGCAAATCAACATGGATATATAGAAAATAGATCCTGTCAAATAACTTGATATCTTTTTTTTATGCGATTACAAATTTGGTTGATAAATGTAATAGTATGATGAAATAGATTTCTGTAAGGCATTTGACTTGGTACTGCATGACATTTTGATTTAAAGAAGTAGAATAATATAAAATTAACATGGCACACAGTAAATGGATTAAAAACTGGTTAAATGTAAATGTATCCATCTAGGAGCAAAGAGTGCAGGCCATACTTACAGGATGAGGGACTCTAGCCTGGGAAGCAGTGACTCTGAAACACTTGGGAGTCGTGGTGGGAGTCAGCTGAACATGAGCTACTACTGTGATGCTGTGGCCAAAAATGCTAATGAGATCTTGGCATGCATAAATAGGGGAATCTTGAGTAGGAGTAGAGATCATTTAACCTCTCTATTTGGCACTGGTGCGACTGCTGCTGGAATCCTGTGTCCCGTTCTAGTGTCTACAATTCAAGGGGAGTGTTGATAAATTGGAGAGGGGTTAGAGAAAAGCCATCAGAATGATTAAAGGATTAGAAAATGTGCTTTATAGTGATAGACTCAAGGAACACAATTTATTTAGCTTAACAAAGAGATGGCAACTCAATTACAGTCTATGAATATGTACATGGGGAGCAGAGACGGGTAGAACAAGATCCAAGGGCTGGAAATTGAAGCTAGACAAATTCAGACTGGAAAAAAGATGTACATTTTTAACAATGAGAGTAATTAAGCACTGGAACAATTTAGCAGGGGTCATGGCGGATTCTCCATCACTGCTCTGGGAATTTTGGGGCAAGTTCCCTGACCTGTGTTATAAGTTCAGACTAGATGATCACAGTGGGCCCTCCTGGCCTTGGAATCTATGAACCTGTGATGGGGGAGCTGTAGATGCCAGACAGCCTCTGGTGCTGTAGGGGAATGGCCAGTGAGCACAGCCTGTAGGGTGGTGTAGGCCTGTGCGTGCTGCGTCTAGAGGTCTCTAATGGAGGTGGCTGGCTCTGGTGCAGGTCTCCTGGATACCCGTGTGGAGCTGCCCCTACTGGCCATCATTGTTGGAGGAGCCTTGGCACTGGGGACTCTCCTCTGTCTCAACACCCTCATCATCTGTGTCATCTGCAGGAAGGGGAAGAAGGCGTCAGGTGAGAGGGATGTGTCCTTGCACTGCTGGTGCCCTGGACACCAGGACTTTTCTTTGGGCCTGGGAGCGCTCCTTCCCACAACCCCTTGGGTCACGGGCCCCTGTGCCCCTGCTGTGCCCAGCTCTGTGTAAAGGCCAGGATGCCAACTTTGCCCCTAACACACTCTCTTCTTCGCTAGGGCTCTCTGGACCTATGCTGCTGCCTCCAAGGTAACCCACCCCTGCCCCTCGCTGCGGGGTGTCTGTCCTGATAGGACTTGGTGGAGGGGTAAAAGTGCCTTATTATCCGCCCTCCCCCACCGAACAGCCTGAAGCCTGCACCTCCCCTCCCCCCATGCACCAGTGCCAGCCTCTTTAACCCCTTCACTGCTTTGGCATGTGCAGTTTTTGGGGACGGTCTGGGGCCACTAGGAGCACATGGGGATGGCTGAGCTCCATGTGGTGGGATACCCTGGGGCTGGGATAAGTTTGACATTGTTGCAAGGTGCCAGGTTCACAGTACTGGAGATTGGAGTCCTCTATCCCCAGAGCAGGGGCAGCCTGGGCACCCAAGCCCTGCCCTGCCCTGCCTGGAGAGACCCTGTGTAGGGGCAAGGGGAGAGTCCAGAGTGTAGGGCCAGCTGGGGCTGACTGTAATTTGGGCCCTTGGGAGCTAGACTGACTCCTGCCAACTTACTTCAGAGAGGGGCCCCAGCTGCTGCGTGGGGAGAGTGTCCTGTCCCTACCAGGCTGGGCAGGGCTTCCTATCCAGACCTCCCCCCTCGATCAGTGCTGGTTCCATGGGACACAGATGTAGCAGCAGGGGCTGAGGGCCAACCCAGCCCGGAATGAGCCAAATCCGCTGACACCTAGGCATGAGCTGGGGGCCGGGCCTCTGGGCTGGGGGGGGGGCCTGCGCTGCAGTATCTGCTGTGCCACAGGAGGGGCTCTTGCAGCCATTCAGTCTTTGTTCTTGCTGCAGCGATTCCAACAACCTGAAGTTGAACAGCGTGCGACTGCCCCGAGAGAACATGTCCCTCCCGTCCAACCTGCAGCTCAATGACCTCACGCAGGAGGCCAAAGGTGCGTTCCTTACCAGAGCCAGGCAGTTTAGAGGGATGTCCCTTCTGAGCTGGGCCCAGCTGCCCATAGCATATAGGGTGAGATTTCTCATTGACCCAGTGTGAGCCTTTCCCCAGGACTCCTCTCCTGCCTCTGTCTGGGGCAGTGGCTTCTCCTTTGATTGTAGCTCTGAGCACTGGGCTAGGTCCCTGCTGCATTTGGAGGGGGGTTGGGACTGGGCCAGTATCCCGAGGTAGGGGAGTTCCAGCTCTGATGGGGGAAGTATAGATATGTGACACAATGTGTGTGATTCCTCCTCACTCCAAACATGTCCTTCCCCTGACAGCCAGCCATGGAGATGCGGGACTCCAGACCAAGCGGAAGGACGATGCCCTATCGGAGGCAGAGAACAGCCTGGGCCTTGGTAATAGAGGTAGCAAGTCTGGGTGGCCCTGTAGGGGCAGGGAGTGGATCTGGGAGAGGTGGTTCCATCCTGTGATAGACTAGTGCAAATGGCTCACTACTGGGTGCAGTGTCGGCAGCAGCTCTGCACTGGAAGAGTGGGGAGATCACGTATAAAGTGGGAGGGCAGCTGCTGCGTGGGGATGACAGTGTGGGGGCTCAGAAGGGCCATACTGCCGGCTCTAAACCATGGGAACCTCTTGCTTTGGGTCAGTGCTAATATGGCCCTACAGGCAAGTATTAGATAAACAGCAACGTACGCCTACCTCTTTGAGCAGGATCCCTCACTGAACCTAATTGCCCACGCTGTGGTTCAACTTTCTTTAAAACTTTGTAGCAAACATAAGGAGGTCAACAAGCGTGTGGGCAAGGGGTATAGTGAACTTAGATTTTCAGAAAGCCTTTGACAAGGTCCCTCACCAAAGACTCTTAAGCAAAGTAAGTTGTCCTGGGATAAGAAAGATCCTCTCATGGATCGGTAACTGGTTAAAAGATAGGAAACAAAGGGTAGGAATAAATGGTCAGTTTTCAGAATGGAGAGAGGTAAATAGTGGTGTCCCCCAGGGGTCTGCTCTGGGACCAGTACTATTCAACATATTCATAAATGAGCTGGAAAAAGGGGTAAACAGTGAGGTGGCAAAATTTGTAGATGATACAAAACTGCTCGAGATAGTTAAGTCCAAAGCATACGGTGAAGAGCTACAAAACATGATCTCACAAAACTGGGTGACTGGGCAACAAAATGGCAATGAAATTCAGTATTGATAAATGCAAAGTAATGTATATTGGAAAACATCCCAACTATATATATAAAATGATGGGGTCTAAATTGGCTGTTACCACTCAACAAAGAGATCTTGGAGTCATTGTGGATAGTTCTCTGAAAACATCCACTCAATGTACAGCGGCAGTCAAAAAAGTGAACAGAAAGTTGGGAATCATTAAGAAAAGGATAGATATGATATTTTCTGTCTTATTATTGCCTCTATATAAGACCATGGTACGCCTACATCTTTAATACTGCGTGCAGATGTCGTCGCCCCATCTCAAAAAAGATATATGGGAATTGGAAAAAAGTTCAGAAAAGGGCAACAAAAATGATTATGGGTATGGAACAGCTTCCATATGAAGAGAGATTAATAAGATTGGGACTTTTCAGCTTGGAAAAGAGACGACTATCATATCCCACCCCCTTAGAGGTCTAGCAAATCATGACTGGTGTGGAGAAAGTAAATAAAGTGTTATTTACTCCTTCTCATAATGAGTGGGGCATAACGAGTGGGGTCCTGCAGGGATCAGTTCTGGGTCCGGTTCTGTTCAATATCTTCATCAGTGATTTAGATAATGGCATAGATAGCACACTTATAAAGTTTGCGGATGATACCAAGCTGGGAGGGGTTGCAAGTGCTTTGGAGGATAGGATTAAAATTAAAAATGATCTGGACAAACCTGAAAAACGGTCTGAAGTAGATAGGATGAAATTCAATAAGGACAAATGCAAAGTACTCCACTTAGGAAGGAACAATCAGTTGCACACATAGAAAATGGGAAATGACTACCTAGGAAGGAGTATGGCGGAAAGGGATCTCGGGATCTTAGTGGATCACAAGCTAAATATGAGTCAACAGTGTAACACTGTTGCAAAAAAAAGTGAACATCATTCTGGGATGTATTAGCAGGAGTGTTGTAAGTAAAACAGGAGAAGTAATTCTTCCGCTCTACTCCATGCTGATTAGATCTCAACTGGGGTATTGTGGCCAGTTCTGGGCACCACATTTGAGAAAAGATGTGGACAAATTGGAGAAAATCCAGAGAAGAGCAACAAAAATGATTAACGGTCTTGAAAACATGACCTATGAGGGAAGACTGAAAAAATTGGGTTTGTTTAGTCTGGAAAAGAGGAGACTGAGAGGGGACATAACAGTTTTCAGGTACATAAAAGGTTGTTACAAGGAGGAGGGAGAAGAATTATTCTTCTTAACCTCTGAGGATAGGACAAGAAGCAATGGTCTTAAATTGCAGCCAGGGATGTTTAGGTTGGACATTAGGAAAAACTTCCTAACTGTCAGAGTGGTTAAGCACTGGAATAAATTGCCTAGGGAGGTTGTGGAATCTCCATCATTGGAGATTTTTAAGAGCAGGTTAGACGAACACATGTCAGGAATGGTCTAGATAATACTTAGTCCTGCCTTGAGTGCAGGAGACTGGACTAGATGACCTCTCGAGTTCCCTTCTAGTTCTGTGATTCTATTACGCAAGAACTAGGGGTCACCAAATGAAATTAATAGCAGGTTTAAAACAAACAAAAGGAAGTATTTCTTCACACAAAGCAGTCAACCTGTGGAACTCTGCCAGAGGATGTTGTGAAGGCCAAGACTACCAGGGTTCAAAAAAGAACTAGATAAGTTCACTGAGGATAGGTGGCTATTAGCCAGGTTGGGCAGGGATGGTGTCTCTAGCCTCTGTTTGTCAGAAGCTGGGAATGGGTCACTTGATGATTCCCTGTTCTGTTCATTCCCTCTGGGGCACCTGGCATTGACCACTGTCTGCAGACAGAAAAGGAGGACTTGTGGCACCTTAGAGACTAACCAATTTATTAGAGCATAAGCTTTCGTGAGCTACAGCTCACTTCCTCAGATGCATATCGTGGAAACTGCAGCAGGCTTTATATATACACAGAGAATATGAAACAATACCTATTCCCACCCCACTGTCCTGCTGGTAATAGCTTATCTAAAGTGATTTCCAGCACAAATCCAGGTTTTCTCACCCTCCACCCCCCCACACAAATTCACTCTCCTGCTGGTGATAGCCCATCCAAAGTGACAACTCTTTACACAATGTGCATGACAATCAAGCTGGGCTATTTCCTGCATAAATCCAGGTTCTCACATCCCCCCACCCCCATACACACACAAACTCACTCTCCTGCTGGTAATAGCTCATCCAAACTGACCACTCTTCAAGTTAAAATCCAAGTTAAACCAGAACATCTGGGGAGGGGGGGGGGGGTAGGAAAAAACAAGAGGAAACAGGCTACCTTGCATAATGACTTAGCCACTCCAAGTCTCTATTTAAGCCTAAATTAATAGTATCCAATTTGCAAATGAATTCCAATTCAGCAGTTTCTCGCTGGAGTCTGGATTTGAAGTTTTTTTGTTTTAAGATAGCGACCTTCATGTCTGTGATCGCGTGACCAGAGAGATTGAAGTGTTCTCCGACTGGTTTATGAATGTTACAATTCTTGACATCTGATTTGTGTCCATTTATTCTTTTACGTAGAGACTGTCCAGTTTGACCAATGTACATGGCAGAGGGGCATTGCTGGCACATGATGGCATATATCACATTGGTGGATGTGCAGGTGAACGAGCCTCTGATAGTGTGGCTGATGTTATTAGGCCCTGTGATGGTGTCCCCTGAATAGATATGTGGGCACAGTTGGCAACGGGCTTTGTTGCAAGGATAAGTTCCTGGGTTAGTGGTTCTGTTGTGTGGTATGTGGTTGTTGGTGAGTATTTGCTTCAGGTTGCGGGGCTGTCTGTAGGCAAGGACTGGCCTGTCTCCCAAGATTTGTGAGAGTGTTGGGTCATCCTTTAGGATAGGTTGTAGATCCTTAATAATGCGTTGGAGGGGTTTTAGTTGGGGGCTGAAGGTGACGGCTAGTGGCGTTCTGTTATTTTCTTTGTTAGGCCTGTCCTGTAGTAGGTAACTTCTGGGAACTCTTCTGGCTCTATCAATCTGTTTCTTTACTTCTGCAGGTGGGTATTGTAGTTGTAAGAAAGCTTGACAGAGATCTTGTAGGTGTTTGTCTCTGTCTGAGGGGTTGGAGCAAATGCGGTTGTATCACAGAGCTTGGCTGTAGACGATGGATCGTGTGGTGTGGTCAGGGTGAAAGCTGGAGGCATGCAGGTAGGAATAGCGGTCAGTAGGTTTCCGGTATAGGGTGGTGTTTATGTGACCATTGTTTATTAGCACTGTAGTGTCCAGGAAGTGGATCTCTTGTGTGGACTGGACCAGGCTGAGGTTGGTGGTGGGATGGAAATTGTTGAAATCATGGTGGAATTCCTCAAGGGCTTCTTTTCCATGGGTCCAGATGATGAAGATGTCATCAATATAGCGCAAGTAGAGTAGGGGCTTTAGGGGACGAGAGCTGAGGAAGCGTTGTTCTAAATCAGCCATAAAAATGTTGGCATACTGTGGGGCCATGCGGGTACCCATAGCAGTGCCGCTGATCTGAAGGTATACATTGTCCCCAAATGTGAAGTAGTTATGGGTAAGAATAAATGGACACAAATCAGATGTCAAAAATTGTAACATTCATAAACCAGTCGGAGAACACTTCAATCTCTCTGGTCACGCGATCACAGACATGAAGGTCGCTATCTTAAAACAAAAAAACTTCAAATCCAGACTCCAGCGAGAAACTGCTGAATTGGAATTCATTTGCAAATTGGATACTATTAATTTAGGCTTAAATAGAGACTTGGAGTGGCTAAGTCATTATGCAAGGTAGCCTGTTTCCTCTTGTTTTTTCCTACCCCCCCCCCCTCCCCAGATGTTCTGGTTTAACTTGGATTTTAACTTGAAGAGTGGTCAGTTTGGATGAGCTATTACCAGCAGGAGAGTGAGTTTGTGTGTGTATGGGGGTGGGGGGATGTGAGAACCTGGATTTATGCAGGAAATAGCCCAGCTTGATTGTCATGCACATTGTGTAAAGAGTTGTCACTTTGGATGGGCTATCACCAGCAGGAGAGTGAATTTGTGTGGGGGGGTGGAGGGTGAGAAAACCTGGATTTGTGCTGGAAATCACTTTAGATAAGCTATTACCAGCAGGACAGTGGGGTGGGAATAGGTATTGTTTCATATTCTCTGTGTATATATAAAGCCTGCTGCAGTTTCCACGATATGCATCTGAGGAAGTGAGCTGTAGCTCACGAAAGCTTATGCTCTAATAAATTGGTTAGTCTCTAAGGTGCCACAAGTCTTCCTTTTCTTTTTGCGAATACAGACTAACACGGCTGCTACTCTGAAACCTGTCTGCAGACAGGATACTGGGCTAGAAGGACCCCTGTTCTGCCTTCTCCACCTAGGATGCCCTGCTCTCCCACCTGCCAGTGATCAGCAGGTGCTGGGGGGGAGCTGATCTGGGGCTGCAGGTGTGTCCTGAGCACCCACTATCTTTTTTCTGGGGGTCTCCAGCCTCAGAACATGCACAGTGTTGGTGCTGTGTGGCTGTTCTGATGCTCTTAATATTAACTTTACATGTTTAGACCTTAGCAGAGGTTGTCATTATTTCAAACCTATTTAACTTTAAATGGGCTGAAAGTGGAGGGACTGACAGGCAACTGGCATGGATATGCTTTGAAATGGCCTGAGTGTTGGGACTTTAGCGAGCCTGGGAACAGTGTAGCACCTGCCCCATCAGCTTAATACAGCTGCATTCCCTGACCCACAACCTGGGCTGACTGTGCAGTAGGCCCTTGTAATGGGATTTCTTTTGTCCTTCAGGTTTCGTCCAGTTCCCGATGGTTGGGCACATTTACAAAGTGTCCAGCATGAGCAGTGATGAGATATGGCTGTGACTGCTGCGGGGTCCAGGGTATCCCTCAGTCTCCTGGGATGAGTCCACTGATCCATCAGCACTGCAGACCCATCCAGGAGCTGCCATTCTCCCCAGAGGCTCCCCCAGGATCCCAGACAACAGAGCCAGCTCAGAACAAGTTCTCCGTGTAACCACCTCCAGAGCTCCAGGTGAGAAAAGTGCAACGTCACTAACTTCTTGTGACTGCAGGTCTTCCACACCATCCTGCCCCAAGGATCTCTGGGTTCTTCAGCTCTCGCACTTGAATAGGTTAGCTAGTCTCACCTAAAACATCATGGAGTCTGATTTTTAAGAACTCTCCCGTGTGCGGGGAGACAGGTGGAGCACCAAGAATAGGAATGGCCTGTGCTCCTGCCCAGCAGCAAGAGGAATTCATGCATGCAACAGCCATGGTCATTTCATTTCCACTCAGCCCTGGGAGCACCCAGCTATGTCCATCTCTGAATGGATCAGGGCTACGTTCTGGAGCTCCTGTGAGGAGTCTGAAACTGGTGGGAGTGGAAGAGGGGGAGGTAATATCAGCATCTTAGGGAAGTAAATGAGTAGAGGGGGATGGGCAGTAAACCTGCCTCACTCAAACTCCAATCTCAGTCAGTCATACATTCCCTCTCAGGCCTGGCCAAGTATCTCAGTCCAGTGGCTCCTGATGTTGGTGTCCAGTCTGACTCCTGGGGCTGGTGCCTGCTGCTCGGAGGGGAGAGAGAGTAGGAAACCCAGAAGATCGGGATCTAGAGGTTCCAAGACTACTTTAGAAAACGTGGCCTGTCCCCTGTGTATGTTGAGTATCATACAGTGGGAGATGGAACAGACTTACCTCCCCATGGGGCTGGGAGGGGAGAAGCACTCCAGGAATGGTATAGTGCTAAAACCTGAAATAGCAAGCAGTGAGGCTGTTATTTGTCAGCTGCTCTAGTTCTGTGTACTCACTCTGCTCCGGAAAAGTAAACCTCACCAGTTTGGGACGAAACAGCAAAAAGAGTGCGAGTACCCCCTGGTGCTTCTCAGCCTCCAGTTAACTCCAGCCCTGTATTGGGAGAGCAGTGATGGTCTGCTTCTGGGTATCCTATAATCAACCTCTTTGTGAGAAAAAACATGGGGTAGTTTCTGCTTGGAGCCCACAGCTGTCTCCTGGAGAAGAACTAGAGTAATAAAAAGGGAAGTCCTTAATCTTTGAAAAGAACATTTATGAGAGAGGTGTCCCTGCTCTGCCCTCATTTACACTCATGCAATTCCCCTGTGGACACTGGACAGGTATGGGTGTGCCTGAGGGTAGTTATCACTCTAATTCTTCACCCCTCTGAAGCTAGGCACTGCAGCACAGAGGACACTTCTATGTGAAAAACCACTGTGGAACCCTAACCCTCCATTGCAATAACTGGTGTGTAATTCCTACAGTCCAGAGTTGCTGCAGCACCTGATCACTAGGATGGCACTGAGGTTTTTAGCCTTTGCTTTGTTAGTGTCTTGCTATGGCGACCGTCTCTCTCGGTGAACGTGCATCTGGAAAGGGCAACTCTTTCCTGGGAGACTCCTATTTGTGACCTCTCTCTCATGCCAAGAAGTCGGCTTGGCCTGGGTGCCAGTGAATAAGCACAAATAGAGGTGCTGGTGGAAATAAATACACATGGCCATACAGGCTGACCAGCCTCTGAGTAAAACATTAAGCTATGCATCAAATTATCTAGCAGCTGTTAGCTCAGTTACTTGTTTTAAAATGCTGCATTGTTAGCTGAGGCATGTTTTTATGTAACTTAGGCACTTTAAGAATAAAATGCTATAATCAAAGTGTAATACAGAGCTGCTTCTGAATTGACTGATGCTCTGCCTCTGGCAGGAGTTGATGGGATGGAGGAACCTACCTTGGCTTAGCTGCTTTAATGGCTGACTCCCCTGAGGGAGCCTTAAGTGGTCTTCGCCCCAATGATCTCTTTCAGAGCACTGACCCAACAGTGTCTGGAAAATTCTTCCAACAGCAATAAACCAAATAATTGTCTGTAGCAATGACTGGTTGTTTCTGGTGATCCGTCCTCTTCTCCCAAAATGCAGGACATGGCTCAGAGGTAGTGCCCTCATCTCTACCCAGAGGCTGATAAAGGGGACATTTCATGTGTTAACTGATGCTACCTACAGGAAACAAGGGGGAAACAGACTCCACTCTGCCTTAATATGAAGGTAGTACCACCCTCTGCCTCCTGTCCATCCCCTTAATTTTCTCCCTTGAGTGGCTACTACTGGGCTCCTGCTACAGAGCAGAGGTCCATCCACAACACCACGTTCTCCCCTTCAATTGCTTCCAGTGACAGCTCTTCCCCCTTGCAGCACAGGTTTACACAAGCACATGAAGCGTGGTGAACAGATCACTATTAGAAATGGCTGAGCCCACCTCCAGGTGAATGACATGTTTGTGGCCTTAGTGCTGTTCATCTCTCCATTTAGTGGCTGAATCTTATACTCATCTCAAAATGGAGACTGCTGCAGAGAAGCAATTCAAAGCCCATTCCTGCAGTGAAGTCCTGGTTCCCCAGCAATGCAGGCTGGGTCTCTGGGCTAAATTCTTTTAAATATTTGTGTGGGGGAGAGAGAGTCAAGTTCCCAATCATTAGAACCAACTCTGAAGCTCAGCAGGCTGCAGAGCCACAAGGTTCAGAGTCTAGGGAATGGCTACAAAAGGAGTCCAAACATCTGCATGGGCAGAGGGAGGGTTATGTCCTTAAGGAGATGCTCTGCCCAAGCTGATTTCAAGTATCAAAGACACCGTTACCCTTGCTGAGGTGCTCCCACTCACAAGCACTTGTTTAATGCTGAATCCTCTGGGAATGAGCCAAAGGAAAAGGGTCATGCAGCATTTACAATTAAACACAATGAGCTAAATTCTGACCTCTGCTAATTCATCGGAGTCGTACGCTGTCCATCTGCCAGTACACACAGAAAGACTGAGGTTTCAGTCATGCTTTGCCTTGCTCTGCTGATTGGCTTAGGCCAAGGCTCTACTCCTAGGTGCAGGTCCCAGCTCATGAAGAAAGGGTCTTTTTCTCAGCTGAAGCTTAACACTTCTGTCTCTCCTGCTTGTGAGGGTGGATTCGATGGAGGACTCCCTACCTTTCTCCCTTCAGCCAGGGCTTTGAAATGCTGTGGGGGAAAGGAGACTGCATTAGTGTAGTTACTTGCTCTCGTCACTTGACGACACACACAATCAGCTGTTTAGAGATAAAATATTTAGACCACCAACTCCCAAAAAACCATCAAATTCCACTACGACAATATTGTAAGCGTGAGGCATTCTTTCAACTCACCCCCACAAAAAGGTACACCTCTAAGCAGAAATTGATGCAATTTGAAAAGCTACTCAACTACATTTATGAAACATAATGGCTTCCTTTCCACTCTACACAAAATAATCTGTTATTTAGAGGAAGAAACTACATTGATAAAAAGAGAACATTGATGGAGGAGGAAAGGGGAAACACGGGGCATACCCCACACCTCCATAAATACATTAATAAAAAATGAAAAGTACATTCACATTCATCAGTGGAACCTAAGTCCCCTTAGAAATAAGTGAATTTATTGTACAGGGATGGGCAAATACTGGAGAGAACGTAAGGAGGATTTCTCCATATATAGCATATTTGTCCAAAAAATAAAGACATTTTGGAAAATCCTTGGAGACTCGAGAAGGGAAATAACAGGGCGTCAGTATTTTATTGAATTGTCCTGCAAACTGCTTTTTATAAGAGCCCAAAAGAATCAATCATTCATTCTCCAGCTGCTAGTAGAAGTACCACAGCATTTGGTGGAAGAGTAGTGACTCTAAAACCAGTGACAGAGATCAAGAGGTATGGGAAATTCTGGTACTAGAAAAAGTAACTCAAGTCAGTGTTCTACATCAGAGATAGAATAGCATGTATTGACAAAGGGGGAAGTTGGTTGGAGTTTGCTGGAAGAGGGTCACTATATGCAAGTGTTGTATGAAGGAATGAATCCTTGTGAGTCATGGGCATGGGATGTGTGCAAGGTCAAAAATGCATGACAGCTAAGATTATTAGGAAATAACGGTAACACTTCAGAAAGTGATGTTCTTTGGCTTGGACAGGCACTGTTGTCCTGGGCTCTTCAGCAGTGCAGGGGAGCTATTGTGAATTTCAGGACAAGTGACTTAACACTGCCTCTCTTTCTCCCTGCGTGCCCCCACCCCTTGAGCATTCTAACAGTGATAGCCTGGAAGGTGGCGGACAGGGCTGGAGTCACCTACCTGTGAGTTCTTGAACTCTGAATACAGCGAGAAGAGGACATGCAGGGACTGGACCCGACTCTTATAGACAGGAATGTCCAGAATAGCTAGGACAAAATAACATAAGGATACTGAGCACAACCCTGCTGCCTGGATATTGGCCCCCTCCGAGTAGCAGTATCCTCTGAGCAGCCCCAGTGTTTGGGGCTTTACACATTTAGTTCTTTCTCCCAACTGCAGTCACCAGGAGATGCATCAGCTTAGGTCAGGGCTGAACTTAACTGCAGGTGTCTTACATTTCCTAACTGTCTTTCCATCTCTAGTGCTACTAGGCTACAGTGCAGTCAGGAGGTTAGCAGTGAATGGTGAATAGGACAAAGCCTGAACCGAATATCCAGAGAGAACAGACATATTTAGAAATATGGGACCCATCTGTTTCTTTGCACAAGGACATGATACTGGGAGCACAACACCCATCTCCAGGAAAAACAATTTTTGGAATGAAAGCTCTGGGTCAGGGTTATTCACCTTGATGCAGTGTGGAACTGCTAGAGGTTCTCAAGGGACCTCCTATCAGCCTGCCCACCGGGGGCAGGCTCTCTCCCACACCTGGGGCATGATGACATAAAAGACTAAGCTTGAATGGGAGGGGAATGCAACTAATTCACCTGCAATACCTCCTCCAAACAGCCTGAGAGCACTGCTGTCGGGAGGAAGCGCTGCCTGCTCAGGCACCCCTCTAGGCACATAACACTTTAGTTTGTGCATGGTGGTGCTTGGAGGATGGCGAGGAGCTGGCACTCCACTGCCTCTGAGAAGAAGATGAGAGTGACACATACGGGTCCTTTGCTTACCACATATCATGTCAATATACTCAGCCAGGCCACAGTTGATGTCCGCAGTTGGAAGGCTTACCTAGGCAGGACATGGTAAGACATGGAAAGAGTGACTCATGATCCAGCTCTTGTTCAGTTCCCATACAGCAAGAATACGTACTAGTGTTACCCCAGCACAGAGCAGGCACAGCCTGCTTTATATGGAGGGAAGCCTCTGGGGCCCATTCTTCGCTTGGTGTCTTTACCAACACGTGGATGCCCATTCACTAGGAATTGAGCTGAAACTCACTCATTTCACACAGGCCACTGAACAGGCATCATAGGGTGGCAGCTCTCAAGCACCACTGACTGACCTGGCTGGCTTGAGTTGATGAGCTAGAACATACCAAATTAGCCTGGTCATTGGTTGCAAGGTGGTTTTCCATTATATTAATACAAGAAACCCAAACAACTCTGAGCCAGCCTGCGTTAATGAGGGATAACACAGAGTAGGCAAACAGGCCAAAGTGAAACAAAAGCCTAGATTATGCCTGTAATACACAGCTGGGGTAGCTGTTAGACAGGCTGACAACATACCTTTCCCAAGAGCTCCTCAAATTCTGGGGACCATTCTTGCATCAGAGTCTCGATATCAGGCATTGGCCTGCAAGGGGAGAAAAACAACCCTGCACGTAAACACACAGTATGCCAGGATTAATTTTGCTGGATGTGGGGCTTCCTGACAGTGCACTGACAACAGACTGGTGTGAATGGCGAGAGTGTGACAGCAACAGCACTCTTGTCCTCACAGAGAAAGAAAACAGACACACATTCGCGCCTATAAGCACACACAAGTGTGGTACTGATTAAGTAGCTTTCACAGTAGTCAAAACAAGGTGCCAACTCCATATTGCAAGAGACAAGAGCAAGTCATCCACAGATTTCACTACACCTGCTATAGAATGAGAGTTACCGTACTACACCTCTAGAGGTCTGGGATCAAGTCTGATTTGGATCACATGGGAAAATGAGTTTGATGGTCTCAGATTAATCCACACATCTGGACATCACAATCTATATATGCTACAAATCTCTTCACACGAGAGGCTTATGGGACAGCAGTGGGGCTTGCTGGCTGGGACTGAGGAGTTTTGGCAGAGGTGTGTGGTGAGCTCAGGCCTGGAAAAGCGGGGAGTATGCAAGTCAGGATTGGGGATACTGGCAAAGCAGGGTGAGAGCTTTTCTAATAAATAATAATACCTTCCTCAAAGCACTTTGCAAAGGTGCTCAGGATTTAGAGGGGGACCAAACTCACTTGCAAAGTTAAAGACACAAACACAAACAGCTGTATGTTTCAAAATCAAGGGAGAGTTTTGCTGAGGAGTTATGAATCCATAGGAATTTCAGTTAAGAGTGGATGAGCCAAGTAAAGGTAACATGGAGAGAATGCACACATTCATTCTTAACTCTTGCCTGTGTCAGAGATTTTGACTTGTACACACAATCCATAGCTGTAACCATTTACCAAGTATCTGATGAGAGATCAATTCCTTCTTCACAGTCATGGCAAGAATAATTCTGATGAGGTGATGTTTTTATCTTCTCTAAATAAATCATTAGTCTAACTCTGTATCTGCATTTCTAAAACCCCTTTCACTGCAGTGCAACATACTGTAGGTCAACAAAGTTCCTCCTCTCTCCTGACTCTGCATTTTGAAAAGAGTTAATTATAGTTCTTTGCTGTCATGCAGAGCCTTTCATCTCAGGGTATCTAAGCACTTCACAAACATTAGAGAAGCCCCTCAGTCCTACTCTCAGGTAAGTCAGTATTACTATCCTCATATGACAGGTGAGGAAACTGAAATACAAGGTAAGTGACTTGTCCAACATCAAACAGGTCAGTGGCAGGGGGAAAATAGAACCCAGGAGTCCCGACTCTTAGTCTCCCCACTCAAGCTACTTACACATGCACCCTTTCTACAAGGGCAAACTAGAGCTATCCGAATTACACAAAGTCAGCAGGAGAGAAATTCCATCCATTAAAGGATACTCAAACTGCATCTCTGCATGTAAGACAAGTGGTAAGGAGTAAGCCGAGTAAAATACAAATGCGGGAGGGTACAGAGAGCTCACCTGGTGTAGTGCACAGTAGCAGGAGGTTTGAAGCGATGTAACTCGCTGATGCTCTCGATCCAGTTATCAATAGCTTTGGGATTCTTCTCTGCATTCTCCAAGCTCTTCACTTTTATTTGCTGCTGAGAACAGAAATGAGAATCTGGAGACAGACTTTCCAAGGCTGGTGGGTCCCTGCAAACCCTATGCTTCATTCCTGGCTGGATTGTGTGGTTTTGGTCTCTTTCCCAGCTGCGCTATACTATCCAGTGTCTGCATATTGGAGCAGAAGAGCAACTGGGAAAGAACACAGTGACCCAAACCAGACAGCAACAACCACAGGGGAATGAAGCTCTAACCCAAGGAAACAAATGGATCCAAAGTCTGTTTATGAAGACGTGTGTGTGAATGAGAGCAGACACACTGTAGTCTAAAGGCGTGGGTGGGAAAGATGTTTTCCTGTTCATGAGAACTTAGTCAAATCCTCACTGTGCTGTAACCATGGTAGTGGTACAGCCACACAGGTTAGAACAAGACTCCATCTTTCTACCAAGCTTAGTGTGGGGTAACCAGCTCTTTTTCCTTCATAACTTACTGCAACATTGTGCTGTTTGGAGTTTTCCGTTAACCAGAGAGAGAGCACCGTGGAATCTGACTGTTTTGTGGATGGCTCATCCAGTACCAACAGGCCAAGGTTATCTGGCTTCCCATTGGGACATGGAACCTGCAGATAAACAAAGAGGAACTGAATTTTTTTTCTTCTAAATTCAAAACTAGAGTTTAAAGGCTGTTTAAAATGAGCTTCTCTAAGTTATAGACTTGGGAGATCAATTTTCAGAGTAACAGCCGTGTTAGTCTGTATTCGCAAAAAGAAAAGGAGCACTTGTGGCACCTTAGAGACTAACCACACGAAAGCTTATGCTCAAATAAATTGGTTAGTCTCTAAGGTGCCACAAGTCCTCCTTTTCTTTTTGGAAGATCAAAAGAAACAGACTGGCCTTAGAGAAAGAGGTGACAGAGGGAGAGAGTTGTAGAGCTGTATGGCAATTCTGGAGCAGAAAAAGAGCTGCAGCTTAAATGGGATGCTACAGAAAACAGAGCAAGAAGGAACATCAGAATTAAACGACTACCTGAAACCACTGAAGGAGGATGTACATGGTAAAGTTGTTAAAGCTGAGCTCACCGGAAGAGGTGAAAGTGGAGAGAGCAAAAAAAGCTCTGCTCTGTCCACTTAGGTCTCATAATAGACTCAGAGATCTGATTGTGAAATTTCATCATCATCAGCAGAAAGATTTAATTTTAAAAAAACAGAGAGCAGTCAGAGCTTTTACTTAAAGGCCTCAGTTTTTCCATAACCTCTGTGCCCTTACTTTAAAAGAGAGAAGAGAGCTGGAGGAAATTACAGGAGCACTCAGGAGGCCAGATATCCACTACAGACGGGGATCCCATTTACACTCTCATACAGCTTCCAAAATCAGTAGTATGATACAGTAAGAGACTGTAAATAAGAGAAACCAATACACTCCAGTCACTCGGGTTAGAAATCCAAATCTCAGACATACTGGAGGATAATCCAGAGGTAAAACTAAGGATGAAATTCTGAAAAAAACCTTGGTAGATGGTGAAATCCAAGAAAAGAAGGATAGGAAAATACAAGACAAAAGACTGAAATAGCAGAAGTGAAGCTGAACAAGAGGACTTGGATCCCTGAGGGACATGTGAAGAGTAACTATGTTAATGTTGTAAGAAGAACAGTACTAAATTTGCTTTAATTGTGGTGATCATAACTCTGATAACTGTGTTCTGTATTTTAACAAGTAGACAAAATAAAGGACAATAGGGGGACTACATAGGGGGGCATGGACAGAAGAGATTGGAGCAAACTTAGAGCAGATGGGGAGGAGCCCATAGGGGTCCTGTATTAATCCCCCCCATGTAACTCAAATGACCAGATGGTAATCTATCCCTGTGATAGAGGATTAAGATCCCATAAGAGAAGAATATACCACCTTTGGATTGCAAGAGAAGCAATCAAAGAGTTCATAGGGAGAGTACAAAGGTTTAGGGTTCAGCAAAGGACATTTGTTTTGGGGACTGATTTATACACCATGTTGGTATTTTATTTTTGGATTTAAAAGAAGAAGAATGCAGGAGAGGGGAGGAACCAGGGAGGCAGTGGGGAATTAATACAAAAAATACTATGGAAGTTCACAAACCGAAATCAAGCCATATTCAGGCACACAATTGTGAATACACTGTAATTAGAAATGAGAGAGAGAATGTCCACACAAGGATTCATGCCTTCAAACAGCTAAAGCATCATAATAATTTCAAGTTTTTCCATAAGCCATTCTCATGATCCCACATGTGGCAATCAGTTAGACCCCTGAGCATGTGAGCGAGAATCAGCCAGCCAAGCACCTGAGAGAAAGGATGCTTGGTGCCACTCAAGAGCTGTGGGTTTCCCTGTCCAATGTCCCCAGCTCCAGCTGTGGCCACCCCTGATGCTTGAGAGGAAGGAGATAAAAAACAAAACAAAACAAAAACGGAGTAGATGGGGGAGCATCCCTTTCTGACCCTGGCTGATGGTCAAAAGAAACACTGAAGGATGAGCTTTTAGGAACATAAGATGAACTGGAAGTGAGTCCCAGGATTGCTGAGCCTTGCCCCCTACCATCACAACCAACCTTGACACACAATCAGACTCATAAAATTGTCCAGCTCTCTCTGAAACTAATTGAGTTGTTTGCCACCACAACTTCTGTTCCAGAACCTCACCCCTCTGATGGTTAGAAACCTTCTTCTAATTTCCAACCTTAATTTTGTGCATGGCCAGTTTATACCCAAATACTGCAACATTTTGGAGACTGGGAAATTATACTTGGAGGAGACTTCAAATGCACACATATTCCTTACTGGTACGGATTGGATAAAAGAGACAAGGTGGACAGGGAAGCAGGTGCAGCATTGATTTCTCTGATTGCTGGAGAGAATTGAACACTGGGGAACAAATTCACACATTTTAATTCATACCCTCATAATATATATACTAGACTAGATTTAATGTTAATCACTAAATCCTTAGTGAAGCAGACTAGTGCTATGGAAATTGGCACCATTACATGGTCAGGTCATGCCTCACTGGAAGTAATATTTGTTAGCATCATCCTAAGATCACTTTTTTGGAAAATGAACTGCTTGCTTCTGCAGGACAAAAATGAGGTTGCAATAACTAAAAAGGACATTGTTCTATACTTTAAAATAAATAATAAGACAATATAAAAAGGTCTTCTCTGGGAGGCAGGTAAAGCAGTATTTAGGGGCCAGTTGATAAGCAGAGCCTCTAAATAGAAAAAAGAAAGCAGCACTTAAGAAAAATAAAACCAGAATTGCAGATAAAAATGTTGTGACATTCATAACAACACAGGTTCAAAAAAGTATATAAACAAATAACTAATATCAGGGGAAACTGAATGTGCTGATGGCAGATGCCACTGAAAAAAACCCTTAGGTATAAAAGCAGATGTTTTATGAAAGAGGAAATAAAAGTGATAAGATAGTGACACAAAAATTAGAGAGGAATAGATTATTCCACCAATTAAAAAACCATCAGCAAAAAATAGTTACACAATGCAGTGAAATATATGCTACTTTTGTTCCTTATTATAAAAAACCCTAAACTTCAGAGTTTGACCTATCTGAGGTAATTCAAAAATATTTGGAATTAGCAGGCTTGCCAAAGATAAACAAAATTGATAAAGAAACTTTAGATAAAGAAAAAGAAGAAGAAGAAATCTCAAAGGCAAGAGCAAGGATAGAGAAACAACACTAGCACCTGATGGTTTTGCAGCTAAATTTCACATAGTAGTTAAGGAGTTATTAGTGGGTCCCTGAAGGGTATCTTCATTGCCATTCTGCTATGGGAGGGACTTCCACAACCTATGAAAGAAGCTACTGCTGGTCTCCTGAAAGTTGGAAAAGACTTTACTTTATGCAGCTCCTATAGGCTTATATCACTGATGAATCACAGCGAAGATTTTAAACAAAAATACTAGTTAGCCAACTGCCATCCATGCTCTCAGTTTATATAAACCCAGATCAAACTCTACTCATTAAGGATAGACAAAGTCAGACAATATTTGGAGAGTACTCAATCATTCATAATGCCAGTTTAAAAATAATCAATTAATTTTGTTATCACTTGACCCAGAGAAAACTTTTGATAGAATAGGGCAGAACTTGCTATTTCAAGTCCTGTCCCATACAACACTGGCCCACGGTTCCTTAATTGGATAAATGCTCTTTACATGAACCTAAAAGCAGCTGCGTGAATTAATGGTGCTTAATCTCCCATGTTTGAATTATACAGAGGGACTAGGCTGGGATGTCCATTGTCTCTTACTTTTTGCATTGGCCATGGTGCCTTTGCATTGAGGATAAGGAATAATGAATTGAGCACAGAAATAAAACTTGCAGGAACACAACAGAAAATAGTTTTTCATGCTGCTGATATTATTTTTTTTTTATCTAACCCAAACATTTTCCTAAAATCAGTATCTAAAAAAAAAAATCCGTGACTTTGGAAAGTATCTAAATTTAACAAAATTTTGACAATTCTGAAATGTTAGCTATGAATTTGCTGGACTCTGATAAGTCATTCCCCCAGAAAACATTTGGGTACAAATGGGCAACAAATTCTATAGGGTAGCTAGGAATTCAAATCTCAAACAACCTAGAAGAGTTATATAATTAAAATGTCAAACCATCAAATGTCAGCAAATGAAAAGATCTGGAGTGCTGGGGTAAATTTTCCTTTTCTTGGTTGGGAAGAAGAGCCACAGTTAACATGCCATGGATATCTTTCTTGTTTCAAAATTTTTTGTAACCACCCCAGATAAAAATCCTAGCAGGAATACAAAGGAGGATGTTAGATTTTATATGGAATATGAAAAGAGAGAGTGAGTGCAGATACTTCACTCAGACCCATTAAATGGGTTGGACTAGCTGTTTCAAATATTACAAGGTACTGTCAAGCCAGCCAGCTCAAAATAGTAGCAGATTGGGAGCATTCTAATCCAGTCACACACTGGGTCTTTACTGAAAAAGAAAACTGTGGCTGTGTAAATATTGCTAGGCTACCAAGGATTAATAAAAAAAATCCAGATATTTATACAAATCCTTTAGCAAAGGCTATTCTATGGGTCTGTGGAAGAACTAGATAAAACAAACAAACAAAAAAAAAAAAACTTATCTCCTGATACTGTGACAGGGTGCACCAACCCCACACTGGTCCAGCAGGGGTTAACCCCACACTATGGGCCGAGGAGGCCAAGTCCCCATAAGTGGGTTTGAGCCCTTAGTCTGGCACCCTGTGTGCTGAAACTGCTGCTCTTCCAACAAAGAGAAAAGCAAATGCTGCTTCTCTCACTAAATTAATATTGTTTTCATGGGAGAGAGCACTGTTTGATCCTGCACAACAGGAGTTACAGGGGAAGGTCTGAAAGCTGGGTACCTTTAAGAAGGCATCAATGTCCCCAACAGCTGGAATGAAGTCTGGAATGAAAGGCTGCAGTTTGTGTTCAAGCTCTATCATTTGTGGAGTGTACCTGAGAATTACATGGGGAAATTATCATCCAGGAAAGAAGCATTTCCTTCTGTAAACATTTCACCCCCCACAACATCCCAATGCAGACTAGTTCTCCTTCTACTCACCTCCTTATATACTGGAAGAGCTCTTTAATCTCTGCAGACACTGGTAGATACTCGTAATCTGCAGGGTTGTAGGCACTAGAGAAAAGAAGAGATATTCAAGACCAACAGATTCATGCAGATTAACTTTATTGGGTACTTATATCTGATTCTCTGTGGATGTGTTAGAGGAAGAGAGGGCCTTGGATGCTTTCCCCAGTTTAGCACACCTATGCGGAGGGGTGGATCTGGCTACAGAATAAATTTACAGAAGAGATCAAGAGAATCCAGTCTCTGACATCTTTAGGAAATGCTGCAAACTCTTCCTCTTTGAAGACGTGTTTCCACCATAAGAACACCACTCACAACACTGACACCCCCTTTTACCAGATACTCCCTTTTTTTGATTTGAGTTTAATTAATAATACCATGGTGATGGGCAGCAGACCAGACTTTCAGAAAAGTTATATTACAATAAGTGTAATGATAAAACAATTATTTCCCATGGGCCAGGCTGGCTTGCATGCTAGACATCTGTATGCAGATGAATTGTCTGCAAAAAGGCAATAAATGTACTCTTTGTCTTTGTGCAGCACAATGCATTGAGCATATTAATGGGCCCCCTAATGTACCGTGCCCTCTATTAGTGCTAGTTTATTATACTAAGTGTCAGTTTATGCCAGGCTCCTGGGTACCCCCTACACTACCTCCAAGAGGCTGATTGCATTGGTTATAAAGTTCATGAGTAGGTATTTGCAGGAAGAAAACTGGGCAGCTGTATTTGAAATTTAAGAATCCCATCTGTGTCAATAAACAATCCAATTTTCAAGCTGTCTAAGAACAGTTCTATTATATGAACAGTGCGTCTTTTCTGATGCTTTTTAAACCCCAGTGACACTCTTTCTGTTCACATGGTCAATGGAATTCCTCCTCCTCCTCCCCACTTAATATAACTATATCCTTGTATCTTCATTTTCAGGGCTGATACTCTGAAAACAGCTCTCCAAACCTTGGATTCAGACTTACAGTTCCCATTGCAGCACTCCAACCATAGTACCACTGAGCTGTTTGGGGATACTTGCACCTACACATTATCTACCTCAGCTTTTAAACCCCTCATTCCCACAATAGCTAACCTAAAGACATATCTGCACAGTATTGTTAGACTGTAACATTATTCAACTGGGTTGTTAGGAGTCTTCTCTCAGAATGGAGACCTTGACTTTAATTCACATGGCTACTCTCACTGTTATTAGGAATTAATAATCCCTCATACCCCTCCAGAGGGGCTCCATGCTCCTCTTCATCATCGTCATCATCCGAGTCAGTTTCAGACGAGTCGTCCTCATCCTCCCCATCCTCATTCTCACTAAATACTCGCTGCGGGGCCAACTGGGCTAACTTCTTCTCCTAGGTCAATGTTAAAACCAGAGTTATGGTGCAACATACATTTCCACCAGCCCCATTTTCCAGCTCTATCATCTTTCATTCTAAACAGAAAACACCCTCTGTCCAAAACTGCCACAAATGGGTGGGGCACAGCTGTGTAAGAAAAAACAACTTCCTCTAATAGCATGGAAAAGGAATGCCAGCACAGACATTTAATCTAAGGTTGCCACTGCTCTCAGTCTGACTCGAATGAATGGTTTTCAGTGGTGGTGGGGGGAATGTTCAGTTCTAATAAATAATAATTTGTCTTTCTCCTAGAGGATCTCAAAATGATTTGCAATCATTACTCCGCCCTCTCCAAGTCCCTGCAAGGTAGCTGGTAGTATGACCCCACTTTACAGCTAGAGAAACTGAAATACTGATGGGGGGGAACTGGCTCGCCCAAAGTCATTCCACTGATTGGTGGCAGAGATGGAAACAGAACCCAGGAGTCCTGACCCAGAGTCATCTTATCTTCTCTAACCTTTAAAAAACACTCCCTACCTTTACAGCCAAATGTGGGTGTAAGCCCTTGTTTTTCCCATCCCTCTTTTTATCCCACTTCAGCCACTGCCTGACAATGGGCCTGGTATTCATTATATCCACACTGGATGGTGTCAGCTGCCATGATGTGAAAATCTCCTTCCAGATCTATTCTTCCTAATACACTTAAATTGTTCCATCTGTTCTAACTGAAGGAAAGAGCAATCTGACCCTTCTTACCTTCACCCTAGTATAAATAACGTGCCTTGCCAAAAGATACTTCAACTACATTTCTTTCTACTCTAAATGTGTCAAAAATCACAGAACTTTCCAAGCTGTTTTCCTGCAATTTCCCCAGTAGGACTCAACATGCAGATAACAAGGCCCCAGTAGATGGGGCTACAAAATGCTGTGATCAAGCATAACAGCAGAGAACATGGGCAACCTCATACCTTGTTTATTTCTTCATCATACTCATCACTGCTGTTATCAGCCATGTTTTTGAGCTGTGGGCGTGTGGACCTCGGACCTGTTGAAGAGATCACCAAGAAGGTTTCCGTATGCTACCCAAGTTTGGGTTGTGGGATTGCGACATAGATTGTTACATTGAGGCACTTACGAATGAAGCCCTATCTACACAGGCCTTACACCCAAGTTTAACAATCATGCTTATTCACATTTTCAACTTGCTTTGGCTGAACTAGAATATAATGCAGGGGCTAGCCATGGTGGTGAAGCCCAAATCCATGTTAAACCAACCATGTCCTAGATGCAGACCTAGATTTCAGTGACAATTGCCATTACCACATCTGATCTCACTAGCTTTGTTGCAATGAGCACATTTCATTAATAAAAATGTGTGAATGTATTCTATTTTACCGCCTCATAGTAATATGCTCATGAGCAAATCCCAGTGAATCTGATCACTCTCCCAATTTTATGGAGAAGACTTAAATCCCATCAGAATATTTTTAAGAAGATATAATAACCAAGATCAAGCTGCCAATAGCATACCTGAGGTTGGTCAGCGTGTTAGTTTTAAGGAAAGAGACAAACGGTTTTAGTAAGACAGACAGAAGCAGGATGTGAAATTAGGCTTTCCCTACCTTGCTGCTGCGGAGTTGGTGTGTAGATACTGGCAACCTCTTCTGAGTCGTTAATCTCTAGACTCTCATCATAGGGCTGGTTTTCAACTATTTTGGTCTAATAATAAACACAAACACTTTCGGATGACGTTTATAGGGCCGCACTTTCCCTTTCATGGTATTATGGGCTCGCCCTAGTTCATGACCGCAAAGCACTTTGAAGATGAAAAACCTCTTTAATCTGCTCATGTGAAAGGTCCCATCTGCCCCTGGGGGTGCCTCACGGAGGGACCCAGTTCGGCACGTGGGCGCTCCGCGGGCCGTCGGGCAGTTAGGGACCCAGAAGCCCCGCATGGCCAGTGCCCCCAGGCCCGGGGCTGGCATCCCACCGAACGCCCCCGGCGACTGTTTTACTCCCCACGGGCGCCCCTGCGGGACACTCGGGTCCCGCCCCCGGGCACCTCGCGCCGGGCTCCCTCCCCCAGGCTGGCGCTCGGTCACCTGCAGGGCCTCCGCCATGTCCCGGCCTTTCAGGGCCCTGCTCGCCGCCTGGACTCCATCCCCGCCGGGCCCAGCCTCTGTACCGTCACCATAGCGATTGGAGAGCAACTCTCGCGATAATTTGCAGCCCCAGCTCTACGACTTTCCGGCGACCAGCTCGCCTCACCCAGGATCACGTGGAAGTCTCCTCCCCCTAGTGTCTATGGTTATGGGAAAGCTTTGAGCAGCGGCCCCTAGTGGTCGAACAGCTTCACGGCAAGAAAAGAGTGGACGGCGCGTCGGGTTTTGGTTCGCCAGCCCCATGCACAGCTCCAACTCAGGCTGGCCTTACTCTAGATCGGGTTGGCTTGGTCTAGCGCACTATCACCCCGCCCAGTGCAGGAAGAAACGCTCCGAGCTGTTCTAGTTCGAGCTAGATTGGTTTACAGCACTGCAAACTCCCATCGTTTTAAGGCGGGAAGGATGGGAAAGGGACTGCAGTGTTCTAAAATGGACGAGACTGACTCCGAGCAAAGCAAATCCTTCTAACGCCTCTCGGGCTACAAGGCAAGGGGCGCTTTCTAATCCGTCATAACTTGCCGAGCGCACGTCAAAGCCTCCGTCAGCCTGTCTGAGAAGAAAAGTGTTGCAGCGGTGCGAGTGGCAGGGTGTTAGAAAGACAGGGTGGGGCGGGAACATCTTTTATTGGACTAACTTCTGTGGGCCAGTGCCTCAAGCTCCCGAGTTTGTCTCTCTCACCAATGGAAGTTTGGTCCAATAAAAAAAATGTTACCTCACCCCCCTTGCCCCTCTGGGAGGGCAAAGGCGGCAGGGGTTAGGTTTGCGCTACATCAGGAGTTTTCAATCTGAGGTCCATGGATGGAGAAAGCAGGGGCGGGATTGGCAGACCCTCTCTCACCATGAGGTCTTCAGGTGGACAAGGCCCGGACTAGCCTGTGCCCTAGATCCGTCTAGAACAAACTCCCCTCAGCTTCACGCTGGTTGCATGGACAAGCCCTCGCTCCAGGTTTGGCCATGCCCAGCGCTCCCTACGGGGTCAGCTCGCCTGCTGTGGGGCATCTGCCGGAGAGGCCTGGGGCGGGGGCTGGTCTAGAGCAGTTGGCTCTAGAAGTGGGTGGGAAGCAGACCCGAGAGCGGCCCTGGCGCAGCAACCCCCCAGGCACGGGGGACGGCAGGCGGCTCAGAGGCAGGGCCCCACGCCGGGGAAGGCGGCGCGACCCTCCCCGCATCGCGACCCAGCGCTCCACGGGGGCCAAGGCGGAAGGCCCGAGACCGGCGCCCCCTACCGGGGCGGGGGTAGAGCAGGACGCTCCCGCCCCCTTGCGTGGCGGCGCTTCCGGCTGGGGACGTGGCTCGGCGCCGCCATCTTGTGGGGCCGCTGGAGGGAGACGCGGCGGCCGCTGCTGAGGCCGCGAGAGACTGAGCGCGCCGGGCCGCACACACGCTCCGCCGCCATGGTAAGGACCAGGCCGCATCCCCAGCCTGGCCTCCTGGGTAGCGGGTACTCGGAGTGGCTGGGCCGGCCTGAGCCGGTCGCGGAAGGCTGGGCCGTGGGGCACGGGGTGGGGGCGAGGAGCTGGGCCCAGCCCTGAAATAAGGGGGTACCAGGCCTCTTCGTGCCCCTTCCTAGCGCCTTGTCGCAGAGGCCGCTCCGTGGAAACAGACTGGTCCCCTCAGCCAAGGAGTCTCAGGCCCCGGGGCTCCCCACCGGCTTGTGTCTCGTTGTCGCTGCAGCCGTAGTTCTCAGACCCTCGCGTGGGACCTGCCTCTCTGGCTGCCCCCCTGCACCCCAGCAGCGGTGCGTGCCTTTCCCCGCTACAGCCGGAGATCCCCTACGTCTTCCGTGCACGGACCCGGGACAGGCCGCCATGCCTGCACCTGGGACTGGTCCTCTGAGGTACGCCTATGCCCCCTCGCAAAGCAGCCTTCTCCGGCAGGGTTCCCAGAGCTTCCTGGAGCCAGCCCCCGTGTAACAGAGGGGGTGTCTTGGGGGCACTTTGCCTCCCGTTCCGCATTGTGCAGACCTCCACTCCCATTCTTGATCACATAAGGTCTCTGCAGCAACGACAGCAGCTGCTTACAAGGAAAAAGAGACTAGTATGGTTTGGTTCTCAATCTAATTTGACAGCTGAAAACAAGGAGGACCGGTGACCAGCAAGTGCTCTGCGGCCCGGAGTTTGAAAACTTCTGGTTGGAGCACAGGGTTTGTAGTCAGGACTCTTGTAGTCTTCTTCCTATTGCTGTCCCTCAGAGTGAACGTTGGGCATGCTATTTTGTCTCTGTATATTTGTTTCCCCACGTATACCAATATAATTATATTGATGTGAGAGTATTGAATATTGAGTAGAGCAGTTAGATTTCACAGATGAAAAGTGCTATAGAAATGCAAAATATTAGTATTTTTTCCTGCCATACATGAGACAAATGGACCGTGTGTATATATGCATATATAATATCATGACTATATATACAGTTGATTAAAATTGGCTGTTTGAATTACAGTATTATCATACATGGTTTTTTACAGTACTTTACAGGCAATAGCAACCCTGTGATGTAGATATTATCTCAATTTTAGGTTGGTAAAACTTGAGGTACAGAGCAGTTAAGTGGTTTGCACAAAATCACATGAATCAATGACAGGTCTGGGGAAAGAATTCAGTTGTCCTTACAATCCTGTTGTGACCTCAGATCCCTGTCCTTATAGAAAATGCACTTACGTTGGTTTCTTTATATAGTCCATGGCCAACGTTTTCAAAACTAAACATGGACTTTGAGCGCTCAACTGAAGGTACCTTATTTTCAGAGAATGGTTATTTTGCACTTTCTGAAAATCAGGTTCCTTTAAGGCATGGCAAGTTGGGCATGCAGAATTACTAGTCCCATAGTTTAATATTAATCCAGAGTTTGTACAAACATATTAGAAGAGCTATGTGATCTGTATTTGAACTTGCTTCATGCAGGGGATTTGAAACTGGTACGCAATTATTTTATTTTCTCTTTTTATGAACTCAGGTATAGTAGCTATTTGTATTGTAAAGAGGCTAGCTTGGCTCCTAATTGCAGTAAATTATATTTCACTCTCCTTCCTTTGTAGTAGCATGGCTTGTACACAGTTTCAAGCGTGTGGTTTTTGTGACCAAAGACAGTGTGTAATTTGCTTACATTGCTCAATAAATTAGTAAATGGATTTAAAACAGCTTCGTACCCTGTTGAAGGTGGTGAAACAACTTGGATTTGATCAGAGAAAAGATTTTTAATTACAACCTGTCAAATTTTCCTCTAGTTCATTTAACAAGTCATGACAATCTAGCAAGCAAAGTGCAGCATGAGATAATATACACAAAAGGACAGCTTAATTTAAAAGGACATTAACTTTTGGGATTGCTCCTTTGAATAATTGTTCTTCCCTCAAGCTATTTTTGTGATCTTTGAATTTAATGGGAAAAAATATTTGTACTAATGGGAAAAAAAATTGAAGTAATTTGAACCTTTTCTTAGTAAGCAAAATGTGTAATGCATCAAAATCAAGTGCTGTATAACTTAATCCCTGTTTCAGGTTCATAGATCATTTCAAATCCTTTCTACTCAAATATCGGGTAGTGATTGAGTATTAGTTTGATATAATTTTTCACTATTCACATTTCACGGCTCCTTCTACAAGGAATTGCTTTGCTATAACCTTTTATTGCTGGGAAAATGCTTTACTTAATTTAGGGAAGCTAAGAACAATGTACTTCTAAAACAAGTTCCAAACCAAGAATACCCAATTTAACTTTTGTCCTCTGTCCAAAGGAGTTAATTGTTTGCATAGCAGAATACGGATTTTAAGTACCTTTAAAAAGACTTATCCCTTGCTTTCACAAATTAGTAGTCTGAAAAGAATTGTTATGGCAGGTTGAAAATTTATCTTTTTTTTTATATGTGGTGTGTGTGTAATGTGCTCTCTCCGCCCAGAAGATACTGTCCTCCCAGTAACAAAATTGTCGATTAATAAATAAAGCCATCCTTTTAAAAACTAGTTGAATATTCAAGTGGCACGTTTGTAGTATTAGTTATGTCTAATTAAAGAAATCCAAACAACTGAAACTGGTATTTGCTAACGTATTCTGTCTTTAAGTTACAAACAAGATTTGCCATATAATAGTTCAGCATAGGAATTTCTTGAAATATTTGATCTAGTAGTCTTAGATTACTCAGATCACTGGGACATTTAATATGGTAAAACAGTATTTTCATACTCTGGATCCTTGCAGAGTAAAGACTGAGGATGCTGTTAACTTTTCTGAATCTCCTCTCTTGACATGGTTATTGAAGTACTATGTACATCGAATAAACACTAACAGGTCAATGTCCAAAACCACATGGTGTGACTGAACAGTGGAATATGCTCAAACCTGACACACATGCCCTTTTTACAGTCCTATAAGCTGTTCTGTTTGGGTTGTCAGTGATTGGGATGAAGCAATGACACATAATCAGTCTTTGCTTCCAAAGTGGTAGCTCTTGAATCAGAGGCATAGTGTCAATTACAGGATCTGTGGTACCTTATAAGCATACAATAACCTGTGATTACTCCCCTAGGTAAACTGCCTGTACAGTTTAAAGGCCTTTTAAGAATATTAAGGCTGTCGTCTTTAGTGTAGCCTCATGTTCTTTTGTGTGTGTGTTTACTGTCTCATTCAAGTGATAGTAGGTCAGACTCAGCCATCCTAGGAAAGTTGAAGGCTGTAAACTTTTCAGTCCTGTCCTTGCTTTCCATTCACAATCCTTTGCTTCATCTGATGGGAGATCCCATCTCCAAAAAGGCTGCCAGTCCCTCATACAGAAGTGCCCCTTTAAAGGGGGGCATTAATTGTGAGTGATGCAGTAAGTATGCTTGGTGCATTTGGACTGTCCAGCACCATGCTCTGAGTCCCTACTAGGCAATGGTGGGAGCCTGAGGCTCACTTCTAACCTGTCCATACCATGGACTTGCATTACTCTCTGAGTTGTTGGCTTAATGTAAGGACATTGCTGTCTGGATGGGATTTAATCAGTTTCATCAAGGCATCCAAGCATTATGTCCAGCTATGAGTAGCTTGTGCAATGTGTGGTTATGAGCATATTTTGGCAAAGGGTCTTAAATTTGTCTATATTTGATAATTGCACTATTTGCTTAACTAACAAAGAGCTCAAAATAAAGAAGCAACATCTTTGTGAGACTTCAACAGAATCTGCCTTGTATGGCTAAACAATTCAATTGAGAAGTTATGGTAATCTTTTTCCATTAGAGAGAAATTATTTGATAGGAAGCTGCAGGAGACTGATAGAACTATAAGAGATAAATTGGCATCCGTCTCACTACTTTTGAATTTCATTAATGTGATAACATCTATGAAAAGCCCAAGAGATGCTCAGTGAACAGTAATTAATATGTTTAATATTTTATTAGCATAAATGTGTTATCAATTGACTTTTTAAAGGGATAATGTGAAAAGAAAAATTAAATTTAAAAGCATTCCCTCATTTGTTCTTAATGTTTATATTAAAATAGAATTTAAAACAATTCTACCTTACTTTTCAGTATCTTTGCGTTTGGATTACTTTTTGCGCGTTACTCAGTTTGGCCAATAAAACTTGGCTTGTCAGTTTCATGATAACATTCAGAGCTCTGTGTTTGTTCTACTACAACTACAGGATGTTCCAGTGTGGGTTTCCAGTACCACCTGGGAATATCATTTAAGAAAATCAAGTTTGGTGAAAAGAACCTTTAAAAGAAATCTCATTAAATCCTTTCTGTTGATAGTAGATGTGGTAAAAATATTATATTTTTCCTCAAAGGCTACATTTTGGGCCTAAACTTCATAAATGTCCCTTTTAAACAAGCTTATCTATGGAAAAGGTAGCATCATTTTAATAATGGCCAAAGCACTTTGAAGGCGTTGCAGGCGGTTAATGTTTTCGTAGCTGTGTTCTGACACTTGCCCTTCCCATTGGCAAGTGATCTTTTGGTGTGATTGAACTATTAGTAGCCTCACTGAAGACAATGTTAATGGAATGTATAACTTACTTTGCTACTCTAGCAAGTAGCATTTGAGATCCTTTTTTGTGTGCTTGTGCATTATTAAGTGTTCAGAACACTTTTGCGATTTTACTGTACCCTACCTCTGTGTTAAAACTAGTCTGTGAATTAGCTTAGCTATGTCAGCTCTGAACGTGGGAATGGGAGGAGCACCAAAAACAGAAGTGGGTCTCCCCCTTGAAAAATTCTGTTCGCCATGCTAAGAGGAAGCATGGATGAAAAATATACATGTTCATGAAAATGTTTTTTGTTTATCACTAAGTATGCTAGGCACTATACAGATGAGCGTGAATATATGGTCTCTGACCAGAGTTTCACCTACATAGACAATTAACGTTATCTCAAAGGTTTTGTGAGACTGTCTAGTCTCAGAAAATCTGTTTGCTTGATGAATTAAACTAACCACTGCTTGTATTCCCCATAGGTGCTCTTGGCGGCAGCCGTCTGCACAAAGGCAGGGAAGGCCATAGTTTCTCGGCAGTTCGTGGAGATGACTCGAACCCGCATTGAGGGGCTGCTGGCAGCCTTCCCCAAACTTATGAACACTGGGAAACAACACACGTTTGTGGAGACAGAGAGTGTGCGATATGTATATCAGCCAATGGAGAAGCTGTATATGGTATTGATCACCACCAAAAACAGCAATATCCTGGAAGATCTAGAAACACTCCGGCTCTTCTCTAGAGTGGTAAGGACTTTATTCCAAGCTTACTTAGGACAAGATCATCTGAATTTTGTATTGAAGCAATGATGTTACAGAGTGCTGTATTGGAGAGCTATTACTACTGTATCTACTGCCTCATAATAGAATCTGATCTCCTATGGTCCATTAGTGACCCGGAAGTAATCATTGAGTGTGATCCCATAAGCTTCTGCACTATTCCTTGACTGAGACACATGTGGAGGAAGTCTCTGGCTTTGAGTTAATCAATGAGATTTAAACCAAAACAGCCCAATCCTTCAGTAAATTAAGTATTTGTTAACAAGTATGTAGTGCTGTAAACAAAACTTTTGTACCAGTTGTACAAAATAAATAAGTAGAGTGGATTTAATTTACTGTATGCAATTGCTATAGTAGTACTCCTACTGCAAAAATCTATCTGCATAGTATTGTCTGTATAAAGCTTTGTTTGTCAGCCAGATACAGCCAGGGGAACTCTTGGAAATCACAGCTTAGTATCTGCTGCCTGTTCAGGCTTCTGTTAAAATGTAGCTCAAATAGAATATTATATTTAAAGTTAGTCTTAAAAGTGCATGCTTTAATAGTGACATTCAATCTGCCTATTAAGCAGTGTAAAAAAGCAATGACTGGTTAATGGCTTTAAATAGACAGTGTTGGGGTGGCATTTTGGGGCCAGGTGAGGCGGGGAGGGTTACAGAAGTGATGCCTTTGGTTGAAATTAACCCCAGTGCAGATCCTACACGAAGCCGCAGCACCTCTTAAGTCTCACACCATAAAAATAGAATGTAAGTAGTGCATAGGCCTTCTGCTAAATCTCTGCACAGGGATGAATTCACCCTGTACATGTGGTAGGAGGGTTTGCTGAGGTAGTCATCTTCTCTTCCTCTGTGGAGACTCTTCTTTAATTATTCTCCCTAACCAGATTCCTGAATATTGCCGAGCTCTGGAGGAGAACGAGATCTCTGAGCACTGCTTTGACCTGATTTTTGCCTTTGATGAAATTGTTGCCCTGGGCTACCGTGAGAACGTAAACCTGGCACAAATTCGGACCTTCACAGAGATGGACTCACATGAAGAGAAGGTGTTCCGAGCAGTCAGAGAGGTGGGGCAGAGCCATTCCATGTCTTAGTTGTTTGAAATGAAATAGTCTGTCATGTGTCCAGGAATTACTGCTTTTTGTACTGTGAAGTTGCTGTTTGTTCCAGGTTTGATCATAACCCTTAATTCTTCAGATCAAATTGTTTACAAAATGTTAAAATAAATTTGTCCTGCCTTCATCTCCTCTTTCTTTTATTGATTAATGCATGGAATAGAGCAAAGTCTTAAAGGTCTAGTCAGTCTCTGATCTTTTTCCTCTAGACTCAAGAGCGTGAGGCAAAGGCTGAAATGCGCCGTAAAGCCAAGGAGTTGCAGCAGGCCCGAAGGGATGCAGAGAGACAGGGCAAAAAAGCTCCAGGCTTCGGTGGATTTGGCAGCTCGGCTGTGTCTGGGGGCACGACTGCAGCCATGATCACAGAGACCATTATTGAAACAGAGAAGCCCAAAGTAGCACCAGCACCAGCCAGGTATGAAACTGGTTCAGGTAGACTAGAGCCCTACCTGGGACTAGTGTAGATTCCTACATCAGGATTGGGGTCCCGCAGGATCTGTTGCTGTAATAGTGGGAGCCGGATTAAAATGGTCCGGTGCAGGGCTCTAAGAGAGAGTGCATCAATCAACAAGAGAAAAGATATTGTGGACTGTGAAAATGAGAGTCCAGTTTTAGGTTGTCCTGCTGATTAACTGCTTTGCTAGACAAAACTGAAATTAAATGATCTAGAGGGATGTTAAAAAATGCACAATATGTAAGTGAGGGAGGTACCCATGGACAGTGGGTGTGCGCTAGTGCTCTCTACTACTTTGTGCATATGTCAGTTTCTTCTAGCTAAGTTTGAGTTTTTCTACCAGCTAACATGTATTTTGGATGTTTTGAGCTTTGACTTTACCTCATGATTCTGCATGTTTGCAGCTTTCTAGTAATCATGGTGCTTCTATGCATGCGGCTGCTGAGTGGAATAAAGATGCTGGATATTCCCACTGGGTTGTTTTAAAGCAGTATTGAGAATTTTCATAAAGCAGAAACCTCTCTTCTGACCTTGGGTGGATCTGTACTTGTTCTTCTAACAGCCTAAATTGCTGCCCATGCCTGTCGCAGCCATCACATGCTCTCTAGACTGCCCTTTTTATGTATAGGAGTTTTTGTGGCACTCACCATGACCGTTTCCAAGTGCCTCATAACATTAACGAATCTAACCTGACAGATAAAATTATACTGTCCTACCTCACAGATCTATCCCCATTTTACAGATGAGGAACTGAGGTATGGATTAAATGACTTGCCTAAGGTCACAGAGCAATTGGCAGTGCTGGGAACAGAATCCAGATTTCCTAAGTCCCAGTTCAGTACCTTACCCACAAGACTATCCTTTCTATTCTTAACGTGTCTTGAAAAGGGTTCAAAAAGTAAAAGCTGCGATGATGGAATGGTCCAATTGTAATGATGTGAAAAAATTGTGGAAAGTTTGTATCTGCTACCATAATTGTTGGATAGATGCTTACATCTTATTTTTGTTGTTTAGACCATCAGGTCCCAGTAAGGCTTTGAAGCTTGGAGCTAAAGGGAAAGAGGTGGACAACTTTGTGGACAAGCTGAAATCAGAAGGAGAAAATATCATGACCTCTTCTGTAGGCAAGCGTTCCTCAGAGGCAGCCAAGGTTCTCGCTCCACCTATTAACATGGAGAGGTAGGTATTGTCCTGGGCTGTAAGAGGATGCTCTTTTCAGTGTGACTGCAGGCTCCAGTGATGGCTTCTAGATCTGTCAAAGCTCTTCACTTTATTTTATAAAATAGATTTCTTCCCACCATTCGGTTCTTACATGCTGACCTTTAGCTCTTGTGTAAAATTTTCAAGAGGCTCTGAATTCATTTAGGCAAAGTCCCATTTTCAAAAGTGACTTAGGTGGTTAGGAGCATAAATCTCATTGAAAGCTATTGGGACTCATGCTCTTAAGTCAGTTAGGTGATTTGGAAATGTTACCCTTTTGAATTTTCGTTTCAAATATCCAGCCTAATTTTTCCCTTTCTCCCAATACTCTCATTTCCTGGTGTCTGTATCCTTCAGATACTTTGAGACAGCTGTCTTCCCACCTCCCCCATCTGCTGTTAGCTAAACTATACAGAGTTTGTAATAGTTCTTCATACTTCCATTCCTCTGACTCCTTAACTATTTTTGTTGCTTTTGTCTGGGACTTCTCAGTTTGTCAGCAGATACCAAGTATCGAGGTGGCTGGATCAGAAATCTGCTTTCCCTGCTCTGAGTGTTGGTGGAGTCTTGAAGAGTTCCTGACTAATTGCCAGTTAGAGTACATGTATGCACATTTCTAGTTTCCATGTTGGAGCACAGAGCCATCTGCTCCCATTAGAGATGACATACCAGTTTTATGAGATTAAGTGAAACATGACCAGGGCTGCCCTCCTTTCTAGACAAGTTTCATATTGCCTACATGTTTTCTGTTCTGTTCTGAATAGAATAGCTTGGCAGTGCAGTACATAAACTCGCTTAGTGTCTTTTGAAGCACCAAAGGTGTCCCTTTGTTTTTAAGGTAAAATGTAGAATTCCTCCCAGTGTCTAGCTTTTTCTTTTGAAAACTGCCTGAGCTTTCTGCAGAAGAAGAGCCAGGGTTCTGTATTTAGGCTCTCATCTGTTCGAGACTTATACCACACTCAGTTGATTCTAGTGTCTTCTGTGTGAATCTGTTTAGAGCAGAAGAGCATGTTTCCATAATTCTGTTCTGCACCACTCTGCTCTGGGTCATTCTTTTTATGACATCATCTTCTTGGACACCCTTTTAAAAACTTAGTTTGTCCCTGTCAGATCTTAAAGGGAGGAAATAACCATCTTGCCTGCCAAACCAGGGCATTTGGTGTGTATTGGGCTTTCTTTTCTGTGCAGCGTGCATATGAAAATAGAGGAGAAGATTTCCTTGACTTGTGGCCGTGATGGCGGGTTACAGAACATGGAGCTGCATGGCATGATCATGCTGAGGATCTTAGATGAAAAGTTTGCCCGGATTCGCCTCCATGTAGAAAATGAAGACAAGAAGGGGGTACAGCTACAGGTAAGGCTGGCTGATGGTCCTGGCTTCCGTACATGCTTCTGTCGTGGATGGTAGCAGCACTGTATTGTATATTTTTATCCAAGTTCTCCCAATAGATACAGTGGAAAATAGCACACAGTTACAGTAAATATAAGTGCAGCACAAATAAACAGCTAAATCTCATGCTCAAAAGACTCAAGTTAACTTGAAAACTACAGTTCCTTACACTTATCATGCTCCCACAGCCTTATCTATCCTGTGATGTATATTGACGCACACTTGATTTCACTTGGACTTTGCAACAGTCCCCGTGTGTTGCTTGACACTAGTTATATCATGAGAGCTTCCTTTGTAAGGAAGAGAATGTTTGTATCAAGTTACTCTCAGCCAATGAAAAATGATTTAATCAATCAGAAGACTGCTTATTCTCCCAGTTACTTTTGCTGTTGTCATTGCTCTTAATATCAGAGACGGTCTCTAGAACCACAGCTTTTGGGCTACAGTCAGTATTGTAAACTCAGGAGACTGTCACATGTTCAACCTTTCCTCTCTCCACGTGGTTCCATGTGCTTGCAGAGCCCTGAAGCTTTCCCCGCTTCATATGCCCTGTGTCATGGCCATCATTAGAACTTCTACAAACTCGGTAGTGCTTCTGCTTAATTGGTCAGAGGGTCTTGTGTTCAGTGATGGACTTTCCCAGGGGGCTGAGAATTCTTCCTCAACACTCCAGCACCTGCTGCTCCAGGAAGAGTCAGGTGGCAGTGACAGCTTCTCTCCTCCCAATATAACTTAGATGCTAATCACCAAAAAGTGGCTTTGCTGAAATAGCTGCACACATCTATTGCTATAGTATAATAAACTTGTTTTTTATAATCCAAGTGTTAATTTTCCCTATTTAGATGGTTTAACTTTTGCATTTATCTGAATTTGGTCAAGGAAAAGAGTTTCACTAGTGTCTAGTCTGTTCCACCGAGTTGCAGAAGGCAGGGGGCTGTTCTTTTGTTTAAAAAATAAGTTTCAGTTTGAATTTATTTTTAAGTGGAAATATTCCTGATGATCTCAAGCTTCATTAAAACTTATTTTATAAAAACCTAAATGTCAGCCCCAGTTTATCTGCTAGAATCCCCTTTAAAAGGAAAGCATTGGAGAAATAGGCTAAATGAAACTTTTTGGTAAACTGGCCCTCTGTTTCTTGGAGTGAACTCTGGATTGCCGAGCAACCGAGATCCTGTAATACTTCGAAGTCGGCATTTTTCCCTGGCAAAGGAATTCATGTGTGGTCAGGAGCACCTCACAAGAAACAATATTACCTGGACAAATTTGTGCTCTCCATTGAGTTAAAACTAAAACAATGAACAGTTTACCCAGTCTGTGTGTTCCCATCTCCTTCATTTCAGACTCACCCAAATGTGGACAAGAAACTTTTTACTGCTGAATCTCTGATTGGCTTGAAGAACCCAGAGAAATCATTCCCCATTAACAGTGATGTGGGGGTGCTGAAATGGAGGTTGCAGACCACAGAAGAGTCTTTCATTCCACTGACAAGTGAGTGAAAGCATGCATGTGGCATTCTTAAGGTAGGATACTGGAGCCTGGGCTGAAGAAGCTGTGATTGGCCTTGGATAGGAAATGATAACTCATCTGCTACAGCAGGCTCTGCCTTCAGCAGAATGTTTTACTCTTTGATATTATCCAAGGGAAGACATGATTTTAGTGCCTCTTCCCTCTGTAACAATCACTTTAGCCAGTCAACAGCCATTTTCAGTAATGCTAGATGATACTGAGTTTCTTGCTCTGCAACTCAGTCAAGTGGGCTGGCAGCTCTTGAGTGTGATTGGTATTGATGACTATTCCTCCTTCATTCAGTGCTGTCCTGCATTTTTCTAAGTGTGTCTTTCTCTAGAGGCCTGTTCCTATAGAACAATGTCACATGATCCAGTGTGCGCTTTTGTACCCTTAGTTAACTGCTGGCCGTCAGAAAGTGGGAATGGTTGTGACGTTAACATTGAATATGAGCTGCAAGAGGAGAGCCTAGAACTGAATGATGTGGTCATCACAATCCCATTGCCGTAAGTAGGATTTGGGGATGGGGCTGGAGTCAGCAAGTACCTGTAAATATCCTGTAGGTTCTTTCCCTTTCCAGCAATCATGGGGGTAGCATAGGAGGGGATGGCATTCATATGAAATGCATGTGTCTGCTGTAAATCCTGTGCTGTCTTGTTCCCCCATCTGAGGAGCTGTGACTGCCTCTCTTACCCTTTGCGGACTGACTGTTCTCCCTCCCTCACCCATGGTTGGGGCCCTACCAAATTCACGGTTCATTTTGGTCAATTTCACAGTCATAGGATTTTTAAAATTGTAAATGTCATGATGTCAGCTATTTAAATCTGAAAAGTCAGTGTTGTAATTGTAGGGATCCTGACCTAAAAAGGCGTTCCAGGTGTTGCAAGGTGGTTATAGCGGGGCTGCAGTACAGCCGCCCTTATTTTTGTGCTGCTGCTGGCGGCAGCGCTGCCTTCAGAGCTGGGCAGCTGCAGAGCGGCGGCTGCCGGCCGGGAGCCCAGCTCTGAAGGCAGAGCCACCGCCAGCAGCAGCACAGAATTAAGAGTGGCACGGTCTGGTATTGCCACACTTACTTCTGCGCTGCTGCCTGCAGAGCTGGGCCCTCAGTCAGCAGCTGCCGCTCTCCAGCCACCTGGCTCTGAAGGCAGCAGCACAGAAGTAAGGCTGGCGTGGTGTGGTGTTGCCACCTTTACTTCTGTGCTGCTGGAAGAGGCACTGCCTTCAGAGCTGGGCACCTGGCCAACAGCTGCCTCTCTGTAGCCACCCAGCTCTGAAGTCAGCTCTGAAGTAAGGGTGGCAATACTGTGACCCCCTAAGACAACCTTGTGGACTCCCCTTTTGGTCAGGACCCCCAATTTGAGAAACACTGGTCTCCCCCTTGAAATCGCTATAGTATAGGGTAAAAGCGCACACAAGACAATTATCACATTTCATGGTCCGTGATGCATTTTTCATGGCGGTGAATTTGGTGGGGCCCTTCCCATGGCTCTTGGAGAGCTTTTAGGAGTTGAGCTGTCCCCTTTGGGGCTGTTACAAGTGTGTCTTTAACCTGTGTGCAAATGAGCAGCTCCTTATTGCCCTGCTATAGGTCCAGTGTTGGCGCCCCAGTGATTGGAGAGATTGATGGGGAGTATCGCCATGACAGCAGGAGGAATCTCCTTGAATGGTGCCTACCAATGATAGATGCCAAAAACAAGAGTGGCAGCCTGGAGTTCAGCATAGCCGGGCAGCCCAATGACTTCTTCCCAGTGCAAGTCTCCTTCATCTCCAAAAAGAATTACTGCAACATACAGGTATGGCCACCCTCAACTTCTTATGTGTCCTTCTGGTGCAGAGCTTGGGAGGCTCTGCCTAGAAGCCCAATGCACTGCAGTCCTCAGAATGAACAGTCGCAGTGCCACACTAATTGTTTTGTGGACAGGTGTTTGGCTCTGCGTTCGTAGCACCCACTCACCTGTGTCACTGATACTCCTGGAGCTGTCCTGATACTGATACCGTCCAGCCCTTGCTTCCCTTTGCTGGCTGCTCTGCCACACACCCTGTTGCACCATTCTCTTCTCAGACAGATTCTCTTCTTAATCTTTTTCTGCTGGATCTTCCCCAAGAGCAGCTTCTTCATTTTATATTGCTGCAGTTCCCACTCACTGCTTTTCAGCCCTTGCGAGTTGAATGGAGGCTACTCTTCCTTCAGCCCAGTACATTATTCCCACCTGGCACTGCTGAAAGATAGGCAGCAGTAATGAGGATGGCTTGTGCTGTGGTTTCTCAGATCTCTCAAGTTAGGGAGGTGGGGCTAGGTTAGCACTAAATGGGAATCTTCCACGAAATGGTTAAGTGCTACCTGAGGTGGTTGTGGTGAATCAGGGCATATTTGCCCCGTTTGCACTGCTCCAATCGATGCAGCAAGTGTTGATTTAGCAGGTCTGGTGAAGACACGCTTAATTGAGGGGGGAGCACTCTCCCATCGATTAGTGTACGTAAGGGAAGTTGATGGGAGATGCTCTCCCATCGACACAGTGCAGCGGTAAGTGGATCTAACTACGTCCGCTTCAGTTACGTTATTCACGTACCTGAAGTTAAGAACATAAGAACGGCCATACTGGGTCAGACCAGAGGTCCATCAAGCCCAGTATCCTGTCCTCTGACAGTGGCCAATGGCAGGTGCCCCAAAGGGAATGAACAGACAGGTTATCATCAAGTGATCCATGCCCTGTCACCCAATCCTAGAGTCTGGCAAACAAAGGCTAGGGACACCATTCCTGGCTAATAGGTCCATCAGTGGCTATCTTCCATGAATCTGTCTAGCTCCCTTTTGAACCTTGTTATAGTTTTGGCCTTCACAACACCCTCTGGCAAGGAGTTCCAGAGGTTGATAGTGCGTTGCGTGAAAAAACACCTTCCTGTGTTTGTTAAACTTGCGACCTATTAATTTCATTTGGTGGCCCCTTGTTCTTGTATTATGAGAAGGAATAAATAACACTTATTTACTTTCTCTATACCACTCATGATTTTATAGACCTCTATCATATCCCCCCTTAGTCGCCTCTTTTCCAAGCTGAAAAGTCCCAGTCTTATTAACCTCTCCTCATACGGAAGCCATTCTATATCCATTCTAAGTTGTGTAAGTTAGATCTATTTACTGCAGTAGTGTAGACCAGCCCTCTGTAAGTGCACACAGCCCGATGTTAGGGACGTTATGCTGCCATCTCCTTCATAAGAGAGACAGTTCCTAGGCACCCGTGTTAAAGATATTTTTCATGAGCTAGGGCATTAGTGCTGGTATCCTGGCCAAATTCCATCTCAGATAATTCCACTCAGCTTTTCTAAAACTTGCCCTGCAATTTCAGTTGGATCTGGATTTCTTCCTCAGTGCCTCTCCTAAGCATTAGTCACGCTTGTCCTCATGAGATGGTGGCTAAAGCAATCCATTTATCAAAGTGTTTGAGAAGTGTTCTGGGGTGGAAAGCGAAGGATGATAGATCACCTGAAACAAATGAAAATTCCCTTTGTCTTAATGTCAAGGCTTGTTTGGGTGGGGTAAACAGTCACAGGATGGGGAACTGAAGGCTAATTATCTACCTGCTTGGTCAAAATGAGCAGCTGCAGTGTGACCTTTCTCCTCCTTGACCCTTAACCAGAAGCCACAATTCAGTTCAGTTCTGTCCAGGGTGCTCTGAGCAGAGACTTAGTTGTTATCATAAATGAGGTAACTGTCCGGATCCTTGTCCTCTAAGGACAGCTGAGAACCACACTCTTCTTACTTAGGATCTCAAGCTGAAGTTGACATTGTGGTTCAGAGATGATGTGCCCAGCCACCCCAACCCCTTTGTTGTCCTGGTGTGAACTGAAAAATCTCTGCTTAATTGTGTTTTGGAGGTAGAATATCAAGTGCTGAACTAACTGTGTGTGTTATCTCCACAGGTTACCAAAGTGACCCAGGTAGATGGGAACAGCCCTGTAAGGTTTTCCACGGAGACCACCTTCTTGGTGGACAAATACGAAATCCTGTAACACCAGCAGCAGGGAATAACAAATGAATTTTTTAAATTAAAAGAAAAAAAGGCTGAAGTTTATTCTGAATGTCTGGAACGCCGCAGCCCTCTCTCTGCTAGGACACACGGCTCTGTCTGCCCAACTGCAGTGTTCCTGGGTCACGGGCATTCTTTGGCAGAGAATTGACATGATCGTATGGGGGAAAGGCTGCTAATTTCTTTGGCAGATTGTACTGGCCATCAGTAAAGCAGGATCTCCATTGAGAAATCCTGGCTTTGATACCTCCCCTTCCTCTCTCCCACAAAGCTGGCTACTTAGCTCAATGCCAGAATGAAACTACACCTCATTCTCTTCCTTTTTAGTATATCAAGAGTTCTGTTTCTTTTGTTATGATTGTTGCAATTTTAACTTATCCCCTGCCTCCAGCACTTGTTTCCATGGATTCAAATATGCATTAAAATATTCTATACATGGGCATTATGCCTGCTGGATCCCTTTCTCTTGGGAATGGGATAAGCTGATCAGACTAGGCCTCAGTTTTAAAGCTGAGGTTTTGGGTGGTTGTAGTAAACCTGTTCCTTCCCTTTACCTGTACTCCTGACTTGCTGCCTGTTCAGCTCTGCTTCTTGGTGATGGACCTGCACTTGGGCCAGCTCCCACAGTGAGCCCATGTGCCTTTGGTGTGAGTTAGAGCAGAGTTGTCTTCCAGCTGGCAGAGAGCATGCAGCTTCTGAATTGACTGGTTCAAACTGCAGAAGCGGGGGGCACCTGGAACTACTCACTTTTGCTGGAATTTCCTGTCACTGTTTGGTGTAGCCCCTAGGCCAGATGCTTGAAATAATTTTGCCTGGTTTAAGTGAACAATCTTTGTTGCCTTTCTTGATCCATTTGAATCTTCCCCAGTAAATTGAGCCCCCATACCTGCCAGTATGCATCTTAGCCCTTCCTAGACACAGCTTGTAAAAGGGTATGGAGCCTGCCTTGTTCAACCCGATAAACAGGTCTGAATTACTCTGACATATTCATGCTTGGGTAAGTCTGCTTGGGCCCACGTAAGAGCCAAGGAGATTTATCCTGTTGGCACTTACTGATGGAGTAGGAGAAGGGAACCCTTGGTTGCAGCACAGAGATTTTAGGTAAAAGTCAAATGTACTGTAGTGCTTTAAGTTTGCCCTGTGGTGCGAGGGCTGCACACAGCCACACTCCCTTGCACCATAGAAAAGGTGTTTCCTCTCTGACTAGCTGGAATAGCATTGTCTACCCCGTCCTCACTTAAAACATTTCTCACCTACTTTCTTTAGAACCATTTTTGATGATATTGGGAGGTGGTCTCAGCCTGACTGCATCTGAGCTGTGCCTGGCTGATCGCACAACTTCAACAAGGAACCTTGCTAACCACCATTGTAGCAAGGCCTCATGGTTCTATCCAAACATAACTATTTCGCTGGTTTGTGGGTGACAGGAAATGAAGTTTCTTGCTCATGGAAGTCCTAGAAACTCGTGCACTGTGCTCCAGCACGAGAACATCTGTTTCAGACTAAGTGCACACCAATGCTTGTAGGGTCGTCTGCCAAAGAAGTTAGCTGTCTCTCCCGTGTTATCTTAATTGCATCAGTGAGGAAACATAACTCCAGTTCTTTCCATGTGAGGGTGATGTGTTCTGAGAGAGGGGAAGCAAATCCTGTCCTGTAGTTAAGTAGACTATGAATCTTAATTCAGTTGTGTTCAAGAGTTGCTTGTCTGTATGATTTTAAAATGGAGTCAAGTTTAGTTTCAAACATCAAAGGAGCATTTTTCTTAAATTACTTTGGGGGTAATATTTAAAAAAAAAAAAAAGTTTTGTAACCCTGTATAATAATGACCTAGGGAATAGAACACATTCCAGTGTACACAAAGAATACAAATCCTTTAATCAAATAAAGAGTATTATAAAAAGCAATCAGCCGAGGCTTTGGCCTATTCATGTGCTGGAATGGTCGGCTTTGATTTGTTCACAACACACCCTGGGAGATAGGGGGAGCCAGTAATATCAAAAAAAAGTGACCACAGCTCCATGGAATTCATTGGAATAATCAGGATTGGGACAGCTCCTGGGCAAGAGTGATAAATTTATCAGAGGGATAAATACCGGAGAGGAATTATTTAAGCTCAGTACCAATGTGGACATAAGAATAAATGGATATAAACTGGCCATCGGGAAGTTTAGATGAAGGTTTCTAACCATCAGAGGAGTGAAGTTTTGGAATAGCCTTCCAAGGGAAGCAGTGGGGGCAAAAGATCTATCTGTCTTTAAGATTGAACTCAGTAAGTTTATGGAGGAGATGGTATGATGGGATAACATGATTTTGGTAATTAATTGATCTTTAAATATTCATGGTAAATAGGCCTAATGGCCTGTGATGGGATGTTAGATGGGGTGGGATCTGAGTTACTACAGAAAATTCTTTCCTGGGAATCTGGCTGGTGAATCTTGCCCATATGCTCAGGGTTTAGCTGATTGCCTTATTTGGGGTCGGGAAGGAATTTTCCTCCAGGGCAGATTGGAAGAGGCCCTGGAGGTTTTTCGCCTTCCTCTGTAGCATGGGGCACGGGTCACTTGCTGGAGGATTCTCTGCTCCTTGAAGTCTTTAAACCACGATTTGAGGACTTCAATAGCTCAGACATAGGTGAGAGGTTTTTCGCAGGAGTGGTGGGTGAAATTCTGTGGCCTGCGTTGTGCAGGAGGTCAGACTAGATGATCATAATGGTCCCTTCTGACCTTAGTATCTGTGAATCTCAGAGTTCTGTCTTATTTCCTTTAAAAAAAAAAAAAAAAAACAGTAAAAAATGACTGAAACTTCATGAAGGATTTTTGCTCTCATTGAATCTTTCCAGGTTGCATTTTGGTGAGCGGAATTGGATGACTACTTCCCTGTAACAAACACTTTCCAGACTGTTTCTTGCCATATGTTATGTGCAGAATCACATCCAGCAATGTCTGCTAGCTCTACTATGTAGGTATGACCTGGATGACTTGTGAGAGGCCATGGCAATTACTCTGTGTAGGTCTTGGACCTGTTATTCCACTCAAGAAATATTAAACCCAGAAAGGTGACTGATACAGTATTTTTTTAAATTGTTGCCCCAGGGTAAGCCAATATATAACTTAAGTCAAACCTATTTTGGGTTGGGGGGGTTGTAGTGACCCCTCAAGTAAGAACACAGGTGTGTTCAGTCCGGCCAAAAATATTAAAGGTGTTGTGGTAACGCCCTCAAACTGTGGTAACCTCTCAAGTATAAAAAATTAACGCATCGTAGTATAAATTAAATAAATAGGCCTTGGGGGGGGGGTGTGTGTATCAGTGTAAGTAAGGGTCACCAAAAGACGCCCAAAGCACCCTGCAAAACCCACAAGCTCGTGATCAGGGCCGTCTCTAATGCAAGCCCGGTGGACCGCACCTCAGTAAATCGGTAAAAAATCCTAACTAAGGGGGTTGTCTCTGCATGGCATTGCCTGTCAAGCACCCTGCCTGGATCTAGGGTTGTGTGCCTTTATCCTTCTTGTCCCTTTCTCCCACGATTATGAGCCACTGACTGGTATGACATCTCACTAAAAGCGATTAAAAGTAAGCGGCAACTAGCCAACTCTCTGCCAAAAAAAGATGTAAAAGGTTTGTAAACATCTTTATTTTTATAGGAAGAATTTTTTAAATAGTATGGTGGTTTTTTTTTAGTTTAAGCCATTGCAGCGGGCAGGGCAAACTTTTTTTAAAAAAATAGGTAAAAAACTGTCCCTGCTCCACCAAAAAGTACACCTGCTTATTCAATGTTTGTGCATTATAGTCCTAAAACTTATAAGTACTTACAGAAATGAAATTTTTTACACGTGTAATAATTCATCTAAACAATTCCCACTAAAAGGTACCTTCAATTTAATTAAAATTGTCCGCCTCAAAGGCGCTCTTGTGTCACCAAAAATCCCACATGCGCAGTAAAAACAGTTTGTTTATTAGTTTAAAAAAAAAAAAAGCTACAAAGAGACTCCATGAATCTCGGGTGCAGAGTCTAAAAGACTCCCCAAAAAAATTAAAAACACAAAGGCAAAAGTTAAAAACCAGGTGTAAAGCATCTGGCTGTTTCCCAGCCCGAGCAGCAACTTCAACTGCCTCAGCTCCCTTGTATCCCCAATTAATTAAATCTAAAAGCAAAAAAAAACCCAGCCAAAAATATTATGAATTTTTTTAGTGCTGTTTGGCAGCCGGTAGCGCCTTCTTCCCCTGCAGCATGTTTTGCAGCCTAATAATTTACAAACAGGCAGTAGTGTTTTACAAAGGCAGCCATCGCCTCCTGCTTCTCCCCTACAAGTTATTTCCTCATCATCAGTTCAAAATTCAGCATCTTCAGTGCTAATACAAGCACCGGCTTCGCCAGCCGTTCTTTCGGGGGGGGGGGGGGGGAGGGAAGGGAAGTCTCCTGCTGTACTGCCCAGCCTTGATGGGTTGGGGGCTGTTCCCGATTCCACCGGTATCTCACTAAACTCAATCGCCAACTGTACCAAAAATTAATTAAAGTAGTCAGCACTATTCCAGGCTCCCTTAAAACAACTGCCTAAAAATAAAAACAATTTGGTTACAGTGCATGTCCTTTGGACACCTAAAAATCTGGTTAAAAAATTCCCTAATATACAAAAAAAATCCAAACATTTTTTAAAAAACAACCACCTCCAAACGGTAATTCAATGTTATAATCTATCATGGGCTAACATCAACCAACTTTTGCAAGCAGTTATACCCTCTAAAGTGCAACAACAACTACTTGCTAAAGCCCAGTGGCCCCCTGCTAATCCCGAACAAAAAGCTAACCTAACTCAAGCTAAAAAAAAGTTTAGTAACTGCCATTCCGGAAATTTGTCCCCAAAAAACAAACAAAAATTGACAGCTGTAAACAAAATAAGGGCAAGTCCCCTGCTAATTACTTAAATAGGCTAACTAAGGTGTTTAAACAGCATTTGGGAATAGCCCGGCCCGTTAACAATGCCAAGGAAGCAGTTAGAGCTGCTTTTGTTCAGGGACTTTTGCCAAAGGTTCAGCAGCAGCTAAAACTATTTGTATTAGCTGGCAAACAAAACCTCTTTCTAAATTAATAACGGTTGCCAACCACTGTACAGCTTGTCTAAAGCAAAAAACACAAAAACAAAACTTTTAGCTTTGCAGCTACAAACTTACCAATCCAAAGATCGTGGGGTAATAAAAAGTGGGCAAAAACACAACAACAACAAAAAAGGTCCCCCATATTTCCCCCCCCTCCTCCAATACTGTGTGCCACTACTGTGGCCAGGTAAAGCATTAAAAAAATAAACGCCCAAACCAACTTCCTCAGAATCACCCACCCCCTTTCCCAAACCCTGATGCGCCTACCTTTTCTCCACCAAATAACCCCTATTAAAAATTGCAATAAAATCTAGCATGTTCGGAAATTCAGTATTTGCTAAATAACCAGCTAATGGCCATTCAAAATAATCTTAAACATCAGGCTTGGCCCACTGCCCTTACTAGTGCTTCAAAAGTACCATCTAATTTGTGGCCATAAAAACACACTTAAAAATTTTCAAAATAAATGTGCAAGTACTCACGGTGCTCCTTCCAAGTCTATGGGCCGGTTAAAGAGGTATGGGCTCCCACATACCAAATCCTGCCGGGTCCATAAAAAAATGCATATAAAACTAAAATATTCACCATAATATCTAAAAAATTAGACCACCTAATGTGCCTAGCCATTTTATTGTTAGTGCTCCTAAAATAACACCCAATATTTAAATTAAAATCAATAAACATTTTAGCCTTTAAAACCCCTGCAGCTTCAATGTGTAAAAAAATTAAAGCAAAAAAAAGTTGTCACAGCGTTTAACAAGGTTTGTTAAAAAGGTATAAAACAAAAAACCACCCTAACAAAACAGTTACTATTCCAAGTTAATAATATCTGTGTGTATGTAAAGGCCACTACTTTGCTAAACATGCATTTTAACCTCACCGTGACCATGGAACATCACTTTATATATTAGCCAGCAAAATAAAACCCTTCAATTAAATCTTAGTTTTCAAATTTCTTTTATTTAAACCAGTTTAATACCCAATCAATTCCAAAATTTGCCTTCACTCCTACTAAAAGTTCAAAAAATTTCTAGTTTACAGGGTCGAATCCATTTGCTACAAAACATATATCAAATTAAAAAACATGCTTTTCACACAGCCTATAAAGTGTCTACTTTATGTATTAGTTATAATGTAATGTGCTATATAACTAAAGCAATAAATCAACACCAGCATATTGTTACAATAAAAGCAGTAATGCTTATCTTGCTTTTGTTTAGTATAAAAATGTTGTTATAAAAAAAGTAATAACAAAAATGCCTTTCATATTCATACTAATCATGCATTATCATTATATCCAGCTAAAATTTATAAAAATAGTCCTAACCCTTTTAAACTAAAAACAAAAATGCAAAGCATAATGCAATTAAAAACTTTAAAATGTTAGTTGTGCTGAGGACTGCACAAAAAAAAATAAAAACAAAAATTAAAAAATGTAACTATAAGCCCCTCAGTTATATCAAAACAAAGCACAGTCAAGCTAACTCTAAAATCTCATAATGCAAAACTTAAAAAAGCAAACTGTGTCTATAGCAAATAAAAAACAAAATCAATGTAACCTAATCTTACAAATTTTATAAAAACAAAAATAAGCAAAACATAACATAAATTGCAAATGTTTTTTAATGAATGCATTCCATAAAAAATATAAATGTTAATAGCTTATTGTTTATACTTTAAAAAAACTGAAGCAAAAATACTCTGTCAGCTATATTTCTTCCCTGGCAATTGCCTAAAATAAAGCTGTCTCTAATTTTGTTGCATTCCAACCTAAAAACAAATTTATTTTCTTTCACAAGTGAATACATTTAAAGTATGATTCAAATAAATTAAGAGGACTTGGGTGTTTTAATGTTGGGTTAAGCGGATATGGAGACCCTCTAGCAGGTGCCTAACAGCTCTAGCAACAGTTACATTCCCTTTCAGCTAAGCCTTGGTCCCCTATAGACATGGAGACCCGCTCCCCTAAAAACCTGTAGCTGAATATTTTTAAAACGTAGTGTCTCCCTAGTCTCCAGTAACACAGGCAGCACATGACCAATGAGGAGTACTTGCCTTACTGGAATCTGCTACAGGTCTCTACATGTTATCTAAAAAGAAAAGGAGTACTTGTGGCACCTTAGAGACTAACCAATTTATTTGAGCATGAGCTTTCGTGAGCTACAGCTCACTTCATCGGATGCATACCGTGGAAACGGTATGCATCCGATGAAGTGAGCTGTAGCTCACGAAAGCTCATGCTCAAATAAATTGGTTAGTCTTTAAGGTGCCACAAGTACTCCTTTTCTTTTTGCGAATACAGACTAACACGGCTGTTACTCTGATACATGTTATCTAGAGTCCTTAAAAGAAAGATAAGTAAAATAGTCCAAGGGTGAATGCTACTGTCTCTTCCCTCTCCCTCACTCTCACCCTGGTGTATTATGTGAAGAGTGGGTAATATGGCAGAGTAGTCTGGAACGGTGAGGTGGAGAATAAATTAGAATTTTGAAAGTGTGTTAAAGAACAAACTCTGATAAAAGATGAAGTTGCCCTGAGTGGAACCGTACGCTGGATTGTTTTTTAATCCTACTCCCACCTGCTCCCACTATTGCGAGATCCCAGCCCTACTGCAGGTCTCTATGCTAGTCTCGTGCAGAGCTCTAGCCCAGAGAACGTGTTGTCATTCTCCTAGCCCCTTCCGTTCCCATCTCAAAGCTCTTCTTCACTAATAGTAATGAATTACATTTCACCATGCTCCTCTGCCACAGGGAAGCATTATCCCAATTTACAGATGGGGAAACTGACACAGGAAGACCTTGGAATGGAACCTAGGTTTCTTGGCTCCTGGTACTGCTCTTTAAAAAGGACTTGGGGAGATGGGAAGGAATCAGGCTTGTCTTTTTTTGCTGCTTGTTGCTGAAAGGTTTTTGTCAGTGTTTTCTGCTTCTTCTTTTAGATTAGTGCTTCAGATCTTGTCTATCTTGGGAGATTCTGTGGTGACTAGAGAATGAGTGAAATTGTGACAGAGACCACATTGAAAGCTGCAGCGATTGAGGGGAAGTGATTTTTAATCATTATAATCACTTTGTATTTTGTTGACGTTTCTTTTACTGCACTTCGGAGAAAAGATGTCTCTTTAAGCTACACAACTTCGTCCCTTCAGTTCAGATGTGAGTGCTCAAAGTACCCATTTCTGAGACCCCCAGCAGACTTCACATTCCTGTTTTTTGCCAAGGTAATAAATCATGCAAGAGAACACCGTAAAAAATGGTACATCCTTCTTTTTAATACTTTGTGGGTCGCTTCTAGCCTTCTCTTCTCCTTTACCTGTTCCATGGTGTGGTAAGCCTATGCCAGCTGATGTCTCTGCACTGCTAGGGATGGCTCTTTACTATCAGCAGCATAGTTGCTGCCTTGCAGCTCTAGTCTTCAGATGCAGTGTACGGTAATTTTCCCTGAAGTTACTGGCAGCTATTTACATCCTGATATGGGAAAACTTCAGCTGATATAAATCAAACTCCTAGCCTGTAGACTGCCGTAGTGTTGCTTTGGTGCCCCCACAATCCCAATCCTACTGTTAACTCAGGCACTCTTTACATGGGAAAGGTGTTTTCTGTATGAACTAAGGTGTGAATTTAAACTGACAGTGTTGTTGCCACCTCTGGTATGGAGACACTCTTATACCAGAATAAGTGTCTCTTTTAAGGCTTTGTCTACACTACAGAGTTTTGTCAACAAAAGTTATGCCACTTTCATTAAACCACTGTTGCATGTCTACATTATGCTCTAGCAGAGCACATCCACACTAGCAGCTCTTGCATTGACACAGTTATCTAACTGGGCATAGGGTACTTTGGGAAGGGTTTGCAATGCCTCATGGGCCGGGTACAGCATCCTATGATGTAGATTTCTCAATCCCATCGCGCCATGGGCATCCTATGAGATTGCCAGCTGCTTTTCAACTAAAGTGGGGTGGGGAGAAGGGGGAAGGGAGAGTGTGTGACAGGGCGTGTGTGTGTGAGGTGGGAGAGACAGACTGGGGAAGTGAGTGAGAGATTGTGTGTGTGGGGAATAGATATGTGAGAGAGACTGTGTGTTTTGGGGGAAGGAGGGGGGAAGAGTGTTTGCATGGTGTCTCTTAAATTGACACAGCTGCCTGAGCAACCAATCCTGAGGGAGGGGGATGCCCTCCACCCATATCAGCCCCCCCATTCTACATTAATGGCTCTGTGATTCCCTCTCAGTTCTCCCATAGCCTCCTCAGCAGCTCTGTGAGCACTCCATGCTGAGAAATGTCAGAACTTCCCAGAGATGTGAAAGGGGAGGGGCATGTGCCTGCGTAGCTAGATGCAGGGTAGACAACTTCAAAACAGTGAACAGAGTGGGCATTGTGAGATACTGGGGGAGGCCAGTTATGTCGACATAACAAACAGCAGCACCTACACTGACCCTTTTGTTGCTTTAACTCTGCCACAAAAAGCTCTATGCGTCTCATCAAGGTGGTTTTATTTTGTCAGTGAAACAGAACAGTTTTGCTGCCAAAGGTAGCTTTATAGAGTGTACAAAACTGTTTTGTAAGAAAAAGCTGCTTTTATTTTTATCCCATAGTCCTTCCTCATTTCTGCGCATTGGATTAGTAGGAAGACATTGGTTCTTTATATAGACACATCCCTAGCTTCATGTGTCCTGGAATGTGGCTACAGAAGACTAGACAACCACTGACTAATTGCTGAGCATTCAGCAAAATGTGTCTCTGCAGACACTGCCCAGTTCAACTCCTACATTGACCCTGTTTAGAGAGTTCTAAAGAAGATGGGCACCAGCTTGCTATTTCTGAAAATCATTTCCTGTCCAGTTCCATGAACACACCTGGGCCCTTGAACTAACTGTGTTTGTGCTGGACCAGGAAGCAAAAAATGATGAGCAAATTTAACAAAGTGGGAGGTCTTGTACTGAACATTGACATTTCAGCTGTCCTGTTCCAAACATTTCCTGAGCTCCCAGGTCACGGTGCTTCATTATAATGGAGAGGGGTTTGGGTGGCCAAGAGCTGATGTAATTTAAACGATAAATGGATCTATTTATTTTTTTAGTGAATTTGGTTTTAATTTGAAGTGTGTTTGGAGAGAGTCCCTGACTGTTTATCCCTCCTCTTGGACAGCAGCTGGCTTTGCTGCTATCTGCAGCAGGGTAATTTAGCTTAACTCTCCTATGAACTGTGAGTATAGCTAGTCTGTTTGTTACCACATCCTCTGTTTTTTTGTTTTTGTTTTTTAACCCAGCAATTATGTCTAGATTGTTAGCTCAGTGGGGAATAGGGACTGTTATTTACCATGCATTTGTTTAGTGCTAATACGCTGGAGCTCTGACATGGTTGAGGGCTCTAGGTCTAGAGATAGATGTGAAGAGCTAAAACCTCACCAGCCCCCATGCACAGTATGTCCCCTTGGTGGGTTTTGAAAATAACTACTAGTTTGACCAAGTTTATACTGTTCAGCCCAAATGTGTTTGGAACTGATTTAGCTGGAACTGCAGGTTCATGCTGCTTCCAAAGCCCAGTGTCAGGTAGGGCCCAAGTGTGTGTCCTGGTGTATCCCTGCCCACTTCTCTCCCTTGTAGGAAACTCTGGAGTGGCTGAAAGATCTGCCCTCATGCCTGTTCTCATCCTTCCTGTTCTCATCCCCCAGCTCTTGGGCGTCTCAGCTGTACAGTCTGTTGCATAACTAAAAATGCAGGGCTTGATAGATTGCAGATGTTGTCCTGTGGCATTGTCCAGTTTACGCAGTGACTGTGGGAACTGGAAGTTAAGGCTACAGGCTGCATTGCATTGTGCTTTCATCATGTCATTTGTCAGACTGAATCTGACTAGGATGCCTGGAAGTTCTTCCTGTCCTGAGCTGCTCCTGCACAGTGCTGTGTCTTGCTCACTCCATAGCTTCCAGTCTTTAGACACTGAAATAGCTGCTGAGCTTAAAGACCTGTTGGGCTGCAGTGATTTAGTGCTCTGTATCTAGTCAGGCTAAGTTTCCCCTCTGCACAGCTTTGGTAGGGCTCAAAGGCCCAGCTCCCCTGTCAGTGACTCAGAGGAGAAAGCAGGGCCAGGAGCATTTCAAGGGCGTTTGTCTCAAGATTGTGGGAATCTGTGCCTTGATTTTTCTCTTTTCCCTTTGCCCGCCCTTCCTGGCTTTTCAGAGACGCCTTCACAAACCTGTCCCGGATTGGTCTGTGAATGGGCCAGGCAAATCACTACCACATGCCCCCTCTACCCTGTGTGAGTGAGGGTCTTCGTGGCAGTGCTCAGCTAGGGAGTTTGCTGCCAGGAAAGTAAGGTCTGTTCTTGGAACTAGGTCTAGGTCAGCAACAGTAGGAGAGCTCCTCACGCTCTTTGCCATCTGCCTTTTTATCATTAAAAGGAAAGGGTTGGAGAAGTATGAGGGGGTGAAGTAGGAGCCAGACTCTGATTCTCTTCCAAGAGGATAAACATCTCTATAAACACACACCAGCATATGCATGTACCCACAGCTGTACACCCTATCAAACCACTACACACTCCTCACAATTCTCCCCTGAAGAGGATGGAAGAACACATCGCAGGTTGTGTGACAGATGTTCCTTACTGCATTCCTGCTTCTCCACGTGGGCGCCAGTGATACTGCCAAAAATGACCTTGAGCGGATCACTGCAGACTACGTGGCTCTGGGAAGAAGGATAAAGGAGTTTGAGGCACAAGTGGTGTTCTCGTCCATCCTCCCCGTGGAAGGAAAAGGCCTGGGTAGAGATCGTCGAATCGTGGAAGTCAACGAATGGCTACGCAGGTGGTGTCAGAGAGAAGGCTTTGGATTCTTAGACCATGGGTTGGTGTTCCAAGAAGGAGGAGTGCTGGGCAGAGACGGGCTCCACCTAACGAAGAGAGGGAAGAGCATCTTGGCAAGCAGGCTGGCTAACCTAGTGAGGAGGGCTTTAAACTAGGTTCACCGGGGGAAGGAGACCAAAGCCCTGAGGTAAGTGGGGAAGTGGGATACCGGGAGGAAGCACGAGCAGGAGCATGTGAGAGGGGAGGGCTCCTGCCTCGTACTGAGAAAGAGGGGCGATTAGCGGGTTATCTCAAGTGCCTATACACAAATGCACGAAGCCTGGGAAACAAGCAGGGAGAACTGGAAGTCCTGGCAAAGTCAAGGAATTATGATGTGATTGGAATAACAGAGACTTGGTGGGATAACTCACATGACTGGAGTACTGTCATGGATGGATATAAGCTGTTCAGGAAGGACAGGCAGGGCAGAAAAGGTGGGGGAGTTGCACTGTATGTAAGAGAGCAGTATGACTGCTCAGAGCTCAAGTATGAAACTGCAGAAAAACCTGAGGGTCTCTGGCTTAACTTTCGAAGTGTGAGCAACAAGGGTGATGTCGTGGTGGGAGTCTACTATAGACCACCGGACCCGGGGGATGAGGTGAACGAGGCTTTCTTCCAGCAACTCACGGAAGTTACTAGATCGCAGGCCCTGGTTCTCATGGGAGACTTCAATCACCCTGATATCTGCTGGGAGAGCAATACAGCGGTGCACAGACAATCCAGGAAGTTTTTGGAAAGCGTTAGGGGACAATATCCTGGTGCAAGTGCTAGAGGAGCCAACTGGGGGGGAGCTTTTCTTGACCTGCTGCTCACAAACCGGGAAGAATTAGTAGGGGAAGCAAAAGTGGATGGGAACCTGGGAGGCAGTGACCATGAGTTGGTCAAGTTCAGGATCCTGACACAAGGAAGAAAGGAAAGCAGCAGAATACTGACCCTGGACTTCAGAAAAGCAGACTTTGACTCCCTCAGGGAGCTGATGGGCAAGATCCCCTGGGAGAATAACATGAGGGGGAAAGGAATCCAGGAGAGCTGGCTGTATTTTAAAGAATCCTTATTGAGGTTACAGGGACAAACCATCCCGATGTGTAGAAAGAATAGTCAATATGGCAGGTGACTGGCTTGGCTTAACAGTGAAATCCTTGCTGATCTTAAATACAAAAAAGAAGCTTACAAGAAGTGGAAGATTGGACAAATGACCAGGGATGAGTATAAAAATATTGCTCGGGCTTGCAGGAGTGAAATCAGGAAGGCCAAATCACACCTGGAGTTGCAGCTAGCAAGAGACATTAAGAGTAACAAGAAGGGTTTCTTCAGGTATGTTAGCAACAAGAAGAAAGTCAAGGGAAGCGTGGGCCCCTTACTGAATGAGGGAGGCAACCTAGTGACAGAGGATGTGGAAAAAGCTAATATACTCAATGCTTTTTTTGCCTCTGTCTTCACGAACAAGGTCAGCTCCCAGACTACTGCACTGGGCAGCACAGCATGGGGAGGAGGTGACCAGCCCTCTGTGGAGAAAGAAGTGGATCAGGACTATTTAGAAAAGCTGGACGAGCACAAGTCCATGGGGCTGGATGTGCTGCATCCAAGAGTGCTAAAGGAGTTGGCGGATGTGATTGCAGAGCCATTGGCCATTATCTTTGAAAACTCATGGCGATTGGGGGAGGTCCCGGACGATTGGAAAAAGGCTAATGTAGTGCCCATCTTTAAAAAAAGGAAGGAGGAGGATCCTGGGAACTACAGGCCAGTCAGCCTCACCTCAGTCCCTGGAAAAATCATGGAGCAGGTCCTCAAGGAATCATTTCTGAAGCACTTAGAGGAGAGGAAAGTGATCAGGAACAGTCAGCATGGATTCACCAAGGGCAAGTCATGCCTAACTAATCTAATTGCCTTCTGTGACGAGAGAACTGGCTCTGTGGATGAAGGGAAAGCGGTGGAAGTGTTGTTCCTTGACTTTAGCAAAGCTTTTGACACGGTCTCCCACAGTATTCTTGCCAGCAAGTTAAAGAAGTATGGGCTGGATGAATGGACTATAAGGTGGATAGAAAGCTGGCTAGATTGTCGGGCTCAACAGGTAGCGATCAATGCCTCCATGTCTAGTTGGCAGCCGGGATCAAGTGGAGTGCCCCAAGGGTCGGTCCTGGGGCCGGTTTTGTTCAATATCTTCATAAATGATGTGGAGGATGGTGTGGATTGCACCCTCAGCAAGTTTGCAGATGACACTAAACTGGGAGGAGAGGTAAATACGCTGGAGGGTAGGGATAGGATACAGAGGGACCTAGACAAATTAGAGGATTGGGCCAAAAGAAATCTGATGAAGTTCAACAAGGACAAGTGCAGAGTCCTGCACTTAGGACGGAAGAATCCCATGCACCGCTACAGACTAGGGACCGAATGGCTCAGCAGCAGTTTTGCAGAAAAGGACCTAGGGGTTACAGTGGACGAGAAGCTGGATATGAGTCAACAGTGTGCCCTTGTTGCCAAGAAGGCCAATGGCATTTTGGGATGTATAAGTAGGGGCATTGCCAGCAGATGGAGGGCCGTGATCGTTCCCCTCTATTCGACACTGTTGAGGCCTCATCTGGAGTCCTGTGTCCAGTTTTGTGTCCCACACTACAAGAAGGATGTGGAAAAATTGGAAAGAGTCCAGCGGAGGTGACAAAAATGATCAGGGGCCTGGAACACATGAGTTATGAGGAGAGGCTGAGGGAACTGGGGATGTTTAGTCTACGGAAGAGAAGAATGAGGGGGGATTTGATAGCTGCTTTCAACTACCTGAAGAGGGGTTCCAGAGAAGATGGCTCTAGACTGTTCTCCGTGGTAGCAGATGACAGAGCAAGGAGTAATGGTCTCAGGTTGCAGTGGGGGAGATTTAGGTTGGATATTAGGAAAAAATTTTTCACTAGGAGGATGGTGAAGTGCTGAAATGCGTTACCTAGGGAGGTGGTGGAATCTCCTTCCTTAGAAGTTTTTAAGGTCAGGCTTGACAAAGCCCTGGCTGGGATGATTTAGTTGGGGATTGGTCCCGCTTTGAGCAGGGGGTTGGATTAGATGACCTCCTGAGGTCCCTTCCAACCCTGATATTCTATGATTCTAAGTGCTCAGAACTAGTAACTTCTGAGGATGAGATAGGAACCTGAATCAAGTCTCTGGATCTTTATGGTAAGTCTCTTCTGCTCTCTGTGTAGTAATGGACAACCACCTAATTCTCAATTATTGAGGGACAATCGCCACTCCTTGATATGTTTTGCTTTCCACAACCAAATTTCTGTACAACTTTTCATGAGTGCTGTGTACCTGAGCATTGGGATTCTAATATCTAAACTGTATTGTTAAATCTATTCAGCTAAATTTGGGTTATTGCTAATTATGCACTATATGTATTGTATGACTTTAAAAACAAACTTTGTATTGGTGGATAATCTAAGCACTATACCCAAATGTACAGACACTCTTTTTTCTTAACGGATGTATTATGTAATTTTTTTAACATTAGGTTTAATAAAAATTTTAAATCTGTTTTTTTCCTCCTGGAAGCATCACGGGGAGGCGCTGATGTTTGCAAAGTTCCTTGGAGTCCCTGTGCTGGGAAGTGCTCTCGAAATGCACAGATTTGTTCTCTCCACAGTACTGACTACACCAAGCTACAGGCGCCAGCCCCAATTGCTGGGTGAAGCCCGCAGTTCCAGGCTTGTGCAGACCACGGAGTATTTTTAACCGGGGGGAGGAAGGAACGGGGCTTGGGTGGCACCGCTGTGGGAGGCAGGAACCCTGCGTTCTGTGCTGGCGTGGGGCTCGCTCTCGTCTGACCTGAGGCAAGTCCACGCCCCTCGCCCTGCCTCAGTTTCCCCAGCAGCAGCGGCGTGCGAGGCTTAGCTCCTTGGTTTCTGCAGAGGACGTGAAGCGACTTGGCGGGGAGGTGGGGTGAACGCCGCCAGTTCCTTTGTCCCCTTTCGCCAGGGCCGGCGGGGGCGGGGCAAGGCGGCAGCGCACCTCCGCTGCCCGGGGTCCCCGCGCTGCCCCAGCCTCCTGCTCCCTCCCGTCGGCGTCCCGCCCGCCCGCGCGCGCGCGCGCCCGCCCGCCGGGGTGCTGCGGCCCGCGCGCGCGGTGGGCGGTGACCGAGCTTCGCCGGCGCGCGCCCAGCGGCTGCTCTGAGGGGAGCGCGGCCCGGCCAGGTGAGGGGCGCCCGGGGGCGGGCTCCGTCCCTCCGAGAGCCGGGCACCCAGGGCCCCGGCGGGGCGGGGGCGGGGGCGGAGCGCGTTGCCCGAGGGCGGCCGGCGGCGGGTGCCCTGCTCGGCCGGCTGCGCCTCGGGTCGGCGCCGGGGGCTGTGTGTGAGCCGGGCCGGGCTCCGCTCCCCGCGGGGCCCGGCCCCCAGGGCAGGGCAGGGCAGGGCGGGGCCCGGGGGAGCGGGGCCCGGCGGCCGGGCAGGTGGCGTGTGTGCTCCGCGGGTGGCGGGGGGTTGGCGCTGCCCCGGCGCTGGCTCTGCCCGAGCGGGGGCTGGGCCAGGTGACCGTTGTCTGACCCTGTTTGGCCCGCTGGGGAGCGGACAGCCCAGGTGCTGGGACTGAGAGCCCAGCGGGTGACCGGGCTAAATGTCCCCTGTAAATCTGGAGCCCTTTTCTGAGCTGGGGCGACAGGAGCGCGGGACTGGTGAGATGCCCCTACCCCCGGGTGGGTGCTCGGGTTAAATGGGAGCGTGCCAAAGGGGCTGTTGCAAACAACCCGAGCTCTGTCCCCTACCCGAGTCAGGGCTCGTGCTGTCCCAGGGAAATGGCTTTGGCAGAATTCCTTGCATTTCTGACATTTTCTCCCATAATCTGTAACAACAAATCTTTGGCATGCAGCCTCCTCTCCCCGGGAAGCGGAGGGAGCTCAGGGTTGCGAAGCCAAAGTGAAGGGGAGTCCTTACAGATCTGTAGCCTCCCCACTTCTCTGAGAGTTGGGTTAGAGTCCCTGGGCAGCTTAGTGCAGATGGCTATTCAGAGTCCAGCTACACACAAGGGGAGGCATCTTGGTTGAATGGACCAATGGCTAGGGGTTAGGAGCCAGGAATCCCAGCTTTGGTGTTGACTTGCTTCACCTCTCTCTGTGCCTGTGAAATGGAGAGATGCTAACTAACTAGGCATCCGATGAAGTGAGCTGTAGCTCATGAAAGCTTATGCTCAAATAAATTTGTTAGTCTCTAAGGTGGCACAAGTACTCCTTTTCTTTTTGCGGATACAGACTAACACAGCTGCTACTCTGAACCCTAACTAGGCTTAGTGTCTGTGCTTTGGGAATGGTCACTTCTGTGTGAGTGTGGCAGGAGGGCTCTTGTGTGGGCCACTGTTGCCAGCTGCTGCTGTCCTTGTGGTTATTTAGCCATTGGCAAGTCAAGTGAAGGAATGACTTGAGCATGGAACGCACCTGGAGGAGAGGACAGTGATCAGGAACAGTCAACATGGATTCACGAAAGGCAAGTCATGCTGACCAACCTGATTGCCTTCTATGATGAGATAACTGGCTCTGTGGATATGGGAAAAGTAGTGGATGTGATATATCTTGACCTTAGCAAAGCTTTTGATATGGTATCCTACAGTATTCTTGCCAGCAAGTTAAAAAGCTATGGATTGGATGAATGGACTATAAGGTGGATAGAAAGCTGGCTAGATTGTCGGGCTCAACAGGTGCTCAACGGCTCGATGTCTAGTTGACAGCTGGTATCAAGCGGAGTGTCCCAGGGGTCGGTCCTGGGGCGGTTTTGTTCAAGTTCTTTATTAATGATCTGGATGATGTGATTGATTGCATCCTCAGCAAATTCGCAGATGACACTAAGTAGAGGTAGAAACACTGGAGGATAGGGATAGGGTACAGAGTGACCTAGACAAATTGGAGGATTGGGCCAAAAGAAATCTGATGAGGTTCAACAAGGACATGTGCAGAGTCCTGCACTTAGGACGGGAGAATCCCATGCACCGCTACAGGCTGAGGACTGACTGACTAAGCAGCAGTTCTGCAGAAAAGGACCTGGAGATTACAGTGGATGAGAAGCTGGATATGAGTCAGCAGTGTGTCCTTGTTGCCAAGAAGGCTAACGGCATATTGGGCTGCATTAGTAGGAGCATTGCCAGCAAATCGAGGGAAGTGATTATTCCCCTCTATTGGGCTCTGGTGAGGCCATATCTGGTATATTGCGTCCAGTTTTGGGCCCCCCACTACAGAAAGGATGTGGATAAATTGGAGAGAGACCAGCAGAGGGCAACAAAAATGATCAGGGGGCTGGAGCACGACTTACGAGGAGAGGCTGAGAGTACTGGGCTCGTTTAGTCTGCAGAAGAGAAGAGTGAGGGGGGATTTGATAGCAGCCTTCAACTACCTGAAGGGGGGTTCCAAAGAGGAGGGGCTCGGCTGTACTCGGTGGCAGATGACAGAACAAGGAGCAATGGTCTCAAGTTGCAGTGGGGGAGGTCTAGGTTGGATATTAAGAAAAACTATTTCACTAGGAGGGTGGTGAAGCACTGGAATAGGTTACCTAGGGAGATGGTGGAATCTCCATCCTTAGAGATTTTTAAGGCCCAGCTTGACAAAGGCCTGGCTGGGATGATTTAGTTGGTGTTGGTCCTGCTTTGAGCAGAGAATGGGGTAGATGATCTCCTGAGGTCTCTTCCAACCCTAATCTTCTATGATTCTATGATGGCTGGGACCCTGTGAAGTGGGGATTATATATTTTGCCCCTTATCCTTGTCTATGTCTATGCACAATCCTGGGGTTCCCTTTGATTTGGTACTGGTAGGTCTCAACTTGGCTGTACCCTCTGTGGCAGGGAGTGATGGCTGATGGGTAAGCCCACACCAACCAATAGGAATCCTGATCTTCCATGCTCATGCCTGGGAGGTTCCTCTATGGCCAGATATGTTCTTTCTGCCCTGTTCACCTCCTCCTTGAGGGTTCCTGAGCCCGATGGCCAGTCTGCCCCAGAGGAAACTGCCCAGCTGCTCTGTGCTGTGTGTGAGGATTTTCTTCTTAAACGTCCACTTGCTTTTTCATCCATCCTCATGTAAAAATGCTGAGATGGCTGAATGGGCCTGGATTTCAGCTGTTCCGTGTGCTGGGTTTCCAGCACTTCTCTTTTTAAAACTCGGGCACGTTCTTTGTCAGAAGTGAGGGGTGTGAACTGCCAGTAATATTTACACCCCTCACCAAAAGAGGCAGGACCAGAAGCTCTGGTCTCCTGGCTCCAGCCCAGTGCACCTTCTGTGAGGCCTAAGAGCATTTCCTGGGGGAATTTCTTCTTCCTGCCTTGTGATACTTTACCTAAGATGTGTGACAATGCTGCCAAGAGTGAGAGAGTCACCAGGTGCCTAATGCTTGGCAGGTCAGCAAATAGTCTCAATTCCCTTGTTATGTCTGTTTGTTGAGCTTTAAAACAGTGACACCTGGAAATATCTGTGGTTGGACTCTCATGTAGTGTGTGTCCCCTCATGCCCTGGTGTTTTGGCTGGTGCAAGTGAGCGCTGCTGCTCTGGCTTGGTGGGATTCCTCAGAGTGTCTGTGGGTGGCAGTAGAAGAACACCCTGCTGCTCTTCTCTTATTGGACCTGGGCACTGTCCTGTTCCTATATAATGAATTCAAACAACCTTTATAAATGATGTTCAGGTCAGAGCTGCCTTGGGCGTACTGGTGTGTCATATCTGCTCCTTGAGATTTGTTGTAAAATACAGATCAGTAACCTCAGCCTTGTTTTCTTTTATCTGGGAAAGGGAGTGGGGTGGGATGCTGTAGTTTGGATTGAGGGGCATAGGCAGAGCTGGGATAGCAGGGAGCTAGGAGTCAGGGTTGTGTGCACGTGTGGGGAACCATGGGGGACTGTAGGTTGGGATTGAGGTCATCTGCTGATCTGGGGGTGAGGGCATGGCTCCGGACTGGGATACCAGCAGCGGGCTACAGGTCAGAATTTGGGGGCAGGAGCAGAGCTGTATGAACATGGGGGACTATAGGGCAGAGATAGCAGGAGCGCTGTGAATTGGGACTGAGATGTATTGGGTTGCCTAAATTCAAAGCCTTCCATGGTGCAAAGAGGCAGAATAGAGATTTATCTAGTTAATTCTTTGCAGACTGCAGTCTTGTTCCTAAGCATTACTTTGACAGGAAGTTCTGTTGTGGTAAGGTGTTAGCTGTCTTAGCTGAGGATTCTTCATGTATTAGGTACCCTATTTAATTGAACATCTGAGCCCAGTCTGTTTGAATAAACCCTTCCAGACCTGCCCCTAGTGGGTGATGGGGGAGGCAGCGCTTGCTTTATGGTTTCTTTCTGCCCCTCTGGATGCCTCCGTTTGCCTTTGTGTCCTTTATATTTCCATAGTGTTAAAAAGCAGGTCCCTATTTTGACTCCAAATCTCCCTGGCTAGCAATACCTGGTGGTGGCAGGCAAAATGGAATTTGTGTGGGGCTGGGGGGCAGGAGGGGTTGACTGCTCTGTATGGAGTATGGCAAGAGGAGTTGAGGAAATGCTCAGGGCTGGAGCTGGCAGCTGTGCACACTTTAATGACCCCAGTAGGGGAGCTCATTTCCTCTGGGGAGCTGAGATCAGTGGGTGGGGCAGAGAATTCTGTCTCCCAATGTAACTATCTTGGAGCTAATTTATGTTACTGTTATTGCCAGGCGTGTTGTGTTGCCTTAGCAACATGTGACCAGTGCTCCACTGTGTGTAGTCTTCGGGATGGAGAGTGTATGGGGTGTTTCCGCCTAGAAGGAGCAATTGGAGAAAAGAATGAGGGGAAGGAGCCTCTGGGGCAGGCTGGCCTCTCTACTGGGCCTTGCACCTGTGGTGACATGGCTGGTCGTTTGCCAAGAGGGGATCAGAACAAATACTGTAGCTGGAGTCCCAGCAATGGGGAGCATGGCCTTTGAGATGAGATCAGACCCAAACAGCGGATTCAAATCCAGGCTTTGAGGCCAAACTGCCCTCCCAACCCTCTCATCTCAACATGCTGAAATGTGGAGTGGGGAGCCTGGGTCACTGGGTCACACTGGGTCCAAGCTTTCCTGAGCACCAGACTGTTTCAGCTTGTTGTAGAGATAAGTGCAGGCTGAGTTTAGCCTATTAACAGGGACTGGGCCTGATGGGGTGTTTCAGACAGTGTGACACCAGCTCCATATTAGCTCTCGACAATCTGGGCCCTTGCTGCAATTTAGTTACTGTGGGCTGCCTGGCGCAAGTCCCCTTCCCACCCACGTTTGTCTCCAAGACAATGCTCCCGCCTCCGACATTCCCAGGCTGGAAGCAGAACAGCCCATTGCTCACTGGGATGGGGTGGCAGCTTTGGTGCCTTAAACTCATTAACAGATGTGGAGTGAATGTACAGCCAAGTTGAATGCAGGGCCTGGATGCTGTGTGGTGTACCTGTTAACTCAGCTGCTCTGACTGCTTCCAAGTGACTCATTGAAGAGAATGGGGGGTAGGGGGAAGAAAGAGGCCAGGGATGCTATATTTCAGGGCATGTAACATCGGGTGCTGCAACTCCTTGTGGGTTACCCAAGTCCCCTTCTCTTACGCATTCCTTCTGCCACACCTGCATTCAGCCGTTAGAGAGGATGATAGACATTGTCCAGCTTCCATATGGTGTGTATAGATGTACACATGGCCAAATACTGTTCTTGGGCACACCCAGGCTTCCATACTCTCGGTGTATTTGCAGACTGATTCCGACCTTCCCTCTGTAGCTGCAGATACAACTAAATGGGGCACAGATGGGTGCTCCTTCCCCTTGTGTTTTTTTGGTTTTAAGTAAGATAACAGCAGGTACCATCTACAAGGTGCTTTATAAAAATAAATTAACCCAGGCTCACAGTGCCCTTGGAGGCAGGGCAGGGTTATTATCTCCATAAGAAAACTCAGGTACAAAGCGGGGAAATGATTTGGCCACGTGTGACTGCTGGAGGTGTGATATGCATCCCCCTCTGTTTGGTTGGGGGTGGGTTACAGTTATACAAAGCTGCAGTTACTATAGTGTCTCAAAGGGACCCCATTTGGAGGCTCGTGCAGTGATACACAAGAAGAAGGGAAGGTGAGCACTTTGGAAGGCAACATCTAAGTCGAATGGACCAGCTGGATCTCAAAGGGAAACAAACTTGATCATAGAAGATTAGGTTTGGAAGAGACCTCAGGAGGTACTAGTCCAATCCCCTGCTCAAAGCAGGACCAACACCAACTAAATCATCCCAGCCAGGGCTTTGTCAAGCCGGGCCTTAAAAACCTCTAAGGATGGAATGACCTCTAAGGATTAATGAGACACCCAGGAGTAAAAATCCTCCTTCCCCAACCCTCCTGAAGCCAAACTAGGCTCCCAGCCCTACCACTGCATTTCAGAGTGTTGCCACTGATAGCCCCAGCCCAAGAGAAAGGGGCAGGAGAGATTCAGCCACAAGGCCAGTTGGTCCCACCTGATGCTTCAGCTCACTGTCCCATCCCTGTATTGTGACCAGGCTACAGAGACTGCTCAGCTCAACAAGAATCCGACAGCAGCAGCTGACATTTGAGTGCAAGCTCCAGCCTGAGTTGTCAAATATTTGTAATTTTCATGTCCAAATGAGGGGCTTTGGCAGAGCTGGGTGTAGGATCCCAGTGCTAGAACAGTAGGGGGGCTATGAGTTGAAATTGAGGGACTTTGGCAGAGTTGTGGGGTGTGCGGGGAGGGGGAGGTCCAGTGCTGGAACAGTATGGGGGGTTATGAGATGGAATTGAGGGGCATTGGCAGAGCTGTGGAGGAGGAAGCCCAGGGGTGGAACAGCAGGGGTGCTGTGAGTCAGGATTGAGTGGCACCAGCTGAGCAAGACTGAAATTCATTTTTGTGGGTGGCCTCTGTGCACCCATTCTCCTTACGTTGAGGTAAGGTCCTCCTCCGCGCTTCCCCTCCCATGCTCACCTCTTCCCTTCCTGGAAAGAACAGAGGTCTTTTTCTTAACTTTTTAAATCATTTTATGTTGGGATTTCTGTGGGAACTGGAGACATGAGCCCCGTGGATGCCAAGGAGGGAGCAAGCAGGGGGGAGTGATCTCATGGGGGAGTGTGAGGGGTGAGCATGGTCTCTGCTGTATGTGAAGGCTCTGGGGCTGCTTTTCTGTTGACCGTTGCTATTTCATGGTAGCTGAGCCCGACCCTTTGGCATTTGAAGCCTGCGCCTCTTTTCGTGGCAGGAACAAGTGAAGTGTTTTGCAGGCTGCTGTGAGAGAAGAAAGGCTGCCTTGTTGCTGCCAGAGGTGGGGCACCCGGCTGGGCTGGGCCTCACTCCTTCGCTAGCATTCCTAGAACAGAGTCTGCTTGTGAAGGGCAGCAATCACCCTTCGTGCTGGGGCTTCCCAGGAGGTGAGGTGAGAGGCTGGGATGGGGGGCATGGAGGAAGCATGAAATATGCCCCGAGGGGGACTCCCCAATTCCTTATCTTCTTGCACTGGGGCGTTCCCTTTGGAGAGCCTTAGAGATAGCCAGGTCCTTGGAGCGGCCACTGGCTCCCACAAGAGTTCCAACTGGGGCACTGGGATGGGGGAGATGGTATCAAATCTTTGTGGAGAGGTCTGGGGAATCAACATCCCCCTCCTCTGGAAAGCAGTAAAATCCCTTATAAGGATTATAGCATCTCCATGGTTATGGGTCGGATGAGGTGGCCTGCTAGGCTAGTGTGAGAGTGGGAAACCTGGACTTGTCTTGTAGTTAGAATGGGGTGGGAGAGGAATCAGGACTCCTGGATTCTATTCCTGGCTTGAGGAGGGGAGAGGAGTCTAGTGATTAAAGCTGAAGGATGTGTATGGAGAATCTGAGAGTCAGGACTCCTGGGTTCTAGTCCTGGCTCTGGGATAGGAGAGGCAGGCACCTAATGGTTAGAGCTGGGGTGGCAAGTCTGGGAGACAGGACTCCTGAGTTCTATCCCCTGCCCTGCACTGCTGTGGTGACTTTCCCTCTCAGTGCTGGAGTTCCCCCATTTGTGAAGGGGGTACCTGGCTCATGGGAGCTGGGTGGGTTTGGTGCTGCCATGCCCAGATCGATGGAAGGTGCCAGAGCATGGCCCAGTGTGACACTTGCCCCTCACCTCCCACTGACTCTGTGGATATGACTGCGATCCTGTGGCCTGCTGTGGTGGGAAGGGGTTAATCTCCAAGCATGATTCCATCCTGGCCTCCTCTCTCTTCCTATTTAAGAGTCCGGCCCCCTGCCTGCCTTTCCTCTGGCCTAGCAGCAGCCAAGAGCTAGCAGCTGGCTGCAGCTGCTTTTGGGGAGAAGGTGCAGGGGTTGGGGAGAGGTTAGGGCTGTGGGCCCTGCTGGCCTGGCTCTCCCCACTGGGGTCTCCTGCCTTGATGCACCTGTCACCTCCGCAGGGAGCTGGCAGTGCAGACTGTTCTCTACGACTTCTTCTGCAGCTGGGGTAGGCCGCACCCCAAGGCCACGGGATGAGCAGAGCATAGGAACATGAATCCCCTCCACTGAAGCTGGTGGTCGGTGCTTGGCCCAGTGCCAGGGTGAGGATCCAAGGGCAGGTAAGATGCGGACCTCAAAACCACACTGTGGCTAGGGGTGTGGCGTGTGTGGACTGGAGCAGGGGGATCACAAACTCTAAGGCTAGCCCTTCCCAGTGCTCATGGGTCCAATGGGCTCCTTGTCCTGCCAGCATCCGGGCTCAGACCCTGACTTGAAGGAGCTGGAGCCCAGGCCAAGGGGGGGCTCCTCTAAACATCAGGGGTGGCTCTGGTCCAGTAGGTGGCTGGCACAGGCTCAGCTGCATGGTAGCAAATGTTGTCTGAGCAGGCAGGGGAGCAGGTCCTAGAGAGTTCCAAACCGCTCCATTAATATGCTGTGTGGAAGCTGTGTTTCCCCCTGCACAACCCCATTACTGTGTCTCCTACTCTGCCACGACCACCCCCGATCCCAGTGCCACATCTTTCCTCTACCCCCTTTCTCGCCCCCAGTGCCACACCCCACAGGAAAGGCCCTGGCTGCACAGCCCACTCAGGAAATCTCATGTAGCAGGTTGGAACTCCTTCTGCAGCCATAGGAAAGTGGCAGCAAATGGAGAGAAGTCCTGGTGGTAATGAGCTAGTGCCCCTTCTCTAACTTGTTCACAAAAACACACACTGGCCCTCTATGCAGCAAGGGATAATCCTGCCCCTCAGTAGCTGTAGGCTTGCGTATGAGAATCAGGGAGTGAAGGGAAATGGCCCTGCGTTACTGTCCAGATCGTGAGATGAGGTTCAGATGTGCTGATCACTGGCAGCTTGCAGTGGCAGGAGCTCAGCCCCTCTGACAGCCAGATCCACATAAATTCTCCTGGCTCTAACCCCAGAGCTATCACTCAGCCTCACGTCCAGTGTGCTTCTTTTACAAATTATATTTCCAACTAGGCTCCTCTGCTCCATCCCCAAGGCCCCCCTAGGGGGGAAGCCTGGCTTTCCTTGGTGTCAGTGGGGGCTGCTATGGAAATTGGCCCTGAATGCCAGTCTAGGCACTTCAGCTTGAATTCTGTCTGGTCTTACTCCCAGATGCTGTCCTCTTTCAGCTGCCTGTTCCGGAGGGAGCCAGGGCCTTTACTGTGAGCTGATGGTTGTTTTTGTTCTTTCCCAGCCCTGGAGTCAACGCTGTCTTTTTCCAGCCTTTCATTTTTTCCGCAGTGTGTAATAGCTACCCACTAGTTCCCACTCTTCCTGGCTGGGCTGTGTGCTCTCGCTCTGGGTATGGTTTGTGGTAACCACAGACCATGCTTGCTTTGACAAAGTAGGGAGAGGATCTCTGCTTGCTGCACTGGTCGAAGCCTGAGGATCTGGTGGGCTAGCATTGCCAGGGCAGCCTGTAGATAGCTCTATCTCTAGGGACAGTAGGAAAAGCCCAGACTTTGCCCATCTGAGGGGGCTGCGCTGGCATTTTTCTCAGAGCCCAGCCATGGGTTATACATATGCTGTACAGCAGAGCAAATCACAGCTGCCTTCAGCTGGAACCAGAGAAGCATTGCATGCTGGGCTAGCACTGGTATTTTCCACTGTCCTGGGTGCTCTGATAGGTGAAGGCAGCACTGGGTCTTTGTGAAGCCCATGAGGTGCAGTGATCCCAGGCTTCACTAGGGCCTTGTCTAGGCCCTCACACTCTACTAACCCATCTCCCACAAATGGCCTGTCTTCTGGATGGGATGTGGACTGAAGTCCTGGTCATTTGGGAGCAATAAAGTTCCCAAGACACTTTCCACAAGCCAGGGCATTGACTCCAGTGTCCTGGCCAAAGCCCGTCTTGGGTAATTACACTCCGCCAATCCTGCCCCGAGCAGTTTCAGTTGAATATAGGTTGTTATTCCCTGTCTGCCCTAACCTGTCACTGTGCTGGTGTGTGGCAGCTGCCATGTTTCACCCCAGAGGTGGTTGTATGTCAGTCCTGGGGGAGTGATGTTTCTGTCGAGCATTGTGGGATCCTTCTAGGTGAAAAGTGCTATGGGAATTATTCCCCTCTTCAGGGTCTGCCTCCGGAGCATCATACTCCCTACTGGCCAACTGAAAGAAAAGGCCTGGGGACTGAATATGCATGTCAGGCATGGTGAGCCAGATTTCAATCCCCAGGGCCCTATAGGCCCTTGCGATGCATTAGACACAAGCATCTGTGAGATCTGGGTCCCTTTAATGTGACCCAGGAGCAGCGCAACCCTGTTCTGGCTGTGTCTGCAATGGGTGGGCTGCTGGATTTGTGGGAGCAGAGACTAAACAATCTTTCCATGAACTCGGAGTGGCCCCAGCCCTTGGCAGGAAAAGGCACAAGAAATGCCGAGCCAGTGGAGAACAGCAGGGAGCTACTGCAGTGTTGGGAGGTCAGGAATCGCCACTGACCCGTGGTGGGACTTTTGCATGTGTTACAATCAAAAAGAAAAGGAGGACTTGTGGCACCTTAGAGACTAACCAATTTATTTGAACATAAGCTTTTGTGAGCTACAGCTCACTTCATCGGATGCATTCAGTGGAAAATACAGTGAGGAGATTTATATACACACAACATGAAAAAATGGATGTTTATCATGCACACTGTAAGGAGAGTGATCACTTAAGATGAGCTATATATATATATATATGATCAAGTTACCCAAGCCCATCCTGTTCTCTCAAATCCTGTTGGGGCCAATGCTGACCGGGGGTGGGTGAAGCAGGGCCAGGGAAGCTTCCTGGGGGTAACAGAGGAGAGTTCAGTGTGTTTTCCTGAAAGCAGGCTGGGGCTCTTGGGAGTGTCAGTGGCTGAATTCGTGAACATTGTCTTCCATTGACAATGATAGGAGAAGGCTGAGTCCATGCTATCACCTGCAATGCAGGCTTAGCCTGTAGATGGTGCACTGGTGTCACACAGCTTAGCATGCTTTTAATGAGCCATATGTGACCTAGTTCTGCCTTAATACCAGCAAAATAACGTTTTACAAAGAGCAGAGGCCTGGTCGGGGAAGGAGGGGCAGGGCTTCCTCTTCCCCAGACAAATGCGACAAGCAACTCTAATCCCCGCAGACCCTCTCTCTGTAGTCCTGTTTGAGCCCTGCATTGGTGGGGGAGTCAGTAGTCCAGTGCATCTTTCCAGCTCTGAATATTTCAGCACAATACTCTTCCATCTGAGTGATTTGTCTGCAGCTCCTTGGGGAAGGAGTGGTGGCTCCCTCACTTGGGGTATTTACACCAGCCTTCACTGGGAGAGAAGATTCTTTTTCCTGTCCTGCCAGTCTGAGTGCCGTTAAAGAGCTGCTGTGCTGGAGAGCTGGCTGGCCTGTTCCTGTACACCTCCCCTGACCAGCCTTGTGCAGGGTTTATGATGCTAACGTAGTTCATGTTTGTAAAGAGATCCTGGGAGATCCTTAGGTGAATGGGGAAACAGGGCCATGTATCCCATGCTCTGCACATGTTCTGTAGAATTCTGTACATAGGTGCTCTAAGTTACTGTGCTTTTTGGGCGTTTGTACCACTCACTGTCATTTCGCATCAGCGGAGACCCTGTGTGCAGAATTACCCAGTTCAGCTGGGGTCCAAGCCACATGCCCCTGTGGTCATTTCTCCATTGACTTGAGCAGGAGCCAGCAGAGAGCAAATGAGGATCAGGGACTCAGTCACGCATAGCCCCGCTGGTAAAAGAAGGTTATAAGGCCATAAATCGTGCCCCCTGGTGTTCAGCTCTCAGTGCTGCAGCCATCAATCTCTCCTAATGCAGTGTCTCTTTAGTCCTGGGATTCATACACCGCACCTGTTTCTAGAAGAAAATAATGCCAATGCAGAAGCTGGGTGAAAGCCTGAAAGCTGCTTGTGTCTATGGGATAGGGGGAGCAGTATGATGCAGAATGTGTACTGCTGATGACATGTTGCTTTTCTTTGGAACTCTTCATCCAAGTACTGGTTACAAGCAGTATGAGCTCTGACAGCCTGTGTGGATAGGTGGGTGTGGACCTCACTGTACAGATAGGGAAACTGAGGCACAGAGCAGTGAAATTACTTGCCAAAGGTCAAGCTTGGAATAGAACACCGACATCCTGATTGTCCATCCCCTGCTATAATCACTAAACCACTCTCTCCTTTCATTGATCAGGCCTAGATAATGGGGCCTCTTGATCACTCACCTGTGCTTGCTGGGCTGTTTTGAACTTTACTCTCAGCCTGTGATCTCATGTGTCTCATTGATCCAACCTTCTGCATCCCCTGTTGGGGAGGGAGAGGCGCGTCTCTGCCGCATAGCCCCGTGTACAGTGCTGATTTGGTTCTGTCGTTGTATTCCTGTTACTGGAGTGCTCTCTCAAGTCCTAACACCCCCTCTGTGTTTCTGGTTCCTTCCCAGGAGAGTGCCAGGCACATTGATGAAGTTGCCATGGAAGCTTCAAACAGGAATGTTACCAGCCCGACCCGCAAAGTCCAAGCAATCATCCAGGTGTGTGCCAGGGTCACCTCCTCCAGCCAGTGCATCACCACTGCCACCTTGTGCTGGGGAGGGCAGACTGAGATAGCTTTGGGGGCTAATGCCCTGTCCTTCCATCACCAGAGACTGGCACTGGGGTCACAAATGAGCAAAGGTTATTGGTCCTAGAGAGGGATTCAGGGGCGATGCTGGCTATACAGGCTGCTTAGGTCCCCATAGTGATGGGGCCAGCAGGAAATCAGGGCATCCCGAAAACCCAAGAGAGAGCAGCCCCAAGTGCTGGCGGATGGGCCTGGCAATCCCCTGAGAGCATAGAGAGAGTTTATTCCCTCTCCCAGGCCTGAGTCAGGCTTCATACATGACCCTGCTTCGGTTATGAGCCAAACCCCAGTTCCAGATGGGGGTTGGGGGCACTGGTTCGAGGTTGGGCAGTTCAGCATCCATGTCCTTGCACTTTGGCCCAGCTGGCCCTAAAGGCTCCTGGGGGATCTTTTGGAGAAGGGACATGGGGACAGCTTGCCAGTGAGGAATTGTGGCCCCATCACGCTAAGAGGCTGTTGATGATTTATAGTCAATGAGGCATGATCCCCCACCCCAGAGCTGAAGAATGGCATGGCTCTGTGCCACATCTCCCACCCTCTACTCCCTCCCCGAGTTCAACTCTGAAGGGATCTTGGTATCCTAAATAACCCCAGGACTAGGGTGTGGGTGGCTGGTGCTGCCCTCTGCCAAGTGCCATTGGGTCTTTCCTCCCAATCCTATTATGGGATTGGCTGTAAATCCAGTTGGGCTAAATGGCTAGTACCTTGGATCCTATTAAAAAGAACCTGAGCCCATGGAATCCCCCTTGCCCTAGGGCTGGGCTGTTTTCACTTTTCATCCTTCTAGTCTCTTCCCTAAGCCTGCAGCACAGAGCAAAGATCACAACCGGCCTGTCCTGAGATCTGGAGACGTGGGGAAGGCTTACAACCCTTGGACTCCACATCTGAGGAGTCCACTCCTCAGCTTGCTAGCCTGCTGTCTGGAGCCTACACAAGGCACTCTCTGTGCTCTGGAAAAAGGGCTGAGGGAGACACCCTCAGAATGTGGAGCCAGGGGCCCAGCAGTCTGTGCTTGTGGGTTTGTGTGGGTTCATGTTTGTGTGTGCTTGCATCCATGTCTGCATGCATGTACATGTAGCTGGTGGGTCTAAGTGAAGCCTGGTTGGATTCTGGTTTACCTGCAATAGGTTCAGGGGCCCAGGGCAGAGGGGAGAGCCCTGCCCTGCTCGCTGCAGCCAGCCATCCTGTGAGACCTCCACTTATGCTCTGCCGTGTCATATAGAGCAGAAAGATAAGGAGCTTATAAATATTTATGATCGATCTTTGCTGTGCAAAGTGGGAACAGCTATAAAACCTATCTGAATCACTGATTGTGGACAGACTGCTGGGTAGGAGCCAACCCACAGCACAGACCCTGTCTGTCTCCCTGTCCATCCATCCATTTACTGGCATGTTTCAGGGGCTAAAGCGGCTCCACTGCAGCAAAGGAACCTGGAGAGCATCTCCCAGTTGGAGGCCTCAGCAAATGGGGGTCAGGGGTGGATGCCTCCTTGTCATGGTTAGGCATGGCCCAGAACCTGCAAGGATGCAGGGGGATTATGGCTGGCGTGTTGTGTATCCCCACTTCCACTTCCTGCTTCTCCAAGCAGGGGAAGGTTTGGCCGGTGAGTTTTCTCTGGAGCACTCCAGTGTGGTATGATCTGGATTGGGAATTCCCCCACCAATGCTGGCTCCACCTGCACTCAAGCCCTAGGGACTAAGCCACCCATGGATGAGCAAGTCCTTGGAACATACCCCATCCCTGCCTTTCAGAAGCCCCACTGGCCTTGCTCCTCATTTCAGGGGTCTTGTTTGCACACCCCTACCTGTTCCCCAGACATGTATCAGCCTTGTCCCTGTGGATCTGGGCTCCTTCCATCCCTGCTTCCTCTCTTCCTTTTCCCACATGTGGGGTGCTGCCAGTGCAAGAGCCACCTCCTCTGCAGCAGCTGGTGCCATATCTGCCTCCCTATATGTATGTCCTGATGCCGGACTGACAGCTGTGGAGCCCTCTGCTTACCTCCAAAATGGTCAGTGACAAGGTCAGCATCCACAACCTGGCCTGCGCTGGAGGGGTGAGAAGAGAGGGCAGTCCCAATGGCCTGTTCAGCCCTTCACCTTTTTGCTGACGCTGCCAGTAAGGGACTGACTGGGGAGGGGGGGTTTGTACTGTGGATGCTGGTCCACCAGGAATTGACTAAAAGAAAAGGAGTACTTGTGGCACCTTAGAGACTAACCAATTTATTTGAGCATAAGCTTTCGTGAGCTACAGCTCACTTCATCGGTTCCACAGTATGCATCCGATGAAGTGAGCTGTAGCTCACGAAAGCTTATGCTCAAATAAATTGGTTAGTCTCTAAGGTGCCACAAGTCCTCCTTTTCTTTTTGCGAATACAGACTAACACGGCTGTTACTCTGAAACCAGGAATTGACTGTGACTCACCAAACTCACTGCATTTCCTGCCAGTTGGAAAACTTCTCTGTTCGCATCTAGGAAGGGCTCAGGCCAGTGACCTCTCCCCTGAGTTCAGGGATGAGCACGTTCTAACCAGGGGTTCTGCTTTATCCTTCCCTACAGAACAGCCCTCTGGACCTAATAGACATGGGCAAGGGGCTGAAGGTCCAGACCGATCAGCCACATCTGGTGAGCTTGGGCAGTGGCAGGCTTAGCACCGCCATCACTCTCCTGCCCCTAGAAGAGGGTAAGTTCCCCTTGCTTGTGCTGTGACGATGGGCCGAGGCTGATAGGGGTTTGGAGCTTACCTGGAGGAAGGGGTGTCACTTTTCCTGCCCTCCTGTGGCTGACACCCACTGTGTAACTTACACTGGGTGGAGACCAACCATCACACCATGGGAAAACCAGACTGTGGAGAGGGTGTGTTTGTAATGGGTAGAACAGGAGGCCTAGGGGTTCCATTTCCAGCTGTGTTATAGACTCGCTCTGAGGCCTTGGGCAAGTCTCCTACACCCCAATTTTCAAACTAGCCATTAATTTTGAATGGCCCATTTTAGGAACCTTGGGCCTGATTCTAAGAAGTGGTCATTAATTTGGTGGTGTCCAACTGGAAACGATAGGGCCTGACTTTCAGGGGAGCTGAGCACACGCACGCTTCCAGTCATGTCAGCTAGAGTTGTGGGTGCTCAGCACCCCTGAAAGTCATCCCGTAGGGGTCTCCAGTTGGGCTCCCCAAATTAGTGACCACTTCTGAGAATCTTAGCCTGCCCCCCTCCATCCCTGTTGCTAAATGGAGCTAATATTCCTGCCCCACCCCAGTATCTGATATGGACCTTCTGCCTGCATGGATTGTAGGGTATAGTTAGTGGAAGATTACATGGTGCTTTTGGAGCCCAGATGAGAGGGGCACAGTAAAAGACAGGGCAGTTGATGGCCTGGCACGCAAGATGCTGCTGCACTGCACTTGCCTTCTGCCACAGTCGAGGCACAGACTGACGGCAGTGTTTGACCTGTGGGATTCCCTCTGCTCTTGCTGACTACTGTCAGTGTTGGCCTGACTGCTGCTGCCACCCATGCCCTTGCCCCCTCCCCCCCTTCCCCTCCAGGTGTGTGGGCTTTGCTGTGATCCGCTTTGTGTGGCTGTAACTTCCTGCAGGGTGCTGAGAGAGCCCCATTAAAGTAGCCACATCTAGAAACTGAATGTGGGATCCGGAACCTGGGTTAGTCCCACTGAAAATTGGGGTGGGGAGGCACAGTCTGGATCTGGCTGGGCTACCCTTAGCCCCTGGGGCAGGCACTAAGTCCCACCCTTCTGTAGCCCCATCGGTGGGAGCTGGTGCTGCCACACCCTCTCGTCTTGCAGGGACTTGGGTTAACATCGCACCGATGTTCCTGGTTTATGTGAGCTCAGCAGCCCAGAGCCAGATGGAACCAACATCCCAGTTAAAGATGGGTTGGCAATTGTGTTTCAGATCCAGCCGTGGCTCCCAAGAATGGAGGGCGGGAGAGGCACATAGGGCATCTGTTCCTCCCCTCCAGACAGTGGGTGGCTAGCTCCTGAAAAGTTTCAATCCCCAATAACACCCCTACCTGGCAGCCCCTGTGAATGGCCCTGCTACAGGGACAAGCACATGATGATCAGAACCGAGCTGTGCCTCCCCATCCCTGAGCCACTTGCCCCCTGCCTCTCAGTTTAGGATCAGAGACTCCAGCTCCTTCATGGCTCAACCCCTCCAAATGTCAGCCCTTCTCCAGCAGTTGGTGTTAGGAAGCGAGGCCTTAGGCATGCATCTGTGTCCAATAATTGTTATTGAGGCCACAGTGCAGCATCAGATTAAAAACCGGAGAGAAGCAAGAGCCAAGCTCTCCCTGGAGACATTGCCGTTAGCAACCTGTCTGCATCCTTGGCCTGAGAAGCAGGGAGCTGCCAGATCTGCTCCCTGTGGAGACATCCAAGATCTCACTGGGAAGGATTCGCCTGTGCATGTGTGACATGCCCACACGCCAGCCCAAACCACAGACCCTACCGAGCCCCCTGCACCTCAGACAGGAAAGGGGAGCAGAGCCGAGCTTCTTCTTGGGCCATGCATTTGTTACTTAGTGAGCCTTTCTTTTGGACAAAAAGAAAAGGAGTACTTGTGGCACCTTAGAGACTAACCAATTTATTTGAGCACACAACTCACAGTCTAATGTTAGTCAGCGGGGGCCTGAGAGTGTGAAATGGGAGGGAGCCAAGGGGGGTGGGGGAGGGCTTAGCCAAGAGCTTGTGGCACAGAGTCAACAGAGGAAGCTGCTAGAGATAACTGGATCAAAGGAGAGTGGGAGTTGCCTGCCCAAGGAGGCAGCTGGAGATTGGGGTTGCAGTGGGGTGGGAGGAAGAAGAGGTGGAGGGGCCATGGGAATTTGCCTGTCTGATCAGAGAGAGGGAAGGAGATAGGAGCAGGAGGAGGAACCTGGGGGCACAGTGGTTAGTATGAAACAGGATTCTTTATCGCTAGCCTCCTCCTGCCTCTTCTGCTGCATCTCTGCTTGAGTTCATGTTCCTACAAGGGACAAGACTGGGATGTGTGGGTCGCTCTTTGGGTGTCTCTGACCACCTACATTTAGCTCTCTGTTGTCTGTCCCCAAGTGGCCCCATTTCTTTCCAGCAGCTAATATGCTGAGACCCTGTAGGGTGAATTCCTGTCAGGGAGCCAGTGCTGCCCAGGAAACAGCGTGATCAATAGCAGCCCTGATAAAAGCCCCAAGGAGCATAGGCTCTGACCTGAGGACCTGCAAGGTCCCAACTCTCTGGCCTGGCCTTTGCAGTCTGGGCCACAGACAGGAGCCCAGTGCTAATCTCTGCAGCCAAGGAGAGAGCAGCGCTGTGCTGGGCCCTGCAACGCTGTCCAGATCTTCTCCGTGGAAGGACTCCCCTCTCCTCTGAAGTACGAAGCAGCCCTGTTCCTCCAAGCGCTGCAGAGTGCTGGGGCAGGAGGGACAAATCAGCACTACCACACAGCCCTGTGGGTGCAGACTGCCTTGCCTTTGGAGCTTTAAGAGTCAGCCTGGCCTAGAGGAATGAGCACAGGACTTCTGGATCCTATGTCATGCCCCTATATGAGGGGCTTGTACCTCCATTTTCTGAGGTGGTGTGTGTGGGAATCAGTGGCTGTTCGTGGTTTGTTTGTGTTTGTGTGCTGGTGATGGTTACAGGTGATGGTGATGGTTACAGGAGCGGGGAGAGGCTGTTTCAGTCTCTCTAGGGGACCCACCAGTGTCTAAAACTTGGTGGCTTGATGTCCAGGCCTGCACTTGCTCTGCAGCATCAGGACAGGAGCTGCCCTCAGCCCTGGCTGCAGTCCCGTTATTCCACACAATTGAAGTGCTGGTTACGTGTCCCCCCTCCCCACTTTCCAGTTCAGGAGCTCCTCTTAGCAAAAACTACAGAGGATGCTTCCTGCCCAGCCCCCACCTTCCTATCACATGGTTTCCACGCAGGGTGGGGTGCACACCAAGTGGGGTTTTATCACCAATAATACAGGGTGAGTGGTCACCTCTCAGCCTCTGTAAATGAGGGTGCTTGACCTGCTTTGGCCTCCCTTCCCAAGCACTGGATCTCCTTGTTATGACCCAAGGAGCATTAAGCAGATGTTTCTCCTTGCAGGGAGGACCATGATCGGCTCGGCTGCTAAGGACATTGTTCTTCAGGGGACTGGGTTGGCCTCTGAGCACTGCTACATCGAGAATGTGTGTGGGACCCTCACCCTGCACCCCTGCGGGAATGTCTGTGCCATTGATGGCCTGCAGGTTAAGCAGCCCACTCGCCTGACACAAGGTAAGGTGCCTACCCTTGGGCATCAATACTGGCTGTGGTGGGGGCAATGCATAAGAGGACACTCCTGACCGCTCAGCTAGCTCCAGGCCTGGGCCCCTCAGTCCCCAAAGATTGGTGATGTTTGGGTCAGGTTCTGACTTTCCTAGCTTTGTAAGGTGGGTCCTGACTTCCTCTGACTTTGGATATGTTTGGAGCCAGCTTCCGCTCTGCAGCTAGGGTACATCTTTGCCTTGGAGCTGGGTGAATCATAGTTCTCCTGAGAGCAGGTGAGGGTAACTAGGCTTGAGAGAGTTGAGCCCAGTGCAACTTAGCCCAGCCTCACCGTTTTACGGAAGCTTTGTTGAGCTGGGATCGGCTTCAGGGTGAACTTGGCTTGTGTTTTCAGCGAGTCACTGCTTTCAGTGGAACTAAAACCCCAGCCCTGGGTGCGGGTGCAGGTCCAGAGCCAGTGGTGACTGCTAATTAGGTGAAGCCCAGTTCCAGTAACTATCCTGTTGGGGTGCTGGGTTAGTGGGGATGTCCCACCAGGAACAGAACCTGGCTTGGTTAGTGTGCAGGTGGCATGTTCTGACTGCACAGCTTCATTTGAGTCCTGGCTGAACAGAGATTCCCCATCCTCCTTCCTGAAGGTGCCCCCAACAATTGCTGTAGGTTTGGAGTCTCCTTTATATTTTAGCCATTGAGTGCTCTGACTCAGCTGTAGGGATCTGCGTTTGCCTCCCTGGTTATGTCTACATAGCAAATAAAAATCCACGACTGGCCCATGCCAGCTGACTTGAGCTCACTGGGTTTGGACTGTGGGGCTGTTTCCTTGCTGTGTAGACTTCTGGGCTCGGGCTGGAGCCTGGGCTCTAGGACCCTGTGAGGTGAGAGGGTCTGAGCCCGAAAGTCTACCCACCAATGAAAAAGCCCCAAGCCTTGCGACCCTGAGTCGACTGGCATGGGCCAGCTGCGGGTTTTTCTTTGCTGTGTAGACATACTCCCTGTTACCTTGATGAGGGCCAGTTCTCCTTAACATCTGATTGTCTCTTCCCCTGGGCACATGTGCTCTTTCCAGGGGGACGATGCTACAGGCCCTTCTTGCCAGTGTTAATTGGAATTGTCCAGGCTTGTTGTATTTCTGAAGAAGTTTCTGGTCCCTTTTGCCTTGCTAGCATGGGTGTGTGCAGATCCAGAGCAAGGAAGGTTGGCCATTGTGGAAATGCAAGACTCCCAGCCTGCCGCCACATCCTCTCAGCCTTCCAGAGCTCCATGGAGGACAAAGAGGGCAAGGACAGCACAGGCAGCTCTGATGATGGGAATTTCTTTAGCAATAATAATCCTTTCTAGAACCTCAGTGTGACTCACTGGTCAAGCTTGTGTTGTGTCCCCTTCTATTGGCAGTTGCACTAAAGGGTAACAGCCTATTACTGCTACCAGCTAATGGGATTACTCCTTTAGTTTATGTGGTCAGGGTGCTGAAGATCCTTGGGTTCAAACCCTGCTACAGGCTCATGCAGGGGGCTATCATCGTTTGAGAGGTCAGTCTTTCTGGTGTCTAAAGGAGGGCTGTAAAGAGGAGAGAGTGCTAGACTGTCTTGGGGGGAAGGCAAATTTGGGACTAAGATGAGGGGTAGATGGGGACAGGTGTGACCCATCCTGCATCCTCAGTTTGTCTACTAGGAGCAGGTTTGGGCTAGAATCCCTAGTAGCTGGAAGCCTGGCATGGACTAGCCCTATTGGCCCATTGCCACACAATGCTGTCATGCATGGCTCTTAAAAAGAGATGCTTGCTGAACTTCTTTGCACCAGTTCATCAATTGCACTGGAAATGGCTCTCTGCTAACCTGTGCCCCAGTTTCTTGCTAGCCCATGGAGAAGCATGCTGCTTTAGGGGAGCTGCCATGCGCTTTGCTGGGTAATCTGGTATTAAGGTCTCTGGCACAAAACACAGAATCCAGCTCCCCCTCTCTGATGGAGAGTTTACACTGTCAAATATCAAAGGTGCATCCTGAGCCATCGTCTGACAGCTGCAGAAAGCAGAGGCGGGATCAGCTGCCAGGAATTTATTAGAGCCTCTAATAATGGTTGGGCTTGTTTGAGGCAGAAAGAGGGGAATTTAAAGCTGATTGTTTTAAAAGAACCAACCAGCTGACAAACAAACAAGGCTTTTTAATCCAGATGCCTCCTTTTCATGTAATTATTTCAGCTTCTAGGGTTCAGCTTTCCTGGGCCATTTCCCAGGCTGTCCCCTTCCCCATCTATCCTTAAAAATCTCAGTGTGCCTGAGTCACTCCCTCTCTGATGTACTTCCTGTTGGTTTCATTTGCCATAACCAGGCTCCCTCATTTCCCTGCCCTTTCCATTTGTCCCATGGCTGAGATTTGCCTGGCTTAGACTTAAAGCTCTTTGAGGCAGGGTCCCTGTCTCTCTGCTTGGCCCTTTACAGAATTTGGTGGGGGGGGGGATCCTCAATATTAACAGGCCTTCTTGTTGGGGTCATTCTAGAACTTTAATTGCCAGGGTAATGTGCTGCAATGACATCTCTCTAGAGCTTGAGTTGCCATAGCAATGAGCTGCAGGCTTGTAACTGTTATGGCCAGCTGGTGGCTGTGCTCCGGGAGGGGGCTCTGAAGACTGTGAAGAGGAACAAAGAGGCATGAGCCTTGCTCCACCTGGAGAAAATCCCAGCCTAGAGGGATGATGCAGTGTGGCCTCTGGAGTTGCAGGCACCATAAGTGTTATGGGATAGCTCAGAGCCAGACCTTCTTTCTCCCAAATGCTCTTAAAAGAGGAGCGCAGCATTTGCCAGGACAAATCTGAGCTAGCCCTGATTCTTCTGCCTGCCACACTAGATCAGACCATATGGCCGGGGGTCCTGGATCCTCATGCAGTGTCCAGTGCTTCAGAGGAGGCTTAAACATCCTATCAGATGCCTGGCCAGTTGTGCTGAGCTGCGTGTGGGGTGTGAGACCTTGGCTCAGCTCAACATGCTGCTGGAGACAGGGATACTGGACTAGACAGACCACAGTTCTGTTCCTGTCTGATAATGCCAATGGCCACTGGGCTGTGAGGTGGAGCTGCTGCCCCGGCCTAGTGTGAGGGATGGTCTGAGTTGACAACCACCTCAGACCTGTGTCTCCAGTAAGGTGTTTTGTGAGGCAGCGTGTGGGGCAACACACCTCTCTGCTAGCAGGGTTTGCTTAGCTGTAGTGTACCTACTCCCCGTGTGCTCCAGCGTGGGCTGGCACTGTGACACATGGCACAGCTGGCCAGCATCCTGTCAGGCTCCTCCTCTTCCTCTCAGTACAACTGGGAACATAATCCTCACCCAGCTAGCAACACTGTCTGTGATGTAAGCTCCTTTGTTAAACCGTCTGCTGTGTGTATCCATCAGGGAAGGAGCAAGGTCTGTGCCCCCAGTTGGGCCTGTTGTCCCAGATGGAAACACCACAGGCTCCCATCTCGCTGACGTGGTGCTTTGTACCCATTTACCTTGATTTGTAGCACAATACAGGGTGCAAAGCAGATTGTATGTTACTTTTTCTAGTAGTTGTCACAGGGAATGGGGAACCAGGAATCCTGGGTTCTACACCTGACTCTGTTGCTGACTCACTGTCTTGGGCCCTCTCTGTGCCTCAGTTACCCCACTTAGAAAAGGGTGCAACGACATTGGCCCTGCTTTGTAAAGTGCTTTGAGACCCTGGCAGAAATGCTACTGTTAGTTATCAGAGATGCCCCAAGGCACTGGCTGTGCAAGCCCACAGTTTCACATGACCTCTTTGTTCAGTGGAAGGAGCAGGGGAGTGGGAGTAAGGACTCCTGGGTTCTTTTGTTCCTGGCTCTGCTATTGGTGCTCTTGGCTTGCCCTCTCTGTACCCTGATTTGTGTCTGTGAAATGGAGATACCAGCTCCCAGCCTCATAGGGGAAGGGAGGCTGAGCCAGTTGATATCTGCACCAGGCTTTAAAGGTACTGAGGGCTGGCTATTGCTGAGCTCAAACTGGGATGAAATGGTAATCCTTACACACTCAGATTTCCTATGGGCGATAGTAGGCCCTAAAATATTTGCAGGGGACTCTGCCTTTCTGTACAGGCTGCCCTGTTGGAGATTTAGCTCATGCTATGCCTCATAAATAAACCCCCAATTTAGCTGTAAATGACACAGTCAGCCTTAATACTTCATGGCTGAATAACATCTTTTACAGCACTGGCCCTGGTGTTACCATAGGAGTCAGCATAGTTACAGCTTGTAACAGTTACAATGTTTCTATTTATGATAAAGCAGCTGCATAGAGCTGCGGGGGGGGGAGAGATGGGGGCCACAGGGAATTTTTGTGCTTGTTTTTTGCTTAAATGTTTCTTAGTACACTTGCATTTTTTACAGGTTTGGTGACCTGTTTGGTTCCTAATTGATATTTCTGCCATAGGACAAGTGTAATTCATTACAATCACCCATGCACATGCTTTGGAGGATAGGATTAAGATTCAAAATGAACTGGACAAACTGGAGAAATGATCTGAAGTAAATAGGATGAAATTCAATAAGGACAAATGCAAAGTACTCCATTTAGGAAGGAACAATCAGCTGAACACATACAAAATAGGAAATGACTGCCTAGGAAGGAGTATGGCGAAAAGGGATCTGGGGATCGTAGTGGACCATAAGCTAAATATGAGTCAACACTGTAACACTGTTGCAAAAAAAAGTGATCATCATTCTGGGATGTATTAGCAGGAGTGTTGTAAGTAAAACAGGAGAAGTAATTCTTCCGCTCTACTCCATGCTGATTAGATCTCAGCTGGGGCATTGTGGCCAGTTCTGGGCACCACATTTGGGGAAAGATGTGGACAAATTGGAGAAAGTCCAGAGAAGAGCAACAAAAATGATTAACGGTCTAGAAAACATGACCTATGAGGGAAGATTGAAAAAATTGGGTTTGTTTAGTCTGGAAAAGAGGAGACTGAGAGGGGACATAACAGTTTTCAGGTACATAAAAGGTTGTTACAAGGAGGAGGGAGAAGAATTGTTCTTCTTAACCTCTGAGGATAGGACAAGAAGCAATGGTCTTAAATTGCAGCCAGGGATGTTTAGGTTGGACATTAGGAAAAACTTCCTAACTGTCAGAGTGGTTAAGCACTGGAATAAATTGCCTAGGGAGGTTGTGGAATCTCCATCATTGGAGATTTTTAAGAGCAGGTTAGACGAACACATGTCAGGAATGGTCTAGATAATACTTACCCCTGCCATGAGTGCAGGGGACTGGACTAGATTATGGACTCTGAACACTGGACAGGCTTATGATTCTATTTTAGGATAGGAATGGTAGGGCGTATAATAAATCAGGACTGAGGGGCACCGGCAGAACTGTGTGAGGTGGGGAGCCCATGGCTGAGATAACAGTGCACCTGTGGGTTGGGATAGAAGGGCATTGGCAGAGCTGGGGGTGGGGGGAATCCCAGGGCTGGGATAGCAGTGGGGCTGTAGATTGGAATTGAGAGGCACTGTCCAGAGGTGATGAGGGAGGGAGCCCAGAAGAGGAATAGCAGGGAGCTGTGAGTTGGGATAGAGGAACATTAGCAGAGCTGGGTGAGGGAAGCCTGCACTGTGTCTTGTCTAACCCAGGGGTTCTCAAACTGGGGGTCGTGATCCCTTTGGAGACTCACAGCTCGTGACCCCCCACCCCAAACCCTGCTTCACCTCCAGCATTTATAATAGTGTTAAATATAAAAAATGTGTTTTTAATTTATAAGGGAGGTCGCACTCAGAGACTTGCTGTGTGAAAGGGGTCACCAATACAAAAGTTTGAGAATCAATACTGTAACCTATCTCAGGGTTTTCCCTCTTGCATGTCTTAGTAGTCATTGGCAGCACTCTGCACGCAGATCCACTCCTCACTATGCTGGTTCCTGAAGTTTTTATTTGCAGGAATCTGACTTATGCAGAGCATCTGAACATAGCCTGACTGCTCCCAGGGAGCACGGTCAGTGAAAGTTCCTTTGCCTTGCTAATGAAATCCCAGAGATAGAGGCAGGCTGAATCAGATTTGTCCCTAATTTACTCTCTCTAAATTGAGGCTTCCTCCCACTACAATCATTATAAACAGACTTGTTCCCAGACCCCACTGCTCCTTCTCTGTGCCTGTCTGGGAAGTTCATGCAACGTGTAGAGAGTGAGATCCCGAGGCCCAATGCATCCTCACACTCTCTGCCCATGGGCAGATAGCACAATAAACACACATACCACAGTGCACTGGCCCACAGGCAGTCTAGACAGATGCAGACAGACACATGTGGACACACGCATGTGTGACTCCCACCTATGCCCATTGTTAGCATTGGAGCTGCATTTCTTTGGGTTGTATCTCATAGCAGAGCTGGGACCTGATCCCAGTATGTGCTGATTGCTGTAAGTGAAGCCCAAAACATGATCTGTGCAGAGGCACCGTGGGCTGTTATTAAGGTGTTGTCATTTTGCAACATGGTATCCAGGGGAAGGGAGCAATTCAGTTAATGATAGCGCAGTAGACACAGACTCTGGTACAGACCTTCGAGCGTGGTGGAGGAGAATTTCTCCAGACCTGACCCTTCCCCCTAAATCCCACTGCCGCTTCCTGCAACTCCTCCTTCCCCACTCCTGGCAGTGCCTGGCAGCCTCTCCCAGATGCTCCTGTGTAAGGCTGGCTGGTAGGCTGTTGGCCTCCGATACGTTACCTTTCCAGAACCTTCACACTTGGGGAGATTTCTGAAGGGAGAAGCTCTTGAACGGAGACAGGTGAGGCAGGTGATGGATCTGGCCTTGTTCAGAACATTCTCATGAGTGTGTTGCCCTGGAAGCCATCTATCGTGGTGAGAGGTAATATCGCTCATCATTTTGCTTTTGACATCAGCTTTGTATCTGGATGGATCCAATCAGTGGAGAAATAAGGGCAGGCTGGGCCCTCGGGGTGGGGGAACTCAGGATGCTGGAGGTGGACACCATCCCAGCAAATCCTGCTGCCACTTGCAGTCTGCTCTATTTGATGAAACTGGCAATAACAAGCTTCCTTGGGTGCCAGATCCTCCCTCCAGCTCCTGTCACAGGAGGTATTTAACGCCATTTCCATGGGAAAAGGGGAACTGGGGGAGGCTGGGGACTTCATTGTGCCCTTCTTTTCTGTTTTCACTCTTTCCCCCTCTCTGCCTGCTGCACTTCTTGCCATATCAGGCAGTTAGGAGCATTTGCGTGAATTATTCAGCCCTGGGAGGCACTGTGACCTAGTGCACAAGATATCAGACTAGAAGTCTATTCCTGGCTCTGTCACGGATTTGCTGTGCAACCTCAGACGAGTCACTTAACCTCACTGTTTGCCTATCTGTAAAATGGGGATGATAAATGGCTTTGAGAGCCATTGGCTGGAAAACCCTTTGTAAGTACTCAATGTAATCAAGACAGAGGAGTCAATCCTGCACTCTGTTATTCTGGGACATCCCAGATTTGGACCCAGCACCCTTCTATGTCTTCACCCCCCAAAGACTTGATTCAGCTGTCTCATATTAGTGTAAATCTGGAGACACTCCCCTGAAGTCAGACTCATTAGCTGTTCTAAATTGATCTTGGTGTGACAGAGATCAGAATCTGGCTGCTGAACAGGAATGAGACCATGCCTATCGTGAGCCCATGGGGTTTCTGTGTGAGGTTCTCCTGCACCATGCCTGGGAAATGGGTCTCCTTTGGAGCAAGTTTGTCTACAAGGACAGCAGAAACTGTTTTATCTATGCTGCTCTAACAAGCATCCCCTGCCCCTGTGCTGTGTACCAGTGTTGCTGGCCAAGGATCTACTGTCCTGGCTCATTCCGTGCTGTCTTATTTTGTACAGCATTTAAGATATTCTTTTCATTCTCCTCCCCGTCAGGTTGCCCAAGTTGTGCTGTGAGGGGCGTTGCCCCCTGCTATACCTGTACTCTTGTGATGGAAATTACAATGCATTTTCTGGATGTAGCAACAGTAATGCTAGCAGGGTCATCAGCATGGAAGCTAAGCTGTTCAGAATTCCTGATCAGAATTCAGCCATTTCCTCTGATAATTATGTATATTTTCCACATTACTCTGGAAACTTTGAACCAGATGTGTGAAAACTCACATTAGAATAGAAAATTACACGCTATAAGCAACTCTAACGCTGGAGCATCTGAGGCCCATCACTTAGGCCTGTTAGAAAGCAAAAACTAATTAGGCGAAGACACAGGGACTGAAGACCAACCAGCCCATACTCTATGCTTATCTTAGAAACATGGTTAAAGTGTTTTATTGTATTCAGCCCTGGCAGCGCCATACAATGTACGTGTACACACACACACACGTGTGTGCATGTTCTCTCTTCCTCAATCTGGAGTCACTCCACTGACTTCACTGGAGTTTTGTTGCTGTAACAGAACACAGACTTTGGACCACACATGCTGGAGCATTACATCTTACACCTTCTAGGTTGTAGCTGCCTTACTGAGGAGCATGTTTCTGTGACGAATTTATACTGGCTTCTGTTTGGTTACAAAATGGGAATTTCCCATGGACATCCCAGGAGCTGACTTCACTCTTGGTGGGGGTTGGGGGGGACAGCAGTGCTATGTTGATTTAGCAGCCGTGGGTGAGCACAGGCCCTGAACAACAAGAAAAAAACACCTCAGAACACTTCCAGGTTTCACAAGGACAAAGGGGCTTATTTTCCTACCCTGTCCTTCAGTAATGCTTTTCACACTACCACAGTCAATATCTTTGTGCAAAGATGGTGTCATATTTTCCACAGTTGCTTTAGTTTTCCAGTTGAATCACATTTTCTGATCATACTCTTAAAAAAAAACAAAAACATTTTTTAATTTTTCTTTTACAGTCTGGAAGCCTTCCCTGGGGTGTTAACAGGGATTTTAATGGAAAATAATGTAGATATTTTTCTCCATTACTGAGTCACACGGAAATTTTCACCACTGTCACCACCAGACTTCTAGTGTAGCGTAGATTGCCTCTAACTCTGGGAAATATTTGGTAACATTGGAATTCTTCTTAGCAGGTTCACACACACACATACTCCCCTCCTGCCAATAAAACATTGCTGATCAATAGTGCTTTCCAGTTCTGTGGGGAAAGAGGGAGAAAATGGCCGCACTATTTATTCCTGCCACTATGGATCCTGAGCACAATGTTTTCCCTGTCTACACTGGCACAAAGTTAAACTGCTTCCAAAAATGACATTACTCCCAGTGATTGATGCTCCATCAGTGCATCAAGTTAAATCTCATCCATAACCTTGCTTGAATGCGCTTTGCAACGTGTGAGCTGCGCTCCAAGGCAAAGTAGGATCTTGTATTTCTGGATGCTTTTTATGCTAACCTAATTAAACTAGCAATTAGAGCAGTGGGCTCGGATGGAGTGAGGGCTCCTGGGTTCTATTCCCAACACTGTCACTGTAGCTCATAGAGTGAGTGAGTTAAATTATTTAAACTTTGAGCCAATTTTGTCTCTAGTATAACTCCTTTTAAAACTATGGAGTTACATGAGGGATGAATTTGGCACTCTGTGCGTCAGTTTCTGCATTTGTAAAATAGGACTGTTAATATTTCCCTTCCCTCTGTAAAGAGGATAGGTTCTCAGACTAGAGCAGCTATATACACAAACTATCCCATTTTGTAATTTATTTACCAGAATTGTATTGCATGTATGGGAGGAGTGTCTTTTCTACGATCTACTTTGGTAGAGCTGTGTATTATATATGGTAACGTGGTTGTACAAACCCCCTAGAGTCTGATTTTCCGTTCTCAGGCTACCCTCTGCTCCACAGAGCTGCACTTGAGATTAAACCTCTCTAGCAGCATTCGACCATGGCTCTTCAGCCTGTTTGCAAAATTGTTTTTCAAAGCTGTCTTGTGGATTCAGAACGATAGGCTCATAACCTGTGCTGATCTCCTTGGTATGCTGGCACCTATGGTCCCTGCCTGGGTGCTAGTACCCTGCAGGGTAGGGGCCTGTTTCATGCTGCTTTTAGGTGTCACCTTATAGCAAGGTGACTCAGGAGAGTTTAGGTCTGGGTCAGGCTATTCAGGGAGTAAATTGCCAATAAAGAATGAATCAGAAAAAATCAAACTAAGGAAAAGCCCCTGCTGAACGGTCATGACAATGAGACACAGACACCACCATATTGCTGGGGATGGGGGAGAGATGCAATGGTTGGAAATGGGACTCAGCCACAGAATTCTGAGCACTACTGTTCCATTCATAGAATCATAGAATATCAGGGTTGGAAGGGACCCCTGAAGGTCATCTAGTCCAACCCCCTGCTCGAAGCAGGACCAATTCCCAGTTAAATCATCCCAGCCAGGGCTTTGTCAAGCCTGACCATAAAAACCTCTAAGGAAGGAGATTCTACCACCTCCCTAGGTAACGCATTCCAGTGTTTTACCACCCTCTTAGTGAAAAAGTTTTTCCTAATATCCAACCTAAACCTCCCCCACTGCAACTTGAGACCATTACTCCTCGTTCTGTCATCTGCTACCATTGAGAACAGTCTAGAGCCATCCTCTTTGGAACCCCCTTTCAGGTAGTTGAAAGCAGCTATCAAATCCCCACTCATTCTTCTCTTCTGCAGGCTAAACAATCCCAGCTCCCTCAGCCTCTCCTCATAACTCATGTGTTCCAGTCCCCTAATAATTTTTGTTGCCCTTCGCTGGACTCTCTCCAATTTATCCACATCCTTCTTGTAGTGTGGGGCCCAAAACTGGACACAGTACTCCAGATGAGGCCTCACCAATGTCGAATAGAGGGGAACGATCATGTCCCTCGATCTGCTCGCTATGCCCCTACTTATACATCCCAAAATGCCATTGGCCTTGTTGGCAACAAGGGCACACTGCTGACTCATATCCAGCTTCTCGTCCACTGTCACCCCTAGGTCCTTTTCCGCAGAAATGGTCTTGCTGATCCTGTGAGGTGTTGAGCTTCCTCACTTTCTAGGGAGTTACAGTACTCAGCCCCATGCCCTCATTGTGAGGTTTCATATGCAAACAGAGATGCTGCTTTTGTGCTAAGTTTTAAATGTTTTTTCACTTGGAATCCTAATGGGTTTCCATCTGCTCCAGGTGGTGCTGTGAACCCTTCCCCCAACTGCAGTAGACCACTGGAATTCACTGCAAGCCAAGGCTGAACTGACCATGCTAATTTTATTGTCCAATCTGGGCATAAAGTGCAGGATGTAAAACAACTATCTGCAGAAGCAGTAGGAAGTAAACTTTTCAGAATTCACTGCTTTATGAGCTTCAAGCAAGAGACATTAACTATATTACTCCTGGGGGAATTTTGTACCACTGTGCAATGCAGAATTTTGCAGAAATTAACGTGTGCGCAGAATTTCCTTTCCCCCACAGAAATGGGCTGCAGTGCTGCTGCCCACCATTAGGGGCCTTTGGACCTGGCAAAGCCCAGTTTGCATATAGAAGAAGACACTGCCCAGGAGAGGGGGAGGGAGCTAGAAGGTTCCTGGCAGCTGCAGTTGCCATCATGCCCTGAGGGAAGGAGAGGGCTGCGTGCAGGAAACTCCATGCAAGCCTGGGACTGCGCATCAGGCTGTTTCTCCCTCTGGATCTCGGGGGAGGGGGGGTGGGTATCTGGGCTGGGGGGGGGGAGTGTGGGTTTCTGGGCAAGGGGGGGTCCTGTGGCTGGGCTCTCAGGGGAGGGAATGTAGGTATCTGGGCAAGGGGGGCCTGCGGCTGGGCTGTGGAGGGGGTGTGAGTATCTGGGCCAGGGGGGCCCTGCTACTGGGCTTGAGGTGGAGTGGGGTGCAGGTATCCAGGCTGGGTGGGCACTGTGGCTGGACTTGGGGGGAGGAGTTGTGGGTGTCTGGCGCCCTGGCTGGGCTCTGGGAGTGGGAATGGGGCAGAGCAATAGGAACTGGGTTGTCATAGGGGTTTCTTAAATTTTACTCCTGGGGGAATGTTTGTGTGTGTCTCTGTATTGTTACAGACATACTTGCTGACAGGTATTTTAAAAAAAATTACCAGAATAATTGAAACTAGTGTGATTAGGTGGTGTTGTTTTGACAAATAAAATTTGCAGAATTTTAAAATATTGTGCGCAGAATTTTTTGGTGTAGAATGTCCCCAGGAGTAACTATATACATTGTAACAACAAGGAGTCCAGTGGCACCTTAAAAACTAACCGGACTTTGTTGTTTTTGTGGATACAGACTAACAGGGCTACCCCCGGATACTATATATACATTGTAGTAAATGGCATGACTGCCCTCTACTGGCTGCAATCAGAACTGCTCTGCTACATGCCAAATGCCCTGTAGGGCTAATGTATAAAACAGGATTTTTCTGGCTTGGGTGGCAGGGGTTCATGCTTTGGGAATGGGAAGCACTGGGTTGTGTCCTGGTGTTGCTCTGAAGTTCTGAATGGCTGAACATTTGTTAGAGCAGGGGTCCCCAACCCTTCAGTCTGATGCGTGTGTGCAGAGCCCTGTGGGGCTGCCAGTGTGGACCGGATTGCAGGATCTGGGCCTGTATTATTTTTATCTTCAGCGTGTTCCCTTTGAAATAGAAAGTGTGGGCCACCATAGGAGCCTACACGGGCTGTTCTGAGTGGAGGCCCAGTGCTGGGACCTGCGAGGAGTCGTAGTGGCTTAGCTTGTTGCACTCTGCACTACTTGCGTGGTGGGCACACTTTGGGGCTACAGCAACCTTTGCTCCCCATAGCATAAATGGAAAGAAGGAGGCAGAGATAGAGGGAGAAGGAAAGGCCAGAAGGGACAATAGAAGAGGGGGGATGAGAGTTATGTCAGTTTGGGACACCAGGGGTGGGCATAGAGTGGATCTCTGAGAACAGGGCCTACCCAGGGCACAAATCCAGGCACCGCCAGGCTGGGATAAGGGAGACAGACAGCAGGCATGGGCGTGGTAGGTGGGATACAGTGGATGGACGGGAAGATAGAAGCAGGCAGGCATTTTCCCGTTCTGCTAGGGGACAGGGGCAGTGCCTGCTACATCCATACTGAGAAACAGAGAGAAGCTGTAAACTACCTTAAGCGCAGCTTCCTCCTGCAGCCCCCTTCTCTGCCCTGGCCCGGCCCCTCGCCCGGCCAAATCCGCTCCAGTGTCTCCTTCCCCTCCCTGTTCTGGCGCCCCCCACCCCCTTTATCCTCTTCCCCCCTCCAGCTCTCCTCGCTGTCCCCTCCCCTGCCGGGGGCGGTGCGCTCCCCTCCATTGGAGCCGCAGCCGCTCTGTCTGCGGGGAGGAGCCGCCCCCTGAATAGACCCTTCCACTCCGGGGCGGGCACCGGGACGCTCGGCAGCGGCGCGGAGCTCGGCTCGTAGCGCGTACTTCCAGTCCGGTCCCGCGCTCATGGTTAGTGCCCCTACCCGGGTACCGAGCAGGGTCTGGCGGCGCAGCTCGGGTAGGGTGCATGAGCAGTCTCCTTCTCCCCCGGCCCGGCGGGCTGCCCAGGGATATGGCTGGGGGACTGGACCCCCCGCCCCGGCCCTGAGCACAGGGAGCCGAGGGGCCCAGCAGGCTCGGCTGCTTCCTACTGCTGCGAGCCCCAGTCTGGCTGCCGCGGGAGAAGGGGGCGCTGGTGACGGGACGAAATAGGCTGGACTGGAGGATACATGTAAGCGGAGCGCACGGGCTGGGGTGTCTGGCCCGGCCATGGTCCCTCGGACCCTCTCCGCCCTGGGTGCTTAGCGTGACGAGGGACGTAGCCAGGAGGGCCGGGACTAGGGGCTCACGGCAGCACTTGCTGGGTCCCTAGCTCGCGTCCGCAGTCGGTGGGGCTTTCGCCTTGTGTAGTACCCAGCCTGCGCTGGGCGCACGGCGAGAAAGGAGCCCGGCGCTCCGTGCCAGCCAACAGGGAGGCCAGGGCTCGCCTCTGTATCGCGGGCTGGTCCTTGCGCCGTTAGACTTTAATTATAACTCCTCCTCCCCGCTATTTTGGGAGGTTAGAATGTGGTACCAGAATTAGCTTTGGGCGCTGGAGCGTGGCAGATGGTACAAGTCTCCTCCCACCTGGCTATAAACTAGCCAGAGTTGTGTCTTGATGGCATCTCTGTGTGCAGGTGTGTGTGTGTGCATTCACTCGTGTACCAGTACCTACATATCTGTGATGTATGTATTTGCATGTGACTTTTTAAAAGGATGTTTTCTTAGGCCACTTTGTTTGAAAATAATTGGTCTTGTTTGCACTGGGGGGTGAAATTTATTTCCCCTCTGTTGTGTTGGCATTTTTCCTTGAGACCTGGACAGCTGTGCAGCTGAAACTGACTTGAAAAAAAGCTACATATAGCATGAAATACTAGCTAAATATTCCCCTGTGTATTATATATACACATACATGTCGTGAATGTGTGCTTGAGGGGAATTAATTGCACTTATTTTCATGTGCTAGTTGCACATGGTCATCCCAAATGAATGAAAATAGAAAGTTAGTTGCCCTCCCAGCCATCAGTGCTATTCATATCACAACAGAGAGCTGCTAAAGACATAGTACTAAATTCAGCTCTGGTTTAGTGGCTTAAAACTTTGTTGAAGTAGAGTTGTACTTCTTTGGCCCATAAACATTTTCCTCTAAACACAGTGGTACACTTTAATGGTCTCTGTCCCTAAAATGATGCATTGATGTGACATGCATACATCACTCCTGGGAATAGTCAAATCCTGAATGTGACACACCTCCCCATTGACTTTGTTTTCCTTGCTTTGTGGATCAGATATTGGGAAATTCCAATGTTTATTTTGGGCTACTGTTCTGTGTTTGGGGGGAAGCAATGGTATATCACAGTGCCGTTATAAACTGGGTTCATAAGTGGTTGCCACACAGTACTGTTCGCGACCTTCACTTTGCTATCATAGAATCATAGGGTTTTTTTTTTTTCTCTTTCAGGTTTGTTTATTTTGTGGCTGTGAGAGCAGGTATGGGACCTGAAAAAACTTGAGTGGCTTTTTTTTTTTTTTTTTTTTTTTTTTAGCTGACTTGATTTCAATTTGATGATACCCCTCTAAACAAAGTGAAAGTAAGATCTGTATTGTATTCCTGGCTGTGAGAGCTGGAATCTTAGTGCCTCTGGGTTGTACAAAAAACACACTTGTGTCCACATGAGCAGGACCGTGGGGTAAAGGGAATGTGTCCCATTAATGTTTTGGGGGAGGTCTGGATTGTTGTTGTCTTAAGTTGCAGTAGGGGAGGTTTAGATTGGATATTAGGAAAAACTTTTTCACTATGAGGGTGGTGAAACACTGGAATGCGTTACCTAGGGAGGTGGTAGAATCTCCTTCCTTAGAGGTTTTTAAGGTCAGGCTTGACAAAGCCCTGGCTGGGATGATTTAACTGGGAATTGGTCCTGCTTCGAGCAGGGGGTTGGACTAGATGACCTTCTGGGGTCCCTTCCAACCCTGATATTCTATGATTCTATGCTCCTTTTCCAGTGTTCTTGGAAATTAAAGTGAGGAAATGTGATCATCACAACTAAAGTGTTGGCACTAGCTATATTTTGTTACCCCTTCTCCACTCCCCACCACTTTTATCTTTCTTGGTGTTGGATTGCATTGGAGCCAGAAATCAGAGTTCTGTAAGGTGGTGATTTATCTTTGAATTTCCTGGAGTGGAGGAAGTCACACAAAGGGCTGGGGCTAGAGCATGGAGGGAGACACCATGAATGATAATCCAAATCCCAGGGAATAGGGAGGCAGGGGACTGCAGGCTAGTCCTTGAATGTTTAGAACCAGGGAACAGATTGTTTTAAGAGCGGGATTTGCCCACCCCCTCCCAAGTACAGCACTGATTACATACTGGGGAGCTTTTAGTAAAGAGCCAGGCATGTAATTCTGAGTCTCCAAATGATCTGTAAACCCAGCTGTCAGGGTTTATACAATCCCAGGATTTCTACATGAGACTTTTTTTTTGTTAAAAAGCCAAGGAGCATTGAAAGCTTGTTGGAGTCTGTGTTCAGAAGTGATTTCCCCAAACTCCACTCTCTGCTGTAGGAACCACCTGTTTCTTTAAAGCTCCTTGTCCCTGACTTTCTGCCCCTGTTTCCGCTTTTCTGTGTCTAATGTGGCTGGATTGAGGCAGGTTGGAGAAAAGGCTTCTTGCTCACCTCCTGTGGTTCTTCCCCTGACACTTCCCCCTTCTTCTAGCCTGTTGTTAGAGATCAGATAAGCTTGTGACTCCAGTGGAAGGGATGGGGCTTTGATTAGTGTGTCTATAAGTTGGAGTTCTGCAGAAGATGTCTTTCTCTCCGTGCATCTTGGAATGGTGGGAGCCATATGTTCAGGAGTAGATTTGAGGATCCTTATAAAACTTTTAATAAAATGGACTGGTGTTGTCTGTTAGTTTACTAAACCCTCCAAGGGCAGTAGATTATGGGAAGCTGTTGCTTTCTTGGTCACCAGCAGCAGAGAGGCTTATATGCGAATGGTGGTGGGAGAGAGCTTCAGGGTCTACTGAGAGTGGATGGGAAGGCAGGGTTAGCTGTTCCCAAGAGACTTCATTGGAGAAAGTGTAAAACTCACACCCAGGCTGTGTGAGATGCTGCCTGGTGACAGGGCAGAGGCTGCTTTTCATCTGTTCACATAGGTGTGACCATGACTTTCTGCTCCATCCTTGTAGGTAGAAAAACCCCAAACTTCCTCCCAGAGACAACTGCAGAGCAGCAAGTTGAACTGATCATGAGCTATAGAGACCATGCTGATAGTTGTGTTAGAAATGCTTCGCTACTTAGGGAGTGACTGGAGTCTAGTAGTCTAGCAAGTAAATTAGAAGTTAAGACTCCAGCTCTGCCATTGACTGTGTGTCCCTTGGGCCATTTTATACTTAGCCTATCTGTGCTCTTGCTTAATTAAGGCATGAATTGGTTTTAGGGTCTAATCATCAGGTCTGGAATAAATGGATTCCCTAAAGCCACAAATCCCTGCAGGGCTAGCTCAGCCTGTCTTCCTGATTTGGATAAATCAAGTTCCATGCAGCCTGCTGTGTGTGAAACACGCTAGACCTTAAATAGCAAGGCCTGATCAGCCCTGCATGGACAGTAAAGGTCCCATGGCACTTTCTGAAAAGTTTTTGTCCAACATTTTCCCTCCCCCACTGCCACGTGCTATTTCGGTCCTATCCCTGTGAAGGTGACCACATCTCAGTTTATGCCCATAAAGTGTGTTGGGACCCTCTGCCAAGCACTATGGATGTGGAAACGGTTCTCTCATTATGGTCGTTAAAAGGAGGAGTGCGTATTTCCCAAGTAGAATAGACCTGGAGTAATAGGATTATTAAAGTCACTGGGTCGGAGGCATGGGGCACTATCTGTGAGCTCTATTTGCCAGGGCTCGGTGGGGGGACATGTTGCCATATGTGTGTAATGATTGTGGGGAAGAGCAGTGTCTTATTTTCTCATCTCCAGTTTTCTGCATAGATAGTGCTGGTGCAACTGTCTTTCTTACACCATGCAGGGGAAGGGGAGGGGGGCTCCTGAGCAGCATTGCAATAGTTGTGTCTGTGGTGGATGCAGCTTGGCACTGCATTGTAATATAGCAGAACAGCTGCATTTTCCAAGAGGAAGATCAGATATTATAGTGGGGAGCTCCCCAAGTATTCCAGCATTGGGGGGCGGAGGTGGGGAGAGGAAGTGCTGTATGCACTGTAGACCTGGGAGCTCTATCCCTATGCTGTGGTTAATCCAGACAATGTGTCAATGCTGCTGTAGTCCTAGCTACTATTTCCCCACATCTGGACACTAATATAAAAGCTATGACTGTCTGAGCACTGGAGAGAAGGCAGGAATCCTCAGGTGCAGCTCTAGGTTACTGGCACACAGCTTGCTACCCTCCCCGCACCATTTTGTTTCTTAATATTTATTTTTCTGTTCCTTTTATTTTTCCTGGGGTTTTTTTAACACAATCTTTGTGCTTTGGGGGCTTTCCCCCTTTTCCTTCTTTGTTTGCCCGATCTGAGCCTTTGTTTTTTCTAGCTTCAAACCATGACCTCAGGTACAGGTTATACCAAAAACCCCAGGCTTCAAACCATGCCTGACCTGACACAGCTCTTTGCCCTGAAGCAATGGACATTAAAACTGCCTCTGCTGCCTTGGGGTGACTCATGTGCCCTCCAAATGTAAGGTCTGTTCAAGTTTTAAAAGCAGATCTTGAAAGCTTAGGGAGAACAGGATGAACTTGCTACTGATGGAGCATTCTCTGAGACTGCTATAGACCACCTGACCGGGGGATGAGGTGGATGAGGCTTTCTTCCGGCAGCTCGCGGAAGCTACTAGATCGCATGCCCTGGTTCTCATGGGTGACTTTAATTTTCCTGATATCTGCTGGGAGAGCAGTACAGCAGTGCATAGACAATCCAGGAAGTTTTTGGAAAGCGTTAGGGGACAATATCCTGGTGCAAGTGCTAGAGGAGCCAACTGGGGGGGAGCTTTTCTTGACCTGCTGCTCACAAACCGGGAAGAATTAGTAGGGGAAGCAAAAGTGGATGGGAACCTGGGAGGCAGTGACCATGAGATGGTAGAGTTCAGGATCCTGACACAAGGAAGAAAGGAAAGCAGCACAATACGGACCGTGGACTTCAGAAAAGTAGACTTTGACTCCCTCAGGGAACTGATGGGCAGGATCCCCTGGGAGGATAACATGAGGGGGAAAGGAGTCCAGGAGAGCTGGCTGTATTTTAAAGAATCCTTATTGAGGTTACAGGGACAAACCATCCCGATGTGTAGAAAGAATAGTCAATATGGCAGGCGACCAGCTTGGCTTCACAGTGAAATCCTTGCTGATCTTAAACACAAAAAAGAAGCTTAGAAGGAGTGGAAGATTGGACAGATGACCAAGGAAGAGTATAAAAATATTGCTCAGGCATGCAGAAGTGAAATCAAGAAGGCCAAATCACACTTGGAGGTGCAGCTAGCAAGGGATGTTAAGAGTAACAAGAAGGGTTTCTTCAGGTATGTTAGCAACAAGAAGAAAGTCAAGGGAAGCGTGGGCCCCTTACTGAATGAGGGAGGCAATCTAGTGACAGAGGATGTGGAAAAAGCTAATGTACTCAATGCTTTTTTTGCCTCTGTCTTCACGAACAAGGTCAGCTCCCAGACTACTGCACTGGGCAGCACAGCATGGGGAGGAGGTGACCAGCCCTCTGTGGAGAAAGAAGTGGATCAGGACTATTTAGAAAAGCTGGACGAGCACAAGCCCATGGGGCTGGATGCGCTGCATCCAAGAGTGCTAAAGGAGTTGGCGGATGTGATTGCAGAGCCATTGGCCGTTATCTTTGAAAACTCATGGTGATCGGGGGAAGTCCCGGATGATTGGAAAAAGGCTAATATAGTGCCCATCTTTAAAAAAGGGAAGGAGGAGGATCCTGGGAACTACAGGCCAGTCAGCCTCACCTCAGTCCCTGGAAAAATCATGGAGCAGGTCCTCAAGGAATCAATTCTGAAGCACTTAGAGGAGAGGAAAGTGATCAGGAACAGTCAGCATGGATTCACCAAGGGCAAGTCATGCCTGACTAATCTAATTGCCTTCTATGACGAGATAACTGGCTCTGTGGATGAGGGGAAAGCAGTGGACGTGTTGTTCCTTGACTTTAGCAAAGCTTTTGACATGGTCTCCCACAGTATTCTTGCCAGCAAGTTAAAGAGGTATGGGCTGGATGAATGGACTATAAGGTGGATAGAAAGATGGCTAGATCGTTGGGCTCAACGGGTAGCGATCAATGGCTCCATGTCTAGTTGGCAGCCGGGATCAAGTGGAGCGCCCCAAGGGTTGGTCCAGTATCTTCATTAATGATCTGGAGGTTGGTGTGGATTGCACCCTCAGCAAGTTTTCAGATGACACTAAACTGGGAGGAGAGGTAGATATGCTGGAGGGTAGGGATAGGATACAGAGGGACCCAGACAAATTAAAGGATTGAGCCAAAAGAAATATGATGAGGTTCAACAAGGACAAGTGCAGAGTCCTGCACTTAGGACGGAAGAACCCAACGCACCGTTACAGACTAGGGACCGAATGGCTCGGCAGCAGTTCTGCAGAAAAGGACCTAGGGGTTACAGTGGACGAGAAGCTGGATATGAGTCAACAGTGTGCCCTTGTTGCCAAGAAGGCCAATGGCATTTTGGGATGTATAAGTAGGGGCATTGCCAGCAGATTGAGGGACGCGATCGTTCCCCTCTATTCGACACTGGTGAGGCCTCATCTGGAGTCCTGTGTCCAGGTTTGGGCCCCACACTACAAGAGGGATGTGGACAAATTGGAGAGAGTCCAGCGGAGGGCAACACAAATGATTAGGGGACTGGAACACATGACTTTTGAGGAGAGGCTGAGGGAACTGGGATTGTTTAGTCTGCAGAAGAGAAGAATGAGGCGGGATTTGATAGCTGCTTTCAACTACCTGAAAGGGGGTTCCAAAGAGGATGGCTCTAGACTGTTCTCCGTGGTAGCAGATGACAGAACGAGGAGCAATTATGTCAAGTTGCAGTGGGGGAGATTTAGGTTGGATATTACGAAAAACTTTTTCACTGGGAGAGTGGTGAAACACTGGAATGTGTTACCTAGGGTGGTGGTAGAATCTCCTTTATTCGAGGTTTTTAAGGTCAGGCTTGACAAAGCCCTGGCTGGGATGATTTAGTTGGGGATTGGTCCTGCTTTGAGCAGGGGGTTGGACTAGATGACCTCCTGAGGTCCCTTCCAACCCTGATATTCTATGATTATGATTTCCTCTGGTACTGAGATCTTGGCACTGGATAAAAAGATTACACCATGTACTGAGAATCCCATCCAGTAAACAGCCTGGAGCAGTACCAGTATCAGTACTGGACTCAGTGCCTTCAAAACACAAGGACTCTTCTAAACCCAAACTGAAATCATCAGTTACAATGTCTTGGAGAACGCATGGACTACACTTTGGTACTATCTTCAATATCTCCTGATGTACTGATTCCAGAGTACCCAGTACTGTCCAGGGTCCTCTTCCATAAGGAATGTGAGTTACCATTGCTGAGCGGTACCGAATGACATTCCCAGCTGGTACTGACTTACATCCTGGAGTCGACGCTTCCATCTGCATCGACGACTCATCCTTTGGTGCTGATACAGCCACTGGTTCCACACCAACCTTTTGAGGGTACTGAGAGGGTCTTCCAGTTAGTACTGACGTATTATCTGGAATTCCCTTAGCAGCCAACACCTCAGCCCTCAGTACTGATGCAGTTGCAGGACTCATCATGTTACCAGCACAAATACTGTTACCGGCACCGTTTTCTCCTCCTCCCCTGATGGTCATGGGTGAGAACACCTCATCTGATTCTGAGGTGTCTATACAAGGCTTCTCTACCTTTTCATTTCAGCCACCCCTCCTTGAAGTGCACCCTGAGGAAGAAACTCCCAGCAGGAAGTGTACCCAGCAATACTGGCAAGAATAACTTTTCAGGTCCAACCCCCTTCCCTTATGCCCCACCACAGTGGGGATTTTGGAACCAGGGGGCCCCTTATGGCAAGCTCTTCTACAGGGTTCCATTGTGTAAGAGGTCATGCCAAGAGCACCAAGCCCAGGTCCTTTTCTGCAGGAGTTGCTTACAGAGGAGCAAGAGCCAGCTGGGGAAGAATAAGTGCCTCCTTCCGATAAATCTGCCTCCTCACCAGACGCCTAACTCTCTGGGTGTTGAGGTGGTTAATGAATGAAACGGACAACATTGTTGCCGCTTAACACCATCTGACAGGGAACTGAAATGGCTAGATCTCCTTGGCTGCAAAAGCTACTCCTTGGCCTCATTGCAGTTCAGAGGAGCCAGTTGCCAAACCCTGAGGGCAAAATATGATTTTACGAATTATTCAAATTTTTCATCTTTTGTTGAATATCTGCCACAGAACAAGAGGGAACAATTTCAGCTCCTCATAAAAGAAAGCCATAAAATCATCAAGGCTTCTCTCCAGGCCTTTCTTAATGCTGCCAATACAGCTGCAAGTTCCATGGCTATGGCAGTAGTTGTGTGTGGTGCATCTTGGCTGCAGTCTCCGCCATAAGGTACAAAATGCATCAAGGACCTTACCTTTGAAGGACCTAAGTTGTGCAGCAGCGCCAGGGGTGGGTCCCTTCATTCTCCTGAAGATGCCCAGGTGATACCACAATAACTGGGCATTTATATACTTGTGACAAATTAAAAATATAGTAGATCATAGACAGCTCAGTGGTCTCATCTAGTCTACTGCCAGCTCACGAGACTGACAACCCTACAGGAAGAAGCCCAGATTCACTGAAAAGGAGCCGTCCTCCACAGTGACACTGCAGTTGGCAACATCCTCAAAACAACCATTTTGACCCATTAGTTGAAGGCCACGAACTGTTTTCCTCTCTGGATCCCACATCGCACCTATTCCCCCTTCCACCCTTACAGGTATCGTCTCTCCCATTGTCTGTCTTCCTGGGAGCTCATTACTTTGGACAGATGGATGCTGGAGGTGATTTCTATAGGCTGTTCCATCCAGTTCACCACCTTCTCACCCTCTCTCCCCAACCCTCTTCAGAGACCCACTCATTAGTGTCTGATATCGGGGGTTGGTTCAAAGCACAACTGGGATCTCCTGAAGCGTTAAGAGGCCTGTCCGTCTGATGTAATTGCTGCTGAGTTCGGCAGTTTGGCACTGTCAAGGTTCCTTCTCCACTCTGAACTCTAGGGTACAGATGTGGGGACCTGCATGAAAGACCCCCTAAGCTTATTCTTACCAGCTTAGGTTAAATGCTGCCACCACCAAAGTGTTACACAAAGAACAGGGGAAGTGCCCACTTGGAAATGTCTCCCCCCGCGAAATATTCCCCCAAGCACTACACCCCCTTTCCTAGGGAAGGCTTGATAAAAATCCTCACCAATTTGCATAGGTGAACACAGACCCAAACCCTTGGATCTTAAGAACAATGAAAAAGCAATCAGGTTCTTAAAAGAGAATTTTAATGGTATGGATGGTAAATACCTTACAGGGTAATCAGATTCAAAACATAGAGAATCCCTTGAGGCAAAACCTTAAGTTAAAAAAGACACAAAAACAGGAATATACATTCCCTTCAGCACAACTTATTTTATCAGCCATTTAAACAAAACAGAATCTAACGCTTATCTAACTAGATTGCTTACTAACTCTTTACAGGAGTTCTGACCTGCATTCCTGCTCTGGTCCCGGCAAAAGCATCACACAGACAGAGAGAACCCTTTGTTTCCTCCCGCTCCAGCTTTGAAAGTATTTTGTCTCCTCATTGGTCATTTTGGTCAGGTGCCAGCGAGCTTATTTTAGCTTCTTAACCCTTTACAGGTGAAAGGGTTTTTCCTCTGGCCAGGAGGGATTTAAAGGTGTTTACCCTTCCCTTTATATTTATGACAGGCACCCATGGTGCATTCACTGCCTCCTCTGACTAGGGTGCAGTGCCCTTGGCCTCCCATAGCAGTGTGTCCAACCAAGTCTCAGTCAAGTCTTGTGTGCTCTGCAGAGATAGCTCCCTCTACAGTCCAGGCCGGCAAGCTGGCCTGGACTTTCCTGGCAGAAAGCTGATTTTGCCCTCTCTCATTTGGTGTGCTTGGGTTGGAGGACCCAGAGGTGTTTTGATCTGGGCTTTCAGACCAACCCCAAATCTTATAAGGGATTAGTTAACATCTATACTGGCTCCATGCCAGTGCCACAGATAGGTAGAGGTTCCTGCTTGGGCTCCTCTCTGCCCCAAGCCTTGGTGCGAATTCTTCCACTGGCATGTTCTGTGCGCGATGATAGCCTGAACATGAATAGCTAGGTGCTCTGTAGAGCTTCCTCCCTTCCCTTCGCGGTATTGAGTGTCTGTTCTAACCCTGCTGCTCAGGCCCACAGCACCCACTGGGGGGAAAAGGGGAGCATCCCAGACCCCCTCCTTCTCCTATGATTGTTTTTTCCTGCACATCTCGCTCCCCTTGCACATCGCACTCCCCCAAGATAGAAGTTCCTTCCCTCCTATATGAATGAAGAACCATCCCCTGGAGGGAGGTATTTTCAGCCCTGGCTGAAGCTGAAGAGCAAGGTTCCCCAGGGGATTGGCAAAGTGCTTCAAAGCTAGGCGTGTCTGAGTAGCATTCCAGCTCCTTCCCCTCCCACTGCAGGTCACACAGACATGTTCTGCAATGTGTTTCTTGCTCAACACAGAAAAGGGGAGAGAAGCTGATCCTAGGAATGCCGCCCCCGTCAGTGCTCTGGGATGGGGTCACACATGGTGGTGCATTGCTTGCCGGCCTATGACTTTAGGGTACCATGTGGCAGCATTCTGTCTGGTGCTCAGTGCTAGCCTGGGTCTGTAGCGCTGGAACAACATCTCTGAGAGCCATGCCTATGGGCAGAGAGCTGACCTGGGCACCGGGTTTCCTGCTATTTGGCTTTAAGTTTCAACCTTAACTTTTTCCTGCAGTTTGTGGGGGTGGAGCACAGGAATTAGCAGCAGGACTCCTGAGTTCTCTTCCTGAATCACTACACCCTGTTACCTTACACAAGTCACTGATATCCTGGCTATCAGTTGCTGAGCACCCCTTGCTGAGTGGAGTCAATGGCAGATGTGGATCCCCAGCACCTCTTGCCGTTGGTCCCTTCCTCTTTCTGTGCCTGAGCTTAACATCTGCCCGGTGGGCCTAGCAGGGTTCGGTAAGTCATAGGGGAACTGGGGAGGGGGGCGGGGGGGAAGAGAGGGGCTTGTTTGTGAAGGTTTGTAAAATGCTTTGGGATCATCTGATGGTAGGAGGAGGGCAAAGGGTTAAATGAGTCTAATTTTCTGTGTTCGCCCTCTGTCTAAGCTAGAACATGACCTGGTTCTTCCCTCACTTATTCTAGTGCCATTACACAGACGTCGGGGAACTTCCCCAACAGGAGGAGAATCAGACCAGGACATAGATCAGCATTTGTCAGCATACCAAACCCTTTGCAACGTCTGACTCTCCCTCCAAACTCTGAATGTTCAGTTCCTCCCCAGCCAGGGGAAGCAATTCACCCTCTTCTTTCTTGCTGGTTGGATATATAACAACACACTCTCTTCGCCAGGTTGCAAGTTTGAGATCTCTGTGCTATAGACACTATTCTGTCCTCTGCAGCCAGGAAGGGACTGTGCTTCTTATTTCTACTTTCCATTAGCTCTGCCTTCTGCTCCCCTTTTGCAGCTCTTTATTCTGGTAACTGAGTCAGCGTTAGCAGTGGGACTCTGCTTAGGAGCGGCTCTGGCCTTTTCTGGGTTGAGATCCTTGCCTCTAACGTGTGACTTGTTGGCACTGCTCTGGGACTTGGTCAGACATGTTGATAGCAACAGAAGCAGAGCTAGATGGCAAGCATGGTTGCTCACTCCTTTGCACTCAACAGGGCATGAACAAACACTCAGCATGTGGGTCAGCCGGGGAGACTATGCCAGGCAATTGGAGTAGGAATGGTCCTGCCTGTGATCAGGCCAGAGCCCAGAAGAAATTCCCCACAGTCTCTGAGCCTTGCCACCCTCCAGGAGAGATTTCAGCCCCCAGCTTTGCTGAGCCTGGCAAGAAGAGAGATCAGTCCCCTCCTCCTCTTCCTGTGCAAGGTGGCGAAAGCAAGGGGGTTGCTGGATGATGTGAGCAGCAGGTAGGAAAAAAACCCTTCTTTGTGCAATGTGCGGAGTGCCACACCAGGGACAGAGTCAAACACTGCTGGGCCTTTCTGACCCTGACTGATATTGGCATTTATGCCTGTAGTTGGGGCTCGTGCTTCAGAGCATGTGCTGGTTCCTGAAGAGGGTCAGGAAGAATAACCTCCCACCCAGGTGCAGCATTGTCCCAGGTGCTCTGTGGTCTCTTCTGCTGCCTGCTGAAGCCTCCATGTTAGGCTAGGAACTGGAATTGCTGAAAATGGTCTGATCTGGTACGGCACATCCTGAGTCCCCTGGGATCAGCTTACAGATGTGGGATTCTTCTCATCTCAGGAACAGTCAGGAAAGAAAGAGATGCTGGAGCAGGAAGGTGCTACTCTTGTATTAGCGATTCACAGACCAGAGGTGTATAGCAAGAGCTGGATGTTGCAGTCTGGCATGCTTATGGATTTGCTTGTACAAATTTATGTCTTCTCCTTCCCCACGGTCTGAAAAGGCTGTTTAGGTTCCTGGAACGAAGGGACAGGGACTAGCTTCTGTAACAGGCTGGGCTGGGCATAGCAACAGTGGCTAATTATAATTGCCATGTATGTGTCCTGTTCATATGTCGCCCTTGAAACACTTTACACAGGTGGGTAAATAGCCTGCTCCCTGTGAGCCCTGCCCTTGACCCACCAGAGAGAGGCAGTGTGCCCACACTGAGTGCGTGACAACCCCATTCTCCTGAGCCCCAGACCTGTATCTGATTCACTGCCCCATGCCACCTCCCTGGACAGTCATTGTGTCAGCTGTCCTGGTGTCAGTCTAAAACACCCCTGGGATGAGTATCCAAGTACCACACTGCCCTTCATCCCCCTTACAAGAATGATCCATGCTCTTGACTATAAGGTCTCTGCAGCTTTGCTGAGACCGCATCTTGCCTGTCTTTGGCTGATGGTGCATAATGTAGCAGCTTCTGTGAAAGAAGACATGTGGATACCATCAGAGAGGCCCAACCAGCCCCTACTGAATAGGAAGGAACTCGCCACCCTCACCTTCTTCTCTGTCCACTCAAAACTTGTCATAAAGATATTTAAAGCCATGACTTCTTACGTGGGGCGTGGTCAGGAGGGAGCTAACAGGAACAGCTACAGCCAGCAGAATTATCTGCCTATTCTCTGTGACCAGCACTTTCAAACCTAGCATTAAGCACCTATTTCTGGACTCTGAGGGGCTGAGCATGTTTGCTGCATATGATGTGAACTGTGGGTGCTCAGCACCTCTGAAATTCAACCACTTATTTGGGTGCCTGATATGGATGTAGGTGCTGGACTCTAGGCTCCTTGTTTTAAAGATGTTCTATTTATTTTTGGATTAGGCTCTCCATGGGCTTTTCTAACACTGAGTTTCACAACCCACTTCCAAGGTGATACTGACCCCATTTTACTGCTGGAGAAACTGAGACAGATCTGAAGTGACTTGCCCTGTGTCACACAATGAATTTGTAGCAGAGCTGATGCAACCCAGCCTATAGACCTAAGGAGTCCTGAAGTGAGCAATATACCAACAAGCCTCCCTCCCTTTACTATATTATCCACTGCCATAATTGTCGTGTGTTGAGAGATTCGTGTGTATATTGAATTATTAAATGAAATTGTACAGAGATTGTTGGGCATTTGAATTGTAACTGGAAAAAAGTGGGCAGTGACACCATTGTTGTAGCCCTGCTGCTCACAGAGACCTGTCCATGTTAGAGCAAGGAGAGCAGCGGCTCTAGATTAGAGGGGATGGATTCTGGCAGGGCCAACTTGCTCTGTGGTGGAGTGTGCCCTCCCCAGCCTCGGCTCACCTTAGAACTGCAGGTGACAGTTCTAGCCAGAGTGTTCTCACAGCCTTCAATGTGACAAAGGTCTCCACTCCTCATGAGTGTGAGGGGCAGTTGCTATTCGCTGCTTGGGACTTGAGCAAAGATGGTGATTTGCAATCCCCTTTCCAGCAGCCCTGGCCACAGCTCAAAATCCTCTCTGTCAATTAAACTTTATTGTAGTGGTGCAGCAGCACCACTGTCGTTAAGGTTCTGTCACAACATCTATTTAACGGTTCATCTTTCAAAGTACTCTAAAATTGACATGCTTTATCAGATTTCTGTGAAATGTGGTGTGCCTGAGGAGGGTGTGGGGTTGGATTAGTGACCCATATTTGGAGTCATTTGAGCCACGGGTTCCAGAGATATAAGTTCCTCCCCTCTCCCCCTCCCAACCCAGCTGTATTAAAAAAAGCTTCTAGGTATGAGGTTTTTGGTTTTGCCCAGCACTAAAGACCAAACTATTGAAGTTGTGCAGGTCAACCTGGTTTCAAACTAAAGTTTTACCTAAGGTAATGTGTGGCACGCACTAGGACTGTGTCTACACTGCATACCTTACAACGGGCAGCAGTACCATTGTAAGGTGCACTATGTAGCTGCTCTTTATTGCCAGGAGAGAGCTCTCCTAGCGACAAAATAAAACCACTTCCAACGAGGGACAGTAGCTTCATCGGTAGGAGCTTAGCTCCTGCCAATGAAGCACTGTCCACACAGGTGCTTTTCTTCAGAACTTTGGTTGTTCAGGAGGGTGTTTCTTCACGTCCCTGAGCAACAAAAATTTTAACAACGGAAGTGCCTGTGTAGACATGGCCTACATTTTCGGGGGACTGAAACTGAGAACAGTATTGAAGAAAATGTGCACTTGTTACACTGCCCATGCACCAGTACAGAAAAATGGCTAAAGGGTTTCCATTCCAGACATTTTATATGCTTTAATCCTGAGTCCCCTCCCCCCCCCCTTTTGTCTTTTAATAGTGTTAGGTGGAATCCAGTGGGTGAGAGGAACGGATTGTAAAAGGAGATAAAGAGCTTGTACATTTCAGCAATTGTGGGGTTGGCAGAGTAAAGCTATATGTGTTAATGGGGTGTATTGGGGCAATGCTGAAAGAGGGCAGAATTAAGGTTGCATGGGCAACCTTAACTGTATATTTCCGGGTTTTCATAAGTTTGAGTTTTACTCAATTTGGTGGTCTGGAAGGGGATGACATACAGTAGTTACGAACAATACTGGAATGGAGGTTGTTCATAACTCTGAAATGTTCATAACTCAACAAAGCATTATGGTTGGTCTTTCAAAAATTTACAACTGAACATTGACTTAATACAGTTTTGAAACTTTACTATGCAAAAGAAAAATGTTTTTAACCATCTTAGTTTAAATGAAACAAGCACAGAAACAGTTTCCGTACATTGTCAAATCTTTTTTTAAACTTTCCCTTTATTTTTTTAGTAGTTTTACGTTTAACACAGTACAGTACTGTATTGGCTTCTCTTTTTTCTCTCTGTACTGCTGCTGCTTGATTCCATTTTTCCTGTTCCAAATGAGGTGTGTGGTTGACTGATCAGTTCATAACTCTGAGGTTCTAGTGTACCACCAAGCAACCTTAACTCTAGGTTAACATAGTTTTTTGGCATTGAATATATACTTCTATAAACATTAATTTAGCTGGATGAGGCCCCTGTATTTGTACATGGGGCAACTGAGCACAAAGCAGTAACTTACCCAGCTTACAGTGAATTTGTGGCAAGGCCAGGAATAGAACCTGGGAGTTGCAAACACCCATCTTCTTCTCTTGCAGCTATACAGTGCTCCCTCTGTTAAGGAATGGGAGGAGACTGGGGAACAGCCTGAGACAGAAAGTAAAGTGGTATAAGAACAGAAAGCTACCAATAATAACATGTTAGGAGCCCTATTGCTTTGTAGGGAAAAATTCTCTCCTCTCCCCAATTCCCCTTTGATCGACAACAGGAAGTGTGAGATTGCCTGGGGAAGTGGAGTGAGAGCTTTCAGCAAATACTGGAAGGGAGCAGTTACCAAAACCCTGTAACACCTTACCTGTCCCAAAAAAGTGCCCCAGTGCCTGCACTGATGTCTTGGGTCAGGGCTAGTTCCTGGTTTGCTGGCTCCATGAAGCTGAATGCACTGGCCACATGGCTAGTCAAGGGACTCCAGGAAAGGCATACTCCCTTTTTAATAAGGTAGTAATTCACTTTCCACGTGGAAACACAGTGCTGGGACCTGGTCTTCTCTGGATGGCTGATTCTGAGTGCATTCCATCCAGCCCAGGGGCAGAGTCACTCTTAGATCCTCATCCATTTATAGAACTCATCTTGGGTCCTGATTTCAGAGAAGCTGACCTGCAGCTGTCATTGAGGTCAGCGGGCCCAGATCATTTGAAAATCAGGCTCCTAGTCTTTAGTGATGGTCTTTTTACCCCTGCAGTCTCCGTGCACATGCATCAGCCATGAGTGCCTTTCCCTCTCCTAGGGAGTGATGACAATCATGTGTGCTGGTGGGCGGCAGGTGACACAGGTTTGACATTTGGTGCTGATGTGTGTATGTGCAGGGCCTGTGTTTATATGCCTGTTTGCACATCCCCCAAGCCACATTCCACACTCATGGCTCATCACCAGCTTTCTCCAGAGAAGGCAGTTGGTTTTGGCCAAAAAAGATGATCTGCTCATGCAGACAGGAGCTGTCTTGTCTGCAGTGCAGACTGCCAGCTGTGGCATCCCTGGGGTGTTGCTGACTTCCAGTAAAATGTGAATCCGCTGTTTGGCCTCCTGCACACAATCACATTTTCCCCTGGAACCATGCTCCCTATCCATACTTGTTTCCCCACCCTCTTGCTCAAGATGCTGTCTACTCCCTCATTTCCATGATGCTTTGGGGGGAGGGAATGGCGGGGAGGAGATATACCCTAGATTCCAGCCTCTCTCCTTGGTCTCTGAAGATGGCAGAACAGCCTGTCCCTAGGAAGAGCCCTCTGGGCTGCGCCGTACCTTGAAGCCCAGCTGTTTCTGGCTCCATCCTACCTCTTTCCAACACTTTCTCTCTGTGTCTTTGCTTTCTGTCATGAGTGGAAGGTGGAAAACAACACACAAGTGAAGAGCAAAGGCCTGGTCTCAGTGTGGAATAGCAGAGGCTGAGTCTATTCTTTTCTGTGTAGGTTTTTATATCACGCTTATTACTGTAACATCTGAGCACCTTCCACTAATGCATTAAACAACATGAGTACATGTCTGTCACACGTTTGTTCTCTCATCCTCTGCACAGAGGGAGAAGCATATGTAAAAGAGTGTCTTGTTTTGGTAGGGTTTTTTGTTTGTTTGTTTAAATAAATATACCTGTTGCTATGTGTTTATATTAGACAAGACAAAGTCAAAGAAATGTGCCTTGCTCTTGGAGTGGAAAGTGGTGAGGTTTATGATGGTCCTTAGTTCTTGCGAGTTCATAACACAGTCTTGGACTGCCCTCCGAGAAGGTTCTGTCTCCTTCACAAACCAGCTTTACTCCTATTGTTGAGAATTTGCTTGGGTTCAGATTCAACCAACTGCTCTTCATCCATGAGCTGATCTCATCCAAGCACTGGGAAATCTTGTTGGTAGTGGCATGGTCGTATGTGGTGAAGGATAGATAGAGCTGTGTCATCTGTATATTGCTGGCACTTGAGTCCCTGTGATCTGACCAGTTCACCTACTGGTTGGATATAAATGTAGAAAAAGATCAGAGAGAGAATTGATCCTCGTGGAACCCCATCAGCAAGGGGTAGTGGTGTAGGTGCAGTTTCCCATCTTTGGATGCAAACTGCGGGAAGGACCCAAACCATTTTAGTGCATTCCTCTGGACTCCTGCCACCTCTCTCAGGTGAGACAGCAGTATCTTGTGCTCAGCAATGTTAAACACTGCAGAGGGGTGCAGGAGGATGAGAATGGATATCCATCAGTGCCACAAAGCAGTTTCAGTTCCACATCCTGTCCTGAATGCAGATTCTGCCAGGTCTAGATTGCTGGGTTCAGTTAGATGAGCTTGCTCAGGAAAGGGAGGTTTGACACTGGGCAATATTTGGCTAGGACTGATGCAGTCTTGCTGCCAGCTCATGTCTAAGGAGTGCTACAGCTGGGCTGCATGTATCCCAACCTGCCTTAGGAAAGGAAAGGAGGATCTGGTGATGTAGGAAGTCTTGGGTATGGTGAGTCAGTGACTGCACCCATAATTGGTGGTCCCAGCACAATAGCCTCCCAGTGATCCTTCAGTCTTACGGTATTTGCATCATGTCTCTGTGCAAACTGGCTCTTATCTCCCTCGCTGCCCTTGGACTTGAAGCTGGGTGGGTGGATGGACACTCCTGTCTCAGCCCAGGCAGGAGAGAGGAGGGTGTACAATAGAGAGCAATTGTCTGAGTCTGGAGCACAGCTGCGCTCCTCTCTTTAAGATGCACAAGACTCTTCTTTTTCAAGCTGCCACCTCTTTGCAAGGCTCCCTCCGCTCATTCTTGGGAGGCACAGATGAGCGCAGCAATAACCAATCACAGAATGTCTAACAGGGGAAGCGAATGGCTCAGTGGGGAGGGTCAGATGTCTAGTTAGCAAGTAGGTTTGAGGGGCTTCCCCTCAACCACCCCCAGTAGGCTTGTGCAGGGGATATTCATTCATAGTCTCACACCTCTTGACAGGCTATGGTCCTGTACCATAGGCTCTTGTTCTAGTGCACCCCTACAGCACATAGTATCTGCAATACCCACTGAGCAAAGTGACACGCCAGCTTCTGTGAGTTCCACATCAGCCCTGTGACCTGACAACAAATCTCCAATGTGCCTGAAACCCACCAGGCCCCACCCTCAACCCCTCTGTACCTGGCATTCGTGTCCTCCTCGCTTACGCTACGCTGCCAGGCATAAAGGGGTGGGCTAAGAGTTCTGTTGGTGTCTCTCTGCCACCAGAGGCTCCTCAGGCCTGGCTCTTTAATCAGGAGCCATGTGTGCAGCTCCAGTGTGGGCAGTGGGATCACTTCATGTGTCCAAGGGTGGAGTTTAGCTTTGGCTCTGTGTAAATCCTGGTGGGACTTCCGTAAAGCTCCTTGTGGTCCTTCAGGAAGGGAAGTGTAATGGCAGTGATTCTGTGCCTAGCTCAGTGGGCTCCTGCGCCATGACTCAGGATCCTGGTGCTATGGTGATACAAAGAATGATTCCATCAATGTGCCTACTGTCTCAGGGCAGCTGGACAGCTAGCTGGTACATTTGGAACAGAGAACCTGCCAGTTCCCTGGCCATGACCAGAGTTTCCCAACTGTTGGGGTGTGTACAGTAGATGAATCCCTTGGGGGTGCATTGTGGACAGAGAGACCCTCAAGGACTGGGGTGGCCATGTTCACTGTATGCTATAACCTGCTCCATCTCACTCTCTTTCCCCAAGGGTGCATGATCTGCCTGGGGCAGTCGACCTTCCTCCGGTTTAATCACCCTGCTGAGGCCAAGTGGATGAAAAGCATGATCCCAGCTGGAGAAAGGAGTCCTGGGGCCCCATATGGACTCATGGCAGGTAGGTGAAGCCTCCATGCTCAGGGCCTGGGAGTGAGTACACCTGTGTTCTGTTCTTGACTCTGCTGCTGACTCAGGCAAGTCAGTTTCCCCTCTCTGTGCTTGTTTCCCCACCTCTAATGTGGGGATAATAATCCACCCCACCCCCAAGCAGCAGCAGCTTTGTCGGCAGGAGAGTGTTCCTGCCAACAAAGTGCTGTTCACACCGGAGCTTTTCATCAGTAAAACTTCTGTCATTTGGGGGGAGGGGGTGTGTTGTTTTAACACCCCTGAACAACAAACATTTTGCCCACAAAGTACCAGTGTAGACAAAGCCTCAGTGTAATGAGCTCAACAGAGCCCAGATATTCAGTGGGGCAAAGGTCAAACCCTGGGCCTTGGAGAGAGAAGTTTGAGGAGGAGGCACTGCCAGGGCTCAGATTGGCATTTCTGTCCAGTGCTGTGGTCTTTTCTTCTGTAGCTACTCCTACTCTCTGCCAGGTTGTTGCTGCGCTCTCTGAGCTACTGTGAGTCACCAGTGCTGGGTTTGGTGCCTGTCCAGAGTCAGAGTGGCAGCAATGTCAGGCAGGAATCTCTCCCTCTCTCACCAGTAAAGGAAGGGGAGAAAGGAACTCATTTGCTTCTGAAGGATCAGGTGGAGGCTGCTGATGGAAGTGGGAGATTGGGTTTGATTGACATGTCTGCTCCTATAGGCCAGTTCTGCCATCACACCAAATGGAAATGCCGTGGCCCAGGTCTGCAGTCCTTACTCAGGCAGCACTCCAGTTTGCTTCAGTGGGAATTTTGCCTTGAGCAAGGGCTGCAGAGCTGGGCCAAAGCCTTTCTATTTGGTGTGATGGCAGAACTGGTCTATTGGATTTGCAGATGTGTCCATCAAGCCCAGTCTCCTACTTCCAGTTGCAGCCATGACTGACCTTTGTTTAGGCTGAGTCAAAGCTGATGCCATTAGGGCTGGCAGTGAGTGACTGGGGGAAGCAGGTGAGGTATGATAGCTCAGTAAGTCCATTCCTGTGAGAGCATGCGCCTAACATGGTTGTACAGCCACACGTTGGAGTTATGGTTCGCCATATGACCCAGCCCAGAGAAGCTACAGGGTGGCCTGCACAACCTAGGATTTAATGTCTCTCAAGTGCTGAGCTTTCTAGTCCCTGTAGCACTGTTTGGTTTAACCCTTCATGTGCTGTTATCAGAGCACCCTCACCAAGATACCCGCTTGACCCTTCTTGGGGGATGGGCAGTGAGGCGGTCTGGCTGATGCAGACTAAATGTTGTTCTCCTTAATGGCCACTTGATACAGACTTGCTGACTTGATGCCTACTGTGGGAAGCATTCAGTGAGAGTCTGTGCTAGCAGCACAGCGATACTGGGAACCAGCCTGGGAGATAGAGAGGGAGCAGAGGAGGGAGTTCACAGAGGCTTTCCAATAAGGGAGTCTGGCTGTTGACAGCTAGTCCTTTCCTGCTTGCATTCCTCTAGCTGTACAATGGGGCTTGTATTGGGGCAGTCTCTGAGCACACCACTTTGTGGCATGGCACGCTACTGCACAACCTACATAGCTTTCAGCACATCCAGTTGCTGCAGTGACTTAGGGTATGTCTACACTATGAAATTAGGTTGAATTTCTAGAAGTCAGTTTTGTAGAAAGTGTTTTTATACAGTTGATTGTGTGTGTCCCCACAGAAATGCTCTAAGTGCATGTAGTCGGCGGAGTGTGTCCACAGTACCAAGGCAACCGTCGACTTCTGGAGCGTTGCACTGTGGGTGGCTATCCCACAGTTCCCGCACTCTCCACCGCCTATTTGAATTCTGGGTAGAATTCCCAGTGCCTGATGGGGCTAAAACATTGTCGCGGGTGGTTCTGGGTACATATCATCAGGCCTCCATTCCCTCCCTCCCTCCCTCTGTGAAAGCAAGGGCAGACAATCGTTTTGTGCCTTTTTTCTTGAGTTACCTGTACAGACGCCATACCACAGCAAGCATGGACCCTGCTCAGCTAACCGTCACCGTATGTCTCCTGGATGCTGGCAGACGTGGTACTGCATTGCTACACAGCAGCAGTTTATTGCCTTTTGGCAGCAGACAGTGCAGTATGACTGGTAGCCATCATCAATGTAGTCCTGGTTGCTCTTTTAACCGAGTGCCTGGGCAAACATGGGAGTGACTCAGCCAGGTCATTTCCCTTGTTTCATCTCATGGCGATTCAATCCCGCACTGTCTTTTAATCTGCAGCTAGCAGAAGATGATGGCCAGTAGTCATACTGCACTGTCTTCTGCCGAGCACCCAGGTGTTGACGATGGCTAGCAGTCATACTGCACAGTCTGCTGCCAGCAAGATGTATAAAGATAGATGAAGTGGCTCAAAACAAGAAATAGATCAGATTTGTTTTGTATTCATTTTCTCCTCTCTCCCTTCCTCTGTGAAATCAACAGCCTGCTAAACCCAGTTTTGAGTTCTATCCTTGAGGGGGCCATTCAGTTTCTCGCAAAGCCACCCCGTTTGTTGATTTTAATTCCCTGTAAGCCAACCCTATAAGCCATGTCGTCAGTTGCCCCTCCCTCCATCAGGGCAACGGCAGACAATCGTTCATCGCCTTTTTTCTGCGTAGACGCCATACCGCGGCAAGCATGGAGCCCACTCAGATCACTTTGGCAATTAGGAGCACATTAAACACCACACGCATTATCCAGCAGTATATGCAGCACCAGAATCTGGCAAAGCGATCCCGGGCGAGTAGGTGACGTCAGCGCGATGACGTGAGTGATGAGGACATGGACACAGATTTCTCTCAAAGCACAGGCCCTGGCAATGTGGGCATCATGGTGCTAACGGGGCAGGTTCATGCGGTGGAACGCCGATTCTGGGCTTGGGAAACAAGCACAGACTGGTGGGACCACATAGTGTTGCAGGTCTGGGACGATTTCCAGTGGCTGCGAAACTTTCGCATGCGTAAGGGCACTTTCATGGAACTTTGTGACTTGCTTTCCCCTGCCCTGAGGTGCAAGAATACCAAGATGAGAGCAGCCCTCACAGTTGAGAAGCGAGTGGCAATAGCCCTGTCGGAACTTGCAACGCCAGACAGCTACTGGTCAGTCGGGAATCAATTTGGAGTGGGCAAATCTACTGTGGGGGCTGCTGTGATGCAAGTAGCCAGCGCAGTCAAAGATCTGCTGATATCAAGGGTAGTGACCCTGGGAAATGTGCAGGTCATAGTGGATGGCTTTGCTGCAAAGGGATTTCCTAACTGTCGTGGGGCCATAGACGGAACCCATATCCCTATCTTGGCACTGGAGCACCAAGCTGGCGAGTACATAAACCGCAAGGGGTACTTTTCAATAGTGCTGCAAGCACTGGTGGATCACGAGGGACGTTTCACCAACATCAACGTGGGATGGCCGGGAAAGGTACATGACGCTCGCATCTTCAGGAACTCTGGTCTGTTTCAAAAGCTGCAGGAAGGGACTTTATTCCCAAACCAGAAAATAACCTTTGGGGATGTTGAAATGCCTATAGTTATCCTTGGGGACCCAGCCTACCCCTTAATGCCATGGCTCATGAAGCCATACACAGGCAGCCTGGACAGCAGTCAGGAGCTGTTCATCTACAGGCTGAGCGAGTGAAGAATGGTGGTAGAATGTGCATTTGGACGTTTAAAAGCACACTGGCGCAGTTTACTGACTCGGTTACACCTCAGCGAAACCAATATTCCCACTGTTATTACTGCTTGCTGTGCGCTCCACAATATCTGTGAGAGTAAGGGGGGAGACGTTTATGGTGGGGTGGGAGGTTGAGGCAAATTGCCTGGCTGCTGGTTACGCACAGCCAGACACCAGGGCGGTTAGAAGAGCACAGGAGGGCGCGGTGTGCATCAGAGAAGCTTTGCAAGCCAGTTTCATGACTGGACAGGCTACGGTGTGAAAGTTCTGTTTGTTTCTCCTTGATGGAAACCCCCCGCCCCTTGGTTCACTCTACTTCCCTGTAAGCTAACCACCCTCCCCACCTCCCTTCGATCACCACTTGCAGAGGCAATAAAGTCATTGTTGCTTCACATTCATGCATTCATCACACAAATAGGGGGATATCTACCAAGGTAGTCCAGGAGGGATGAGATTGATGAGATTACTGGTTCTATGATGAGATTACTGGTTCTGTGGATGTATTGTTTCTTGACTTTAGCAAAGCTTTCGACACAGTCTCCCACAGTATTCTTGTCAGCAAGTTAAAGAAGTATGGGCTGGATGAATGCACTATAAGGTGGGTAGAAAGTTGGCTAGATTGTCGGGCTCAACGGGTAGTGATCAATGGCTCCATGTCTAGTTGGCAGCCGGTGTCAAGTGGAGTACCCCAGGGGTCGGTCCTGGGGCCGGTTTTGTTCAATATCTTCATAAATGATCAGGAGGATGGTGTGGATTGCACTCTCAGCAAATTTGCGGCTGATACTAAACTGGGAGGAGTGGTAGATACGCTGGAGGGCTGGGATAGGATACAGAGGGACCTAGACAAATTGGAGGATTGGGCCAAAAGAAATCTGATGAGGTTCAATAAGGATAAGTGCAGGGTCCTGCACTTAGGACGGAAGAACCCAATGCACCGCTACAGACTAGGGACCGAATGGCTCAGCAGCAGTTCTGCGGAAAAGGACCTAGGGGTGACAGTGGACGAGAAGCTGGATATGAGTCAGCAGCGTGCCCTTGTTGCCAAGAAGGCCAATGGCATTTTGGGATGTATGAGTAGGGGCATAGCGAGCAGATCGAGGGACGTGATCGTCCCCCTCTATTCGACATTGGTGAGGCCTCATCTGGAGGACTATGTCCAGTTTTGGGCCCCACACTACAAGAAGGATGTGGATAAATTGGAGAGAGTCCAGCGAAGGGCAACAAAAATGAATAGGGGTCTGGAACACGTGAGTTATGAGGAGAGGCTGAGGGAACTGGGATTGTTTAGTCTGCAGAAGAGAAGAATGAGGGGGGATTTGATAACTGCTTTCAACTACCTGAGAGGTGGTTCCAGAGAGGATGGTTCTAGACTATTCTCAGTGGTAGAAGAGGACAGGACAAGGAGTAATGGTCTCAAGTTGCAGTGGGGGAGGTTTAGGTTGGATATTAGGAAAAACTTTTTCACTAGGAGGGTGGTGAAACACTGGAATGCGTTACCTAGGGAGGTGGTGGAATTTCCTTCCTTAGAAGTTTTTAAGGTCAGGCTTGACAAAGCCCTGGCTGGGATGATTTAATTGGGGATTGGTCCTGCTTTGAGCAGGTGGTTGGACTAGATGACCTCCTGAGGTCCCTTCCAACCCTGATATTCTATGATTCTGTGAGGGGTGGTGAAGGAGAGAAGCACCAGGAGGGGTGGTGGAGGAGGGAAGGACAAGGTCACACAGCACTTTAAAAGTTTAAAACTTTAAAACTTATTGAATGCCAGCCTTCTGTTGCTTGGGCAATCCTCTGGGGTGGAGTGGCTGGGTGGCCGGAGGCCCCCCTACCGCGTACTTGGGCGTCTGGGTGAGGAAGCTATGGAACTTGGGGAGGAGGGCAGTTGGTTATACAGGGGCTGTAGTGGCAGTCTGTGCTCCTGCTGCCTTTCCTGCAGCTCAACCATACACTGGTTTGATCCTCCAGCAGCCTCAGCATTGAATCCTGCCTCCTCTCATCACGCTGCCGCCACCTTTCAGCTTCAGCCCTCTCTTCAGCCCGCCACTTACTCTCTTCAGTTCACCACCTCTCCTCCCGGTCATTTTGTGCTTTCCTGCACTCTGACATTGTCTGCCTCCACGCATTCGTCTGTGCTCTGTCAGTGTGGGAGGGCAGCATGAGCTCAGAGAACATTTCATCACGAGTGCGTTTTTTTCACCTTCTAATCTTCGCAAGCCTCTGAGAAGGAGAAGATCCTGTGATCCTTAAAACACATGCAGCTGGTGGAGAAAAAAAAAAAGGGACAGTGGTGTTTAAAAAGACATATTTTATAGAACAATGGGTACACTCTTTCACGGTAAACCTTGCTGTTAACATTACATACATAGCACATGTGCTTTCGTTACAAGGTCGCATTTTGCCTCCCCCAAGCGCGTGGCTAGCCCCTTCCCCCTCCCCGTGGCTAACAGCGGGGAACATTTCTGTTCAGCAATGGGCAAACAGCCCAGCAGGAATGGGCACCTCTGAGTGTCCCCTTAAGAAAAGCACCCTATTTCAACCAGGTGACCATGAATGATATCACTCTCCTGAGGATAACACAGAGAGATAAAGAACGGATATTGTTTGAACCCCAGCAAACATACATTCCAGGTCCAGGGTGAGAAACAGTTCCTGGCTGTCGGGAAAAATGGTTTCTCCACTTGCTTGCTGTGAGCTATCTACAACCTCATCATCATCATCATTTTCCTCGTCCCCAAAACCTGCTTCCGTGTTGCCTCCATCTCCATTGAAGGAGTCAAACAACATGGCTGGGGTAGTGGTGGCTGAACCCCCTAAAATGGCATGCAGCTCATCATAGAAGCGGCATGTTTGGGGCTCGAACCCGGAGCGGCCGTTCGCCTCTCTGGTTTTCTGGTAGGCTTGCCTCAGCTCCTTAAGTTTCACGCAGCACTGCCTCTGTCCTTCATGCCCTGGGAGATTTTGACAAATGTTTTGGCATTTCAAAAACTGGAATGGAGTTCTGATAGCACGGATTCCTCTCCCCATACAGCGATCAGATCCTGTACCTCCCGTTCGGTCCATGCTGGAGCTCTTTTGCGATTCTGGGACTCCATCATGATCACTCTGCTGATGAGCTCTGCATGGTCACCTGCAGCTTGCCACGCTGGCCAAACAGGAAATTGAAATTCAAAAGTTCGCAGGCCTTTTCCTGTCTACCTGGCCAGTGCATCTGAGTTGAGAGTCCTGTCCAGAGTGGTCACAGTGGAGCACTCTGGGATAGCTCCCGGAGGCCAATACTGTCTAATTGCGTCCACAGTACCCCAAATTCGACCCAGCAAGGCCAATTTCAGCGCTAATCCCCTTGTCGGGGGTGGAGTAAGGAAATCTATTTTAAGAGCCCTTTAAGTCAAAAAAAAGGGCTTCGTCGTGTGGACAAGTGCAGGGTTAAAATGATTTAATGCTGCTAAATTCGACCTCAACTCCTAGTGTAGACCAAGGCTGAGTCACATCAGAGTCCACCCCTTCCTGGGCAGTAAACTCCAAACAAACACAAAACCAAAACAATCCTCTATCCCCTGTGGGCTCAGCTCCTAAGCCCTCCTGGGCTCTGCTCAGTTTCCATCACTATTTTATAGAGCCCTGACTCTTGAGGCAGCTCTCCCTGGAGCCTCTAACCCAGGGGTTTCTGTGGGAGCCTCCTTCCAGATTCCCCTCTCCCCCAACTGAGCATCTCCTGACTTTTTATGAGCACCAGGTGCTCTCTAATTTAGTCACCTGACCCTTCAGCAGCTACTCCACCTTCGGGGCTGGGACCAGGCCCCATTAAAGGATGCTAACCCGATGATAGGGCCCGTGACCTTGCCTCCTTGTGAGACTTAACTCCTTACTGTTTGGAAAGCACTTTGAAGAGCTGAGTGGTTGGCAGTAAGGGGGAGGTCAAGCTGGAATCCTGTACCAGCAGTTTATAGCAGAGTGCATCCCTCCTCCCAAGCACCCATCATGGGCAAAGTACATTGATGAGGCACTGAGAAACCCTAGGAGTGTATTCTTGGTCCCATTGAGATTGCTAGCAGAGCCCTTGCTGATGTAAGTGGGGCCAGGATTTCACCCCAGGACTTGGTGTTGGGACACAGTTGGGAGCCTGGTGCGAGTCCCATGTGAAGATGTGTGGGGTAGGAGGCATGTTCTATGTAAGAAATGCTGGCTGTGGTGAAGCACTGCTGGCTCTCCCTCCCTCCTGCGTTTTTTGTTTCTCAACATTGTAACCACGGAACCTGACCATGCGGTGTCTTGTTAAGCAGTACTGTCTGGGATGCTAGCCCCCACTGCTCATGAGGGAGCAGTGCTTATGTGGCTGAGTGCCAGCTGCCCCAGTTCACTCCACTTTAATAAATGAAACACACAGGCAGTTTGGCAGGTAAAGCTGCTATTTGCTCATTACATAAATGATCGTTATTGAAGTTTCGGTTAAAAACTCCATTACACTGAATGCAGATGTCACCCAGCACAGATACAGGGCCATCTTGAGAAAAGCCCTGCGTTAATTGGATCTCTCAGTTTAGACATACCAGCGTCCCCACTCCTGCCGAGGGCCATTGGGACACTGGACCCTGATAGAGGAGCTGTTAGGAGCTTTGTGTTTCCAGCTGGTGAAAAAAATCCCAGGGTTGGGGACTGAAATGTTTCTAAAATGATCTCTCTGCTTGCTAAGAGATGCCTGCTATTTGCATGAATACGAATAGCATTTACTCTGGTTTGTGGCCTTTCCGTTCCTGCACCCACTGTTGACTCAGCTCAGCAACTGCACTTCTGTTTGTTAATTATTAATAGTTGTCTCCAAAGAGTTTAATTGTAGCAGCTCCTGAGCTGAACCCTTGGCTGAACACACAACCTGGCTGGCATTTCACACCAGCTCTCCTGGTCACAGGGCAGGTTCCAGAGACCTTCTAGCCCTCAGAACAGCATAAAACACAAGGTCATGAGCCTCATCTGATGTGTCTGGAGCTGGGTTGGGGAGCTGCAGGCAGCGCTTGTCTGTAAGGGCGAATAAATGCGAGATTCAAAGGCTGCTTCTTCAGCCCAGGGGTTCATTGTTACTTGCAACTTATTTTATTTAGTGTTTCTCTATGGAGTGCAAGTCTCCTTCACTTTCTGTGGCTGTTCTCCCCCTCTCCCACTGGCTATTGATGGGAGACTGGGCTAGATGGGCCTTGCTTTTATCCAGGCCAGTGTGCTGTTTCCACACACCTTCTCAGGCTGTGCAGAGCTTCCAGCGCCACTCCATACCTCCCCTGCAGCTCCTGGCATGGTGTCGTGGCCAGGATGTTGCTGTGCTCTGGCTATTCCTGGTTGCCAGAATGGCCCCTTGGGGCTATAGGCAGTCTTCAGACATAGCTCCCAGGAAGAGGAAGCACACAGGTAGGGCAAAGCCTTCTTTGCCCTTCTCCCCTGCTGTCCCTGCAAAGCCAGGACAGAATTTGGCCCACACTCTTTACCAAAGCTCACAAGAGAAGGGCTTCTTTTCCCTCTGCCCACCATACCTGTCCTTTGCGACCCACTCCCATCAGGAGAGGCTTGGGTTCTACTCCCTATGAATGAAGTATTGCAGGGACCTCAGATTCCTCATGCTGTGCAGTCACACACAGCCCCTAAACCCCAGGTGTCAGGGGACGGGAGCTTAATTCAGAATAACATCTTCCCCTTTGCAGACTATTAGCAGTCCCAATGGAAGTAAGCTCTTTCTCTGTTGCATCAGGGTTGTGTTTGTCTGGGACTGTAGAACAGAAGGCATTAGCTGTTTGCATGGAGGAATGCACAGCTGCAGCATCTCGGGCCCTGACTGCTGTCTGGGCCTGCATTGGCTGTATCAAACTAGCTAGGATGATGCACAAGGAGAGGAGAGAGCCTGTGTCACAAGCCTGGGAGATTACTGCCTGGGGTAGCTTGATACCCACTAGTGTGTGTGAGGGACCACATGCTGCTGTTAACCTGTTAGAGCAGCATGTGAGGGAAGGGAGCATGTGGAGCCAATTAGTGTGTCAGAGCTTCTGGAACCCCAGAAACCCCCCCCTCCCCCCACCAGGAGGGCCAGGAACCATGCCTGGGTAGAAATTGGAGAGGAGAGGTCTTACACTTTTCTTGGACAGCCTCAAGACTTTTCACTACGGCATTTTGGTCTGTGGCATAGAAGTATCCATTCCCTGCATACACAGAAGTCAGCCTAGGATGAGAGTGGGGAATTGTCACTGGTTCCCATTGGATACATCCAGCAGAGCCCTGTTCGATGTCAGCCGAGGGCTCCAGGCAGAACTGAATTCACTTTTCTTAAGTAATTTGATTTCTGTCCCTTTATTGCCTATGACTGCCTCTGCAGTGAGTGCTGGTTCTGAGGGGGCAGGTCCCAGCACTGCAGTCAGCCAGGGGGCCGTCTGGATTCTGGCTTGCTGTGGTTTCAACACCTGGAGATGCTTTTCAAAGGGAGCTAGTCCAGCTGGTCTGATTCACCTCTGAAAATGGTCTCCAATCTGAAGGCTGGTCCTCACCTATCCTGTAGCCAACTCTGCCCTGATGTTTTGAAGAGAGGGCTCTGCAATGTCCTTTGCTAGCATGTGTTTGTATTACTGATGACTGTTGATGGTGCTGGGCACTGGGGAGACATAGGGGCAGAATGGGTTGTATAAAGAGGAGGGCTTGGATAAAAATTGGTTGCTTAATTTTTTATCCAAAAAAATGAGATTTTTGCATTTAAATTAGAAACAGGTTTATTTTTAAAAATAAAACTATTTAAATGTAAATGTGAAATTATGACCAATCTACGTTAAGGTCTAAACTTACTGTAATCTATTAAAATAATTTCAGTTGAATAAAAATATATTAAGCAGTACATATTTGCTGTGAAGTTTTGAAGAACTGGAAGTCACTGGCTAAGCACCTGGAACCAGAGTTTACTGAAGTGCTAAACCAGCTTTCAACAACAGTATCTTTTCTGCAGGAGCAAAGAAAATATTTTTTTCAGTTTATTCAACTATTTCAGTTCAATAACTAGTTCAGTCAAAGTTCAAAAACCAGTAGGAGTTGAAAAAGCAGAAAAACTTGTTTTCCTCCTTCAATCTATTAATAAAAACCAGGTATGAGAGGGCTGAGATCTACTAATTCTAAAATCTTGAAGACCAGAAAAATCGGTTCAATTCCCTAACTACTACTTTTGTTTAATAAGTTAATTTTAAATGCAAAACATATTCTGTAAATCTTTTTTTTTATTTTATATCCAGCACATTTAAGGTAGTTTTTAATTAATAAAAACAAAATTAAAAAGCTGCTTTTGTGCATTTTTTACTGAATTTGAATTTCCATCCAAATTGTACCAAATCACAAGTAAAAAATTAATCATCATCTGGTTAATAAAAATTTAAAAAGTAAGAATCTGAATAAATGTTTAAGCTATATGACTGCTTAAATAAATGTGTATAGATATAGAATATCCTCCTGGTTAGCAAAAAGAAGCAACAGATTTCAGTGTACAGGCTGTATTTAGTTGCAAATCAACATATTTTAATGTTTACCAACAATGAGAATCAACATCTCTTTATGAAAGTAACTAAAGTACAAAAGCAAAGCAAGATTAAAATCAGTTATTCAAATCAAGGTTTCCTGCATGCTGATTTAAATCATGATTAAAATTGGTGATTTAAATCACTTTGGTTTAAATCAATCCACCCTGCTGGGTCTTTTATGTCCTGCATAACCTGTGGGTATCGATGCCAGGCCCCTCTTGGGGGAAACTGGGAGATTCTTGGGCCGCCCCTGTGCTTCAGAGAATGTCTTGTTCTGACCCAGACACCCTGCTCACCTCTTCCTGCATCCAGTGCCCTTGGAGATGGGGTATGCTGAGAATTTGCTGTCTCGAGATCAGTAGCGGGCAGGGCTCTTAAGGGCTTTCACTCTTAGGACAATCCAGCCACTTTGCCACCAGGAACGATTCTGATTCAGAGGTGTTGGCCTTTGCTGACTGCCCAGCCATCATTCGGCCAAACCTGTGATGCTGCTTATTGTAGGCTGAGCATGTGGTGCAGACTCAGAAATTCTGTGACCCATCAGCCCCAGCACTTCCTTCCCTGCCACCCATAGCTAAATAACAGTGGAGCCAAGGCCATATGTACAGTTGGAGGAAGGAATTGACAGTCTAATAGGTCATACTGGCTGTAGAATGTCCGTGCCTGATCAGGTAAAGAATGTGAGCGAGGCCAAACAGCAAAAATTAAGATGTTTGTACACCAATGCGAGGAGCCTAGGTAACAAAGTGGAGGAACTAGAGCTACTGGTGCAGGAAGTGAAACCAGATATTCTAGGGACAACAGAAACAGGGTGGAATAGTCGTCATGACTGGACTACAGCTACGGAAGGGTATGTGCTGTTTAGTAAAGACAGAACTAAGGGTAAAGGTGGTAGAGTAGTACTGTATATCAATGATGAGGTAGAATGTAAAGAAATAAGAAGCGATGGAATGGATAAGACAGAGTCTGTCTTGGCAAAAATCACATTGGGGAAGAAAACTACTAGAGCCTCCCCTGTGATAGTACTTGGGGTGTGCTATAGACCGCCGGGATCTAATTTGGTTAAGAATAGAGCCCTCTTTAATGTTTTTAATGAAGTAAATGCTAATGGAAACTGCGTGATCATGGGAGACTTTAACTTCCCAGATATAGACTGGAGGACAAGTGCTAGTAATAATAATAGGGCTCAGATTTTCCTAGATGCGATAACTGATGGATTCCTTCATCAAGTAGTTGCTGAACCTACTAGAGGGGATGCCATTTTAGATTTGGTTTTGGTGAGTAGTGAGGACCTCATAGAAGAAATGGTTGTAGGGGACGACCTTGGTTCACGTGATCATGAGCTAATTCAGTTCAAACTGAACAGCAGGATAAACAAATATAAATCTGCAACTAGGGTTTTTGATTTCAAAAGGGCTGACTTTCAAAAATTAAGGAAATTAGTTAGGGAAGTGGATTGGACTGAAGAATTTATGGATCTAAAGGCAGAGGAGGCCTGGGATTACTTCATGTCATAGCTGCAGAAGCTATCAGAAGCCTGCATCCCAAGAAAGGGGAAAAAATTCATAGGCAGGAGTTGTAGACCAAGCTGGATGAGCAAGCGTCTCAGAGAGGTGATTAAGAAAAAGCAGAAAGCATATAGGGAGTGGAAGATGGGAGGGATCAGCAAGGAAAGCTACCTTATTGAGGTCAGAACATGTAGGGATATGGTGAGAGAGGCTAAAAATCAAGTAGAGTTGGACCTTGCAAAGGGAATTAAAATCAATAGTAAAAGGTTCTATAGCCATATAAATAAGAAGAAAACAAAGAAAGAAGAAGTGGGACCGCTAAACACTGAGGATGGAGTGGAGGTTAAGGATAATCTAGGCATGGCCTAATATTTAAACAAATACTTTGCCTCAGTCTTTAATAAGGCTCATGAGGATCTTAGGAATAATGGTAGCATGACAAATGGGAATGAGGATATGGAGGTAGATATTACCATATCTGAGGTAGAAGCGAAACTCGAACAGCTTAATGGGACTAAATTGGGGGCCCCAGATAATCTTCATTCAAGAATATTAAAGGAATTGGCATATGAAATTGCAAGCCCATTAGCAAGAATTTTTAATGACTCTGTAAACTCAGGGGTTGTACCATATGACTGGAGAATTGCTAACATAGTTCCTATTTTTAAGAAAGGGAAAAAAGGTGATCCGGGTAACTACAGATCTGTTAGTTTGACATCTGTAGTATGCAAGGTCTTGGAAAAAATTTTGAAGGAGAAAGTAGTTAAGGACATTAAGGTCAATGGTAAATGGGACAAAATACAATATGCTTTTACAAAAGGTAGATTGTGCCAAACCAACCTGATCTCGTTCTTTGAGAAAGTAACAGATTTTTTAGACAAAGGAAATGCAGTGGATCTAATTTACCTAGATTTCAGTAAGGCGTTTGATACCATGCCACATGGGGAATTATTAGTTAAATTGGAAAAGATGGGGATCAATATGAAAATGGAAAGGTGGATAAGGAATTGTTTAAAAGGGAGACTACAGCAGGTCATACTGAAAGGTGAACTGTCAGACTGGAGGGAGGTTATCAGTGGAGTTCCTCAGGGATCGGTTTTGGGACCAATCTTATTTAATCTTTTTATTACTGACCTTGGCACAAAAAGTGGGAGTGTGCTAATAAAGTTTGTGGATGATACAAAGCTGGGAGGTATTGCCAATTTAGAGAAGGACCGGGATATCATACAGGAGGATCTGGATGACCTTGTAAACTGGAGTAATAGTAATAGGATGAAATTTAATAGTGAGAAGTGTAAGGTCATGCATTTAGGGATTAATAACAAGAATTTTAGTTACAAGCTGGGGACGCATCAATTAGAAGTAACGGAGGAGGAGAAGGACCTTGGAATATTGGTTGACCACAGGATGACTATGAGCCGCCAATGTGATATGGCCGTGAAAAAAGCTAATGTGGTCTTGGGATGCATCAGGCGAGGTATTTCCAGTAGAGATAAGGAGGTGTTAGTACCGTTATACAAGGCACTGGTGAGACCTCACCTGGAATACTGTGTGCAGTTCTGGTCTCCCATGTTTAAGAAGGATGAATTCAAACTGGAACAGGTACAGAGAAGGGCTACTAGGATGATCCGAGGAATGGAAAACCTGTCTTACGAGAGGAGACTCAAGGAGCTTGGCTCGTTTAGCCTAACCAAAAGAAGGCTGAGGGGAGATAGGATTGCTCTCTGTAAATATACCAGAGGGATAAATACCGGAGAGGGAGAGAAATTATTTAAGCTCAGTACCAATGTGGACACAAGAACAAATGGATATAAACTGGCCATCGGGAAGTTTAGATTTGAAATTAGACGAAGGTTTCTAACCATCAGAGGAGTGAAGTTCTGGAATAGGTTTATGGAGGAGATGGTATGATGGGATAGTATGATTTTGGCAATTAATTGATCTATAACTATTCATAGTAAATAGGCCCAATGGCTTGTGGTGGGATGTTAGATGGGGTGGGATCTGAATTACTACAGAGAATTCTTTCCTGGGTATCTGGCTGGTGAATCTTGCCCACATGCTCAGGGTTCAGCTGATCGCCATATTTGGGGTTGGGAAGGAATTTTCCTCCAGGGCAGACTGGAAGAGGCCCTGGGGGTTTTTTGCCTTCCTCTGTAGCATGGGGCACGGGTCACTTGCTGGAGGAATCTCTGCACCTTGAAGTCTTTAAACCATGATTTGAGGACTTCAATGGCTCAGACATAGGTGACAGGTTTATTGCAGGAGTGGGTGGGCGAGATTCTGTGGCCTGCATTGTGCAGGAGGTCAGACTAGATTATCATAATGGTCCCTTCTGACCTTAATATCTGTGAGTCTGAGACACAATTTTATTCAATGAGCTTTTATTGGCAGGACAGGCTGTATAAGTGTTTTATTGGCACGACAGGCTGTATAAGTGTTGGCAAATCTTCAGACCAAGTGCACATAGGGATCTTCAGACCAAGTGCACATTGTTATTATAAAAAGAAAAGGAGTACCTGTGGCACCTTAGAGACTTAGCTACAAGCTCACGAAAACTTATGCTCAAATAAATTGATTAGTCTCTAAGGTGCCACAGGTACTCCTTTTCTTTTTGCAAATACAGACTAACACGGCTGCTACTCTGAAACCAATTGTTATTATAATAACCAATTTACTCCTATGAAATAATTCCGCAGGCAGATGTGGTCAGGAATCTTGTATCTGCGGAAGAGCTGATTTAATGGAAATAAATTGAGCTTTGGTCTGCCTGGAACTGATGAGCAGATTAACCTGCCAATCAATCTCTTCTCTTACAGTAACTGGCCATGAGACCATGGCTTTGCCCATTAATTCAGCACTCACTGTGAGCCACTCGTGCCGGGAGTCTGTCTAGTCTTCCAGAAAGCCAGACAATAAGTGCCCCTGATTGGGTTATTGCTCTGGCAGTATTATTACTGCTTCTCCGTCCTTCCCCTTCATGATTCTTTTCATTTATTAAAGGGGAAAAAACCCAGCCACTCTCAATCCCGGCTGGGATCTAACCGTGTCTGACAAATGCTGCAGGCCAGAGCAGTCTGGTTTCAGCTTGACATTTATGTGGCTTCAAACAAGAGCAATACTTTCTCCAGGAAGCCAGTCAGCTGCCTTCTGCCAGCTCAGACAAGTAGTTGGGCATTGGCCATCCAGGGGGCCCAGCTAGCTCTGCAAGCAGAAATTGGCACCCCGCAGGTGAGTGCCGTCACCCCCCTCTGTAGAGCCTGGGATGATGTGGCACTACAAGGGGAAGGGATTAGCTCAAGGTCACACAGTAGGTGAGTGGCAGAGCCAGGAATAGAACCTAGGAGCACTTGAGTCAGGCATCCTGATCTAACCACTTGACCTTGTTGTCTCCACAGCTAGAATGACTCGAGTAGCTGTTATTGGCCCTGTAGAAGTCGGGTGGAGACAGGAAGGTTGGTCTGCCCATCATTTGGGTATCAGCAGGCAGTCTATGGCTTGTGTGTTTAGAGGGGATGCACCCTAGAAGCTTGTGACCTAGTTGGCTGTTTGTTTCCCTCTGCTGTGGTTGCTGGTTGCTGCTGGGAGCGTTAGAGTTGGAAAGGTGCCCTGAGGTTGTGGCTTAATTAATTGGTGTTTGCAAAGTGTTTGGAGATGCTCTGAGGAAGGGTATAGCAGCAAAGAGTGATGGTGCTGCTGCTGCTTTTGGAGGTGGCTCTGCCCTTGGAGGGAGCTGCCTCCAGACGTGGCTCACCCCAACCCCAGAAAAGTGTGTATGGGAAGGGGGAGCTGGTACTCAGGAGGTGCAGAGGCACTTGGCAGCTTTTGACCAGCTCACATGTGCAGTGTTTGCTCAAAAGGAGGGAAGACGTCTAAACTCACCTGCTGATGCGGGTCTATCCTGGGGATGAGCTTAAAGGGTTAATTGAGTGTATTGCTTCTCAGAGCCTGTGTAGCTGTGGGGAGCGTGGGTTCTATGAGGTCAACATTTGGGACCTTGAGATACTGTGCCATGGATAGTTCTTGCTTGGCGTACGGGGCCAGTTTAATGGGAGCCAGAAGCTTCAATCCACCTTGCAGTTTATTGAGCAAGGAGCTGATAACCACACACCTGTTTAGCAAAGGAATTGGCCATTTGCCACCTGCTGAGATCCCTAGGGTCCTGAGGCATTGGGGGCCAACACAACTTCAGCTTCAGGGGTTTTGGGGGGGGTGTTAGTTCAGATCCAAGCGGCAGGAACTGTGGGGGAGCCACTTTGCATTTATCCCCCATGTCCTGAGGCAAGTGAGTGTCCTGGTCTGGTTTATGGCTGACACATGGTCCCTCCCCCAGCTCAGCCTGCTTGTCCCTGTTTAGAGATGTGTTGTATAGTTCAAACTCTAGAGCCCGGGCAAACGTTATGGCAGCAGCTGGCTCCATGCTGGTTAGTTAAATTGTTTCTAAGGGACATTCAATCAAATAATATAATTATCTTCCCCTTCCCCCCCTTATTGTCCCTGAAACTCTTTAAATCCCCAAGACAAGCCCCCAGAGGCCCCATCCCCAAATCCCACCCAGGGAGCAGCTGCCCCTCCCTCCGGTCTGCCTGATTTCTGATTTTGCAGATCTTACATGTTCTTCCTTCCCCTGTCCCTGATTGCAGCTGGGGAAGGAAAGGGAGTGTTGACACTGGGCCTCAGAGAAGCAGGGGATAGTGACATTTTAGCTGGGAGAGTGAAACTGGAAGTGCTCTGCACCCTGGCTGCTGCTGTAGTGGGAGTGGGAGGCAGATGCTCAACCACATAACAGATCTAGAGTTGGCTCTCATTTGCTGCATCTCCCTCCCCTTCCTGCACTGCGGGTTCAGTTTTGTCTACAAGACTCCAGAGGAAAAGACAGGCAGCCCCAGGGACTGATTATTATGTGAACAGGGAAGACACAACAGCCAGTTCCATCTCTGTAGGAGGAGGTGAGGTATGTGCAGCTGCTCCCTGCCCACAGGCAGAGCCAGAAAGAGGATGCATTAGCATCACAGGGCTTTGCAGCCTGTGTGCTGGAAAGAGCTATCAAAAGTCACTTGCCTGGGCAATAGGGCTAGTGGGACCCCCGGATAGTTACTGGAATATAATCCCCACGCACCTGAGCTCCAAGGAGATGATCAGCATGGAAGATCACAACGCTTCATAAGGGCAGGGCTTAACCTGAACCCCAGGGGGAGTAGGGCAGGGTGGGGAGGACAGTTCAGCACAGGGCCAGCCCTGTGTGCTTGAGTTTCACAAATGAAAAGCTCCAGTAGAGGGTCCAGGACCGGTTACTAAAGCAGCTGTTCTGTACAAAGTAGCTCCAGGCAGGAGATGAAAAAGACTCTTGTATCTGACTGAAGCTGCAGGAGGAATTTAAGGAAGTGGAATTTAGCTAGGTCAGTTGTTAATATTCCTTTTCTTCTGAGATGTGTCCTGGTCTCCTACTGGCCCCAGGTAGTCAGGGCCTCTGCTTGGGTCACATCCAGAAGATGGCACATGCACAGCCCCAGCCCACGCTGAGGCACTGGCTTGGAGAAGAGCACTCACAGGAGCATGGACATTGCCAGGCTGGCTCAGACTGTGTATCTTTCTAGTGCAGGGGTTCTCAAACTGAGGGTCAGGACCCCTCAGGGGGTTGTGAGGTTATTATGTGGGGGGTCGCTAGCTGTTAGCCTCCACCCCAAACCCCACTTTGCCTCCAGCATTTATAATGGTGTTAAATATATAAAAAAAAGTGTTTTTAATTTATAAGGGGGGTCGCACTTGGAAGCTTCCTATGTGAAAGGGGTCACCAGTACAAAAGTTAGAGACTCACTGTTCTAGTGCTTCCTCTCCTCTCCCCTCCCAAAGAGGCCAGTCCCAGCTGCCGCAGTGCATGCATCCCTCTAATGGCTAAGTATGGAATAGCCTGGCTATAGGAAAATGTCTTCTGAAACCTAGTCCTCATGCTTAGAAACTGAAGGGTTACTTTCCCTTATCCTGTCTAATGGAGCCGTGGGTGTTCCCCTTTGCATTGCTGGCACCACTTCCTACAATGCCTAGCATTCCAGCCAGCATGCATATGCAGCACACACCTGCAGCGTGGCTCCGGCCTCCTCCAGAATGCAAAGTGCTAGTGCCGAGCAATTAGAACTGCCAAGGGGTATCCTGTAATGTGGGAAGTGAGGAGAGGAGGAGGAGGATTGGGAGGTGGAAATCTCTTGTATGGGCACCTCCTACTGGCAGCTTCCTGCTGGAATGTTTCCTGTGGGAGAGGACAGTGATTTGACACTGGCTCCTGTCCCTTCCCTGTGGTGAGGTTGGCTGTGGTAGCAGTAAATAGCGGTTCCCTATCAATGGCTCCATGTCTAGTTGGCAGCCCGTATCAAGCGGAGTGCCCCAAGGGTTGGTCCTGGGGCCGGTTTTGTTCAATATCTTCATTAATGATCTGGAGGATGGCGTGGACTGAACCTTCGGCAAGTTTGCAGATGACCCTAAACTGGGAGGAGAGGTAGATACGATGGAGGGTAGGGATAGGATACAGAGGGACCTAGACAAATTAGAGGATTCGCCAAAAGAAATCTGATGAGGTTCAACAAAGACAAGTGCAGAGTCCTGCACTTAGGACAGAAGAATCCCATGCACCTCTACAGACTAGGGACCGAATGACTAGGCAGCAGTTCTGCAGAAACGGACCTAGGGGTTACAGTGGACGAGAAGCTGGATATGAGTCAACAGTGTGCCCTTGTTGCCAAGAAGGCTAACGGCATTTTGGGCTGTATAAGTAGGAGCACTGCCAGCAGATGGAGGGACGTGATCGTTCCCCTCTATTTGACATTGGTGAGGCCTCATCTGGAGTCCTGTGTCCAGGTTTGGGCTCCACACTACAAGAAGGATGTGGAAAAATTGGAACGCGTCCTTCGGAGGGCAACAAAAATGATCATGGGGCTGGAGCAAATGACTTATGAGGAGAGGCTGAGGGAACTGGGATTGTTTAGTTTGCAGAAGAGAAGAATGAGGCGGGATTTGATAGCTGCTTTCAACTACCCAAAAGGGGGTTCCAAAGAGGTTGGATCTAGACTGTTCTCCGTGGTAACAGATGACAGAACGAGGAGCAATGGTGTCAAGTTGCAGTGGGGGAGGTTTAGGTTGGATATTAGGAAACACTATTTCACTAGAAGGGTTGTGAAGCACTGGAATGGGTTACCTAGGGAGGTGATGGAATCTCCTTCCTTAGAGGTTTTTAAGGTCAGGCTTGACAAAGACCTGGCTGGGATGATTTAGTTGGGGACTGGTTCTGCTTTGAGCAGGGGGTTGGACTAGATGACCTCCTGAGGTCCCTTCCAACCCTGATATTCTATGATTCTGTTATATAGAGGAGAGGTAGGTAGGTCCAGAGACCGAGGCCAGACTGATCCACCAGGCTTTGGTGGCCATTGGTTCCTCCATCGCCAGCCTTTTGGAGAGCAGGCCCTGCGTTGTCGTCTTTCCCCTAGAGTCTCCAGAACTGACTTGCAGCTGGGGTTTTGTGGGACAGTGCTTGGGCCGTCCTGCCTTAGAAACGGGCCGTTTGCCTCATGTGGAGCAGGGGTTGAATGTTTGCTCCCTGGCATCTGTTGGTTCTGGCCTGTCTCTGCCCACATGGCCTGGTTGAGTGGAGGGGTTTGGCATGGGTTGGGCTGTGAGGTTAATGGTGCTGTCTCCTTGGCTAACATGTGCTCCTGTCTCTCCCTCTGGCAGAATCGGAGAGTCTAGTGAATGGCAACCACCAGCTGTCTCTGAATGATATCCATAAGGGGCAGGGAGTGAGGCCCCGGCCCAGCCACAGCTCCCTGGTCAGCTCCATCGAGAAGGACCTGCAAGACATCATGGACTCTTTGGTGATGGAGGACTCGAGCTCTTCCAGAAAAAAGCTCTCTGCCAATGTCCAGTCCCCTGTGTCCTCAGTGGTGAATGGTGGCAGGCACTACTTCTTGTCCCCACCCTTGAGCCCTGGGGCCATGTCTGTGGGCTCCAGCTATGACAACGCATCACCACCCTTCTCCCCGCTTTCATCCCCAGCCAGCAGTGGCAGCTACACTAGTCACTCTCCCAGTAGCCAGGAGCACGGACCGCCCATCCCCCCAGTGGTGCCAGTGCGATCTTCCAGCTACAACCATGCAATGCAGCCCCCACAGCAGCGGCCACTTCCACCTCCATGTGGGGGCTCCAGCCTGGACTTGAGGAACAGCACCATGGACACAAGTGAGACACAACTTGCAGAGAGTCCCAAGATGCAGAGGAGGGCAGGGCATGGCATTCCCCTGAGCCCCACGCCTGGCCAGAGAGCCCTGCACCCTGAAGGCCCTGGGCTTTCAGCCTTTTCCAGTACCCGGAGAGCTGTTGAGAGCGCACAGCTGGGCCATCCTAACCAGCACATGCCCCCGGTGTCTGTAAGCCTGAGCGACTATGTAACAGGGAGCCCCCAGGCTCAGCCTACCAGCAGCCCCCAGCTGGCACCCAAATTTCAGTCACCATCTGCTCAGAGGTTGAAAATGGTAGCTCTTCAAGAGCGCCCACCCAGCCCCTTTAGGGAGGGCAGGGAGCCCCCTGGCATTGACAGGCACCTGGCCTCCAGCCCCTCCCGGCAGGTGTTGGCAAGAGTCTTCCAGCCCCTGGAGGCTGCGGGTTTCATCCACATCAATCAGGACAGCCGCTCTCTGCAGCCCCCTGAGAGTCCCAGAATGAGCAGAAGGAGCGTGGAGAGCATGAGGGACTTGCCTCCCCTCAGCCCTTCCCTGTCTCGCCGGGCAGCACCGCTGCCCTCTGCCTTGTCTCCCCAAGCAAGGACCCCCCAAGAAAGTCCCTCTCAACAGACCAAGCTGGCCAAGGAGGTTCCTGAGAGCCCTCGCATCCGGCGCAAGGCAGCCAGGCCCCTGGAGAGGCATGAAGACTTCTCCTCCTCCTCCTCCTTGACGGGAAAGAATTTGAGAACCAGGAGCCCCTCACCCATCTTCCAGTCAGAACTTACTTCCCAGCATAAGCCCAGCTTCGGCATCACCCTCAGCCCTGCATACAGCCTGGGGTCGCTGGTCATGCCCTCACCCCGTCAGAGCCCCCGGGCACAGAGGAAGCTGTCAGGAGATCTGCGGCTGTCTGTGAGTACGAGGGAGCGCAAAAACAGCATCACTGAGATCAGTGACAATGAGGATGACCTGCTAGAGTATCACCGACGCCAGCGCGAGGAGCGGCTGCGTGAGCAGGAGATGGAACGCCTGGTGAGAGGCATGGCATGCCATGGGGACAGGATGGGACGGGGCGTGGTGAGGGGTAGGGCATGGCACGGAAATGGAGCCTGGTAAGGAGTTGGAGATAGGGCATAGCTGGGGAAGCACTACAGATAGATGTGGAGTTCTAGGGCAAGGGGGAGCACTGGATGTTGAGGGAGAAGTGAGGTCTTCTTTAGTCCACGCTCGTTGATACTGTTGCCCATTCTGAAGAGCACAGGTAGCGCCACAGTGGGTAAAGCACTGGATGTTTAGGAATATCTGGTTTATCCAAGACCCTTGCAGCAGCTGGGAAGAGGCTCTTGATGTTGCTGGAACTGGTTGCTGTGATGCTGGCTAGGTTGCTTTGACTTAGACCAAGGTTGATCAGGTCTCAGGGCATCAGTTGGTCATTGAGAGGGTCAGAAAGGAGCCGCCATCCCACGTGGTACTGTTGGCCGGCTGCATGCTGGGCTGTTTTGCCTCCCCTCTGTGCACCATGGGAGGCAGGACACCAAACTACCTGGGTACGTGGCCTGAGCTGTGCTGGTCAATCCATTCCCTGTGGGATTTGATTCCTGGGTCCTTTCTGCCCTGCCCACTTCAGATTCACATGCTGTATACAAGTGGCTGCATCGTCCCACAGCTGGGGCAGCAGTGGTAGGAGCTGCCCCACTCATTAGTCTGCTGAGCAGCTGGGTGAGACTCTGCATGTGATCCTTGCCTGCTTCCCTCAGCACAGCATCCTCAGCTGAGGAGTTAATGTGCTGCATCTCTGACCTTCATTCCTCACAGCTGTAAGCTCAGATGCTATCATCTGCTGACTGTATCCTGGGCCCCTCCAGTTTCAGATCATGTCTGGCAAGTTCGCTGGAGCCCTGGGGGGCTGCTGTCGCCCTTGTTCCCTGTCAGAGCGGTGTTTGCTGAGAGTGAGACACTGGCTGCAGTGACCCCTTTTCCCTCCCCCTCTGTTCCAGCTGGCATGCTGCTTTATAGGAGCAATAGCACTGCAATTCTTGCTATAACGCCCATTACGCATCCGTGGCAGGGGGCATAATTAGTGGTCATAGTAAGGTACTTACTGGTGAGCCCCAGGCTTGTAGCTTGCTACAGAGCCTGGAAAGCTCTTGCCTTGTGTACATGACCTACAGGCCCCCTGACACCCTCAAATGCCTAGCAGGGATTTGTGAAGGGGAGGCAGGAAGCCAACCACAGTGCCCTCCACAGGCCCAGCCTATCCCTCAGATAGGGGAGAGAGCGGCTCTGCTGATGACCGAGGGGCTTGTGGCATTGGCTACTGGGTTGCTTTGGCCTTGCACAGTCTCCAGGATGCATAGGGTCTGGGATCCTCCTTGTTCTGGAGCAGTTGCCAAGCCCTCCCCTTAGTCTGACTCTGCCTTGTGCTTGCACACACTGCTGTGGGCCTGACCCTGCTGTGCCACATACTGGTACGCAGAGCACACGGCACTGGAAGGTGTATACATCATTGGAGAGCTCTCTAGTCTCTCCACTCACCTCACTGGCACTATACGTTCTTGCTGTCACAGTGACCTGGGATTTTTTATACCCTCGGTGATGTTTTGAGTTTAACTCTTTCGAAGCCCAGACCTGCACCCAGATACCAGGGAGCCAGGCAGTTGGAATAAGGGCTTGTGTATTCTTGCAAAGGGCTTTGGAATTTTACTGTTTTCAAACTGCTGTGCATTTTGCTGCAGGTACTAGCAGCTGCATACCAATAATGTGCATAGGCCTCTGAGTATCTGGACTCCTTGCTTATCTGGAGAGATTACCACAAGGAGCAGCACTTGAGCCTCCCTTCTGAATACAGATAACTGGATTATGCAGAAGCCAATATGCAATTAACCATCATAATAGGACAGGGAACCTAATGGATTCAAGTCAGGACAGTGCTGGCAGGTTATGTAGCTAAGTGATGTGCATTTATATGGGGTGAACTGTAAATCTGCAGAGCCTGTGGGTTGTATTATTGAGTCTCCATGTACAGGGTGGGGTGTGAGCCTACAGGGTATTGACTGGCAGAGTCTGGCCTGTGTGTATAAGACTTTGAGGCCTCTTCTCTAAATGTAGGCCCTCAGGATTTGACCGTATGCTCTCTGGGGGATGCCAGACTGGTACTCCAGCTTCCTGCCAAAGTAGTTAGCTGCCTGGGCCCTTTTAATTGAATTGCATGTATTGTGCAGATAATGTTCCAAGGGTCCTGGCAGATGGGAGGTCTTGCGGGCACTTAGGCCCCATATTTAGGCCATGGGATAGAGTTTTTATAGACTAGGCAGCTGCCTGGCTTGGGAGAAGGGTGGAGTTTGCCTAGTGCATCTGTCTCTTCCTTTGTCTGTGTGTCGCCAATAAAGGGGACCAGTCCAGGGTGATTCAAAGAGATTGTGTAGCAAAACCCCTCCCCTTGCTACCAGGTGGTGTGCTGGGGCAAGCCAGATGGTAGTTGCTGGGCAGAAGTCTCTGCACAGGTAATGGGATCAGGGAGGCACCTATTGACTGCACTGCTTACCTTAGGGGGTCACTGCTGCAGCCAGAGCCAAAACCACCGAAGATGGCTGTTGAGCTGTCCTTTGTGAGAGCTCATGGAGTGTCTGGTCTGTTTTCCCAGGAGGCTGTCCAGCACCCAGCCATGTGCTTGGGGACAGGGGAGCACAGCTCACCTCCCTGTCCATGGCCTCAGACTGCAAGGGTAGGATTTGACTAAGGCAAAGGGTTCCCAGAGGAGCGTAGGGTTTGCAGACAGGTCTGCCTTCAGAATTGGGACAAGTATATGAGGCAGAGGGCCTGGGTCTGGGGTCAAAGTGTTAGCTGTCCCTGACTAGCATGACTCTGACTGGGCTGCATGCTGTGCATGATCCAGGCTTGCTGTCTGGCTGCGCCCAAGGCTGGGGGATGGCCAGGGAGTAGTTCTACTCCTTAATGTCTGGCTCAGGCTGTTGTGCTTTGGCAAGTGGCAGTCAGTCCCTTTCCTAGGTGCTCCCAGAGCTATGGCGTGGAGTGTAAGAGAGTCTCTCCACACCCAACATGGAAGGAATAGGGTGGGTGTCAGCTTCCTGGGTTGGTGCAGGGTATCATCACCCTCTCTATCCTGTGCACTGCAGTGAGACCCCGATTTCCCCTCCCTTCCATGCTAGGGGCCCATTCCAGCCCTAAAAACTCACCCCTGAGAATGGTCCTTCCATCCCCCAGTACCTCATTATGCCAGCCCAGGAGAGGCTTACGCCACAGCTCAGCAGCCTACGGGTGCCCCTGCTTTGGGGATAGTGAACACTGCAGCACGGTGCCAGCTGGAGGTTTATAGCGCCCTTGTTAATGTGCTGTCTTGCTCTGTTCAGAGTTGACATTGGAGAGAGCCTGACTCTCCCGCCTGTTCTCTCTGGACCTGTGGGTTGATGGTCACTGTAGGGCTGGGGAGTACATAAACCCTCAGGCAGTGGCTGGAGGCATCAAGTTGTGGGAGGAGGCATAAGGGGTGAGACAGGCACCTCACAGACAGGATGGGAAGGTTGCTCCTGCATATCCCTGTCCCTTCTAGCAGGAGAGCGAGAGCCTATGGGCACTTTGTCTGCCCCAGCTATAGGGAGACACTTTCCACCCCGAGCAAGGCTGGATTGGGAGTCTGGGATTCCACAGACAGCTGGGCCGAGGGGGAAGAGGGCCAGGTGGGTGCTGGGAATTTGCTGTGGGACCAGTGTCAGAGGGATGCACCCCATTTTCTTAGACTATTCAGATTTAACCCACTCCACACATGGGGCCTGGCTTCCCAACCCAGCCCCTTCTGTGTCTCTTGGCTGAGCGGGAAGCTGATGTTGTGCCCTTGCCCCTGGCAGTCTGGTCCCCAGAATGAGAGGGAGATGGTTCTGAAAGCACCTACAGCTCTGTGAATCCACAGCAGCGGAACACAGGAATGTCTGGGGCAGTCCAGCTTGGTTGGGGCTCTGCCTGAGCCAAAGGCCAGGCTGTCCTTGGGCCTGGACATCCACCCCCAATATTATTAATCATCTTTGCTATAGTAATCCCTCAGGACTAAGCAAGAATGGGGGCTGCTGAGCTAGGTGTCAGAGCCTGGCAGGCTGCCCTTGCCCCCCCTTGTGAATCCTTCTGGTGGCCAGCGCAGTGCAAGGGGCCATGAGGTGCCTGGTGCGGGCTTCCCAGGGTAAGGCTATGGAGGGGGCAGCCAGGCACTAGGTTCCTGAGGTGACTATCCCCCTCTTTTATCCAGGGCCTTTCTGTCTGAGGCCATCCCTTCTGTTCACCCAACAGGGAGCTGACCTGGCCCACAGGTGGAGCCCACACTCACCCCTCTCTTGAATGTCCTTTGCCCCCTGCAGTGCTTGCCCCCTGGGTCTCCCAGCCTGTCTCAGCCTCTCCCAGCCCAGTCAGGTCAGGATCATCAACCGCCATTGCACCCATGGGGAGACGGAGGCACAGGGAGGGTGTATATCTTGCCAAAGGTCATGCAGCGTGTCAGTGGCACAGCTGGGAATAGAACCCAGGTGTCCTGACTCTGTTCTGTGTTATAACCACAAGACCATAATTCTCCTCACCCAGGCTCAGAGGAGGATGGGGGATCCTTTCTCCCAGGCTGCATCTGGCTGGGGTGGGGGAGGGAGTCCTGTTTACTCAGAACTGACTCAGGTTGGAGCTGCAGTTTGCACTCAGACTGCCTGATTCACCGTCCAGAAATAGCGCTGTGTAGTGTGCGTGGAGAGCCATGCGGCTCTCCAGCCTGGGGCTGTAGCCTATGTAATTAGTCTACCTCTGACTCCCAGCCGGTCACGTGTCTCCCGCGGGGCAGCGGGTTGGCACCCTGCATGGGGTGGTGCTGAATCCAGGTGGGCGAGAGGGTGAAAGTGAATTGCTTCCCTGGAGGAACATCTGACGGACCATGAAAGTGGGGCTGGATCCCTCTGTGAGTATGTGGACCTGGGGGGAGGAAGTTATGTGGGGGTGGGGCTAGCAGGAGCAGCTGTGAGCTGGGTGCTGAATCCATCCCTTTGAGCCATGGGGAGCACTTCTTTTGTGGCTGCTGCAGTTCACCCCCTCAGTCTCTAGCCAGGGTCAGTGCAGGTTGGAAAGGCTGCTGCAAGGCTTTTTGTGCACCACTATCCCAGGCTTTCCTTTGTTTCCCTCCCTTTCATTGCCCCGTTTCCTTTGTTTCCCTCCCAGACCTTTGCCCCGTTCTCCTCCCTCGCTCTACCTGGGCTGGGAATGCACCTGGAGCGGAGTGGGTGCTTGCGCGGCTGTGCTATTTCAAAACTAAACTCTCTCTGCTCTGTGGCCTGTGAGTCATTGTTCAACAGTGGCCCAGGACTGGAATAGCTGGGGGCTGCAGGTTTGTACTGAGGGCGCTGGCAGAGCTGTGGGACGGAGTCGGTCTTCATTGTCCCTCTGATGCTATGTGTGGTGCCTGCTGCTGTACAATCAGTCCCCGATTTTCATCCCTTTCCCAAAAGCTGTCAAGGCCCAGTGTCTGCCATCTGGGCTCTTCAGATTCTTCATCTCAACTTGCAGAGCTGTTTAATTGTTGGCAGCACTCTTTGTGGCATGTGACCCGAATCTCTGTGGGTCCATCAAGCCACTGGCTTCCCAGACCAGTTGAGATTGGCTGTGAGACTGAGCTGGTAAGGGTTGTGAGTTTGTATCTGCATGTGTGTGTGTGCACACAGCTATTCTTGCTTCCTTAGCAGTCTCCTGCCACTGATTCACAGGACAGCACTGGCATCTGCAAAGCTGGTGGTCACTCATGCGCCCAGGCAGGTGATGGGAGCAGCCTGTTGGGAAGGAGTAGAGGCTGAAAACTTTTTGGAATAAATTCCTGGGATTGGGATTGTCAGGCCTTGGGGAGTGGTAACAAGGGGTTGCAGGCACTTTTGGTTGGGTAGGGCTGCTTGGGAAAGCAACTCAAGGGGTAGCCTGGTCCCCTGCATACCAGACAAGTGCTGTGTGGCTGGTGGTTCCTTGCAGTGGGGATGGGTATCAGTTAGGGAGAGAACACGGATTAGTGGTTACAGCAGAGCACTTAGAACCTGGAGTTCTGGGATCATCTCCCAGATTTTCCTTGGACCTGGTGTGTGGCCATGTTAACCTGTATGAAACAAGTGGTTCAAACAAACCCTTCCTCGTCCCTCCCCTTCCTGTACACTGGAGTGAGTAATAGCACTGTACTCTGGCCCAGAGTCAGGAGTGTCAGTGAGCAACATCTGGCAGAGGGCATGGGCGGGGCCAGGAATGTGTTAGGACAGGTTGTGTTGTGTGCACACTGTGTAACTAATGAGTGACGGGGACCACTTGTTCACCCAGGTAAACCTGGGGAGCTCTGCAGGCTTTTAGATAGACACGTGTGTCCACTCACCTCCCAGGAGTGTGTTAATGAATGAGAACCAAGTCCCTTGGCACCAGGTGGGGATTCGTGGGGCCTTGGAGAGGCACAGTCCTGCCCCTCATGATCTACCAGGAGTTGAACACTTCACTATGATTAGGAAATGACTGGTCTTGGCACGTCTGTTTTGTCTCTGTGCTGCTTCTCCTTTGGGGGGAGGGGATTGCTTGCCTTTTGTAAACAGGGGGTCCCATCTGGGGTGTGATTTGCAGCAGTGTACTGGAGCTTGAGACGCTGTAGGTGACCTTGGACACTGATAGAGAGGTGGGGAAGGGGATGGGTCCATGCATTCTGCTCCCCAGGGTGACTAGCAATGTAGATAAATCCCTGCTGTGTGAGTATGACTTTTGTCCTAAGAACATCCCCTTAATAATACGGCACCAGCTTCTGCTTGGTTTCCTACCCCGGTGGGAAGCAAATGCTGCCAGACCCTGGGGGCTCAGATCATGGGAGGGAGAGTGCTGTGGAATCAGTGATTCTGGAGGGAGCTGGCAGAAGCAAACCCTTCCTCTGGTTGTTGCAGAAGCAGCTGCCCCAGAAGCATGTGGGATGCTGTGTCGGGGTTGATTTGCTGGTGGGATTTGAAGAGGATGAGACATTTGTTGGGGTTCCCTTGTTTTCCTTTTCCCTCCTCAAATGTCCTGGAGCAGCTGGATGGGCTCCACTGAAAGCAGTGTAGGCTGCTCCTATCTCTTTCAGTCCCCACTCCAGGGATAGGCAGTCTGGCTCCACACCCATCCAGTGGAGAGGAGGACTCTAGGTGCTTCCCTCTGGGCTATGTGGAGCTGTGCTGCTGAGCTGTCTCAGTGGCCAAGGCATGAAGCTCAGATTGAGCTTCACAGCTCATCCAACATCTCCAGGTGCCCTTCTGGCCAGCAATGCCTTGATACAAATCCAAGTCCTGGGAGAAGCCCTGCTCTTGAAACAGCCCCTGGCACCAACAGGCAATTGTCTCAGGTCCCTGGTTCAACTGAAGAAGTGCTTTAGTCTTATTTTGGCTTTAAACCAAACTTAGTTCTGTTTAGCTTTAGTTGCTTAGGAATCAATTTAAGCTAAATGGCAGTCAGAGCATCCACACTGGCCTGCTCCAGTTCAACTAAATGAGTTTAACAAACAATTTAAGCTAACCCAGTACCACTTTCTCATGTATGTCCAGACTCTGCCCCATGCCCTTGCAGGAGCCTGGGGAGGTTTGTTCCAAGCCATTCCCTTATGCTGGGGCCCCTTGTCTCTGGTCCTGAGCATAGTCAGGGTGACTCCTCAAGCCAGCAGTTCAGCAGTCTGTGAATGCAGCACCGAGCTGCCTAAGCCCAGGGGGTTAGGGTGTCTTGGTGCACCCTGCCTGTTTGTCTGCAGCTGGGCACTCCCTTCTGTGTGGTCTAATGGTCTGAGCATCAGGCATGGAGAGGGAGCTCCTGGAGTTGCAGAGTCCACTGAGTTCCTCATCCTCCTAGGTACCAGCCTGCAGCTACACAACATACATCTACACTGGAGTAAGAGACCTGTGGCACAGCTGCAGCTGGGCCTGATCAGCTAATCTGGGCATGTGGGGCTTGGGCTAAACATTACTGTGCAGATGTTCAGGCTCAGGCGGGAGTCTGGCCCTGGAACTCTCCCACCTTGCAGAGTCCCAGAGCTCGGGCTCCAGCCTGAGCCTGGACATCTAGGCAGCAGTTTTATAGCCCTGCAGCCTGAGACCCGTGAGCCCAAGTTTAATTGCTGTGTACATGTACTCAGTGGGTCTTTCAGCCACGGTTTTTAAACCCAACCTCCTGTCTGCTCTCCATGGACATTACAGATCCCCTCAGCACAACTGGCAGCAAGAGAGGTTCATCCACACGCACCTGAGCCAGAATTTCTCCTCCCATCATTTGTGGGCTGGTTAATGTCATCTGCCCCAAAGGCGGCTGCAATTCAGTGGGACTGCACATGCATCCTGGAGGATCCCAGACTCCCTGGGTGAAGCCCTGTTAGCGAGATGCAGCTGGATGCCTCTGTGTTGAGGATCCCCTGAGAATGCATGGGAATACACTTTCCCCATGTTGGCCAGGTTAGAGATGGGGAGGCTTTGGAACGAGCTTCCCTTCCTTATCTGGCTCACTGCCATGTGATCCAGGCCCGGTTATGCATGCTAGAAATGACATGGCAGCAGGAGATGGGAGAGATGAATGTTCATGATGTCTGGGCACTTTACTGGGAGAGCTGTATTAAAGCTTGGTCCAAGCAGGTGTCTGTATCCCCTGTTTCTTCCCCCCAGGACTCAATCCCATCTGTCAGGCCCAAAAGAACAAGGCCAGTATGCGGGGGAGCAAGGGGTGGGGGATCAGTGTTTTAGTCCAACACAAGTGTCACTTCAGGGAGTTTGATGTCACAGGGTGATGCAGGGATGGAGTACAAGGGGGAAAGCCTAGGGCAGTGGGGCCTGGGTTCACATGCCTTCCAGTTCCTGCTTGCTTGGCCCCCCATATCTGTGTGAGGATCCATCCCACCAGGCAACCCACCCACCCCTTCCTCCCTGTAACCCTTGCCCAGGAGCGCCAGCGCCTGGAGACCATCCTGAACCTGTGTGCGGAATACACCAGAACTGATGGCATCACAGAGACAGGCAACTCGCACCAGCACTTCCCAAGTGACGGAGATGCCACCACCAACATCCTGACAGCCAGGAGGCACTCCAGGGGCTCTGCCAGCTTGGCTGCCTTGGGCCTTGGCAAGGCCATAGTGGAAACTGGAGAGGCCACAGGGCCCCAGCAGAGGGAGAGCCTGGAGAAATCAGATGAGGAGAATCTGAAGGAGGAAAGTAGCAGCACGGAGAGCACACACCACGAGGTGAGGGGAGACAGGGCCCAGTGCATGGAGAGCACCCACCATGAGGGATGGGGGGTCAGGGCCTCCCCAGCATGGAGAGCACCCACCATGAGATGGGGGGTCCCCACATAGCGCAGAGCACACACCACAAGGTGCGTGTGGGCGGGGTCCACAGCACAAGAAAGCACCTGCCCTGAGGTGGGAGGGTGGAGGTTGTTGGTTCTTTTTTGGGGGGGGGATGTCCTGCAGGGGACCCTACTGCTGCTGGACTCAGATGTGCTTATGACCCGATCTGGGCATGGGCAGTGGTGGGTTTCTGGGTGTATCAACACAAAACCCCATGTATGAGACTGCAAGGTTGACTAGTGGTACAGCAGAATCCCATGGGGGCACTGGTAGCAGGCGCTGGGTGGAGGGGGCTGTGCATTGAGAGTCACACATTGTGCCTGATGCACCCCCATCTCTGCCCTACCTAGGAGGGCTGTCGCTGGTGGGCTGACGGGGATTGGGAGTGGCTGTGAGCTCTGGGGCAGGACCCTCTTTTTGCTGAAGTGTTGTGTGCACTCCCTACTCTGTGAATAGCAAATAAGCAGTCCCCCAGTGATGTCGCTGTTTCTCCCAAGCAGCACGAGGACTCAACGGGCTCCAAGACCAAGGAGGCTGCCCTGCTGGAGGAGGAGTGGGTGCGGGTGCTGGGCCATGTGGATGAGCTCAAGAGCCATGTCAAGGAGCTGGAGCAGCAGCTGCAGGAGTCGTCCCATGAGGTGGAGCGAAACCCTTTCTACTGCTCCTGGGGTGGGGGAAGAGTGCAGGACACTCACTGGGGGCCAAGGTGGAGCCCGGCTGGGCTCCATTCCCCTTAGACTGGGGAAGGCAGGGAAGGGAACCCGGACCAGAGCCTTAAATCTGACCCCTTCAAAGTTTTGTTTGTTTGGTGGGGGAGAGAAGAATGGAGGGTCAGAACTAACCCTGACAGGTTGGATCTGGCTCTGACTTGAGGCTTCATGGGGCCTGTCTCTAATTCCCATGTTTGATGGAGCCGAGATCTCATGGGGAGAGCATGTGAGGTCTGAGAACCATTGAACCTGAGCCATTAGCCTCAGCGCTGACCTCCATCTGGGCCTGACCCAAAACCAGTTGCCCTCCTTGGCTTATCTCTGCCAGCAGAGCCATGTCCCACCCAGGCGTTGCTGTGCCTCTGGGGGTCCTGCAATGAGGTTGGGAGATGAGGGCTGGCGGGGACAGCACTGCTGTGACATGGCTGTGTCTGCCTAGGCGGAGATGGAGCGGGCACTGCTGCAAGGGGAGCAGGAGTCGGAAGTGATACAGCTGCAGCAGGAACAGAAGATCGTGCAGCAGCTGCAAGAGAAACTATGCGAGCTGGACTCCAGCATCCAGAAGGAGCGGGACAAGGTAAACCCCAGAGCTGAGAGTTCTCCTGTCTGTGCCTTGGAGCAATGGGTGCAGGGTGCACGCCCAGAGACCCCCCAAGGGGCTGCTGAATCCCAGGTCTCTTCCCTGCTGGAAAGTGTTGTTCCTGCGCACATACTTCTGGCTCCGATGCCAAAGAGACTGACCTATCTGGTCATCTGCTGATCTTGGGGGAGAATGGCATAGGTTCTGTGCACTGCACACACTGGCCATCCGTCCCCAAGAAAGCCTGTGTCATCTGCCTCTGGGCCCCCCTTCTCAAAGGATTTGCCATCACCTGGTGGGCATCTAAAGTGCCATTTCCATGAGGAGGGGGCTGCCCCAGGCATGTTCACCCCCAGATAGGAGGTGCTGGATTTATTGCAGCCAGCTTGAGAAAGCACTTCCTCTACTCAGAGCATTTCCCTTCTCTCTGCCATTGTCTGGTATCCTGGTGCGGACTGGCCACTGGCTTGGGAGCTTTGTCAGCCTGTTTGGGGTTGGAACTGTCCATTCTTGGGGCTCTGGTGGGGGAGGGCAGCTCCTTTCGGTGCTTGGGGTGCACTTTGGGAGTCACCTTTGCACTCATTGAACCTTTCCACAAGATGCCAATTTCTGGAGCTTTCTCTGTTGGCCTCAGCCTTCACCTGGGCAGCACATGGGTTACTTGTCAGTCATGCCCCCTTGCTTCCTACACTGGCCTTGGTGTATAAGGTTTTGCAGTGAGTTTGTCAGTTCTCTATATGTCCCACCAATCGACAGCTCCAGGTGCTTGTGTGCAAGTGGTGATGACAGCTGCAGTGCTTAGCTTGCTGGAGACTCTCGTGTCACTCCATTTAAAGCATCATTCAGCTTTGACCATGATGCCACCAAGAGGTCATTAATTTCCCAGCTTGTTGCCTGAGACGTGGTTCCCAGAATGCTGGAGAGGAGGGGGACAAGAGCCAGAATGCACCTTCCAAAGACCATTATCTCAGCCTCCCTTCCAGTTCTGGGGTCTTGCTTGCTGTATGCTTCTTAACAGGGGAAACAACACCTCCACACCCATGCAGAAACGCGCACAACTCCAGAAAGACATCTGAATGCAGCTTCCTCTGTGGTACCCATTGCAACCTTCCAACACTCAACCCTGAATGTCCCCTGCAATAACCTCTGCAGGACAAACTGTACCCCCATTCCCATCAGAAACTGCACCAAAACCGCCCTTCCTGCTGATGATTTCTGCCCTTCACAGCAACAGAACCCTCTGCTGGTGCCCCCTCAGAACTGCATATCCACACAGGGACCTATCTCAAGGAGTCTTGTTGGAGACGATCCATTCCCATGCAGGAAGGTAACTGACTGCACTGGAGTGCAGTCCCAGGCTTGCCCGGAATGCATCACTCTGTGGAGCAAGGATCAGTGGGAGCTGAGCACATTCCCAACAGTGAGATCAACTTTCACTCTCGTCCAGCTCTCTTAGAACCTTTGCCCTTGTCCCTCCAGGGATTCCATACTGTCCCACACAGTGAATGGATGTTTTTGCGGTCCTTGCCCTCTCCATGGCAACCCAGTGGGGTGTAGCCATGCTGGCACCAAGGCTAGAAATGCACCAGGTCCTGATTCATTTCATTGGTGACTATTTCTGAGGCTGGACGAGGTGAAGCCTGTGAGTGGCAGGATGCAGGCAGCCCCTCCTGCACAGATGCAATGTGCTGGGATTGTTTTTTTTTTTAAATTTTACAGCCCTTTTACAAACCATGCCTAGTGAAACAACCATCTCCATATGGAGTCAGGAGAGGGACTAAAAGAAACCACACTCCCAAAGTCTCTGCCATCTTAACCCTTCGCTTTCCTAATCAGTCAGCACTAACTCTCTCTAACGGCGCCCACTCCGAAATGTGTCTCTAATCCCTCATGCCTCTGCATGCTATGGGGCCCCCATAACCTCTAGCACTTGTGCACACTCCAAACACCTGGGCCTAACTTGGGCAGCTGTTCTTTAGCAGTGCTGGTTCCTTGAGACACGTACTCTGAGCTGCCCTGGGACAGGAACTGGTGCTTCTGGACTAGCACCTAAATCCACCTGTTAGTATAAATTCAGATCTCCATTAACCCTGTGGGAGCATGTGAGAGAGAGAGACATGGATCACTGTTTGTAATGTTCCTGGTTTTTAAATTTCCTTCCCAACATTTAACCACATGGTGCAGACAGAGGAGGGGGTGCAGGGGGCATATTAGGGACAGTCAGAGTAACCGCAGCTGGACATGTGCCTCTGGGAATATTGTTTGCTTTACACAAAATATGATGAAAAATCAAAGCTAATAGACTTTGATATTTGACTTGGGTTGAGAATTCAAGCTTTCTTACATGATCTTTATTCACCCTGGTCTGAGTGAGCAGCATGAAAATCAATTTGGCTGCTCCTCTGACCAATTAGACCCTCTCTGTGACAGCTATGTGACTGCTTACCAATTGTTAGTGGCATAACATCCCTGGATCCAGGTTAATTTGGGGACACAGTTGCCCATTCTAGCCTTGCTGTAACCAGCTCCTATGACCCACTTCTGATTGTAGTGTAGATGGGTTCCTGGTGTATCTAGTAGCCTACCCTGTGGGGCACTGACATGCACAGAGAGAGTGGATTCTCATGTTGATAGGGTCTCGTGCTCTGACTCTTTTGGTTACAGTGGAGTGTTTCCTGGCCTCTTGCTAGGAGTTGGCAGAGGGAGAGGGGGATTGGGTTAGCTCCTCGGAAGATGTTACTCCTACGTTTTTTTGCATTGTGATTCTGATGGTTTAACCACCACCCCAAGGTGAAGGAAATATCCTGTGTGGCATTCTGGCTTTGCAGGTATTCTTGGGTTCTTTCATGGGACTAACTGGGGTGATGCTGGCTTCAGCATGGAGAGCTAGTTGGAGGCTGAGCACCTTGGGGAGCAGGGATGGATTTGCTGCCAAGAGGCTTGTTGGTAGCCACAAGGTATAGAGATGAAGGGCAGGACATAGTTCCATTCTGTCAGACCTGGTGTAAATTTGGGGTGACAGTGATGTAAAACCTGTGTGAGTGAGGGGAGAGTCAGGCCTGGAACTCTCTAGGTCACCACCTCCCTCCCCTCTGGCTACTGCAGGAGCATTCATTATGGTCTGTCTGTTCTGTGGAGATGCCCCTGTGCCCTGCACCCGGTATGCCCCACTTCATACTGGGAGCTGCATATGTAATGTTTCCTGGGAGCTCCTTAATTCTAAGGAGGATTTTGCCTGTGGCTTTGATGTGGTGACTTTTCTTGCAATGGGGGGTGAGTCTGCCCCAGCTTGCAGTGCAGAGCAATGAGGCATCTCTGATTAAAGCGAGCCTCCTGGCTTTCACACTGAAGTGCAGTAGACACCTTGAGTGCATGAGACACCTTGAGTGCATGGGGGTTTCTTGCCAGTCTGGAGACGTGACTCACTCCGCAGCACTTTGTCAAGTTAAACAAGCCATCTGGCATGAGGATGCTGGCATGCTTGCGGATTGCTAAAAGGCAGCAGACTACTGCAGGGATGAGGAGGTGGCAGGGTACTTGATGCAGCTCTGCCCAGGAATTCTGTTGTCACTGAAAAGCAACTGACTTTAGTGGATGTAACTAGCTGAGCTTGTATGGCAAATTCTATTCTGTTAGAAATGAATTGTGTGATCTCATCCATGCGCATGTGTAGATAGGTATTATAGTGTTGTCTGAAATGCTGGGTGGTCATGAACCTTACTCACATCAGTCTAGTAGTGCAGGACATCTGGCGATGTTTGGCACTGGAAATTTGGACCCCAAAAGCATAACATTAGTGGTTAAAGATTTCCTAGAAAACTGCAGGAGTTTGTTTGGATGAGTCCAAATCCTCCATTTAGCAGCCTCTGAGTGTGATGGGGAGAGCATGAATCTCTTGTTTTGGAGACAGCCTACAGCCTTCCAAGGCCTGTGCCCATGTTACTGTATGGAGGGGTGGCACTCAAGTTATAAGGTGCTGATACTCTGAGGGATTGCTTTCTGGTGCTTAGAGTATGGGTCAGGGAGTCTGGACTGCTGAGTTCTATTCATGGCTCAACCACTGACTTCCTTTGTGTTCTGAAACAAGTCACTTTACTTGTTAGTGCCTCAGCTTACCTAGCCATAAAGTGGGTTTCATAACACTTCCCCTCACTAAAGTGTTGGTAGGGGTAATCAGCTTCTGTTTCTGACTCTTCAGATAAGAGATTCCTAGAAGCCACAGAACATTGTGCCATATGTAAGTAGATGTTGTAAATGCTTGTGGTCACAGGTTCATACTTCTTTTAAAAAACAATTGCCCAGGTAGCCAGCACTCAGTGCTGAAAACCAGAAATAATAAATTCTAGAGCTGAGCCCAAACTAGTCCCCAGATCTTTCATTCATAGATTTTAAGACCAGAAAGGACCATTAAATCATCTAGTCTGACCTCCTATATAATACAAGCCTGATAATTTTATCCAGTTACTGCTGTACTGAGCCCAATACTCATATGATATAATATACTGCAATAATCTGAACATCCCAAACTTCTCAGCAGTTTAGATCCAAACTTGGGTCCAAACTTAATGGTTCAAACCATTTGTAACATATTCCGTACTGCCCTGCTGGTGCCACCCTGTAAATAAAGACACTTGTGCCTTGTCCAAGCCAATTACTGCCACTGTTGTTATCTCATTCAGTCGCAAACTTCTCAGCGACTCCCAGGGGATTTGAAAACAACGCAGGGATTGGAGGGAATATGCCTATTTCCTCTTTCTAATTTGCACTAACTGGTCTCATCATTCTGGGTTGGTATGAGAGAGAGTCTCACGTTAGAGGGTTTTGATGCAGATTTACCCCAAATTAGGGGTAATCCAGTCTGGGGTTTCTCCCATTCAGTTAGTTACTTATTCCTGTAGGTGGAGGTAAAATGGGCAGGATGGGAGGAAGGATTGTCATGGGGCTATTGCTAGGGAAAGGGAGTCGAGAGTGTCCTGGTTCTCCAAATGTCTCACTGTGTTACATTAAGCAAATCACTTGCTGTCTGTCTGCCTCAGTTTCCCCACCTGTAAAATAAGTATAAAATCCCCTGGACGTCTTGAGACCAAAGTGTTGCTTTCTTTGGTTGCAATGCATTGCTTTGTTAATCCAGGGTTCCTGGACACATGAACAGTGGGTTTTATCATAAATTTTTATGCTGGCAGAACCCCCAAAAGAACCCTAGGAACTGCAGGGGGCTCAGCTCCTCTGAAAATGCAGCATGTTGATGCAGGACTGAAGCCAACTACATATTTCAACTGGGTCGGAGAGTGGGGTGGTGAACCTATTTCTTTCTCTCTTTAGACTAGGAACAAGTGTTTTCTTTATATCCTCTCCATCACTAACTCACTTAAATAAAACCTGAAATGTTCCTGAGGACCCAGGGAGTTAACCTGTATTAACTGAGCAGAGATTGGATCTTAGTCTCTTGTTTTTCATGTTGTCCATAAGGAAACCAGAACGCCAGGATATCCCTGTCTATGGAACAGGACGTTTGACTGGTAGTGTAGTCTCCGCATTTGACCTGCTTTACAATTATTTGATGGTGTCCTGGATTTGAAATATCTGTTATAAAATGATGTTCCTGAGACTTACTTAAAATAAAATGTAGGGCCTACGAAAATGCCTCTGATAACCGATTGTGCAGAACACCTAATTGACAACGCCATTCCCAGTGCTGTGCTAACATCATCCCTGATGATTGAAGGCGTGTTAACATTAATCTGCTCGAGACCTAGAGGTGGCCTGGTATGTGCTTTCTGTAAAGCCTTTGTCTTGAGACATGAGACTGAGGTCCAGTCCTGAGCAATAACTGTTCTAATCCAATCCAGCCCTGGATGCCAACTGCTTTTGCTTTTTAAGTCTTTTTGAAAATGCCTCTTTGACATGCCCCTCCCCTGTGCCCCTTCTCTCTCTGGCTTGAGCCACTGTCTAATTCTCCAGCTTCTGCATGGCGCGGATTTGAGAAGTGTGTTTTCTCTCTTTTGTTTTTTTGTTTTGTTTTGTTGTTTTTTCCCTGATTCAGGAAAGGGCAAAGGTTGATGCTGAAAGGAAGGAGCTAGAGAAACTCCAGGCGCTTTACAATGAGTCGAAGAGCCAGCTTGATAACTGCCCTGAGTCAATGCGGGAGCAGTTACAGGACCAGATGAGAAGGGTCAGTGTTTAACCCCCACCCTCCTGGATCACTGCCCACTCCCCCTCACCTCCATGCCCACAGTTCCAGCCTGAGCCAGCACTCCACTGGTGCCATGTGCCAAACTGAATGCAGTACACCAAGGGCTGGAGGAGGCTGGCATCCAGGTGCCATGGTATTGGTAAGTTTACCACCCAGGATGTAGCCTGGCTGGTGCACCAGCAGATTGCAGAGCGACTCTCCGCTGCTGTTGATACTGTAAGCAGCTCCAGTTCCACATGTCCCTGTCTCCGAATGCCATAACACCTCATAGCAGCCTCTCCTCTTGGCAGCAAGTGAGGAGGGGGCAGGTTTCTTTCCCTAGTGCTCTCCTCCTTTTCCATCGGCCGCTTCTCTGGTCACTGCTACTGTTCTCTGGGGGGTGCTAATGTAGCAAGTGCTGCAAGCTCCCTTCCTGCCCCCCCCCTTGTATTAGTGCCTGGAGGGGGAATTCTGAGCACTGGAGCAATGTAGTACAAATCCCCCTGTCCCCAGATGTGAATTCAGTCCCACTCTCCCCCCACCCACCAACAGAAACGAGCAATTTGGCTGCTTGGCCAGCTCTGATTTTGACTACAGACTCCCGTCAAGCATGGAAAATGGGCAACCCTGCAACACTTGTCTCCTTGAGCTAAATCCTCCACCTAGGTGCTGCTCCTAAGCACCTGCCTCTGCCAGGGACAACTCCTGTGTGGCTGGAGGCCAAGAGATGTAAGGTGGGGTTTCTGTTCAGGCAGTTTTTGTAGAGGAGTCTGCACCAGGGTGCAAAGGAATGAATGTCTAATTCAGAGACCCCAGGCCTGATTACTTAGATTGGACCTGCCAAGTGAAACTCTTGCGCTCTGCCCCTTGAACTGCAGTGCAGCAAGGATACTCGGCATTGGTAGAGATGGAAGAGGCCTATTGAAAATGCAGGTGCAGCCAGCCTCTGGGTGCTGTACTGATACTGGACACAACTTTAGCCTTAATCCAGCTTCTGTGAAACGAGAGGCCGGCAAGCCTCAAGGGACTAAACTCTATATCAGTTTTCTGCTGTTTCCTGTGGACATGTATGTATACAATCCAGGCCAGATAATGTCAATATCGCAGTGCTGCAGCATTTTTTCCCATTAGCTGGGATTTTCCAGGAGCGTCTGGGAATGGAATATCATCCTTTTATTATGTCCAATTCTTTTAGTGCAATAAATTAAAGCATTTTTCCTGGTCCCCGCAGGAGTCACAGCTAATCCCAGCCTGAAAACCTATGTCCAGTTTAAAATGGAACTCAACAGATGTCTAATGCATTGAGTGACATGTAGAGATATGTAGAGCAGGAAAACAGTGTCTCCCCATTGACACTGAACAAGCACGTTTCTACTAAATAGATGCTAAACGGTTTGCATGGAAAAATTCTTCACTGAAATAGTCAGGCTGAAAAATATGTATTTTAAATAAAATGCAAAAATCCCAAGCAAGCTAAAACCTAACCCTAACTTCTGCAGCTTGTTACTAACCGACAGAGTGACTGGAATGTAAAGCATTTAAAACATCAGATGCACTGTTCCCGCAAGGCAGTGTTTGCCTCTTGCTTCCTACACAGCAAAGCTAGCCTGGTCAGTTTCTTTTTTGAGTTCCTATGCTCCAGCTCCTGTTGGATTTGCAAGAGTTGCAGAGGGATGTTTACATGCAAACAAAATCTTGTTTAATTAATACAAAATACATTAATAACTAAATAAAAATACATGACTAAAGGCTCTTGCTGTTAGTGTAGAATTTACAAACCCTGAATTTTATCCACACTTGCCCAAGAGATGCCATCAATATTTAAAACTAAATAAAACAAATGTTTTTTACACCAAGCTCAGTCCTGCACTGTCCAGGAGGTGATCTAGCTCAAACCCTGGGAGTCTCATCCATCTCTGGGCTATGTGGTCACATTCCTGGAGCACACTAACATGTTGGCTTGGCCATACTAATTATATTGGCGAAAGACCTTCATGTGACCCCAGCTCGACAGCCCCACTAACCTAAGCCCACAGAGTGCCCAGCTGGCATCTTTCATAGAAGTAACTTTTAAGGAAAAAAAAAAAGAAGTAAGGGAACAAATCTGCTGTTTGAATCTCTGCTGCCAAGGATTGGTGGGCTGTGCAGAGCCCCCGCCAAGACTGCTTTGCCCTGACCCTCTTTCTAGCAGATCACAAGTCCCCATTGTCCTATGGTGCACATCATCCCCTACCCCAAGCTATTATCTCTTTTTCTCTGCTGTAGTTGGCAGGGAACTCTCTGGGCTGGACCTCTCTCTGCTGATCTGTGAGCATCACATAGGTTTGCAGCACTGTGGGAGGATGGGTCAGGCCAGTGAGACTGGTGGGGAGAGTGCATTTCTTGTCTAGAGTTAGTGCGTGTGGAGCAGGAGACCTTGCCTGGGTAGGTCCCTCGGCTGGGCATGATTGCAGGTCCCTGTTGAGCAGGAGGTCCATGTCTCACACAGTCAGAGCCACCAGCTATGCACTGCCCCGTGCCTCCCAATAAGCAACAGGGACGTGTAGAGCTTCCCCCCTGCTGCAGCAAATGGAGCTTTGCCCCTTGCTTTCTCAGTGACCTGCTCTCCTGTCAGAGCAGTCCCTGCCTGGTACATCTGTGTGCCATGGGGGCAGAGGGGAGGCATCTCTGTTTCAGAGGGAGCTGAGCAACCATGTTTGTGTGTTTGAAGGAGGCAGAGGCCCTGGAGACGGAAACCAAGCTGTTTGAGGACTTGGAGTTCCAGCAGCTGGAAAAGGAGAGTCGCCTGGAGGAGGAGCGTGAGACCGTGAGCCAGCAGCTCCTGCAGAGCAAGGCTGAGTGCCACCGCAGTATCGCCAAGAGGAAGGTGGGGAGAGGATCCTGGACCCCTGGGCAAAGATTGTGGAGCCTGGGCTCTCCCTTGTCCCAGAAGTGTCCACTGCAGTGAGGGGGAAACTGACTCCTCTGTAATCCCCTCCTAGCCCACCTTAGCCTAGGACTCCCCAGCCCAGCTTTGCTCTGGTCTAATCTCCTCTCCTAGCCCCTTTCTGTAATGCCCTCGGCCCTGTGGTGTCCCTGTGCTCACAACAGCCCTTTGGCTCCCAAGCACCATCCCCTCCTACAGTTCTCTCTCTGCCCCAAGCCAGCCGTATGCCTGTTCTGGGAGTGGATGGAAGGGCTCCAAATACCTGCCCAGACTGGTAAGGCTTCTTCCTCCCTCCCAGCCAGCTACTTCTTCCCAAGCTGTCCTGCAGGGCCTGGTGCCAGCTCACCCTTGCCTTATTTTCTTTAAGGAGCGGGTGGCTGCATTGGAAAGCCAGGCCAATCACATCCGGCTCCAGGCTGCCCAGGAGTCTGAGCGCCTTGCCAAGGAGAAGAATATCGTGCTCCAGCTGCTGCAGAAGGTAACATCCTGGAATCATGCTGGATGGAGATGGGGAAAGGGGTTCACTGGGGTAGTGTGTGCCAGGCCAGGCACGCTTAGTAATACAGAGTGCACTACCTTGGGGGACTGGACCCTGTCTCTGCACTGCTATGTCCTTCAAGTCCAAATGAGTCCATGTAGCATATGTGCTCTGCTCTCCAGCAATGGGGTCATGTTACACATTGCCTGTTGGAAATAGAGAGGGCAACTGTACAGGCTGCGCTGTCCTGGCTCGGCTTGTCATGTCTCTCCCACCTTGATGGAGATAGACCTGGTACTGAGCCCAGACTTTTCAGCTGGCCTATATCCAAACACTGCTCCCCCTGTCCTGGGGAGAGGTTCCAGTTGGGAGCCCAGCTGTACACCCTGACTCAGGCTCACCTAGTGATAGGAAAAGGGCTGAGAACCCCTTTGCCTGAGGCTGGGCTAATACCACTCGTGTGACTGTCACTAGCTGCCTCTGCTTGTGGCTGGGAGAAGAACGGATCTGAGCAGGAACCTCAATGACATGGTCTCTGTCAATGTGGGTGCTGGCAGGAAGGGCCCAAGACGTTTCTGTGGCTGCCCTGGTGTTGGCCTCACTTTGGGATGCTTTTCAGGACAGTCACTAACTCTCTTGCTCTCCCCCTTTTTCTCCTTGTTGCTGTGCGCTCAGGAGAAAGAGAAGCTTGTCTCCCTGGAGAGACGGTACCATCTTGTTACCGGCGGCAGGAGCTTCCCCAAAACATCATCTGCACTCAGAGAGGTAACTAGGGGGAAGAGGGATGATTAGTCACTAGAACTGCCCTCCCTCCACAGTGCCATGCTTTCCTGGGACTCCGGCTACCTTGATGGCTGGGCCCCTGCCTCTGGACCCCAAGAGGTGTAAACAGTGCTCAGATTTGTGTGATTTTTGGCACAAATGCCTGAAAGTCCCAGTGCCCTGACAATGAAAATGCCTCTCAGCTGGAGAGGGCTCTCTCTCTCTCTCATTGCAGCGGGGATCCTGTATCCCTTTGACAAACCCTCCTGGGGGCAGAGCCACCAACACCATGGAACCAGAGTTTAACTTCCACACATGGGTTTGCCGTTAGCTGGGTGTCCTAGTCATGCCATGCAGCATGGAGCTTAGAGACAGGTTCTTACCTGGTTGGCCCCAAACACTGACAGGGAAAGGAACCTGATCCAACCTTGGGAGCAGAGCATCATTCCCTGGGTATGTGTTGCTTTGGACACCTGAAAGGGGGGTGGCCTTGGCTAACCCACCCCAGCCCCCAGACCAGTCCATGCTGTTAGGGTCTGACTAGCATCCTGTAGCCCAAGAGTGCATGGCATGTGTGAGGATGGGGGTTCTAATGGAAATCTTGCATGGCTGCGGGAGCATTTCTCAGTACGTCCCATTGCTCAGTGGGGACTGCAAGCACCAGCTGCATCAGCTAGGGCTGGAATCCTTGTTCCATGTGCCAGGAGAAGAGCATGGCACTGGCTCTGTGCAGATCATACATACCAAGGTGTTCAGCATGGGAGGAGGGGATTAGCCCGTTACCCCCTCCCCCACCAGCGTTATTAAGTACCTTTATTCTGGGGAGGGGCAAAGTGAGCTAGTGGCCAGCTGGCCCTTCCACAGGCTCCGCCATATTGGGTGCGTGATTGGAATTGGCAGCCAGGTGGGCATAAGATGTGAGTGTGTTGATGTGGAGACTAGGAGCATCTCCAGGGAGGGTTGGCTCTACACTGGAGGGCACAGACCCTTTTCTTCCCTCCTGTGGTTAGAACTCCCAAGGGCAGAGCTGTGACAATCCAGCCATGGGATATGTGATGCCTGGTGCCTTCAGTCCTGTTACTGAGATGGTCTGCAAGGTGAAATCTTCCCTAAGGCTGTGCCATGAAGCTGCAGTGCTGTCAGCCGGGACTGGCTGGCTGGAGGCTCCATTAGGCGATGTCCCTGCTTTATGCCTGAGGCTGTTCAGTTGGGAAGGGATTCCTCTGTGCTGTTTTGATCTCCCTGTTTCTGTGCCTGCTTTGCCCTTCTGACCTTTACCCTCCAACAGGAAACACTTCATATCTCAGAGCCTTGTGACCTGTTAGAGGAAACTAAGCCCCAGAAACCCCTGCCAGGGGCAAGTGCTTCCTTAGGTCCTTTCTCCGCCCACTCTTACCCCAAGATGCAAGAGGTAACGGGACTAACTGCATGTGTTCGCTTGCTTACTGCTTCTGCTCCTCTGCCCAGAGTGGGGCCAGACTGCTATGTGCAGCCGTCTTATCAGGGTCTTGTAAATAATTCAGTCGACAGGCAGGCCAGCAGCTCTTAAATGGGCTTGTGTTACCATCAATGACTTAGGCCCTCTCAGATAGGCATTGAAAAGGCTCACTAACAGGGCACCATCAGATTAACAATCACATATTTCTCACGCACCTTTGAAACACCTGGGATTAACACTCCTCACACTTGATGCTCTTTGAACTTCATTCAGCTGCACAGCTCTCGTTTCTAGCCAGTTTAGCTTCCTGGTTCACTTGCATTGGCACCATATTGCAGTGTGGCTTAAATCCCAACAAAATGCCTTGAATGTGTTTTTCCCTCCCATTTCACAGACTGCAAGCTTAAAGCTCCCCAACAACATCCCTTTAATTTCTTCTGTTTGCCTGTTTGTTTTCTATTTTTTTTAAATAGCATCAAAATCTTTGATTTAGAAATAGTGAGAGAGCTGAGAACCAGTTCCAAACCAACTGGCAGGAGAGGCTGGGATTCTTAATTGCACGTTGCTGCCAGTGTCTAAACAGTTTGGGGCTTTAACAAACATTTCTATTAATGATGCTTGGCAACAGATGCCAGATGCTGTGATGTCTGGCTGGCGACAGCAGGGGGCAGTATGGATGGGTCTCGGGGTCTGCCCTGACCCACCTACCCCCTTTGCTGTGTTACTTGGTAAAGGGGGAGCTTGTTCCAATACCACATGCCAATTCCTATCCATCAATTGCTCTTAATTTAGTTGCTTTCCTTGGGCCAGTATCCAACGTGCTGTGTTTCCTATTGCTGCTATCTCCCCTTGGTGCTGGAATGGAGCATGTTGGGCTCTTCTGATGGTGGGATTGCACTGGATGTTTTGTGTGGTGTGTGCAGTAAAGCTCCATTAGAGGCTGAGTACTGCAGCAGCATGCGGTCCCTTCTCCCACCCGCCTACCACATGTTCTGAAGCAGGCCAGCTGAATCCATTTCCATCTATCGATCCCTCTGGATCAGACCCTAATTCAGATGCCAAAGGAGGTCCAGATTCCCTGTCTCAAACTGTCTCAGGTGTGTATATTGCAACCAGGTGGCAGTAAATGCAGCCAAGCTGCGGTTGGCCCAGGCCTCCAAGTTCCAGGAGAGAGAGAACAGGAGGGCTGGCGACCAACGGGTGACACTAGGAATCCTCAAGCTCTAGGCCAGTGGAAATAGAACAGCAGCCTAAAGGTGAATGGCTGTGTGTGCCATGGTGATGTCCTATTCCATGGACAGCCAGACCACCTAAGATAAAGCCAATTACACAGTCGTGTAACCTTCAGAGACTACAAGTCCCAGCATGCTCTGTCCCCGTCCAAGTGGCACACCTGGGATGACAAGTCCTGCCCTGCAGTGCTCCTCCTTCAGGATGAAAGATTTCAGAGTAACAGCCGTGTTAGTCTGTATTCGCAAAAAGAAAAGGAGGACTTGTGGCACCTTAGAGACTAACCAATTTATTTCAGCATAAGCAACATCCGATGAAGTGAGCTGTAGCTCAAATAAATTGGTTAGTCTCTAAGGTGCCACAAGTACTCCTTTTCTTCAGGATGAAGTGTTCCATGCTAGGACTTGTAGTCCCCACAGGCTGCACCTCTCTATGGAAGAGGAAGTCGGTATGTAAAAGAGATCAGCCAGCTGCACTATGGAGCCCAGGCAGCACTGTGGAGCTTTACTGCTGTGTTGTGGTCTGTGCCATGGGACCGGTGCATGAGTCTAATTCTCCTCCTTCTTCATCGTGGATTTCTAGGAATACATGAGGCTGTCTGACGTTTTCAGATTCTACTGCAATGTGTACGGCCCTGGCCAGGACACTAAAGCTTCTGCTGCTGCCCCTGCTGCTGCTGCTCCACTCTCTTGCTTGCCTGCTGTACCTCCTGCAACCAATGAGGTACCTGCTCCTGAGCACGCTGAGTTTTGCTTACAGTGTTTCTGGCTGGGTAGTAAAATCTGTACTCTAGTAGCTGACACCGAGAGCAAGGTTGCCTTATTGCTCAAGATGGGTCAGGCTGGTGCAAGGGATGGGGCCACCTTACCATCACCGGTTCCCTCAATGCGCCTTCCTGGAGCAGGTTGGTTTTGGCTTGGTGCAGCCCCCTGGCCTGCAGCTGATCAGGCAGTGAATTCATGCTGACTGGTGAGAGAGGCTGAAATGGTCATTTCTCGTGACTAGGGATCTCTCTCCCTTGTGCTGTAAAATAGAGAGCTTTAGACTCGTAGACAGCACTGGTGGGCTAAGTTCCTTCTAAGCTGAGTGGCTGCACAGCAGGCTATCAAGGGCGATGCAGGTAGGGAGAGGTGCCTCTTCCCCAGCCCCAGTCTCGGAGCTGCTGGGGAGAGGCGCCTCTCCCCTCATCCTGGGCTGCTGCGCTGAGAGAGGGCTGGGGAGAGTCCTCTCTCACCGCCACAGCCCTGAGACAGCCTGCACCCCAAACCTCGCATTCCTGGCCCCACCCCAGAGCCTGCAGCCTCAGCTAGAGCCCTCTTCCCCTGCACCCCAAACCCCTCTGCCCCAACCCTGAGCCCCCTCCAGCACCCCAAGCCCCTCATCCCCGGCCCAGAGCCCGTACCCCCAGCCAGAGCCCTCACCCCCACACACCCCAGCCCTCTGGCCCCGAGTCCCCTCCTGCACCCCAAACGCCTTATCCCCGACCCCACCCCAGAGCCTGCACCCCCAGCGAGAGCCCTCACCCCCCCCCACACACAACAACCTTCTGGCCTGGAGCCCCCTCCCGCATCCCAATCCCCTCAGCCCCACCCAAGAGCCCGCACCCCCAGCCAGAGCCCGCACCCCTCTGCATCCCAACCCTCTGCCCCAGGGCTGAGCCCCCTCCCTCCAAACCTGCTCAGCCCCTCACCACACCTCACCTCCATATTGGTGCACATAACAAAGTTAATTCCGCACATGGATGTAAAAAATTAGAGGGAACATTGCTGGGGGTGGGGTGAATGAGTTAATTCTTTAGTCCTCTGAAGTTGGCTACCTGGGCAAGGTCCCTCCCTGTTCTCAGTGGAATTCCCTTAAAGAGAATTTGGCTGCTGGGGTCTGCAAGTGAGATATGTGGGATCAGCTTTAGGTTGAATTAGAACTTTGTTACAAAACTGCCATTCAGCTTGGCATAGACAGTCTCAGCTGAAAGGCTGCAGTAGCTTTGGGGCTGCAGGTCAGGATTGAGGGGCATCGGCATAGCTGTGTGGGGGGAGCCCGACACTCAGGTAACTAAGGATGGAGGTGACTTGGCAGAGCAGCATGGAGAACCTGACAGGCTACCAGCCTGGCCTCTCTCTGGCTCAAGTGGGTGCTTATCAGTCCCAGGAGCAATAATAGTTCCCACAAAAATTAAAAAGTAAAGTGAATTCCCCTGCAGAGCTTATGCAGATGCCACTTCTGATGTGCTGCAAGACCTTCGGGCAAGTGGGTGACAGCTGGGCTCAATGCAAATAGCAGCTGTTCCTGGTGCTGCTTTGTGGAGCTGAGCCAAAAACCTTTGCAGCTTGTCAGGAAGTTAAACTCTCCTGTTGTAATGATCTCCCCTGGGATGGGCTTTCAGGCTGCTGAGGTCCTTGCCTTTTCACCTCTCTGCCTGTCTGGCTCTCATTGCTGTGGTCCTGTTTCCGCTTTTCACTCTGCTGCTTCTCTCTGCCCCAGTACGTGACTGTTGACCAGCTCTCAGGGATTCTGGGCAATGTCAGAGCTGACCTAGGGCTAGCCCCTCCTGCTTCCCCATGGGGCCATCCCACTTCAGGTTTCGCCCCTCAAGCTGCTTCGTCTGCAGGCTGCCTTCCTTCTCCTGTGCCACCTCTCTCCTCTTCCTTCATCTCTGCTGAGGTTTGTGTCCATTGCATTTTCCTCTTGCCACCCTTTGCACTTTCCAGGGGAACACTAGTGGCTAGCTGGAGGGAGGGCTTGTAAAACCTCAGAGGTCCCAAGCTGGGCATCAGCACCCCCACACCATGTGCTTGGGATGGGTCCCAGAGAGAGGCTACCAGGCAATAGGGATCCCTTCTGGCCTGGGATGCAGTCTGAATCCTAGCAGGTAGGCATGCCCAGCACAGACACCACTAGCATCATCAGCACGTTAGCTTGCCTTGGCGACTTTGGCAACACTGAATCATCAATGGAGGCTGATTCCTCGCAGTGCAGAACACCCACATGGGGCAGAGGAAGAGCTGGTCCTGCTGCATGATCCCTCCACAGTGCCACACCAGCTCCTCTTGCCAGCTCTAAAGCCTCCAGACTGATTTAATGTTGAGCTCTCATTTGGCTGTGATGAGGGAGCAGCATGGCTCACCCCTGGGGCAAGGTGCCCTGTGTGGGTGTGTCCGGCCACAGAAGGGAAGGCAGATGTGGGGCTCTGGGGCCTATGACCCACAAGCAAGTAGGGAATTTTGTTTGCTCTGGATCCAGATGTGCAGCTGCTCTAGGGGCTGAATCCTTTTGCCAGGGACTCTTGTACTGCTCGGTCCGCTGAACTGTCTGAATGAGCGCCCTTTGCTGGGCACTGCCATGCAGCCTTGAGGGGAGCTTGTTTCCCAAGAAAGGGGTGTCCACCTGGCCCTGGGAGGGTCCATCTTTGGAGTCTGCGGTGGGACCTGTGTTCCAGAATTCAGAGCTGAATTTCCACAGAGCCCTGGAGTTCAGGGCTGTCTGCGCTAGGGGCCAAGCATCCCGCACTGCCATGTCAGCCCACAGGGTGAGGGAGATGGGCTGGGATCCCCAGGTTCCCTCTCTCACTGCAAAGCAGAGTTGTGTGCTGCTCCCCTGCCCAGTGCCCTCATGACAACACTCAGCTGGAGGAGGAGCTAGGACTGGCAGCAAAGGGGAGCAGACCCAGCAAGTGGTAAGTGGTAAGAGTTCATGGCCTAGGACTGAGTTTATGCCAGGGATGTCTGACATCTTCCTGTGTGTGCAGGGTCCCTTGTGAGCCTTGCGGCATACCATAGGTGGAGGGGGAAGGAATGACACCCTTTTGAGCCCCAAGCCATGGGCATCTACTCAGAACAATCTGTCCCAACACTCCTGGGTTCAAAAGGGGTTTGAGAACACAGAGTCTCCGTCCCAGCCAGCCCGACCTCGACCCTGCTGCACTGTTGTCCCGCTTTGCTGCAGCTCCAGGGTGAAGCAGGAGTAGCTGTCTGCACAGCTCCCATTGCAAGTGTTAGTGCCTATGTCCCCCCTCCCTGCCTGTGTCCTCTGCTGCCTTTCATTTATCTCAGCCCCTCTGTGAGGACTCACAATGCTCCTACAGGGCTTCCGTGCCACATCCAGTTGGTTTTGCTCTAAGCCATGCAGACTGCGGTTGAGTGTCTGTGGCTTTCCAGTGCTCGCGGGAGCGCCTGCTGCTCTGGCTCCTTGATGATGGCGTTGTGGGTGGAAGATCCTGGACCTGTTGTCAGCACAATGCTGGGATTTGGCTGCAGATGAAGGGTCCCATGTTTTAATTCCCAGGAAGAAAGGGATGGCGCCAGTTTGGGCCCCTGGTGGGCTGCAGGGAGCACTGGGTTCTGTTTCCCTCTCCCCACATCCAGGTCCCTGGTGTGAGCATGCAGGGATGGTGCAGGGTTTCTCTTACTGTTTCATCCTCCATCTCTCCCCTCCTGTCTCTCACACCCTCTCTCTTTAGATGGAGAAGCAGCTTCAGGGGGGCCCAGTGCAGCTTTCTGCCCTGGATTTAGAGAAGTGGTACATGGCTGGCTTCGAGGCCTCCTCCCCTGCCTCTCCTCACTCTTCCCCTCCTCCTCTTCCTGCTAAAGCTCACTCTTCTCGAAAGCTGTTCCAGGTAATTGCCCCACCCACTCCCCATCTCCAGGCCCTGCAGGGGTGGACAGTTTTGGCCTTTTGGGTGCTCACAGGCTGCAGGGTTGGGATCACAGAGATGCCTAGGGAGGGGGCTCTTGGCAGCAAGGCCAGCTGCAGCTGGACTCAGCTAGTTAGATTAGTGAGACTGGTCACCCAATGAGGGAGTTTCCGAGCTAGGGATGTTCTGAGTCCCTTCCCAAAGCCAGCTGGGATGGAGGGAAGACAGAGGTAGTGTGACCCAGATTGCCAGTTAGTGTCAATTGACTCCGCTCCCATGAATCAATGGAGCCAATTTGCTCCCTCAGTAGATTTGACCCAGAATTTGGTTGTTGCTTTGATTTCCCACTGCCTGGCTGGGTCCGTTACTCTCACAATGTTGCAACTGGCGATTTGGGGGGGGAATTATTCGCTCAGGGAAGTATTTATTATAATTTATGCCATGTCATGCCAGCACACGGTGCTCAACAGACACATTAAAGACTGTGTATAACTAAGACTTGCCCTGTCTTGTGTAATTTAGGGTTCGTCTCCACAGAACACAGAATCAAAGTAATAAAATGATTTGTAGTTCACTTTTAGTTACTCCACTGCAAGTCTGTGAGCCCCAGTGCCAAGTGAGAATGAATTAAATAGATTATTTATCAGTGTAAGACCTGTTGCAATAGCTGCTCATGCAGATTTTCCGTTGGGGAGCTGATGGTTCAGGTTACAGCCCCTTTCGTTAATTGGGTTCCAGACCAGCCCTTGATCTCAGCTGAGGAACAATAACCTGTTGAATGACATTAATGAGTATAGAGAGGAGAGAAGTACCCGCAGTAAAAGGCCCCCTCAGTATACCACAAGTCCCAGGCACCAAACCCCAGGAAGTAAGAGCTAACCCTCTCATGTCCAAGTCCGCTGCATGCAGCAGCAAGCTTCTTTAGTGCCTGGGGCTCTTCAGAGGAACCAGAGCAGCAGCAGTGGGAAGGTCTGAGCCCTCAATCTGTACCAGTGCATGTGCCATTCCATCTTCGTGGAGGTTGTACTGAAGTTTGTAGAGGTGACTCAGCACAACCTTATGGGCTCTATGCTTACTCTCCAGCTCACAGGATGAGTCCAGCTCACAGGAGCTCAGCTGCTGAGTCCAAAAGTTGCTTTTTCTCCAGGTTGGGACCCATCTCCTCACCAGGGGTAAAGGCTCTGCTATTGGAATAGAGTGTAAGGCAACCTAGAGGCCAGTTTGCTCTCACTGTCTAAGCCCTTGAAAGCAAGTGTGAGTCACAGACACTGCATCTGGAATGAAACACAATCTCACTGTAACAAGGTCTCTTCTCAATTTAACAATGGGAGTTGGTTTTCAGAAGGGCAGGTGTTTGCTCAGAGAGGGCACGTTCCTGGGCATTTTGTACCCTGTGGAGCAGCTGGCCAGCATGGGGCACATTCAGACAAGATGGAGCAAAGCTATGGGGAATATCCTGTAGGGAAGGAGCCTGTGCTGAAGGACTGGGGCTGAAGGAGGGACGTAACTGAGATTAGCATTACCTCTGCTGCTGTTAACAAGCTGGGCTCTCAGGCAGCTGCTGTCTGCGCATGTGTCTTATATGTTGAAAAGATGCAGATCCTTCAGGTAGATCCAGGTTGCCATCGTATCAGAATCCCAGTTTATTCTCCTGTTGCTACCTAGGCTCCTTTCCCCTCTCTCTGCCTCTTTTGGGGTTGGAGTGGTTCAAATCCCATGAATCTCTGTTACGGGTGCTGATGGCTCTGATAACCATCAACTCTCCCTAAGCCTCAGCCAGTCCACAGGGTCCTGTGCTGTGGCCTTCATCTGCCCTTCTTAGTCATGTCTGGGTTTGTGTCCAGGTCTATCGTGCTAAGATGGACAGCGACCCTGGCAGCAGCCTCCCACGCACAAAGAGCGGGTCTGCATCATCCTCACAGCTCAGTGTGGCCACGCTGGGACGCAGCTCCTCCCCAAAGGTATGTGCTGAGGGGGGCTGCAGTACCAGCATTGTCACTCACTTCCCAAAGGAGGGGCTTGTTCCAATCCATTGACCTTGGGGTGCCTGGGCTCTGGGGCTCTTGGTCTGCAGGAAGATAGTTGGGGGGCACAGCCTGGAACCCTGACTTGATGCCCTTTCACAGCAGTACAGCAGGTAGATCTATTAATATCTCCATCAGCCAGACTGTGTATAACTAAGGCCCTTTACTGCAGTTTGAGCCCATGAGCCAGGGACTTGGCATCCCACGGGGGCTTCCTCATCCTTGTTTTTTCACATCCCTAGGGTCCCCTGCACCCACAGAATGGCACAGGTAGCCTGCCACGGAACCTGGCAGCCACACTACAGGACATCGAGACCAAACGCCAGCTGGCCCTGCAGCAGAAGGGTAAGTGCCTGCTCCAAGGGCATCCCACAGCGGGGTGGGATTCAGTCTGCCCAGGGAGCGATAAAGGAGATGCTCCAAAATGCGCTGAGTGGTTTCTCTGGGAGCTGGGGTTGCTCTGCCCCTCCCAGGATGTTACTGCCCTTGCTTGTGCCATGTGTCCTGCACAAATATCTCTGCTCATTATGTGTTACTGCTGGCTGTGGTTCATTAGACATCCCGCCTGGGGAACTCCCAGTGCCTTTCTCATGCAGTGGTAGGAGGAGAAACACCCACTTCCTAAGCTGGCGGCAAACAGTCTCTTTGCCTGGAGCTTTTACTACTCTGCCCTCCTGAATGATGCAGGCCCAGACCATGCTCTAGTCTGGCTGTGCGTCACAAACACATGAGGCTCTGGTGATGCTCACAATTGAGAGACAGGGAAGAAGGGTTACCACCGATCTGCCTGTGGAGGGAGGGTTGGCTTGAAGAGAAATTATCTCTTTGTGAGAATGGTCCTGGGTCTCTTGCTCCCTGGGCTGGAGTTACCAGAAACTCAGCAAGTACCCAGCCCAGGTTGGGGAAATCCAAATCCACTGGGGAAAGATGCCCAAGCCTCTGCAACTTGGGCTGAGCTGAGCCTATGGTTTCTCCTCATGTACTGCACCTGCCTCCCAGGTGCTGGGGGATCGGTAACTGTTTGTGTTAGGAGGGGGGCCTGAGAATACCTGGGGGGCCACAATTGAAACAGAACAACCATCTAGGTTGCTATAAGCCCCTCTCACTCCAAGGGGTGTGTCAGGCTGCTGCCTATGCCACTGGCTTTGGAGTCTGGAGCAGTAGCTGGGCCTGTCTTCCGAAGGGTGAAGGGCTGAGATGACCCAACTGGGATTTGAATCCATTACCCGGGAGTCAGGGTGTCTTAGCTGATGCTTGGCCCCTGAGGCCATCCACTGGAGCCATAAACATGCCCACCATGAGGTGGTCTCTTCTAATGGGGGAGAGGAAATGAAGGAGTAAGGATCCTTTTGACAGTCTTTTGACTTTAATATGACTGGTCAAGTCAGCTGGAGTAGACCACGAGGATCATGGGAAGGGGAGAGGTCAGGACTCTCGCAGGTGGGTGGGGGGATGTCATCACTGAGTTGTCACATGCTGCTTTGCTGCACGTGAGCAGCATTGGCCTGTCTGGGCCCAAGCGCTCAGCTCAGCTGGCAATTCCCAGGCTCTCTCCATGCTTGGCCCTGGTCATGCTCCAGTGTGGCTGTTGCTAGCAGTTGCTGTGACCCATGTGTGCAAGGCTGTCTTGCCGGAGAGCCCAGCTAGGCCTTTAGCAGTTTGGCAGGATTCTCGGAGGAAGAACTCCCATCAGTGATAGACCCAGCAGTGCTCCCAACAGATTTCATCTTGCGACTCGGTTGCAATCCCTCTGACCCTTGTGAGATCTGTTCTTTGGCAAGACAATAGCATGGTCCTGCAACACAATGAAATGTGGCAGGTCCCATCTGCCCACAGTAACCATGCTGGGCTGCAGCATGGCTGATCGAACACTGTAGATGAGACTAAAACCTTAGCTAACCCTGCACAAGGGCACCCTTCCCAGCAGCAGCCGCAGGGAGAAGGCAATGCCCAGAGGAAGAGGAAGAAGCCAGGAGCCTACCAGGTTTGGTTTGGCTCTGACACAGACATTATGGCTCTCTCATGGTCTCTTGCTTTTCCCCTCACTCCCAGCTCCACACAGTGCATCTCCAGCTGTTACACTCCCAAGAGAGCCATTGCAGCCAGGCGATGTCTCAGTTAGAGAGTAGGAAAGGCTAGGACTCCTAGATCAGCCCTAGGACTTGGAAAGGCTAGGACTCCTAGGCAGCAGCATGGCTGTGTGGTTCAAGAAGACACCTGATGCCATCTGCCAAGGGTGGGGAGGAGGTACAGACCCAAGGCCAAGGTGTCAGTGTGTCTGTGAGTCCGTCTGCTTGCAGTGCTGGACAAATTGGCCAGATGCTTCCGGGGCATCTTCCCCTAAGAGCATCTCCAGCTTGCACTTGGGAACCAGCTTGTTTTCCCCTGGCATTAGGGGCTGGTGCTGACTGACGCAGATGGCTTGTTCCTGACCAGCTCAGGTTTTCCCTGGATCAGAGAGCACAGCCTGGAGGGAAGCCCTGAGCATTTTTCTCCCCCATAGGCCATGTCAGCCAACACCTTTCCTACTTTGGTCAAATGAGCTCTGCAGGACCCTGCCTGCCCCCTCTTCCTGCACAGCAGCATCTCCAGTGACAGCAGCTCAGTTTGCGCCTTTCGGTGCCTGTGCCTGCCAAGCAAAGTGCCGAAAGCTGGAGCTCCTTCAGGAACCTGCTGCCTAGTCCTTCTGCCTCTCTGCATCCCCCCTCTCCCTGCTACACCCCCCAGAGCCCCACTGAGCACGCAAACCTAGTATCAGGCTGCCTAGTCTATGAATGCTTTGCCCAGCCCTGCCAGAATGAAGCATGCGCCCTCCCCTTGCTGTCTGCTCTGAGTGTCTGAGGGGATGGGCTGGAGGCCAGGGGAAAATAGAGACCCAGCTGGAATGGTCCATGCAAGCTGGGAACCTTGAAGGTTGGATCTGGTTATGTGCATTTTTGGCAGGAGGGAGGAGTGGGGGTAACTGATCTAAATGGGTCTGGAAAAGGTGAGGAGCCCCTTATGGAGCCACATTGGGAGCTTCCAGTGCATCCACCCAGTGATCCAAGAACACAGCATGACAGTGGGGTGTGCCGTCAGTGGCCAGTATCATCCAGGCAGTTTGGGTCAGACCTGCCTGATTCCTGTCTCACTGCCAGCTCCCAGATGGGAATTAGAGCTGGGTAAAGTCGCCATGCGGCAGGGCTGCTGCAGCTGCACAGTAGTGGCAGTGGCTCCAACTCCTCAGGGTGAGTGACTTTTCAGGGAAGTCCTGGTTTCTTGGCTGCTGCATGGCAGCAATGTGCATCCTGCCCAGAGACCAGGCTTATCCCTGGCTCCTCACATGCACAGCAGGGAATTCCCTTTGCCTTCAGACTCAGTCACAGCTGTGGTTCGAATCCACATTTATCTCTATTCCACTTACTCTGCATTCCCACAGTGCTGGATAGGGGCTGCCACAGGAGCTGTAAAGAGGTTTGGCCATGGGTGATGGAGTTCTCTGAAGACTTAGTGTGCTGCTTTCCCTTTGGCTGAACAGGCAGACATGAGGAGACAGGGCCATGTTTGTCCTGGGAAATGGATGGGCATGCACAGTGTTTAGCAGGGTGGGTATTCTCGCACTTGCATGGATATCATAGGAAAGTCTCTGCTCACCGTCATTAATGCTCTGATAGGTGTAGACGTATTTATGGACACTTAGACAGCCACATACTTGTAAGTCCAATCACGCACTATGTGGACTTAGTCCATGATAGCTGGATGCACTGGGCAATTCAGACTCATGCCTTCCTGGCTAGAGATGGCACAGTAGTAGAAGCTCTGTGTGAGCCATGAGCCCCAGGCAGTCATGGCGCTGGGCACAGAGTGCAGGCTGCTTGAAGGCTGCCTGCCAGTGCCCAGGCCGTAGCTACAGTAGCCAGTCAGGCCCCCTCCTTACCCCTGGTGATCTGCCCTCTGTTCTTCTTCCCTGGGGTACAGGGCAGCAGGTGATTGAGGAGCAGAAGCGGCGCCTGGCGGAGCTGAAGCAGAAAGCAGCTGCTGAGGCGCAGTCCCAGTGGGAAGCCCTGCACGGGCAGCCTCACTACCCCCCTTCTTCCTACCCTCCGCTCATGCATCACTCCATTCTCCATCATCATCCTTCCCATGGCATCGGGCACCGGGCCGAGGACATGGACCACGCCTATGACACACTCAGCCTGGAGAGCTCAGACAGCATGGAAACCAGTATCTCCACTGGTGGCAACTCAGCCTGCTCGCCTGATAACATGTCCAGGTAATCCGGGCGCCTGCTCCAAGCCTCCATGGGCAGGGTAATACCTGCCCTCTGGGCAGCCTGCGGAGGGGAGGGGTGCACACGGGCTGGTCCCTGTCCTGACAACAGGTGATGTGGAGAGAATCCGACCCGTTCAGGAGAGCACATTCCAGATGCCTGGCCTGGCCTAAGGGAGCAGCCAGCTGGTTTGGGACAGAAAGCCTTTCACCAGAGGGCCGCCAGGTTGGTAATGAGCAAAGCATGTCCACTGGTCTCTGTATGAGGTGAACTGGGAGGGGCTCAGTGAACCTAAGGTGCCTGAGGTCTCTGATGGGCGTTTACTCCGGGCAGCATCTGCCACAGCTCACACGGCCGTGGCAACACTATTTTTAGCAAACTTGCTAGATGAGAGTTAGCACAGGTGCATCTACATGAGCTGAGAATCACCCTGCCCCCACAGCTGAGGGCAGGAGCCTGGTCATTCAGGGCAGGGGGAGAGGGACCTGGTCACTAGCAGGAGGGAGGGCTAGTTAATAAGTGCAGGGGCCTACAGAGTTTCACTGGGTTGACAGATGAGACATTTGTGAGCATTTCTGACAACTTCATTGCAGCCACCTTCCATCATCCATCCCACACACCCCAGCCCCGCTCCCCTTCTCTGAGACTCCCCAAACTCCTCAGCACTCGTCTCAGAATCCTTGGGCAATAACAGCCCCCACCCCCAGCTGATTGTGGGAGGGTTGGATGAATCTGGTGAAGCTTGAGGCTGGCTCCCCTTGCTCTGCCCAACATGAGAGCCTGACTGTCAGGCTCTAAGCGCAGGGTGTTGGGAAGTTACTGGGCTGGGCTGTGCACAGCAGCCATGCAAGTTGGGGATTTACTGGCTTGTGTATGCTCTTTGGGAAGGAATTCAGAGCTCAGGCGTGTCAGTAAAATCATGAATTCTGTCTGTCTGGAGGTCCATCCTGGCTCTGTCTGCGCTGCAGCAGGGTGTTGGCAGAAAAAAAAGCCCATAAAACTTGTTCATGTTAATTCTGTTGGTGTCTGTGGTGATTGGTGGTGTGAGGCAATCCTGTGGCAGATGCAGTGTTAGAGGCAGCTCTAGATGTATGAGAGGCATTGGGCTGGGGCAGAGCAGGCTGTGTGGCCCCATTTGATTCTCCAGGTTACCCTCTACAATGACAGGTTTCAGAGTAACAGCCGTGTTAGTCTGTATTCGCAAAAAGAAAAGGAGTACTTGTAGCACCTTAAATTGGTTAGTCTCTAAGGTGCCACAAGTACTCCTTTTCTTTTTGCCTCTACAATGAATCCCTGACTGCAAACAGATCCCAATAAAACCCATGGTTGGCATCATGGCTTGGACCTACAGTGTTCTGCATCCCAGATCCAGGTCCCTCCCCTCAAGCGAAGGGAGAATTTCCCTTAGCTGTTCCAGGGCCTTTATATTCTAGCCCTTTGGGACAGGAGTTGTCTTCCTTCAGGCAGCACCACAATACACTCATACAGATTTCCCTGGATCTCAAGTGAACGATCCATGTGTGGGTGTCTCCCTGAGGGGGACACATGCTCCCAAAATGTGTTTGTGGACCCCTGCTGGGCTGAGACAGAGAGGGGGGTGCAGTGTCCCAAGTGCAGAGGGACTCATCATACCTCCTCCACAGAGTAGATGCCACTGCCAGTTAATCCCTAAGAGCCCTTTCTGTGAAAAACCATTCCCTCACCGAGGTCTGGCTCACTAGTCTTGACCCTGAACTCTCAGGAATCCCATGCTCGCCCACCCCTGGACACTAGTTAGGCAGCAGGGCCAAGCAAACTCCCAGTTCCCTAACTGCTATCCTTTCCGGACACACTCTCCACCTGTGTGGAGCAGCCAGGTTCCTGGCCCAAGCGGGGATTGCAGGCTGTGATGGTATCAGCTTTGTCTTGCAGTGCCAGTGGGGTGGAGGCAGTGAAGATTGAGGAGATGGAGAAGATGCTGAAAGAGGCCCATGCAGAGAAATCTCGCCTGATGGAGTCACGGGTGAGTTGGGTCTGTATGCCAATGCTAGGGAGCTACACTCAGGAGCATTCTCACCCTCTGTTTATGGGGACGAGGAAACTTGCATGGAGAGGGGATCCAGTCTCCAGGGTTGCCAGCCATCCACTGTCACACCCACAAGTCCTGCGTCATTGAGTAGAGCCTGTGGTAGCTAATGCCAGGCATGGGGTAGGCAGGGCAGAGAGGGGATCTTGCCATGTCCTTTACTTGGCAGGAGCGTGAGATGGAGCTGCGGCGACAGGCCCTGGAGGACGAGCGCAGGCGACGGGAGCAGCTGGAGCGGAGGCTGCAGGATGAGACGGCTCATCGGCAGAAGCTGATAGAGAAGGAGGTCAAGATGCGAGAGAAGCACTTCTCCCAGGTGAGGGGAGGGATGTGGAGCAGAGAGGAGGGCAGAGCAGGGGATCAGGGGGCAGTCCTTTTCCATCTGCCTCTGGTGTTAAGGAGGCTGCATAGTGCCGTTTCAGCCATAGACCTAGCATCCATCCATGCATGCATGGAAGGTGCCACCTGGCATGCAGTTCTCTTGGTCTGATGTTGGAGCATCTGGGGCTGAAGGGTAGGGAAAGGGTCAGGGTCTCTTGTCCCCTTTTGAGACTTAGCCAGCACAGGCCCCATGGCACTCTTAGCATCCAAGATACTGCCACCAGTTGTGTCACCCTCCTAAGTGCTCAACTCTCCCACTTCCTTTACTCTCAAGGGCGGCGACTGCCATTGGGGTGGCACTGACGAGGCTGCGTTGCTTCTCCAGGCACGGCCATTGACCAGGTATCTCCCCATCCGCAAGGAGGATTTCGACTTGAAGACACATATTGAGTCCTCAGGCCACAATGTGGACACCTGCTGTCATGTCATCCTGACCGAGAAGATGTGCAAGGGGTACCTGGTCAAGATGGGTGGCAAGATCAAGTCCTGGAAGAAGCGTTGGTTCGTCTTCGACCGTATGAAACGCACAGTCTCCTACTATGTTGGTAAGAGCACCCCACTGTTGCCCTACTTTCCCCCAGTCTCTGTACAAATACCCCACCCAACTGCCACCAAAGGTGTATTTAACCCTCAGGAGGACTCATCATATCCATGTCACTGATGGTGTCTCAGGGATGTCTCTCCTGCTGTGGCTGCCAGAATCCCTGGCTCTAGCTAACCCATGTGGAGTCTGGCTCAGTTCCAGCTGGGAGCCAGCCTCCATGCTCTTGTCTTGCTGCCTCCTTCTCTGTGAAGCCTGGTGCTGACAGTGCCTTGCCTTTCTCTCTCATGCAGATAAACATGAGACAAAGCTCAAGGGAGTGATCTATTTCCAAGCCATAGAGGAGGTTTATTATGACCATCTCCGCAGTGCTGCTAAGGTGAGGCCTGGGCCCTGCCCTGGGTGTGGGCTGGGGAAGGGGAAGGGCTGGCTGGTTAATGCTGTTCCTGGGAGGATAGGGGGGGTCCTCAAGTGCAATGGTGCAAGCACAGCCTTACAGCACCGGGCTGCAAGAAGCAACATTCTGGGGAAGCAGGGCTTCATGAAGAAGCCCATTTGCATCACTATGCCCACCCCAGTGACAAGTTGCAGCACTGTGATGTGTCATGGGCCCCTGGGAGCCACAGATGTCCCACAAACTCCAGAATTGCCCCATTGTAGCCAGCAGGGCCCAGGCCCTTGGCACCAGAAAGTGTGCCATTCTGGGCCAATAGGACAATGCAGGGCCTGTGCTATAGAGCCTCTCTCCCACCCCAAGGGATGGGTGGGATTAGTTACTGCCAAGGCTTCCTGGAGTCCAAATCAGGTTGTGGCCAGTGGCCCAGATGCCAGAAATGGCCTTAGTGCTGCCCATTGTCCAGGTCACTGCTGTGCTCTCCACCCAGGGGTGGGTGACTGTGACTCTGCCAGAGGTTCAATTGGCATGGGGGTGGATGTGGCTGGGAAGGGAAGGGGTGTTATCTCCAGGCACCTGGAGGGCGACACTGGGGCAGCTTGCCCAGCACTGTGCGCTGAATCCTGTAGTACAGCCTGAGCCACCTCCCTCATATCTGCAGGGGGAACTCCAGCAAGCACTCACTCACTGTCTGTCTGCTGGGAGATACAAATCCAGCATGTCGGGGGGGCAGACAGTATGATGCCAGCACTTGGGCCACTAGCATGTCCCTGGACGTCACAGTCTTGGCCCTACAGGAATGAGTGGGAGACAGGCCGAACTACCTCTGGGACCTCATTTCCTGCAGCTTTCCCCAGAGCAATACTACTGACTGGAGACCTCTGCATGCATAGGCCTGTGCTCACAAATCATACTGCATGGACAGCTGGACAAGCGTAACAGTATCTGAACCCAGGGCAGGCTGAGCTCTTTGTCTATTTCTCTCTCTTTTTTCCCCCTCCTCCTTCCTATTCAGAAAGGACTTTTCAACCTCAGCCTAGCAAATGTATGTATCCCGCCCTCTGGGCTCTGCTGTGCCAAGCACTAACCCTGCTTTCACAACGGGTTCCCATTAACCCTTTGCTGCCAGGAGTGCTCTAACCTGCTTTGTGTTGGTACTAACAGCAGAACTCTCAGGCTGCCAGTCCTGGGACCAGGGGACCCTGGGGTTCAGGTGCAGCCAGAACCAGCCTTGTTCCTTCAGAAAGCGGGGTGCGCTCAGCCACCTGTCTCTCTAACCTAACCACACCAGCCCCCCTTCCCTCATTCCTATCCCAAAACCCCTCTTCCTGGGGGATGGGTGCCTTGAGGCAATAAAGTAGCTGAAGTTGCAAGTGCCCTTGGAGTCCCTGGGGAGTGATGATGCAGGCTTTGCAGGGGTGAAGGCCCTTTCCATTCCTGGAACCTTGCAGCAGCTAGCAATGCTCCATCAGCACTGAACAAGCTGCAAGGCCCCAGCGCATGAGGTGCCTGGTCCCCTCTTGCCATAAACATAGCTGAGCTCTGGGGCCCCCAGTCACTGGACGAGCAAGGGCCAAACTCAGTGTATTTTTAACATGTGACTTTTACCCGAGGGGAGAAATTTCTCAGTTTAAAACCAAGGTTTTGAATGCTGCTAATGGCACAGTGATGAAGCAGGGCTGCACTGCTCTCTCTGTGCAGCCAGGAGACAGCAGGTGTTCAACCCAAACATTACAGTTTTGCTGGCTGGCTTTAAAATTAATAACAAGTGTGGAAAAATAGCTACCAGTGTACACCTCTGAATCCCAGCAGCCTTCATATGGCACCAAAGGAGAAATTTCAGCTGGAATCTGCTACGGGGAAATGCGGAAAACGGATCTAAAGTATCTGGGAGCACGTCGCGGAGGGGCAGTAGCACGAGCCAGCACGATTTTATCTGAAGATAATGCAGCCTGCTGCTGGAACCAGCATGTGACCCCTTGAAGGTCAAGAAGCTGCCACTGCTGTTGGGCTGAAGGGAGAGCAGTGTGACTCCAGGAGCAGGCATGACTAGGCCCTGAGCTGCCTGCCAGTGGAATTGATTGAAAAGTCTTGTTGGCCTTTGACAGAGCTGGAGAGTCCCATATGCTGCAGAAGGGGAACGTCTCTTTACTTGCACTGTAATTCCATGCTGGCATCATGGGGGGGGAACCCTTTCCAGCACTATCTTCCCTGAGGCTGCCTATAGCTGCAGTGGGAGTGTCTGGCTGATGTTGACAGCTTTCTGAATGAAATGAGAGTGACTTTTCAGACCCCTGGTGTAGTGGAGCAGGGTTCAGATACTCAAGCCTGGGGTCACAGAAGAATCACATCCAAGCCTGAGGGACAACCATCATGTATCAGGCCCTTGCATCGCTGTGAAACACTCAGACTTTGAAATCCCACAGGACTGGCTCCAGGTCTTCATTCTTCTGAGTTCCATGCAGGTCACTCTATGGGAGTGTGTGTCTTGGATGAGATCTTGAAGCCCAAGAACCATTCCATTCTGCCTGGACCTACATCTGCAAACATCATGCCTACGGTTTCTGCCTTCTTATCTCTGCCTCATTGCAGAGAACAAGGGGAATCAGGGCAGGGATGAGCCCAGAAGACAGCAAAGCCATGTCTGAGGAGAGCATGGTGGCAAGGAACTGCTATGGCAACAACCCAGAGGAATATGGACGTCCCTGCTTCTCCCTGTGGAGCCTGAACAGCATTTCCCCAGCTGGAGAAGACAGGACTAGGGAGGTGGCAATAAGAACTGGCTGGTGGAAGGAGGCGGGGCTCTTACCTGGAGCCCAAGGAAGGAAGTCAAATGGAGGGAGACAAGAGTTTGAACCCAGAGTTCACTACAGCCTGCCTAGGCTCAGGGCTTACCAGAATGGGCTGTGCTTCAGGTCTCTGTATGGCCTTCAGGGCTGCCTAGGTGGAGTTCCAGCTGACTAATTAAGCCAACAGTTTGGACAACGCTGTGGGAGTGTCAGTGCAAATGCTTGGCGAGGTACCACGAGGTACATTCATCCCTGAGGAGCCTATGAGTCTCTGGCAAGGCTCTGCCTTGGGTGGGCTCACTGAACAGAGCTCACGTGGTGAGGCAGGAGTGCTGCAGGCCCACAGGTCCAGCCTAAGGAGGTGGTGAAACTGTGTGGCTTACCCTAGCAGGAGAGTGAGCCTGGCACACTGAAGGGGTTCCTCCTAGAGTCCATTCTAAAGGTGAGGCCATAGCACTGATCCTATGGATCTGTGACCCCTTTATCCAGCGGTTACCATGCTCATCTGTGATGTGGGGCACCCTGCTTCAATATCCCCCTCTGCCTGGTTAGTTGAAGGGATGTGAAGAGGGATCTTGACTGCCCAGATGAGTGCTCTAAGCTATGGGCCACAGAAATGGGGGGACCTCCCTCATGCTTGCCTCTTGAAGCTGTTCTGCTTGGCTTAACTATTCTTTGGGCCAGCCTATGGGAAAGACTGGTGATTAACCTCTGTGCCTGGTGTGTGGGAATTGCTGGTTCAAGTCCTCCCCCACTCCCTGTGGAGAAGCAGTTTGGAGAGAGCTCTCCAGTAGCCCAGATATGGGCCCTGGTCTTTGGTGTATGTAGTGCTCATGGGCTTCCTCATTCCTGCCTCTTGAAGTTGTTCCACTTGATTTGACTATTCTTCTGGCCAGGCCAAAAGCCAGAGTTACTCTATAGTCCAGTAGTTACGGTACAAGCTTGGGTCTTGGAGAGCCTGGTTCAAATGTTTAGCAGGAGTTTGTACAGGGATTTCCTGCTTCCTCGGTGATTGCCCTTTAGGGTGGAACATCCATGTCTGAACCCCCACCCTTTCTCAGGAAGCCATTCCTACTTTGGGACAGGAAGGGGATTTGGACAGGGCTTGCCCATCTCTGACTCTCCCTGGGAGGTGGGAGCTCCCTGTTCACACCCCTCAGCAGCGAAGGGGAGTGACCTGGGTCTGCCACAGCCTGGGTGTGTATCCTAGCTGCTGGGGACAAGAGTGATTTGAGTCTTTTGTATGGCCACAATTACTCATTAAACCAGCTAAGAGCTGCTCTGTATAGTCCAGTCAATTTACAAGGCCCTGCACCTCAGGCACCACATCCCCTCCACTGAGGCAGAGGGGAAATTTGAACCAGAGTCACTCACATCCCAGAGAAGTGCTCTAACCCCCATACCATCAAGAACTGTGGAGGTAGACTTTGGCCCAGTTATTATGTAAAGTGGACCAGTGTCAATAGAAAAGACTGAGGGAACCCTATGTCAGAATGTCCAGCATTTAGGCCCTTCACTTGAGAGATAAGGGAGCCTGCTTCAAATCCCATCTCAACCAGCAGAAAAGGGATTTGAACCAGCAATTCACCACCCTGTTGGGGGAAGAATCCAACCACTGGATTACAGCAGGATTCAACGTAGGTTCTAGCCAAATTACTATTGAGTAGGGCTGTCCTACTCAATTCAAAAAAATTAATTGTGATTAATTGCACTTATAACAAATTGAAATTTATTAAATATTTTTGGATGTTTTTCCTACATTTTCAGTATTGATTTCAATTACAAAACAATACAAAGTGCACAGGGCTCACTTTATATTATTATTATAGATTACAAATATATGTACTGTAAAAATGATTTTAAAAAGTATTTTTCAATTCACCTCATACAAGTACTGAAGTGCAATCTCTTTATTGTGAAAGTGTAATTTACAAATGCAGGTTTTTTTGTTTTGTTACATAACTGCACTCAAAACCAAAACAGTGTAAAACTTTAGAGCCTACAAGTCCACTCAGTCCTACTTCTTATTCTGCCAAATCGGGAAGACAAACAAGTTTGTTTACATTGACGGGAGATAATGCTGCCTGCTTTTTATTTACAGTGTCACCAGAAAGTGAGAACAGGTGTTCGCATGGCACTTTTGTAGCCGGCATTGCAAGGTATTTACATGCCAGATATGCTAAACATTTGTATGTCCCTTCAAGCTTCGGCCACCATTCCAGAGGACATGCTTACATGCTGTTGATGCTCGTTAAAAAAATAATGCGTCAATTAAATTTGTCACTGAACTCCTTGAGGGGAGAATTGTATCTCTCCTGCTCTGTTTTACCCGCATTCTGCATATATTTCATGTTATAGCAGTCTCGGATGATGACCCAGCACATGTTCATTTTAAGAACACTTTCACAGCAGATTTGACAAAACACAAAGAAGATACAGATGTGAGATTTCTAAAAAAAGCTACAGCACTCGACCCAAGATTTAAAAATCTGAAGTACCATCCAAAATCTGAGAGGGACAAGGTGTGGAGCATGCTTTAGAAGTCATAAAAGAGCAACACTCTGATGTGGATACTACAGAACCCAAACCACCAAAAAAGAAAATCTGCTTGTGGCATCTGACTCAGATGATGAAAATGAACATGCGTCGGTCTGCACTGCTTTGCATTGTTATTAAGCAGAACCCATCATTAGCACAGAAGCATGTCCTCTGGAATGGTGGTTGAAGCATGAAGGACCATATCAATCTTCTGTGCATCTGGCACGTAAATATCTTGCAACACCAGCTACAACAGTGCCATGCAAACACCTGTTCTCACTTTCAGGTGACATTGTAAACAAGAAGCAGGCAGCATTATCTCCTGCAAATTGTAACCAACCTTGTTTGAGTGATTGGCTGACCAAGACGTAAGACTGAGTGGACTTGCAGGCTCTAAAATTTTACATTTTATTTTTTAATTGAGTTTGGTTTTTTTTACATAATTCTACATTTGTAAGTTCAACTTTCATGATAAAAAGATTGCACTACAGTACTTGTATGAGGTGCATTGAAAAATACATTTTTTTGTTTTACAGTGCAAATATTTGTAATAAAAAATAAATATAAAGTAAGCACTGTACACTTTGTATTCTGTGTTGTACACTTTGTATTCTGTGTTGTAATTGAAATTAATATACCTGAGAATGTAGTAAACATCCAAAGATAATTAAAATAAATGGTATTCTATTATTGTTTAACAGCACAATTAACTGTGATTAATTTTTTTTAATTACTTGACAGCCCTACTATTGAGTTATTTAATGAAGGGGGACCAGCTTCAATAGGGAAGAATGAAGGTCCTCCTTCCTCCATTGGAATACCACCTGTCCTGCACTTAGGCCATACACTTAGCATTTGAACCGTTTACCTCTTAATACTTTTGCCTAACAGAGTGTTTTCCTTGCCCTAATGGAGCCAACTGATTTTCTGAATGCTTCCCAGGGTGCATAATTAACATGGGGAGAGGGTTTCAGTCACTGCAACAGATGCTCCAATGGGAGCAAGGCTACAGAACTGTTCTAACTGCATTTGTCTTTATTTTCTTCTAGCAACTAGCAGATATTCTCCCCATTCACTTCCGAAGAGAGGTTTGTCTCAGTGCACTTGTCTCTTTGCCTCTCGCTCTTTCCTCTTGTTTTGTGGGGTGGTGTGACCTTGCCTGACTGGTTGGGTCCCCAGCCTGTTTGTAGCAGTCTGTGTGCTCATTTGTTTTTAACTGGCAATGCAGAGTCTTGCTCAACCCAGCAGTCTCTGACCTCCCTGCACAAAAGGCAGTTTCACTAGGAATACACTCTGCAATGGGCTCTATTTCTGTATTGCTCTTGGTGTTTCTGGACCAGTAGCCTAAGGCTCCTCTGAGCCTCACCCTCTCTCTGCAATGGGGTGGGGGTTCCTTTACAAGATTGACTGGGTGTATGGTGTGCATGGCCAATACAGTCTCGCCCTAGAGTGCTTTGGGCCTGCTCCCAGGAGAGAGAGAGGAAGTTTTCCCTTCAACTTTGATAGGAGCAGCATCAGGTACTGTGAAAAAATAGTGACTAGGGTGAATGAGCATCCCTTGCATTTGCCATTGGGGTTTCATGCAGGAGAGATCAAAGTGTGGGTTGGAACCACAAGCACTTGGGGGCTGTGCTGAACAAAATGGGGAGAGCATTTTAGGTGGCTGGACTCTGGGTTGCAGAGATAGGGCAGAGTAGGAGGTATCACCACCTCCTTTGACCAGGTCTAGCAAAATGCCACATATCTGTCTACTACTGACTCCAGGGACAACTGAGACCCCCGCAGCAGGCTTCAAGACTAACGCTCTACCTCTGCACCCACCCAGCTTCTCAAGTATCTTTCCCAAATGGCAGCAGCTTGGGTGGAACTGAGGGCGGGTTGGATTTTCCTTAAGCAGTAGGGTGTTGAGGAATATCCTCAAGGTATCTGAGGCATGCATGCATGGAATGAGGAGTTTGTGTGATCAGACTCTGCTCAGCATGTGGTCTCCCCAAACAAGTGGTAGCCTTGACTCTGAGCAGCCTCTGCAACAGGCTGAGAGCTGTGAATGTAACATCCCCATTAAATTGTTGGGGTAGCTCCAGGGCTGAGATCAATGAATACGGCTGTTTCTAGCATTCAGCTGCCAATTCCAGTTAGTACCACATGTAAACTCTGCCCCTATCTAGCATGACTCAGAGTATGCCCTGGGTATTTATTTGTATCCTATGAGAGTTGCCTAATGCTGGCCACAGAATCTGCCATTGCACGGAAGCCAGACCTGCAGCTCCTTTCTGCCCTCAGTAAGGTTCATATGCCAAGGTCTGAGCCTCTTTTATACTGCCATTCTGTGCTGGCCTCAGCCTGGCTGGGGGTTAATCTGTGCGTGCTGATTGGCTGCTCAGGAATGTGCTGTGTGATTGGTCTGATTCTAGCAGCACCACCCTGCCTGAGTGGATGGCTTACTTACCAGATTTGTAGGAAGAATGTATTATCAGATGAGACGTCACGGCACAGAGCTGATCTGACTTGGCTATGGCCATGTTTGCACTAGTAGAGCCAGAGATAGACCCCCCAGGGTCCTGACTCTATTCAGTAAGGTCACAGTGGCTCTCAGATTGGCTGGTTGTTAGACGCAGTAGTGGAACCTTTAATTCTGTGTAGGCTCCGTCCTCCACAACCCTGGTGTCCCCAGTGCTGTTCTGGTCTGACAACATTGGATTGGAATGATGAGTCAGTACAGTAGCTTCAGCTTTTGGGTTTCTCTCCATGTGCTGAGAGGTCTCTATCCTGTTTCAGCCATTCCTCCTCCAGTGTTGTGTCTACAGATCTCAAGTGCCTGGATTTCCATCATCTCAGGGCATCCTATACTTCATCTTCCCCTTCTCCATTCATTCAAGCTGCTGCCTCATTCTTCAGGCCAAATCCTACTTCTATTAGGCAAAGCTTTCATTGACTTCACTGTGACTAGGATTTGTCTTTACGGGTAGAAGCACACTCAGTGTCTGACATATCCCTTACACAAGGGCCTGCCCCAGGAGGTGGACATATCAAAGGCAGAGGAGCCTCAGGCAGGTTGGCACTAGGGGCTCTCCCCCCCCCACTCCCCCTCTGCCCAGCAGACAGTGTTCCTCTCTCTAAGATTGGTGGAGCTGGGCAACAGCATGACAGGCAGCTGTACAGCCTTGAGCCTCTGCTGGAGCACTAGCTGTAGTTAGAAAAGTCCTCAGCAGCCCTTAGGTGGAATGGGTTCTATCACTGAGGGAAGAGCTGGCTCCCTAGTTACTGCAAGAACAAGCTCCTCATGTTTTTCTTTCACCTCTGCAGAGTCCCAACCCAGCTCTTACCTTCTGCGTCAAGACCCACGACCGCCTCTATTACATGGTGGCACCATCAGCTGAGGCCATGAGGATCTGGATGGATGTCATTGTGACTGGAGCAGAAGGCTACACCCAGTTCATGAATTGATGGGGACCAGGAGTGCTTAAGGTGGAGCTGTTCCAGACCTGCCTTCTCCTCTTCTCCCAGATGGATTTGCCATTGACAGTCAAAGATAACCTAGAGGCCCCACCACCACCTGGTACAGCAGACAGCCATTTCCATCTCCTGCCACCTGGGGTGTTTATCCCACAGCAAGAAGATCTTGAATATAAGGGTTGGTTAAACATGCAGATGTTGGCTGTATCATGCCCTTTGGGCCCTGGTTGGTTAAACCTCCCTGCTGACTAGAGGGGCCTGGCTCCAGGCCCAGCACTCGTACCATCTTGCCATTTTCCCAAGAGAGCTTTGGGATGTTTGAATAAATGTGGGGTGGTTGATTTTCCAGTGGGGGGGATGTTAAAAAAAAAAAAAAAAAAGCAGGAAAAATCAGCCGTGTAAAGCCAGGATTTTTTTGTTACAAAATCCTTATTTTTTCATATTGTAGCCATTCTTTGTGGAATAGTGGAATCGCTGTGGCGTTTCCCCTTCTGCCTGCACCAAATGCCCTGTGCTTTCTATTAAACACAGTGTAGGTGATAAGAGTGAAGGCACGGGCCTAGCTAGTGCACAGGTGTGGTGTAATTGTTCTCACATGGAATAGAGGTGTTAAGCAAGGCTGGCACAGAGGCCCAGCCAAGAGGGTTTTTTATATATATAAAAAACAGTACAGAACAGGCTTTTTTATTTTTCAATGGAAGCATCAATGGGCTAAAAGGTACAAAGCAGAAGAGCTGCCAAAGACCATCCCACCGGTACCAGTGCAAACTAGGCCTGAAGCTTTTGGATTAAGGAACTAAGCTATCTAAATGCTGCCACTTTTTAAAATTGGAGATTGTTGGGCATCACCATGACAACAGCATCACAGATGCATCTGGCGTATCCTACCAGCACCTGTGACCAGACCCCAGTTTGCCCCACTGTCTGCTTGACTTGTTTCCTTTTCTTGTGCCATTCTCACCAGTGCCAAGGTTGCTGCAGGTGCCAGCATGTGCACCATGACAGTCCGGCCAGATTTACTGCAGCTGCCTGTAACAGTGAGGGGTCTGTCTGTGTCAGACATCTCTCTGCTCTCCTGTGCCTTGACCACGTCTGAGAATCTGTGCATCAGCCCAGGCAAGGTGCCTGGCTGGAAGGTTCTGATGGGTTATGGTGTGGTGTAAAGGTGGAAGTAGTTGTGCCATGTGTGCAAATGTTGTGGAATGAGGGGGAATATTTATGTCTGCCAGGGCTTGTGATCTCTCTCATGCACTAGGCACAGAGGTGTAGTCTAATGGAACAAATGGCTTGTTCTGCTGACACTGTGAGCTTTAAAAAGTGCCTCGCCCAAAGGAGATACCAGGAGAGCAAGGTAAGAAGAATGCAAAGCCTACAGTTAACTGTCTGCACATGCCTCATGGGGTGTCAGAGCCTAAATTCACTTCTAAAGGCCAGATGGTGTGAGGTGCTGAGCCCCCTCAACATCCCAGAGAGCTGAGGGTGCTCAGCCTGTTGTAGCATTCGGCCCATACTATCCAAGCCTGAAGCTGCTCCAGCTGTAGAAGTGGAAGTGACAGCACTCAAGTGCTCTGCTGACTGGCTAAAGAATTGGGCCCCTTGCCATCTTGTGCCCCTTTAAAGTGGCTAACTATACCTACCCCCATTAGCAAAATCCAGCTGAGAGCTAGGAATTTCCACAGCCTTCCTCTTGGCCTTAGTGAAGAGTTAAGTTTCACACAGCTGAAAATCCCTTGAAAGAACAAGAGTATTTAAATCCCACCTTGCTTTTATAACCTTGAAATCCTTATTTTCTAAATATCTTTTTTAACCCTAGGTATCTGAATTCCTAAAGTGCCACTGCTGTTAGGCCTAGCTCTCCTTTTGTCCAGTTTGTACCTCCCTCTGCTGACCTAGGCTGGGGGTAGGCAGCAGCCAATCCAGCCTCTCTCCTTTTTCAGTAGTTGTAGACAGACTGCAAACAATAAAGCCTTTTGAGTAACAGACTTGAGATTATTTCCACCTTTCCTGCTCTTGAGCCAAAGGGTTCTCAGTAGGCACTGTGCTGGGAAGACACCTGCCTTTGATAGTGCACTGCCCTACCCCTATGAAGTTTGGAATGGTGACAGCCTCAGTGACTGTCCAGACAAAAGAAATAATTCAACAAACTCCACAAGTTTAACTATTTACACATCTCTCTGAATGAGGGGGATGTGGAAGGGTGGCACAGAGGGAGCTTGGTGAGAATGAAGGGATAAAAGGATCTGTGGTAGGAAATGAGCTGGGCTCCCAGCAGTAAACTATGACCCTCTTATTACAACATGTTTATCTTTCATTCCATTCCAATTTTGACTAAAAATAACCCCACCTTTCAAAATTATGGAATTTCCTCCCACCTGGAAATGCAAGTTTCTGACTAGTTCTAGCTGGGCCTTAGCATATGGGGTCACTCAGCATGCAGTTGATGACTTTGAATGAAACCACTGTGTCCCATAGCCCCTTAAGAGTTTGCTAGCAGTAGCAGCCCATTCTACTAGTCATATTTCCCCTCTGTGCCCGTGGCCGTGTTGCTCCTGTTCTGCTGTGGCTGGGAGAATTGAGGTGCAGAATCTGTACCGTAAGTGATGCAAAAACCCATCAGGCAGTGGAAGAGCAGCAGGGGACTGGTAGGTGCAATACAGCACTACTGTTTTCCTCATGTACAGGGGAGCTCCAGTCACTGTGCCAGGTGCTGCACAGACACACTGAACTGAGATGCAGGGGCATGATGGGAGCCTACAGCCCAGGCCCTGGGGTCACGTCACAGTTTGGAAAAGGCATTGTACGAGCTGTGGTTGGGCGTCAAAGGCACAAGAAGCGCAAACAAGAACAGGTTCACTTTTTGATAATGAGGGCTGCATGCTGCAGTGGGAACACTGACAGGGAAAGGGACCCAGAGAGCAGCAACATGCTTCAAGGTAACAGCATGTTCCCTTGCTTGTAGCAGATGCACGTGTAATAGCCACAGTGGAGCCTGATCTAAGGTCCTCCAAAGATAAAAGCATGAACTGTTACAACTTAGAGCCAAGGTACTGAAGCTGTAACAACTCATCCTCTATGGAGGAGGGATACATAACACACTCCCTCAGGGATCTCACCTGTGCACTAGCCATCAACACCAGGGACCATTACTCTCAGGGCAGAGTCTATCTATAGGGGCTGAGATGTCTTAGCACAGACCTCCACAAGAATCAGGGCTCTACTTGTCCCAGTAGCCACCAAGGCAGGCATGGCAGCAGAGACCAGTTTGATAAACACTAATGAAACATGTTTCAGAGTAGCAGCCGTGTTAGTCTGTATTCGCAAAAAGAAAAGGAGGACTTGTGGCACCTTAGAGACTAACCAATTTATTAGAGCATAAGCTTTCGTGAGCTACAGCTCACTTCCTCAGATGCATATCGTGGAGACTGCAGCAGGCTTTATAAAGCCTGCTGCAGTCTCCACGATATGCATCTGAGGAAGTGAGCTGTAGCTCACGAAAGCTTATGCACTAATGAAACAGCAAGAGCATGAGAATTGCAGGTAGGGGGCTCAGCAAGGCTGCATGCACAGGGCTTTAGTCACAACTATTGTTCACCTGTGGCTGCTTTGCTGTCCCAGCAGGTATAGAAAGAGGTGGCTGCCCCTGATGAGCGCACCCCCCTTCCCTAACTGGCTATGAAGCCAGGGCACTGTTCCGTACACATGGGCTTGTCTCCTCTGGCCCTGCTGCCGGGAGCCCAAACCACTTCCCCTCTCATTTCAGGTTAAGGAGGAAGATGCAAGCAGCAACAATCCAGGCCCCGAAGGGGTTGGAGGGGGAGCCAGAGGTCAGACGGTCACCATAGAGATCCAAGAGCTGCAGGACTACACCATTGGTCCAGCCAAATCCCTCCTGACAGGGGAGAATGCAGCATTAGCAAGGCACATGCTCCTGTTATCCAGGGCAAGAGCTTACACATGGCTGCAGCATCAGCTTCCAGCCCAGCAATTTGTCTGAAGGCAGAACAGGGGGCCTCCCCACATAAGGAAAGCACATCCTCCCTGCCTAGTGAGAGATTGTAAGCACACATCCCGACCCTGTAGGCATTGAAGCATTTCAGTACATGCTCCTACCTGGACTTGGTACTCTCCTCCTGTCCCTGGCTTCCCATCTCCATCGACATTGTACTGGGGAGAAAGATGATTATTCAGAAAGCCCCATTAGAGTGGGGGCTAGAGTGTTCCACCCCCCCCCCCCAAGAGTCCAGGGAAGGAGGGGGAGGGGCAGGCGCAGAATCCAGCTCTTGTGTTCACAAGCACAGGTGCTTAAGGCAGAGGAAGCTGTATATCAGGCAGGGGCAGAAAGCAGCACTGGAAGAGGGGGGAAGAGACAGAATGACAAAGACCAGCCAGCACAATAGAGAAGACCTATGGCTGACCAGCCACCCCTACCCCCACATTGGACACATCTGCAATGGTCAAGTCCGCTCAGATGAACTGTCTGAGATAGGATCTGGTGTCTCTACACATGGCACCCCACACTGAATACAAACTGACAATGAAAGGGTTAAAACCGAGGGTCCTTTAGGGTAGCAGCCCTGTCTCTTTCCATGCAGGCACTAGGCACTCTGAGGTAATCACCACCAGCTGCCCAGGATCACAGGGGAGGATGTGTGCATGAATTCCACTTGAAAAACTCCTACCCACAGGGGCTGCAGCCTGGCTGTCCGGGACCACCAATGGCTTTACCTTCTCAAACATGGCCTGGTACTTCTTATATAAGGCAAAGTTGGTTCTGATCCAGTTCTGGGCCAAGGCAAAGGCAATTTCTTTGGCTCTCGAGGAGCTAGACTTGGCCAAACCTATGAACACAGATAAATGCCAGGTCAGGGACCTGGTCACAGCAGATGCTAGAGCTCCTGCAAACACTAGCCTTTCCATCCCTGCAAGAGGTGACAATAGAGTCCTCACTGGAGCTCAAGGCCACCCCAGGGAGCCAGGCAGTGGCAGGGGCTTTGTACAATTCTTCCACCCCCTCCTCCAAAAGCAGGCTTCCACAGGTTGGGACCAAACCATGTGGGTTTTGCTCAAGTGAAGGTCACAGATCAAGGCCCTCAGGGCTTATGGACTCTCAAGCAGCTGTGGGGAAGGTTACTGGAGCCACCTGGCTTTTCCACTGAGCAGTGTCAGTGGTTGGATGGCCCGCTGTAGCAGCAGTTTGGGAAAGGCCCAGGTGGGAGAGTCTCCCCCAAACCAAGATGGCACTGTGACACGTGGGCTCACAGCCTGGCCTGCAGCTGCTGCACAGTCAGGAACCAAACCCACAGAAACAGAATCAATCAACAAGGCTACAAAGCAGCATCAGCGTGGAGGACAGGGATTGAGAGAGGCATAATGCAATACCTAGAGCGGGAGCATGGCTGGGACAAGGTGCAAAGAAACAAGGGGCAGGGAAACGAGGGGCAGGTCCTAAAACAATTTGGAGGTCTGGTACCAAACAGCAAATTCTCCAATGGGCTTCCTGTCCTGCAAACTAGGTATGAGCACAGCAACATCCTTACCTGCAATCACCATATGCTGCAGTGGAGGCCAGGCATTGGGCAGGTCCCACTGCTCCCCAGTCCTGGCAAGTGAGGTAGGGAGCCCATTCTTGTAGGACAGCACTGTGCTCCCCTGCAAATGTAGACAGCATATTGAGTGGGGGTACTGGGGTCCCCAGCGAGTCACCATCCAGGAGACAGAAGGCTGCAGAGGGGATCTAGGGAGAGAGGACTTTGTTGGCTAACCTGGTCAGCTACTCCTAGCCCAGCCAAGCTCCTGAGATGGGAACAGGTATGGCCCAGTGCAGGAAGCGGGCTCTAGGAGTCACTAGTGGGTTGAGCTGGAGGAGCAACTCCTGGGAATCTCCTGGCAAACACTTGGGATGGGGCTACATGAGAACTGGGCTCCAGCTCCACCTTGCTCTGCTCTGTGCAGACAGCACATGCCAGGCTCAGTAGGAAGGTATGTGGTATCCACCACTATCTGCAAGGAACACTCTCCACGTCATGGGCTAATGGAGACTGACTGGTCTGTTGAGGTGCGGACTCTTACCCACATGAACCCAGCTCACCTCTAAGTACTGCACTGCCCTCTCAGCTGCAGCCTGGTCTGAGAAGCAGTCAGTCCACAGGGGTGCCAGGTTGGAGGGGTAGAAGGCTGGGTTTGGCTGCTTCTTCAGGAGGTTGAAGTCCAGCCAGACTCCAGCAGCGTCATTCCAGAAGACAGCTTGGACAGACTCGAGCCTGCGCTCCAGAGCAGCCTGGAACTGGGCAGCCTTGGTAGTGTCTCCTTCGAGCGAGAGAGAGAGTGAGAATGGCTGATTACACTAGTGAGGGGCTTGCGAAGCATCCACAGATTAACTACAGCCCAGCCTCAATGTTTGCTGTGGTCCACGGCAGTGCTCACTGCAGACTCTACAGTCCCAATGCACTCCGAGCAGCATGGCCTGTGGCCACTGCTCAGTATTCGAGAGGAGGAAGCTGAAACCCACTCCAGCTCAGGCAGAGTCAGCTGCAGTCTTCCAGCTTCGATTTGCTGACACAGCCCAAGATGGGGAAAGGCAGGTGCCCTAGACAAGACTGATCATTACAATGCCCATCCCCTATACACCTGATGCCCTCCCTAGGCTCCCAGCACCCTGAGAATTAAATAAACACAGAAATAAATGAAGTGAGCAGCAAAGTGGCTTTACCTGGGGCAGAGAAAAGTTAAACTGCTTCCTGCTCCCACTTGCAGGAAGATACCACTGGGCTGCACTGCTGTTTACACAAGCTGCTCTGCGGGTAGCAATGCTACTGGATGCTGGGCCCTTTCCCCACACAGGGGATGTTGCCCCAATAACTACATCTTGTGTCCCTAGCTCGTGGAGGGGGAAGAGATTCAACAAGCATCAGTATCTCCAAGGGAGGCACTTCCCAACAGTCTCTTTACCCAATATCCTGTAGAATGAAGCCAGCAGGTGCTCGGTCTTGCACAGAAAGGCATTCAGATCCACTGGCACTACAGCCCTGGCTTTGGTATCCTTCAGTTTCGCAGGGAGTGGGGGAGGCCAGGAGAGGAACCAGCGAGAGGAAAAGTCCCAGCCTGACTCTGCTGCAGATTTTAGCTCTGCCCAGAGCTCCTGCCTGGCATCTACAAGACACACACAGATTGGAACAGATACTACTCAATGTCCCCTGTGGCAGAAGATTTAGTACCTCTGCCCAGGGTGACCACTGGCAGGAAACAGCAGAGAAGGGAACACAGGTTCTGATGGGATGTGAGTCAGTGCAGCTGGAACCAGGTCCCCAGACTGGGGCAATGAGGATAGAACCATGTGTTAGAGCAAGGACCCTAGGCCTGAGCACTGACCCCCAAGCACAGACAGACATAAGGGCTATGCTGGTTCAGCTGGAGCAGGGGTTAAGCAGCTTCTATCACACTTTCTTAGCTCCATCCCAAGGCTCCTTAGAGAGAAGGAACTGTTAGAGCACAAATGCTGGGGAGCCCCAACAAATCCTGTCCTGCAGAATTGACACATGATGTTTCCCTGGCTGAATCATGGGAACACGTAGGAGTCTGAACCCATGCAGTCCAAGGAGAGTGAAACCATCTGGTGGGCACGATCACACCACCCAGCTTCCCAAGAAGGACACCAGGATTCTGTGCAGAGAGCTCCAGCAGTGATCACAAGAATCCATGGCTAAAAGGAGCTTAACCCCCAACGCCACCACATCTGTGCCATGGCCTCACCTCCCACATATGGGAATTCCATATCCAAGCCCCTTCCCAACTCTCAGGAATCTCTCCCTGCCTCCCACCCAGCTGTTCTGCCTCCCCCTGGTACATGGGTGCCCACATTTAGGTGCAGTCAGTGAAAAGCAGCACAGGCTGTTCTGTTCTAGTGGGCATTAGAGGGACAACATCTGTCACATCACATAAATATCTCTTTACCTTCATTTAAGTCAGTTACCAACTCCCAGTCTTTGCTGTAGGACTCTGGTCTGCAGGGGAGGGTGGACAGGGGATGGGAGGCAGAGAGATCACCAGGTCAGTCCCGTTCTTAGTAATTTCCTGGCCCTAAGCAGGCAAAGGCTGGGATGCCTGGCATGCAGAGCCAGATCTCGCAGTGGCTTTGCACAAGGGAAGCCAGAAGCTGAGCTTGTGGGTGAAATCCTATCAGTGGTCCTACAAAGGACCAGTTGCCAGGCACTGCAGCATGATGACCCTGTCGGACATTGAGGGCAGCACGAACCCCATAAAGCACTGCTCCACCCTCAGCAGTTCCAGATCTCAACCAGCAACCCAGCTGCTGGGCTGGAAAGCGCCTCCTCAAGCTGTCTGCACAGTGGACCTTCAAGTCTCCAAGGGACACATTCCTCAGGGTAACAAGAGGCCATGATATCTTTGCCTGCCGCTGCAGATCTTGCCTGTGCATGCTCTGGGACAGGCGCAGCTCTGTGAAGCAGCTTGTTTTCTGCAGGGGCTGGAGAAGGACAGCCCACTCTGCACTGTGACGTCAATGTCCTATCACAGGACAGGATTCGGAAGAGACAACAACACAGCCATGCCCATCGGCACCTGTCTCCATCACGGGACGGGGAGTTGTCTGTGGAACATACTCAGTGCCACTGTAGAGCTTTTCTAGAGACCTGCATGTGCAATAGCCCCCAAAAGAGGGGGGCAGGAGGATTATCCCCCGCTGTTGCTGGGGAAACTGAGGCATGGGAGGGACGGGTGAGTCACTTGCCCAAAGCCACACAGTGAGTCAGTGGCAGAGCTGGGAATAGAACCCAGGAGTCCTGACTCCCCCTCTAGTGTAACTCCATTAGATGGTGCTTGTTGGGATGGTACCTGGGCTCCCCAATCTGAACGCTGTAGTAGTTCAGAGTGTGATTCCTGTCCCCAACTGTGAGGCTCACAGAGCGATTCCTCTGCCAGAACTCGTACTCCACCTCCAGCAGATGGATATTCTCCCTGGGAATCAGACCACAGGCATGGTCAGTGCCTCCTCACGGAGCAGTCTCTTTCCATGAGGAACAAATCACCCAGTCATGGGTCTGCCCAGGAACTGGGGGGACAGAAAGCCCAGTAGGGAATGAACCGCTCCAGGGAACTTCCCAGTGGGTGTTGCTCAGTGTATACTTTGAAGGGCATACACAGCACAGACAATACCTGGAGCAATGCTCCCCCTGCCTCCAAACCGTTGGCCAAGCAGAGTGCAGACCACGCTGTACCTGGGACCAGTCAGTAGATGGTGCATATGGCAATGCTGTACCCAATATTACAGCGATGGGCTCTTGCTGAGACTAGCCAGGCTCATAGGGGCCTTGGGTATGCTTGGAAATCTCAGAGGAGGAGAGGGCACAGGCAGGGGCATGTGTGCACCCAGAGAGGGGGCTCTGCCAATTGTGAAAGGGGGACAAGGGTAAGAGTCACAGACACCTGGAATATGGAGCACCCAATGGACAGGCTCATGGTCACTCCAGGTCCCACCCTGTCCGCGCATTTGCAGCCAGTCCCCACCCTCAATGCTATGCAAGATCCTTATTGGTGCCATAGGAGATGGGGGAGCTTTACTATCTTAGGTTACAGGGTGCCAACTCATGTCCTCTGCAGCCATCTGGACCTGATCCTGAGGGGGAGCCCAAGGGATCGGCACCAGCCATGGGGGAGGGAGGGAGGGAGGAAGAGGTAAGGAGAATCTACCCCTGCCCCCTGGTACATGCAGGGTACTGGTGACGCCTAGAAGAACTTCATGCCCACCTGAGAAACTCTGTGTCATTGGCGTGGGCCAGGTAGGCATCCATCATCAGTGTGAGGAAAGGTGGCTGGCTCCGGCGCAGGTAATAGACTCGACCTCCATTCGGGATGTGCCCATACCTGCTCATCAGGGGAGAGACCGTGTGTTACACAGCCCCTGGGGAGGAAGATGAAGGGCCCTGCAGAAGCCGCCCCACTTCCCACACTGCACTCTGAGCAGGGCCCTGCAACTGTGATGAGATGGCAAAAGTTGGGAGGACAAGATGACGTATGCCCCTCATGACAACTGTCCCCACCCAAGCATCCTCAAAGTGACGCCCTGTCAGCATAGGGCACTGGCAGAGCTAGGGCTGTGTCACTTGGTCAGCTCCTCATGCTTGGACAGGGATGGAGTGGCTCAGAGCTGAGGGAGGAAGGTAGCAAGCTGCCAGCCAGCCTCCTCTCTCTACCTGCCTTAGGTCAGGGTCTCACCTTTCCACCAGGTACAGGAAGTTCTGTATCATCCCCTTGGCTGTGACTGCCATTTCAGAGAGGAGCAGCCCTTCAATCACCCAGTAGGAATCCCTGCAGCACAAAAGCAGCAGCTGCATGAGCGATACCAGATGCTTTGGGCTTGTGGCCCTGCAGGAACCAAATGTAAGCTGTAATAGTCCATGCTCACACCCAATACCCTCCCGAGGCATGGGCTTCAGGCCGGGGCTGAGGACAGTCTGTCTGCACCCACGCCTTACAGTCATGGCCGCACTTACTGTGCGACAGGACAGCTTGTCACATGATTTCAGCAAGTACAATTATTTGAAACAACCCCCATGCATACTGGCCAGGTGAACAGTACCAGTGACAGCCAAGCCTAGCAAAACTCACCAGCTCAACTGGCATGGGTCAGAGCCAGGGTTCCAGCTGTGGCTGCAGCTAAGTCAGTTCGAGGTGTAACCAGGACAAGGCTCCAACACACCAGCTGTTACTCACCAGTAGTAATATTCAATGAACCTGCCACCGGGCACCATCAGAGGGTGCGGCACATAAATCTGAGAGTAAAACATCGGGTGAGTCCTTACATCATCTTTGATCTGAAAAAGAGATGATCCAAGTTGGTCACCACTCCCCACAACCCCCAGCTCCCTAAGCCAGTTGCCCCTCCTCCAGCCCCCACAGCGAGCCTGGGCCGAATCTTCACTGCACTCTTTTCAAACACAGTGCACAGAAACATGGTCACCCCCCACCAGCATCTCTCTACCTTTCTCCCCAGGGATTTCCACCTGGCATTCAGATCTGATGCCCATGCCTGGAGTTTCTGGTCAGAAATCTTGGCTAAAATCTGGGGGCTGGAAGATAAAGAAGAAAACACACTCAAGAGAGGAGACAGCTACAACCAAGCACCTAGTCACCACAGGCAACGGTTGCTTCCAGAAACTGCATGTGACATACTCTGCCTGACATAATGCAGCAATCTATGGGTCACAGCACCCTTCTTGGCTCCCACTCCCCGCAATGCATAGGTCAGAATGTGGCTAAATCAGCAATTTAGCTCTAGAGACCTAACCTTCAATCCTCAGTAGATCACAGCTGGATTTGGAGGCATGAGGGTGTTAGCCTGAAAAAACAATCTCATGTTCTAGTCCATTTCATCACAACTGGTAGTCTCTGCTCAAGCCAAGCCAAACCGAAGACTGGACCATCAGCAAGGTCTGCAGGTCAGGATGGAGGGGCATTGGCAGAGATGAAACAGCCGGGAGGCTGCAGGTCAGGGTGAGGTGCATTGGCAGAACTGTGAATGGGGAACACTGATTACACCTTGCACTGATTACAGCTACCACATCCCCCAAGTACTAAAAACAAAAAAGACAGCTGTAGTCAGCCCCCGTCTCCAGAGTGGGACAGAGCCCAGCACAGTGCAGTCTGGCTCCCTTACTCCCATCACCAGGGCAGAGTGCAGCCCATGGAACTGTTAAGAGAATTCCCTGAGGCTCATCTCCACACTCACTCTTGCAGGGGCCCCTTTGTGTTCCATTTTGTACCTGCTCGTCCAGTCCTGAGGTTCCCATTGCTCAAACTCCTGTCCAGGGTCACTGAAGGATGAGCTCACAAACTGCTGTAGCTGCTCTTTGGACAATATCCCCCCTGGAGTCACATTCACCAGCTGCTGAAACTTCTTCAGAACTAGTTCTGGGGAAAATAAAAGAGCAATCACTTATCTACTGCCTTGGCTGAGGTTCTGCCAACACGAAGACCATGAGTGGTGAAGGCATAGTGACTACTTGGTGTAGTATGTACCAGGGCACAGTGCCACTATTCCCACTAATCCCCTGGGGCACAGCACACACCTGTGCATTAGTATCAGAATTCCTAATCATCCTGTACGAGTGTGGTAGGATGGGCACAGGGCCCAGCTGGCACCAACAGGCATGTGTGGGGTTAGACTGCAGGTGTCTGGCAGGAGGGAAAAGGGTAAACAGCTCCGTGTCCCTGGCCATACTCCATTGCTGACCTGGAGACTCCCGCAACGGCATGTCAACAAAGTGTTTGTCATCAGAGAAGAGCCTGGCCAGCTGGACCTGCTTCAGGAGGTCCCCAGTGCAGTAAATCTGGCTGAGGAGAGAGAAAGAGAGGAAAAAAAGGGGGGGAGTGAAATTCAGACACATCCAGGCATGTCCTAACCCATGCGGTCTAGCCAATTCCTCAGGAAGCAACCAGCTTATTTCTGCTAGATACAACCTGCTTCATTAATTGCAGAATGATACAGGCTTGTTAGTATGGACAGCAACCCAGACATGCTGGAGCCTTAAGGCAGGGGCCAATCCACACACCTACAGCTCCAAGCTGTGTTCAACGAGGGGGAAGAAAGGGGCAAGTAACCAGTTATACAGTCAGCCAGCCAAGGCCTGTTAAACCCACTTATCTATAGGAGTTTAAATGTGGTCCCTTAACTCTGTTTGAACCCCCAGCATGGATGGTGCCTAAGAGACCATTTACACTGCAAAATCAATTATGACTTGGTCTCACCTGCCAAACAGAACCAAAAACATGTTACAACCATTTACAGAACCACATAACAGACCTGTAAAAGTGCCTGGCTAGAGCATGACTCTGACACATGCAGAGCAGGCCATATGCACCAGCCAGGCACTACCCCAGCTGTGTCTGAAGGGACATTGCCAACGTGGAACTCTAACAATGTTAATTAGGGTTTAAAGTACTTCCATATCCTGCCTTTGACTCCCTGCCACTCTCTGGGATTGTTCTATCACATTTTCCGTTTTTTTTAAACCTATGCAAACAGTACAGGAAGCTGAAAGACTCTGCACAGAGTAATCACACTGAAATGAGAGAAGAATATTGTTATAGGTTGGGTTAAACTACTTTGAAACTGGTGAGTGTAAACGTCGTTCAAAATAAGCCTAAGAAACAGGGGCCTCAAATTAAAAAACAGACTCGTGTCACCATTCAGTGTGGGCAGGGGGCTTTGCTGGGGATTGTTTGGTAGAGTAGTGTGTTTCTCTCCCACACAGACACAAGAGACACACAGAAGTAGCAGAAAGCTAGATGCAGCCTGAACAGCCACAGAAAGCATGACCTTAATGTGATGATCGGGCCTACAAATTTATTCTAATTCTGAGCTCAACAGTAAAAAGTATGTGAAAGTTCATGAAGTGTCACATTAACCTGGAACAAATGTTTATGGGAAAAGGTATGGAAGGGAGACTGACTGAACTAATCTAAACAAAAAGGCCTAATGATATAAAAGACGGTTACTCACCTTTGTAACTGTTGTTCTTCAAGATGTGTTGCTCATATCGATTCCAATTAGGTGTGCGTGTGCCATGTGCACCATCGTCGGAGAATTTTTACCCTAGCAACACCCAGTGGGTTGGCTGTGGAGCCCCCTGGAGTGGTGCCTTCACGGCGCGAGATATATACCCTAGCCGACCCAGCACCCCCTCGGTTCCTTCTTGCCAGCTACTCCGACACAGGGGAAGGAGGGCAGGTTTGGAATAGATATGAGCAACACATCTCAAAGAACAACAGTTACAAAGGTGAGTAACCATCTTTTCTTCTTTGAGTGCTTGCTCATATCGATTCCAATTAGGTGACTCCCAAGCCTTACCTAGGCGGTGGGGTCAGAGAGTGAGATATCGCTGAGTGCAGCACCGCTGAACCAAATGCCGCATCGTCTCTGGATTGCTGGACTATTGCATAGTGAGAGGCAAAAGTATGCACGGAAGACCAAGTGGAAGCTCTACAGATCTCCTATATTGGAACCTGTGCCAGGAAAGCTGCCGACGAACCTTGAGGCCTTGTGGAATGGGCAGTGAGGGGCTTGGCAGGGATGCCGGCCAGGTCATAGCAAGCACGGATACAGGACGTGATCCAAGCAGAGATGCGCTGTGAAGAGACCGGGAAGCCTTTCATCCGGTTGGCCACGGCGACGAAGAGCTGGGTCGTTTTCCTGAACGCCTTTGTATGCTCACTATAGAAGGCAAGGGCCATACAAACGTCGAGAAGGTGCAGCCATTGCTCTTGCCTAGTAGCATGATAGAAGACCGGGAGGAAAATGTTCTGGCTGACGTGAAAAGTTGATACCACCTTGGGAAGGGAAGCTGAGTGGGGGCGTAGCTGCACCTTGTCCTTATGGAAAGATCATGTATGGTGGTTCCGAAGTGAGGGCTCTGATCTCAGGTACGCGCCTCGCTGAAGTGATAGTCACGAGGAAGGCTGTCTTCCAAGAGAGGTACAGAAGTGAGCAGGTGGCCGTCGGCTCCAACGGGGCCCCTTTAAGTCTGAAGAGGACCAAGTTAAGATCCCACGTGGGGACCGGTTGCCGTACCTGCGGATGGAGATGGTTCAGGCCCTTAAGAAACCTACTGACCATTAAGGTTGGAGAAAACAGAACGTCCACTTTCTCCTGGGTGGAAAGCCGAGTTGGCTGCCATGTGCACTCTAACAGATGATATTGCCAGACCTTGCCGTTTTAGGGACAGGAGATAGTCCAAGATGTCGACGTCTCCGACTCAAGGAATATTTCCAAAATACCTCTGAACAACATACTAATCCACAGAGGCCTCCCTACCAACACTACAAAAAGAAGGATTCTAGGTGGACTCCTCCTGAAGGTCGAAACAGCAGACTGGACTTCTACATAGAGTGCTTCCGCCGACGTGCACGGGCTGAAATTGTGGAAAAGCAGCATCACTTGCCCCATAACCTCAGCCATGCGGAACACAATGCCATCCACAGCCTCAGAAACAACTCTGACATCATAATCAAAAAGGCTGACAAAGGAGGTGCTGTTGTCATCATGAATAGGTCGGAATATGAACAAGAGGCTGCTCGGCAGCTCTCCAACACCACTTTCTACAAGCCATTACCCTATGATCCCACTGAGAGTTACCAAAAGCAACTACAGCATTTGCTCAAGAAACTTCCTGAAAAAGCACAAGATCAAATCCGCACAGACACACCCCTGGAACCCCGACCTGGGATATTCTATCTACTACCCAAGATCCATAAACCTGGAAATCCTGGGCGCTCCATCATCTCAGGCATTGGCACCCTGACAGCAGGATTGTCTGGCTATGTAGACTCCCTCCTCAGGCCCTACGCTACCAGCACTCCCAGCTACCTTTGAGACACCACTGACTTCCTGAGGAAACTTCAATCCATCGGTGATCTTCCTGATAACACCATCCTGGCCACTATGGATGTAGAAGCCCTCTACACCAACATTCCACACAAAGATGGACTACAAGCCGTCAAGAACACTATCCCCGATAATGTCACGGCTAACCTGGTGGCTGAACTTTGTGACTTTGTCCTTACCCATAACTATTTTACATTTGGGGACAACGTATACCTTCAGATCAGCGGCACTGCTATGGGTACCCGCATGGCCCCACAGTATGCCAACATTTTTATGGATGACTTAGAACAACGCTTCCTCAGCTCTCGTCCCCTAAAGCCACCTACTCTACTTGTACTATATTGATGACATCTTCATCATCTGGACCCATGGAAAAGAAGCCCTTGAGGAATTCCACCATGATTTCAACAACTTCCATCCCACCATCAACCTCAGCCTGACCCAGTCCACACAAGAGATCCACTTCCTGGACACTACAGTGCTAATAAACAATGGTCACATAAACACCACCCTATACCGGAAACCTACCGACCGCTATTCCTACCTACATGCCTCCAGCTTTCACCCTGACACACCACACGATCCATCATCTACAGCCAAGCTCTAAGATACAACCGCATTTGCTCCAACCCCTCAGACAGAGACAAACACCTACAAGATCTCTGTCAAGCTTTCTTACAACTACAATACCCACCTGCGGAAGTGAAGAAACAGATTGATAGAGTCAGAAGAGTTCCCAGAAGTCACCTACTACAGGACAGGCCTAACAAAGAAAATAACAGAACGCCACTAGCCGTCACCTTCAGCCCCCAACTAAAACCCCTCCAACGCATTATTAAGGATCTACAACCTATCCTGAAGGACGAACCATCACTCTCACAAATCTTGGGAGACAGGCCAGTCCTTGCCTACAGACAGCCCCGCAACCTGAAGCAAATACTCACCAACAACCACATACCACACAACAGAACCACTAACCCAGGAACTTATCCTTGCAACAAAGCCGGTTGCCAACTGTGTCCACATATCTATTCAGGGGACACCATCACAGGGCCTAATAACATCAGCCACACTATCAGAGGCTCGTTCACCTGCACATCCACCAATGTGATATATGCCATCATGTGCCAGCAATGCCCCTCTGCCATTTACATTGGTCAAACTGGACAGTCTCTACGTAAAAGAATCAATGGACACAAATCAGATGTCAAGAATTATAACATTCATAAACCAGTCGGAGGACACTTCAATCTCTCTGGTCACGCAATCACAGACATGAAGGTCGCTATCTTAAAACAAAAAAACTTCAAATCCAGACTCCAGCAAGAAACTGCTGAATTGGAATTCATTTGCAAATTGGATACTATTAATTTAGGCTTAAATAGAGGCTGGGAGTGGCTAAGTCATTATGCAAGGTAGTCTATTTCCCCTTGTTTTTTCCTACCCCCCCCCCCCCAGACGTTCTGGTTAAACTTGTATTTAAACTTGGAGAGTGGTCAGTTTGGATGAGCTACTGCCAGCAGGAGAGTGAGTTTGTGTGTGTGTGTGTGTCCTCGGGAAAGGGGGCGGGGGGTGAGAAAGCCTGGATTTGTGCTGGACATGGCCCACCTTGATTACCATGCACATTGTAGGGAGAGTGGTCACTTTGGATGAGCTATTACCAGCAGGAGAGTGAGTTTGTGTGTGTGGTTTTTGGAGGGGGGTGAGAACCTGGATTTGTGCAGGAAATGGCCCACCTTGATCATCATACATATTGTGAAGAGAGTTGTCACTTTGGATGGGCTATTACCAGCAGGAGAGTAAGTTTGTGTGTGGGGGGGTGGAGGGTGAGAAAACCTGGATTTGTGCTGGAAATGGCCCAACTTGATGATCACTTTAGATAAGCTATTACCAGCAGGACAGTGGGGTGGGAGGAGGTATTGTTTCATGATCTCTGTGTGTATATAATGTCTGTTGCAGTTTCCACAGTATACATCCGATGAAGTGAGCTGTACCTCACGAAAGCTCATGCTCAAATAAATTGGTTAGTCTCCAAGGTGTCACAAGTACTCCTTTTCTTTTTAGTCCAAGATGAGAGGCATGGACGTTTGCAGGGGGGGGCGTGCCGCGTTGAGCACACCAGCAGGAGAAACGCTTCCATTTGGCCAGGTACGTGGCTCGAGTGGAGGGCTTCCTGCTACCTAGCAGGACCTGCTGCACCGAATGGGAGCAGAGACGCTCCGAGTGAGTTAGCCATGCAGCATCCACGCCGTAAGGTGGAGGGATTGCAGGTCGGGGTGACAGAGGCGGCCATGGTCTTGTGAGATCGGGTCCGGCCAAAGCGGGAGTGGAATCGGGGCATCTACTTATATCTCCAATAGCGTGGTGTTCTAGTGCTGCCTGGGCGACCAGGATCAGACATGTTCTGTCCCTGCACACCTTGAGTAGGACTTTGTGAACCAGAGGGAACGGAGGGAAGGTGTAGAACAATTAGCCCTTCCACGGGAGTAGGAAGGCATCTGTGAGAGAACCCAGGGAGCGTCCCTGGAGAGCGCAAAATATCTGGCACTTCCGATTGCTGCGCAAGGCAAACAGGTCGACCTGGGGAAACCCCCACCTCAGGAAGATGGAGTGAATGACACCAGGACAGATCGACCACTTGTGGGACTGGAAGGACCTGCTGAGGTGGTCCACCGATGTGTTCTGGACCCCTGGGAGAAAGGACGCCATCAGGTGGATGGAGTGGGCTATACAAAACTCCCACAGACAAATGGCTTCCCAACAAAAGGGGGACGAGTGAGCTCCCTCTTGCTTGTTGATGTAGAACATGCCCGTGGTGTTGTCTGTGAGGATCGCCAAGCGACGGCCATGTATATGCTCCCGGAATGCTTGACACGCCAGGCGCACCGCCATCAGCTCCCGTACGTTGATGCGTAGAGAGAGTTCGGCTGTGGTCCATAGACCCTGCGTCTGGCCATCCCCGAGATGGGTGCCCCATCCAATGGATGATGCGTCTGTGACTAGAGACAATGAGGGTGTATGGAATGGGACTCCTTCGCATACTGCCCTGGGGTCTAACCACCAGCGAAGAGAGGCTAACACCGTTTCCGGGACGGTGACCACCATGTTTAGGCTGTCTCGACTTAGGGGATAGACTGTTGTCAGCCAGGCCTGAAGTGGGCGAGGCCACAGTCTGGCATGCCTGGTCAAGTACGTGCAGGAGGCCACGTGCCCCAGAAGGCTTAAGCACGTCCTTGCCGTTGAGGTAGGAAAACTTTGGAGGCTCCGAATGAGACTTGCCAAAGACTGGAAGTGGGCGTCCGGTAGAAGAGCTCGGGCAAGTCTGGAATCTAAGATTGCCCCAGTGAACTCTATTCTCTGGGTTGGATCCAGAGTTGACTTTTCCACGTTGAGGAGAAGGCCTAATAGACGAAACATGGCCATGGTCGCTTGGATGTGGGACTGCACCTGTTCCCTGGTGCGACCTCAGATAAGCCAAACGTCGAGATACGGGAATACTTGGATTCGTTGCCAATGGAGGGAAGCTGCCACGACAGCTATACATTTGGTAAATACCTGGGGGGCTGCAGAAAGACTGAATGGAAGGACCGTGAACTGATAGTGTTCGCAGTTGACCACAAAGCAAAGGAAACGTCTGTGCGCTGAATGAATCACTATGTGGAAATACGTGTCCTTCATGTCAAGGGCAGCATACCAGTCTCCAGGAAAGGTATGATGGTCCCCAAGGACACCATGTGGAACCTCAACTTTACCATGAATTTGTTGAGTCCGTGCAGGTCCAGAATAGGCCGAAGCCCACTCTTTGCTTTGGGGATTAGGAAGTAACAGGAGTAAAAACCCCTGCCCCTTAACTCCCTTGGAACCTCCTCGATCACGCCCATGGTTAGGAGCGTCTGTTCTTCCTGCATAAGGAGTTGCTTGTGAGAAGGGTCCCTGAAGAGGGACGGGAAGGGAGGGTGGGGAGAAAGAAAATTGGACAGAATATCCCTTTTCCATCGTGCAAAGAACCCAACGGTCTGTAGTTATGAGGGACAATGCACAGTGAAACGGGATAAACAATTCCGGAACAGTGGGGAAGGATCCTGACTGATGTCCGGTACACCATCCTCGGGCGCGCCTTCAAAAGTTTTGTTTGGGCCCCGCCGGAGGTTTAGCTGGGCCTTGGTTCTGCCCTGGCTGGTGGTTGGTGTACTTCTTACACCACATCTCCTACAAAAGTCCTGCCTTGGCTGAGGAGGGGGATAGGATCGTTGAGGCTGGGGTTTTAAGGGCCTCCGTTGTGTGACCAGTGTGTGCAACCCCAGGGAGCGCATTATGGCCCTAGAATCTTTAAGGCTTTGGAGCCTGGAATCAGTCTTATCCGAAAACAGGCCTTGTCCTTCAAAGGGAAGGTCCTGTAGGGTTTGCTGCAGTTCTGGCGGCAGGCCAGACACCTGCAGCCAGGATATGCGCTGCATGGCTATTCCCGACTCAAGGGTCCGGGCAACGGAGTCCGTGGCATCTAATGAGGCCTATAAGGAGGTCCTGGCCACTTTTTGCCGTCCTCTACCAGGGCCCCAAACTCATCTCTGGACTCCGGAGGTACTAGCTCCTTGAATTTTAACAGAGTTCCACGAATTGTAGTCATAGCGGCTCAGGAGCACCTGCTGGTTCACGACCCTGAGCTGCAGCCCCCCTGAGGAATAGATCTTGCGCCCGAACAAAATCGAGACACCTGGTGTCTTTTGACTTGGGCGCTGGAGCCTGTTGCCCGTGCTGCTCCCTCTCATTCATCAAGGCCACCACTAGCGAACATGGCTGAGGGTGAGCATAGAGGTACTCACAATCTTTGGAGGGGACAAAATATTTCCTCTCCACCCCTTTAGCAGTTGGAGAGATGGATGCAGACGTTTGGCAGATTGTTCTGGCCATGGTCTGTATGGTGCGAATGAGTGGTAAAGCCACTCGAGACGGGGCCTCCGCTGACAAGATGTCCACCACCTGGTCCTCCAAATCCACCACCTCCTCCACTTGGAGGTTCACGTTCCGTGCCACCCTACGCAGGAGGTCCTGGTGGGCATGGAGGTCTATTGGAAGGGGACCCGAGACCGTTGTCCCAGCCACCGCCTTGTCTGGGGAGCATGAGGACGACGCCACGGGAGCCAGGGGGTCCAGTGGTGTTTCCTGCTGGGTCGGGTCTTGTAGTCCGGGGTCCACAACTCCGGAGTCTGGACCCTGCCCCGGAGTTGAGGCTGTGGTTTCCATGCCCCCCGGAGCAGGATGGCTTATGGTTGCCTCTGGCACCTGAAGCTCTGAGTGGGCTGAGCGGGAGGCCCCGGATGGGGTGCCCTGGGCTTGGTGGTAAGCCCACAGTGCCCAAAAGGGCCACTGGGCAGACCCTTGGACGGGATCATGGTCTTCCTCTTGCCAACGGGCAGCATCACCCTTGCCGAGGCTATGAGCTGTGTGGCCGGGTCATGAGCCCGCATCAGACTGCGATGAATGTGAGGCAGATCGCGAAGGCCAAGGCAGTGCCGAACGTGTCTGTGTCAAGTCACCCGGACACGGTGGAAACTGGTACCGGGTGCCCAGGGATTGGTGCCACGACTGCGGGGAGCAGCGCTACAAAGCTGGGGTGCAGTGCCGAGACCGAGACCGGTGCCGAGGTCTGGACCGGTGCCGCGATCTGGATCTTGATGATGATAGTCTCCGAGAGTGGCACCAAGACCTGCTCCGGGACGGTGACCAATGTGTAGAGCAGTGCCGGGAGTCTGACCAGCCCTGCGAGTCAGATCGGTGCCATGAGTACGACTGGCATTGCGAGTACGACCGGCGCCGCGAGAGGGAGCGGCGTCAGGACTGTGAGCGTCACAGGGACTGAGAACGATGTTGGGAGCAGGAACGGATCCAAGAACGGGACCGATGCCGTAGTTCCAAATGAGGAGCCGATGGCCGGATCAGGGATGGTTTGCCCCGGGATGGTACTGCACGAACAGGATCCAGTGCCATGGTTTGCGGTGATGTCGACTCTGTCATCGCAATGAGGTCTCTTGCCGCTGCAAAGGTATCCAGCGTTGATAGGAGCTGGGGCTCGATCACGCTACGAGTCAGGGAGCCCGTGTGCGCCGGACTCAATGGCTCTTCCCTCGGTGCCAGAGTCAGAGGCGCCAATGTCGGCGCTTGAACCCTCGGTTGCTCCACTACCAGATGCAACTCCGAGGGCAGTCCCGGGGCGCTGGCGACTGCTGAGGTGGAGCAGCTGTCTCTGGCCTGCGGTGCTGCTTTTGACCAGGCGAATGAGAACAGTGCCAGACTGACTGCACCGGTTGCGGTGCCGGGGAACTTCGGTGCCGCGGGTCTCTGTCAGAGTCCAACTGCGGTGCAGTACCTACTGCTGCCGCCGGGCTACTGCGCACCGAGGCGGTCGGCACCGGGTCTCGGCTTGCTGCTGGTGGATCTGGGCGAAGAGCCGCCTCCATCAGGAGCTGTTTTAATCTAAAGTCCCACTCCTTCTCGGTCCGGGGCCAAAATCCCTTGCAAATTTTGCACTTGTCTGCCTGGTGGGATTTCCCCAGACACTTCAGGCAGGAGTCGTGGGGGGTCTCCCGTAGGCATGGGCTTAGCACAAGATGAACAAGGTTTAAAGCCCAGAGCCTTGGGCATGAGCCCAAGCGGCAGGCGGGGAGGAGACCCCTTCTAACCCACTACTATAACTATATTAAAACTACAACAACTATAACAATTAACAAACTATGAAGACAGTATCGCTAGTGTGGAAGTAGATAAAGGGAATTTGAATGCAGGCCTCTGAAATGAGCAGGAGTCAGGCTCACACTAGCTTTAATAACGCGAGATTTGTAGAAGCGGGGATAGTGCGAAGCGAGTGGAAAACAACTGTGAAAGAGGCTGTTGTGACCTTGTACTAGATAAGAATAGAATGCAGACTATAAGAGAAATGGTAAGAAAAATAAAATATCATGAAGGAATATGTATAAACAATATGCAGTTGTTGCTTATTATTGTCTGTAATAAAGGTATAAATACTTACTCAAATTGTTTATCTGGGAGAGACCTGCCTAGGTGGGGGAAACCCTGTGTCCTAGTGCACTCTCTCCCTCTGTGCAATTGCTTGAGGTAATAAAGTGTATCTGATTTGCTGCACCCAACCTGAGAGCGAGAACTGTGTTTTTCTCTGACACTAGGGAGAGTGGAGAGCCGCAAAGCCGAGCTCCACAGTTCCAACGACAGTCACGGGCAGTAAGAAGGAACTGAGGGGGCGCTGGGTCGGCTAGGGTATATATCTAGCGCCATGAAGGTGCCGCTCCAGGGGGCTCCACAGCCGACCCACCGGGTATTGCTAGGGTAAAAATACTCTGACAATCGTGCACGCGGTGCACGCACACCTCATTGGAATGGATATGAGCAAGCACTCGAAGGAGGAGGAGAAGGGCCCATAGGAGGGTTGGGGAGGGGAAAGGAAAAGAGTAAAGATCTTAGAGAGTGTACACACACACACATCTTATATGCCGCTCTCAGCATAGTCTTATTGATCCCCCAATCTTCTACCAGCACTGTGCGTCTAAACAACTCTTATTTGTATAGCACAGTCCAGGACAATTTATTAGAAAATTAGACTATGTCCCTGCCCCAAGATCAGTCACCAGGAGACCCACCAACCCCTCAGGGACCCAGGAAGTAGTTACCTCTCACAAGGAGGTGGGAGCCCATAGACCAGTCCTTGCCACCCTAGCACAGAAACAGAGATGCCGACAAAAAAGCACCAGGCTGTCACCAAAATCCTTGCAGAGCAAGCCATTTGAGAGGAGAAGAATGAAGTGTTTGCTGTTCTGCTGAATCATTAAGTTAGTTGCACCAGATTCCACCCACCTGTGCAAAGGTCTGTGAAGCAAAGTCTGAGATAAACTGCATGCATTAAGGGGGGCTAGCATTAGATTTCAAAAGGTGTGGCTGCTTCTTCAATCCTTGGCAAAGAAAATTATTTGGAACTATTTGCAGTAGCTTTATCTCTCAGAGACACAGCCTGAAAATTCGGTCTTTCTTGATACTAACCCATTAATAACAGTCCAAGTCTCTAGCACAGGGTGGGGTAGCTCCAGGAGCTCTTATGGCACCATATGGCAGTAGTGCACCCCATCATGGGGTGAGGAGGGGGGGAAAGGAAGGGAGTTCAGCAACAGAACAAACACGTCCAAGTACACTGTACACTACAGAAAAAGGCCTGTGTTAAGGGACTTTTACTCCAAGCCCCAACATCAGGCACCTCATGAGGGCAGAGGAGGCCAGAAAAAGAAAAGAGGAGTGAGTGAGTGAGGAGGGACCCATGGATGGATAGAGGAAACCGAAGGAACCAGGGTAAATAAAAATCAATGATTAAAAAAAAATTGTTTTTTTTTTAATACTTTTTAAAATTTAAATTGGATTTTTTTGATAAAATGCTTTTTGAGGAAAAAATCTATCTAAAGATAGCTATAATTAAGATGCATTATAGCTCAAAGATATCTCATCATGGAATAGAGATTTTAAATTCCAATTCTATAGTATGAGACAATATATTCATGTAATGTTTAAGAAAAGTTTTGTAAAGGAATTCCAATAGTTCACGGATTAGGGACCCAATTTTATGGGGTTCTCGGGGCTTCTGTATAGATTATTTAGGTTAATCTTTCTATCTACCCAGTGGGACTCAGTGCTCAGTCTAGAAGATACCATCAGAGATGCTTAGTTTTGCAGTTCTCAAACTGTGGATTTGTGTCTCCAGAGATAACATGCTTTTTAACAGCAAAAATGTTTTAAAATAAATAATATAGAGAGGGGAGAAATAACGGATCTCAATCCTATTGTCCCTCTGCAAAATTGTGTACACAGAGTAAATCCCTTACTTCTCTCTAAAAGTGCAAAGTTTCAAAACGTTCAATGAACAGAAGATTGTTGGGGGCAGAACAGATCTGGACAAGGAGAAGTCTGGAGATAAATGTGAGAAGGGAAGGACAAGGCCCAAGAACCTCTTAAAGCCAACTGGCAAGGAGGTTATAGAAATGTCCTAATTCTGATTCACCAAAGAATGTCATGTGAAATCTTACATAAAGCCAGGGTCACACTGATCATTAATATCATTGTGAAATGTATGTACAGATACCATATATGGAGTTATGTATATATACTGGGAATACCTTGATACATGATCTAAGAATTCAGAAGTCACCAGCAGAGGGAGAGAGACAAGTTTTCTTTCAGACAAAAGATGTTTATCAGTCTCTCTCTGTTGGATGTAAATTAAGCATTGTAAACTAACACAATGATGCCCCTTTACATACAAAGGTTTAAAGAAATGTGAAGTCAACAAGGCTGCAGCACACTTGAAAAACAATCCATGGGATGGTTATGCCTCCCTTACCCTGCACCTAGGAAGGAAACAGGAAGTCCATTTACGGATTCTCAATCAACCTTGGCTGAAGATGCTGCAAAAGTCTTTGTGTGAAAAACTTCTTTAGACTCCAGGTTAACTTATTACTTAAGTTTAGTCTCTAGAAATCATGTAATTTTGATTTATATGTAACCTTTTGTTCCCAATATCTTTACTGTCTCCTGAATCTGTAATCCTTAATAATAAACTTATTCTTGTTTTCACTATAAAGATATACAAGTGCCGTGATATGTCAGGTGCTGATCCTAAGTTGACTCACACAGGCTAGCGTGTACACTGTTCCATTGAGGATAGCAGACCTGGTATTTCTGTGAGTCTTCAGTGGATAAGGGGCTTGACACTGCAGGGAATGCTTCAAAGGGGCTCAAGGACTGGGGTGCACCTATTGCTAACCTGCAAGGCAAAGTAATGGTTGGCATAGCCCAGAGGTGTGTGCTTGGGTGGCTAATAGACTAGCGGTATCAGGGAGCTTACAATCAGTTAAGCACAAGCAAATGTCCCTCATGCTAGAGCCAGGAGAGTAACAAGGTGATTCTCAGCCCTGGGTACCCCAAGAACCATCAGTGTTGTCCATGGCCCAGGCAACAACAGAACTCAGTCCTTTTACCATGTGGGCCTCTCGCATTTCCCCTGAGATTCCGTGAATATGCAGGGGGCAACTTCACTTTGCAACAAGCTCCTGAAAGAGTCTGGTTTGTTTTAAAGCTCTGAGTTTCGCGCTGATGAAAGATGCCAGCTTACCAACGCTGGAGACTGACTTTACTATTCACCCACTCCACACAGCAGGGGCAGTAAGGCAGGCTTCCACCCGATGCACTGCCAGCATGCCTCCAGCTTGACCTGGAGGAAGCCCCAATAAGGGAGTTCCATCTCCTAGACCAGAGGTGGGCAAACTACAGCCCATGGGCCACATCCAGCCTACGGGACCCTCCTGCCTGGCCCCTCTCCTGTTGTCCCCCCCCCTCGGCAGCCTCAGCTCACTGCGCCACTGGCACAATGCTCCGGGCGACAGGGCTGTGAGGTCTTACCAGGCAGCGCAGCTGCAGAGCCAGGGGCTCTCGGCGGCACAGCTGTGGCAGCATGGTAAGGGGGGGGGTTGGATAGAGGGCAGTGGAGTTCGGGGTGGTGGTCAGGGGGTGGGTGTGGATATGGGTTGGGGCGGTCAGAGGGTGGGGAACAGGGGGGTTGAATGGAGGCAGGGGTCCGGGGGGGGGCAGTCAGGAAAGAGTGGGGGTTGGATGGGGCGGTGGGAGGTCTGGGGGCGGTCAGGGAGGGGTGGATGGGGCAGGGAACAGACGGGGTTGGATAGGGCGAGAGTCCCGGGGGAGAGGGGGGGATCAGAGGGTGAGAAGAGTGGGGGGATGTTAGCTGGGGGTGGGCCACGCCTGGCTGTTTGGGGAGGCACAGCCTCCCCTAACCGGCCCTCCATACAATTTCAGAAACCCCATGTGGCCCTCAGGGCAAAAAGTTTGCCCGCCCCTGTCCTAGACCCAGCTAGGCATTGCCCTCACAAGGACCCAGTTAGTGTAAGAGGAACAAAATGGAGACCTGTCTGCTAGCAACTTGATTGAGACCTACCAATTTGTTTAATAAAAGCTACCAAACAGCATAAGATGGGGACAACTTTTGGTCCTTAACATCCTTGCCCTAGATTTTGGCAACAAAGACTCCAGTGCTGGTGTGTCTGCCCCACCCCCAAACTCTCAAGCCCATTAAGTCCATCATTATTTTAAATCATCGTTTTCGCCAATATCACTGGAAGATACAAATCTCACTCCCTCCCTCTTGACATTTTCCATTTGGCAAGTAGTGATCCCTATCCTTTCCCCTCCCACCCTACATTTAGAATGGCATTTTAAGATAACTGCTGCTTCATTTTATTTCACTAACAGTCAGGACAGATTTTATATCAGGGCTAGTTATATGAAGACAAAAGCCACTTCCCTTCTGGTCCGCCCCACAAATTCTGGCAGCTACTTGTAGAGGGGGACGTGCATTTCAATAGAATGGGGGATGTTTCTTTTAACCCTATGCTGCACTGAGATTTTTTTAAACTGAGTGGAATACTCTGCATCAAGTTATTTTAGGGCAGGCTGCTATTGAGAGTCCTCTTCAGAATGATACAAACACACATAACAGGCAGTAAAAACAATGACCCATGCCTTGCAGTATTCAGGAAATGCTTGAATGCAAAGAACATCCTCTTCGCAAACCTCTAAAATACTCCAGCAAGTTTAGCACCCCATGTGTCCAGTTGCTCTAGACAAGACTTTGGGTATAGCTACACTTCAATCAGAGCTATCTCTGCAGATGCCGAAACATACCGAGTCTTCCCAGCCTCAAGAGACCTAAACCATGAGTTGGGCACCAACAAGTCTGAGGTTTTTCTCACACACACACACCCCCACACAGAGGGATTTTTTTTGCTTTTACACACACACACACACACACACACACACACACAGAGGGATTTTTTTTGCTTTTACACACACACACACAGAGGGGTTTTTTGCTTTTACACACACGAGGGTGGGGGTTTGGTCTACCTTTTGATGTTTGAACTCCCCTTGCCCACCCCCAGTGCAGGTAAGAGGGAGACACGGAACTGGGCTCCCCCAGGCACCCTGGCGAGGGGACTCTGGGCCCGGCGGCAGGAGCTCTCGGCCCCCATCCGCCGGCCCAGCAATTAAAGCAAATTCGCCCCCTCGCCCCAAAGAGCCTCAGCCCCGCCCCCCGGGAGCTCAGCAGCCCGCAGGGAAGCCGCGCTCCGCCTCACCTCCGCTCCTTCTGCAGCTCTTCCTCGGCCTCCGGGGCGGCCCCAGGGGCTCCTCGCGAGCCTCGGGCGCTGCCCAGGCCGGCTGCGGCAGCGAGGCGGGAAGGAGCAGATCCGCCATCTTCTCGCGGTTGCTCGGAGGTGAGCGCAAGACAGGCCCCGCTTCTCCCCCTCAGCGGCGGCCTGCGTTGCTGAGGGGCGAGAGAACGAGAGCGCGCTCCACCTTGCGTAGCTTTGATTGGTTATTCTCCCAGGGGCAGCCGGCCAATCAGAGGGCGCTCACTCCCGCGAGGCCTGGTCGCGGGCAGGCCCGTGCTCTCGGGGCCTGCTGCCGCTGGACAGTCACCCTCTCCCTGCACGACAGACAAGCCCTTCCCTCTGTCCCAACAGACAGGCTGGCCCGAAGCTGGAGCCTCCGCCCTTGTCCACCTCCAACACGCTGGCTGCCATGCAGTCAGCATTTACTTCTTTGCTCCGGTCGTTAGGCTGGCAGATCCTGCTCAACCCACAGAGTCCCACAAATGCTTTCTAGGGTCTGCCTGTAGATTAGCAGCAATCTTACTTCTATTACCAAAGGCCTCATGAGACTAAGAGACCATATTGTGATAGCTAGGGAACAGAAAGATGCCTGCCTTAGAGAAGAGTGAGAATAGGCACAGAACTGGCCACCACAAAGCAGCATTGTCTATGCATTCATCATGCTTATAACTAGACCTGGAAACCTCAAAGTACTTTGCTTACACAAACAAGTTTATAGGTGCCCACATCCCAGAAGGGTACGAGAGGGGATAGCAAACTGAATGATACTATTTCATCACTTCCTTTTCATAAAATTCACTCAGTGCAAGGAAGTTGTGGTGTAAGAGAGAGAGAAGAAAAAAGTGAAAGGTTACCAAGCAAATTTTCCCATCAGTCAGTGTGGTTTTGAAGGTGAACTAACCCCATTCTTTAGATTTCAGATGAGACAGAAGATTTGGTACAGTGAACTTTCAGGTGCTATTGTGCTTTTTCCTCACTCTCCACTACTGGTACAGCACACAAAAATAAACACAAGTCCTGTCCATGCTACAACTTCTGCCATTGCTAGTGGTAGCAGCATGGGTCCTAAATTTGCAAGTATAACTGCAGTGTTATAGAATACCCATAAAAACAGAACATGCAGCTGTACCAAAACTCAAGACATTTAGATAAGTATTAGACTGCTGTACTGTAAGACTGCCATGTCAGACACATCAATACCCAAGTTCAGGAGAGACAAAGTTGATGTGCTTTTTTTTTTTTTTTTAGTAACACATCACTGATTGCTATCAAACCACTTCAGACAGTTGATATGACATAAGATTTTCTATTCCAGATTGCCAGAAACCTGTACCTGTTTCAGAAGGCTAACACCACCCCTACTGTAGTTGATCAAGTTTCATAATTAAGTACGGCACATTGGTAAGGTGTAGCAGCTAGTTTATGAGATAGAAAAGGTGTTATAGAGTTAAGTGCCAAATAACTTAATCCCTAAAATTACAACAAAAAAAGTCTAGAGAAATGTAAGAAAAGATATGACTAAAATTTGACCCAATGCCAATCCAGGGGTAGGATCTAGGGGTGGGAACCTCCCCCCCACACACTATTTTAGGCACCTGAGATTTTTATCATAAATTGGGGATACCATGATCAAAGACAAGCAAGAAGTTGTAACTAAATGTTTTGAGTTTTTCCTTTTCCTGTACAGCAAGCAGTAAATGGGGGTCTTTTTGGTAAATGTCTAGAGAGTGATTCCTCCCTAGGTCAGGCTTCTCTTCTCTTGGTAACTTAAGACCAAAGTATATTATTTCCCCTGTCTTCATGTATGAGATAACTAAAACAGTTTATAGATGGGCAAATGACTTTCATCTAAGGATTGGTAGATTCTGTTTGGTATATCATGGATCACAAAATCATTTCTAAACAGGTAGAGCTAAGTGATCTTAACTAAGTCCTATGAAACTGAAATATGTACTTAATTCAATTACTTAGAAGAAGCCTTTTAAAAGTTACTCAACTGAAATAATGTTTCTTATAAACCCACATCACCACTTTCAGGACCACTCCTTAGACAAGCAAATTAATTAACATTAGGAATCTTAAATTCAAAGTAAGTCCCATTAGTTGTTTTCCACAATTAGCTTACTTTCAGTCTGAACAATCTAGTGTTAACTGAAGTTATTAGTTAAGTTAAAACATACAATTTCAATATGCCATTACAATTATTACAAGAACAGTTTAATCCCCTGGGAGTGCTTTTGCAAACATCTCACCAATGATGCTGAAGTCTTGGTGGTATTGCATTGCAGAAGCAGTGCTGGAACAACAAGTTGGTTCTTCTTGATGTTTACCTTTTGTTTGTTTGGAGATGAGATGGAGTGTGGTAAGTTGGTATCTGAATTCAGAAATATTTATACTCTTCTTCCATAGTCTCACTGAAGGTGGAGTCTCTCTTTAGTCTCTCTTTCAGGGGCTTGACAGGATCCAAATATCAGCTGCTGTTACTTTTACTGGCTCAACACCTTTATAGGATGGTCCTAGTAGCATCTTCAGTTCATGAATATGCAACCTGCTAATACATACAAAGTTATAAATCTTCAATATCCTGGTCATATTGCTGGTCTCTCTGATGGAAAACAGTGCCATTTACAGTCAACTATTTAGTTCATTTGGAGATATTTATTCATCAAGGTTTAATACCTGAATTTATTTCAAATTACTCCAAAACACATTTCTATTTAAAATTTGCTCTGCTTTTAAGTAGTCATTTTAAATTTTGGTAATTCTTAAACCGAGTCAAAGGCAGTGTAGTCTAAATACTTGAAGATGTGGTTCTTTTTTCAGACATTGGTAAGAAAGTTTCTTAAGCACTACCAGATACCTAATTAATTCCCCAATTAATATAAACATTCTATAGTCAAATAGCTTCTTGTAGTAGTAACCAGTTATAACAAGGTCACTTGATTTTATATTCGTACATGAATAGTGAGATGTTATGTAACAGTACTATAAGAAAGTTACTGCATCATATATTTGCGTATAGATACAAAGTGTTTGCAAATGACCATCACAAAAGGAACTTATACCACCTTAGGCATTTAAGGAATTAGAAAGGTTCTCGCCACTATAGTGGAAACATGTAGAAGTAATCAACATAATTCCCACTTTTATGCATTTCCTTAACATTAAACAGAGTTTAGAGTGCCTATATATATATATATAAAAAAACCACCTTTCAACTAGAGTATGTCTAGCATTCTTTGTGCAAGGTTAAAACTGAAGTGTCTTTCTGGAGAAAGGGGTGATAAAAGATTCCTGGCCTAGCTTCTGTGGCCTTGATAAACCAGGTGCTCATATCCCTTAAAGAGAGGTGTCCTGCTCTTTGAGAAGACACTCCTGTTGGCTATTTTACTTTTAACCAAACAGTTCCCAACATTACTAATCTACAGTAGCTTCACCCACAATTCACAATTAAAAAGTTCTTACCAAATGCTATGCAAGGCAGTGGTCACATTTATATTGCTAGAAAGATGCTTAAAACAAAAAATAGGTACAGTATTACAGCAAAACAGAAGAGTGGTAAAGGCAAAGTGTTATTTGAAAAGATGGCCCCAAAACACTGCTCTTCTGTACCAAGGTGGACACAGCAATACCAATCTATAGAGCTTCCATATTATAATGGAAAGAACTATTCTTTTTACAGAAGACACTAGTCAGACTTATGGACTTATTTCACACACAGAACATTTCCAGCTAAAGAGGTAGTGTTGCCTAGTGGACAGCTCTGGTTTCTATTCCCAATTAGCCAGTAGCCTGCTGGGTGACCTTGGGCAAGTTATTTCACCTCTGATCTCCTTTGTAAAGGATTTTGAAATCTACTGATAAAAGCTCTATGTAAGAGCTAGGGCTTATTATATACCCTCCCTCTAATTACTCAATTAGTATAATCACAGTAGAGAATATCCATTTGATAAATGCTTCAGCAAACACTCAACTGTGGTAAGTATGGTATGGCCAGCCTGAAAACAAAGGTGGCATGATAATTCATTAACAATGAATCAATTGTTCAAATCAAATTTGTATTTGCAAAAATTGTACTGGTTAGCCAGGTCTGTGGGCAGGTGCTTTGCAAGCTAATGTACCCTCCTGCTGAGGACTGGTATTATGTGGAGTCCTTTATTTCCTCCTCACATGGCTGTCAATACCCTAAAATCCTGACTTGCAACAGCCAATGCTGTCCGAGCCCTATGCCTCTCCTAAGCATCCTGTCAATTGTAAAGTGGTTTTGCGATATGCACAAAAACACAGAGCTGTGCAGAGACAAGACTTTTTACTCTGATTTAAGCTAAACAGAAACACAGGTTTTCACTGAACAGGCACTGTAGTAACTGAATGTGTCACTAGCACATTTCCAGTGGTTTCAGAAGGCTAGTTAAAATTTGTAGTCCAAGACCATTATTAAAACTACTGGCCCATTAAAAAAAAATAAAATAAAAAAAATCTACACATATCTCCGATGGGCAATTCGTTCGGGGTAGGTGTCCTGCACAGTAAGTGCTATTGCCATCCAGCCTAGCCCCTTCAATAGAAGTTAGTTTGTACACAAGACAGCCCTGCTAACAGGTAAGAAATTATCTTGCAGGTGTCACTATTCTGCTATTTGCTTCAGCTGTAATACTGCTGCTGAGCTTGTAGAATTCTTCTGCTATACAGAAAGATTGACGCTCCCTTCTGCGATCATTGCTTTATTTCTCAGGCCAGCCTGAAGCGTGCACACTCACAGCAACAACATGTATGCAGAATTTGGATGGAGGAAGAAAACAGGAATGAAACTTCTGCACAGTAGTGCAGAAAACTTGTCTGAAGGACAAAAGCAACAGGAAACAGACACCAAGACAAATCTGGAGTTCCAGTGAGCATTTATTGAGCTTAATCAACAAAATCAGGATTTTACCATTCATCTTTTCTGTACTCTGAACTCAGTGAAGATTTTCACATAGTCACAGCCTTCCATCACACGCATGTACATACAGATATACACATTCCCAAGGAAAACTCAGCTCCACTGGACAGTTTGCCAATTAAACAAAAAGCCAATTTTTCCCCTCCCTCCCTTGAATGTTCCAAGTTCTAGTCCACCCTGTTCACTTATCAGTGGAACACAGCCCTTTTAACAGGGGACCAATGGATTATAAACTTATTTGAATTGCAAACAAAAAACTTTTATTTTAAATAAGTTCCAGTTTGTTTCAATAAAGGGAACAGTGACTATTTTTCTCCAGACACCCCTTCCCCACAATTAATGGTTAAAATACAGCAAGCCTGTATCTTAGTATACCCTATCCCTCCCCACTCCCATCCCCATTTCTGTCTACACAAGAATTTAACAATGCTTCAAATAGGGGAACACTTTAAGCTGCAGAACAGTGACGGGAGCAAAGCTACAAGGCATACTACCCTACTCATGTACCGATTTTTCATCGGTCTGACATACTTTTCACTCCAGAGACCATGTATTTGTTGTAAAGAGAAGTCTTGGTTTAAAATTGGACTAAAACGGTCATGGCATCCAAATGTTCTTGGCTTGGACTAATTTTACCAAACTTTTGCCGTGGCAGCAACACTATTCTAGTCCCTGAGACCAGAGTTCACTCTGTTCCCATGAACCAATAAGCTCCTTGGCACTGGCAGCATTATCAAGTCCATTGCCGGCAATGGATAGTACACCAATAGAATCAGACTCCTAGCATTAAGAGACAGAAGTTCATATGTTTGTAAAAAAACTAACTAGAACAGCGCTTTTAACACAAAGGCTGAATGATGGTCTCTTCATGGCAGCATTATGTCAGTCACTGATGGAATACGACCATCTGAAACATTTCTAAATCCTTGGTGCAGACACCCTCCCCAACACTAAAATAAAGAACAAAGTTAGTCAGAATGAGATGATTTGATGCCAACATATGTAAGGTCTTTGTGTCAAGCTTTCATGTTCTCACCCTGCTCCATATAAAGACACAAAGCAGAAGGCAAAGGAAAGATGCTCCCATCTCATTCTGGAAATGAAAATATTTAAGACCAACCCACCCCCGCTCCCCTTGGCGAAACCCTCCAGCTACAGCAGTGCATTTGTACAACACACTTTGAAAAGCCAGTCTAGATTTTTAGTCACAATTCAACTGGCTACAGACTTGTGCCATTTCACTACCACCTCCTTCCACTTGTGGGATTTAAGATACAGAATCTAATATCAGATTTATAGGTTAATGTATTTTTTTGCCTTCTTGGGGGAAAAAAATATGGAAAAGCATGTAAAATTCTCAATATCCCATTAAGAACTTGATCACAGAACAAATGTTTGACCTGGGGATTATTAAAAGCAGGTATTTGCTCTGAAATAATGAATACATGGAAATGTTGGCAAGTAGTCTGTAAAAATAAGAAGCCAGAAGAAACCCGACGGTCAAGTTTTACACACTCCTTCATGAGGGAGAAATAAAGACTAGGATTTGCCTAGTCATTTGGAGCATCTTTCCTTTTGCAAGTTCATATACATTTTAGAGATAGCCTATTAGCACCAGAATCAGACTGCTTCCTTCCTCTAGAGAAAGCCACCTAAAAATGGTGCCCCTGATAGTCTAGGTAAGTGCCAATCCTCAGAGGCAGACTTTAATACTTTCAATTTAAAAATTCTGTGCTTCAAGAGGGACCATCAGAACATGGCACCAGGCTAACCTACCACAAATCCAGGCAGAGCACGCACTTTTGACTCTCAGCACGGCTATCCTTTTCTCGTTGCATGTGCATGCTCTGTCATAAGATAATTTTTATTTACACTTTTCTTTTTATATTTGTTTCACTAAAATGATCCCTCTTCTGTCTCACTGAAAGAAAAAAAATCATACACTGGCTGCAGTACAAGAGCAAGATTTTACTTTTGGTCAAAATTTATCACCCACAAACTCCCTCCCTCCGCTAAAAAGCACCCCAAAACTACTTGTTTACATTTGGTACCTACCAACTTAATAAGTGGCTCACAGAGTGCCTGTGACCAAGCTCGAGTTTGTACTTTAGTGCAGCTTTTGCTACAGTTATTACAGAGTCACTGTAGATTAGGGGGAAAAAAAAACCCCCACACTTTTCACCTTGAAAGTTGTCACCAGGAGGCACCTGGCTCTATTTCTGATCCTCAAGGAGTTGGATGGATAAATCTGGCCCCCCCACCCCCCCAAAAAAACCCAACAAAAAGCAATTTCACTTTTTATAGTCAAAATGGAGAGAAATTATTAATTCCCATATCCATATTCAGGTAAACAAGCACAGTGTGAGTACAGCATCGGTATATGCAAAGTACAACTGACCAAAAGGGATTGCTTTCATCCAGGTGCCTCCTGACAAACTGTAGTTGAACAGGCCAAAAGGAAATTAAAAAAAAAAGTTTACTGGTTTTGATTTGTCTCACTCCTTTTGCCTGTAGATCAGGCCAAACATCAAGCATGTTGGGAGGGGCACAATTTAAAGCAACACTACTTGACCATAAAGCATTCTCCAGTAATATACAACGCAGAATGACAGACAGCAGTTCATGCCAAAAAACAGAAGATGGCAAGCAGCTTTCTGTGCCTTCAAAGTTAACAAGTTAAAGGATTTGCTTTTTCCTGCTCAAATCTATATAAAGGTTGTTCTGGGCAGAGTATGCACAATGCTGCAGGAGGTGAAACACCCAAGAAAGCTCCAGAACTGTCAGTTTATGTATGTAAGTTGGTTTTGTATTGTTTCTTTTAAACCCAAATTCACACCAATGTTCTGCTCAGCTACACTAATAGCTACTGGATTTCCCTCATGCCAAGGTGGAACACAGGTCTTTGCCCTCAGAGCTTGTAAAGTTCCTGGAATTTTAAGAGGGAAATCAAAGAGTACCTCAAACAAGTTAAGCTATAGTGTTTGAGGCTTTTCCAACCCAACAAGTAATCTTTTCCAAAAAGAGTGGCACAAGACAATATTGCAAGCACCAGAGCAAACCCACCCTGACAAGGGACACTTGTCTAGGCCTGCTCTTCATAGCGGTCAGAGCACTTTTCAGATGTTTAGTGTTGCAGAAAACTGAGCCCCTCTCACCTTTAGCTGCTCCCATAATCAGTCTAATCCCTTTAGCCCCAGCAACTTTCATTAAAAAAAAAAAGTTATATATGAACCCAAAACAGAAAAAACGTATTTACAAGTTTATACAAGTATACACATCCAATTTTCAATGGGACACTGTGCCAGAGGAAAGAGGGCCACGGTTCTGAAATAAGTCTACATATCAAGTGCTATAACTACTAATGGAGACTTATGGAAACCAGTCTTTAGTGTTCTGCTAGAGCATACGAGCTTTTCATATGGCTCCTGCAAAAGATGATAGGCTGCTCTTTCCTTCTAGAGCTATGATGTTGCACCTAATCAGCCCAGATTTTTAGCGGTTTTTGTTTTAAATACATGTATTTACAGTGTGGGTGAACTGCAGTTGCATATCAACTCCTCCAATTTAACAAAAAGTTAAACAAAAAAAGTGTTACATTACTGATAGTTTCATCTCGCAACCCTGGGCTTGACTATTGTGGGGGGAGGGCAAGAGACGGGTTGGGAACTTTTGACCTGGAAAGAAAAAAAGCTGTTGATTCCACGGGCTGTATCTGAAAGGTGATATTCTGAATGGTCTCATAGCATAAGGCACTTTGCACGAATAAGTAACAAGCTGTTTAGCTTAAAAACGGATGAGTAACCAGGGAGAAGTTGAAATGCACTCAGTCAGCTGTTGGAGAATTTGAAATTGCAGACAAACTTCTGTTCATCAAGTTTCTTCTCTTTTCAGGGTTTCTCTTCTTCCCTTGCTGCCGCTGCCCCTGCGCCCCCCCCCCCCAAAAGAAAAATTTTTAAAACCAGCAGTTTAGTGCAACTAATGTTCAATCAGCACACAGTGCAAACAAGTGAAAAAACAAAAGTATTCCTTCTTTTATCTTCTTTCTTCCTTGTTGCCAAATTTAAAAAGAAAAGAAAATATGTCTGAGCTCTTTAGTCTTCATAGTTCCAAAATGAAAAGAAGACGAAAAACCCAAAAAGAGAAGGATATCCCCAAAGAAACGATGTGTCACAGATCTGGATCAAGGGGCTTCAGCTTCTGGTGTTTGTAATCAAAGCCTAAAAACCAAAGATCCTGCAGTTAGTTTTCTCTAAAATTGTTTTAAAAAAGCTAGGAAGAAAATACAGAAAAGTAATTCAGTTTTATGATTTAGCAGCTTTTAAAGCTAACTGAAGTTCTGTTCACTTTGCTTGAAAGTTATACAAGCCGAACATTCCCTACTAAATGAAAGGCTATAGCATATATGTTGATGACTGCTTTTATAGCAAACCTAAGTGTCGAATAAAGTAACAAAACAGGAAGCTGCCACTCATACTGGGTGATGGAAAGGGAACAGCCCAAAAGATGAATGCATGGAAAAAAGGAACTTTCCTTTAAAAAAATAGGAAGCCATCGTTTGGTTAAGTGGCTAAGCTCTTTAATCAAAGATTTCAGAATAATTTATTTACAACTCTGAAAGCCTCCTGTATCTCAAGCACCCAAATCACAAGTGCAGGCTACACTTCCATGCCTCAGACTACCCACAACACACACTTTCCGCAGTCAGTGGCTCTCAATGGCAGCTCTACGAGGTATGCTAGCACCACACTCTCTTCTGAAGGCATTCTAAAATTAACCAATTCCTGTACGCTAAATCTCTAAGTTACAATATTACCATTAGCCACCAACTTTTTCCTTCAAAAAGGAGTCTGCTCTGCCAGCCACACAGTGGGTACAAGTTAGCCTGGCTTGATTAGAATTATTAGTTTCCCCTTCAATATTTCCAGTGAGGAAACAAATGGTTAATTTTTCCTTGGCGTAGTTTAATGAAGTTAAATAGTCTCCTCCTATATCTAGTTTCAGGGTGCAGCTCTTTCTAGAACAAACAGATTATGCATTGTTTCAGAGATCCATTAAAATTCCTGATCAATGTTTTGGTTCCTGCTTCCAGAAACAAAAGAATTGACTCTCTTTTTTATCATCTATAGGAAACATAGTACAATGACTGAGGAGGTGGAATCAAGTATCCACAGTCTCTGAAGGTCTATGTTGCTAAATTATAACCTCAGGGTACGTTAACTAGCACTACAATTCCAAACAACAAACATGAGGGATTTACCTCATCAACTGCAAACATTTTTGCTGGGTAGGCTGAAGCAGAAGCAGGAGACTCCCACTCTGTGGTGCTGGGAAGTGAGACTAGCGTTTTGGATTTTTTTTTTTTTAAAAGCCATTTCAGAGAGACCTCTAGTGGCAACCAAAGTGAATTACAGAAATAAACCATCCTTAACATACACAGCTTCTCTCTCCTTCAAGGAGCCTACAAAAGCAAATACTGCATCTCCAACAGATCAGGAAATGGGAAAGACTGTAGGCTCCTGGATGTCTGAATCTGTTCATTTCAATAGGTGAAATGCTTGGCTTACTGTTTCCCTAACAGAATGCATCTTTCCTCCGCACTCCCCACTTTCTCATTGCAGACATCAGCCCATCCTTCCTATATTCCTATTACTCCATAACCCAAGGATCATCTTTGGCATCTCTCTCTCCCTTGCCTAATACATCCCAGACAACATCCAAGTCCTTCCATTTCTTCATTCATAACGTTGCTAAAACTCTAGTTCAGGCCCTCCTTTTCCATCTTGCCTACTCTAACCTCCTCCTATTTGACCTCATTAATACTAGCAATGTAAATATCAGTTAAAAAAGTGAACCGGTTTAACTATTTAAATTATATAACTTAACTAGTTAACCAAGGTTGCTCCGGCCCAGCCAGTGCCAGGGGCCTTGCCAGCATGGTGGAGGTCCTTCCCACCAGCTCAGTGCTGGGGTTCCTCCAGCTGGCACGGGGCCACCAGGTTAACGGTTAAGGTCGGTTAACGGTAAGTCTAATTCTTACCGGTTAACCTTTTACACCCCTAATTAATACACCCATTGCCCCTCACAAATCCATTCAAAACAGCTACTCAGACATTTTTCTTACCCATCACACTCCCTTTGAGCCCTTGTGTTAGTACTCCATTTCATACAAAGTTAAAATTTTGTCCTCACACTCAAGGCCCTTCACAACTCTGCCCCTCCCTACTCATTTAAATAGCCTTATTGCATCTGCCTTTCAACTTTCTCCACTCCAGTAATGCTAGCCTCATCCACTTGTTTCTCAGATTCTCCCACAGCCATTTCTGCACTTTCTTTCTTGCTGAACCTCATGCATGCAACAGCCTCCCCAAATTGATCCATAAGGCCATTACCAGCTCCCTCATCACCCACCTCTGCTGTAATGCTTGTGAGAAGACAGTTAACCAATAGCAGCTCTTTCTGTTGGGAAGAGCCAGTTTCTAAAAAGAAACTGAAATCAAGACCCATACATTTTCTGCAATAGCTAGTCTATGCAATCAGGTGTATTTACTTTCATCCCCTCATCCCTTGTGTCCCACTCCCTTGTTAGCTCTTTGGAGCAGAGACTCTCTTACTGTATTGCCTATACCAGTGGTTTTCAACCTGTAGTCCACAGACACCTGGGGGTTTGCAGACTAGATCTAAGATTTCCAAAGGGGTCTGCACCTCCATTCAAAATTCTGAAATTAAAAAAAAAAAAAAAAAAAAAAAAAAAAGAAGTGGCCTGTACAAAGCCTAATACAATGGTGTCTTGATCAGGGCCTCTGGGTGTTACCAATACTAATAAATCAATGAGGATAAGAGTCCAAAATTCAGCAGAGAGCCACGTTTATTGCCTCTTCCCTTCTCAGAGTTTCTTGTGGCCAGGCAATAAACTCTTATCTTATCTCAAAAACACACACAAAAGTCAGCAACTCAAGTGAGGAAAAGGCTGCTTCATACATTAATAAATCGTAAGCATGCTATGCCCATTCATTAATTAGTTTATCCATTGAGTTCACAACACCTATTCATGCATTTTGGCACAACATTACTGAACAAGAGGGTATGCAGGAGAATGATAGAGTTCAGATACTGGATTAGATCAAAACAGCTAGTCTGAAGGCTACCTCCTTATTTAGTGCAGCTCACCATGCAGAGTGGAATGGACAAATCAAAGGGGAAGGAAAGGTAAGAAAAGTGAAGTGAAGTGAAGTGATCCATACAATCAACTTATTCTATCTGCCTCAATTTCTTTCCCCACTGCCACGCACCCAGCCTTCAGTTCAGTGGCTTTCTGAGCAATCATATACGCACATGGTTAAGGTTTCTCATCATCTACAGGTTCAGTATGGTATTCTGCCACATACAGGCTCTTGTCAATGTTGCTTGGGATGGGTTTAATTTCAGTTCCCAACTGCTCCTCAATACTTTTCAGGTTGAATCGATCATCATAGGTGATCAAGTTGATGGCCAGGCCCAGGTGACCAAAGCGACCTTCACAAAAAGAAAGGCTAAAGTAGTAACAGTTTTATCACACAAGTCTGTAGGTTGTCACATGACCAGCTTACACGTGATCATGCAGTAATAAAAAGGTAGTTTCAAACAAGACTGACCAATCCAAACCCTCAAGCACATCAGTACTGTAGCTATTTCAAGTTTCACATCCCCATTTATTGCTGTATTTTTTAGTATTGCTTCAGAAAAGAAAAAAGTGACATTTCTGCTCCTCAAAGGAGAAGAACCATATTAAAATACACCAATTAAACTCTACAGATTTCTGAACAGTCTCCTTTCAGGCTATTATCCTGTCTGATGTCTGCCCAATGACAAAATTTTATTGAAAAGTTAAGCCAATAATTGTGTGCAGAGGTTTTTGTTTAAAAAAAAAAGGGGGGGTGGGGCAAGCACGCAAAATTCAGTGTTTTTTATTCTCCCTCACCCTGATAACTCAAACACAACTGAATTCATACTTTACAGATTGAGTCCTCTCTGATGTGCCTTTGCTAGCTAGGAATGAATAATTTTAAGTTTCAATCCACTGACATTCAGAAATCTGACAAAAATTTTTGGAGTATACACAGAAGAAAAAAGTGTCATGGTTACAAGTGTGTGTTACAAATGTGTGTTTACCAGCGGTTAATAACTGAACTACATCATCCTTCCTCTCCCCCCTTGACTTTCCTTTCTTTCTATTCTCTTGAAACTTCCTTCACACCACAATCCCCAAAAACATTCAGCTTCTCCTCAAAAAAACAAAAAAGTTGGTATGTCTGTATAACTATTATACTAAGTTATGGTTGTGTTTGAACTATTTTGAAAAAAGGGAAATGTTAATTTACAATATATTGCTATTGTTGATCCTGTATTAAGATTTACATACACATACATGTGTCAAGACATTAATTGTAATGTCTTATTGTTAATGACCCCAAGTATCAACAAAAATCTTCTCTCTCCCTCCCCGCAGAAAAGCGTGTGTTTAAAATGCACATGCACACAGCTATTTGAGTAGTTTTCTTAGATTGCCAACAGAAGGAACCTGTCTTAGGAGGCTGAAAGTATATTTTGATTAAAATATTTAAAAATTAACAGATATTTGGGCCAATTTCAATAACCTAACCATTTAATCCTGTTTTGTATAATGTTACAACACACCTTAAAAGAGAAGGTCTTTACACAGCTTTTCCTTGGTGAAAAAGGAATGAAGTTTATCTTTGTACAGGCCATTTTAATTAAATTAAACAACCCACCAACTCGCTTCAAGCCATTTGAGAGATACCCACAATACTTCAGAATAAAAAGCAGAAGTAAATCTGAGCAGTAGCAAATTATACTTATTTATTTGCACAGCTTTCCTGAAGAACACTTCCCTTCCCTCACCTGATCTGCCAATACGATGGAGATACGTCTCTGCCAGCTTTGGAAAATCAAAGTTTATCACCACATTCACAGCTTGGATATCAATACCTCGGGTAAACAGATCTGAAACAGAATTCCATTTAATTAATGGATTTTATTTCACCAAAAACCACTACACTAGCTGGAATGGGAGGGTACAACAGGAGCTAGGGGAAAAGGCTACCTAGGATGGAGAGGTTACTTGAGCATGATAAAATACCCTTAAAACATGGTTAGTATGTTTAAGAAACTGGATGGTGAATCTCTCCTGTGAGAGCTGCTTATTTTGTATTTAAGTTTTGTTCAAAAATCTTCCCCTCACCCATTTTGGGCCTGGATAACATTGTGAAGAACCATCAAGACACGAGCTTTCCAGACTTGGTATTGAGGATCCTTCATATGAGGAACAACTCCTCTAACATTTTGCCTACGTCTGAGCATCCATTTCACAACACCCTTTTCCCTTAAAGGGAAAATACACCATTTTCAATTGAGTCTCTAAAGGCTTATACAACTTGTTTTCCAGCTAATTTAACTATTTTGCCTTTCTTCTGATGCATTTTGGAGAGGTTACTATTCTTAGAATACAAGCTTCCAATCAGGTACTGAATTGATGAAGTCAGCAACGCCACTCGTCAGCAACTACTGCAGTGTGGAATCCTGACAACAGGCTGAATGAAGGCAGGACTGCAGTTTCACACAGTTCTCTAAGTGTGAGATTAAAACAGAACACTTTAAAAACTTTTTTTCAAAATAAGAAATCAGCAATACACCTTAATTTTGTTATCTAAAACCCCCCACAAAAATGTAACAGAACAAAATTAGTGCAGATAGAGTACCTACATACTTTTTCAACTAATTAATATTTTACTTGTATAAATGTTAAAAATACTAAGGTTGTGGCAAAGGCTAAATTACAAGGAGGATTCATAGGCAAGTTTGATCCTCAATAGTTGACACAATAATGTGCAAAAGTAAGCTATACCTCTCTATGTAGAAATTACTTTAAGTTAGTCATGACTCATGCACTCTGGTAGTTGTTATCCTTTCAAAAACTAAACACCAATTTATGATGAAGTAAGGTAATGACTGCTACCTACAACATATGGGGATGCTCTGCAGGACACTAGGAGCTTGGCCAGACTATGTAACAGATAAAGTAAGAGGCCCCAAAGGAAGATGCTACAGTTATTAAAAAGGTTAAACAAGTTTTTTCTGGTTTCAGAGTAGCAGCCGTGTTAGTCTGTATTCACAAAAAGAAAAGGAGTACTAGTGGCACCTTAGAGACTAACCAATTTATTTGAGCATAAGCTTTTGTGAGCTACAGCTCACTTCATCGGCTGCATTCAGTGGAAAACAGTTTTTTCTGTTATATTTCAGCTGCTTCTAAAATTATCCTATATAAAGAAGTATGTCTTAAAAGCAGTCCATGTGTCAAATGCAAGACTAATTAAAGGGCAGTTTTATAAATTACTCTTATACAATCGTTTAGGTGGGACATGAATAAAACTCAGCATAACAGGAAGGATGCTACATGGTTCACGATAATATGCAAATAATGAATGCCTCAAAAACATTCCAAGTCAGTGTTGGGGGAGGAGGGCAGGAGAATTTAACATTTGCCTTTTGTCCTTATTTAGCCCTAGTCTGCATATATATGCCTGAAATCTCACCTTAGGCGTTCTTGCACAATCTTACTGTAACATTTAAACAGTAATGTTACATAACAGAGATACAAATTGATTGTTTAATAATTTGTTAAACTAAGCACCTAGGAGAATAAAACAGTGTTATAAGAAATAGCCAGCATGGATTGGTCAACAAATCATGTCAAATTTAATTCTTTGTCTGGATTACTGGCCTTGATTTTAATAATGCTTTTGATACAGTTCCACATGATTCTCATAAACAGATTAAGGAAACATGGTCTAAATTGAATTACTATGAGGGCGTGCACAACTGGCTGAAAGATTGTACGCAAAGAGTAGTTCAACGGTTCACTGTCAAACTTGGACAATCTAGTGGGATCCCAACGGGGGGTCAGTCCTAGGCCCGGTACTGTTCAATAGTTTCATTAAAAATTTGGGTAATGGCAAGGAGAGTAAACATAAAATTTGCAGAGGACGTCAAGCTTGGAGGGGTTGCAAGCACTCTGGAGAACAGGATTAGAATTCAACATGATCTTGACAAATGGGAGAATTGGTCTGAAATCAGGAAGAGTCAATTCAATAAAGATAAATGTGAAGTAGTACATTTAGGAAAGAAATATCAAATACATAATGACAAAATAGGGAATAACTGGGTAGGTGGTAGTACTGCTGAAGATAATCTGGGAGTTATAGTGGATCACAAATTGAATGAGTCAATGCAGTTGTGAAAAAGGCTGTGAAAAAGGCTAATCTGGAGTGTGTTAACGGGGAGCCCCATATTAAGACATAGGAGGCAACTGTCCTGCTCTGCTTGGCACTGGTGAGGCCACAGCTGGAGACCAGTGTCCAATTCTGGAGACCAAACTTTAGGAGAGACAAACTGTGATGTGGACAAACTGAACAGAGTCCAGACAACAGCAACAAAAGCGATGAAAGGTTTAGAAAAACTGACCTTTAAGGAAAGATTAAAACAACTAAATGTGTTTAGTCTTGATAAAAGAAGACTGAGTGAGGACTTAACAACTGTCTTGAACTATGTTAAAGGCTGTTATAAAGAGGACAGTGATCAACTGTTCCCCACATCCACTGAAGGCAGGACAAGTAGTAATAGGCTTAATCTGCAGCAAGGGAGATTTAGGTTAGGGATCAGGAAAAACGTTCTAACTATAAGGGAAGTTAAGCTCTGGGAACAGACTCTGGCATTCCGTTCATTGAAGGTTTTGAGAAGGCTTGAGAAACACCTGTCAGATGGTCTAGGTTTACTTGGTCCTGACTCAGCACTCAGGGGCTGGACTACATGACCCCTCAAGGTCCTTTCCAGCCTGACATTTCTTATAGTCTTGAAAGATTCTGATCACCGAAGGTTAGTATAGTTTTCTTCATTATGATAAAAAGCAGGTGAACTGATTGCATCTATAGTCTGGTTCCAGTTGCAACCTGTAGAGTCAAATGATCTGTGTTTGCTACTAAAACTGAAAAAGGATTAAAGAAAGGAAACACTTACCAGTGCAAACAAGATTCCGGCATAAGCCATTTCGGAAATCGTGGAACACACGATTACGGTGTTCCTGGGAAAGCAGAAAAAAATAGCAGCAGCTTTTACAAATTGAAACATGGGTCCTACTACTTCTCTCCCCCATGAGCTGGAATAAACACTGGAAAAATGAAAACTGAACACACTCTTTAAGAATAATACTGAGCACTTCTTGTGCTTTCATCCATTTTACAAAGTGCTTCAACAAAAGAGGCTTTTGGTACAACTTTTGAGTATAGATATTTAAACTAGTCAGAAACTGAAGCAATTCCCGTGGATGGACAATCTGTTTAAGAGTGCCTCTTAAAGTACACAAATTTAAAGTGCTCTAACTGAAGAGCGTCTATCCAAAGGGCTTGTATGAATTTAACTACATCAGCTTCTGTACTGAAAAGCTACACAAAATTTTATTTAGAGAAGGCCTGAAGCAGACAAATTAAGTGATTTGCCAGAAGTCACAATAAATCAACTGGGATTAGAAATCAGGTCTCCTAGTAGTACACTTGGATTACAGCTGTCCTAAAGAAAATCTAAAATTTAAAAAGTTACTTATTTTCATTCCAGATATTTTGACTATCAAGTCTTTTTCAAGACATTGTGTTATTTGTTGAGTAAAAATATTCAATTTACTTTATTGCTTAGAGATCTATTCGTAATTTATGTTATAAATCCATGCACGACAAGTCAGTCTCTTTCTGCTAACTCAAGTCTTCACTCACTACTCATTTTATTTGTAGTGTATGTATTTTTACATATCAATAACCATGGCCCCATCTTGGCAGCACTGAAAAAATTCAAGCAGTATCAATCTTAATCAACCAGTTTAAATAAATGATACGCCTGAGATGCATAAACAAATATGCACTGCATTGTGCTGTGAAGATCAGCTAGTTGGAAGTCTGATTTGTGCCACTAAAAAACAACTTTTTATTCAGACATCAATGAACAGTCAATATTGAGAGCAGCCAGAAAACACATTAAAGTTTGTTTTCCGCCTGGGGAGTATTTGGATTAGTCGTCTTACCAGTGAGTAGCAGCTGAAAAGTTCTAACATCCATTTATAAAAAACAAATGCGAATCAAAAGGTTTTAAAATGAAATTTGGTTACAAACGGCATCTGAGCCTACCACCAATGTTTGCTAGTTTGCGGAGACAAGATCAGTATTGAAGTCTGGTGCTAACCCATGATGAGAACTGACCTAAAATTGTGAAACATATCAATGGAATCACATAAGACAACTAAAATGTAAGACATGAAATGTGTATCAAAACTGGTTTTAATTAAGGTGCTTTTGATCATGTGACTGAGTTGCTGTGCTAAGAAATAGGATCACAATTTCTTTAATTAAGCAGTACAAACACTTCTGAGTTACAGTTCTTGAAGGACTAAATATTACAATTCTAATTCACACCTGTATTAAGTTTTTATCAGTTGCTTTCATACTAACTGGTATAGCTTCACACTCACCTGCCTCATTTTAGCATGGATATAGAAGCAGGAATAGCCCAGCTGGGAGATCTTCTTGGCTAGCAGTTCAACCCGTTGTGAGGAGTTGCAGAAAATGATTGACTGGTTAATCTGGAGCTGAACAGAGAGAGAGGCGTTAAACAGCAGCAGCATTTTACTTACAAAGCTTTGAAATCTGAGGAGAATGCATCCCTTTCAGAACTGCAAAACATGTATCCGGGATTCCAGCTATAAGAAGTCACTCACTCTTCTGGCTGCAAAGAGAAGATAATGACAGTTCTCCTATCGAGAGGACTGCAGTTTAATAGTACAGCAAGAGAATATGCATTTTCAGAAAAGATCCTGGGCTTCAAATTTCAAAGCTATAGCATCAAAGTAAATAGTCCAAGATATCACTGTTCATTTAAAGAAAGCCATTTTTTAAACAATAAAAACACTAGGTTAAGAAAAATCTCCTTTCTTGCTAGGATGCATATCTTTGCCATTAGTTATGTTCTGAAGGATAAATGAAGTGGTTCAGACTGGTGTTCTAGTTGCATCACACTGTCCAGTAATATACTTACCCTGGAGAATAGCGTATTGAGGCAGTGTACTTTCTGCCGCTCAGTTACATAGGCATAGTACTGGGTAACTCCCTTCAAGGTCAATTCCTCCATCAAGTTAATCTCATAGGGTTTCTGCAAATGGGAATTCTGAAATAAAGAGGCATTTCAAATTAAATTAAGGTAGAAAAGACATGCCTGTCTACTCACAAAAATTGAGTATTTTCTTACCTAACCTACTATCCTACCATTTGAGATGCATCACCTGTCAACAGTTATGCTAGCACAACCCTGACAGATAAAGCCAAACAGGAGTGTGCATCCCAAGACTGCAGTTGCACAGATAGTTTTTTCTTATTAATACTGGCTATGTACAATGGATGTTTATTTAATATTCCCATTTAATGTTTTTTTAGGATACAAAACTAAATCCAGAATGCAACTTAGAATACCCATGCATAAATCACATCAAGAAAAAAAAAAAACCACCACCACCCTGTTTACATGATGCACATTTACTTATGTGCATGAGGGCAAAGTCTCCAGACATCCATGCACTCCATACCCAAACGGACATCAAGAGGCCACTTACCATGAACTTCTGTACACTAAGTGGGAAAGTGGCTGAGTAGAGCAAAATCTGCCTGTTTTTAGGTAGCGTAAGAATAATGTCCTCCATTATTTGAACAAAATCCTGAGATAGCAATTTATCTGCCTGTGATGAGAAGAAAAAAATATATATACCAGTCCTGCAAATTCTGGATTTTTTTTATTAATGTTAAGTTAGAAGAACATGAAATATAACTAATGTTCTCCTCAACTTGTAAGGTAGAAAGCTTGCTTTGGAGTATACTGCTTCATGGACAGCTTTATTTACCTACTAGGAAAAAGCTTTACTTCGACTGCAGAGATACAGAGAAATGCAATTTATGCTGCCTCACTTCCAACTCTTCCAATTTAAGAGCCATACCAGACTGAGGAAGGAAGAGTAGAAGAGATTTCCCATTCCTTAACTGGAATTGATAGATTCTAAAGCCAGAAGGGACCCTTGTGATCATCTAGTCAGACCGCAACTCAGGTCATAGAACTTACACAAAATAATTCCTAGATTCTATATATCTTTCAGAAAACATCTGATCTTGATTTAAAAATGGTCAGTGATAGAGAATCTACCAGCACCCTTGGTAAATTGTTCCAATGGTTAATTGCTCAATGTTTAAAACGTACACCATATTCCTAATCTGAATCGGACTTGCTTCAGCTTCCATCCACTGGATCATGTTACACCTCTCTCAGCTAGAATGAAGAGACCATTATTTAATATTTGTTCCCCATGTACATACTTACAGACTGATCAATTCCCCACCTTAACAGAAGAGCAGCCATACTAGGTCAGATGACTGATCTATCTAGCTTAGTATTGTCTGTCTGTCTGGCAGCAGCCAGTACCAGATACTTCAGAGGGCAATTTCAACCCTATTGTCCAGTCCCAGCTTCACACAGTTGGGAGGTCTAGGGACACATGGAGCACAGGGTTGTGACCTTGAGGATCTTGTCTAACAGCCACTGATAGACTTATCTCCCCCCCCCCCCCCATGAACTTATTTAATTCCTTTCTGAATCCAGTTATACTTTTGGCCTTCACAACATCCCACAGCAACAAGTTACACAGGTTGACGGTGTGAAATACTACTTTTTGTTTTAAACATGCTGTCTAGGAGTTTGATCTTGTGTTACACATTACCCTTCGGGTAAATAATGTTGTCCTATTCCCCTTCTCCACACCATTCATGATTTTATAGAGCTCTATCACATTCCCCCCCCAGTCATCTCTTTTCTAAAGTGATCAGTCCCAGTCTTACTATCTTCTCATACAGAAGCTGTTCCACACTCCTAATAATTTTTGTTGCCCTTCTCTGCATCTATTCCAATTCTAATGTATCTTTTTTGAGATGGAACAACCAGAACTGCATGCAGTATACAAGGTGTGGGCGTACCATCAAATGTATATACTGACATTATGATTTTTATCTTTTATTATCTATCCCCTTCCTAATGGGTCTTAACATTGCCAGGTTTTTTGACTGCCACTGTAAATTGGGTAGATGTTTTCAGAGATATCTCCACAATAACTCCAAGGTCGCTTTCTTGAGTGGTAACAGCTAATTTAGACCATATTTTGTCTGTATAGTTGGGATTACGTTTTCCCAATGTGCATTACTTCGAAATTCGACGTTATTACGTCCATCTGCCGTTTTATTGCCCGGTCACCCAATTTTGTGAGATCTCTTTGCAACTCTTCGCAGTCAGCTATTTGTAAGTGAAACACATTAAGCTCCTTGAGTCTATCATCATAAGGCAGGTTTTCTAACCCTTTAATAATTCTCATGGCTCTTCTCTGAACCCTCTCCAAGTTTTCAACATCTTTCTTGAACTGGAGACCCCAGAACAGGACAAACTTTTCCAGCAGCAGCCACACCAGTGCCAAACAAAGAAAATAACCTCTACTTCTACTCAAGATTCCCCTGTTTATGTATCCAAGGATAGCATTAGCCTTTTTGGCCACAGCATCACACTAGGACATCAAGTTCAGCCAATTATCCAGTACGAACCCAATGTCTATTGGATGTAGCAAACTATTTCTCACATCCCCACTCTCCCAGCCTCCGACTCAGATTCAGTTGTTTCAAGAGAAGCTAGAAGGAACGTTGCTTTTACTCTACTGGAGAACAAATATTTAGTAACACACTCTTCAATCTAGCAGAAAACGCCAGAACATGATCCAATGGCTAGAAGCTGAAGATAGACAAATTCAGACTGGAAATTATGCATATATTTTTTTAATGGTGAGAATAATTAGCCATTTGAACAGTTTACCAAAGGTCGTGGTGGATTTTTTAAATCAAGATCAGATGTTTTTAAAAAAGATACGCTCTAGGAATTATTTTGGGGAAGTTCTATGGCATATGTTGTACAGGAGGTCAGACACCTTGGAATCTATGAATCTACTGGATCTTTGTATATCAATTTATACTGAAAGGTTTGTATTACAACAAACAGTCTTTTTAAATGGAAGAGTAAGAGCTACCCATTTCAGAAGAGAGATTGTAGGACCACTGAGCGTTAGGTTAACAAAGTAAGGGGAAAGCAAACTTTCCCTATCAGTTTGCTTTTAACAGTCTCTGAGACAAGTACATCCTGAAAACTCTTCCCCACAGGCTACTTCCCCACCCCGAAAAGAATGCAGAAATGGATCAATCTCAGCTTTATGTCATCAACAGAAAGTCTGAAAATTTTACTGGCCAGCAATGCTCAATGAGCAGGCCTGCCGAGATGTGTCATTGTTTTAACTTCCTGTTAATGATTTGCGAAACATTGAAAGATATTTAAGACAGCGACTTGCCTCATCCAATACTATCATCTGGACATGTTCAACTTTTGCTACTCCTTTCTTGATGAGATCCAAAATTCTTCCAGGGGTAGCTATCACCACATGCACTGTAAATTTTATAAGAATACACATTAGGGTGAATTTTTGCTTGGATACGACAATTACATTAAATCAACTTTAAGGGCCTGTTTGTACCAACAGTTTGTGGAAAATTGGGGTGTAAAATCTACCTCAAGGTAGCCTGACATACACTAATCATCTACGTGAACCCCGTTCTCACATGCTATAAGTTATGTAGTATGCTCGGAGGTATTCCGGTTTCAAAGCGGTATAGATCGAAGTGCACTACAGAACTTACAGTGCACTGAAGTAGTGTCCACCTGGACAGTTGGCACATGACATATTCACACCCCAGTTTCCTGCAAACTAGACGCTTGCACAGACCAGTCCTTAGAGATGAATATAGAAGGGATGCATAAAACCTCATCCTGGCTCATAAAAGGCCAATGCTAGTATAACAGTAGCTGAAAGGGAGATATTTTAATGCTGTGTTTTGCAGTACTGTGCAAGCCACTAAGGAGCAGCAACCTTAACTGGGAAGTGTCCTTACCTGTATCATCAAGCCTCATTATGTCATCACGCAGATTGGTTCCTCCTGTTGTTGCCATCACTTTGGCACCTCCCATGTGTTTGCTAACCTGGATACAGATCTGACTGACCTGCAATGCTAGTTCTCGAGTGGGAACGATCACCATTGCTGAAAGAGAAGATGCACAAAATCCTCAGCACAAAGGATGCATTTTATCTTTTAATACTGCCTTCCTCCCAGTTCAAAAAGGCACTAAAGAATGACATCCTTATGAACACGTGTACTCAAACTCTATAATGAGTAAACTTTAAGAATTTTCATAAACCTTCTTAAACCCGTTAATGACTCGTCATGGAAACGACATGGGTATTCTTCATGACAAGGAAATACCACTGTGTTGAAGCACTGTAAGTTAACTGGCATTCCTTGTGTAGGATTAAATAGTGCCAGACACAACTTATACCCCCAGCCACCTGTACGCCACACTTCTTTTTCAGGGCATATAAGCAAGGATGATGAGAAATCTGTAATAGCTGAGATTTTCAAAGCAGTCTTGGGGATTAATTTTAATTGAAAGTGCGTCCAAATCCCCAGGTTGCTTTGAAAAATTCAGCCACCAATTTTAGGAAAAATCTGCAGGCCATCAAGCTACACTGATACCTACAATCTTCTAATGTCCCATCCCGCCAATACTGGTGTGCAGCAACCGGGCTACTCATGTTAGTTCCTAGATGGAGCTTTATGTAAACCTGTCTTCAACTCACCTTGTATATTGTCCTTCTTTAAGTCTAGCCGTTCAAGTAAGGGAATGAGGTAGGCTCCGCTCTTGCCCGTTCCATTTTTAGCTCTAGCCAAAATATCCCTACCAGATAAAGCAATGGGAATACTCTCCTCCTGAAAAGCAAGCACAGGGCAATGCAACAGTAAAATAACCTCAACTACAACTTTAAAAAAATAGGCCCTGTTTAACACTGACCCTGATAAGGGACAGGAGAATTTTCCAGTGCAACACTGAGTTACAAGACCTATACATGAAAGTACACCAACCTCATCACAAAGACAACAAAGTGATCAAGAAAGAGCATTTCAGCATCCCACTTGTGAGAAAACTGCTCCCAGTATCCCATTTATCAATGCCCTACTACTCTAGCCTGGTCATAGGCAGAGTGAATGGACTAGCTACCACAGGAATGATTCTAATATGCAGAGTACATACATATTAAGTACAACAAAGGAGATGGGGGAGAGGTGCTCTCAAACTATACCATGGGGAGAGAAAGGCTCTCCACCATAACCCCCATTCCAGACACCGATTAGGCCAGGAAAAGTAGTAGGGAAAACTGCCTGTGTGACTTCAAGATCATATATATATTTTACCATTACATCATGAAAACAGAGGGCTTATTAGCTTTTGAAATTTAAGACATCCTTTATGGAGCCAGCTCCAGACTCAAAGACTAGAAGTATTTTTCTTTCTGCCGTTCAGTAAAAAGTATAAAACCATTCTTTAACACTTAGACAAAGTAACAGAGATAACAGAGCCCAAGTTAAGATAAGTGTTCAGAATGCCTTGTATCATATTCTCCACTGATGAAGTGAAATGGACTAGTTGTGTGTACTTTAATTCTTCTCCAGTGCTCAGTTAAAAAGCCACCACACACACACACCCCACCCACTAAAAATAATTTGCAGATCACAAAACAAGAGAAACATCAGAACAAGAGAGTGAGAGGACTTTATGGGGGGTTGTACTAGCTTCCATCGAAGTACATCTCAGTCACCTTTTGCCCCACCTCTGCTGAGAGGTTTGCGATTAGACTGGCACAGCGCTAAGGGGTGAGATGAACTGCGGTAAGATTCTACAGAGATTTTTTGTGATGACTACCTCTGTGGTGCTCAGATCAACTCAGAGCTATTAAGTTTGTCCATAAAAAAAGAACAAAGATTGTTGATGTCCACAGGACTACTTACACATTTGAAGCATCTTCGCAAATTGGGGCCTACAACCCCCTAACCTCTCTACGATAAACAGAATCATATGTCAAGCCTTCAAAAAGTAAAAAAGCCAAATTTCTATGTTACTAGGTATTTTTTAGTTTGGTATGAAGTAAGTTTTTCAGAAATTATACGGTCAAAGCCTTAGTGTCAAAACCTCAAGTATGCCCAAAAGCTTTCAATAACTGACTAGGAGATATCTAAGATGAAACAATCCGCATGTGGCACAAAGAATCTGTTCTGTACTAACCTGAATAGGAGATGGCTTTTCCCAGCCCATTTCAAAAATTCCCATCAGCAACTCCCGTTTCAGACAGTAATCTTCAAACTCATTTCCTTTTGTGGAGGTCACATCCTGAGCAATTAAGAAAGTAGAACGGTAACACCAGTTCATACAAATTATCCCCATAAATTGGTCTGACTGAATTAATTTACACAGATTATAAAACCAGGACAAAGACAAGGCAAAATGCAGTAACAAGCCCTTTCCCACCCTCCATCATCATACAGTAGTTCACAAAAATCTGTGTAGTGCAACCATGGATAATTAGGTAATATTGATTACTGGGGAACCAAGCAAAGTAATCTGCATACACACTTAAAACATATCCGTTTTGAAGCAAAAGCACTAATAGACTTCATCCTGTAGTATTCTTAAAGTAAAAATATATCCTGAGTTTCAACATATTTGTCAAGTATCTCTACGAATGTATATTACTATCTCCTTTTAATTAAGTTTTAAAAACAGATCAAATGAATTTTCTCACTGCTAGCACACTGTCACTGCAATTTATCTCACACTCACAACCCATTGCTTGTAGTGACCTTTAAAACATCCTTACCGAAGTTTTGATTCTCAGATCTTTTGGAGGGAGTTTTAAAGTCTTCTTCCAGTCATCACCAGGTCTGCAATGTGAAAGCACTAGTTAATAACCCTAAATAATTCTATTCTATTTTAGTAACAATTAGTACTTTGCACAAACTAACAAAACCTCAACATGCCTGTGAGGTAATTATTTCCCCAGTTTTACAAATGTGGAAACTGAAGTACAGAGATTAAACTGTTTACCCAAGGCAAGGACCACCATGGCAAAACAAGAATTAGAACTCAGAAGTCCCTGAATTCAAGTCCCAAACCCAGAGCATTATACTTCCCTCTAAACAGCATCCACTTAAATGGTGCAATGTAGTAAATGCACCAAAGAACCTGGCATAATTATGTCACCCAGAAATGCTGCTCTTATCTTAGACAATTTTAAGAGAAGAGACTCTCAAGCACAGATTATCTACTCGCTCTTATAACCATTAGCAAATATGATCAACAACTGTTCACCTCATCAAGTTCCCCTCACTATTTCAGAGCCAAACACGACAAGTAACATACTGGAAAAGAAAAGGAGTACTTGTGGCACCTTAGAGACTAACAAATTTATTTGAGCATAAGCTTTCGTGAGCTACAGCTGACTTCATTCGATGAAGGGAGCTGTAGCTCACGAAAGCTTATGCTCAAATAAATTGGTTAGTCTCTAAGGTGCCACAAGTACTCCTTTTCTTTTTGCGAATATAGACTAACACAGCTGCTACTCTGAAACCTGTCATAATGGAAAAGGTTAGTTTCCTTAATATTAGCCAACCATATCTTTGGAAAAAGATATGACAGTTCTTATAATCCTATGACAACACAGTACTGGTCCATCATAACCTGTATCTGCTCCAAACAGCGTCAAGTGCTCATATCTAATGTCTTGAAAGACATTAAGAACCCATAATTTATTTATCTAATTTGCACAATGCTAAACCATGAGGGGGGGAAAGGAGAAAAAGTTCTCTTCCCATCCCCAGCTGATGGGCTAACAGGACATGGTGAGCTGATTATCAGCAACTCATAAGATTTTTTACTATTTAAACCAAAACTATATGTTGGACCACTTTTGTGAATTGCATTCTCTTCATCTGGCAGGCAGTTTCTTCAAAATTACTAAAGCAGTTAAAAGCATAAAGATGTTTATAATTTTCATTCATGCACTACGGAAGAAAAATAATTATCCATACACAAGTCTCTAGTTCTTATACAGACCAAAACTTGAAACTGGATCTGGAACAGTTCTTTACTCCAATTTCCAACTCCCAAATCCACATTTTATAATGCATTTTCAGAAATTCCTAAATTGGGAAGGGGGAATGGGGGAGGGGTTTAGTGTTGCACTTGTTCCAGGTACACTTTATTCAAACCTGTACTGGTATAAAAAAAGTGTTAAACTGGGGGATCAGACATTTTTTAAATCATGTTTTGCAAATCAATCAGGAAAGAAAATGAGTGGTTTAAGGTCAATGAAAAACTGGCATTCCCAGTTTTAAAATATTTAGCTCTAGTTCTAGCATTTAATGAAAAATATCTACTAAATGTCATGTAATTGACCTATGTGTGTGTGTATATATGAGTGGCGTGGGGGACAGGGACACAAGACAGTTCTCTGAACAAAGTAACTTTAAGGTCCATTATGTCACAACTTGCCACCTGTATTAAAACCTATAATCATACACATTCATATTAAACTACAATAGACTCCACATCTTCCCCTCACCCCAGCATCAATCCTGAACAAGGGATCAGGATGAGAATACGTTTCTGGGGAAGAGCTATCAAGAAAAGAAGAAAAGGAATTAAGATAGGCCAACCACCTTTGCTTTTCAATAGTATACAACTTGACAAAATGCCTTAACTATTAATTCTCACAACTGATAAATAACCAGGATCTGTCAGAGAAAGTCTATTAATTTCACATTTATTTTCTCAATTATCAGTACTTCATATTCCTCATTTGACAGCCTACACTGAATTTTAAAGTAACAATAGGACATAAAACTTAAATATCAACACAAGAATCTTAAATTCTCTCCAACGCCTGGTAGCTCAAACAAGTGTTTCAGATGCTGCTTAACATTTATGCAAATACTTACTTAATAGCGGTGGTCATACTCTGTGCTTGCTGTTGAGTGCCATTATTGATTGTGTTGGTGTTTTTCAGCTGATTCATCTGTTGTTGAGTCTGTGTCCCCCCACCTCCTGGGCCCCCACTTGGTTTTACAGGGCCTCTCAGCTGCCCATTCTGACTGGATAGACCCATTATAACAGGGTTCTCTGTTCTGGCCGTGCTCATGTTTTTATTTGTAAAGATGTCTTTTTAGACTTCAAAACTTTGAAAGTCAGTACAGAAACTGTAATAACAGTTTATTAGACTCTCCAAAATGAAGAGATAAATAAGTCTTGCTCAATATATGAGTCCTTTATTGCAATGCAGGCAAGCACCTGTAAGTCACTCAACAGTAAAGTAGTAACTTGCTCTGATGCACCGTGGAACAACTTTTTTTTTTTTTTTAAAAAAAGCCCTCTAACAAAGTTGAATTATATCTGAATTCACTCACTTCAGTCTGAAAAAGATGCAGAAAAAAAACAATTAATACATGGATTTAGGGTGTAAAAATATATCACATTACTATGATCATTACAAACTATTTTGATACTTTAACTGAAGCATCACCTGAACAAGCATCCAAATCCTCAGTACTTTAAACAAAGGCACCCAGAAGATCAAGTGTCACGAATAAACCAAAAGTTAACTTCCCTACTTAAAACTGAATACACAACTATCGTTTTATGGCATCATGTGGAACTCTGTGAAAATGTGCACTCTTGACATCTTTTATGTGATGAAATGCTTTACAAATATTAACTACACCCCAGGAACATAGGTATGAGTCATAGAGATTATTTCACCCAAGCTTGAAGTGCAGCCAAGGGGCAGAACACAGCAGCTGTTTACCACCACAAAGCAATGGTGCACATGAATTAAGGACAGGAGATGAAGAATAGGACTGTTATCTCGGCTCTCTATGAGCTAAGATCAAGTGTAAGTAGTCTCTTGGCCTATCCAAGGCCGTGATCAAGTATCTTGATGTTTTTGGTCTTTTGGCCTTGAGATGAAAACCTTGCCTGTGTCTCTTGGACCTTGAAGTGAAAAAATTATCTAAATTATAGGGAGAATTGGGGGTGGGCACACTATGCAATTACTTTAATATCTCAATTGGAGGAGTAGGGGAGAGAGAGTGTGGGTGGGCTTTCTAATATGATAAGTAAGATGAAAATCATCTGAAGTAATCAGAAAAACACTGGAAATCCGAAAGCAATAAATTCTATTTCTGTTTAAGGAGAGGTTTATTTTAACAGCTGGTTTAATGGGTAAACTACAATTTAAAGAACAATAAAACTTTAATTTCAAATAGCGAAACCAAGTCCTTCACTCTCAGTGAATCAAAACAGCTTCCTGTTTTATTACATTCACAAATCAAAACAAAAAATGCTCACAGTGGTTAAGTTTTCTAATTAGAGATAGCAATTCAGATACAAATGTATCATTAGAGATTTCCCTCTTAATTTTTTAATTGAGCTAACACCCTTTGAGTTACGTTCAAAATAAGTTTGTCACTGGAAAACCCGCCTGGTGCTCTCAGAAAACAGATACATACAGAACAAATTTAAAGTTAGTGGCAGGAGTATTGGAAAAGTAACTATAGCTGACTGTTTGGCTAACAAGATATCAAACACACACACACACACGACCTATACTCTTCATAGAAAGTAACCAAAGTACAAAATTGTAAGATTAATTTGTTTGAAGTAACCCTAGAATTGTTACTAACAAGTAAAGTCTACAGGCCTATCAATAGCAGTTTCAAAAAAGGATTTACAGGCTTGACATATAGTAAGTATCATTATCTCAAAGCAGCTGCATTTTACACAATAAATGTAAAACAAAGGCAGCACTGGTTGATTACTGCACTCTTACACAAATGTTGTTTATAAAATACCTCCCCATACCCAGGTAAAATCCACCCAGAGAATTCAAATATTAACATTCCTTAAAGGGACACCAATATCTAATCACTTTAAAAACAGTTAAAACTAGTTTCAGGTACTACAACCAGATTCTGAATATTTCTGCCAACTTTTATGGTTTTACAATCAAGTTTTTATTTTTTTTCAAACATTCCCTTTTCCTTTATTTATTTATTTGTGTTTCAAAGTAAAGACAGAGAAAATGACTTACTATGGAAGGGAAACAATTAGTATATGAAGTACTGCCAACTGCACAAAGCAATCTTAAAAAAATACTTTCTTCCAATCTCTGTCAGTCAGTCATTTTAGATGGTACTCTTGTTATGAGTAGGTGAAATATTTTCGGATGGATGTCATTTTCAAGTACCTTTAATTTACAGGGACACTGTCATAGTAAAAATATTTTTATTTTTAAGAACTCAAGGGAAACACTATTTGGATTTAGACATTTCCCTTTTGTGTTACAACTCAAATATCAAGCATATAGCTAGGACAGTAGAACAAAAAAGATAAACAGCAGAGAGATACAGCAAGAGGTAAACTCAACTTTAAACTTTTTTAATAATGTGTTGTTAGTAACCCACTTTCCTTTTTATTTTACCTGGCAAAGTGCCTTTAAATATCTTAACCCACACCCACAGTAGGATCCCAAAACTTTAAAGTATAACATGTAAGAAAGTAAAACGATATTTAATAAATCTGAACAAACCTAAAATTTCAGGGACAAGCAACACCACCATTTTGAAAGCTAGTGCCCTCTACTAGCAAAGCTCACCACCCCCAGTCTAAGCATTTCCTTTCTTGATTTTGACCACGTATGCAGACTATGGAAGCCGCTGCCACTACACATTTCCACTGCCCTTTTGCAGTAAACATCCTCCTTTCCCTGAGGAACTTTGATTTTTGCCTAAAAAGAGCACACAATGCTACATGAAGAAACACAAAATTGGGGGGTGCTTTTTAAGTGACCCCAGGAACCACGTCTTCCATTGTTTGCTAGGGTTCAAGCAAACAGTCCTACAGAATCCTGAGGCCGAGGTGAGCTGCTCCAGAACCGACCTATATTTCCTCTAATGTAAGGACCTCACTGCAGCTTCAATCAGTTTAGAAATTTCAACCATATGCTCATCCTTCTCCCCACAAAAAAATAACGGAACGTTTCATTTTCAGAAAAACAATGGAGCGCAGCAACTTAAGCACTTTTTATTGATTCACTCCCACATCGCCATGGGCCTCTGCCTGGGACTGACAGGAGCTCTAGTTTGAGTGTCCGGAGAAGTCTGTGCAAAGCTTGGGGAAGGGGGCGATTTCACCAGGCAAAAACAGGAGCAGCCCGGCTCCCCCACAGCCGAGGGGCGCCCCGGTTTAACAACAAACGTACATAAGCCGCGTTTATTTGCGGCCAGACTGGAGCAGCCTGGAGGAACAGGCACAACCCTAAAAATTTATCTGCGCAACATCAGCGGGCACCCGACTCCGGCAACATCCGTCGGGGAAACAAAAGATCATTCCCGCCCCCTCCGGGACCCAGGCACCGAGGGGGCGGTGCTCCCCAGATACACCAACCCCGCAGGCCAGTGTAGGGTCCCCCACCAGAAACACCAAGCGCCCCCGCACCCCTCAAGGTCAGACTACCAGATACACGTCTTCCCCCACTTCACGGCCTCCCGCCCCACTCCTCCACCACCAGCCACCCACCCCGCAGCGCCGCCCCCTCGCGAACCGCTTGCTCCCACCCCCGGTGCCCTAACATGCCTGCAGCCCCCCCTTGGGACACCGACCCCAAGCGGGCGGGCGAGACGAGACCCGCCAAGTCCCTCCGCAGCGCTCCCCCACCCCCAGTCCGAAGTGGCCGCCCGCTAGGCCCGGCCCAGCCCAAGCCCTTCTCCAGGGCAGGCCGCAGGCCTCACCAAAGTACAGGTAGCCGATGCCCGCGCGCCCCCATGCCCAGCCCCGAAAGCCGCATCCCCGGCAAGCTGCTCACCGCCGCCGCCGGCTGCGCTCCCCCGAGTATAAAAGTCCTCGCACTCGCCCGCTTGGTGCCTTGTTATGGCGATTCGACGCTCCAAGATGGCGGCTTCCTTCTTCCTCCCGTGTGCCCTCCCCCTCCTGGCCTGGTAAGCAGGCAGGCCCAGCCCCTCGGCCCGCCTCCGTTACCTCAGCGCTAGCCTCGAAGCGGCCTCCTGGCGGAGCCGGTGCGCCCCCGCAGCACACGCCGGCTCTTCGCACCGGTACCCCACAGGCGGCAGCAGCCCCGCGGCGCCAGCCCCGCCCCCAGCCCCAGCCACCCCAGCTCCCACGCCGCTGCCAGCGCCCCACGCGGAGCCCACCCGGAACCCGCCGTCACCTGCTGTTCGGCGCTTCCAGGCTCGGACTCCGCGACAAGCCGCGTGTCCCTTTCCGCCGGGGACGCCCGCCTCAGTCAGGCTTTTACCCACCTCACCCTCCCGCCTCAGCTCAGCCTCGGCCATTTCCACGCCAGGCTCATCCGCGCTTCTTTTAAAGGGGACAGTCACAGTCTGCGTTCGGCATCTACTGCTCCCTCCAGGCCTGCCCGAGCCCCGCCAGCTCCTCCTCCTCGCGTCACTTAAGCCTCCCCTGCCCTGGACAGCCTGGGCTCCCTGCCTGCCTCGCGGGCCGGAGCCGCGGCTGGACCGCGCGGCGGGGAGCGGGCTGGGTTGTGCGCGGTTTCTTCGCGCACACGCGCCGCCATCTCTCCAGCCGCGAGGCTGGGCGCGCGGTTTCTAATCGGCGTGAAACGAGGCTTCGCGTGTCCCTGAGGCGCCCCAGGGCCGCTGCGAAACGCGGCCGCGGAGCAGCAGCCGCTTTCCCGCCCTGGCGAGGGCTGGGCCCGCGCTCACGTGGGCGGGTGAAAAACCGCCTCACACCGAGCGTGAGTGAAGCGGAGTGAGAGGGAGTTTTACAACGAGGGAAGCGAGACTGTACGGCCCAGCCAGCCTCCTTCTGTTGCATTAAAAAATAAATGAAGTAGCATTAAACAGCTGCTTTAAAGGAGTCTCCACGGCCCTCCTCCTTCCATCAGCGATTCACTGAAGGAGATGTCAACATCCCTGTGAAACCCACATTAAAATCAGTCCTGAAAGAGAGAGAGAGACTGAGACTTTAAACAGCTGCCTTGACATGAATCCAAGACGAGGGAGCGAGTGGCCCTCCAGGTGAGACGGTGACGTGGTACATCTTCTCAGTTAAGCTTCCCCCTCTTCATTAATTTTACTTTAATTACATGTGCAGAAATAGAACAATGCTTTTTTTAAATAATCTTGTCATCTAAATCCGAACTACTGGCACTATTCCAACAGATTTAGAGTCAGATATAGTATAGTTGTTTCCTCCCCGGTGATACGGTTTTAAAATTAGCGACTTTAAAAATTTAAGTCTCATTTCTACACCAATAGTAATTAGGAGATTGTGAAACTATTCCTGGCCAGCATGAAATAATTCTGTTAAGGTAACTTTAAAGTGAGTCAAATTGAAGTAAGAGTCAGACAGCAAAACCATTGGTGACATTGGTTGAGACTACTCAAATTAATAGTATAGTAAGTTATTTTCTCAGTTATAAGGATCAGCTGACCAAGACTTTCCTTTCATCCTTTAATTAGAAATGAACAAGTCTCCTATATTTTACAAAGGACAAAAATATTTCAGCTTTGCTGCCCCCGCAATATACACAGTCTATTTAATCTCAACTGGAAAAAATATCGAATGCTAATGAAAAAAAATAATTAGACAACTAAAGTTGACTGTTGAACATGAAGGAAAAAAAATCTCTTTTAAAAATTAGGTTATTTAAAAGGAAAACTTGTCTTAATAGTTGCAAAACTTAGTTGCAAAATAGAAAGGAAACAGTAATTTATTAAGCAAAATATTTTGGATATATTCCTAAAGTATTTAAATTTAGTACACAAGTTTATATGTCCATCACTCTCACTGCTTAATTTGTTATAACTATTGCAACAAAGCACTTTAGAATTCAAGGTTATCTTTATTTATTCTTACATCAGTCAGCACCAGCACAAACTTTTTATTAATGCCTTATGCCTTCTTTTTATGCTCTCCCACTTAACCAATTAGCACTTTAATTACTTTGCTGCACTGTGGCTTTTAAACCATTAGTTACTAAGACACCATCACATCATTAGTCAATTAAGTACCAAAAAATTAACATTCAAATGACAAATGTTTAATTTTCTATGGCAGGACCAGGAAGAAACCTCTGAAGACATCAGGGAACACAGGAAAAGCAGATTTGTAAATTCTATCAGGGCCAAATTTAGGGGCAGGTGACCCAGGTGACTGCTGGGGTGCCAGGCTTGGAGTGATGTTTTTGTTGTTAGTGACAAAAGGGAAAATAGAATGCTAGAAGTAAAATGTGTCAGGTATTCTGTAGGTAGATTCATTTTTCACTAACCTCCTAGAATGTTCTGGACCTTTGTAGAATCTTGTCGACCCTTCTAGACTTTCAGAGAACTACCTTTTCCCTGAACCTCCTAGAATGTTGTCAGCCATGCCTTCGTGGGTATATAAGGGGCGGGGCATCACTGCTCAATTTTATATGACAGGGAGTATAAATCATCCATCAAACTCCTGAAATGGGCTACAAATGCAATAAAAAATAAGGTATTCAAAAGTTTAACAAATGGAGTTGGGGGGAGGGCGCTGGAGACATTCCTTGCCTGGGCACCATTTGGTCAAGGGCTGACCATGAGTACTATATCTGAAACTTTCACCCACAGAGCCTTGTATTTGATAAGGGATGATCTCAGGCATAAGTACGGTAGGTGCTGGAGGGCCTTGCAGTTCTATGCCAGTGATGTGCTGGAGGAAACTCTTGGGACCTCTTTCTATTATTCTGATGCCAAAGTGCATGGAGAGTTGATTTTTCCTGCCTCGGAGGGAGTCATCCCCTCTCTGGATACTGCTAACGTATCCCTTCCAGGGATTATTTATTTCCATGTATTGTGTTCTGCTAATCAACATAGTATGTTTTTTCAGAAAGAGAATATGTTTCTAGCTAAATGCACTTCATACACATTTGATGCCCAGTAGTCCTGCCTTCTTCATCAGCTTTATTTAAATGAGAATATAAATGGATTCACCAAGTCTGTCCATTGGCTCATCCTGGTACATGTGGAAAAAAATATGGGAATCCCTTGTTAAAATAATCGGTAGTATAATGTTCTCTGCTGACTCCAAAATTGACTGGCCATCTCAGCCTTTCCCCCTGGCAGAGGGGTTGGTGAGTCCGGAAACTCACTGTTACACCAGCCAGTCTCTGGTGATGGAACAAGAAGGTGAAAATATCGCTTAACCTTTTTTTTTTCTTTTTACTGAGGTCCTGCAGGCCAAAAGGCTAACCCTGTAGTAGATGTCTGGTGGAGGCTGGTAGCTGGGGTATTGATTAACTTAACTGTGAGAACTTCAGTGGATAATTCAGAGTGCAAATGGGATGTACAGATGTGACAATTTGGGAATCTGTCAGTACAAATTTATGAATCCTGGATGATATTTTTAATTGTTACTATGAAAGATGCTGTATCATGAATGCCTAGATGTATGTGTATCCATCATGTCTTACCAGCATGACAGCATGTCTTCCTCCTACTGAGGACAGTAGGAAATACTTAAAGTTAATGACAATACTTTGGTCACAATATTATTCTAGAAAGTAAAAACTAGCTGCATCCTTGGGAGACCAGTTTTATTTTCCCCTCTGAAGGGAGTAGGGAAAGAGAGGAGCAGACCAAAAAATGGCCAAGTGTCCAGGAGAGGTTTAATAAACACATAGGAACAGAGGAACCAGACAGGAAGAGGAAGTGTAGGGGTAGGAAAGAGTAAGGTGGTCATGCAAGCTGGGCAACGACTTCATGAGGGAGAAACCACACAACAGGTAAAAATTCTACATGAGGCAGGGGTCATTCTTCCTGGCCGCAAATGGTCCGTCCGTTCCCCCCCCCCCCCAAGGACTCTCAAAGGAAGAGCTAGTGACGGATATTGCAGTTTAAGAGGTTTATTGTTTGGTATGATCTGTACTCTGCTTCGTTTGAAGAGCATTAAGGTGTTTGTCTCTGTGCAGTGTGTCTCTGTATGTGTGCTACGTGCTTCACAGTTACTGTGTCTCCAGAGACAATTAAACCATAACCAGAAGCTTCACACCTTTTGCAGTATGAAGGAGGGAGAGGGTGTGTTTTAAGCAACTGGGCTATCTTGGGTGTCAGCACTTGTCCTGGGGGCCTAGGGCAGGTGGGCTGAAGAGCTCCATTTCTGTGAAGGGATAACAAACTGAGAGCCAATGCCCAGACAATGTGCCAGAGACACCAGGGAGGACAAAGTTCTGCAGCCTGATGAGACCCAGAGAAGCTTAAAACACCCAGGAAGTCAGAGGCTAGATTACCCTCACAGCTTGTCTGGGGATCCAGTCACTTTTGTGAGTTGCCCACCTATTGTCTTGCCTGTGGACTACATGACCCGCCCATCTCTGCTTTGCATCCTACATTGCCTGCATTACATCGGTCACGGTCACCTCGGTATGCCATCTGATCTCATTAGGTAAATTTCTTCTGCCAAACAAGCCACACAAAGCAGAATAAACTGGGGAACTACCTTTAAAAAACAAAAACAAAACCCTCTTATATAAGCAGCTAACAACTATTTAATAACACATCCATTGAATTCTCAACCCAACTAGTACATTTCCATAAACTATGATCCATATACCCAATGTATCCGCTACCAAGAGAGAAGCTACCAGCACATCACTGTGGAGTAAGTCTTTAACACTCACATTTCTCAAATACCCCTTCTCTAGGCAGGCTAGTCTTTCAGGACATTTAATCTCCCTCTCTGATCTTCAGTATCTCACCCTTTCATTAGAGTCTGAGTTCTCTTGTTGGTTGTTTCTCCTTTGTCCATTCATAATAATCAGTAGGTTGGTAAATGCCAGAGTCCATATCTCCTGTCAATGTTTTTTAACTTTCTGGGATTACTCTTAGATCCCTTCAGTGATGCCAGTATTTGTGCCTTTGGTCTTTCTGGATTACATAAATTCTTGGGTGCAGCTGTTCTTTAACAGTATCCCTTTAGCCCCAAGTATTAGAGGTGTGACTCCTCAGGCACACTCTATCATCTGGGCTAAGAGATGGGAGATCTGGATTACATAAATATTGTCAAAATATTATTTCTGCTTCCACTTCTGATTTTCTTTCATCTCCTGTATGATTTCATTGTCATGAGATTTCAGCACATTATCATTCTATGTCTGTGCATATCTGGTTTCTGCATCAGTCAGTGGTTTGGATGTATATTCTACTGGTTGCCAGCAATCATTGTGTTTCTGTAAAATCACTGTACCTAACCCAGATTGTGAAGCATCTGCTGAAAATTTTAATATGCCTGTTTGGTGCGTACTACTTCAACTGGCTTTTGTATCAGTTTTGGTATGAAACTTTCCCATGATTCCTCCTGTTCTGCACACCAGTACCATTAATTTTTACTTTCTAGGAGTTTCCTTTCTACATGGATGGATACCTGAAGGGACTTGCTTGTTTTTTCTGGATTGTATGTTCACCCTGCAAGCAACTGAACTCTTGAAACAGATCATGATACTCCCAAATGAGTGCCTCATAGTCAGGTTTAGTATGATCTTGTAGTCAGAACACCTATTTTACCAGATTTTCACAAGCTGCCAAAATTTGTGTCACCTCCTTTGGTACTATAATGAACAGGAAGGAGCCTGTACATGGTCTTATATTAGATGCTAGCGATGCATATCTCCTTCACTGGTATATTTGTTGCAGAATAACCAGTTACTTTTATTTTTGTTGGTCTCTGTTTCAGTTTTCTTATTAATCTGTGCTTCTGTGTCCAGTTTGAGTGGAATAATTATTTCATCCCCTTTCACTGGTAATATGCAGTCCCTCTCATCAGTTTTGCTTGATCCCAGCACATCTACATAAAACTCCTCAACCAGCTTGTTTTCAACTGCATGCATTTGACTTTTCTGCCTTTGGGATCTACAGCATTTTGCAAAAAAAAAAATATTTTTTTTCTGCACATTTATAACAGTTTCCCAAAGGCACAACGCTCTTTTTTGGGCCATGCTGCAATCCACACCTTCCACATAGCTGTCTGTACCCACTCTACCTGCAGTAGTGGTTTTCATAGTGTGTGGTTCCACTTTTTGATTTGACCTTTTCTGGCTATACTCTTTTTGTTGTTGTTGTTGTTTTTAGTACATGTATAATCCCTGCTGGTGAAGTCAGCTCTTTGGCTTGTGCTTTCACAGGTTCTTCTGCCCTGCATATCTGGAAAGTTTTTTCTAAATTTAAATCTCCTTCATGGAGTAGTCTATTTCTTAACATATTGTCTTTAATGCCACAGATTATTCTGTCTCTGACCAGAGAATCTGTCAGCTCACCAAAGTTACAGGTTTTACTGTGGTTTCTTAATTCCGTGACACATTGCTCTATGGTGTCATCAGTTTATTGCATGAATGTAGAAAAATTGTCTCTCTTAAAGGTCTCATTCCTGTTTGTCATGCAATGGTCCTCAAATTTAGTCAGTATTTTACTTACCTTCATACATTCACCTTCAGCAAACTTAAAGTTCTTCTATATATCCAGTGCTTCCTCCCCAGCAACATGCAAAAAGATTGATGATTTCACTTAATCATTTTGCTCGTTTGCCCCTGTGGCTACTAAATACAATTAAAATCTCTGTTGGAATTTTTTCCAATTCTCTGCAACATTGCCTGACAGTTGCAGACTGGATGGAGGTTGCAACACGTTCATTTTTGGCTTTTTTCCTTCTAAAGCCAGCCAAGCTACTATTGTGCGCGCGCGCACACACACACACACGCTTTTGTTCGCCTCTGTTTGTTGCAACTGCAGCCTCCTTTTCATTCTGCACTTCTGACACCATGTAATGATACTGGGTTATTAAATAACAAACCAGTGTATGAGAAATAAACACAACTTTCATTTAAATAATAGAGGATATCTGTGGTGAGGGGCTGTATACATCTACACTGTGTTCTCAGTCCCCCTGTTTCCAGAGCATATCTCAAAATTCTTATCTTCATAATACTGTCCCTTATGAGTGAGCCTCTCTATATTATAATCTTGAACAAACATCTCTCTTTAGACTCTATATTAGGAGGTTTCCCAAATGTATCAAATACTGCAGTGCTCTGTCCCAGTGAAGAAAAGGGAAGCTGTTTAATTTGCATTGTCATGATTTTGTTAGGTCTGATGCAAAATAACAAATATATATATTCATAGAAATGTAGGGCTGGAAGGGATCTTGAGAGGTCATCAAATTGAGCTTGCTGTGCTGAGACAGAACCAAGTAAACCTAGACCTAGATCATCTCTGACAGTTTGTTTAATCTGTTCTTAAAAACCTCCAATGATGGGGATTCCACAACCTCCCTTGGAAGCCTGTTCCATAGCTTAATTACAGAGTTAGGTTAGATATTAGGAAAAACTTTCTAAGTCTTCCTTGCTGCAGATTAAGCCCTTTATTTCTTGTCCTACCTCCAGTGGACATGGAGAACAATTAATCCCTGTCCTCTTTTTAACAGACCTTAACATATCCGAAGATGATCAGGTTCCCCCTCAGTCGTCTTTTCTCAAGACTAAGCATGTTTAGTTGTTTTAACCTTTCCTTATAGGTCAGGTTTTCTAAACCTTTTATCTTTTTTGTTGCTCTCCTCTGGACACTCTCTAATTTGTCCACATCTTTCCTAAAGTGTGGTTTCTAGAATTGGACACAGTACTCCAGCTGAGGCCTCATCAGTGTTGAGTAGAGTGAGACAATTACCTTCTCTGTCTTACGTACAATGGTCCTGTTACTCTCCCCCAGAATATTAGCCTTTTTTGCAACTTCATCACATTGTTGACTCATATTAAATTTGTGATCCACTATAACCCTCAGATCCTTTTCAGCAGTACTACCATCTAGCCAACTATTCCCCATTTTGTAGTTAGGAAGGAAAAATCAAATGCACAAGTGTAGTTGTCATAAATATAAAGGGAAGGGTAAACCCCTTTGAAATCCCTCCTGGCCAGGGGAAAGCTCCTCTCACCTGTAAAGGGTTAAGAAGCTAAAGGTAACCTCGCTGGCACCTGACCAAAATGACCAATGAGGAGACAAGATACTTTCAAAAGCTGGGAGGAGGGAGAGAAACAAAGGGTCTGTGTCTGTCTGTAGTCGTCTTGGCCAGGGACAGAACAGGAATGGAGTCTTAGAACTTTTAGTAAGTAATCTAGCTAGGTATGTGTTAGATTATGATTTCTTTAAATGGCTGAGAAAAGAATTGTGCTGAATAGAATAACTATTTCTGTCTGTGTATCTTTTTTGTAACTTAAGGTTTTGCCTAGAGGGGTTCTCTATGTTTTTGAATCTAATTACCCTGTAAGATATCTACCATCCTGATTTTACAGGGGGGATTTCTTTATTTCTGTTTACTTCTATGTTTTATTAAAAGTCTTCTTGTAAAACACTGAATGCTTTTTCATTGTTCTCAGATCCAAGGGTTTGGGTCTGTGGTCACCTATGCAAATTGGTGAGGCTTTTTATCCAACATTTCCCAGGAAAGGGGGGTGCAAGTGTTGGGAGGATTGTTCAGTGTTCTTAAGATCCAAGGGTCTGGGTCTGTAGTCACCTAGGCAAATTGGTGAGGCTTTTTACCAAACCTTGTCCAGGAAGTGGGGTGCAAGGTTTTGGGAAGTATTTTGGGGGGAAGGACGCGTCCAAACAGCTCTTCCCCAGTAACCAGTATTAGTTTGGTGGTGGTAGCGGCCAGTCTGAGGTGTAATATTTTGTACCTTGGGGAAGTTTTGACCTAAGCTGGTAAAGATAAGCTTAGGAGGTTTTTCATGCAGGTCCCCACATCTGTACCCTAGAGTTCAGAGTGGGGGAGGAACCGTGACATGGTGGCACAGTGGTGGGATTAACCTGAAATCATTTTGAGATCCAGTTGAGGTTTTTTGAACTAGAAATACAGATTTTAAAAAGGAATTTTTAGGAAGTCCAGGAAGCAGCTTTGAAACTGAAAGCAGCTTGGTTTCTCTCTGCTTTGTGGCCAAGCAGAGACAAAAGGGGATTATCTTGTGAATTGCAGGTTTTCTTTGCCTGGAGGCAGGGTACTTAACTCCTGCAGGGAAATTCACAGTCTTCCAACCCAGAGGTTTTTTTTTTTTCTTTTCTTCCTAAAAGTAAATAGGGGGTGTGTGCTCTACCCATTTGCCTGGAGACAAAAGTGGCAGGGTTTTTTTTAGGATTTTGATTTTTTTTTGTTTTACAAGGAGCACAGGTTTGAAAAGAAATTTTTTTTTTCTTTGGGCTGGGTAAGCAGGTTTCCAAGTAGTTGGAGGTTTTTTGCTTTAATTTGGGCCCAGAGCAGAGACAAGGGAATTGTCTTTTTCTGTAGGCTGACAATCACTATCAGAGAATAGGTATTCTATTCCAGCACAGCAAAATTTTACAGCCAAGTTTTGTTTGTTTAGTTCTAAACCTCGGGTGTAAAGTTAGTTAAAAACAGAGAGGTTAGAATGGCCAAATCCTCGGCTCGACTACAGCTGGAATTAGCCAAATTTCAGGCTGAGGAAAAACAAAGGGAACATGAAAGACAGATAGAACTCATGCGGCTGGAGAACGAGGTACAGGAGGCTGCCCACAAGAGGGAAATGGAGGCAAGGAAGCATGTGGAGGAGATGGAGAGGATAAAGGCCCAGCAGAATATACCAACAAACCCTAGCAATCCTTCTCCAGGTACCACTTCCCATCCCAGAAAGTTCCCCACCTACAAGGCAGGTGATGATACTGAGGCCTTCTTAGAAAACTTCGAAAGGGCCTGCCTTGGGTACAACATCTCTACTGACCAATACATGGTAGAGCTGAGGCCGCAGCTCAGTGGACCCTTAGCTGAGGTGGCAGCTGAAATGCCTAAAGAACATATGAACAAGTATGAACTGTTTAAATCCAAGGCGAGAGTCAGAATGGGGATAACACCCGAGCAGTCTCGTCGGAGGTTCCGAGCCCTAAGGTGGAAACCAGACATGTCATTTACCCGACATGCCTACCACATTGTGAAACATTGGGATGCCTGGATATCAGGAGCAAGTGTTGAATCTCCAGTAAATTTGCCCTTCCTAATGCAAATGGAACAATTCTTAGAGGGTGTTCCTGAGGAAATAGAAAGATACATCCTAGATGGGAAACCCAAAACTGTAATCGAGGCAGGAGAGATTGGAGCCAGATGGGTGGAGGTGGCAGAGAAGAAGAAAACTGGTCGCAGTTGGAGCGGAGACCAGAAGGGACCACCCCAGACCACACCCTATTACCGGGGGCCGCCCAAAGCCCCACCTACCTCCCAAAGAACCCTCCAGACCCCTTATCGTCCCACCACCCCGTTCTCCAGCAACCCACCTCGCCCCGGTGACCCGTCAGCTGGACGATGTTTTAAATGTAACAAGCTGGGGCATGTAAAGGCCAACTGCCCCCAGAACCCCAACAGATTACAGTTCATTGCACCGGAATCACACCAGAGGTCCACCGGCCCAGATACCTCCCAGATACCCTTGGAGCGGAGGGAAACTGTGAGTGTGGGCGGGAAGAAGGTCACCGCGTGGAGGGACACCGGAGCACAAGTGTCAGCTATCCATGCTTCCTTAGTGGACCCCAATTTAATCAACCCAGAGATCCAAGTGACGATTCAACCCTTCAAGTCCAACTCTTTCAATTTGCCTACAGCCAAGTTGCCTGTCCAGTACAAGGGCTGGTCAGGAATGTGGACTTTTGCAGTCTATGATGATTATCCCATCCCCATGCTGTTGGGGGAAGACTTGGCCAATCACGTGAAGCAGGCCAAGAGGGTGGGAACAGTCACCCGCAGCCAGGCTAAACAAGCCGTGAGGCCTAGCTCTGTTCCGGAAACTTCTATCAGAACCCGGTCAGAGGTGATGGACCCGGACCCCAGGCCAATGTCTGCAACAGCAGTAGTGGATCCAGTCCCAGAGACCCAGACGGAACCAGTCCCAGAACCGGAACCAGCCGAACAACCAACACCAGACCCCGTGTCAGCACTGAATCCAGTACTTGCAACCTCAACACCAGAGGGCCCCACTGAACCTGAACTGGCAGCAGCCGATAACCCTACCCAAGAGGCTCAGCCGGAGCCTGAATCCCAACATAGTGCACCAGCGGAGAGCGGTTCACAGTCAACAGAAGCAGCTCCATCCTCTATATCGCTTCCAGAGGGACCAAGCCTAGGTCCACAATCCAATGAGGAACTGATGTCTCCAGCATCAAGGGAACAGTTCCAGACTGAACAGGAAGCAGATGAAAGCCTCCAGAGAGCTTGGACGGCGGCACGGAGCAACCCACCGCCTCTCAGCTCTTCTAATCGATCCAGGTTTGTTGTAGAAAGAGGACTTTTATACAAGGAAACTCTTTCTGGTGGACACCAGGAAGACTGGCATCCTCAGAGACAGTTGGTAGTTCCAACTAAATACCGGGCCAAGCTCTTGAGCTTAGCCCACGATCACCCTAGTGGCCATGCTGGGGTGAACAGGACCAAAGACCGTTTGGGGGGGTCATTCCACTGGGAGGGAATGGGCAAGGATGTTTCTACCTATGTCCAGTCTTGTGAGGTGTGCCAAAGAGTGGGAAAACCCCAAGACCAGGTCAAAGCCCCTCTCCAGCCACTCCCCATCATTGAAGTTCCATTTCAGCAAGTAGCTGTGGATATTCTGGGTCCTTTTCCGAAAAAGACACCCAGAGGAAAGCAGTACATACTGACTTTCATGGATTTTGCCACCCGATGGCCGGAAGCAGTAGCTCTAAGCAACACCAGGGCTAAAAGTGTGTGCCAGGCACTAGCAGACATTTTTGCCAGGGTAGGTTGGCCCTCCGACATCCTCACAGATGCAGGGACTAATTTCCTGGCAGGAACTATGAAAAACCTTTGGGAAGCTCATGGGGTAAATCACTTGGTTGCCACTCCTTACCATCATCAAACAAATGGCATGGTGGAGAAGTTTAATGGAACTTTGGGGGCCATGATACGTAAATTCGTAAATGAGCACTCCAATGATTGGGACCTAGTATTGCAGCAGTTGCTCTTTGCCTACAGAGCTGTACCACATCCCAGTTTAGGGTTTTCCCCATTTGAACTTGTATATGGCCGTGAGGTTAAGGGGCCATTGCAGTTGGTGAAGCAGCAATGGGAGGGATTTACACCTTCTCCAGGAACTAACATTCTGGACTTTGTAACCAACCTACAAAACACCCTCCGAACCTCTTTAGCCCTTGCTAGAGAAAACTTACAGGATGCTCAAAAAGAGCAAAAAGCCTGGTATGATAAACATGCCAGAGAGCGTTCCTTCAAAGTAGGAGACCAGGTCATGGTCTTAAAGGCGCTCCAGGCCCATAAAATGGAAGCATCGTGGGAAGGGCCATTCGTGGTCCAGGAGCGCCTGGGAGCTGTTAATTATCTCATAGCATTCCCCACCTCCAACCGAAAGCCTAAGGTGTATCATATTAATTCTCTAAAGCCCTTTTATTCCAGAGAATTAAAGGTTTGTCAGTTTACAGCCCAGGGAGGAGACGACGCTGAGTGGCCTGAAGGTGTCTATTACGAAGGGAAATGTGGTGGTGGTGTGGAAGAGGTGAACCTCTCCATGACCCTTGGGCGTATGCAGCGACAGCAGATCCAGGAGCTGTGCACTAGCTACGCGCCAACGTTCTCAGCCACCCCAGGACTGACTGAACGGGCATACCACTCCATTGACACAGGTAATGCTCACCCAATTAGGGTCCAACCTTACCGGGTGTCTCCTCAAGCTAAAACTGCTATAGAACGGGAGATCCAGGATATGTTACAGATGGGTGTAATCCGCCCCTCTGAAAGTGCATGGGCATCTCCAGTGGTTCTAGTTCCCAAACCAGATGGGGAAATACGTTTTTGCGTGGACTACCGTAAGCTAAATGCTGTAACTCGCCTAGACAACTATCCAATGCCACGCACTGATGAACTATTAGAGAAACTGGGACGGGCCCAGTTCATCTCTACCTTGGACTTAACCAAGGGGTACTGGCAGGTACTGCTAGATGAATCTGCCAAGGAAAGGTCAGCCTTCATCACACATCTCGGGCTGTATGAATTTAATGTACTCCCTTTCGGGCTGCGAAATGCACCCGCCACTTTCCAAAGACTTGTAGATGGTCTCCTAGCGGGATTAGGAGAATATGCAGTCGCCTACCTTGACGATGTGGCCATATTTTCGGATTCCTGGGCAGACCACCTGCAACATCTACAAAGAGTCCTTGAGCGCATAAGGGAGGCAGGACTAACTGTTAAGGCTAAGAAGTGTCAAATAGGCCTAAACAGAGTGACTTACCTTGGACACCAGGTGGGTCAAGGAACTATCAGCCCCCTACAGGCCAAAGTGGATGCTATCCAAAAGTGGCCTGTCCCAAAGTCAAAGAAACAGGTTCAATCCTTCTTAGGCTTGGCCGGTTATTACAGACGATTTGTACCGCACTACAGCCAAATCGCTGCCCCACTGACAGACCTAACCAAAAAGAAACAGCCAAATGCTGTTCAGTGGACCGGAAAGTGTCAGAAGGCCTTTAACAAGCTTAAAGCGACACTCATGTCTGACCCTGTACTAAGGGCCCCAGACTTTGACAAACCGTTCCTAGTAACCACAGATGCATCCGAGCGTGGTGTGGGAGCAGTTTTAATGCAGAAAGGACCTGATCAAGAATTCCACCCTGTAGTGTTTCTCAGCAAAAAACTGTCTGAGAGGGAAAGCAACTGGTCAGTCACTGAAAAAGAATGTTATGCCATTGTCTACGCTCTGGAAAAGCTACGCCCATATGTTTGGGGACGGCGTTTCCACCTGCAAACCGACCATGCTGCACTAAAGTGGCTTCACACCGTCAAAGAAACTAACAAAAAACTTCTTCGGTGGAGTTTAGCTCTCCAAGATTTTGATTTCGACATCCAACACATCTCAGGAGCTTCTAACAAAGTGGCTGATGCACTCTCCCGTGAAAGTTTCCCAGAATCAACTGGTTAAAATCGTCCTTGAGATGTGGAAAATATTGTTAGTCTTTATGTACTTGGTAGTATATTTAGAGATGCATGTGTCTTATTAACTCTGTTTTCCTAGAGCTCCAGGAAGAAATCCCAGCCAGTGTTTCAGAAATCCCTAGCTGAGATTTGGGGGGCGTGTCATAAATATAAAGGGAAGGGTAAACCCCTTTGAAATCCCTCCTGGCCAGGGGAAAGCTCCTCTCACCTGTAAAGGGTTAAGAAGCTAAAGGTAACCTCGCTGGCACCTGACCAAAATGACCAATGAGGAGACAAGATACTTTCAAAAGCTGGGAGGAGGGAGAGAAACAAAGGGTCTGTGTCTGTCTGTAGTCGTCTTGGCCAGGGACAGAACAGGAATGGAGTCTTAGAACTTTTAGTAAGTAATCTAGCTAGGTATGTGTTAGATTATGATTTCTTTAAATGGCTGAGAAAAGAATTGTGCTGAATAGAATAACTATTTCTGTCTGTGTATCTTTTTTGTAACTTAAGGTTTTGCCTAGAGGGGTTCTCTATGTTTTTGAATCTAATTACCCTGTAAGATATCTACCATCCTGATTTTACAGGGGGGATTTCTTTATTTCTGTTTACTTCTATGTTTTATTAAAAGTCTTCTTGTAAAACACTGAATGCTTTTTCATTGTTCTCAGATCCAAGGGTTTGGGTCTGTGGTCACCTATGCAAATTGGTGAGGCTTTTTATCCAACATTTCCCAGGAAAGGGGGGGTGCAAGTGTTGGGAGGATTGTTCAGTGTTCTTAAGATCCAAGGGTCTGGGTCTGTAGTCACCTAGGCAAATTGGTGAGGCTTTTTACCAAACCTTGTCCAGGAAGTGGGGTGCAAGGTTTTGGGAAGTATTTTGGGGGGAAGGACGTGTCCAAACAGCTCTTCCCCAGTAACCAGTATTAGTTTGGTGGTGGTAGCGGCCAGTCTGAGGTGTAATATTTTGTACCTTGGGGAAGTTTTGACCTAAGCTGGTAAAGATAAGCTTAGGAGGTTTTTCATGCAGGTCCCCACATCTGTACCCTAGAGTTCAGAGTGGGGGAGGAACCGTGACAGTAGTACTCTGCACTTCTTCTTGTTCCCCCCCCCATCCACTAGTCAATAACCCTATCAAAGAAGGAAATTAGGTTGGTTTGGCATGATTTGATTTTATTCCTTATAACCCTGATATCCTCTAGGTACTTACAAATTGATTGTTTAATAATTTGTTCCATATCTTTCCAGGTATCAAAGGTTAGGCTGACTGATCTGTAATTCCCTGGGTACTCTTTGTTCCCCTTTTTAAAGATAGCTACTAACTTTCGCCCTTTTCTAGTCCTCTGGAACTCACCCATCCTCCATGAATTCTCAAAGATAATTGCTTACAGTTCTTAGATGGCTTCAGCTAGTTCCTTAAGTACCCTAAGATGAATTTCATCAGGCCCTGCCAACTTGAATACATCTAACTTATCTAAAGATTCTTTAACCAATTCTTTCCCTATTATGGCTTGTTTTCCTTCCCCCTTGTTGCTAATATTAGTTGTGTTGAGTGACAGTCACCATTAACGTTTTTAGTGTTACTGAAGCAAAATAGGCATTAAACACCTCAGCCCTCTTGGTGTCATCAGTTCTTAGCTCCCCTTCCCCACTAAGCAGAGGACCTACACTTCCCTTCATCTTTCTCTTGCTCCTAATGTATGAAGAATCCCTTTTTATTGCCTTTGATGTCCCTTGCTAGGTGTAATGCATTTTATGCCTTAGATTTTCTGATTTTTCCCTACATACAAGCCTCATCCTACTCCCACCATTTACCTATCTACCCACCTCACCCACTCTAGCCATCTCTTACCTGCCTGCAAAACTCGAACTGTGCCACCACACTGTGGCAAACCCTCCTTCACATTTGTGAGACCTCTCGTAATCCTCCTTCCCTGGATTGGAGTTGATCTGAGCAATGGAGAGTAGTGGACAGGTGTGACCAGATTTTCAAAAGAGCCCAGCATGCAGTAGTTTCTAATGCAGTCAGTAAGAACCATTGGGTGCCTGGCTCTTTTTTAAAAAATCTGTCCCTTAGGAGTTTTACTTTCTGCCATGGCCTAGCAAAACAAGCTAAATGGCATTGGGGCTAGTGTCTGGACAGGTGGTTTAGGAGTGTACAGGCTGTGCTGGCCTTATGGTTGCAAGCAGTTCATCTTAGGGTCTACTTACTAATTTTTAATTTCCTTCAGGCTGGTCCTTTTAAAAGCTATTCAGACTGAAAGTCGTCTCTGTTTTGCATCTGTCTCTATTCCACTTTCAGTTCTTGTTTTGATGCAAAGATTCATAAAGTCTCCTTTCAAGGGAATACCCCAAATGTCGTCATCCTGCCACCTCTTCACCATTAACTCTCCACCAGAACTACCCAGATAGTCACGTGGCTCCAATGACAGACTGAAATTCCCTAGGGGAGGGAAGCTTTTCCTAATGTCAGAATTACCAGGAATCTCCCTTCACTCGAGCTGCTGCAGGGTCAGGTTTCTCAGCTCTTCCTCACAGGAGAAGAGCAGCTTGGCTTGGCCTGATGAATCAGAATTTCTATTAATCATGGATGATAGAACAAAGATTATATTTGCTAGGTGGTCCTGCAGTTAAGTAGGGGACTGGGAGTCAGGATTTTATTTCCAACTCTACCACTGACTCACTTTCTAACTCTGAGGAATGAGTCACTTCATTTCTCTGTGCTTCTCTGTACTTATCTGTAATACTGAGATGATGTTACTGACCTACCCACGTGAGGCTTCATTAATTATTCAAAATAATCTGAAAGGCACAATATGGACCTACTTCTATGAGATAGTGAGCACTTCCTAAGCCGTGCAACAGTGACATTTGGTCTCATGACAGTGTCATGGTTTTACTCTGTAGTAGTGCTGTCTCCTTAGAAGGACTGTTGGGCAAAAACCTTGGCACTGGACCCTTTGAATTCTCTTGCAAATAATTAAAGATCCATGGCCCTCTTTGCAAAAGTAAGGATATTACCCCGAGTGTCTTGACCAGGCTAAGTCTGGGCAAGTGCATGCTGCCTACTGTCAGCTCTTGCTTTAATTTTATAAGGTATGGTTATTCACCTAAAGCCAGTAAGTTTGTAGGTGTTGGACATCTGGGATGTTCTGAAAGAACTTGGTCACAAAGAGACTATAATAGCTGAGGCAGGAAGAAGAGCAGAAGATAGATCAGCTCTGTCTCTCTTCTTCCCTTCATCCCCTGGAAGGCATGGCCTAGGTCTAGGGCAGGAGATGGCTATAGTGCCCCAGGGCAATTAAGCACTAAGGAGAGTGGCTGTTGCATGTAGTTCCTGGGGAAGGAGGCCAGCAGCACCCACCTGAAAGGTAGCCATACAAAGGGTTGGAGGTGAGAGGCTGTAGCAGTCCAGTGGCCTGGCAAGATAGAGGCTGGGAAGAGACAGCCCAGTAGGAATCTGCCATGGAGATATGCAGCTTCATGGGAAAAGTAGGAGCCAGGGAGCAGAGTGGGCCCAGGAGAAGCTGCTCCAGGGTCTCAGAATATTAAGGCGAAGCTGGCTTGCAACAGGTGTGAAAGCTGCCAGGGAGCATGGGCATTGGCAGATCAAACTGACAGGCAGCCCACAGATGCAGTGTGAACCAGGAATGGAAGGGGCAGTCCATTAGCTGTTGTGGAAAGAGGACGCAGCTAGGCTGAGGGGAAGTCTCCCCAGGGAAGGGATAGGTGTAAGGAAGCTGTTGCATGCTGAGCCAGACGCAGCATTACAAACCTGCTCTCTCGGAAAATGCTTGCTTTAGGGGAGAGGAGTGGGGTTCAGAGTGAGACCAGTAGGGGTGCAGCTACCTACTACAGCAGAGTAACACATGATAAATGGAGAACTGAGCCAGTGTGTACAGGAGAGGAGGACAAGATAAGTCTGAGAAGGGACTTTGCATTGTGATGCCCAAAGCTGAAGACTGTTGAGCAGAGAACATGTACCTGCCAATAGGGAGATGATGCAAACGGTGTCCCATGAGACCAATACCACCACCAGGGCCAGGCCCTGTCTTGCAAGCCCTAGGAACTGATTTGTCCTCCCGGGAAAGAATAGCGTTGAAGATGCTTGATAAACCATGACACGTTAGCCTTTCCCCTGCTATTGCCCAGCCCTGAAAGGCAGAGTTAACTTTTCACCGGCACAGGTTTTGCCCCTAGGGTATCTGCTTCCTTTCCTTTTAGCCAGCCAGCCATATCAGATAGTCTTTTCCTGTTAGCTGTATGTGTGTGTGCGCACGTGCATGCTGGGGACTCACGGTGTTACAGTCCAGCCTTTGAAGTACCTACAACCCTTGCGTTTGAACTTTTGGCACAGTGTCTGAAAAGGCCGGTGTGCCGTGGTATCCGTGGAATCCCCAATAGATTGGCGGTGCTGCAGTTTTTGAGGTCTACTCTTTTGTCCCCAACTCTACTTGATGCATTTCCTCCTGAGAGAGACGCAGCGTTTTGGCAGTGGCTGTAGGGAAGGCCTCTCTCAGCCTATCTCCTTTGTAATTTTGTACAGTGCCTGGGAGCGTGCAAAGACGTTCAGTCACTAAATAATAAGGGGGTTGGGGGGGATCCTGGTTTATCTTAACTGGCTGGATGCATCAGTTTCTTCAGGCTCCCAGCAAACTCTGCTTGAGAGTCTGGGAAAGGAAGAGTGGGACACTATCGGGGTGTCATCAGACGTCACCAGTGTGGTGCTCTGCTCTGTTCAATGATGATAACAGTCGGCTGCATGTGTGTGTGTGTTCCCTCTGTGTGCTGCCCCGGCTCTGCAGATAGCTGGCACAGCAGATGTCATGAGGAAAAACCCAATGGCCCCGGACTCCGATAAGGTATGAAGGCACCCGGCCAGGTTTATTGCCAAACTAAACACAGTCTCTAGCTCCCCGGATCAGAGGTCTACAGTTCTGCTAGTACATATGTGCTCCCTGACACTGGACTGGCTCAGTCAGTGGCAGTATTTACCACTGCCCCCTAGGCCAGACAAAGACAACCACTCGGATGCATCCTTATACGCAGGTACAAACACATTACACGTCACTCCTGATGTATTGAGGTACAACCCGTCTATGTAGTAAGGTCCCGCCTCTCTTCTTGTACATGTTGGTTCAAACAAAACAGCTCAAGCCATCATATTATCCTTCTGCCTGTCTTTAGGATGGGTCAGCCTGTTCCTTGTTATGTGTGGAATGTGCAAGTATCGGAGTGTTCTTGGTACCATCCTGGCACGTTTATATCTTTAGTGTCCAGTACCTTTTAGGTATGTGTATTTTTGCAACATCAGCCCTTTCCTTGCCAGCTTCTGTGAGCAGGGCCTGCCTCTGGCTCACAGTTTAATTTTGCTTTATGTTAACAAAGTCTTGACCATTTCTTTAGTTTAGGCCTCATACCAGGCCTCTGATACAAGGTTTTATGTTTCAGGGCGTCCTCTTACTACAAGGGGCAGGCTGTCATTACGCAGCTCCGTGCAATAGCAGAGAGTTGCTGGACCTGTTTGGAGGTAATTCTACCTCCATGCTTTGCTGCAGAAAGCTTAAAGGTTAGAAGCCTGTTCCTAAATAGAGGCATCTTGTTACTCCCTCGTGTGTCTCTGTATTTGTAAGGCTCATGCCTAGCAGGGTTATACCAGATACATGCAGGATTTCTGGGCAGACTGGCCCATAGTTCACACCCTTGGATGATGTTTCTAGCTTACGGTTCCCACTGCCCAGTTTCATCCCATTTGCTTCTAGTTACACCCCATGTACCATAATAATAGTGTGTTCTCTGCCGACTCCAGAATTGACAGGCCATCTCAGCCTTTCCCCCTGACAGAGGGGTTGGTGAGTCCGGAAACTCGCTGTTACACCAGCCAGTCTCTGGTGATGGAACAAGAAGGTGAAAATATCGCTTAACCTTTTTTTTTTCTTTTTACTGAGGTCCTGCAGGCCAAAAGGCTAACCCTGTAGTAGATGTCTGGTGGAGGCTGGTAGCTGGGGTATTGATTAACTTAATTGTGAGAACTTCAGTGGATAATTCAGAGTGCAAATGGGATGTACAGATGTGACAATTTGGGAATCTGTCAGTACAAATTTATGAATTCTGGATGATATTTTTAATTGTTACTATGAAAGATGCTGTATCATGAATGCCTAGATGTATGTGTATCCATCATGTCTTACCAGCATGACAGCATGTCTTCCTCCTACTGAGGACAGTAGGAAATACTTAAAGTTAATGACAATACTTTGGTCACAATATTATTCTAGAAAGTAAAAACTAGCTGCATCCTTGGGAGACCAGTTTTATTTTCCCCTCTGAAGGGAGTAGGGAAAGAGAGGAGCAGACCAAAAAATGGCCAAGTGTCCAGGAGAGGTTTAATAAACACATAGGAACAGAGGAACCAGACAGGAAGAGGAAGTGTAGGGGTAGGAAAGAGTAAGGTGGTCATGCAAGCTGGGCAACGACTTCATGAGGGAGAAACCACACAACAGGTAAAAATTCTACATGAGGCAGGGGTCATTCTGCCTGCCTTCCTGGCCGCAAATGGTCCGTCCGTTCCCCCCCCCCCCCCCAAGGACTCTCAAAGGAAGAGCTAGTGACGGATATTGCAGTTTAAGAGGTTTATTGTTTGGTATGATCTGTACTCTGCTTCGTTTGAAGAGCATTAAGGTGTTTGTCTCTGTGCAGTGTGTCTCTGTATGTGTGCTACGTGCTTCACAGTTACTGTGTCTCCAGAGACAATTAAACCATAACCAGAAGCTTCACACCTTTTGCAGTATGAAGGAGGGAGAGGGTGTGTTTTAAGCAACTGGGCTATCTTGGGTGTCAGCACTTGTCCTGGGGGCCTAGGGCAGGTGGGCTGAAGAGCTCCATTTCTGTGAAGGGATAACAAACTGAGAGCCAATGCCCAGACAATGTGCCAGAGACACCAGGGAGGACAAAGTTCTGCAGCCTGATGAGACCCAGAGAAGCTTAAAACACCCAGGAAGTCAGAGGCTAGATTACCCTCACAGCTTGTCTGGGGATCCAGTCACTTTTGTGAGTTGCCCACCTATTGTTTTGCCTGTGGACTGCATGACCCGCCCATTTCTGCTTTGTAAGGCTCATGCCTAGAAGGGTTATACCAGATACATGCAGGGTTTCTGGGCAGACTGGCCCATAGTTCACACCCTTGGAAGATGTCTCCAGCCTACAGTTCCTACTGCCCCGTTTCATCCCATTTGCTTCTAGTTACACCCAATGTACCATAATAATAGTGTGCTCCTTGGTAGAACTTTTCATCTGTAGATTTCAAAGCACTTCACTAAGGTCGTTAGTATCATTATCCCCATTTTGCTGATGAGGAAACTGAGGTATAGGGAGGGGCTGTGACTTGCCCGTGGTCACCCACCTGGTCAGTGACAGAGCTGGGAATAGAACCCCGGTCTACAGAATCACAGTCTAGGGGGCTACCCTGCCTCTCTAAATAATGCCCCTCTCTTTCTTAACACTTATGTCCTTCAAATACCTGTAGCTATCCGCCCTCCTGTGGGCGTTTAGCCAAATTTGATTCTTTAGCTCTCAGTCCTTCCAGCCTCTAAATACTGCGTGTTGCTCTTCCCAGTACCGTACTACATGGCTCTGGTACTGCAGTGTCCCAGGCAATTGCATTCTGGTGCTCATGAGTCTACATAGGGCCTTGCGCTGTCAGTGTACCACCCAAAGTGCTATGTCCTATTCCCCTGGCAACAGCATGCCCTAGCAGAGTGTGAACTCTCCGCCTCTTGTTTGGATAGCTGTTTTTCAGCCTTACCTCCTGGGGCATGAAGGCGAGTCCACACAGGCCACAAGGGTGTGTGTGTGTCTGTCTGTCTCTGTCAGACAGGGTGGGTAAGGTAATATCTTTTATTGGAGCAACTTCTCTGGTTGGCTGGCTGTCTCCACTTTGGCAGGCAGGAAGTGGCAGGGTGGGTGCGGAAGAACAGTATAATACTTTCCGTAGGACCAGCCATGTGTCCAGAACTGAATGCAGCATCTTAGGGGCAGAGGTGCTTCTCATCACAGCTGCCTGCTTTTCTTCAAGCTGATTGTCTTACAGGCAAGGGGATGCAGACTGACTGAAGCCAGTGCAGTGGTTCGCTGCTCCTATGATGAATGGCATAAAGGCCAGTGAAAGCAAGGATTGTGCCCCCCACTTCCTCTGCATGACTGCCATTCAGACATCCTCTCCAGCATGGCGGCCTCAGTGCCAATGCACTCTGCCTTGCAGAGATCAGGCATTACCCTGGACAGAGCTTCACACCTCTGCACTATGGTATCTGTCAAAACAAGGATGAAGAAAAGAAGGCCAGGATACCATGTTGCTCTGTCCTGCTGAGCTAATGGTTGGGTTTGGGCACCATGAATTTGCCCTTCCCTCTCCCACTGACACTGCAACATTTTTGGACAAGGCAACAGACAACCCCTGCACACCAGCAGAGACGACATCCTTCTCAATGGGAATTTGAGTAATGCAGTACCTACAAGGGGACTGTATAATCAAATGGACTCTTACTTTACACAGAGTGTTGTACAAATATTAATTAATTAATTATCTGTTCCCCCATTCCTGCTCCAGCCATTCTGCCAATGTCCTTCTGGAGCACACTGTTCGGTTACTTTGGATAATGGTGAGAGCTGAAACAGAGGGAAGAAGAGAAAAACTGAGGGCTTAAAGCAGCTGGTGCTATTAGAGTTAGAGGGCCATGTCTTAATCCAGGGCATTTTTGGGGTTAGAAATAAATTTTTCCCATGAGTAGAACATGTCTTAAAATCTTAGATATTTTTTGTACATTGCCCAAACCCAGTGCAGTGTCTTCTATAAAAGCCTCTGTACTGGATTAAGGATTTGGGAAGGGACTTGGGGGCTTTGCTCTGTTGCAGATTATGGGAGCTTTTGATTATTCAAAACCATACTTTAAAAAACAGTTTAAAGCCAAGATGATAGAGCAAGATTCTAATCTGACGCTCAAATACGTCATTCTGAGCTTTGAGCTCATTTGCCTTGCAAAGCTGAAAAGCTCAATACTTTGTTGATGAGAACTAGATTCCCCGCCCCACTCAGTTAAATTATTAAGCTCTCATCAGAAAGGGAAGTTGGTTGATATTCTCTGTCAGAGCCTCTACCCAAACCACTGGAGGAGACAAACAGTGCCTCCCAAATAATGGGGCCCTACAGCATCTCTATGAAGAGCTATGACATGGTAAGTCATGCACGACTCTTTGTTTTTGCAATGTCCACGTGTTTAGGATGAGGATTCTGGGGGGGTGGCAGATCTTATATCTGGGCTGAGGAGCTTGGCTTTTAATCTCTCCCACCCGCAAACACATACTTTCTCCCTTTCGTTAAGATACATTTGGTCTCAAGCTAAAATTTTAAACCATTGTAGTTGGACTCCAAAGCACCTATTTAGGGATGTTTTTGTCAGCTGCAGGAGGTGCAGACGAGAATGCTAGCCCTTCTCACATGCTGTGATTACTGATGCCATATCTTTAAATTGTTTTCTTCAGTGGTTGGCTCTATAATTCTTTTGCTGTGGGTGCTGGGATTGCAGCCTCTGTTCTTGTGGCCGAAAGGCTCATTCTGAGATGGTAGGAATCAGATGTGTCTCCTTCCTAGGTTAACTTGCTTAGAGAGAAGCCCACCTTGTGTAGTCATTTAAACAAGCAGAGAGTGGGTTTAAAACACGTATTCTGACTTGACAGCATTTTACACCACCGTGCACTGGTGTAAATGAGTGCACAAAGTGCCGTTCCATAGGAAATCAAACCCACTAACTTTAACAAACAGGAGTAACTGGATAATCTACAATAACACTGGGAAACATGGAAGACCTACATCCCACAATAACAATTGTATACTCACATCCCTGCCTGCATTTTATCCTTTCCTATGTGTGGGTCGGCTTGCAGAGCCTGCCTGAGGGCAGTTCTGTAGCATATTTATATTAGCGTTTTTTTACTGGGAGAGAAGCTATACTACAAATATCCTAGGTTTGAATTATGACACAGTATATTCCACCCTCTAATTAGCCTTGTAAATTGAAAACAATAATATCTTTGAAAAGATGATTGTTCCATGCTAAGGAAAGCTCACATCAGATTTGCCACAAAGCCTGGCTTTTAAATAGAGTGACTCAGAAGTTTTTCAACCTTTTTTTTTTTAATTTAAAGATGACTTTTCGAAGGAAATTGTTTTGTTTCTGTTCAAATCAAAACATATTAATTCCATTTAGGTTTAATTTTTCTCCTTACCTTTTTCTCCCTTGTTTCCTTTGGGGGGATAGTGAGAAAAGCAGCCCTCACCTCCCCCCAAAAAACAACAAACCCCAGAACAATTTTTGATTTGTTTAGTTGAAAAATCCTGTGAAAACTTTAAAACAAAATGAACCATTATTTTTGTCACAATTTTTTGGCAAACGATACTTCCCATTCTTTGATCACCCTGACCTCTCCTTTGAAATGAAAGGCTCAAGCAGGAGAATTGTGGTGGTAGAGTTTAGCTGGGGGTAAAGCAGAGCTCACTCCCTAATGAAAAAAGTGAAAAGTGGGAGCAGCATCTCCACTGCAGCAGCACTGGCTGAGTGCAGGGGCAAAGCCCGGGGGGCGGTGGTCAAGGTACAGAATCCAGTGGGGAAGCTCTGCAGAACAACTCTTAGTGGAATCTTAGACCAATTCTGATTGTTTTTTTTTTTCACTCTCCTCCCAGTTATATGCCTGATGTATAAATTATCCTATTGGCAGAAAAACAGCTAAGATTGGTGTCGTGTCCTTACTGCTTAACCTGCCCAGGTCCAGATAGGGGATGTAGTCTGAAACAGACACAAAATTATTCTTGCAAGGAAATTAAAGTGCTGTGGGATTTGTTCCTTGGTTGTGAATAACTTTCCAGAACTTCAGCTCCATGACTTTATCTCAGCTGTAAATGATATTCAACTGTGAGGGGAACACCAGATCTGTGTGGAACATGGATGACTTTGGGACTGAAGAGATGGGCAGTTGTGAGGTAGAGTAGAATTAGTTTAATGTCCTCCTAGGAGTTGAGGGAGGCTGAACTTGATGAACTAATAGGGGGATGTTTTTTCCATCTCTATTTTCTAGGAGCCTCTTAAGCAGAAAGCCTGAGGGATTGCATTAAATAAATGTAATCTATCTATCTTCCTGCAAGGGAAGATACACACACACACACACAATATGCCATGTTGGGCTTGCCCGTTCTGTTTTATTTTACATGTAATTCCCCATCATTACACACAAATACCCACAGCAGTGACAAACAGAAAATATTACATAATCCTCCTGTTCTATTCCTTCCTCCTTCCTTATTTTTAGGTCCCTTTTTTCCTCTACTAGAGCAGTGGTTCTCAAACTTTTGTACTGGGGACCCCTTTCACACAGCGTGACTCCCCCCCCCCCTTATAAATTAAAACCACTTTTTTATATATTTAACACCATTATAAATACTGGAGGCAAAGTGGAGTTTGAGGTAGAGGCTGACAGCTTGCAAACCCCCCCCCTCATGTAATAACCTTGTGACCCCCTGAGGGGTCCCGACCCCCAGTTTGAGAACTCCTGTAGTACAGGCTTCTGTGTGTGCACACGTTTTCCCAGCAAATCCGTCCTTAAAGCAAAATTTTGAGTCCCTGGCCAAGCGGCAGGAGTTGGAGAGAGCATATTGGCACTATGAGTCATGGGGACTAATCTCTGCCCCTATCATATTGAAAGCTGTAAGGTACCTCACATCTTTGTTCTAATAGCCCTAGTGTGTCACACTCTATGCAACTCTTGTAGCTGCGCTCCAACCCCTTTCTGCTTCAGCTTGGATTAGCAATACCTAAATGCTTTGTCTCTTTGACTCATCTCTGTGTGCTTCCACCCACACTCGCTACTCTCTCCCAGCCTGAGATGTACATGAGAGGACGGCTCAGTCACTGCACTGTGCACATTTCCCAAGCCAAAGGCGAGTGGCTTACAGTAAAAAACAAACAATACCCTACCTGTCACCTTATCAGAGATGAGATGGTGGCAGATAGTGGTGCTCGAGTGCAGCGTCTTCTGTTGTAAACGCAAGGTGATACTGACAGCCACTCGCTGCAGTTAAAACAGTTTAGCACTGCACAGTCACTGCCCATGTTTTGAAGGGTTGCTATCCTTTTGTTTTGACACCATGCTGCGCTCTTGTGATTAACCCTGCATTCCCAAATTGTTCTGCGCATCTCCTCCTCCCTCTGATGCTTGGAACCCCTCCAACCCTTTCCTGGTTCTTGGGGAGCCTGTTTTCTTTTGCTAAGGGAAAATCTAACTTTTTAGAGAAGGAACCTTGTATGCATTTAATGAGATGCTGTGCACATTCACAGTCCACGTTAATAGTACAAAGAAAAGGAGTACTTGTGGCACCTTAAAGACTAACAAATTTATTTGAGCATACGCTTTCGTGAGCCACATCATCAGATCTGATGAAGTGAGCTGTAGCTCACAAAAGCGTATGCTCAAATAAATTTGTTAGTCTCTAAGGTGCCACAAGTACTCCTTTTTGTGAATACAGCCTAACACGGCTGCTACTCTGAAACCTGTTAATAGTACAGCAGCTGGTGGGCTGCAGATGGCATAGATCCTGAGGGCCCTTTGAAACAAGAACCCCTTAATGATGTATTTGTCAGGCAGGAGGTCATATAACCACCCCAGCATTGGGTTAGCTCTTGGGCATTGACCCTTGCCATAGTCAGTGCTATAAGCACAAGTTCCATGGGCATCATTAACTCCTGGTATGTACGCCGGATGGGCAATTGCTAGGACATATTTTTAGGAACAGAAAAAGTTGAAATTGAGGGTAGTTTAAAGACTCCCTTTGCCATATCTCCTCCTTCACAGCTATTGGTTTTGCAGAGTTTTAGTTAGTGGAGGTGAGTGTTGGTCCCTCCAGGCTGGTGCCCTGCTGTAGCTTTAGATGAAGGCAGAAAACCCAACCAATTGTGTGGACAGGATTGGGGGTGTTTGTGGTTTCTTTCCTGACCTTTCGGCCTATTAGCATCTCCCAAGAGGAGGCACTGGGGAGACGAGAGTAACGCAGCACCAGTACCCTGCTATTTTCCAAAACTGCACTTTAAAGATTCGTGTGAGTGCACAGCAGCTACAGCTCTCTGCCACAGTGCAACGTCCCATGGGTTGCTCTCTACGGGTGAGAAGCTAACAACATGTCATTGCCTTAAGTGAGGCCTTCACTTGCTACAGCCAGAGATAGCTTGTGTGTGTTTCAGGGGGGTGTCCCCAATCAGGGAGCTTTCTGCCTCTGCCATATGGCCTTGGGTCTCATGACTGGGGGGATTCACACTCACTGTATTTCACAGGACAGTTGAGATGTTTCTTTAAAAAAAAGCAACCAAAAAAAGAAAAAATAGCTCTGAAAACAGCTCAAGCAGCACTAGTATTTAGCGAATGGGGGAAGGTGCAGCAGGTGCAGGCAGCTACAGCTGGCAGTGAAAGGTATGAAAACAGCGAGCAGAAACTTCCGCTGTGGTCAATGCAAGAGTCTCCAGAGTAGGTGTTTGGGAGGGGTAGAGCGCTCAGTGTGACTGCAGGGGAACCCTTACCATCTTCTAGTTAGTATTTGTTGAGCTGTCTGACATTTTTGCCATGAGCCTTTGCTCTGCCCTTTGTTCCTCTTCTCCTCATTGATTTCTACCCTCCCCTTTTCTCCTCTTTTTCTGAGCACCCTTGTTTTGGCAAGCATTAGGCTCTGTCCATTGCCTGCCTGGAGCAGCACAGGACGGTCGGAGCATATGCTCCACGGTGATGGTGGGCTTTGCCAGAGCTGCCAGCTTTCTAGTGCTAAGGTTTTGATTTGATTTCTGCTTTGAATAAAAAACTTGGTGTGTGATACAGCTCCGTGGGTGCCAAAAGGACTATAAAAGCAAGGAGGGCAAGCCCCCCCACCTGCAGGATCTTCTTTAAGTCCCTGCCCTCCCTCACTCCTTACCCTCCTTGCTGGCAAGCCCGAGGCCTTTGGGTAGTGGGTCTGTCCTGCTTCCCAAACCTGGCTAGGCCCCGGCCCCTAGAAGCCACTGCTGTGGTTTCAGCCACCAACAGGTGAGGGGCCAGCTGCAGGCATGCAAGACAACACACAGCAGGACCTGACCAGCTGCTGCACGTGCCACAAGGCAGAGCAGAACCCAGCTGCTGCTAGCCAGGCACAGTGTGCTCCCTCTCAGCCAGGTTCTTAAAAAGTAGGAGGCAATGGCCCTCCCATCTCCAGTGCCTACGTATAGCTCGCTCCACTGGCCAGCTGCTGCATTGTTCCCAGTGCAAATCTCACTTTGTGTGGCAGCATCAGAGCCTGCATATTGGGCGTGGACCTGATATCACAAACTCCCAGCAGGAGTTCAGCCCAAGGGGCTCAGACAGTCACACTGCAGGACACTACTGAGTCCAGAGGAGTGGCAATACACCCTCCGTCTCAAGACGCAGCATGCTTTGTAATAGCTCTACAGACAAATCAAAGAAAGTCCTTGCCTGGGGCCAGTGTGTGAAGGTAGTTTTGGGAACAGAATATGGAATTAACATGGTAGAAAATGACAGAAAAATTAATTAGAGGGACACAACCAAGCCAGGTGAAATGGGCAACACAATGGTGACTAAAGTTCAGTGTTGATAAGTACAAAGTAATGCACATAGGAGGGGAAAATGTACTATTCATAGACGGTACAGGGTTCTGAATTAACTGCATCAACTCAGGAAAGGGCGTGAGGGTGGCCAGCTCGATGGAGGGCTCTGCCCAGTGTGCAGCAGTGGTCAGAAAGCAAACAACCTGTGAATGTCAACAAGGAATAGGGTGGAGAATAATATGGAGAATATTCTAATGCCTCTATGTAAACCAACAAGATATCCTCCTCCAGACTAGGGTCTAATCTCGTCTGGCATTTCCTATGTAATGGTTGGGCTTTCTCCTGGGAAATGGCTGTACAGAAACTGCAGCCTGTAATGGGATTCTCCTCCTGTTCTGCAGAATTTGCTGGGGGAATTCAGTGACTATGACAATGACAACACCACAAGATCCTATGAGGACTACTTTTGTCCAGATACAGTCTTGTCTCCAGCTGGCGATCCCACACATCCTTTCAAGAAGATCTTTGTGCCCTTAGTCTACCTTCTGATATTTCTTCTGGGGACCTTGGGCAATGCCCTGGTGTTGATCATCCTGGAGCGCTACAAGCGTGCCCGCACTACCACCGAGAACTTCCTCTTTCATCTGGCCCTGGCCAATCTGGTGCTAGTGCTCACCTTGCCTTTTGGTGTGGCCGAGAGCTTGACTGGCTGGATCTTCGGCACTTTCCTCTGCAAAGTCCTCAGTGCTGTTCATAAGATCAACTTCTACTGCAGCAGCATGCTTCTAGGCTGCATCAGTGTGGATCGCTACCTGGCCATAGTGTATGCTATCCACACCTACAGGAAGCGCAGAGTCAGGTCCATCCATCTCACTTGCCTGGCCATTTGGTTCATCTCCCTGGTGCTGACCTTGCCCGATCTAGTGCTCATGGAGGTCTGGTCAGACAAGAGCAACCACAGTGTCTGCAATTTCCAGCAAGTTGGGATTCATGGCAGCAACATGTGGCTGGCAACCCGCTTCCTGTATCACATTGTGGGTTTCTTCGTGCCCCTGCTGGTCATGTGCTACTGCTATACAGCCATTGTGAGGACCCTGTGCCAGTCCCAGCGGCTGCAGAGGCAGAAGGCCGTGAGAGTAGCCATCCTGGTCACAGGGGTGTTCTTACTCTGTTGGAGCCCTTACCACATGGTCATCTTTTTGGACACGCTAGACAAGCTAGAAACCTTACCGAGCGATTGTGCCTTGGCGGACCAGCTGGCCACCAGCATCATGGTGACAGAGGTGATTGGCTTCACACACTGCTGTCTCAACCCCATCCTCTATGCCTTTGTCGGAGTCAAGTTCCGCAACGACTTCTTCCGGATTCTCCGTGACCTGGGCTGCATAAGCCAAGAGACCCTGCAGGAGATCCTTGATGTGACGAGGAAGAGCAGTGGGATTGAGTCGGACACCATCACTTCTGTCAGCACTTTCTAGTGAGGAAAGAACTGGGCACGGGCTGAGATAGACCTTGGTGTTCCTGGCCAGCAGAGCATGTAATGCCCTTGGAACAGGACTCAGCTCTGCGCCTCAGTATCATCCCTACCACTTCTCTCCTTTCCACAAGAAACTGAGGTCTAAAGGGCACCATTAAAACAGCAAATACTTGCCAGCCGTTACCACATATTTACTTCCTGTGCTAAATATGTGGAGAAATGGTTTGTGGTAGCCCTTGGCAAATACTGACTTTACATAGCAACTACTGCAAAGGGGCTGGCTGGGACCCTAGCAAGTTAGCTCTGATACTGCATCCTCCCCACTGGAGGAGCCCCAGTGTGCAGAGCCAACCACAGAATTGGGCCCTTAGAAAGCGACAAACAGGAAATTCCAGATGATGGAGAGATTTTTATCAGAGAAATGGAAGAGTCTGTGCTGCTTATTAAGGTGCTCAGAAGAAAGTGATATAGCCCAATTATTGCTTTTAATTAGAAACAGTTCTATGTTTAATGAAAGTTATGTAAAATATGAAGAAGTTTAGAGTATGTTTCAGTTACTTGGGCACATAGCTGCATGTTACTCACCATTCTGGTCAATACAAAGGTCTGGACACTGTTTTTCTGACTGCATCACAGAATCTGGAAGTAGAAGAGGCCTGTGAGGCAGCCAGCCCATCTCCTCCAGCAAACGTGGGGTTGTCTCCTGTTGGGACTTTGGGCAGGTTGGGTGCCTTGATCCCACATGGTGGTGTTTCTGCGACTCACATTGGGAGACTCTTCCATAGGCCCAAAGACTTTACTGTCAGGAATTTCTTTCCTGCCCATAAGCTGCACATTTTCTCTCTCACTTTCAATCCATTTTATTGCTATTAATAATTCTAATTACTGACTTACTGGAACTAATTGATTTCCTTTGAGGGTGAATATTCTCTGAGCAGGCCCTGTCCAGCCTTGTAACTGAATGGTGGCACAGACCTCTCCTACTTTGATTACTAGTGGGAGGGGGGGAGGGAAAGAAGGCTGAATGTGTTACTGATTTGCTTTGTGGTTCAGTTGCTGTATCTCTTGGGTGTTGAGAGCAAGAATTCCCGTTATTCCAGAGTAAAACAGAACATGGAAGGAGAAGAGTTGTTGGGGGGCGGGGGGAGGGTTTGTGGGGTGTTTTTTCAGGGGCAGACAAGGGAAAGTTTTTTTTGCTATGCTTTGTACTGTGCTTTCAGGCATTCTAGCTCTACCTGCATCGACCGTGTTTTTAAAAATTTCGCTTATTAGATTTTAGGGAGAAAAGATCTGAACTTTGACTTCATACCAGAGTTGTGGGTACCCAGCAGCTCTCAGGATCAGGCCTACTCCACACAGACATGCACCAAACTAACAGCAACAGCTTTAACCCACAGCTGGGGTTATTTCAGTGCAAGTCTGTGTGTAGAGCAGCCATAAGGGACTCTGTCCCTGTAGATGTGATAACAGCTAATGTGTAGGCAATGCTGCTGCTTTCTTTGTTTTTCTTAATAGGTAAAGTGTTACTTTGGCTTGAAATGTATGTTATAGTTCTGTCTAAAGAGCCACTGGCCACCATTCATCCCAGGCACAACCTAACCACAAATACATTGGTAAAAATCTGCTCCAAAATTAACCTGCTTTGCTAGGCAAAACTAAAACTGTTTCTGCTGATCAGTATTAATTTCAGTGTTGTCAAACTGCCCATGTGGCAGGGTGGATGGTTGAGCTTTGTGCTAGGGTCACTAATAGCAGTCACCCAATAACAAAGAGACCAACTTCAGTTCACTCACCCCTTTCCAGAAAAATGATCTGTCAGAAGAAGAATCTGTAGGGGAATGATCCATATTTAAAGGATCACTTCTGGGCTAAATTCAGCCCAAAATGGAGGATCAGTGAAGCCTTTTACTAACTCTAAACCCAACAGGAAAAGTCCAAGGTTTAGATGGTGTTTTTTTTAAATTCCAAGGGATGTAACTTTAACAAAAATAAAAAACAATCAAACATTCCCTGCAGTGTTCACAGCACAGCCATTGAGGACCCCAGTGAAGCTGATGAGGTTGTTCTTATTGTCCAAGCAGGGCGAAATGCCGAAAAGTTTGTTTAAATTGTGCTCCTGGGGCAAAGTCTAGCTAGAGTTCATACATTATTTCAGTGTTCATAACTGAAAGGGGATATTTTGAGAGGCTTTATTTTTTTTTATGATTGCTTATATCTTGTGTCCCTATAAACTCACCATAAATTGTCTGCTTTTTTTTAAATGAACTATAATGATTAATTAAATAAAGTACTTTTTCCACGTTGCATGTCTCATGCTTCTGCAGAAAGTCAGCTGCAGTTTTCAATATTCTGAAACACAGACAGATCAGAGAGACCAATTAATAGCTGCTGGCTGGTCAGATGTCTTTCTGACAAGTTCTGCATGGAGATAAAAGGAGCCTTTCATGTGTTGCTTATGAGGCTCACTGGAATTTGTTCTTTTCACTAGTGCTGCAGAAGGCTCTCTTATTTTAGGGCATGTGTAAGATCCAGGTTTAGCTCAGTTTTTTTAACAAGGCCTGCCTAGAGCACCCATCACCACAGTACTGAGACATCAGCTAACCTTAATAGGTTACCATAATCTACTTTATTCAAGTTTCAGATCTGCCAACTCATAGCAGAGTTAGACTCAAAGCTCAGCTGCTTTAATTAATTAAGAAAAAAAAACTGGAGGTTGTTTCATAGGAGAGGTCTTATTAAAGTGCTCACAGTGTATTAGGCCCAGGGAGAGTTGGTGCTCCCAGGTTTCCATAATCGCTATAAGAGCGGTCTGGTGGCCTTGGTCATGTCACATAGCCTTTCTGCCTTTGTTGACCATCTCCAAAATAGGGATAATGCACCGCACTGCAGCCCAGTCTTGCAGACCCATGGCTATCTTGTGACAACTCAGATCAAGGAAAGAGTGAGACAAAGAAAGAGGGGCTTCACCAGGGCTTAAATTCAGCTGGAGCCCCCAGCGTGGAGCTCTGATAAATATTTTCAAACCTGCAGAGGCACCAGGGCTAAAGCCCCAAGCCCTGGTGCCCCTTCTCCTCCCCACCACCACCAGGCTAAAGCCTGGAGCCCCTAATGGGGTGGGGTGCTCCAGGAAATAATCTTTGAGAATTTAACCCCTGGGCTTCACCAAAACACACAGGAAGCTGGACATCGAATGCAGCGAAGTCTGTAACAGCTGAGAGTCTGTTACATGCCCGAATCTCTGAGCAGCTCCAAACAGGGCAGAGGAGCAGTGATCATGTAAGAAATAGCTTCTCGAGACTGAGAGCTGGACCTGCCCCTAGCCCATACCTGAACAACTGGGATAGATGGGCCTCTGGGTCTTTTCCCAGATAGAATCCAAGGCTCAACCTGGCAGCACACATTGATTGGCAGCTTTCAAAAGGGCACTGTTACCAAAGTTTGCCAGTCAACAGCACAGGGACACAAGTGTACATACAGCAGAGCACCCCCTAGGACATGTATCTTGAAGACCGAGCATTACTGCACAAGGTGAGTAACTTCTTTCTGCATGCCAACTGATAATACCATGGGCCCCTGTAACAGGGTGGGCACCTGCCCTCTGGTTGGGTGTGTCAGTGGTCTTTAAACCAGTCCAGCCCTGATGTTGGGCTGTATTCCCCAGGGCTTCCTCCCTGGAGACACTATCTTCCTGTGGCCCTTCCCAGGCTCAGTCCCTACTCGGTGTCCGCAGCCAGGCTGGAGCTCCTTCATTGAGCCACCAGGCCCTGCTAGCAAACTGTCTTTGGCTCAGTCCTAGCAGCCAGCCAGGAGCCTCTCGCTCCCCCATTCCCTGCCCCCACTTTGCTGTCCATTGTGCTGTAGATCCCTCAGCTAGACAGGCATGCAGTCCTTTCTTCTCCAGCTTCCAGCAGCAACTAACTGCTGCGCTGGTCTGCAGCTTTTTTTATATGGCCCTCCTGGGCCCTGGGTGGCTGCTTCCCCTGCAGCCACTCTAGCCTGCTTGGGGGACTGCTCCACTGCTCCTCAGCTGGGATGAGTGTGGCAGGCCCCTGAGGCCACCAACAAGGGGCCTCTGGGCCTAGTCCACCCCATTACACCCACAGAAAGGGGGCAGGGGGTTTCCTCATGTTGTTTCACTTGACTTAACTATTCTAGGGGCCAGTGAGTGGGTGAGACTCCTTCTCTAGGCCAGTCCAGTGACTCCTGTAGATTGTGGGAAATGCTGGGTCAGAACACCCACACAGGTCTGTTAAGAGAAGGCTTGACTAACCCTTTCCTGTAGCCCACGTCTGCACCCTAAACTTTAGGCTATCATGATGAGGTTGTTCCTCATTGTTACCCCTTGAAGCCGTTCCACTTGAATTAACTATTCTTTGGGCTAGCCCGTGGGCAAGACTCCCTCTGCAACCTGGTGGTTAGGTTACATGCCTGGCCTGTGGGAGATGCTGGTTCAAATTATCCCTGGGCCTGTGGAGAAGCAGTTTGAAGAGGGTTCTCCTGCAGCCATGGTGTGTGGCCTGGGCTTTGAAGGATAGTGATAAGGGACTCCCTCACTCTTGCCTTCTGAAGCTATTCCAATTGATTTAACAATTCTTCAGGCCAGGCCAAAAGTCAGAATTACGCTATAGTCTGGTATTTAGGGTATTCACAGCTGGGTTGGTGGAGATCCTGGTTCAAATCTCCATTCTGCCTGTTCGGCCGGGGATTGAATTTCCTCCCTCCCAGGTGATTGCCCTTTGCAGTGGGACATCCTTGTCTGAACCCCCTCCCTTTCTCAGGAGGCCATTCCCACCTTGGGACAGGGAGAGGATTTGGACAGGGCTTGCCCACCTCTGACTCTCCCTGGAAGGTGGGAGCCCCCAGTTCACACCGCTCAGCAGAGAAGGGGAGTCACCTAGGGTCTGCCACAGCCTGGCTGTATATCCTAGCCCCTGGGGATAAAAGTTATTTAGGTATTTTCTCATTAATTAAACCAGCAGGACCTGCTCTGTTTAGTTCAGAGTCAATATTGCCTGCACCTCAGGCACCACATCCCCTCCACTGAGGCGGAGGGGGGGATTTGAACCAGGGTCACTAACATCCCAGAGAAGTGCTCTAACTGCTATACCATCAAGAACTGTGGAGGCAGACTTTGGCCCAGTAATTATGTAGTTAAAGTTGACTAGTGTCAATAGAAAAGACTAAGGAAACCCCATCTCAGAATACCTCCCAGTCCAGCACTTAGGTCCTTCACGTGAGAAGTAAGAGAGTCTGTTTCAAATTCCATCTCAACAAGCACAAAAGGGATTTGAACCAGGAACTCACCCATTCTGGAGCACATACCAAAACCACTGGACTATCAAAGGATTCACAGCCTGAGTTTGACCCAATTATTTAGTGGTTACGGGACCAGCTTCACCAGGAAAGACCAAGGGAGCTCCCACATCAAAACACCTCCCACTCTGGCACTTAAGCCATTCACTGGAGCTAAGAGAATAAAGTTCAAATCCCAGCTCAGCAAGCAGAAAGGGGGTTTGAATCAGCAACTCCTATGTTCTTAGCCAGGAATGTAATGCATAACTTGTGTCTCAATATATTGAAGTCTGCTGCACTAGCTCTGTGTGCAGAGTTGGGACAGCACATGGAAAGGACACACACACACGTATGCCAACTGACATCATTTGCAATCAGAGAGTGAAGATTATTTTGTAGCCTTTGACTACTAGCTCCAATGTAGCAGCCAGAGAATAAAGCCAACACTGCTCCTTTCCTTCACTGCTTCTGCCCAGCAGGAGTATGAGGGAGACTGGCTCAGGAACATCCATGGCTCTCTGCAGTTCTGAGAGAGCAGAGAGCTTAGACACACATGATTTATGGTGCAGAGAGCTAGGCTGACAGCAGGCCAGGGCGGTAATGGGCTCTTTTATTGCCTCATGGTAGCTGTTTCAAAGTGAATGGAGAGGATGAACTACCCAAAAAGCAGCAACAGAGGGTTAGCCAGTGGCCCAGCTCAGCAGGACTCAGACATATAGCTGCTAGTTGCTGTTTGGTAGAGCCCCAGCGAAGAACTGGCTTGGACACATGCTTTTCTTCTGGTTGTTTTCTCCAAATTATGTTTGTTGAGCTCCAGATTATGTTTAAGGAATGAGGAGAGTTGTTGCCATGTGAAGGGCAGAGATGTTGTTAATGCCCAGATTATCCAAACTACAAGTCAAATCTGAGCTTTTAACTGCAATCCTTTCCAATGACCTCAACAGCAGTTTTCTGCTCCTAGCAGGAGCTGATGCTGTAGTGGCACCTATGATCAACAAACATAATTTGGAGAAAACAACCAGAAGAAAAGCAGGTGTCCAAGCCAGTTCTTCACTGGGGCTCTACCAAACAGCAACTAGCAGCTATATGTGATTTGATATGAGCCTCCAGCTACAATGGGCCACACTAGCTAATGTTGAAGAAACTCAGCCCAGTGAAGACAGGCTCCAAGGATCGGGTTTTGAAATTTCTTTTTAATAAAAAGGCACCTATAAAACAGGTCAATACATTACAGGCAGCACAGATACCCAAAAAACAAGCCTAAAAATTGTTTCAAAATAAAAACCAATAAGATGTCTTCACATATTGTATTTATATATTTATATTTTTATATATATATTTATATAATGGTACAAAATGACTGGGGAAGTTTCTCCATGGGATGACAGAGAAAGGGGGTCAGTCACTGTTACCTTGACATGAAAGCTAATTCTGGACATGTGATTGCTTAAAATTGCATTGGAAAGACATGTTTTCCTTTGTTTGGAGCAGGAAAAAACATTGACATATCATAGTTAGAAACACGGGGGCATCCGTAACCATGATAGGGTAGAAGTCAGCACACAAAACTCAAGCCAATAAATCAAGCAATAAACCACAAGACGAGACCAGTGCACAGCAGAGGGTGACTGAGAGCAAACGCTCTGCTGAGGCCTAACAAGGGGTGGCTGCCATTCACCTCTGAAAGGCTCCCACCATATTGCTGATGAACTAGACCTGTTTGGGAGATGGTACCCGAAGCAAAAAAAGGCACCACTCAGCATTGCCGGCCTCCAGATTCAGAAATCATGAAGACTGGCTGCTAGGGCAGTGGGGGTTGATTATGACATCCCAGTTGGCTGCTCTGAAGACCAACAAAAAGTGCCCCAGGAGGGCCAACAGCCTTGCAAAGTACCAGAATTTCCCTTTTGTATTTAGGGCAGTTGGGCTGTAGGCCTTGCTCTTTCCAAACTGCCATGCAATCTAATGTGGAATAAATAACATCATTGCTGTCACCTTCCCTTTCTGTTACCTGGAGTGCCATCACTCCCACCTGCATCTGCAAGCCGTCTCTCGCTTTTCTAGACAGTCGCATTGGCTTTCCTCACGCAGACATATTGCAACTTGCAGGCTCTGACTCATGTGGGGACAATGCTGACAGAATAGAGACCCAACACCTCAGGACATTTCTCAGCTAGACCAGGTGGGTAGAGGTATGGGAGGTCTACACACTGGAGCTTTTAATCACTCAGGCCAAAACTGTGGCTGCCTGGAGACAAAGATGAATTTTATTTTAAAGAATATTATGGCTTTAAATAGACAAACTTGATGGTGGGGGGTGAAATACCCGAGCGTATGGGGCCAGGGGCTTTTGTGGTGCATGGTGCTTGTGCTGGTCCTGAGCAACTCCCAATAGTGTTTACAAGGGAAATGCTAGCAGGCGTCACCCCCTAAAGCATTGCCAGGGGGCAACATGGATGTGGCCTTTCAGACAGTTCAGGCAGAAATAGGGAAGATTTGTTTTACCCTTCCAGGCTCTGAAATGGGTAAACAACCACCCCAGTTAAAAAGCAAGGTGCCTGAGTGCACTTACTGAGAGTGGGAGGTTGAGGGGATCCTCCTTGGCCCTTCGACAGGGCACTGTCCCAGACAGAGATGGGCAAAGTAATGGGTTGTTCCCATTTTACCAAATGGGACAGAGCTGGAAAAGTGGCTCTGGTTTTAGCTCATTGCTGTTCTGAGAGCCACACTCAGGGTCCCTAGAAACAGGCCCAAAGCAAGAGACCAGAGATCAACACCTGTACCTAGTTTGGATCCAGACTTCCCAGCGAGCCCCACTCCCAACAAAACATGCTCAAACTTGGGAATGTTTCTGTCTAAACTTTTTGGTTCCAGCCCATTGGGATCTGGCCCAAGAGACTGTTGGGCTGGTGGAGTTCAGCAGCCTTTGCTAACAGATTCACTATTGGAACCACAAAGAGAAGGTTCACCTTTCATGCAGTGCTTCACAACTTCTCGGTCAGCGGTGCAGAAGCTTTATTTCTCCTCCATTGTGGTGCTTAGGGAAGGGGCCCATTTGCTATGAGAGGGGCAACAAAAAGGCTGGCTTTTCTGAGATAATCCTCAAATTGGTGGTAGGTTTGGATCCAAATGACCATGGGGCACCCTCTCTTTAGAATATTTTCCTGCAATCCACAGAGACTGCATGCACACATGGATTATCTCCAACCTTCCTCCAAAAAGCTGTCATAGCACACTGCAAGGAGAACTCTCTGCAGGAAGGGGGTGCCAGACATGGGCACCCCCCCCCACACACACATTAAACTTGTGCTTGCAGTGCATGCTTTAAGCAGCCTAGAGTGGTGGCGGAAATGAAGTCCCAGCTGCTCCTATGAGTAACATGGAACGACCTGTGGAGGAGACATCTCCCAGCATAGATTCTAAGGCCAGATGAGACCATTGTGATCATCTAGTCTGGCTTCCTGCATAACACAAGCCATGGAACTTCCCTGAATAAATTACTCTTTGAACTAGAGCTTCATTTAGAAAAACATCAGCTCAGTCAGAGCAGGAGACCTCTTGTATCCAGATGGAGTATTGCATGCAAGGACCTGATGTCTCTACAGGCTGCACATCCATAGTAGAGAGCAGGGCTGCTGCAGGTGGTTTCAGGGTATAAAGGTAGCCTTACAACTGTTGGCCAACTGCCTATAGTGCCTTTCATGGAGGAGTCTGGGATTCTTAGATCGAGAAAATGGAGTGTCTTTACCATAAAATGCCTGTTTTTATGCATCAGGCTAGCTCTCCCACAGAAATGTGCGCACTTAGGAGGCAAAGGAGTGTAAAGAAGGCAAGGGGCATAGTGTGGCAGGGTGAGATGTGTGAACTCATGTAGGGGGTAAGCGGGAGCAGAGCCAACAAGGGGTAGGAGATGCTCTGTGGGGTGTGTGTCTTGAGTTCCCTCCTGGCCTCTGCACAACACACCAAGGAAGCACAAGACTGAATCAGCCAGTCAGAAATCCCAGCGTTCATTCTGCTATCTCCACTCCAGAGTGTCATGCACACATCACGCAGAGCATCTGGGGGTGAAGAGGGGAGCAGGGAGTGACATGATTGGGTGGAGGCCTCATGGTCCAGTTACTTGTTACTTGCAGGTTGGGATCACACCCCCACCCTTCCCTAAACTAAACAACTGGGCACTCTCCTGGCTCATGCTGCCAACAGTTTCACCATGTAGCAGAGACAGACAAGAGACCACTATCAATCCCTACAACCAAACAGCGACTCCCACAACCCACACTGTTTTAGATACATCTCAGCAGCTCCAATCCTGCAGGTGGATCCACGTGACTGGGTGCACCCCTGAACCCAGTACAGGCCCAGAGGGTCTGACTGCAGAATCAGGATCTAAGATGTGTACATAGTCTCTCTTTGAAACCACCCATTCCCGCACACAACTGTTCTGATGCATGAATGATGTGGGGCTGGCAAAGAGGCTCTTTTGCAGAGGGCTCTCAATGCCCACTCACACCTCCTCCCGCTGCCCTAGAACCCCCTGTGCAAGAGTTTTAAACCCTTGTACACCGATTTTTTTTTAAAGTTTTGTTGTTTTAAAACAGAAAATTGAGGCTTCTATTAAAACACAGAAATACAGAACAATTTAAAACCAGCACAAGTTTCTGCCTTTCCCAGCCCTATTTACAGTTCATTCAAAATCTTGTAAATTTTGGTTGTTCTTTAAAACAAAACAAAAAATAAAGAAAACCCATACTACGAGGAAAAAATAAAGGAAGATTTTACAAACTGCCGGAGGGTCTGGAAGCCCCCGGTCACCACTTGGGTTTCAAAAATAGTAATACCCCCGCCTCCCAAAAAGGATTCACATCAATTTTACTGCACATCTGGTTTTCCTTATAGAGGCAAATCAAATATGAAAAACATCCCCCCTCCACACCCCCACAGGCCCCAGCCTCCCGACCCTAACCCAAATAAAGGTTTAAAAAAAAGTTTCTACAATCGGCCCCAGCCCCTCAGGACATGATTAGAAAGGCAGGTTCGCCATGTTTCCAGGCCCAGAGATGTAGCTCATTTGGCTGTCCAGTGAAACACTCCTCTGCCTCATCTGGTGTGTGACCATAAGGTTCTGCTGAGGTGGGGGCCCCATGAGGGAGCCCTGAGGCGACATCATATGTCCCGTCTGGGCGTACATTTCTCCTGACACAGACATGCTCCTCTGCTTAGCCTGCATCAGCATGAAATTCTGCTGGGCCATCAGACTCTGCTGGGGGGACATCATGCCCTGGTGCATGCTGTTCCCCATCATGGCTTGCTGGGGTGGCATACCTGTCCTGCCCAGCATGGACACCTGTCCAGGGTGACACATAGAGATGTTGAGTCCCCGCTGCACGCCTTGCTGCCCTGGAAGGCTGGGGGCGCTCATGCCTGGCCGTGTGGGTGGCTGCTCAGCCATCATGTTCTGCAGGTTCATGAGATGGAGGTTGGAAGGCTGTGATTTCGGTGCTTGGTTGTCACTCTTGGGGAAATACTGCAAGGTGCTGCTCGGCTTCTCTGAGGGGATGATCCTGGAGAGGTCAAACTCAGGGATGCCCGTGGGTGTAGGGCGGATGACCTCACTGAGCTCAGGGTCATTCAGCACTGAAGCCACACCTGGAAGCACACTGGGGTAGGGATCTCCAATCCGAGGAGGGATGTTCTTGCCCATCATGTGCTGCTGGGGGGCCATCTGGCCAGGCTGCTGGGAGGGAAGGTCCTCTGGTGGCAAGGGCATCCCTGGCGGGTAATGTTGCTGCATCCCAGCCCCTCCCCCACCTCCTGGTGTCATAGGCATACCCGCAGCTGGAGACTGCATGGCATTGTGGGGCTGCTGCATGCGGGGGAACACCAGCTGGTTGGAAGGGATCATCTGAGAATTGTTTGGCAGAGGGCCACAGGGCTGGTTCAAGGAGTCCTGGGGTCCTGGAGGCAGCATCATGGGGTTTTGGGGGGGCACACCCGCCCCCTGCGCACCAGGGTGCATTGGAATGTTGGAGCCCAGGGGATTCGGCGAGGACATCATGGAAGTGGGGGGTTCGTGGGAGAGTGGCTGCTGACCAGGCAAGTTCATCCCCATGGGACTCTGTGAGGATGCAGGCCCCACTGAGTTCAAGTGCAGTTGATTTGGCTGATTTCCTGTGATACCTAATGAAGGGGAGAAGGAGAGTTAACTCAATGCCCATGCACCTCCTCCCACCACATGCAGAGAGTATGCCCCTGGTGCTAGCAGCTCTCTCCATTGAAATCAGCATCTAAGCAGAGATCAGCTCCAGCCAGATTCCCTGGAGTGTTCAAACCTGGCTCAGCTCTGCTCTCACTGCTAGACCCATGGAGCAGGTCTGCCATGGAGGGTCCACCAGGGCAGTAAGGTCAGCAAAAGACAGATGACCCCATCACAGCCTATGATCGCCAAGCCTGGCAGCAGCACAGAAGGGGAGAGCACTGCAGCAAGCAGGCAGGGACCAGTCCAGTGATCTAATCCACCCTAAGCCCAGGGGACTCTGCTCTCAGGCTGCTGTCAAACCTGATACCTGCTCAGTACCCTCACCCAGCACTTCATTGCCATGGCAGCATCACACCCTGCCCTGTACCAGCCAGGTGCTAGGCTGCACAGGGGAGAGGTGAGCACCACAGAGCCACATCCTTGGGAGTCCAGCCCCTCCCTCTCTCACCAAGACAGTAAAGGCACGTCAGCACGGCATGTGGGAGCCAGGCTCTGGCCCGGGGCCACAGACTTGTGCTAGCATCCTAAAAATAGCGGTGTAGATGGTGCTTAGAAGTTGCAGCTGTGGCTGGAGCGTGGGCTCTCAAGCCCACCCCAGGCACCAGAGCCTGAGCTCTAGCCCGAGCTGTAACGTCTACACAGCTATTTTTAGAGTGCTAGCCTGAGTCTGTGAACCTGGGCTGCAAGGCTCACTCCCAGATGCAGTGTAGACATGCCGTAAGAGGGCCAGCTGGTAGGTGCTTCTACTTCTGCTGGTGAGAGCTGCTCCAGACCTCAGAGGTTGCCTGGTGCAGGCAGGGAATAGTTGGGGTTCAAGGGATGTCACCACAAGACTCAGTCGGTCATTGGCCATACATGGGGCTTGTGGCTCTTACCAGCTCAGCCAATCCTGTGCCGCTCTGTTGCTACACAGGCTGGGACAGTACAGCACAGCAACCTCTCTACTGCGTTGAGCACAAGGAAGGATTGCCAAATAAACACCCTCAACAGCCATTAGTTGGCAACCTCTGTGCAGCTCCAACGTGCCACCCAGTGGTGGATACTGAGAAGGACAGCACAGCTACCACCTAGCGCACAGCCCTGCCTGGCTTACACAATGCTCACAGCCAGCATGGGAGGGAGGTGTGGCCCCTCGCTGTGGAGGTCAGAAAGACTTTCTGAAATCGGAACTAAGGAGTTCTCAGATTATGCCCCTCTCTCACAGCTCTGACTGTGCAGATTGGGACCCTGCATGGACTGGATAGCCCAGTCCCCGCTCAGGCTTTCCCATTCTGCTGGGACATACCGTGCTGAGACCATCTAAGGTTTCCTACACAGCAGAGCTCTGTGCTGGAGATAGTGGACATCTCTGGTGGGAGTGGAAAATTCAAGGGCACCCCAAAGGTCACAGCCCCCTCCCTCCTCCATGCAGGGCAAACATGGTTCCTGGAAACCTAGCTCTAGGACTAAAACAAGGGGAGTGGCCAAATAATAGAACATGGCCCTGCTATCCCAGAGACAACACTCAGGCAGATGGTTGAGGGAGGAACACCAGGCATGTGGAGGCAGAGAGGAGATGACAAAGAGGATGGAGACGTAAGTAAGATCTATGGGTTGTCACATCATTCCCACCGGGCATGGGGATGTACATGTAACCCACATGCATGCTGCATCTACCATAATCTGTTTTACCCCCAGCTGATCCTGGCTGTGTGCTGGGCTAGAAACTCTAGTGTCTCCTGGGCTCGCTGTGTTTGCCAGACAGATCAATGGCACATGGAGAAGGCAGCAGCTGGCCCTGGCCAGTCAGTAAGAAGCAGATGGCAGAACAGCACCGCACCTGCCAACTGCAAGCAAACAAACAACTGCCAGCTTCGCGCAGGTTCTGGAAGCACCCAATGCCTTTGCAAAGCTGCGGCAAGCTGGGAAACCAGCCTGGGATGCCAGCACAGCTGTTCCATTTAAGGAGTTTAGTCAACGGTATCCAGGGAGCTAGAGTTTCCCCAAGGCCTTTGGTTACACCTGAATGCAGGACAGCTGAACGGGCTCCATTGCTTTTACTTGTGCTAGTGAGAACACTGGGAGCCCAAGACACTCAGGACAGACTAAGACACCCACGCCTTAGACCTGACATCTCTATGTCTCACCTCAGGAGATGTAACCCTTGTAATAACCTGTACCCCTCGCATGCTGGTGGGACTTACAGTGACTACAGTTACCATTAATAACCCAACTGTATTATACTGCAATCAACTGGCTGGTGTGTATATGGCATTGTTGCCCTTTGCTGGCTGGAATCAGAATTGCTTGCTGTGTGTCAAGGCCACATACTGCTAACAGATGATAATTTTCCTTGAGCTCAGTTGGTCAGGCCAATGCTTTTGGAGTGGGCGATCCTGGGTTCTAACCTGCTGCCTCTATGGCTTTCTGAGAGGTCACAACAAGGATACAGCCATGGAGTCTCTACTATATTAAGTCATACATTTGGAAAGGAGTGATCCTTCCACAGCATGGTCCACAACAAGGATTACACCCTGTCCTGTCCCTGCAGAGGGTTCACTGAGTCTTCTCCCTTGTCCAACTTCTTCCCCAGGCTTCTCCGTGCCTGGAACAAACTCTTCTCTTCTCCACAGGATAAATGCTCTCATCTGACTCAATTAACCCTTTTGTTTGTCCTTGCTTTGCAACTCCAAATAGGTCTGCTCCTATTCCTGTGCTCAATTAGCGCACTTTTCTACAACACGCCCCCAGCCATGCCTCCCAGGTACTTTCTAGTCATCAGTGCACTGAGCCCCATGCTCCAACAGAGGCAGGGAGGGATAGGGAAACAGGAACAGACAAGTTAAGTGACTTGTCCAAATCCACAGAAGAAGTCAGTGACAGAGCTGGGAACAGAATTCCTGACCCCCATTCTGAGCATCAGAACCACACCCAGGTGTCCTGCCTCCCAGGCCTGTGTGTGAACCACAAGACCAGTCTTACCCCTATAAAGCCCAGCTCCAGCTTGCTCTCCCTACTGGTGCAGACAGTCCCAGAAGAACGTACCTGGTATGCTTCCTGGTGGGAGCATAGGCCTGTCTGGGAGCAGCTCATCATCAGAGGTGGCGATGGTTTTGATGGCATTGTGGTAGAGTGGTGTGGAGCTGGGCATGGCATACTTGGACATCTGTGACATCATCAGCGAGAGGGGGTTCTGAGAGGGGGATGGATCTGGAGAGGAAGTAAAAGGTATGTTGGGATTCATGGTGCTAGAGGGATTACTGACTGGCGCGGAGGAATTGCTCCTAGGCCCAGGAGGGAGTGAACCTGCAAGCAAGAGAGAGAGAGAGAGAGAGACCAGCTTAGTGCTCCCTGCAAGCTGCAGCCTGCTCCCATCGGGCAGCATCCCCAATTCTCCGCTTGGAACAGCGATAGACCCAAACCAGGCTGGCCCCCAACGAAAACCCTCTATGGACTCTGGGGAAGTTCTGTGCTGGGACCACCTGCTGTGGTTGGCACTGGAGCCAGACACCCCAAACTATGGGGGAGTTAGATCTGATCTAGTCCCAACTTCCGAGCTCTGGCCCATCCCTCATGAACTGAAGAAGGGGAAGGGTGGATGCTGAGGGGAAGGCACTGAGTTGGAGGCCTTTTTCTAGACCTAGATTCAGAAAACTTTGCCCCTTTCCCCTACTTGCTTTTTTTTTTTAAAGTCCCTGCTGGATGCCTGGGGGCAAAATAGACACCAACTTCAAGAGCTAACACAGAGAATCAGAGACTGGAAACCTGGGGCACGCGTGTGCATGTCAAGTGCATGGGGGCTGAGTGAGAGTAAGAAAAATGCAGCGATTGGTGGCCTGGCCTGGCTGACAATCCGCTCTGGATAGGAGTATGAGATGGGACTGATACACCACGGCGCTAAGTAGCTCTGAGCGCATGCTGCCTGCACCATGCAGGGCTACCTGGAACTGTTCTTCCAGCACTAGATACCTCAGGGGCCTCACCCTGACATCCCTTCCCTGGATATAGCTGTAGGCAGGTTTCTAGCATCCAGTGTGACTTGTGAAGATGCAAATTACTCTGGTGGGCAATGGCTCTGCATTCACTCAAGGCCTCCTCAGCCAAGCAGGCATGGATGGGAACAGCCTATTTGTACAGGGGAATGGGGTGGGAGTTAGCTGGGGAGGGATGTTAACCTTGCTAGAAGGCACGGGGGCAGAGGTGAACCAGCTTCCTAGTACCTAGGAAGGAACTCTGGCTTTCTAGCCCATCCTGTTACCCCTATATGAGTGGGTGTAGAAGAAAGAAAGTGGGGATGGGGAATCCTTGTCAACACCAGAGGGACAATGAAAGACTCAAGTCAGGGCCAGGGGAAACTGAAGCACCGAGAGGTGAAGGGACTTGCCCAAGGAGACAGGGCAAGGCTTAGAGTTCTGGAGTCCTGACTCTCAGACTCTGGTTTGACCATTAGACAATGCTGCCTGCATAAATAAATGGACTAAATTTTGATCTACCTGCAAAAAGTCTCCCCAGACAACAGGACCTGGGGCCTGAGAAAAGAAACACAAGGAAATGCAGGGAGCTGGGCATTGGCCAGACACATCTTGCAATCTCCCCAGCCCCTGGAATGCACCGAGACAGGTTTGCTCAGTGACACACACAGCCCCACTGTCCCCTCCTTTCAGGCACTTCTCCAAGTCAGGACACATGTTTAAGGACTGTGTCTCCCATCAATCCATTTTTCCATCCCTACCCAACCCCGAAGAGCATGAGCCGTTCAGCAGAGGAATTTGGGAATGCTGGTATCCTGGCTCCCCATTTCTAATTTGGTCCAGTGTCTCCCTCCAAACCTCTACAGTGCATGTTAGGCTGCCTACTGTTTTCCTCCTTGTGAATAAGAGAGCACAGCATCAGGGGGTGGGGTGGGACACAGCAAATCACTGGCATTAATCCCCAGAAGAAGCGAGTGCAGGCTTGTATGTATCGGGCAGGCCAAGCTCATTCAGCTCACCAGGAAATAGCAGTCCCTCTCCAGGCTGTATGCATTTCCCCTAATCTAGGCTCTTGCTCCCTTCTTCCCGATGCTGAGACACATTGCCCTTAGGCCTGGTGCATGGCACAGGAAGGCAGATGGTGTATTCTATCCCTTTGGAAAAGGAACTGGGCTGCTATTACAGCACTTTCAGTGCTGGGCCCTAGATGCCCACTCGCCAACCCCAAATCCCATCACAGGGAGAGCTGGCTATGGGCAGGCAGATTCCCACCACTGCCCTGCAGGGAAATACCCACGTAATCACTACTAGTCTGAGTATATGGAAAATATGGGTCTGGAAGCCACAGAATTATTGGGCTCCAGGAGAGTGACCAGCTATGTGCAGAGCTCTTCAGAGCACCAGGCTTTAATTCTATGGCCCTATCCCACTCACACATCCACACCGTGTAACAGCTTACCCTGATCCAGCCCTCCCATGGAAGCTGACGAATTCATGCCGATAGGCTGCTTGCTCTGGCTGACTCCTGGACTTGGCAAGGTGGTTTTGGGAGATGGCACCCACCCGGGCGAAGGAACGGCCATGGAAGGGGACTTCAGGCGGCTTGGTGAGCTGGTGGGAGACCTGACATTGAGGGAGGAGCTCATCACCTGGGGCGACTTCAGGGGCCCAGACTGGTTGGAAGGTGGCATGCTGACCATCTGAGAGGGCGTCTGTGGGGACTTCAAGTTGGCAGATGGGGAGGGGACAAGCGGTGAGTGCACCTGGCTGAGCGTCGGGGACTTGAGGTGGGCCATGCCAGGGGAGTTCATCTGGGTGATGTTGATGGTGAGGTCAGAGGGCCTGCGGCCCAGGCCCCGTGAGGGTGCCGGGTGCATGTTGGCTAGGTTGCCCCCTTGGGTGGGAGGGGGATTGGAAGCTGGAGGCAAAGGGATGTGGCTGAGCCTGGTGGTGCCGCCGATGTTCCCAATGGACATGGCACCCTGTTCAGGGCTGAACATGTCTGGGGCACTGCCCATCTCCTGGGGCATGCTGGGATAGGGGCCCTGCGTGCCTGAGAAGCCTTGCTGCCCTTGGCTGGGGAACTGTGAGGGGATCATCATCTTCTGTGGCCCCCCCATCATTGTGCCACCACTGCCATTCTGAGCCCTCACCCTGGCCAGATCCTCAGGGCTGATGCCCTGGTGGCCTATCATGTCAGGACCCCTCATTTTCTGCGACATCATCATCTGCTGCTGTGGGGTCATCTGGACATTGAGGTTCATGTTCATGTTCATGTTGACATTCATGTTCATGTTGAGGTTCCCAGGTCCCATAGGTGCATCCATGTCTCGGAGACTCGACTGGCTCATGGGTGGGCTCAACATCCCCCTGGTACCCGTGAAGTCCATACCTATGGGTGCGCCACCTAGGCTCTCTCCTGGCATCTGTCCAGGGAACATGGATGGGTCGATCTGCCTGTGAGCCTGTATCATCCTCTCCATTTCCAAACCTTGGCTCATGGAGCTGCCAGACATCCCCATGGGCCTCTGCATCACCACCGGGCGCTTCTCCATCAGCTGGTGCCTCAGGATCTCCTCCCTGGCTCGGGGGTTCATGAACCGCTCAGGGTCCCCTTGCCCCGAAGGGTAGGGCAGGCTCCCTTGTGGAAAGTTCCCTGGGCCTCCTATTGGAGGCATATCATCATTCCATCCCATGCCAGGCCTGACTGGCCGCTGCATAGCATTCATGGGCCCAAGGGCATCCATGGGCACATTCTGCATCCCCCCAAAGCCAGTGACCCTCTGCATCTGATTTCCAGGGAACCTTGGCCCCGGGAACGGGGGTGCTCCCCTCAGCTGCATGGGGTCCTGGACCTCTATGGGTCCCCTTAGCTGGTTGCCCATGCCTGGAGGCCACGGCTCCCCAGGTTTGCTGTGATAGGGCGGTGGTGGCCCCCGGATCATCATGCCACCCATGGACTGGGGGATCAGCATCTCCTGCATAGGTCGACCATGGATGCTGATCTGCTCCTCCTTCCGCCGCTTTTCCTCATAATACTCCTCCTGCAGCTTCCTCCAGGCCACTTGCTCTGGCGTCAGGCTGTCCTGGTTCAGCCGCTGCATCATGATATTCATCTGCTGCCCCATGTCAGAACCTTGATGGTGGGAAACCTCGTGCTCCAAGTTGGGGCCCCCCAGATTCTGCGTCTGTGAAATCATGGACTGCAGGGGCTCTTCGTACTTCTTCATGCCCACAGACGGGAGGGGTGCCTGGGTGGGTGGGGGTTGCGACTGGGGAGCAGGGCCACCCTCACCAGCACTTTGGTTGGACTTCAGGAAGGGCTCAGCCTCACTGCTGCGCAGCAGCAGGCGCTCAATGTCCCGCAGGGTCTGCAAGGAGCGTTCCCGGTGCTCCAGCTGCTCCTTAGAGAGCCCCTCCGAGTTCATGGGGTTCCTGGGGCCCAGCCCTACCTGCCCATTTCCAGCTGCCCCAGCGCTGGCACCATCCCCCAGTAAGTTAGAGCTGGAAGCACTAGAAGAGTCCACCTGCCCGGGCTGCATCGGGTTGGTGGAGGCGTTGGGTGTGTTGGGGTGGTTGCTCCCTGGCTGGGTGCTGCCGCTGCTATTTCCCACAGAGTTGGGAGTCAGGTCCCGCCGAACGTCCTCTCCCGTCCCCTCCTGGGGTAGGGTGCTTGGTGCAGGCAGAGCTTGCTGACTGATGCTCTGGGGTGGAGGGGGCTGTGTTGGGGGGGGCTGAGGCTGTGCCTGGTTGCCCTGTGATGCTGGGGGCTGGGACTGCGGAGTGCTGGAGGCAGGTGGGTTAATTGGCAGTTGCTCAGCGACTCCCAGCATCTTGGGAGCTGGAGCCTGGGAGAGAAAGGGGAAGCCAAAGTCAGCAAGAAACACATAAGGCAGGTGTGTAGCCCCAGACCTTGTGTGGGCTTCGAGCCCTGAATCCACACAAGAGCCAACTGAGCCCATCTCCCTTGAAAGAATGTGAGCTGCAAACAGGGTCCAGTTGTGACTAGCCCTGAGGACATTACCCAGCAGCATGCACAGACAGGACTGTCTGGCTCACACCCAGCCATACCTGGTCTAGCTTTGCTCGGGGAACATTCTGCTGATGATAGGTCAGGATGGAGTCTGCTCGCCCCTGCAAGACGGCTTCTGCGGCACTAAGAAAGAGAGCAGCCAGTCAAGAACAGCAAAGTGTCAAGCCAGAAATACTTAGCAATTCCCTGGGTCCATAGGTTCAGAACTCCCAGCAAGGCTACCTCTGCCCGTTGGCCCCCTAGGGGAATGCCCAAGCCCCCTGGGCTCATCGTGGGACTCTCACAGGAGAGCTGGCACTGAACTTCCACCTGTTCTGCACAGATCTCAGGGCATCTGTCTGACAGGAAAACATCTGCCTTGCGATTTCCCCTTCCCCACCTCCAGTATTGTGCACTGTGCTGGGCTCTTCACTGGTTGCTGTGTGCTGCCCCAGAGGGATATAGCATGGGAGGGAGACACTTTGGGATATGCTAGGACTAGAACCCCATATTCTTTGCAAATGTGAAATAACACAAAATAAAAGCAAAAACTATAAAATGAAAACTCACTGTACAGCAGTGGCTCCCATCCCGCAGGGGGCTACACTCAGCTCCTTGCACTGGACTTTGTGACCTGGCGCACAAGGTCACCATGCTGCTCAGGTTTAGCCTGGCGATCCCTCTGCCATCATAACAGGAAGGGATGGAGGAGTGCAGACGGGCCAAATCTGAGTGAGTAGCATTGTGACCTAGCAGATGGTGTTGCAGCACCACTCACTCACATTTGGCCCAGCCACGCCCCGGTCCTCATGATGGAGGGGCAGCCAGGCCAAACCTGAGCAGCGCTGTGACTGTGTGTGCCAGGTCTCACCCTAACCCTAAGCTGCTGCAATGGCGTGAGTGTGGGGTCAGGCTCCCTCTTTGCTCCCTCAGGGCCTCCCACTTCCCCTGGGGGCAAGACCTGGCCCCCTCCCACATGGATAAAACAGCACAAAGTTCCCAAAAAATAAAACAAAAAATTATAAAAAATAAAAAAATTTTCCTAGGACTCTAGCTATGACTTAAGTAGGCACTCTAAAGCTGTATGTTCCCCGAGAATCAGCAGCTGAGATACTGCAAAAGAATGAAGGGAGCAAGTTGAGGGCACTCAATAATCTGGACTGTTAGCACCCAGTGCCTCCCACTGCAATCTATTCTCCCAGGGCCCTTCCAGATCACACCACTAAATCCATCTAACCAAGTATCCTGCCTCTGGCAGCAGCCAACACGTTTCAGTGTTCCTGTGACCCTTTATTATACATCTGGCCAAACACACTCCGTGGCTCCTGTTGCAGCTGGCAGCACTAGGGCACTACCAGGAGGCAGCTCGCATTTAAGATGAACTCTCTCCACCAGCACCTGACAACTATGCTAGGGAGAATGCGGATGGGGTGGGGGGAAGGTCATGCTAGGGGCAACCCAGGAAACCTCCAGTCCTCACCTTCTCCAGAGGCTGCAGTGCTAACTGTAAGAGGCAGCTGTGGTAGACCACCCCAAGTGGCCAGAGCCAATGGGGAGGACTGGGGAAGACACAGGGGTTTACCGCTTACGTGTTAGCAAGGTGAGTGGTGAAGACATAAACAAACTGGGAAGGCTGCTTTCCGGTGCCACCACCTCCACTGCCCCCAGCATCGGGCCGCAGGCCAGGAGCAGCGCCATGTGGTGCATTGGAAGAACTGGTCTCATTCAGGCTCGGCAGCGGGTTGGACCCAGGACCAAGCTGCGGGGCTGTGGACATTGCAGGATCTGCTACATTACAGTCTGCAGAGGACACAGGAGAGAGCAGCTGTTACCAACAATCAGCGTAACACAGACTGCTGGGAAGCACCGTGCAGAATGCCAGAGCTAAACAGCACACACTGAATGTCTGGACTAAGGGCAATTACAGACTACGGTGGATATAACAGAGGAGTTCTTGGGTTGGTGTAACAGAGGAGTTCAGGGCTGGAATAACAGGAGTCTGGGGGGTCAGGATTGAGGGGAACTGGCAAAGCTGCCTATGGTGTGGGGGAGCCTGGGGCTGGGATAGTGGGATCTGCACACTGGGAATGAGAGGCACTGGCAGAGCTGTGTGTGTCAGGGAGGCCCAAGACTGAAGCAGCAGGGAGTCTAACAGTCAGGATTGTGGGGCAGTGCCAGAGGGCGTGTGAGGAGAGGGTTCAGTGTCTTTAGCCCACACATTCTACCCTGGAGTTTATCCCCTTACAAATCACAGGAAAGAACAAAAATCACACGTGTTGGGGAGCAGTGCATCTCTCCTGCATCTTCCCTCCAGCAAGGCAGGGCTATGCATTCCCCCAACTTCCAGCAGATGGCAGCACACAGCAGGGATTTTTCTGGGCCTGGATGGCTACAGCCTCCCAGAGAGATGTGAGGAGCAGGGAGGGCTTAGTTCCGCCCCTTCATTTTCCCTCCTGGTGAGTGATTGCCCCAAACACCCCTAGCCTTCCCCTTCCAGGGCCATTTCCACAGACACACTCAGGGAACACTGCACACTGGAGCAATAATAATTAATCACTATCAATTATTTAATACTCCTACTTAATATTAATAACAATTGTAATTAACAATACCACTTAGTGCTTTGCATTTGCACAGCGCCCTATGGACAGCTGGAGGGTAGTTAGTAGATATTCTGCATTAGCACTTCCACCTACAGAAAGCACCCTTGAAGCCAGAGCCACACACATTCGCCCCCCCCAGCCCTGAACTTGACTGGGAGTGCGAAGCTACTGCGCTTTCATGTGAACTACGAGGCTCTGGCATTAAATACAGGACAAGGCCGGAATGGGGGCAAGGCCAGGATTCACCCAGGGCTTCCTCTGCGCACTGTCCGGACTGTGTGTCTCTAAGCAAGACTCCCTAGAGTCTCCGGGCTGGGAGGGGAATCGGGCTCTTGTCTCTGTCATGGGGGCAGTCTGAGGAAGGCTCACTCCTCGCCAAGTTTTGGGGATCATGGTGCCTGAGTTGGTAAAACTATGCAGAACTGTTAAAATCCAGCCATTTTAAACAGGAAAATGGCCATTTGTTCTCCAGCTGGATGCTCTCTTGTCACACATGGCAGCATCCTGACAATCTGCTCATAGCCAGCCTCAGAAATAACAGTTGGTCTTACCATCACCTTTCACCCATGGATCACAGAGTGTTTTGTAAAGGGCAGGGCAGTATTATCCCTTTCTATTGAGACACAGAGGAGAAGTGACATGTCAAAGATTCCACCCAGTGAATCTGTGGCAGAGCCAAGAAGAGAACCCAGTAGTCCTGACTCCCAGCCTAGTGCCCTGGGCTATCCTGCCTCAAACCCCAGTGATCTAAAGGGAGGAGCCTTGAACAACAACTTGCTGTAAGCCCTTGTCTGTTTGCACTGCACTGAGTCAGATGCAAGGGCAACTCTACAGCTCCTTGTATGCTTGTCCATTTTCTTTATACTGCCTGCCTTCCTTGCTCTGCACCCAGCTGGAGGCCTGCACAGCAGAGGGGAGGATCCTCTCTCTAGGGTGATGCAGAAATGCACATTTCCAACTGGCAACTTCCCTGCAACAAAGACAGCCAGACTCCCACACAACTTTATGAAGCATTAACATGGAATGGAAGCCTTGAAAGAGGACAGTGAAACAGCCAAATAAGTTCAGTTACTGTGTGTTGTGCTGCAACATTGCAAGTGGCTAAAACATCCAATTCTTGAACAGTCTTTGCCATAAATAATGCAGGGAGAAGGCACAAGGCCAGAAGAGGAAGCTAGGGCACTACTAAGTCTTTGAGGCCTGCTGTGCTTTGCTGTCTTCACTTTTCTCTCCCTCAACCACATCTCTTCAGCCTCTTTGACTCCCTGGTGCAGGGAAGCCCACCAATGTGGCCTGTTAATTGCATCGTCCCACCCTGTAGTGTCTATATTAAAAGTTTTGAAGTCACTCCTGGAAACATCCTTGAAACTGAGCCTAGGTTGGCACAGTGGCCTTGGAGCATCCACAAATTCTCCATACAGGAGATCCTTCAGAATGCGTCCATCACCTATCCATTGCAGATGACGAAGCCAGCAACTGTGTTTAAGAATAGTGATTAGACTTGGCAGTTTTGCTTTCTCAGATACTTTGGTTTCTCACTTGATATTTAGAATATGATGAAGACAATGGGTGTGAAAAGTGTTTAGCCTACTCATGTCCACTGTAGGTGGTCCAAATCTTGCCACTATACAGCAGTGTAATCAAAGTGCACAGCTGGTAGACCCATACCTTGGTGTGGGTCTGGTGGCTGCCTTTCCAATGTGAGAATTAAGCTCAACATCTAGAGGTAGATTATCCAGAACAGTTGGTCCTAGATAGCAGAGATTGTGACAAATTCTAGCATGGTACTAGCTATTAAAACTTCTGGTGCAGTCCACACATGTGTACCATAATCATGGTCTTCTTTAGACCAATGATTAGTCCAAATTTGTCACAAGCTAGTGCAAAGCTACTATCAAGATGCTAAAGGCCCTCTTCACTGTGTGCAACAGTGCGCCATCAGCACAAAAAAGTTCCCTTATTAGCAGGTATTTGACTTTGCTGTTAGCTCTTATATGTGCAGTGTTGAAGTGTTTTCCATACACCCTCAGTGCTAGATGAGAAAGCATGACAAAGCAGCAGACAGAAGAATATATTGAAAAGTGTTAGTGCCAAAACACATCCCTGTGATACCACTGTGGATTACAAAGCAGTCAGCTTGATCATCATCATATTGGACTGTGGCCTTCATGCCATTGTGGAAGGATTGAATTAGACTGACGAGGACTGGGGACAGCGGGGGGAGATGCAACAAATTATCTTGCAATTGGAAAAGACCCATTCTGATGACCTGGTCAACAGTCTTTGTAAGATCTATGAAGGCCATGTAGAGAGGTTTTCCTTGTTCTTGACACTTTTCTTGTAGCTGCCTTAGTGAAGACTATGTGAATAGTTGATCTACTGACATGGAAGATACAGCGACTCTCTGAATATATACATTCAACAAGAACTTGGAGTCTTTTGAGGCTGACCTTTGTTAATACCTTACCAGCAATCCTACGGAAAGAGATTCCTCTGTAGTTGTTGCAATCACTCCATTCTCCTTTGTTTTTATACAGCATTATGATGTTGGCATCATTCATATCTTGCAATACCCCTCCTTCCCAGGCAAACAAGACATTGGGCAGATGTTTAAGTCTTATTCCAGTACTTCAGCTGGAATTCCTTCTTTTCCTGTAGCCCTTCCTGGTGCTAGGGAGGTGATTGCCTTTTCAAGCTCATTTATAAATGGTTCTATATCAAACTCTTTGACAGTCTGAAGCCTGGGGACTGCATTTAGCGCTGCTTCAGAAAGACTGGTTTCATGTGACTAAAGCTTGTGATACTGCATCTATTTGCTTCTGTTGATGAACACAGAATCATAGAATCTCAGGGTTGGAAGGGACCTCAGGAGGTCATCTACTCCAATCCCCTGCTCAAAGCAGGACCAATCCCCAATTTTTGCCCCAGATCCCTAAATGGCCCCCTCAAGGATTGAACTCACAACCCTGGGTTTAGCAGGCCAATGCTCAAACCACTAAGCTATCCCTCCCCGCAAGGGATGATGTCTCCATTAAGAGATTTGAGTGGGGCAGTCTTCCTGGCTGAAGATACTATTGCTTTCTTGATTCCATCATCCCCTTAGACCTCCATTCTCAAAGGACATTTGTATCTTTTCGCAGAGATAGAGCCAGTACGATTGAGCACGTTGCCTTATTGTTTGTTATAATGTGCTCTTGGCCATTCTGAGGTGAGCACATATTTCAGGAGAGGGGTTCATGTTGTAGTGGATATATGGCATGCATTTTGCTTCAATAACTGGAAGCATACTTCAGAGTATGTGGCAAACCAGTCTTTATCCTGTGCCGTCTTTTTACCGAAAGCTAGGGTTGCAGCTATGTGGATGGAGAAGATAACAACATGAGTCCCTTATGTCAAATTGGGAGCGTTGGTTGGAAAGGGTGTGGGGGAGGTGTTCATGTCTAAAAAAGTGTTTGGAGTTTTAAGAAATACAAACCATCATGAATATTGATCTAGAAAAAGCTCCTCTGTCATTTTACAAAAAGAAAAGGAGTACTTGTGGCACCTTAGAGACTAACCAATTTATTAGAGCATAAGCTTTCGTGAGCTACAGCTCACTTCCTCAGATGCATATCGTGGAAACTGCAGCAGACTTTATATATACAGAGAGAATATGAACCAATACCTCCTCCCACCCCACTGTCCTGCTGGTAATAGCTTATCTAAAGTGATCATCAGGTGGGCCATTTCCAGCACAAATCCAGGTTTTCTCACCCTCCACCCCCCCACACAAATTCACTCTCCTGCTGGTGATAGCCCATCCAAAGTGACAACTCTTTACACAATGTGCATGACAATCAAGTTGGGCTATTTCCTGCACAAATCCAGAATTTGGGGGGGGGGGTGGAGGGTGAGAAAACCTGGATTTGTGCTGGAAATGGCCCACCTGATGATCACTTTAGATAAGCTATTACCAGCAGGACAGTGGGGTGGGAGGAGGTATTGGTTCATATTCTCTCTGTATATATAAAGTCTGCTGCAGTTTCCACGATATGCATCTGATGAAGTGAGCTGTAGCTCACGAAAGCTTATGCTCTAATAAATTGGTTAGTCTCTAAGGTGCCACAAGTACTCCTTTTCTTTTTGCGAATACAGACTAACACGGCTGTTACTCTGAAATCTGTCATTTTAGGGGCAATTGCTCTGATTCACAAACTCTTAGCTTCACACTTTTCTTAATGACTTTACCATGTTCCATTTGCTGTGAGCAGAATTTTAAAAACACAACTCTGGAGAAAAAGGGAAGCAAATGGAAAGATCCAGGGAAACAAATCTAGCTTTTTCTTCCAGTAGCTGGGGAACTTGTCTGTTGGGAAAGCCATTGGCAGGATGAAGAGGAATGAGAATGTGAAAGATGGACCCAAATGGACCTGACCTAGCTACCTCAAAAATATTTTCACTTCCACAGTTTGAAAATAGTTGAATTCAAGATGCAACAAATCAAAGGATTTTGCTGTTTCTGGAATGCAGGAGGGACCATCAGTTTGTTTACAACCCACCCCTCAGACAGACATGTCAGATCACTGTGCTATTTATTAGGCTGAGAGAAGTGCCTCAGCTTCCAGCTAAACACAAAGTGACACTCTTTTAACATATGAGATTCCAATGGGTGGGGAGGGAGGACCAAGATGGGGGAAAGAGGGAGCAGAGGCTTAAGAGTCACATGAAACCTATTGATAAAACGTCACCATCCCCCAGAGACTTACAATAAAAACCATCAGGGCCTCAGAGCAAGCTTTTAACTTGATTTAAAGCCTTGATCAGAAATTAAGTCAGTGTGCAGTGCACTCTGGTTAACTCAGCCCTGTCCAGATTCTTGGCAGGCCCTGAGCATTTCCCTTGATGCCAGAGCACAACCGCCTCCAGACAGGGTTGTAGTGACTCCAGAGTGGATGGTCCAACAGTACAGTGTGAACAGGGATCTAAATCTATGCAGGATGCACTCTCTGCAGCACAGCGCTCACGAAACATGATGAACTCTGTGCATGCCCACTGGCCTGCAAAACAGCACTGAAGCCAAGTCAGTGCCAGCCATGCACAAGAGCCCACCGTGGCCAGCCCACCTGTCATGTGGGTTGGTGGGGGGGGAATGTCCCCTCATGGAGATGGGTCCAAGAGGGCTGGGGGACTGATACAAGTCCCATATCACACATCGACTCCTCCTACTGCACACTGCATTCAACAATCCTCCAGCACTCCACCGCCTAAACCATACTGCACAAAATCCACCTGCAGAGCACCACACCACACCTCCCTCACAATACACACACAGTGTGTGCAATACCACAACCTTGCAGCATCAACACACGCCTCACCAACTGCCCTATTAAGCCAGCAGACAGCTTCTTTTGGGAGCCTTTGGTTGCCATCGCTGCCTTCTCTGACGGACTCCAGAGCAGGAACTGGGCATGCAGTGATCTCGGGGCTGTTTGGGGAGGGGATACTCACTGTGTGTGCTGCTGATGGGTTTGTCGTCCTCCTCGCTGTCCGGGCCTGAGCACCATTCGTCCCCACTGTATGGCTGTTTCCTCTCCAGCACACACCGACGCTTGCTGCGGGGAGCCACCTCACCTGCAGTGGGAAAGTACCTGTCAGAAAGCAGGGAGTGCCACAGCACAGCCATGGACTGAGTAGGCTGGGGCTCCGCCCCACCACCTCCTGGCACTTAGGGTCATGCTCGCAAAACCAGCCAGGAGAGTCCAAAGAACAGAGGGGAAGATGTACAAGGGTTCAGCTCCCTGTGATAGGCCTCACCCTGGCCTTGACAGCCAGCCTCAGTCTGCTTCCTGCACTAAACCACAGCAATCCCACCCAGCACGGAGCTATGTGGACTCCTGCCCAATGGCCGAACAGCCTGACTGTGGGTCAGAAGCCCTGCTATCCCCAAATAGCGCAGGACCTGCACCGAGTCTCCCTCCTGTAGTGCACAACTTGGAAGCAGCATTTCCATCTCTGCTCCGAGACCACTGGCTGAACTGTGATGTGCCTGCAGCAAAGCCCTGGTTGTGCTGTGGGTGAGGCCCTGCTAGCATGTCTTTGCAAAGAAGCATTTAGCAGTCAGAGCCCAGGCTGGGAGCCTGCTCCAGGACCCCTTCTCCAATGCAGTCATTCCTCACCTATGGGGGGATGGGATCACAGCCTGAGCTGGGTCCAAACAGCCACCAAGGAACTGTTTACAACAGCGTGAAATTGTTTGTCAGAGATCCAGAAGCTTTTGCTGGAGCCCCAGAACCGTCCTAGAGCTGCGACCCAGACGTTAGCCAGGGGAGGCAAAGCTCCTGCTGGAGCACTGAGCGGGAAAGCTCAGTCAATACCAGCCGTCTCTGCCATTCACAAGAGCTCAGTCTGGTGCAACAGACTGACATGGGAGCTCATTAGAGGCCTGTCAACTCCCATCTCCCTGCTGGCTGCAGCAGGATTGTTCCCAACAGGGTTCCACCCAGAGGTTTGCCCAGTAGCGGAAATGTGCCAAGCAATGGGGCTCCTACCCTCCCTTTGGGAGGCGATTCCCCAGCCTGAGCCATCACACTGCCGGGCAGCTTTCCTGGCATCCAGCCCAAATTTTCCCCTCTCAGTCTCAGCCAAGTTCTTCTCCCTCATTGCTCCTGCACTAACTCCCCTCCCTGTATGGGGTTCACATTCCTCAGCTCTCCTCCCAGCCAGTCACAATGAGCGCTCTCCCTTGACATCTTGGTCTCAGCATTTAGACTCTCCCCAGAGGCCTGAATCTGCAGCTGTGGATGGTGACTGGCAGGGAGAGATGCACCACTGGTTTTCATACAAGAAAAATTACTAACCACCCCTTCCTGCCCCCAGAAAATGGCAACTAGTTCCAATCAGAGAAGAATTAAAGGAGAAGGCGCGGGGGGGGGCCCCCTAGGGACATGACTGCAAAGAAACAACCGTAGAAGCGCAGCTAGGCCAAAGCAACAGGCACATGCTGCACTGGGGCAGGAATGAAGCTTTTGCCCCAGAGATGGCTTCCTGCCCAATGAATTCAATGGTCTCTCAACAAGGCAACAGGCAGGAGAGCAGTGTGTCCCCCTCCCAGGGCTTTGTCATGTTCAGAACCTGGCCTGTTCTGTCCCACCATCATCAGAACATAAGAACAGCCATACTGGGTCAGACCAAGTCCATCTAGCCCAGTATCCTGTAATCTGACAATGGCTAGTGCCAGGTGCTTCAGAGGCACAGAATGAACAGAATAGGCAATTATCAAATGATCCATCCCCTTGTCATCCGGTCCCAGCTTCTGGGAATCAAAGGGTTAGGGATACCCAGAGCGTGGGGTTGTGACCCTGACCATCTTGGCTAATAGCCAGTTTTGGACCTATTCTCCATGAACGTATCTAATTCTTTTTTGAACCCAGTTATGCTTTTGGCCTTCACAACATCCCTGGAAATCAGTTCCACAGGTGTCCAGGACCACCCAGCATGCAGGAGAGAAGAGTAACATACAGCAAGGATCAGCATGGCCAACCCAGCATCCATGTTTTTTGTGTTGTTGGGTTTTTTGCGGGGTGGGGAGCCTTGTATCCATGGCATGTGACCTGGAGAGAGAGAGGTCTGCACATATCTTTGCTAGTAAGCATCCTCGCCAATTGCCTCAGGATGAATCTCAGGCTGCAGCTCTATAAACACAAGCAGCTTGGAATAAGAGATACTTCATTATTATTTGAAAGGACTCCATATACCAAGGGCCTCACGAAATTCACAGCCATGAAAAACACGTCATGGACCGCAAAATCTGGTCTCCCCCCCATCAAATCTGGTCTTTTGTGTGCTTTTACCCTACACTATACAGATTTCACAGGGAAGACCAACGTTTCTCCAGCTGAGGGTCTGACCTAAAAAGGAGTTGCAGGAGGGTCGCAGTATTGCCACCCTTACTTCTGCGCTGCCTTCAGAGATGGGTGGCCAGAGTGCGGCAGCTGTTGGCCGGGTGCCCAGCTCTGAAGGCAGCGCCCCACCAGCAGCAGGGCAGAAGTAAGGGTGGCAACACCCTACTATGCAACTCGGACTTCCGTGCTGCCGCCTTCAGAGCTGGGTGGCCGGAGAGCAGCAGCTGCTGACTGAGGCCCCTGCTCTGCAGGCAGCAGTGCAGAAGTAAGGGTGGCAATACCTTACCATGCTTACTTCTGCGCCGTTGCTGGTGGTTGCGCTCCCTTCAGAGTGGGCTCCCAGTCAGCTGCCGCCGCTCTCCAACTCAGCTCTGAAGGCAGCACCGCCACCAGCAACAGCGCAGAAGTAAAGGCAGCAGAACCACAGCCCCCTACAATAATCTTGCGACCCCCCCCCCAACTCCTTTTTGGGTCAGGACCCTAAATTACAACACTCTAACATTTCAAATTTAATAGCTGAAATAATAAAATTTATGATTTTAAAATCCTATGACCGTGAAATTGACCAAAATGGACTGTGAATTTGGTAGGGCCCTACATATACTCAAATGCTACTTGGCTCCTGCTGCGAGTGAGGGAAGGCTTTGGCACTAAGCCCAAGGTCGCGGGGCAGAGATTTCCAGGGGTGAAAATGGAAGGGAGGTTTAGGGCCCTTTGTGGGATTGGTGTCATAATACCCTGCCATTTTATGACATTTGTCACCTGAGGATCTCAAAGCACTTTGCAAGACTGGCTATTGTCCCCATTACCCAGAGGGATAGACCGAGGCTCAGAGAGGGGGGAAAGACTTGCCTAAAGTCACACAGGGTGTCAGTGTCAGAGCCAGGAATAGAACACAGGAGTGGTGACTTCCAGTCCTCTGCTGTAACCCCCAAGACATCACTCCTTCACTGAGCCTCTTACACAGAACAGTGTTTAGAGACCAGATTCAAAACAGACATCAGTGAGCTGTAGCTGAATTGGGAGGCCAAAGAATTTACATAGGAGATTTAGGCATTCTAGACTGAGTTATTTTAATAATTCACCTGTTAAACTCAATGCTACAATATACTGAGCCAAAAGCATAGTTGGATTCAATAAAGGATTGAACATTTACATGGATAATGAGAACATCCCCATCCCATTAGCCAGGGCTATGAACTCTCACATTCCAGGGTATTAGCCAACCTCCCACTGTCACTGAGGAAGAAACCTTCCTTTTAGGCAGGACATAGTCTACAATGGTGTTTCTTGCACCTTCCTCTGAAGCAGCTGGCACTGGCTATGGTCAGGGACAAGACACTGGGCTGGATGCAGCTCTGGTCCAAGCCATCCTGCCAGCTTCTATGTTCCTGTAGAAAACGAAACAGATCTTTGATCATGAGACGTGCTGGAATATGGGCCAGGGCAGCAGTGCTACTCCTGGGAAGAGCAACTCCAGGCTACCAGGTGTAAAGATGGCCCCTAAGAAGAACCAAAGATACTGCCGGAGGTTCTCACTTTGCAACTCACAGGCAAAATGCCCCCATGTCTGCTGTAGTGAATGCCACATGCAGCCCTTTGGCACAGTGATCTGTAGGGCCCAACAGGCTGTGAGAGGCTGGTTAGAACAGGGAAGCCAATGGTCAGGAAGTGCTGACTAGGCCCTTTTCCAGAAACCATGTGATTTAACTCAGAAGTCATCCATTGCAAACAAAACCACTAACTCTCCAACAAACGACCCTCACACCAACTCCCTCTAACCACGGCTGGACAGAAACAAGACAGCTGCAAGGGCATCACAAATAGTCAGATCTTTGGCAACAGCAATTAGACAATTAACAAAACCTGTCTCAGTTCTGTGCTTGGAAACTGCACTATCGGGATTTTCACCACAACTCCTGATGACATGCTGCAGCTCACTGGGGCCTCAGAAGCTAGTGCAAAACGGAGCCCAGTATGGGGTATGTAGGGTGTCTGGGGTGAGGCTGCCAAACAGTGCAATCCAAGCATTCCCCAGCAGAAGGTGCTGTGAGGAGTAGTGTAGGAATACAGGCCATGAGTGAGCTCACCATTATTCTAGTCCACCTGAAAGGAGAGAGCAGCCCAATGGTGCAGGAACACAGGCTAAGTAGGGGAGCTCCTAGCTAGCCCACCAGGGCCACTGCAGGATCACAGGCTGCAGGAAAGGTTCTTAGCTGCTCCACACCCAGTTCCCACTAGGATGCGAGGGGCAGTTCAGAGAAAATCTTTCCAAGGCAAAGGTTTTTGAGCATTACCTTTCGATTCCGTGTCCAGTGAGGGGGTGCTGGCTTCCCGCTGCTCTCCTGAGTCCACTGAGATGCTTCGTTCCCGTTTCACTTTGCCCTTCAAAGACCCAAAGTTTGGGACAGCGTTCTGGCTGTTTTTCAGTCCAGAGTTGCCAGGAGAAATCTGATTGGCTTTGCTGCCATGATTTCCCGCCCCTACGCCCTTAGACCCCAGGTTGCAGGTGGGTCCTTGGCTCACATTATGGTGCTGAGACTGGGTGCTGCTGTTACCTGTCTTTCCATGATTGGTCAGTTTATTGTCAGGGTGCATTTGATTGGCTAAAACTTCTGGCAGCGACAGTGGAGGGAGCTCTAAGTCCCTGCTGCTGCTTCCCTTTGGTCAAAACACCTGCAAAAAGAGAAAGCAACCAATAAACCTCTGTGCCCCACATGCCTCCCCCACCACAAGTACCCGTGGGCCTCCCCGCAAGCCATCCAGGGTGCTCACAGCCCAAGTGCCTCCTCCCCTCCTTCTATTGAGGGTGCTTGCACCCCTTGCGCCTGTCCCCAACCCTGACGGAAAGTGCCTGCACCCACACCTACCACGATGAGTAAAGCCATGTGCGGATACAAAGTTTGTATCCATATCTGATCTGCAATCCGCAAACATGGTCCATGGGTATCCACATCCCTGCAGATTTGCAGGGTTCTAACAATTAGCAAAGCCCAGCATAGGGATGGACAAATGGGGGAGACTGGACACAAAATTCTACATTCTGGGTCATCCCATGACACCACCTCTTCACCCCCCAAAAATAAGTTTTGAAGGCCTTTTTGCCAGGACTAATGAGATTCACGGTAATATTTTCTAAGTTGCATATTTAAATGTTACATTGGGGACCCAGGAGATCACAGCTGTCACTGTGCTGCATATCTGGCTGTGTGGAACTTCAAGGTGGTAGGATAGAACCAGACTTCTCAAAGGCAAAAATCAGGCCCTGACCCCTTGAGCTAAAGGAGAAACTTCCTTTGCTAGAAGCAGTATAAGATCTATGATACACAGAAAAACAATTCCACCAAGTAGAGGGATGTACATATACACACCAATTCAGTATGTTATGAATAAAATGGGGCTATTTTCACTCAAAGCTTGTCCTCTCTTGAATGGAAGGACACCCAGCACAATTCTTCCACACTTTCAGACAGATGTGGACAAATTAGAGAAAGTCCAGAGGAGAGCAACAAAAATGATTAAAGGTTTCTAGAAAACATGCCCTACAAGGAAGGATTGGGGTGGCGGGGGGAGAGAGAGCTTTATTTAGTTTGGAAAAGAGACGACTGAGAAGGGACATGATTAGAGTCTTCAAGTAGGTAACAGGTTGTTATAAAGATCAGGGTGATAAATTGCTCTCCTTAACCACTGAGGACAGGACAAACCACTGAGGACAGGACAAGAAGCAATGGGTTTAAATTGCACCAAGGGAGATTTAGGTTAGACATTAGGAAAAACTTTCTGTCAGGGTAGTTAAGCACTGTAACAAGTTACCTAGGGAGGCTGTGCATTCTCCATCATTGGAGGTTTTTAAGAGCAGGTTAGACAAACACCTGTCAGGGATGGTCTAGATAATACTTAGTCCTGCCTCAGTGCAGGGAACTGGACTAGACGACCTATCGAGGTCCCTTTCAGTCCTGCATTTCTAAGATTTTGCACGTGTTTCCCAGAGTACAGAACAACTTTGTACAGTGAACAGAAATACAGAGCCGTCAGGGCCTTAGCATCCCAAATTCTACTGCCCATTTCTCAGCCAGTCCCAGCTGTTGCTAGTACTGAAAGAGCCTTTCCGGTGCTTTGCAAAACACATGAGACATGGTGCCTACCAGTCAGCATGTGGTTCAACCTGATGGACAAGGTGTGACAACCCAGCCCACTGAGGGGAGGGATGCAGTGGGAGCAGGAGGTGAGAGGGGGCTGTTCTGAGCAGGAAATAATGAACAAGGCTGAGGGAAGGAGGGGATGGAGGCAGTGGGATGGATGGAGGAATGGGGGGCAGAGAGGTGAGAGACAGGCAGAAGTGAGAGCAGGCAGGGGAACCAGCCAGCCAAGCAACAGTCACTGCTCTTGTAGGGGGCAAAGGAGTAGCTTTAGCACCTGCTACAATGGCCTGAGACAGGGATGCTTGATGGATGGGGAAAGCTCCATACCAGCCAGAACTTCCAGCTGGATGTTGTGGTGCAGCATGGGGCTGCCAGGGATAATGGGGTGAGGTCTTCACCAAACCAGACCTTGGGCACAGTTCTCTAGATAGCCCCACAGGATGCTCAGAGGGAAGACGGGAGCAAAGGGCACATATGGAAGGCTGGGAAGCGGTGTGTGTGTGGGAGGGATGTTTGTTCCAGAAATGCAGATTCAGCCTTTCAGCAGCATCTATTTGACTTAACAGAGGATTCTTCCCCCCCACACACACCCTCACCCCTTCGCTGGGGCTCTCCTGTGTCTCTGCCCTGGGATAAAGAGTCTTGTGGTGACTGGAATGAGATGCCAGCTATTTGCTGGGTCCATTATCTGCTCTGGGGAGCCACCGAGCACCACTCACAATTCAATGGGCTGCCTGGGCAGCTGCAGCCTGCATCCCTCATGGCTTGTCACTGTTCCCTGCATGCAACAAACAGCAGCTCACTTTAGCAGGGACCAATAACCCCAATGAGGCACACCAGCCATCCCAGCATAAATGCAGTACCACAATGGGAGGAGAGGAAAAGGCAGGTGCACTCAGAGTCACCTGGGCAGAGGCAGGGGAAGCAAGCGTAGGGGAGCGGTGTCTTCCCCTGCCCTGTGCTCCTGACAAACCACCAGCAGTGTGAGATGGCTCCTGCACTTGAGAAAGGAACAGGTCAAAGTGTGTCCAAACTCTCCATGAGAAGTACCCTGCATGCTGTGCCAGGATCTTCCAGAGACATACCCCATGTCCCTCTGCTGTGTTGGCCCTAAAGATACAGACACTCCCCTTCACTCCCTTTTTACTTCCTGGGGGGACCCTCCAGCCAGCTGTTTGTGGAAGCTGCTGTGTTGTTCTCTGCATGTTCAGCTTTGTTAAACTCTCTACCTTACAGATACCACCCTGCCTACAAAGGAGCTTCCTTCCGCACATAGGCAAAGAGATCATCCCACCACACCCAGGGTACCAGCCCTTCTGCCTGGGCTCTGCTGCATGATGCCAAACCGACCTATCCATACACTGAACACAGCTATTTCTGCCGGCCAGGGACCAGAAGCGCTGGGCACCAACCCAAACCCCAGGGCTCTAAATAGAACTGAGTCAGCTCAGCAGTGGGATGGATGCCCTTTCTGACCTGCTCAGAGTGGACCTGGGGACACGCAATGGGGAAAAGCCAAGTCCCACTCCACTGCAGCAGGATGTTGGACCTTGAACAAGATGCAACAGAGCAGCCAGTCTGCCTGCTGCAGATCTGTGCTGTCCAAGAGACAGCAACAGCCTCAGGGTCAGGTCAGCCAGGACCCGAACTCAGGCAACCTGCACCAGTTTCCCCATAATCCCTGCAAGTCCCGTCACAGTGTTGTGCCTCAGTTTCCCCATCTGTAAAATGTGGGATCATAGCACCTGCCTCGCCAGTGGGTGTCAGACCAAGCCAGATGGGACTCGGCACACAGCAGAGAGAGGCCTGCAAGTGCACACAACCCACCCAAGCATTTCTAGTTAGTGAAGTGGGATCCCTCCTGCACCACTAGGCCTATCACTGCTTCCTAACTAGCAAGTCATTAGTGGCTCCCTCCTCCTCCTTATCCCCACACACCTAGCAGAGGGCTCTGCTTTAGCCTAGAGGAAGATGGTGAGCCATGGTGCTGATTAATTTTCACAGCACATAAGGGAGTAGCTAGCCCTTTAAGTGTCAGCCAGTCTCGCTTGCTTGCTCTCTCTCTCTCTCTCTCTCTCTAGGGACCTATTAATAGCAGCTGGAAAGATCACATCACTCTCTGGATATTTATACCCCTCATTCCACACCAGGAGAGATTTATGTCAGTGCTGCTGTCCCAGTGCCTGGCCAATTGCTCTATCTAACTGCTTCCAGGGGGAGGGGAGCAGAACAGGGAAGGAGACACTGGGAGGATGAGCGAAGAGGAGGAGAAGGTCCATATGGTGCAAACTGCAGCATTAAGCACACAGGCTGCCTGCAGGGACCCCTCAGCCCCTCTGGAAGCTGCTGTTGTTGCCAGACGGCATTCCAGAAAGCAAGCCCTGCAGCAGTTCCTGCTGCTGGTGGCCTGGAGCCTTTGCCTGCTGCTGTGAGATCCCAGAGAAGCCAGCAGTCTATGCAGCACATTGCACTACGGTCCTGAGGGTCACACACTTGACTTGAGGCTGGGGCTCCACTGGCAGGCAGAGAGATGATGCCATCCTTCCTCTCAGTAGCCATCCCCTCGTGCACAGTATGCAGGATGCTTTGAGATCAGCAGGGTGTCCGAAGTTTCACATAGACACAGCACCTCATTGAAATGGATCTCAAAGTGCTTCACCAAGTACACTCCCAGCAGCACCAGGATGCTGCCAGTTCAGGGAGGTGGGAGAGCACAGTACTGTATGTTTCAGAGTAACAGCCGTGTTAGTCTGTATTCGCAAAAAGAAAAGGAGTACTTGTGGCACCTTAGAGACTAACCAATTTATTTGAGCATGAGCTTTCGTGAATTACAGCTCACTTCATCGGATGCATACTGTGGAAACTGCAGAAGACATTATATACACAGAGACCATGAAACAATACCTCCTCCCACCCCACACTCCTGCTGGTAATAGCTTATCTAAAGTGATCATCAAGTTGGGCCATTTCCAGCACAAATCCAGGTTTTCTCACCCTCCACCCCCGCACACAAATTCACTCTCCTGCTGGTGATAGCCCATCCAAAGTGACAACTCTTTACACAATGTGCATGATAATAAAGTTGGGCCATTTCCTGCACAAATCCAGGTTCTCTCACCCCCTCACCCCCCTCCCAAAAACCACACACACAAACTCACTATCCTGCTGGTAATAGCTCATCCAAAGTGACCATTCTCCCTACAATGTGCATAATTAAGGTGGGCCATTTCTAGCACAAATCCAGGTTCTCTCACATCCCCCCCACCCCCATACACACACAAACTCACTCTCCTGCTGGTAATAGCTCATCCAAACTGACCACTCTCCAAGTTTAAATCCAAGTTAAACCAGAACATCGGGGTGGGGGGGGTAGGAAAAAACAAGAGGAAATAGGCTACCTTGCATAATGACTTAGCCACTCCCAGTACTGTATGTGTCAGTGATGGGGGAATCGTGGCCAAGGACTGGAGTGTAAACTCCTACTCCTAGGAAATGTGCCTAGGCTAGGGGACAGTTAATGACCATCCAGGGCAGACAAGAGGCCCTTGGGTTTAAGGCTGAGTACACAAATCACATCCATCAGCTAAACCGCTTGTACTTTACTTGTACTTGGGGTCTGAGTCAGCCTTGCCAGAACCCAAACCCATGAGTTCTAGAGAGTCTAGGTGCTTGAGACCCACCAACCATCCCATCCAGGCAGGCTTGAAAGTCCCTAGAGACAAGACAAGGGACACATCAAACTGGGAGATTCTCTCATAAAAGTCCCAATGCTTGGAACATTTCCATTGTCCATGGGTGACAAAATCAGTGAGCAGACTGACTTGATCGCTATGGATTCTGCTGACAGGCTCCACAGGGGCTGGGGCCTGTGCTGCCAGCCCAAGGGCACAGCTGGCTAGAAAAATGCCCACTGTTCTCACTGCAGTCATTAACCCTCTGGCTGCCCCTATGAACTGCACAGCACCAGGACAGTGCACTCGTGATCTGGACAAGAGTCATCTCTGCCAAGCACAGAAAAAAGGTGGACAGAGCCGCTTGCAAAGAATAGAGACACAGCACAACTATATCAGCACCATCACAGTGGTTACAGGGCTTCTGTGGGCGATGCAGTGACCCTGCCATACAGACAGCACTTTTAGCAATAATAAATCATTAACATAGTGAAGGGGAAAAGTAATGTTTAAATGAAAAAGTTAACAAAAACTGTTTACATCCTGTATGCACAACAGAGATCCACATATCATGCCCCCCTCTCCCCCGTAGAGGCACTCCAGCCAGGCACAGACAAAGACATTCCCCACAGACAGTGTCCATACCGCACTAAGAAAAGGAGTACTTGTGGCACCTTAGAGACTAACCAATTTATTTGAGCATGAGCTTTCGTGAGCTACAGCTCACTTCATCGGATGCATACCGTGGAAACTGCAGCAGACTTTATATACACACAGAGATCATAAAACCATACCTCCTCCCACCCCACTGTCCTGCTGGTAATAGCCTATCTAAAGTGATCATCAAGTTGGGCCATTTCCAGCACAAATCCAGGTTTTCTCACCCTCCACCCCCCCACACACAAACTCACTCTCCTGCTGGTAACAGCTCATCCAAAGTGACCACTCTCCCTACAATGTGCATGGTAATCAAGGTGGGCCATGTCCAGCACAAATCCAGGCTCTCTCACACACACACCCCTTTTTTTCCGGGGACACACACACACATATACACAAACTCACTCTCCTGCTGGCAATAGCTCATCCAAACTGATCACTCTCCAAGTTTAAATCCAAGTTTAACCAGAACATCGGGGGGGGGGGGGGATAGGAAAAAACAAGGGGAAATAGGCTACCTTGCATAATGACTTAGCCACTCCCAGTCTCTATTTAAGCCTAAATTAATAGTATCCAATTTGCAAATGAATTCCAATTCAGCAGTTTCTTGCTGGAGTCTGGATTTGAAGTTTTTTTGTTTTAAGATAGCGACCTTCATGTCTGTGATTGCGTGACCAGAGAGATTGAAGTGTTCTCCGACTGGTTTATGAATGTTATAATTCTTGACATCTGATTTGTGTCCATTTATTCTTTTACGTAGAGACTGTCCAGTTTGACCAATGAGTGAGTTTGTGGGGGGGGGAGGGTGAGAAAACCTGGATTTGTGCTGGAAATGGCCCAACTTGATGATCACTTTAGATAAGCTATTACCAGCAGGACAGTGGGGTGGGAGGAGGTATTGTTTTATGATCTCTGTGTGTATATAAAGTCTGCTGCAGTTTCCACGATATGCATCTGATGAAGTGAGCTGTAGCTCACGAAAGCTCATGCTCAAATAAATTGGTTAGTCTCTAAGGTGCCACAAGTACTCCTTTTCTTTTTGCGAATACAGACTAACACAGCTGTTACTCTGAAACCTGTCATACCGTACTAAGACACAGAAATTGTCTAAGCAGTAGCCATGGTTTCCTTCCGAGTCTCCCACAACTTGGACTGTGTGCTTGGAGGGGACCTATCTGCCGTGTTTGGCAGAGGAGTTAGAGAAGACTCTGTTTTCTGCTGTTTATTAGGCCATGCTGCCTTTGGGGCTGGGTTCTCTCTGATCTCACTGGCATCGAGAGGCCTTTGGATATGAAGTGCCCTGTAAATAAGATTTCTCCAGAGCAGAATCCTGGTTCCTCCCAGCCTAGCTCCATTCTAGGGCAATTAGCAAAGCCCCTTCCGGGCCATGCCTAAACTTGGAAAATAGGTCATATTTAGAAACAGGTTAGCTAACATGTTAACATTAGTGTAGACTAGGCTGGAACAACCCTGGGGGGGGGCTAGTGACCACCATTGCCAGTGAGCTGCCCCTATTTGCCTAGTCAAGCCATAGCTTCAGAAGATTTCTCTTTAGATCAGGCATTTGTCTCAGTTCTCTCCCTCTTAGTTACAGAATCAGGTGAGTTTGGTGCTCATGAAAGGTTATTACCATCTCCCTCAGCCAAACACAGTACAGATAGCCACACAGCTCTCTGTCGCCTCCTCAATCCTGAACAGCAGCCCCCCTACCAATTCCAGCCCTGGGCTCCCCACACACCACTCTGTCAGTGCCCCTCAATACCAATCAGCAAACCCTGTTATTTCAGCCCCTGGCTCCTCCTTCCCTCAACACTGCCAATCCTGACTCAAGCCCCCCTGATAATCCAGGGTTTCTCTGGGGAGGTTCTCCTACTTACATTCTAACTAAATCTGGCCTCTCTTAGTTTGAGAGATCCAACAGAATTGCAGCCAGAAGTGACTGCTTGCAAGTTTTTACAGTGCCTTAGGCAGTAGCAACAGTTGCATCCTGTTGAAGATACATAGAGAGATAAGCCCCTTCCCCCATCAGTCTCTCTGCAGTGAGATGATGGACTTCTTGGTGAAGGGGCAGATGAGAAGCTTAGGAAAATTGTCCAGAAGACATGTCAAAATCCGGGCCATGGAAGATCCATTGAGAAGTGCCTACATGGACCCAGGGTGACAAATGACCCAAAATATTCCTAGAGAGCACACATCAAAGAACGAGCCTGCATAGAAATGTGGCTCCCTTGACAACTAGTGACAAGACAGCAGGTTTAGCAGACACCTTACCCCTACCTGGCAGCTTTAAAGACATCAGCAACTTTTCATTCCTAGTTGTTAAAGCAAGGAGCCAGGACTCCTGGGTTCTATTCCTTGCTCTGCCACTGTCTCGTTGAGTGACCTTGACTAAGACACTTCACGTCTATGTGCCTCGGTGTCGCCATCAGTAAATGGAGATGATAACCTAGTGTGCTAAGGGATAAGTGAAGCTTAATAAATGCCTCTACAGCCTTTTGAGATGCTAAATGCAAAACATTGCAGGCAAGTATTTGGTGCTCTGCACATTCAACAAGCCGCAGATTTAAATCAAAAGACCTTTAGACAGGAAAAAAAGAAGAAGCTGGTTTCAATAAGTCTCCTGCAGTCTCAGTCTGATCGATGGAGGAGGAAGAAACTCCAGGCTGAGGAGTGAACCTGACACAGTCACAGTCCCGGAATTGCTAGCTGATATTTCAAGCAACTTGAAACCCTGGTGCATTCTCGGAGGAGTTTCTGGTGAATCATGCTCCTGCTCAAACTGAAAGGATGATAACACACAGATTCCTGACGCAGCCACAAGAACGCAGAGGCTCCCCTACCCCCTGCCTCCAGAAGGAGCAGGGAAGCCACCCAGCAGCCAATCCGCCTGCCCTGCTACTTCCACATTTGAGTGCAGACTGACAACACTGCAGTGCAATCCTTCAGTCACACCAGCCAGCAAGAGGGGAGTGCACGGCACACTGACAGAGCAACAGCGAGAAAGGAAGCAGGGAAAACCAGAATCAAGACAATTAGAGAAGGAAGGAGATTGACCATGTCAGTGACACCTCTCTACCTGTCAGCAAGGAGACACTTGGTCAAGAACTCATAACAGGCCAAAGTAAATCCGGAGTTACATGGGCACAGGTGAAACCAGAATTGGGCTCTCTATGTGCTGTGCTGTCATGCCCCACAGAATGACAATGCCCAATGAGTGCACACATGGAGAGATAACAAGGAGTCCCGGTGGCACCTTAAAGACTAACAGATTTATTCAGAGAGTTCCACAGACTGATTGTGTGCTGTGTAAAAAAGTGCATCCATTTTAAATGTACTACCTTATCAATATCACTGATGTCCTTCATTCCTATATCACAAGGCAAGGGGAATAGAAGAGACTGACCTTCCTTCACTATCCATTCATTCTTAAATCTGACGGAATAATGAAGTGTATTGGACTCACAAGCTCTATAGCAGGATTTAAACAGCCCTTCAGAAAGAACTTAATGTTCTGTTGGATCCTACAGGTTTTTAAGAGTAATTTTGACAGAATCCTATTACACCCATCAGGGCTTTTTCAAAGGGCAGGAACAATACTTTACTTTTCCACAGTGTTATTTGGCCAAGGATCTCAAACCATTTTAAAAGGGATGAACACTCAAACTTCCTCTTCCATTCCCTGCCTAGGGATACATATCCCCCACATTATAGATTTGGAAACCAAGGCCCAGACAAACTGACAGATCTGTCTAAGAACAGAGGGAATCAGGACAGAGAAGGGACAGAACCTCCCCTAAATATTGCTTTGCACCTTCCCCATTTCACTGCAGGTTGCTCATGCCATCTGCCCCCAGCAATGGCCAGTCAGCAAAGGAAGCTTCCCCTCTGTGGTTCTCTGACTATAGGAAATGCTACTTCCGAGCTAGAGCATGGCTCTGACCGCCAGGCAGGCAGCTCCCCTTCCTAGTGATTCCCGAAATCAGTTACCTGGTTTGCTCATTGCCTTGGGGTCTCAGCCCATTTGGCAAATCCTCCCTAGCCACCTCACACATGTAAGATGTATAGGGAAGAGTCAGTGCTCCATGCTGTTCTCACACACATTGCCCAGCTATTCAATGGGACTTTTGCAGGCGGTCATGCAGAGATCAGACAACCTGATTCCCAAAAGGAAGGAGAAGCCAGTAAGAAAGTTGTAGTGGTCCCGTTGTCCCATGTATGAGATGCTGCAGCTACCCACTTCCCAGCACTACAGGCATGCAGTGATAGGGAGCTCAGGCAAAAAAGCCATGAATATCTAAGGCACTTGCTGGCTATTCAGGCCTGGGGAGCTTTGATTTCCTTTGAGGCAGGAGCTCTCCCGCACTGTGTCGGAACAGGCCAGAGTCACAAGCTGCTGTTGGGAGCCAGCTGCCCATTCCCAGCATCTGGTAAACATCTCAGAGCTCTTAGGTTGCAAGGGGAGGTACTGGCACTGCTCAGTCAGCGCTGGGCCTCGCAGAGAACAGAGCACCAGCATGGCTGGGCTCAGGCAGAGCAGGTCCTGGTAGGGGAAATACTCATGAACATTAACCACCTTTCCACCCCCGCCCCCCCGCAAAGTGCCCAATGAACATTCCCAGCCCCAGATCCTGTTACTCAGAATCTCCTGAGACCTCATCCTTCCCCCAGCACCCTATTCTGCTACCCAAAAAATCCCAGAACCTCAGCCTACTCCTCATTCTCTGTTACTTAGACAATTCCACGGGACCCCCTGTGTCGCCATGACATGCAGCTCCTTAGTGGGGGCAAGAGCACTGATGAGACCTGGACTACAGCATGTAAGGGGAAAGCTGCAGATTCCCTATTTGAACCACTCTCCCATGTGACGTTGCCAGCCCTGGCGCAGCCCTGCAGTCCAGCCCCCCTTTGCCCAGCCACTACATAAGATAACAGGGTCCCCTTATGCAATTCTCACCATGCTTGTGTACTGATGTCTTTGCTGCCACTGGAGCAGTGACCTGCTGTGGAATTCTGCAGCCTCTGGCTTTTGCTCTGGGTGTGGACCTCTGCCCCCCCTCCACTCTTAACCATCTCAAGGGTGCAGTGCTCTTGGGCAAGACCTTGAAACCCCAGCTCATCACTGCTCTCCCATGGGTGCTATGTGAGAGCCAAGGCTGGGCTTCGTCTGTGTGCCATGCACATGCCTGATGCACCCACCTCTGGGGTGGAGTGTGTTTCAGCAGGCCGCATATAGAGTTTATGAAACATTTTGGGATCCTTCAGAATTAAACAAAATACTATGATCCTGGGACTCCATGGAGTGGCCAGTGAGAGGGGCCACAGGCAGGAGAAGGCAGGGCAGATTCCCATGCAGAGGGTGGGCATCAGGAGCAGTCTGCAGACCCATATTTTTACCAGGATCAGGATCCAGGCCTGGATGCTGGTAGGCCACTAATACTGCCAACTCCCTACCTGTTGCTTTAACACCTTAACCACTGTCCCTTTGTGTGGCAGCAATGTTCTTTCTACATGCCTATTGTGCACTGGCCCTTGAAAGCATGAGTGCTCCCATCCTGAAAGGGAGCACCACAGGTGCTTTTACACACATTTACCAGCTGCAGCTGGGCAGGCCAAAGGATTAGTCTTTGGGGGAAGAAATTCCAGCTAGAGAGCAGGAAAGGCAGCTGCGAAGAGCAGGTCCTGGGGTGTGGAGCCTCTAGATCTAAACCCAGTAGGAGAATGGAAGCCATTACCATCTCCTAGCTATCTGGTGCCCTCTGTTCAAACATACCATGTGATGGGTTGTTCACCCCACACCAGAAAGGAAGGGGTTAAAAGCAGCATAGGGAAGCAGTGCAGGGATCAGCCAATCGGAGAGAGGCTGCAGAGAGCAGTCAATCAATGCCCAGTGGGCTCACATAAAAGAGAGCTGCAGGGACAGAGACAGTCAGCTGCTGCAGGGAGCCTAAGGAGTAAGAACTGTGTTCCTAGTGGGCTGCAGGAAGGGTAGCACCTTGGACAGAGCAGTTGCTGGCAGGGACTGAGGGAGCGTCTGGCTGTCTGAAAGCCCTGAGGAGAGGGTGAAGAAGGTGCTGGTGGCACAGGGAAGTGGCCCAGGGAATAGAAGCAACATTGAGTGAGGCAGCAGGAGGCTGCTATCTACAAGGTCCCTGGGTTGGGACCCAGAGTACTGAATGGGCTTGGGTCACCCCCCTCACCTGCCACTGGGGAAGTGGCTGGACTGTTGAACTAAGATACTTCTCCCTCCCTCCCACGGTCCCAACCCCGGAAGTGTGAAGAAACAGATGGTGATACAGCTGGAGGGCCGAATCATGAAGAGAATGCTTCGGTAATTGGACTGAGCCTGGTTTGCAAGTGGAGACAACGATGGGAGAGGCACCACCTGGAGAGGGCACACTGGCTGGAGGAGCTAATCCCTGTAACAGACAGCAGGAGGCGCCGCTCCGGTGAGTGGACTTTGTCACACAGCACTTGGCACTAACTGATCCTTTTCAGCAGAGATGGCAATGACTGAATGTGCCACGGTGCTCTGAGTCCTAAAGGGGGCCTGTTGAGGGCAGAGGAAGTTCCTCCTCTCCACATCCCTCACCTGCAGGCCCCCCAGTACCAGGCAAGGAATGGGGAAAAGCCTGGGCATTTTGTGACAAGGCTATGCACTGCCAAGGATGGGATGAGAAAGATGGCAATGGAGAGGCCCTCCCAGTCCAGCTGCTCGAGGTTCGGCCAGGCCAGGTGTTGCCAAGACAGTGTAGGCCTGTGGTGCCCAGCAGGTGTCTGCACTGCATGAGAAGGGAGTGCTGGCCTCCCCATCATCCCAGAAGGCTCCTGCCCTCAGCAAATCCACCCCCTCCCAATTCCCCTCTCCCCACAAGATCACACCTGGCTCCCTATTCAAGAGGAGCTCCATCCAGTACTTCACTCCCCATGCCAAAGGCTGAACAAACAAACATCCGGTACCCGGCACCATGCCCTGCAGGCCCTACATAGCCACGTGGCTTTCCAAAGGAGTCCCTGGGTATCTCAGACAGCAGGCCTCTGTACAATACAACACCAACAGCCTGTATCACAGGCACCACAGCTATCTCTTAGTGCCAGCAGCTCAAGGGTGAATGCGATTTTAGCCCAGGCTGCTCACCTGATTTGGGAGGTCAGGGAGGAACCAGTCTACACACTTCACCTTGAATGGTCCCTTGAAATGTGTGTTAACTACTTATGCTAAACAATCTGTTCCATTTTGTAATTTGCTATGACACTCTCGTCTCTCAGACCTGAAGAAGAGACTAGATGACCTTCTGGGGTCCCTTCCAACCCTGATATTCTATGATTCTAAGAGCTCTGTGTGAGCTCAGAAGCTTGTCTCTCTCACCAATAGAAGTTGGCCCAATAAAAGATAATACCTCACCCACCTGGTCTCTCTAGATTCTCCTAGAGGCAGCTCTGACTGAATCACCAGCAGCAGCCAATGGGGTGGGTCATCTGCTTTATAAGTGAACTTGCTTCCTCAGGTTTCAGAGTAGCAGCTGTATTAGTTTGTATCCGCAAAAAGAAAAGGAGTACTTGTGGCACCTTAGAGACTAACCAATTTATTTGAGCATAAGGTTTTGTGAGCTACAGCTCACTTCATCGGATGCACGAAATGAGCTGTAGCTCACAAAACCTTATGCTCAAATAAATTGGTTAGTCTCTAAGGTGCCACAAGTATTCCTTTTCTTCTTGCTTCCGCAGTGTCTCCTTCTAAACATTCCTCCTCTCCACACCCCTCTCCTGCAGGCAGCCTGGGTGCAGAGGGCTCCACTGGGCCTACAGCACTGCTAGCTGCCATCACTCCGTCACCTGAGAATCAGAGGGGTTCAGGAAGTGCCAGTGACTCACCGGAGACTCAGCCTCATCCCCTGGGGGTAGGGGGATAAAGACTAGCTCAGGTATTACCTAGTAACATAAAATGCAGAGCTCCCAGCACCTAGCCTCCAGCCCAGTGTGCCTGGGGCAGGGCAGGGCAGGGCTCCCACACAGGGCACAGACTCTTAAAGGGCACATACAATACTTCCCTCAGCCCCAAGAAGGGAAGGGAACAATCACAGTTTACATTTTTGTAGCTCCTTTTCAGCAGAGAGAGTCTCACGGTGCTGCACTCATGAGGGAAGCAGCTATCATCCCCTTTGGAGAGAGAAGGGCTTAAGTCAGTGCCAGGCCTGTAATACCCAGGAGTCCTGACTCCCTTTCCTGAGCCCCTCCCTGCTCTAAAAATAAGGCCAGTCTCTCCCACAACAGTCCCACCTCCCAAAGGTCAGCAGCCTCAGAGCAGGCTACTAAGCTCAGTTCTCCCAGGGCTCACACACGGGGCATTACAGTGTCTGCACAGTGTCAGAGAATGCAGGTCAGGCCTCAGCGAGCAGCAAAGCCCAGGGGGCTCCTGCCCTTAGACTAAACTCTCCCTTCGCAGGTGTGACATACGATTCCAGTGGGAACCCTGTGCCCAAGGGATCAGACAGGCCACTCACAATCCCTATCTGCCTGCAAGGTACATTCCATGCCAGCAAGGCGCTCACACAGAGTTAATCCTCACCAGTTGCCTACCCTGTCTTCTTGGATCTGCCTGCGTGGGGATGGTCAGTGCCTCCTAGGATTAAACCCACAGGCAACTCCAGAAACTTGGAGCAAATGGAGGGAATTCTCCTTCAGCTCCCAACATGGAGGAGCAATCGGCCAGCTCAGCCCAACCTCAGCACGTCTCAGATTGCATTGAGGAGATTTTCAGTGGCGTCTTGGCAAGTAGTCGGTCTCTAAACCTGGCCCATGGACTCTGATCTTGTGCCACTAGGTGTCACCGCTGCCCAGGGGATTCAACTAAACTCCCAGGCCTTACAACAGCTGGCACTGAGAACTGGCAAACTCACTCACCTCCAGCAAGGCAGACAACCTGACACAGCACAGCAGTGGATTTACCTGCAATTTGGACCCTTTCCCTTGGCCCCAAGTCCTGAATGTGGGAACAGCAGCATTCCAAGGAGCAGTTTCTGCAAGTGCTGTAGACGGCATGGGCGAGTAGAGCCATGTAGCCCTGATGCGCCACTGGCAGGAACCCAGCTGATGCCAGCTCAGATAAACAGTGCATGGAGAATTCCGCTGTGAATTGCCAGGGAAATCTCAAAGCAGTCCCCCATCCTAGAGTAGCTGAAGGCTCCCCAACAACCTGCACAAAATCCTCCCAGAAACAGAGGCTTTAAGCCATGCAAACCGCCATCACCTCCTGCTTTGAACAGGGGTGCAGCCCATGTGGACTACAACTCCCATCATGCAATGCTCCAGCCAGATCCAGGTAAACTAGTCATGTTGCAAGCTGGGACCTGTAGTCCAAACAGTCCGTATCTCCATATTGAAGAGCAGGGTAGCTGCTGCCTTCATTCTGCTTTATTAGTGACCAGCAAAGGTTTGGCTCCGAGGAGCCTTATAGGGCAGTGAACAAGACTAATTTTAACCCAAGGGCAGGGGGAATTTGACTTATGTACGTGTGCTCTGGCCCTTCTCTACATACCATACACATCAGAGCAGGGGAACCTAAATCTTTCCCAAACAGGAACATTTTAGAGGCTACCCAGGAAAGTCAGGGCTTCAGCTGATGTGTGTGGTATGTAGAGAAGGGCCAGAGCACATGTACATAATTCCAATTCCCCCTGCCCTTGGGTTAAAATTAGTCTTGTTCACCGCCATGTAAGGCTCCTCGGAGCCAAACCTTTGCTGGTCACTAATAAAGCAGAATGAACGCAGCAGCTACCCTGCTCTTCGATATGGAGATGCGGATGTTTGGACTACAGGTCCCAGCTTGCAACATGACTGATGGCCCACTTCTGAGCCCCTCGGGCTTTGCACAAAGGACAGGATCATCTCTGAGTAGCGTGAGGGGACGCAGGCTGGACCCCTTCCACACTAGTGAGCAGCTTAAATCACAGAGACATACGTGTATACAACACTACCACCAGTGGGAGGCACTGGCACGCAGGGAAATGATGGAGACAGTTGGGAGTGCAGGGTGGTTGCCCTGTACTGCTCTCACTCTGCACAGAAAGCACTTTTGAACTGTGCTGCCTCGAATGAGCATGGGCTGCAAATGAGACATGAGAAGTCACCAAACACTCCTCCAAGATTATAAACAACAGGCCCGGCATGCAGTGAAAAGCCTTGGCTCTATATTTAAACCTTGACTGAGGTCGCTTCCTTTTCCCGGCAGCTCCCCCCACCCCCGTTTGCTCTTATTTGCATGCAAACATGACTAAGGCGCATTGGGGTTTAAGGTTAAAGGGGAAATAGCCATGCATCTGCCTGGCAGGAAATTCCACCCTGGGTGACCTTTCACCTTTTACTGTGCAGCGTCAGAGCAGGCAGCTAGAATCCTGCTAGCAAAGCAGTGGCAGCTGCCTGTAAGAAATTGCCAGAGCGGAAGGAGCAGGGACTGTCTGAGAGCATTGAAACTTCAGCACAGGGGCCTCTGGATTGGGGGTGGGGGAGACAGGGGAAGGGGAAAGAAAGGCCCAAAGACAGATGAGCAGGCACAGAGCACTCCCCCTTCCATCACTGTATCAGAGTTTGGGTTTTGCACTGCTGGGAGGGTGGGTTGGACACCACTGCGGGTTTCCCCACCTAGCATCCTGAAAGGGCATCAGCTTCACCAGCTCCCCTGTTCTTCCTGTCCCAGAAGCCTTCCTCCCACCTTCACGCGAAGTTTCTCAGGCTTTCCCATTCTGGTGGGTGCACATAAGTGAGACACACTCCACAGTGCTGGCCCAAGTCTCAGGTTATTCTGCTTTTCTATAGCACATCATACCAGTGTCTCCAAGCCCTTTAGGTGCCCTACTTTTCTAATTCTCCAATCACCCTACAAGGTACAGCAGACTAAGGACAGGAATCGCTCACCCAGCACTGAAATGCAGCCCTGCTCGGGTAAGACATGGCAGAAATTTAACAGCAGCACAGTGGTGCCACATAACATCTTACTTTTTAGGGGGCAGGCCCAACAAACAACTTTTCCTAATGGTCCCTACAGAGACTCCTTCTGAACAGAAGGGAAAGATGCCTTGTTAATTCAGAATATCCACAAAGCTGGCAAGGAGGTGAGAGAATCATAGAATCATAGAATATCAGGGTTGGAAGGGACCCCAGAAGGTCATCTAGTCCAACCCCCTGCTCAAAGCAGGACCAATCCCCAACTAAATCATCCCAGCCAGGGCTTTGTCAAGCCTGACCTTAAAAACCTCTAAGGAAGGAGATTCTACCACCTCCCTAGGTAACGCATTCCAGTGTTTCACCACCCTCTTAGTGAAAAAGTTTTTCCTAATATCCAATCTAAACCTCCCCCACTGCAACTTGAGACCATTACTCCTCGTTCTGTCATCTGCTACCATTGAGAACAGTCTAGAGCCATCCTCTTTGGAACCCCCTTTCAGGTAGTTGAAAGCAGCTATCAAATCCCCCCTCATTCTTCTCTTCTGCAGGCTAAACAATCCCAGCTCCCTCAGCCTCTCCTCATAACTCATGTGTTCCAGTCCCCTAATCATTTTTGTTGCCCTTCGCTGGACTCTCTCCAATTTATCCACATCCTTCTTGAAGTGTGGGGCCCAAAACTGGACACAGTACTCCAGATGAGGCCTCACCAATGTCGAATAGAGGGGAACGATCACGTCCCTCGATCTGCTCGCTATGCCCCTACTTATACATCCCAAAATGCCATTGGCCTTCTTGGCAACAAGGGCACACTGCTGACTCAGTGTGAGAGAGGGTGTGTGAGTGAGTGTGTTTTTTGGGCATATGAGTAGGGTTGCCAAGTTTGGTTGGATGTATTCCTGGAGGTTTCGTCCCATGACAATAGCTAATTCAAGATTAATCTTTAATTCCTGGATCCTCCAGGAGAATCCTGGAGAGTTGGCAACCCTAGGTATGAATATTCTTAAACCCTTTCCAGTCCTTCACTGACAACACTGTGTGTGTGTGTGTGTGGCGGGGGGGGGGGGGGGGAGGGAAGAGGGGTCGTCTATTTTACCACTAAGCCAGTCTCTCAGGAGCAGCACAGCAGTTCAGTCTTGGGAGTCAGTGGGTGATGCAGGTGGGGCTGCTGAGTCAGTCAGCCTGACAAAAGCTACCTGTTTCAGAGTGGTAGCTGTGTTAGTCAGTATCAGCATTCCACCATGTGTCAGCAATGCCCCTCTGCCATGTACACTGGCCAAACCGGACAGTCTCTACGCAAAGAATAAATGGACACAAATCTGACATCAGGAATCATAACATTCAAAAACCAGTAGGAGAACACTTCAGTCTCTCTGGTCACTCAATAACAGACCTAAAAATGGCAATTCTTCAATAACAAAAACTTCAAAAACAGACTCCAATGTGAAACTGCAGAACTGGAATTAATTTTCAAACTGGACACCATGAGATTAGGCCTGAATAAAGACTGGGAGTGGTTGGGTCATTACAAAACCTAAACCTAATTTCCCCAATACTAATTTGCCCCTACTGTTACTCACACCTTCTTGTCAACTGTCTGAAATGGGCCACTCTCATTACCACTTCAAAAGTTATTTTTCCTCCCTTGGTATCCTGCTGTTAAGTGAATTGTCTCATTAGACTGACCTCACACTTGGTAGGCAACTGCCAACCTTTCATGTATTTATACCTGCTCCTGTATTTTCCACTCCATGCATCTGATGAAGTGGGTTCTAGCCCACGAAAGCTTATGCCCAAATAAATTTGTTAGTCTCTACGGTGCCACAAGAAGCTACCTGGACACTCACCTCACAAAGAGAAGAAAAGACCAGAGAGGCCAGGTGATAGCAGAGTGTCTGGACCCCACAGGCATGAAGCAAGGTGCTCCAAATAACAGGGGTTATTGTCATTTCAGTGTCACCACTTCAGCCAGGTCACAGAATGGAAAGAGTCATTAGGATCACAGATCATTCCCCTGTGTGTAGGGATTGCAGGCAGGGTTGTCAAGACGCAGCAGACAGGCAGCAGGGGGCAGGCTGCATACAGATACCCCATGGCTTTCCAACCACAGAAGTACCTAGCCCCAAGTGTTTAGGGCTCATTGGGGGCCCATTTCAAGGTATGCAGCGACTCCTGCAGCCAACAAACCCTGTGCTATGTGGCCAGGTGCTTGGATTCTGCAGCTATGGTGCAGCCAGACAAAAATTCTGTGGCAGCTTCAGTTATGTTTAGTGCAGTAACTCCAGGAGTTAACCACACTCAGACAAAGGTCGGGGCTGATCACTAGGATGGTCATTTCCATTTATTTTACTCTGCCTAATACATTCTGTATTCAACATGTGGCTGATTTTCACAGTGACCTGTTATTGCACTGCAAATGTGTTGCGGGGAGGAAGCTAGACATTGTATGGTAGGTGCACAGGGGGAATTGGAGCATCTGGCAGTGGGATGGCAGCTTACTGACAGTCACTGCGAAATAAACACATTAGTTAAATGATAGTCAGTGAAATCGTTAATGACATTAATATTTATATTGTGTTCAGTAAGTTTCAAAGTTCACAGCCTGTTTGGAGAAATGGGCCAATTCACACTTCTCAGAGCTGTTGTTTCAGAAGAGACTCCACATTTTAAGGGCTTCACAACTCAGAGTTGGAGAGACTCCTGCAAGGATTCTGGAACAACTAGTGCAGCACCTCCTTCCCCTTCCTCTCCCCAACCCTCACCATTCTGAAGCATAATTCTGTAACAGAAGAAATGCTGTGGCAACTCTACAGGGCTCTGCCTTCATGTGACCCTGAGAAAGGTCCTGTTGTAATGCATCACAAGTTGGCATTGAGTGGGCAAGGACAGAGATTGGATCTATGCAGAATTGAGGGTATCAGCTTGTTCCAAAGAGCTGACTGCAGCTTGAGCCCCCACCTCAGCTGGGCTGAGTCTCTGCAGTTGGAAGGGGGAAAATAGTCACCTCTGGGCCTGAGAGTTTGTGCCAAGCTTCAACTCTGAATGGATTTACAATGTTTATAATTGAAGCTCAGCCAGACCCTTAGCTACAGAGTCTTCACAGAGGAGTCACAATAAATCAACATGCATGGGAGAAAAAAAACAACAACAACTAAACTCTGTGCTAACACACACAACAGCAACACCTCGAGCAGCCCCCCTCGCCCCTTCCCTCCAGGGACACAACCCCAAAGGACAGGCCAGGGAATGAACCTCATTTTACAAATGGTAACGCTGAGGCACAGAAAACGTGTGTGTGTGTGTGTGTGGTAGGGGTGCAAGCACCGACCGTTCCTCCCTGAGACAAAGAGTCAGAAGGGACCACCAGAACATCTAGTCTGACCTCCTGTACGTCACAGTCCACCAGCACCATCCAGCACCTGCACACTGAACCCAACAACTGAAATGAGACCAAGGTATTACAGCCTCAAGAAACTAGACTATTACAAGCCACAGGCAGCGAATAGGAGAGACTGAAGTGCACCAGTGCAGGAGGCCCCCCACAATGGCAGGGAAATGATTGAGATACACCCAGATAATCCTAGTAAGTGACCTACACCCACACACTGAAGAGGAAGCTGAAAAACCCCTCAACAAGGTCCCTGCCACCCTGGCCTAGGGGAAAATTCCCTCCCAACCCCAAATATGGCAATCAGGTAGACCACGTGCATGTGAGCAAGAACCTGTCAGCCAAGCACCTGAGATAGAGAATGCTCAGTGCCACTCAGAGCCCTGGCCTACCCCTCCTATATCCAGCCACAGACATCCTGGATGCTTCTGCATAAGGAGATTAAAAAATTAAAACAAAACCCAGAATACATTGTGGGGGTGGGGGAGATCCCGTCTTGACCCCTGCAGGTGGCCAGCTGAAACCCTGAAGCATGAGATTTTAGGAACATAAGATGTAACCTGGAAGTGAGCCCCAAGGGCTGCTGAGCCCTGCTCTCTATCACCACAAGCAACCCCATTATAGTGATGGTAGGGGCAGTAGTGCAGACTGTCTCTGGCAGTGGGAAGATGGCCGGCGTAGATACAGCCATAACAGGGAACAAAACCCAGGATTCTGAGTTTCCACAGCCCACTACTCGGCAGCACTGCCTTACATTCACTATCCATTATACTCCACACACACACACACACACACCCCGTTTCTATCCATGTCCCGCTTCAGACAGCATGCCTGTATCTGCGGCAAAGCACGTCTGTTCCTTCCAGAGCGGTCTTTAAATCCACAGAAGTCAGAAACCAGAGAAGGCCAAGAGCAGCTCCTGGGCTCACGATCACATTACAGCACAGGAAGGAAGAGGGCACTTTGATCAAGCTGGGATTGCTTTAAATGGTTTCCATGCAGATATCTAAGCCACTGGAATTAGCACCCCAACATCCCAAATATATCTCCCCACACCCAGAGGCACTTCCTGTCCCAGACACAGTGCCAGAGTAACAGGGGATAGATGACCTGGATCTTTCTTTGTGTGCAGAGGTACAGGCTGGGACTGCCCCCAGCATAGCAAGTCACCTTGGCTAGATACCACAGGAAGCAGCACCCTAGAAATATGCAGAATATTCTCCCCCTGCTCTCATTTGGGGAGAGGATGTAGGAGCTCAGCTGGACCCCTTTCTCCCAGCTTACATCCCTGCAGATACAGTACTCCTCGGAGGATGCTGGGATGGTATTTTAAACAAAGACATCTACTACCCATCTTCTGAAATGGGACCAACAGAAGTTTGTGGCAAGGGCAACAGAAGCTCTCCCCATTTGCCCCCTATACCTTCCACTCTGCACTTGTCCAGGAGCACACTGCTGGTTCTGCAGCTCGTAACCAGAGGGTTAACAATGCCCAGGGAACTGCAGGAAGTCTCCTTGCTGGTGGCAGGAACAATGGGGCTATTGTGGGAGGGCCGGCAAGTGTGGACAGATTTCTGGGACTGGGAGTTATCAAATGGGTGTATTGCTCCTGCCATGCACTCTCCTCCTCCATGGTCAGGTACAGAAAGAGAGTGAGTACATCTCCCCGGCCCTGCACACAGATCTAGATGTAGTCAGACCCACACAGAATGCAGCAATCCGCTGCCAAAGGTGGCCCAAACATCCCCAGAAGATGCATTGTGCTGCCGAGCAACCTGGTTTCTACTGCCTCAACGATCATTTATTAAGGGAGCCAGTGTCACATCTGAATAGAGACAGATGCATTCAAAGCTTCTAGAGTGCAGCAGGATGGTTCCTTGCTATATTCTCTAAGCCACTGCCTGCTAGCTGCAGAGCATGGTTAGCAACACAATTGGAGCTATTCTGAAGTCAGGGGGATTGGTGACAGGAGGTACAAGGCTCTCCCTTCACCCCACAGGCATATTCCAAGGCAGGATTCCAAACGTGGGGCAAAGGTAGTTGGCCACAGAAGGCAAAAAACTCTCACTCCCCCTCTCACAAACTCAATGCTACCAGCAGGGCATAACTGTAAGAGAAAAAATTCGGCTGCCACCTTGGCCAGTATAGGAGCTACTGCATAATTAGGAGAAAGATAAAGCAGCACAGATTGGGGGGGGGGGGAGGGGGGGGAAGAGGAGACAATCATCATGTTAAACAGTGAGGGACACATAGCAGCAATTACCAGGCATTTAGTAGAGGAGATGTCAGTTAAATTTATTACTGCTGCTGAACTGGAAAGGAGGGAGGAGAAGAAAGACTGAGATGGCAGAAAGATGGGGACAATGAAAAGGGGCGAGCCAGGCCTTAGAAACCACAACTTTGTTGCCTCAAGTACATTAGAGCTTCCAGCAGCCCAGCCAAGGCTCCAGGAAAGTGCTGGGAATTGCCAAACAGCACACATGCAAGCTCCAAGGACACAAATCTCAATCTCAGACAGGAAAGAAAAGGAGCAGGGCAGGGTCCAGGGAGCAGCTCGTGCCCTTTAAGTTCATATGGTGGAAAGTCCCCTCTGGGGTGAGTGAGGATTTTAGGAGCCAATGGCACTCTGTCCCCTGCATGACCAAGTCCTTACCAACATTAACCCTCCCTCTCAATCCCTTCAGCGAGGGCAGAAGAGCACATCCCCAGGTTTCAGACGGACACACGGAAAGGGGAAGTGACTTGCCCATGGTTACACAGTGAGTCAGCAGCTGAGCTAGGAATAGAACCCAGGAGTCCTGATTCCCAGACCCTGCATTGGTCCATATCACTGAAATGTGCTGGGGTTGGCCTCCCCGAGTCATTATGGAGGTTTCATGCAGTGTAGACAGGAGACACAACCACAGCCCTGTGTGGCTCAGAGTACAGACAGTAACACCCCAGGACCCCAACCTGCACCATTCTGGCTACAGTGCAGTAGAAAGCCTAGTGGGTTAATGGGTAGCTAGACATTGTGATGCATGTCCATCTCCACCTCAAGCCTGGGCCTCCCCTCTTCATCTCTCACACAGGCTAAATGACCAGGCCCTCTCCCATCAGCAGCTACAGTCCAGTGCCACCCACTAATCTGGCAGCACTAACTTTGCAAGTGTGGCCAGTGTCTCCACTGTCCCTTCACTCGGACCAGCTCAGATACCCCTTTGGGTATCAGCCTCCTGCTCTGGCTCAGGAGCTCTGCTGGCTTCCCATTCATTTCCAGACCAAAGTTGATTATTCGATTTCTTATGTTTAGCAGCCTAAGTAGATCTGCCCAGCATCTCACAGCCCTGCCTCCCCTCCCCACTTTTCACCTGTTGGACCAAGAGCCTTCTCCACTGCAGCTCCTCTGTCACGCCAAATCTCAGGTAAAGACATCACTTTCCTCCCTTGCCTCTTAACTGCTCTCTTCCTCTGAAGTTATACATCTCAGAAAAGCCCCTTGGGATCCTGCATAAGATGCACTATACAAGATAAATAGTACAGTATAACTTCAGGTCCCAAATGGGGAGCTCACTGCTCTTAGGGGAAGGGTTAGGGATGAGTCTGCAGCCTCTGGCAAAGCACTGACAGGTTGTATTCCATGCTCCATGACCAGCTTTGCTCAGCTAACTTAGTATGTTCTTCATCTAAATCATCAGGCACAGGCCACAAGAGGAGGTCAGATAAAAGGATTTTTTTTATGGAGATGCTCAAGCACCTTCACAGGGGAGTCTGCCCAGAAGCAAATATTTCTCTAGGCTGCAATGTCTCCCGCCTCAGAAGACCAGGCAAGAGTCTGGGTGCCCATTGCCATAAATAGGGCAAGGAAGCTAGCCCTGCCTTTGTTTGGATATCTCTAATCCTGCTAACCCAGCAACTGTAGGCTCATCCGAGGACTCATAGCCCTAACTCCTGGAGGCAGCTCAGAAGAGACAGACTGGCCCCAATTTAAACAAGACAAACAGAAAAATGAGCACAGCTAAGCCAACAGCCCAGGCTGACAGTGCAGAGAAAGTCACGTCCCCCACACTCAAGGAATCAGGAGGAGCATGTTACTCTGGATTTCCAAACTGGATCACTAATTGATCTGGATAGCCGTGTGACTCGGAGAGACAGAAGGGAAAGGACCACCCATATTTGGATTTGGTTCTGTTGTGTGCGTCCTCGCAGCTCACTTCTGGAACAGAGATTCTGTGCCTGTGCTTTAAAGGTGGTTCCAAAGACCACACAGGAGTTAAATCCACCTATAAATATCAGTACCCAGCAGGGCTGCTGCTCTGAACCCTCCAGCCATCTGTTCTTGCGTTCCCCCCTCTAAGACTGTAACATCTGAAATACCTTCCAAACTCTTAGGAGTCCTCCCAAAAATAGACCAGAACTGTGGCTTAGCTCTGCTGCGTGTCTGAGTGTGTCAGTGTGGGTGTGCCTGCACCAGCGTGAGCTTGCATCCATGTGCATGTGACAAAGACCACTCAAGCATGTTAGTGAGCAAGCGTACCCATGTCAACGGAAGTCTGTATGCATGGGAATGCCTGCTCAAGCATATCTGTGTGAACCTGTACAAGCATGCCCATGCCAGGGGGAGTCTATTTGCATGCACATGAATGTGCATGTGTGAGCGTGCCCACACCGTGTGTAGACGTGAATGTGCCCACATAAGGATATCTGTCTGTGTGCAGAAGAGGCCCATGGGGAATGTGTAACTCTTGCCATGCTGAATTCTCTGGTGGCAAGGGGAGGCATGGTAGAAACCAGAGACCCAAGCTGAAGCCTTCTTTGTGTCACTTTCCCTCCTGTTGAAGCTACACTGCCGTGGCGGGCAGGTACTCAGACACTGTTCATTTTGAGCACTACCTGGATACTTCTGTGAGAGCCCTATACCGCCTCACTGTCCCCAAGCCCTAACAAGGGCCCACCCAGACAATGAGTGCAGGCAGTGAGTACATGGGGGTTCCAGTCACCAAAATGGGGGTGGAGGATGGGGTATCTGGGGTATTCTGTCTCCTGGCTGCCAAGCCCTGTAAACTCAACAGAATCAGCCTTGGACATCAGAACCTGACTGGAAAGGTGACGGACAAACAACTTTAAATGTCCAGGTTAAAAAAAACCCACCCTGACCAGAATTCACATTAAGGGACCATCACAAGACTATGCCATGCCCTGCCCTTAGCTAACCCAATACCCCAGGATAAAAACATAGAGCACTTGGCCACAAAGCACTGAAGGGAACAATGAAGGCTCATCAGCAGGCACCCATTTCTTCATAGTGAAGGCTAATCAAGGATTAGCAAATACTCAGATTTTGCTTCCAGCCATCTCCAGGATGAAGATGTCTCCCCCAACAATTTGACTGGGGTCATATACAGTAAAACTACAAAAGCAGCAGGGCTGGGGATCAGGTCACGGGGCCTGAGGGTTCCACTTTTATTCAGATTATGGCCCCAGAAGGGATCTCCAGGATAGCAACCTTGGTCACAAGTAGCACAAGTAGCACCATGGACTGGATCAGCCACAGCACAAGTACTCCTTTTCCTTTTGCTAATACAGACTAACACGGCTGCTACTCTGAAGCACAGCACATGTGGGACTGGATCTGCCTTTCAGACACACAGTTGTGGTGTCTGGGAAGTGTGCTGGGTTAAAGAACCTGGAGGAACCTTTTCTAGCTGTTTATTAACAAGATGTAACAGGACTAAACTTACTAGCTATGGTGGATGCTGCCACCCCTCCAGCCTGGGGGCACTGCATTTCACTATAACATGCTGTCAATCAGCTTTCCATTTGATACGTTTTAAGAGACAAAATGACTGCCAGGGATGGCCAAATAGTAGAAAATACATTATCCCACAGCTTCCCATTGGATTTACCAGATGCTTCACTGGCTGAACAGCCATTGCGCTAATATGTTATTTGGCCTTACAGAATCAAATCTACAGGCTGCCCAAAAGCTCAGGAACCCTCCCACACATCTTCCCATTTCCCGCCCCATGAAAGGACTCCTCTAGCTTCTAAACTGAGTGGTCTCACCCACCTTCAAGTATTTTATATGCCCAAGACAGGACCAGTTAAACATGGGATCCAGCAATGGACATTACAGACCAGATTTTCCCCAAGTACCTAGCACCCAACATGCACCCAAAATCTGGCCCCAATAGTGGGCACTAAGCATTTGAAATTCTGGCCCTTAAGTTTCAGCCTTCTGGCAGGGGGATATGCCAGTAGACAGCCACACAAGCACAGCCACCTCGACAGACCGAGTCAACACAGCCCTAGCATCTTCCCTGAGAGAGAAAAAAATAATCCATTGATCCAAGTATCGATTGGATGCAGGAGTTTGTTTGTGTTTGTTTTAAAGTTTGCCCATGGGTCAGACCTTGTTACAAACATCTTTCCTGGTGATTATGTTAGAAACAGGCTGTGCCAAGCTCCGGTCACCTGCCTGGGGAGAAACATAAAGGCAGGTGTGGAAGTTAAATAGTCCCTCAGGGACGCTTCCCTCCTTCCACTCCTTCACCATTAAAAACAATTGCTAGGATGGAAGAACACCACGAACAGCTGTAGTGTGGGCCACAAAGCAGTGTGTGCCCCGTGGGAAAGAGTGGATCAGGCAGTGCAACAACCGCTTACAGTGCAAAATGTCAAAGGGAGACTGATTGCCATGAAGTTTAGAAGGGATTTCAGTTTGGTTGGGAGCAGGAGAGGAGGTTTGGGTGGAGGGATTTAAACAACCCTGCCAGTAACAAATCCGTGTTCATGGTTCTTTTCCTTCATTTCAGGAAGAATGACTGGGATTTAAAGATTTCTGCAGCATTTGTAACCCAACCATTGCAGCGCTAGGCTAGGACAGGAGAGCCAGAAAGGGAAACTGACCAGAAAATCATGGAACTAACCAATCTTCCAAGAGAATGGCAAAAAGCAAAACACAGGAATAGTGAGGAGGAAGCTGGTTTTCAGAACAATCTCTAGGGTTACTGCCAACGTCAGTAATTACTGTAATTATCATGTTGAACATGCATTCTCAGCGCTGTGACTGGCCAAGCTCACGTTTGCACCAAAGCCAGCAGACTGCAGTTTTCACACTGGGGTGCCTCCTATTAAGCACCCAGATAAAGATGCCAGTTCTCAGAGCTTCTGAATACACACAGCTCCCACTGAAGTCAGCAGCGTTAGGTGCCCAGGGCTGGAACTGTTGGTCTACACTTCTAAAGCACTGTGATGCATCTGAGCAGCTTGCAGGTCATTCTGACCTAATTAATGTCTCCTCCTCCAGTCCTTAACAGGGCTCCTGGCCCCCCCCCCCCCGTTCACCTTCTCCACCAGGCTCTACTGATGTGAGCTCAGCGAGTCACTACTGGAACACTGCAGCCAGATGGAGGGGGAAAAAAAAAAGTCCCAAATTGTGTTCGTTGGGGGACTTTGGTGCTTATGAAAACAAGAAACTAAAGGCACTGAGCATTGCCAGGCATAGTACAGACAGGTCCTACACCCCACAGCTCTGCCAATGCATTTTGGGCCAGCAGTCATAACACCTTGGAGAGAAGATCAATTCATCTCATTGGTTGCAGAATGTATCAGATTAGCAGATTAGCCACACTCTGCTATGGGGGCCTTTTCAGGTACTGATAAAAAGGAAAATTATTTTAAGACCATTAAATATGTTTAAGGAAATCTGGCGCTAGACAGGACTGGGCTTTATGATCAGAGACATACAGCCACAGGCAGTAACCCTTCTTTCTCCCTACGCCTTCCGAAGCCGGGAGAACTGGGTCTTAGAGACTGAAAACAGAATAGAAGATAGCAGAGGCCTAGGGCTAGGCACAAGCAGGTGCAGTATATATATTTCCCCAGGCAGCTGTGCTAGTGGACTCTCATCCTAACCCTGGAGCACCTCCTACTGTCCCAGCTCCAGGATCCAGGCCCTCCACAGCTCTGCCAATACTCCTCACTCTTGATCTCCACTACGCTGTGTGATTCCAGATCTAGAGTCTCCACAAAGCTCTGACAACACATTCCAGGTGTCACCTGCATCATTTGCCCTCCCGCCTCCTCCACTCCTCATCCCCACCAGGTTATCCCAGTTCCTGAGCAAACTTTGGCCTTGCCTACACTACAACATGTTCACAGCTATGCTCAGACATAGTAAAAAAAAAAAAAAAAAAAAAAAAAAAAGTTACTCAACTTCTCATAACTCTTGTTCTTCGAGATGTGTTATTCATGTCCATTCCAACCAGGTGTGTGCACGCCCATGTGCACAGTAGCTGGAAGATTTTTCCCATAGCAGCATCCACCGGGTTGGTCCAGCCGCCCCCTGGAGTCGCGCCTTTATGGTGCTCATAATAGAGCCGGCTACTCTGACAGAGGGGTAGGAGTGTGGGTATTGCAATGGAGATGAACACCACATCTCAAAGAACAACAGTTACAAGAAGGGGAGTAACCGTTTTTTCTTTGAGTGCTTGTTCATGTCAATTCCAATCCGGTGACTCACAAACCCAACTTCAGGAGGCCAGGTTGGAGTTGTCCATTGATTGGAGCATTGCTCGTCCGAAGGCCACATAGTGCGTGGCGAAAGCATGGATGGAGGACCACGGTGCCACCCTGCAGATTTCCTGAGTGCCAGCAACACTATGCCAGCAACACTGTTGATGAAGCCGGCGCCCTGGTGGAGTGTGCAGCGATTGGAGGTGCAGGAACACCTGCTAGGTTGTAGCACTCACAAATACAGGACACTATCCATGACGAAATGCCTTGTGACGACACAGACAGTCCTTTCATTCTGGTCGCCACTGACACGAATAACTGATTTTCTGAACGGCTTCATTCTCTCGACGTAAAAGGCCAGCGCCCTGCGGACATCCAGGGAGTGTAGTCTCTGCTCACTGCCGCTGGAATGAGGATTAGGGTAGGACTGGGAGAAAGATGTCCTGGTTGATGTGAAACTGCGACACAACCCTTGGGAGAAAAGCAGGGTGAGGCCTCAGCTAAATCTTGTCCTTATAGAACACAGTGTAGGGAGGCTCTTATGTTGGGGCCCTGAGTTCAGACACCCTCCTGGCCAAGGTTATCGCTACCAGGAACGCCACCTTGTAAGAGAGGTAGAGCAGGGAGCATGTTGATAACAGTTCAAAGGGGGGTCCCACAAGCCTAGAAAGGACCAGCTTGGGGTCCCAGGCAGGAACAGGCTGATGGACGTTAGGGTACAGCCTGTCAAGCCCTTTTAAAAACCGACAGACCATAGGGTTAGCAAACAGAGCGGCCCTCCGCGCCAGGGTGGAAGGCCGAGAGGGTGGCCAAGTGCAATCTTATTGATGGCCATGAAAGCCCCTGCTGCTTCAGATGGAGGAGGCAGTCCAGAGTAAGTGGCACTGAGGCTGGTGTCAGGGACGAATGGCGCTGTGCTGACCAGACTGAAAATCTCTTCCACTTGGCAAGGTATGTGGCTCTCGTAGAGGGTTTTCTGCTGCCAAGGAGGACCTGTCTAACCTGGTCTGAACAGGAAACCTCCACTGGGTTCAACCATGGAGCTTCCATGCCATGAAGTGAAGCGACTCGAGGTTCAGATGTTGAAGTCGGCCATGAACTTGTGCCAGAAGGTCCGGGAAGAGCGGCAGGGTGATTGGGGATTCCACGGACATGTCTAGGAGAGATGTGTATCAGTGCCAATAGCACCAGCCTGGCCCTATCGATAGGACCTGAGCTCGTTCCCTCCAGATCTCGAGTACCACCTTGTGACCAAGCAGTATTGGCGGAAAGGCGAATAGGAGACAACCTCCCCAGTGGAGGAGGAATGCGTCCGCGTGAGAGCCTGGGCTGTGATTTTGGAAGGAGCAGAACTGCTGGCACTTCCTGTTGCGTCACGTGGCGAATAGGTCTATCTAGGGAAAGCCCTACCTCTGGAAGATTGAAATCGCGACGTCTGGGCAAAGGGACCATTCGTGGCTGTGAAACGACCTGCTGAGGTGGTCCACCAGCTCATTCTGCACCGAGGGAGGTACAACACTTGCAGATGTATTGAATGTTCTACGCAGAAGCCCCACAGCATGAGGACTTCCTGGCACAGGAGAGAGGAGTGTACACCCCTGTTTGTTAATATAGAACACTACTGTTGTATTGTCCGCCATGACTGATGCTTGCCCATTAAGTATGCCTGGAAGGTCTGGCATGCTAGGCGCACCACTCTGAGCTCTCTGACATTTATGTGGAGACCCAGGTCTGCCTGAGACCAGAGGCCTTGAGTCCTGCGGTCTCCCAGATGTGCTCCCCAGCCCAAGTCTGATGCGTCCGTCATTAGTGACAGAGACCGCTGTAGAGTCGTGAGCGCCATGAAGGTGTGACTCCAGGGGGCACCCGGATGAACCCGATAGATTCTGCTATGGGAAAAAATTTTCCGGCTACCGTGCACGTGCGCACGCACACACCTGATTGGAATTGATAAGAACCACCACTCAAAGAAGAACATTGCGTAGTGTGCACAGGGCCAGGGCCATCGAATCAAAACAGGAAAATGGTTTAATATGTGAACAGACACCTTCAGGGACGAGGAGAGCCATTTCCCTAGTGTCTAGCTTCCCTTGTGCAGCACAGGGGGCTGAGGTGAAACCTACGGCTTAGACCCACGAGAAGCCCCAGCAACTTCTCTTCATTGCATTCCCAACCTTCTTTATACATCTTAAGTTCACTTCATTTCAATGGAGTGAAATATACTACAGTCCATTCTCTTTACAAGAGGATTTATTTCCCCTTTTCCATTTCTTAGCCCATCACATCCTCTTCTGCTAAAATAAAAACAGTAAATCAATTTCTCTCCTTCCTTGCCTTGGAAGTACGGATTGCAACTGAGTGGTGATATATTATGTGAGAAAGCAGCAAACTAGTTCAGACCAGTATGAATATGCTCAAATACCCGCATGGCTAACAGCAGCCAACCGGCTCCTTGCATTTATGCAGGCCCCTCGCTCAAGCACACAGAAGCCAGAGTAAGGCTGAAGCATTTGCCAGCATTTGTGCATTTGTAATAATAAAATCCAAACACACAAATGAAGAAAATCTGCCTCAGAAACCGACTGGCCAATTTGCATTCGAAAATTAATCACACCCCAAGGAGTCTCCTTGGCTTGTTAAATAAGCGCTGCTACTGTGAGGTGCTGTGCACCGCAATTCCTGTGCACCCCAATGGGAGTCTGATTGCATGTAACACCGCTCTTGATACAGCACACGGTGAAAAATGGAGACATAGGGCAGCCATGAACACTCAGTGCAGCAAGGAGCTGACTTGGCAGCAACAAGAGATGTCAGTCACCTGCTTCAATGCCACCCACTGTCTCCCCACTCCCCCGGAACATGTCACTGGGCTGCCCACAGAAGCACTATTGAAGTTAGACAGGCAACAGCCAAACCAGCAACATCCAAACCACAGCCCACAAGGAACCAAATGCTCCCTCCCTCACATGCACCCTGCTTTCCCCACATCTAGATGTAGCTGGGTGGTGAGGGTAGGAATATTTCCATGGCCAGAGCGTGGCCGCCCAGGGCGAGAGACTGTCCTGGCTCCCAGTTCTGAAAAGGAAATCACACTCCCCTCCCTGCTGCAATTGTTCACTCCACGTGGACACTCAGACCACTAGAGAGTGCTTCTGCATTCCCATTTGCCACATGCCACTGCACATGCACACCTCATGTTGGCACATGGGCCTGGCTGGCACCTCCTCCTGCAGGACACACAGAAAGGAGAAGGGACTGTGGCCTGTTAAGAAATTTCCAAAGTAATCGGAAAAATCCTGCCTAGTTACCCAGCAGAGGGAGCCTCCCCAACAGAGCCACACAAGAGTGGTCAAGTGCCAGCATTAAACCCAACACTCCATTGCAATCAGAGAGCATCCAGGAGCTGCCTTGTTATTTTCAAAGGGCATCTCCAGTTTGGGTGGGTTAGTGACTCGGTCATTGAGGACAGGACCTTATCATCCATTCCAAGTAACAGCACCCTGTCCCTGCAAGCTACAGAGGGGCAAAGCACTGCCTTCCAGCACCCCATCCAGGCATCCGGTGGCTGCTCAGAGAGCAACAAGATCTACTACCCTGCACAGCAAAAAGCACAATGGGACCCCCTTCTAAGTCAGACCCTAGGTGCTACCAGAATACAAATAAATCCTAATAATGGAGTCTATGCTCCAGCTGGGATGATCCTCTTAGATGAAGCTACAGCACAGAGACAAGTCAAGCTGTATTTTGAGATAGTCACTAGAAACCCCCCCAATCATCTTGCAGGGCTGAGTTTGCTGCATCTGCTCCCAGTCTTCAGGGTTCCACATCAGCAGTCACTGGTACTAACTGGCCCCCTTGCCCATCTCAGAAGCGGCACTAAGGACTGACTGGGCCATAGAGATAAACTTGCCTCATGGCCTGATGGGGGAGAGACTCTGGTGTGACAAGCAATAGGGAGGTGGCCCTGAACCTCCCCAACTGTCTTGCCCTGGGTTGTAAGTCGGATACCTCATCTATAATGACACTGCAGTGATGGCCCAGGAAGGGTGATAGGGCTCCAAACCTCCTGCTTTGCTGAGGGCCCATGTTTGCAGCCCAGTCAGTGCCTCACATGCTCTAGAAGAACAGCCCTTTACTTGCTCCACAGACCAGATCCCTGCACCAGCAGCCAGGACCCAGAGACCACACCGGCACCCAGAGTTTTCTTCCTCCTTTGGATCCAGCATGGCAGCGGATAGCGAGCTGCAGCCCATTCGGCTTTCCACTGGATGGCCAGCTCTGCTCCCAGGGCAAGTTCTTCATTGCTGGAGACAAGAGAAGCAGAGAGAATGCAGCCAAATCTGTGGATCCCAGGTGCCATTGCTGGCAAAGCAACTTACTGAACTTTCCAGCAGAGCATGTGTTCTGGAATCCCTGCACAACCGCATCACAGGCAGGTCTTTACAACATTCCCTTTAGTGATAATCACACTCTGTGCAGGGCTGACAGAAAGCACATACCACTCATCCACAAGGGATTCCTGAAAAGACCTGTCCAGAGCAAGGACCTTGGCAGTACGAGCAGCAAAGGTAAAGACTCAAACAAACACAATTAGCTCACCACCCAATGTAGAGCAGCCAAATCTAGAGCTATCTAACATGCCATAGCCCTGGATGTTCCACGCGGTGAGTCATCTATGGTTAGCCAGCTACAGAACCATGCAGTGGCTGTGTCTGATATAGAGCTGCAGGCTTTAGAAGTACCCAAAGCAGCTAAGATCTGGATGCCCCAGGGACGTACTGGCCGCCGCTTCCCGCAGCTCCCATTGGGCGGGAAAGGTGAACCATGGCCACTGGGAGCTGCGGGGGGCCGTGGCCATGGACAGTCAACATCGCAAAATGTCTCGCAGCCCACAATCAGCTTACCCTGATGGGCCGCATGCAGCCTGTGGGTTGCCCACCACTGCTCTAGAGCCCCATCCTGAATGTTACTATTCCTCCCTAAAGTGAGCCAAAGGTGGGATCTTTCCCCTAGGGTGTCAGAAAAGCAGGAGACACATGTGGGATTTTGGGACCCATAGGAGGTAGCTCCCTCCAAGCCATCAGCAGGCTGTGCAGTTCTGACCCAACCAGCCTGAGGCCTAGAGCCATTCCTGCTAGAGCAACAACCTTTTGGGCAGGAATGCTCCTCTGAGGGAACATGGGGGTATGCAACAAGTGCAGAGGCTGGCAGCCTTTCTGAAAGCCCTGGGGAAAAGCCGCACTTCCAAGGCTGGGTGCTCTCCCCTGGGAATTAGCAGACCCCAGGGGAGACCTATGAATGCGGTCAATAGCAGGGAGAGGCTCTTAAACCCTCCTGCTGCTGTTCATATACAACCCAAGACACCACCCCCACCCCGGCATGTTGGGTGTGTGTGCACGTCTCAGACTCATGTACTTTGCCCTGGGAGTTGGCACGATGGCCTGGGAGGGAGTGATGCAATCTCACCTCTGTTGGAGACGGTAATAATGCTTAGCATTCGGAGTGCTTTCCAGTGCACAAACATTAACTAATGGCTCCTCGCAGCACCTCAAGGATGGGTAGGCATAGAAACAAGCACCGCCACCGAGCCCCAGCCACTGGCACATGAACTCTCCCCTCTACCATCCAGATGCGAAGCCCAGCACTGGGGGAAAAGCCAGGCACAGGGACACCAAGGCTAGAAGAGTTTCACACTAAAGTGCCCAAAGCCAGGCACCTCCAGAAGCAAATGGCTGATTTTCACGACTGCCATTCAGCCACTTGGAACTAGGGGTAGGTATGCAGGACCTCTGAAAATCAGGCCTCCTGTATTTAGGCTGCTAATTTTGGACACTCAAGAGTGAACATTGACTCCAAGTTTCTTTTCAAACAGCCTCCCCAGTTCTGTGCCATTCCGGCTACTTGCACTGTAAACATTTAGAAATCACAGTTTTCACCTCTCACCTTCTCTCATTCCCCAAACACCTGCCCTGTGGCTGGTGCAGCAACCCCATGCCAGGGGGCCTCCTGTGGTACAACAGGAAGAAAGGGATTAACACCAACTAGCTAGTGTGGCCTCAGGCAACTTCTCTGTGCCTCCATTAACTGTCAGTAAAATGGGGGTAATCATGGGTGTGGGGAGGCACCACCAGCTGCACACTTGAAGACTGGCAGATAAGGTTCTAGAAAAGTGCAGAGCATTAGCTTTAGAATTTGAAATGTCCAGAGTCCCTTTGGGGCCAGGAGTTCAGCACGCAGCCTCCCACCCTTTCAGAAACTCCATCACTGTGGGTTAGAGAGAGCGACACAAAAACAAGCTGCCTCACAGCACCTTTTCCTTTTAGACTGATTCTCAGAACAAAAACCAGCTTCCATTTGTCCTGGTCCTGAGAAAGAGTGAGGCAGCAAGAGGTTTGTTATGAATACATGAAACTGTCGCTAAGTGAAGAAGAAAAAAAATACCGATGGCAGAAGGAGGGAGGGGACAGAAACCACATTTTTATTTCTGGTGGCCAGCCAGCCGACTGACTCAGCCAGTTTGGTCTCCTGCCATATAGATTTAAAAACAAAACCCAGCTCTCAGAGAGGGGAGAGCAGGGGATTCAGATGAATGTGCTTTTTTGTTGACTGCAAATGGATTGTAGACCAGCCCAACATGTATTTGGAAAAATGGTTTCTCTATCACACTTTGTCAGTATGGTCTCGGGAAACACAGCACAGGTCTCTGGCCACCATACTACCCTCTGAAAACGCCTTGGTTTGAAAATAAGAAAATAAAAGCCCAAGGCTAAACTAACATCTGCTCCCCCTGCAGATCCCTCAAGATCTTGAAAGAGCTTGAGAGAAAGTACTACTTGTTTGATACGTGCTCCCCTAATCTTGGTAATGTCTATCTTACAGTGGAAAAATAGCCAAGTCAAAGCAATATGCAGTGGGAGAGCTATTCCTGAGAAGCGTGTTTGGCTTTGTGCATGTGTCTAGAAGTGAGAATGACTTGGTTTCTTTCTTGCCAGTGCAATGATCCACAGGTCCCGGGTCTGTGGATCCAAAGCTTGCACACTGCGGGTGTTTCTCCACCTTCAGGGAGACCCACAGTTCCATCTGAGGAATCTGCATATAAGCAGTAGGAGCAGGGAAGTAATTGTTTTTAAATGTTGACTCCTATTTTATTTATCTGGATCCTGTAGTGCCCATGGCACGGCAGCCTTTCATAATGAGTGCACACTGTTCTCCAAGTGCCGTTCGAACATGAATAACTCCCCACACCCTCTGCTGCAGGAACTACCTGTACGGCAATGCTAAGCACCGATGTATTCAGCGCAGTACCAGACACACACAGCTTACAGTCTCACCTGGAGCTATCAGTGAAGTCATAAGGGAAAGAGCACCAGCTGGCACCTCTCTGATTTCTGGTGCACAGATTGCATGCTTTACAAGTACTAGTTGGTGAAGTCTCCTGCATCTCCCGCACAGCAATCACTCACAGAAAGTGGCCAGCTCGGCTAGAATTAATTCTAGACTCACTGCAGAGAATGTGGAGGGAAATTAATTACCTAAGGAATTGGAAAGAGTTAAGGTGGCCACTGTATATTTATTCCCATTTGTAGATGATGAAATTGAGGCACAGAGAAGCTAAGGAATTGCACAAGCCAGTGGCAGATCCAGGAATGGAACCTAGGAGTCCTGACTCCCTATTTCCTGATATTACCACTAAAACAATATTGTCACTCCATGAGCTACTGTAATCCAGCCCTTTCAATTGGCATTTTGTGGACCGTTGTAGACAATACTCCTCTCTATCGGCAACACAAGTACCAATCCCCACACCTCCAAGTTTTGTGAGGCGTCTCAGTCCATAGAAAGAAAAGGAGGACTTGTGGCACCTTAGAGACTAACCAATTTATTAGAGCATAAGCTTTCGTGAGCTACAGCTCACTTCCTCAGATGCATATCGTGGAAACTGCAGCAGGCTTTATATATACACAGAGAATATGAAACAATACCTATTCCCACCCCACTGTCCTGCTGGTAATAGCTTATCTAAAGTGATTTCCAGCACAAATCCAGGTTTTCTCACCCTCCACCCCCCCACACAGCATCTGAGGAAGTGAGCTGTAGCTCACGAAAGCTTATGCTCTAATAAATTGGTTAGTCTCTAAGGTGCCACAAGTCCTCCTTTTCTTTTTGCGAATACAGACTAACACGGCTGCTACTCTGAAACCTGTCATTATGCAAGGCACTGCATTTAGCCGTATGGAGTGGAAATCTATCAACTGCATGAAAAAACTTGTACAGATACAGACAGACATCATCTTCCTTTCCAAATGCAAACAGATGGACATCGTACCAAAAGGACTGAAGGTAAAAAATCCATTACAATCTACATACCACACAGACTATGCTGACAGCTTGTGCCACACGCTCTCAAAGAAACTGCGGAATCACCTGATCAACATCCTCTACAGCAAACAGGGAAAGATTAAGAATGAGCTCTCAAAAATGGATACTCTCATAAAAAACCAACCTTCCACACAAACTTCCTCGTGGCTGGATTTTACTAAAACTAGACAAGCCATTTACAACGCACACTTTGCTTCTCTACAAAAGAAAAAGGACACTAAACTTTCTAAACTACTACATGCTACAAGGGGCCACAGCAATGGTTCCCTCAACCCACCTAGCAATATTGTTAACCTATCCAACTATACTCTCAGCCCAGCAGAAGCAGCTGTTCTATCTCGGGGCCTCTCCTTCTGCCCCTCCACCCCCACGAACATGATACAGTTCTGTGGTGACCTAGAATCCTATTTTCGACGTCTCCGACTCAAGGAATATTTCCAAAATACCTCTGAACAGCATACTAATCCACAGAGGTCTCCCTACCAACACTACAGAAAGAGGGATTCTAGGTGGACTCCTCCTGAAGGTCGAAACAGCAGACTGGACTTCTACATAGAGTGCTTCCGCCGACGTGCACGGGCTGAAATTGTGGAAAAGCAGCATCACTTGCCCCATAACCTCAGCCATGCGGAACGCAATGCCATCCACAGCCTCAGAAACAACTCTGACATCATAATCAAAAAGGCTGACAAAGGAGGTGCTGTTGTCGTCATGAATAGGTCGGAATATGAACAAGAGGCTGCTCGGCAGCTCTCCAACACGAGTTTCTACAAGCCATTACCCTCTGATCCCACTGAGAGTTACCAAAAGCAACTACAGCATTTGCTCAAGAAACTTCCTGAAAAAGCACAAGATCAAATCCGCACAGACACACCCCTGGAACCCCGACCTGGGATATTCTATCTACTACCCAAGATCCATAAACCTGGAAATCCTGGGCGCCCCATCATCTCAGGCATTGGCACCCTGACAGCAGGATTGTCTGGCTATGTAGACTCCCTCCTCAGGCCCTATGCTACCAGCACTCCCAGCTACCTTCGAGACACCACTGACTTCCTGAGGAAACTACAATCCATCGGTGATCTTCCTGATAACACCATCCTGGCCACTATGGATGTAGAAGCCCTCTACACCAACATTCCACACAAAGATGGACTACAAGCCGTCAAGAACACTATCCCCGATAATGTCACGGCTAACCTGGTGGCTGAACTTTGTGACTTTGTCCTTACCCATAACTACTTCACATTTGGGGACAATGTATACCTTCAGATCAGCGGCACTGCTATGGGTACCCGCATGGCCCCACAGTATGCCAACATTTTTATGGCTGATTTAGAACAACGCTTCCTCAGCTCTCGTCCCCTAAAGCCCCTACTCTACTTGCGCTATATTGATGACATCTTCATCATCTGGACCCATGGAAAAGAAGCCCTTGAGGAATTCCACCATGATTTCAACAATTTCCATCCCACCACCAACCTCAGCCTGGTCCAGTCCACACAAGAGATCCACTTCCTGGACACTACAGTGCTAATAAACAATGGTCACATAAACACCACCCTATACCGGAAACCTACTGACCGCTATTCCTACCTGCATGCCTCCAGCTTTCACCCTGACCACACCACACGATCCATCGTCTACAGCCAAGCTCTGCGATACAACCGCATTTGCTCCAACCCCTCAGACAGAGACAAACACCTACAAGATCTCTGTCAAGCTTTCTTACAACTACAATACCCACCTGCAGAAGTAAAGAAACAGATTGATAGAGCCAGAAGAGTTCCCAGAAGTTACCTACTACAGGACAGGCCTAACAAAGAAAATAACAGAACGCCACTAGCCGTCACCTTCAGCCCCCAACTAAAACCCCTCCAACGCATTATTAAGGATCTACAACCTATCCTAAAGGATGACCCAACACTCTCACAAATCTTGGGAGACAGGCCAGTCCTTGCCTACAGACAGCCCCGCAACCTGAAGCAAATACTCACCAACAACCACATACCACACAACAGAACCACTAACCCAGGAACTTATCCTTGCAACAAAGCCCGTTGCCAACTGTGCCCACATATCTATTCAGGGGACACCATCACAGGGCCTAATAACATCAGCCACGCTATCAGAGGCTCATTCACCTGCACATCCACCAATGTGATATAAGCCATCATGTGCCAGCAATGCCCCTCTGCCATGTACATTGGTCAAACTGGACAGTCTCTACGTAAAAGAATAAATGGACACAAATCAGATGTCAAGAATTGTAACATTCATAAACCAGTCGGAGAACACTTCAATCTCTCTGGTCACGCGATCACAGACATGAAGGTCGCTATCTTAAAACAAAAAAACTTCAAATCCAGACTCCAGCGAGAAACTGCTGAATTGGAATTCATTTGCAAATTGGATACTATTAATTTAGGCTTAAATAGAGACTTGGAGTGGCTAAGTCATTATGCAAGGTAGCCTGTTTCCTCTTGTTTTTTCCTACCCCCCCCCCCCCAGATGTTCTGGTTTAACTTGGATTTTAACTTGAAGAGTGGTCAGTTTGGATGAGCTATTACCAGCAGGAGAGTGAGTTTGTGTGTGTATGGGGGTGGGGGGGATGTGAGAACCTGGATTTATGCAGGAAATAGCCCAGCTTGATTGTCATGCACATTGTGTAAAGAGTTGTCACTTTGGATGGGCTATCACCAGCAGGAGAGTGAATTTGTGTGGGGGGGTGGAGGGTGAGAAAACCTGGATTTGTGCTGGAAATCACTTTAGATAAGCTATTACCAGCAGGACAGTGGGGTGGGAATAGGTATTGTTTCATATTCTCTGTGTATATATAAAGCCTGCTGCAGTTTCCACGATATGCATCTGAGGAAGTGAGCTGTAGCTCACGAAAGCTTATGCTCTAATAAATTGGTTAGTCTCTAAGGTGCCACAAGTCCTCCTTTTCTTTTTGCGAATACAGACTAACACGGCTGCTACTCTGAAATCAGTCCATAGAGCAGGCACAGAATTCCACATGTGCACACGCTGGGCAGGGGGTCGAGGAGAAAACTGGCAGGTGCAGAGACTCCCTGGAAGAATCATTCTGGAGAGGCCCTGACAAGGCATGCAGGCTTCCCAGTGCTCACAGCACTATACAGAAAGCAGCCGGACCAGTCAACAAGAGGCTGACTGACCGCCAAGTCTAACAACGTCTTCCACAATGAGATCCCTGGTTCAGAGCTTAGAACCAGCAGCCCTGAAGATCTGCAGAGCTACAAGCCCTTGGGCTACTGGATTGGTGTCACCTTTGGAGAAGTTGTTCCAGGAAAAAGAATTGGGGGGGAGGCAGGGAGGGGCAGGGAGCTGGGGTTAGCAGTAGAACTAAAACGGGAGATTTAGTGACTGTCGGAAAAAAATGGCTGCTTTATTGCACGCAGCTTGTTAACTCTGGAGCCTGAAGGTCTGGGAGTAATTTCTCCCTCCCACGTGCTGGGCTCAGTTTGTACTGGGGGTCAGAGGTCAGTGCTTTTCCAAAGCATTCTGGGAAAGAAGCCAACTGGAGCAAGCTGCTAAACACCACTCCTGCAGCACACAGCAAGCTGCTGCACAGAATTAACCCTTTGCATGGCAACGGCTCCGCTGTGTCTGTCCCAGTAAGCACAACGCTGCCCGCTGGGATAAAAAAAAAATGGAGTGGTGGTGGAGGATGATCCTCAGCTGGGGAAGCCTTAGAATATGCTCCCCTCAAAACACCAGGAAGGTGGTGGGGAATCGTCTAAGAGTTCTTTCCCTTGATGGGGGGGGGGGGAGGAGAAGAGAGGAGATGGAGGGGGACTAGCAATGAGTTGTTTTCTCCCCCTTGTGGAGGAGGTGGTAGGGGACCCCAAACAGCTGCTTGCTTGGCTTGCATTTCAGTCAGGCCCTAGCCTGCGGATAGGGGAGATAGCTCAGAAGCAGACATCAGCAGAACAGGAGCAGAGGTGCACCTCCCCAGCTGTGGGAGCCAGTGCGTCAGTTGCACCCATGGCCTGGAGTCAGAACACCAGCATATAAATCTCAACTGTTTCCCAGCTCACCAACAACCATAACTACCGGCAAGGATCAGAGGCGCCAAGAGCGCCTGACATGTTAGGGCTGCAGTGCCCAGCACCAAGCTGGGGAAAGACTGGAGCAGAGAACAGCCAGAGCGATCTGCTTTGTAGTGAGAGATCAAGCTGTACCCAGAACCTAGCCCTATCCCAGCACTAGTCACGCTCAGGTGCAAGCACTAGGGATGGGAGAGAATGACAATTATAGACCACAGGAGACATAGTCCATTTTAGGATGTGAAAGAAGAAACCGTTACTGACTGTAACTGGCTCTTTGAGATGTGACGCAGATGTGTATTCTGTACTTAGTGCAGCAGAGCATGAGAATTTTTCCTAGCAGTATCCGCACCTAGCCCCTCCTCTGGCTACATGAGGTGGCAGCACCTTGAACCCCCTCAGTTCCTTTGCACCAAATGCCCAGAGACCAGACTCCAATGTAGGGCGGATGGAGGGTGGGTCGTGGAATACACATCTGCATCACATCTTGAAGAACCATCATTACAATAAGCAACCATTTCTTCTTCTTCTTCGAGTAGTTGCAGCCATGTATTCCACTTAGGTGACTCACAAATAGTACCAACCCCAGGAGGTGGGGCTCAGAGTCTACCTAAAAAAGAATTGCAGGACTGCCCTACCAAAACTTGCGTCTGCGGTTGATGATGTGGCAATGGCATAATAGTTCGTAAATAATACGCGTCTACGACCACGTAGCAGTCTGCAAATGTCCAATATGGAGACGTCACTGAGGAATGCTATTGACATTGCTTGAGCTCTTGTAGAATGAGCTCGCACCTGCTGAGGGGTGTAACTGAAGCTATTTCATATACAGTCTTGATACAGAACGTCATCCATTTAGAGGTCATCTGTGAGGAAACCCCTTGTCCCTTCATACGATCTGCATATGACACAAACAGACAAGGTCAAGGATGAAACAGTTTAGTCTGTTCAGACAGAAGGCTAGACATTGACTGACAGCTATTGCACGGAGACATTGCTCCTCTATCAACGAATGCAGAAAGAACCCAAGTAAATAAACTGCCTGGTTCAAACGAAACAGAGAAACCACTTTAGATAAAAATTTGGGGTGCGGTAGTTAAGTCACTTTGTCCTTGGAGAATTGTGTATAAGGAGGCTCTGGCAACAGAGCCTGCCACTCACACTCTTTGCTGATGTCATCGCTACCAGGAACACCGTCTTCTGACACAAAAGCAGAAAGGGACAAGATGTCGGGGCTCAAACGGAGGTCCCATCAAAGCCACTACGATCACGTTAAGGTCCCACAGAGGAACCAGCCCTCAGACCAAAGGATGGAGATGAAGGGGCCCTTTTCAGAATCTTGCTACCTTGGCATTGGACACTCAGATTAATATAGTAATGCACTGCATTACGGGAACAGTCAACTCCAACACCATGACTACCTGTTCTGTCTAACATCGCTCCCCCGCCAATACGCCGAACTGCAGTGACGTTCCACGAAGCTCAGCAAATCCAGGAAAAACAGATGTCTTCCTGTCCACCAAGATCTTGACAATGCCCCCCACAATGTCTTAAGTCCTGCAAGACTTTTTGGGAACATTCATTTAGCTTCATGAAATCAAGCTACAATCAGGAAGAGGCTTGGAAAGCAGATTGGGCTAAACAAGACTTAAAAAATAAGCATCTTGTGCCACATCCCATGCAGAAGGTTCCTGGGTTTGACCTTCCATGGTCATCTTGGTCAACTCTGAACCGAATCCGAACCAACCATAGTAGATGTGGACATCTAATGCACAAATGGAAAATCAAGGACTCCCTGGCACGCAAGCGTGGTTGCCCACAACAGACCATCGACCATATCACTACCTATTGCCCAATTTATAAATATGAAGGACGCATCACTGCAATAAATTCTGCTACTCCTGATGTAGCCATTTGGCTCAATCAACTTCAGGTGAAATTGTAGTTGCTGCTCTACACCAGCTGCATGAAAGAAGAAGGGAGCCCAGACTGAGGGCCCCTCGAGAGCAGAACAGACATTTCTTCTTGTCCTTTGTAGCAAACAGGTTAATCACTGGAATGCCCAAGGCTGCGAAGATGACCAGGAGGACACTTTTTTTCAGGGACCACTTGTGACTCAGGGAAAAAATTCCTGATTAGATGGTCTGCAAGATGATTCTGGACCCTGGGCAAGTGATAAGTTATGGGAGTGACACTCTCCTTAATACAGAACTTAATACAACTTCAAGTATGGTTTCAGAGTAGCAGCCGCGTTAGTCTGTATCCGCAAAAAGAACAGGAGTACTTGTGGCACAACAGGAGTCTCTAAGGTGCCAGAAGTACTCCTAACCTTAAGTATGTGAACCACTGAGCTCCTGATATGGTCCAGAAAAATGTGACAGGCATCGTAGACAGCCTGAAGCTCCAGCATGTTGATATGCAGTGACACCTCCTGCTCAGACCATAGATCCTGAACTTTCAGCAACCCCAGATGTGCTCCCCAGCTCATCATGGAAGTGTCGGTGACAAGGGACCTGGTTGGTAAGGGCCAGATGAAGAGAATGCCCTGACAAAAATTCTCCAGAACCATCCATCACTGGAAGGAGTCCAGGACCAGTGGAGGGAGACAAACCAATCTGTCCAACGAGTGAACAGTCAGACAGGAAACTGTCCTGTGCCACATTCGAAGAGGGCAAAAAACCAACCTTGGAAACTGTACCACCTGCATGGAAGTGTGCATGTGGCCCAAGAACCCCAGGCACATCCGAACTGTCATGGAAGGCAGAGACTGCAGACTGAGGCAAAGGTGGTAAATCACCTGAAAACAGTCAGTTGCCAAAAGAGCTCTCAAACTCGTAGAGTCTGTTGGGGCCCAATGAACTCGATTTTCTGAGCAGGAACTAGAGTTGACTTCCCAGTGTTTAGGATGAGACCCAGGCAGTCAAGTAAGTGCAGTGTAGTGTTGTTGTGAGAAAAGTCTTCCTCTCTGGACAAGCTCCTCAGTAACCAGTCATCCAGTTACAGAAAGATGTGGATTCCTTTCTTCCTGTGGTGTGTCATCACCACAACCATGCATGTGCTAAAAACTTGAGGGGCAGAAGAGAGGCTGAAAGGAAGCACCATGTACTGAAAATGGCACTCTGCCAAGATAAATCAAATGAGAGGAGTCTGTGAAGAGGGACTCGGAAGGAGGATGGGTGGGAGGGTTGGAAAGGAACTGGATGGCATAGTCCAATCTGACAGTGCTTAGGACCCAGCTGTCAGTGGTGATCGAGCCCCAAGCATTGTGAAAGCAAGCCAGTCTTTTCCCCAGATGGAAGAACTAGGGAAAAGGGAGCAATGGCTAGACAACTGCTCTGGACCAAGGAGTCAAAATGGGTGCTTTGGGGGCACCAGGGGAAAGCTTGTTGATTGGCCAAACTCCAGACCTGAATGCCTCCTCCTTTGGGACCTATGCCTCTTTCTGGGGTAGTCCTGCCCTCTCGAGGGAGGGACAGTCTGCCCAGATATGTGCTGCAGATGATACTGCTGCTGTTGCTTCTGCTGATCACTGTAGCGGCGCCTCCGCACTGTTGGGATGTACACCCCCAAGGACTGTAGGGTAGCTCTGGAGTCCTCGAAGGAATTCAGTCTTGTCCAAAAAAAGCTCTTGGCTGTCAAAGGGCAAATCCTCTACAGCCTGCTGCACATCGGGATCAATGCCCAAATTCTGCAGCCAGGATGCCGTTCTCATGGTCATCACCAAGGCCATCACTCTGCCCAAAGTATCTGCGACATCCAGCATAGACCGCAATGAAGTCTTAGCTATCAAACAGCCTTAAGAGATAAGTGCCCGAAATTCCTCCCTGGAGGCTTTGGGCAGCTGGTCTGCAAAATTAGACATAGCCATCCAGTTCACAAAGTCATATTTGGACAGCAATGCCTGCTAGTTAGCAGTGCACATCTGCAAGGAAGAGAAGGTATAAGTCTTCCTACCCATCAAGTCCATTCATTTAGAGTTCTTATCCTTGGGAGTGGCCTTAAATTTGCCCTGCTGACTTCTATTGTTCACTGTGGTTGCGACCAGGGAATTTGGGGCTGGGTGAGAGTAAAATCCCTCAAATCCTTGCACCAGGACAAAACAGCGTTTCTCCAAGCTCTTTGCCGTAGGCGGTACTGAAGCAGACATTCTCCAAAGAACTGTAGCAGGCTCCATTAGTGCATCATTAATAGGGCGGGTGACACGCCACAGGCAGATGGCTGCAGGATATCCAAGTATGGGTATTCTTCTGCAGAAACTCTGCTTAAATACCCAGGAAAGCAGTCACATGCTGCAAAAGGTCCTGGTATGCCTTGAAATCCTCTGGTGTCAAATGAGAGGAAAAGCCAGGCACAGTAGAATCATCCAGGGATGAAGAAAAACCATTTAGCTGTGCCACCCCCAGACTCTGTTCCAGGACTGACTGACTTGGAAGGATGATTCTGGAGGCTCACTGAGGGGAAGGTTCACCAGTGCCTGGGCCTGCAGTGGGTGTTGATAGTCATTGCCATAGACATACTTGATGATCTCTCCTTAGAGCTTGTTGAGGAGTGGGCCCTCCACAACCAAGGAGCATCCCATGGATTCCGTGGAGGCTCCTGGCATGGATAGGACATTGGTGGCCAGTAGGACACAGGCAAGGGGTCCCTGTCCAGACCACAACACAAGCACCAATCCTAGTACTCATAATGCTGCATGAACAGCCTATACAGGTCAAGCAATGGAGAGAAGGAGGAGGATGATCCCGACCTGGATGCTGAGGAATCCCTAACTTGAGGAGACAAAGGTGGAGCTAGCCCTAAGCATGTGAGCAATCAGACTGATCATCTGTAGCCCAGAACGAAGAGAGAACTAGCACCGACGGTGGAAACAGTACTGCTGGCACTGAGTACACATCCGTTGTTTCTGGTGTCAGAAGTAGTGTCCACCCTGAAGTCAGCAATGAGGAGGCCAACGCTGCTGAAGTAGAGGGTGGTGAGTCCTGCCATAGTAACATCAGCAGCGCCGACAGCAAGGGTGCTGAGAAAGTTCCTTGTGCAGAGATTCCTTGTGCAGAGCCCGGCACCAGCCCCACTTCCACTAATTGTGGAAGGGACACATCAGGGTGTGGTGCAGACAGACAGGTTTAGCAGCCCATTCAGCCAATGGGGCTATAAATGACACAGCCCTTGCAAAGTATTGGACCAAGGGAGAGGTTGGGGCAAAAGTTGGGGATTGGTCCTGCTTTGAGCAGGGGGTTGGACTACATGACCTCCTGAGGTCCCTTCCAACCCTGATATTCTATGATTCTATGAACCCTAGGGTGACCTCCACTCTGATGAGGGCCTTGGTGCCAAAGCAGGTCACATGGCTTGTTTCACCAGGTAGTTCTTTAGACAAAGATTTAGACAAATCATGAATGATTTGCAAATTGAACCCTACTCCTTGGTGTGGGCTTTGCCAAAACACAGCAAGTATCGTGTGTGGGGACTGTTATTGGGTATCATTCCCCCATATGACGGACAATGTTTAAACCCTGGTGAGGGCATCACTGGTGAAATATTTAAACTAAATCTAACTAGTGCTAAGTCTAACTAAAACTATACTAAGAGTACTACTTAACTAAATACAATTAGAAAAAAATTACCAAGGAAGAGAGAGGTTGTGAAGTTAGGAACCAGTCAGAGCTCTGACTCCAGCCACAGACGGTAAGAAGAAACTGAGGACGGTCAAGGCAGTGCTGCGTACGTGCTACGAGATGAGGTGCAAGCACTGTCTCTCACAGGTACTTCCAGGAAAATTCTCTGGCTCTGGTGCACTGGCTGAGTAGAATACATGGCTGCATCAACTCGAAGAAGAACAAGGCAGCCCAATGGGTCTGGCGCTCCCTGAAACCCCCACCTCCCACACATTAAAATCACAGCAGCACCTGGAGACCCCATCTGGGTCAGGACCCATTGTTCCAGCACAGCACAGAACCCTGCAGTGTAATCCCTAGAGACAGTGCTTCCTCCCTGTCGCTCACGGAGGATTGTCCTATGCTCCTGCATAAGGAAATCCCTGCCACGCATGGTCCTTTCTCCTAGGACTTGAGCTGGCACCTCCTTCACCCCCGTTGCACACCAGCTCAAATAGTTTCAGTCCCCCTTGGAAATGGTGGCCTATGCTTCCCTTCCCAGGAACACAGCTAAGTGACCAGCCTTTTGGGAAAAGCTTGGTTCCCAGTTTGTTTCCCCTAGGCCTTGACACAGAGCCTTCCCTCTCCCACTGCAGATAATATGCTGAAAGTTACAGTCCTCTTCCCACAGGTCCCCAATTTACCCCAGTCACTCTCTTACAGGCCTCTGGCCCTTGATGTCCCGAGACTCCGAGCTCAGCCACACTCTGTGCACTCACTGATCTTCCCTCCTGCAGTGGGTTCCTAACATCAGTATGAACAATGCTCTGCTCTGTCCAGTGCCTTCTAGCCCAGATCTCAAAGACCTTTAGAATCATAACTCCCATGTAATCCTACTACTGCATCTCAAATGGGCCAAGGAGGCACAGGCAGAGCCGGAGAGAGAACCCAGGAGTCCTGGCTTCTAGCTTTCAAGCCCTCTTTCCTCCAGCTTGGAGATAAGGATGCCAACATCAGCAGCCATCTTGGCACTAACCCTGGTGTCTCCACACCAGCCATCTTTCCCCCACAGTGACTTCAATATCCAAGATGGCTTTTTCTCTGCTCCATTGTGCTCCCCTTTGGACCAGCAACAGGCCTTTACATGGACTTTCTGATTCTCCCCAGCATCTCAGGTAAACACAAGTGTGTTAGCCTCTCCTCAGGCTGCTGACGCCGCTCCCATTTCCAAGGGGAGGTTTTAAACACCATCTGCCTAGGTTCCCTTATCTCTTTAGTCCCTTCCTTCCAGGTTCTGGGACAGAGCTCAGCTGACTGAGTGTGGGAAGGGCTTTGCCATCTCACTCCTCCAATGCTATAGTCCTGGATCACCTGTTCAGGCAAGAGCCTGGCTTCATGAAGCCTTTCGACTTCCTTTCCTAGGGACATGTGTGCACATTTCTGGCCCCCAGCTTAGCCAAGTATCTGCCAGCAAACAATGAGGCAGAGAGTTCCGTTATGGTTTTCAGAAGCATCCCTCACGTGTCACATGAACTCACACACAGACCCATCTCCTAGGGGCCTCAGGCTCTTTCACTCACCTCATCTTCCTTACATGGCTTGTTGTGCCATCAAGAAGGATGGGCTGGTTCTAATCCCAGCTCTTCCTGTGTGACCGTGGCCCACTCACTTCCTCCTTAATGCAATAGGGCTGATCCCAATCATTGCAGTTCAGCACCTTAGTTAATATAAAAATACACCTCAACCTGCTCCCATCCTGCCAGCTGCATGGGACTCCCTGCAGTGCCCTGGCCAGCTGCAAAGAGATCCCTCCAGGCCCTGGCCCCACCAACTGCCCAGATGTCTTCCCCCTCCCCCAAGCCCCATCCTTGCCCTGCTAGTCCCTGTCAAAATGAAACAAAGGCTCTTTAGGGCAGCACCTCCTTCTTGGTTTTGTACATGACCACACTCATTGTTGGTGCCTGGTAATTAAGTGCCATGGCCCAGCAACATGTCTGAAGATGGCCCTTCCCTTGAAAAGCCTCTGCTGCCAGCCCAGAAACACCCCCTTCTCTCACACTGAGACCCTAGCTGTTGCTTAGGTCAATGCCATGGATCTAATTACCTCATCACTTCCTTGTTCCCCCAAATGGTCCCACCCATTGGTCTCATTCTAATGCCAAGCTAAGTATGTTCCTGTATGATTTAACTATTCACTTGTGCCTCTAAGTGCACCCTCCGCTACTGCCCGGTGCCCAGTGCTGGCAAGGGGTGGCACTGTTCCCGCACACAGGCTTTTTGCTAGACAAACTGAGGGGCATTGTGTGACATGTCATTGATAACTCATGTGCCAGGTGCGGTTACTTTATTCGGTATGTCAGCAGTGGATTCTCTGAGCTTGGAGGGGCTTTTGTTGGGCTTTTCCACCTCCTTGCACCAACTGAAAAGACGATGGTAACTATGAGCAAAATCAACTCCATCTCCCTCCACCTGGAGACTTGTGTCTTCTTGTAAAAGCCCTGTTGAAGCTCTTTCTCTTACACACATCATGCTACTCCCTCCACAAAGCAGCAAATCCCCCACCACATCCATTCACTCCTCATTTCCAAACTCTCATGTTTCTGCCCACCTGCAATCCCTCTAGCTCCTTCTTTCCAAACCTACCTTTACAGTCACCACTGCTGCACCCTCTTTTATCCTCTACCATTTCTTCTGAGTAACAATCCATGCATCTCACCCCTGGGCTGTCCCAAAGCTCACAGGCCAGCTGCCCCTTTATGTTGTTATTTGCTCTTCCCTACCCTCTCTTGGGAGGAGGAGTTACATAATGGTGATTAGTGACAGTGCTCCAGGTCATACTCCCCCTCCTCCCACCTGTCATTAAAATTCCTGCAGGGAGATGGGAACTTGAATTCTCAAGAGATTTTCCATTTCTCCACCACGTTTTGTCTCTGTTGTAGCTGCACATGGGATGGCATCGTAGGCCACACCCCAACAGGCACATACCCATCTCCAGAGGAGCTTTGAGGCTAGAAGCACAAACCCTATAGCTAAGGAGCCTCAGAGAATGTGCATCAAGGAATGAGAAGGTTGGGGAGAAGGCAAAAGTTGGACTTCAGACTACCACCATCTTCCCCTCCTTTGGTGCCCCATGTACATACTCACAGAATGCCACCATTCTGGAGCGTCTGTATGTTTGCACACAGGGACCCAGCGCAGCAAGAGGCCAAAATAATAATAATCAAAAGCACTCCAAGGCTGGGGGACTGGAGTTGCTTCTGTGACTTGTGTAGGCACTGAGTCTCCAGGTCACTGTCACAGGGGAAGAGATCCATTAACTGCTTTTCTCGAGACCACCGGGAGGCAGAGGGGGGAATATGAGAGAGTTTCTTGCCCCAGTTAGACACAGTAGGAGGAAACAGACACTCATTCTTGGGGAAAGGGACTGGTTGCGCAGCCGCAGCAACACACTGTATTGGCAACCCCACCCTCCACGGGATACATTTGAGCCAGACACCAGACTCTGGTATGTGGCCTTAAGTTCACATCTGACCCCCACCTGTATCTACTCCAGCCAAACCAATCCAAGCTCCAAATGTCCCAGACCACGTATGTCTGGGGCCCCGGGCTCCAACTGGAGACTAGCCTGGAGGAGGTTTGCCTGTCACAAGCCAGACTGGAGCAAGTGACACCCAGGCTCCCTGAAGCCTTTCGCCTCCATCCTCCTCCCTAGATTTTTAACCTATCATTCAATGAGAGGGAAAGCTGCTTGGATATTAGCCAGCTCCAGGGAAACCACCATTTCAAGGTCCAGTGAAGGAGCCCATCAGAGCGGACGGAAGCTTTGGCTGGGGTGGGGGAGTGATGTAAAGAGCAACTCAGTTCAGTGGGAAGCCATTGTGGCCTGCCTACCAAGAGGTGGTTGGGGGAGGAGGCAGCAGATGTCTGCCAAAGGCCCACCCTGCTCCAGCCCAGCAATAGGAAGGAGGCAGGGGCTTGTGCCACTGCTGCTGCACTGTAATTGAACAAACATGACAGTTTGTACTGAGAAAGCTTAAGTTGCCTTTTTCCTCCAATAACCACTGCTGTGCGAGATGTGAAGCAGAAATCCCAGGACCCTGAACTCAGGGTCAGAGAAAGAGATCAGGACAGTGATTGGAGAACCTAGATCCAAGGAGGGAAGAGCTCCACAATAAAACCCAGCAGTCCTGCACCAGGAATCACAGGCAGACACAGCACAAGTGGCTCTCTCAGTGTATTCGGTGGAGCTGCAGGCCCTTGTGCCAGGGCTGCACTTGGGCCTGAGCCCCCCCAGACCTAGTAGATAATACTCTGCCCCATCTCAACGTAACCAACAGACAGTTACTGAAACCCCTCCCCACCTCACAGTCGTGTGGCATAGATGCCAGACATAGTGACAGTATGTCACTAGGAGAAACAGGAAAAGACCCCAGGAGTCCTGACTCCCAGTCCCCAACTTTAAGCACTAGACAATTCTAACCCCTGTCAGGGACTATTCAGGTTTACAATTTCACCCCTCCCACATACACTTGGGAGTGAAGGCCTGTGTTTTCCCCCTCCATTTTTCAAACAGATGATACAGAATGCAGCAGTCAGCTCCTTGGCAGGAAGCCAGAGAATCTAGACCAAGCCAAGTCCCTTCTCTGCAGACGTGAGGTATCAGCTGGGCTCTAAGGCAGCCCACGTGGTTCTGGTTTCCTGTTTCTGGGTAGAGAAGGTTTGCTCCCTTGCTGCAGTATGAGGCAGCCTGGGGAAGCTTTGCACTGAGGTTCTCCCTAGTAACGCATCCTGCTGGGCACAGTGGCAGAGAGAAGCTTCTAGATCTCAGCCCCCACTTTACCTTTCGACTCTGTTTTGTGCCACCTGGGATGAAGAGTCCCAGGAGAAGAGAGTATGGAGAGGGGATAAGGAGCAGAGATAGCACCAGGGAAGAGAGCCTACTCCATGGCACCAGAGCCCCCATTAGTGATGGAAATCCTGAACCTAGCCCATGTGCCCCCATAGATGCAGAGACTAAACAGCCCAAAAAGGCCAGATTCCCCTCTCATGGCTTGTATTATTCCCAAGGACCTTAAAACCCTGAGTACAAGTATAGCTGCCCTCCATTTACAGATGGGAAGACTTGGCCAAGGCCACACGGTGGACTCCATAGTAAAACCTGAAATGAAACCCAGGAGTCTGGACTCCCAGACCCATTTCCCAATCACTGATTGTGTGGTCTCCCTCAGCTTGTTTCCACTGCTGTTCATATCAAACAATTCCTGGTCTTTTCCTAGGGCAGATGGAGGCATCAGCAAGTATCAGGGCAGGTGTGGATTCTCAATATAAAGTTAATTATATGCAAAATTAAATTGGGGCTTGTGATTCCTAGCAAGTTGCCAGGGTACCTTTGGGGTCAGGGGCAAAGCATGGGCTCCCCCTGCTCTGAGCTATGATCCCAATCTCTCTCCTCCTCAGACCTCGACTCAAGAGACATATATTTGGAACTAGCCTTGTGAACTGAAGTGTTCCCACTGATATAAGACCAAGACGCAAAACAGAGTTTGGACAACCATAATTCTGCTGTGGGAGCAGGGCAGGGCCATGGTCATATCCATCTGACCCTCATGTTGGGACGGATGAAAAACAAGACTTTGAGCTGAATGCTGAGTTTAACAAGTCAGATACCATAGCCAGCTGATGCGCGCGTGAGGAGGCAAAGGCCTGTTGTCCATAAAGTGATGGAAGGGTAGAAGAAACAATAAGAGCAACAGGCACCTCCAGATCATTTTCCAGGTGTGTTTATTAGCTTAATTCTTCTTCCACTTCATACAAGAAGGAAAATACGAGTCACTGAGTGCCCTGACAACAGTCACAAATACAGCTACAAATAGCAACTACAGACCCAGCCATCCCACTGGGCCCCAGCCAACAACGGCCTTAGGTTGCAAACCTAAGCAGCAAGAGGTGGAAATTCCCTAGACAGGGGGAGGGCTGATATTACCCCTGCCACCACTTCCTGCTGCTTCCAAGCAACCAATCATCACTGCAGCCCTACCCAATTTGAACCTCAGCCCACCTTCATCCACGCCCCAATCACAGCCAGATACCACATAAGGCAACTTACTGTTCCAGCTGGTTTTGGTGAGATGGATACAGAGTGCAGTATAGACGCTGCAGTGTCACAACAACACCTTCCAGGACCTGCAAACACATGAGAGGGGCAAGTATTCTCCCCTTTGACAGATGGGGAAACTGGTGCACAGAGAGGGCTCATAGCAAGGTAGTGACAGCCCGCAAGAGAACCCAGAAGTCCCAGAGTAGATTTGTTCAAATGTGGTTGAGGCTTTCTGAAATTAATCTAAAAATTGTGCTACTGCAACTTTAGATTAAAATTTCTAATAAACTGAATGATTTATGCTGGGATTTTAAATGCCACAGCTCACAGGGGCTTTTATTTTAATTTTACAAAACTGGCTAAACAAAATATTGAAACTTAAGATCCTGACCCTGCAAACATTTAAGTAGAAACTACTCTGAGGAAGAGTCCCAGTGACTGTCATGCGTAAGCATTAGCAGCAATCAAGAGCTAAAATTTTATTTTTATTAGAGACTTCTCTTAGTGGCATAAAATCTTTGTTACTTCAAAACAAAACAGCTTCAGTGTTATCAAAGAAAAGTTTGGACTTTCAATACATTAACAAAATGATTGTGACTTTTCTTATACACAGGCCCAAATTTTCAAAAATTGGTTTCTAACTCCATATTTAGGTACCTACGGTACCTTGAGATTTTCAAAAGCACCTGAAGTGACATAGGAGCTCCCATTGATGTTAGCACGCAAATGCCGATGGAGGAGCAAAGCCTGGTCAAAGCACTGCCACTTTACTGACTTGTGGAAGTTCAATACATCAGAAAGTGTTATCAGCTGTAAATATAGCACAAGCTATTTGCTTATCTGTTTTGCATTTGAGTTTGTGTTGTTCTCACAGCAAGGATGCTAATGAAAGGCCTGGACTTATCTTTTTCAGCATAAAAAAGAATTTTAAATATGAAACTTCTTAGTAGAAAAAAAATGCTGTGTAAAAACTGAAACTCTTCTAACAATTAGGAAACTAAGAAATAAGTACAAAACATCCACTTCAGCAATTTAAGACTATAAAATGGGAAGCCACTGCTGGCATCATGCAAATAAAAAAATCTGCTGAAATTTTTAGTTTGTTTGTTTGAAAGCATGATATTTGTCAACCTGGAGAAGTCTCAACTCCCAGTCTCCAGGGCAGTTACTGACACTGTAGCACACAGATACAGCCATTTGAAACCACATGGTCTGTATGTTCTTGAGGCCTGGGGTACACACGCCAACAGCCATTTCATGCCCAACCACCCCAATGCTGTGCCATCCCACCAAGGCTTCCATTCTGGAAGAAGTCTGGTGGCTCACAGCCCTAGCAGCTCCCTTCACACGTTCAGTGGTAGCTGCCCAAGGAGTGAAAGCTAGAAGCAGGCCAATGTGGGGGAAAGTGAGGAGTTTCCTCTTTTCTGTAAACCCAGCAGCAACCAACTCAGGTGGCAGATTTTGTTCTATAAGTAACAGACAATGAGAGAGTCATTTAAACCCCTCCAAGGCCTTTTCTACAACAGGCCCTGTAGAACAGGGTTCAGAATTTGGTTATGTACACAGTGGAGGTCATCAGTCTTGGATTTTTGGTGGTGCAGAGGGAGGATTTCTCCATGAAGACCAGGATACAGACTAACCCATCCTTTTCCTGGCCAAAAACCAACTCCTGTGCACCATGTTCAAGGGAATCCTGAAACCAGCAGAGCCCTAGTGAACACAGCTCTGCCCAAGAGAGCAGATAGGGTCCGTCTCCGACTCTGGGCTTTAATGGAGGTCATTTAGACTGCGCTTCCAGAGACTGCCAGAAGCCAACATGGCATGCAAAAAAAAACCCCAAAAAACCAAAGACACAAAAAACCCAACCCTGACTGTATGTACTTGCATCCAGAAACTTCCCCCCGCCCACGTGTTCACATACACAGAGTACCCTCAAACACACCTCCAGTTCTGTGCTTTATAGCAAAGCACCTACATTGCCGAGAGAATGGCTGCTTCCCTCATTTTTCAGACCCAAACTTTTCCACTCCCCCGCTATCAGCCCTGTCACTCTGATGTGAAGATAACCCAGTACAGACTCAATATTCCTTCACCAAGTGGCACTGAAAGGTACTGAGCCTCAGCCCAAACCCGGGCATGACCTGAGAGTCACTTGGGCCTTAGTTCTGGAAGTGCAGACATCAACAGGGGCTACAGGTACTTAGCTGCCCCTAGAATCAGGCCCCAGACCATGTTAGTTCTGATGTAAAATGGTACATTGCAGAATAACAAACACGTCACATCCCAGGAGCACCTGGGACCCCGTGCTGCTCCCATCCCACCCTGCTATTCCCCTGAAACCAGACACCAGTGGCAGCTGCAAGTTTGAAGGGGGAGGTCCAGTGCTGGTTCTCAGCGAGGAAACATTGAGATGGCTGGATTCATACTCTGCAGCTGGGGGAGGGAGGGGCGATTTGAGAGCACCCAGTCTCCAAGCTTTAGCCCAATAAAATCCAGATTCCACCCATAAAATCTGTTAGAGAAAGTGGGAGGCTGTTGCTCACTTCCCAGGTTGGGGAGGGGAGGTGGCCCATCACTCACTGCCCTGGGGAGATATACCCTCCAGTCCCTGTGCAGCTGAAAGAGGAAGGAATGGGGCACAATTCTGGTGCCTGCTCCCCACTCCTCAACTTGCTTTGGGGGCTGCCAGGCTTGCTGAAGCTGCCACATCAAATAGCCACCCAGAGCAACGCTCCTGACACGAATAACAAACAAAGCCCTCAGAGCGGGACCAACACAAGACTTCATCCACCCAGGGCAATGCACTGCCCACATCTGATGCTCATTCACTCTGACCGGCAACAGCTGATACCTACAGATCATGCAGAAACACCTCTTCACCCAGAGAAGGGGCTGTGCATCTCCCCAGGCAGCTGCATTTTTATAAATTCCACCCCATCCCCTCCCTACAGATCCCTATGGGCCATGAGAAAGGAACCGGCGACACCATGAATGCACACAAGGTAGAAGCTGCATGTCAGGCCGCTACACAGCGAGGGTAGGAGCCTGATCACAAGGCATGGACACGTGGGCAACCCCCTGCCCAGACACTCTGGCCATGCTAAATCCTAGTCCAAAGGGCCCCTCACAGAGGAGTGGGTGAGTTCACAAGGTCTGCCTCCTTAACAGGAGACTTTCAACTCCAGGCTGCCACCTCCAACCCAGCCCACCACAACACCAATGTGACCAGCCGGCAGCTGTTGAATGATTACCTATAAGCAAACTGGTGGCTTCCAGGAGATAGTGACCATGCCACAACTGATCCCTTGCTGGCAGTCTCAACAGAGGTCCCAGAGAGTCTGCATTCCCCTTTCATTCTAGTTGAGACCACTCCATAACAAGGGGACAAGGACAACACAGGGCAGCCTGATCTGTGCATGTTCTGAGAATAGAGAGGATGTCAGTCTCCAGAGATAGTATTCTGGTACCTTTCACCACCAGTGCACTCAGACATGCTCTATCCTAATCACCCCCGGGTTCTGGAGTGACTTTGAGCCACCTGGGGAGCAGATTCAATCTGTGAACAGACCAGGCTCCTGGACTTCCTTGCGTCAAGAAGGGCCGTGCTGCTCCTAACCCCTTTCTCCCCATGAGATTATTGCCTGGCACTATGTCACTAATGCATTCTGGGGAGGGACTGTCTAATTGACTCTGCAGGGTGGGGCCTCTGGATGCTGCCACAGTAGAAATAATAAAACTCTGGTTTTTATATTTCATTTAAACACATAATTAGCAAAGATTAAATGACTAGTAACTATCCTGGCAGCCAGTAGCAGAGTTCCCCACTGTCTGTGTGAGGAGCATTTGGACAAGTTCACGCATCAATGCAAAATTATCCACCCATATGTGGCTCCCAATTCCTAGTACCTGAGACTTTCCTCCCCTCTCCTTCCCTCCCACTGAGTCAGCAGTATGCCAGCTGGGGGCGAACTTCCACTGTTCCTTCCAGCTCTGCTAAGCACACAGCAACAGATGACAGGTGGTTTGTGCGCTGCAGGGGACAAGGGGAGCTGTTGGGCCTGTCCCCACAGAACTATTTCCCACTAGAAAGCCAGAGGCTCAGGTACACAGGGGCTCAGTATTTCATGAAATCCAGGCTGGTGGCCTGGTCCCACGCCACTATCATTCACACTCCTGCCTCCCCAGGGCCTGTCACTGCTTAGTGGGTACTTCCTGTTCCCACTGCACAAGTCTCTGAAATCTCCTTTGCTCCACCATGTTCCCCACCCCCATGGCCCTTTACAGGTCTTACCCCATATTGTACACAGCTCTGAAAGGGTGCAGCCATGACAGTTTCACTCTACCATGCACCAATCACTAGCATCCCCACTCCAATGCACATTGGTTGAGGGGGGCAGCGGGTTACGGCCATAAGTGCTATACAAAATCCTTCCTGTCTTCTTTTCCAAGCCTCCCATCCCCCACTCAACTGGGACCCCCTCATAAAAATAAGAAGAGACAGACGTTACTGGCATTTCCTTTCTCTGAAAAGGCTGTAAAATTTTCCGAGCGCAGCCAGAGCCAGAGTGAAGTTTGTCAGGAGCTCAGCTCATTAAGCGGCTGCTCCGGGAGCCCCGCGGGAGGTGCAGGCTGCATAATTCAAAACAGCTTGGACCCTGGAAAAGAAAATAGAAACCAGGCCCCAAGAATGCAGGGAGGTTCTCTCAGGCACCAAAAATGGGGAGGAGGTTCTGAGCTCTAAGTGTAACCCACCCTGCTCTGGGAGCACACCCCTCCGTGGGGCTCTGGAAGAGCCTTGGCCCTATCAGAAGTGCAGTGGCCAGCCTGAGAGGACCTGGCACCAGGCAGAGGAAATTCCAAGCCTGTTGCTTCTGGCAGCCAAGCTGGGCCCTGGCTTGGTCCTCGGCAGCCTGGAAACTAGCTACTCAGCAATTTTCTTGCCATCCAGAGGGCTCATTCTAAACCACAGCTTCACCCCTCTCAAAAACATCACAGCCTGAGAGGCAGAGAGTTCTGGAGGCAAAACTTATTTTTTGAACAACCACCAGCACCGAGCTGGCCCCCAAGCTGTCCTCAGTGACAGTTCTGGAGTTCGGAGCTGCTGCCCTGTTTATGTCCAAGGGACAGGGGGGGCAGAAGAAACTTGCTCAATCCAGCCCTGTTTCTCTCCCCAGTTTCTCTCTCTCCTTGCCAGGGAGAAGTTCAAACATGGCTGTGCAGACACTGGACACAAGCAGCTTTCAGCTCAGTCTAACCACCCATGCTTGAGCCTAAGCTGTGGCCAGACTAGCTCCACTTATGTCTCGTCTGACCCAATCTCCACTCGGGACCAATGCAGGATGGTCTCCTACCAAGGGAAGGAATGAAGGCAGCTACACTACAGGGCATTACACTGTTCATGTCAGAAAGTCACCTGGAGTTTCATCCCCTGGCTCCTAGCCATTCTCCCTTGGAGCACCCCAAACAATTCCTCCCCATCCCAGCCAGTTATGCTCTCAGAACACTCAGACATTTGGGTCTCCCAAAGCCTCAAACTATGCATATTTAGTGCCCTGCCTAGTCCAAGTTCAAAATCCCAAGCCCACTAATGACAAGAGCCTCACATTATATCATCCCTAAGGAGCCTAGAACACTTCAGTACCCAACTGCATGAGGCAGAGATCACTTAACCCACTATTGAAATGCAGCCATCTCTGGCATGGACTATGACAGCTGTTTACCATTGCATAAAAACACCACACAATCATTTAGGTCAGAAAGAGAAGGAGATCATTGTATCCACTGAGCAAGTTAAACCAGTATTTGCTTTTAAAGAAGACTGAAATGCTCAGTCAAGTCTTTATCTGTATGATGTGCTGATTGACACAGGCCTGGCAGGGCAGTTATCACTCCTGGATATAAGTGAGGTGGGGGAATCCACCACATGGGCATCTACCACAGCCAGGACAGGCCACATACATCGTGACTGCGGGCAGTGCAGCCTCCATTGGCTTCAGTGGAGTTACACCCCTTTACAAAAGGACTGAATTTGGCTCTAGGGGTTGAAGCTTGATAGATCAGGAAGATTCTAGAGGAAACATCATGTCACTGGCAGGTTGGGATGAGTTATATTGACAGGGGTAGTGTGGGGGAAACTTGCCCTGCCTCTGCCCAGGCTGCTCCTGCTCTGCACGGATAGAGAAGACACCAATCTCTAAGACTGGGTTTGGAGCCTTTCACTGGTGTTATGTTCACATGAGAAAGCACCAAAAATGCAATGACTGGACCTGTGGGTGAAGTCAGCAGGAACTCAACACAGATATGAGGATGGCGCTCAGTTGACAAGCTTGCCAACATTCAGATCCACAAACACCATGCTCTGGGGCAAAGTCCAGCCACTCAGCTTCCTCCCCCAAACAAGGATGCAGCCTTATTTGGAGACAGGGATTGGCATTTTGCTGGAGCATGCCCAGCCCTCTCTGCAGCAGGAGAATGCAGTGCAACAAACACTCTCTTGTGTCTTTGGCTCCATGGACAACAAATGTAACATGAAGAAATCACATAGGCACAGGGAGGTCCAAATCACTGCTTACTAACTATACACAACATGCAGGTCCTAGCCACACACACATACTGCTTCCCTGACAGGGTGCTAAACACAGAGCACCATGAGAAGGCTCATAAACTATTTCAAGTTTCAGAGTAACAGCCGTGTTAGTCTGTATTCGCAAAAAGAAAAGGAGTACTTGGGGCATCTTAGAGACTAACCAATTTATTTGAGCATGAGCTTTCGTGAGCTAATTAGTTAGTCTCAACTATTTCAAGACATACTACCCAATTCTTACACATGGCAAACCACTTATCAAGCAAAGCCATCCGCTGGGATGCTTTGAACACACCTAGGTATTTGGATCCCAGAATCCACGGTTATTAAGCCTAACTGAACAGAACACCCTGCTGCACCAGTACTCCTGGTGAGCTCTTCAGTCAGGATCTCGTATTTCCCTTCCTTACCAAAGGCACTGCGATCCCCTGAGCCAAAGTAGCCAAGTCCCTGCCTGCCGCATATGGGATGTGGAAACCTCTGCATACACCCTGGGGAGAACTGAAAGCTTTTTGCTGCCAATAGGGAACACAGTTAATGAGCACTCCCTTGCAGCAGCACCACAGCTGGTTTTGCAGACCAAGGTCCACACTGCACACAGCAGGACTCCAGCCCTCAAGGGCAGAGATCTGCCAGACGGCCTCACAGCAACTGCGACATTTCCCAAAAGAAATCATTGGGCTGAAACACTCAGAGAGCTGGCAATGAGACCCCTACTCTACCCCTGGTTACAAGTGGCTATTTCAGACCCTGAGGGACATATAGGAAGGAAAGTGGGTGGGAAGCAGCACTGCAGAGAAATCAGGAGCTAGGACTCCTAAGGCCTATCCCCAACTTTACCACTTACTCTATGGCCTTGGCGATGTCATTTCCTCTCTTCTTGCCTCAGTTTCCCATCTGTAAAACAGAGACTACCCTTGCCTACTTCTGTAGCTTACTCAAGATTCTCTGCTGGATCATGACAATGCCGAATGTTAACACTGCCAGTCTCTGGAAGCCCAGTAACATAGGAAGCTACAGTGTACTCACACAAACCCAAGCAAAACCTGGCATTTCCTTTGCTTACATTTTAAGGAGCATAAAGTCTGTAAACATTCAATATTTTGTGCAGCAGCTTTATACAAACTATGTCTTCAAGACACTTCCCAGCTAATTCCTCTCCCTCTGTTTCATTATTTAAAGAGGCAGAGGCAAGTAAGAGGACAGGTTTTCAGCTGAGCTGTAAGAGAGCAACTCCGCATGGGTTGTTTCAGACAGAAGGAGATACAGAGGAGAAGGCTCTTGCACTAGTAGTAGCAAGGGACAGAGAGACAGGAGTAACAAGGTTAAAAACAAAAACACCCCAACAAGCACCTTTGAGAGTTGGGAGACAGCAGAAAGGCGCATATGTTCTGCTGGGCTCTGCTTGCTCCTCAGCAGCCAAGTGCTGTGACCTCCCACACTCCTCAGGCCAAGGGAAGACCAGCAGGCAGAGGCAGAACAAGGAGCACTCTGTGGTTTCACTTGGTATTTCAGGCCATCTCTCACACAGGAGGAGTTTGGCTCCACTTTCCAAGTCTCGCCCTCTCTCTGGCACAGGACGCCAACCTGGCTCTTGGCCCAGGGTTCGGCTCCAGTGAAGCTTCTCATCAACCAGGGAGACACCCCGTCCCCAGGTACAAAATGCAGCCAATTCCTGGAGCTGCTTATCACCTTGGGGAGCATCAGCCACAGCCCCAGAGCCGAAAACCCAAGAGGAGGCTCCTCATTGCCCCCTAACTTTCAGGAATGCATACTGGGGTTCAAGACACCTTGGTGATTAGGAGGCCTTGACTCTATTTCTGCTCTGAGAGGAAGTGGGATCTAGCAGTAAGAGCCAGGGAGCCCCAACTCCTGGGTTCTATCCCCCGTTCTGGGAGGCCATGGGAGTTAGGGGGAGGAGCTGGGGATTGAGCTGAGGCTCTTGTGTTCTGATCCCTGCTCTGTCGCTGACTCTGTGTGAGCCTGAATAATCTCTCTCTACTCTCAGTACTTCTGATTTTCCCACCTGGAAGACTGAGGGAGCACGGCTGCTCCCTTCCCAGGGGTGCTGGGAGAATTCAGGTTTATGAAGTACTTGGAGCTCCACAACTGAGAGGTGCTTCCGAAGAACTGAGTGTTGTTATTGTTCAGCATGAAGACAAGCAGGTCCCAGCACTGTCTTCTGGAACCTCATATACTGAGGAACAGACTCACTTCTCCCAGCCCTGATAGATTTAGCATGGAGCAGATCCCATGGCCCAGACAGAGGCCTGAGCATCTCAGAGACTGCAGAAGGAAAGAAGCCAGATGGAGCCGAACAGCCAGGGCTGAGATGTCTGTCCCCAGGGAAGTGTGTGTGTGTGTGGGGGGGGGGGGGGGTGTTAGAGGAAGGGAATGAGCCACAGGAGGGACTAACAGTTCCTAACAGACAGAGCCCCATCCCTACCACAGAGATCCTGCTCAGACTTTTATAGCTACAGCCAATACCACTGCCTCCTGGGCATGGCTACCACGTCTCATTGCTCACAAGTACCAGTGCTGCAGGATGCATGGGCCATTCTCACTGTGTGCCACCCCAAACCACCCCCCCTCACAGGTCCTCCCCACTCTGCTCCCATTCAACAGCAGCAGAACCAGAGTTGCTGGAACCACAGCCTGGCCTGCCCTCCCACTCTGCCAGGAAGGGCAGAGGGGAGCAGATTCCCCAAGAGAACACCCTTCCCCTCCAACAGCAGGCCTGATACAGAGGGAGGCAGTCTCCCCAATTTACAGCACCCTGGATGGTTCCATTGGATTTGTGCGTGTGGGGGGGTAAATCAGGGCTCAGAGAGGAGCCATTCAATTATCCACATCAAGACCCTAACAGCTGAGGAGGAAAAGCCCCCCCACCCCCCTCCAGAAGGAGGCAACAGCTAAGTATATCAAGGAGGCACCCCGTCGCCCACCACTCACAGTCTGAGAAGCCTCAACAGACTTTCACACCTCCAGTGACCAGCTCCTTGCTGTGAAAAGAATGGGATGTCACTTCCTCCCTGCTCTACACAGGACTCACTTGTCTCTCCTCTGCCTTGCTTCCTTGTAATTGACACTAGCACTGAAGAACCCCACTGGCCATGGCTGTGGCCCCTTCCCAAAGGAGTCTCCAATGTTGGCCTCTCCCAGCAGGGCCTGCTGTAGGAAGCAGGGCGGGAGTACTGGCTGGGGGGACTCTCATAACTACTCAAGTCCCAAGGGTGTTTCACAGCCCACATCATAACCCAGGCACCAGCACATACGTGGCAGGTCTCAACAATGCTCTACTCCCACCCATACAAAGTAGGGAGCTGGATGCCAAGCAGAGGGGGAGCAGGGAGCCCTACTTGGACCTGGTGGGAAGATGGAATCTCACTATCCTGATCTCTGGGAATCGGCACAGGTCTTGGTTAGTCATGACAAAGCCTGGCTGGCATTGCACAAGCTCCCTTCTCCTTCTGCACTGGAGAACAGAATGCCTGCTGCACTCACAGACACAACCCTGCTTTCCAAGGAAGTTGGATACGTGCACGGTTCCTGGCAATCCGCCCCTTGATTACGTGGCTCCCCCTTAAATCAAAAGCAGGTGCCAGTGACATTAACTGCTTCCTCTGCGCCAACTCCTGACACGGAATAGCCCTGCAGCAGTACAGGCTCCACAAGGAGGTGACCCCAGATAGAGGTAATTCAGTACCCAAACCCACAATTGGTAACTGGGTCTGACAGAGGACAGGAAAGAAATGGATATCCACGGGAGCTGCCTGGTGCCAAGCAGGTGTCCTGGAGATTGTCCTGTGGAAACATACCATCTGGGAGAGAGTCTCCAACAAGGCCCATGTGACTTGGCCAGCTCTGGTTCACAAGGGAAGGCAGGGCAAGGACAATAGAGATCAGAACAGAGACTGACACCCTGCCCTCCTCCAGCATTTCTCAGACAGGAACGCAAGGCATTTTACATGCACAACTCCCTAGGAGGTATACACAGATGGAAAACTGAGGCACCCAGAGCAGGAATGACCTGTCCAAGGGTCACACCAGCACCTCATAGATGGATTCAATTTTTGGTTCTAGGAATCCTGATTTTCAGCCTTCCCTGCTTCCCCCCTCCTCATCCCCAGCCCACACCAATAGATCTTATGGTTACTATCAGAAATGGAGAAGGAAAAGCATCAGCCAAACTCCTAGGTTCTTTACTCTGAGATGTGTGTGAACCAGTGACTTCTGGGGTCATTTTTAACCACAGATTCACAAGTTCAACCCTGTGGAGAAGTGAGACACAAACAGCTCACAGAACTTGCACTGAACAGTCAGCACCTTCCACAGGAGGGAAAGAAATCAGGTTGTAGTAGGATGAAAACTGGTGGGGACCAAGGCCTAGTCTATGCCAGAAAAGAGTGTGTTTGCCAGTATAGCTTACCCCACTTTCCCAAACAAACTAAGCTATATCTGCAAAAGCATATCTCCCCCATCACTGCATCTATACTAGAGCTTTTGCTGGTATAAAAATGTCTTTAACCCCCCACCACACACACTCCTAACAGAGATTACTATCCCAGCAACAGCTTTAATTACAGACCTGTCTTGAGTCTCTACCCCTGCAAGGGCAGGGTCCAGCACCTTGGGGAGAGGATGCAGTGGCTGATATAACTCTGGGTCTTTGCCAGACCACCACCACCATGTGGAAAACCACAGCTGTAGGGCAACCTCCAGGGTCCTGTTCAGTTGAAACTGGGGGCTGTGGGTATTTCTGGGCAGACATCCAAGATGACCAACATGGCCATCTTATGCCATCACGGCTCTGTGATCTTAGAATTACCTGAACAAAGGAGTGGGAGAATGGATGAGCAAAGCCACACATGGTCCCCACAGCATGTGGGATGGGTAGAAAATGAGCCCCAACTTGTGCCAAACTGGAAAATGTTTTTACAGAAGAGCAACAGTGACAGTGAAGGGTCTGGAAATGGTTAGTCAGCAGCAAAGAGCCAAAGAGAGCTATGTTTTTCTGCCCTGGCCACCAGATGACTGGTAGTGGAATACAATTGCTGCCCACAAGGCTGTGATTCTTGGACAGGTCCAAGAGCACAAGCAAAGGAGGGGAAGATTCTGTCAGAAGACTCATTCCATGGAAGAATCATTTCTCTAAGGGACTAGGTGTCCATTACTCAAGACATTCAAAGCTGAAATGGACAGACATCACGGGAATGGAGAGCCGGAAGCCAGTCTGCCTTGCCCACTAGGGATGGGTCCAACCAGTCCCCCACCTGTACAGTTCATTTCTACTTCTAGATCCCCACAAGGACAGCCACTTAGACAGCAAACAAGCAGACAACAGCACAGGGATGGGTAAAGCCTCACTCACCAGAGCAGATGAGCCTGAATCCACCAGCTAAGGCAGCAAAGGGAAACATGTCATGGTATTGGCCATAAGTAAAATACCAGGCACAAGAAATGCTGATGAGACTGGCAGTGACTTGGACTTTGCAGCTGTGGTACCTGACGGGGGAAGATGCATCAGGCCAGGGGGTGGGTGGGTGGGGGTGGGTTAAGCCCAGACAAAATAACTGCAGAAAAATCCCTTGGCCTCCAGGCTGCATGGGCCAGGAATGCAGCTGAGGTACCTTGGTGAGGTAAGGGAGAGCTTTCTGTCTAGGTGAGCAGCAGCTGTGATAAAAGGGGAATAACCCCCTCAGGCCTCCTCACTCAGGAAGTAGAGCTGGAAGGGTGAGAACCCAGGGGTTGCTGGCAGGAAGGTGGACTCCCGGGGGGGAAGAGAAGGCAAAGATCCCTTCCCAGAATACCAAACTTTGAGAAGCTTGTGCAAACTGGGTTGAATTGTTCGCAAAAGAGACAGACAGAGCTGACGAAGTCTTAGAGGTCCCAAACAAGTACAAGTCCACTGCGTGGCCCCAGGCCCAGTCAAGAGTTACTCCAGATTTACACCAGCGGAACCAAAGCAGAGTTTAGCCCCAATGCATTCTATGCAGTCAGCAGCTACACTGAGACAGCATTGCCTAGCTATTAGAGCACAGGACTGCGAGCTACGAACTCGCATAGGTGCTGGAACTAGGCGTGCTGCCGCACTCCCTGGCTTGAAGTGGCTTCCATCATATACAGGGTTTACATTTTGGTTCAATGGCTCTCAGAATCTTCACTATTACAAATTATTCAAGCACCCTCGGTAATGCCTGAGTTTTAATCTCAGCTCTGACACTGCCTTGTGTGATTTTGGGTAAGTCACTTCAAATACTGGGCCTCACTTTCCTCCCCCATCTGTAAAATGGGGCAATAGGACCCATCTTATAGGAGATGAGTTAATAGGTAGAAAGCTTTAAAGTAATATTTTGTGCAATGTGCATGGGGTCCGACTAGATGATGGTCCCTTTTGGGCTTAAAGTCTATGAGTATACATCATTATTAGCCTCCTGGTACAGGGTTAACAAACAAACAAAACAAAACAAAACCTTGGTTTTAAGCCTGTATTCTTTTAAGTATATTTTTGATATTCTTTCAAAAAATCCTCACCCAAAAAAAGATTAAGTTCTGGTTTTGGATTTAGAGAGAACTGAAACATGATTAAGGCACGAAAACTGTGAAAAACATGATAGATTTCTCCTCAGTTCACTATGCAATACAACGAGAGAGGAAGGAGAGGGCATCACAGGATATTTATGTCCAGCAGAAATGGTAGATTAGATGTAAAAAAAAGATTTGTATAGTATTAAGGGTTTGGATGCTCAGTTTTGACAGACTCACCATGTGACCTTGGGCAAACCACTTCCCCTTTCTGTGCCTCAGTTTCATTCTCCCTCACTCTATAAAAGTAGGGAGAACAATGCACACCCGCCTTTGCAAAGAACTTTGCGATTGATGGCATGTCATTATTTCCTGCTTGGTGTGAAGCAGGATTTGGAAAGGGTGGCAAGAAATCAGGGCTGTGTTCACAGGAGACTAGGCCACAGGTCAAGAGTAAGCAGCTAAAACCCTCATATTCCATTCTGCAAAGGCAGCAACGCAGTCCTAGGTGTGCAGTTGTTTGTGCCTTCAGTGTTGGCAATGCTCTGCCTTACGTGCCCAGGACACAGGTGTAGGACACCACAGCGGAACACCATGTCATGTAGCACTTCCCTAAGGCATACAGACGCTGCATACTACACCACAACAGCATGCCCTGTCATGTAGCATGACTTACATGTACAGAAATGCAGCCCTCTCATGTTTCTACCCCAGCAAGTGGCTGCTAGCACAAAGCAGTGCTGGGGCAACTTCAGCACCTCCTCAACACAAAACAGTGAAGGGCACATTAATGTGGATTTGGATGGGGGAGGGAAGGTTAATGCGGAAGAAAAAAAGGAGTTTTGCTCTTTGCAAACTGACCAGGTATCCTTCCTTCCCAAGTGAGAACAGTGAGCAGACCCTGGTATGATATTCCAGGGAATGGGGAGAGCTTTTCCCTGTTGTCTAGTTCACGGATAAGAGACTGGCCAAAATTGGACCCATTTATCCAGACTCTACCTGAACTTCGATAGTTCCAGATAAAATGGGCCACAGTTCCAAGCCACCCCAGGGTCCAAACTGGCGAAGACTTATGAAACCCAGATCTGTCCCAGACAGAGCAAGCCAGGTCTGAAGCACATGGGGAAGGCTGGATGCACGGCAGGTAAGCCTGTCACACCTGTAGCAGAGCCATCAATGAGAATACTCTTGGAACTGCTGCCAATGACAGTGCCCTTGCAAAGGGGAAGCACTGCAGCCTAAGAGAATGAGTCTCCAAACATAAAAACTAAGCACCAAGGGCCAAAGAGAATGGAGATGAGGCTTATCATGTGCCCAGAGAAAGGGAGGCACATGTCCCACACATCCCCAAGTCAGAAAACTCTTCATGCAGTGAGGAGGGAACAGGAATATTTAGAAGGCTAGATCCCCTGCATCATTGCTCCAGAGCTGTAGACAAGTGCATATTGCAAACTGAGCAGAAGGGACAGAAATGAGATACTGGGAAAACGACCTAATACATCCAGACTCCTCTGAGGCCAGTGCCCTTTCCACAAGAAGTTCTTGTCACCTCTGTATAGGAACCTCTCAATTCTGCCACCTCTACCCCCTAAAAACAAACAGCCCCATGGGAGTTGTAGTACAATGTCTGATTACTCCTCTGTAAAGCCAGATGCAGGCGCTAATTACTTTGGCATGCTACATTTTTAGACTGGCCTGTGTTCAGTCTCTATGCACAGCAGCCTGCAGCCCACCATGATTTCTGAGCACATGAAAAAAATGAAGAGAAAAGCAAAGACTTCTGCTTGAGCAGCCAGACAAACAAGAGAAAGGAAAAAGACTACAGCTACCAGAAGCCTTTGGGGCCACGCAGCCAACCTTCAGTTGCCAAAGGGCCTGCCTGCTCTCTTCACACTGGCTGTACTTTGATTCAATTCAGTGACTTCTACCCAGTCACTGGATGCCTGTGCTGTCCATCACCCCGTGCCTATTGCCAGCTAGGCTGACTGAAAATGACAGCCATAATCAAAGATCTGGGCTTTGAGGTGATGTTCAAAAGAAACTGTCAATTTCTCACAAAAATAACACACAGACACATAGAATTGTACTCCAAGTCAGCAGCCCAAGCTGAGCTCCCAGAGCAGCCCTGCATACCAACAGGCAGCAGGGGAGGGCACTTACTTCCTCACAAACAAGAACAAAAAAGCAAGACGACCTTTAATTTTAAACTCAAAACAATTAAACATTTGCAACTACAGGTCTTCATTTGCTACCAGGAATCCTAAGCATAAGGCACACCACATTCCTCCCAAATCTAAGAGGAAAACAAAACTGGAGTTTCCCACAAGGGCCCTCCCTTGCAGTCTCCTGGGGAAAATAAAGATTAGGACTCTGACCAATCTTTTAAGAAAAACACCTAGGAAGTCTGCAGCATGGTGGAAAAAATACCCCCCCCCCCCCGCCCAGCCCCAGACTTATCACTACACCATACAAAATGGACCTGCCTGTAGGACAGTTCTCTCATTTCAAAACACTCAGGCATTGAAAGAAAGTGGTTGGGAAACTACTTACCTTTCTCTTGCTCCGGGTCTCAAGAAAGGCCAGAGGTATTTCCCATAGTGATTCTGTCCTTTTTTTTCTCCTTTGGGCTTTTCAGCAGCTGTCTCCTCGGTGAAGCTTGTTAGAGGGGAGCTGAGGATCTGGAAGCTGCTGGGGGACAGCCATGCAGTCAGGGCTCATGGTCTTCTTCACCAACAGCCTTCCAGCCAGCTGCAGGGGGCTCTGGGGAGTGGATCATGCTCTTTCCACACACACTGGAGTCTCACCTACATGCACAGCACACACACACATTGCAAACACTCTGCCTCTCGCACACACTTTCACTCCTTCAGTTGTTTCACTTTCACTTGAGGACAATTCAGACTCAGTTTCTGGTGGGGGAGGCTGCTGGTTGCCTGATATTTAGCAGCAACTTCCCTCTTGCCACCCTGAAGTTACAGGAACCTTCTCCACAATTTTCTTTTTCCCCACTCTTGATCCTTATTATTGTTTAACTGTCTGTTAGATCCCTCCAGCTAAGAATCTCTGTATTTTTGAGAGGATGCTGTTATAAAGTGGGCAAAGCTCTGTGTATGGAGTGCTCCTTTCTCTCCCTCTTTCTCTTCCTTAGTCTGAATAATCATTTGGAGAAACAGGATCATTCACTTTGCCTTCATACAAGAAGCCAAGCAGTGCCCTGTCAAAATAAAAGCCCCAGTTTGCCTCTTCTACTGATTAACTGCTTCCTAATCTAGGTCTCCTCCTCTGGCCTCCCAGTGGTCTGATTGAGAGGAACACCTTGCAAAAAGAGATGATGGGAAACAATTAACCCCCATTGCTAAATGCCTCACCTGCACTTATGGCCCAGAGAAATAATGGCAGGAGAGGCAAAGTTTTCGAAGGACATTGATGAGGAGCCTTAAAAATATATATATTTTTTTTAAATCAAGGAAACTCTGAAAGAGCAAATCTTACAAAGTTATACACTCAGGACTGGTGCTCTTGCTTGTTCCTAGGAGTAAAAGAAGAGAAATGAGGTTTTTTTTCAAATATGAGGAAAGCTGCCCAAGCTAATGACAGAGGACAGGCAGCCCCCACGTAGGCAAACTTAGCAAATCAGCTAAACATCTGCACCTGAGTCTCCTGCTTGGTTGGCACAGTAATTAAAAGCAGCCCCTAGAGAGCCCAAGCCCCTACCAACTCCTCGCTTGGGAGTGAATTAAACTCTGACAATGAAGAGGGAGGTTCCTTGTTGCTGTTGTGGATCTGACTCACTAATGATCAGATCATATGAAAACTCTCCACAGGATTCGAGTAGAGGGCAGGATCCCTACTTTGGTTAAAAGACCAATCCTGCCACTGACTTTAGTGGAGACTGGGGTACTCAGCACGTCTCAGGATCAGGCCCTAAATCCTTTATTTGCTTTTGAACTGTTGGCTGTGAAAAGCTTAAGTCTTTCCTTTTCTGAGTGTTTTATTACAGTGGGGTCACCAAAATCCTTATTCAGGTCCATCTCCCCACCAAGGCAGAATTGTTCCCGCCTGGTATGAATTCTAGCAGATTGTGGCCTATTCCAGTTTACACATTCACAGTCCTTTCCACATGGCTCATAGGTGTCACCAAATGCCAGCACTTTTCTCAACAAGGAGGAAATGTTCTTGACTTTGATTTTTCAGCAAAGGAAGGTTCTTAAAGGACTGTACCTACTGGGTCATCCAGTGCTCTGGCTCTATGATGCTTTTGGCCTGAGAGATCCTGCTGCTGCATGGAAAGGTACAGCGTTGCTTCACTAAGGGGGCTGTAACTATGCAAACAAGAGTTACATTTCCATGCAGTAGCAGCAAAACAGAAATGTTCAGCCTAAAGCCACTAATTTTAGAATGAGGAAAATGCCAAGAACAAAAGTAAAGTTTCCAGGAGAGAGTGCAGCAGGTGTTATCTCAACAACAGGCACAGCACCTCAGAAGAGAATGGTGGCTGTCTTTGCAGTCTGGGAGAGGTAGCAGAACTGTAAAGGTACAGTACACACAAAACAAAGGCCTCACAGTTTCAAGCTCCATACACTCACTCATGCTATGCTAATACTCATGAACTAGGCTTTGCCATACACCCAAGCAGATGCAGGGTGAGCTGAGTGCTGTACAGTTAATAAGAGGGCTGGGTAATCTGTCTGACCATCCAGCTCCATCATGGGAACTTAGTAAACTCTGTGTGTGTATGGGGGGAGGGGGAGGGAAGTGGCAAATTACTGGCTATTAGAACTAATGGGATTATTGAGTACTTTACCTAAAACTAGCAGGTATGTCAGAAGCTGCTGTTCTGAGCACCCACATCTCCACTGGTCTTTCTCCCTTCAGTATGCGGGAAGATCAGAGAACAACCTAAGAACAGCCATCCTGGGTCCATCTAGCTCAGGTTTCAGAGTAGCAGCCGTGTTAGTCTGTATCTGCAAAAAGAAAAGGAGTACCTGTGGCACCTTAGAGACTAACAAATTTATCTTCCAACAATGGCCAATGCCAGATGTTTCAGGGGGAATAAACAGAACAGGGCAATTATCAAGTGGTCCATCCCCTGTCGTCCAGTCCCAGCTTCTGGCAGTCAACCCTGGTCGTCACTTGCTGCTCAGTTTAAAATCATGCATGATTGCATTGGGAGTTCACACCCTGTAAGGGAATGGCAGAGCCTACATACGAACTATGGTCACGCACCCTTGCAAGTGGCTTTTCAGGCATGTGGCTATGCAAGAAGTGTGTGTGACTCAGGAGTCTGTTTACATACATGCTGTGGTCAATGTTTAGCCAACACCAGTATCACTAACGTTTAGTCTCTATTTTGCACATACATGTTTGTGAACATACACACGTGTGGGAGCGGAGTGTACCTGCGTGCACCCCAGACTATACCCTTGTCACAGCTTCTGTCCTTTAGTCACTAAGCATCTCTGCACCACTAGGGCCTGGCTCCAACACCATTTAATTCAGCTTAACAAATCCCAGACTGATGTCCTGCTAAGTGGCAAGAAGAAGCTTCTCAGCCCAAATTCCAGCCCCCTCTGCTCCATCCTCACCCCAAACTGTCCAGGCTTCATCTCTGAATGAAACTCCACTAAACCGCATATTCAATCCAAATCCCTTACCACTTGCATCTCTCTCCAGAACCCAAGTCTGCTGGTCCTCACTCCCATGAGGAACCCAGGCATTCCACTTTCTTCTTCCTCCTTCCCCTGGGCCCACAACTTCTGCCGAGATTGGTCATTGAGTCTTCACCTCTTCTCATCTGGACAACTCCCAACCACCAACCTGACTGCCTTGAGCCCCTTCTCTTCACGCATGAAGCAGCATCTCCCTTCTCTTGCACCTAGAACTGCGGCCACGCAGCTACCCCCTTCCACTGAAATCACCTTGGCTTCCTGTCCCTTCCAGAAACCAGTATAAAATCCCCCTCCTCACTGGCAGGTCCCTCCATGGGGTTGACCCCCCTCTTCCACTCATCTAACAAGATCTAGGGGAGTGACAGGGTGGGTGAGTCGGACCAACTTTTGTTGGTGAGAGAGACAAGCTTTCAAAGCACACAGAAGTTGGCCCAATAAGAGATACTACCTCACGCACCATGTGTCTCTAATATCCTGGGACCAAAATGGCTACAACTACACTGTATACAGGATCTAGTGGAGGTATTTTAGAGTGCCTCTCACCCAAAATCTAAACAGTGCATCCTTGCCCATTTTCCTAATAAGTTCAGGAACAACCCTGCAGGGTTGTCAAGCTGGGACAGTTTGAACAAGGAAGAGTTCAGAAAAGTATAAGTGAGATTTTCCAACATCTAATTGAAAATTGCAGCACCCCGGCACAGAAGGAGTCTCTCTGCAGGCTTGAACCTGGGAGAGGAGACGGTCAGGCTAGCAGCAAAAGGAGCAGAGGAATGGAGGGGGCAAAGGGGCTTAGATACAGTTTGGCATATGCTCAGATGGAAATAACATCTATTTCAAATGCACAATTTCCTTTGGCTGGGTGGCCAGGAATAGAGACTTCCAAGCAGTGGATGGCATGCACCTCAGGAAATGTATTCCAAGTGGGAGCCTGCTGTTGGTAAAGGCATGACAGATACAGCTGAGAAAGGACCAGCTGGCTGCCAGGGCTCTTTGCAGGCCCCTGCTCTGCCTCCTGCAAGCAGAAGGGAGCTGTACAACACGCACACATTAGGCTATTAAACCAGTCCACCCACTTTTGGCTGATGCCAGCAGCATCCTAACCAGGATGTGTCACCTTCCTGTCTGCAGCACACTAACTGTTCAGGGGTGGGTTGGGGAGAGTGGAGAAGGCTGGAGGCAGGGACCACTTGGCAGCCTCTTAAAGCATTGCAAAGCTAAAGGGGATCCAGGGACAAACAACCAATCTCAGCCGATGGGAAGCAGCAGCCCTAATTGGAAATGAAAATACACCATTCCCTCCTGCTCCACGTGCATACATGAGTGGCCACAGCCAGAGAGAGAGACACCCTATATTATTAACCCTCCCATGGCCAGCAGGGAGGAATGTCACAGCAAGAAAGCAAATGTGGCCTCTGGCAAGCAAAGATCCAGGAGTCAGGTCTAGCCTTGCATTTGTTGTGTCAAGGTCTATGATCTTTCAGATCTCACGAGCTAAGCAGGTATGGCCTAGGTCAAAAAATATTTGATAGACCTCAAAGGAATACCCAAGAGCTTCAGGGAGCTTCAGGGAGCTGGTATCTTAGGTAGACACTGTTCTTTGCTTTCAGTCATACAGAACCAATGTGAAAGCAAGGCACTGGAGCACTGTATTGCAGGGAGCACTGTGGACAGCTTACTTGGGGACACTCCCCACAAAGTCATTGCTACGCTACAGGGAAGTATGTGGGTAACACAGCAGGGCATGCTCTTCCACCAAGTTAGCACTCACCCGTGTCCCAGCCTGATGCTACAGGGTACAGTGTTGCAGGAGGTGCCATCTTTTGTGAAGACGTAGAAGTGCAGCATGCAGTAGCCTTATCCATAGGATTCCTCAGCAACCCTCCCTCTTCCACCACCTGAGAGCAGGCAAGGTGGGCAGCTTTAGAAGGGGAGACAGCACTCCCTCTGAGATCCCCAGTAGGAATTAGCAATGAATGGTGGCCCAAGCACACTCCAAAGTCTCAGAAACCAGAAAGCAAATAAAATGACCCTCAACTTTTTCAGATCGTAAATCTTGTGATTTTTTTTTTTTTTTTTGGCAGCCTGACATGATTTTTGGAGGCTTGGGGCTAAGAACAGTGAGTGGCATGATTGTTTTCTGACCTGGCAGGGGTTGGGAGGCTCATGTGTGCAAAGCACTCTGAGCTGCAGGCTCTCTCTGTCCCCCAGCCTGCACTGGGACAGACCTGGCACTCTGCCGACTGACTCACAGGAACTGCAGCTGAGGGTTTGTGCACCACTGCCCCCTTGTGGAGTGTGCCTAAACTGCTGATTCCCAACAGCTCTCTCTGCTTGGCTGAAGAGGTGCCAGGCAGGCAGTCGGAATGTCATTGCCTCTACTTGAGGAAACATCTTTCCCTGCCTGAAGTGTGCGTCAGTCACACAGGTAACCTCAAGTCCTACATGTCACAGGTTAGCGAATCGAATCTGCTAAGGAAAGAGTGGAAACAAGGGCAATGTTGCCTTCCCAGTAGGCTTTGCACATACATGCTGAAACTAGGGGTGCTGCCACATCCCCTGGCTTGAAGTGGTTTCCATTATATACAGGGTTTACAGGTTGGTTCAATGGCTCTCAGCACCCCCACTATACAAACAAATTGTTCCAGCCCCCCTGGCTTTGCACCCAGCTTGGGATCTCAGGATGGAACAGCTGCGTCTACCAGTAATGATGCTTTTCCTCTTTTTTAGCACCTGGCATGTGAAAAATCTCAGGGTATTTTGGGATGTTAGTAATGAAGACTCCCATGAAGTAGATGCCAGTATTAAGCTTACTTTATAGCCTGGGAAACTGAGGCACTGGAAGGGAAAGTGAGTTACAGACAGAGCTGGGAAAAGAACCCATGAGTCCTGGATCCCCAGTCCCCAATCTCATCACTAGACCCCACTCTCTTCCTACAGCTACGGTGTTGTTTTTAATTTGGACTATAAAATAATAAACTAAGACAAAGAGAATCCGTGTGAATGTGTGGGAACAGGGTGGTGGCATCGCTAACATTCATGCTGTACTCTAACAGGTGAGCAAACCACAGCCTGTGCTCCCCAGACAGGAGCAGGAAATGATGTAATTCATTTGACAATCATACTTATTGAGGCCACGTTGTTCCTTTGGTTGTTTGCATTTTGGGTACAGAGCAAGCTGGAGTGGCATGAATGAACACAATATGCATGAAATTCTGCAGAATTTACCAAAGTAAACTTCAGATATTGCCGCCAAGAGACACCCAAGGGAAGAGAGAGACACTCACTGTTCCCAAAACCCAGAGAGAAGGGATCCAAATTCTCTTTTGAAGGTATTTTCCCCAAGGCACTGAGCGGCTTTGCACCTGAGGAGAGCAGCAAACAGGCTGGAGTAGAGAACGGGGACAATCTGGCCACAGTGCCAAAATAATACAGATATCTCTATTCACCCCTGTATAACAGTGGCCCTTCCTTGGAGGAGGATCTCAGCTTGCTTCACACAGCCACACATGAACCCTCCTTCTTACAGGCAGGGAAACAAAGGCACAGAGAGGTGAAGCCCAAGCTCCCATAACGAATGCATGGCAGGTTCCAGGTCTTTACACTCCTCACTCTCTGCTCTCACCCCTAGACCACACTGGCTCTCACTATTGTCTCAGAACACCAGGCAAGTCTCCAGCATGCCCAGCGTTTGTCTATGAAATTCCTGAAGATGTGGGAGCCTCACAAAGGTCCCTGCTCTGAATGGGCCACACCCTGGAACAGCACAACCTGTTTCGGATGCTTCTCTGAAGTATATCTGAGCACCTGCCCTAGGGTCCTGCATGTGGGTCAGACCCAAATGTTTTCAAAGCTTATGGGGCAGGCATTCTCACTCGGCCTCCAGCAGGTTGCCTAGCCCTACTCTCACATCATGGCCCCACGTGACCGGCAAGTGGTGAGATAATGCAATCATAGAATATCAAGGTTGGAAGGGACCTCAGGAGGTCATCTAGTCCAACCCCTGCTCAAAGCAGGACCAATCCCCAATTTTTGGCCCAGATCCCTAAATGGTCCCCTCAAGGATTGAACTCACAACCCTGGGTTTAGCAGGCCAATGCTCAAACCACTGAGCTATCCCTCCCCCCAATGCTCTGCCCTGCTGGGCACCTTCTAGATCTAAACTTCCCTAGCACTCTGGATTCTGATCTGTACCCCCAGTCTGCATGGGGCTGGGGATTTTCACGGCTTTACCCTTCCTTCTCTCCCCATAGCAATGTAAAGTCATTAATATATCTAATGCCCTATGAGTGCAGCCGACCACGGCACACAGAGGTTTAATAAAAGCACCTGACTGCTGCTGTCTGGCATAGTGGCACCCAACACTCATGTGGAAGGGGTATAGATGCTGGCAGCACCTTTCTCCAGCTGCCTCCGATCCAGATGGAGCATACCAAGCCCCCTGTTCGCCAGGCCCTCCAGCCACCTTTCCCTTGTCCTCTTTTTCTTTTTCCTTGGCCTCCTGGGCTCACATCTCTCCCAGGCTGTGCGCATGAAAGCGATAGAGTGAAACTGGGAAAGGTCAGCAGGAGGACCAGGCGCTACTGGCTCACTGCTGAGCCTTTGCCTTTAATTAACATCTGCTGAGCAAGCCATCCTCCCTACACTTGACTCTTACTCCCCATCTCCCCTTCCCCTCCTCTGTCATTATGCCCACACCAGGAGAGACAGGACGGCAAGGCGATGGGGGAAGCAGAGTCCCTGGAGCTCCTCACAGCCTCCCTATGCCAAAAACAACAAAATCCCAGCAGCTGATTCCAGGAGCTGCCTGGTACATCAGCATGTTAATGAGTCCAAGGCTGAGCAGCCCAGACCGGCTGCTACCTGCTTCTGCCACACACGGAGCTTTCCTGACTTTGGGCCATTTGGGTTTTTTCCTCTTGTAATTTCTTTTCAGTAAATTCAGCATTAGCAAAAGGTGCTGTTTTGACAGCATGGTAGATCGAAGCCCTCTCTCCATCGCCAGCACACACAACGGCAGGGCAGGCTCCTCCACGCTGCCCCAACAATGTGCCACTCCATTGCCCTCAGTGGACCCCTCCAGGCACTTGGAGATTTCAGGCTCCCTGGCCCAACCAGCCCTTGGCCCTTTGCTGGCAGGAAAAGGACTGTTAAATTGTATACATCCATGCTCTAGAAACCCACCACACCAGAGACCTACCAAACCCATCCCCAACAGGCCAATGACCAGCAATCAGCAGGTACAACTGTCACTCACTACTGCCTGGGGGTGGATTGGAACCAGCACCCTAGAGGCTCCATACCCCACTCCCTTCCTCATCTCCTGAGTCTGAAATTACATTTCACCATAGGTTTCTGTACCACCGACTGTTTGGCTCCACTGTTATTTCCCTTGCAGAGAAGGGTCCCCATTACAGCATGTGTGCTGGGATGGGGAGCAGGATAAAGGAAGAGGAGGCAAGTGCTCTGCTGGACAAGTCAATGCTGGGGTGTCCCTCCCCCAGTGCTCCAAACAGCAGCTCCTTTCCTCTCTGTTGGGAAGGGAGGAATATTGCTTTCCCCACTGTACAGGGAGGCTGTGATACAAACTGGCCCAACTCACTGCAGAAAGCTGGGAAGGAAAAGAACTTCGCTTCAATACCTATCTCCTCACCTCATAAGAAAGGACCCTGTTTGGAGCTGCAACCTCCAAGGATCAGGGAGTGATTGTCTCTTACTGTCCTGGCCTGACCCTAACCCATCAGCCTGTGTAGCTGTTGCTTCCTACCATTTTCTGTTGACTGACAGGTGGTAAGCAAATGCCCTAAAGAAACTTCATGAGCTAGTCTGCAATGGAGATAGACAGTGGGACAGGCTGGTTTCTGTTGCATATGTATTGGCACAGGGTTTAATTCACCAAAAAAGTGGTTAATTGTTTTAGCATGAACTAAGCTGTACTCACTGTGAGATGCCATCTTCTTGTTGGCTAATTGTGCCAGAGAATAGTTTTTAAAAGTGATGCACTGTTGCAACTAATGTTCTAGCCCACACCTGTGTTTAATGGGTTAGTCCAGAGACACAGGTGTGCTACACAGCTCATTGAGAACAGAGGACTGGCTTCCATCTCAGGTAAATGGTGGTATTCAATCCTCAGTTCTTTAGAATCTCTTTTCTACGTTTGATAAGAGTTAGAGATAGGCCCAGCGTACAAAATTCAGGTGCAGATTTGGAACCTTCCCAACCAGAGTTGTCGTCTGGACCAGGTTTGTTGCAGGCCAATTTATACCTTGGCATTTTGTTAAGGAAACCAAGCAGGTGCCTTGTGATTCATTATATAGTAACCAAGCTGAAGAACTCACACTAAGCCCCCTGAGAAGCCCTAGGCAGGAACAGAAGGGCTGCAGACACCTGGGATGATGCTGGAGGAAGCCAGAACCCTGTAATGGGCTCCATCCTGATCCCAACAGGTTGGTGGAGTTTGGGATAAATAGGACCTAGATCCCAATCAGTCTTGAGTCTGCTCATCCCTGCTGAGCCCCTTTGCCCCTCCACACCAGCCCCAGCCTGATGCAGTGACCAGGGGTATGTCTACGCTGCAATTAAAACTCCATGACTGGCCTGTGCCAGGTGACTTGGGCTACGGGGCTGTTCAGTTGCTGTGCAGACATTTGGGCTCGGGCTGGAGCCTGGGCTTTTGGACCCTGACAGGTGGGAAGGTCCCAAATGTCTATGCAGCAATTAAACAGCCCCTTAGCCCAAGTCATCTGGCATAGGCCAGCCATGGGTTTTTAATTGCAGTGTAAACATACGCAGGGAGACCCATGTGGGCAAAGCCCTTCATTACATCCATGAATTAGGACCAATTAACCATACCAGAGTTAATTCCATGACTCACAGTTAGCTGGAGCTATGTCTCAGTGAAGCGTTTCCTCAGCTTGTCTCTCATTCCAGCACTATGCAGCAGAGCCACTGGAGAACAGAGCAGGTGTGGTGTGGTGAGGGTAAGTCCCTGCCTTGTACTGCAGCCCCTGCAGGCAAGTGCTGTGAAATGTGCCCATTCTGACTTGGCACTGCTCTGCACTCACTCACACTGCGTACATGAGGACACACAGTGCAGAGCATTGCCCCACCAGTCCCTGTGGAAATCAGCTCCACAGACTACACTAGGGTCAAGCAGGAAAGAGAAGGCCCTTTGCTCTGCCGCGAGGACATCAGCTGCGAGGATCCAGCCCAGGGTGGCTTTGTGTGCTCAGGTGCTGGATCCTCCTGCTCCCATACATGCAGCACACGTGGCTCTGGCATTTGGGCTACACTCTGGTACAGGTGGGGCTGGACTCATTCATGTCCTACCCTCACTGGAAACTGCTGCACAGAAGGCATAAGCCAGAAAGGGAGAAGGGATGAAGGCTGCACCCATGCTGGGAAGGGCAGATGATTCCACTACCACCATGAAGCTGTTTTGCCTGCCAGCTTCTCCTGACTCTCCCCTCAGATCTTGCCAGCCTCCCATGCTCCCCAGCTCTTTGGGGTCTCAGTCTCATTTCTGTGGGTTTTTGTTTTGTTTTGTTTTTTTTAAATGGTACGACAAGGTGCTGTGTCAAAAATATAAAAAACAAAAAAACCCACCCAACAACCTGGGATCCAAATAAAGGTAGGTCTGTGCCCAGCGCAGCAGTCTCCAGGCTGACTAGGGAAGAATGAGTTCCCTTATCGCAAGCTCATTAGAGTCTGACCAGCAAGGCAGCGGCACTACCTATTCCACCTCTGCAGCTGCCTGGGCAGCATGTGCTCATTGGTCGGACGGATCTGAAGAGGGCCATGATGAGGATCTCCTCTTCACTTCTATAGCGCCTTTCATAGTAGGACCTCAGTCTGCTTCACAAACCCTAACTCATTAACCATCATTGCCCCACTGCACTGAGGGGAAACTGAGGCACAAAGCAGTGTCCTGGTGAAGACCACCCAGTGATTTAATGTATGACCTAGGAATGGGCTTGGGAATTCCAGGCTCTTGCTCAATGTTTGCCTCCCAAAGCTGCGCATAAATCTCAGGAGTCCTGACTCCCAGCCTCCTGCTCTAACTGCCAAGTCTGGGTTCTTGAGAGCTTCATGTATACTGCAGTTGTAAAGGCACAGGTCTGGGCCTGGTTTGGGGTGGCAGAGAGGAGAGCCCCATCCAGCTAAGCAGGTCTTCCCCCACCCCCAAGTAACATACATACTACAGTCACAGTGCAGCTACTGCACCACTTTCCTGCAGAGATCTAGGGCTGCCACAATTCCAGAAGCATTACTGGGTTGCCATGTTTCTCGATGCTTGTGTAGCCTCAGTATCCCTGCAATACCAGATGTACCCTGCATACCTGTGCAGCCCCAGTGCTGCTGCAATCCTACCTGCACTGCCCTAGCACTGTCATTCCCGTGCTCACTGTATGCCTGCGCAGTCCCAGTGTTGTTGCAATCTTACATGCCTACTGCTTCTCAGAGGATGCCCTAAACCCAGATCCATCATGCTGTCTGCAAAGCCCTGGCACTGCTGTGAACCTGGACATCCCCTGGCCAGGGAGATCAGTACAGCTCCTACCGGACTGACCAAGGGGAGGCTCCTTGGCAAATCTGAGGTCAAGGCCCTTGCTATGTGCTTTGTCTGTAGTAACATGCATGACTCATGCAGCAATTCAGGCCTGTCCTGGGGCAGCCAAATGCTGGAAGGAGAGAATTTGTTTGGAAATCAGGCTACCAGCTGCCTCTCGCTCTGATCTTTCTGTCAAAGAGGGGTGGGGCCAAGTGGTTCCTATTAAAGGTTCCTATTCCGTTGGTCCCAGGGCTGGTGTGTTTGTTGCACAAGGCCCCACACAGACCTCTGCTTTGCTGCCAATAGACTTGTCACACTGGTGATGTCCAATGTGGTGTCTGGGTGGCAGCCCAAGACATGGGCAAACACAAACCAGCCATCTGGAATCTTGGGATCCCTGTGCTCCAAGTCAGGAGAGAGCTGGTGTAGTTCTGGAGCCAGCTAAGGGTGGGAGCTGGCACTCCCATCACAGACACAAGGTGGGTGAGCTAACATCTTTTATTGGACTAGCTTCTGTTGGTAAAAGAGACAAGCTTTCAAGCCACACAGAGCTTCAGAGCTGTCCAGATCTGAAGAAGAGCTCTGTGTAGCTCGAAAGTTTGTCTCTTTCACCAACAGAAGTTGGTCCAATAACAGATATTACCTCATCCAGCTTGTCTCTCTAATATCTGGGGACAAACACAGCTACGATATCTCCCATCCTAGGCGGACAGCAAATGCACCATTGGGAGCCAGAGGCTAAAAGAGTAGCCTGAAGAGTAAGACCTGGATCCTAGTGCAGCAAGGGAGGCTGCTGGAGCAGTCACCAGCAGAACTAACGTCCTCGTCTGCCGTCAGCACAGATCGCCACACAGTGCAATGAGGATGGCAGGGACCAAAGGGTTAAACCATTTAGCAAGACCACCAGTGTGATAAATGTAGCAATCAGCAGAGACAGCCCTCCCACCGCCACCTAGGGCTAGGGCTGGCTGGGGAGTAGGGAAGGTGGCAGTGAAAGAGGTGGGTTGGGAGGACTCTTATCCTGATACGGCTCCTTCCTTCCTAGTGAGGGTTTGGAAACACTGAGCAGGCAGGGCTGGCTCTGAAATCCCAGCGCCTCAGTGACACAAAGCCAGCCACATCTCCCCTCTGAAATAAAGGAGAGTTAGGGGCTGATGTGGGCCAGGGACAGGCAGACGTGCATCCTGCCTTGCTTACACCCATGCACCCTGCTCGCTTCAGTGGATGCTACAGGCCATGGGGCAAGGGCTGTGCACGTTTGGGGGTGGGGGAGAGACAGACAGATCTTGGGGTGGATGGATGGAGAAAGACACCATTCCACCCCCCAGGAGTGAGGTTTTCCTATGACATTCCTGGTTGGCTGCGCAGGTGTGAACAGGCCCTGCACAGGCTGCAGGGGATTTCAGGTTAGTACACACAGATAGGTGGTTGGCTCTGCTGTTGGCTGGCTGCTATTGCATTCCTGAGCTCCCCCTCCTGCACAAGCACCTGGCTCTGCTCCTCCAAGCACTCTGCACCTCTGAAACTCCTCTGACAACAAACCTGATAGGGAGAGCACCCCAAACATACACACGGTATGTTGGTAAATACATACCTGAACGTGTAACTAAACACACAGGGTGTAATAGACGCACACAGTACATACATACATACACATGTTCTACTGCACACAGAAAGTATAATACATACATAGGGCATGGATGAAGACATGCATCCTGTGTACTCAGACATACATGACAAACAGTGTTGCGCTTCTGTTGTGCCTTTTATTTGAGGATCATAAAGTGCTTTAGTAAGAATAATGAACTCTGGAGAGGTGGGTTGGTTTAATTAACCCGATTGTACTGATGGGGACACCAACAGTCAATTATGGAACTTACCCAAGGTCACAGAGAAGGCCTGACTCCAAATCCCCTTCCTCCTTTACACACACTTACAGTCCCTATTTCTTCACCATTAGTGGAGTTCTGAGGCTTGGACATTGCAGGCAATTGACTTCCTGCTCTCACTCTCTCAGGCATTGCTAGGCCACCCATCAGTGGTCTAAGCTCTGAGTGCTGCTTGTGCCCAGGGCCCAGTGGACTTATCTGGCCCAGGTTCCAAGATAGTCATTTACTCAACTATCTACAACATCTTAATAATGTGGCCACAGTCACCAGCTGCGAGAAGGTCCTGGCCCTGCATGAGATTAGTTCTGTGCGCCAGGCAGGGACTCTAAGACAAAGCAAGGAATACAGCACTTCACTGAAGCTAAAAGGGGTCCCAACCTGGCCCTGCTGCCCAGATGGTGCCAGCTCCCCTGCATGCTATGAGGAAGGCTTATCTGACTCGTGTTTAGAGCAGGGGACTGGACATCAGGGATTCTGGGTTCTGTTCCCAGTTCTGCCACTGTGGCTTTAGGTCAGTCCCTCTCCCACTCTGTGCCTTAGCTTCCCCATCTGTACACTGGGAATAACGAGACTTTCGTGCCCCAGGAGGGTGCTGAGCAGCCAAATTCCTTACCATCGGAGAACCGCTTGGAGACATTTGGAGCTAGCAAAGGGCCACGCTTCCTTTCTGTTGTTCTCAGCCCCGCCCCATGCACTCAGCTTTCACCTTTTCTTTGGCCCCTGCCCTGTTTAAACTCAGTATCTCTGCATCTGTGAAGCCTTTAGGGAAAGACCGAGAAGCAGCATTTTAGGAGCACCAGGCTGGGGAGGCAGAGGGTGCATAGCCCTTCGTATACTGACCCATTGACCTATGGTCCCCAGCCCTGGGGCTCACATCTTCGATGGAGAAGATGAGCTGTCCTCAGCATCCTCCCTGCACCAGTCTCCCCTCCCACTCTCCTCATCTGGATTCTCCTCTTCTTTCACCACCTGGTTTACTCCTCTCTCTCTCTCTCTCATCTTCTCCTCTCAAGCTCCATTTTTTCCCTTTCTCTCCTCCATCTCCCCTGTTCCTTTCATCCACCCCTCCCATGCTTACTTCATCTGCTTCTGCTCCCTCACATACTTCTGTTCTACCCTCTCTCCGCAGAGATGCACTGGGACACTAGTAGGTTGGTGTGTTTCAGTCCGTGGTGGGCAGAAGAAATTGATCTCTCTCCTGCACCTCTTTGTCAAGGTGGAACAAACAATTTGTAGAACTGCCCCCTGCAAGAACTCCCATTGACCTTGGATCTACACATGATGGGCTTGCAGGGTTGCCCGGTACTGAACTCTCTGAACCAATGGGGTTTGCAGAGCTGGCCTTGAAGCCTCCAAAGTTTGGGCTCACCCAGGTAATTTCTGGTATTTCCTGCTTCTACTCAGACTAGGGCTGCCCCAAAACAGCTCCTCACATGGGAGTTTTAACCTTTGGCTTCTAGGCCCAGCTCACAAAAATCAGGCAGCATCTGTGAGTTTGTGAAACTTTCCCAAACCTTGCAACAGATTCCGTTGAGGCAAGTGGGAAGCAAAGGGGGGCTTATTCCTATGTCTTTGGCCAAAAGTGTCCTCCATGTCATGTAGGGTGCTGTCTGCCTGGCCTCCTGCCAAAGGTATTTGGGGCCATTAGCTTTAGTAGGAGTTACAGCTCTGAGGTTGGATTTGTCCCAGGAGTTGAAGATGGGAAGACTGCTAAATGAGATCAAGTGGGGAGAATGGAGCCCGTGGGCCTTCCCAGTTTGACTTCTCCGTAGGAGCTGGGACTTCACAGGCTGCCATCTGACTGCTAGAGAAGAATCATCTGGATTCCCCTGAGGTAGGGCGATCAGATAGCAACTATGAAAAAACGGGACAGAGGTGGGGGGTAATAGGCACCTATATAAGAAAAAGTCCCAAAAAACAGGACGGTCCCGATAAAAACAGGACACCCTACCCTGAGGAGACTAGTGTTTGATGTGAACAAGGTGTGGCAAAAGTGAGCTGCAAGGCTGTACAGGAGAAAAGGGGGTGCCATCTGGTGGGCTAGAATGGATTAGCAGCAATGTCACCTGTCAAGGCTTCTGGTCACATCTCTAGTCCCCTGGCTGCAGGAAAGGCAAGGGTCAGAGATAGGATGGGAGGGCGAATGATTTGTAGCACAAATTCTGCCATGGTGGTCAGTGCAGGGGTCACAACATGCTGGATACCCCATTCTGCCAGAAGAGCTCCTCCGGACATTCCCATATTGCATACTGAGGGAATGGGAAGCTCCAGTGAGCTTCCAGGTCAGAGAACTGGGAGGGGGAGATGCTGGAATCAGCTTGTCAGGGAGGTTAATCCTGCCACAAAGCCACTCCTAATCCTGTTAAAGATCCATTGCTGAAAACTACGAGTAGGCCCTGGATAAATCACATCACCCTGCACCAGCCTACGGACATACAGACTCACACCTCCAGCCAAGCTGGAGGGAGGGGCTATCCATTCATTCCCCATCCCCAAGACAGGCACCATCTCTCCATCCATGTCAAGTTTTCATGAGAGCCCCTTAATGAATTGTTTTAATTAGCTAAGGAGGCAAAGGAAAGCAATGTAAGGCACTTTCCCCTACCCTGCACCTCCCTAAGGACTGAGCATTTTTGCCCTTCGGCCAGCTCCTGGCAGCCTGGGAAAGGGGGCACCAGGCCTGGGAATTAAGGACTTTTATTTCTTTCCTATTTTGTTTTGAGAACTTCTGTAGCTAAAATATGCAAATTAGAGTCATCCTCAGGGACACACGTGGTCCAGTTTTGACCTCAGTGGCCCAGCCTCATCTCTGCAAGGAGACAACCTTTGGGGCGCACAGAGTCTTCTCTGAAGCCAAACTCTGTGGCTCAGTCCTGTTTCCACTGTAAACACAAGCTCAGGTGCCACCCTAAGGTTGGAGGCAATTACTAGGTGGCAGAGAGCAGCTCTGCTCCCCAGATGGGGATGATATCTCTGCTCCCAAGGTTCCCTTGGCAAGGCACACACTGGGCACTGCTCTTGTTGGTGAGTGGAGACGAACAAGTTCTCTCTGTTGCTGTAGTTTTCTTCCAGCTGCCAGAATCCTGCATCCTGGTTATTTTACTGTCTAATATCCATGAATCCCTGGAGACAGATGCCCTTCTGCTTCTGCAGAGCAGGGACAGAATGTTTTCCCCCATCAGTGTGCCTCAGCCCTCCCTGGGATGCAGAACTTAGGAGTGAGACGGGAGTACTGGCACCAGTTCTTGGTCTCCACCACATTTTGTGATGTGGGCATTGGTTCCCTGAGAACTGAAATGAGACCCACCAAAGTAATCTCATCCAGGGTGCCACTGCACAGCCATCAGATGGGTCTCTGGTAACCTGATCTGGATTCAGACTGGCAGCTGTGAAGGGAGAGGGCCCTTGAGTCATTACCAGTCAGAGGAAGAGACAGAGGACTCAGACTCCAGATAGCAGAAAGGTGAGTGATTCCAAGGATGGTCATATTTGGTAAAGGATCCATCATCCCGTCTGCAGAGAAAAAGACTTCCCCCCCACAGCAGGCCCTGGCCCATCACCAAAGCTCATGCAGCAAACTGGGAGGCAACCCTGTCCCTGGTACAGACAGCCTGGGGGCTTGGAGTCCATCCCTATGAAAGCAAAATGCAAAGATGTGTTTATCCCCCGCTGGAGCTGCCACAAGGCCTGCTGGCAGCATCTCTGGAAAGCAGTGGCTTATGTGGGATGGAAAGAATCCACTGAGGCATCCAGGAATGGAATGTTTCACTTAACAGGCCAAAAACAGCATTGGCAGGACAGGACTGGGGGGGTCCGAGAGATGAGGCAGCCATTTCAGAGTGGGATGTAAGGGTCGGGAGAGGCAGATATAGCTCCCGTCTTCCCCAGTGTGGAGCAGAAGGGGGCATGGATGGCCTTCCCAACTGGGGTGGGGCAGCGGGGGAACCTAGGGACAGAGATGACTCCCAGGAAATAAAACTAACAGCCTTTGGAAATTAGGGACTGGGACCAAGAGGGGAGACCCCAAGCTGCTCGGCAAAGTCCTGCCCACACAGGGCTGGGTGGGATTAATCTCCCAGCGACATTTTGATTCAAGGGCCCACTGAAGCCATGAGACTCAGGGCACAGGGAGCTGGGGAGCTAGTTCAGCCCCCCAGTGCTACTCTGTGCAGTTCAGATCCTTCATCTCTACGTAACCAAATGAGTCAACTGGCCCCTTCTTGATTTTGACAGGTGTCAGCAAAGTGACACAAAGCGAGCAGAGTCCGATACAGGAGTGTAGAGGGTTGGGGGCGGGGGTGAGGTGTCACTCACACACACACACTTCACTGCCCTGATACCCCTTACTCCTCTGCAGCACCCCATTTCCAGGACATACCCAGGGGGGATGAGGTTTAGTCCCCTGCGGTGAGCTCTTCCCAGGTGTCAAACCTGACAAAGACCCTCTAATTGCTGCATCAGCCTGTTGTACCAAACCAGCCCCATCCTTCTGGTGCTGGTCAGCCCTGGCCTCATCAAGGAAGAGACAGAGGATGCAGACTTAGGACAAGGAGCGGGTTTATTGTGGTACCTTACCTCCTCCTTGCTGAGTCACACAGCTCCTTCCCCTTCCTGACATATCCATCAATAACACAGGTGCGCTTTCTTTTTGCAGAGGTGGATTAATAGGGATGTAAGCAGAGAAACAATAGCAGAGCTAGAGAAAGGAAAGAACCAGAGATATAATAATCCTCATCCCTACCACACACAACCTTCCATCCCAGGCAGAATGATGGAGATGCAGCTACCTTTGAGGCAAAGCATGGCAGCCAGGGCACAGCACACTGCTCAAGGAACTGAGGCTCTAGCCAGGGGTAACAAGAGAAATCTTGGCTCTCTGGAAAAATGCCCCATCTGAACTTTAATGTTCAGGCAGTGAAGAGATCAGCTGGATCACAGAGGGATCTGATAGATCCTCACTCCATTTTCCTACATCAGGAGGTGGAGGACTGTGCTGATCCTCAAAAAGAAAAGGAGTACTTGTGGCACTTTAGAGACTAACCAATTTATTTGAGCATAAGCTTTCATGAGCTACAGCTCACTTCATCGGATGCATACTGTTAGAGTTTGAACCCTCAGTTCTAGAAAGTGCAAATGCTTTAAATCTGGTGCTTAGACCATTAAACCATCCCTTCTGGCACAGACATCCTGAGACAGAAAAATATAAGGCATTGCCCTTCTCCAGCATCTACAGTACAGGGATCTCAAAGCACTTCAGAACTCCCTACTAGGTGGGTATTATTCCCACTTTACACGAGGGGCACTGAGGAGGAGTGACTTGCCCAAGGCCATGCAGCAAGTCAGTGGCAGAGCTGGGAATGGAATTCAGGAGTCTTGACTCCCTGTCCCATGTGCCTATTAAATATTTATATTCTGGTAGCATCCAAAGGCTCCAGTCAGGATTGTGGCCCCATGGTGCAGGGGACTGCAAAAACACAGAGAAACCAGCTAACCTGGTAAGGAATTGGACTCAGCTGGGTCAGTTACACAGATGGTGGATGGCTAGTTTCAAGCAGAGGGAAAGCAAAGAAGGGGACAAGGAACAGGGTCAGATAGTCACTTGGTTGGCCATGCCTTCTGGCTGGTTCTGCAGGCTTCACAGCAGACTGGTGTCCTGAAGAAGATAAGGCAATACCAGTGGGAATTTTCCTAAGCCATGAAGGCAGTATGGAGGTGTCTGAAGGAGAAGCTGCCTGATGGGCACTGAAAGCTGGGAACTCTGGCAGAGCGAACACAGGGGTCAACATTACGATCAGTAATTAAGCCACCAGGTGGGGTGGGGCTACATTATGAAGGTTCTTAGGGGTAAAGACAAGAAGCTTTTATTTGATATGCAGATGAAGTGGGAGCTAGCAGAGGGACTCAAGGGGCTGATGTGGTCAATGCGGGCAAGCTGAGAAGATAATCTTAGCAGCACCATTGTGAATAGACATGAGGGGAGTAAGAGTGCAGGAGGCAGGGCCAGATAGAGAGAGGGTGCCATAGTCTTACCTCTAGGCACCCTTCTCCTCTCCCATAAATGAGACAGAAAGAGGTAAGGGAAGGAGTAGCCCCCTGTTCACCCAGCAGAGGAACAAACTCCCTCTCAGCTCAGACCCATCTACCCCTCCCCATCCCCGATTTCTCTCTGGCAGCTTGAGAAATATAAATTACATCAAGTTAATATGACAGGTTTCAGAGTAACAGCCGTGTTAGTCTGTATTCGCAAAAAGAAAAGGAGTACTTGTGGCACCTTAGAGACTAACCAATTTATTTGAGCATGAGCTTTCGTGAGCTACAGCTCACTTCATCGGATGTGAGTTAATATGTTTGTTAATCCCCAGACCGCAACATCTCTCCTTTGCCTGGGTCGAGGGAAGCAGACAGTGACAGTGCAGGGCCCTGGAGCTGCTTGCCCTACCATCACTCTCATAACACCAGCAGCCAGGGCACCAGCCTGACGTTGGCAGAGTCAGGGCTGAGAAAGCCACAGCCAAGGCAGGGTGGGTCATGGTACATGCTGCAGAGGCCTGGCCTTGGCTCTCTAGTTCCAGTTCAGAGTGGGAATCATCATGAGGCCAGGACATGCCTTGGGGCAAAGAGGCAGCTGTTAGGACACTGACCACCCAGAACCCCATTTCTCACCTGGAGGCCACAGAATGAAGCAGGAAAATTCCTACCTAGGAGTCCCTGCCTCCGCCCCATGCACCCTATGGGACTCATCACCAGCCTGCACTTTCTCCTGACAATGGTACCTGAACTACAGCTGGCCACTCAATGGGGACATCAGCCATTTGCCTTGCTCCCAGGGCCAGAGGACCCCATTCTCCCCAGTTCCCCAGAGCCCCCACATGTGGCCAAGAGCTCCCTCTCCCTGCAACAAACACACAGCCACAGCCCCATCTCTAAGCCTTGAAATTAAGTTAAGAAAAGAAAAGGGTTTCTCTGGGAAGCCAATGAAATGCAACTGAGAACATAGTTCCCATGGTAACAGCAGGATCCAGAGGAAGAAAAGGGGAATGTAAATTGCATTATTAAGGGGACAAATGGGGAGGGATGAGCCATCTGCACCCAGCAGCCACACCAGCCCACTTGCACAATGGCCCACCTGCGCTGCAAACAAGTGGAATCCCACCATGGAGCTGCCTCCTGCCCATCCTGGTGCCTGCCAGCCAAAGCTCAGAGTCCTTTACACACATCAATTCATTTAGCCCTACATCTCCCACTGAGGCAAACATCACTGTACTCACTGCACTGAGGGAAAACTGAGGCACAGAGAAGGGACAGGACTTGTCCAAGGTCACACAGGGAGTCTTTGGCACAGCCAGGAAAAGAACCCTGGGAGTCCTGACTTCCAGCCCACTACTTAAGACACAAAACTATCCTTCCTCTCTTTGACTTGAAAGATTTCTATTTAATTGGGGCAACATATAATCCTTGCTGCCTGGCATTATTAATTATAATCCAGAGGGAGGTTTGAAAACATCTTGAGCTTAAAAAATCCCAGGGAAGTAACAAAACGCTAGAGCCAGAATTCATACACTCCCACTCAAGTGAGCAGCATCCAAACCTCACTGTCCTAGAACCAGGACTCTCACTTCGCAGACCAAATGCAGCCCAGTGTAAGCAAGCAGAGTTCCCCTCAAAGCCAATGGGAGATGGACACATTTACACAATAGATGAATTTGGGAACCTCAGTTATTAGGAAAAGACAGGTAATAGTAATGGGGGGATTCGCTTATTAGAAATATAAATAGTAATTGGGTTTGTGATGACTGGAAGAACAGCATGGTGAATTGCTTGCCAAGCACAAAGGTTGTGGACCTCTTGAGACATTTAAATAGACTTATATGCAGAGCTGGGGAGGAGCTGGTAGTTATGGTACATGTAGGTGCCAATGACAGAAGGAAAGGTAGGAGAGAGGTCCTGGAGACCAAATTTAGGCTTCTAGGAAAGAGATTAAAGTCCAGGACCTCCATGGTAGCATTTTCTGAAATGCTTCCAGTGTCATGCGCCAGGCCAGTCAGACAGGAAGAACTGCAGGGTCTCAATTCATGGATGAGATGATGGTGTTTGGAGGAGGGTTTTAGGTTTATTAGGAACTGGAGAACCTTTTGGGAAAGGAGGATCCTATACAGGAAGGATGGGCTCCACCTAAACCAAAATGGAGCCAGATTGCTAGCATGTAAAATGAAAAAGGCCATAAGAGGAGTTTTTAAACTGAGGGCTGGAGGAAAGCCGAAAGTGTGCAAGAGCACATGGTTGGGACAGAGATATCCTTTAGGGGAGGACTTATTAAAGGGGATACTCTATATCCTAGTAAAGAGAAGAGGACAGAAGTTGATATAAAGTACAGGTAGGAACTGAAGAGAAAAAAAACAAAGGAAAAAGAGTCCCATTCAATTACATCACATGAAGGCAGACAACTAAATACTGACAAACTTTATGAGTGCTTGTATACAAATGCAAGAAGTCTATAGTGTGAACTTGAGTGCTTGGCATTAAATAAGCATATTGATATAATAGGCATCACAAAAACTTGATGGAACAATGATAATTAATGGGACACTATAATACCAGGGTACAAAATATACAGAAATGACCAAATAGGTTGTGCTTGTGGAGGAATTGCGCTATATGTGAAAGCATTGAGTCAAATATGGTAAAAACTTTAAATGAATCAAACTGTACATTGAATCTCTATGGATAGAAATTCCATGCTTGAATAATAAGAGAATAGCCGTAGAAACATAATACCGACCACCCAATCAGGATAGTGATGGTGACTGTGAAATGCTCAGGGAGATTAGAGAGGCTACAAAAACAGAAAACCCAATAATAATTGGAAATGTTAACTATCCCCATATTGATTGGGTACATGTCACCTCAGGATAGGATGCTTCTTGGAGCAGAGTCCTGGCACCCACAAGGGGAGAGGCAAGTCTTGATTTAGTCTTAGGCGGAGCATAGGATGTGGACCAAGAGGTGAATACAGCTGAACCACTCAGTAATAGTGACCATAATATAATTAAATTTAACATCCTTGTAGGGGGGGAATACCAAAGAAGCCCACTGCAGTACCATTTAACTTCAAAAAGGAAGCTACACAAAAATGAGGAAGCTAGTTAAATGGAAATTAAAAGGAACAGTCACAAAGTAAAATGCCTGCAAGCTGCATGGAAACTTTTTAAAAACACCATATTAGAGGCTCAAACTAGATGCATATCCCAAATTTAAAAAAACAATAAAAGGATAAAAAAAACCCACCTCTATGGCTAAACAACAGAGTAAATAAGGCAGTTTGAGACAAAAAGACATCCTTTAAAAATTGGAAGTCAAATCCTACTGAGAAAAATGGAAAGGAACATAACCTCTGCAAATGTAGTACAAAAGAATAAGTACGCAGACCAAAAATGAATTTGAAGAGAAACTAGCAAAAGACACAAAAACTAACAGCAAAAATACTTTTAAGTACATCACAAGCAGAATGCCTGCCAAACAATCAGTGGGACCTCTAGCTGATTGAGGTGCTAAAGGAGCACTCAAGAAAGATAAGGCTGTTGCAGAGAAGCTAAATGAATTCTTTGAATGGTCTTCACTGTGGAGAACGTCAGGGAGATTCCCACACCTGAGCCATTCTTTTTAGGTGACAAATCTGAGGAATTGTCCCAGATTGAGGTGTCAGCAGAGGAGGATGTGGAACAAATTGATAAATTAAATTGTAATAACTCACTAGGACAAGACGGTAGTCACCCAAAAGTTCTGAAATAACTCAAATGTGAAATTGCAGAACTAACAACAATGGTATGTAAACTATTGCTTATATCAGCTTCTGTATCAGAAGACTGGAGAATAGCTAATCTGAGGTGGACTTTTTAAAAAAGGCTCCAGAGGTGATCCTGGCAATTACAGGCCAGTAAGCCTAACTTCAGTACCAAGTAAACTGGGTGAAACTATAGTAAACAACAGAATTATTGGACACCTAGATGAACACGATATATTGGGAAAGAGTCTAGATGGCTTCTGTAAAGGGAAATCATGCCTCACCAATCTATTAGAATTCTTTGAGGGTCTCAAACACATGGACAAGGGAGATCCAGTCAATACAGTGTACTTGGACTTTCAGAAAGCCTTTGACTAGGTCCCTCACCGAAGGCTCTTAAGCAAAGTGAGCAGACTTGGGATAAGAGGGAAAGTCCTCTCATAGATCAGTAATTGGTTAAAAGACAGGAAACAAAGCATATGAATAAACTGTCAGTTTTCACAGTGGAGAGAGGTAAATAGTGGGTTCCCCAAAGATGTGTACTGGGACCTGTGCTGTTCAACACATTCATAAATAATCTATAAAAAGGAGTAAACAGTGAGGTGGCAAAGTTTGCAGATGGTACTAATTACTCAAGATAGTTAAGTCCAAGCTGACTGCAAAGAGTTACAATTACAAAGAGATCTCACAAAACTGAGTGACTAGGCAACAAAATGGCAGATGAAATTTAATGTTGATAAATGCAAAGTAATGTACATTGAAAAACATTATCCCAGCTATACACACAAAATGATGGGGTCTAAATTGGCTGTTACCATTCAAGAAAGAGATCTTAGAGTTGTGGATAGTTCTCTGAAAACACCTGCTCAATGTGCAGCGGCAGTCAAAAAGATCTAACAGAATGCTAGGAACCATTAAGAAAGGGTTCCAGAGTAGCAGCCGTGTTAGTCTGTATTGGCAAAAAGAAAAGGAGTACTAGTGGCACCTTAGAGACTAACCCATTTATTAACCCATAAGCTTTCGTGAGCTACAGCTCACTTCATCGGATGCATTCAGTGGAAAATACAGTGAGGAGATTTATATACACACAGAACATGAAAAAATGGGCGTTATCATACACACTGTAAGGAGAGTGATCTGCTACCCAAGATCCATAAACCTGGAAATCCTGGACGCCCCATCATCTCAGGCATTGGCACCCTGACAGCAGGATTGTCTGGTTATGTAGACTCCCTCCTCAGGCCCTACGCTACCAGCACTCCCAGCTATCTTCGAGACACCACTGACTTCCTGAGGAAACTACAATCCATCAGTGATCTTCCTGAAAACACCATCCTGGCCACTATGGATGTAGAAGCCCTCTACACCAACATTCCACACAAAAATGGACTACAAGGCGTCAGGAACAGTATCCCCGACAATGTCACGGGAAACCTGGTGGCTGAACTTTGTGACTTTGCCCTCACCCATAACTATTTCACATTTGGGGACAATGCATACCTTCAAATCAGCGGCACTGCTATGGGTACCCGCATGGCCCCACAGTATGCCAACATTTTTATGGATGACTTAGAACAACACTTCCTCAGCTCTCGTCCCCTAATGCCCCTACTCTACTTGCGCTATATTGACGACATCATCATCATCTGGACCCATAGAAAAGAAGCCCTTGAGGAATTCCACCATGATTTCAACAATTTCAATCCCACCATCAACCTCAGCCTGGACCAGTCCACACAAGAGATCCACTTCCTGGACACTACGGTGCTAATAAATGATGGTCACATAAACACCACCCTATACCGGAAACCTACTGACCGCTATTCCTACCTACATGCCTCCAGCTTTCACCCAAACCACATCACACGATCCATTGTCTACAGCCAAGCTCTACGATACAACCGCATTTGCTCCAACCCCTCAGACAGAGACAATCACCTACAAGATCTCTATCAAGCATTCTTACAACTACAATACCCACCTGCGGAAGTGAAGAAACAAATTGACAGAGCCAGAAGAGTACCCAGAAGTCACCTACTACAGGACAGGCCCAACAAAGAAAATAACAGAATGCCACTAGCTGTCACCTTCAAACCCCAACTAAAACCTCTCCAACGCATCATCAAGGATCTACAACCTATCCTGAAGGACGACCCATCACTCTCACAAATCTTGGGAGACAGGCCAGTCCTTGCCTACAGACAGCCCCCCAACTTGAAGCAAATACTCACCAGCAACCACACACCACACAACAGAACCACTAAGCCAGGAACCTATCCTTGCAACAAAGCCCGTTGCCAACTGTGTCCACATATCTATTCAGAGGACACCATCATAGGGCCTAATCACATCAGCCACACTATCAGAGGGTTGTTCACCTGCACATCTACCAATGTGATCTATGCCATCATGTGCCAGCAATGCCCCTCTGCCATGTACATTGGTCAAACTGGACAGTCTCTACGTAAAAGAATAAATGGACACAAATCAGATGTCAAGAATTATAACATTCATAAACCAGTCGGAGAACACTTCAATCTCTCTGCTCACTTGATTACAGACCTAAAGGTCGCAATATTACAACAAAAAGACTTCAAAACCAGACTCCAACGAGAGACTGCTGAATTGGAATTAATTTGCCAACTGGATACAATTAACTTAGGCTTGAATAGAGACTGGGAGTGGATGTGTCATTACACAAATTTAAAACTATTTCCCTATGTTTATTCCCCCCCCCCCCGCCGCCATCCCCCACTGTTCCTCAGACGTTCCTGTTAACTGCTGGAAATGGCCCACCTTGATTATCACTACAAAAGGTTTTCTTCCCCCTCCCCCCGCCCCGCTCTCCTGCTGGTAATAGCTCATCTTAAAAAGAAAAGGAGTACGTGTGGCACCTTAGAGACTAACCAATTTATTTGAGCATAAGCTTTCGTGAGCTACAGCTCACTTCATCGGATCATGCATCCGATGAAGTGAGCTGTAGCTCACGAAAGCTTATGCTCAAATAAATTGGTTAGTCTCTAAGGTGCCACACGTACTCCTTTTCTTTTTGCGAATACAGACTAACATGGCTGTTATTCTGAAGCTCATCTTAAATGATCACTCTCCTTACAGTGTGTATGATAACACCCATTTTTTCATGTTCTGTGTGTATATAAATCTCCTCACTGTATTTTCCACTGAATGTATCCGATTAAGTGAGCTGTAGCTCACGAAAGCTTATGCTCAAATAAATTGGTTAGTCTCTAAGGTGCCACTGGTATTCCTTTTCTTTTTATTAAGAAAGGGATAGATCAGTGATTCTCAACGCACGGGCTGCTTGCAGCCCAAAAAGCACAGAGCAGCAGGCCATATGACATCTTCAGGGCCACACAAGTAGTACATCTATGTGTGCATATGCGGCCCACAATGATAAATAGGTTGAGAACCACTAGGATAGATAATTAGATAATGAGATAAAATATCATAATGGCACTGTTTAAATCCATGGTATGCCCACACCTTGAATACTGCATGCAGTTCTGGTCACCCCATCGGGGGAAAAAAAAACATTGGAAAAAGTACAGAAAAAGGTAACAAAAATAATAATGAGTATGGAATAGTTTCCATATGAGGAGAGATTGAAAAGATTGGAACTGTTCAGCTTGGAAAAGAGACGACTGATGTGGGGATATGATAGAGGCCTATAAAATCATGAATGGGGTGGAGAAAGTCAATAAGGAAGCGTTATTTACCCCTTCACACCACACAAGAGCCAGGGGTCACCTGATTAAATTATTAGGCAGCAGGTTTAAAATTAAAAAAGGAAGCACTTCTTCACACAAAGAACTCATTGCCAGGCCAAAAGTATAACTGGGTGGGTTCAAAAAAGAATTAGCTAAGTTCATGGAGGATAGGTCCTTCGATGGCAATTAGCCTTTCGTCAGGGACATAACTCCCTGCTCTGGGTGTCCCTAAGCCTCTGACTGCCAGAAGCTGGACCTGAAGGACAAGCAGTTGATAAATTGCCCTGCTCTATTTACTTCCTCTGAAGCATCTATTGAAAGAGAATACTGGGCTAGAAGGACCACTCTGACCCAGTGTGGCCATTCTTGTGGCCCAGTGCTTCTGAGTGCAGCGGGATGCATGATCATAGAATCATAGAATCATAGAATATCAGGGTTGGAAGGGACCCCAGAAGGTCATCTAGTCCAACCCCCTGCTCAAAGCAGGACCAATTCCCAGTTAAATCATCCCAGCCAGGGCTTTGTCAAGCCTGACCTTAAAAACCTCTAAGGAAGGAGATTCTACCACCTCCCTAGGTAACGCATTCCAGTGTTTCACCACCCTCTTAGTGAAAAAGTTTTTCCTAATATCCAATCTAAACCTCCCCCACTGCAACTTGAGACCATTACTCCTCGTTCTGTCATCTGCTACCATTGAGAACAGTCTAGAGCCATCCTCTTTGGAACCCCCTTTCAGGTAGTTGAAAGCAGCTATCAAATCCCCCCTCATTCTTCTCTTCTGCAGGCTAAACAATCCCAGCTCCCTCAGCCTCTCCTCATAACTCATGTGTTCCAGTCCCCTAATCATTTTTGTTGCCCTTCGCTGGACTCTCTCCAATTTATCCACATCCTTCTTGAAGTGTGGGGCCCAAAACTGGACACAGTACTCCAGATGAGGCCTCACCAATGTCGAATAGAGGGGAACGATCACGTCCCTCGATCTGCTCGCTATGCCCCTACTTATACATCCCAAAATGCCATTGGCCTTCTTGGCAACAAGGGCACACTGCTGACTCATATCCAGCTTCTCGTCCACTGTCACCCCTAGGTCCTTTTCCGCAGAACTGCTGCCTAGCCATTCGGTCCCTAGTCTGTAGCTGTGCATTGGGTTCTTCCGTCCTAAGTGCAGGACCCTGCACTTATCCTTATTGAACCTCATCAGATTCCTTTTGGCCCAATCTTCCAATTGGTCTAGGTCCTTCTGTATCCTATCCCTCCCCTCCAGCGTATCTACCACTCCTCCCAGTTTAGTATCATCCGCAAATTTGCTGAGAGTGCAATCCACACCATCCTCCAGATCATTTATAAAGATCCAGGGCACTGGTGTGAAGAGATGCATTCCTAGCCTCAGTGCTGCCAGATCTGCACTTCAGCAGGATTCCCAAAGTTCAGAGTCACCCTCCAGCCTAGGCGAGTCCTGCATAATCTGTTCCATTCCCCAGATCTTATTCTCCCTTTCCCCGTTCAGACTGCCTGGTGCACTCTGGATTTTCCCTTGATGCTCCCTGACCTCGAAAGGGTTAATTCTCTCAACCATCTCCTGGGGCTTTTGCTGCTTTTTTTCTGCTCTATTTTATTTCCTCAAAGACATAGAGATCAGCTGCCTGAATCTGGTTTGAACTCACAGCAAAGCCTGCAGACACCCTCACTGCAGCAGACGCTGTGCCTCTGTGTCTGTGTGCAGAGGGGTAGGATGCACATGGGGGCAGGGGGAGGGGAGGAACATGTAGATTTGCTTTGCCGGAGCCCATTCGGAAACAGTCATGAATATTTCATGACAAGGAGATTGATGCTTCAGTGAGGCCAAGCAGGCATGGATCTGTGCGTGTCAGGAACACACAGGGACTGGGGTTTCCCGCTCTCGCCATAGTAGACCTCAAACCAGGCTCCTTGGGCCTATATAAAGAGCCCTGAAAACACTAAATGCAGGGGCCCTATATAAGGTGAACAGAGCTACACCCACCTGCATCTGCCCCAAGCTTCTGCACTAGGAGGATTCACAGGTGCCTAGAGTCACTCCTGCCAAAATCTACCAGTATTTTACCCTGCAACTTGTGACATGTCACAGCAAAAAAACAAACAAACAAACAAAAAAAAAACAACCCAGGGTGCAGTACAGTCCCATACAGCTGATAGCTTTCTGCCAGCAAATTTAATTGGCTCCAAGATAGGACATGAAAACAGAAACAAATGTCACTCTCAAACTTGCAGTCCTCTGATTCCATTACAAAAGAGGGGACAGGTGGTGTGTCCAGTGTGGCCACAGCAGTACCAGATAATAAATTTTCCTTTAGAGGCTGAGGATGTCAGGATTCAAACTAATTTAATATTAGGTGCTCCAGTTCAGTGCTAAACTAGGGGTCAAATCAGGCTACGTCATGCTAGATAGCGCCAAAATCACATCAGATTAGGTCTGAAATAGTGGAAATCCATGAGAACCAAACTGGAACCAGACCATAGGTTCCTGATGGTACTGGATCTGACCTAGGCCCAAACTATGCAGGCAGGCTAAGATCCAGTGATACAACTCAATCTCTCAAATTCAAAAGGTGAGTTGGATTTGAGGTTCTTGTTTTGGTCCTTTTCTATTTTTACATACACTTTCCCCATCCAGGAATCCCCAAAAAGCTGGCACGGGCAGCATGGGGGCCAGTGGTATCCATCCGGGGAGCTGGGGAGAATAAACAGCAGCACAATGGGCATCTGGGCAGAGCAATGGACACAAGGGCTGAATTTGGTCCCAAGGATTCATGAGCAACTTGCCACGTGCATGAGAGGCATGTGGGTGTGCATGCATGGGTAGATGTGAGTGTACAGCACATTGGTATTTCCTAATGTGGAGATCTGTCCGTCCAGCAGTATTTCACAGATGAGCTGGAACAGCCCGTTATCATGGAGCAAGCAGCAGAGATGATCCTGCCCCTCCCCTCTACAAATCCCAGATTTGGAAAGGCATCTGATCTGCACATCAAGTAGAGACCTAGCAAAGAAGGGGGTGTTGGCTAGGCAGGCATCCCATAGCTCCAGCCTTTGGGGTCATTGCTTGGGTATATGTGAGGCACTCAGAGGAATCACCTCTCTCCCCTGCGGTTGAGAGCCAGATCTACAAGTGAGGATACAAACGTGCAGAGAGATGGGCAGTTGGGGACAAAGCAGAGGCCTGTTCTTTTATGCTCACCCAGAATGGAGCACTGTGGGGTGATGGGAAGGCAGAGAGAAAAACCCTTATGAGCAGTATGCTTCATGGCAGGATGCAATCTGGCTGGAGCAAAGGCACCTTGTGCACTGTCTTAAATCAGTACTGCTAATGTGCACTATCAACAGCTGTTGTATTCCACCTCAAAGACAGCTGCATTTCAGCAGCAGATGAGTTGGTCCCTGTACTGTCTATATAATTTGCCCAGTTAATAAGGTGCTTTGAGTTCCATTGGGTGAAAGGCACTGTACAAATGTAAAGTCACTCTACAATTCAGAGGGGCACATAAATCTCTTTTTGGCAGTTGCCATGTTTGTTGCTCATGCAGCACTACAGCTGGTGTCAGCACCTGGGAAAGGATCACACTGAAAGACCACAGCAAAGCTGGAACAATCTCCCTATGGCCTACCCAAGCTGGACTTAGGTGGGGAATGAGAAAGCACCCACTGCAGTGGGAGTGGAAGAATTCAGCTGCGCACCATTGACCCAAAAGGGCAATATGCTGTTCCTGAAGGTCCTCCTTAACAGCAGTGCAGTGTGACTGGGGACAGGATAGGCTAATGACTATCCCTCAGCTTCACTGACCTGGGGGCTGGTCCAAACCCCAGGAAATCCAGCTCTTCAGCAATAGCATTGATAGGAAGAATGATCAGGACTTCAACAAAGGGAACCCACAGAGGACCAGGATCCTAGATGTTAATTGAGGTACAGCTACTACACATTTCTTGGATGTTGAGAAGAAGGTATATACTGCTGCCGATACTTTTTTCCCCATATGCATCTTTTCCACATGAGGTGGGATCATTAAGTATTGAAAGTGCATCTGTTACGACTGGCTCTAGGAACCAAGTATTCTTGACAGTAAAGAGATAGAAACACACTTCGGTTGCCCTTTGCTACCCCAGCCATCTAGCTCTCAGTACCATTAGAAAAAGCCACATGGGTTTGGAGAAGTAACCCAGACAGTATACAGAAAGTCCGATGATGGCTGCGATTGAAGTACACTCTTGTAAGGAAGATGTAACGTTTTAATGAACACAAAAGGGTTCTGAGTGCCAAGCAGGGGACGGCTCAGCTTGAATCTACAGATCAGTGAGATATAAAGTGCCCCAAAGGCTTAATTCTGTTCTCCACACTGGAAGGGGAAGCTCTTAGTTTTAGCTTCTGTGGGGGATGAAGGCTCCTCATGGTTTTTCAAGCCCCTCTCCTGCAATTTCGTTCACTTCCATCCAACTTTGCAGCTGGAAGATCCTTATGTTAATGTCCTGTATTCTCACATCACAAGTCTAGGGCTAGTCCTAATGAGATGTTTTCCTCTGGCTTCAGTGGCAGTAAGACTGGGCTCTTAGCAAACATTCTGAGTCTGCTTTTTTAGATATTCCATTTCCAGAGCAGGATGGATTCTCCACAGTGATCCCCAGCAGACACCACTGAGATCACTGCACACTGCAGATACAAGGGAGGAGGAGAGGATGTTCATCCAAGGCTACTAGAGTTTTTCTCCTTTGGAATAAGAATGCAGAGGCCAATGCAAACTCCTCACTCGACTCCCTTTAATTAGTGACCATCTGCTTTCGAGCAGCACTGTCAAACCAAGAGAGAAAGAGAGAATTTGACAATGTTCCATTGACTGCTGCTCTCCTAACATTGGTTCCTTACAGAAAGACTTTTTAAAGCACCAACATGCCAAAAAGAAAAAACAGAGAGACAATGCGGTCTGTTGGATGCAGCATGGCACAGGAGCCAAGAACTGGGTTCCAGTCCCAGATCTGAGACCCCCTGGGTAAGTCACTTCCCTCTGGGAAAGTCACTTCCCTCTGGGAAATGGGGATGACACTCACCATTAAGTGTTGGGAGACCTGGTTAATATTTGGACAGTGTTTTGTCTGTTGAGAGTAACCGTCCCGTCATTTCTATAGTTAAAGGAGGAGTGAATGTGTGTAGTCAGACATGTTCTCATCTGAGCACTGCTCTCTACAGCCATGTCACCAGGGGTTGGGAAGCTGTCAGATGTCACAAGCTAAGCAGTTTTGGCTTTAGGTAGTAATTGGATGGGGGTTCATATAGGTGCTAAGAAAAGTAATGCTGGCAATTCGATTGTTAACAAGTCTGCCACTGAATCAGTGGTGTGTGAGATACTCTGAAGGCCCACTTCACATCTTTCAGATAAGACTATAGCCAAGGTCTTGGACCTGGCCACTACAACTCCTGTGACATTTTTTTGCGGGAGTCAGGTTGTTAGCCCAAGCGTCTTGGACAAATTCCAACTTGAGTAGCTACATTCTGCCTCCCTAAATTCCCCCTGCAGTTTCTGTGCGTAAGCGGTTGCAGTGTGCCACCTCAGAGGTAGGTGTATTTAAGGGGTGGGTGAAAACAACTCTGTAAGTGAAGCTTGTTGAGCTCTTTGGGACCCTTGGATGAAAAGAACTACCATTTGCATGCTCAGGTTTTTCACATTTCCACAGCAATGTCTGTCACACAAGTGCTCCTCACCTATAAGGCGTAGAAGCTTTGTTCACACAAGGGAGATAGTGCCAATAGTTCCCCTACAGGTTAACTCTGGTCCAACACCAACAGCCATGGCAACATGGGGAGCCCTTGTCGGTGCTCTGCATGAGGGCTTCCTGCGCTCAGAAATCCAGAGCAGCAATGGGGAGATTTTTGCACAGCCTCCCTAGTATGGAAGGGCTGGCTAGTTACTCTATCCAGCTCTCCTGACCTGAGGAATGCCGGCATCAGGCACATTCTGCCATTCCCATCCCCACTCCTTTCTCTCAGGGACTCAGCCTCGCTAGCAGTAAAACTCAGTGACAGGAGCTGGAGCTGCAGCACCTCTATCTGAAAGCTGTGCAGCATCATTAGCATTCAACACACAGCACAAGCAGCCTTCTAAATTACCCACTTCCCGACTCAGGGCCCTCATGTACCAGTTACATGTACTTGGGCACACAGGAGCACACATGGGGCAGTCTGTGCTACTTTACCCACTCTTCCAGTGTACACCCCCACAGGGCAGCCCCTCCTCCCTTGCACATTCACCTCACCCAATTCTCCTGCACGCAAACCCCCATAGGGCTGCCCCCACTCCCTCACTGCACCCAATTTTCCTGTGTACATGCCCCCCCCCAGCAGCCCCTCCTCCCTTGCACATTCACTTCACTTCATTCTCCTGCACACATGAGTGTGTCATCATTGCTAATTACAGTCATGTTTATTACAGTCAGCTGTACCAATGCAGCTGTGCCGCTGTAAAATCCCTCATGTAGCTGCTCTATGCTGACGGGAGAGAGCGCTCCCATTGACATAATAAAATCACCTCCACAAGCCACGGAAGCTATGTCAGTGGGAAGAGCTCTCCCACTAACAGAGCGCTGTCCACATCAGTGCTTCTCTGGGTGCAACTTATATCACTTGTGGGAGGGGAAGGTGTTTTTTCACATCCCTTGAGCAACATAAATTATACCAACAAAAGTTTCAGAGTAACAGCTGTGTTAGTCTGTATTCGCAAAAAGAAAAGGAGTACTTGTGGCACCTTAGAGACTAACCAATTTATTTGAGCATGAGCTTTCGTGAGCTACAGCTCACTTCATCGGATGCATACATGGATGGGCTATTACCAGCAGGAGAGTGAGTTTGTGGGGGGGGGGGGGCGGAGGGTGAGAAAACCTGGATTTGTGCTGGAAATGGCCCAACTTGATGATCACTTTAGATAAGCTATTACCATCAGGACAGTGGGGTGTGAGGAGGTATTGTTTCATGGTCTCTGTGTGTATATAATGTCTTCTGCAGTTTCCACGGTATGCGTCTAATGAAGTGAGCTGTAGCTCACGAAAGCTCATGCTCAAATAAATTGGTTAGTCTCTAAGGTGCCACAAGTACTCCTTTTCTTTTTACCAACAAAAGTGGTAGTCTAAACGAGCCCTAAGCATTAAATTCCTTAATAAAGGCAGCTGCAGCCACTGGGGGCCTGAACCTGATTAAGCATTTTCACGCATTTCCAAAAGAGGGAGATTAGCAGGATTTCAGGTGCCCTGGTCAGCAAAATGAGCTATGGTAGCAGCTGCCCTGCCCATTAACTGTCTTCTGAGGACTGCAGCTAGCCAAGATCTCCCCTGCATGGATGCAATGAGCTGACGGAAGTTTAGAAGTTTTATCCAATTTTTTTTTAAAGTGTAAAAAGCTACCAGCCTAAAGCTGCGGAGAATTAAACCCTCTACCCACAGGACAGCAACTGCATGGGCAGCATTGCTGCAAGCTGTGGGGGTTCAGGGCAAGAAGGTAATTCATTCTCCATGACTCATTCAGCCCTTGCCCCTCTGCTGAGTCTGGGGCAATTGAGCTGCAGGTTTGCAAGACAAGGACATTGGACAGGAACAGCTTCCCGTTGTTATCGATCTGGCTGAGTTAGACCGAAGGCCTGGAGAAGAAAAGGTGGGCACCACATTCCTAGTCCCCTCTCCCAGCCTCAGCCATAAGAGCAGAACCTTCCATTACATTAAACACTTTTCCCTCAAACTCCAGGAACTTCTGCACTTCTGTTCCCTCCTCTGCTGAAGGCTCACTCCATGCCCTCCTTCCCTCCAGTTATTCTTCCTTATTTATTAGCGTTATGCAAGGTGCCTAATTACCAATGCCATTGAGATTCCAGCCAGAAATCCAAAAACTACCCCCTTATCCTCAGCTCTTAATTACCATGTAGGCTTTAATTACATTTCCTGTTTTCATGACAAAATATTTCTCTCTCTCTCCTCTGTCTGCCCCCCCCACACAATCATTATAGAGCTCTAATAACAACCTCCCCATCCTGAGGGCAAGGGGGGGAGATATCTGATCTACCTTCCCAAGCAGCCGCCTCCCACCTAATCCCAAATCACTCATTCCTCAGAGAGCTCCAAGGCCTGGAATCGTGCCAGGGAAAAGGGAGGGGAAACACAGGTAACAGATTGGCACAGCATATCGCTTGGGCTTGATGGAGCCTGCAGGCCATAGTCATGACAGAAGTCTGGGTTCAAAGATGGGCAAAGGTGCAGTGAATGGCAGGGAATATGGTGGGATTCCCCTCTATTCAGTGTAAGGATTATGGGGACTCCCAAAAAGTTTCCCACTATACCATGTTGCTCTCCTACGGAAGATATCCCATCCCCAGGCACCTACATCCTGAGATGCTGCACCCACCACCACCCAAAGACTCTGTAGTAACACTGAGCTGGTCATGGTCTCCATGCAACAATGCTAACAGCTGGGAGGCTCCCTTGCAGACCTCCAGGTCGCCAAGGATCCAGCCACCAAGCAGCAGCCAGAGAAGAGCTCTTCTCTCAGGAGAAGTAGCAGCAATTCCTCAGTATCTGGCTAACCAGAGGAGAGCAGGAAAGGAGTTCTCTGAAAAGTGCCATCTTCTTGCACAGACACTATGAACAGGCAGGTGGGGCTGAGCAGCAGCTGTGCAGAAGCACCTGCTACAAGGCATGTTCTGTATTCATTACAGTATGTAATGGAGTATATTGTTATGGGCTGCTTGCTGACATCACTGATAGCTGAAGACTCTGGTCAACACTTTCATTGCCTTCCCCTGTGACTGTTTTGACTCTGTGCTACTCTATGATCTTTGTTCTTGTGCTAAGGAGCATGAGGTTTCCATTTCCTCTAGGCTAGTATTTATTACAGACTTTGAAAGACACTCCATACACAGACAAAAGCTGCTAGAGGAGTTTGATTGGCAGGGAGGTGGGGGAGGAACGGGGAAAAAGTAGGGAGATAGAAAAACCATCTGGAGAGTTCAGATTGGTAAGGACTGTTTCTGCACATGCACATACATGACTGCTGCCTACCTGGCAGGTCCCCTTGTTCCCATGGCTCTGAAAGGTAACATTCTCCATACTGATGTCACTCTGGCTGACAGTCAGTGCGACTGGAAGAAGTGATGTCATTTACACAAGCACTTGGTGCAGCATGACTTTCAGGAAGGTCATCAATCAAGGTGGTGGAAACCCATCATTCCGGGGGTTGGTCACCCTGCCACTGACTCAGAGCATGTCAATGGGAAGCAAATGCAGGCTGGCAATACTGAGGACTAAAATTAGTTTTGTAAAACCTCAATCTGTCTCTAGATTTGCACACACCAGAACACAGGCAGGTGCCATCCAGCTCCTGTTTTATTTGAATGACCAAAGTCTGTGGGTCAGAAGTTCAGTTGGGCTGGTTCACAATGGCTCAATAACGTGTTTTTCCTGTAGTGTATTGTGACAGCTTTGCTCCATCCATCTCTAAAAGCAAACAGGATGAGGATGCCTGAAGACTGAAGAATTAACAATACTCTACCTAGCAGAGATGACATCATGGGGAGTTTGTTTCCATGTCAGTGTCTGTGCCCCAATGTCAAGCAGACCACAACACAGACAGCAAGAAGGCATGTAATGGAACAGCTCATCTGGAGAGGTTGTGGAATCCTCATCCTTGGAGGTTTGTAAAAACACGTTTGACAAACATATGTCAAGTATGATCTAAGTTTACTTAATAATGTTTCAGCACACGGGGATGGACTAGATGACCTCTTGAGTTCTCTTCCAGCCCTACATTTCTATGAAAGCAGCTACATGAGAAATGTGGCAGAGTCCACAACATACAAATGTCCACATACATCTAAGGACAGCACACACAATTTAAGTAGACAGAGGTACTGAGGGCTCCTAACAGGGGTAAGGAACATGAGGGTGTATCTGCAGCTCACCTAAGCCTGTCCACTTTCTCACGCTGAGATTATACATGATAACCAAACAATCACACCTGATCAGGTGCCTATCAATACACACTGTGAAAGGTAGACACTGTACCTTTAAATGTTGTGAATGGATCTGCCATGTTAGAAGAGTTAATCCCCCCACTCCCCCCTAAACCCCTCTTAGCTACAGTGATGGGATAATTAGATGCGAGGGCTCAGCTCAGATGATGCTCCAGTTGCTTAGCAACTAATGGTTTCCATGGAAATGGCAAAGCACAGCCTTCAGAGCAGTAAGTGAGCAGTGCAGCAGGGCTGGGAGAGATGCCTTAAACTCTCGCACTGATCCGCTCCTCCAGAAACACTCAGAGGCCTTGAGGTATTAGGGAAAATGGGAAGGGGGTGCCTTAAAGACACAATATCCCTGTTTCAAGTTATAGTAAAAGGAATATCTTCTGTTGCTGTTTACAGTGTTGTTGCAGCCATGTTGGTCCTAGGACATTAGAAAGACAAGGACGGGGGGCGATGCAATATCTTTTATTCGACCAACTTCTGTTGGTGAAAGACAAGCTTTCAAGCTACACAGAGCTCTTCTTCAGGTCAGTGTAGCTCAAGAGTTTGTCTTTTTTCATCAACAGAAGTTGGTCCAATAAAAAAATATTACCTTACCCACCTTGTCTCTTTCATAAAAAGGAATGTGATTTTTCAAGTGATGCTTTAAATGACACATTCCACACATCTCAGTGACTCCCCATTGAGTGACAGCCCTCAGCTTGGAGCAGGAGCTGTGCATCTGTATGATACTGTCTACCTCACCCGAAGGCTTTGAATCCTGACACTAATGCCCTGATGTGTGGATCCTACTGTACTCAAAGGCTCAGAGTGTGAATTCTGGCTCCAGTGCTTGGATACAGGGGCTGGGACGTGAATCCACAAACTAATACATTTAGGTGAGGAATGAAGTTCAGACCTGTAATATATATATACTTGGTACTTTAATAGGACCAATTTCATAAAGCTCAGAACAATTACGAGCCAAATCAGTTGAGAGGAAGAATTAAATCAGAAAAATGTGAATGATGATCATGAATCACTTAAAAATATCTTACTAGATGCCCCAAACGCCGCAATCAAGGAAGAAGGCCATACTGGTTAAAAAACTGACCTGATTTAGAGGGGAAAGTGAAGGCAGCTATGAAAAATAATATATATAACAAATGGAAGAAAGGGTAAGTTAATAGGAATGGATATAAATCAAAAGTTAGCAATATAGAAAATTGCTAAGGGGAGCAAAAGGACGCAAGAAGAAATCTATGGCCAACAGAGTTAAAGACAATAAGGAGTATTTTTAAGGATATTAGGAGCAAAAAGAATCCTGACAATGGTTTTGGTCCATTACTAGATAGACATGGTAGAATTATCAACAATAATAATGCAGAAAAGGCAGAACTATTCAATAAATATTTCTGTTCTGTGTTAGGTGAAAAAACAGCTATAATTTCATCATATGGTGATAACACTCTTTCCATTTTACTAGTATCTCTGGAGGATGTTCAACAGAAGCTACTAAAATCAGACATTTTTACATCAGCAGGTCCAGTTAACTTGAATTTAAGAGGAGGAGATTGCTGGACCATTAATGTTGATTTTCAGTAAATCTTGGAGCACTGGGGAAGTTCCAAAAGACTGGAAGAAAGCTAATGTTGTGCCAGTTTTTAAAAAGGGTAAACAGGATGACCTGGGTAATTATAGGCTTGTCAGCCTGACATCGATCCGGGGAAAGATAATGGAGAGGCTGATATGGGACTCAGTTAATAAAGAATTAAAGCAGAGGAATCTAATTAATGAAAATCAACATGGGATTTTGGAAAATAGATCCTGTCAAACTAACTTGATATTTTTTTTGATGATATTACAAGTTTGGTTGATAAAGGTAACACTGTTAGCATAATATCCTTAAGACTTCTGTAAGGTGTTTGACTTGGTGTCACACAACATTTTGATTAAAAATCTTGAATGATATACAATTAATATAGCATGTATTAAATGGATTACTAAACTGGATAATGGATAGGTCTCAAAATGTAATTGTAAACAGGAATTGTCATCAAGCGAGTGTGTTTCCAGTGGGGTCCTGCAGGGATCAGTTCTTGGGCCTACACAGTTTAACATTTTTAGCAATGACCTGGAAGAAAACACAAAATCATCACTAATAAAGTTTGCAGATGACATAACAATTGGGGGAGTGGTACATAATTAAGAGGAAATGTCATTGATTCAGAGAAATTTGGATTGCTTGGTAAACTGGGCCAAATCAAACAATATGCATTTTAATACAGCTAAATGTAAATGTATACACCTAAGAACAAAGAATATAGGCCATATTAACAGGATGGGGGACTCTAGCCTGGGAAGCAGTGACTCTGAAAAACACTTGGAGGTTGTGGTGGATTATCAGCTGAACATGACCTACTAATGTGATGCTGTGACCAAAAGAGCTAATGAGATCCTGGATGCATAAACAGGGGAATCTCGAGTGGGAGTAGAGAGATATTATTTTACCTCTGTATTTACAACTGATGCAACCACTGCCGGAATACTGTGTCCAGTTATGGTGCCCACAATTCAAGAAAGATGTTAATAAATTGGAGGGGATTCAGAGAAAAGCCACGCAAATGATTAAAGGATTGGAAACCATACCTTTTGATGATAGACCCAAAGAACTCAATCTGTTTTGCTTAACAAAGAGAAGTTTAAGGGGTGACTTGATTACAGTCTATAAGTATCTACATGGGGAACAAATATTTAATAATGGGCTCTTCAATCTAGCAGAGAGAGGTCTAACATGATCCAATGGCTGGAAGTTGAAACTAGGCAAAGTCAGACAGTAATTAAACATTGGAACAATCTGCCAAGGGTTGTGGTGGATTCTTCACCACTGAGAATTTTAAAATTAAGATTGGATGTTTTTCTAAAACATATGCACTTCGAATTATTCTGGGGAAGTTCTAGGGCAAGGGCTCTCACAACAAATTTTTTGGTGGCCTCAGAGGGCACCAACTCCTGCTGGTGGCTACTCTGACAATTTGTTCCTAAAATACTTAATTAACTTTAGGAAAAACCAATAAATATACACATACACATGTCCAAATTATTATAATTTATTTATGTAGGATTTATTTTTTGCAGTCTCAATAATCAAAATAATGTACAGTTGTCTCTATTCTTTACTGGACCTAAACAGAATAGAAGCACAAATAAGGTGCTTTGCACATTCTTGTCATGTCTTTTGCTTTTTTGGGGGGTACTTTTTTTTTTTTCCAGACTTGCTAGTTATTAAGTCTGCTGTGAAAAATTATTTTAACAAACATACAAATATTACTTTTCACAGCAAACTTACTCAGTCCTGGCAAGCCTGAAGACAAATTAGGCCCTGGATGGGGAGGCTGATATGGAGGCAGCAGGAGCCAGGGGCACTGGAGTAGGCAGCGACAGCCAGGAGTATGTGAGTGGTGGTGACCTTGGGGCCGGAGCCCGCCACTGTACAGCCAGGGAACAGAGCCTGAAGCCCCACGGCTGGAGCCTACCACCCGCCACTCAAGGTCTGAAGTTTGACACCATCAGCCCTGGTAAGGAACTCACTGGCTGCCTGCTCCTCCAGCTTTTGTCTTTTCAGAGGTGGGCAGGGCTCACCCACTGCTGGCAGCCCTGGGGGAGGGGACCGCTGTTTTGCCACACACACACACTCATGGCCCAGGAGGCTGTGGCTGCAAGAAAAGTCCCTGGTGGCCACATGCAGCCACGGTGGCCACATTTGAGAAATGCTGGTTATACAGGAGGTTGGACTAGATAATCACAATGGTCCCTTCTAGCCTCAGAATCTATAAATCTAGATGTTGAATGTTGCCTCTTAGGGATCGGGATAAGAGGCATCCAGCTCAGTGCTGCTGAAACAAAGGACAAGAGGTGATTTCATCCAGATCCTCTAGTTCTGTAACATATACGAAAATGCCACCAATTGTGCATCAGTGAAAGTTGAGTTCAGATTTATTTTTTGGATGAGATTACAAGTTTGGTTGATAAAGGTAATAGTGTTGATGGAATATATTTACGATGATCACAATGGTCCCTTCTGGCCTTAGAATCTATGCCTAAATCCATCATGATAATAATGGCAAATGAAGGTAGCACTTGTTTAACACCCTACACTCCCAGTGTATCACTACCAGTGCCAGTTTCTGACTACGTCCTATACTATGCCAGTCCCAGATGTCTTCACACTGTATTACAGCCATGGCCTGCCTATCTCCTCCCACACAACACTCCACAAGCTGAGAGTGCAGCTGTATCACTTCAGGCTGTGATCTTGTCATCTCGAATAAGTTAAAGCAAAGCCAGGCCTGGTCAATACTTAGATATGAGACCTCTAGGGTTCTGCAGGAAGTGCTGATGATTCAGTAGACGGTTCTTCTCACTGACCCAATGTTCCACTATGGTGCTGAAGGCACTATATTGTAAAACTTAGGTCCTGGCCACTTGTGGTCATTAAGGGATGTAAGGTATACTTCTGTAAGACCAGGGGTGTTTAACCCCAATGTTCTGGCCCAATTCCAATTCTGATTATTCTATTCGGCCTCCCTAAATTCCCTATGAAGTTTCACTTGGATATGGAATTTTTCTTCATTTCCTGCCCTAAACTCTTGTGTAGTGATGTCAAGGATTTTCAAGGCCAACCACTGATTTGTTTCACCTCAGAAGTGGCTCCATTTCAGCGGAGAGTGAGGTCGTCTCTGCACATAAAGCTTTTAAAATATCACAGGCTTCACTGGCATGCTAGGTTCTACATAAACTTAAATCACAAAGCCATGGCCAGCTCTCAACGTCTCCCTCACCTCATCCATCCCTTCCACTTGCCACAGGAGGACTATCCATCCTAGACTACATGGCAACATGCTGTAGTGCCTTGGCATTTGCTGCAGCACAGAGAATCATCATCCAGCTTTTCCCTTTCCCCTCTGAGAGAAGGCTGATGGCATGGATGTGCTCCATCTTCTTGACAAAAGGGATCCAAAACAGAGGACAGTCTGATTACAGAATAGGCTTTTCCCACAGATAGGTGTTATCAAATAAGGGCATACCGCGAGTGCACTTTGGCATGGAGCAGTCAGACTGGTTTGGGTCCTGGAAAGCCCCATCTGCAACACTTGGCCTGGTCAAAGCCATGAATTCTTGAAAACTCTGGAGAATGTGTTTTCATGCCTATTGTGATAATTTACTTGCCCTCATAATAAATCCACATGGTGCTGGATGCAAGCTACAAGGCTTAGTTGACAGGAGCAGTATTTATCATTCCCTTTCTTGTAGGGACACCATGCAGTGCACTAGGTCATACTCTGAGGCCTGAGAGTCACCCCTTTATACAAGGCTGTCTGAATCCATCTCAGTGCTCATGCTATTATTTTTGCAGAACAAAGCAGAGCAGAAGGGCAATGGCTAGGGAATATATGGCACCTTCTCCGGTGGATTTACTATAGTAGATTTACCAGAATATATTCATTCCACAGAGATTAGAACCCATCCCACCCAACTCCCTGGTTATGAAGGGGGGTTTACAGTCCCTCTATATATGTCCCTCTTCAGAGAATTGTTCGAGTCAGTTTCACATCTTCAGTCGCATGATTTGGTCTTGGTCCAGGAGAGGTGCCCACATCACAAAAGCAATCAGCACAGCTGACACTAGTTGGCCCCCTTCTCTGGCAGCCTCAGCAGTGAGCACAAAGGCTGAACGGCCAGAAGCAGTGATGTCATTTAAACAAGTACTGGGCTTGGTGTGCATGCAGCTGGATTGTCCCTCTTCCCCGGCAGTCTGGGAAAGCGTCTTCTGCTATTGCTCAGGCAGGCAGTGCCTGGCTCAGGAGGTCTCAGAGAATCTCAGGGACCATCAACCAGCATCAAATTTAGTGTAATTCTTCTGTGACCAAACCAGGCACAATTACGCCATGTGGGAGGTGCTGTCACTTTAAACACTCACCAGCACTGGCTGCCGCCTGTTCCCCCGGCCATTCACATATTTAATTAGTGGTTACTATAGTGCAGTGCTCCGCACAGCTGAGCCCTAATTGGGCGACCGTGAGACACTGCTGCCAACGGCCCAGCGCTTCTCCTGCATATTTACATACTGTACGTAACCAGATCGAGCTGGCTGGGCTCCCGATAGGCAACCGGCAGCGCCCTCTGGTGGGCAGGCAACGCCAGTCGCGAAATCATTCCCCTCCTGGATGCCAGGCGCACCAGTGAGAGGGAAGTCTTTGTTTCTCTCCTAGGCAGAGGACTTCTCCCTTCTCTTCGCAGGTCACACCTGGCAACTTTGTATTCAAAGGGAAATGCAGCAGCAGGCTCTATCATTGTGGTCATGAAGGGCATTAGCACAACTGTGGGCGGATGACTGTGAGTGGGATAGCAGGGCATACTGTGGGTCAGGATTGAGGGGCATTGGCAACAGGGACTCAGAGCAGGAGGGGATATGCTTTTCCAGTGTGTCCCAGCTAGGCCAGGGTAGGGGGACTCACCATTTCCCCACCACCTGCTTTGCTTGTGGTATTCTGTTATTTCCTTATAAAATGCAATTTTCCTCCTCAGTGACACAAAAAACCCATTAGTGGCAGCAAAGGTGAGGAGGGAGGCTTGCTGCAGCATCCAGAGATGACATGTGGCTCCAAGATTATCAGAATTATTGGAACAAGGAAATTTAAAAACAATAACACAACTTCCCCGTCATGGGAACAGAATTTTATGCCTTTTTTAGGATTTTAATTCTGCATGTGCCAGGCACCGCTAGAGATAGTGCAGGTGCATCTTGCTTCCTTGTATTCCACTCAATCCTGCTCTGTTTCCATGTGGACTGAACTTCCCTTCTAGTCCTGCATTCCACTTATCCTCAGGCTGCGAATGACCCTCAGTCCCAACCTGCAGACCCAATGCTAGTTCAGTCATGGGCTCCTCTTGCAGCTCTGCCAAAGCCCCTCAGTCCTGCTAAGCAGTCCACCTGCTATTCCCTTTATAAGAGGAGAGATAAAATGTTAAGATATTTGCCATCTCTGCTGTTTGAAGCCTCCGTCCAAGTATCAGCCTGTCACTGAGCTAATTTCCCTGTGATTAAGGTCTTTTCCCTGGCTACCTCAAACCACCGTCCTATTGTCAGTCAGCCTCTCTCTGATCCTCCCTCATCAGAGACCAGCACTCTGGAAAGGTATCAGAGCACATTTCTTCCTTTCTTTTTTTTTTTATAAAGATTGCAGAACATTTCAAACTCTTTCTCCTATTGCTATCAAACATGGAAATCAAAGGGAAACGCCATGCTTTGTTCAGTGGGGTAGCAGCGCAAAAGGTGAGCAGCAAACCCAGAACTACCAAATACTCTTGTCAACTTGACTTTGAAGTAGTTTTGAAAATCTTGGAGGAGGGGCAGAGATCTGAGATCAGCTCTTCTGCTGCAAGTTCACAGAGTTTAAGGACATAGGGGGTGCAAATTTGCTCTTCCCCCACCCGAAAAATAAAGTTTCTGTACTCGAGACACCTCCAAGTCAGGACATAAAGCTGAGGAAAACTGATTATTCTAGGAATTTGTGCAGCTACTGTGCAATGAACTGGCTATTGCTTGGCTCTCTCACACACACAATGTGTGTGTGTTTCACTCACCCTCCCACCTACCCCCTTACACACTGTCTGGCTATAGAGTAGACAACCTATGTCGGCAAAACTTACATCACTCATGGGTGTGAATATTCCACCACCCGAGCGATATAAGTTACACAGACATAAGCACTTCTGTGCACAGCACTGTCAGCGGGAGAGCTTCTCCTGCTGAGATAGCTTATACCGCTCGTGGAGGTGGTTTTCTTATGCCAATGGGAGAGCTCTCTCCTGTCAGCATAGAACATCTTCACCAGATGTGCTGCAGTGGTGCACCCGTATTGGTACAGCTGCGCTTCTGCAGAGCTGTTCAGATAGGCATGGACTTGCACACACAGGTCCTACCTATGCTGCAACAAGAACTCCTGTCAAGGGACCTACTTAAACAGGGCTATCCTCATGTTCCACTGAAAGCATGGTTTCAATTTCCACTAGAAACAGGACCTTAAGCATTATGGAGTTAGGACTCAGGCATTCTATTCCCAGATCTGCTGCCAGCCTTGCTCTAAGGCAAGGTCATTAACCTCCACTTTACAAATGGAGAAGACCAATGAATTTGACATTATCCAGGTTTTCATTGTGCCCTCAAGTCATGGTAAAGCCCTGGATAGTTACAATGATTAGAATCCATCTGCACTGCAAATATCAGCCATGCCCAGGTACCGACAGGTTTAACCAGGTGCCCGACGTAGCTGCAGTTGTGGTGCTGACAGGACCACAGCATCTCTCTGATTTCTTGGTTTCCTCGCTGCCTCATGGTCTCTTTCTTTCTCAGTTTGCCTCTGCTCATCTGAACACGCCCTCTCCCTTTGTTTAATCAGGAAGAGGGAGCCATTTCTGAGTAACCTAACCACCAGGGCTGTTCTTAACTGTCACACAGATCAGGGATCCTGCCTTCAGGACAGACACAAAGCCTGGGAGCTAGCGCTGCACCTGAGCCACAGCCTCAAACACCTGCTGCAGCACAGCGTGTCTGAGGGAGTGCCAATGAGAGCAGGAGGTAGAGTTGCCAACATTGTATTTCAAAGATAATGGACTGTTTTTTTAGCACCTCTGCCCTGCCCCACCCCTCCTCCCAATATCATCATCATCATCATCATCAATAATAATAATAAGCAGTACTCACTTATATTAACCAGGAGTATCTCTTGCTTCTTTTTACAGCACTCAGGAACTCCAGATCTTGTACAGAGATGAAAAAATAAGGGATGTCCCACGTAATAAGGGACTGTTGGCAACCAGGAGATGACCCTGCAACCAGGCCAGTCAGCTGTGGTGTAACATGCACGAGAACAATGTGGGCAAGACCACTCCCTCCTTTGCCAAGGAAGTAGACTACTTTTTTTGGGGGGGGCTCTAACACAAGCAATAACCAAAGCAGGCCCAACAGGAATTCACAGGCCCAGGAGCAGCACTGACAGACTCCTTCTCTGCAGACTGCAGTAGTCTTTGAGGCTGACCGCGTTACAGTGACAAGAGTCAAGAGAGCCAGTGGTAACCACATCTCAACATGTAATGTAGGCACGACCTTTACTGGGTCTGTCCAAGACTGGTTACAGAACACAGCTAGGCCATCCTGTACAAAACAGAACCAGGTCTGGAGAGGAGCATAACTGAATCAAAACTCAGTTTTAATGCGCAGCTCTGCCTCATTTAAACCACAATAAGTCACAGCCAGGATGAGGCTCTTAGCTTTGTGTGCATGACTGCGGCCCTACTGTTAGTGCCAGCTAAGGAAGATCCTGTTTAGCTTAGGCGGTAGAGGCCTATGTTTTGGGAGTTGGGCTCCAATCCTGACAGGGTACATGTGTGATTTATTGAGTGGGTCTCCTTCCTGCAGCACACAAATTTGTTAGACCTTCCCTTCCCTCCAGAGCATATCACATCCTCTTTGTTTGAAATTATGGAGCAGCACAATCAGTGTGGAGACTGGAGTCCTGGACACATGGGGCGGCGGGGGAAAGTTGGGGAGGAGTGTAAAATGAGGGGCCTCCTACCCTCCCCCAATATCTCCAAACGTCTGAGCAACTTGGAAGTAAGCTGAGCTGCTACTCTTAGGCCCAGTTTACGCTAGAAAATTAGGTCAGTTTAACTATGTTGGTCAGGAGTGTGAAAAATCCACATCCCAGAGCAGCACAGTTAAGCCAACCTAAATCCTTGTGTAGACAGTGCTAGGTCAACAGAAGAATTCTTCTGTCGATCTAATTACTGCCTCTCCCATCGGTTTAGGTAGTGTGTACACTGAAGCACTACAGCAGTGCAGCTGTGCTGCGGCAGCATTTTAAGTATAGACAAGCCCTAGCACCTGCTTGACCCCTGTCTCTGCTCACCATACCCCATACTTGCAGAAATCACAGCAAGACAAAAACATAGGCAAGGATACCTGGAGAGAGGAGAAAAAGTGACAGACGGGGAATGGAGGGGCTGGTAAGGGGAGAGCTGATCAGCAGCACTGAAGGTGGCAAGCAGAGAAATTGTCCTTTCTGCTGGATTTGTCTAGTAACTCCCCTCACACAGAAGTTGCTGGGCCAGCTCAGCACCAGGCTCCATGTCTCCTCATGGAAGGCAACTGCAATGCCAAAAAGAGATCTTTGTTCCAAGATGGCATGAGGAGAGGCACTGGGCCCATCACCTCCCACTTCTGATCCCCTGACTCCTGTGGCAGTGTGGATGCAAAATTCCAGTCACAGTCATCATGGGAGGCCTGACATTGTGTAATCGAGGAAAAGGGGATTTGACTCCTGTTTCCCACCCACTAGGAGATGCACACCAAAAGAATCACTCACATCCAGGATAAGAGCACATTGCCCTCCTGCCACACACACAAGCAGGAGCTGTGGAAGCAGAGGCAGAGATCAGGGCCACCCCTGAGATGCTGGCCCCTGTTCATTCTGGATAAGTAGAGAGAAGAGTACACATGGGACCACTGCTAGCCAGGGGACCTGTGATGAAAGGAATCTAAAGCTGGCAATGATCTGAAGGGCACCCAGCATCTTGGCTCTGTGAACTAATCAAGCAGACAGCAAAAAAAGAGCCTCCAACACCACCTTCCAGGATCTTGATCCCACTCAGTGAGCCAATTCATCTCTCACGGGGACCCCATTCGCACACATCCTGTATCATCTGACACCACTGATCACTAGATATCACCGTGCTGCCTCTCAGAGGCTGTAGGAAGCATGGAAATGCCCTGAAATGGCTACGCTCCTTCTTCTTAGACTTTGCCCAGATGATCCTCAGGGCTATTTCCTCTATCTCCAAGACCTTTACCCACAGAGCCCCACAAGGCTCTGTCCTCTATACTAGGCTTTTGGGAAAGCTGGCAAAGCACCAAGGGCTGCAGTGCCAGCAGTAGCACTGAACATACACAGCGCCATCTTCCAGCTCTCTCAAAGCTGGGACAAAATTAGCACCGAGATGAAGCTGATACTGGTAGGAAGAGGGGTGAACTTCCCACCCTCCTCTATAACATTGCTTACTGTCAAGGACCGTTACCTTCAAATCACCAGGTCAGTCAGCAGCCCCAGAATCTCTTTTTGGACTCTTTACTGCTATTGGATGCCACCAATAGGCCCCTTACATCTATGATTGACAGAATGGTGCACAATATGTTGGCCAGACACGGACATGCCTGTACTGATCCATGTATTCATTATCTCCCGGCTTAGCCGCTGCAACTCATATCTTAAATGGAAGCCACATTCCTTGAAATAGCCATTACTTGCAAAAGAGGCAGCAGCCCACCTGCTCAGTGACTCAGACCCCTGAAGACATCACCCCAGTCCTCTGCTCTCTGAACTATGCCCATGGAACAGAGTCCAGTTTATTCCAAGCCCTCCAGGGGATTAGTACTGGCTACCTGGAAGACAGCTCTCTCCACAGCCATGACAGCAACATTCCCCCAAACAATGAAACCAGCAACCATTGAGGGAGGCTCATGAGACAGACCATAGATGGAAGCTGGTCCTGGGCTATGGAGCTCACTAGGCCAGAGAGAAGAAGGACCATGGATCAAATGCAAATGGATCAGTTTCAAATGCAAATCTTGTTTCTCTTGCTCAGCTTTCCCGGAGTAATTCACACAGTGTGGATATGCTCCTACAGATGTGTGGATACAGAGATGTGCATGGATATGAACACACACACACACACACACACACACTCACAAGCAGTTGATCACACAGAAAGTAATGCTTGGAATCTACATACATTTTTGTTGAATTTTTTGCATCCCAGAAGTTTTACTTTGTCTAATGCACCATAAAATAAGAAGAGGGGGGAGGGCGGGGTCACAGAGTCTAAAACGTCCGGAAGGACTTCAAACCTGAGAGAGAAGGACTAGCTGCTGGGCTATGCCCCCTCAAGGGGCACCCACTGCCCAACTGAGATTGTGAGTTTTCTGGGGCAGGGACTGTGTCTGGATCTGTTTGGATAAATTTGCAGTAACAAATGCTATGATTTAACTATATCCTCTGCTGCTGTGTCAAGTCTTCTCTATCTCATAGAACCAGGAGTGGAGGGAGCAGATCAACTAGTTTTGACCTATCCCTCTGGGGCTCTGGGATTGAGGGGAATCATGCCCAGAGGAGTCCTTGGACCAAACTCAGCCCTTGGACCTGCAACCACCTATACTCCAGGGATGGACTTGACCCCTTAGTCTCTATGTCAGATCTCAGATCACAGTGCCTCCCTCCCATTCTCTCACTACCAGCTGAACTGCAGTGCAGGCAGAATTCCATCTCATCTCCTCCCCACAACCTGGCAGAATCCAGCATCTGTGACACACCTGAGATCAACAATTGCTGCTGCCCATCTCCCTCTTCTCCTCCTGCATGCAAACACTGCCTCTGCTTGCAGGGGCCTGGAAGCCTTTGCAAAGACCTGCAGTTGCACAGAAATTAGAGTTTCACTGTCAAATCTAGGGATCCCTTCCCAACTGTACTGAAAGCCCATATCCCTGCTGCCTGCATGGGGCGAAACAGGGGGAAGTCCACTTGCTGGGGGAGAAGCCCCCATCCCTCTGAGTTGCAGCCTGATAAAGCCTCTCTGGATTCCCAGGGTGTGGATTATATGGGTGACTCAATGTCAGGGGGGGCGTGGTGAGGGAAGGGCATCTGGTCAGAGTTTTCAGCAAAGCTGCTCCCCTTGGCGGTCTCCTGAGCAGGTAAAACTCACCTGGCTGTGAAGATTCCAGCCATTCAGATACCAGGCAGCCTCCAGATCATTACCGTCACCTCTGTATGCTCTCATCTTCACTCACAGTGCAACTGCTGACCTTTCTGACTGTCTGCATGTTCTTCGGGAGGACCAAAGCAGCAGGTTTTCTCTTTCTCCCTCTGTTTTCTCTGAAATGTGATGTCCAAAGCATTTGTTGCTGCTGCTTGGTTCCTTGAGGTTTCTAACATTGGAACTACAGGGTGGCCAGAAGGAAACACATGGCTGCAGGGAGGACGGATAAACTTGTGGTTTACACTGGGAATCAGGACTAACATGGTCACGGACTCAAGTGTGACCCTGACCAAGTCCCAACCCCTCTGGTGCCTCAATGTCCCCATGTGTACATGATAGTTGAGGATCCTGACCTGGCTGGGCAAAACTGTAATGGGCTGAGAGATCATGGAGTAGGGAGATGCTGCTCAGGGTATGGAATGAGTTCTGGAACCAGCTCCTTGTCAATGTGAGTCCGGGTGGATATCCTAAGGGATTCTCCTTGGCCATAGGGGTAAGGGCACATCAGTGGAGGGCCCCAGAAGGAGTGCAAAAATCACAGACACAATGGACAGAACCTCAGAAATTCTCCAAGGGAACTTGAAACGCATTAGCCCCTAAGATCAAGGGGGGAAAATTATTACAACTGTTTCTAACATGTTCATAGGTGTTCAGAAGGTAACAAATAAGAAGAGCTATTCCCTGAGACAGCTCTGAAATTTCAGCTCAGTACCATAATGCAAATAGAGCAGGCAACTGAAGCTAGGACTTCTGGGCTCTGTTCCCATTTCTGCTACTGTCTCATTGTGTTGACTCTGCACAGGTCAGGTACTCCTCTCAGTGCCTTGCTTTTCCCATTTATACAATGGAGATCCTGCCAACACCCAGCAGTGCTGGGAGGGGGCACTCTCACTTAGCATCTTTAAAGTGCCTGAAGCACCTCAGAGGAGAGGCCTCCTCCTACAGCGACAAAGTACTCGCATTCTTACTGCGCAGAAAAGGTAAGTTTACCTACTCTTGCCGTTTCAGCCCTAAAACTTCCCCTCCCTCCCCTTCCTATTTATGGCCACCTGATACTCAGCACCCACTGATCTACACACCTGCAGATGGTTGGCCTCACATCAGTACTGCAGCTATTAACCCTTTATATTCCAGTCCCAATCAATGCAACTGCTGGAGGTCCTTTGTGTGTCTTGAAGATTTGGGGCTACTCTATGCTGATGGGAGAGAGCTCTCCTGTCGATATAATCAAACCATCTCCACAAGCAGCAGTAGCTATGCCAACAGGAGAAGCTCTCCCACCTGGAAGAGCCCAAGCTCCAGCTTGCATGGCCTAGTAGCCAGGCTAAGCACCCTTGGTTACCCTCTCCGTGTAGCTCTGGTTGCCACTCCCTCACCAGGGACAACACCGACAAAGCATTTGAGGGAACTTATGAGAAAACACACCTCAGAGATGGGCTGGATCCAAACCTCAAGCTGTAGAGAAAATGCTGGGGATCCAAAATCCAAGCTGAGCTTCACAGCTCTCGCATCTGGATGTTCTATGAACATGGCCTGGCACTTTGGAAGAGGCCCTAGACTAAAAGGAGAGGAGACATCTGGTTTGTCTTGGGTGAGCATGAAGAACTGATTGGGGCCAGACACGGGAGCCTGGCTGGGGGTGGGGAGGGAGTAGGGGGCCAATAGGCAGGTCTACTGTGGGGAGCTGAAGGTTCTTATCCATCCAGAGTTTCATCTGTAGTGCTTTCAGATTTCAACATCTCCAGCTTTTCCAGTGTGCTCTTTCCAGCATTTGCTGAGAGCTTCTTGATGGCAGTGCCCCTGTGCCAGTTCACTGGGGCACATGCCAGCATCCATATCACACATCTCAACGGAACCACAGGTCAGTGAGATGCCTTCTCCCCATCAATTGTCCCGAGCTCCCCAGCACAGGCAGCCATAGGTTTACACACAGCAACTGGAGTTTTTGCTGTAGTTTTAGCAGCCAGGATTAGTGGTTAAAGTAAGGAGTCAGGATTTCTGGGTTCTTGCCCAGCATTGGCAGGGGAATTAGTCTAGCAGTGAAAGCAGTGTGGGCAGGGAATCAGAGCTCCTTTGTTCTGTTCCCACCCCTACCACTGAGTCACTGCATAACCTTAGTAATTTTAATTAGAGGGGGTGAAATCTTGAGTTCAAACCCCTTCAGATTTCATAGTTCCAGATTCAGATTCCCAGGTTGGAGCCTACCCCTGTGGTTCTGTTTGGGGTTAAATCCAAACTGGGTGGTGCCTATTTTCTGGTTTTGATGGGGATGAACTAATGAGACTTCTGCCCAAGATGGTGAATGGGGTTTTCAATGGTGGTCTCCCAGCCAAGTACTGCTCAACTGCATCCCTGCTTAGCATATGAGATCTCACAGCCCAAGCAGGCCTGACTGCAGGATACCCCAAAGCAAGGTGAGAGAATGAAGGGTAACCAAAGGTGACTTTGTGATGGGAGTGTCATTGCTCTGAGCCCAGAGGCTGCATATTTGAATCCCACAACGTTTGCAGCAGGCCTGGCTCCAGTGTGATCTTGTGGCTTTTCTGCTGTCTGTCATAGGATTTCCATTTATGGGGAACCCCTGGATCCTTCTCCCTATGAGGGGAAAGACCTTCTGAAAGGGCTGCTGAGGAGCTTTGACAGGGGTGGGGAACCAGGCCCTACACAGATACCCACTAAGCAGCTTTGGTGAGCTCCGGAGGACCAGGAAGCCAGGCCATTCTGAATCTGTGCCAAAAATCTGCACACCAGCTCTACAGGGGTTTGGCCTCCTCCCAGGCCCACAAGGAAATCCCTGGGTTCTAAACGCTCCTTCCCTCCCCACACCAGATATCAGGCACTTCACTGTGCCCCCATGCTGCGGCAGGCATGACCTGGTCAACCTAATGGACAGCAATGGTGGGTTCACATTGACAAGACTGGATGCTTATCAGGTCACAAACCTAGTCCTCACTGGCTCTTTGGCTCTTAGGTAAAAATCCAGGAGGCCAACTGGAGAGGTGTTTGCAGGTGTGGAGTGATCCTGGGTCTCTCAACTGCATTTTCTTCTTCTGCAGCATTTCTTACTCCACCCCCAAAAAGGACCCTTCTAGATCCACAAGCAACACTGTCACCATGGTCACTCTGGAGCGTAAGTGATGCCACTTTGTCTAGCACACTGAAGACTCCTGCCTTTATCTGGGCTGAGTTACTAAGAAAGGGATGGACAGGCAGCTGCCTTGCATCAAAGGGAAGAATGTGGTAATGGATTCTAGCACACCCAGAGCAGAGCCATAGGCCTTCTCCTACTCAGACACAAGGGTCTTCATTTGTACCTGTATATACATGAGCCATGGCACAGCCTCAGACTACATCGCTCCATTGTCTATTCCACAGTTTCACACTCTCCAGAGCTGGAGCTTCAGTAGAAGAGGCGGACCGGTGTTCTGGGTCCATACTGAATAAGGGGGATGGTGGTGGGGAAAGGTCTGCTCTATTTCCCTTGGACTCATGGGTGTCTGATGAATTCTCCTCCTCAGGAGTGGATTACAGGAACACAGCTGTGGACATCTCATGCAGTGGGGTCATGGTGGTGATCACGGTTCTGCTCTCCGCAGGCCTCATTGCTGTGCTGGCAATCACAGGCCGCAAGTGAAGCCGGATGGTGCCCAGAAACCCACAGACAGTCGTTTCCCCTGTGGAGACAGTACCACACTGTCAGTGACATGCAAATTAATACAAAAGGCTGGGCCCTTTTTTATTTTTTGGGTTCTTTCTGATGGAAAGAAAAGGCCTGGACAGTTCCCCCCACATAGTTTTTCCTTCTTCCTTTTACATTAGAAGCTCAGGTCTTGGCTGCCCTGTTTGTCCTGGAGGACTCTGCGAATGACTGCAGATCAAGAAGGATTGTGATACCTCGTCTACACCTTATAATGGTATAACTATTCAGTTAGGGTTTTTAACTAAAATAGTTATACTGGTACAAGCCCCCAGATGGATGAAGTTTCACCAGTATAAAGGTACCTTACACTGGTTCCCCCTCCCGTATAAGAGTAAGCTGTAATGGTATAAGCGCATCCCAGCTGGACCCCAGCTGGTGAAACTTGGAAGAAGCCTTGTACAACTTTATCTACTCTGATATATTTAAAGCAACACAACTTGTCTGTGTAGACAAGGCCTTAACCACATGTCAAGGGATTTCAATTTGGGGGGAAGGGATTCGATTCAGACTCATTCAAACTCCAGTTTTTGTTTTTCTTAACACCTGTTTAGCCTCAGACACCTGGGAGAAAAAGTGCCTTTGTTAAAGTTTCAGCCCCTAAACCCCTTCGGTGAAAGGCGGAGATAGCTGTCAGGCCAAATCTCTGACTCTTCCAAAGAGATCTCCAGCAAAAACAGGGACTAACTGGCTTGACATTCCTGAGATTCCTAACAATGAAACCAAGCAGAATTAAAAATCAAAACCCTAAAAATTTTCATGCCTACTTTATGAATCTTAAAGAATCAAAACCAAGGGCACAAATCCACTTTTCTTCCCCCTCCCTCCTTGCAGGTCACTTTAATATGGTAACCTCAGTTTAATTCATGGCTTTGCTCCTCCTGAACTTTTCCCGCGCCCTGTCCGAGACGCCAGTTTAATTTGCTTCATGTTATATTTGCTACCAAAGCTACAAGAGTGATCAGTCCATGCACTTCCAGGCATGACATTCTAACCAGCTAGGATGTAAAAAAAATTCCCTCTTCCCAGACATCATTGGATAGCACTGCATGATATCTAGCTTCTCCGTTGTCAGACACATTAAGGGGAATTCTTTCCTCTGAAGCTATTGTCACTGGCCAGGACTCCAGGCCAGATAGGTTTGATCTAGTGTGCCAGCTATAGGCAGTTTAATTCCTAGTTCTAAATGTTATTCATCCTCTGCAACTCCCAAAGTTAACCCTTGTGGTGCTTGAAGCCACAGGATGTATGGGATTTCCCTTGTATCATTCACTTCCTGAAGAACATGTGTTCTGTCCTCATCTTATTGAGCATAACAATGAAATGTAGATGCCATGGGCTGTATCTACTTTCTCCTCACCTTCCCCACATGTTCAAGATCTCCTCTACTTTATTCCTAGCAGATTAAGGGAATCCTCTCACTGCCAGATGCCAGTGTAGCCACAGTGAACTGGCTTGGATTCTGGTGTGCACTTGGTCTCAGAACTCAGAATCCATTTAGTTTCCAAGATCATAGACCTATCATGTGCAGTCAGGGGGGAAAACACTCACAAGGAGATTGGTGATGATGGATGCCCCACCCACTTCTTTCATTTCCCATTCTACAAGGATTCTTGCCACAGTCTCACATTGAGCGTGATAAGTGGGGGAGGTGGTTGTGCTAGAAGCTAAAGTTCCTGTTGGTTCAGGATCCAGGATGGAGTGGATCTTCTGAGTTTACTTCTGGAGGATTTGGAGCTGCCTGTTCCCTCCAGTGCCTTCAAGGATTGTTATTAATTTACATGCCCTAGTTTATGTTGGGGCCTTTTGTCTTTATGATGCTCAGATCCTAGTGATGGGCTCCCATATAGGAAGCTAAATTGTAATGTTACATCTCCTGCTCTTATAATGGGGTCCTGGAGGAGCCAGGAGGCCTTTCACTGCTCCTTTCTGGGCATGCATGTGAGTGGACTCTGTTTGTAGATTGGGTTTTCTTGGGGCTTTTCCTCTTCTCTATCTTTTTCTCTGTTTAAATGCTCTCCCCTGGTCATCAATAGATCATTTTTGTATAACCCAAAGACTTCATCCTCTGCAAGGGGCTTCTCTTTCCTTTATCCTGCAAGGTTGACAATATGTCAATAAAATGTGAAGTTTCTCCTTAAAAGAACTCCTCAGTTGGTCTGCTTTGGTTTCTGCCTCATGCTGCAGCATTTTGTTTCAAAAGGTTCCAGTGCTCCCCGGTGGAGAACATGTTGCCTTGACAGACATGACAGGGGTGTTTGACCTATGGACCCTGCTTTAAATGGTATATACCTGTAAAACACATCCCAAACCTACACCACAAAGGAAAGCCTGAACATGAGCTGAGTATCTGTTGTGCTTCACAAAAGTTTAGTTGGAGACTTGCTTTCAACCTGAGACTGTCCCAATATCAGGGCACATTTTTTTTTAAATTGCCCCAAATAATCAATTTAGTCCCATCACTTAGCTGTGGGCTGGGTGAACCTCCCTCCAAACTGCAGCTGTAACTAAGGGCACGTCTTCACTTGCAACGTTAAAGTGCTGCCACGGCAGCGCTTTAACGTGGCTTGTGTAGTCGTGGCATAGTGCTGGGAGAGAGGTCTCCAGGCACTATAAACATCAATCGATCACCTCCACAAGAGGAATAGCTCCCAGCGCTGCTGTCTACACTGGCACTTTACAGCACTGAAACTTGCAGCACTCTGGTGGCTGTTTTTTCACACCCCTGAGCGAGAAAGTTACAGCACTGTAAAGTGCCAGTGTAGACAAGCCTTGAGTCAGGGAAATTGCTTACACCACCATCAACATGTGTAGTGTGCCTGGAAACTAACTGCATGCTGGACTTTCCCCTGTTGGGTCTTCACCTGTGAGATAAATCTCTCCCTTCCTGATCATCAAGGCCACTGTGGGTGGGGGCAGGATTAAATTAAACCAAGTTGAACATCTGAATTGCATAGTTTACACCACAGATTGGGTGAAGAGCCAGGTATATGTGATACGATTACAAGGAACAAAAGGAGCGAATGAAGCTTCAAGTGTATCCTTCACTTTTTGGTGGCAGTTTGGAAAAGATACACAATAAGCACATCCGGGTCTTCTTTAGCAGGACCTTTTGTGCCGATGTTGTTACTTTCTGGGACTCCCTTGATAACTTGGTTATGCTGATCCCTCCTAACAAATAACATTTCAACATTTCCAATGTAACACCAAAACCAGTTCCCACCTCTGTCCATTGACCTCTGCTGGCACACAGAACCATCACATCACATGACCAGTTAGGGAGATTTTAAAAAAATATTATCCAAACTCCATGTCAAAGAGGCACTAGAAAGGGTCCCCATGTGCCCAATCAGAGTCTGTGCAATTCTTCACTAATGAAGCTAGACTGTAATTTTACATCTCCTGCTCTTGTAGTGCTGCCCTGGAGGACCAAGAGCAACCCTACAACAGCAAACAGGGTGCAGATGCCAAGAGCAACCTTACAATAAACAGGGTACAAAGACTCCCCTCACTCTGTAGTGACCCCACTCGGTGATGACAGGATCTGAAGGAAATTAGTGTATTAGGCACAGATTCTCAAAAGTTCCAGAATTTCAATTAGAGTTAGGTACCTAAATACTTTTGAGAATCTGAACCTTAATTCTTGGGCAGAGCTTTGAAGATGTAGAGGTATGTATAAATACGCAGCATTATTATTCCTCTCTCACCCTCCTCAATTCCGTACTGGTGCTAGCTCACTGGGGGCCCCTAAGCAGGAATATTTTTGCCCCTACTCACACAACAGATACTCATAATTAACAGGGGGCTCCTTTGAGCTGCTTGGGGCCCTAAGTAATTGCTTAGTCTGCTTATGTCTTGCTCTGCTCATCTAGAAAGAAATTTGTAGCAAAGTGAGGCCAATAGGAGAATCTTCCACACATTGACATGTACCACAGCTCTTGCCTAGCTCAGGCATGGAGCAGAGCAGCAAAGTGAACAGGACAAGAGCCTGCTCAGTTTCATTCTCTAGCTGTGCTCCATCTGCTGGTGGGCTGGCAGCAAAATGAGGTTACAAGTAAGTCTGTTGAGTTTATCTTGGAGCTGTGGAGAGAAGCAGCGGGGGAGCAGAGTAGCAAGTTGTTGCAAGGGAAGGATCTGGGTTAAGAATAAGAGACTGGGAGGGAAATGGAAAAGAGAAGAAATTGGGACTGAAGAGAAAAAGAGAATGAAAAAGAACAAGAGGTGGGGGAAAGGAGAGAAGAAATTAAACTATCCAAAAAGGAGGAGAGGCAGAGCTTCTCTGTGTCTGCTGAGCTGACTCACCTCAAAGTCCCTATATGTCCTCCAAAAAGTATTTGAGCTTCTCAGACCATAAAGGCTGCAAACCCAGGGATGATTCTGTATTACAGAACAGTTGCAAATCTATTCCTTTACTCTTATTCTTCCAGAAATGTTAGGATAAAGCTCTGCTAACCTAACTAAGGAGCTGAACACTTATCAAGAATTTAGGTTAAAGGGACAGACAAAAAAGCCCACCAGGTGGTACCTCTTTTATTCTCAAATAGATTGCTTGTTTCATTAATACTAATCATCCAGTCCCTAGAAAGGTCTTTAATGGGTATTTAAAAGTGAATCAAAGGCCACCCTTTAATTCACCTGGTCAAATCTCTCTTATGCTCTTGCTCTCTCTTTTTTTTTTTAAAATGTGAGATCAAATCTTTTGGAGCAGAATTGGAGAGTTAAAAGTTAGCAGTGGTTAACTCTCTGTGGCTTGCTCTGTGTTCTCCCTCCAACATTCAGGGTATGCAGCAGTTGTGGGTTATTTTGCAGATTATAAGAAAATGTATTTGAATTTTCAAAACAAAACATTTTGGGAAAGCCTGCATCTAAAAAGTGGCCTTGAGGACTGGGACATGGAGGAGGAGCTCAAGCTAACCACCACCACTGATCAGTTTCCTCAAGGTAAGGAGTTCTGAGTGTCTTGGGTTCTGGATGGTTTGGTTATGTGTATGTTCTTGGCTGTGAAACTTCCAGGTGAAAAGAAGACACTCTGATGGCTGGAGATAGAAATCTGATCTAGCCTGGAAATTCATTAAAAATCATATCTTGTCTTGCTATCAAAGAATTTAAATGCTGTTAAATTAGAATTTTCTCTTTTATGAACTTCAAAATTATGCAAATTTAGGAGAACCTGGAGATTAAACTGTAAATAACTGACAAGTACTCTGACATCGGGGGGGATTCTAAAGAGAGCTGACGAGACTGGCTCAATGAAATAAAAATCTCCAGAGAGCACTCCAGAAAACATATTGGCATATGATAGAAGTAGCAGCACTGACTGGGCTAGAGGAGATGCCAATGCTGGATACATGTGATTGTTCATGATTCTAGTTCAACATTGTGAAACTATCACAGAAAATGTTTTGCTAAAAGACATAATCTAGTTTAAACAGGAATAATTTGGGGGAAGTTCAATGGCCTAAGTTATGCAGGTGAGATTAAATGATTACAGTGCCCCCTCTGGCCTTTGACTCTATGAATAGAAAAAGCTGAAACCGAACATCTCTAGTATGTCATGTCTAGTTCATGTCCAGCTCCACCATTGTTGCTATGATTTGCTGCTTTGGCCAGTCTAATTCTGAATCTCTCCAGTGATGTGCCAGTCTCAAAGAATTCTTATGATACTTTAGTACATGGATTGTAGGGCTCCGGACCATGCTAGGGAAATGCTGGGACTGGCATCTCCCTAAAAACCTTATAGTCACAATCTTAGGCTCTAGGCCTGGAAACTGACCCTTAGGCCCACATGGGTCCCCATTCTGCAGGAGTCCAACTGCAGGATGAGGGTTTTGATGGGTGTAGCCAAGTGGGTCTCAACCAGGGGTACCTCTGGGAATATGCAGAGGTCTTCCAGGGGGTACATCAACTCATTTAGCTATTTCCCTAGTTTTACAACAGGCTATAGGGTTGCCAACTTTCTAATTGCACAAAACTGAACACCCTTGCCCCAACCCTTCTCCAAGACCCCACCCCGCTCACTCCATTCCCCCTCTGCTCTGTCACTCGCTCACTCTCCCCCACCCTCACTTACTCATTTTCACTGGGCTGGGGAGGGTCCCTTTTTGACCAGGTGTTTTGGTTTAAGCACTAGTGAAGTCAGTACAAATAAAATTTCATATGGACAATAACTTGTTTATACTGCTCTATATACTATACCCTGAAATTAAGTACAATGTTCATATTCCAACTGATTTACAATTATGTGGTAAAAATGAGAAAGTAAGCAATTGTTCAGTAACAGTGTACTGTGACGCTTTTGTATTCTTGTGTCTGATTTTGTAAGCAAGTCATTTTTAAGTAAGGTGAAACCTGGGGGGTACACAAGGCAAATCAAACTTCTGAAAGGGGTACAGTAGTCTGGAAAGGTTGAGAGCAACTGGTGTAGCCCAATCTAGGTGACCCATCATGCTGCAGAAAAGGGCCTTTTTTCCCCAACCCAAATTAGACTAAGGATGCGTCTCAATGCCTTGATGCTCAGAAGAGAAAGGGGGTGGAGAAGAGGAAGGAGATGGGTGTCAGTGCTGTCAATTCACCACATTGTCTCTGATCTTCCATTTCCCACCAGCTGCAGATGAAAAACAGAACCATCACATGCTGAAGTGGCAGTGTGAGCGACAGGTGCGCAGGAACTCACTCCCCAGGGAACCGTCCGACACCCTCCCATCCATACGGCCTGGTGAGCCATGAGCAGGGTATTGTCCTGGGGCAAAGGGATGCCATTAGCAGATGCGTATGTAAAGGAGCATTCATTTGTCCTGTTACAGAGGGATGGTCAGCAACAGAGTGCACATCTGGGTCTGATCTTCTCCAAGGGTCAGAGGTGTTTCGGTCAGCACTAATGGGAGTATTATGTACTCCTTCCTCCATTGGATGCTGCCAGACCAGTAGCTCAGGGTGATTCCTGGGTAGTGAGAGTGCAGGCAACTCTGGTGCTGCTCGCAGGGGAAGGGAGGTTAAAACTCCCAGGGTGAGCAAGGGACACGGCCTGGTGGTGTGAGGGGCCACAGGACAGGAGGGAAAAAAAATCCATTTCTTGTGACATATGGAGATAAATGCTATGCAGGGGTGGTGGGTGGTAAAACACCATGGAGTCTTAGGGTTATGAGAGCCCTGAGATTTTGGATCTACATCCTATTTAGCCTTAGCACAGTCCTGTTTCCAGGAGGCAGGAGTCCTGTCTGTTGCAGAGGCCCTCAGATGGCGTCACTAGAGTGATTTGGCTTCTTCTCTCTCAGCAGAATCTTATGTGCAGCCCCATTTGTGGATGTGGATGAACCCCAATCTGGTTTGCCCCATTGCCAGCTGTCCCAGTGTGGACATGCCAGGACCCAGTAGCCCAGCATTCTCAGCAGCTGCTGCTCCAGGGTTTTCTCCTCCAAACCCTTCCTTGAATTGCTCCAACCTTGACTGTTCTGAGGAGGATCTGCTGTCGTCATCCAGTGAGGCAGAGAAGGTATGTGACAGAGGGGAAGCTGTGTGGACAGTGCTAGGCATTACATGCTTTGAGTTGCTTGGTCTCTGTGACTGATGCATCCCAAGATAGGACTAAGCTTACTCATGCCCTGTTTTATGAGCAGCAGAAGTGAATGCATAGATTCAGCCCAAATTATGGCTGGCAGAAGGTACAAGATGCTGGATTGGAAACTGGAGTCCTTCCTATCCACAGAACAGGAATAGCCCAGGTAGCAGCATATACCTCAGGCATGTCATGTGGGGAGGAGCTCATTTACCATTACCCACTCAGTACATGACCCTTCTGCTGAAACAGATAGAAATGGATCAGTTAGTACCCATTTGTGAAGGGTACACATCACCACTGGGAACTGGACTAAGGCCCAAACTCATTACATGCAGGCCACTGATGTGCAACTTCCCACACATCATGTCTACTCACTGACTCCATGCAGGCCTAACCCATTTCTTCCACCCCTCTTTTTCTCCCTAGTTCACTGAGGATGAAGATGTCTCATCGGTGGACATCTCACTCTCTCAGAAAATGGAGACTCCCAAATCTAAGGCTGCTCTGGCACCCCGGAAACCAAAGGTCCCCAGATCTCAGAGCAAGAAGCTCAAGTACATCCTGCAGGCGAGCACCAAACTCAAAGGGGGCTGGCCCCGGCCCCCCCTTAATTACTGCATCCTCATCACCCTGGCCCTGCGTAACAGTGCAGAAGGCAGCCTGACTGTGCAGCAAATCTACCAATTCACACGGTACCCACAGCCCTCCTAACTCCCCCCATGCTGGGATAGCGGGAGTTTAAAGGGGGCATGGGTACAAAATTGTCCTAGCTTTTGCTAGGGAGGAAGTATGGCTAGGGCAGGTGACTGGAAGTCAGGACTCCCGGGTTCTATGGTTCTATTCTCAGCTCTACTACTGACTCACCATGAGACATTAGGCAAGTCACTTCCTTTCTGTTCCCATTAGAGACTACATGGATTTTTATTTAAATGCCCAAGTTCAGGAGTATTCAGACTTAGAGTTTTAGTTCTGGCCTGTTGCTATTTAACAGTACTCTGTTCAATTGGTCCAGCCAAACCTAATGTTTGAGGGTGTAACCTAATGGTACAGGGGCTTGGGAGGAATCTCTCATCCTCTTATATCCACATATGTTCCACAAATGATCAGGTGCACTCTGGTTGTGGCAAGAAACATTGACCTTGTGACTAGCGTAGCCAATCCTGTGCTCTGGGCTTGCCCGGCTTGTGAACCCAGCTCTGTGCCCTTCTTCTCTCTCTCTCTCTCTGCAGGCAGCACTTTCCCTTTTTCCAGACAGCCCCAGATGGCTGGAAAAACACCATTCGTCACAATCTGTGCTTCAGTAGCAGCTTTGAAAAAACCACCCACTTTGTGTGCAACGAGGGCAACCGCAAGTCCCGCCTGTGGAAGCTGACACCAGAAGGCTGCAGAAAGTTCCAGGAAGAGGTATGGGCTCTATCTGAGGAGGCCCTCGACTTAGTGAGCCAGAGCTTGAGCAAACCAGGTACATACCAAGAGGCAGTAGCCCCCACTGAGGCTTTGGAGTCCAGGACGAGTGGTGCTGGAAAGCAGGCTCTCCCAAGACTTTATTGTGAGGTTACACTAGAAGAGAGCTGTAGAGGGAGTATATGCAGTGATGAGCTGTCAAAATCTTAACGGGTTCCCTCCTCACCCCACGAGGGGGTCGTTGCCCACCCCCCCCCCGGGACTCCTGCCCCATCCAACTCCCCCGCGTTCCTTGACGCCCCCCCAGGACCCCTGCCCCATCCACCCCCTCCCCTGTCCCCTGACTGCCCCCAGAACCGGGCAGGAGGGTCTCGTGGGCCACCGTAGTGGGTGCCCACCATGCCCTGCCCCTAAGAGCCAGAGGCACCTGCCAGGGGGCGAGGTGGGGAGTCCCGGTGGTGCTTACCTGGGGCAGCTCCCAGGAAGCATCTGGCAGGTCCCTCTGGCTCCTAGGGGCAGGGGAGCGTAGCTGGTGGGGAGCAGAGGGAGCAGCTGCTCCCCCACTGATCACATCAAAAGTGGTGCCTCAGGCGCCGACTCCCTGGGTATTCTGGGGCTGGAGCACCCACAGGGAAAATTGGTGGGTGCAGAGCACCCACCGGCAGCTCCCTGTCCGGGCCCAGATCACCTCCGCTCCGCCTCCTCCCCTGAATGCACAACCCCGCTCTGCTTCTCTGCGCCCCCGTTCCTGCAAATCAGCTGTTTGGCGGGAAGCCGGGGAGGGCTGAGAAGCAGGCCGCAGCTTCCTGCTCAGCCAGAGGGTGGCGGAGGTGAGCTGGGGTGGGGAGCGGTTCCCCTGCACGCTCCCTCCCCCCCGCCGGGTTACCTGCTGCGACACGGGCAACCCTCCTTGCACCCCTCCCCCCACCACTCAAGCTCACCTCAGCCTCCCTGGGCCTGAGCGGGAAGCTGCCGCTTGCTTCTCAGCCTGCCCCGGCTTCCCGTGCAAACAGCTGATTCATGGGAAGCCTGGGTGGGGGGGGCGGAGAAGCAGAGTGGGGTGGCACGTTCAGGGGAGGAGGCGGAGCAGAGGTGAGCTGGGGCTGGTGAGTGGGGTGGGGAGCTGCCGGTGGGTGCTCTGTACCCACCAAATTTTCCCCTTGGGTGCTCCAACCCTGGAGCACCCGTGGAGTCGGCGCCTAAGGTGCCACTTTGGGCCGGTTAAATTTAGAAGCCCTTTTAGAACCGGTTGTCCCTCATGGAACAACCGGTTCTATAAGGGCTTCTAAATTTAACAACCGGTTCTAGTGAACCGTTGTGAACCGGCTCCAGCTCACCCCTGAGTATATGTGTGGACAGACCAGGGGAAGGAGAAAATACAGAGGTCTAGACTGGATGACTGAAGATGATGGATCTTCTAGGGCGGAGCCCTTACAAGTATGGGTGGCTCTGTGCCTCATTTAGCTGTAACCTAGGCCAGAGGAGAAGAGGGGTAAGATTTTTCCCTTTTGAATTATAGAAATGCTCCTGGTCACTCCTCTCTGAAAATTATTCCTCTCTCTCTCCCCGCCCTTGAAACTTTGTTCATGGAAAGATTAGTAAGCTCATAGCTGAGTTATTTCCAGCACTGAATGAGGTACTTCACAAGCTGCTGAGGGTGTTACTGGTTGCTGAGGATGATGGAGTGGGGTTGCACTTTGGAGACCAGGACTGCAGGTGCTTAGGCCAGTGAAAGGAATCGCTGCAGAACAGTGCCAGGGACCATTCCCATGCCTTAGACTAAGAGACCCAGATGGTATTAAGTGGTGCTATCCTTATAGCTCTGGCCAGCCAATTTTAATGTGGATGCCTAAGATCTACACATGGCTGTGGGGGGACAAGCTTAGGAGCCTAGAGGCACATTTGAAAAAAAAGATAAGTACTTGAGAGATTCAACTATGAGCAGGGTTATTCTCCTGGCTGCTTAAGAAATCTATCCTCTACCTGATACTAAATAACACACTTGGCCAATGAAAATCAGAATGGAAGTATTAAATTGTTGGGACAAGCTCTCATTGGTGGCTGAGTGATCCTGAGATCAGGACACAGATAGCAATGGTGGTGGAATGCTGCTTAACCCTCTTATGCTGCAGAGCCAGAACCTGGTTCATGGCCCAGGCTCAGCCATCAAACCACCTTCTTTCTCTCTTGTTGCAGAACAGATGCAATCTTTGTTCAGTCTCTGATCCCTGCTGCCCCCGAGATAAGGACCATGTGGTTCCCAAGCAGCTTATTTCCTCCCGAGTTACTACAGTCAGCTTCCAAGCAATCTCAGAAGGGAGCCCTAGATGTGAATGGAAACTCTAGGAACTCAGACCTCTAATCAGAAAGAGCTGGGTCAGACCTGCTGCCTCCTCCTCCTCTCCCCCCCCCCCCCCCCCCACACACATACACAATGGCTTGGTCTGGGCAGGCTTTGTCTCTCAAATACTTTAAGAGGGAGCCTCAGCTAAAGGATTTTCACTAGAGAGTATGGGGTAGTAGGAAAATCTGGTCCTCTTGACTTCTATGTTTTCCCCCTTTCAGCAGTTTGAGTGGCTATCCTGTCCATGATCCACTCGCTGCCGCTGGTCAGAGTTGGTTATGTTTGAGGGAAGATTACAGGAAGCTTTAGTATAATCTTGGGAATCTCAGGGCTTTTACTCTAACAGCAATTTCTCAGCTGCTTCTGTGCAAAATGTTCTTTCCCCTGTACAAGAAGACTGGGGTAAAGTCTATCTTTTAAATTCCTTATTCTCATTCTGCACTTAATGTTGTGTAAAGTATGCTAAAGGTAAAAAGCACTAAGGGTAGTTGAACTATTAAAAAAATCCCAAACACCATGAAACATGAAACATGAAGCAGACCGTAAGAGCTAGAGCAGAGTTCAGACATTCCACTGCAGCCACTTAAAGATCCCAAAGACACTGTCATTTTATTTTGCTGAAGTTCCAGCTGACTAGCCCCAGAGTCTTTTTTTTTTTTTTTTTTTTTTTAAATATGCACACAAAACAAGACCACACCAAAACTTCTTTTCAATTCTAGTGCTAGGAGACACAAAAATGACCCTAAATGGGGTGGGAGGGGATAAGGTGAAAACTGTGTTATTGTTCTCCTGCCTCTTAACAAGAGAGGCTGAATTCTGTTATTTAAACATAGATCGTATCTCAGACAGGGAACCAATGATGTGACATGAGCAAAAAAGCTGTAGCAATTGAGGGGAAAGGGAGCTTACTTGTTTAGTTATTTAATACTAAAGCCTACTGAATGCTGAGGAGAAATGAGGTCTTTGTTAAAGTCTCTCCCCCAATCCACAAGATGATTGCTCTAAAACAGATTGCCTGCCACACACCTTTACTTTAATCAGGGAGCCAGAATGGAACCAGACATTCCATTCCTGGTATTTCTAAAGCTTAAAAAAAACAAACACACAAACAGGCCTTCATTATAAAGCAGTAAAAACATTTGTTTTTTTAAACTAAACCCCTCTGGCAGCTCTGATTCTTTACATTGTCAATACAGCAGCTTTTGTCTTATTTAACATCACAACTGCTGCTTCCTCTAACACAGGCAGAATGGATCATAAAACCCTAGCCCTCTGCAATATATCCAGTCTACATACTGGCACTGCCTAGAAACAGTTGGTGCTAAATGCCTGCATTAAGAAAGGCAGAAACCAAACAAGATGACAAGACTGGCTTAGTTTGATCTCAGTTGTTAAAGTAACACAGCAAGAACTATTTTTTTTTTAATCAGACAGCAGCCACTTAAACTAGAGAAAACTTGTCACTTATTTGACTATTTCATTTATAAGGTATTTTAATAAATTGTTCAGAGTCCAACAGGTGTCTAGGTTGTTTACCTGTAATACCTACTAATAGGGTTAGGCTAACATCAGATGCTATCTGTAACATGCTAAAATTTGGAGTCAGTGAGTTGTAAATGGAACCTTAAAGTGTGATTTAATCTATATATAAAAAATTTGGTGCGAGAGGTAGGGAGGGGTACTGCACAGAGCCTGTTTTTTAGAGAGGTTTAAGGCATCAGGAGCAAGGCCTCCCATGCAACTAAAACACTTGCACTTCCTAGTGCCCCACAGATGAATTCCCTTTCCAACAGAAGCAGTTTTATGGTAGGCTTAATCCTCTTCTTGTATAATCTGACAATGATTTCTGTTCTCCCACTGCCACCACTCATCTTTTAGGAGTCTAGTGAGCACTTAACTGCCAGTCCCTAGAGAGGATCATGCTTTCAGTCCCCAGTGAGCACGTGACAGCAAAGGTGAACTGTTGTTAGTCTAGGATAGGCCCCTCTTATTCCCTACTGTAGTCTTGCAAGCAAGAAGTTTACTGGTACAGCTGAAACTGGCTGTTACATAAACAAGTGACTGTTTCAACAGTCAGGCAGACCTCACAAAAAGAGAGAGGAACATGAGCAAATCACACCCATACCACAAGGGAGAGTGCTCAAGCTGATTTTTCAGTTGACTGAGCCATAAGAATGAGCTTGACCAATGCTCTAGTACAGCAGGACCTTGAAAGCCCATTCAAAAGTAATGTTTTGCCTCTTAAATCTGCACAAGAGTTGCGGGCAAACTTAGCAAGCAGTCTCTACAGGAGGGGTGGTTTCTACCCCAGTCAGATGCAGCGGGAGCTGTTGCACATATTCCTGATTAAGAGTAGTCAGCAAAGATCCATGCAAGAGGAAGAGCAGAAGTCAGAGGGGAGGATTTGTTGAAAAGCTCTTCCCTTCCTTTAGCACCCTTCTCTCACAAAAATGCTTGCTTAGCAGAAAGTGGCTAATGTTACTCTGAGTGCCAGTAGGTAGAGGTTGATCCTCTTTCCCCTAGGAAAAATTTAGAATTTACTATAAAATAAACCAATATACCATCTATTCCTATATCCTAACTCCCCTATTCTGATCATGCAGCTGGTAGCTGTACAATGCTTTACCTGGGGTGGGGATTTCATGTCCTTGGCAGTGACCATTTTTGCTGATGCTAGAGGTTTGATTTGTTTAGCTATTCATGAAACTGCAGGCCTAAATTGGATCTAGTGCCTGACAACCTCACAAGCAACTACCCTTCAAGAGGTAGAGCAAGAACCTGTTGGCTAAGCACAGGACTAAATATCTGGACACTTGGGTTCTATTTCTAGCTCTGCCACAGACATAATGCATGATGTCAGACAAGTTACTTTTACTCCAGCTTACAGATAAGGCACAGAGGTGACTCTGTTCTTATGCCAGAGGTGAAAGACTTGACATTTGTAACAAAAGCACTTTGAGTTTGGTTGGAAGGAGCCAGAGCAGGATACAAGAACAGAGGCTACAGAAAGGATCGCTTAAAGAATTAGAAATACAGCATTAAAAGGAAACTGAAGTTTTAATAGATGCCTGGCAAGCTCATTGCTGATACAGACTTAAGCTTTATTCTAAAGTGACTTTAAAAAAAAAAGTAGCTTTATTTGATCCCTAGCAAGGGGATCCCTACTTGTAGTGCCAGCCAGCACAGTGGCAGCTTTCCTCCCTAAGAGAGGACAGGTAGAAGGACTACCTGGGGCTTGTCTACATCAGTTTTGGCACCAATTTAACTAGATCACGTTGCAGGGAAAAAAGAAACAGGTTAGATCAGTTCAACACCCTAGTGTTGACAGCACAATTTAGAAGTTTTACTACTGCAAGCTAGGTCAAAATGAATAGGGTATTGAACCCTTTTAACTAAATTGGCACAGATTTAACAAAACCAAAACTATTCAGACCTGCCCTCAAACACAGTCTGAAACAGGTGTCAAGCACCACCCACACCCATTGAAGTCAGCAGGAGCCCAGAATTTCTGTGGAAACGGGGGCATAATATGGCTGCACTCAAGTGGCATTTGACTTGTTCTCCATATGAGAGTGAGAAGAAGGTTGGGTTGCTTTCCACACAAAGCCCATCTTCAGTAGCCTCTTGCTGGCAAAGGTCATTTTGAAGTCAGCATCATTTAGCCAAAAGAAGAGATGAAGGGCAGGTGTCAAGTCATCCAGGTCACTGGGGCTGTGGGAGTCACAGGTCATATCAATCTCAGCGCTGCAAAAGTAAGAGGAAGAGGGGGTAGTTTTGTGGTGAGACTGAACCCAAGAAGATCAGGTTTTATTGTCCATCATAGCCAGAATGGAAGTATCAAGAATATAAAGACACCAAGCTGGTTAGTTTCCCTGTAAGGTGGGGCACACTAGAGCTGCAACTCTAGCATCTGCACTTATGTTAGCAAATGGAAAGTTTTAATGGGATATGGGGGTGGGGGCGCAAGAGGAGAAGAGGCCAGTGAAGACAAGGCAAGTTTCCAATGCAGCCCTTTGGCCAAGAATCTAATGGCTGTACCCTGGCTGCAAGTTGAAGGATAAGATAACAAAAATAAATGCTCTGACTGTACGTTGCTGATGCTTTGTTCTGACTGACAGCTGGACACCGCTTGTTGGCTGGCAGGAGCTCACCAACCATAGACACCTGCAGTTGATCAGTGATGTCACCCTGCAGCTACAGTACAGGGAGAGATATTGGCTGCTTGTGTCCCTTGAACTACTAACAGAAGGTTCCTCACATGTCCCTCCCCTTCCCTCAGTTTCCACATGATCATTTAAATTTGAGATTTCTCAGTAATGAAATGGTGGAGGTCAAAAACATGTACACCTTCCAAGCTTGGGATAAAGTATCAGAATCTGAGTCTACCAGTCATTTACCCTCTCCCTTCTGAAAGCTGCAGGAAGTGCAGAGCCCTCCCTGATTTCTTGCCCACACTTCACCATCCATCCAACTCTGGGCCCTATAAGGTCAGTAAGTGCCTTTCAAATATCATGAGAAAGATGTAACCAACACCTGTTTCAGGAGATAAGATTGCTATGGGGATCAGGAAAGAATTTCCTCTCTAGACCTCTTCCCCTCCAAAAAGGGTACTTGCACTGCTAGCTAGTTTTGTTAGAGCAGGGGGCTGTCAGACTCAAACTAAACCCAAAGGATGAGTTCACTATAGCAAGCCCTAGGTCTATGAGATAGGAGACCAGTGAGTTAGGAGCTTTGTACAGTTCTTGGCATACTCCTTCAATTCCCAGGTAGAGGGCTGGCTGGGGGTTTGATCACAATGACTAGTGCCTGAGTTCCATTTGCACCTTTATCTATTGATACACCCGCACCACAGAAGAGAGCACCTATCTTCTGCTCTCAGCACTCTGACAAGTTTCAGAAATAGTTACAAGTAGAAGAGATCTCCTCCTCACTCAATAACTGTGTGATTCTCTGCAGCTGCACCTACAGTGACACAAATAAGTTAAGACAGCCTGCTGCAACACTGGAATAAGACTGACCTTTAAGAGCAGGAGAGTCTTACTGCAGGAGCTTGGTCTCCTATTGTTTGCTCCCTCTCAATTGCACCTACCACTAGCTCCTCTGATGCTGCTGCTAGTGAGAAGACCAGGAGCCAGCAGCCTCCAAAATAACAGTAGACCACACAGTTCTGGAAGTTCAGTGCACATGAAGCCCATGTAACATACCTTTGCTTTGCTGGAGCACAGTAGCATCTCCTCCTTGGGACAGAGTTGCTTGGAGTCAATTAAGACTGGTTTCTGATAGGAGTCCTCAAGTGCTGCAGCTTCCAGGGACATGGTTTTTTCCGGTGTGTGTGTGCAAATCTGCATGGTGTCAGCTACTGGGGGCACTGTCTTTACTGAAGCATGTTTTCTATTAGAAGCCTTGTGTGCAGCAGCTACTGGAGGTACTGGTTTTACTGGAGTAGAAGCCTTGGGTGCAACAGTTGCCAATAATACAGGGAACACTAGTTTTCTGGGAACTTTCTTGACTGTGGAAGCCTGCAGGATCACAGCACCAGCAGCCGCCAATGGGGGCTTGGAAACAGAGGCAACAGGAGAAGTCTCCAGGGCAGTGACGAGGGTCACTGCCTTTACTGAACTATATTTTCTAGCGGAGACCTTGGGTGCAGCAGTTACTGAGGACACTGAAACACATTGTCCAGAGGAAGTCTGTAGGGCAGCAGCTACTTGGGGCCTTGGTTTTACTGAAGTAGGTTTTCTAACAGCCGCCTTGGGTGCAGGAGCTACTGAATGCACCGGTTTTCCTGGGATTCCCTTATTGGGGTATCCTGTTATGGAGCAAACCAGGTTGGGGTTCACCCACATCCACAAGTGTGGCTGCACATCAGATTCTGTGGAAACAAAGATGACCGATCACTCCAGCGAAGCTGTGCTTTTGTTGAAGTTAGTTGTGTGGGGTTCCCCCCTCCTCCCCTTTGTAAGCTGCTTAGCTCCTTTGGACAGCTCATTAGGCAACAGTATCTCCAAATCCAAAACTACAGTCCTATCACGAACTAGAGGAGACTCCCTGTGAGCTAGAGTACTGGGACTTTGACTCAACAGGGTGTCGCCACCAGAAGGCAACTGTCACACACTTAATCAAATCTGACATTCCCCGTGCACTAGGAAGCATGGTGTACATATGCACTAGCTCTGTGATACTCAGATTTCAGTGGTTCAGGACCCAAATGAGCAATCAGCATAACCGAAAAGAGCCACAGTAGTGTGAATTCATTGTTTTATTTACTATTTTTAATTATAGTAGATTTTCTCACAGCAAAATGACCAAGAATTCTATAACTGGTTAACAGTAAAAGCATCGTGATTGGTTAATAATTAAATCAGTGTTTTAAGATCACGTGCTGCAAAGAGCTCCAAGAGACACATTAAAGAGACATTTGCAGCTCCCAAGCCTCAGTCTGAGCATCAGTGCACTAGCTAGTGCATGACTCCACAGTATCCTTCTACCCTGCCCACCCTCATTAACATTGCCAACCCAACCACATGAGCCATGCTGTGTAGGAAACCCTGCCAATATTCCTACTCTACACAACCCATAGTCATCACTTGCCATCTTGCTCCTTGGCTAGAGGGGGCTGGACTGCTTCTCTTATGACAGAGTTGCTCCAACGATGCTTGTACGGCTCATGTAGAAAGTATTCGCCGAGATCCTTTTCCGTACCTGGTCCACAGGCAAAGACAAAAAAACAAACCAAAAAAAGCCCCTAAAATTAAGAACATATCACACCTATCAATCAAACTTGCACCTGCCTGATGCCTTAGCCTCACTAGCTCTGCTGAAGCACCACCTGGAGTCAGCCTACCAATTCTGACAGAGAATTCTAGGTTGCCACTGGTTAGACCAGGCGTGGACAACCTGAGCCTGAAAAGGAGCCAGAATTTAACAATGTACATTGCCAAAGAGCCACAGTAATAGGTCAGCAGCACCCTCATCAGCACCCCCCGCCCCCACTCCCAGCACCTCCAGCCCACCGGCAGCCCCACTGATCAGCGCCTCCCCCTCCCTCCCGATGGCATGCGGGGCAGGGGGTGGTGGTGGTGGTGCAGGAGAGTGGGTACTGCAGGCTCAGGGGAGAGGGAGAGGGAGGGGGAGGGAAGGGCCTGTGGCAGAGCCAGGGGTTGAGCAGGGAGCACCCCCGGCACATTGGAAGGTTGGTGCCCGTAGCTCCAGCTCAGGGGTCGGTGCCTAAACAAGGAGCCACATATTAACTTCTGAAGAGCCGCACGTGGCTCTGGAGCCACAAGTTGGCCACTCCTGGGTTAGACAGGAGGGAGCTAACCAAGCTTAGATACTGAAAAGCCTTTTACCTCACAAGACAAAGTCATATTAAGATAGGCCATCAGATTAGCAGGTATTTTTTCAGGGGGTGCATGTGAGCAAAATGGAAAAGAAGCTTATGAAAAATGCTTACACCAGACTTTTGGGCAACAGCTCCACTATTAGGAGCAATGGTGGAAACACCTGTTTAGACACATGCTGGAATAAAATGTTTAAAATCCAAAAAAACAAACCACCCATACATCCGCCCAAATAAACCAAACCAAACCAAACCCCCACACCAGTGTCTTGTTGTCTAATCCTGCTGCAAGGAGGCCTATACAATACATGGTGGTAAAGTGCCAGCAGCTGCTTATGCCATATCTACGCGAATGCTCCTACAAAAGGAGCTATATCCATAGCAGTGCAACTGGTAGAGATTCCCAAAGTCTAGTGAAGTTAAGCTGTGTTCTAAAGGTCATTGTTACAGTGATAGGTAACAGACTAGACTTCAGCTGTGTGTGTCCGTTTTATGGAGGAGCAGGAGCTACTCCACAGTTAAGGCTGCAGTACAGTTTCTGTTCAGAGAAGATTAATTCTAGAAAAAGGATTTTGTAGCTTACTGCTTATGTTATTTTAATCATAAAAATTCTGTACAATCATTAGATGTCTTTCATATGGGTTGTGAAAATTAAATATCATCTCTGTTTCACAGTGGGGAAACAGAGGCACATGACAGTTGAAATGATCTGCCCAAGGCGATACAGCAAATCACTGAGTGTTGAGAAAGGACTGGAAAGTCCTGGCTCCTGTGGTAATAATATTTAGTCCTGAGGTTTTCTCCTCTGTCTGTAGGAACTTCAGTTAGCTAACAGATTTAGAGGATTGTTGTCCTGTTAAGTATTTTCTTTTCTTATTCATCCAAGTTCAAGGAATAAAATTTGTTGCTACCTGGTAGCATGTAAAGTTATATTTCCTCTACAGGCTGTATGTTGCTTGGTTACCCATATCTCTGTACAAATGGGATAATAAAGATAGGGTAACCAGTCTCCTTATTGATTTTCCTGCACAAGTTGCATAGGAAGGTTTATAGTTATTTATATATAAATATGAAGAGAGTCATGAGACAACATAAGAGATTTTACAAAATGCTAATAAAAAACCCTAAGCTATAGTATTAATGATCTTCCTTAAAATAAGTTAACTTAATTACAATTAACATTAAATTCATTCAAATAACTTTATTTCTAGCAACTTTTTTTTTTTTAATTAAACTTTTGTAGATGACTCCAGGCAAGTGAAGAAAACAAACTGCACCCATGATCCCCAATAATTCACAGATGCCCAGCATCTCATATGACAGGTTCTAATGAGAAAGTCCAGAACTACTCTTGATTCATGTAACAGCTATATTTACTGGCTTGAATAGTCCCTGAAGTAACAATAGCTAGTTATCTTATTCTTTGAGTATAAGAAACATCATATAAAAAAATGCAAACTATAGTTACATAAATGAGATGCTGAGCATTTGTTTCCTACCTTCATCAACTTGATCAGTGGTAGTAGCCAGTTCAAGTTCCTGAGCCATATTCCAATTCTCAAGGCCACTTTTTAAATGAAGGTTTTCCCAAGCCTTTTTGTTTTTGAAGTTTAAATACATTTTTCATTAAGGGAACAAATAAAATCAACAGCTTTTGAAAAATAAAGAGCACATGACTACAGACAAAGGAAAGCTGTTATCCTGAATTCTCTCCATCGTTCATCATCATCATTTTGATCCTTTTTATATGGGAAAGTAGCTAGTAAGGCAGCGATTGACTCCCCTCTCATTGGCACCTTTAAATACCAATTAGCAGGCTTGTTAAAGTTACTTTGAAAAATGACTGCTTACAGCAGGGATTCCCATTTTTTCCAAGGCTGAGAACCCCTCAGATTAGACATGTTCCCTTTTTTGCTGATCTAGAAATTATAAAGATATGTGAAAGGAATTAATAGAGAAAGATAGCATTGTATTGTTGACTATAGTGTCTCACCCAGAGATTTCAAAGAGTTACAGAAGTATCAAATTAATTAAGCCTCCACATTTATTAATATATGTAAACCTCTACTTGGCAGATGTAAGTAACTATGTAGCAAATATACAAGCTCTCTAGCCCAGATCCTCAAAGGTATTTAGGTGCCTAATTTCCAGAAATTAGGCCTTTGAGAATCGGGTCCAGGAAACTACTTACCTACGTCACAGACTGGTTGTGAGACTTGTCTACATATAAGCCACTACAACTGCACCGCCTCAGTGAAGATGCTGCCTACGTGGGTAGGAGGGGTTCTCCTGTTGGTGAAGATAAACCATCTCCCTGAGAAGCAGTAGCTTGGTTGACAGAACTCCCCCCATCAACTTTGTGCTATCTACACTGGGGGGCTAGGTTGCTATAACTGCATTGCTCAGGTGTGTGGATTTTTCACAGCGCTGAGCAACCTATTATACCAGCCTAATTTCCTAGTGTAGACCAGGCCTTAGGTCCCAAGCCTGCAAGTACTTAAGTATGTAAGTAACTTTACACAGATGAGTAGTCACTCTCCATAAATTAACTGAGACTACTCACATGTAAATTTACTCAACTACTTCAGTGTGTGCAGGATCAAGACCTTATTTATTTAAATCAATAACATTATTTTATACAAAGCAGCACCCATAGAGAATATTACAGTGTGAGTGCCCTAGCCAGGAGGCTAGAGTCATTCTCCTGCCTTTTCTCTCTCTGGCTCAATGAATATTTAATACAAAGTGGAACAGCTTCAACAGGAGAAAATTAGAGGTCCCCCTTCCCCAGTACTCAAAAGCCTTGTGGTTAGGACGCTCACCTGGAATGGGAAAAGACCTAGGTTTAAGTCCTTGCTCAGCCCAGAGAATCAAACTTGGGTCTCTCCTATCCAGGTGAGTAGCTTACCCATTGGGTATAAATAGTACACCACCACCATTACCTTTTCTTCTGGGGTTTTGTGAATGGAAGTCCACTTGTGAATCTAGCCCTTTGTTCCAAATGTCATTTCCTTTGCTTTTATTTAAAAAAAAAAGGGGGGGGGGGAATACCCCGAAATTAAACGTATTGTTAGACCTGAAATAATTTTTTTTCCCCCAACTTCTTGATCCACTGAAAATTCCAGCTAGTTTTTACTGGAAAAACTGTGCTTTTGTTGGTATAGCCATGTCAGCCACCTCTTCATTGTCCCTCCCCCGCATCCCAAAATAAGCTATACCAGAAAAAGCATCTTCACTAGCGGCTTTTCTTGGCACAACTATGTCAACTGTAGACCACACCTCATCACACCCTTAACCAACACAGCTATGTTGGCAAAAGTTTGTAGTATAGACTTGTCCCTTGTGTAGACATTGGTATACCAGCAAAAAAGTGCTTTTGCCAGTACAGCTTAGGTAAGGTCTACACGACAAACTTTTCCTGACAAAGTGATATCAGTTAGCGGTGTGATTTTTTTACTGACATATCTATGCCAATATAAACCCTAGAGAAGATGCACTTTTATCAGAAAACAATGCTTTTGCCAGTGTCAGAACAGCTATACTGGGTCAGACCAATGGTCCATGTAGACCAGTATCCTGTCAATGCCAGGTGCTTCAGAGGGAATGAACAGAACAGGCAATCATCAAGTAATCCGTCCCCCGTCATCCACTCCCAGCTTCTTGCACTCAGAGGCCAGGGACATGCAGAGCATGGGGTTGCATCCCTGACCATCCTGGCTAATAGCCATTGATGGACCTATCCTCCAAAGTTATCTGGTTCGTTTTTGAACCCTGGTATAGCTTATATTGATTGGGAAACTGGTATAAGCTGTGTGTAAACTAGGAGGGTTTGCTGGTATAACGAACTGTACTGATGTAACTATACTGGCAATCCTTTCATAGTGTAGACAAGGCCTTAATTTGCTCACCTAATTAATGTAAGTTATACCAGCAAAAGCACTTTTCTGGTGGTATAACCTGCATCTACCCTAGGAGGATTTGGCCAGTGTAGCTATACGAGCAAAACTTTTCTGCTGTAGACTCGGCCTATGTCCAATTTTTAAAACTGACTTTCAGGTCAATGGGACTTAGGCTCCTATGTGCCTATGTCACTTATGCATGTTTGAAAATTTTACTTAAGATCTCAGGAATGCTGTCTTATATTGATTTCCTGACTAAGGCCACGATCCTGCAGGTTACACCATGCAGAGCCCCAATGACTTCAACAGGGCTCTGTGTGGGTACCAGTGTCCTTTCATGCAGGATAATTTCCAGGATCTGGGCCTGAAATATAAACCACTTTGCTTTACAAAGGGTAGGAAAACACTACAAACAAGAGCAATGAATACAATAGTGCTGCACAGTCAAACCACACTGAGAAAAATAAGCTATAGAGAAGCAAGTCATTTAAAATGGAAAATATTTTTTTCTTTGTGTTTTCTAGTAAACTAATAAAGCGTGTGCAAGTGCTGAGAGCACATTTGGTGGAAATGAATAAATAAAATAATGCTTTGCCCCTCTGTAGTGCCTTCTGTCCAAGAGTTTCAAAAATGCCTGCATGAGAAAGTGGCACTGGTTTAACTAAAGGTGTGATTTGTGGACCAGTTTAGTTAAACTACTGCAAAAGGCTACGTGGATTCATTTTACCAGACGTATTTCGGGTTAGCTTCAGTCAACTAGACTAGGTTTGAACTAATCCAAAATACGCCACTCTTATACGAGGTTAGGAGGGTCCACCTCAGGCTTTGGACTGATGTGAGTAAATCAGTTTAAATCTATGCAGCCGACTTCTGTGTGCAGATGAGGCTTTAGTCACATCACTGAATGAAGCCTCCCAACCTCCATGAGCGGTAGGGGAACAGCATTATCCATTCTACAGTGCAGTGCAGAAAGAAGTGATCTGACCAAGGCCACAAGCAGAGGAGGGAGAAGATCTCAGGAATCAACTTACCAAGAGATGTGGTGGATCAAGGCTGATGTCTCTTTAAAAATATGTTCTAGTTCAAGCACAATTTGTATAGGCTGGAGGCGGGAATTCCTGGGTGAAATTCCATGTGAGCTCAGCCTCCATTAACTGACGAGAGACTCCCTGACTCTATGAGTGGTAACCTGTGGGATTTCCCTCACACACTCCCATCCTGGCACCCAGCCTGGAAGCCGGCCTCACGCTCCAAGCCTCAGCGCAGCCCCTGAGGCGGGAAGGTCGACGCCCGGCCGGGCCGTGGGCCTGCGTAAGGAGTCGGTGTGGACTGGCGTCCGGTGGCGCAGTGTGGGCGGGAACCAGACGATGGGGTGGGTGGGCGCGCGTGCTCGCTGCTCCCTCCTCTACGATCGCTACGCACAGAGTCGTCGGTCGAGGCAGGCGCCTTAAGATGGCGGCGGTCGCCGGGCCGGGCTCCTAGCTCAGCCATGGGGGTATTTTACTGTCCCCTTTGCCACCTCACCGCCTTTGTGGGTCGGCGCCACCTCTACAGCGCTAGCCACCAGCGACGGCTCCGGGAGGCGCTCGGCCGCCTGCAGGCCAAGGTGAGAGCCGGGAGCCACCGCACTCCCGCTGCCTCTCCAGTAGCTGGGCAGGGAGCTGCTGCCCGCGCTTGGGGGCTGCCTGCTGGGATACAAGGGAGCTTGGGGTGTGGAGCCGCGCCGTCGAGCGGGAGGGGGCGGGGAGCCAGGACGCCTGGGTTCTGTCCCCAGCTCACAGTTTGACCTGGAGTGCGGCACGTCTCTTCCCTGTGTCTCTGCTTCCCCATCCGGAAATATGAGGCTCAAACATTGCGGATCTGTCAGGCACGCTAAATGTGAAATAATAGAGGTGCTTGAACTTCTCTTTGGTGGCAACTAAGTCAGCATTTCCCAGAGCATGGACTGTGGGCCTCCAGGGGTGGGAGACGCGCCACAAGGGTGTAACCAGACACTGCCATTCTCCCTTAGCCCACCTTTCTGAGGGTTTTTTTTAAAGTAAGTTTCTAACTTTTTTGATTGTGAAGAAAAGATCCAAAATGTGAAGTGAGTGTAAATGATGCAGAGATGTCCAACAGAGTTTGGCCACCCAAACCACTAATTCTGAGGTGTGACCAGCCCTCTTCATTTCAGTGGCTACTTATGCCAATGTCAGTCAAAGGCTAAAGCTATGCCACTGGCAGTTGAACCACAAAACTTTTGTCTTTGAGGTGTTAAGAAAACACTCCTCTCGAAGGACAAAGTTTTGTCAACGACAAGCACCAGTGTGAACAGCACTTTGTCGGCAGGAAAACCGACAAACAGCAGCTATACTGTGCGACTTTTAGCGGCATGGCTGTAGCGACACAGCCAGGTTGTGAAAAACTGTGTGGTGTAGACAGAGCCTTAGACTTCATTGCGGGGGAAAAAGTGTGTTTTTATGTTGAGATAGCTATGTTGATATAAAAGTCTGTTAGAGTCATCAGTAGTTTTTACCTGGATGTAGCTAGTTGATGTAAATCCCACATGGCGGATATAAGGTTGACATTGATGTAAAATCTACTTGGGCCTTGTCACCACTTGTTTACATAGAGATAAGTATCTCACCTTAGCTATCGCCATGTAAACAACATCTTTTTCTGCCGTGAAGACAAAGCCTAAACATCAACATTAACTATTTTACTACTCATGAAAGCATGTGGGAAAGGAGAGGACAATTAATATTACAAAAATCTGCACTGGTGTTTATTAAAGTGTATGGGGGAAGGGGAGATGAGAGTTCAGAGGACTAGCTGGGTGGAGGAGCATGAGACAAAGATGTATACATTAAAAGGCATAGCCCTTTTCAAGCAGACGATGGGAGTGTAAGGGCCATGATTCGTTCAATTTTTGTAAAGAGGCTCCGCTTTCAAAAATTTGGTAAACACCAGCTAATTCACTTCTCTTCCCTCCTTCAATCAGGTGCAGTTGGCTCGGAAGATGATTAAAAATGCAGTGGTCGTGAAGTATGACGCAGGGGAGCATGAACAACTCTTCTGGTGTCTCTGCTGCAAGCAGGAGGTGAAAAGGCACCTGAGCCATGGGAGCCTGACAGTGCTGCATGGGGGACTTCTGCAGCACATGGCCAGGTATGGTGTCCACAGCCCTGTCTGCATCCCGGGGGATGTTACATGGTTTAATAATACTTTGTATGTGCATAGCTCCTTAACTCTGAGGCACAGAGATGAAGTGACATGCTTCAAACCATATAGTGAATCAGTGGCGGAGCTGAGACTAAAACCAAGGAGTTAGTAACTAGATTCCTGCTGTAACCAATTTGATATGCTTGTGTAGGACAAGAAGTTAACATAATTCCGGTTCTGCTGAAGTTTCTGACAGCCCTTAGTCTTTATTCCTCCCTTGCCACTGACTTGCTATGTGATTTTGGGCAAGTCACTTCCCTTCTGTTTACCTCCATGATCTTATGTGGAGGTTGTGAGAACTAATTGTAAAGTGTTTGATGCAAGTTGCTTAACATGTGCAGCTTTCTTAATTTGTCCACTCCAGAAGTGAATAAGTAAAGAAAACACATCCAAGATGGTCTTCAGTTTATATTTCTAAAATGTGCTCAACCTTATTTACATACAGAATCTATATTAAGTGTCTCCTAGGGAGCACATGATGACAATTCAGATATGGAAGTGTTGATCTTAAAGAAAACCCACTGCTTAAAATCCAATTACCTTAACAACATTAAACTAGTAACTTAAATGACTCCTAACTCTTCCAGTATAGTTATCCACAAATAATATTTTAATGGTAGGTCTGTATAATATTGTACTTCTAAAAAAAACTTACTGAAATGAGATGCAAGCTTTGTATAGCTGTAGTGAGATAACACTTTGCTGTTCCATAAATCTTTCCTTATTAAAGTGTGTTTGCTCAGAGACAGCTTTCATTAGCTTTTGTGTGGACTTATTTGTGAGATATAGGAAGAAGAAATGCTCAACACTCTAGAACTACAGTGATGACCATGATACAACTATCCAGGGAAACAGACGTGCTCTCTGCTTCTTTCAAGGCTTCTGTGATTCAGCCAAAATTCTACATCGGAGAAGGGCATGAACCAAACACCAGATTTTAGTGGTGTGTGGCACCCAAACACGCCTGTTGAATGCAAAATTTTTATTCTATACTTTGCTTTTTCATGTTGCTTTAATGAGCAATGAAAACCAATACCTGTAGTAAGAAGAAAAGGAGTACTTGTGGCACCTTAGAGACTAACCAATTTATTAGAGCATAAGCTTTCGTGAGCTTATGCTCTAATAAATTGGTTAGTCTCTAAGGTGCCACAAGTACTCCTTTTCTTTTTGCGAATACAGACTAACACGGCTGTTACTCTAATACCTGTAGTGTTACAGCATATCTTACCTTCTTCCAATATCCGTTTCTCTTGGTATCCCTACCTCTCTATTTTTTGTCACATAACCATGGGCAACCCAGGAAGCTGCTCTATCAGTGTAAGTTAATAAATATATCTGTTTGAGATAAGCTGTTAGACATCTATGCCAGTTATTAATCATGTGCTCTCTACTTAATTAAGATTGGGAGTTCAGGCTTTAAGTGATTTAATCAAACTTGGTTTTATTCTTTTTTCTTTTTTTCTTTTAAAGCCTGGAGCATAAAAAAGAAGCCAACAAGTTCTGGTGGGAGAACAAAGCAGAAGCCAAATTAAAGCAGCAGTTTCTGATTTCCTCTGAGGAGTATGAACGGTATGTAGGCACCTTGTCTGTTTCTTTGCTTAGGGGTATAGGATTTGCTACATTAGATCCAACTGTTGATTCAAAAGTCTTTGGAACAGAGATGTTTTAGTGTGTGTATTTGTGGTGTATAAATAAATAGCCGAGACTCCTGCTTTGAGCAGCAACCAGTATCTGATACCATCATCCCCTGCACCTGGCTAGTTACATTGTGCTAGAGATGATTTTCTGACTTGCCCCAAGTGATCACCTCACTTTGTCGAGCATAAGATTAGCTCACCTTCTATTAGCATCATTATTAAAAAAAAAAGCTGAGTCATAATATTATCCAGCCATGTGTTTCATCTAGTCATATATACATTGCAAAATGTTATCATTCATCATAGCTTATCTTCCACGGGCTTTACAACCAGTAACTAATTAATCCTTGCAGGGTCCCTGCAAATGTAAGCCACCTTATCCCTGTCTTACAAATAGGGAAACTAAGGCACAGAGATTCAATGTCAGAGGTTGAGGTAGAAATTCAGGTGTTCCCAGCAGTTCAGCTGTCAGTCTAACTCAGGCCACAAAAGTGACTGATCTCTCAAATACTCTTTCAGGTTCAAATCATCACTTGTCAAAGCTCTGGATGCTTTTGAAGAAAAAGAGGATGAGGTCATTAAAGAGGTGAACAGAGATGTCCTAGGTGTGCTGTGCCTGACTTACCTGTTTGCTTTGCCTTTTGTCCTCATTCTGTTTTTTGCTTTGTTCGATTCCAGATGGCATCCCATATCCGAGAAGTGGAGCAGAGCAGACAGGAAATGGTACATGCTGTCTTAGAGGTTTGTTTTCCCAGGATGCACCTGAGCAGTATCCAGCAAATGATTGTTTCCACAAGCCCTCTGAGTTCTTATAAATGGCTATTTTCTGCATTGATTCTTAAGTTGAAAGTACATACAATTTATTTCTAATAACTTGTTCTCTCACTGACCAGTCGGGAGATTCTGATGTGACAATTGATAGGACTGCTGCTCTGTGGTTGCAAATCTCTGGCTTCATTCAGGTGTGGTTATCCGTCTCACAAATAGTGCAGTGCTTATGTTTGAGTGATCGTGGTGACTGAAATCTTCTTATCCTTGCTAGTCCTTCTAGGATAGGGTTGGATGTGGGTGACAGAGAAGGAATCTGGAATAAAATGTACTATTATACCAGCACTGGGGGAAAACTAGACACTTAAATACCCTTGTTTATAAGATACTAGTATGTATGTTACCTTCATGCATTGCATTCTCTAAAGAAGCACCTGGAACCAGATATATCCTCTTGCTGGGAATTCAGTCTTTCACTTACAGGGGATGGAATCTGTTTGGCCTTTTTGACTATACTCAAACAGACTAGGTAAAGTTATTGGCCCTTTTATCTTTTTAAAAAGGGCAAAAATTGTCTGACTCCATAGAAAGGGCATTGTGATGTTGTAGATTCACTCAATGACTCCAGTTCAAATTGCTCCATTTACAGATAAAAAAGATTGCACTTTATAACTGTAGGTGCTGCAAGCACCCTGGCATTCTCAAGTAAGTCTGGCTCCGTCGTCCTCAGCAATAAATATTCTGCAATTTGAACCTAGCTTACAGTTCTGTTGGTGATTCACAAGCCATTGAAAAGAGCTCCCTCTCTCTATTTGTTTTCTCTTGCTAGCACTGCAGAGCCAGGGCAAACAAAAAAAAAAAGTTAGTATCTACGCTGAAAATTCCTTGCCTCCAGATCACAAACATTGAATGTATGATTGCAATATGAGGTGTTTCATAAAACAGGAAGGGCCTTACTGTTGAATACCAGAAAAAATGTTTATTTTTCCTGAATCAAACTCAGCCTCAAACCGAGACAGAATTTTGTGATGAATCCTCTGCCTTCAGTACACCTGGAGGGCATAAAAGGTAAGAAATCTGCCTTTTATATCATCGTGTGTGTCTCTTCTGCTTAGGAGTTTTGAATTTGGTGAAATGCTGAGTAGCATTTATCGAGAGTTACTAACACTGTTTCCCTGGTCAGTATAGTTAGGACATTGATGACTATTGCTATCACTGTACCATTTCTCTGAGTTAACACAGTTCTCAAGAGCAGCAGCAGGCACCTTCAGCCGTCTGCAAACCCCTAGTGGGCAAATTAATCTTTCCTTCAGTATCCTAGAACAAACAATTAATTTTACCCTTTCTGAAAAGGTGGATAATGTCCTGCCTCCAAAACGGGGTTTTCAGGACTAAACTTTGCAAAGAACTAGACTGTCGGAGTGGTTTATAAATGCTAATTATTGTTTGCTGCTGAATTTCCTCTCCTCGTCCCCATTAAAAATCTCCAAACTTGAACACACTGAAGTATTTATGCCTCACCTGTTTCCCAGAAAATGTATTTAACAATTTCATGGTGTAGGTTGAAAAACATTTGCTGTTGTCTGGATACCAAATGCCTCCTGTCAGAGGGTATTTTGGCTCCTGTGTTCTAGTGACTTCACCATCATCACGGAAGAGCACCTTGATCCAAGTGTGATTCAGATAACACCTGATTTAGATTGGATGGAAGAAAACCATGCTCTGACTTTTATTGGCCACCAGGTAAGGTTGGAGAGGGGCTTACAGAGTCACTTTCCTTTTTTCATGAGTACTGGTATTTCAGATCATAGCGAATGGAATTCATACTTTTAGCATTTGGTAAGAAACAGAATTATGGTTTGTAGGCTTCCCGAGTGGCATAGCTACTGCGAAAGCAACCCAATGGATTTCAGCAACTGAGTGGGTGAAACTCTTCGCCCTGAAACATGGAACTTCTGTTTCACTAACTGAATGTTTCCTAAAAGAAATGCACTGAAAATGAAAGATCCCTAGTACACGCTATCTATTAGATGGTGATAGAGAAAAAGACACTTATTCTTTGTTTATCTGTATTTCAAAGTTTCATTAGGGGAGGGAATTTCAAATGGAATGCATAATCCCATGAGCTGCTTATTTTCATGATCAGGTTCCCCTTGTCTATTTGTCCATACTTGAAGATCTATGCAATCCAATAGTTTATTAATTGATACTGTTTTTTAGTGTCTCTCTCCTGTGATAGTACAAAGTTACAATAAAAGTTGCTTTTTTTTAAATCCTCCAATTCTAATTGGGATTTTCTTAATTTTTTGAAAACAGGAATCTGAAGGGAAGGGAAATATTCACACAGGTACATGTTTAATTGTTGCCAGGGTTTTTCACTTTTACGACCTTATCAAATGTTTCTGGGCTGAATCCAACAGAAGACTGCAAAGTAACTTAAAAACATAAAATTGTGGCAGGAGTCTGAGAACTGTTAACTGACTTTAGATATTAGAATTGGGTGGAGCAAAATCAGGCTTGTAATGGAAACTCCTTTGAAACTGTAACTGTATGGTTGCAAAGTATGAACTGTCATGGTTCTTAGCTGTCAAAATTGAGATGCTTAGTCCTTTATTTTTTCCACAAAGGAGGAAGCAAACAGTATAGTACTTCCAGGAGAAAGCCATTTCACCACTGATTTGTTAGGGAAACTCTGTATGCAGAAATTTGGGGGTACTTCTCCTATCCTCTCCCCCTAGGTCTGTATTTAGGGTTATTTCAGTAGCCCAGCACCTTCCCTATTACCTCCTAGGTGCCAAACCTCCTTGGCTGATGCAGGATGAAGAGGAATTTGGAAGTAAACACCAGATTGGACCTTCATATGAGGAATTTCTCAAAGAACGTGAGTGGCTTTGGATATTACTACTTGAATATATTGAGGTGAGGTCTAGTTTTATTTAAAAAGAAAATCACTATACATAGAATGGTCTGCTATGAAGTCTGACAAATATGCGTATAAGACTAAGTGGTGCAGGGTAGATGAGATACATTAAACTCTGCATGGAGGCTAGGTAATGATGATTTTCTGATAATCCTGGAGATGAATTCCAGTTAGACTCTAGTTAGGGGAAAGAGGAAAAAAAAATAAAAAAATCCTCTTCAGAAAGAGACCAGTATTCTCCCAACCACTTTTTCTGTAAGTTTACCTAAAATGTTTGATAGAACCTCTTCACTCTCTCTGAACTAATGATTCTTAGAGGAGAAGCAGAAGCTGAAAAAACTTCCAACAGATCGTGTTGGTGCCAACTTTGATCACACCTCTGAGACAGGTGAAGGCTGGCTTCCCTCCTTTGGGCGGGTCTGGAATCATGGCAGAAGGTGGCAATCCAGGTAAGCATATACATATGATGGGCTGACATTAAATTCAAGAGGTGAGGTTCCTTGTACATATACACTGTTGGCAATTTGTAGGAAAGGAATTTCTCAAATGATCAACAGAAGTAGTAACATGTATTGCTGAAAGTAGTAAGAGGAGTTAATGTTCCATGTGTGAAGCCTTGGAGCTGTCAAATTCTAGTGCTGAAATATCTCACATGCCACCTTTTAAACAATCATGTCTCTACTGCAGAAATACTGAGTACAAAACTAAGTACAGATTTAGATTTGTGAACGCTACTGAATTACAGGGGGTGCTGTTTGCCATAGCTACCTGAAGAGTAGAAACATCCTTATGAAATATTTAGACTGTGATAACACTCCCCCCTGAAAGTGCACATAAGTATTGCTGATTATAGTATGTTTCCTAGCATGCTGCATTCTCCAAGCTGACTTTTTCATGGATTTTTTTTTTTTAAGACATCAGTTCAAAGCTGAATCAGGTAAAGAAAAAGGAAGGAAGACCCGAAAAAGACCAAAATCTGAGGTTCAATGAAAAAGCACGCACCACCTCGTATTTAGTATACAAAGTGTATAATGTTGTTAATGCTGTTATAGTTACTGTATATCCAGCTATATAGAAGACATGAACTCAAACTAATTATGCTTAAATGGGACTTCACTGTACTGCCCTACAGTGTAGATGAAAAGGCCAAGGCATCTTTGGCCAGAGCTATCACATAATATCATCAAGATGCTTGAGTTTTTTTTACTCCATCTCACCCCCTTAAGAAGACACAAAGTTAATTGAACAATTTTATTGTATACATAAGAAATATTGCAGAGGTGACTGGAAAACCTGCAAAGCAAAAAATACTGAGTTAGTCAATCAGTTGTGTGGAACTCATTGTTTAATAAAGTTTGTCCTACTGCAACATTTCTAATGTGAAAAAAGTCCTCCACTCCTGCCTCTTTTTATGAAGAGAGTTTAGATGGTTGGTTGCTATTGACTACAGAGCAAGTTCCAGAAGCCTTAATAAAAAGGCAACCAGGGGCCTAAGGCAAGCATGGAGTGAGCCTGGCAGAAATGATCTACCCTATCTTGTGTCAGATATCCGTTACTATTTAATAGCACAACCTCTATTTCCTTCTTCCACTCATGGGCAGGCAATAATTCAGTTTTAGTGCTTCCAGCACTATATGGCTGTTTGTTTTTACGCTGTTCAGAAGTAGATTCCTATCAGGGATTTCACAAGGCCCTGGAGAAGTCCACCATGAGGAATTCACATTAGGATTTTGGCTAGCAGTTCTATTAACCACATGTACATCAGAGGGGAAGGGATACCAGCAACTCTAGAATTTAAATAGCACCTCACTTTTTTAAGCATCCTCCCCACCAGCAGGTGCATCTCCCCCCTTCGTGTTTCTGGTGTAAATCACTTGGGCTCGGTGCTTGGACACAAGTTTGATCAAACCTACAAAGGAAGCAGGAAACATTTATGAAAAAAATGTGCAGAATCTTTAAACAGTGTTAACATAACCTGGGGAGGCCCACACTTCTGAAGGCTAACAGCTCTACATTTCAGAGTAGCAGTCATGTTAGTCTGTATTCGCCAAAAGAAAAGGAGGACTTGTGGCACCTTAGAGACTAATTTATTTGAGCATAAGCTTTCGTGAGCTACAGCTCACTTCATCAGCTGCATCTACATTGAGAGCTTCAGACAGAGGGCTAATAACCTGTTGTTTCAAGACAGCATATTAAGAACAGTTCCACTGTGCCTTCTACAGTGGGAACACAAATGAATTCCTCTTGAAGCAACCAGAGTCAAAGGTCCTGTCTAGAACACAGTAGTCCTAACACTAAATGTTTTGTAGGATAGCAGGACTTCAGTATGATCCAGGAACAGTTATCATTGCAAAACATTCTGTTGTCAGCAATGTTGCCTCTAAATTTTTTCCATTCATGTGCACCAAATTATTAAGGTAATGTGCACCACCAGTAGACACAAACCTAGATATAATATATATATATATATATTTTTAAAAGGTACCATAGCGATGATTACTTCAAGCCTAGACAACTCACTACTTAAAGAATTAAATTTAAGAGAAAGAAAAAATAATGAAATGCAGAGACCAGTCAAAAAATTCAAATAATAGCACGTTGAAAGAATTAAATTAGAGAATTATGTGCATTGCAGGAAGTATCACAACGGAAGTATGTGTTGGGAGGTGAGAGTGAGACACACACGTTGCCCCTTTAAGCAGATCAGCACAGCAGCAGCCACCAGCAAGCTCCCTCCATCCCACTCCTGAGTCCCGTCACATCCCCCCACTCTGCTCTGCAGAAACGGGATACAGGGGCAGAGGGATAGGGATAGGATGGACAGACACCCTGATATCAGTGTTCCCTCCTCCCTCAGCTCTGCATAGCAAGCAGGAGGCTCTGGGGAGGAGCTCCACAGTAGATGGCAAGAAGGGCACCTGACATGCATAGCACTTTATAGCAGGCTGGGCAGCCGGTGCAGCTTAGAGGGAACTGAGGTTGTCAGCAGACCTGGTTACATAGTTTTCTCCTAACACTATTTTCTACACTAGGTAGGATCTTTACTGTTCACAACCAGATACTATGGATGTCACGCATCAATTTTTTGCATTATATTTAAAAATATTATGAACACAAGTAACTTGTGTAGGAACAGATTATATCAATTCTGATATGGTCTTACAGAGATAGATATTTTACTTGGCATTTTAATGTATTAGACCAGGGGTCCTCAACATGGTGCCCGCGGGCACAATGGCACCCACCAGGGCAGTTGTGTGTGCCCGCAGGACACACCACCACCAAAATGCCGCTGAGGAGCATTGCCGTTTCTCAGCAGCAAGGCTTCTTTCTGCTGCTGCCTGCCACAGTCTGTTGGGAATACGAATGTGCTATTCCCACAGAAAGGTTGGGGACCACTGTATTAGACTGATACAAAAAGAAAGGTGATTTGAGATATTTAAAAACTTAAAATGCTCATTATTGAACTTTGTATACAAGCTACCTGCAAATAGATTTGTATCAAAAATCAATCACCAACAAGTAAGGGAGATAAAATAATAAATCTGGTTTGAGGTCTCCCAATCCACAGTTCAGTGTGTTTTTACCTTTGCTGAGCAGTTCTTGGAGGGCAGCCCTTGCTAAAGATCCTCGAATCTTCAACCTTTCGGAGACTACAGCTGGCGTGATGAGCTTGTAGTTGGGCACTTCTTTGCACAGTTTATCATAAGTAGCCTTATCAAACAAAACAAGGTTGTTCAGCTTGTCTCTTACTTTCCCTTTGGACCACTTCTGCAAGAATAAAAAGAAGGGGAACATCACCACCAAAGCAGCAACACAAATACCCCAATGAAAGCTTTGCCGTAATTTCAAGAACTGCGTCATTGGGTCACATAGCATTTCCTCCATGACCACCTAATGCAAGCTTGTTGCTCAGATGAGCACCAATTATAGAGAGACGACACCTATTCACTATGTTATCAGCACTGACGCATTAACACCACACTCTAACATGCACAAGGGGCCTTTTCTACACTACCGCAAAATGAAAATTTCAGAGCAGACAGCAACCAGGCATTTTTACCACTATTATTCAATCATGGGATGTTAAGCCACTTGACAGTCTGCTCAGTGCTATCAGTGCTGCACCAGTAAATCATCCCCACAAGTGGCAAAGTGTAACTTGAAAATGACATTTGCTTCTTTAGTCCTTTATAGATCACAAAGTTCCCACCCCACCAGCTCAATTTTCACATTTAAAAATTCAGGATTTAGCTACGGTGTAACAATATGGGACATCCCAAAATTAGTAAGATTAGGATTCAGAGTAACAGCCATGTTAGTCTGTATTCGCAAAAAGAAAAGGAGTACTTGTGGCACCTTAGAGACTAACCCTAACCAATTAGTCTGTAGCTCACGAAAGCTTATGCTCAAATAAATTGGTTAGTCTCTAAGGTGCCACAAGTACTCCTTTTCTTTTTAAGATTAGGATGTTATACTTACCAAGGAAGTGAAACTTCCTTCAGTGTTGAAAAGTCTTTTAGATCACCATTATACTAGAGGGGCAGGGGCTGCAATTTGCCCCCTTGCAACTCAAAAGTATAAAGGTTTGAAGAGATAATCCTAATTTCAATAGTCACATGGCATTCCCTCTTAAATAATTATATCAAGTTAAACTCTAAAGGACCATAGGGTTTATAATAACCTGCTAACATTTTAATCAGCTTATTTTCATGATCTACATGGGATCTAAGACATACAGTTGCCAATTAGCAATATAATTTTTTTTGAAAGCACTTCAAGCCTTAAAAAACATTTAAAGAGCTCTATGACACAGGGAAACATCCCATTTTACAAATAAAATATTAAAACAGAATAACTTGCCCAAGGGAGTTAGTGACAAGAGTTTGGAAGCCTCACTCCCAGTCACCAAGGAGTTAGTCTGTAGTCACAACTACTGTTGAATATCAAATGCAGAAACCCTCCTATATAGTTCCTAAATGCAATTTACCAGTATGATTAAAGAAAATAGAGATTATTATAGAACAATACAATATCTCACCGTGTGACCTTAAGCACAGTTTAGGGCTCAGCTACACAGGAAAACTGACCACATAGCTACTGCTCTCTGTCCCCTAGCTCCCCAAAAAGAAAAGGAGGACTTGTGGCACCTTACAGACTAACAAATTTATTTGAGCATAAGCTTTCGTGAGCTACAAAGGAGATGATACGGACTCATCTTACAGAGGGCATGCAAAGAATAATTAGTGACAAAACTGCTCTGTCAGACCCTACTGCCGAGCACACACACCTGAGCCCAATGGACCCACGCACCACAGTGCAGACTCCTACCTTTTTTTTGGCTTTACCCCCAGATTTGTTCACTGGGTCCTTGTCTTTCTTAGCGGACTTCCCCGCATCCTTTTTCTTCTTATCATCCTTGGGGGGCTGTAGAAAAAAAAAGAGCCCGGAGGAGCGGGGGGAGAAGAGAAAAGAAAAATGAAAGCAGGCGCCCGCCCTGGGACAATCCGCCTCCACCCGACACCGCCAGGCGCAGACCCGTCGAGTGCGCGGGAAAAAGCGTCCACAATAGAGCCCCCTCCCCAGCTTCCACGCAGCACAAGTGGGGTCGGGCCACGCGGCCCAAACATGAGCCTTCCCCACCCGGGCGCCTCCCAACGGGGGGAGAGTCCAGGGCTAGGCCTCCTCGAGGGAGCCGGCACCCACTTGCTCCAGCTGCCTCACAGAGAACCCTGTCCACGGCCAAGCCGAGGGGCTAGGCCCTGGGGCCGGCTCACCATGGCGGCGCCTGCTCCTGCTGCTTCAAGATGTCGGATGAGAAAGGAAAGAGTCTGCTCAAGGAGCCTGGGAAACCCCGTGCTTTCACTGCACTTCCGGAGCATACAGCAACACCGCTTCTGGGTCAAAGAGAAAGAAATACAATTCCCATAATACAACGCTCCAAAATCGGAAACAATTCTCTTTCCCACAATGCACTGCGCTGGCACGTATCGCCGCTCGTAGAACTACATCTCCCAAAGTGCCCTAAGCTGACGGGAGCCGACATGGCCATCTTCAGCGTGTACGTTGTGAACAAGGCCGGAGGCCTCATCTACCAGCTGGATCACTACGCGCCGCGCTCCGAGACTGAGAAAACTTTCAGCTTCCCGTTGGACCTGGTGCTTAAGCTGCACGACGAGCGCGTGGTGGTGGCGTTCGGGCAGCGGGACAGCATCCGCGGTGGGCGTCCGACTGGAGGCGCCAGGGAGGCTGGGAAACACTGGGGATCCAGCGAGGCCTGTGGAACCGGTACCGCCCGCTGGAGGGCTGCTACGGCCGTTAGGGGCCTAGTAGCGCCCCCTGGGGCGATTGTGGGGCTGGTACCGCCTGATGGGGGCACTGGAGGGACTGGGGTGCCGGAGGGGGAGGACGATGCCTGTCAGGGGGCTGGGGCGCTGGTACTGGCCACGAAAGCTTAGGCTCAAATAAATGTATTAGTCTGTAAGGCGCCACAAGTCCTCCTGTCCTCTTTTTGGAGAGGCGTCGTAGTGCTTGTGCTCCTGGGAGATACTGGGGCACCGTGGCTGTGCTTGCTGGGCGGGCAGTAGTGTCATCAGAGCATTTACGCTTTAACAGTGGCTGTGCTAAACCATAAATTCCTCCTAAAGACACGTCTAGGGAGGCCAGTGGTCAGGTCAGCTATTGGAGTTCCTAGTTCCAACGCTCATTTGAAAGCAAATGGGCCTCAGCTCTGACTTTTCCCTTTGCTTCTTTCAGTTGGACATGCTGTGCTTTCCATCAATGGCATTGATGTGAATGGGAAATACACTGCTGACGGGAAGGAGGTACTGGAGTACCTTGGCAATCCTACCAACTATCCCGTGTCCATCCGTTTTGGCCGGCCTCGCCTCTCCTCCAATGAGAAGCTCATGCTGGCCTCCATGTTCCACTCGTGAGTTTGCACTGGAAAGTCTAGCTCTCTGTGCCCTGGCTACCATGGCACTAATGATGATAGTAATGCCCACCATCTGTGAGGCACTGGCCAAACCCAGAGGAAGACACATTCCTTGCCCCGAAGAAGATACACTTCACAAAGACAAATGGAGGGTGGATATACACTATCATATCTCTAGTAACTTGAAGAGGAATCTTTTGTGTTAGACTTAAGTAATTTCCCTTTGTTTGTGAAGGTTGTTTGCAATTGGGTCCCAGTTGTCTCCTGAGCTGGGGAGTTCCGGTATTGAGATGTTAGAAACAGACACATTTAAACTACACTGTTTTCAGACCCTAACAGGTAAGACTTACTGCTCATGTTATCCCTGTTAGTTCAGTTTTGGGGCTGTTTCTCCCTCACTCTGAAAAGACAAGTACAAACTGCTTTATTTACTGCTGCAGGGATTCTGTGGATGCGCAGAATTAATGCCACCTGCAGATTTCTTTGCTTCCCTGAAGAAAAATGACTTCCGGACAGCCAGCGGAGAGGAAATCACCACTGGGCTGGGGACACCCCAGCCAGTGGCTCCTACCCTGAGCCGGGATCAGCTGCTAGTCCTGGCTGGGCTGGAGAAGACAGGACTTCCTCTTCCCCTGCAAGGAGTGGCTGGGGCTGTCAGACCCACGCCCAGAAATCTCCCCCAGCTGCAGGATGCTCAGCATCCTCCCCTGCTTCCTGCCCCCATAACTCCTCAGCTGAGGGGAGAGGGGTCACTGTACAGGAAGCTGCTCCCCCATCCAACCAACCCCTGTGCATCTGGACCTCCCATAGCTAGACACCCCCACCAAGCCTTGCCCCATACACTGAGAACCCCCCTAGTCCTCCATATCCAAACCACACCCCATTGAACATTAGCCCCTGAATCTGGAGCCCCCTGCACCCAGACCACCCCGCACTGAGTTCCCTGAACTCAGACCCCCTACCCTGACAAGCCCCACCCCCCTGCACCACCCTAAGCCCCCACATCCAATCCCCATGCCAGTGATCCCCAATTAGCTGCCTCCAGACTCCCTCCAAACCCCAGACCCCTCCACTGAGCCCCAACCATATTCACCTGGAAGCCCCTGCAGAGTCCCATTGCCCCTACATCTGGGAAATCCCTCCCCCCGCTCCAATGAGCCTCTGTGCATCCAGATCCCCCCACACCTAGACCTCCCACTGGGCTGTCTGCACCCAGATTGACCCACACAGAATCCTCTCATCCCACACTTGGATCCCCCTGCAGTGAGTCCCTCCACATTTGGATCCTGGCTGTTTGAGCCTGCCTGCCCCACACTTTATGTGCCTGGCACAGGGGGGCAGGGCTCTAGGGTATTTCTGGGGCAGGCCCAGGCTTTGTGCTGTGTTAGCGTCGGGTGCAGCCTCACCACTGAGTCCATGTCCCCAGGGTGGGGAGGCTGCAGGGTGCTCCTCACTGCCACGCTGGAGCCTCTGCATTTATTTCATTATTTATTAATTTCAAAATATTGTGCACAGAATTTTTAATTTTTTTGGCACAGAATGCCCTTGGGAATATTTATTAGACTTGTATATTGCTGCAAAAGTACTGCTTTTGTGCTTGATCTTTATTCATATGGTATTTCTCTGAATTAGATTGCCATTTTAAGATGAAAGGCACTAGAAAAGGCAAAAGATGATTATTTCAATATCCAGTTAGAGAGCACCAGAAGTATACAAAAGGATTTACAAAGAGCTGATGGGCCTCTATGCAGAGAAACTGACAAAGTACCTCACAAATATGAATTAACCCTCAACTTCTTACTCACCACCCAGGAATTATCCCCTTTACAGAAAGGGAAACTAGCTCGTCTTGTCTTGCCTCAGTTGGCCAACATGTCTTTAAAAGTCTGGAATCTAGCTGAGGAATTGCAAATAAAACCCAGCCTGTGCTTGAAATGTAGGATTCCCCTAGAGGTGCTCAAGTGTATAGCCACGTTAGCAATGTTACAAAATATGCTCTGTGCACCTGAAAGTAAAATCACATCCTGAATGTTAGCTTGCTAAAATACACTACTCAATCATTAATCTTTCTCTATATATCTTAAACAAAACAAGGCAAGTTTTAAATATTCTTCAGATAGTGTCAGCTGCTCTCCCGTCCTTCCTGTAAATGAGGCCTTTTCAATTATATTTGGGAATGTATTTCATAGTATTATTACCTTTGCAGCTTGCATGTAGTCAATGCTAATGCTTCTTTCATTATGGCTCCAGGGATCAAATTTGTGGTGCTCGCTGATCCACGGCAAGCTGGGATAGAGTCCCTTCTGCGCAAGATCTATGAGATTTATTCTGACTTTGCTCTGAAAAATCCTTTCTACTCACTGGAGATGCCAATCAGGTAGGGAGTAGGCAGACGATGTGTAGAATAACAAGATACTGAGCGCTTGCTCAGCTCTCCACTTTGAGAGCACCGTACAACCATTAATACAACCCCCTTTGAAGAAGAGAAGACATGTGATTTTACTGTCTGAGTTTATTTGGTCAATGACAGAATTGGAAGCAGACCCCATGTTTTTAGCGCCCGTTTCCAGAGTCCATCCACTAAAAATAAACCTAAGATTGTTGGGTTCTCTTTTGACCGGGGCTGCTGATGGGAGCTCTGGTAGTACACCTGACTACTTAGACGCATACACTAGTTTTGTTTAAGGCACAATCAAAAATCTAACTTTTTGCATGATTAAACTAAATTCCATAAGGAGGTTCAGTGCTGTCAAGTTCTTGGAGAAGGTCTTCCAAGGACACCAGTCTGAATCCTGTTCTCTAGAAAAGGCTGGAGGAAACTTCCTCTGGAGTTCCAGTTGAACAACATGACATGCTCTCTCTGGGCAGGGCCCCTATTGCACTTTTAACCCCTGTCAAAGTGGCAATTAAGCTTTGTTTTTGAAATGGTTTTGGCATGTCAAATAGGAAAGCTGAACTCAAGCTGCTTTGTTAATCAGTCTTTTGATTAAAAAAGTTGCCATTAGCAGAGTCTGGAATGAAAGAGAAGCTAGTGCAGGTCTGGGGCTGTCTTGGAGCTAACAGTTCTCCGATTAAAAACACCAATATGTTTTGGGTTGTAGATGGAGATTTTTGTCACCCTCTTCTGATCCTCATGCCTGTATTTCTGTGAATATTTCAGGTGTGAGCTGTTCGATCAGAACTTGAAACTTGCTTTGGAGGTAGCAGAAAAAGCTGGACCATTTGGACCAGGATCATAGGACTTTTCCAGTGTCAATAGTGAGCCTCTCTCCTCACGAGATAGCTTTTCCAGAATCCTGTCTCTGGCTACAGCAGCGAGAGAGGAGGTCATGAGGTCCCAAATTGCTTTTGTCATCTCCAGAAATGCTGCTTTATTCCATGGGTGTGGAATCCACCTTTGCCTAACAGTGAATATTATTATAGCTAAGAATGGGCATATGTGGCTGAAGCTATGATTGCAGCTCTAATGCTGTCACTGTAACACAGAGGAAGATAAGACACAGCATGATGGTAAAACCTCAGTTATACTCCCCTTTTTCACTCTTAAGTGTGTGTGTATATATATATATTAGTTTTTCTCTGCAGCTTTAATTTATGGCTCAGACAAACGGTTACTTTGGATGTACAAGTAATAAACATTCCCTTAAAGTGTGGATAGATTATTTCTTGGACTAGATACATTTGCTTCTGCTAGAGCTAGTCTGAACTAGGGTAAAAATGCACCCTGGTTATTATCACGCTGGTGTTCTGTTTTACCATCTGAAACCATTCTAGCTTGAGATGTCCTTTACTGTGCCCAGAACCCCATTGGAAGGCAACACTTCAGCTTACCTCGGTGTAAACGGGAATAATGGATTTCAAGCAGGGGAGGTGGGTGAAATGAATAAGGAATAAACTGAAAAAATAAGTTCTGAGGAATAGCAGCAGGAAGGGCAACATAAAATGACTGCTTCTGACTAAGGCTGCTCACTGTAGAAAGAGGAATGTCCTGTATCTAGGACTGGCCTCTGGGCAAGAGCTTCCCCTTTTTTCTTGGTCCCTTTGCACAAGAAGTCTCATGCTGCCAGTGCAGTGCTACATTTTTATTTCACAGTTGGTAAACAGTATTTCTTAATACTCATGCTTAAGTATCAAAGGTAGTTTACTTCTGTACGATAGTTAGCCATTTCGTTAGGACTGGCAGAGCAATCTGTTATGTCAAGGTAGCTTTGCGGTGGTGGCCACGGAGCTTCTTGCTTACCTACAGGCATTCTAAATAACTAAAACTCTGCAGAGAACACAAACAAGAATCCTGATAAGAAAAGTCTTAACATATGACATACTAACATACTACCAAGGGGCAATGCTCCTGCTAACAAGCATTCGTAATAGTAAGCAGACCCTATGTTGTAGTTTAACCTAAAAATGCTGTAGCTGGTTGAGTTCACTGGAACTGGAGACATTAGAAATTTATGCTTTCACCTGACAATATCCTTGATTATGTTACTTACAGAAATAATCATTACAACCTAATGATAAAAATCTCTTAAAGACTTTTCTAGATAATGCAGAAAGAGAGGAGCTATACAAGGTGTGTATGTGTCTAATGCTGTTACTGCTTACACTCTTGAACCAATTTCCTTGGTACTCCAGGAAATACTATTCTATTCAGTGTTAACCATCTGTTTTGCAATTCACTAATACTCTGAGGCTAGCCATGGTGACTAATTTAACAGCAAAAAGTAACTGTTGTACAGTGCTTCCATCTCTTGAATGGAGTTCCAAGAACTTTACTCATTTGCTGTTACTGAAAAGGGAGCTGTTTTGCTGCAATGGCAGGGATCTGTAGTAATAGGTGGACCAGTAACTGTTCAGTCTCTGACAATAGCTGGGCGACCAGCGTTTTTCTTTAGTAATAAGAAAGTGGTCGCTGCTTCTGGGGAGGGAGACACAGAAGGTAGCTCATGACAGAGTAAGCTGGGTCACAGCTGCACCGACAACAGCAAGGGAGGTAAATGAAAGTAGGCTCAGTGCTGGCTAACTCTAATATTTCTGTAAGCAATGAGGGTGAATTGAGAGCAACACTACATCTGAGGCCAGCAGCAAGAAGGCTAGGCAGGTACGAGATACGGGTCTTCTGCAGTACTTCTAGTTTAGCAAGCAAGACTGCAAAGTCTCTGCTCAGTTCACTAACAGTACTTTAAGTAAGAGGTAAAGTGAGGTCATGAGATGTAAACTATAACAGTGACCAAAAATTCTGTAGGCATTAAAACGTAACAGCTACTGAAGATCTTGTGCCTTTCTAAACAGGAATATGATTAAAATAAAATGAAGTTTTGATAAATATTCTGATCTAGGCTGCATTGATAGGAAACTCAGTACCAGGCCAGCGAGTAGTCACTTGCCATCCTTAGATATCATCTGGAGCATCCTTAGTACCTTTGCTGCTCATCTTTAGTCAATCTTCTTGGGTACCCGACCCATCTTGGTGCGGATGTTCCGTAATAAGAAAAAGGCTATGGTGCTGATGACACATGTTATTTCAGCTACCCAGAAGGCTGTGGCCCAACTGTAGTGCTTGGCTATAGTACTGAAAGGCAATCCAGCCAGGAAACCACCAACTGCAAGGATAATGGGGAGAAGAGAGCAGAGTTAGAGTCCCTAATAGCAGCAGAACTTTACAGTTTCTCCTACTGACACTGTTCTTTGTGCTGGTCCCTGCATTTATAAAAATGCTTCAAGCCAGATAGCTTGAGATATTTTAAACAGTGGACAAAGCACTGTGACATGCAGTAGAGAGCAATTCTGCCCTGCCTGGGGAAACCGAGCTAGTCACTCAGTAGCTCCAAACTCTTTTCTTGGGGTCACTCCTTCAGGGTTCCTCAGTGAATGGGCTATGGCCACGCTTTCCTCCAAACTGGAGATTTGCACTGCCAGAAAACTCAGGGGAGCAAATTATTCATCTTCAGCTATCAGAGAAGATACAAATGTTGTGGTTGCAATTATCTTTATTTACAAATGTTTATTATGAAAGCAAGGAACAAGTCATAGCTTGTCATGGCGCAAGCAGCTGATAGACACATGAGCCCTTACCTGCTACAGACTTTCTGCTCAGGCAAAACTTACCAAAATTTGTATATATATGAATAAGAGGGACAGACAACTAAACAGTGCAGCGTTTTCACTTGTGACCAGAAATACGTTTGATCCAAAACTGCAGAGTTAAACACTGCTGTGTTTTGGGGAAGTCTGGATCCAAACTTCAACTGGACCTTCTCTCATTGTGACCCAGATGTTATAGGGATTCAGGCCTGGTCCAGATCTCAGAATGTTGGTGGTAACTCCTGGATTACTGACTTTGGGGTTTCTTTTGTTTGTTTGGGGGTTTTTTTAAGACAAGAAAGATCTTAAAGGGAATATCAATGTGCATGGACTGTTTCCCTAATAAGTTAACCCTCTGCACTCTGGACTTTTATCTTTAAATCTTCACTGGACTGGTAAAGGCCCAGGTTTCAGTGTCAAGGACTTTTTAAAAGAAGTCTTTAAAGGTGACGTATGAGGACCAGGGTCCCAGAAGGCCCAACACAAAAGATGCACTTCACATTTGTCCATCTTATCCATCTCCAAATCCAAACCGTTAAGAATATGGATATCTGAACTCTCCAAAGGTTTTGTATGGACTGCAGTCTTCAACGTGGCCCACAGAGCCCTACATGGTGGGCTGCAGAATGAAACATTTTGAGAATCAAGCATGAGATTAGGGAAGTTCCTCAGTGAGAGTCTTAGGTTTTCAGAGACCCACTTAATTTGTTGAATAAACAGATTCAGTTGCACAGCCATTCGCTTCCCATTCTCTCAGCTGTGCTGCTTGAGACACAACCTTTCATATCACTAAGTAGCAATTAATCATAAATGAATTTGTTAGTCTCTAAGGTGCCACAAGTCCTCCTTTTCTTTTTGTAGAACCAATTTGAAATCTCATCTTGCCAGACTAAGATCATCAGGAACTGGGGCTTCTTGCGGCTACAGAATAAAGGTTCTGAGGTTTGTGTGAGGGGGAGGGTGTATCACTCACCATTGGCCATTAGTGCAACAATAGCATGGGAGGTGCCACACAGGTTGGAAGGTGCGCTCTCATTTGCTATCACTCCAAACAATGCAATTGGTCCATAAGAAGAAAACCCAAAGATGGCTCCTAGAATCAGTATCCACAGCTATCAACACAAGCAAAGAGTAATCAGAAATAGGATCCCTAAATTTGACCCCTGCTATTGGTTAGACATTGGCTAAGTGTGTAAGGCCCTGTCTACAATATATTTCAAACTAAATGTTGTTCCGGCTGACACTGCTTCCCTGGCCAGTGGATATAAAAAGTCTAACCATGTGAAACAGAGTCTGCTCTGCCACATGTTTTTAAGATGGTTTATAATCGAATGCATCCCTGACTGCATTGGCCAGCACATTATCCGCTTCCAAGCAAGAACTTTGTTTTTCTCTATGGTTCTGAATAACCATCTGAACTGTCACATAGCCAGGTCTCAATATGAAACTCCCTCAATAGGAAGACGTGTAGTTGCTGTGTTTTCTTAAAGTTCTATTTAATGAGCTTTAGGTTACAGTGAAATGACACAGAGAAGGTGTTTACTGCATAGTAATCTTTTAAAAAATCATTCTGAAGAGTCTTGGTTAAAGGGCATTATAGTTTCAGACATATGTTGGTCAATGCATTTATACCTGTTTTGAGGCATTCCCATTATTTTGTCAGCTGAAAATCCTGCAATGTTATATTACAAGGTAGTCTGCCTGAACATGGACTCCAAGGTTGGAATTTATGCTAACAAAAATTGATATTGAAAAGTATGTGAACAATGGCACCAATCTCAGGCCCATAAAGGGTTTATAATTCTTTGCCCATCTTAACGCTTTCCATCTGGGGATTGCAAAATGCTGTATAACTATTAATGAATTAAGCGTCAACATCCCTATTGGGCATAAAGTGTTATCTCCATCTTACTGTTTGGGAAACTGAGGCAAAAAGGAGGACGGGAAGTGACTTGCCTAAAGTCAAACAGGAAGTAAATGGCAGAGGCAGGAATAGAAGCCAGGTCTGGAATCCCAAGTCCTGTGCCTTAGCCATAAGACTTCTATTAATAGTTCTCCAGACTGATTATCTCATCTAAAGAGTAAACATCCCCAGAACCTATCAGTGTTTTAGTACTGGTTTTATTAGATTGTTAGTTTAGTAATATGAAATTATGAAGCTTCTTTCAGAAAACTTACAGCACTCTTCATAATGCCCTGGTTATAAATCCTGTTGAACTAACCAACCTTTCAGAGTAGGAAAGAGTCAGTAAAAGTAGAAACAGGCAGAAGGGGAGAGAGAAAGACAAGGCAGAAACCTCCTGTTCTGTTAAGCCTGTGAGGGCAGCGAGAGGATGCAAGGCTACAATCCAGAAGTCGTTTTCCTGAGGAAGAAGTGAGGAAACATTAAAAAGGGTAGAAGTGAAATTCCATTTGTTTGGCAACCACCAGGGAAAGAGAGACAGAACACACAAATATCAGGAGTTAGTGCAGAGAACTGCCAAACTTGCTGCTAACAAAATCCTCACCATTAAAAGGGATACCATCAGCTTAAACACTCTTCTGCCCGATAACGCTTTAGCTACCGAAACAGGTGGAGTTCCCACACCGCCCTGCAGAGTCAGAGTTCAAACTTATCACCTCTTTGGGGTTTGACTTTATTGGAAGTTGAACCACCACCATAACATAAACCTCAAACTAAACTTTCTCCCTGTCATGACTGTTCCTATAGTTTCCCTGCAGAGACAGCTCTGTCTCAGACCCCAATTCCCTTTCTCCTGACAGCTGGTTCCACCTCCCTTATATCCTATTGGAGCTAACAAGCAGCAGTACGTACTCAGCAGTTTTTTGCAAGGTTCTAATTCCTGTCAACAGGGTGGCTCAGCAGAAGAGCCCTTATCCCTGCCGCCTTGTTACACTATTACACAAAACACATCAGATAACTGAAAGAGAGCAGAGGAGACATTTTCTCTATTTCAGTTTGTTTACTTTGGACATTTGGCAGCACTATATATAATCAGTTTGACTCTGCACTGGAAGCAGTCTCTCCTCATCTGTGGGAGTTTCACACAGCAGAAGGGAGAAGGGAAAAAAAAACTAATTGTGAAAATAAAATCGCCCAAATTGGGTAAGGACTCTGGGGCAAGCCTAGGACCCTGAAGCTATTTTTAGTCTAGTTAGTGAAACTGACTAGATTTCAGGCTGTCAATGCTGCTTTAAAATTTCTCAGCTGCAGATAAAACCCCTAACTTCCAGACCAGACATGGTGGTTCTGAAACAGGGCTCCAGAAAGCTATACTACAATCCATTTTATAAATCTGTCAAAGAGGATGCCCTGGAATTTTGTACAGTCATTTACAAAAAGGATTATGAAGTCAGAGGAAGAGCTACAGGTTTCAACAGAGTCCCAGAAGTAATTATTAGAGTTTAAGCACGCTTTGCTGATAGATAGAACTCCTTCAGGTGGGTTTGGTTCTTCCTTTATTTGAGCAGCACTGAGCATACTGTAAGTACTCAAATAAAAAAATAACATGGCATCAAACTTCTACAATTTTTATGCAGAACTTCCAATGCCACAACACAGGAATCCCGTCCTGTAACCTGTGCTAGTCAGTGCCTGAGTGCAAGAACATTCACCACCATCTAAATGAAGCTGATGAATGCTTCTGTCACACCACATGCTGCATGAGAACAAACTCCTTGTGCATGGGTTACCTTAGGAGAGTCACTTGTGACTGTGACCCGGAAAAGGTACATTGAAGCAGACATTCCCGCCATCATGGAAAGCAGGAGCACATGCCGAGGATTCCCATAACTTGACAGACCCACCTGTAATACATATTGGAACAGAGAGAGAGAGAGAGAGAGAACACACACAGAAAATGTGAGTTACTAATGCCAACTGATTCACAGAAGTTAGGGCCAAAAGGGACTAGATAACCTGCATAACATCACATCACCCAGTAATTTCTGCTTCAGGCTCATAACTTCTGTTTGAGATAGAGTATATCTATAAATCAAGACTGATGTCTTTCCAAAATACTCCAAATGATGTAGAATCCATCATGTTCCAAGGTCAACTGTACCAGTGGTTAATTATCCTCTCTGACCTTACTTTTAGTTGATTTGTCTAGCTTCAGCTCCCAACCACTCTATTTCATTATGCTTTTTTCTGTTAGATTAAAAGAGCCTTCTTCTATCAGAAATCTCCCCAACTTAGGTAACAGTACTTGTAGACCATGATCAAGCCACCTCTTAACATTCTTTTGGATAAACTAAATAGATTGAGCTTCTTAAATTTCTCACTAAGGCATGTTTTCCAGATCTCTAATAATTCTTGTAGCACTTTTCTAAATCCTTTCCAATTTTTCAACACCCTTTTTGAAGTGTGGACACCAGAAATGGACAAAGTAATCCAGTAATGAATCACAGAATCATAGAATATCAGGGTTGGAAGGGACCCCTGAAGGTCATCTAGTCCAACCCCCTGCTCGAAGCAGGACCAATTCCCAGTTATAATGGTAATGGTCACACTAATGCCACATTCAGAGGTAAAGTAACCACTCCCTAACTTTTACTTGTGATTTCCCTGCTTACACATCCAAGGATTACACATTAGCCTCTTAGTTACAGCAGTAAGGTGGGAGCTCATGTTCAGTTGGTTATCTACCATGACCACAAATTTTTTTTCAGTGTCATCACCGTTTTCCAGGATATGGTCCCCCATCTTGGGTAACCTACATTCTTTGTTATGTGACCCTACATTTAGCATGTTTTTCAAATGAGCCCACATCATCAAGCAATCTAGCCTGTATTTATCATTATTTGCCACTCCACCAATTCTTGGTGTCATCTGCACATTTTTTCCAGCTATGATTTTATATATTCTTTCAGATCTTTGATAGAAATTCAATAAAACTCGGCCAAGAATAGAATCTGTGGGAAGCAACCTCATTGCATGATGATTCCCCATGTACAATTTATCAGGTCACCAGTTTTTAATCCATTTAATATTGGCTACATTAATTTTGGATAGTTCTAAGTTTATTTTTAAATCAGAATATTGTGAAGCACAAAGTCAACTGCCTTCAGAAGTCTAGGTATATTATACCACCCAGTTACTCTATCAACCATATCTGTAATCTCATCAGCTGGAGATCTCCCTTGGAAACTTGATGGGCGACACAGGTAGTGCCCATCGTTACAGAACTGGAGTGAATTTCTCTCATCTTGACTTTTCTGTACATGGGTGGAGGTCAGGGAATGTGGCTGTAAATATACAGGATTTATAACAACCTGTAATTTTACCTCCCATCCCTGAATCCACACAATGAATCACATAACCCCGTTTTTACTGCTTTACAACCTGTGGATACTTGCTATCTGTATAATTAATAAGCTTTTATGGCCTTGTGTTTTGCAGTCCAATGCTGCAAATAGTTCTCCTGGGGGAATTCTGCTCCATTTTTTTTTTTAAATTCTGTACCAAAAAGTTAAAAATTCTGCACACAATATTTGAAAATTCTGCATATTTTATTTGTCAAAATAACACAATATAATCATGCCAGTTACAATTATTTTGGAATTTATTTCAAAACATCTGTCAGCAAGTATGTCTGTAACAATACAGAGCAAAAAAAGATTCTGATAATTTTTTTTGACAGATTCCTTACTAGGCATATTAGTACAGAACTTTGTGTAATTCTTTTAAATTACAGTACACAACTGTATTTCCTGCATCTGTCAGAAGCAGTGCAAAGGCTTGGCGGAGTCAGGGGTAACAGAAGAGCTGAGGGAGAGGGAAGGAGCCTGGGAGTGAACCTGGAGGGTGTTGAGGATGGGTGGGGGGATGGGATTGTTAGGGTGTTGGGAAGCCTCCCCCATGCAGACCCCGGCTGACCCCAAGCCTCTCCCATTCAGTCAGGCACATCTGCCCTGTCCCCCATCCCCATGGTCTCTACAGCCCCACTCCCCCATCCCCAGGCTCAACGCTGGCACCCCACTAGCTCTTGAGCCCATGCGCCACCTGTCCCCACCACTAGCCATTCTGAAACTGACTGTGACCCCACAGCAGCCCTGTGTGCCCCACTCTGTCCTAACCTGGCTCCGCGGGCAGCATGTTGTGATGATCTGTACTCCTGGGGGAATTCAACCGCACTGGGCATAGACTTTTGTATTTTCCTGCGTAAAATACATTTGACCTCAGAAGTGCTGCAGTTTTGCCTTTTGCCCATCAGGGGCTTTTGTGGCGCTAGAACGCAGCAGGCTCTTCTGGCGCCACAGCGGCCTCTGATGGGCAAAAGGTGGAACTGCAGCACCTCTTTGGGCAAAATGTTCTTTAGGCGGGAAAATTAAAAATTATGCGAGACAGATGAATTGAATTCCCCCAGGAATAAAATGGTAACATTACAAGATGATATAATCTAATTTGTCTTGAGTGACCTATATAAATCTCCTCAAAGCTTCTCTCTTATGGACACCAGAGGCATGATTTAATTATAGGGCTGTGATAAACTTGTAACAAAACCAGGCAAAATTCACCTGGTTTTCAATTTAATTAAAAAACTCAATCCAGACCTGCAAGCCTTTGACTACCCTAGCTGAGTTTTGAGTCAGGTGAACTACTATTTTGGGTGGAAATTGCTTGTTTGTTCTAACAATTTCAGGTGAGGTTTCACTTTGTGTTCTGGGGTTTGTTTGAATGAGAATCTGAGAGCAAAAGTGAAGAGGTGCATACCCAAAAGAAGTGAACTGGGGAAGTGGGGTTGTACAAAACTCTGTGAATGAAACCAATGAGCTCTAGATTAGTGTATATTGGTCTCTGTATTATCATGTGAATTAATGTATTTCTCATAAGTAGCTTTATCTCTTTGCAGAAGTGTCTACTAATCACACAAGACCAAGGTGACACTGGAAAGTCTCAGCTAGTGACTTTCACAGTTTAGACCCATTTTTGTCCTGCTCTGCTTTAAGGTAATGTTTATTATTTCCATTATTTAGAAAAGGGCCCCAGCAGGAGCTTTGCCACAACACAATATATGTTATGCCTCCCCTACACCAAGTGAATGCTAGATGGTGCCACTACTGACAGCAGTAAATCCCAGATTACCTTCACTAGTACAGGACTCCAGCATAGCAGTCCTAGGCCTCTGATGACACCCATCAGGCCAAGTTTCCATATGCTTGTTGACTAGTTGATCTGGAAATTATCAAACATTTTAATGGACTGGACCTATGTCCACCTACCCCAACTCTTTGTATGGGGCAGACCCTGGTTTGGATTTTGCAAAACCACAGCAGATCAGATATGGTTTTAGAGAAACATCAGAAGTTTGGGGGAGGCAGGGAACAGAAAGTAATTTTGAGAATGATCACCTCTGGTATGGGGTGGGCCCATACTCCCTACCCCCACCACTGGGCACAAAGCATGTGAAATGGGATTTTCAAAGAAGCCTAAATGAGATAGGCACTTAACTTCCATCAGTCTGTTGAAAAATCCCAGCTGTTAGAAAGAAAAGATTTTGTATCTTCTGAAGTGTTTAGAAAGAAAAAATAAACTAATTTTAAAGTGTCAGTGAATCTGCATCAGCATCCCTTGGCAACCCAGGAAGGTTGCATTTTACATCCTCAGCACAACAACCTCTCACCTTTGCAGTTCTCTCACCCCTGGTACTTCCAAGTTCAGAGTTACCAGACATTCCAGTTATTGCACTGAGATCTACCAGCTTTCCTACTGAGAATAATGGAGTGGACAACGTTCCAGGCTGCTTACCCGTGCTACTGCTCTGTCAGAAAGGTACCCAGCTGCAATGCTTCCTACCAGGCCCCCGATTTCTAAGGCACTCATGTAAGAACTGCCTAGAACATAGGATAAGGGGGTGGTTAGGCAATCAGGTCCAGGGAGGAAACACCAAAACAATTTCTTATTAACAGTTTATGTTTGTGCACAGGGATCAGTTCAATATAAAGGCAGTATCAGGGAGAATGGAGTAACTAGCCCTAAAATGCTTACACTTTGCGTTGTCTCTCAGTTTCCCCAGTTCTTCTCAGAGCATCTGATATTGTTTGTTGTTTTTAGTTAAATAGTGTTTGAATTAAGAGCTGGTGGGTAGTGCCACCCCAACAGCCCAGGAGACTGAAATTCTCTGTCCACAGAGCAGGTGCAAACCAGGCAGCAGCATGGCAGACTTCTCCCACACATTGTCTCCCTTCCAGTGTGCCCCCACATTGATCTATGAGGATCCGTTGGGGTGAGGTAAGAAGACTGTTCAATCACCATGACTTAGTCAGTCCCTGGAGTCTCTACAAAGGAGCCAATTTGTGCCCTTTGTACTGGGGTTTCTTGGCCATGGACACCTGGTCATTAGGAACCGGTCAGATACACAAACTCATTTCATATATGCCATCAAATAGCCACCGATGAGCACTATTGGTTACTACAAGCCTGGGCTGAATTTAAACTTGTGACCTAATGAGGAAGTGCATGTATTTCTTGATCATTCCCCTGTGCCACTCAGTAACCCGAATAATCTGGACTGGTATTTTCAAAGGCACTCAGATCCCATTAAAATGGGAACTGGACACCTTGCTCCTTAAGGCACCTTTGAAAATCTCAGCCTTAAGCTTTAAAATGAGTCTGTTGTGTCTTACCCACAAGAGCAGACTGTCCTCTCTCCTGAATCAGGAAGAGCTGACCCCAATCTGTACAGCATGTCTTCACTCCGAAGACAACCAGGTAGCCAGTTGAGAGTACCCACAGGTAGGGCGAGAGTAGCAGCTCTGCCAGGGTGCTGTCATCTCTGGATGAGCCTGAAAGGAGAATTAGTAGAAACACCATTACACCGCTTGGACACAGCAATAGGACACAATCAACCCAGCTGGGGGGTAGGATGATCTGTGAGCAGATTCTGTGTGCAGTGGGAGCAGCCTTGTAACAGTAAGGCTTTTCTAAATGTAGAACTAGCAATGGTCGGCCATTGCTACCACCCATTTGCTGTGTACAAAGAAACCTGTCCATGGTATTTATCCCACTTAATTAAAAAGCAGACATCAATAAGCTACATTTTACTCCCCATAACTCTGCTCTCTTATGGTTCCCAGTGAACACTTCCGACAGAAGATGTTGGAGAACATACTGTCTGCTCTTCCAGATTTTGTTTCTAGTCCTCTTCACTAGTCCGTGAAAGAAGCTGTGTACATCCCACAAAGGACATTGCATTTAAGCTAGCTGCTCAGTTCTTACATGAACCCGACAGTTATGTCTGCTAACACTCATATCCCAAAAATACGTTGTGGTAGCAATTATGTTCCCATGACAATTATCAAATGCCAATTCCAGCAGCAAAAGATTTACAGGGTGATACAGAAGTCACTACTTTAAATACGGTTTTTGTAGGCTTTTAAATCCAGTGACAGTCCCTGTGTCACAACAACCCTCCAGCCCTTTTGCTCTCAAGAGAAGGTTCAATTCATTGGACATGACCCAACATTTATTAACTAGATGTCCTAGTTCAGGACACCAAATGTTGAGCAGAGTCCACTCAAACTAGGGTTCAACAAAACAGGAGGCAGAATTCTCTGTTTATTGGAGACATGCCAAAGGCAGCTCTTCTCTCTGCTGCTCAGTAAGAAACAAATAATAATGCTTTACAGTGGAGCCCTGCGTGGGATTAGTGGAGCCCTGCAGCGGGATTGGGATCCCATGGATCCCACAGGACCTGCTGCCATAATAGCAGGAGTGGTTGGGAGCAAGATTAAAAATAGTCCTGCACAAGGCTCTACTTTGCCCCTCTCTGGCATGGAGGATCTCAGATCATGACATAAATAATTTAAGACCCCAAGGGAAATAGAAGAATATTAACATAAACATTTTATAGATGGGGAGACTATGGCACATAGAGCTGAAGCAACTTGTTGAGGGTCCCACAGAGTCAGTGGCATAGCTGGGAGTAGATGTGAAAGCGGGTTAGGATCTTTCCCTGCCCTACGAGACTCCATTAGATGACTGTCCTTTGCACAATCGAGGGCACCAATACTTTCACACTGCGAGACACACATGACACACAAAACGTATTCCTTAACCAGGATACCTCAGGTGTTCTCACAGCATATGACTGCAAGCAGATCTGGAGTTAAATGCTGATAAGCACCAAGTTCAGGAAATGGGAAGGGCTTGTTCCAGCACCAAGGAACTGGAGGGACACTCAGACTATCAAATTTTGGTAGAACATGTCCCATCTCCTCTTGCTCCTCCTGCTGCCTGCATGCCTTAATTGTAAGATGAGGAGTCTAATGCTCACCTTTTTTCCCTTTCATGGTTCCTGGTCCAATGTTTGGTAGCCCAACGTCTGAGGGCTCATTTTTAATCAGGACAAGACAAACAAAGGAGGCAACCATGCAGATGAAGCCGGAGACGGACAGAGTTGTGCGCCAGTCGTAGCTCAGAGCCATCAGAGCAGCAACAATAGGGCCGAAGCCACCAGCCAGATTCATGCTGGTGGAGAGAATTGCCCACCATGTTCCAAACTGGGAAGGCTCAAACCACTGTGCAACAGGGAAAGAAAGAGAGTGTGAGCAAAGTGCCATGGAGTGGGAATTAGACTCAGCTCCAAAAACCTGTAATTAAGTCCCTTGGTGGCCAGATCAGATCCTAGCAGACAGAGGTTTATAAAACTAGATAGAAAAATATTTTACTCTTCTATCCCCTTCCATCCAAGAAACTCAGAGCTTTTTGCAAACATTAATGATGTACGCCTCACAGACCCCTACCTTGTGAAGTAGGTCAATATTATTCCCATTTACAGAGGAGGAAATGGAGGTACAGGAAGTTCTCTAACTGATTTATGATGCTGTCATCAAAGGTCTGCCTGCTTTGTACCAAGTAAGGGGATAAACAAAGCTTTTCAGCTTGTAACTTTAGGACCCTGATCCTTACTGCAGTGGATGTTGTGGGAGCTCAGCACAAATTGGGCCCTTGCTGACAGAATGATTGCTGTGACTCAGTCCTACTTCTAATGGAGTCAATGGTACAACTTCCATTAATGCCAAAGGGAGTAGGAGCAGGTCCCATCTAATTCAAATACTTTGTTGACAATCTTCTGGAAGTGTTACTTGGTATTTTGTCTTCATTTTCAGTGATCTTTCCCCTCTGAGTAGAAACAGCCCTATGTGAAAGGCATTTTCCTCCCGGCTCCATTCATTGCCCACAGTATAGAGCAGAGGAAGCAAGAAGGCTTCATGGAGAGAGAGAGAGAGAAGCCTTGTATCCAGGTGATTAGTTGTTCAGTCCTCCATCTCTCACATGCACCTGTCCTCCTCATTTTTACATATCCCATTGCCAGGACTAGTCTTGCACAGAGACAGAAATAGGACTATTGGTTTAGAGGGAGGTTCCTACTAATGTTAGTATGGAAGGAAGGGCGTGACCTTCTCCATGGCAGTGCCTTCTTTGTCCCTGCCTTAGGCTAAGTCATTTGACCATTTCTACAGGGAACCACAGTTACCAGCCCTTAGCTTCATAACATCAAGCTTTATTTCTTCACACTGCTAAATTATCCTTTTGTGGCTGTCTAAACAAACACACCATTCAGCAGGGGCCCTGCTCACAGTATTCTATATGTCACTTGATATTTTGTATAGGCAGACTGGATTTTCTTTCTCAGGGGCAGAAGGGGTACCTATCATTCTCCCAAAATATCCTGAAATGCAACATGATCTGGCTTGTGATTTATAACTCATGAGCCCACCGCCAGGTCAAACCAAACTTTACTTATCATTCCTTCTCTCTGCAGTGGACAACTACTAGAGCAAAGAGGCTATGGTGCCTCTGTCTTCACAACTCAGGGGCTGGAATCCAGCAACTGGGGTTTTTCATGATTACAAATTCTGCGGCTAGGGAAATTTAACAAATTAAACTATAATCAACAACCAAAGCTTCGTGCTTAAAACAAACGAATGGAGTAAATAACTCTCCAACTTGAGTATTCTTGGCTTAACTAAGCAGCAGGAGGCATATGAGACTCTTATTCCAAGAAGGGCAGGGGATAGAACAGCTAGGAGTGTTCTCCCACAGACAGCACGCCTGGAGCCATACCGATACTTCACTTCCTGCTAGGAGTTGGAACAACTGTGAATTCACCTATGGTCCCAGCACAAGGACCCCTGCAGTGTTCTCCATACAGTACCTATTCTGGAAGAAGTTAGGACAAGTGTTGCTACGAACTTCACACAAAGCAATCTTTCCTGTATCATGCTCTATTCAGTGTCTCCTGCTCAGCGCTTAATTTGTAATGAAAGAGATGCCAGGGTTCAAGCAATATTTTACTTTCATAACTGACGCAACAAGCTCAGAAGTGCTGGGGATATGAACTGCCAAGCCTAGCTCTGGCACTAATTAAGCACTACTCTTGGTGTTCAAATCTGGGACTGCACCCCTGCCAGAAAGAAAAAAAAAAAGTTTTTCAAAGTATACTTACTTTGCGCAGTACCTTCCCACACGGTGGCCACCCCAGTCCTTGAGCCAGCCCATTCAGGAACCACAGTCCTGAAAAGACTGTAACTGTAGAGCTCCAAGAAAAGACAACATTGACTACGCCCACCAGTAGAAGGCCAGATGAGAAGAGCCAGCGGGCACTCATTTGATCAGAGAGGACTCCACTGATAAATTTACTGATAGCATAGGCTGCAGACTGGCTGCTAGTGATGAGACCTGCAATAAGTTAGAAACCAAAGGCATACTCTAGTAACACATTTTGTAATAAGATGGTTAATTCAGCCAGGTTCCTACTGGAGCACATTCAAAGGAGTTGTCATTCAGGCACAAATCAGTTCCACTAGCTATTAGAATGACAAGAGCGTTCTATTTGGTTGGTTTCCAGAAAAGTATTCCTGTAAGCAGGATACAGACTTTAATATGATTAGTACCTGAACTGAGATATACATAAGACTATGGAAAGCAGTATTTTTTTTTCTCTTCAAAGCACATTGAGACTTCTTTAACTCTACCATAGTTGTGGAGACTGTAGGTTTATAGTTTCACTAAACTAAAGACCCAACCATCCCGTGCTGTCTGTAAACAATAAAGCATTGAGCACAAAGAAGGATATATAAAAGAGGAGGCATTAGTGCTACCAACAGGCATCTCCAAAGAAAGTGTTTCCCAATCTTTTTAGGCAAATGTGCCAGTTTACAGGACTAAGGACCTGTCTACATGGGGAAAAAGTCCGGAACAGCTAGCGTGGAATAGCTATTCCACACTGGTTGTCCTTCTGACAGTTTTATTCCGCCCCAGGGGTTAATCCATGTATGACTGCGTGCTTATTAATTGAACTCCCATTTAGATCAACCTGCACTGCTAACATTTTGTCTCAAATATTCACCTTAGGTCAATAAATTCTGATAATCAGCATAACAGATCCTCAGCTTAATCTTACTTTCCATGCCCAGCACTGACACATGAAGGACACAATAAAGTGCCAAACTGAACAGATTTAAAGGTTTTTTAGGCATTAAAGGTTTATAGTGGTTTACCAAAACGAGAGGAAACAACTGAATTTTTCAAACAAGACCATGTTTGAGACATTTTGCCTAGCAAATCTCTCTCAAGCTACAGTCTTCTTTACCCCAAACACAAATGGCATCCCTGATCATATTTCAACAAGGGCTCTACATTTGTTTCATTAAGCTGTAACTGGGGTTAGTGTGTTTTTTTCACTACTCATTTTTTGAAAGAGTCCATCCAGCTTAATGAATCAAAGAGAGATTGCTTTGAATTGTAGGTATTGCTTGGTTCTGAGACTATTTTGACATAACAAAAGCTTCCAACATGTGAGATCAAGTCTACAATATCAGAGAAATAGACAAAATGACTTCATAGGCCTCTTCCATTTTCTATTTCTGCAACTCTTGTTGATTAAGAAGTGACTTTTTGAAATGAACATTCTGAACAATTAAAGGGGACACTTTCATGTCAATTAGGGCCAAAATATAGATTCTGTTTAAAAAAACCCAAACCAAAAGAAAACACCCTACTAAAAAAAATTCAAGCTCAACAGAAGTCTCCCTTTGGATTTGTAAAAATTCCTACAAAAACAAGGTTTGTATGTGTTCGTTTTTTAAACAAACACTGTAGCATTTTCTTAGTGCCTCAGATTTACAAAGGGAAATTAACTACACACAAAGTGAAATTAATTAGTTTGAATGATCAAGCTGAGTAAAAATGCAACAAATGAAACAGCTCCAATGGCAACTGTTAATTTTAAAACTTCTCTTTAATTTAAATAATGTAAGTGGCGTAACCAAGGAAGGAAATCTTTTTAAAATTATATGGATTTTTAACTGGGCAGTGTCCTTTTTAGATATCATAACTCAGGCACACAAAGCATGTACTACCATTTCAAATTTTTTGACTACAACATATAGACCAAATTCAACTTGCCTTACTCACCTGAACAGTCTTATTGAAGTCAGTAGCACTATAGGCATTTGCATGAATAAAGATATACAGATTTGGCCCTAGATTTTAAAGATGGAGTTTTTAGGAAGAAATTAATCAAAATTCTACAGTATGTGATTTCTCACTCCACTTCTTCAGATGGATAGAAAATACATTTAATGTATAGATTCTGGTAACACAACATAACCAGATATATACCAAGAGAAAACATGCACAAACTCTATCACAAAGAAAGTTCTTACCCAAGTCATCTTTGTCCAATTCTATTTCTTCCATGATTGAGGGCATTACAAATGAAAATGTTTTTCTATTGAAATAGTACAGTGTGTAGCCAACAAACATGGCAGTGAATATCACTGTTCGGTAGTAACTGTAACCCTTATCCACCATGGTACAATCAAAGTAATATCTCCAAGAAAGAAAAATCCTGTTGATAGGAGGATTTGTCCTGCTTCAAAAAAATTCAGCTCACAGCTGTAGTGAATAGCTGTAATAAAAGATTTTAAAAAAATAGCAATTGCTGTTGGAACAAAAAGTTGGAACAAAAGAGCAGTTTTGAATGAGGAAAAGAAAAACAGCAACTAACAGGGTGTCTGAACTGGAAGCTGGACTCTCTTCAGAATTCACATCCTGGGATATTTTTGCAGAGCTACAGCTTTGTTGATGTTCTCTTTTCTTCTCAGTTTTGTTTACAGCTGCTTTCTAGAGAATGATTAACTTACGGAACTTGTCATATAGGACAAAACCATTAACCTACAGAAAAAGAAAAAAGTAAAGTTAGCTTGTGATAAGCTGTACTGTACGCAAAGTGGAAAGATTAGAGGAGCCTTGCTCAGTAACTCTCTTCTGACCTCTGAACTCAAACAGGACAAACTGAAAACAATCAATCCCTTTCCCAGAAACAATCTTAAACTAGATTCACTACAAGGAAAAGACAGGGTGGATTAAAATCCTACAGCTTCAACAGGCAGTCTGCATTTAGTTTCTGATTTCCTTTTCAGTGACTCCACAGGTATTATACAGCTGTGACCTTCTCTGCTTTTAGCTGGTTCAGTATTACAGAGCTAGATCTGTGGAAGACTCCAGGAAAGTGCTGCAACTAGAGCTGAGCAACATATTCTTGTATCTGGAAAAGCAAAGAAACTGAAAAAACTTTGGGGAAGGGAGTGCAAAAGAGAGACAGATGCAACAGGACAGAAGACTTGATTCAAGACAAAAAGCAAAGAACTGGACATTTATCCCAGGTGTAAAACCACTGAAGTAAACAGAATTACACTAAGATTAAATTTTGAATAAGGACTCATTAGTAGAGACAGAAGGATAATTGGGTCACTAATTGCCTACGACTACATAATGAGGCTTGAGAAATAATGAATGCAGAAAATCAGAGAGCAAAGGGATGTGCAAAACAATGAAAAGTAGTCAAGCATGGAGTTCTTCTGCAAGTCTTCAGCCCATAAGCAATTGCACTCTTTTTGAACAAGGAAACTGCATTCAAGCTCATTCTGCATTTTGAGAGCAATCAATACTTCAAAAGAAACCAAAAAGAAAAGATGCCCTGACAGTGTGGGGATAAAACCTGAGCAGCAGCATAGAAAGAAAATCTTATGAACTATGAAAAATAATTTTTAACATTCATATGGAGTTACTCATCTTCAAAGTACTTTATAAACATAGTGCTGAGAATATAAATTCCTTTGAAAGGGGCAATATCTCAATTTATGTACTGTACAGTACAGAGCACCAAGTCGGTACCAAACATATAGTAAAATAATAACAAAAACAACAAACAACAATTCATTCATTTATGGGGTTTCCAGTGTTTATTTTTAGGCAAATTATGAGTATTTTGTTTTTTTACACACACACACGGCTTTTAATCAGGTTTTTAAAACTGTTCTCCTTTGAGTTATATTCAAAAGTTGGCATTGTCTCTGACTGTTGAACTCCTATGACTTACCTTCTCTTGGCAAAAGTGTTCTTAACTGCAAGTGGAGATGAGAAAGGTGGGCCTCCTAGGAGAAGAAAAGGTCTGATTTCATACCAAGAACGTCAGGCCTGGCCAGCCAGTTTGTAAAAGTTGGGCCAATTATATATGTTCTGTGGGTCTTCGTCTTCAAGAGTACATCAGTACAGTGCTAGAGCATCCCCGGCAGCAACGTGCAACCACCTTGCTTGATGGCTGTGGAAAATGGGCAAAGGCTACCACGTTCTAGATGCATACAGCTAAAACCCAGTAAAAGGTGGTTCAAGATACTGAAGGAGGACGTGACAAAGGTCTGTGTCAGACTGGAAGATGCACTTGACGGAAACCCTTGGAGACAAAGAATAAGTGCCACTGACCCCAACTAATGGGATACGGCAAAAGTGCAGAAGATAGATACACACACACACGTGCACGTACATAGGCTTTTAAATCATTTTTTAAAAAATTGTTCTCCTTTGAATTAGATTAAAAAGTTGGTCTTGTCTGAAGACTGGCACTTCCACAGATAAGCTCCCAGCGAGCATGGAAAGTCTGTAAGGAGCAGCAGTCCCCTCTTCAAACATGAGGAATGAGGAACATTTTGCGTATATTTAAAAACACTTCTCACATATTTTCCTCATTAGGGTTTACTTGGTTTTAAACTAAAACTAGAAACCTGATTCAAAATGTAAGAACCCAGCAAGGGAAGACTCCCTCAAATTTTCAGACAGTTTTACAAACATCTGGCTCTTTTGATGGGCTTTGCTGTGTTTTTCAATTAGACATTTAAAACTGGATTTCATTACATCTATAATTACAGCTTGACAACCGTGCCTGCTTCAAAATCAGCCCACACACGGAAAAGAAGAGCCACTCAATTCTCTCTAGCTACGCATTTTTCCTATCATTGTGGTTTCTAGGCATTATTAAGTATGTAACAGCCATCAGCAAAAAGTATGTAGGGCTACATGGTGCATGTGATATGGTTTCAGAGTAACAGCCGTGTTAGTCTGTATTCGCAAAAAGAAAAGGAGTACTTGTGGCACCTTAGAGACTAACCAATTTATTAGAGCATAAGCTTTCGTGAGCTACAGCTCACTTCATCAGATGCATATCGTGGAAACTGCAGCAGACTTTATATATACACAGAGAATATGAAACAATACCTCCTCCCACCTCACTGTCCTGCTGGTAATAGCTTATCTAAAGTGATCATCAGGTGGGCCATTTCCAGCACAAATCCAGGTTTTCTCACCCTCCACCCCCCCACACAAATTCACTCTCCTGCTGGTGATAGCCCATCCAAAGTGACAACTCTTTACACAATGTGCATGACAATCAAGTTGGGCTATTTCCTGCACAAATCTAATAAATTGGTTAGTCTCTAAGGTGCCACAAGTACTCCTTTTCTTTTTGTGATATGGTTTGATTCACAAAAAATGAGCAGTACTCAAAGCTACCACACTGATACAATGTAAAATGAATCATATCAACAGCTAAGGCTATCAGCCCATGTTACTATTTGTATTACAATAGCACCTAGAGGCCTAACTATGACCAGGGCCTCATCATGCTAGGCACTTCAGAAAGAAACAGTCCATACCCTAAAAAGTCTAAAAGTCTTCCTCTTTCATCTCCACTATCTCGCCTCCAGCAGCAGCCAAACCTGATGCTTCCAAAGAAGTTGAGCAACCCCACAACACACCCAATGACCCCTTCAATGCCATACAAATAGGAATGAGGATTGGGGGATGTTCCTTCCAGACCGCTCTTGTGAACAAATGTTTCCTTGAAGAAGGGGATCCCTATAATGGTTCATTAACTCACCCAATCCTTTTAACAATCCATCCATAGTATTTAAAACATTAAGACATCCTGTTTAACTAAGATGGGATACAACATGTTATGATGCCCAAGTCTGATATCATTACATATACAACATCAGAAAGTGTACCAGGCACTTTAAAAAGACACAAGTTCCTGACACCAGGAATTTACTCTAACAGAGACATTACTCTTATCGATGGTAACAAGAGCATTTCCCTACCTGAGTATGGAAAGTGTGAGGTTCAGAGCAAGCACTGAGTTAGCTTAGAGTCCAAAGGAGGAGTAGATGAATGGTGGGGTCAGGGCAGCTTGAACCACTGTAACTGGAGCTGCACCGATACAGATAAGGGACTGGGGTTGGAAGGGGGCATGAACTAAATATAGAAGTCTCTTCAGCTGCTCATCCTTGAGGTGAAAGCTCACCCAGGAAATGGATACCAATCAAAATGTCAGAAAGCAATAACACTCCTGCTGAGCTCAGGAGAAGGGCAACATGGGCCAAGGGCTACCGGCTTTAATTGGGGAGGGGGACTTGTAGGGGCAGGGGCTTACATGCCAGCCCCAGGAAGGCAGTCTGTGTATGTCTGAGGGGTGGGTAGGTGTGGGGTTATATGTCTGAGGGAGTTGGTCGGTATGTGTCTGTACTGTGGGTTACATGGGTAGGACGTCCATGGGGCGGTATGATGGCTGGGGGACTGTGGAGGGATTACGCGGTTGAGAGGTCCATGAGGGAAGGGGTTACATGGCGGGGGGAGGGAGGGGCTGTGTGCCTGAAGGGAGGGGGTCTTGGTGTGTGTCTGTGGGAAGGGGGATTACATGGCTGTGGTGTCCACGGGGGTCTGTCTGGAGTGAGGTTATGTGGCTGGGGGACCCATGGGGGACAGGTGTTTATATGGCTGGGGAGCACATGGAGGTTATGAGCCTGAAGGGGGCCAGTCAGTGTAAATGTCTGCGGGAGGCCACAAGGCTGGGGGCTTGTCGGGGGGGGTACATGACTGGGAGTCCAGGGGGGCCGATCGGAGAACGTGTCTGTTGTCGGGAGCGCAGCACCCCAGCAGGGGGAGTCAACACATTACAGCCAAGGGCTGCCTGGCAGAGCCCCTGGGGTGAGAAGCACGAGGAAGAGCTCGGGGCCTGAACCCCCACACAGTACCTCTTAGACCCCTTCGCTTGGCCGCTTCCGCCCGGAAGTCCCACCTCGTCCCGCCAGCCACACACCGCTGTCTTCTATTGGGCAGGAACCCTGTACGTCACCGGTTCTGCCAATCATAACCGGCAATAGGGCTCCAGGGGACGCCCACACCTCCCCATTCGTCGAATCGCCGCCGGGGGCGGGTATGCGGCACAGCGCCTGGGGCCGCTTCAGGCCCGCGGCGCGTAGCCGCTACCTCTTCCCGCCAGTCCCTCTGCAGGATCTTCACAGGGCCGCTGTCCCCGGAGCGCAGCCGCAGGGACCCGCCCCGCGCCGGGGAAGGAAGAGGGAGGCCCCAGCGCGGCAGCCGGGCCCGGGCCCGGGCCCGGGCCCGCCCGCTGCAGTTTGTCGGGTCAGGGCGCGCTCTGGGACACGCTTTGCGCGAAGACCCGTCCCGCCCCTGGAGTTCCGCGCCGCCGCGAAGGGCTGATCCCTGCCCTGGGTGGAGAAGCCGGGGGAGGACGAGGGGTCCGGCCGAGAGCGTTGCGCCTCGGCCCCGGGCAGGGCGCTGGCCTTTCTGCAGTAAGGGACCATGCAGCGACCAGCGCACGGAGGGGAAGCGAGCGCGGGCCGAAGAACCATGTACAAACCTGACTTTTGAAGCAGCTTCTTTCCACCATTGATGGAGGTACGGTGACCCGATGTCCCGATTTTATAGGGACAGCCCCAATAGTTGGGGCTTTGTCTTAGCTAGGTGCCTGTTACCCCCGTCCCGATTTCTCAGGGCGGCTGTCTGGTCACCTTAGACGTAGGGCTGGGTCTACTGCTACCCTCATCCCCTACTCTTTCTGTCACTGCCCTTCTGACGCAGACAAGTATTTGGTAATCTTGGCGAAGAGTGCATTTTCCTACTCAAGGAGAAAAGCAAGCTCTGTGAAAATGAACCAGGGTTATCTCAGGAAGAAAATTGCTGCAGGAATAACAAACTTAACACTCAAAGATTCTAATTTGCAAGTAATAGGATGAGGGAAAGTGTGGAATATTTGGGGAGTGGGGATAGGCATCAACTGACTATACATTTTTACACTCCTGCAACAGGAATTGATCTTTGTATCAAGGCCTGTATACACCTGTATTTATGTAGGCCCCATCACAGGAGTAGCCCAGGGCTTCACCCAGATTAATTTATCCTCAATACCACGTGGGGTAAGGAAGCATTATCCCCATTTAACAGATGGTAAACTGAAGCACAGAGTAAATAACATGCTCAAGCTCACACTGGAATTCTATGGCAAACCTGAACAACAAACAGGACCAAGCACTGGTTTGACACCCTAACCACAAAAGAGTGTAAAAGCAAAACTTGGTGCAGAAATCAGATCAACCACAAAAGTATTTCTGTAAAGCACCTGTTTAACTTGTCACATCACGCCCCAGTGCACCATATTCTGAACAGTTTTAGGCTAGTAGAGGCTATGAGCCTATGAATCAAATTAGATTTGGGTAACAGGTGTGTGTGTGCATGCGTGCATCAAGCTTTGTTTATATGCAAAATAGCACTAGTTTAAACTGTGATTTTTAAACTCATTTCACCTCGTGTGAAACCCTATGTGAACACCCTTAAATGGATAGAACACAGGTTTAAATCTAATTCTTATCCAGTTTTATTTTAATTCAAAGAATAATTAGATTTCTAACCAAGTGTCCACACAGGATTTTGCACTTAACTAAATTAAGTACAGCTATCCTAGCCTTTAACGCTATAATGGTGACAGCCATCAGACTCCTGTATCCCAAAAGCAGTATAGTTTAAATGGACTATCACTGCACCCATGAAATTCTAGTGTGCCTCTCATCACAGTATCCAAGAGCCCTAGCTCATATGCTCTGATTTGTATGGTAGGAGTCACTCATCCTTAACAGCACTTTCAGCTACACTTGATCAGATATAATTAGGACCACATACAGAATGTATCCAACTGATATTGCAGAAAGAATAGAGGGAGATCAGTCACCCATGCTAGGATTTGACCGGAGGTCAGGATTAAATTCTAACTCAAAAAAAAAAAAAAAAAGTGTTATGAGACCTTTGGCAGCTACAGATGGTGGAACCCAGTCATGTCTTAGCCAAAAGGTTGCAACTCTGGCAGTATGGCACACCATGCTGGAGCACAGAAGTTCAGTAGCAAATAAAACACAGTGCTAGCCAGCAACAGAATGGATTCAGAGATTCCCAACAGACAGCAATTGGCAATATGGATTCAAATGATATACTCAGAGTTCATACTGTTTTCAACTTAAGAGATGTAAAAAGATTGTAGAAAAGAAAATCTTTTATTGAAACAATTTCTTAACAATGGAGCAAGTACATTTCAACTGAATTAGTTTGCCCTTTTCCTCTCATGTTAAAAAAAAAGAGGAAATAAAACTGACCAAAACTTCAGTACAGACAAGTACCTGAAATGCTAATGAAAAGGAAAAAGAATTAGGACTTTATGGCTGAGTGTCCACCAAAGTGGCAAAGGAAAAAAAAATCCACACATACACAGCACTGAAAATCTTTGAACAGATGGGGGTATGGTGTATCAGTACTTGATATAAACCCAAAATATCACCTGGATTGGGCTTGGTTCTGTTTTAGGCAGTTCACAACAGCGAAGGTGGAAAACGAGACCTAATTTTCACTCCCAAAAAGAGAGGAATCAGGGCTAAGACCAGCCACCAACCCACATACATTTGAGGAGGGGAACACCTTAAAAAAAAAAGTTTCCAGGAATGCTGAAGACTTAAAACATTGCATTTGATTCAGGCTGGTTTTTCAAGCGTCACAGTAGAATGCACATTCTGGTCAACACCGAGATTTGCAAAACTAAATGTCTTGTTTGTGTTTAATCTTTTCAATTCTGCACATCTAAAAAAGTTTCAATCAATACAACACACAATTTAACAAAGACAAGACCAAGCATGCAAAAAATTGGTGCCCTAATCATGTCTACAGTGTATGCAATTCTAGCGGAGGAAGAAGAGGGTGATGAGATTAAACCATTTTTAATTAAAGAGATTTTTCTAAACGGTCTTTTCTCCCATCCAAACAAGATTTCTGGTCTTGCAGCCTATACATGCGTCACCCCACAGGAGATTTAACTTCATAAGGACTGCAGCATTGAGCATGTGAATCCATCATAGTTTTTACTTCACTTGATGTTTCTGTTTAACTGTTCTTAGAAAGTCAGGGTTAGAAGATGGGCAAACAAGTTGTACCACTGAGGGTCACATTCTTCTCAGGCAAACGTGTATCTGAGGGAAGAACATGACCTTCTGTGGCCCATACTGTCATCTTTTCACCCAAAAGGCACCTTTCCATCAGATTACTCTTCTGCCCTGTTACATTGTAACTATCCTGCTGTTATCCCTGATCACTGAGTGAGTACACACTGCTGCAGGCACAGCATTATGAATCCTGCAGCTCAAGTCTGCTGATCATAACCGACTTGTAAAATGCGCTGCAAATCCCACCACAGCTCCACTCCCTGCTCCCAAAAGGTGAATTTAACCTACTCTTGGGCCATAGTTGTTCTGAAAAATTAAATAGGAGGTCTGTTGTCATTTTATACAGCTCAATGGCAGAAGCAGAAAGCTCAGCTATCATCTTTACAAACGACACATTTTTGACAATCCCCACACAAATGTAAACAGTTGAGAAATAACAGAGAAATGCAATGCCAAGGCTAAAAATAATATTACATTGCAATGGGCACCCAGAGCAGTTGGTTTATTCATCCCTGTTATGAAGGGCTGACTCCAGGCACAGGGTGAAAGACTGTCCGAAGACATTTGCAGACAATGCTAATACACATGGACTTCCAGCAATTCAGAATAGTATCCCCAATACTTCCCTACCACCACCACTGCAGGCCCATATTAATGATGAGACTAGAAGCCTGTCACCAAGGATCAGACTGCAGAGGTCATTATATATGCAGCTTGATGAGATGAGATTCCATCCAAAGGAAGATTTGATGTCTTCACTTCAGTGCAAGGACCACAGAAGGGCCACAAACATCCATAACCACACCCTAGGTACACTTATTTCTATTCAACTGCAGCATGATTGCTCTTCTGCTTTTTGAAAGGAAAACTTTAGTATTCAAGAGCTATTAACCAACATATAATTAATTTCAACTTCCCACTGCAGCAGTCTCCTGCGTGCAGTGACATTTTTGGGGAGCCAAGTTATGAGATGGAACTGAATGCAGCACGTTACTGGGAGCCAAGAGAGTGCATGATCAGAAATGGAAGGGATATGCTAAAAGGCTGTCCCCTAGTGGTGTCTGAACTCCACAGATCTCAGTTATGGAGAAGTTTCTGAGCTCTCTCTCTCTCTCTCTGGTGCACCAAGAAGTTGGAGGAGTTTTGTTTCCACACAGTAGCTTGCTGTGTAGATGTTGTGAAAGATGGTATTGGTGATGGCAGGGAGACCTCTCCTGGGTAGAAGAGAAGTATGACAGTTTAAGGTAGGAGGATGGGAAAGATGCAGTTCCTATAAGAAAAGTTAAGTGGGTCCTAGCTTTTGAGAGGAGCCTGGTTGATTGGGAGAAGGACTTATAAGAACAGAGTTCAGCCTGAGAGTGGCCCTGGGCAGGGAGCATTGGAAGGTACAGGTATCTGTACTTCCTGCTGTCTAGATGCGTAAGACAAGACTCAGGAGGAAGCCTGTTCAAGCTGATTTGCAATATCAGTAGTGGGGTGCAAAACCCTTGAGACAATGTGTTTCCTCGGCTTATCTGCTCCTGAGTGCAAGATTGCACCATAAAAGATGAAAAGCTACACTAAGAATCCATAAATCTGCATGGTTAATGGAAGTTCTGTTTGGGCTTGGAAAGGCAGCATTACTGAGAAAGGCGCCCTGACGATTCACTGATAGCACAGTGATTTTCAAAAACATATAGCTGCTGGGAGGGACTAGAGCTCTGAACTGTAATGTAAAAAAGTCAGAGAAAGTTTAAGGAATTCCCAAAGCCACCTTCCAAAACAGACAAAAGCATTTTAAAGAGATTGTCAGGAAGAGTATTTTTTATTTTGGTTGAATAGGCCCATGGAAACCAATGTCAGATGCACATTCACAAAGGTTTGCATATGAAGTAGGTCAGGATCTCACTGGTGTGTTTTAGCAGCATGAATGTTTTCAAAAAAAGATATGAGACCATCACTGAGGATGAGGTTTCACAACAAAGCCAGTCTGATTTCACAAGACACTGGGGGAGGAGGTTACCAAGAATATATTTTCCAGTTTTCATCATTCTGTGCCTCCTCATCTAAAACCTATTCCCATGTGCTGTTCTGGTTGCAGTCAGAGATTCACCATCAAATACTCTCCTTGCATCTCTTTCGTGTCCCAAATACCAATTTATGGTCCTTTTATTTTATATTTAAACTTTGAACCAAAGTTTAGGTCCCTATTCCCTGATGTTAAATTCTGCCTGACAGAACTAAGGGCAAATAGATGGCTTTAGCAGCCCTAGTCTAATGAAAAATGAACAGAAATCCTCACCCTAAGGCATGGAGCATCCCTCCCCACCAAATTCCATTTCACTTCCCCATGCATCAAAATGAGAATGTATTTCCTGTTGGCCACAGCATCCTGTTTCCTTAATTCAGTACCTCTCGCAAACAACTCCGTGACATGTTTCTGGGATACTGTAACACCTTCATCCTCACTAGATGAGGCACGGCTCCAGAGTGTTCGTGCCAAATTACTTCCTAAATCTTATGGGCCTTTTTTTTGGGTACTCTTTCAATCTACAAAAAAGTCACTTCTGGTGACTTCAATTGGACTGTACTGGAACTCAGAGTCTTCAGTGAGCACATGGCATCTTTAAACACATGAAAAGACAAAAATAACTCACTAAAATTAACAGTGAAATTCCCAGGAGGAAAAAAAAAAAATGTACATCTCTATTGCATTTTGTTGTCAGCCTGTTTGTCATGTTCCATTTAACATGAAACTAAATGGGTCCATTATAAAAAAACCTGTTAAATAAATAGATGTGATGCTAGAAGAAATTTCAAGGGATGTTATAACTCATCGTTCGTCCTGCTCTCTTCTCTAGCATCTGGCTTCTCACTCTCAGGTTCTATGTAATAAACAGAAACAAAAATAAAGTGAAATTATAAATACGATTATAAAGTGATAGGCATGCTGTACAATGTGGTTTTTGCATGCTACTATAATACAAATATTCAACTACTTCAACACACTTCTCAGACAACAGGGGATTGGAGAGTTGTGGAAGTGTTTGCAGAATCAGGCCCTTGAGTAGCCCAGAAATTCTATCTGATAGGTGGTGGCCCTGGTGAGGACAGGAACAAAAATAGCCAGTTGCAGACATACCAAGGTGAGGTAGAGATTCACCCATGCTGTGGGAGTTAAAAAGGAGACCTTCTTAAGGAGAGGGGGATAAACCAGCACGGCCAAATATCTTGCCACATGGATATTATTTAGAGTCACACTGTCAGGTTAAAAGTTGCTTTTGGAAAATACGTTTCTTGCCCATGTTACTGACAAACCCTTGATTATTCGAGCTAAACAATTACTAAGAGTTTAATTTACTTTTTACGCTCTATACTATTTGCTTAAAGTATACATTTAATTCAGTTTGGATAATGAAACATATTAGTTTCCTTGTTTATCGTCACTTGCAGGTTCTCGCACACTAGCACAGGACTGCAGTGTTTGACTTCCAAATGCTGCAGGGAACGATTGCTTTAAAAGTCCCCTATAACTTTCCACTAGAATGTAAAAGCTGTCAAGAGAACATTTCAATTGGTTAGGCTGTAGAAGTTTGGTTTTGATCTTTCCAGGGACCCACTACAGCTATAATAGTCCCCTAGTTAGGTACAATAGCGTCCTTCAGCCTCACTGCACAGGAACATCATTGCGACATCAAATCAAGCAAATGTCCCATTTCCAAGAGTGGCTGGAACACGCCAAGAGTACTAAAGCAGATGTAACCATGTCTTCATAATAGCCCTAAGACGAGAGTTCGGGGTTTTAAATCAGTTAGTGACCCCTTTGGTGGGTCTATACTGCAAGTGAACAGGGTTACAACCAGTTCCCCTTCCTCAGTTCTGGCATTAGTGTTATTGGGGCCACAGCTACCATTCCATCCCACACATTTTTCTGTAGCTGGCCCTCTCAGTTGTAAAGTTTGAAACACTGACACCTTCTCAGCAGCCAGAGGCTCCTTCTCACCCTGTGGTTCATTTGCAGGGCAACAGAAATTAAGAGATTTGCAAACAGTGGGCTACAGACATCCACAGTCACTGAGTTCCATTTTCTTACACAAATTAATCCCTACCTGTGTCTGGTCCAGACTGATCACCTAGTGTTGCTTCCTCGACTATGGGAGGTTCCCTGACTGGACTGACATCTTCAGGTTTATCTGTATTATGGGGGAGAGATGTGCAACAAGTGGTCATACAAGTATGTCAAGTCCAACACCTCCTCTAGCTCTGGTATACAAGATCAAATGTAGAGATGACACTGGACAGGAAAAAAAATTGCCAATGTGGATTGTAAGTGAACCAATTGCAGCCCATCACTAGAAGATTACTGATTTCTCATCATTGATCCTGGGAAAGCCAAAGGGATGGTCAATAGAAGCACTTTGAGAAAACATAAGTACCCCAGCAAGCAGAGGAAGCATCAGGCAGCAAGCAATAATGGAAGAGTCCAGCAGGGATCAAGAGCAACCAGGGGCAACTCTGGAGCAGTCAGAATAGTGTGGGGAGGGGAGTGGTATTGGTGCTGAGCTTGCCAACGGCCACTGGAAGAAGATGAGCCCCAGGCTGAGGCCTGGGAGTTGTGCAGGAAGGCCATCCCACGGGCTGGGGCCTGACTAAGATATCCTGCTAAAGGAACCAGGGCTACCATAGGGGAGCTTTGTCCACAGAGAGTGGTTTGATCTTTATAAAGGGACCGGGCACTCAAGAACTCATCTATCTTGAGAGCTAGGAGAGCTGTAAATCCTAGTGTCCCTAATGATGTGACCTAGGAAATCTCTGAAATCAGCTGGCTATCACTCAGGAAGCAGAGACAATCAGCAGGTATGCAGAGCAAGGTGTCATCTCTTAGAAGGCTGTGCCTCACAGTGGGTAGCAGAGACTAAACTGGTGCTGAGGGTGGTCTCCTCTCCAGTCTCTACATAAGCCACAATGGCAGATGCTTTCCGTCCCATGAACTTTAGAAAACCTGGACACCTTCTCAAACAAATGTCAATGAAAGAAGACAGAAGTAGCACTTGGAGCATGCTATATTTCACCAAGCTTTGTGTCCAGTAATTCCTGATTAGGAGGATCAGCAGCTTTTCCACTTTTATCAAAGATTTCTGTCATTACAATCTCCTTTTGCTCAGTGCAGACAGCTTTGAGAGAACATTACACCTGGTGGTTCAATAGTATCAGATGCTCATAGGAGCACCTGCCTGTGCTGAGTGTGCCTTACCTTCTCCTTTCTCCTCCTTGGGAGGGATAACCTTCTCGCTGTCAGGGGGAGCTGTGGCATTCTTGCCTGAATCAGTTTTTGTGGTGTTCTTTTCCTTCTTGGGTCTGGGTTTTGCAAACTTAGCCTTGTTCAGTAGATACTGCACCTCCCTGTCCAGGGCTGCTATCTTCAGCTCTATGTCCTTGGACAGCAGGGTGGGCTTCTCAGTGGGAGGAAGTTTATTCTGTTCTGCCAGTGTCTCATTTTTCCAAATCTGCAAGGAAATCCCAGGGTCAATCTCTCCCCATGAATATGCTGCTATTTTTTGGTTACATGAGTTACTGTTTTTAAATACACAATCCCAGACACAGCACCTGGGCATTCCAATTGCCTGTGGTCAACAAGGCTTCCATGCCCACATCCTCCAGCCTTAGCTCCACAAGACCAGAGAACAAGAGTGCCAGTGGCTGCTCTTAAAACCATACAAATCCTAATTACTGGGAAGGCACTAGCCCTCCCATATTGCACATGAACCATCTGTATCTCCAGTTGCTATGTCTTCCCAAAGCAATATGCAATCGAGTTTGGTAGTAGGGAGTATTAAAATAGAGAAAGGTTTTCCTAATGCGTGGAGAGGATGTACATCCTCTGCTCCCTATCCCTAAGTGAAAGTAAACGCATTAGCTGTGGCATTGATCACATTATCCAACACCACATCCTGAATTGGCTCCGCAGCCCCTTCACTTACCACAGTTTCATTGATTGCTTTCTCTAGGGTACTCAGTTCCACCTCTGTGAATATCTGATCGGCCTCTGGAAGCATTCGTGCTCCCCTGAAAGATAAAAATTTATTTTTGCTCCAATTGTTGTTCAGGGTTAACATCTGCATCAATGGCATTTGAAATTTCTATAAGTCATTGCACAAACTGACTCATGTTTTTGGACCTTACTGCTTTTCACACATACATGTAACTTCTGTTCAAGGAAAGTGAATGCTAGAAGACCAGGGTATTTCAGGTGATTGGGAATGGAATATAAAACCCTCAATCACATTTAGTGATTTACCATGGGATTGGCCCACGAGTGGGTTTGCGAGGAAGGAGGAAGCCCAGGGTTGTGTGTGTGTGGGCGGGGTGGGGGAGCAGTCCTGACCCTCCTGAAAATGGGTGCGCTTTGCAGTATACATGGGATGTCATACTCTTTGTTCTGAAGAGTAATTTATGGGCTTTGAGTGTTTCTATTAACACATTCCCTAAAATGCTCTAGGAGCCGCCACATACTAGCTTCACATGCTAGCAGACCAGATTCCATTTTAATTAGTGGGTCAAACACATGCAACACTTTTCCACCACCCACAACTTCAAATCTTCTCCTCAGGGTCTCACTCTTACTTGAGGAAGATGCTGGAGTGATTGAGCAGATTTTCGAGGGCATTCAGGCGGTCTGGCCATTTCCTTCTTTCTTCCACACGGAAGAAAAGGCTCCTGCAGAGTTTCTTCAGCTCCGAGAGCTTCTCTTTCAGTTCCTGAAAGTGGGAGAAAACAGACAGGATTGAATTGATCAGATATCTAAAACTGCTCCAAACTTTTAATTCCAGAAATATTGTGAATCCCAGAAGCTTGAGCTGCAGGAGTTTTGCCTGCTGTCCCCATCAGATGCACAAATCTCGTGTGCGAACAGGAGTTGCGGCACTAGACACAGTGTATACAGAATGGGAAGTTAACTGCTTTATGTGCTCCAAGAGGTTGAGCAACAGATGGGAAGAGCTAGTTCTTGTGCAATTCAGTCCTGGGCAACTTAACAAGAGGGTTTCCAAGTGCCAGAGCATTCAAAAGGGCCAAAGTGAATCAAAGCAACCAAGGAAGCCTAGGTCAATTTGCCACCTATTGGCAATTCAGTGCAAACTGACACCCTATTTCCATGCAGTAGTACCTTGGTCGTGGCTCTATAGCCCTCCTCCTCCATCCAGTTGGAGGCTTCGCTCAGCTTTCTTGAGATTTCCTCTCTCTGCTCCTCTGTTGAGACAAACTGATATTCCTCCTGGTAAAGCTTGTCCTGAGAGGAGTAAAGGTCACTTCAGCTTATCTGCTGATTAATGAGAAGGCACAAACAGCAAAGGAATCTGTCTCAAATTCCCCCCTCCCCCGACAGAATGCAACTGCAACCAACTGCACGACTCCTGGGCTCCTCCATGCTACTGAGTGGAAGTTCAACCCCCAGATTTGTCCTCTTGCTCCTTCAATCAGCTGAGAGTGGGACAGGAAAGCTGCACAAGTCCTCACATGTAGGATAAGAGCTTTCCTCTTGCCCTCACCAATTGGTGTTTCTTCCCAGCTAGAGCGTGGGGATGCTGAGACATGCAGAGGAGGGGATAGCATATACAAAGCTTTTATGCAGGTAGAGATTTGACTTGGTATGCTGCCTAAACCCTAATCTGGTCCCACTTGTCTTGAAGCCTCCCTATGCCATGTGGGACAGGGAACACTCAAAATGACAACAGATGAACTCCTCAAAGCAACCGCTCCCCAGCTTGAAACAGATACAACCCTCGGCAGCCAGCTCAGCCCTGCCAGTATACAACATCTCCCTCCTGCTTTTCAGGAGCTTTCAACCCTTTTCACCGCTCTTACCTTGGTCTCAAAGATGAATGCCTCCAGGCTATTGGCTGACTTTTCCCTCTCCTGCTTCTCTAAGTCTCTGACTGTCAGATCCTGAAGTCTAAAGTGCAAGGAGGCCAGAAATAAGTAAAAATATCATCAGCACCTGTAAGAGCGGGTGATGTTCTCTTTGCAGACAGGGATCTGTGTAGGCAGCAGTACCTGTCACTCAGACACCATTAACTAACCCATCAGCACCCAGGCCACGCCAGTTACAGGATACACTTAGATGTCTTAGGGTCAAATCCAAAAGGTGGGAAGTCAGGAGTTCTCTCCCAGTTTCAGCGTTCAGATTCACAGTGCTCAGGATGTTTCTCCTCGAGTACTGACTGGCTAAAACTTTCTCCCTAACCCCCTTTAAACCAAAGGCCTCCCCTAAAAGTCCATCTGCACTATGACAAGAGAGACGATAACAGTTATAGTACCGCTCCGAACACTGTTCATTCTCCTCCTACCCAAGAGCTGTGTTAGACTCATTGGGCACTGATAGCATGGCTTGGCTACTATGATCACCAAAGGGGGTGGGGGAAGAACCCCTGTCCATACTGTGGAGGAGAGGGGACCATGTAAACACTGTCATCACTAGCATGGTTACAAATGCAACAGGGACAGATCTTTAAGTAATGTCTCACGCAGTTAGGGTGCCACTCCATAGGGAGCTCACAGGACCAGAGTCGAAGATGGAAAAGATTAAAATTATTGGCTACAGCAATGTTAACTCGTCAGGCTGAGCTTCCCTCCAACCTCACTGGGCATAGAGAGACCATCTGGGATTCCCAGCCACTCACTGCAGATCTAACCTTCTGTCCACACACACACAGAGCCAGCGCTGCCTCCGCTTCCAGCTCTTGTCATTTTCTAGTCTCAGAACTGACCCTTTTCTTGTGCACATTCATCCCAGTTCCTCCCTTTGCCATTCAGAGTTTCTGGCCTTGCCACCTTTTGGGACATTTACCCCTAGTTTGTTTGAAGGGGCTGCTGAAAGAAGGATGGTGACAAGAGAAGGGTCAATAGAGGCAGTGGGGGTGAGCAAAGTCTTGCAATGTTTACTACAGTCAGATTCATTCTGGGAGTGGGAGAAGGTAGTGTCATCTGAGCATGACCTGAACTCAATAAGACATGCACCTTAGAATCTGTTGCTCACTCTGGTCCCTGTGCCTCAGCCCAGTCTGCTCCCATAGCCTACTCCCTTCACTTCAGCATGCTCTTCTCAAACTTACTTCTTCACTGAGCTCTTCAACTCCTCCTCCAGCAGGTCAAGCACATCACTGACACCTAACTCCACACTGATCTCGTCCACAAGTTTCTGCTTCTTGGAAGCTTTGGGTTTTTTCTCTTCCACTTTGGTGGCTGTGCTGTCACCAGGACTTTTGGACATTTCTTCCTCTTTCCCGGATTCTTCCTTTTCTTTGGGATCCTGTGTCAGAGAAGGAACTCCAGGATAAATAAAAAGACCAATTTGCAGTACCATTTCACTTGCAACAAATATTTTGAAGAGTGGCACACAAGAACACGATAAGGGAGATTTGAGCTCCCAGGGTTAAGTAAATAGGCTAGTGTTCTACATCTATAAAAATAGATTTGCACATCTGCAGTGCCTTAATGCTTCACAGGCCGAGAGGCCTTGTTTCCACTGTGAAAAAGGTATATTCTTAACTCAAGTTAGTTAAATAGTGCTAAAATCCTAGAGGAGACAAGGCTTCTCCTTTGTCTTTAACTCTACCTGCTTGCTTGTGTGAGAATTACAAACTGTCCTGTCTTTTCTAGGATTTTACTTCCAAGTAGTTAAGGAATTAAAAAAAAAACAAAAAAACAAACAAAAAAAACCCTTCAACGTACCTTTTTTCACTGTTAAGGCAGGGCCTTAGTGCTTCCCAGACAGGGAAGCCAAGGAACAAAAATGAACCAAATGCCCAAGATTACATGGGGATTTCAGACTAGACCCAGAAGTCTCAGCTCCCAGTCCCGAGCTCCAAACAGCAGGCCATATTTTTATTCAGAACAGTGCATGACTGCCTCTCATAGACTTTCACACACAACAGCTTTGCACTTACCAGCTCAGAATGGCACTGTAGGTACAACACAGCAAGATAAGGATCAAATGTAAAGTGGCCTTGGAAGGAGAGAGTGGATTGGTATAAATCCGAAGGGCAACGGGAAGCAATACTGAACACATCCTTCTGAGGATGAGGCAAATGTCAAGGGAAAGGGTTCTCTGCAGGGAAAACTCCAACAACTCAAGTGAACTTTGGCAAGGGGTCTCCCAACACTCAGCTTCAGACCCTGAGTGAAGGTCACTCCCCACTTCTGCCCCTAAGGAGCAAGGATTTATTTCAGTGGCTTGTCGGTTAAGGGTTTATTTTCAGAGATAGTGAGCAGGAACAAAGCTGTGGTGCTCAGCCTGCACACATGGGGTAGAATCTCTCACACCCTCCCCTATTATTTCCAGTTAGATCCCAGTCCTGAGGTACAACAGCACATAATGTCACCATTTTAGGCAGTCTCCCTTTGCAGAGTCAGCTGCTCACCTGAGATGCTGTTTTTTCTCCTTCCTCCTGTCTCTCTGCTTCTGGAGGGACAGCTTCTGCTTTATCCTGCATTGAAGATGGCTGCTGCTTCTCTTCCCCTTGCTCCTCGCTCACTGTCCCTTCTCCCTCCTTCTGGTCTGGTTTCTCCCCCTGTTCTTTTCCTGTTTCTGCCTGGCTCTCCTCTTCCTCCTGGGCAGCAGGGAGGAAAGTGCCACAGTTTTTTAATGGAAATCCCATGCAGATGTGTCACACAGACAGGGCAGGCTCATACCGGAAGCTTGGCATTCAACATGGCACAAAGGCTACAAGAGAAGAACAGGGAGTGGGCAGGCCAGTGATGACTTTAAGAAAGTCACTATATCACCTTGGAACCACAACCCTTTTCTATTCCTGGGAAAGAAAACAGACTCCTATTGGCAACACAGGAGCAGCCAGGGCCAAGTGTTCTGTGTAGCAGGAGAACCTGCCAAGAGCCTATAACGATGAGATGCAGGAGAGTGTAGCCTACACAGCACTACCCAGAGAGGATCCAGAAAGGAGACCGGAATGACAGAGAAAGAGACTTCATCAGGGAAGCAGCCTTGGCAGCATTTGCCCAAGTGACTGCCACCAGAAGGCCTGTATGTTTATTTTTAACGCAGCATTAGACTTTGAGACATGTACAAACTTCTACAATGTGTAGTTTTTAATCTTGGTGTCCTGCTGGTCACCCTGATTTTGTTTGTGTTTAATTACTGCCTCCTCTATTTTGCAGCCAGGACTGCATCCAGTCGGAGTCCCATCTTCCCATCAAAGCCAGCACCTCACCTGAACAGTCTCTGTCAGGTTCTCTCCCGTTTCCAGTGTAGGACCTCCTCCTCCAAACAGGCTAGAGATTGTGTTTCCAAGTTCTGCAGGAGAAAAAAATAACTCAAAATGTCAGTCTTTGAAGCAGTCTGGAGGACAGTGTGAGAGGAGGAGGAAGAACAGCAACAGCAGGAGGGAGTGACATGCATCAGTCAGGGGTTTGGTAACTCAATTTTCTTGACTTTAAAATCATGAATTCTGTATAAGTGCCTCTCCAAGGTCCAACAGTAATCCATGGGCAGCCTGGGATCCTGACAATATTTGCTGTAAAAACTCTTGCACTACCATTGCTAGCTCTTTCCCTCCCTGCACATCCTCCTGTATACAAACTACTGGGCCCTCATCTCTGCAAAAGCATAACCTGGAATCTGCCTCTCCAAACGGTGATAGAGTTTTCCACTGTTCACTTCCCTAGGAAACCTCCACCCATATGCACTCTCATCCCTCCTTCCTACACACCAGCTATAAGTCTCTGCACTTGCCCTCAAAGCAGGACAATGGAAAGCTTCCAGTCAGTGGCATCACGGCCCAACCAACGAGGAGGGAGAGTGCGAAGCACCAGATGTGCAAGACTTCCACTGCTGCCCTCAAGACAAAAGTAAAGGGATTTGTTTCCTTCTAAATACACCCCTTCACTGAGGAAGGTGAAAATGCAGCTCCTTGTATTACTCATGCATGTGGTGCATACCCAGATGTTGTACTGATGGGCACCTTAGGAGCGTGCATGACGCTTTCAGGGAGACTTGCCCCCTCACCTAGAAGCACATGCTCAGGGCCATTAAGTTATTTTGGATCTGCTAACATAATAGGCAGGTACTTGCGACCCTAAGGATTCCTCAGTGCCAAAAGAATTCACTGTTCTTTAACAAATCCCATCAGGCCTGTCAACCTCACTACACACCTAGCATACTACTTTTGTAGTATTTATCTATAAAGAACGTCATGTAAGATCTTAAATGAAAACCAGGATCTCACTGGTCAGTTATATAAAATTGCAAAACATATGCACTGTAGCTATGTAAGGAGTTATGCGCATATAGGCTTGAAAATACACATTTTAAGTCTGAATCAAAGTAAGTTTGACAGACAGGTTTTTGACAGACAAAAAGGAGTCTATTCACCTGTCTGCCTCAGTTCACATGTACATTAAACACTGTGAGCCAACACAACAGAAGGTCTATTTGCATATGAAATCAACATGAGATATGAAGTCAGCACACCAGGGAGTAAGCCCCGGGGTAATCCTGACTCAGGGGACAAACAATGGATTTTTGGTGTGATATAAGGAAAAGGATCCCATTATCCCTCAGCGAGGAAGCAAAAACAATGCTTTTTGCATTCATTATAGAGGAATCTCAGCCAGGTTGGCTAGAGACGTTGAGGGATGAGGAACTTAATTAAGTAAGTAAGTTAAGTTTAGGTTCTACCAAGCGTGTTATACTTTTTGTTTTACATGGAAACATTTCTGTTTCCATTATTATTCTTGCTACTTCTTCAATCTCAGTTTTCAACAACTTATGATTGTTTTCATTATAAATATATCTCTGTGCTATGGTGTTACGAAGCACCTGATCCCAAGTTGTAACACTCGGGCTGTGTTTATTTTGTTCCCTTAGAGATAGCAAACCAGATAATTTCTGTGAGCAGCCAATGGTTAACGGCTGGGCACCACAGGAAATGCTCTGAGGACTTGGGGGGCGGGTGGGGGGCGGGTGGTGCCTATAGTGCTTGTGTTGCCAGAGGCTGTTGGTTTCAGGAAGCTGAGTTACAACATGCATAGATAAGACTGCTTCACACTAAGGGCAAGTAATTGTGAAGTGCCTCACAACCCTGGGTACCTGTGGGGAGCGTCAGAGTACTTCACTTAATTGGTCACTTGTCCCCAGATGCCAGACCTGTCTCTTTCAGGGAAATGTGGTGCAGTTAACTGTCGGAGTTATGATGATTTCAAAGCAACAGCTGGTCTGAATACAAAACGTGAACAGTACAGTGTATTTACTTGTTAATGTTGACTCCTCCTCTGGTTTGTCCTCCACTACAGTTTCAAATACAGACTCCACCTGGAAGTAGACACAATGAGAGAATATATTTAAAAAAAGGTCTCTTAGCAGCACCTGTAGAGATAGGATAGGGAGACTGCACAAGGAAGGGAGGAGAACATAGATGGCACTAGCTGGCTGGCACTTACCCGGTCAAGGCTAAGCACTCCACTCTCATCCATATTGAAGTGAGCTTTGATGCCTTTGGACTCATAATCTGAGTGCTTCCTGAAACTATCCCCAACTCCTCTCAGCCTCACAATGGTGAGATTCAAGGACCCAAAGGCTCTGGGGGGAACCAAGGCAAGATTGAGAGAATGAACAGACACCAACCAAAGAAGCCTAAACTGCAAAGTGGGCAGCCATCCCTCTTCCCCAACTTTACTTCAGCATTGTCCCCAATATACTCCCAGCTCTGCCCCACTTTGGAGCTTCAGCCAAATTCCAGACACTGAACAGGCTGCCATTTCTGGTGTCATTCATATTGGTTCACACACTTAGCGTCAGTTACACACACAAATTGGGACCCCCCCACCCCATCTGCCATATTGCAACCGTTCCAATGCCACTCACTGGCAAAGTGTCTGAACAGGCAACAGAAAGCAGGGTACTTCTTCACACCAATGCCCTATGGTAATCAGTTGTTTCTGATGGGAAGGTCACAGACTCAACAAGTGAGCCCAAGAACCAGAGCTGGGATAGCCAGAGAGGGAGTCTGCACACATACAAAAGAGAAGTTAGTGCTGGCAAAAGGTGTCAGAACTGTCTTGGGGACTAGAATCATCCGTCCACAGAACAAGCAGCCCTGAGGCAGTGGAAGTGTGAGCTTTCCCCATACTGCCCTCCCCCAATAGGCCTGACCTGGAAGTACTAGCTCTAGAATGAGAGGGGAGTTGAGTCTCCACAGTACTACCGCAGTAGCAACAGGTCCTTTAACCCTTGGCCCTTCTAGTGAAAATGCCAGCTAGGGACCAGTTAGAGCGGAGAGGAAACTTCTCACTACTGCGATGTTAGATAACTACTTGGCTTTCTCAATTATATAAGGATTGCAGCAAAGATTCTGAAATTGTGCATCTTTGGCCATCCATCTGCATGCAAACTTCTCCAGCGAAGCACCTATCAGCCTGGAGGCAAGTCTGTGCAAATGCCTATCACCACTCACCGCAGGTCATCCTGGCTCAGGAAAGCCAAGTCTCCGTAGTTGACATAGAATTCAAAGTCATCTGTGTAGCGGTTGAAGGTGATGACCTTGCGCTGTGGATATGGTGCCATGCGCTGGAACAAAATTCGCTTGTTGTGCTTCAAGCTCTTGGATTTATCCTCCTCCTCAACTTCGCGGGTGAACTCCACCTGCATCATGTGAGCAAAGGCAGACAATCAGACACTAACAGGAAGATTTTGCCCTACCTTGTATCTTTGATCACTGGATTCCAAAGCACTTGGTAGACAATCTTTACCCACCTTATGGGGACTGTAAGCATTACCCCATGCTACCAGATAAAGAAGTGAGAGACTTGCCCAATGCACCCAGGGTGAATACTTTAGCATCATTCCTTCCAGTGGCTCCACATACGATTCCAGACTGAGCACCATTTCCCCTTCAGCACTAAAACCTGTAGGTTTCCCTAATGCCATTCCAGTGCCTCAAGGTCCCATTGTTTATTTATAATCACTTCTCCCAATGCCACCCCACACTATACCCTCCTCCCCGAAAAGAGACAACAGGGGAAGCTCACCTGGATGGGGAAGATAGCTGCATCCCGAACAATGAAGGGCTTGACCTTAAAGGCTTTGCTCAGAGCAGCCGCCTGGTAGACTGCACCCATAGCAGCAGCCTCGTCTGCATTGATGTTCTTCCCCAGTTCATCTCTGCAAAGCAAGGGGGAGGGATATGCAAGCTTCTCTATCACTAGTACAAACACAAGGTTGTTGAGAAAAGGCACGTGGCAGAGAGGCCTCATTTACTTACTTGCCCACAGCTTTCAGCAAAATCTCCTGCACTTTGGGGACTCGGGTGGCACCTCCCACTAGAATCACCTGGTCAATTTCATCCTAGGAGTTCACAGACAATCAGGTTCTGCCTTGAGAATGTATTTTTGGAAAAGCCAAGTTCACTGCTTCAGTATCCCCCCACCATCCACTGTTTAGTGCTCTGCAAGGAGTCCACTACCAACCCTGCTCTCCAACACAAGACTGGGGTCCAAAAATCTTAAGTCCTTATTTCAGTAAATTCCCAAAGTAGTTGTGCCTGAGTGAGTACTTCAAGATCAGGCCCAACAGACATGAGTGATTTACAGAGCAGCTGTCTCCAGCATCTGGGACGCCACACTTTATTTAACAAAAATCAAACCCAGATCAGGCTCCATACCAGAGGAGCCAGTTATTGAAACAGTGGTCCAGAGAAGAGGAGATAGAAACCACAGCCATGAAAAGTGCTGAAGCAAAGAGGCTAAGGCACCTGCCACCTTAGAAGCTAAGCATCAAACAAATGAAATGAAATGTCTCTCTGAAGATGGTCACATCTGGCCATAACCAGTCAGGCATGTGCCCTCTGGAGAGACATCCAGAGATGAGATTCCTGATCTATGGTGAAAGTTAAGCCAACCTCAGATGCCTCCAAGAGATGTGGGGGAGACAGATTCTGAAGTCCTCAAAATTAAGGGCTTTTTAATAGTCAGTAAAACCCTGATCTGAATCCCTAGCTCATAGGCAACCAGTCCACATGGCAATCACGGAAACCTGTGACATGGTGTAAGTGCATGCCCTCAACCCCCTCAAATTTCTCAGCCTTGTGGACCATGCCCAACCTGTCTCTTCCCTGGACTCCTTCAGAGAGTCTTCTGTGACGCAGCCCTCTGTCCATGTCATTCAACAGTCCAATCCCCTTCTGGGGTTCAGCTTTAAACAAAATATATTTCACCTGACTTCAATTTCTTGAATCTTGTAGGCCCTAGCTCAGGACTCCTCTCCTTCAGAGAGACCTGTCTCCTCTCCATGTCCCCCAAACTGAGTTCCTTCAAGCTACTTATAAAGCTTAGCTCTGCCTCCTCTGTCCAGGGGGTAATTAGTTAAACGCTCTCCCCCTCCCCCACAGTACGGAGCATGACTAACGGGGGAGGGGGGGGGTCTTTTCCCTTGCCTTGCTGGTGATGGGGGTAAACCCCCATTACACATGGCAATGTGGTAACTTCTGCACTGCCACCTCTGCCCTCAGGAAGACAGAAGCCTGCACTTCTCAGCAGGGTGAGTTACCTTCCCAAACCAGACCCCTCTCAAACAGCAAAGGTTGTGATGCAACAGCAGCTCAGCATCAGAGGACCCCACATTTATCAAAGTATCCCTGGACCTACCAGGTTCATCTCTGCGCTGCTCAGTGCCTGTAGCACAGGCCCTGGAACCCGCTGGAATAAGTCGGAGCACAAGTTCTCAAACTCTTGCCTGGAGACCTTGGCCTTGAAGTCCACGTCATCCAATAGTCCCTCAATCTGTCCAGGAAGTCAGAGAGGAAAAAGCCATCAGCTTCACATCACACAGCATTCTCCAAGCTAACATTTTTCCGACTCCTACTGGGTTAGCTTATGTGTTCCAGACACTCCACTGCACCTTAAGAATGCAGCCTATCCTTTTATATCCCCATCCCTCTCCCGGTGCTGGAGGGACACAAGACATGGTGCCTTGGATGTAACAGCTGTCTAAATCTCATGCTCCTGGTAGCCATTTAGGGACAGACTTCTTCTAATCTCCTGCAAAGGTCTAAACATTTCTCAAAACTAGTAACATGATGGACTTAAACTGGTGAGAACCTGGATTTTGCTGCTTGTTAAGCGAAATCAGTTTAGAAAAGCCACCAGCATTGGAGTCTCCTGGGCAAGGGTGGAGGGAGAGAACATTGTAGTGTAAAGATTACATAAAGCAGAGAGACAGAGCTCTCCCAGGCTCACTCTTAACCCAAGTCATCCCGGTTCCTGAGGGAGGGGGATTTCCTGCAGCACAGGGACATACCTGGGCCACATGGTCAACATTAGCACTCAGGATAGTTTTCAGGCGGTTGGCCTCCTTTAGCAGCTTAGCCATGGCCCGGAGATTCTGCCGAACATCTTTTGAAGGCTGCTGCTTGTTGAAGAGTTTCACCAGGTAATCCCGGAGCCGGTGCTCCATCTCCAATCCCCCTAGGGTGCGGTCGAATCTGAGCAGAGAATAGGAACCAGAAGCAGACACTTAGCCTGGATGGATTAAGTCAGTAATGGAACTTGGAGTTACAAGTACCTTCCCCACCCAGAAGAGAGTTCCAGAGCTGGCCTGGATTTTACAAGAGCATGCAAGAATTCTCTCAACTGCAAACCATTTATAACAAGAACAATATGCTGCAAAGAGGGATTGCATGCAATCCTGAATGCTACACAATTCTCTCCACACGAAGTTCCAGTGCATGGCTTTGCTTTATAAACAACAACGTGGCTTTAAACATAAAAGTTTGGCTTTTAATGTCACTGATCAAAAAACTCGAGCCCTCACAGCTGTATGAGGCTAGTTGTTCCTGATATTTCTCTTTACATCATCACATGGAATTCTAAAGGTGTCTATCCCCCAATAAGTTTTAAACCCTACACATTTAAGACCTTGTTTTCAGCCGGTTTCAATCAGCCATGGAAAACTGAGCACAAGGCAATAGTACTGCAACACACTCAGCTAGGAGTGACTATGAATGGATATCGTGTCTGCTCAGAGGAACAAATGCACCATTTGAACGAGATGAATTCACCACCCCAACAGCCTTCGAGCAGAGGGGCTTCATAACAGACACACTAAAAGTGCCTGAGGTGATGAGCTCCTGAAAAGTCAGGCTCTGTCTAACTCAGATCCCGAAGTTATTTCCTTACAACTAGTTCTTTAAACATTATGGGCGGGAAGACACTGTGGTCTTTTATGTTCAGCCGCTAGACACCCTCAACCTCCATAGCATGGTCATCCTTCCGCTCCTACCAAGCCTTGTATTATCTCCTCCCCAAAAGGATGTCAAACTTCCTCAGCCCAATGAGCCAACTTCTACTATCTCACATACAAGTAAACTATGCTAAAAGTGTTATTTAGGTTTACAACTGTAAATCCAGCTAGCAAACGCCAGACTTAGTTGCCTGTGGAATCTTGTGCATACACATTATGAGACCGTCTTTAATTACACATACTGTCTATCCCTACAGCCCTAGAACCCCTGCCTCATTCGGTACTGTACATGGGTTGGACAAAGAGACTGAATTAAGATTGCATGGGCAACTATACATATGGCATTTCCTAACCTTTGAGTGCTTTATTTTAATACTAAATATATTTTAATGCAGTTTTTTAAAAAAAATATAATTTGTAAGGGGTTTTTATTTTTTTTTTGGTAAAAAAAAAAAAAAAGAGAGAGAGAGAGACTTGTGTATAAGTGTGACCACCATATCATAGCAATCATATACCTTCAGCACTACAGCACAGACTGTTGCCACTTGAGCTACTGTACTAACTACATTATCTGACAGCAGGAGAAAGTTGTTTTCCCAGAAGGGGGATGGGATGCTTATACCCTATGAGTCTAGTAGGTGGTTGTAGGGAGCCTAGCTAGCTTTATCCCCTCCCAATCAAAAACCCAGGAGGTGGTCTCTCCTGCTCCACGTGGCACTCCCAGAGTGAATGATGGGACACATTCTGGATCGGGGGAAGCCCAGCTCAGCCCAGCTATCCCACTTCCCCCCGCAGCTACAGATGCCCTGGCAGCATCCAGGTGTTCTTACATTACAGCATGTGCTGCTGCTGCTGCTTTGTTAGCAGCGTAGGCCCCGAGGAACAGAAGCAAAAGAAGGGAAATTATTTATTTTTTAAAATTATTAACTCAGCTAAAACCTGAACAGAATTTCATGGAATAAAGGAGAGGCACAGCTCTACCCCCAGGCTTTTGTCCATGTCAAATTTCAAAGACCTGTCAAAAATAATTCTCAAAAAAAGAGTCACAAGAACCTTTTATAATAGAAAGTGTTCGGTATTCTATACACACAAGGGTCGCTATCAGATACACATAAAAGTTTGGCAACATGTCCACATTCCAACTATCCTTTGCATGAAGTGAAGTCACCCAAGTTACTTTTTGACTGAATCCTCCCACCCAAGGCACCCTGCCCGACTCCAGCTTTTGTCTGAACACTCATGTTTGAAACTAGTTTCGAAATGCAGCCCATTCTGTGTTTAGAAGAGCCAGCAAAGTAAATATTTTCTTTTAAGTATGGGACCCAAGAGAAATTCTTACCCGACCCCCCGAATCTGCAGCTGAGGCTGGGTCCCTGAGTCCTTGGTTTTCACTGTCTGATAAGTCACTATCGTACATACGGTGCTTCCTGCTCCCATGTCATAAAACATGATATTCTGTAAAGAAGAAACCAGAGAAGGCGAAGTAAGGTTCCGGGGTATTTTGTCCCTGAATGGGAAGGAGAGAAGATCTTGGAGATCACACAGCTTGGAATGGGACAGGCACTGATCATTCAGTAAATTTGCTCCAGTCCACTGAGAGACAGCAAAGCAGTTACTCAACATTAGACTTGCAGCAATAGCCATGAGGACTGGAAGCCTGTAATAACGGACCTACCGAGTGCGTCCTTATTTCTCCCACACTTCTATTTTATAAAGTAGAAAACAGAATGAATGCTTTTCTCACCAGGAGTTCCTTCAATCTGAGGAACTCCCAAGTATTTTACAAACAACCTCCCAGTCCCCAGTGAGGTAGGTCAGTATCATTGCCCCATTTTACAAGGGGGTGGGAGGTGGTGGGAAAACAAGTCAAGAGAGTGTGGTGAAGCTGACTAGAACCCAGGAGTCCCAACTCCCAGTTCCCCACTCTCTGCCCTACAAACTGCCTCTTTGCTTTCCATATCTTATCAGAAAGCGCAACAGTTAGGAATGTACTTGCTACTTTATACACATGCTCTGTACTTAGTCTATACTTAGACAGGTCTGTAAAAGCAAGCAACCAAGACAAGCACTCAACCAGCATGAGCACATCCTTACAGTTCATCACTTTTAAATTTCCCCTCACTCAAATGGAATTCAGTAGCACCCCCACCTCAGCACCAGCTGCATATACCTGTGCTGTGGCATTGATGTCCTTCCTCCTGAAGACCCCATAGTTCAGAGCCACAGCAGTGTTGTCATTTATCAGCTGCAGGACCTTCAGATCTGCCATCTGAGCTGCATGCAGGACTGCCCTCCTCTCCGCCTGATTGAAGTATACAGGGACGGTGATCACTGCATCCTTTACAGGTTGTTCTGCAAAGCATGGAAGAGAAGAGGTTTTCCATGGGAGAGGCAAGTGCAAAAACTCCTCCATAATACAGCTATCAACATGCAAGTAACTATGGAGATTGTGACAGCAAAGTCAACGCCGCAGAGAGAGACTATAGGTCCATTTCAGCCCAGGTGAAACTGAAAGAAGTCATCAATGGAGTTGAATTTGTTTCAATGTTTCCACCTCAAATCCACCAGGCTTCACAGCATCTTGTGAGATGGTCATACTCCCAGTATCTTCTGCGAAAGGAACATGTTCAATCTATTCAGACTTCAGCAATTAGTCTAGTCTTCCAGGATCCCAAAACCCCAGCCTGTAGATGACTGAATTCTCTCTGGGGTAAAATCTTGTTTGAACTCCCTTTAGTACAACTGCCTGAATTGTAAGTATGTTAACTACAGTCCTGTAATACAGCAGTAAGAACAGATCCAGCCAATTCTTCTGCAGTTTCCATTGCTGCTGGCATTTCTGATTAACAATACAGCGGTGAGAAGTCCATGGTTTAGTTGCTTTTATTAATTAATATTCCCCAAGGTAAACTCATATGTTTAAAAAAAAAAAAATTAGCACTGGTGAAAGGAACCATCTATCAACAGAGCAGGTATAAGGTGGATGGCAGCACGGCAAGTTTGCAGCTCTCCCGCCAAATTCCTATCACCATGCCTCAAGCCCTAACCAGCTCTAGAGATGAAAGAAGTCTTCAGTCTCTATATTTAATATCTTTAGAGGATGCCAATATGAGGGCTAGTTAAAAAAAAAACCACCAGATTTTTGCACTTTTTTTAAAATATATAAACACATGGGTACTTGTCCACAAGGAACTGGGCTAAGACATCACCAAACAGCCATCAGCTAGAAACTGTGGATAATTAGCAGCTTAAGCTTGATTTAAAGTTATGACTTCAAAGGTTAAATGATTCAACATCCTGTTTCTGATTCCCCAAGACATCCCATTTGAGACCTTCAAACCCAGTCCCCTCCAGTTTCCCTGTAAATTCCACATCCTCTGAAATTAAACAAAATAAACTGAACAATGTATGAATACTGTAAAAAAGCAACAATTATCCCAACCTGCAAATTCCTCAGCCAGACCACGTGAATAGTTCAGGACCATGCCCAGTATCTCTTCTGGAGAATACTGCATTTCACTGCAACACAAGGCAAGAATATAAAACCCTCCATCAGACAGGTACCAAAAGTTATATTCAACTGTAAAGCCAAAGCTTCTCTAGCAATTCTCACAAAACACTGGGCAGTACGGGATGAAGCACCAACATGACAGCCCAAAAAATCACATAAGCCTGAGGAATTATCGGATCCAGGGAAAAAATATGGAAAAGCTTTTCCCCCCAGAGAGTAAAAAAGGTGATAGAACTGGCAACAAGGCTCTTGGAGAGGAGAGTATTCCCCTCTCCTCAACAAGGACAATGTGGCCCAAAGCTCCACTTTTAAACACACCAAATGGTAAAAATAAGCCATCAATGTAAAGTCCAGCAGGGACCACGTGAGAAACAGACACCACCTGCGTCCATAAATATGAAGTGGGAACATTATTATTTCAGAAGGTTATAATTCAACCCATTGGGATTGGTGAGCTCTGCTCACCAAAGGAAGTAGAGGCGCATACTCTCAGGTGGTGAGGTGGTGCCATAAAACCCAGAAATCAACAGATCACAGATGAGATGGGGGGTGAAGAGAGAGAGAAAAGAAAAGAAAGAAGGAACAAACAAACAGGGATGGGTTACAAGTCACAGGGTCAAAACAAGGGATCTAAGCAGGACACTGTGCAGAGAACCCTGGACAACATCCCTGCCCCAAAAATTGGGGGATGTCATTCAGAGAAACTCTGCAGAGATGCACGAATGGTCAGGGGACCAGAAAAAGGCCTTTCAGATGCAGAGAATCTGCCATCCATCTCCCTCCTCCTGGGCTGACAGTCCTGGAATCCAAAGTGCTTAATTTATCCAGAGAATAAGCACAGCGCAGGCAGTGGCAGGGAAAGCTTCCCTCCTTTCCCCACGCTATCCTCTACCGAAGTGCTTTACTTGGAGCTGGACTGATGCCTTTGGGGCATCAGCGACCATAATCTTAACGGTCTCTGTTCTGAGACTGGCAAATGGCCAATTGCAGCAGTATTTGGGATGTCAGTCCCTGCTGACTGGGAACTGTAATGACACCTCTCTCCTCCCAAGCTCACTTCACTGTTTTCACTACTGACCTGGGCAGAATTTGAACTGACAGGTTCCAAATCCAATAACTGGGCCTTTAAAATGGCCACTCCTTCCCAGAGAGATTTTATACCTCCATCTGTAGCTGTCTGGAGCAGCTCTCCTAGAATGATACATAGCACAAGCTTTCCTTGCTTGGCCATGCTACAGAGAAAGCTAAAACCAGCATTTCGCCTCTCTCTCTAGTGGTGAGAGTCAGCTGCCAACATGCTAGAGGAGACATTTCCCTGCAAGTTTCATAAGCAACAGCACAGCAGCGAAAGTCTCAGAAGGCAGTTGGAGTCGGTCACTCACTGGGAAAGTTTGAAGATAACCGTCTGTCTCCTCTCATCCTTTACCAGCTCGTGTTGTGGGAAGCGCCAACGGTACAGTGTCACTTGGGGGTTATCTATGTGTTTACCCAGCAGGTCCTGAAAATATCTGAGTGCTATCTTCGGGTTCTTTATGGACTGCAGAAAGAAAGCAAGTCACCCGAAATTATAAAACTCAGTCCTGACTCTCAGGGAACTTTCACTTAACCCCTCCCAACCAGCCTCACACGGTGTGCGTATATTTGGGAAAGAATATTTGCTATGAGAGCCAAGATTTACAGGCTGGTAAAAAGCAGAGACAAAACCACATGTAACTAGGGTTCCCATAGGACAAATAATACAAGGTGAGGGGGTAAAATTTCTTAACTTGGGCACGCAGAAATCCATCTCCAAGGGACTAGTGTAGAGAATACACATGGAATGTGGGTTTTGTATACAGATATATATACACAACACATGCAGCTGGAATTTATGTGAGTTGGTTTGTTGTCTTACCATTCCCACCGCGCTATCGCCAAAGAGACGCTCATTTTCTTTCAGAGCTACAGTCACTGGCGTTTTCCTATGTGACTCTCTAAGCAAGAAAAAAGGATTAAAAATACGACAGGTAGACATTCATTGCAAACAACCCCCACTGACGAGGCTGAGACTGTTTAATGCAGAGGAACTCAGGAAGGATACTCAGATGCCACCAAGAACAGAGGCTACGTGCTAGAGATAGCTCATCATTAATTAGTCTGAAGTTTTTCAATAGCAGCATCTTCTTCCAGGGCTGCTGTGCTAACTGATCATTCTCCAAGAATGAGATGCTGCACAGTTCAGTGCAATGTCACCTACAGTAGCTCTACCTGTCTATTTGAAAGGCATCTATGATTTATCCCTGCTTCCATACTGCTGGGAAGCTTGGAAGACGGTAACTAAAGCGTTAGAATGCCAGAGGCAGCACTTCCCTGAATTTCTAACAAATGGCTCAGAGCTGAAGGCCACTCTAAAGTAACCTCAGTGTGCTTCTGATTTCTCAGTACCTTCATGACCTATTACCATACCCAGCTTCCCCCCCACACTCTACTCCTAACTCCAGAAGGATGGTAAGAGACAACTGCATGACAAGGAAGGGCTGTAATTGAATAGCAATGTCAGAACTTGGAAAAGTTACCTGACACATGCTAGCCTGAGACAAACAAAAGATTAACTCACCCCCAACAAGTGAGGTTCAGAGGCAATTCTCTTGCAAGCATTCTCTGCAACCTCATTGGGGAAGCCATCTTTCCCATCAGCCTTTGGCTAGCAGAGTTGTGGATTGCAAGGCCAGAAGGGACTATTGTGATCTAGTTTTATACAATACAGGCCATAGAACATCCCCCAGATAATTCCTGTTTGAACTAGAACAGATCTTATTTAAAAAAATAGCCAATTAGATTTAAAAATTGGTAGTGACAAAGAATCCAGCATGACCCTTGGTAAATTGTTCCAATGGTTAATTACCATCACTGTTAAAATATGCCTTATTTCAATCTGAATTTGTCAAGATTCAACTTCTAGCCATTAGATCCTGTTAGAGTAAACCTTTCTCTACCAAATTAAAGAATCCATTATCAAATATTTGCTCCTAATGTAGGTACTTCTAGACTGTAATGAAATCATCCCTGAACCTTCTCTTTGTTACGCTAAATAGATTGAGCGCCTTGAGTTTATCACTATGAGACATTTTCTAATCCTTTGGTCATTCTCTTGGCTCTTCTCTGAACCCTCTCCAAAGCCGGATACTCCTTAAGTCTCTCACCTTCTGCCTATGGGAGTGAAGGAGCTCCTTCTTCCCACCAACAGACACTTGACCTTTGGGGAGCAGGAAGGGAATCCACTCATCTTCCTTTTTCAGACTGCTGACTGCTACAAGATGGAGGTTTCTCTGCTATTCTACCCCTCTCCCAGTCTCTGCTTTTTTCCCCCCCTTCCCATCATCTAAGCGAGTGAACAGCTCCAGTGTCAACAACAGCAGAGAGAAACAGGTGATTCTTTTCTGTTTCACTACTGCCCACAAGTTTCTGAATAGTTACAGTACAACCAACCAGTTTTAGCATTACTTTGGGCCGTTTGGCAAAGCTGAGAAGCAGTAAAGGCACTGTAGATGCAGGAAGATGACACTGCATCTTTTGAATGTGGGTCACAATTGGAAGGTTTTCTTAATCATAAGGGCTAGATACTTCTTCTAAATCAATGATTATATCCTGCAAATAGTGACAGCATAGGCTCCTCCATTCCCTGGGAAAAGTTTCCTTGTAGTGAAAGGCTGTTTCAAGCCCTGAAATAAAATGAGTCTAGAAGGCCTTTACAGAAGGTGCAGAGATAGGAGTTTCCATCATAAGCTGTATCTCCTCACAGGCTTGCTGATATGGGAACATGCCAGACCAAGAAGAAGAATTATAGTTTACTTGTTTAAAACGATTTCCATGGGCACCCCAGGTTTTACGATTGCTATCTTCATTGACTCACTGCCCAGGTCCACGGACATGACAGCCAGAGCGTCTGCAACGCAAAAGGAATAGATGTGAGAAGCTGTACTTTTTCCATGAGAAACTGCTCTCAGTTAGCCAGTTCTCTTGGCAAACTCTTGGGAAAGGGAGAAGAGTGGGGTCATCCTTAAGTATTGAATCCATAGGAAGGTGAGGAAATACCATTCTGAGGTATGAAAAAGACAAGAGGGGGGTGAGGTAATATAGTTTATTAGACCAACTTCTGTTGGAGAAAGAGACAATTTGAGCTACATAGAGCTCTTTTTCAGAAGTTGGTCCAATAAAAAAAAATATGACCTCACCACCTTGTCTCTCGTATATCCTGGGACCAACATGGCTAGAACAACACTGCAAACATTCTGAGGTATGGGCAGTTCCATGCCTCCCTGGGCTTCACCAGTGCTAAGCCGTACATTTTCAGTAAATGTTAGGACTAACATGTCAGAATTACATCAAGGACTGTCAGCTTCATCTCTTGATCTTGCACCTCTGTATTTTGTTTGCCATTTAATTTTATCCCCCAGTTCTGAGTAAATTGCAGTTCAATTGCTTATTTTTATATGCTTCTTTCTCTTAAACTAGAAGCCTGAGACAATATTGTGAATTTCATGCTGGTGAAAGGTTATTAGAATGAGAGCTGTGGAGACAGAAATCCTCTATCCCCAAGCTCTCCCCCTGCACCAGCTGCTGATGTACCTCCCCACAACCCAGCAGAGACCTCCTCAAGTGGTGAGGAGGGAGTGGATCCTTGATACAGTCTCCTTGACCCAGTCAATGCTTAACTTCTCTGCTGAGTTGCAAATGAGGGACCAATAATACTAACTGCTTTTTTGCGATGTAACATTTGTTCGCTGAGAACAGGACCGAAACCTACCAACTCATTTCACAAAAATCCCCAAACAGCAGCTGGATAGTTATAATTTTCAGGATGGACGTCAAGTCACGATCTTGGAGGCATATCCCACTGGCAGTTCCCAGAACCAGCTAGTCCCTAATGTGCAGATTTTTTAAAACTTCCCTCAAACACTGATCAGGTTGTAAAAATCTGAAAAGTGTGCACATACCTGTTTCTGATGGAAGATAGGCCAGCAGGAGGAAGGTCAGAGACCACAAGGGCACTTGTGTCATCCTGGCCATTGAAACTGTTAATATCTTGCTGAAAATAAGCAGCAAAAATTAATTCCCCAACCTGGCAGGAAAATTCTCAGCTTGTGGTGGGACTTTTCTCCTTTATGCCAACAACTAATAAATAAAACCACATATTAAATATTTACAGTAAAGATAAACCTGAGATATAAAGTTCTTATCTGGCCTTACCCACAACCCAAATTCAGAGAGTTTGGATCCAGGATTATAGTTCATATCTATCTCCAATTTACAAATATAGTTCATTCTTAGAAAAAAGTTAAATTAAAAAACTGTCTGGAATATTAAGTTTTGGTTTTACAATAGTTTAACAAAATATTAATTTTCTTGCTTACAAGAGTAGCCAACCATAGTGCCCAGGTAGGTTTCTCCAAAACATGCACATACTTTGTTAGCAAAACCCATCTTAACATCTCCTTCCTTAAATTGCAGTTTAAATTGGTATGATAGTCTGCACTTCCTGTAAAACTTCTATGCAGTTTTTGGGCACTGTCAGAAAGTTTTTTCATTTCAGTAACAGATTAAGTGGCCCTTTGGCTGAAGATGAGTGAAATTATTTCATCGCCAAAAATTTCAAAGAGGGCAATATAAAACATCTGACATGGATACCTGTGTGGAATGTTTAAATTAGAAACATTTAACTGCACTTTTCTTAAGTGCCTCAATTTAGTAGAAAGGACCTACTGCTTTTAAAAAGGTTAATCTAAAAATATTGCATGAGATTTTGTGAGACACTATCACAATGGACTTAAATCCATGTTAATCACAGCCTTTTGGAATTTTTGGAAATGTTGTTGAGAGAACTGCATCTAACTTGGAAACAAATATCCACTGTAGCGACAACTGCTCTTTAAAATCCCACTCCACTATATCTTGTGCTCATGCATCTGTCAAAAGGAACCTACAAATGTACTAATATTCCCCACCAGACCTTTTAAGTAACTCCAATGCAGATTTTCTGGGCAGGTGTGGCAATGAATCCTGTCACACCACAGAAAGCAGCCACCACCTTAAAGAAATGACACCCAACACTTATCATCCCAGCCTGAAGGCAGGAGAGACAGGTCAATTCTTCTAGATAGCCCTGAAGCACTAGTATACACACTATCTACTTATTTATTTGCCTTCACTTCTTCACACACAGCACTGCTTCAGCAAAGCAGTACTAACCCTGACATCACACATTCGTAGCTTACAGAAGCATTCCTGCACCCATCAGCCCTGCAGCTAGTACAAAAATATTACAGGGGGCCAATGCCCCCTCTCTCTATTAAAGTTGGCCTTCTCGAGAGTAGCTTCTGGGCTGGGTAAAGGCAAATGCTCAAGTCACTACACAGCCACCAACCCAACCTGAAATTTGAAAATAAATTTGGTTATGTAGACACACCATCTTCCACGCGGATGGATGAGACACACACATCTAGCAACAGAATCACACCCGGCCCACAGAGCAAGAACTCAAGTAACCACTAGGCCCTGCGCACATGAACGCACAGCTTACCGTGCAACACAGAAAAACAACCCTTGACGCTCTCCTTCACACACTGGCTTTACGCGACAGCACAGACTTTTAGACGGGGGGGGGGGGAGAGATGAATCATTCAGTCGGTGCCCAGCGGGGTAAGGGAACGAGGGGCCGTGGGCGATGGGCTCTGTGAAAAAGCCCCGCTCCCTCCCTCGCACCGCGGATCAGACCTCTGTAGGTCTCTCACGGGGAGGACGCTGCTCCCCGCATTCCCGGGGCGGAGGGCGCACTATCGAGCCGCCGCGCCCGCAACACGCAGCTCCCCCCGACAGAACGGCCTGCAGCAGGGCTCGGAAGCCCCCTCGGAGCCTGGGGCTCTTTATGTCTCCGTGCCGCTTGCGGGGGGAGGCCGCATCCCCACCCTCGGGTCACAGAGAGCCCCAGGCTAGCTTTCTTCCCGAGCCCCACAGCCGGCGGCTCCGCGCCCACCCCCCCTCACCTCCGACTGAGCCGCACAGGCTGCGCGAGCTCCTCCGCCGCTTGCTCCATCAGCGGTAGCGGCCCCGGCGTCTCGCGCAACCTCTGGCCCGGACGCGGCGCGAGCTCATTGGAGCGACAAACGGAGCCGGGCGCAGCGAGCCAATCCGGGTAGCCGACGAGCCCGATTGGGCCACGTTCAGAAGAGCCGGAAGGAGGCACGTGGAACGCTCCAACTCCATTGGCGCACGTGGGCCAGGGGTGGCCCTCCCCTCCTAAGGCAACCCTGGAGGAATGCACCGGAGGCAGGTGGAGAGTGAGGAGCCACTGCATGCCCCTAAGGTGGGGAGATGTATGGAAGCTTCATGCATACACCCTGTGAAGACTCCTGTATGCACGCACGCTCCCTGCTTTAATATGTCAACGCAGACCGTAAAGATCCTTGTGTGTATGCCCAGTGGGGCTAATGAGGCAAAAGCAGGCAAAGAAAACTCTATGCATCCTCTCACTGAAAACACTTAGGTTTTCATATGAAGTCTTCTGTACATGTGCATGCTCAGGGGACGAGGTCTGTATACCTTCTCCGTGGCCTGGTAGTGTGAGGCCCTGGGTTCTATGTAACCGTCACACACAGGCATCACAACACATGAACAAAGATTCTTACGTGTTAATGAGGCATGGGGAGGTGTGTTGTAATTCCTGGTTTCACAAGTACTCCTTTTCTTTTTGGTTTCACTGGTAAAACACTAACAACAAAAAGCAGCCTTTCTTTCCCCATCTCAAAACCAGGAAGTCATCCGGCCCTAGAGTCTGCCATGCAGTAGAAGAGAGAGGCTTTTGCTTCTTAGTAAACCTCCAATAAAGAAACCGTCAATTTGAAATCGAACATTTGCAAAATGAGAAAGCAAGAAAAAACTACAACTATCAGAAACGTTATTATTTTATAATGTATTCTAGTCTCATGAAAAGAAAAGGAGGACTTGTGGCACCTTAGAGACTAACCAATTTATTAGAGCATAAGCTTTCGTGAGCTACAGCTCACTTCCTCAGATGCATATCGTGGAAACTGCAGCAGGCTTTATATATACACAGAGAATATGAAACAATATCTATTCCCACCCCACTGTCCTGCTGGTAATAGCTAGTCTCATGAAGTAACTCACTGCTAGAGTGGGAGAACTTAAGCGGTTTTAGGTTAAAACAAAAAAGTGTTGTGTAGTTTTTGTGTGAAATACTTGTTTTTTGTTACTTGTTACCTTGTCTGCATTATTGTAACCTTAACAGGATCCATCAAACTACCCTAGGGAATCTATGATTTTAGGTATTTAAAATGGTTAGCTCTAGCGTTTGGCCTGCTGTCCTCTGGCGGGCCCTTCCTGGAGATTGGTTTGAGGCAGTATGTACAATAACATAAAAAAAGCAATGTTGCTACATGGAAGCATTATGCATCGGTAAGCCAGGCCCCCTGTGAACGTCTAATGAGCGTTATCGAACCCTGTTCCTCCTACATTATTTCAGTGTTGACAATCACTCCGCTGTCCATCGAGCACAAGGCCTATCAATAAGTACCTCGCCTGAGGCTGGGTAGGGGTTATTGTAAACGTGCTGCAAACATGCTGCGTGGCCAGACGGTTGTGCCGCAGGCCACGGGAGTTTGCAGGGCCGCAGGCGCAAGGGGGCGCCCGCGCACGCCGGAAAACTACAGCTCCCAGCAGCGGCTCGGCGGACGGCGCCTGCCCGGCGTCCCACGTGACACGGTCTCCGGCCGCCGTCCGTCACGTGCGCAAGGAGAGGCGGTTCTCGGCGGCCCGGTCACCTGACCCCTGCCCGGTCCAGCTCTGGTCGGCAAGATGGCTGCTTACCTGCAGTGGCGCCGCTTCGTGTTCTTTGACAGGGAGACGGTGAAGGAGCCGGCCGGGCCCGACGGGGGCGGAGCCGGCGGAGCGAAGCCCTTCGCCCTTCCGCCGGGCATCACCGTCTGCGACTCGGGCAGAGGCAGCCTGGTTTTTGGGGATATCCTTGCCCGGGGCTCCCTCAGGAGGACGCCGTCTGGCGACCTCCCCCACCTTGGAGGTTAGCGCGGGCAGTGAAGCAGGGATTCCCCCGCCCCCTTTTAATGCTAGCGGGTAGGAGAGAGGTTGGGCGCCTTTCCCCCTCTTTGGGCGCCAGTGCGGCGGGATGAGATTTAGGAGTGGCCAAGGCCTTTCCCCTTTGGGCGTCAGAGGGAAATGCACAGATTGAGCCACCTGCCGCTGCTGCCAACCGATGGGGAAGGCCAGTGAGATCGCGCCATCCAGGGTCGGCAGCTTCGTGACAAGGTTGCTCCCCGTGCCTGGCTGGTGGTGTAATGTTCAAATATTTGCATGTCTGCTTCACGTCACTAAATTGTCCCCCACTAATCTCAGCCCACGGGTCCAGGGCTGGGTGAGCTGTGTGGCCTGAACTCCCACTTACTCCTAGAGGAGAGGGCTTCTGAGTGGGGCTGAGACACACTGATGGTGTGGAGTGGAAGAAACTTGCTCTCCCACCACCTGTGCGTTGCCTGTTTTGTGAAGAAATGAAATGGAAAGTGTGTGAGTGATGTATAATGCAGTCAAACTTCAGAATATTTCTCCTTTATAGAAAGAGAGTTTTGGGTAGTTAACTGGGGTATGGTAAGCACTCACTGAAACCGCAAGGTGTGGTTTTGCTGACATATTGTGTGTTTTTGGAATCGCTCAGGCTTTAGGAAGTGTGGTCCATTTTCTTTGTTGCATGATGCACGTGAAGACACTTGTGAATGTGTTCTGCGTGGCTGAGAATCACTGCTGGTAAGAACTAGAAAGTTTTGCTTAGTGTACTCTATTTCATCTATGTACTAGAAACAAGGTGACCACCCTCATCTTGAAATACGCTATGGGTTCTATATAGGAAGGTTCTGAAAGCCTCCCGTGAGGCGCTTCTCATTGGGAGTCGTCAAAAGTGTTTAGTACCTCGCAGCACTGGGCCCTAAACTAAAGTAGGACGTCTGTTAGGTGTGCGCCGAGCTGTTGTTTTGTTTTTCAGTTGCCCTTTGGCATATAGAAAACGTCTGCCTCTTCCAACTCCAGGTCACCTGCACGTTAAAATGTTCACTAAATGTTTTGTTGCCCTGCGATCGCTTCAGTGACTGGAACAATAGCTAGTATAAGTATATTTGGCCAGCTGTCAATAAATAAGGGTAGCTTAAGAAGGGTTTGGTTGTGATATGTGTGGTTTCATTTTGTTTTCTCTGAGTACCTTGACTATCCTCTACATATGGAAGGTCAGATCTGGTTCTTGCCACGCTCCCTTCAGCTGAGCAGTTTCCAGGCTTACAAGCTGAGGGTGACTCACCTGTACCAGCTGAAGCAGCACAGCATCTTGGCTTCTGTTGGTGAAGATGAAGAAGGCATTAACCCGCTGGTAAGTGAAATGACAAAGAGGACATGAGCTCATCTTGTGTGCTTTTCTGAGGAAGAACAATGTATTGGGATTAGTTTGGGAATGTCTTTGGTGTAAAAACAGTGTGTTAAATTCTCACCCTATGGGCTTAAAAGGGACCAGGTTGTGGCCCCAATATACCTTAAGACCATATCTACTCACATTCTGTCTGTGTTGTTTGCAGGTTAAAGTCTGGAACTTAGAGAAACGAGATGGTGGGAATCCTCTTTGCACAAGGATTTTCCCAGCAATACCGGGTAACAAACCTACAGTTGTGTCCTGCATAACTGTCCATGAGACTCTTAACTTCATGGCTATCGGTAAGTGAAAAGCCAAACGCCTCCTGAAGGTGCCGAACAAACTCTGAAGTTAATATGATGGAATGAAAATGGATTGGTCCTATAGAAGGCAGCGTAGAGCGTTCTGACATTTTCACGTCACATGCTTTTCACCCTAAAGAGAATGAACCTGACGCTAGTTGAGAATGCCAGTAATTACTTGCAAAAGTTTGGCAAATCTTGATTTTTACCATAATTTTTACCATAAAACAAGATTTAATGTTCTATTGAGGTTTAAAAGTTAGGTACATACTCTTTTTCTATATTGCAAGAAAGGAAAGAACAGAAACAAAAAGGACACTCGGGTAATTTTGACCCCAAATTGAGATTTTGTTCAGGCGGAGGAGAATGGGTTTTGCAATATGGTAATACCAGGCTATAAAATATATAGGAAAGATAAAGAACGTAACACTGGTGGGGGAGTTGCATTGTATGTTAAAGAAACCGTAGTCAAATAAGGTGCCAATCTGAAATGAAACAAACTGTACCATAGACTCACTATGGATAGAAATTGCATGCTCGGCCGGATTTATACCTTCCGCGCCCTACGGCACAGCATCTTCAGCGCCGCCGTCCTCTCCTCACCCCCGCCTACAGCTGATGTTTGTGTTTTTTGTAATTTTAAATATGTATTTTTTTGTTATTGTATTGAATAAATGTGATTAAAACAATCACATTGGTAGCAGGTAAGTGCTACTTTACTGCACATGTTTCCTTCCTTGACTTTTGCTTCGCAAACGCGCTAGTGATAGCCTCACAGTCCATATCTTTTTAAAAGTTATCCTTCAGTAGTTAAAAGGGTCCAGGCTTCTGACCCTCGGGAGCACCAGGCTAAGGGCTTTAGACCCGGAGGGAGTGCTGGGGCTGAAACCCCGCAGTTCTTTTCCCGGCTTCAGCCCCGGAGGGCAGGGTGCTGGGGCTTGGGGCTTTAGCTACGAGGGGAGCGCTGGTTTCAGCCCCGGCGTGACCCTCCCCTGCTGAAACTGGGAGCGGGGCTGTACGAGCTCTGGCGCCCCCGCCCCCCAGGCAGAAGGTGGGAATGGAGCCTTGGGGCTGAAGCCCCAGCACTCCCCTGAGATCTAAAGGCCTGAGCCCTGGTGCTCCCAAGGGTCAGAAGCCCTGATACCCCCAGAGCCCTGACTCCCCCCTACCTGCAGTCCCAACCCCACTCGGTGTCTGAAGTCTGTACGGTCTTGTTCAGAGTTACGGACAACCTCCGTTCCCGAGGTGTCCGTAACGCTGAGGTTCTACTGTATCATTGGGTTGTCTATCATTTTTAAAATAAGCTTACGCTAACCACTTTTAACCACATATGTACAAACTTTTTAACTTTTAACCCACCTTTAACTTTTACATGACCCTAGAACGCCAGTGCCCCTAGGCACGTGCCTACTGTGCCTAATTGGAAATCCGGTCCCGGTTGCATGCTTGACTAAAAAAAGGTATAGCAGTAGGCATAGGTTACCAACCACCTGACCGGGATGGTGACAGCGATTCTGAAATGATAAGGTTGGCTGGAGAGAGGCTCTAGAAGCAGAAAGCGCAGTTATAATGGGTGATTTCAGCTTGCCTTATGACGACTGGGTGAATGTCACGTTGTGGCGTGACGCAGAGATAAAATTTTGAGACGGCATGAGTGACTGCTTCTTGGAGCAGCTAGTTCTGGAACCCACAAGGGGCAGATGAGCACGATTTGTTGGGGGAAGAATCAGCACGGCTTTTTGTAAAGGAAAGTCGCGCCTCACCAACTTATTTGGATTCTTTGAGGGTGTCAACAATCACTTGGACAAAGGTGATCCAGTGGATATAGCGTACTAGGACTTTCAGGAAGCCTTTGACGAGGTCCATCACCAAAGGCTCTTATGCAGGCTAAATAGTCATGGGATAAGAGAGAAGGTCTTCTCGTGGATCAGTAACTTGTCCAGAGACTTGTTCTAAAAATGTGACTTTTGACCAACTGGTTTCCTTCCGTTTTACAATGTTGACTTTTATAGTGCTAATTATGCACATGAGGCGCACTGTGTGCTTTAAAACAACTGTTACACAAAACTGGTTCCAGCGAGTCAGGCATCTGTTGTAGCAAAGCAAAACAAAAAAGAGCAATAGGAGAAAATAAACCATAAAGAAAGCGTCCGTGTAAGAAACGGACTTTCTCAAACAGGAGAGCTTTGCACTGGGCCAGGAGATGGCCGTGAAGAAGTCCTGGTAGACCCTACTCAGGAAAGGAGTTTGATACATGTGTCCGTGAAGTGAGAAGACCGTGGGACCGCCCCGGTACGCATATCTGTCTGGGAAACAACAAGGAGGATCCAGCTGACTGCAGCTGCCTTGGACTTAATACTAGTCAATGTTTGGAAAGTGCCATAGACATAAACAGTTTAGTCCTTTTCCTTCAACAGGCTTTGCAGATGGAAGCGTTGTGCTTACAAAAGGGGACATCACACGAGACCGACACAGTAAGACCCAGATCTTACATGAAGGCAATTACCCAGTCACTGGCCTTGCCTTCCGCCAGTCTGGGAAAATCACCCACCTTTTTGTTGTCACCACGGAGAACATCCAGGTAAGATATTGGCTTGACAAAGCTGTAATGGAGGTCAGACTCTGGCCCACTGATTGTAACGGCGCCTGGTTATTTATCACCAATCTGCCGTTCGATGTAATCTCTAAAAAATCATATTTCCTTCACAGTCCTATATGCTGTCGGTGAAAGATTATCCTCGTCTGGAGCTGGACACGCATGGTTGCGGTTTACGCTGCTCCACGCTCAGCGACCCCTCCCAGGACCTCCAGTTCATTGTGGCAGGAAACGAATGTGTGTATCTGTACCAGCCAGATGAGCGTGGCCCCTGCTTTGCCTTTGAGGGACAGAAGTTGATCGTTCACTGGTATCGGGGATACCTCGTCATCCTTTCCAAGGACCGGAAGAGCTCTCCAAAGTAAGACTCCGGGAAGCAGATGAGACCATTTTACATGTATTCACTGTGCAGTTTTTGTTCTTTGCAGCTCTCCTGGCGCTTTGTTGTGCAAGGCTGTTGTGACACAGATCCCCATTGCTCTCAGCTGGCAGAGGGCTCGCTGGTCTGTAACAGCAACTCCTAACAGGCCTGTCGCTTTCATAGTATTCATTCGGAAAGAGTACCAGTTGCGGGTTTTAAATGGTTATGATTATCCTCGTAAATGTAGGTACGGCTGCTGTGTAAGGAGTTATGTGTATATCCACTGGAAATGTGTTCTGATAGTTTGTATCAAGGTGTTAATCCCCAGCAGCGGTGAAGAACTGATTTCCTGCCAGAACAAAGAGATCTGTCCGTCCGTCTGTTGACACGTATTGTCTCATTCGCCATCCCCAGTCTGAGCTAAATGCAGAGGAAGAATTGTGAGATTTAACAGGAAGAGCAGAACAGCAAGGGGCTCAGAACCTTTTCCAGGGATGCACTTCAGCGATTTACTAGACTGTATCTGGGGACAAGGAAACCATCCTGAATTCCTCTGCCTAGGAGGTAATCGGGTGGTGCGATTACATTCATGAAAATAGGGTCTCAATCAGGTTTGGCTGAAAACCCTGCAAAAAGGCTTTGGGTAAGATAATCTTATTTGGACAGAAGGTCAGACAGTTCAGGTTAGTGTCTAGGAATGGTGTTACAATTTTGTTTGATAGGTAACCCTTCTGTTTCCATTATCCTTACTCACTATCTCATAAATCTTGATCTTTGATGATAAACTTATGATTGTTTTCACTCTAAGTGGAACTCAGTGCTGTAGTATTGTACGGGATGCTGCTCCTGAGCAGAATCATTCAAGATGATGTGTACGCTGTTGCCTTAGGGGACAGCAAACCTCTTATTACTGTGAGTGTTCAGTGATTAAGGAGCTGAACGCTACAGGGGAAGGCTTCAAAGGGATTTCGGAACTGGAGTGCACCTGTCGTTAACCTGCAAGGCAAAGTAAGGGGTGACATAGCCCAGAGGAGATGGTTTGGGGGCTAACAGGCTGGAAGTGTCAGGGAGCTGACACCCAGTTAAGCAGCAGCAAGTCTCTCTCTAGCTGGAGGCTGAGTGGGTAACAAGGTGACTCTCAGTCCTGGGCACCCCGAGAATCGTCCCAGGTGTTGACTGACATTACTGTGGCATGTGATTAGTATTAGAGCTCTGGCAAAAGCTGCTATGGATTGATCTGAATCTACAGAATCCAGTCATTGCTCCTGGGATAGCGGTATGCACCACCCTCCAGAGCCAGTGGGATCTGTCACCACCCTTTTATAACTCAGATATGATTTCTCCCATCTAGTATGTGGACTAACAACGTACGACATACTCGCATGGTTGTTCAGGGGTTTGTATCCCGGCTCTAAGTGTGTTAAGGAGACGCTATTGAGAATGTGACTCAGAAATCCAAGAGCATGTGTGTTAAACTCTTGCTCTTTCTTCTGGTATCCAGATCAGAGTTTGCTGGGAGCGACCCGCAGAACTCCGACAAGCAAATCTTGAATGTCTACGACCTATGTAACAAGTTCATCGCGTACAGCTCGGTCTTCGATGACGTGGTGGATGTCTTAGCAGAGTGGGGGTCTCTCTACGTGCTGACTAGAGATGGGAAGATCCATGCGCTTCAGGAGAGGGATACGCAGACCAAACTTGAGGCAAGCCACCTTCTTAATCTGCGTTTTATGGCTTCAGAATTGTAAAAACTCCACAGATGAGAGGTTGAGAAGACAGCACTTTGGACAAGTGAGTTATATGTCGGCAGTGTCGTTGTTGCCTTGTTGCTCCCAGAATATTGGCGAGAGAAGGTGGGTGAGGGACCAGTAGAAGATGCGACTTCACTGACCTTGTCTGTAAGTGAGTTATATATCAGATGAGCTAACAGCTTCTCTGCACAGCCAAGTCATTGTAGACAACTTAGTTTCTTATGCAGACCTGTAGAGGGCTTTCGACAGCATTGAGTGGAAGGAACACCTAGCCTTGCGGGCACTTATGACATTTACCTGATGAGGAGCGTAGCAAGTGAAATATGTCACTGTCTAGAGCAGAGGGTCAAACACCTTGTTCCCTGTGATGGATTTATTTTCAGATGTGGCAGAATCTAAGATTTTTATTTAAAAAAAAAAAAAAAAATCTAGTCCTTGTGGCTGTGAAGGAAACTTCTTCAAATGTGAATCAACAAGAATGCCTCAGTTCATAATCTTCCTGAATCTGCAGACAGTCTGAGACACAGTAGCTTTGAGAGGTGTGAACTCTCCCATTAATCTCAATGGAGTATTCATTTTTAAGCCTTATAATGGACACTTGAATGTAAGCATTAATTATGTAATTGATGACCAGTTGGTGAGTGGTATGGGGAAGGAGATGGGAATTGCTGCTAAGAAGGAAATGCAGAGGGAAGTGAGGAGGAAATATCTGAAGACCGAGTTGAGGGACGGAAACAGAGAAAGGAGGATAAGGCGGGAAGAGAAACAAAGGGCAGAAATAACGGTGTACCTGAAGGGGAGCAGATTTTCCTGTTGCATGAGTCTGAATGTGATAATAAGGGACTGAACAAATAATTACTGACAGTTCTGTTATTAAAAGCCAGATTCTACTACTGATCTCTGTGGTAACCTGCCATTGATCTCAGTAGAAGGTCTGTGCATCGAGGAGAGCGTGTTGTCCTGAACACGTTCTTTGGCCTGTGGACTGTAATTGAAAATTAAATTTGGGCCTTGCCACAGAATGAATTTGACATCTCCTTCCAGGGATTTAACTTTTCTGGTTTGTGAGTCTTGAGGAGACGGCCGTATGTGGTGTAGGGAAAGGAGGCACAGGGACAAAGAGGGTTAAACGTAAGAGTGAGCATACTGGGTGAGACCAGTGGTCCATCAGGTGCATTATCCTGTCTTCTGACGGTGGTTGATGCTTCAGAAGGACTGACAGAATAGGGCAATTACTGAGTGATTCATCCCCTGTCCACTCCCAACTTCTGGTTTAGGGACACCCAGACCATGGGGTTGCAGGTATCCCTGACCAATGGCCATTGATGGACCTATCCTCCATGAATGTATCTGATTCCTGCTTGAACCCAACAATAGCTTTGGCTCTCAGAACGTCCCCTTGCAATGAGTTCCACAGGTTGACTATGTGTTGTGTGAAGAAATACTTCCTTATGTTTGTCTTAAACCTGCTGCCTATTAAAGGGCACATACTTGTGACCTTATGTGTGGGAGCCTCAAGGAGTCAGGACAGGAGTTGGGAGGTGGATACGTGTTAGTCAATATGTTGCTTCTCTGCAGTACGCATAATCTGATTTTACTGATTAAGTCCCCTACATTCTCAGATCTCTGCACTGGAGTTTCTTCTCTCTCATTCCCCATAAAGAGTTCATTCTCCTTATCCACCCCACCTTCAAGGCTCTGCCCCTGTCTTCTACCTCTGCTGCCTTCATCTCTGTTCTATAGTAGTGAGAAGCCCAAGTCGCTCTGGTCTGAGGTGGAAATTATAAGTTTGTGGCATGTCTTGGTTTCCTTTGGGATTAAAGGCAGGGAAATTGCCTGACCTCTGCGTTAAGAAGGCGAGAGAAGCTCTTGCCCTCATACTGCCATCTTCTCTTCACATTTCATAGATGCTGTTCAAAAAGAATCTGTTTGAAATGGCTATTAACCTGGCCAAGAGTCACCACTTGGATAGCGATGGCTTATCAGAGATTTTCAGGCAATATGGAGATCATCTATACAACAAAGGGAACCATGATGGAGCCATTCAGCAGTATATACGGTAGGAAGGGCCGTGAAAAGCCAGGGGAATATAATGAAAGTATACAGGGCTGCTGAGGCCTTGCATTTAGCTAGACCCTGGGTAAAAGACACAAGTCAAACCTAATGTAACGAGTTGTAGTGGTAATAAAGGGTCTGTCAATCAGCCTTACAGGGTTCTAAATTAACAGCATCACCTTGGGAAAGGAACCTGAGCATCACTGTGTACAGCTCAATGAAGAACTCCTGCTTTTTTACCACAGCTATATATCGAGCGACAAGGTGTTCGGATACATAAGGAACAGGATCGAGACTAAACAAAAAAATATTATAGTGTCATCATATAAACAGTGGCTTGCCTTCATTTTGAATTCTGTGGGCAGTACTGGTTATCCCGTCTCAAAAAGGATATTACAGAATTAGGGGCAGTTTATAAAAGAGTAACGGTAGTTGGGTTTGGAAAACCTCTCCTGTTAAGAATGAAAAGATTGGGATTGTTACCTTAGAAAGGAGATAAACAGGAGGTGATGTCATATAGGTATATAAAATAATGAATGCCCCAGAGAAAGTAGATCAGGAACTTCTATTCTCTCTGTCTCGTAACACGCGAAACAAAAGTATGTTTGGTGAGATTGAAAGGTGACAGGTTCAAAACTTGATAAAAGGAAATACTTTTTCAGATAGTGCACATTTAGACTGTGGAATGTATTGTCACAGAATGTCATTGCGGTCAAGAATTTAGCAATATTCAAAGAGGGATTGGACACTTATTATGGATAACATGAATATCCAGAGATATAATATGTTGTTTGCAGTGTTGTGGTAGCCACGTTGGTCCCAGGATATTAGAGAGACAAGGTGGATGAGAACATAAGAATGTCCCTACTGGGTCAGACCAAAGGTCCATCTAGCCCAGTACCCTATCTTCCACGGTAGCCACTGCCAGGTGCCCCAGAGGGCATGAACAGAACAGGTAATCATCAAGTGATCCATCCCCTGTCGCTCATTCCCAGCTTCTGACAAACAGAGGCTAGGGATGCCATTCCTGCCCATCCTGGCTAATTGCTATTGATGGACCTATCCTCCATGAATTATTCGTGAGGTAATATCTTTTATTAGACCTAGTTCTGTTGGTAAAAGAGACAAGCTTTCCAGCTACACAGAGCTCTTTTTCAGGTCTATGTAGCCCGAAAGTTTGTCCTTTTTCACCAATGGAAGTTGGTCCAATAAAAGTTATTACTTTGTCTCTTAGGTCATGTCTGCACTACAAAGTTGTCAACTATTTAAGTAGACATCGAGCCTCTGATTTAAGCAAGTTGATCTGGTGTGTCCACACCACGCTCATTGTGTCGGTGGAGTGCGTCCTCACTAGCAGCGCTTGCATCGGCACACTGAGCACTGCGCTGTGGGTAGCTATATCACAGTGCCTGTAGCCAAATGGTATTTTGGGTAGGGCTTGCAATGCCTCATGGGACCAAAATATTGGCATGGGTGGTTATGGGAACATGGTGTTAGCCTCCCATGATGCACGTACCTTCCTCCCTGAAATCAATGGCAAACAAACAAGCCTTTTTCACACCTTTTTTGTGAAAGCCTGGGTTAGCTGCACAGACACTATATCACGATAAGCATGGACGCCGCTCAGCTGCACTCTCTTGTTGTGAGCATTACAATCACCTCGCACCTCATCCAGCAGTATTTACACAGGACTTGCTGCATGGAACAATGTGATGTCACGCAAGCAGCCCTGCTGGAAGCCATAGAACAAAGCAATTCACGGTTGCTGGTGACAGTCATGCATCAGCTGAACACGGTTGAGCGCCGTTTCTGGTTCTGGGAAACAAGCAGTGACTGGTGGGACCGGATCGTTATTCAGCTGTGTGAATGCATAAGGCCACTTTCCAGAAACTGTGTGCAGAGATTTCCCCAGCCCTGAAACGCAGCAATACTAAAACGAGAGCTGCTCTGACAATGGAGAAGTGAGTGGCTATCGCTCTGTGGAAGCTTGCAATGCCAGACTGCAACCAGTTAGTGGGATGTCAGTTTGGAGTGGATAAATCTACCATGCGATCTATCGTGATCCAAGTTTGCAGGGCCATTAACAGGCTTCTGCTAAGAAGGGTAGTGACTCTGTGCAATGTGCAGGACATAGTGGATGGTTTTGCCAGGATGCGGTTCCCTATCTGCGGTGGGGTGATAGATGGCACGCATATTCCTATCTTGGCACCAGACCACCTTGCCAAAGTGTACATAAACTGAAAGGGATACTTTAGTGGTGTTGCAAGAACTGGTGGATCACGGGCTGTTTCACCGACATCAACATGGGATGGTCAAGAAAGGTGCATGGCGCGCATATTTAGAAACACAGGTCTGTTCAGAAAGCTGCAAGCAGGGACTTTCTTTCCAGACTGCAAAATAACCATTGATGAGGTTGACATGCCAATCATGATCTTGGGAGACCCAGCCTATGCCTTGCTCCCCTGGCTCACGAAGCAATATACCGGCCGCCTGGACAACAGTAAGTGCCGATTCAACCATAGGCTGAACAAGTACAGAATGATGGTGGAATGTGCCTTTGGATGTTTAAAAGGTCGCTGGCACTGTTTGCTTACTAGGTTAGACCTCAGTGAAAGCAGTATCCCCATTGTTATCGCTGCCCGCTGCGTGCTCCATAATATCTGTGAAATAAAGGGAGAAAAGTTTCTGCCGGGGTGGGGGGTTGAGGCAGATCGCTTAGCAGTCAATATTGAGCAGCCAGATACCAGGGCAATAAGAGCCCACTGAGGGGCTCTGCGTCTTCGTGAGACCTTAAAACCCAATTTCAGTAATGAGCCAGAGTAATGTGACGCTTATCTGTGTTGTTCCTTACCAAACTATTCCCTCCGTTGCATTTTCTCCCCTGTAAACTTCACCCCCACCAGCCACCATGTGTGGAATGAATAAAGACCCTTTTTTCCTCAATCCATTTTGTTTTATTATGCACACAAACACAGAGAAAAGCAAAGAAAAGTAAGATAACCTTGGGCAAAAGGGCTGATAATAGTGTGAGAGGAGAAACAAGGAAAGTTTGTTTACAGATGCACTGCAATAACAATCAAAGGTCTGGGAATGGGTGCCTTCTGTTCCTTGTATCGCCTCCTGGTGCTGAGTGGAAGGGATATAGACTCCTTCCCCCTTCTCCCCCACACATCATAGGACATTTTGGGGAGGAGGCGATGATGGCAGGCAGTGCTACTGAGAGAGTCTAGCATCCAGCAGCCTTTCTTGAAGCTCAACTAGATGCCTCAACATGTCTGATTGCTCCTTCATAATCTGCAACATCTCATCATGCGTGGCACGCTCTTGTTCCCTGCAAGCTCTCCTGTCCTCCCTGTCCATGGCCACGCAGTGGAGTTGAAAGCGCTCTCCAGAGTGGTCACAGCAGAGCACTGTGGGACACCTCCTGGAGGCCAATTCATTTGAATTACACAACGCAGTGTCTACACTAGCCACCGTTGATCCGTGGATGTCGAATCAAGTGCTACGCCTCTCGCGGAGGTGGAGTAAAGAAGTTGCCTTTACAAGCGACGTAGGTCAGTGGAAGGGACTCGGTAGTGTAGAGACATACATTAATAGATTAACACGTCGACCTAAGTTTGTAGTGTAGACCAGGCCTTAGTGATACAATAGTTAATGCAGACAAAAATTGCTTCAAGTAGCCAATCTAATTTTTTGGGATGAGGTCTTCACGGGGGGACTGATTATTCCAAATCTGCCTACTGTGGGTTTCTTGCACCTTCGTCTGAAGTACTTGGTGCTATCCATTACCATAGGCAGGATACTGGACTAGATGAATCACAGATCTGATCCATCTGGTAATTCGTATGTAACACCTGGGGGATGTTTAAAAAAAATAAAACTACATTCAGTGAAATATCTTTTTTAAAAAAAATCTCATACATTTCTTTTTATACCAGGGTTTATACAACTTTAACAAAACCTGCATTTTTGGGCCTAAAGTAACTTGATAAGTGGCCTTTTCAAGTTTCATAAAAAGGAGTATGGGTAAGAGGCAGGAGTTCTTGCTTAGAACTATGTGTCTTATTTAGAACCCATATTTCTGTCTCTGGGATTCTTGGGGTTTATGTAGTGTTGACATAAATTTTACTATCGAGTTGTGATCACAACAGTGAAATAGCAGGATAATAGTGGCTAAGATGTTGAAGTGGGGAAAAGAGCTCTGACTGTGGGGCTCAGGAAACCTTGTTTTTAAACCCTTTTTGAGGTGGTCTTAACTCAGTTGTGTGTCAAAACCACACCTTCCCCTTAAAATAGGATGTTAAGTCATCATGTGTTTTCACCCCAACCTTAATCCAAGCCTCTGGGGCAGAGTATTAAGTTTGCTTCACTACATGTGAGGATGGATGGTATCCTGGTCTGACCAGTCATTATTTCTGAAACATAGCTGGATCCCTAGTGGGTGGGTTCCTATTGGTGTCCAGAGCTTTATTGCTGTGCTGTCAATTCCTTTATCTCTGGCTTATTGGAAGTAGCAATCTTATGTCACTTTTCTCCCAAGAACCATTGGGAAGCTAGAGCCATCTTATGTGATCCGGAAGTTCTTAGATGCTCAGCGTATACACAACCTGACTGCGTACTTGCAGACACTCCACCTGCAGTCCCTTGCTAACGCAGACCACACCACCCTGCTGCTAAACTGCTACACCAAACTCAAAGACAGCTCCAAACTGGAGGAGTTCATCAAGGTAATGGGGGAAGGTAAAAGTAGTTATGCAAAACCATCAGGTTAGTACAGTGATTAGAAAAAGGGTAATAGCAAAATTGTTGACTGATTCCAGTAGTAGCTTTGCCCACATAAGGACTGCTGGATTAGTCCTCAGCATCCTCATGCACTTGTGCACATATCTCTAAGCTTCCAGCACCACTGCAGCATTCATTTGACTTGCCATCTTAAGCTTTGAGCGTGGAAGATTGTTTGTGTTCCTAGTGTGATTCAGTCTTAGAAATCTAACTAGAACAATGGTCATCTGCACATGCAATGCTTGTCTTGCATGAGAGTAATTTAACGGTCACTCTTTGGGTCCTCATGCATGGAAGCTGATCTGTATCTGCCAACAGCCTAGAGGATTCTTGCTGATAGGCCAGATGTCTGCAAATCCATATCAGGTCTATCTCTCTCCCTCTCCCCCCAGTAATGCCCCATCATTTCCTCCTTGTAGACCAGTGAGAGTGAGGTCCACTTTGATGTGGAGACAGCAATCAAGGTGCTCCGTCAAGCAGGTTACTTTTCCCATGCTGTGTACCTGGCAGAGAAGCATGCACACCATGAATGGTTCCTCAAAATCCAGCTGGAGGACATCAAGGTGAGAAGATACCTTTAAACATTTCTGTTTGATCCCTATATGGTAGGAAAGCCTCTCTTTGTTAGGAATGCTCCTCCATGCAGCATGGGAGTCTAAGCTGCTTATGGGACAATTGTGCTAGCAGTACAAACAACTGCTAGCATTGTGCAATAGTCAGTCTTGCCTCTGAAGCATATAAGTAATTACACAGGGCTTAAATGTCCTCTTGCTTCAGGTGCTGCTACTGCGATAGCTGTTTTGTCCTGGATCAGTGCCAGTTGTCCATCTGGCTGCCACCATTTCAGCCCATAGATGGCCGCATTTCAGTGGCGGACAAAGTTATCATTTGGGATACCCTTTTATTTATTTATTTAAATAAAATACTGCATTGTTTCTCTGCATGTTGGCTACTGTGCAGAGAGGGCTTTGGCTTTTGTATCTGAAGTACAGAGGGTGGTACCATGTGCCAGCTTTCACTAGCTCTTCCTTGCAGAATTACCAGGAGGCCTTGCAGTACATTGGCAAGCTGCCATTTGACCAGGCAGAAAGTAACATGAAGCGGTATGGCAAAATCCTGATGCACCATGTCCCCAGTGAGACCACAGAATTGCTGAAGATCCTATGCACAGACTACCGGCCCACAGGAGACCGTGAAGGCTCTGGGATGCTGGAGGGGAAAAAAGTAAGATCTGTGTAACTGAACCAGTGTGCCCTTGAGTGTGGAGATGTAGCTAATGTGATGATTTCATAGCTGACAAAATACGACGAGAGAGTGTTGCAGTTAAGGGAAGTTTCCCATGGAGATGTGGGGTCACGGATGCCATAAGAAACCTTGTGCTTTGTTCCATTGCTATTGAAGACTTAACAGTCCAGGGTGAGCACCCTCTGGTATTAGGCAGGTCTGAGGACTCATGCATTGTATTGGGAAAATACTGACACCTTTGGACCATGGGTGAGGTGGCATCTTTACTACCTCTACCTGTATAATTGTTTCTTGAGTGAACAAGAAGCTGGAGACCTCGGGTCTGATCCCAGAGTGATCTCTCCTCTCCTCTCTGGGTAAACAGCAGCAATGGTGAAGTGACCTGCACAATCAGTGGCAGAGCTGCGACTAGAACACAGGAGCAGTAGCTCCCAAGGCTCTGCTTTAAGCGCTAGGCAACTCTCTTCACTAGTTCCTCTCCCTCTGTTCCCAAACCTCTGCACTGGAACATATGAGCAGAGCCCAGCCTCCCATCACCACCATAAGGGGAGTTGGTGATGTGTTGGCAGAGGCTTTGGAGCAAGGGAACTGAATTGCTTGGGCCTGTAGGTCCCACCAGCACCCTCTAGTTCCCCACTAGTGCATCCTAGACAATGGGACACAAGGGTCCATGTGGCTTCTGTTTCCTAGAAACGTTGGGGAGGGTCCATCAACTTCCCCCCCTTAGAGATGGCTCACAAGGCCTCTGCTTCTCTGAAAGAATTGGGGACAGTTGGCAGCAGGGCAAGGGAGCACTCTCCTTCAGAGTCCTTGGTCCCTTTCATGTCCTCTGACATCAGCAGCATTGTGAACTGAACTTTGAAAGTGCAAGAAAGTGGTGTGGGGGTTGGGTGCTAATTGGGGTGGAAAGGAAAGTGAGACAACAGGCACTGAATAAGCAAAAATAGTGGCTCTAAGCATAACCAGACAGGCTAATAATAAAGTGGAACCACTTCTGAGTGGTAGGAAGGATGGGAGAAGGGCCCATTGGGTCTGTAATAGAGGAAGATATTGTAGGGAATGGGGAGGGGCTGAGTTGGGGAGAAAGTTGATTTTAAAAAAAAACGCTACAACTAAGATTTGTGATTTTGATGCCCTGTTTATGTTTGCCTGTCCATCACTGTTTGCCTTGGCTGTTTAGGTTGTAAGGTCTTTGGGGCAGAGACTGCATCATCTTATGTATTTGTACACTGCTGTGCACAATGGTGCCCTGACCCTCATTGGGATCCATGGGTATATCTGTAATAAAATATTTAATAGCAATAGACAACTGGGAAGTTCTGAAAAATCATTGTTCTGCACTGAGCTGTTCTAATTCCACCAAGATCACGTGAAAGGAAGTTTCCCTGGATCTGGAAGGTAGAAGTTTGAATTTCCAGTGTTTAGATCTGCTGGTTGTTGAGAGAGATTCATCTTAGACTAGGTGGGGAGTGTACTCCCAGGGTGACGCCTGGAAGCCGTTGGAACCACCGTTCCCCCAAACCGTTCAGCTGGGTTGGCTTCCCACACTGCTTTTGCTGAGAACACCCCGCTAGCCCCCTCTGAGCCCTGTTATCACCCAATACCACAGCAGGTGGCACCACATACCTAACTGAGTGCTTTACCTAAGCCACTCATGGACCCACAATGGAGGCACCAGCCAATTGCCCAGCCTTGCACCCCTACTGGAGTATAAACCCAGAAGTATACTGTCTTGCACTTCACAGGGATCTGTACATGCAAGCTCATTAAATTAGTCTGCTTCCCCCTCAATGTGGGGAAGATATGCACCAAGCCTTTGTTAACTGAACTGAGATTTTCCCAAACGCTTCACTCAAAAACATACTGGTTAAGATAAAACAAAACAAGTTTATTAACTACAGAAAGATTTTAAGTGATAAATTATAAACAGATCAAGGCAGATTACCTAGCAAATGAACAAAAATGCAATCTAAGCCTAATATGCTAGATAGGATTTGAATCAAACAGTGTCTCACGCAGTTAGATAGTACAAGCAGTTCACCAAGTTTCCATACACAGGCTAGAAATCCCATTAGCCTGGGACCAGCACTTCCCCCAGTTCAGTCTTTGTTCCTCAGGTGTTCTCTTGTGTGGGGAGTGAGGTCCCGTGGTGATGTCACTTCCCCCTTGTATAGCTTTTTCCGTGTGGCTGGAACCTCTTTGTTCCAAGCTAAGTTCCCAGCCCAATTTGTGGAAAAATTAAAGTACCAAAATGGAGTTCAGTATCATGTGATCTGATCACAAGCCCTTGCATTCTCCTGACGAGTCATAGCAGCCATTATCCATTATGCTCTAATAAATTGGTTAGTCTCTAAGGTGCCACAAGTCCTCCTTTTCATTATCCATAGGCTGGCTGAAGAGTCCACAGGTGAGGACAAGCCTTTTCCATGGCTATTGTCCTTGTTGATGGGCCATTAGCACTGCCTAGCTTCTTTATTGTTGTACCTGAAAGACTAGCAGTGGGTGCTTCCAGCCTCACATCATACTTTAGTAACTCCCACATAGCAAGATTTCATAACTTCACATATGATGATAGCACATACAGTCCAACAAGTTATTAATTTTTAGCAGATCAAGACTTTTAAAATATCTCACAATGCATAGTTTGTACAAATCATATAATAATTTCATCACCATGGGGAAATATGGGGTGCTTTGGGATGCTGAGTGCCATAGAGAGACATGCACTTGGTATTGGACAGTGTGTCTGACTTTCTTTCTGGCTTGTGTTAAAGGCTAATTCTGAGGAGTTCATTCCAGTCTTTGCAAACAACTCCCGGGAGCTCAAAGCTTTTCTGGAGCACATGACAGAGGTGCAGTCTGACTCTCCCCAAGGCGTCTATGACACACTGCTGGAACTTCGACTCCAGAACTGGGCACATGAACAGGATCTGCAGGTTTGAGCTCCTTTCACCCTGTAGCTAGAGAAGGGGCTTCGGTGGGCCCACCATTTCTATTTGCATCATTTTTCAACCTCTAAGCTCTGCTCATATGTGGTGTTAATACAGGATGACCCAAGCATGCTGTGCTGGACAGACGAATGGACAAACCAGCACAGTCCATCTATTAAATTTCTATTAGGTTTGGCTGGACTCTGTCCCTAGGGGTCTCACTGATTGTGGGTACTGGAGAATTATGACCCTTTGGGAAAGTGCCTTGTCTCACTCGCCTGCACCCTTTCTGTTCTGAAAGCTGGCTCCCAGCAATCCTCTTGATCGCTGAGTATTTCTTTGCTAATCAAGGCCAAGGAGAATTCCTCCTGTTCTTTTAATAGGGAAAGGAGAAGAGCAGAGGGAACTCCCCCCCCCCCCCCCCCAGCCCCAGGAGAGCTGCAGTGTAGGTGTCTGATCCTTGGAGTGGAATTTGCCACGCTCCTGGAGCTAAACACTCTGTTTGGTTTTGTCTCCTTTGCAGATCAAAGAGAAGCTGCACAGCGAAGCCATCACCCTGCTGAAGAGTGGAAGGTTCAGAACAGTTTTCCATAAGGCTTTGGTCCTGTGTCAGATGCACAACTTCAAGGATGGTGTCCTCTACCTTTATGAACAGGGCAAACTGTGAGTGCTGCTTCCCTTCCAGGGACTGAGCCTTATTGGTTCAGGCACTGGACCACAACCCTTTATGTACTACTAGAGGAAGGGAAGGGTGAAGATCCTCTGATGGTCTCAATGCAGGGACCTAGGTCAGTTGCCAAGCTGAAAAACTAACCTGTGTCTCTGCTGCTGTTTTTGCAGAGGGGTGGTGTAATGTAATGTAGGAGGGCCTGGCTGACCTGGGTCTTTGCAGTAGTGCAGGGGAATTATGTGGCCAGGTGACAGGCTGGGGTCCCTGCAGGAGTGAGTAGGGGAGAGGTGGGCTGACCAACTGACCTGTTCTCACCCTAGCTCCCCTTTTTTCAGTTTTCAACAGATCATGCATTATCACATGCAGAATGAGCAGTACAGGAAGGTGATTGAGGTGTGCGAGTTGTATGGAGACCAAGAGACCTGTCTCTGGGAACAGGCCCTCAGCTATTTTGCCCGGAAAGAAGAGGACTGCAAGGAATACATCACAGCAGTACTGAAGCATATTGAAAACAAGAACCTCATGCCTCCACTGCTCGGTAATGACAAGACCTATAGCAAGGAAATAGGGCTAGAATGAGCTCTCTCTGGACAGAGAGTTTGGAGGAATGCAATAGTCAATGCAGCTTGAGATGTAGCTAGTCCACTAGCAGTCTGCACTGTAGGGAGGGCACATACCAGTGATCCCTGATTGAGCGGGGCGGCTTACTAATTCTAATCAAGCCTCACAACCTGCCTGTGGCTAAGCAGTATCCCCATTCAGTCTCTGTGCCTTGGTTTTCCCCTTTGGTTAAGTGTCTTGCCCAAGACAGACAGTGAACTGGTAACAAAACTGGAATAGAATCCAGGTCTCTTGACTCCCAGTGCCCAGCTCTGACCACCTAAACACCTCCCTGTCCTCTTTCTGGAATCCCCTAAGCACATTGGTTGCTAGAACCCCCAGTTTCCCTGTCTAATACCTTCTAAAGTTTAGAGTTTTATTCAAGAGTTTTGTAATTCAGTAAAACCCTGACCCCTTAGGCCTTTGGATGGCATTTCAGAAAAGAGCAGTCCAGATAAGACCAGCATAGCTGTTCCAGCTCTTGGTTTGTTTCTGTATTAATGTGCTGGTTATTCTCAGTTGTGCAGACTCTGGCTCATAACTCCACGGCCACGCTGTCTGTGATTAAAGATTATCTTGTCAACAAGCTGCAGAAGCAAAGCCGCCAGATTGAGCAGGATGAGCAGAGGATTCAGAAATATCGTGAAGAGACCACAAGGATCCGCCAGGAGATTGAAGAGCTCAAAACCAGGTGCAGGAGACACTGTCTCTCTCTCTCCCTATCTATATAAAAATCTAGTTTGAGCATACTATAGTGTCCATCCCCAAGATCTCCTCTTGTTCTGTTGCTGGTGGTTGAGTGTGCTTGATATAGTTTTGGAGACCTAGAGGGAAAATCCTGTATTCAGCAGCTGCTCAGGTGCACTGACTCTGGGGTGTCTTACGTTGGGTAGTCCTCTTTTTTTCATTTTCTTTCTGTCTCCCCCCCTCCCCACACCCAAATTGTCTCAGTCCCAAGATCTTCCAGAAGACAAAGTGCAGCATCTGTACAAGTGCCCTGGAGCTGCCTTCAGTCCACTTCCTGTGTGGTCATTCCTTTCACCAGCACTGCTTTGAGAGCTACTCAGAGAGCGATTCAGAATGTCCCACCTGCATGCCAGAGAACCGAAAGGTCACAGATATGATCCGAGCCCAAGAGCAGAAGAGAGATCTGCATGATCAGTTTCAGCATCAGGTAGGGGTATCACCATCACTGCCCTTTCCCCTTATACCTGCTGGGTTTAAACCTCTGCTGTGCAGGGGCAGCAGGTTTGTAGAAATTTTGTTGGTGCCCAGAACGCCCAGAGCCCCCCACCTGCCTAAGGCTCTGAGATGGAGTTTGGGTTGGGGAAGGAGGTCTGGGGTGCAGGCCCTGGGCTGGGGCAGGGGATTAGGGTACAGGCTGGAGGCTCTGGGAGGGAGTTTGGGTGCAGAAGGGGTGAGAGGTTGGGCTCTGGGAGGGAGTTTGGGTGGGGGAGGGGGTCTGGGGTGCAGGCTCTGGGGTGGAGTTTGGGGATGGGAGAGGGTGCAGGCTCTGGAACAGAGTTTGGGTGTAGGCTCTGGGCTGGGGCAAGGGGTGGGGATGTAGGAGGGGGTGAGGGATGCAGCCTCTGGACTGGAGTTTGGGTGCAGGCTCTGGGCTGGGGGTGGGGGTGCAGGCTCTGGGAGGGAGTTTGGGGGCAGGTGTGGAAAAGGGGTGGGGGGTGCAGGCTCTGGGAGGAGGTGGGAGGGTGTGGCGCTTATCTGGGGCTCCTAGGCAGGGAGGGCTGGGGGACCTTCACGTGCTGCTACCCCCAGGCACTGCCCCCGCCGCTTCCTGTAGGCTGCAGGGGTGCTTGGGACGGGAGCAGCACGCGTAGACACAGACACAGACCCACCCCACCATGGGGCTGCAGGGAGGGGCTGGCAGCCATGTGGAACGAGCAGGCAGGAAGCCACTCAGCTCCGCTGTGCTGCCATTGGTGGGTGCGGGCCCCAGGCCATTTTAAATGGCCCAGGTGGGAGCGCCTGGGGGTGGAAGGCAGGGCTGAGGGAGAGACCTGGCCTCAAACATTGCTGGAGCTGGGCTCAGGGCCAGGAATATTTCTGGTGCCCAGGCACCACGGGCCCATAGAACTTGCTGCCCATGCTGCTGTGGACAGTATGCCTTAATGTATACAGGAGTTCAGGCTCCTGTGCTGTTTGAGAGACTTGTTGAGAACAGGAAAGGATGAAGCTACTTTGCAAACATGTCCTTCTTGAACCTGATTTCTGGAGCATTGATAGCTGAATGACTTACGTCTGAGGTGCCTTCCATACCAAAGGATTCTTTTGTGCTTTACAAATGGAGGTAGCTAGAGGTAATTTCCCTTCAGCTGTCACTGAAAGGCATCCACCTGTAGGGTGGAACATGACAGCTGCGCAATAGCATACAATAACACTGCACAACAGTTTGACCTGAAACTATAGTGAAATTGAAGGAGGTAGAAAGTAGTTTGTCAAGTTGGAATTTGCACCAAGTTGGCCGAGGCAGGTTTAAGACTGTAAAGGTAGTCTCTCTCTTTTCAGACCTTTTCTAAGCAAGGATTTAAAAGTGTTATGTTAGAATTTGTAGCTAATGTATTCCAACAAACACATTTGAAAAATCTAATGTAGATAAGGCAGTGTGTACTTTAACATATGTTAAGTTGGTGGTGTTAAAAAGCCTAGGGTTCAACTTGATTTGACGGCACATGATTTAAATGGAGATGAACTGAATATTTGGGTGAACATGTGGATAATTAGGAAGGCTGAATATCCTAACTACAGAAAACCTTTCTTGAGGTGTGTGTTAGTACAAGAACTTCCACCAGGGGTCACAATGCTCCTTTGCTTGTGCAACACAAATGCTCCAAAATCAAGTGACCAAATATGGTTGAGATTGCAGCAGATGGCACATGAGTGCTTTTGGATCAGGACCGAACCCTCTCTTAATGAGGCTTCTTTTTGTCTTTGACAGCTCAAGTGCTCTAATGATGGCTTCTCTGTTGTTGCTGATTACTTTGGTCGTGGGGTTTTCAACAAGCTCACTCTCATTACGGATCTGCCCCCAGGCAAATCAGCCACAACTATTGACGCTGGCCTGCAGAGGGAGCTCCTCATACACACAAAACGCAGCACCTAGAGCCATGCCTTCCCTGGGACGCCTCCCTTGTGGATCTTGTACTATACTTATCTTGAAGACTCTGTAAATTAGTTGCTTCTTGATTTTTCAACCTCTCCAATGAACCGGGATGGAACTTGACTGGAGAGGATCTAAAAAGAGGGCGTGAGCTAAGTGGCTGTAAATCTCGTGTTGTTGGAATATGTATGATGCAAAGAACTGTGTACTTTCTGGGAGGGTTTGAGTCCAGGTCAGGGTGCATAGCACCCTTCTTACAGCCTCACAGTGCCTTAAGCCCTGGGCACACCAACCTGTCTGCAATGCTACAGGGCAATCTCTGGTGTCACATTTGCCCAGCACAAAGCCTTTTGCAGCAGGTTTCCGCTGGGCAGTAACTGATTGTCCTGTAGGTTGGGTCAGCCAGCGTTGCAGCTAATTACACTATACTAGCTTGACAGAACTGAAGGCTATGAAAATAACTGGGTTTCTTGCCCAATGATCAAGTGTTATGTAGTGTGCTTGTGTTGGGTTTTTTGTTGGTTTGTTTTTTAATTTAGTTGCTTGTAGACCAGAGATGAAGTCTGGTTATCACTGATGGAAAATCAGAGTTTGGGGCCAGATGGTCTTTTAGGGGTGTAATTGCTTCATTTGGTTGCTCTGAGATTATTTTATGTAATGAAGAATGGCCTAAGAGGCACGTAGATAGAAATTCAACTCAAATGTGAGTTCAGAATTTCTCGTTTCAGCTGCTCAACCCATGTTTCACCTGTATTAAAAGTGACCTCACACAAATTCAGTTGTGCTGTAACTGTCTTTCCATTTAAAGGTTTGAATTGCTTACTATAAGAAATTTCTTATCTACATACTTTGAATTTATGCATGTTTTGTAGCTCAGAAATGTGAACATGGGCTTTTTTTAATGTGAACTGACTGTGATGATTTAGGGATATAATCTGCCCTGGAGCTACAAGTTATGTATCTGAAAAGAGAAGAAAATACACTTCTTCATAACAAGTTAAAATGTAGGGTTTTCTCTTATAGAAATGCAAAAAATGTTTTACACACTGCACATTAATCTTATCTACATATAAAATAACTTCCAGTCCCTCATTCTGCCCCAAAAGCAAATCCTGGTCCCACTAGCTGCACATAAGCAATAGTCAGAAAATCGTCTCTATTTCTGTAGTACTGTGTTGCTGAGCTATGGATTGTGTATTGATTATATTGATCACTTAAGAATTCCCAGTTATCACGCTGAGGTTTGACATGTTCTTGTCCCAAGATCAGGCCCAGTATTATTAAAATTACTGTTGAGTTGGGAACCTCGATGCATGCTGTTGTAAAACTCACACTTTAGGAACCTTACTGTATTTGTAATAGTTTTATTAATACATTTAGCAAAGTCACATACGCTCTAACCCTACAAGATAGAGATAATACAGAACGTACATCTGAACGGCCCTATACTCGCCATCCCTTACAGAATAACCTAAAACGTTAACAAATAAACTGGTTAGTTTCTGAGGTGCCACAAGTACTCCTTTTCTTTTTGCTAAAATGTTAGTTATCTTCCTCATCACCAGTGGCCATCATCTGACACCTCCCAAGGCTACAGCTCTCCTCCAGAACACAGGCAGGGATACAATATGTTATTCTGACAACACTACGCCTAATGCATATTTAGTAGCATAGGCGCCGACTCCGTGGGTGCTCTGGGGCTGGAGCATACACGGGGGAAAAAATGGTGGGTGCTGAGCACCCGTCGGCAGCCCCCCTATTAGCTCACTCCTAGCACCTCTCGCCCACTGGCAGAACCCATGGATCAGCAACCCTCCCATCCCTCCCTGTGCAGAAATTTAGGGCCTTACTTAACTTTGTTTAAACCCTTGCTTTTTACATAACACAACGGATGAAGTGGAACTGCCTCCTGTTCAACTAGAATATGGGCCTTTGGGCTGTTCTTAATGCAAATACATTGGTTTTCTGAGAGCCCTGGTGTTTAGGAAGCTCAGATGGGCTTTTCGTGTTTTTGTGCAACTGAGCATACTGGCCCAAATTCATCTCTGATGTAATTGCAGTGAGACCACTGCTTCAGCAGGGATGACTTTGACCTTCTGTGCTTAATGTTTTGCTCTATATGTGGAAATCGCTGTTCAAGCAACATAACACTATTTCCTGCTGCTGTTTTATGTATGTTTACATACAGCTACTAGTGACTTTGCTTTCCTATACTCCCTGGGGGTAGCTAGTGCTGCAGGGCTGTTCTGAGGGCTCCTGCCTCCCAAGTCGATTCCAGCTGTGCAATGTCCGCCACCAGTTGTTCCATTAGCAGCAGCAGCTGCAGCATCTTACACAGCCTGCGGCCTGGATGCAGCACAAGCTCAGGAGAGGAGCCAATCCGGGCCACAGATGCCACGAGCCCCATTTGGGCCCTGTTCAGAAGAGCCAGAATGAGGCACGTGAGACCCGTCAGCTCGATTGGCTCACATGGGCCAGGCGTGGCCCTCCCCTCCTAAGGCAACCCTGGAAGAATGCACCAGAGGTCGGGAGGCAGGTGGTGAGTGAGGAGCCACTGCATACCCCTAAGGTGGAGAGATGTATGGAAGCTTCATGCATACACCCTGTGAAGACTCCTGTATGCACGCACGCTCCCTGCTTTAATATATCAACGCAGACCATAAAGATCCTTGTGTGTATGCCCAGTGGGGCTAATGAGGCAAAAGCAGGCAAAGAAAACTCACTGCTAGAGTGGGAGAACTTAAGCGGTTTTAGGTTAAAACAAAAAAGTGTTGTGTAGTTTTTGTGTGAAATACTTGTTTTTTGTTACTTGTTACCTTGTCTGCATTATTGTAACCTTAACAGGATCCATCAAACTACCCTAGGGAATCTATGATTTTAGGTATTTAAAATGGTTAGCTCTAGCGTTTGGCCTGCTGTCCTCTGGCGGGCCCTTCCTGGAGATTGGTTTGAGGCAGTATGTACAATAACATAAAAAAAGCAATGTTGCTACATGGAAGCATTATGCATCGGTAAGCCAGGCCCCCTGTGAACGTCTAATGAGCGTTATCGAACCCTGTTCCTCCTACATTATTTCAGTGTTGACAATCACTCCGCTGTCCATCGAGCACAAGGCCTATCAATAAGTACCTCGCCTGAGGCTGGGTAGGGGTTATTGTAAACGTGCTGCAAACATGCTGCGTGGCCAGACGGTTGTGCCGCAGGCCACGGGAGTTTGCAGGGCCGCAGGCGCAAGGGGGCGCCCGCGCACGCCGGAAAACTACAGCTCCCAGCAGCGGCTCGGCGGACGGCGCCTGCCCGGCGTCCCACGTGACACGGTCTCCGGCCGCCGTCCGTCACGTGCGCAAGGAGAGGCGGTTCTCGGCGGCCCGGTCACCTGACCCCTGCCCGGTCCAGCTCTGGTCGGCAAGATGGCTGCTTACCTGCAGTGGCGCCGCTTCGTGTTCTTTGACAGGGAGACGGTGAAGGAGCCGGCCGGGCCCGACGGGGGCGGAGCCGGCGGAGCGAAGCCCTTCGCCCTTCCGCCGGGCATCACCGTCTGCGACTCGGGCAGAGGCAGCCTGGTTTTTGGGGATATCCTTGCCCGGGGCTCCCTCAGGAGGACGCCGTCTGGCGACCTCCCCCACCTTGGAGGTTAGCGCGGGCAGTGAAGCAGGGATTCCCCCGCCCCCTTTTAATGCTAGCGGGTAGGAGAGAGGTTGGGCGCCTTTCCCCCTCTTTGGGCGCCAGTGCGGCGGGATGAGATTTAGGAGTGGCCAAGGCCTTTCCCTTTTGGGCGTCAGAGGGAAATGCACAGATTGAGCCACCTGCCGCTGCTGCCAACCGATGGGGAAGGCCAGTGAGATCGCGCCATCCAGGGTCGGCAGCTTCGTGACAAGGTTGCTCCCCGTGCCTGGCTGGTGGTGTAATGTTCAAATATTTGCATGTCTGCTTCACGTCACTAAATTGTCCCCCACTAATCTCAGCCCACGGGTCCAGGGCTGGGTGAGCTGTGTGGCCTGAACTCCCACTTACTCCTAGAGGAGAGGGCTTCTGAGTGGGACTGAGACACACTGATGGTGTGGAGTGGAAGAAACTTGCTCTCCCACCACCTGTGCGTTGCCTGTTTTGTGAGGAAATGAAATGGAAAGTGTGTGAGTGATGTATAATGCAGTCAAACTTCAGAATATTTCTCCTTTATAGAAAGAGAGTTTTGGGTAGTTAACTGGGGTATGGTAAGCACTCACTGAAACCGCAAGGTGTGGTTTTGCTGACATATTGTGTGTTTTTGGAATCGCTCAGGCTTTAGGAAGTGTGGTCCATTTTCTTTGTTGCATGATGCACGTGAAGACACTTGTGAATGTGTTCTGCGTGGCTGAGAATCACTGCTGGTAAGAACTAGAAAGTTTTGCTTAGTGTACTCTATTTCATCTATGTACTAGAAACAAGGTGACCACCCTCATCTTGAAATACGCTATGGGTTCTATATAGGAAGGTTCTGAAAGCCTCCCGTGAGGCGCTTCTCATTGGGAGTCGTCAAAAGTGTTTAGTACCTCGCAGCATTGGGCCCTAAACTAAAGTAGGACGTCTGTTAGGTGTGCGCCGAGCTGTTGTTTTGTTTTTCAGTTGCCCTTTGGCATATAGAAAACGTCTGCCTCTTCCAACTCCAGGTCACCTGCACGTTAAAATGTTCACTAAATGTTTTGTTGCCCTGCGATCGCTTCAGTGACTGGAACAATAGCTAGTATAAGTATATTTGGCCAGCTGTCAATAAATAAGGGTAGCTTAAGAAGGGTTTGGTTGTGATATGTGTGGTTTCATTTTGTTTTCTCTGAGTACCTTGACTATCCTCTACATATGGAAGGTCAGATCTGGTTCTTGCCACGCTCCCTTCAGCTGAGCAGTTTCCAGGCTTACAAGCTGAGGGTGACTCACCTGTACCAGCTGAAGCAGCACAGCATCTTGGCTTCTGTTGGTGAAGATGAAGAAGGCATTAACCCGCTGGTAAGTGAAATGACAAAGAGGACATGAGCTCATCTTGTGTGCTTTTCTGAGGAAGAACAATGTATTGGGATTAGTTTGGGAATGTCTTTGGTGTAAAAACAGTGTGTTAAATTCTCACCCTATGGGCTTAAAAGGGACCAGGTTGTGGCCCCAATATACCTTAAGACCATATCTACTCACATTCTGTCTGTGTTGTTTGCAGGTTAAAGTCTGGAACTTAGAGAAACGAGATGGTGGGAATCCTCTTTGCACAAGGATTTTCCCAGCAATACCGGGTAACAAACCTACAGTTGTGTCCTGCATAACTGTCCATGAGACTCTTAACTTCATGGCTATCGGTAAGTGAAAAGCCAAACGCCTCCTGAAGGTGCCGAACAAACTCTGAAGTTAATATGATGGAATGAAAATGGATTGGTCCTACAGAAGGCAGCGTAGAGCGTTCTGACATTTTCACGTCACATGCTTTTCACCCTAAAGAGAATGAACCTGACGCTAGTTGAGAATGCCAGTAATTACTTGCAAAAGTTTGGCAAATCTTGATTTTTACCATAATTTTTACCATAAAACAAGATTTAATGTTCTATTGAGGTTTAAAAGTTAGGTACATACTCTTTTTCTATATTGCAAGAAAGGAAAGAACAGAAACAAAAAGGACACTCGGGTAATTTTGACCCCAAATTGAGATTTTGTTCAGGCGGAGGAGAATGGGTTTTGCAATATGGTAATACCAGGCTATAAAATATATAGGAAAGATAAAGAACGTAACACTGGTGGGGGAGTTGCATTGTATGTTAAAGAAACCGTAGTCAAATAAGGTGCCAATCTGAAATGAAACAAACTGTACCATAGACTCACTATGGATAGAAATTGCATGCTCGGCCGGATTTATACCTTCCGCGCCCTACGGCACAGCATCTTCAGCGCCGCCGTCCTCTCCTCACCCCCGCCTACAGCTGATGTTTGTGTTTTTTGTAATTTTAAATATGTATTTTTTTGTTATTGTATTGAATAAATGTGATTAAAACAATCACATTGGTAGCAGGTAAGTGCTACTTTACTGCACATGTTTCCTTCCTTGACTTTTGCTTCGCAAACGCGCTAGTGATAGCCTCACAGTCCATATCTTTTTAAAAGTTATCCTTCAGTAGTTAAAAGGGTCCAGGCTTCTGACCCTCGGGAGCACCAGGCTAAGGGCTTTAGACCCGGAGGGAGTGCTGGGGCTGAAACCCCGCAGTTCTTTTCCCGGCTTCAGCCCCGGAGGGCAGGGTGCTGGGGCTTGGGGCTTTAGCTACGAGGGGAGCGCTGGTTTCAGCCCCAGCGTGACCCTCCCCTGCTGAAACTGGGAGCGGGGCTGTACGAGCTCTGGCGCCCCCGCCCCCCAGGCAGAAGGTGGGAATGGAGCCTTGGGGCTGAAGCCCCAGCACTCCCCTGAGATCTAAAGGCCTGAGCCCTGGTGCTCCCAAGGGTCAGAAGCCCTGATACCCCCAGAGCCCTGACTCCCCCCTACCTGCAGTCCCAACCCCACTCGGTGTCTGAAGTCTGTACGGTCTTGTTCAGAGTTACGGACAACCTCCGTTCCCGAGGTGTCCGTAACGCTGAGGTTCTACTGTATCATTGGGTTGTCTATCATTTTTAAAATAAGCTTACGCTAACCACTTTTAACCACATATGTACAAACTTTTTAACTTTTAACCCACCTTTAACTTTTACATGACCCTAGAACGCCAGTGCCCCTAGGCACGTGCCTACTGTGCCTAATTGGAAATCCGGTCCCGGTTGCATGCTTGACTAAAAAAAGGTATAGCAGTAGGCATAGGTTACCAACCACCTGACCGGGATGGTGACAGCGATTCTGAAATGATAAGGTTGGCTGGAGAGAGGCTCTAGAAGCAGAAAGCGCAGTTATAATGGGTGATTTCAGCTTGCCTTATGACGACTGGGTGAATGTCACGTTGTGGCGTGACGCAGAGATAAAATTTTGAGACGGCATGAGTGACTGCTTCTTGGAGCAGCTAGTTCTGGAACCCACAAGGGGCAGATGAGCACGATTTGTTGGGGGAAGAATCAGCACGGCTTTTTGTAAAGGAAAGTCGCGCCTCACCAACTTATTTGGATTCTTTGAGGGTGTCAACAATCACTTGGACAAAGGTGATCCAGTGGATATAGCGTACTAGGACTTTCAGGAAGCCTTTGACGAGGTCCATCACCAAAGGCTCTTATGCAGGCTAAATAGTCATGGGATAAGAGAGAAGGTCTTCTCGTGGATCAGTAACTTGTCCAGAGACTTGTTCTAAAAATGTGACTTTTGACCAACTGGTTTCCTTCCGTTTTACAATGTTGACTTTTATAGTGCTAATTATGCACATGAGGCGCACTGTGTGCTTTAAAACAACTGTTACACAAAACTGGTTCCAGCGAGTCAGGCATCTGTTGTAGCAAAGCAAAACAAAAAAGAGCAATAGGAGAAAATAAACCATAAAGAAAGCGTCCGTGTAAGAAACGGACTTTCTCAAACAGGAGAGCTTTGCACTGGGCCAGGAGATGGCCGTGAAGAAGTCCTGGTAGACCCTACTCAGGAAAGGAGTTTGATACATGTGTCCGTGAAGTGAGAAGACCGTGGGACCGCCCCGGTACGCATATCTGTCTGGGAAACAACAAGGAGGATCCAGCTGACTGCAGCTGCCTTGGACTTAATACTAGTCAATGTTTGGAAAGTGCCATAGACATAAACAGTTTAGTCCTTTTCCTTCAACAGGCTTTGCAGATGGAAGCGTTGTGCTTACAAAAGGGGACATCACACGAGACCGACACAGTAAGACCCAGATCTTACATGAAGGCAATTACCCAGTCACTGGCCTTGCCTTCCGCCAGTCTGGGAAAATCACCCACCTTTTTGTTGTCACCACGGAGAACATCCAGGTAAGATATTGGCTTGACAAAGCTGTAATGGAGGTCAGACTCTGGCCCACTGATTGTAACGGCGCCTGGTTATTTATCACCAATCTGCCGTTCGATGTAATCTCTAAAAAATCATATTTCCTTCACAGTCCTATATGCTGTCGGTGAAAGATTATCCTCGTCTGGAGCTGGACACGCATGGTTGCGGTTTACGCTGCTCCACGCTCAGCGACCCCTCCCAGGACCTCCAGTTCATTGTGGCAGGAAACGAATGTGTGTATCTGTACCAGCCAGATGAGCGTGGCCCCTGCTTTGCCTTTGAGGGACAGAAGTTGATCGTTCACTGGTATCGGGGATACCTCGTCATCCTTTCCAAGGACCGGAAGAGCTCTCCAAAGTAAGACTCCGGGAAGCAGATGAGACCATTTTACATGTATTCACTGTGCAGTTTTTGTTCTTTGCAGCTCTCCTGGCGCTTTGTTGTGCAAGGCTGTTGTGACACAGATCCCCATTGCTCTCAGCTGGCAGAGGGCTCGCTGGTCTGTAACAGCAACTCCTAACAGGCCTGTCGCTTTCATAGTATTCATTCGGAAAGAGTACCAGTTGCGGGTTTTAAATGGTTATGATTATCCTCGTAAATGTAGGTACGGCTGCTGTGTAAGGAGTTATGTGTATATCCACTGGAAATGTGTTCTGATAGTTTGTATCAAGGTGTTAATCCCCAGCAGCGGTGAAGAACTGATTTCCTGCCAGAACAAAGAGATCTGTCCGTCCGTCTGTTGACACGTATTGTCTCATTCGCCATCCCCAGTCTGAGCTAAATGCAGAGGAAGAATTGTGAGATTTAACAGGAAGAGCAGAACAGCAAGGGGCTCAGAACCTTTTCCAGGGATGCACTTCAGCGATTTACTAGACTGTATCTGGGGACAAGGAAACCATCCTGAATTCCTCTGCCTAGGAGGTAATCGGGTGGTGCGATTACATTCATGAAAATAGGGTCTCAATCAGGTTTGGCTGAAAACCCTGCAAAAAGGCTTTGGGTAAGATAATCTTATTTGGACAGAAGGTCAGACAGTTCAGGTTAGTGTCTAGGAATGGTGTTACAATTTTGTTTGATAGGTAACCCTTCTGTTTCCATTATCCTTACTCACTATCTCATAAATCTTGATCTTTGATGATAAACTTATGATTGTTTTCACTCTAAGTGGAACTCAGTGCTGTAGTATTGTACGGGATGCTGCTCCTGAGCAGAATCATTCAAGATGATGTGTACGCTGTTGCCTTAGGGGACAGCAAACCTCTTATTACTGTGAGTGTTCAGTGATTAAGGAGCTGAACGCTACAGGGGAAGGCTTCAAAGGGATTTCGGAACTGGAGTGCACCTGTCGTTAACCTGCAAGGCAAAGTAAGGGGTGACATAGCCCAGAGGAGATGGTTTGGGGGCTAACAGGCTGGAAGTGTCAGGGAGCTGACACCCAGTTAAGCAGCAGCAAGTCTCTCTCTAGCTGGAGGCTGAGTGGGTAACAAGGTGACTCAGTCCTGGGCACCCCGAGAATCGTCCCAGGTGTTGACTGACATTACTGTGGCATGTGATTAGTATTAGAGCTCTGGCAAAAGCTGCTATGGATTGATCTGAATCTACAGAATCCAGTCATTGCTCCTGGGATAGCGGTATGCACCACCCTCCAGAGCCAGTGGGATCTGTCACCACCCTTTTATAACTCAGATATGATTTCTCCCATCTAGTATGTGGACTAACAACGTACGACATACTCGCATGGTTGTTCAGGGGTTTGTATCCCGGCTCTAAGTGTGTTAAGGAGACGCTATTGAGAATGTGACTCAGAAATCCAAGAGCATGTGTGTTAAACTCTTGCTCTTTCTTCTGGTATCCAGATCAGAGTTTGCTGGGAGCGACCCGCAGAACTCCGACAAGCAAATCTTGAATGTCTACGACCTATGTAACAAGTTCATCGCGTACAGCTCGGTCTTCGATGACGTGGTGGATGTCTTAGCAGAGTGGGGGTCTCTCTACGTGCTGACTAGAGATGGGAAGATCCATGCGCTTCAGGAGAGGGATACGCAGACCAAACTTGAGGCAAGCCACCTTCTTAATCTGCGTTTTATGGCTTCAGAATTGTAAAAGCTCCACAGATGAGAGGTTGAGAAGACAGCACTTTGGACAAGTGAGTTATATGTCGGCAGTGTCGTTGTTGCCTTGTTGCTCCCAGAATATTGGCGAGAGAAGGTGGGTGAGGGACCAGTAGAAGATGCGACTTCACTGACCTTGTCTGTAAGTGAGTTATATATCAGATGAGCTAACAGCTTCTCTGCACAGCCAAGTCATTGTAGACAACTTAGTCTCTTATGCAGATCTGTAGAGGGCTTTCGACAGCATTGAGTGGAAGGAACACCTAGCCTTGCGGGCACTTATGACATTTACCTGATGAGGAGCGTAGCAAGTGAAATATGTCACTGTCTAGAGCAGAGGGTCAAACACCTTGTTCCCTGTGATGGATTTATTTTCAGATGTGGCAGAATCTAAGATTTTTATTTAAAAAAAAAAAAAAAAATCTAGTCCTTGTGGCTGTGAAGGAAACTTCTTCAAATGTGAATCAACAAGAATGCCTCAGTTCATAATCTTCCTGAATCTGCAGACAGTCTGAGACACAGTAGCTTTGAGAGGTGTGAACTCTCTCATTAATCTCAATGGAGTATTCATTTTTAAGCCTTATAATGGACACTTGAATGTAAGCATTAATTATGTAATTGATGACCAGTTGGTGAGTGGTATGGGGAAGGAGATGGGAATTGCTGCTAAGAAGGAAATGCAGAGGGAAGAGAGGAGGAAATATCTGAAGACCGAGTTGAGGGACGGAAACAGAGAAAGGAGGATAAGGCGGGAAGAGAAACAAAGGGCAGAAATAACGGTGTACCTGAAGGGAAGCAGATTTTCCTGTTGCATGAGTCTGAATGTGATAATAAGGGACTGAACAAATAATTACTGACAGTTCTGTTATTAAAAGCCAGATTCTACTACTGATCTCTGTGGTAACCTGCCATTGATCTCAGTAGAAGGTCTGTGCATCGAGGAGAGCGTGTTGTCCTGAACACGTTCTTTGGCCTGTGGACTGTAATTGAAAATTAAATTTGGGCCTTGCCACAGAATGAATTTGACATCTCCTTCCAGAGATTTAACTTTTCTGGTTTGTGAGTCTTGAGGAGACGGCCGTATGTGGTGTAGGGAAAGGAGGCACAGGGACAGAGAGGGTTAAACATAAGAGTGACCATACTGGGTGAGACCAGTGGTCCATCAGGTGCATTATCCTGTCTTCTGACAGTGGCCAGTGGTAGATGCGTCAGAGGGAATGAACAGATTAGGGCAGTTACTGAATGATTCAACCCCTGTCATCCAGTCCCAGCTTCTTGCAGTTAGATGTTTAGGGACATACAATGTCGCATCCCTGACCATCTTGGCCAATAGCCATTGATGGACTTATCCTCCATGAACTTATCTAATTCCTATTAGAAACCATTTGTTGTTTTGGCCTTGACTGCATCCCCTGACACGTTTACGAGTTCCACAGGTAAACTATGCAGTTTTTGAGGAAGTATTTACCTTTCTTTTAAATCTGTTGCCTGTTAATTTCATCGGGTGACCCCTGGGTCTTGTGTTATGTGAAGTGGTAAATAAATCTTCCTTATTTACTCTCTCGACACCATTCATGATTTTATAGACCTCAGCATATCCCCACTTCATCATTTACTTTCTACGTTGAATGACAGTCCCAGTCTTTTTAATCTCTACTCATATTAAAGCTGTTGCATTCCCCTAATCGTTGTTCCCCTTCTCTGTATTTTTTTGAGTTCTAATATATCTTTTTTGAGATGTGGCAACCAGAACTGTATGCAGTATTCAAGATGTGGGCATACCATGGATTTATCGTGTCATTATGGTATTTTCTCTTATTATGTATCCCTTTCCAAATGGTTCCTTACATTCTGTTAGCCATTTTGACGACTGCTGCAATGGATGTTTTCAGAAAACTTTCCATGATGATTCCGAGATCTATCTTGAGTGGTAACAGCTAATTTAGACCCATCATTTTGTATGTGTAGTTGAGATATGTTTTCCAGTGTGCATTATTTTGCATTTATTGGCATTGAATTTCATCTGCCATTTTGTTGCCCAGTCACCCAGTTTTGAGAGATCCCTTTGTAACTCTTCAGTGTCAGCTCTGGACTTAACTGTCTTGAGTAACTTTATACCATCAGCAAACTTTGCCACCTCACTGTTCATGGCCTTATGAATATGTGGAACAGTATAGGTTCCAATACAGATCCTTGATGTAACCCACCATTTACCTTTTTCTGCTGTGAAAACGAACCATTTATTCCTCACCTTTGTTTTCTGTTCTTTCATCAGTTACTGATCCACAAGAGGACCTTCCCTCTTATCCCATGACTGCCTACACTGCTAAAAGCCTTTGGTGAGGGACATGGTCAAAGGCTTTCTCAAAGTCCAAGTACACTGTATCCACTCAATCACCCGTGTCCACATATTTGTCGACCCCTACAAAGAATTCTAATAGATTGGTCAAACGTGATTGCTCTTTACAAAAGCAGTGTTAACTCTTTTCCAACAAATTGTGTTCATGTGCGTATCAGATAATCCTTTTGTTTACTACGGTTTCACCCAATTTACCTAATATTGAAGTTAGGCTTACCGGCCTGTAATTGCCAGGATCACCTCTAGGGATGTAAATACAGTTTAAAACATTTACTCTAATAATTTAAAGTATTGAAATTATGTCGGGATGAAAGGGAGAGGAGCTGGGGTCTTTGGGGCTGCCTGGCTGGGGCTCCTGCAGGCTGGCTGCCGCTTACCGGTTAACCATTTAACCTTTTACATCCCTAATCACCTCTAGAGCCTTTTTTTTAAAAATCTGCATTATATTAGCTACCTTCCAGTCATCTGGTACAGAGGCTGATTTAAGCAATAGATTACATACTACACTTAGGAGTTCTGAAATTTCATATTTGAATTCCTGTAGAACTCTTGGATGAATACCATCTGGACCTGACAATTTATTACTGTTTAATTTATCAGTTTGTTCCAAACCCTTGTCCACTGACACCACAATCTGGGCCAGTTCCTCATATTTGTGTGGCTCATGTGTGGCCCTCTGCAGTGAAGAGGGATGCGAAGAATTCACTGATCTCCTCCTCAATGGCTTTGTCTTCTTCAAGTGTTCCTTTAGCACCTTATTCATTCAGGGGCCTCACTGGTGGTTTGGCAGGCTTCCTGCTTCTGATGTACTTTAAAAAAATTGACTGTTAGTTTTGTGTCTCTTGCTAGCTGCTAATTAGGCCTGCCAAATTATACTTTTATACTGGATTTGCCAGAGTTTGTTCTTTTCTGTTTTCCTCAGTAGGATTTGACTTCCAATTTTTGAAGGATTCCTTTTTGTCTCTAACTGCCTTTTTCATTCTGTTCAGTCATGGTGGCATTTATTTGCTCCTGTTACTGGTTTATTTTTTCCTTTGGGATATACATTTAGTTTGAATGTCTAATATGGTGGTTTTTAAAAAGTTTCTGTGCACTCGCAGGCTTTTCACTCTTGTGATTGTTCCTTTTAACTTCCATTTAACTAGCTTCCTCATTTTTGTGTAGTTCCCCTTTTTGAAGTTAAATGCTACTGTGGTGGGCTTCTTTTGTATTTCCTCCCTACAAGGATGTTAAATTTATTTACACTATGGTCACTATTACTGAGTGGTTCAGTTATATTCACCTCTTGAACCAGATCCTATGCTCCGCTTAGGACTAAGCCAAGAATTACCTCTTTACCTTGTAGGTGCCAGGACTAGCTGCCTCAAGAAGCAGTCACTAATGGTGTCTAGAAACTTTATTTCTGCATCCCTTCTGGGGTGACATGCACCCAGTCAATATGGGAATATTTGAAACCCCCCATTATTATTGAGTTTTCTATTTTTATAGCCTCTCTAATCTCCCTGAGCATTTCACAGTTACCGTTGTCAACATTCTGGTCAGGTGGTCAGTAGTACATTCCTACTGTTGCACTCTTATTCCAGCATGGCATTTCTATCCATAGAGATTCTGTGGTACAGTTTGGTTCATTTAAGGTTTTTACTATATTTGATTCTGTGCTTTCTTTTATATATAGTGCCACTACCCCACCAGCACAACCTACTCTGTCATTCCCATGTGTTTTGTATCCTGATGTTACTGTCCCATTGATTGTCATCATTCCACCAAGTTTCTGTGATGCCTGTTACATCAATATTCTCACTTAACAACAGGCACCAAGTTCACCCATCTTAGCGTTTACGCTTTTTGCATTTGTACACAAGCACCTATAACATTTGTCAGTGTTTACTTGTCTGTCTTCATGTGATGTGATCAAATGGGAATCTTTTTCTATTGACTGTTTCTCTTCAGGTGTATAACCATACACCTGCTAAAATGAACACTGTTCATGGTACTTGGGAGTAAAGCGAGCCAACTATGAAAACTAAAGATTGTACGTATTTTAATAATTGTAATCTGTGAACATATGACTCTTCAGAATCCTAGATTAAGGTAGCAATAGGTCCCAAATGATTGACGTTGAAACCAAATTAGTTAATGCTCTGAAGGTACGGTTTTGTGTAAGGGTTGAGTATTTTTATTAACCCTGCTGTCAGTCAAAGATTTCAACACAAGTGGTTTTCCACTGGGCTGAGACCGCTTCTGAGCTTAGAGATAAGAATGAGCGTTTAACCCTGCCCATTAGTACATGAGGCCTTATTTAATATCAGTCTAATTAAAAAAATCAAATGTACTTTACAAGGAGCTGTTTTATAGAAAGGGAAACTGAAGAAGAGTGGTTAAATTATTGTTCAAAGTTACAAGGCAAATCGAGGGCCAAGTTCTGGATAAAACCTAGGTCTCTTGGCTCGCTGCCCTTTGTCAATTCACATAGCTTGTGGTAGTTGTAAAGAAATTGTGCTCCATTGCCTTGAGGATGGGTGATAGAGCTGGAGTCTCTGCTTTGTACGAAGCCACATGGTGTGTCCCTCTCCCACGAAAGAATATCTTGGTGAAAATGATCATTGTGACTGTTCTGTTGGGTAATGCATTAGCTGCCATACACAGATCTGGGGGTATAACAGGTAGCAAAGGGCTTGAGCGGGTGTCACTGAGGGAGAGACGGTTTCCTTCTGCCATCCTTTCTTCCTAGTGATTCAGCACAATTTTTTTTTCCGTACAGAAGCTGGACAGCTCTGCTGAGGCAGCTCCTGCAGCTGAATTTCGTTCTCTGCAGAACTGGTAACCTCCATTCCTAAGTGCTGGTCACACCCATCCCTGCTTTCTGAAGGCCTTTCCTTCCCAATATCGTAGTGCAGCACATACTGTAGCATGCCTGTCACCTCTTATCTGTGTGTCCATGCTACGCCAGAAGGGTCTGGGTCACAAAAGGAACAGCCCTTCTCTCTAGCACATGGTCTGGCACACATTGTGCTAGGCAGCTGAGGCAATAACGTCCCTCCTCTCCTCTTTCCCAGTTCAAGGAGCGTCTTCTTCTCTTTCACATAACAGGCATTGGGGTTGGAAAAGTCCATAGCAATGGAGAACAAGACACTGAGGAGCACTCAGGTAAAGGAACAGACTTTGCATTCGTCAGGGCTTAGATTGTTCATGGTAATTGTATATCTCGTAATAAAATAATGTGTATATCTCAGCTCTGCAAATCTGTCGGGATAATTTAATAGGTCAGGCTTAAAATCTACTCACCTTCCCTTTACAGTTTTAAGGGGGTGGGAGAAAACAAAAATCAAACAATATTACTTTCCCATTTTTAGAAAACAATTACAAGTAAAAGGTACCTAAGGTTGTGGTCTCTGCACTGTTTGTCTTAGTTGAAATATAGTGCTTAAATCAAAAGGAGAGGGTGAGAGAGTAAAGGGATTATACCACTTATCCCTCTAATTCTGCCATTTACTGAATAGATCAGTCCTAGCTGGGTATTAATTAAGTTAAAAGTTTGATCATTTTGTAAAGACTTCCATAAATATGCAGATATAAGTTAATGTTTGCACAGCATTTTGAAAGTGAAAAGTTCTATATAAGGACTAAGTGTTTTTCTTAATGACTTTTTGTGAATAGCTGAACATTTATGAACTTAATAATACAACACATATGATTTCCAATCCTGCAAACGCTTACTACAAAAGTCAATAGGACTGTTCACAGTAGTGTGTGCTATGTCTGCTAGTGCTCACAGAATTGAGCTCTAGGGTCCAATACTGCAAGACAGTGAGTGCCTTCTGGGAGTGCTGCACATTTCCCAACAGGAGTTTATACTCTTTGCAAACCTTCTCGTGTGTTAGTTTAAATATTTGATATTTTGCTCAGTTTAGGAAGATGCGGTTGCCACTTGGGGAACACATTTAGCTGCGGTGGAATGAGCTTTCAGTTGGCAGACAGCACTGGAAAGAAAACCTGCACAATTATGGATTTGGGGGATTTGCTTTAATTTTTAAAATATGTGAAACACATTGTTCATAGGATGAAAATGGCCTGAAAAACAGAGTTATCCGAGTGGGCACCAGGAAGAGTCAGGTGAGTTTTTGCTTATTGTATTAGCTTCTTTTCTGGTATGGCCATATTGCTGAGTCTCTGTTCAATGGGGACAGTTGTGACTTGAGAACCCTATAGCTGCATCTCCTAAAAGCAGAAAATCTGGGTGGCTGATTTTAACTTTAAAAATATGATGTACAGCAGTTACCCTCTGGAAATAAGTGTGTATCTCTGTTATTTATAGATTAAACCCAAATGAAGTCCAGCATCTATCAGGTTTCCTGTTCAATAGGGAAGTGTTGTCTAGTGGTCAGAGTGAAAGACTAGGAATCAGTATTCCCTTGTTCTGTTTCCGTCTCTACCACTGACACGGTGTGATTTATGGCAAGTCTCTTAGGGCCACATCTTCAAAAAAGTGGCTTCTAGATTTTGGGTGCCCAGGTCTTACGTACCGAGCACCTGATTTTCAGAGGTGCTGAGTTTTCTTACCTCAAGTCACTAGAAGGTGCAGATGGAAATTGGGATCCAGATGTTTCAAGTTTGGGCACCCAAAGTAGTGGACGCTCTTGAAAATTTAGCTCTTTATTTAACTGTGCTGCCATTTTCTCATCTGTAAAATGGGGACAATTTGTGGATACTTCACAGAAAGTCTGGGGCATGAGGCTTCATTCATTCATATTAGTAAAGCACCTTAAGATCCTTGTATTAAGCACAAAGTATTATTAGATGGAAATAAATTTACTTATATTTGTTTATGCAGATGAGCTATCTTTCTCAAACCAAAAGCCCAAGTCCTCCTCAGACCCTAGACTGGAGTAACGATATCTTTGCCAAAGAGTGACTTCTATGAATTAGAAATAACTATTCTGTCATCAGAGTTGCACTGTAATAGGCCTCCTTGTTGGCAGTCCCCATAGGAAGGCCCGAGATTCAATGGGCCGTGAGACTGAGCTCTCCTACAGGGGATCCCTCCATGTTGGGGCTGAGGCATGGTTTTTACAGCTATGTGGGACAAGCTTGCCTTGATGCCACCTGGACTGTATCTATTTTGAATAAACAGAACTTTAGTCCCAATGGCTGTCAGTTGGCACATTCCATCAGCACCAAGCTCATGGAGTAGCTCAAGAAACAAGGAGGTGATTGCACTCCTCTTTCAGTAGAATCCCTTTGTGTCTTCATTTTGCTATATCCAATAACCAAATATCTTATATGGAGGCAAAACTTCGGGTGCGTTGATGCTCACAAAGGCCTGGGAGGGAGGATATAGGAAATACATTGGGTCTTTCTTGCTATCTAGCTGCAGCTGGGAAGAGCAAGTTTGCAAAGAGAGATAAATGTGTCTTGGGCCTTTGTTTTGAGATAATCTTGCCTACTCTGGAAGTTAGGCGCAGGCATGGCTCTGTACTTTGCGGGAGGCTAGAAGATGACACAGATGGGCATTGAAGGGTGGGACGTTGCATTTCTCCTCCGTGTGTGATCTCCTAATCTATTGTTAAGAATTATCATTATCAACACTTTGCACTTATAGCACCTGTGCCTTTCACCCAGAATCTCACAGCACGTTACAAAGGGGAAGTTTGTTGGACTCATTTTACGCATGTGGAAACCCATGACTTGCCCAGGGCCACTCAGAGCATCAGTAGCAGAGAAAGATTAGAAACTAGGCTTCCTGGTTCATCTTCAGCTGTGACTACTAGACTACATTGCCTCTCACAAGGTCAGGATCTATGGAGGGATCCTCTGCCTTCTGCTTGAGTAGGATAGTGGTGGTGGACTGGACTATTTTATGTGATCCTCCCCCTTCCAGAGTGTAAATTAAATGTGTCCCATCTACAGGTACCAGGGCCTTTTGCAGCCTCCAAACCCTGCGGTTTGCTCTGTCTGTTCTCCTTTTGCACAACTTTCGGACATACCTCTGCTCATATAGATCACAATTCCTGCAGACAAATCTTAATCTTGGCTCCTTGCAGAATCACGCAGCAATGCTAAAGTTTAGCATTCATAAAAAGCACACAGCAGATATGCTGCATTTTAGCTCATCACTCATTGAGGTGGGAATCACCAGGCTATTTAGTCTGCTTTCTTATAACAATGGGTGCCCCTTACTGCAAGACCTATTCTCTAGCACTGTGCACAATGCTCAGTCTGACTCACTTTAAAAATTACAAAGGCACATCATTGTGTTTCTTTAGTTCCATTCACCCAGTGATGGCACTTCACAGATAGGTGGGTAAGTACTGTCTCCACTTTAAAGATAATGTCACTGAGGCACAAAGAGCTGAAATGACTGGCCACAGAACATAGCAGGTCAGTGGGAGAGCTGAAAATAGAACTTCCAGTCCCCTGTTTAAACCACTACTTCTAACTGAAGACATTTTGTCTGCTATGTCTTTACAGTGCTCTAATTCTGACCCTACCACTGACTCACTTTCTGACCAGAGGGCAGGTCACTCCAACTCTGTTTTTGTTTCTCCATCTGTAAAGCAGGGATGGTAATACTTTCTTCAGCTGGGTGTTGTGATCATTATGCAGGGGTAGGGTTTGTTTTTCTGTAGCACTATGCTAAGACTTCTATTTATTTCCATTAATGCTTGTGTTTTGGAAGCTTTGGTGGGTGCATTTGACAATGTCTAAGAATAGAAAAGCTTCTTTTGGCTGATGTACTGAACGCATGCCATCTCACAATGGACTTTGCCTTCTGTTTTTAAACTGCAGCTGGCCCGGATTCAGACAGACAGTGTAGTGGAAATGCTTCGCAAGCGATACCTCAGCCTTCATTTTGAGATTGGTAAGTGTTCAAATGCTGCTCAGAGGCAAGGAGCAGCTGGAGTGGGATGGTTTGATGCGTAACGACATCCTGCATCAGCTATGAGAAAGGGACCGAGAGACTTTTCCCATTGGACCATATGAACTAGAACCATAAACTCACTGAACATTAAATCTCACCAAATGAGGGTAAATCCGTCCTCATCATCGTATCCACTCATTATACTCCACACCTGAACATAGCCATTATATGAACAACATACCCCCATATCTCAATGTCTGTACTTTGACCCGTTAACCTTTTACCCCCAATCGGGCATATTGCAGATTATGTATTCCTTACGCCACCCAATCCTAAACCGAATTTCACACCCCTTGATAATCTGTACCTTATTCCCTGATAACCAGAAACTTCTATGCTTAAACTCTGTACCGTTTTCTTTTTATTTTAACATCATCTTAATAAAATTATTAAATCTGTTATGCAAGAAGCCCTTGGCCCAAGGAAGAGAGATTGCAGCGTTTGCATAAGTGGAGAATCCAGATCAGTTCCATCCAGTTAGGCTCACGTGACTGAGCAAGAGATGCTAATGTCTGCAGAGCAAGGAGAGGATGGATTCCATGTACCGCTGAGCATTGAGTTCCTGAGTTTCTATACAGATTATGATACTGTCACTCCATAGAGTAACCATGTATTAGTCTAGCTCCAAGCCAGATGCACCATATGTCCATGTTCAAGTGCATAAGTAAAAAATTATATCAACCAGACAGGGCGCAGTCAGGACCCCAATGCTACATTGGTTGGACGGCTGCTGAGCACCTGCCTAATAGCAGGAGTGAGGCCAGAGAAGGTGCTCAAAGCAAAGTGTCTTGTTAGTGTGATGAGGATCCTGCTTAAAACTACTGTCCTTAGATACACTCTCATGGCCTTCCCTTTTCTTACTCTGTGCTCTTGGGAATAAGGCAGCACACTTCCAGGAGACCTAATCTTTACTCCTGCTTAGTGCAGAGTACTCCTAGAATATTCCTGCTACATGGAGCCTGCATTCACACCTGCACTACAATGCAGCAGCCATGTACCCTTTTGCTGCATACCACGCAGAGACTTACAGAGTCTGGGCCTATCTGATCTCTCTGTATTGCTGCTCTTAAAAAGCTCTCTCTTTGAACAGTTGCCATGTCAACAACTGGAGACAAGATCCTGGACACGGCTCTTTCCAAGGTAAATGACCTCTTCCTCCTTTGAATTGAGTGAGACTATATGTGACTACGTTGGTAATATGCTTCATGTTCCTCCCTCCCTATTTAGATTGGAGAGAAGAGCCTCTTTACCAAGGAGTTGGAAAATGCACTGGAAAGAAATGAGTAAGAGCTCTGATCCTTTCTCTTGCTTACCGCAGGCCATGGAATGGCCCAGGCAGTGCTGCAGATTCTGTCTGCATCTGAAATCAAGACAAACATTCACACCCTAGTGGCTTGTTTGTAATTCAAACTTCTTTTAGAACATTTTGGAGAATGATAGGCTTGTGAAATGTGCTATCCATAGTCTGTCTCCTTCCCTGACTGTTTTAGTTGCGCTTACGTGGCTGAAAGAAAAAATGTCATGTCAATCAGTAATGACATGACAAGTCATGGGTCACGTCAATCAGTTGGTTGAACCAATGCCCTGCAACCTGTGGTATTTTTAGAGCAACAGTATTATTTGTTACATACACATCGTTGAGTGGTCACATACAGTTTGAATACAGAAATTTCAGTAGATGCCTCAGATTCAGAGCTGGGCATTAAACAGTCTCCAAAGCCTCCCGCCTGTTAATTGTACTCACTGCCAACAGTGCAGGAGAACTGGAAGCATTAGGATTAAGGCTCTTTTTGGGGTAACTTATTTCTGTGGGAAACCTTGGTTCAGATGTCAGTTGTGACTGAGGGAGATTGCTGTTTTTTACCTCATGTTACAGCTAGGGTATGGGATGCACATGGATCGAGGGACTTGTCTCAATTTGGATTAAAATTAAAGATTCCCCTTTGAGTCCTTGTCATCTAAGGGCCTGATCTAACTCTCACTGAAGTCAGTGGAAAGACTCCCAGTGAGTTCAGGCTGCAAGGATTCAAGCCCTTTTTTGATGGCCATGTCAGTGGAATGAAGTGATGCAGGCAGCTTGAGCTCTGGGTTGCTGCCTACTGAAAAATAGTTATTTAAATCTGACTGGGATATCTGATCCCACTGAGCTCTGTGTACTGCAAGGTTGATGGGTGTCTGTGCAATGTGCGTATAGGTCTTCAGCACCCACACCAGGCTCTTCAAATCATTTTGCAAATATTTATGATGTAGCAGCCCCGGGAGATATATATCATAATGTTACAGATGGAAAAACTGAGGCACAGAGAGATGAAGAGACTTGTCTAAAGTTGCACAGTGAATCAGTAGAAGAACTGGGAATAGAACCCAAGATTCCTGATTTCCAGCCCCCCTTTCTACACTAAAGCCCAGTGTGGAAATTTTATTTCTCAGATCATCTGCAGGTGCCCCATGGGCTCCTTCACTCACACCATGCTCTGACTTTTCTCTCCTCTAACTTGTAGAGTTGACCTGGTTGTTCACTCCTTGAAGGACCTGCCAACTTCGCTCCCGCCTGGCTTCACCATTGGGGCCATCTGCAAGTAAGAGTGCCTTGAGAGGCCTGACTTCCTGAGGGGTTTTAAAATCCCCAGAGGGACCATTTTTACTGTTGGCATCCTGTGTGATGAGTTTGGTCAGTCTCAATCTATTTCCCATTGTGTAGGTAACTGTACTGCACAATTTGCCACTGTGCTTGTCATCTTGTTTCCTGCCTCAGAAGAGAGAGAGAGAGCCCAAATTCCATGGGCTATGAAGGCTGAACCCCTCTCTCCCTTCCTTAAAGAAGGGTTGGGTGGGCTCCAGGTCAGATTTAATCATGTCGACAGAAGGTGGTGCCTGTGGGAAGCTTGCCCTTCCGCTGCCTGTGCTGTGCCTACTCTGTGGATGAGTAGATAACTGACTGTCCAGAATTGTCAAACCAGCACCTTCACCAGCTCTAGATTAATTAGAAGGAAAAATGGAAAAAGGAAAAGAAAGTGCTCCTTGTAAAAAGAAAAGGAGTACTTGTGGCACCTTAGAGACTAACCAATTTATTTGAGCATGAGCTTTTGTGAGCTACAGCTCACTTAGAGACTAACCAATTTATTTGAGCATGAGCTTTCGTGAGCTACAGCTCACTTGCATCCGATGAAGTGAGCTGTAGCTCACAAAAGCTCATGCTCAAATAAATTGGTTAGTCTCTAAGGTGCCACAAGTACTCCTTTTCTTTTTGCGAATACAGACTAACACGGCTGTTACTCTGAAACCTGCTCCTTGTAGTGGATTAAAGATAAGGAAGTTAGAGGCACCTCCACTAAGGACCATGAGCAGAACTGTTTCCATTTAGCCACATCCTATGGAATAATGTCTTGTCTACACTGTATCCCTTTGCAGAAGGGAAAATCCCCATGATGCTGTCGTTTTTCATCCCAAGAACTATGGGAAAACTCTCAACAGCCTTCCTGAAAAGAGGTGAGTGGATGGGAGAGGTGTTGTTGAACAAATGGAGTGATGAAAAGGGATAGGCTTAGACTTCTCAACACCAAAACCGCTTGCTCTTCATTATTCTTTGTGAACTCCCTGTGTTAATACATTTAACATCCAGACTCTGATCTGTCCCTTGCCCTTTGCACAGATGAAGAGGTGTTTTCAGTGTGGTGGTGGTGGTGGTGTGTTTTTTTTCATTTAAGTTAAAGTGAACCATTTGTAGGAATTAGCAATAAAGGAATAAAAACTTAATAAGAATCCCAGAACCATAATTATCACTATGGCCTGGGAAAGAATTACTGCTGTTGAATAAATGAGCGAGACATGACCTCTCATCTCTCCAGTCATCCTTTGAGATCTGACATTTTCTAAATCCTCCACAAGCCCCAAAATGAATTCTTAGCGCTAAATATCTTCAAAGCACCGTGCACACTAAAATCCTCCTCCCTTTCCTGACTGACACAGCGGCCATTCAGCTTTATTCTATCTCCACCGAGTTCAAGGGACTTAAAGCAGGGATGAACTTGGCCCAGTGTTTTTGTGACCCACACCACAGCCAACTCCCTCTCCTCCTTGGTCTTGTGGCTTTTCCTGTTGCATTCACTTAATCCACTCTGATGGTAACACAATTCAGCAGGAGCAGACTTTTCTGTCCACACTTCATGACTCAGACTAAGGACTAGTCTACTCTAGAATCGCTACTGCAGTGTAGGTCTACCGACGTAGCTGTGCCACGGTAGCGCTCCTAGTGCAGATAGTCTATGCCGACGGGAGAGAGCTCTCCCGTCGGCATGATTACTCCACTTTCCCAAGCGGCAGTGGTTATGTCGGTGGGAGAGTGTCTCCCATTGACACAGCGCTGTCCACGCCGGTGCTTAGGTTGCTGTAACTCACATCGCTCAGTAGGGTGGCCTTTTCACAGCCCTGAGTGACTTAAGTTAAACCAATATAAGCACTAGTGTGTATGAGCCCTGAGATGGGGGGGCAAGTTCCAGAAATTACTTACTTTCAGTCCCTCTCCTTTCTCTTTGGGGATGTCTGTGTTGAAATTACCCAGATGACAGTAATCTTAATTAAAACACAGAAAATAGAAATAAAACAAAAGAAATTGTTTGCTTCACAGATGTATATTTGCACTTCTCACAACCTCAAGTAGAGATGGCTTGTCATCTTTTTTATGGGATAAAAAGAAAAGTGAGTAGCATACATCCCTTGAAAATAGTCTTCTCTCTGGTCAGACTGGCAGTCCCCCTTGCTGTCCAGAGAACTCTCCCACTGCACTCTCCAGGACTTGTTTATCAGACCTCACCTTGCACACCCAGGCATGTGTTCTGTGATCCAGGACTGATGTCCCTGCTTTCCAAACCATTTTATTCCATTTATCTGAAGAGAAAATAAGGCTTGGGGATTGCTACATTCTGTAGATGGTGGCCCACTGAGGATTCAGAGATCCTTAACAAGGCATAATGGCTGCTTTGCAAAGGCTTAACAACCTACCACAGAGACTGTGTTTCGCAGACCAGGTAGTCTGGTTACATCTAGATTTAGTCAGGCCTCATGTTAAATCTCTCAGTTTTTCCTTCTGCCATTATGAATGTTGGATAGATCCCCAAATGCTCTGTGACTAGTTTAAAAAGGTAGTGTGTGTTTCCCTGGAAGCTCCTAACCTGTCCCCAGCTAAAGGTGAGTGAATGAATCTAATTGTTTCATTGTTTCTTTGCTTCCTCTGAAGCGTGATTGGAACCAGTTCACTTCGGCGAGCAGCTCAGCTCAAACGGCGGTTCCCTCAGCTGGAATTCAGGGATATTGTATCCTTTCCTGGCAGAGTGCGGGAGTGGTATCTCAATGAATAACAGTTGGCTTTTCTCTAGCACTTTGGTGCTATGATTAGAACCCAGGCTTCCTGTCCTCTGCTCAAACTAACTTCATGCTGCCTTCCTAAACTACTGTGAGAGAGGAGTTTACTCTCCCTGGCCCATTCAATCCCTGTATTTTCTGCTGAGAAAGGGCCCAATATTAGTCTATCATCTGAGAGGCAGATACACTTCACAAGAGGAATTGGCATAAGACACACAACTCATTCCAATTCAGTCACTAATGGCTTGGGTGGGATTCAGACCAGCAGTGAAAGGCTCTGTTGTCCCAGTCTCTGTCCCTTTAACTTATTTTTTAATTAGGCACAATTATTTGTCAGCTGCTGACATGTTTAGTGCTACATGAGACATGTCCACAGTCCCAGCCCCAAAGAGCCAGTGTCCAAATGATTACTTTACAACTCACAGCAAAATTCCATTCTTTTCTTACAGTAATGGTTGCCACCATCTGAACAAGTTTTCCAGGATAGTTCCTCAACTCAGTTATGCAAGAGACACATAGCTGGAGTTGCGTAGCATAGGTCGACTTACCACGGTAGTGTAGACAGCCTCAGAGAAGGAAGTTCTGTAGTTGATCTATGTTTGATCCAGAAGTCTGACCTGCTTGTGTATGACGCTGCATACCCCATCCCCTATGGGGAGTAACTGCTGTTGCTCTGGGACAAGAGATAAGGAAGGAAAGGCCCAAGCAGAGAGGAAGGGAGCAGGCTGACGAGCTGCAGGAGTGACAGTCCTTGGTGATTACAGCAGTAGCAGCCTCCAGTGGCTGAGTTAAGATTTGCAAGCAAAGTGTCCCAATTTGGAGATTTCAGAGTAGCAGCCGTGTTGGTCTGTATTTGCAAAAAGAAAAGGAGTACTTGTGGCACCTTAGAGACTAACCAATTTATTTGAGCGTAAGCTTTCGTGAGCTTGCATCCGATGAAGTGAGCTGTAGCTCACAAAAGCTTACGCTCAAATAAATTGGTTAGTCTCTGAGGTGCCACAGATACTCCTTTTCAATTTGGAGATTGTTGTTTCTGTGCTTCTCACTTAACCCTTTATGTAGAGAGGAAATTTAAACACCCGCTTGAAAAAGCTGGATGAAAAGGACAACTTCAGTGCCATAATTCTGGCTGCTGCTGGACTGAGGAGGATGGGCTGGGAGAATCGTATTGGTCAGGTGAGGAGAAGCATAGTGGGAAATTCCATTCACTTCCAGACCCTTAACCCATTCCCCTTCAGGAACCTTAGCTGCCCCATCATGGACGAGCATAACATCTGCTCTGAATCCATATATGCATTATCTTGAGATTAGGCTGCATTGGAGTGAAGGTTCCACTCACTGCAGTTCCCTTCCAAAGACACATTCAGCACACTTCTTTCCACGTGTCAATAACATTTGTCCATCTGAAAACTTCAGAGCCCTTTATAGTGCCCAAATCCTTCATGAACAGGCACTTTAAAAACATCGATAATTCTGATAAAACATTACAACCTCCAATGAAATAAGTACCATTATACCCATTTTATGGATGGGAAAATTGAGGCACAGGGCTGGGGCATGACCATCCCTAGGTAGTATAGAGTTGGGAATAGAACCCAGGAGTTGTTACTTCCCAGTTCCTTGCTATAACCATTGTACTGCACTTCCTTTATGGAAAATAATTTCAGTCTCATCCTAAATTGCTGCTCTTTGGAGCTTTTTAAATAAAAATTTTGCATAATCTTGGGTTTAGCATTACAACATATTAACTAATCTTTGCTTTTTCTCCAGATATTAAACCCTGAAGATTGCCTTTATGCTGTTGGGCAGGTATGCTATGAAAAGCCAGCTGAGTAGCCGATTGCTGTGTAACAACCAAACATTTCAACTGTGTTTTCAACTCTGCACCTTTTCTGGCTGCTGTTCTATATGCATGCTACATTTGGGAAGTGTACTGCAGTTGTTAATTAAAGGCTAGCACCTCATCACTGTTATAAGTGATCATTCTACTCTTGAGACATGGCCTTTCAAGAGCATACTAATGCAATTAGGAGTCAGCATCTATATAGAACAAGCTGATAAGAATCAGTCTGAAGCTGTGATCCTGCAGTTCACTTGTTTAGTAATGTTCAGCTTTTTCTTTCTGGTCTCATCTTGTTGCCATGTATATATGCATATGTTATAGCAATGACATTTGTGTGTGTGTAGGGGGTAGAGCACGACAGTGGAAATGCCTCTAAGTCATGCAGGTTCATTGGTTTGGGACGAATAGAGTGCAGACTAGAGATGCATGAAGACTGGGGACAGTGTTTCTCTCTTCCTTCAGGGTGCCTTAGCAGTAGAGGTCCGAGCTAGAGACGAAGAGATATTGGATATGGTATCCGCCTTGCATGATGCGGAAACGGTGCTGTGCTGCATTGCCGAGAGAGCCTTTATGAGACACTTGGTAGGTTTGGTACCATCACTTTTCTGTCCAATTCCTCCCTAGGAGAAGTAGTAAATGCTCATGTAGTATTGTTAAATCAACACCATGGTATCAGAAACCTCCTAGTTTTCATTACCACAACTGCTAAATACAGACTAGATTCAAGTGTCTGTTCACTGGTTATTCTTCTGTACATGGCTGAATGACAGCTGAGTCTGTGTTCTACAGGCTTTTCAAAAGGTCCTGACATGGTGGGTCACATAGGAACCTTGACATCAACTTTTACCTGTTTGCTGTGCTTTCTGTTTCAGGAGGGTGGATGTAGCGTTCCTGTAGCAGTCAGTACCATGCTGAAAGACTCCCAGGTAAGAAGAACTTAATGTATTTTATTTGAGTTCATCACTGAACATTTTTCCAACATGCACTTTTTCCCTGCCACCTGAAAATAGTTCCAGCAAGCATACTTGGCAGCTGAGGACAGCCTTGCCATCTCCACGCTGAGTCCACCAAAACAACATTGTGTAGGGCGGTGTCAAATAACCGAGGCCGACACAAGTTGTTCTTCACACAGCGCACAGTCAACCTGTGGAACTCCTTGCCTGAGGAGGTTGTGATGGCTAGGGCTATAACAGGGTTTAAAAGAGAACTAAATAAATTCATGGAGGTTAAGTCCATTAATGGCTATTAGGCAGGATGGCTAAGGAATGGTGTCCCTAGTCTCTGTTTATCAGAGGGTGGAGATGGATGGCAGGAGAGAGAGATCACTTGATCATTACCTGTTAGGTTCACTCCTTCTGGGGCACCTGGCATTGGCCACTGTCGGCAGACAGGATACTGGGCTGGGTGGACCTTTGGTCTGACCCAGTATGGCCGTTCTTATGTAAGTGTAGCAGTAACACAGCTAAGAAGAAGAAAAAAATCCCTGTGTCAGGGAAAACATGATGGAACTTTGTGGACAGGGCTTAGCAGTCTTCTAATTTACCCTCAATAATTATGAGTGGTGATTGTCATCCATTCTGTAGATAAGCCTTTCTCTGGGGCTAGAAAGCCTATTCCTTTGATAAATAATTGATAAAACTTCCCCAAGATTAAATATAAACACTACCCTGCAGAAAGGAAGCCTGACTGAAATACAGGTTGCTGTCATGCAGGAAAAAAGTTTACTCACCTTCTCGTAACTGTTGTTTCTCGAGATGTGTTGTTCATGTCCATTCCAACCAGGTGTATGCGTGCACGGTAGCCGGAAGATTTTCCCCTAGCAGCAATTGTAGGGTCAGCCAGGGCACCCCCTGGAGTTGCGCCTTCATGGTGCCCAATATAGAACCCTGCCGACCTGCCACCCCCTCAGTTCCTCCTTGCCAGCTACTCTGACAGAGGGGAAGGAGGGTGGGTATTGGAATGGACATGAACAACACATCTCGAAGAACAACAGTTACGAGAAAGTGAGTAACTCTTTTTTTCTTCTTTTTTGAATGCTTGTTCATGTTGATTCCAATCAGGTGGCTCTCAAGCCCAAGTTCAGGAGGCGAGGTTGGAGTCGTCCACTGATTGGAGCACTGCTCGTCCAAAGACCGCATAGTCTCTGGCCTACTGAGAAATCACATAGTGTGTGGTGGAAGTGTAGATAGAGGACCATGTCGCTGCTCTGCATATTTCCTGAGTGGGGACCTTCACCAGGAATGCTATTGATGAAGCCTGTGCCCTGGTGGAGTGCACACTGATTGGGGGTGCAGGAACCCCTCTCAAGTTGTAGCAATCATGAATACAGGACGCTATCCATGACAAAATGCGTTGTGAAGATACAGGCAGTCCTTTCATTTTATCCGCCACTGCCACAAATAACTAAACCGATTTTCTGGATGCTTTCATTCTCTCTATGTAAAAGGCTAGCATGCTGCGGACATCCAGAGTGTGTAGTCTCTGCTCCCTGCTGCTGGAATGTGGCTCAGGGTAGAATACTGGGAGAAAGATGTCCTGGTTGATGTGAAACTGTAACACAGTGTTTGGGAGGAAACCAGGATGAGGTCTGAGCTACACCTTTTCCTTATAGAACACGGTATAAGGGGGCTCTGAGGTTAGGGCTCTGAGTTCAGACACCCTCCTAGCCACCAGGAATGCCACCTTGTGTGAGAGAGAGAGAGAGGAGGGAGCACGTTGCCAAGGGCTCAAAGGGCGGTCCCATTAGCCTAGAAAGGACCAGGTTGGGGTCCTAGGTAGGGACAGGCTGTCGGATGTTAGGGTATAGCCTGTTGAGCCCTTTTAAAACGCAGCTGACCATAGGGTTAGCAAACACAGAGCGGCCCTCCTTGTTCGGGTGAAAGGCTGAGATGGTGGCTAAGTGCACTCTTATCGATGACAACGGAAGCCCCTGCTGCTTCAGATGGAGGAGGCAGTCCAGAATAAGCGGCACTGGGGCCAGCGTCGGAGACGAATGGCGCTGTGCCGATCAGATTAAAAATCTCTTCCACTTGGCAAGGTAGGTGGCTCTCGTAGAGGGTTTTCTACTGCCAAGGAGGACTTGTCTAACCTGGTCGGAACAGGAAAGCTCCATTGGGTTCAAACATAGAGCTTCCATGCTGTGAGGTGAAGCGAGTCGAGGCTCGGATGTTGAAGACGGCCGTGATCTTGTGGCAGAAGGTCCGGGAAGAGCGGCAGGGTGATCAGAGCTTCCACGGACATGTCTAGGAGAGATGTGTATCAGTGCTGTTGGTCCCATACTGGAGCCATCAATATAACCTGAGCTTGTTCCCTCCAGATCTTAAGGAGCACCCTGTGACCCAGTGGTATAGGCGGAAAGGCATACAGGAGACAACATCCCCAGTGGAGGAGGAACATGTCCGCTCTGGAGCCTGGGTTGTGGTTCTGGAAGAAGCAGAACTGCTGGCACTTCCTGTTGTGTTGCATGAAGAATAGGTCTATCTGGGGAATGCCCCAACTCTGCCCTGGAGATCAATCTCCCTTCCTCAACCAAAGCTGAGAATTCAGCTCAGGAGTCCAAGGGAGGTAACCCTAAACTTAGCCGTCATTGAGCAAGTATTGTAGGCGTACCTGCTGACAATGGCCTGTTGGTTGGAAATGTGGAGTTGCAGTCCCCCTGTGGCATAAATCTTCTGGCTGAATGGGTCAGTTTTTTGCATCCCTATTCTTGGGGGAAGGGCCCTGGAAACTCTGCCTCTCTTGCTGGTTAGCAGCGTCCACCACCAGAGTCAGGTTGTGAGTGAGTGTGTAGATGTTCGTAGCCCTTGGAGGGAACAAAGTACCGCTGTTCATTGCATTTGGTGCCACTGATGGCTGGTCTCTGGATCTAGGGAAAGGAGGTTGGCTGCTTTTGATCCTCCTCTTCTTCTGCACCGGCGATTGGGACCGGTGCCAAAGGCTGGAGCGTTCCCAAGACGCTCCATGACGGTGCCTAGAGTCCTTGGCCGTGTCTTTCTTCAGCACCTGGTCTCTTGAAGAGGGCGCCGGCGCGCTTTGTGCTGAAGATGATGTGCTGGTGGTGGGATCCCCGGCACTGGGGTCCAACTGCAGTCGAAAAGCTGCCTCCATGAAGAGGATTTTAAGCTGCTGCTCTCTTTCTTTCAGGGTTTTTGGTCAGAATTCCTGACAGATTTTAGAGCAGTCTTTGTGGAGACTCTCGCCCAAATACTGTAAACAGGAGGTGTGGGAGTCACTTTTTGGCATGCACTTCATGCAGTCCTTGCAGGTCTTGAAGCCTGGGGATCGCAGCATGCCCCAGAGGCAACAAATAAAGGAGGGAAATGGGTGGGGTGGGGGGGGAACCCCCATAAATGAAACTTACAACTAACTATACGAAACTACACCACAGTATCTGAATAAACAAGGTGAGTACAACAGGAATCGAACTGCTAGGTCACTTGCCGGAGCAAGAGCAAGGGAAGTTACAGTTACTGTGACTGGCCGTAAGAAGGAACTGAGGGGGTGGCGGGTCGGCAGGGCTCTATGTTGGGTGCCATGAAAGCGCGACGCCGGGGGCTCCCAGGCTGACCCGTCGGCTGCTGCTAGGGAAGAATCTTCCAGCTACTGTGCATGTGCATGCACACACACCTGACTGGAATCTCCATGAACAAGCACTCTAAGAAGAAACCGTGGTTTCAAACAAATGGTCCTTGTCTCCTACCTCTTGGGCAAGGAGGGTTGTGGAGGCAACATGCTTGCAAGCTTCCCATGACAGAACAGCAACCCTTTTCGGCCCATTAAGGAATGTAACAGTTGGGTTACATCCATGCTTGTGCCTATACCTTTCCTAAAGCACACAGATTGCTCTCCCATGATGATCAATAATGTGACATGACTAGCCCCTTTAATCATAGGATCTTGGTAAGCCTCAAACTACACCTGTAAGCCTATACTGAGCCAGAAAGGATGCAATTTGTCCAACGGCACATGGGAGTCAATGGCAGAATGGTTTCCCCAATTCTTATTAGTTTCCTCCTCAGACCAGAAATCTTAATTTTTAAAAAGGGGATGGTTGGGTTGGTCATCAGAGATGCCATATACCTTTATTGTGTTTTGCCCAGTTGTATTTGACAGGAGCTGTTTACAGCTTGGATGGATCAGATAGCCTGAAGGACACTATGCAGACTGGTGTTAACTATCCACAGCAGGTAAATAAATAAATGCCTCTTAATTTCAGTTGGTTTTAACCTTCAAATTTCAAGTCAAATGAAAAAGACAAAAACAAGCCTTTTAACATATTTCCTTCAGTCCAGTCCTTAAAATCTTTAGTCTTCTGTCAAGGTTCCTTCCCCACTCTGAACTCTAGGGTACAGATGTGGGGACCTGTATGAAAGACTCTGTAAGCTTATTCTTACCAGCTTAGGTTAAAAACTTCCCCAAGGTACAAACTTTGCCTTGTCTTTGCGTTGAACCCTATGCTGCCACCACCAAGCGTGTTTTAAACAAATACAGGGAAAGAGCCCACTTGAGAGACGTCTTCCCCCAAAATATCGCCCCAAGCCCTACACTCCCTATCCTGCGGAAGGCTTGATAAAAATCCTCACCAATTTGTACAGATGAACACAGACCCAAATACTTGGATCTTAAGAACAATGAAAAATCAATCAGCTTCTTAAAAGAATTTTAATTAAAGAAAAAAAAAGAATCACCTCTGTAAAATCAGGATGGTAAATATCTTACAGGGTAATCAGATTCAAAACATAGAGAATCCCTCTCGGCAAAACCTTAAGTTACAAAAAGACACACAAACAGGAATATACATTCCATCCAGCACAGCTTATTTTACCAGCCATTAAGCAAAAGGAAATCTAACACATTTCTAGCTAGATTACTTACTAACTAAAAGAAGTTCTGAGACTGAATTCCTGATCTGTTCCCGGCAAAAGCATTACCCAGACAGACAGATGGTTTGTATCCCCCCCCTCCCGACTTGAAAGTATCTTGTCTCCTCATTGGTCATTTTGCAGCAAGGTTATCTTAGCTTCTTAACCCTTTACAGGTGAAAGGGTTTTGTCTCTGGCCAGGAGGGATTTTATAGCACTGTATACAGGAAGGTGGTTAGCCTTCCCTTTATTTTTATGACATCTTCTTTACAATGTTCTCTGATAAGGCTTACAAAAATGTATATGGAAACCTACTGTTTAACACCCAGGTTTCCCTGCTGTTTCACATTCAGTACCTTTTTTTTAATTTTTAGAATCAAGAAGGACCCAATGATGATACACAGTATGTTGGCATCACAGCCAAGAAGATTCCTCGTCATGCTCAAGAGGCTGCAGAAAACCTGGGTGTCGAACTAGCCAGCTTACTGCTGAGCAAGGGTGCTAAGCGTATCCTCAGTGTTGCAAGGCAGCTCAATGATGCCCGATAGACACATCATTCCCACGCAGCAGCAGCTCTTGCAGTTGGATGATTCCTGCATGGTCAGAAGTTTGACAGAAAAAAACATGGACTTGGCTGCTGCACTGTCATCCTTCCTTAGGCGGAGTCTCTTATTTTACACTTACATCCCATTTTCCTTTACTTGTGGATCTGAAAATAAAACTTAAAATATTAAACTCTGTATTTTGAGTAGTTATGCCTGTTCAGAGGATACAGTCCAGTTTGCAGTTGGGTGGTTTGTTTCAGCAACTTGTTTACCCCAAAACTATAAGCAAGCTATTTTGAATACAGTAACAAGAATAATTCAATACAAGAAACAACAAGGAGTCTGGTGGCACTTTACAGACTAACAGATTTATTTGTGCATAAGCTTTCATGGGTAAAAAACCCACTTCTTCAGATGCATGGAGTGAAAATTACAGATGCAGGCATTATTTTATTATTAAATCTGTTAAGTCTTTAAGGTGCTACTGGACTCGTTTTTGTGGTTACAGATGAACATGGCTACCCTCTGATATTCAATACAAGAAATAATGCTAAAATGGTAAGGGACATAGGGTGCCCTTTATCTGAGGGCTTGTCCTATACTTACCAGGGATCAGTGTGTGGTAATCAGTGCATTTGTCATCAATTTAGCGGGTCTAGTGAAGACCCACTACATTAACTTCAGATTGCTCAACTCCTGTACTCCACCTGAATGAGAAGTGCAAGGGGAGTTAACAGGAGACCTAGCACAGTGTGGACCCGGTGGTAAGTAGATCCAAGCACGTCAACTTCAGCTACATTATTCATGTAGCTGAAGCTGTGTAACTTAGATCGATCTCCTCCTGGAGTGTAGTCCATCGTACACATACCTCCTTTGGGCTTCATCCTGAGCCTTTCAATAACTGGCAACTGATTACTAGGTGCCAAATAAGGCCCTTGATGACCACCATTGTACTTATATTTAAACAGAACCACCAATGTTTCTGCTCGTAAGGCATCTGTTATGGATGATGCTTGGACAAATGTTTATTCACTGCCATATAAATCAATACTAATTGAACTTATTTAAAAAACCATTAGCATATTCATTGCCAGATTGAATTAACCATAACCAGGCACAGGTGTCTACAGGTGCAACATAGTGTAAGGAAAGTTCGTTAGTATCAACTTAGACTTTTTAAAATAGGTTTGAAATAAGACCTGTTCCCTTACAGGGGGGTGGGCAAACTTTTTGGCCTGAGGGCCACATATGGGTAATGGAAATTGTATGGCAGGCCATGAATGCTCACAAAATTAGGGTGGGGGTGTGAAGGCTCTGCCTAGGGTTGTGGTCAGAAATGAGTTCAGGGTGTGGGAAGGGGCTGGAGTGCTGGGGACGGAGTGGAGGAGAGCTCTGGGTTGGGGATGAGGGAGTTTGGGTGTAGTAGGGTGCTCTGGGCTGGGACTGAGGGATTTGTAAGGTGGGAAGGGGATCAGGGTTGGGGCAGGGGCTTGGCTCAGGTGTGCACGCTTCAGGCAGTACTTACCTCAAGCAGCTCCTTGAAGCAGTAGTATGTCCCCACTCCAGCTCCAACGTAGAAGTGTGGCCAGGCAGTTCTGCTGTGCACTGCCCTGTCCACAGGCACTGCCCCTGCAGCTCCCATTGGACACAGTTCCTGGCCAATGGGGAGCTGCAGGGGCAGCACCTCTGGACAGGGCAGTGCACAGCAGAACCCCCTTTGCCCCTGCTTGAACACCAGCACAGGGCAAGCCCCACACCAGGCATGGGCAAACTTTTTGGCCTGAGGGCTACATCAGGGGTTCTGAAACTGTATGGAGGGCCAGGTAGGGTAGGTTGTGCCTCCCACACCCTGACAGGCCCCCTATGCTCATCCAGCCCCCCCCCCTTTCTGTTCTGTGGACCCTCCCCCCACTTCTGCCCCATCCAACCACTCTCTGCTCCCTGATTGCCCCTTATCCAACCCCTCCACTCCCCCTTACCATGCCACTCAGAGCACCAGGACTGGCACCTGCACTGCCCAGCCAGAGCCAGCCACACCATCTAGAGCACCAGGGCAGGCCCATGGCTCACAGCCCTGTCACCCACAGCACTGGTGACACAGCAAGCTGAGGCTGCAGGGGAAGGGTGGGACAGCAGGGGAGGGGTTGGGGGCTAGCCTCCCCAGTGAGGAGCTTAAAGGCTGGGCAGGACAGTCTCAGGGGCTGGATGTGGTTTGTGGGCCATAGTTTGCCCACCTCTGCCCCAGGCCCTGCTCCCCAGCAAGAGCTGGAGGGCTGAATTAAAACAGCCAGCAGGCCTGAAGTTCACCCACCCTTGCCCTTACACTCTAATCCTTTCAAACTCAATAGCCTGTTCCTTTTACATTAGTAGAATATGCATTTCAACTAGTGATTCATCTCCTTCATCTTACAAGCCACTACTAGTGTCTTCTAGAAATCTTTTAAATTGTAAAATGCAAATATGGTGTTTTGTAAATGAAACAACAGGTTGTTTCAGTATGTATGCAACATCCATTAACTGTACTTCACTTATGAAAGGAATTGTTTCCATACCCATTTAAAGCCTTATTTTTCTTTAGGCATGTACATATTAACACAATTTCTGACCACTGAACCACCCGTGCATAGAATATGCTACAGAAATAGCAGGTCACCCCGTATTTTATTACACAATTTCTACATTTTCTGGGATGTACAGGAAGTTACAAAGGCTACTACAACAGATTTAGCAGTGTCCAGTGAAAGGACACAGCTGAAAGAGAAATGGTTGCTGTTTCGTTAACTACAAGTTTGTACAAAGCCTAGAATTTTCTCTGGTTTGATCCTGCAGTGGCTGTACTGAGCTTCTGGTTGCAGATGCTGTCTATTGAAACAGGTCAAACAAAGTATAGTGTCACTGCAGAATCAAACTAGTAAATAGTTGTAACATTGCAGACAAAATTGTACAGCACATCAATAAAGTCACACAACTGCTGATATAAGTGACAGCCTTCTTCCACTCAAGAGGCTGAGAGCTTGTTAGTTTACAATGTTTTGGATTGTTGTGCATGATCTGATGCAAAAGATGCCCTCTGTCTTAAAAACAAGATATGTAGATATACAATTTTTCAGAGCAGTTAAAACAGGTAATTAAACAGCAAAAAGGAACTCCTAAAAAAAAACACTTTTCAGGCAATTCATACAGTGGTGCAGTTAGTTCTACAGCTGCATTCTGATGTTTTTTTTTCCCAGTCCTCTGTCGGTACCATATGAAGTTACTTAAAGGATCCAGGAGCAGCAAAGCTCAGGGGGCAACACTTCAACCTGTAAACGTGGATACCGCTTGCACGAGTCTTTGCATTGCTAATGTTGAAACAGCTCAGGTAGGCAGGAGTCAAATGGGTATCAGGGGTGGACCATGCCTTTGCAGAGCAAAAGAGACCCCGCGGCAGCCTCCTCTGCCACTAGGGCTTTGCACACAGCAGCTTCACCGGAAGGGGCAGAACAATGGGGTTCGGGGTAGCAGCTGAGTTTACTGTTAAAGCTGGAGCTATGCGCTGCCCCAGGCACGTGCGCAGCGGTAGGGAGCCTAAGCCGGGGCTCCTCGCGATTCGTACAAGGGGCCGCCGGGCGGGAGGCCCCCACGCAGCTTCCCCACTCGCACCCAAGGGAGTCTTCCACGCCGCGGCTGTTACGCCTCTAATTCTCCTCCCCCCCACCCCCCAGCGCCGTGCGAGGGCGGGAAAGCCTGACTCCTTCAACCCCGCTTGAGGCGCGGGGGGGCTCGCGCTCTCCCCGCCCAGGAGCCCGCTGAGGGCTCGAGCAGCCTACGGATCCGCAGCTCCTACGGCTGAGCCCTGGGGGCGGCCCTGAAAAGGGCCTTGGGGGGTGGGGGGGTGAGTCTCCGCCGGCGGCGCGTGGCCGGCCCTAGTACTCCTGGGACTGCTGGCTGCTGCCCTTCTTGCCGCTCTTGGCCGGCCCGGCTCCGCCGCCGCCCGCCTTCTTGGGCAGCAGCACGGCCTGGATGTTGGGCAGGACCCCGCCCTGCGCGATGGTGACTCCGCCCAGCAGCTTGTTGAGCTCTTCGTCGTTGCGCACCGCGAGCTGCAGGTGCCGCGGGATAATGCGCGTCTTCTTGTTATCCCGCGCCGCGTTGCCCGCCAACTCTAGGATCTCCGCCGTCAGGTACTCGAGCACGGCGGCCAGGTACACCGGGGCGCCCGCGCCCACCCGCTCCGCGTAGTGACCGCGCCGCAGCAGCCGGTGCACGCGCCCCACGGGGAACTGCAGGCCCGCGCGGGACGAGCGAGATTTAGCCTTAGCCCGGGCCTTGCCGCCGCTCTTACCGCGGCCGGACATGGCGCGTGAAAGTGGGAGCGAAGCACGCGGCTCAGCGGCCCGCTCACAGAGCTACGCCCAGGCTCTAGCGCCAGAGCCGGAACTGCTGCCTGGTGGCGAGGCGAAGCGCGCTCCTCTTGAGCCGACCCTTCACCCACTCGCTTTCTATTACAAAAAGATATATGTGTCTATAGTCTTCGGCGGAGAGCCAGACCCAGCCCCCTGCCCAGTGACGCTGCGCTCTGCCATTGGTGGGCAGCCCAGACGAATGGCTCCCCTGGATTGGTTAGCCTCACGAGCCGGCAAAGTTTTACGCGTTTATTGGCTGCTAAAATAAGCCAATCAGAAGGCAGGGCGCCAAATTCAAAAGAGGCACAGAGGCTAAAGCGCCAATAACGGAACACAGGAGCCTCTTTCTCGTTGCTTCCCCAGCCCTTTCTCCCCAGGCTGGGTAGTAGCAGCCTTAGCCCTTCTCTGTTGAAGTGCCCGGTGCGGAGACCAGCCTTCCCCCAGGGTGGACACGCCCACGCTCTTTGTCTGCCCTGTGAACAGCCCCCCCCCCCCCCTTGCCCCTGCTCCTAGCTAAAGGCAGAGCTTGGGCAGCAGGGACAGTGAGACCAGGGCTTGAATGCCAGCTGGTAAATTCATTCCCCCATTCAGCCTTCCCCTCAGAGCCTGCAGAGTGGTCAGTGGCTGGAACTGTTGGTGTACCTGCCCTGCGAGCAAAGTGATGGCAATGGAGAGACAGTAATTATGTAAAGCAGGATGCTAGGGGAAACATACTGTATCTCAATAATAAATCATTTGAATGAGAAAACAAAAATATATTAGGGGCAAGGGAGGGCAGGGGTGCCTTCCTCCCCGGCTCCTTTCCCAGCTCCCTAGACAAAAGATTCAAGTCATATTTGCAAATCTTCCTTGCGCTGGTTATTCCCAGTAATGCTAATATGTCTACAGGCCCCTGATGCTCATGGGACATTAACACGAGTATCAGACAAATTACTTCTGTGCGCAACCAAAGCACAGGACAAAAAAAATTCAGCAGAGAGGCCAGTGTAAGAGTCTTTACTCACATCTGGAAAGGGGTCTTGTGATTCACAGAGACAAAGCGGGATCACTGCAGCCATTTGGAGGGGAACCACAGAAAGTAAAAGGTGGATCATCAGGAGGTGCTGGCATTTCCCTTACCCCGGCAGCTCAGTCAAACATCATAGAACAAGCGTACTAGCTGGTACCGGATCAAAAATGCAATGGTACTGCCCCCTACCTACAGAGGGAAAAACAAGGAAGAGAATTGGAATCCAGCTGTGCTAAACGCTTTACCGAGTGGTATGAAGACGAGGTCCCTGTATCAGCTTACTGGTACTTCTGCATATGACCATCCTTCGTAAGTAACACAGAAGTTAATTTAAAATATTTCCATGTCTTTACTTACAAGGGAGGTGGGGTGGAAATGAGAAGACTGGGCAAGATTATTCTCTCTGAGGAGGATAGAATCATAGAAGATTAGGGTTTGGAAGAGACCTCAGGATGTCATGTAATCCAACCCCCTGGTCAAAGCAGGACCAACCCCAACTAAATCATCCCAGCCAGAGTTTTATCAAGCTGGGCCTTAAAAACCTCTAAGAATGGAGATTCCACCACCTCTCTAGCAGTATAGTTCTTTATAGCAGAGCCTTGGCTTCCCTAGGGAGGTGAGGATCAACCCAGGCAATAGCAAGCTAGTTGGTGTGATAGAAGGGAAGAAGTAAAGATAAGTACAGGAGTGGAATCAAATGTTCCCAACGCCTGAGAATTTTAGTGTGGATCTATCCACTGCGGAGTATGTCCTCCTCCCTGAGGGAGTGTTTGCCTGACCTGGATAAGCAGCAGCAGGACAGTGAGCGTTTGCTCTGGAGCTGGTCCAATAAGCTTTATAACAAAGTTAATGAGTGTCATGTTATTGCACTCTGTGTATTCTTCATCTTCATCCAATTCCTGTCTCACATCCACTATATGTAAGGTCTCTGATACCTGGGGAAGAGAAGTGTGTTAAGCACCATTTAATTAGATGCATTAGTTGTTTACTGCTTAGAGCTTTGTATGGTGCACGAAGATGTATTGAAAGTTTCTTCCACAACACCTTGCCAACAATGCCCTCTGTTGTTCCACTCCTAGGTTCTGATCCAAAACTCAGTGAAATCAATGGAAAGACAGATCAGGCCCCTGGCAATCACTGCTAGTCATGCTTCGTTTTGCAAGGTTTTAGTAATGTGGACAAGTGTCCACCAGAGATTGGGATGAGAGTATACTGAACTTGTTTCCTTTTACTCAGGACTTGACTCCAGGTGCCCAGAGGCATGGGGTGGGGAGGGAGTTTTGCACTGCCACCAATTCCCAAGTGTATGGCTGCTAGCGGAAGACAAATTTTACTTGTCTTTCTCAGGTTACCTTTAGAATATACTTTCCCAGTGCTGAAAGACTTTTGGTTCTGAATTTGGAGTAGCTCATCTCCAGCTTCCCTGTATCAGGATTGAGCCTGAAAAGAACACTGAAATATTAGTCCAATTGCAGCAAAGAGGCAGCTTAATCTCTCTATAAAAGAGACGAGGTTGTTTAAAAAGTGAATGGTGGAAACAGCTGGAGTAATCCTATGCATGTAATAGTCCCAGTAATGTTAGGAGTCTCAGGTGTGTAGCCACTCAAAGAAGGCAGGGGCAGGAGAATTTTTGGGGTGGTGGTAAGGGGGGGTTAGTTGGTTGTATTTCAATTGCCACAACATTCTCAAAGTAGAAACACACCCACACACTCTCTTCCGCCCCACCCCCCCTCGAACCCTCAGGATCTTCTGATAACAGCACCTCAGGGATGGTATAAACACTTCAATGTGACCTGTGCGGTTAGGAACAACCATTTTGTAACATTGTTAAGGAACAGCATTACAGCTCTGGTCTTTACAGGGTTAACAAGATTATTTGTTAACATGGTGATAACTCAGTCTACAAACCTTTACCCAAGCTATTAGGGACCGGTGCATTTAAACTAGATCCTCCAGCAACGTTGATTTTGCATCACAGACATAAACTTGGTCCGCATTAAGCCATGCTAGTACTACAGTGCCCCATCAGGACTCTGCAGTTTCTACCTTCTGGGAACCAGTAGGAAGGACATTACTATTGCTGTTTGGCAGGAGGCAGTTTTCTGCTGGGCTGAATTTACAGGGTAGCAGCTCCTCTCTTTACACCCAGCTGTTTGCAACAGGAAAGGTTAGAATTTTTTGTTAAGTTTAAATGTTGTGGAAAAACACTGGAAACCATAAAATCATAGCATCCATAATCGTTCTAGGTCCACAGTTTTCTCTTGTCCTTGGGCAAGAAGAGGGTAGTTGTTACCAAGTGAAATTCCCCACACAGTCCTGTTAAATGCCCTTGTCCCTAGGTGATGAATAAGGTCTACATTTCACTTCTCATTCCCTCCTTCAGCCACAGCAGATGAGGCATATATTTTATCCTTTAGGGAAATCTGCAGACATCCCCACCCCCACTTCAGACCCAAAACAAGCCAGAGCCAAAGGCATCTCCTTGTTCCAAATACATTGCATCTCACAGTCACTTACACACTTCTTACCTGGGCAGCCGATGACGGGGACAAGGAATGATGTGGAAGAGCTGAGGCAAAGAGTAGAGGAAGTTGAGCACTTGTGGGATGAAGAAGAGAAGCATTGTCTTACTGAAGTGCCCAAGGATCCCCACCACAGCAAACGTCATACCAGCAAAATAGCAGAAGGTGTCACCTACAAACACGCTGGATGGATACCTGCAACCCACAGACATAAAAAATGGGGATGGGGCATAGTATTAGTGTTAAAGATCAAGTGTAGGAAAGTCTGGCATTCACAATCTTACTGCAAGATTTTAAATCTAGTGCCTGAGCTATTTGCTGGAGAGATTATTAGTGTGTAGGGGATTGGAGGACAGATAGTCTTGTGATCAAACCATAGAACCTCGAGTCAGAAGTCCCTGTTATTGTGCAGTTCTCTGGTGCAGTCAAAGTCTTCCAATGGATCAACGCACCAGAATCTTTGTGCTCCAGCCAGAATATAGAGATCAGCAGTCCATTGTTCTATTTCTGAGAGCTTGTGAATTGTTAAATTACTTGTCTCCTCTAAGTATAAGGGGGAGGGAGCCTTATAATACTATGAACATTTCTTTATTCCATGTAGTCTCTTACCAGTTGTGGTAAAGCAGCCCCAGAGTAGTAAAGAAAAAGGGAATCATGAAGTAGAGAGAAAAAATGTGGTCATCTCTATAATCTCCTGTAGAAAAGAGAGAGAGAGAGAGAACAAAATTACTGACAATGTAGCATCAGCCACAGTGGTCCAGAAGTATGTCCAGAGTGTGGATCTGTCCATTTTAGATTTGTATACAGTGCCTGTTAAGAAGGTATCTCACGAGAGTCTTCAAGAGGGTTACACTAATACACTGGACCAGATACAAAATGGGTGTCATGGCCCCACTTGGTACATAAGCATTATCCTCATCTGAAGATCTGCTCATCTTTCTAGACATCAAACATTTCCAAGTACAGGCACCTAGCTCCCTTGGATCTTTTCCCTGATTCAGAACCCCCAAAAGACGCATACATTTTCCTTACCATTTAATTCAACAACATTGAATGTGATGATGGAAGCAGCTATCACCAGAGACTGTCCTGCCTCAAGCCCATTAATTCCAGCAAGAATATTGATGGCGTTGGTGCAAAACACTGCTAGCATGCCCATGTACACATAGTACAGGATACCTGCAGATGAGACAGAGAGAAGGGCCAAGTTTTAAAGGGGGGGGTCCTAGATTCAATTTAGTAGTATGTACCTCTTTGCCTTAATGAATGATCACAGCACATTTCACAACAGTTTAATAAACATCTCCTGCTCACAAGAAGTTGGTATTACATACACACACACACACGCACCAAGCACAGATATGGAAAAAGACAGAGGATGGGGCAGAGGTCACAAAAACAAGTCAGTGACAACACTGGGAACAGAATCCACGCCTTCAGATTCCTAGTTCTGCACTTCAATCAATTTGCCATTCACATTTAAGCACCAACAGCATTTGGCACTCCATGAATTTAGGGCCTGATCCTGTAAAAGTGTTGAGTGCTTCTCTGGGCAAAGCTGAGAATATGATAAATTGCTGAACTAATAACTTGATAAGACTATCAACCCTGTTCTCTGGTATCAAAATCTATGTTCCAAATAATGATCTGCATTGAGAGGAAACCCACAACTGTGCACATATTGCCACCTGCCACCCTCAGGAACTTTGGCTTTGGATCGCCTTTTTACCCTTAAAAAGAAAAGGAGGACTTGTGGCACCTTAGAGACTAACAAATTTATTTGAGCATAAGCTTTTGTGAGCTACAGCTCACTTCATCCTTGTGGCTAGTGTTAAGCTGATGATCTTCTTGTGCTCCGTCACTCACCCAGGTCCAAGTGCATCCCCAACACCACCCGGAAGGGCTTGGGTACCACAATAGTTGTGTTCCCAAAGTTAGTGAAGTAAACCATAAGCAGAGGAAGGGAGGCCATGGTAGGAAGTAGCAGCTTGTGCCGCCAGCGCAGGTTCAGAACATCATCCGCAAAGCCCAGGAAGATCATGCAGCAGATGGCAAGAAGGGAGCCAATGAACTCCACAAACTGAAAAACAGAGTGGGGACATGACCATGGTTATTAGATACATAGCCACCCAGTCCTCCTTTTCATATGCCACAGGACATCACATTTGGCTTTGAAATATGATACATTTGAAGACCCCCAACAAAATACGAGTATTTCACTCCAAGTCTTAACTACACACAAGCTATCCTCACTGAGACTTGCAGGACCTCTTGGTGGAGAGCAATACAGGCTTTAAAGAGCATCATGGAGGGAGACACTTACCTCATGGTGTGGAAATGCCTTGCACTGCTCCTCTACAAAACAGCTCAGAAACGGCACAGGAATAAAGCAGAAAAGGATGATCAAGAACACAGCCCCACTGATCACACCTTGGGATTCAGGACTGAAACACATAGGGGGGGGGGAAGAGAAAGAGGTTTAAAACAACAATCACTATACCCAAGTATTGAGAACTTCACAGCTAGTCCTGTATTCTCACTGCTTCTCCACTGGAATGTCGTAACACAGGGAATAGCCAGCTATAACGGTGCAATGTTTTGAGCCCAGTACTCCTGATATCCAACAGCAACAAAGCTGTTAAACCTCACAACACATTTTTAGCCTCTTAAAATTCATTATATAGTAGTCCAGAATGAAGGTAAGCCCATACCCAACAAGATAGCATACATCTGCTTTTACTAAATCTCTCCTATTGATTAGAATATAAATTCTCTTGGTAAATGCCAGTGCCTATGCTGCTGCTTAGCCAAGCAGCTTGTAAGTGACAGTAAAACAAATAAGATTATAAACAGAGATTGGGTTGAACCAGAATTTCAGATCCTAACTCTCACAATATATGAGGAAGGTCAGAGGTCCAGAGCAAGAGAATCCATTGGCATAGGTAGGTCTTCACCAAAGCACTACAGCTGTGCAGCAGCAGGTGTGACGCTGTAGTGGTTTATGAGTACACAAGCCCAGTGTGGTGCCTGGATTGGTTTATGTTTACAGAAAAATTAAAGGGAAGATAGAAGTGATTAATCAACACAGAAACATAAGACAATCACACCAGCTACTGAATATAAAGCAGAGGATTTCACACAGTGGTATGAGATCAGTTGCTAGATTTGAGAGAGGTATCCTTTACAAAGGAGGACCTACTTCTGACAGGTCTGAATGTTGTTACTAGAAAACCGAGGGACCCAAATACCACTTAATAAATAATATGCGTAGTTTGGATTGCTCTGGCACCTTCCAGCAAATAATTTCAAGGTAATTTATTGTTTAAAACTGAATTACTTAGGTCTCACAACAACACTATGAGGTACAGAAATATCCTAGTTAAATGGAAGGAGAGACAGAGGCAGAGATGTGTGTAAGATCATACATCAAGCTCAAGTCCCTTTTCCATGCTTTAATCAGTAGATTATGCGTTTGTCATTTTTAAATGTCAAGTAATTTGTAACTACCATGATTATTACCACACAATAAAACTTAACGAATCAGTAGCTGTTACTTACATGGGCTGTTTAGAAGTTTTGTTCAAGTCTATCCCGAAGAGCTTGGCAGCAATGAAATGATCCTTGAAAGCTGGGATCAGTGTCAGGGTAGCCACAAACCCCAGGAGAGCACCACAAAAGTTAATCAGCAAAGGGATCACTGGTAACCCCCACATATCAGAGACACCCTCGAGGAACAAGAGGACTTTTTTTGGGGCGGGGAAGCAGCAGCAAAGCTGACCACAAGAGTCACTCAGTTGCTAAAGTTAATGTACTCACGCTGTGTACATGTGTTTATATACTGGTTACAGTACGTGTGTCTAGATATACGTTCCAATGTTTGTATGTGGGTGTACAGCTCCAGGATCAGCTGCTTTCAAGTCTGATTCTGAATTTGACTACTGATCCTCATAGCTTTAAAAAAAATGTAAATAAAAATTGCCTCCCCCGCTTCAGGAGTGCGGCGCTTCCCCGAGGAGGGTGTGGGTGGATCTTCTCCTTCAGGTTGGGATAATCCAAGTTCTTTGCTTTCTGATAAAATATACAAATAAAAAACCACAAAATAAAATCACATTAAAATACTGAGCTTCTTCCCTTACCCGGCTGGCTTTAAAAAAACAACAAATCCGGAAGCTTTTTCCTCTCAGAATCTTCACTGCCCTGAAGATGTTTCCAGTCGGACTCTATAGAACATGGCACCAACCACTGCCCTGTCACTACGCGCTCTCGCAGAGAACCGGCCGAGTACCTGACCGCCATCTTTGATACTGGCAAGGGCGACTAAACGCCACTTTAGGATTCTGAGTAGCGCAGCTGTGGATCTGCACCCGAACTGCCTCAGCCGTCGTAGACATTCGGGGGCTGAGACTGGCTCGGCCTAATCTAGGGCAAGGGGTGAATCCAAATGTCCCCCCTCAGCTCTGGGAGTTAGTTCATCAGGGCCTCTCCGGATGCAGCTGGATTGGGGTTTACAGTGAGAACAGCTTCACGAGGTAAGTGCCAAATTTGGGGGTTAATGTGAATTAATTGCAATCTAATGGCTGCCCGGACTCCCATTACCCAGATCAAAGATGGTTACCTGCCAGTGTCATATGGTGCCTGGCTTGGTCTTGCTCCTGCTTTTAACTACGCGTCATCTTCTGATTGGACCCAGTCTAGGTGCACCGACCCCAGTGGTAATTCAGTGTCAGTGACGTGCTGATGAAATACAGAGGAGGGTTCTGCTCCGCTAGGTGCAGTATTACAGGGGTTGATCTTCAATCCCATTTTTCAGAGTAACAGCCCTGTTAGTCTGTATTCGCAAAAAGAAAAGGAGTACTTGTGGCACCTTAGAGACTAACCCTAACCAATTAGTCTGTAGCTCACAAAAGCTCATGCTCAAATAAATTGGTTAGTCTCTAAGGTGCCACAAGTACTCCTTTTCTTTTTGTGAATCCCATTTTTATGAGCTGTCCCTAGTTTTCTCCAAAGGGGTTTGTTTTTAAGAGACTTTCATGATCACTCTGTGGGAGTCAATGAAGTGGCTCTTTGCTGTACTGTAGCATTATGAGGAGTTGCTTCCTCTTATTGCAACAGCTAGGGTAATCCTGTAGTGCTGCAGAGGGTAACTAGAGTAATTATTATAGCTACTGTAGAAATATTTAATTATGTTTTTTTTGCAAGAGATCAGCAGTGTATTTGTATTTAATTATTGTCATGCTGCCAGTCAGTATTACCTATTGTCTGCCTAACTGGAGAGCTTTTCTTAGACCCACCTGTTTCTCTGCAAGATAGGTCTGTTTTCTTAGTCCTTTCCTGAGAAGAGAGATGGTGATTGATAGGGGAGATATGTCAAATGAGGGTTGGATGGGTAAAGTTGTTTAGGATTACGAACTTGTGGGGTATTATCTTTAAGACCCATTAGTATATTCCTTTTTCCTCTCTAATTTATTCTGTAGTTAGTCTGGGGTGTGTTTTATATAAACTACACTATGCTTTTATCATGAAGTTTTTAAATCCATAAATATGCTGACAACTAAAGATGGTATTTTCAAATATACTAAGAGTTAAAGCTTCCTCCTTTGAAAACCCTAGTAAAAATTATTGCATATAGTACTTATTTTCAGTTCTCCGCTAATTCTTTCAACTCCTGTCTAGGAGTTACCACCTTTGAGTTCATTCCACCAGAATAAGCCATTCCCTTAAGAGACCATGATGCATCACAATTACATCAGCATTGTGTGATGACTTTGTATTAAAACTTCAAGAGACGCTGACAGTGCATCATGCATTAAGTCCCAGAAATGACTTCAGGACCAAGAAATTCCTGCAAATGGGACATGGGATTGTTCTGGTAACATTAAACTCCCTATTATAGGGAAATGGACCAGGATCACTACGTGTTTTGTGATTAAGTATTTCCTTCATTGGTTTAAAATGTACCTACTATTCTTGTCACTGAATGACCCCTTTTCTCCTATTATAGGACAGTGTATAAAAACGTATAGCATCTTCTTTATTTGTACAGTACCTAGCACAGTGGTGTCCCAGTTCATGACTAGGCCTGCTAGGTACTAGGATAAATAATAAAACAACCAATGTGACCACACTCCAGGATTTTGTTTGTGATTCTAGCAATTGTCAGAATTACTGAGCCAGCTGCAGCAGGGGCAAGGCAACGTTCAGTGTAGTAAAGAGTAATAGAGGCTGAATTTGATATTGACACACTGCACAAATCCAGAGATTTAGGTTTGGGCATTTGACAGGCTTACCGCTTTCTGCCCAAAAAAACCCCAACTATGAGCTGGGTGAAAGGCAGTCTTTCCACCTCTCAGTATCTGAACTGGAATGACAGTTATGATTTGGGTGCATCTCCTAAGTGGGAATTTGTGGCTACTGAATCTCTGGAGACCTGATTGGCTGAACTGGAGGAGCTAAGGGAGAGAAAAAGGTACATAGATGAGACTTTCCGGGACACAGTATAGTGGTACCATCCCAGTCTGACAGCCTATGTGTTGCTGAGGAGGCTGAAAGTTTCAGGGAAAGAGAACATCAAACTGGAGCAGAGGGAAACAATCCCATAGTTGGGACCCTCCTTCCAGATGATGGGGGAAAGAATCCCAGTTATTAGGAAGAAACAGGTAATAGTAACGGGGGAGTCGATCATTAGAAATATAGCTAGGTGGATTTGTGATGACAGGGAGAACAGGATGGTGAATTGCCTGCTAAGTACAAAGGTAACGGATCTCTTGAGACATCTAGATAGACTTATGTACAATGATGGGGAGGAGCCAGTGATCGTGGTACATGTAGGTACCAGTGACATAGGAAAAGATAGAGAGATCCATGTGCAGGGCCAGTTAGACAGGCAGAACTGCAGGGTCTCAATGCATGGATGAGATGACAGAGTAGGTAGGAGGGTATTAGGTTTATTAGGAAGTGGGGAATCTTTTGGGAAAGGAGGAGCCTATGCAGGAATGATGTGCTCCACCCAAACCAAAACAGAACCGGATTGCTGGCATGTAAAATTAAAAAGGTCATAGAGAAGTTTTTAAACTAAGGGCTGAGGGAAAGGAGACAGGTGTAGAGGGGCACACGGTTCGGACAGAGACATCCCACAGAGGAGGATAAGTTAACAGGGATTTTCTATATCCTAGTGAAGAGGAGAGGATAGAAGTTGATAAAGTACTGGTAGGAACTCAAGAGAAACAGTCAAATGAAAAAGAGTCCCATTCAATTCTATCACATGAAGGCAGGCAACTAAAAAGTGAGAGATTTTATAAGTGCTTGCATACAAATGCTAGAAGTCTAAATACTAAAATGGGTGAACTTGAGTGCCTGGTATTAAATGGGGATATTGATATCATATGCATCACAGAAACTTGGTGGAATAATGACAATCGACGAGACACTAACACCAGGATACAAAATACACGGGAATGACAGAATAGGTCATACTGGTGGGGGAGTGGCACTATATGTGAAAGAAATCATAGAATCAAATATAGTAAAAATCTTAAATGAATCAAACCGTACCATAGAATCTCTCTGGATAGAAATTCCATGTTTGAATAATAAGAGTATAGCAGTAGGAATACACTACCGACCACCTCACCAGGATGGTGATGATGGTCATTGTAAAATGCTCAGGGAGATCAGAGAGGCTCTAAAAGTAGAAAACTCAATAATAATGGGGGATTTCAACTATCCCCATATTGACTGGGTTCATGTCACCCTAGAAGGGATTCAGAAATAAAGTTTCTAGACACCATTCTTGGAGCAGCTGGTCCTGGCACCCACAAGGGGAGAGGTAATTATTGATTTAGTCCTAGGGGGAGCTCAGGATCTGGACCAAGAGATGAATATAGCTGACTAGACCATTATCTAATTAAATTTAACATCATTATAGGGGGGAAATACCAAAGAAGCCCACTGCAGTAGCATTGAACTTCAGAAAGGGGAACTATACAAAAATGAGGAAGCTAGTTAACCAGAAGTTAAAAGGAACAGTCACAAGAGTGAGATGCCTGCAAGGTGCATGGAAACGTTAAAAAAAAAAACACGATAATAGAGGCTCAAACTAAATGTATACCCCAAATTCAAATGAATAGTAAGCAGTCCCAAAATGCCATAATGGCTACATAAAAGAACAGGAGTACTTGTAGCACCATAGAGACTAACAAATTTATTAGAGCATAAGAGTAAAAGAAACAGAGGCAAAAAGATACCCTTTCAAAACTGAAAGTCAGATCCTATTGAGGAAAATAGAAAGCATAAACTCCAGCAAGTCAAGTGTAATTAGGCAGGCAGGCCTAAAAAGAATTAAGAGCAACTAGCAAAAGACACAAAAGCTAACAGCAAAAAAATATTTTAAGTACACCAGAAGCAGGAACGTTGCCAAACAATCACTGGGGCTACTTGGATGAGTGATGGACTAAAGGAGCACTCAAGGAAGATGAGGCCATTAAGGAGAAGCTCAATGAAATCTTTGCATTAGTCATCACTGCAGAGGATGTGATGGAGAGTCCCACACCTGAACCATTCTTTGTAGGTTGAGTCTTCCCCAAACTATCCCCCCAACGTGGGAAACATAAAGAAAAGAAGGAAACCTGGATCTGGGCCTGAGGATTTGTCTGTTCTGGAAGACCACTGAAGATATTGTACATAATAATACTTTGTACTTATGTAACTCCTTTTATTTGAGGATCTGAAAGGCTTAACATACATAACTCATTCAAGCCTCACCCTTCACCTCTTCTCCCCATGAAGAAAGTCAGAATAATTTGTTTCACAGATGGAGAAACTTAGTGCAGAGAAGTGAAATTATTTGCCCAAGGTCACACAGTGAACAATGGTAGAATTGGTATTAGAACTCAGAGGTGTGACTCTCAGCCTTCTGTTCTAACCATGAAACTATCCCTGTGAGCCTGACCCAGCACATCCTTATGTATAAAGAAAAGGAGTACTTGTGGCACCTTAGAGACTAACCAATTTATTTGAGCGTGAGCTACAGCTCACTTCATCGGATGCATACTGTGGAAACTGCCTTATGTACTATCCTTATGTATGTGCTTAATTCAAATTACATGAGTAATCAATCCCATTTACTAATCCCCAGTTATTTAGGCTTCTCACCATACTTGAAACTGAGCACATACATACTTGTACATTCAGTGCCTGTGTCTCCTTTTTTAAGAACAGGGTTTTGCCATTTTCCAGAATTTCTCCTCCCGTTGTACTTGCATGTTAGATAAATGACACCCAGCACAGATGTGATTGCACTTCAGTGGCGCTGTCTTTATATTCGTCCTGCTTATCTTCGCTCGGGTATCTTCTGAAAGCACTTATGGCTGATTGGGTGTAAAATGCCTCCCAATCACAATTCTCCACTCACATCGCAATAGCATCTTACATCCACAGTAAATGACTATACAAAATGCAAGGCTTGGGAGAATCAGACTCTAAAGAGCTGTTGTATAGAAGCCACTATATAAATATAAAATCTTATTTCTCTCACTACCACAGTACCACTCACTACCTGTATGAATTTGAGCAGTTCCCCATCTCTGCACTTCAATTTCCCCACCTGTATAACACAGGGATAATCAAGTATGACTACAGCAATCCAACACGCCAGTATCTGAATCTCCCAGAGGGAAGGGACCGTCTCCTTGCCTATCTACTTCTACATGTACTAACCCCTGATTATTCGAACACATCAGCTGAGACAGTGACACCCATCCGCCCTTCTTTGCCTTTCCCGTGCTGGAGGGACTGCAAGAGCCTGCTAGGGACGAGGCTTCTTTCTCATTTGGCCTCAGGGTGAATGAGTGGCTGCGTTTACAGTTTTGCAACAACAAAAACAAACCCCGCTGCTATTGCAGCAGCAGAGGCCGGATCCGTGCTCTCCGTGGCTTGTGGCGCTGTGGGGTCATTGAGAGAGCGCAGAAACCAAGGCACTCTCATTTCCTCTGGAGGAGGCGGAGCGGCGCCTTGAAGGAGTCCGCCCAGCAGGAGGCGGGGCGCCCTAGCTCCCTTGTCAGCATTAGCTCTGCGCACGCAGCCCCGGTTGGTGCAGCCCCGGTAGAAGCTCGGTTCCGCCTGAACCAGCCTCAGGGAGAGTGCAACTAAGGAGCGTATATGGAGCCGCCCAACAGCGGCTCGGCCAGCATGGAACGCGGAGCAGATACAATGTAGCAAGTGGATGAGCTGGGGAGAGACCGGGAGCCACCACCCTCGCCTATCATAAGGGAGACCGGTAGCGTCCTTCCCTCCTCCCTTTTCCCTGGAAATCCGTGTTTCTCCCGGGAGTAGTGACTGAGATTTGGGCAGGCCCCGGCCCTTGAGATGCTCCCGTACAACTGCCGGAGATCGGGGTGAGGCCCTGGGCGGCTCCCCTCCCCCAATCATGCCTCCCGGACCCCCGTGAAACCCTTACTAGCCTCCCCGAAGTTGCTGAGCAGAGAGCACCATGGAGCTGGAGCTAGGCTGGGCGGCTCTGGTGCTGCTCTTCGCCGCCTCCCTGCTCACCGTCTCGGCCTGGCTGTTGCAGTATTCCCGGGGCGTGTGGAGCGGCCGGGGAAAGCCGGAGACCTCGGGAGGAGCTCTAAGGGAAGCAGGCATCTGGAAGTCCTTACTGAGACTGCGGGTGGCCCCGGACGGAGCTCCCGAGGAGGCGGTAGCGGGGGCCAGAGGGCTCCTTGCTTCGCTCTTCGCCTTCAGATCCTTCCGGGAGAACTGGCAGCGAGCTTGGGTGCGAGCCCTCAACGAGCAGGCCTGCAGGCACGGGGTAAGAGGCAGGGAGGAGGTGCTGGGCCGGAGCCGGGCATGGGGCAGTAACTCCAACTGGATTATGGGGTCAGCGTTTAGGGGATCGGGTGTTTGTACACCTCACAGAAATGTCACTTGAATAGCTGCTGTTAACCCCATTCTCTGTCTCCCCCAGCTCGTGTGAAATAGGCCTCCAAAGAACAAAATCGGGGTTGCCTATAAAGTGGCAAGTGGCATGAAAGGGAGGGGCTTTCATCCCTCCTCAGATTAACCTTAAAGTGCTCTGGAAAACAGAAATTGCTGTGGATTTCCCTGACTCCTGTCCAAATAATCTTTGAATGGATAAAGGGGGGGGGACTCTTCTGTAGCCCAAGTAGAGTGGGACATTGGGAACTGGGGTCTTGGCTTGTCCTTAGTCATGCAGTGTTAATAATGAGAATTCAAGTGCACTGAAACCAGAAATGGAAAGTAAAGTTTTCACAATCACGGTAATGGAAGTTAGAGATGGAAAAGACCTTTCAGAAAATCCCCACATTGTGCCAAGTCTCTTCCTTGTGGGACATCTGACCACTTGCATAAATGAACTTTTTTGTGTTATCATACAATAGTTACTTTCCCACTAATGCCCATAATTACTAAACCTGAGCATACTTTAAAATGAGACTTTTTATCCTTAACATTTCTGGTTTTAAGTTCTACCTTTTGCTCATTTGGAACAATGATAATAGACTAGATAATTTTATTTTCTGCCTTTCATGCACTAGCCTAATACTATGTTGCGGTTGTAAGCACTACAAGTATTTTAAGAATACTTTAAATATGAACTATTTTTGTTCTAAAAGATACTGAGATTTCTGTTTTAACAGTAAATTTTGTAAAACTATTTTCTAGCGCACAACTCTAAGTAATGTAAAACTATCTGACATTGCCAGTAAAAGGCTTCCACAGTAATCTTAACTTCTGAATTTCCTGGCCAATGTTCACTTTAATCTCTAAGCCTTACTATTGCATTATCGTAGGTTTTAGTATTGAATTTCCTAAAAAAGAACATTCCTAATTGATTCCTCATGGAAACAAATGTAGCATCCCACAGTGCCTGCAAGGTGATGACTTTCATTCTGGACCCAAAGAGAGTACAGGTATAGTGGGTCCAGTATTTGAGGTTGCCTGCTGTGGTGGAAAGGTTTGTGGACGTCCTGGCCTTTCTAGAGTGTTAAGAGGTTGCTATAGGCTTCTAAAAGTCTGAGACAAAAGTCCCTGAAGGCTAGTTCGAAGTCATGTTCACACCAAAAAAGGAGATTAACAAGTTTATTATCTTTGTCACATCCAGGACTTTGCTGCCTCAATGAGAGAAGAAAATGGATATAAAATTTGTGTGTATTTTTGGGGAGGGAGGGAATGTTTTATCCAAGGGGAAAGCCCCATGTTGTTGCGGATTGCATTTGAAATGATAGTGCATAACAAAGCTGTGTGGAAGTATAGCCTGATCAGTGGAGCCTTGAGGCCTAAACTCTCATTTCCATAATTGTCTTCCACAGCATAAAGCCAAGTAACTTTCCCCTGTAATTCTGTTGTTAATTCACTTGCTTCAATGTAGATCTCAGGTGATTAACTTGCCTTCCCCCAAGTCTGTTTTGTGTATGTCAGCAAGTTAGTCAGTAATATTGAATGTAGCAAATCCTGTACAGCACAGGAAGAAACACTTGTCTTGTAATCTCTCATTTGCATATAAAATTACAGTAATATACCATTGATTTTTCAAATGCAAAGTGAAACACAGAAATTCAGTGTTCAGAAAGACAATCTCCTGATAGGATAATGAGGCTGACTGTAGACTTTGTATATGTTTTAGCTTATTATTTATGTATACAGTATATCAGAGGGCTATACAAATGTGGCATATTGTTTCATGTAGGAAATGTTACAGGAAGTGATTAAAATGACTTTGTTGTCCAGATAGTAACAGTTAGCCTAATAGGGCTCCCAAACTCAGTACTGACTGCCTTCCACAGTTTATGTTGCTAAAATAGGTTTTAACCTGGCCAAGAAGCAGAATGGAATAAATAAGAAAGCAATGTTATGAAATAAGGAGTATGATGAAAGTTCAGACCACATAAGTCTCTCTCAGCTTTACCACACGAGATATTGTCAAAGTTGCTATCAAAATTCAGGGTTCGTGAAGTCTAACTTTCACAAATGCTAAATTGAATAGAAACATTTAAAAAAATAATTCCATTGAAAGTGTGTTGAATATTTTCTGATGTTTTTTTTCAATCTAAACATTGCACTTTTTAGTGCAGTAATGCGCAACCACTGGCAAGGAAAACTCACTAGCAACTACTACTCCTGCTTGCCTTGTCCAAGCTGAAAGAAACCCACAACCTAAACAAGCAGCATGACTAAATTCTTTGTTTTAATAATCTCACGTGTTACTAGTTAAAAATATATTTAACCCAGCCGTGCACCAGAAGAGATGGTAAAAAGCATTTTATAAAGGTTAACAGTCTTAAAGCAAAAAGAAAAGGAGTACTTGCAGCACCTTAGAGACTAACCAATTTATTTGAGCATGAGCTTTCGGATGGGCTATCACCAGCAGGAGAGTGAATTTGTGTGGGGGGGTGGAGGGTGAGAAAACCTGGATTTGTGCTGGAAATGGCCCACCTGATGATCACTTTAGATAAGCTATTACCAGCAGGACAGTGGGGTGGGAGGAGGTATTGGTTCATATTCTCTGTGTATATATAAAGTCTGCTGCAGTTTCCACGATATGCATCTGAGGAAGTGAGCTGTAGCTCACGAAAGCTTATGCTCTAATAAATTGGTTAGTCTCTAAGGTGCCACAAGTACTCCTTTTCTTTTTGCGAATACAGACTAACACGACTGTTACTCTGAAACCTGTCATTAAGGTGCCACAAGTACTCCTTTTCTTAAAGCAGTGTGTTCCAGCCCATTAAGTGCCCTACTGTGGATATGGACTCTGCATCACAAAGGATGCAAGTACCTGGTGTGGCTACCCATTCTGTTGCAGCAGGAGAGTGAGTTTGTGTGTGTATGGGGGTGGGGGGGATGTGAGAAAACCTGGATTTGTGCTGGAAATGGCCCACCTTAATTATGCACATTGTAGGGAGAATGGTCACTTTGGATGAGTTATTACCAGCAGGAGAGTGAGTTTGTGTGTGTGGTTTTTGGGTGAGGGGGTGAGAGAACCTGGATTTGTGCAGGAAATGGCCCAACTTTATTATCATGCACATTGTGTAAAGAGTTGTCACTTTGGATGGGCTATCACCAGCAGGAGAGTGAATTTGTGTGGGGGGGGTGGAGGGTGAGAAAACCTGGATTTGTGCTGGAAATGGCCCACCTGATAATCACTTTAGATAAGCTATTACCAGCAGGACAGTGGGGGGGGAGGAGGTATTTTTTCATATTCTCTGTGTATATAAAGTCTGCTGCAGTTTCCACGGCATGCATCCGATGAAGTGAGCTGTAGCTCACGAAAGCTCATGCTCAGATAAATTGGTTAGTCTCTAAGGTGCCACAAGTACTCCTTTTCTTTTTGCCATTCTGTTGCTGTGTTGTGGGTTCCTGATGTGGTTGCATGGCCTGTCATATCATAGAATATCAGGGTTGGAAGGGACCTCAGGAGGTCATCTAGTCCAACCCCCTGCTCAAAGCAGGACTAATCCCCAATTTTTGCCCCAGATCCCTAAATGGCCCCCTCAAGGATTGAGTTTACAACCCTGGGTTTAGCAGGCCAATGCTCAAACCACTGAGCTATCCCTCCCCCAACGATACTATATCCAAAGGGTGAGAGAGAAGATATAATCTGTCAGGGGAACTGTACGTTTCAATGTCTTCAGCGCTGGTTTTAATCTTGTAAAATACCTGTAGAAATGTAAGGAAAAGTGCCTGGCCTCCTCTCTTTAGGTTTAGGGGTCTTTCCAGCCCTTCCTCTTGGGCTGGGGATTGTCTGTCAAGCTGCTCCCTCCTTTGGTGCAGAGGCCCAGGGCTCCTCTTGTGGATTTCAGCCAGCTTCTCCTCCAGCAGGTGTGCTTCTCCAATTAGTCCCGGGCTCTGAGGGGTCAGCAGGGAGGCAGCCTTCTCCTGTTAATGTGTGAATGCCCTGAGGGAAGAGACAGAATATATACAGCTCTCGTTCCCAGACTAACTCTACAAGACTCCTGCTCCTTAGAAGAATACTAGCACGTTTTCTCCAAACACAGACTATTTCTCAGGACCACTTCCTCTCTCCCCATATCTGCCTTTGTGACTTTCCTAGATCCTTAGGTACCCCATCTAAAGAGGCCACACCCATGGGACAGGAGTGGGATGCCTCTAGACCCTACTGCGTTTAAGGGGATGGACTACCCTGTGTTTTGATGGGAGGGTGGATTAGCTAAACAGAGACAAAGCGTGGAAGAGGGGACACAAAAAGGCCTCCATGGTGCAAAAGGGTTAAAGCACCAGCTTTTCACCTCAGGACGCCTCGGTTCAAAATTAGGTCTCAAGCAAAAATTACTTTTTCACTTCTTGTCTTAAACACTTGTTCATGTTTCGGATCAGCCATTTGCATCACAGCTATGGCTCTTGTTTGGATGAACTCAGAGCTGGAATTGTAGGGCAGCTGCAGGTTAGGACAGAGATGTCAGCAGACTAGTGTGCCAGGAGCCCATCACTGAAAGAGCAGCAGGACTCTGGGTCAGGATGGAGGAACATTGGCAGAATTTTTGCCTGAGATCCCAGGACTGTTGTAGCAGACGGTCTGCAGATTGGAGCTCAGGGAGCATTTGGTTTATGCTCAGGTACCTTTATAACTAGCGAGACTCTTTTGAGTGTGAAGGTTGCATCATGATTAGGTAGCTGCAGCTGGAATCTTTTTTTTTTTTCTGAAGCTGCAGGAAAAGCTGCAGTTTGGCTCTTGTACTCTCTCCAGGTTTTTCATTCTCCTTATGGGGGGGGGACATGTCCAGCCTCATGCTGACCTCTAATAAGGAGCAACATCTGAACCTGCCTCCCAGCAGGTGAGCTCCCATGACACTGTAATACCCAGTGTTTTATCTGCTGTGCTGTGAAATAGAAGCACAGCTCTAGGCATCTTGCTTTCTCTCTGTCCTCTCCTAAACCCTCGTCATCTCTGCAGGCCCAGAGGGGAATCACTCCAAAAGAACAGAGCAGCTCACCCCCAGATTGGCTGTGGATGGAAGTCAAAGTGAGGCATCTTTCTGAGTGGCAAAAACAAATGCAAGGACAGGGATGCTCAGATTCCTCCGGAGAGGACAGAAATTAAGATCTGGAGTCCTCTCTTCAGCAACAAGCTGGGGGCGCCATAGCTTGAGGCGCTGAAATAGTGGGATGTTGATTCTCTGGGGAGAAGGGAAGCAGAACTTGAAGGTGGTGGCTGCCATATTTACTCAATGCGGTGAGATGTCAGACATCCTGAGGGTATACTGCAAAATGCAAATACAGGTCTAGCCGCTGCGCTTATGTGACAGCATGCTTCCCAGAAGCAGATTGCAGCTGTGGAGAGGGAGGTACTTGCCTACTGCTACCTGGAGGCAAAAGCTCTGGGAGTGTTGTCCATTTTGTTATCTCAGTAGCAGACCCCACCACCACTTGTGTACTCCTCCATATTTCGCACAGTTTTCCCCTGTGGTTGGAGTGTCGTCTACATTACATGAGCTGGGTTCATGAACTTAAAGCTTTATCAAGGCCTTTTTTTAAAAAAAAAAAAAACTTTTCCAAATCTGGAGACCGGCAACTAAACTGGAATTGATGCGGGGGGCAGGTAGAATCAAACCCAGCTTGAAATAATTTGGCCCCAAAAACAAATTGTTAAAGCAGATTGGCATCAGCCACAACCCCCCATGTGATCTGACATTGCCATCTCTGTCACTGCAGTCCCTCTGCCTTTGACACAGTGTTCTTTCACGTGATTTATGTATTCACCAAAACCCTCCTAGTGTGACTGCAGCTCCTGTCTGTTTCTTGTTTCTCTTTCCCCGCTCTCTCTCCCTAAAAAATCTTTGCTGCTGCCCTTAGTGAGTTCATGGGTAACAAGCAAAGAACTGAGCAGATGCTCTTGTTGATGCTATTTCTTGAAAGCCACGTTGCCATGTGAGGGGGTTTGGGATTCTGAAGTGTCTCTGGCCCCAAGGAGAACTATGTGGGGTAACTTTGTAGCTGCGACTGGGTTGCCAGACTCTATTCTGAAATATTGGTTTTGGGGATGCAGCAGCCATGGATGCTTGGGTTCAGATATCATGGGTTGCTATAATTTCCATCCATGCTGAAATCTGTGTTTAACGGATACCTCCTGAGTGATACCTTTTTGTAATATCCTAGGGCTGAATGCATAAGGAGCTATTCATAAACAAAGCCTTTGAGCTATGGAGCGTTGGCAAGGAAGAGTTCCTCTCCCTATGCTGTGTGCGCGGCTGGGTACTGATTTCTATCTGAGCCTCCAGTGGTGAACTTGTACCCCTCAGCATGATGCTGTCATAGCTACAGATATTATTTGTCATGGAATCCTCCAGCCCTTGTTTAAATCTCCCAGGGCCTCCTCAGGCTGGGAATTTCACAAGCCAACTCCATGCCATGCAAGGAAGTCTTTCCTCTTATTCATTCTGAATGTGCCTACTCTCACTGTCACCCACTTGTCCTCTTGTATGGATGCTGCTCTGCGCTCACGCTGTTCTCACGTGACTGCCATATAACATTTCTGGAAGCCTCTTGTTGGAGTTGCTAACATTCCTTGAAATGGCTTTTAGATAAATTGACCTTGTTTGGGGACTAACTAGATTCTCTCACCCCAGAGTTCAGTCCAAATCACATTTGAAGAGAGTCTTCAGCAACCACCAGCGGTGAATATAAGTCACGTGACCTGCACAGACCAGGCAGACCACAGTATGGTAAGGCACTGCCGTTCTCCATTTTGCTGTGCTCTGTATCTTTTCACTGAGTGCTAGTGTATATTCTACAATATACTTGGCCTTTAAGACTGGGACAATGGATGCAGGAATGGGGCTGCAGGCCAGGGTTGAGATGTCAGAGCTATGAGGAGGGGGCCACTCGATATTGGAATAGCTGTAGGGGCAAGCTCCAGTCTAGGATAGTAGTGGGGGTGCAGGTCAGGAGTTGACTGAGCTGGCTGGGGAAATTGACACAGTGCTTGCATCTTGCACTATTCTTGGCTCTGACCAGTGCTGTTGGACTCTCAACATCACAGCCTTACAATTCAAAACAGAGGGGACCCTGTAAAACAGAGGTGATTCAGTAAGAGTACATCAAAGATTTAAGCAACAAATTCTTGAGGTAACTGTGGTCACACCATGAGCACCCCTTGACAGTCCTCTCCAGTCATTTGCATTCCCCTAGCTTCTGTCTGTTTCCCCTTCAACCCAATTCTCTCAGGGAGGCTGCTGCAGACTCTCCTCTCTCTTCTGTCCAGGTGTTGCACTGTCATCTGTCAGCTGATGCTGTGAAGTTCCCAGTCTCTGTCACTCAGCAGTCTCCAGCTGCTGTTTCCGTGGATACCTATCATGTCACCTTAGCTCTGCTGCAGGCCCAGGTAATGAATGCTAAATTGCTGGGTTAAAGACTTCCTCTTTCCCTGTCCCCTAACTGTTCTACAAGTCTGCAGGAGGGAAGAGCTGGCATGAGTCACGATAACAATCCTCCTGTCAAAACTGTGGGGTTAGCAGGATTTCCCTGAGCTGTGCGTTCAGGGAGCTGCTTTCTGAGAATCATGATATAAAACTTACTATAGACCAGGAGCGGCCAACCTGAGCCTGAGAAGGAGCCAGAATTTACGAATGTACGTTGCCAGAGAGCCACAGTAATATGTAAGAGCCCCCATAAGCTCCTCCCAGTGCGTCCCGATGATCAGCGCCTCCCCCTCTCTTCCCACACCTCCTGATCAGCTGTTTTGTGGTGTGTAGGAGGCTCGGAGGGGGAGAAGCAAGGGCATACATAGCAGCTTCAGGGGAGAGGGCAGGAAGGAGTGGAATGGCGGCAGGGCCTGTGGCAGACCCAGGGGTTGAGCAGTGAGCACCATCCCGCACATTGGAAAGTTGGCGCCTGTAGCTCCAGCCCCGGAGTTAGTGCCTTTATAAGGAGCCGCATGTTAACTTCTGAAAAGCCGCATGTGGCTCCGGAGCCACAAGTTGACCACCCCTGCTATAGACCCTGTCTATGTAGGCATAACAAAATCCAGTGACTGGATTTCTGAGGCATGGTAATGGCCTATTTGTGTTTTTGTAACATGCTGTTTCTTGCCAGGCTGGACAGGAAGCATGGAGTCCACATAGTCAGGCTCTACTGCAAAATGTGAAAGAGCTCTGTGACCCATCTGTGTTATAAACAAAGGATTTTTCTTGTCTGCGGGAAAATAAATCCATAATTGGGAAACTCTGTGTTTAGCTCTGTTGATCCAGGGTTCCTTACCTCACTCATAAGAAGTTTTCTCCCTTTTGACCGTTTCATTTATTGGGTATCTCCAAACTTTTCCCAGAGAACAGCCCTTTTAATCCCAAATTAATTTAAAAGAAAAATAACTCCCAATAGCTTCCTGCTGAGTTGTTTGTAAGATCCTTCTTGAAAGCCTCCAAGGTCTGGGCTCCTTCTGAAGAAAGCATTGTTGGAAATGCATTTTTACTGAGACTGTGTTGCTCAGTGGGATTGGGGAATGGAGCAGTGGAGCCTTCTGCATTGAAGTTACAGATTCAAATCCAGCCCAGGTTGTATTTGCCCATTTCCAGGCTATTTGGTGGCCCAGTTGGTTCTCAATCCAGTTCCCCCCAAAAATTGTCATTACTGTAAATGTCCGTGCTCAGAACTGGAAATGGTTGGTTGATTGGTCTCAGCGGAGGTCCTGTATTAATAGCCAATTTGTTCTTCATCGTGTCACCTTCCAGGCTTTCTGTTCAATCTGTGAAATAATGAGACATATTATAGTCTTATTCTCCTCTCACCAATCTCTGTGCTTCACATAGAGGTGAGAAATCAGGATGGCTATTACTGATCTTTCTTTGAGTCAGTGAGGTTTTCTGGGATGGTTCTTACCTCTCTGGACTCTGAATATCATGCTGGCATACCATAAGCATGGCATACCATAAGCAAGCCCTCTGTTTACAAACTATTTGGCACAGATTGGTTTGTGATGGTTCTCTTTGCCTTTCACCGTACTAGGTTACATGAGGCCCTGTTGGTGATTTAATCCCAAATCAATGAACAGGGCATCTAATAACAAGTTGATTCCTAATGGTCCTCTTTTGACCTGAGCCAGGTGGAGATCCGTTTGGAGGAGATGAAGAATGAGGGCCTGCTGGTGTCATGGACATTCAAGGACCGACCAGACTTGAACCTTTCAGTTGTTCCGAAACTTCAGCCTCGTGAAGTGAGCAAACTGGAGGAGCAAGGAAGTGGGGCTGGGGCTGAGAACAGGCATGGTGGACTGAACCCAGTACTGGGCTGTAACTTGGGAAAGGCAAGGAGCTGGCAGCCTTTCCTCTCTATACCCTTGTCTATATTAGTATCTTTTGATTGTTTGATTAAAGGGCGAGGAGTGGGATCTTCCACTCTTGAACTAGCGTTGGTGCAGCACCACCAGTTGAAGCACGAGTGTAGACAAGGTGCCAGCAGCTACAGCTGTTCTAGCTACGCTCTCCGAGCAGGGCGAGATGCTTGTGTGCACAAGTTCTCCCAGCATTGCTGCCAGTGGTGGAGCTGCTACAGGAGGAGAGTTCCTCAAAAAAGTTAGTGCAGCACAACCCACAATATCAACCGCTTAACGAAGTGGACACTGGTGCACTTGTGCCCCCTACAGCATTTCCTGTTTAGTCCCTCCAATCCCATAAGTCTTAATTGTGTGGTATGTGTGTACTGAGAATCTGGCTTCCCCCGGCTTCTTCTTTCTGACTCAGTGTAGCAATCCAGCTGCTGTCTCCAAAGTGCAGCAGGTTCGTCACTCATCCGTCTCACACGCTTGTGATAGTTTGGGGAGCTCTAATGACTATTGTCATGATTTGGAGTGAATGCAGCTCTTGGGGAAATTGCAGGCACTTGGCCTTAACCCATTTGCTTTGAAACACTGTGAGAGTATGGATGTATGTGCATGTACACCGTGTGTATATATAAGCTGTACTATGTACATAAGCTGTGAGTGACACACCTGGTTTACCCCTTTTTAGGAACCCTAGAGGGAATGCAATATAGACAAATGGCATGGGCTGAGTATGACCCTGTGGGAGGTGGACTGGGGCCGTCTTAATGGCTTTGATAAGAAATCAGGAAAGCAAATTATCTTCTAAGGAGGAAACTGTTCCGGTAACTTGGCTTGTTTTGGTTTTTTTGGGGGGGTCTTTTTCATTTTGGTTTGCTGGGAAGAAGAATGATGTGAAAGTGGATCTGTCCACCATAAAGGACCTGATTGAGGACTCAGTTGTCAGCACCCAGCCTGCCATGATGGTGAATCTGAAGGCATGCACTGCTGGTAGTAATGTGGTAAGCCTCTCCTAATTTTCAGCCTAATTAGCCTGTGGAAGTCACTGCAACAAGATTACCAAGGTTAAGAGCATGGCATGAATCAAAAAGCGTTAGATGTGTTTGGGGAGGTTAATACTCTCCATTATACTGCTGGGATTAAAACTACATGGCTGTTAACTCATTTTTTAGGTCATAAAATGGCTATTAACTGCCAGGAATTAGGAAGAAACTTCCCCTATGGGTTAAATCCATAACTGTCTATTATAGGCTTTTTCTACCTTTTTCTGGAATAGTGGGTGCTGGCCACTTTGAGATGGGGAAACCAGACTAGATAAGAACATTGGTTTGATGTCTGGTAATCCTCTTTTCCTTCCCCGTATGCCTTGAAAGCAGTGGGGATTGGGGAAGATCGCTGGCTGGCTGGCTGATATCTATTAGAGGAGGGGTGGGCAAACTACGGCCTGTGGGCCACATCCGGCCTGCTAGTCATTTTAATCCGGCCCATTAGCTCCTGCTGGGGAACAGGGTCTGGGGCTTGCCCTGCTCTGGCACTCCAGCTGAGGAGCAGGGTCGGGGGCCACTCTGCACGGCTTCTGGAAGCAGCAGCATGTCCCCCCCCGCCTCTCCAGCTCCTATGCGTTGGGGCAGCCAGGGGGCTCTGCTCCACATGCTGCCCCTTCCCCATGCACTACCCACACAGTTCCTGTTGGCTGGAACCATGGCCAGTGGGAACTGTGGGGGCGGTGCCTGTGGATGGGGCAGCGCACAGCAGAGCTGCCTGGCTGCGCCTCTGCGTAGGAGCCGGAGCGGGGACATGCCGCTGTTTCCGGGAGCCACTTGAGGTAAGCACCGCCCGGAGCCTGCACCCCCAAGCCACCCTCCCGTGCCCCCTATCCAAACCCCTCAATCGCAGCCCAGAGCACCCTCCTACACCCCAACCTCTCGTCCCCAGCCTCGCCCCAGAGCCTGCACTCCCAGCCGGAATCCTCACCGCCCCCACCACCCATGCCCCAACCCCCTGTCCCAGCCCTGATCCCCCTCCTGCCCTCTGAACCCCTCGGTCCCTGCCTGGAGCACCCTCCTGCACCCCAAACCCCTCATCTCCCAGTCCCACCCACATCCGCAGCCAGAACCCTCACCCCCCACACCACATCCCGGAGCCCTCTCCTGCACCCTGAACTCCTCATTTCTGGCCCCACATAGAATCGTAGAATATCAGGGTTGGAAGGGACCTCAGGAGGTCATCTAGTCCAACCCCCTGCTCAAAGCAGGACCGATCCCCAATTAAATCATCCCAGCTAGGGCTTTGTCAAGCCTGACCTTAAAAACTTCTAAGGAAGGAGATTCCACCACCTCCCTACGTAACGCATTCCAGTGTTTCACCACCCTCCTAGTGAAAAAGTTTTTCCTAATATCCAACCTAAATCTCCCCCACTGCAACTTGAGACCATTACTCCTCGTTCTGTCATCTGCTACCACTGAGAACAGTCTAGATCCATCCTCTTTGGAACCCCCTTTCAGGTAGTTGAAAGCAGCTATCAAATCGCCCCTCATTCTTCTCTTCCGTAGACTAAACATCCCCAGTTCCCTCAGCCTCTCCTCATAACTCAAACGTGTTCCAGTCCCCTAATTATTTTTGTTGTCCTCCGCTGGACTCTTTCCAATTTTTCCACATCCTTCTTGTAGTGTGGGGCCCAAAACTGGAGACAGGACTCCAGATGAGGCCTCACCAGTGTCGAATAGAGGGGAACGATCACGGCCCTCCATCTGCTGGCAATGCCCCTACTTATACATCCCAAAATGCCGTTGGCCTTCTTGGCAACCAGGGCACACTGTTGACTCATATCCAGCTTCTCGTTCACTGTAACCCCTAGGTCCTTTTCTGCAGAACTGCTGTCTAGTCTGTAGCGGTGCATTGGATTGGTCTGTCCCAAGTGCAGGACTCTGCACTTGTCCTTGTTGAACCTCATCAGATTTCTTTTGGCCCAATCCTCTAATTTGTCTAGGGCCCTCTGTATCCTATCCCTACCCTCCAGCGTATCTACCTCTCCTCCCAGTTTAGTGTCATCTGCAAACTTGCTGAGGGTGCAATCCACACCATCCTTCAGATCATTTATGAAGATATTGAACAAAACCGGCCCCAGGACCAACCCTTGGGGCACTCCACTTGATACCGGCTGCCAAGTAGACATGGAGCAATTGATCGCTACCCGTTGAGCCCGACGATCTAGCCAGCTTTCTGTCCACCGTATAGTCCATTCATCCAGCCCATACTTCTTTAACTTGCTGGTAAGAATACTGTGGGAGACCGTGTCAAAAGCTTTGCTAAAGTCAAGGAACAACATGTCCATTGTTTTCCCTTCATCCACAGAACCAGTTATCTCGTCATTGAAGGCAATTAGATTAGTCAGGCATAACTTGCCCTTGGTGAATCCATGCTGACTGTTCCTGATCGCTTTCCTCTCCTCTAAGTGTTTCAGAATTGATTCCTTGAGGACCTGCTCCATGATTTTTCCAGGGACTGAGGTGAGGCTGACTGGCCTGTAGTTCCCAGGATCCTCTTTCTTCCCTTTTTTAATGATGGGCACTACATTAGCTTTTTTCCAGTCGTCCAGGACTTCTCCCGATCGCCATGAGTTTTCAAAGATAATGGCCAATGGCTCTGCAATCACATCCGCCAACTCCTTTAGCACTCTCGGATGCAATGCATCCGGCCCCATGGACTTGTGCACTTCCAGCTTCTCTAAATTGTCCCAAACCACTTCTTTCTCCACAGAGGGCTGGTCACCTCCTCCCCATGCTGTGCTGCCCAGTGCAGCAGTCTGGGAGCTGACCTTTTTTGTGAAGACAGAGGCAAAAAAAGCATTGAGTACATTAGCTTTTTCCACATCCTCTGTCACTAGGTTGCCTCCCTCATTCAGTAAGGGGCCCACACTTCCCTTGACTTTCTTCTTGTTGCTAACATACCTGAAGAAACCCTTCTTGTTACTCTTAACATCTCTTGCTAGCTGCACCTCCAGGTGTGATTCGGCCTTCCTGATTTCACTCCTGCATACCCGAGCAATATTTTTATACTCATCCCTGGTCATTTGTCCAATCTTCCACTCCTTGTAAGCTTCTTTTTTGTATTTAAAATCAGCAAGGATTTCACTGTTAAGCTAAGCTGGTCGCCTGCCATATTTACTATTCTTTCTACACATCGGGATGGTTTGTCCCTGTAACCTCGATAAGGGTTCTTTAAAATACAGCCAGCTCTCCTGGACTCCTTTCCCCCTCATGTTATTCTCCCAGGGGATCTTGCCCATCTTGTTTCCTGAGGGAGTCAAAGTCTGCTTTTCTGAAGTCCAGGGTCCGTATTCTGCTGCTTTCCTTTCTTCCTTGTGTCAGGATCCTGAACTCGACCATCTCATGGTCACTGCCTCCCAGGTTCCCATCCACTTTTGCTTCCCCTACTAATTCTTTCTGGTTTGTGAGCAGCAGATCAAGAAGAGCTCTGCCCCTAGTTGGTTCCCCCAGCACTTGCACCAGGAAATTGTCCCCTACATTTTCCAAAAATTTCCTGGATTGTCTGTGCACCGCTGTATTGCTCTCCCAGCAGATATCAGGATGACTGAAGTCTCCCATGAGAACCAGGGCGTGCGATCTAGTAACTTGTGCGAGTTGCTGGAAGAAAGCCTCGTCCACCTCATCCACCTGGTCCAGTGGTCTATAGTAAACTCCCACCACGACATCACCCTTGTTGCTCACACTTCTAAACTTAATCCAGAGACTCTCAGGTTTTTCTGCAGTTTCATACTTTAGCTCTGAGCAGTCATACTGCTCTCTTACATACAGTGCAACTCCCCCACCTTTTCTGTCCTTCCTCAACAGCTTATATCCATCCATGACAGTACTCCAGTCAGGTGAGTTATCCCACCAAGTCTGTTATTTCAATCACATCATAATTCCTTGACTTTGCCAGGACTTCCAGTTCTCCCTGCTTGTTTCCCAGGCTTCGTGCATTTGTGTATAGGCACTTGAGATAACCCGCTGATCGCCCCTCTTTCTCAGTATGAGGCAGGAGCCCTCCCCTCTCACGTGCTCCTGCTCGTGCTTCCTCCCGGAATCCCACTTCCCCACTTACCTCAGGGCTTTGGTCTCCTTCCCCGGTGAACCTAGTTTAAAGCCCTCCTCACTAGGTTAGCCAGCCTGCTTGCGAAGATGCTCTTCCCTCTCTTTGTTAGGTGGAGCCCATCTCTGCCTAGCATTCCTCCTTCTTGGAACACCATCCCATGGTCAAAGAATCCAAAGCCTTCTCTCTGACACCACCTGCGTAGCCATTCGTTGATTTCCACGATTCGACGGTCTCTACCCAGGCCTTTTCCTTCCACGGGGAGGATGGACGAGAACACCACTTGCGCCTCAAACTCCTTTATCGTTCTTCCCAGAGCCACGTAGTCTGCAGTGATCCGCTCAAGGTCATTCTTGGCAGTATCATTGGAGAAGCAGGAAGGGGTAGCAATCCAAGGGCTTGATGAGTCTCGGCAGTCTCTCCATCACATCGCGAATCTTAGCTCCTGGCAAGCAGCAGACTTCTCGGTTTTCCCGGTTGGGGCGGCAGATAGATGACTCAGTCCCCCTGAGGAGAGAGTCCCCGACCCCTACCACCCGCCTCCTTCTCTTGGGAGCGGTGGTCGTGGAACCCACAACCCTAGGACAGTGCATGTCATGCCTTCCAATCGGCGGAGTCTCCTTCTGCTCCCTTCCATCAGACGTATCATTTGGTCCACTCTCCGCATTAGTACCTGTGGAGAGAACATGAAAACGGTTACTTATCTGTATCTGCGTTGCTGGTAGATGGACGTTCCCCTTTTTCTTCTGGAGGTCACATGATGCCAAATTTCTTCACCGTCCTCCTGTCCCCGATGTGCAGTCTGCTCTGAATCTTCAGAACCTTGTGCCCGTAGAAGCATATCCTGACGTCTGTCCAGGAAATCTTCAGTTTCTCTTATGCAACGCAGAGTCAATACCTGTTGCTCCAGACCTTGAACCTTCTCTTCCAATATGGAGACCAGCTTGCACTTTGTACAGACAAAGTCGCTTCTGTCCTATGGAAGAAAGACAAACATAGCACATCCAGTACAGGTCACAACAGCTGAACACCCCCCATCCATATTACCTTCCTTCTATGAGCTTCCCACCCCAAAGCCTGCACCCCCAGCCAGAGCCCTCACCCCCTCCTGCACCCCAACCCCCATTTTGTGAGCATTCGTGGCCCGCCATACGATTTCCATATGCGGATGTGTCCCTTGGGTCAAAAAGTTTGCCCACACCTGTATTAGAGTGTTAAAGGAACAGAGGAAATGGAATCTGGGCTGAAGAGTGGGGACTGGATGTGCAGGTGAGTGCAGAGGAGACCACCCAGAAACGGTAATTAACCAGCTAATAGAATGTATGACTTATTTCACCTATCCTCCATAGGCAGTGCAGACTTGTTCCCTATAGTCAGTTCCTCTGTTTGCTTTGTTGTCTTAAGCAATGGTGCTCTCATAGTCCCTTCCCTGCACAGGCTCCTCCACAGATTAATAGGCTGTGGGCTGCTCTGGGACCAGCTCAAGTTCATGAATGGCTTCTCTGCTGTATTCATGCTGGATACCATGAGTTGCCATAGGACAATCAGGGATGCATAGCATAACAGTCAGTACTGCATTTTGTTGATTGAGGTTATTCAGCCTCCTTCTCACTGAGCTATGTCTTCTCTTTTAATGTTCCCATCTGGCCTACTGTGGTCCTTTTACTCCAATCTGTTGGTTGGAGAAAGGGATTAGTGGGGGTGTTTCAGTTAGGCATCGTTGATCTGTCTACCTCCTATTTTATTCCTCAGATGTCCTGTGAAAAACTGTCCCGAGAGTCCCCATCTAATATAGTGGCCCCGACGGTGTCCAAGTTGCTTCTCCGGCATATGCAGGTGCTCAACTTGAGCTGTGAGGAGGAAGGAGGTAAGAAGGGAGAAACCAGTCTCCCTTCGGGGGAGGGGGTGTAAGTGTGTTTGACTTCAGAGGATGAAAAGACACTTTGCTCTGATGGTCTTCAGGGTGTGGGCTGGAGGGATGCCAGCATGCTGAGCAATATCCTAATAATTCACTCTGTAGAACTCTGATCCTCTCATCCTCATTTCCATTTCCCCTGAGCCGTGTTCTCTATCCCAGGAGGTGGGAAGCTATGCTGTGTAGCCGAGCTAGACAGTCCTCTGCAGCAGAAGTGGACAAAGCCAGCGAGAGCAAGCATTTCCAGCACTGCAGCAGCAGTGGAGTGGAATGAGGAGCTCATGCTGTAAGGAGCAGGTGTTTGCTTTTTCAGCTAAGGGAGGGTTGCAGCCAGTGTGCCAGGTCTCTGGGGTACATTAGGGATGGGTATATTTCCGATGCCAACTATCCTAGATGTAAATTCCTTTGTATTGGCAGAAGTTAGTGTTCATATCCCTGCTGTTCCCATCCTGAGTACCCATGTAGTTTTTCTAGTGCACCCCAATCCAGATAATAATTTCACTTCTGATTTGTAGCACTGCTGCTCCACCTCCCCTTACGTTCTTTGCAGCTGTGCAAGTGCACCTCACATTTGGAGCAGGAGCCTTCTTCTATCACCCCCCACCAAAAAAAGGGTGCGGTAAATTCTTGTGAAAAGGTGCAGGTGGGTGAGGAATAGGGTCAGTCAGAGGAAAGGAGTTCTTGGGTGGAAGTCTTTTGACATGTGCCGGGCACCAATCCTCCTGTTTCTGTCTTGACAGGGAGCTGGGGCCACGAAGTAAAGAGTTGAAGCTGAGAGTACTGGAGAAGAGCAGTGGTGGGGAGAGTGAGTATGATCAGCCATAAACAGTAACCAGTAAGGCTCAAAATCACAGGATTCAAGAGAGTCATTCCTGGTGTTACAACAGCCCCTGAGATCTTTACAAGTGAAAATCTTCTCCTCGGAAAAAGGCTGGCCAGTTCACAAGACCCACACATTGAAAACTGAGTGTCTCAGTGCAAGCCACAGTGTTTGGGCTGCAAATTCCCCAGGGAATGTTCACATACCCACCCAGACTGGACTTCTGATTTAATGAAAAACACTTACTATAGTTCTCAGGTTTGACATCTTCAAACTTAGATTTTGGGCCAGAGGCTTTCCTTTTCACCCTTCTGATGCCTAGAAACCACCAAGCCATTGCATGATCTGGCTGAAAGGAGGAGGGGAGTATGCTACTCGATGCCAGATGAGCATTACAGAGAGCAGTTGGATTTCGGTTCAGTTGCACTAGTTGCAGGACCTGAGTTTGAAGGAACTTGCAAAACTCCACCTTATTTTCACAGGACGAGGAGACTCTCTCAATTGGTTTGTGGTGAAGTACGAGCATAAAGTCCCACTGAACCCTCCTGCAACTCTGAGGCTGCCTCGTGGGGTCATGGAGTTAAGTCCCCAAAGGCAAAAAGGGGCTTTTGGGGGGTGTCTGGGCTGAGTTTGTTCTTCCTCTCACAGATGTGCTTCTGGGACATACTGCTGTTTCACTTGACTCCTGCAGCAAACAACCATCTGGGAGGATGGTCTATTCCCTGACTCCAGGAGCTGGGCAGCTGCTCGCACCTGCGGCTACCCTTATACTGGAGGTAAACATATGACCTATGAAGAGCTGTGAAGTGTTCTGCCAGGGAAGTGTCGTCTAGATGACAGGCCACTCCACAGGGAACTGGAATTCAGGATCTGGGAATGATACAGTGCCAGCAAACGAAGCTTCTAGAGTGAAGAATGGTATTGTCTTCCCCCTTACTCTCTAGCTTCCCTACAGCTGACTGAAGGAGTGGTAATGGATGGCGGATGGTTGGCCTTCCTGGTTCGAGGACAGTGTGATCTAACAAGGGGCATACGTCTTCCTGGCCTGATGAAACTGCTTATGCAGCTATCACTTCACTGATAGTGATGTATGTTAGGGCCTTCAGTGCACAGCAATGGGATCCAGGCTCACGCTCTCAGATTTTGACACTGTAGGCTTAGCAGATAAAAGACGAGGCCTGTAAGCTGCTTGTGTGACTGGGGATGAAGGAAAATATGCCACTTCTGGAGGGCGGTGTGGGTGGGAAAGGGATAGTGGGCTGTGCCTCTCAGTTAGTAACCCAAGAGCAACCTAAAGCTCTGGGGTCATAGATTGCTGCTCTGTGCAAGCTCACATGCTTAATCCTCTTACCACGTGAGCTCTGAGTGGAAGTCAGGCCTTTACCTTGCCTGGGGTGTCACCAGACGTAGACTCTCTCTGACTTATTTGCATCCTGTTCTCTTTTAAGCTGCTCTACCATGAGTCTCCTTTGTCCCCGAATCCCCAGTATGCCACATCACTGCGCACCAGCATCACGCCCACCAAAAAAATCGAGATGGACCGTACCATCATGCCTGATGGCACCATTGTGACCACTGTCACCACCGTCCAGTCAAGGCCCAAGGTGGACTGTAAGCTGGGTAAGGACTGATTAGGACTTCATACAGGGGCAGGTGTCTAAGACTTTGCTGGTGGCTGCTTTAGCAATATGAAGTTAACTCTTACCTTGTCAGGCCTAGCTCTGTGGTACATAGCTAAATTTTGTAGCAGTCAGATCCAGCAATCCCTTCAATGCGCTCCTTTTGCAGTGGGGAAGAAGGGTTACTGTCGGCACTGCGAGTGGAGATGGTGGTGGTACCATTGCTATTTCACTTCCTACGAGCTACTTAAGAACGTAGGAACGGCCATACTGGGTCAGACCACAGGTCCATCTCGCCCAGTATCCTGTCTTCTGACAGCAGCCAATGCCAGGTGCTCCACAGGAAATGAACAGAACGGGTAATCATCAAGTGATCCATCCCCAGTCTCCTATTCCCAGCTTCTGGCAAACGGAGGCTAGGGACGCTTGGGGAATCTCGCTGTACCCTTGGAGGATGCTGTTGGCACTTTGCTAACCGTGGGGAGATAAATGTAAAATGATAAGCCTCTTCAACCACGCTTAATAGAGACAGTCTGGAGATGTGGGTTTTAATTCGTGGACTGTTTTTGGCTTTTGATATGACTTTGGTCAAATCACTTCCCCCTCTCTCTTTCAATTTCCTTATCAATAAAATGGGGATAATACTGAACGCATGTGTTTTGGGATGTTAATTTGTCAGCACAGAGCATTACATATTATTTGATAGACCCAAATCCCCTTCCACCCTGCTGTGGCACATTTTTCAGATGAAGAGGAGATTTGCAGTTTGCTCCCCTGGTGTCACTGTTTTAATATATATATATTTCCTGGGATGGGGTGGGGAATCATAGAATATCAGGGTTGGAAGGGACCGTGAGCGGTCATCTAGTCCAACCTGCTGCTCAAAGCAGGACCAATCCCCCAATTTTTGCCCCAGATCCTTAAATGGCCCCCTCAAGGATTAAACTCATAACCATGGGTTTAGCAGGCTAATGCTCAAACCGCTGAGCCATCTGGGTATGCTAGGTCTAGTGTCTGGGCTGCTACACAATACATTTGCCCCATCTCTGATGGCGATCACTCCTCTCAGTGTGTGTTTTGTAAACAAGTCCTTCTGGATGTAAGGGGTCCAGTGGAGTCCCCCAAAGAGTTCACCTCCCTGTGTCTGTATGGGGAAATGGTGAGTTAATTTCATCCTCCTCAAAAGGCAGGTGACCTCAGCTGAGGCCTGGCTCTTCTTAATTTTGTGCCTCTTTCCTTTTTTGAGTCTAGATTCACCCTCGAGGTCCCCATCCAAAGTGGAAGTGACAGAGAAGACGACAACAAGGCTTTCAGAGAGCAGCTGTCCCAGCAGTGCCTCACCCAGCAACAGCTGTAAGTGCACAGGAAACTGAGATCCTAATCTGGAGCAAAGGCGCTCTCTCCTCCTTCACAGTGAAAAGCTGGGGATTGAGTTGGTGAGACTCATCAGCAGTGGCCAAATGCAGCTCATCCTCATGGCCCCACTGCAGGAGGAGCCTCTTGGATTAGAATGTTCCATATGGTTTTACATTCCAAACCTAGAATTCTTCATGATCATTGAAGCAAATTTCCTGAGTCACTCTAAGGGGAAGAATGGGTTAGTTAAAAACCCAACCCTCTACTCCTTGTTCTCAATTGTTAGCTTTGTGTGTGCGTGCTCTCAGTGTATACTGTCCCAGCTCTGTGCAGATAGCTGACACAGCAGACCTCGATCGAACTGCCCAAAAAGACACAGACTCTGTTCTGTAGCAAAGACGTTCAGCCAGGTTTATTGTTGTCGAAGCACAGTCCTAGTATCCCAAAGACTCTACAGGACCACTAATGCATGTATGCCCGTTACAATGGACTAGCTCAGTGAATGGCAGGACTGGGACTTGCCATTCCCTCTCCTCAGCCAGACAAAGACCCCCTCTTTATACACTGATACAAACAAGTTACCTATTGCCCTTCTGACATGGTTAGTTACCACCCTTTACTTTGTACATGTTGGTAGATCAAACCCTCTCTGTCCATCACGGCTGTCGTCCTGACCTTACCTTTAAGAGGGCCAGTGTGTCCCTGTACCATCTTCATGGAATGTGTTTCCACCATATCTTGGTATTAGGGTGTTCTGGCACTAACCTTCTAGAATATGTTTACATGAATACTTAGTGCCAAGAAGTGCTTGTGGTTTTTTGAAATACCAGTCCTATTTCTGCCAGGTTCTGTGAACTTGCAAATAGGCATGTTTTGTAACAGCGCCTGACTTCTGCTCATAGCTTGACTCTTGCAAACTTGGTTTTCTTCAAGTGATTGCTCATGTCAGTTACAAGTAGTGTGTGCACGTGGCGCGCACACATAGTCTGAAGGTTTTTCCCCTAGTGGGAGCCATCAAAACAACTCTGGAGCTCTGTGGAGCGGCACTCTTATGGAGGTGAATATAGGTCCCTGCCGCCTCTTAAGTTCCTTCTTACTGCCAGTGTCATTGTTGGAGCTGCTTTGTTCTCTTGCCTTGGGCAAGCTGTTCTCCTAGCAAACAGTTGTTCTTGTATCCTATATAATTAGTTCATAGATAAGTTTCTGTTGGGGGTTACCCTCCACCCCCTATTTTCCTACTCTCCTCCAGGGACTGAGGTATGCCTCAGTCTCGAGGCTTCAGATCCTGCGGGTCTTGCCAGAAGCCTATGCCCAGGAGAGAGCTTCACAACTCCTTCTTAAAGTGCTTGGGGGAAGCCCACCAGGCTTAAAAGTGGAGGATCTTCAGGAGCTTCCCCCCAGGGACTGAGAAGGAGAGAGACTTCAGACTTAAGCATCTACTTAGGCAGTCGGCTCTCCATCCCCAGCTGGCTCAGACCGCTTTGGGATCCAAGCCCAGTGCTTCGTTGTGAAGAGGACCGGTCCAGATACCCGTGGTACTGACGCTCTCCGGCACCGAAGACAAGTTTGGCAAATTCTCAGCACCGATCTCACTTGCCAGTGCCGCATAAGAAGCAGAGAAGAGCCGAAAGGGGGCCCTTGCCGACAATCTGAGCAAGGGAGCGCGAGGATGCCTGCAGAGTGCATCCCACGTTGAGACACTCTGCTCCTGCTCGGGGCAGCCGGTACCATTGACTCCGGCCACCCAGGCGGAACCATGGAGTCTGTTTCCGTTGGACTCTCTGGGACGGGAGAGCCAAATCAGGGAGTTGGACATGCCGTCCACTTCTGAGGCACTTGAGGCCGCCAGGGACCTCGTAGAGGTGGCAACCCAGCACTCCCTGGCGCCAGCAGAGCCAGTCATCCTTGCCTCAGCATCGATCACTGGCACTGTCCCACATGGCACTGCCATGGAGCCTGAGATCAGACTCTGAGCCGGAGTCATATGTTTCCAGATGCAGCTGGCACCGGTCTTGTTGCTCCAGGCATAACGAGATGTGGCAACTTCCAATGATGCCCTGGCCACCACAGTGGCAGGCACCCACTCAGTGGCCATTCTGGACCTCATGGGTGTATCATCAAGCCCAGGGGCCGAGCTCCAGGTCTCTTTCGATTGCCTCAGACAGACGGACCTCCATCTGCCGCCATGGTGAGGGAGCCTGCAAGGGGTTCCGAGACCAGCGCCCAGCCCAGCACCAAATTTGGCACCAAGTTTGCGTCCGGAATCGCATCTGCCACTGCGCATTAAATACCTGCACAAGAATACCTCTGAGAGTTGGAAGGTTAGGATGCCGATGAGGGCTTCTTCATCCTCCTTCCCGGACAAGGCACTAACGGGCTCTTCTGCCTCCTTACCGGCTTTGGCCAATAGAGCCCATCAGGAGTTGCTCAGAAGAGTAACCCAAAATCTTGAGCTGCAAGCGGAGGAGGCGTCAGAAGAAATGGACCTTATGGCGGACATTCTGATGCCAGAAGGTCCTTCCAGGGTGGCCTTGCCATTGATCAAGACTATCCACAATACTACCAAGACCCTCTTGCACACTCCTGTTTCCATTCCTCCCACAGCTAAAGGGGTGAAGAGGAAGTACTTTGTACCCTCTAAAGGGTACAAGTACCTTTTTACCCACCCTCAGCTGGGCACACTGGTCGTGGATGTGGCCAATGCCAGGGAAAGGCAGGGTCACCAGGGCCCCACTCCAAAGCCTAAAGAGGCAAAGAAGCTGGATCTCTTTGGCCATAAGGTCTATTCCAGCGGGGGGCTCTAGCTTCAAACAACTAATGAGCAGGCGGTTCTTAGCTGCTATAGTTTTAACTCTTGGGGGGTGGTTTCCCCTCACCCCCATGCCTGGGAGCCAGGGGAACAGAGCAGCCTGGGGCCCCAGGCCTCCACGGGCAGGGGCAGGAGGACCTGGCTTGGAACTCCCTGTCCAAGTTTAAGGAGCTACTTTCGTCTGATGCCCGATCTGACTTTGGGGAGGTCCTGGAGGAAGGCAAGGACTTCCTTGCAGGCTGCATTAAATTCAGCAGACTCGGCCACCCGTACAATGTCCATAGCCATTGTCATGTGGTGCAGCTCGTGGCTACAAGTCTCGGGCCTCCCCCTGGAGGTCCTACTGACTATACAGGACCTGCCCTTTGATGGTGTGGGTCTCTTCACTGAGCAGACAGACTCTAAGCTCCATAGACACAAGGACTCTAGAGCAGGGGTGGGCAAACATTTTGGCCCGAGGGCCACATCTGGAAATAGAAATTGTATTGCGGGCCATGAACGCTCACAAATTGGGGTTTGGGTGCGGTGGGGGGTGGGTGAGGGCTCTGGGGTGGGGCCAGCAATGAGGAGTTCAGGGTGTGGGAAGGGGCTCCGGGTGGAGGAGTATGGTGTGGGTGGGGGAGGGGAGAGGAGGGATGAGGGCTCCGGCTGGGGGTGCAGTCTCTCTGGGGTGGGGCTAAGGATGAGGGGTTTGGGGTGCAGGATGGTGCTCCGGGCTAGGATCAAGGAGTTTGGAGGGCAGGATTTGGGGTAGGGGTTTGGGGCACGGGGAGAGGCTATGGGGGGTGCAGGCTCCAGGCCATGCTTACCTCGAGCAGCTCCCAGAAGCAGCTGCGGTGTCCCCACTCCGACTCCTATGCAAAACCGCTGTGCACTGCACTGTCTTCAGGCGCCACCCCTGCAGCTCCAGTTGGCCACAGTTCCCGGCCAATGGGAGCTGTGTGAACGGCGGCAGCGTGCAGAGCGGAGCCCCCTAGCTGCCCCTACGCATAGGAGCTGGAGCGGGGCCATGCCGCTGCTTCTGGAAGCCGCGTGGAGCGGCCCCTGACCCTCCTTCCTAGCTGGAGCAGCGGAGCAGGGCCAATGCAGGTGCTTCTGGGAGCCACGTGGAACAGCCCCTGACTCTGCTCCCCAGCCCCTGACTCTGCTCCCCAGCTGGAGCGCCACAGCACCAGAGGGGGGCAAGCCCCAGACCCCACTCCCCAGAGGGAACTCAAGAACCGGCTTAAAATGGCTGGCGGGCCGGATCCAACCCAGGGGACGTAGTTTGCCCACCCCTGCTCTAGAGGAACTTTAAAGTCCTTGGGGTTTCATAGGCCAGCCCCACAAAGAAAGCATTTCAAGCCTCTGCCCCTCTCAGCCGAGGAAAGACTATCACAAGAGGCGGGGTAGGAGTAACAGGAGAAGGCTTCCGCAGTCCTCCATTACCCAGGGCCAAGGCTCGGCGAGACAGTCGCCGGTTCCTAAGAATTTTCTCTAAGAACATGTCCATTCCAAGATCCACTTGCCTCCCCTTTGTTGGCAAGAAAGAATTGAAGAGGTGGCAGGTTATCAGGGACTTATATTCACTGCCATAATGGTGCCACTCCAGGGGGCTCCACAGCTGACCTGACGGGCACCGCTAGGAGAAAAACCTTCCAGTGACCATGCACACGGCGCGCACACACCTAGTGGGAATGAACATGAGCAACACATCTCGCAGATCCAAAGTTACGATAGGTAGGTAACTGTTTTTTAGACCTTACAGCAAGCCCCTCATACAGGCCTCATGTCTCAGGCTCTATTTCTACTACACTCCCTAATTTCCTTCCAGACACTGTCTCATCAATCTTGTATGTCTGTAAGGCATCTCATCCCAAAGTGCTTCACGGGTTGTATACACATGCATTGCTTCTTATCTCTGAGATAAAACACACCAGCTGTTTAATAGTATAAAACAAATCTTCACGACAGTTTAGGACAGGAGGTGAAGCAGAATCTCATACCCATTTGAAACTGCATGGTGGATTTAAGGAGGCAAAGTGCAATTGTCAGAGTCAGTAGTTTGTGCCAGGACACAAGCAACCAAACTCCTAATAATTTATAAAAAGTTCTAGGGGAACTTCAATGCCCATGAGTGGCTGGAACTCTGAATTTTTAAGTTTTTTAGTTCAGCTATCTACTCTTCCAAGACTTCCTTCTCCAGCATCATGCAGGTCATTCAGGAAAGGCTGTGGTAACTTCTCTTCTTGGGCCTGTTTCACACACTCACTCACATTCACTCTCACTCACTCACTTGGACCACTGGTAATGCATCTCAGTCTGGAGGTGACTTATCTGTGCTCAGGAGTGCTGCCATCATGTCCGGGGGTTGTTTCCTCTTTTGTGTTCAGGGGACAGTCACATGTCCAATGGCTTGGATCCTGTGGCCGAGACAGCAATCAGGCAGTTGACTGAAACGAATAACAAATCTGCCAAGAAGACCCCGACAAAACGCAGCACACTTATCATCTCGGGAGTTTCCAAGGTAACTGGTGATCTGGGACCTCTCCCCTGAAGTTGTGTACTGAGGGTTGTTAATAGGGGTATGGGTGTCATGATGCTTGGTCCTGCAGGGGATCTCCTATACAAAGGAATCTGTGCTGAATAATGACCTGCAATCATGTAGTATCACTCCACAAAGGATCTCAAAGCACATTGCCATCACTGAAATGCACCTGTCTTTGGGTGTTCAATAGGTCACAGCAGTAGGATAGGAAGTTAGTGAAGATGATGCAGTGTCCAGTTGAATCTTCATGGGGGATTTAGAGAGGGGGAATGGGATTTCATCAGATGTCCCTGGCTGGAGGAGGAGGAGAACCATGCTGTGTTATGAGATCCACACACTTCAAATATCTCTCGCCAAATAATGGCAACTATACAAACATACGTTCTCCTAGCAGTACACTAGGGCATTGGCTCCTCTGAGGAAACAGAACTTGAAGGCTTGAGCATCAAAACATGGGGTTTCACAGCGCTTGAGAACATGCGCAAAGCCCATCCGTCCTGAGCCTCAGAGTCCCACCTGATGTTCCTCTCATGGGGCAGTTTAGTGTTTTGAAATAGAACTCTGTAGCTTCTCCTCTCCATCCAGGCCCGAGAAGCTAATTTTCCTCCTAGATGGGAGAATTAGTAAGAATGGCTTGGGCTCTTTATTTTTAAGGAGGGGAGGAGATGGCCCAATGGAGACTAAGGTAATTTGTGAACTTTAACTCTCAACTTCTGTTTTGACCTTTGCATCCCCTCCAGGTACCAATTGCCCAAGATGAAATGGCACTTTCTCTTGGTTATGCTGCATCTATGGAGGCCACCATGCATGGATATTCCATAATGGCAGACATGTGCGACCACCCCCAGAGCTCCACTGAGCCATCTCAGCTGCTGGAAGCATCATTCTCAGGACAGAGAGCTAGTCAGGAGCTGGATGAGACAACACGATCAGACATCTCTGAGAGACCTTCGGTGGAGGACGTGGAATCTGAAACTGGCTCCACAGGAGCCCTCGAAACCAGGAGCTTAAAAGATCATAAAGGTGAGGCTGAGTGAGCAATGTTCAGCACAGCAGGGCCAGGGGGATGACATGATAGTCTCACACTTTGGCAGTGCAACATCTTTCTTCTAGCGTCCGACATGTGGGTCACATCAATTTCACTCGTATTCTGTGTTACCGCTTTTGTAATGGGGAGCGGGAGGGAAATGTTCTGAATGAGTAGTTGTGGCTACTTCCATAAGGGTTTTGGGGTTTTTTTTAAGGCAGTCACTTCTTGTGAGCAAATCAAGGTGAACTGTGTACTGTAATTCACGCTGCTAGCTAGGAGATCTTGCTAATTACTCAACTGAGTAAGTGAGCAGGATATATTACAAAACACCAGAAAAGTATAGTGTAATTTTTAAGACTAACTCACTAGTAAGTATTCTGCAGGTATAGCTCATAAGTTACAATGACTCTCTCATGGGGGACCTTGCTATAGCACAGGGGTGACTAACCTGTGGCTCCGGAGCCACATGCGGCTCTTCAGAGGTTAATATGCGGCTCCTTGTCTAGGCACCGACTCGGGGCTGGAGCTACAGGGGCCAACATTCCAGTGTGCCGGGGGGGCTCACTGCTCAGCCCCTGGCTCTGCCACAGGCCCTGCCCCCCCTCCACCCCTTCCTGCCCCCTCCCCTGAGCCTGCCGTGCCCTCGCTCCTCCAAACCTCCTGCATGCCACCAAACAGCTGATCAGGAGGTGTGGGGAGGCATTCATCAGCTGGGCTGCCGGTGGGCAGGAGGTGCTGGGACTGGGGTGGGGGAGCTGATGGGGAAGCTGCTGACACATTACTGCGGCTCTTTGGCAATGTACATTTGTAAATTCTGGCTCCTTCTCAGGCTCAGGTTGGCCACCCCTGCTATAGTGTCTTTTCAAGCTTTGATGAGAGTTGGAGCTGGTGTTAGGTGTATGTGTGTGAATTATGGGATGGAGGTTCTGCTGTAGTTAAGGTAAAGGAACCAAACACTTCTGCCTAGGCTAAATATTGATTGGTGGCCTGCAAATGAGGCAGGAAAATTGCGCTGGAGCCCCAGTTTAAACATAAGAAAATGGTCCTGAACTCATCCCTAACTTCCCGAGACCCATTGTCATGTATGTAAAACTAATGAGCTGAAATTCAGCAAAATATGAACCATGGAAAAGTTTTTTTGGTTTTTTTTTATTAGGAGAGACTCTTGCCCCCATATCGATGAGCCTGAGAGATAAAGGTGCAGGATTGCATTGTGGTCACTAGCAAAGAGCTAGCTTCAGTGATCACCAATAAGGAAATGGAGACAGAAGGGTGAAAAAGATAAGGAAGAAATGGCGTGCTAAATCATTGAGCTGATCTCTTGCCCACTCCCCCTTGCTTGGAGGTAGGCTAGTGGAAAGATTCTCAACCAGGGGTTCGGGGCCCCCTGGAGGGCCGCGAGAAGGTTTCAGGGCATCCACCAAGCAGGGCCTATGTTAGACTTTCTGGAGCCCAGGGCAGAAAGCCAAAGCCCCACCGCATGGGGCTGAAGCCAGAGGCCCTGAACACTGCCACCTTAGGCTGAAGATGAAGCCTGAGCAACTTAGCTTTGCGGGAGCCCCCTGTGGTGTGTGGCCCTGGGCAACTGCTCTACTTGCTACCTCTAATGCTGGCCCTGGCTTTTATATGCAAAAAAATTGTTGTTGTGGCACAGGTGGGCTGTGGAGTTTTTATAGCATGTTGGGAGGGGGCCAGAGAGAAAAAAGTTGAGAACCCCTAGGCTATTGTATCCCCAGAGCTCAGACTGGAAACCAAGTGGTGGTACTCTCCCAGGCTGCAGACACAAGGCAAGTTCTATCCACTTGAGATGCCGCTCAATTTCTATTGTATAGATGGTCAAAATACAGTACAATCACATGTACTCTGCTGGTCCTCTTGGGCCTGATTCCCCTTTAAATTAGGTTTGAAAACAACCTTGGAACTGGATTAAGGTATAAGCACAATCGACACATACCGAGGGCCTGTGGTCTATCATGAGATTTTGATGCATTTCATTTTTAAATGAAAGCTGTTTCTAGCCCTTGTGGTTGTTAAGAAAAACTTGAAAATGTGAACTGAATGTAACTGATGTAGTGATACCCAAGTCAGACGGTCTCCAGCAGAGAAAGGAGCAGCAGCCTCTAGAGCAGTGGTTCTCAAACCTTTGAATTGGTGACCATAGGCACCAACTTTTGTCAGGGCCAGTGGGTGCTCAAGCCCTGGCTCCAGCCCCTCCCCAACTCCGCCCCTCCCCGCCTCTATTGGATCCCTCCCCAAATCCCCACCCCGGCCCCGCCACCTTCTCCCCCAAGTGCGCCGTGTTCCTCCTCCCCCCTCCCTCCTAGGCTTGCCATGCGAAACAGCTGTTTCGCGGCACAAGCGCTGGGAGGGAGGGGTGAGAAGCAGGACCCAGCGGCGCTCTCAGGGGAGGAGGCAGAGTGGAGGCAGAGGTGAGCTGGGACCAGGTGGGGAGCTGCCGGTGGGTGCAGAGCACCCACCAATTTTTCTCCCTGGGTGCTCCAGCGCCTATGTTGGTGACTCCTTTCACATGGCAAGCCTATGAGTGACCCCCCTACTTATAAATTAAAAACATTTTTTTATATATATTTAACACTATATTATAAATGCTGGAAGCAAAGTGGGGTTTGGAGGTGGAGGCTGACGGCTCGCAACCCCCACAGAATAACCTCATGACCCCATGAAGGGTCACAACTTGTGTTCCCTCTAGGCTGCGCGGTTGGGTGGCCGTCCAGGAGTGATTCAGAGGCCATGCACTTGATTAGCACAGCCGTGCACATCTGGCGATGTGTGTTCAAGTGCCCCTCACCATATTGCTCCTGCAGCTGCTCTTGGGACCCTCCTGCTGGCTGTGCAGAGCGGGAAGTGAGGGCGGTGCTGATGTCAGGGTGTCCCTTCCACCCCCGTACCCTATCTCCTCAGAGAAGGGGAGAGGGGACAGCCTGGCTGAGGACACGGAACAGGAGAGAGCTGTTGGGTCTGAGGTCTGAACCAGGCTTCCCAGTGAGTGAGTGCCTTAAAGAGACAGGGCATCGTTATGTCTGTCTTCCTCTTCATTTTGTCTCTTTCTCCAGTCAGCTTTCTCCGGAGCGGCACCAAGCTTATCTTCCGGAGGAAGAACAAGCAGAAGGAAGCAGGCCTGAGCCAGTCGCATGATGACCTGTCCAATGCCAGCACCAGCTCTGCCACCAGGAAGAAAGCCAGCAGCTTCTCCCGGCGCCTCATCAAGCGCTTCTCCTTTACGTCTAAATCAAAACCCAAGGCCAACGGCAGCACAACATCAATGGGCGAGAACTAAGGGTGGGATGAAAGATTGCATTGAAGCCCCCTTTGTCTCTGTGTCTTTCCCACCCCAGGTATCTGCGAACTACAATCCAACTCCTTCCTCCTTCAGCTGAGGTGGATACTTCACCTCCCCTGGTCCTTTATATTGGTTGAGGAGGTAAGGGAGTTATGAACCCAAAACTTAGGTTGATTAGCCACCCTGTTTCTGCCTCTTCCGGATATCATGACCCATTTGTGCTTGCAGAAGCCCTGATAGCTTGCTAAGCAGTCATTCTGACTGCTCCAGGCACTGGTGGAATGACTCCATGTCCTCCTGATTGCCTTGCACCTTTGACTTCTCCAAATGACCTCTTAGAAAGGGGATGGGGCCTCCGAGGTGTCTGCTCCAGGGTTAAGACTTAACTCCTTAGTTCCTGAAATCTTTAACTGTGTGACAAAAGAAACCCTTGATTAACTTTTTTGGGGAAAAGGGGTTAATCTATGGAAGATCAGGGCTCCTCCACTGTACTTCTGCATGGTGCAAAGTTCATGGTCTGACTGAGGAGTGATACCCGTTCGCTGCAGGGAAAAGAGTAACTCCATAAACTAGTTACGCTATTTGAACAGTGCCCCTCTGTTTTGTAGAGAATGTTGGGGATTTTTCTTTTAAGGGAAAGGACTTACCAGAAGAAGGGAACACTAGGTGAGACTCTGCAAGACAACTGGGTCCTTGCAAAAGTCATCTTATTATCACTACTGCAGCAGCTGCTAGCCAGCCATGAGGCTCCCTCTATTGCCAGGGTGTTATAGAAAGATGAACTGATCTATAGATGTAGCTCCCCCAAATGTGGTGTGCACCACATTTAGCTGTCTGGACCAGCAGCTAGTTTTTGTACATATGGTCTCCTTTTCCTACAGAGATGGCTGGGGACACTGGAGGAGCAGATGTTATTTGGTCTTGTAGAATGCAAGGTCCTTGCACTGTGCACAGCTGTTGTGGTCCATGGGTGCTCTACTCTGAAGACAAACATGATGCTCAGAAAATGAGGGATAGATTTGTGCTGGAGGAGTGTTTGCTATGTAGCTTGAAGTTTATTTTAGTGGCCCACATGCCCCATTCTTTAGTCGAAAGAATAAAGGTAAAGTCCTCCACAGAAAAGATTTGACTTGTTAAAATGGATCTTTCCCTAGTGGCTCCTGATGGCACTGACGACGACTCCTCCTGCAAATCTGATTCTGACTACGTATCTTTCTTTCAAGTAGTATGAATGTCCTCAATTTGTCTTGTATTGGCAGAGGAAATGATGCTAAGAAATGCAGAGGCCTTCAACTTCATTGCATGGAAGAGAATCAAGTAGACAGGCAGACGCTTTGCCCTGAATGTGGCAGGGGTTAGAAGTTTCAGAATTTACTTTTCATTAAAAAAAAAAGGGGGGGGGGGGAGCTTGTATGTGGAAAAAATTACTCCTGGGTGATTGCAGGAGGACGACAATTAAGTTTTGTAAAAATTACAGATGAAGTCCCGTCTATAGGAAAATCCTTGAACAGTGATCGTGGGGCACATCAAAAGACTAGGAGGGGGTTAGCAGTATATAACTGTGAAGAGTTTAGGGCCAGGAACTATTCATGTTTCTGGGCTCAGGGCAGCACTAGGTTCTGGGTAGGATCCAGAGTACACAGCTATGATTTGAAAGCTAATGAGTGGGGCACCTAAGTTAGAGGTGCTCTTTAGCATTGTCCCGCTCACCTCAGCTAGACTAGGGTGTGCACAGTATAAAACAACTGGTCCAGTTGCCTGACCAGTAGCCTCCTCTTTCCCCAGCTTTTGGTCCTGAACAGTCTGTTCAGTCTCAACATCCTTTCTATTTTTCTCCCTTTTCCTTCCTTGCTGAGAAACCATCATGCTTATGCCACTCCTTCCCACACATTATCGGCCCACAGCACCTGCTGTCTGTCACTGAAACATGAGCTCCTTGATGGAGACTGTGCCAAGATCTCAATTGGGGCATGTTGGCAGTTTTGGAGGACTCCTAGAAAGACGTATAACCCACTTTTCTGTCACAGCTCACCTTCCTCTGTGGTCTCAAAGCTGTAGGCTTACCTGACTGGAAATCCTCCACCTGCCTCATTCTTAGTTTTGTTTGTTTTTATTTCTCTCAACTTTTGGGAGGTAGTTTGAGACTAAAAGTGGTTAACGTTCTGAGGTCAGACAACATCAATATTTCTCCAGTAGCTACCTGTGAAACCCTTCCAGGGATGCTATAGCAGCTTCCCTGGAAGGCTGAAGATAGTAAAATACCCATGTTTGAGGTTAGACTGAACATAAACTATGAGCTGAACATGACTTTGAATAACAGAAACAAGCAACTTCTGAGCTGCAACTTAACTGTTTCATAAGTTTGATTTGAGCTTAAATTCTTCTTAAACAACAAATGGAATGGGCTGTCTCTGCTGGAGAGTACCTGGCTGTGAAAATGCCAGTGCAGCTCATTATATACTTCTTCAAATGTAAAAATCCAGACACTTCAGTACACCCAGACAGTCCCTTGCAGATGGCTCCAGGGCATGGTGGATATCTCCTTAGTAGGGTTAAACTAGGAGTCTCGTCTTTACTTTCTTATGAACTTTTATTTAAAGTATCTGATAATTGGGTGATCATATTCTTAGAGCAGGGTTGCTCCGTTTTATGGTCTTGGTTAAATGACACATTCTGCTCCTTTCTGCATCTTCACATTTGTACTCAGTAATTTTTCATGTATAGCTGCTACCATGCATGAGCCATAGATTGTGGGACTTTTGCCCATGCCTTTTGTGTACTTCTGGTTACTTGATATATGAGGAATGGTGATGCTTCAGCCTCACAATTAGGTGGAATTAGGTCAAGTAACTGATCTACTTTTAGCATACTTACAGGTGAAAGAGGCCATGTATGTCTTTTGCATCCAAACACTTCTAGAATTTGATGCGTTTAAGAAGCAGGTCCTACAGGATTTTATTTTCAAAACTGATCCTTAAGTCTTAAAAGATCTAACTTCTTCTTTCTCTACTTGTACTTATTGCTTTGAATGTTGGCTGTGTAAACTATCTTTCACAGAGGCTGCAGTACCCTCAATGGATTGTTTATTCCCTCAACCACTTGACTGCTCATCTTGGTGCTATCACAGTAATTGTGGTATAACCACCAGGATCCACGAGGATGAAGATTATTTTGCACTTTTTAGATTAAAGCTGCAGAGCATCTCCTTAAAGGGTCACTGGGGTCAAACACTTACATTTAATAAAAACTGGTTCTTTACCAGATATCAGTGTTTTGATGTGTGTGGGAGGAAAACTGAATGTAACGTTTTAGGGTTTGCTTTTTTTCTTTTTTCTTTTGGAAGAATTGTACTCTTTTGGCACATCTGCTGTGCATATAGTGCAACTTTCTGCTGGCCATTTGAGAACCAAAAAGTGAAAGTGATTCTAAACAAAATGAAACTGCAGTGTTATTGTCTAGCCTGAAACTAGTGCAAAAAAATACACAATGCAAATGAATGTCAGTGTCTAATGTGATGGTAATAACACACAGCAAATTAAATACATTTTAAAAATAGCTTTTAATTTGAATATCCTTTTCTAATTGGCTGGCAGGGCTGTTTTTAAGCCTACAGATGAAAAATTTAAAGTCCATTTTCTGTCCTCAGTCTACAGGCAGTCCCATCTCATGTCAATAGAAACTGCATGCATAGATAAGGAATGCTGTGCAGCTTTAAATGTTAAGGGACACACACATACAGGCTTAAATACAACAGGCTGTGTTATGGAGATCTCTCTTTCGAAGGCTATTTCAAAAAGCTGCATGTTAATGCAACCAAGTTCTGTGTGTGTGTGTGTGTGTGTAGGGGAGGGGGCTATGATATGAACTGATTGAAAAGGAGAGGTATAATCAGTAGGTCTGATTACTGCCCTTTACAGACTTTGTGGTGTTCCATACTGGCAATCCTCCCCATTCCCATAGGCATTTCTTGTAATGTGGTATGTTTAAAAAAGAGAGAGAGGGAGAAAACTGTGCTTCTTACAAATATCTGTTGAATTCACAGTCAGATGAGTAGAGGTAATGGAAGGGGGACTACATCCAGGCAGAGAATGGGACAAAAAAGTGTGGTGAAGATGTGGGTAGTGAAAAGTTTTATACAAACCTCTGCAAATTGTTCACTCTTTATTCAGCTAAGTTAATTACTACTTTAGACTATGCATGTACATATATACAGCATATTCATGTGTGTGTGTGTGTGTGTGTATATATGGAGGTTTTCTTCTATTTCCTCTGAGTTAATCATTACTTAGGGACTTGTTTCCTGTGAAAACATCTTTCTTTGGGTTAGATTTCAAATCCATAGAGCTGGGGGCTTGTGGGCAACTAGTAAGCCAATCTGATCCCAGATGGGACAGCAGCTGTAACTTAGACCTTATTTGTTCCTTTCAGCTGTGTTTTTTTTTCTTCCCTTCCTGTACATAACAAATATACAGTGAAAGTGTCCTATCCTTGGTAGCAGAGATTCAGTGAAACCCCTGATTTAAAAATAAAATAAAAAGCTGGTGTGTCCCCTGTGATATTGTAGCTCCCTTTACATGAGTGCCCCTCAACCCAGGACTCCTTTCACAGGTATCTGCTTGCTTTGCTCACTTGTACAGGTTCTGGAGCAAACACCCACATTGAGCCTGAGCTAGTGCCCCACATTTGTGCTCTTTTGTACTTTGATGCCTTCTTTGTGGGTGGATTATTTTAACCCCAGATTTCAATGCAAAGAAAAATAGGAACTGTTTAGCTATTTAAGAGAGTCAAGTACAATGATTTATTTAAAGATTAAACTAATGAAATTCTGCACCTTTGTAAATGTTTAAGAAGAGTTCCATTGCTGTGTAATGGCCTGAACTTGTTAACTTATTAAACTAAATGGGAGTTATAAACAGTATCTTGTGTCCTCACCTCACATGTCTTGCAGTTTGTTGAAAAGGTTTGAATAGCCAGAAATCAAAAAACAAACAACCCCAATTGTTAAATTTAACAGCTTATGGAATTTGCAATATACTGTAGTACTGGAATAATAGTTAATGAGAGATGAAGCCTTCAGCAGTTGCTGTGTGACTAGACTAGTCCTATCAGTCCATCTCTTCTGCAATATACCACTTTTCAGAGAAGCAAGCGGTGGGGGGGAATGCACCCATACAAGTTTGTGGTGTGGGTGATGTAACACTCCAGCAGCATTAGTTGCCTCCGTGAAATAGTTAGCTCTGTTCCTTCTTTACTTTCTCTGCTGTATACCTTGTGCTGTTGGCTCCTCCTTTCCACCTGCCTCTGCAACAGCTTTGGTAGACATTTTAACCTGTTACGTGATGCAACTCATTAGACCTCCCTGTATGGAAACTTAATTCTGCTTGAAATAGGATGTAGCCTATACTGAGACATGTCTTATTTCTAATCAAGTGTCCCATATCCTGTATCAAGTCTATATAGGATACATTGTGTCCTTGATTCCACTAATACCATGGCGCTCAAACTTTTTTACTGGTGACCCCTTTCACACAGCAAGCCTTTGAGGGCAACACCCCCCCCTTTATAAATTAAAAACACTTTTTAAAATATATTTAACACCATTATAAATGCTGGAAGCAAAGCAGGGTTTGGGGTGGAGGTTGATAGCTCGTGACCCCCTATGTAACCATCTCAGAACCCTCTGCGGGGTGCTGAACCCCTGCACTAATACTAAGGTAAAGAATCCTACACTTCTAGCATGGTTATGGTTATTATACATAATAAATGGTACTCTTAATCTTTGTATGATTGTTTTCCACATATCTGCCCTTCACTGCTGTGAAAAAAATAGAAAACTAGCCTCCTGTAGGGTAAGCCGGCCACCAGCAGCTGTGTGACCTTTATGTAAAAATGTCTTATAGAGTGATGGCGATATAGCAAAAGCCACTTGCACACCATGCAACAACAAATTGGTCCTAGAAAACCTATGAACAATGCTACATATTCTTGAGCCTCATCCAGTGGCCCATTATCTTTTAACTGACTACTGAATGTATGAATAGATAGGAAAAAAGTGCTGTATAAAAAGTAATATTATTATCCCCTGGAACATGGAGAGAGGAAAGAGGAAGGATGTCTGGGGTGGGAGCATTCATGAACAACTGAAGGGAATGGGGGATTGTTTAGAACATCTAAGGAGCTGTCTATGGGGGGAGCACAAGGAGAGTGTTAAGGAGACACACACACACACCTAGAGATATTTGCAAGAGCAGGTACGGTGGCAGAGTGGAGAAGGTTGCAAATGGAGATGGCTAAGATGAGTTGACAGTAGCACATAGGAAAATGATTAAGGGAATCCCTCAGTTCCTATTTTGGGATATGAGCTCAGGAACATTAGTGGTGCAGGAGGGAGCTATCTGGTACAGCAGATGAAGGGAAGAGGGCACTTGGATATGTATGTGGAGACACTTTAAAAAGGTTCAGCAGGAGTACATGAGGGAGACTTAGTTAGGGAGGGCTTGAAGGGGGACTTTTTAGGGGGAGCATGCAGGGATGAATATAGGGTGCTGACAGAGACTTGTAAGGGGGAGAAGTTTGCAAAAGTACTCAGCAGGGACTTGCTTTTGGGTGAGCAGACAGGTAGAAGTTTGGAGTTTGCAGTAACCCACTGGGACAAGAATATGTATGGTTGGTGTTAGGGATGCAATCAGAGATGGGGAGAAGGCAAGCGTGTAGTTTTGGGGGGAATGCACGTGGGAGACTCTGGATGTGCAGAGGTGTAGTTTCAAGGAATATGCGCAAATGGTTATAGTAAAGGACGCACAAAGGGGATGTGTTTAGGTTTGGAGGGAGGATCATATGGAAAGGTGATTGGAGTAACACCCCAGGGGCCTGTTGTAGGGGAAAGATGCAAAGTAATTAGTGGTGCATACAGGAAAGGTTAATAGAGTGGGGAGCTGATTAGGATATCTGACAGGGATGTGGTGAGAGAGAGAATGTGTGGTTGGGTTGGGTTGGTTTTCTGAGGAGGGGAGGGAGATTGGAGAATACCATTCTTAGGCATGTGAGAGCAGCCAAATTATGTGAAAAATGGTTTTATCATTGCTACTAAATCAATCCGGATTGAACCCTGTGCTTCAATTTCACTCAGGCTAAGATCTGAATAGAACACAAACACATAACACACTTTTTTCAGATTTTGAAAGAAATGTACTGACATGAATAGAACTGACCTGGAGGATATTTTTTGAAGCTATCATTGCACAATCAAAAGTGTCCCTTTTAAAAATATTTTAAAATTAAAGCTAACTTAAACATTCCATGTTCCTTAAAGTGAGAGAAAAGTACAATTTATAAACTGGACTCTAGGACCAAGTTTTGCTAAATAAACACGTGCAGCCAAAACCCAGAGAAGTGAGAATGACCTGTGAGAATTAAGCAGCGTAATCAATGACTGTCGGCCTATGTCTCCCATCAGCCACGGCGGGCCCTAGGGCACCATGGGAGACATAGGGTCCTCTGGCCTCTAGCTCCCATTGGTCATTGCAGAGCCCCCCCTTTCCGGGGCGGTGCCCTTGCGAGGCCGCAAGAGGTCAGGCTGTGCCGCCATCGGGAGAAGGTCGGAGGCAGCGGGCGGTATAGGAAGCCATCTGGGGAAGGAGCAGTTAGGGGTTGGGAGATTGAAGACCTGAGATGCCGTGTTGAGGGGCCCTGGTCTGGAGCCCCGTGCAGAAGTCTGGCCCAGGTTCCCTTATAAGCCTCCGTGGGAGTGGCAGAGTGGGGTGGCCTATTTGGGGACTGATAATACCCTGGCTAGGGGGAAACTTCAGTGCTCTATAGAGCAGGGGTGGGCAAACTACAGCCTGCGGGCCAAATCTGTCCCGTGGGATTTCCACCCCTGTGGCACCACAGGCCACGTGCCACTCCCAGAAGCGGCCGGCACCACGTCCCTGCGGCCAATGGGGGAGGAGGGGGACAGAGGGCTCCACGTGCTGCCCTCGCCACCCACCATGGGGAACCGCGACCAATGGGAACTTCGGGGGAGTTGCCTGCAGGCGAGGGCAGCGCAGGAGCTCTCTGTCCCCCTCATCCCCCAGGGGCCGCAGGGACGTGGTGCCGGCCGCTTCTGGGAGCAGCGCGGGGCCAGGGCAGGGAGGCAGGGAACCTGCCTTGGCCCCAGTGTGTGCCGCTGCCACCCCAGAGCTGCTCCAGGTAAGCGGCGCTGGGCCTGACCCTGCCCCCCATACCCCTCCTGCCCTGAGCCCCCTGCCGCACCCCAACCCCCTGCTGCACCCCAACCCCCTGCACCCTAGCCCCCTGCCTCATCTCTGCTGCACTCTGCCCCCCTGCACCCCAACCCCCTGCCGCACCCTAGCCCCTTGCCTCACCCCTCCTGCACCCCAACCCCCTGCCAGACCCCTCCTGCACTCCTCCCTGCACCCCTGCCCTGAACCCGCTCACACACTCTGCACCCCTGCCCTGAGCCCCCTTGTACACCCTGCACTCCTCCTCTGCCCCAGCCCCTTGCCCTGAGCCCCTTCCTGTCCCCCTTCCCACACCCTGCACTCCCTCCTGCACCCAAACCCCCTGCCCTAGCCCTAGCCCTACATTCATGGCCCTGCATGCAATTTCCCCACCCAGCTGTGGCCTTTGGGCCAAAACGTTTGCGCACCCCTATACTGGGATGTTTGCTGTCATCAGTGAGACTGTGCCGGCTTGGGCAGGTGCTTGGCAAGGTGGGGGTTGTAAATTTCTGATGAAGAATGCTCTATGTTAAATAAAATTACCGTGTGACAAACAGTGGCATCTGGTTCTTTTCTTAAAGTGTGAAATAGCAACTAGGGGTCACTGCCCAAATGGGGGGGGGGAAATGGATGGAAACACACATGGCACTGTCCCACCTGTGACACCCCAACACCTTGAGTCCCCAAATCCTTGTACCTGCTATCACTTGTTAATGGTGCCTCCCTCCACACCTTGCAGCAATCCAAGCCGGAGAAAGCGGACGTGCTGGAGATCACAGTGTAGCACATGGGGAGCCTGCAACAGAGCAACATCCTGGGTAATGACTCCCTAGCACCCTGTAGTCTCCCATGGACTGGTGAGGATCAATCTTGGGGGAGGGTCTGTCTGCCCCAATGCCACCCAGAGGGAGGATCCACACCTCCTATCAGGCTCAGTGGGATGCACTCTCTTGCCCCCCGTAGTCTCCAATGGGTCATATAGGATCTGTCTGCCCCAGGGATGGTCCATGCCATGCTGAGGAGAGTTTATGCTGCCTGCCAGGCTCAAGGTGTCACTCCCCCACAATCTTCATGGGGACTTTGGGAAGATTCTTGTTGCTATAATGGGATCCCAGAGCAAAAGTGGCTGGTTGGGTGTCTTCAGGGCTATGGGGTCTGGGCCCCAGAGGTGTGAACTCAGAGTCATGGCTTCGGGCTCAAGAGAAAAGGGGCTGAGACTAGAGATGCCCAGAGATGCACTGTCACCCTACAGCTCCAGTACTGCTGCATCCAAAAGCCTCACTCAGGTCTGGGCCTAATTGTGTTGAGCACTGCATGGAAAATCAGAGAGAAACAGAGATGTGTATGGAGATGGATAGATGAGCATCTCTGGCATACAGAGGAGGGATGGAGAGATGTGAGTGGCATATGGAGGACAGATGGTGATGCTGCAGGCTGGCAGGTTTGTGGGTTTGGCTTGTAGCTGATTGCCACAACAGCTCCTGGCCCCCCATTTGCTGAGCTGTTTCTGACACTGATCCATCTCTTGCAGCCACCACCAAGCAGAGCGTGGCCACAGAGCAGCACTACAGCAGTGGCTACATCAGGTGCATGGACCAGCTGCACACTGTGCTCCTCAGCTGCTCAGGGACGGTCAAGCACGTGGGCTCCTGGCTGCTGAACAACCTGCTCCAGTGCCTGCCCCAGATCTCACCCTCTCCTGCTCCCAGAGTAGCCTGCTCACCACAGAGACCAAGACCAGCCCCCAGCTGGAGCCCCAGCCCAGGGCCCAGCTGGCCTGGCAGCCACTGTCCCTAATGTGGAGAGCCTGATGTCTGGTGGGGGGAGACATCCCAGCATCTCCTCTTTAGTGTCAGGACATACTATTACAAACTGCTCCCTGTCCCAATTTCCTACCAGTTGCGGTTACATAACAAGTTTTTGCTGCCCTGATGCAATTTGCCACTCCCACAATTCACCAGCCCTGGGTCTAGGAGTAGCAAATTGTGACAGATGGGTATGCCTTCTCACAATGTGCTACTTCTGGGAAATATCTATTTGAACTTGGGACACTCATGAAATGAGTTTTCTAATTGAATACATTTTTCTAAGTTAGAAAACATTTGTTTTATTGAGGTCCAAATTTAATATAGAGATTTCATGGGGTAGGAAACTGTGACAGGGCAGATACCATCCGTCACAAATTGCTATTTCTGGACCAGGGCTGAGGCAACCAAGGAAATCCGGCAGCATTGAAGTGATAGGATCACAAATAATAGCCTGACATTAAAAAACAAAAAACCTTGAGTATTAAAACCTGTAATTTACTGCGTCACAATAAAAACATAGGTGATGTTATAATAATAATGAAACTAATGTTTTTGAAAAGTCAATAAAAGGAATTAAACTACATTTACAGGAAATTATGATACAGAATGGTCAATTCAAGCAATTAGAACAGCAAAAAAGACAAACCCTGAGCCCTCACCTGCTAACCCTAATCCCAAACCCTAATTCCTGTTCCCCAATACTCTAACCCAACTCCTCCCCCTAACCTTTGACCCCATCCCTATCCCACACCACAACCCAACCCTAAACCCTGACCCCTCCCTTCACCCTAGGCAACCCAACCCTGACCCCTGCATCCTAACCCTTCAACTAACCCTGATCTCCAACCATCACCCTATTACATCATAATCCCCACCCTGACCATAACCCTAACCCCTTAACTCTAACCCACCTTTGAACCCAAACTCTTACTCAACCTAATCCCTAAAGCTAATCCTAACCCTCATGTTAAACACAACCCTCTAGCCCTCAGTCTTGCCTCCCAGAACCCTAATCCTCCCCTCCCCCTAATCCAACTCTCCCTCTCAACCCCTAACCCTTTCCAAACCTAATCCACACCCTAAACCTAACTCCCCCTTACCCTCACCCTAATCCAGCCCCTAGACCCTGACTCTGTAATCCCAACCCTAAACCCTCAAACCCTAATTTTCCCCCTCAGTGGGTGGCACCATCCTCTTTGCAGTGGGGGGCGGAGGTAGGCTAGACAGAAAATTGGGGGGGCTGCACCCCCCCTTGCCACATGGCCCCACCCATCTCTATGGCTCCGCTCCCTGCTCCTCTTAAGTGCCAGCCCTGCCTCCTCCCCCACCCCCTGCATTTCCCTCCTCCTGGCCAGTGGGGGGTGACTGAGGTGCTGGCTGGTGCCATGGTTTGGGCAACTGGGGTGGTCCCCTGTCTCCTCCTGCTGCTGCTGCTCTTCGCCCTGGGGCTGGGGCTGCCCCTCAGCTTCCTGCCACCCTTCGACTGCTTGCATCCCCCAAGAGCTGCCCTGGTAGGGTAACCTGGCTCTCACAGAGCCCTCGGGGAGCATCAACCATGGACGGCAGGGCCCAGGAGCCTGGGGCGGAGTGGGTCTGTTTGGGTTGCCGTGGGGCACCCTGAGCCCTCTGTCTGCTCTGGGCGGCGCATACGAGTGTGTGGGGACTTCCGCGATGCTGCTGGTGGTGGCACTGTCGTCAGAGCTGGGTGGCCAGAGAGCTATCCGGTTCGGCGAATGAAAACTGTGGGTCTCCCATGGAGGAGCAGTGACACCCGGCGGCCAGTCAAGGTACTGCACAGAGCGTGGTGTTGTCCATGGAGTAGCAGTGACACTAGGTGGCCAGTTGGGGTAATGCACAGAGTGTGTTTCCGTTGCAGCAACAGTGACAGCCAGTGGTCAGTCAGGGTAATGCACGGATCACATTTCTTTGGAGCAGCAATGACATCCTGTGGTCAAATGCACAGAAGGTGGTTCCCTTGGACCAGCAGTGACACCCAGTGACCAGTCGGGATGATGCACAGAAGGTGGTTCCCTGGGAGGAGCAGTGACACCCAGTGGCCTGTCGGGGTAAAGCAGAATGGCCAGCAGGTGTGCATCAGTCTCTTGCCGTTTGGTGGACGGGTGGTGGGTGAGGTGGGCTAGAGAAAAAAAATTGGGGAGCTGTGCCCCCTTCATCACCTGGCTCCACTCCTCATGGTGGCCAGGCCTCTGCTCCTTGTTAAAGGCCAGCTCATCTCCTCTCCCCCTTGGCCAGGGTTTACAGCAATATAACCTTTATTAAAATAAAATAGTAAACAGGATTTACTCCAAGTCCATCTAAATAATCTAAATCTGTCCAAATTTTAGGATTAAATCCGAAATCCTCTTAAATATCCCATCAGAAACCAAAAATCTAAAGCAACATTTGAAACTGCAAACAATGCTTAATTTAAAACCCAAACATTAAGAAAAGCTATTTTGTTTAAAAAAAACAACACATGCTATAAATTATCAAAGAAGTGTGCTATAGCAGGATGATAAAATAAAATAACATAACATAAATAAGTCCTACTATTAAAACCACCTATAAAGCAATTGAATAGTTGAATACTGGCCAAAATACTGGTACTGCAATAGTTGAATACTGCAATACTGGTATTGCATGGCAGACATTCCAGTCCCGTAAACGTCAATTAAAAACTCCACTTCAACTAAAAAAAAACAAACAAACCAAAACTAGGGTTACCATACATCCTATTTTCCCAGACATGCCTGGCTTTTTGGTTCTTAAATCACCGTCTGGGAGGAATTTTTAAATATTTTTAAATGTCCAGGATTAGCCATTATTTTCCCCAAAGAAGAGTTGATCATTCAAGAAAGAAAGTGAATGTTGATCACTTGAGAGAGTGCCTGCTTTCCCCCCCCCCTCCGGGCAAGCTGCCACCACTTGCGCTGTGAAACAGCTGTTTCACATGGCTGGGAGGGATGGGGGAGGAGGGGGAGCACTTGGGGAGGAAGCAGGGCCTGGGGGGAATTTGGGGAAGGGGACCAATGGGGCAGAGTGGGGGCAGAGTTGGGATGGGGACTTTGGGGAAGGGGTTGGAATGGGGGTGGGGAAGGGGGCAAGAGCAAATACCGCCACCTGTGGAGTGTCCTCTTTTTTTGAATGTTCAAATATGGTAACCCTACCAAAACAATAAACCAAAGCAGTCAGTCTTAAACAAACCTGCACATAAGCGAAATTAAACCTATACCAACATTGCAACAAACTATGTAATTTTCGAATTCTAACTTCTTGTTTCACCCAGGAGGGAAAGTGTTCTGTAGCCGCAGTAACCGTGCTGTCAGGACAGCATTTCTTTCACTAAAAACGGGTTTTACCAAATATAAATTGCCTTTAAAATGGTCTAACAGAAATTCTAATGGTATCTTTGCAATAATATCCCAAGTATGCAAGTACGTCCCCTCAGAGCAGCACCGCATTCCTCAACGGCTAACCAAGTGAGTAAGTGATATTCTTCTGCTAGAATCCCGCCCGGGTGATGCATTTGTGAACCTGGGGCCTGAAGCTGACGCGAGAAAGGTGAAGGGAGCGAGCTCGGAGCTCTCCGACGTCAGCTGCTGGAGAGCTGAGAGAACTGACGGAGCGAGGCACGAGCTAATTTTAAATATTAACGTGGGTCTCTGGCGGCGGGCTCCCCCTGGAGAACACGGAGAGTTGATTGAGCGCGGCAGGATCTTATTTGCATAATAAAAGCCGGCAGTTTGGGGACACTGGGGTAAAATTTGAGTAAGTTTTGCGGTTGGGACCCATATTTTTTAGTGTAAGGTATTGGAAGCGCGCCTGGGCAGAGCCCGCCCCGGCTGGGAGTGTGGTCACCCTGACTGGGAAGCCCGTTGCCCGACTGGGGAAGGCGCGCTGAGCGCTCCAGGTGCTTCAGAGAGACGAGCTGGCGGGAGCTGGGTGGTATTTTAAAATTCTGTCTGGGGGGGTTAGTGGCTGCGTCGCTTTTCTTTTCTCTCTTCAATGCGCCGCCGATGGAGTCTGGTGAGGGGTGTAATTGCCCGCGTCCTATGTGCGCTGTCGTGACGGCGGCCCTGGAACAGAAGCGCGCGGGCAGCGGTTGGGGCACGCGGCAGTTCCGAGGTTGGAAAACGGTTAGTGTCTGCGGGAGATCTCGGAAAGAGCCGCTACGGGACGGGGGCGGGGCGCTCGCTGTCTCGCGATTTTTGAGAAGAGCAGCGCTGCCGGCCTGCCCGGCATTTTCTGACAGCTGATCTCCCATTGGGCCTAGTGAGGTGACGTTTTCCTGAAAGATGATCTCCCATAGGGTCCTCACTAAGTGGCGTTTTCTGACGGAGCTAATCTCCCATTGGGCTGTCACCAAGTGACGTTTTCTGAGAGCAATGTGGGGCGGAGACATGATGGCCTTGTGCAGTCGGAGCTCAGCGGACGCCCGCGGGAAGTAGCTTGGGGCCGAGCGGCGCTGATTCCGGCTGCTTGGGCGGAGGAGCGGAGAGCACAGCAGCGGGCGCTGCCGTCCTGCTTGGCGAAAAGCCGCAGGGCCCGTCGGTGTTCACAGGTCCGCCCGCTTGCTGCACGATTAACTCTGCTTTGGTGAACTTTCCACAGCTCAACCCTCTCTTTTTGCACAGGGTTACAATGTCCTTCTTAAGGAGACGGTGACAGGCCGTCTCTCCGCTGTTGCCAAGTTGTTGTGGACTCACAGGCCCCTGTGCTCTTAGCTCCCCACGGTTTCCAGGGAGAACCCCTAGTGTGCCAGCCCTTCTCGAGGTCACCACCTCTTTGCCAGGGTCGAGCTGCAGACTCCTCCGCCCCTAGGACTGCTTGCTGCAATCCCCAGGGGGACCCTGTTACGGCAAAAGTCCTTCTCTCTCTCCCAGGACCAAGCCGCAGGCTCATCTGCCCCGAGACTGCTCACCACAGTCCCCAGGGGGACCCCATTACTGCACAGTCCTTCTTGTTGGTCACACACTCCCAGGGGTTAATTGCCCCCAAAACAGCTCCTCTCTGAGCCTTTAGCACACCTGGTCCTCATCAATCCCCCTTCGTTTTACTGCTCTCCAGTCATTTACTGCAGGAAGCGTCACCCACGGGGTGCAGTACATCCCACTGCTACCACCACTTGTCACAGAGTCCCTGGGTGATGCTCTGGAACTGCTCCCTACGAAGCCAGTCAGGACTCTGGGGAAGTCTCTTTTCTGTGAGCAGACTGTCTTCAGGACATACAGCTCACACAACTTCCAGCTTCCTGGGTCTGACCTCGGAGCATTCAGCATCCTCTGCCCCTCCGTGCACTTCCCACAGCAAGTCCGCCCAGGCGGGCTCCTGGGGAAGCCAGAAGGTCCAGCACCCCAACTTTGCAGTCAGACGTGACTCTCAGCCAGCCAGTAAAACAGAAGGTTTATTAGACGACAGGAACATGATCTAAAACAGAGCTTGTAGATGCAGAGACCAGGACCCCTCAGCTGGCTCCATTTTTGGGGGGCAGTGAGCCAGACAACCACGTCTGCACTTCACTCCATGTCCCCAGCCAGCCTCAAAGTGACTCTCTCCCGTTCCTCCTCCTCTGAGCTTTGTCCCTTTCCCAGGCCAGGAAGTCACCTGATTCCTTTGTTCTCCAACCCTTTAGCTCTCACCTTGCAGGGGGGAAGGGGCCAGGCCATCAGTTGCCAGGAAACAGGGTGTGGGCCACTCTCTGTGTCCAGACCCCTGCACACTCTAGGACTCTGCAACGATCACACACCCTTATCCCACCACCTAGATACTTAAGAGCTGCATAGGGGAAACTGAGGCATCCCCACAATATTCAGAGGAAACATTAAGAACAGTCCCGCTTCATCACACTCTGATAGGCTGGTAATTGTCTGGGAGTGTCCCCTTCCTCCCCCTAACGAAATGTGAAGGAGGGTGACCTGCGAGCAAGTAGAGATGCTTTGTAGTTTCTGCTCTGTCTTTCCATGTGATCTGGTGTGAGTCGCTGGAGACCACATTGTTCTCCAGTTCCCTACTCAACCATTTCTTTCTTCAGAGAACCATCCTGGGCAGGCATGGGTGTCATTGGCTGAGGGTGTGCAGAGATCTGGAGGGCTGCAGTTCCTTATGAGTAATGAGCATTTTAGGCCCTGGATAGGCTGGAGAAGAATAGAGAAGGGGGCTCCAGTGAGCAGCAGCCAGCTAGTACATCTGTCTGTGTGCACGCAGCAGTGGTGGCCTAGCTTATAAGTGTTCTCTTTCTCTTTTCAGTTCCTGTTGACTTTGGGTAGATGAGAGAATGGCCAGCCTGTGGCAGAGACCAAAAGGAGCACCCACCCTGAGGCCATCCTGGGGGATGGAAACCAGACAGTGATCTGTGGAGTAAGAGCAAATAGAAATTTGCTCAGTAATGAGGGAGGGCTGCAAAGACTCTTCTTAGCATGGAGTGGCTCTTTGAGAAAAGGCCTTTGCATCTATGTGAGGCACAATAAGCTTGGGGGAGTCGTTGGTCCCCTCTCAAGGACTTGCCTGGTGCTATGGAGTCTTCTTGAAGTATGGTAACTATGTGGAGAGCAACTTGCCTGTAACCAGAGATGCTCAGTCCTTAACTCTCTTCCTTCTACATCACTGAGTGAGCTTCCCTGGTGACGCCACTCCTAGTCCTCCTCCCTACTGACTCTGGCTTGCTTCAGAAGACATGAGCAGGGGGGACCGAGAGTAGCCTTTGTCCTGTGCGTCCGCTCACAAGGGTGCACCACCCAGGGCAGGTGGAGGGTCCACAGCTCAGTACAGCATCCCAGACTGATGTGCTCTGGCCCTGGGTCCTGCTCCTGGGTCCTGCTCCCTGAGGGCTATGCTGGTCCCGTAGCGGGACCCCACACCAGGGACGCTCTTATAGGCTGTGAGCAGTCAAAGGGCAGTAGGGAACTGAGGAGCAGCCACAGCCCCGGTGCCCGAAGCAGCAGAAGGACAAGATGGGGAAGTACTGTGGCTGCCTACAAGATGGCAGTAGCTAGTGCAGCAACTGCTTCACCCTACCCGACTCTGGCTTCTGGCCTCTGACATTGCCATGGGCCAAGGCCTTGGAGGAGAGGAGGCGGGGCTGGCACTTCACTGAGGAGGAGCAGGAGGTAGAGCCACAGGGAGGGGCAGGGCAGGGCAAGGCGGGTTGCTGCTGTCACAATTTTCTGTCCCCACCCCTCCCCAACAACCAGAAGAGGCTGGTACTGCCCACTGCTGGCCACAGGGTGTTACTGGTTTTTCTGAGAAACACTCTGTGCATTACTTTGACTGGCCACTGGGTGTCACCACTGCTCCATAGAAGAGAGAGTACATGCATTACCCCTGACTAGCCATCGGTGTCACTGCTGCTCCTGAGTAAACAGTCTGAGTTGCCACTGGGTGTCGCTGTTGCTCCAGGGCAGAAGCAGTCCGTGCATTATCCTGATTGCCCACCCACCGGGTGTCACTGTTGCTCCTGGGAACACCACCAGTGCATTACCCTGACTGGCCTTGAAGATAAATGTGTGGTAAAGGCTGAGTACAGACTCCTGCTTCCCTCTACCTGTGGCTTGGTTTCTAATAAAAGGTTTCCTGCTCGTTCTGGGTGAAGGAGGAGAATTTCCCCATTTTGGGAGTAGCTGATCTCCCAGGGCAGGGGGGAGCATGTCCTCCTGAGGAGAAGCCTGGAACCAGGAAGGTGACTACAGGTGCTGAAATGAGGAATCCTTGTGGCACCTTAGAGACTAACAAATTTATTTGGGCATTTCCAAATAAATTTGTTAGTCTCCAGGGTGCCACAAGGACTCCTCTTTTTTACTGATACGGACTAACACGCCTACCACTCTGATGTTTGTTCTTCCTTCATGACTTGTCTCTAAAATGTTGGCCAACATGCTCGCTCTCCTTGCCTGTTGGTCAACAGCCTCCCTTTATAGATATGTTCACCTGCATGTGTCCCGTGGTGAGTGAGACAGAGATGGCTGTAGCTCTGTGTGCAGATCTACTGTGTGTGTGTGTGTGTGTGTGTGTGCGTGCGCGTGGGGGGAGGGGGAGAACAGGACAAGGACTTAAAGCTGCTGCTGCTTCTCATGTGTGCTTCTAGTGCAGTGTGCCTTGATGCAGCAAAGGAATTGTAGTCTCTTACCTTTGTTTGCAGAATGTGGTGCCCTATGTGCTACTTGGTGCAGCTGGAGGTGTGATTAAAAATACATAAATTCATCATATAGACAAGTTTGCAAAGATCCACTTGGGCACTGAAAATTTATTCCCCAGAATGCCCCCATTCCCGTTTCTTCCACTGTCCCACCCCTACTGTGGTATGCTTATGAGAAGCTCATGGGATCTTTTTCAGGGGAAAAGGCAATATGCTGCGTTTATTGGAGATACAACAATTAGCATATGCATTCAATCACACACACATTGTCCCGCCAGTCTATGTTGTGTTACCAGTCCAGAGTTCAGAGCAACCGAGTGGCCAGCTAGGTTGATCACGGGTAGGGAGGAACCAGGTTCTGTCAGTCACGACACAATGCTCTGGGGAAGTCTTGGCAGGACGAACCCAAAACTTCATGGCAAAGCACCATGTTTATATAGTGAACTTCCTTCATTGGGACCAATGAGTTTTGCATCATCATGCTGTAATGAATTGCCGTTTGACAAGTGCTTGTTTTCTTAAATTGTTCTTATTTTTTTTATTTTATTCCTTCATCAGTCTCTTGGGGAGTTACCCCATGCTGGTTTTGATCACAGCTATCTTGTCACAATTGGTAGGTGCTTGCCTTATTTTTCAGTCATCAATGTGCCCAACTTTGATATCTCAATAGGGGCGTGTTGCAATCTCCTGGCGCCTTGTTGGCCGATGGCCAAGGATGTTTGGTGAGGTGCCAGCTATGCCCGTTTTATACCATCCGTGACTTTAACCGCTAGGACACACTGTCCCTTTGCGTTGGGCAGCCCGGGCTAGGCTGATGGATGCCCCAAGGTCCTAAACACCCGTGACTTTAACTGCTAGAGCTCAGAGCTCCTTCGCAGTGGGCAGTCAGGATTGACTGACAGGCGCCCCAAGAGTTTGCCCCGTGGAGGCGGCACAACTCAACGCTAGGCTCTTAGTACTCTCACCTAATGGCCAGGCTTTATAGCCAAAACAGCTGAGGTTCTTTAATTGTGTTGGCTGCTTTACAGTAAACCAGAGAAACAAGTCAGGCTTATGCACAAATGGTTACCAAAATTTATTAAACTAGATTCTAATCATGTGGTTACAAAATTGCTAGTGCCTACTTATTTAAATTTAGAGATGTTACACACACAAACAAGTTACAAAACTGAAGCCACAATCCCAAAGAAAGAAAACAAAGTATAGAGCTCTATTTCAAAATATGTGTACACTAAAGATAGGAGATCAGGTGTGGGTGCTTCTTACCCTCCTTGCATCTCTCGATTCCAGTGGTGCCAAGCCAGGATCGGTCACTCAATTCCGCAGAAAGACGAATAAGGGACAAGGCTTAGGGACCCTCTTAGCTGCAGAAGCCTTGGGAGGCTGTCACTTATCTGACCAGCAGATTGATAGTGAAAAGCACTCAAAAATCATGGTGCTGTAGGTCCCATACTTATACCTCTGTACTCCTTTATTCTCTTTCTCCTTTCTTATGCCAAATTGGGGCTGGTCTGTCTGGGTGAGGCCAGCTCTCGCAAGAGTAGTTTACACTTGCAAGGGAGAGAAACAATAAGTTTTGACTACTGGACATTCCTTTTATTAGGGTAAATATTTTCCCACCTAGGATGTTGGGGTGTGTGCATCACGCTATTTAGTAGGGGCTAAGAGCCATGTCTGTCACAGCTTCTTTATCTGCTGTGAGCCTAATCGTTGTATATGTTCCCAGAGGCACATTGTAGCAGCACACTTGTGCTTCTCACAGCTTCAGAGGCTGTGCTGGAATTGATGTTAAGTGCCCTGTTGTTTTGGCTCCCTTGTGTTCCCAGCAATGCTGGTCTGAGAGGGGGGCTGTCTGTCTGGCTACACGCCTTTATGTCTGTCCTCCCTAGAACATCTGGTCCGGTGATGGCCTTAATGCTTTTCTTCTAACACACACATTCCTCATTGATGTACAAAGCAGGATTGATTTACACAGACTATTTGAACAGGAACACCAAACTACAATGCAGGATAAAACAATTATTCCATTCTTTTACTTATTTCAAAATTCTAATTTTAAACCTACAACAAAGCGGTGATCCTAAAGGTCTACTACTGCCTTGAAATCAGCTTTAGACACTAGATTCTGGCTGGGAGGAGGAGGATGTAATCCTTAACCTTCTACAGATGGGGAAACAAGCACGACTGAGGCTGAACAGTCACACTGCGAAACATACAGAAAATTTTAACTACATATAACTCTGAGTTCTTTAGTATCTCAGTCATGCTTATCCGCTGGCAGCCTACTCTAAGGAATAAGGATGTATTCTGATAGGTTGGTAGTAGTTTTTTTAAATAACAATGTGTGGTGGGGGACTATGCTCTAGCAGCTCTAATTTTAACGCACCTTTGTATAACTACCACTTAAACTCTGTTATAGTGTATAGTAAGATCTGTTTCTCCATTTGTATCATTACAGCAGGTTTTTTTACATCATAAATGACTAAACATATGGGAAGAGAGGACAGGCTACTCCCTTTTCCCCTTCACTCTGAACCACATGTACCGTGCTGGAGGGGAGATAGCCCAGGAGTTTTGCAGGTACCCTTTTGCCCCATCTCTGTATTGAGATGTCACAGCAGAGGCAAGGCACTAAGCAGGGGGTTGGATCGAGGAGAAAAAGATAGATGGAGTGTCTTGTGCTTTCTCCCACCATGAAGTGAGGAGCCAGAAACTTGTAGCTGCCAGGGCATGGTGAGAAGCACAAGCTGCTATGAGAAGTGCCTTCTATATGTCCAACAGCGAGTCACAGAGGGAGCATCCCTGAGCTGTGCTGCCAGTGGGAGCAGCCAACCTCACAGTGAGGGGCATAGGTGACCCCTCCCATGACTGGGGACAGTAGGTTACAGTGGGGCACCCTTTGCCATCCACCCCCCATCAACTTTGCTTTCCCTCCTTGGCTTGTGTGCCTCAGTTTCCTCCTCTGAAACCACTTCATCTCCTGCTCCTATCCTTCCAGGAACTCACACCGTCCACCACTCACCTAGATAAAGTCCTCTTTAATACCCTCTCATTCTCTCCCCCTGGCGGACCTGCACCCTAACCCTCCACATCCAAAATCTCCTATTCTCCCGTATGCCCTGCCCTCCTGCTCCTGCCCATTCCCATGCCCCCTGAGCAGGTCCTAAAGCAACATGCCCCCACTTCAACCCAAACGGGTGGAGCCACAACTCAACATCCCACAACTGCCAGGGGCCCCAATCCCTGTGCTTATCCCCCACCTGCTCCCCTATTGCCCCTCAGCCTCAGTCCTCCTCAGAACTTCTCCATCAATCAGCACCATGGACTCTCTCTCTCCTTTCCTCTTCTTGTGCTGTCTCCCTTCATAAGACACGGGAAGGTGTGCTAGGTGTGCATCCCCATAGGCTTGTTCTCGGGAGCCATAAAGAAGGAGGAGGGGACAAAAATCATGCAGGGCAGTGAATAGTAGAGTGGAGCGGTGACTGTCGGTGTTGACTCAGTCTCTGTTTATTGAGTGGGTCTCATGCAGATGGAATGGGAGGGGGAAGCAGGGATGAGGGCAAGATTAAATGCACCATTAGAACTTTGTGTAATGATCGTTCATGCTTGGCATTTGCAGCTGCTCTTGCAGAGGAATTGTCCAGGAGCCCTAGCCGGATGAGAATATGGCAGAAGTGGACCTGAGCAGCCTGGACATCCTTCAAAGGAGACATGAATAGTCCTCATGTTTCTGCCTTCTGCATAACTGGCTGTGAGGTCAGTGCTTTCAAGTCCTCGTCTGTTCTCGCTGTAGTACTCTTCACGGGCCGTGGGCTTTCTCGTTAGGTACGAGACTCTGGGATTAAGGCTGGGGAAGGGACCAGAGTCTCCTGAGAAAAGTGACTATTTTTGGTGCCATTACAATGGGCGCCTTCTAGTTGCAGTTGTAAAGTAGGAACGTGAGATGGGTTCATGGCAGAGCCATGGGATACGGGAGATGTGAAATGAAGAGACTATGTGACACTGCAGATGGAGATGCTAATATTTTTTCTTCCCCATCTCCCCCCCACCCCCCCCCGGCTGGGTTTAGTACCAAGGAAAAAGAAGTGAAGAGTCAGAGTCTACTGCCCTCGTGCGATGGAAAGTGAGTGAGAGCAGCGAGGCTGTGACCATTGTTGATGCCAGGCAAGAGCTGTCCATCTGGGAGCTGAGGAGACGCCACTGTCGGTGACATAAGTGTCTGGTTTGGTGAGGGGTCTGCTCACGCCCCACCTGAGTCCAGGTAGGGAAGCTCCATAAGGTAGGGCTGGGTTTGTAAGGAAAAGTTCCTGATTAACTGTGGTTACGAGGGAGGAAAGGTGGCCCCCATTTTCAGAGGCTGCTCATTTCTCTGGTCAGCACCGGTGTCGCATCCACAGCAGAAGGTTTCATGTAGGAGGATGACTCCAGGAGGTGAGTTGCTTGCTGTCCTACCATTTTTTCTCTCTCACACTCCTGTAGGAGTTTGCTGCCTTGGGGACAATGTCAGGGGGAATCCCCCAATATCACTCCTTTTGTTCTGCTCTTCTCTCCCATTCAGTTCCCAGTCTTTGTTACTGGGAGGGTTTCAAAATGTCTCGCTGGTTTAGTGCTAGTGGGAGGGACCAGTCAGTGCTGTAATCTAGTGACCAAACATTTCCCCAGCATAGAATCGTAGAACGGTAGGGCTGGAATGAACCATGAGAGGGCATCTAGTCCAGCCCACAGCACTGAGGTGTTTGTCCAACCTGACCTTGAAAACCTCTAATGATGGGGATTCCACCACCTCTCTTGCTAATCTATTCCAGTGCTTAATTACTTTTTTTTCACAATTGAGTCACGTGGTTGACTCAGATTCAATTTGTGATCCACTATAACTCCCGATCGTTTTCAGTAGTACTACCTCGTAACCAGCTATTTCCCACTTGGTCGTTTGTGCATTTGGTTTTCCTTCCCTAAGTCTAGTACTTTGCACTCGTCTTTATTGAATTTCATCTCATTCATTCAGCTCACTTCTCCAATTTGTAAATGTTACCTTGAATTCTATGCCCAAATAAATCTGTTAGTCTTTAAGGTGCCACCGGACTCCTTGTTGTTTTTGTGGATACAGACTAAGACGGCTACCCCCTGATAGGTGACGCTTTGTTATTTTTATGTCTGATTTTATAAGCAAGTAGTTTTTAAATGGGGCGTAACTCAGAGGTACGCAAGACAAATCAGACTCCTGAAAGGGGCACAGTAGTGTGGAAAGCCACCAGTCTACACAGCTATTTTTAATGGCTAGCACCAACAGTGGAGCACCTATAGGGAGACACATCTCAAAGAACTGTTAGGGGGCTTATTCCTTCACCCACTTACTTCCCTGGTCCTTCTCACATGAACAGAGAGCAACAATATCCGAAGTCCAAAGGTGCTTTTGATGTTTATTGGGGTGAACTTCCAGCAAGCATGATTCCAGTTTCCTTCCTTAGTGTCCCCCTTCCCAGCTCTGACACCACAGAGCCTTACACCTGTGTCCTTGTTCCCATTCCTGCCCTTAGCCAAACATGATTCCAATTTCCCCAGCCCCATTCCCTGTTCCCATTTCCCCTCCCCACACCCACCCACTCACTTCCTGATTGACTGCAGACTATATAGTAAAACTTGAGTTCTGCTTAGCTATACGTTAACCAATCATTTTCCTGAAATTTAACTAACCAATCCTAACATATTGTAACATGATTATGTAACCAATAATATCCCACCACCTTAATTAGTTTACACCCAGCAAAATTAATTATACAGCAGACAGAAACAATCACAGAACCAGACAGAGATTATACAGACAAACAACAACGAAGTGGGAACTATAATGACAAAACAATACAAAAAGAAAAGGAGGACTTGTGGCACCTTAGAGACTAACCAATTTATTAGAGCATAAGCTTTCGTGAGCTACAGCTCACTTCCTCAGATGCATATCGTGGAAACTGCAGCAGGCTTTATATATACACAGAGAATATGAAACAATACCTATTCCCACCCCACTGTCCTGCTGGTAATAGCTTATCTAAAGTGATTTCCAGCACAAATCCAGGTTTTCTCACCCTCCACCCCCCCACACAAATTCACTCTCCTGCTGGTGATAGCCCATCCAAAGTGACAACTCTTTACACAATGTGCATGACAATCAAGCTGGGCTATTTCCTGCATAAATCCAGGTTCTCACATCCCCCCCACCCCCATACACACACAAACTCACTCTCCTGCTGGTAATAGCTCATCCAAACTGACCACTCTTCAAGTTAAAATCCAAGTTAAACCAGAACATCTGGGGGGGGGGGGGTAGGAAAAAACAAGAGGAAACAGGCTACCTTGCATAATGACTTAGCCACTCCAAGTCTCTATTTAAGCCTAAATTAATAGTATCCAATTTGCAAATGAATTCCAATTCAGCAGTTTCTCGCTGGAGTCTGGATTTGAAGTTTTTTTGTTTTAAGATAGCGACCTTCATGTCTGTGATCGCGTGACCAGAGAGATTGAAGTGTTCTCCGACTGGTTTATGAATGTTACAATTCTTGACATCTGATTTGTGTCCATTTATTCTTTTACGTAGAGACTGTCCAGTTTGACCAATGTACATGGCAGAGGGGCATTGCTGGCACATGATGGCATATATCACATTGGTGGATGTGCAGGTGAACGAGCCTCTGATAGTGTGGCTGATGTTATTAGGCCCTGTGATGGTGTCCCCTGAATAGATATGTGGGCACAGTTGGCAACGGGCTTTGTTGCAAGGATAAGTTCCTGGGTTAGTGGTTCTGTTGTGTGGTATGTGGTTGTTGGTGAGTATTTGCTTCAGGTTGCGGGGCTGTCTGTAGGCAAGGACTGGCCTGTCTCCCAAGATTTGTGAGAGTGTTGGGTCATCCTTTAGGATAGGTTGTAGATCCTTAATAATGCGTTGGAGGGGTTTTAGTTGGGGGCTGAAGGTGACGGCTAGTGGCGTTCTGTTATTTTCTTTGTTAGGCCTGTCCTGTAGTAGGTAACTTCTGGGAACTCTTCTGGCTCTATCAATCTGTTTCTTTACTTCTGCAGGTGGGTATTGTAGTTGTAAGAAAGCTTGACAGAGATCTTGTAGGTGTTTGTCTCTGTCTGAGGGGTTGGAGCAAATGCGGTTGTATCGCAGAGCTTGGCTGTAGACGATGGATCGTGTGGTGTGGTCAGGGTGAAAGCTGGAGGCATGCAGGTAGGAATAGCGGTCAGTAGGTTTCCGGTATAGGGTGGTGTTTATGTGACCATTGTTTATTAGCACTGTAGTGTCCAGGAAGTGGATCTCTTGTGTGGACTGGACCAGGCTGAGGTTGGTGGTGGGATGGAAATTGTTGAAATCATGGTGGAATTCCTCAAGGGCTTCTTTTCCATGGGTCCAGATGATGAAGATGTCATCAATATAGCGCAAGTAGAGTAGGGGCTTTAGGGGACGAGAGCTGAGGAAGCGTTGTTCTAAATCAGCCATAAAAATGTTGGCATACTGTGGGGCCATGCGGGTACCCATAGCAGTGCCGCTGATCTGAAGGTATACATTGTCCCCAAATGTGAAGTAGTTATGGGTAAGGACAAAGTCACAAAGTTCAGCCACCAGGTTAGCCGTGACATTATCGGGGATAGTGTTCTTGACGGCTTGTAGTCCATCTTTGTGTGGAATGTTGGTGTAGAGGGCTTCTACATCCATAGTGGCCAGGATGGTGTTATCAGGAAGATCACCGATGGATTGTAGTTTCCTCAGGAAGTCAGTGGTGTCTCGAAGGTAGCTGGGAGTGCTGGTAGCGTAGGGCCTGAGGAGGGAGTCTACATAGCCAGACAATCCTGCTGTCAGGGTGCCAATGCCTGAGATGATGGGGCGCCCAGGATTTCCAGGTTTATGGATCTTGGGTAGTAGATAGAATATCCCAGGTCGGGGTTCCAGGGGTGTGTCTGTGCGGATTTGATCTTGTGCTTTTTCAGGAAGTTTCTTGAGCAAATGCTGTAGTTGCTTTTGGTAACTCTCAGTGGGATCAGAGGGTAATGGCTTGTAGAAACTCGTGTTGGAGAGCTGCCGAGCAGCCTCTTGTTCATATTCCGACCTATTCATGACGACAACAGCACCTCCTTTGTCAGCCTTTTTGATTATGATGTCAGAGTTGTTTCTGAGGCTGTGGATGGCATTGCGTTCCGCATGGCTGAGGTTATGGGGCAAGTGATGCTGCTTTTCCACAATTTCAGCCCGTGCACGTCGGCGGAAGCACTCTATGTAGAAGTCCAGTCTGCTGTTTCGACCTTCAGGAGGAGTCCACCTAGAATCCCTCTTTCTGTAGTGTTGGTAGGGAGACCTCTGTGGATTAGTATGCTGTTCAGAGGTATTTTGGAAATATTCCTTGAGTCGGAGACGTCGAAAATAGGATTCTAGGTCACCACAGAACTGTATCATGTTCATGGGGGTGGAGGGGCAGAAGGAGAGGCCCCGAGATAGAACAGCTGCTTCTGCTGGGCTGAGAGTATAGTTGGATAGGTTAACAATATTGCTAGGTGGGTTGAGGGAACCATTGCTGTGGCCCCTTGTAGCATGTAGTAGTTTAGAAAGTTTAGTGTCCTTTTTCTTTTGTAGAGAAGCAAAATGTGCGTTGTAAATGGCTTGTCTAGTTTTAGTAAAATCCAGCCACGAGGAAGTTTGTGTGGAAGGTTGGTTTTTTATGAGAGTATCCATTTTTGAGAGCTCATTCTTAATCTTTCCCTGTTTGCTGTAGAGGATGTTGATCAGGTGATTCCGCAGTTTCTTTGAGAGCGTGTGGCACAAGCTGTCAGCATAGTCTGTGTGGTATGTAGATTGTAATGGATTTTTTACCTTCAGTCCTTTTGGTACGATGTCCATCTGTTTGCATTTGGAAAGGAAGATGATGTCTGTCTGTATCTGTACAAGTTTTTTCATGCAGTTGATAGATTTCCATTCCATACGGCTAAATGCAGTGCCTTGCATAATGACAGGTTTCAGAGTAGCAGCCGTGTTAGTCTGTATTCGCAAAAAGAAAAGGAGGACTTGTGGCACCTTAGAGACTAACCAATTTATTAGAGCATAAGCTTTCGTGAGCTACAGCTCACTTCCTCAGATGCATATCGTGGAAACTGCAGCAGGCTTTATATATACACAGAGAATATGAAACAATACCTATTCCCACCCCACTGTCCTGCTGGTAATAGCTTATCTAAAGTGATTTCCAGCACAAATCCAGGTTTTCTCACCCTCCACCCCCCCACACAAATTCACTCTCCTGCTGGTGATAGCCCATCCAAAGTGACAACTCTTTACACAATGTGCATGACAATCAAGCTGGGCTATTTCCTGCATAAATCCAGGTTCTCACATCCCCCCCACCCCCATACACACACAAACTCACTCTCCTGCTGGTAATAGCTCATCCAAACTGACCACTCTTCAAGTTAAAATCCAAGTTAAACCAGAACATCTGGGGGGGGGGGGTAGGAAAAAACAAGAGGAAACAGGCTACCTTGCATAATGACTTAGCCACTCCAAGTCTCTATTTAAGCCTAAATTAATAGTATCCAATTTGCAAATGAATTCCAATTCAGCAGTTTCTCGCTGGAGTCTGGATTTCACACCCCAGCTATTGATAAGTGAGTTCTTGCCAGACAGGATGCTATCAAACTAAGTTTCGTTTCACATCTTCTAGGCACTTCCCTTTCTCTGGAGATGATAGGCACTATCAGGACAGGAGTGTATTCCTAACAGCCCAATAGCACCTTATTTCAATGTGACTAGTTTGGAATGTGAGGATGTGACTGGTCACTTCCCAGCTTATGGCTGCCTCTGTTGCTTCGTCAAAGGTCTTAGCCTAAGAACAGGGACTCAGACTGTCACAGTAAGAGAAGGACCTTACACTGGCAGACAGTGATTTTAATTCTTTCTTTTATACCTCTAACTAGCCAAGTGATAAGAATACACCTAAATTCTTAAAGTACAGGCCTTTGCAGACAGGCCTGAATATCTATATCCTAACGAGAACCATCGTTAATACACAAGTTGTGTAATTTCTTCTTTTCTTGTTACCTGATCTCACTGGTCTTCTTTCCCCTAAGCAGGGTTTCCAGTTTCCAAACCCGATGTCATCTCCCAGCTGGAACGAGGGGAAGAGCCGTGGGCCCCAGATCTCCAGGGCTCAGAGGAAAAAGAGATCCTGAGAGGCAGCTGCATGGGTGACGGATCATTTAAGGAGACAGCTGGGATTCCCAGCAAAGACCTTGTGAGGTCTCTGGGTTCAGGATGGTCCCCAGCAGGTGTCATATCCTCTGGGCAAATACTGTTTATGGCTTCCTACCCATCCTGAAAAGAGAAAACGAGTACATGTGGCACCTTAGAGACTAACACGGCTGCTACTCTGGTACCCATCTTGACTAACTCCTGGCAGTAGTTCCCTCCCCAAACTGCCATCTCCCTGAGTGTTTGGATGGGAGCTGAATGCAGAATTGATTCCCTCCTCTCGCCCCTTTGGGGAAGAGTTGGGGGAAATTCAGTCTCTGATTTTTTTCCATCTTCAGCTATTCTCTTGGTTTCTTCTCCCCTTTTCCCTCTGGTTTCTAAGGTTTTTCTTTCTCTGTCCCAGGAAGTGATGGGATGGTGAGAGAGACCGTGGAGCAGAATCCTCAGCAGGAAGATGAGCAAGTGGAACCACATGGGGCGTTGTTGCAAGGATGCAAAGGGAGTGTGTCCAGGAGTTGTGAGCAGGGAAAAGGCTCTCAGGGGCAGCACAGGCCAGAGAAGCGGCAGGGAAACCAGCCAGCACAGAAAGTTGGAATATCTATTAATTATCGGGGAACTCACAAAGGCCTCAAGGAAATCACAGCCCAGCAGAGAATCCTGACGGGAGAGAGAAATAACACGGGCTTTGAGTGTGGGAAAAAGTTCAGGAGGCGCTCACACCTCATTACCCACCAGAGAATCCACACCAGAGTGAGACCCTATGGATGCTGTGAGTGCGGGAAAACCTTCACTCAGCATTTGCTATCAGAGGATCCACACAGGGAAGAAACCCCATGAATGCTGTGAGTGTGGGAAAACCTTTTGGCACTCAGCCCTTATAAAACATCAGAGGATCCACACAAGGGCAAAAGCCTATGAATGCTGTGAGTGTGGGAAAATGTTCACTGAGTGCTCACACCTTATTCGCACTCAGAGGATCCACACGGGAGAAACCCTATGGATGCTGTGAGTGCGGGAAAACCTTCTCTGAGCGCTCACACCTTATTTGCCATCAGAGAATCCACAAAGGCCAGCGCCCCTACGAGTGCTGCGAGTGTGGGAAAACCTTCACTCAGCACTCACATCTTATTGCACATCAGAGGAGTCACACAGGGGAGAAACCCTGTAAATGCTTTGAGTGTGAGAAAACCTTCTCTTGGCATTTAGCCCTTATAAAACATCGGAGGATCCACACAGGAGAGAAACCCTATAAATGCTGTGGGTGTGGGAAAACTTTCACTGAGTGCTCAACCCTTATTCATCATCAGAGAATCCACACAGAGGAGAAACCCTATGAATGCTGTGAGTGTGGGAAAACCTTCACTCAGAGCTCAAACCTTATTACGCATCAGAGGAGCCACACAGGAGAGAAACCCTATGAATGCTGTGAGTGCGGGAAAACTTTCGCTCGGAGCTCAGGCCTTATTACACATCAGAGGAGCTGCACAGGACAGAAACCCCATGAATGCTGTGAATGTGGAAAATTCTTCCATCACAACTCTTCTCTTATTTATCACCAGAGAAGCTGCAAGGGAGATAAACACCATGAAAATCTTTTCTCGGGTTCAGAAAACATTGTTTTTTCCTAATTCCCAAGTAGTGTACTTTAAGGCAGCATTTGTGGCATCTCAGCTCCTTTAGGTGAGTTGTCAGCTTTTCCCTTTTGCAGCTCACCCTTCCTTGGAGTGAAGCCCACAGTGTTTTTCATCAACTCCTTCGTCCTCTGTCATGGAAATGTGCGTCCCTCCAACAGGAATGCCCATCAGTCCCAGGTGGGGGAACCAGGAGTGATCTCTACTAGGTACATGGAGGTTAAATCTATCTGGGCCTTGACACCACTAGGGTTTTCCATGGAGTTCGCGATCCTGATATAAAAACACAACTATTTTTTCAAGAAAGAAAATAGCCCATATAGCGTCCAGGGTAACGTAGCAAATTTCCTTACCACTGGACACAAGCTCCGTCACTTTTTCTAGTCTAACCAAATTTGGAGCATCACGTTTATAATTTTTTCTCCCTCTGCAAAGTGATTGTTAGTCACCAGGTTCCCCCACTAGGGACAGATTGCCTCATTCCCAGTTGTTGCCACGTTGCACTGGATTCTGCTGAATAGCAGTTGGGCTTTTTACCATTTTTTCCATGTAAATATAACAGAGAAGGAGCAGGGATAGAGGGTGTGAGAAAGTGGGGATTTTTCCTTGTTATGTTTTAAGTGAGTCTTACTGTTTTTCATGAGTACGGCGGGTGCCTCAGTTTCCCTGTGTGCTGCACCAATACCTTGGTGGTGGGAATAGGGATGTGTGACTTTGGCTGAGACCTCTGGGGCTGGTGAGGCTGCCTGCATGACCGGTGTGTGACGTTGCACTCCATATGCTTTATGGAAATATGCTTATGACATAACTGGAATATGCTTCACGCTAAATACCCCTTGTATCGTGTCATTGGAAAGCTTGTAATCTACTAAGTGTGTTCATCCTATTTGTTTGTATGTATTATTTCTATATCTGGAGTTAGGAGAATTAGCTATAAAATTGTTTCACTGATGTAAACATATGAAGTAGAGGCCATTAAGGGTGCTCCAGAAACAATCAGTTGTAAATGGCCTTAGTTTCTTGAAAGCCTTCTTGTGTACATGTGGGCCAGCCCATGGGGAATGGAGACTAGGGGTCTTACCGTGACATGTGACCATGTCACCTGATAATGAAATCCATCTTAAATCTGGTACTTTTCCATTTAGAAGGAAGGGTGGGGACCCAGAGAGACAAAAGATTCCTGCCTTGTGCCAAAGCTATAGAAGGGGGTGGAGCAGGACAAAGGGGGCCAGTCATGAGAAATCCCCTGCTTACCACCTGAGATGTCTGCTGGAACTAACACTACCTGGGGAAAGGATCGGGCCCAGACTAGGAAGGAGTCTAATCTGTGAAAGAAGCTTATTGGAACATCCCTGAGGGTGAGATATTACCTGTAATCCTTTTTTTTTTAATGTATTAGGTTTAGACTTGCGTGTTTTTGCTTTATTTTGCTGGGTGACTTACTTTGTTCTGTGTGTTATTACTTGAAACCACTTAAATCCTACTTTTTATACTTAATAAAATCACTTTTCTTTATTAATAAATCTAGAGTAAGTGATTAATACCAAAGGGAGCAAACAGCGGTGCATATCTCTTTATCAGTGTTACAGAGGGTGGACAATTTATGAATTTACTCTATATAAGCTTAATACAGAGTAAAACAGATTTATTTGGGATTTGGATCCTATTGGGAACTTGGTATCTGGGTGCTGGAGACAAGTAAGCTGCTGAGCTGTTTTCACTTAAAGTCTGCAGCTTTGGGGGCGTGGTTCAGACCCTGAGTCTGTGTTGCAGCAGGTTAGTGTGTCTGGCTCAACAAGACAGGGTTCTGGAAGTCACAAGCTGGCAGGTAAAACAGGTTCAGAGGTATTTTCAGCACATTGGGTGACAGTCCCATGGGGGTCTCTGTGACTGAACCCGTCACACGGTGCCTTTCGTAACCGGAGACCCAGGAATGTGTTAAGGAAAAGTTAGCATATGTGTGTATGTGACTCCATTTTGGTTTGGGGCCCACCATTGTCTAAAAGTAAACACATCATGCACCAGGAGGAGTGTTCCTTAGATACTGCATTCCTTTGAAACCCGCCCCCTTGTTTCCAGCCCATCTCGAATCCCGGTTTCTGTTCTTTGTCTGTTCCTAACTCCCTGCCTCCTGGCCTTGATGCGAGCCTCCCATCCCGATAAGAAAGGCTACTGGTGCATTGCTTTAGGACCATGTTGTGTAGTTGAAGTAATGGTCTAGCACGGGGAATGTACCTAGCATGTATGGGTGGTAGATAAGGGAAGGGTTTGTCTATTGGCTAAGGTTTCCGATGCACTAGGGCAACGTGCTTTGCTAAAAGGTATATAATCTCTGTATAACCTGCATTCGGGGTCCCCTCCTGACTAGCAGGGGGGCACCACGCTCGAGCATAATAAACTTAGTATCTTTGGGAACTCTGCAGTTGTGACAGGTTTCAGAGTAACAGCCGTGTTAGTCTGTATTCGCAAAAAGAAAAGGAGTACTTGTGGCACTTAAAGACTAACCAATTTATTTGAGCATGAGCTTTCGTGAGCTACAGCTCACTTCATCGGATGCATACTGTGGAAACTGCAGAAGACATTATATACACAGAGACCATGAAACAATACCTCCTCCCACCCCACTCTCCTGCTGGTAATAGCTTATCTAAAGTGATCATCAAGTTGGGCCATTTCCAGCACAAATCCAGGTTTTCTCACCCTCTGCCCCCCCACCCCACAACTCACTCTCCTGCTGGTAATAGCAGGAGGGTGAGAGAACCTGGATTTGTGCTGGAAATGGCCCAACTTGATGATCACTTTAGATAAGCTATTACCAGCAGGAGTGTGGGGTGGGAGGAGGTATTGTTTCATGGTCTCTGTGTATATAATGTCGTCTGCAGTTTCCACAGTATGCATCCGATGAAGTGAGCTGTAATTCACGAAAGCTCATGCTCAAATAAATTGGTTAGTCTCTAAGGTGCCACAAGTACTCCTTTTCTTTCTGCAGTTGTGGACTTTGTTCGTGTGCCTCAGCCTAGACTTGGAGTGTGCGTGACCAATCGGGTGTAATTTGTAACAAATGGGATGCAACCAGGTGACTCTTTACCCAGGAAACGAGACAAAGACAAGGAGGAGGAGCAATGGAGGTGTCTGACTTTGGGTCGCTGGAAGCTGGCAGTCTGCTTGGGGGGACCCGAAGAGGGGGAGTTCAGGGCATCTGGCCCTTGACTCCCTAAGGTGGACTTGGCTGAAAGTCACTGATTTCTGTGCTAATGAGTTCTGTTCTACACCGTGTTCCTGTCGAGTAATAAACCTTTTGTTTTACTGGTTGGCTGAGAGTCACGCTGCCTGGGGGGCAGGGCCCTCTGGCTTCCCCAGAAGCCCCGTCCGGGCAGACTTGCTGCGGGAAGCCCACGGTGTGGAAGGGGATGCTGAATGCTTCGAAGTCAGACCCAAGAAGGTCAAAGTTGTGTGAGCTTCTTGCCCTGGTGGCAGTGTGTCATGGAGTGTGGCGGAGTCCGGGCCCTGCACCCCCACTTCCTGCGATTCACCGTGACTCTCAGCCAGCCAGTAAAACAGAAAGTTTATTGGACGACTGGAACACAGTCCCAAGCAGAGATGGGAGAGGGAGGCAGGGATGAGGGCAAGATTAAACACACCGAGAGAGCTCTGTGTAGTGATGGTTTCTTGCTTGGCTTTATTAGTTTGCAGAGGAATCGTTGAGAAGCCCTAGTCGGAGGAGACGCTGGCAGAAGTGGACCTGACCATCCTTCTAAGGAGACATGAATAGTCCTCATGTTTCTGCCTTCTGCTTAACTGGCTGTGAGTAAGAAGTCAGTGCTTTGAATTCGTCATCTGTACTCACTGTAGTTTTCCTCACAGGCCGTGTGCTTCCTCGTTGGCTACGAGTCTCTGGGATTAAGGCTGGGGAAGGGACAAGAGTCTCCTGAGCAAAGTGACTATTTTGGGTGCCGTTACAATGGGTATCTTCCAGTTGCAGTTGTAAAGTAGTAATGGGAGATGAGTTAAGGGCGGAGCCCTGGGATACGGGAGATATGAAATGAAGAGACAACGCGACATTGCAGATGGAGATGCTAATTTTTTTTTGTTCCCTCTTCTGCTGGGTTTAGTCCCAAAAGAAAAGAAGACAAGCGTCGGAGTCTACTGCCCTCATGCGACGGAAAGAGAGCGACAAGATCGTGAGCGTTGTTGATGCCACGGAAAAGTCGTCCAACTGGGAGCGGAAGAGCTGCCACCCTCAGTGAGGTAAGTGTCTATTTTGGTGATTGCTTTGCTCACGGCCCACCTCGCTCCTGGTAGGGACGCCCCTTTAGCTGGGGCTGGGTTTGTAAGAAGATGTTCTTGACTAGCTGTGGTTACGAGGGAGATAAGGTCCCCATTTTCAGGGGCTGGTCATTTCTCTGGCCAGTGTTACAAATTATACCTGACAGGTCATGCACACAAACTGCCGCGAATTATACCCGATAGGTCACGCACAGTTCGAGTATAGGCTGAGGCACACAAACAAAGTTCACAACTGCAGAATTCCCCAAAATACTAAGTTTATTATGCTCGAGCGCGGTGCCCCCCTGCTAATCAGCAGGGGACCCCGCATGCAGGTTATACAGAGATTATATACCTTTTTGCAAAGCACGTTGCCCTAGTGCATCGGAAACCTTAGCCAATAGACAAACCCTTCCCTTATCTACCACCTATCCCTGCTAGGTACATTCCCCGTGCTAGACCATTACTTCAACTACACAACATGGTCCTAAAGCAATGCAGCAGTAACTTTTCTTATCAGAATGGGAGGCCCACATCAAGGCCAGGAGGCAGGGAGTTAGGAACAGAGAAAGAACAGAAACCAGGAGTCGAGACAGGCTGGAGACAACGGGGGGAGGATTTTCACAGGAATGCAGTATCTAAGAAACACTCCTCCTGGTGCATGAAGTGCTTGCTTTTAGACAATGGTGGGCCCCAAACCAAAATGGAGTCACATATGCTAACTTTTCCTTAACACCAGGAGCGGTGTGTCCTCTGCAGCAGAAGGTTTGATCCAGGAGGATGACTCCAGGTGGTGAGTCACTTGCCTTCCTTCCATGTTTTTTCTCTCTGTCTCTCTCTCTTCTCTAGTATGTTGGCCAACACAAACACACACCCCACCTTTCTGTCCTTACCTTTCCTAGTGCCTTCTCCCTTCATAGGATACTGGGAGGCATGTTAGGTGTGCATCCCCACAGGCTGTGTCTCAGGAGCCATGAAGAAGTAGGAGTGGATGATAATCATGCAGGGCAGTGCGTGCGAGAGTGGAGCAGTGACTGTCGGTATTAACTTGGTCTCTGTTCATCAAGTGGGGCCAATGTAGATGGAATGGAAGAGGGAGGCAGAAATGAGGGGAAGATCTCAGGCACCAATAGAGCTTTGTGTAGCGATGGCTTCTGCTGCTGCTCTTGCAGAGGAATTGCTGAGGAGCCCTAGCCAGAGGAGAAAGTGGCAGAGATGGACCTGAGCAGCTTGGACATTGTTCTCAGCAGACGTGAACAGTCCTCCACTTTCTGCCTCCTGCTTAACTGGCTGTGAGTAAGTGGTCAGTGCTTTCAATTCCTCATCTGTACTCGCTGTAGTACTCTTCACAGGCTGTGCGCTTCCTTGTTGGGTATGGGGCTCTGTGGTATTAAGGCTGAGGAGGAGCCATGTCTGCTGTGCAGAGTGACCATGTGGGGTGCCATTGCAAGGGGTGCTTTTTGGTTGTAATGTTAAAGATGTAATGGGAAGAGGGTTGAGGGCAGAGCCCCGCCATGCAGGAGAGGGGAAAAGAAGGGCCAACGAGATGTTGCCGACTGAGATGGTAACTGATTTGTTTTTCTCCCTTGTGCTGGGTTTAGTACCAAGGGAAAAGAAGTCGCATGCCAGGGTCTACTGCCCTCATGCGATGGAAAGCAAGTGACAGTGATAAGACCGCGAGTATTGTTGATGCCACGCAAAAGCTGTCCAACTGGGAGCAGAACTGCTGCCACTCTGAGATAAGTGACTGTTTTGGTGATTGCTCTGCTCGTGGCCCACCTGGCTCCAGGTATGGACGCTCCTTTAGCTAAGGCTGGGTTTGTAAGGAAAGGTTCCTGACTAGCTGTTGTTATGAGGGAGACAAGGTCCCCATTTTCAGGGGCTGCTCATTTCTCTGGCCAGGAGCAGTGTGTCCTCCGCAGCAGAAGGTTGCATCTAGGAGGATGACTTTATGTGTTGAGTTGCTTGCCTTCCTCCAATGTTTTTCTCTTTCTTTCTCTCTACTCTAATGTGTTGGCCAGCTCTCTGTCTCCTCTCCTCTCCTTGTGCTGTCTCCCTTCTTAGGATGCAGGCAGGGGTACTAGGTTTGCATCCAAACCTGGTGAGGTCTTGGGAGCCCTGGAGAAGTTGGAGCAGATGAAAATCATGCGTGGCAGTCGGTGTTGACTCGGTCATCGAGTGGGGCCAGTGTAGATGGGTTTGGAGAGGGAGGCAGGGATGAGGGCAAGATTTCAAGCACCGGTAGAGCTTTGTGTACTGATGGCTCATGCTTGGCTTTTGCAGCTGCTCTTGCAGAGGAATTGTCCAGGAGCCCAGCCAGAGGAGAAGGTGCAAAGGTGTAGCTGAGCAGCTTGGGCATCCTTCTAAGGAGACATGAACAGTCCTCCCCTTTCTGCCTCCCGCATAACTGGCTGTATGTAAGCAGTCAGTGATTGGAATTCCTCCTCTGTAGTTGTTTTTGTCACAGGCAGTGTGCTTGCTTATTGAATATGGGGCTCTTTGGTATTTAAGGCTGGGGAAGGTATCACACTTACAGTTGCCATCTTTCACGGGGTAATAAGCACCCCGACTTTCACAATAAACCAAAAATGAAGCTAATCCCATTTCAAAACAAGGAATCTGTAAGAACCCGAACACCCTGTGACTAGATCCCCCCGGTGTGCAGTCTGGGAGTGTGGTGGGCCCACTGTGCACCCCTGATTCTCTCCCCCACTTTGCCTCTCCTTGCCCTGTGCCCTTGCTTGCCAGGAGCCAATTTAAAAAAAAGAAGTAACAAACTGCAAGGTAAACAAGCAACAAGCCAGCATCCAAAAACTCGCCAAGAAGCAACTCTCAAGCCAATTAAGTGAAAAACAAGCCCAATTTCTGCATTTTCCCCACAGGTTTGGTATTTTTTACCAGAGTCTGCTGTGCAGAGTGACTATTTCGGGTGTCATTGCTGGGGTGCTTCTACTTGTAGTCCTGAAGGTGTAATGGGAGGGGGTTTGAGGGCAGAGCCCTGGGGTGTGTTAGATGCAAGAAGAAGAGCTTACGCCACATTGCCGTCTGAGATGCTAACTTCTTTGTTTTTCTCCCTTGTGCTGGGTTTGGTACCAAGGGGAAAGAAGTCAAATGACAGAGTTTACTCCACTCGTATGATGGAAAGCAAGCGAGAGCAGGGAGACTGTGAGCCTTGTTGAAATGAGACAGGAGCCATACATTTGGGAGGGGAGCAGCCACCACTGTCAGTGAGATAAGTGATATATTTTATGCGAGATAGTCTTTTAAGGTATCATTGGAAAGGTTATAATTTACTGCATGTGATTATCCAATTTGGATGCATGTATCATTTCTGTATCTAAAGTTGGAAATATTGACTATGTAACAATTACAACCGGGTGTATACTTGGGAAACACCCACCAGACAACACGCCATCAGCCTTGATGGGCCATTAGGAAGAAACAATAAGACTGTGAAGACACTAATCTCTCTCCTTCCTGAGACGCATCCTGGGATGTAGCTGTGACGCTACTAGGTCAGGTGGTCCTGTCACCTGGTACTAAATGCTATGTTGGACTTCTAGTAATTTTCCACTAAAAGGAGGGGGAGGTCAAGACTGGGAAACAAAAGATTCCCGCCTTATGTAAATCTTACTTAAGGCTGGGGAGTAATGCAAACAGGTCTCTTCTCCGTTGCCTTCCTGTCGAAGCAGAAAGACTGCTAAAAGTACCTGAAGGGACAAAGGAACCGAGCAGGGGGAAAGTCCAGGGCTGAGTCTGGACTAAGACAGCAGTCTGCTCTGTAAAGAGAAATAACTGGAAATCTCAGCTACAGAAACCCTGTAACTTGCCTAAAAACAACGTTTAGGGTGAGAAATCACTTCCTGAGTCCAGTCTCTTTAAGATCTTAGGCTTAGTATTGCATGTTTGTTTTATTTGCTTAGTAATCTGCCTTCTGTTTGCTATCCCTTACAATCACTTAAAATCTTCTTCCCTTATAGTTAATAATAAACAAAAACAAGTTCATTAAACCCAGTTTGTGCAACTTCTAACGGGGGTGGGGCAAAAGTTGTGTATATCTTCCTCCACATTGAGGGAGGGGGTGAATTTATGAGCTTATGTTGTATAGATTTCTCTACGGCCCAAGACAATATTATTTTGGGTGTACTTTCCAGAGGGGAACTGCACTTGAGAGCTGGGAGATATCATAGCTGAGTCTTCTCGTAGAGAGCTGTTGACAGACTCTGTGCGATTCTACAGCTGGTGCGTCCCTACGTGTGTGTGTGTGTGTGTGTGTGTGTGCTGCCAGAGGCTGGAGAGCCTAAGTCAGCAAAACAAGGAGAGGGAGACCAGGCTAGTGCAGCAGCAGGCTCAGAGAAATCCCAGTACATCAGGTGGCATCCCAGAATGGGGGTCAAACCCGTCACAGGGTGGGCCCCTGAGAAAAGACCTCTGCTTCTAACTGGGGCACGATAAGTGCGGGGGGAATCCTTTGTGCCCTCCAAGGAGTTGTCAGGTGCTACGGAATCTTCCTGAAGTCTGGTAACTTCGTGGAGAGCAACTTGACTGTAACAAGAGATGCTTAGTCCTCAGGTATCTTCCTTCTGTACACTGGGTGAGCTTCCCTGGTCATGCCAGTCTAGTCCTCCTCTCTGAAGCAGGCCACATTCAGTCGAGGATGTGAGCAGGGGTCTGAGAGTAGCCCTCGGCCTGTGTCTCCACTCACCAGGTTGCACCACCCAGGGCATGTGGAGGGTCCAGGGCTATGCACAGCACTCTGGACTGACTTGCTCCAGCTCAGGCTCCTGGGTTCTAACCCCTGCGCTTGCTGCTACTCAAGGGTTCTCCCTGTAAGTTACCCCAGCTGGCCAGTGGATGTCATTGTAACGCAGTGGGAAAAAGGCTTTGTGAATTACTCTGACAGGTCACCGTTGCTCTGAGGGAAATGCTTTGTGCGTGACTCAGAGTGGCCACCCATTATCACTGTCCCTTCATAAGGAAAATGGTTTGTGCATTACCCCAACTGGCCACCTGGTGTCACTGTTCCTCCATGAGGGAAATACTTTGTGTTACCAAATGGCCACTCGGGGTAATGCACACAGCATTTCCCTCGTGGAGGAACAGTGACACTGGGTGTCCAGTATCAGGGGGTAGCCGTGTTAGTCTGTATCCACAAAAACAATAAGGAGTCCAGTGGTACCTTAAAGACGAACAGATTTATCTGGGCATAAGCTTTTGTGGGTAAAAAACGACTTCTTCAGAAGCATGGAGTGAAAATTACAGATGCAGGCAATATATTGTGACACATGAAGAGAAGGGAGTTACCTCACAAGTGGAGAACCAGTGTTGACAGGGCCAATTCGATCAGGGTGGATATAGTCCACTCCCAATAATTGATGAGGAGGTGTCAATTCCAGGAGAGGCAAAGCTGCTTTTGTAGTGAGCCAGCCAGTCCCTACTCAAGCCCAAATTAATGGTGTTAAATTTGCAAATGAATTTTAGTTCTGCTGTTTCTCTTTGAAGTCTGTTTCTGAAGTTTTTTTTGTTCGAGTAATGTACAGTTGCTCCATGAAGGAAATGCTCTGTGCGTTACCCCGAGTGTCCACACGGTGTCAGTCTTCTCAATGTGGGAAATGCTTTGAGCATCCCCCAAGTGGCCACCCAGTGTCACTCTTGCTCCATTAGGGAAATGCTGTGTGCATTCTCCCAAGAGGCCGCCCATTGGTGGGATAACTCACGTGACTGGAGTACTGTCATGGATGGATATAAAGTGTTCAGGAAGGACAGTCAGGGCAGAAAAGGTCGGGGAGTTGCATTGTATGTAAGAGAGCAGTATGACTGCTCAGAGCTCCAGTATGAAACTGTAGAAAAACGTGAGAGTCTCTGGATTAAGTTTAGAAGCGTGAGCAACGAGGGTGGTGTCGTGGTGGGAGTCTGCTATAGACCACTGGACCATGGGGATGAGGTGGATGAGGCTTTCTTCCGGCCACTAATGGAAGTTACTAGATCGGAGGCCCTGGTTCTCATCGGAGACTTCAATCACCCTGATGTCTGCTGGGAGAGCAATACAGCGGTGCACAGACAATCCAGGAAGCGTAGGGGACAATTTCCTGATGCAAGTGCTGGAACAACCAACTAGGGGCAGAGCTCTTCTTGACCTGCTGCTCACAAACCGGGAAGAATTAGTAGGGGAAGCAAAAGTGGATGGGAACCTGGGAGGCAGTGACCATGAGATGATCGAGTTCAGGATCCTGACACAAGGAAGAAAGGAGAGCGGCAGAATGTGGACCCTAGACTTCAGAAAAGCAGACTTTGACAACCTCAGGGAACTCATGGGCAGGATCCCCTGGGAGAATAACATGAGGGGGAAAGGAGTCCAGGAGAGCTGGCTGTATTTTAAAGAATCCTTATTGAGGTTACAGGAACAAACCATCCCGATGTGTAGAAAGAATAGTCAATATGGCAGGCGACCAGCTTGGCTTGACAGTGAAATCCTTGCTGATCTTAAACACAAAAAAGAAGCTTACAAGAAGTGGAAGATTGGACAAATGACCAGGGAAGAGTATAAAAATATTGCTCGGGCATGCAGGAGTGAAATCAGGAAGGCCAAATCACACCTGGAGTTCCAGCTAGCAGGAGATATTAAGAGTAACAAGAAGGGTTTCTCCAGGTATGTTAGCAACAAGAAGAAAGTCAAGGAAAGTGTGGGCCCCTTACTGAATGAGGGAGGCAACCTAGTGACAGAGGATGTGGAAAAAGCTAATGTACTCAATGCTTTTTTTGCCTCTGTCTTCATGAACAAGGTCAGCTCCCAGACTGCTGCACTGGGCAGCAGTCTGGGGAAGAGGTGACCAGCCCTCTGTAGAGAGAGAACCGGTTCGGGACAATTAGAAAAGCTGGACGAGCACAAGTCCGTGGGGACGGATGCGCTGCATCCGAGAGCACCAAAGGAGATGGCGGATGTGATTGCAGAGCCATTGGCCGTTATCTTTGAAAACTCACGGCAATCGGGGGAGGTCCTGTTACGGATTGTAACTAATAGGTCACGCACAGGAACTGCTGCGAATTATACCCGATAGGTCACGCACAGGTCGAGTCTAGGCTGAGGCACACGAACAAAGTCCACAACTGCAGAGATCCCAAAGATACTAAGTTTATTACGCTCGAGCGTGGTGCCCCCCTGCTAGTCAGGAGGGGACCCCGAATGCAGGTTATACAGAGATTATATACCTTTTAGCAAAGCACATTGCCCTCGTGCATCAGAAACCTTAGCCAATAGACAAACCCTTCCCTTATCTACTACCTATCCCTGCTAGGTACATTGCCCATTGTAGACCATTACTTCAACTACACAACATGGTCCTAAAGCAATGCACCAGTAGCTTTTCTTATCGGGATGGGAGGCTCACATCAAGGCCAGGAGGCAGGGAGTTAGGAACAGACAAAGAACAGAAACCGGGAATCGAGACAGGCTGGAAAAAAGAGGGAGGGTTTTCACAGGAATGCAATATCTAAGGAGCACTCATCCTAGTGCATGATGTGCTTGCTTTTAGACACTGATGGGCCCCAAACCAAAATGGAGTCACATATGCTAACTTTTCCTTAACAGGTCCCGGATGATTGGAAAAAGGTTAATGTAGCGCCCATCTTTAAAAAAGGGAAGAAGGAGCATCTGGGGAACTACAGGCCGGTCAGCCTCACCTCAGTCCCTGGAAAAATCATGGAGCAGGTCCTCAAGGAATCAATTCTGAAGCACTTAGAGGAGAGGAAAGCGATCCGGAACTGTCAGCATAGATTCACCAAGGGCAAGTCATGCCTGGCTAATCTAATTGCCTTCTATGACTAGATAACCGGCTCTGTGGATGAGGGGAAAGCGGCAGATGTGTTGTTCCTTGACTTTAGCAAAGCTTTTGATACGGTCCCCCCCAGTATTCTTCTTGCCAGCAAGTCAAAGACGTATGGGCTGGATGAATGGACTATAAGGTGGATAGAAAGCTGGCTAGATCGTCGGGCTCAAAGTCTCCATGTCTAGTTGGCAGCCGGTATCGAGTGGAGTGCCCCAAGGGTCGGTCCTGGGGCTGGTTTTGTTCAATATCTTCGTTAATGATCTGGAGGATGGCGTGGATTTCACCCTCAGCAAGTTTGCAGATGACACTAAACTGGGAGGAGAGGTAGATACGCTGGAGGGTAGGGATACAGAGGGCCCTAGACAAATTAGAGGATTGGGCCAAAAGAAATCTGATGAGGTTCAACAAGGACAAGTGCAGAGTTGTGCACTTAGGACGGAAGAATCCCACGCACCGCTACAGACTAGGGACTGAACGGCTAGGCAGCAGTTCTGCAGAAAAGGACCTAGGGGTTACAGTGGACGAAAAGCTGGATATGAGTCAACGGTGTGCCCTTGTTGCCAAGAAGACCAATGGCATTTTCGAATGTATAAGCAGGGGCATTGCCAGCAGATCGACGGACGTGATCGTTCCTCTCTATTCGACAGCGGTGAGGCCTCATCTGGAGTACCGAGTCCAGTTTTGGGCCCCACACTTCAAGAAGGATGTGGAAAAATTTGAGAGAGTCCAGCGGAGGGCAACAAAAATTATTAAGGGACTGGAACACATGAGTTATGAGGAGAGGCTGAGGGAACTGGGATTGTTTAGTTTACGGAAGAGAAGAGTGAGGGGGGATTTGATAGCTGTTTTCAACTGCCTGAAAGGGGGTTCCAAAGAGCATGGATCTAGACTGTTTTCAGTGGTAGCAGATGACAGAACGAGGAGTAATGGTCTCAAGTTGCAGTGGGGGAGGTTTAGGTTGGATATTAGGAAAAACTTTTTCACTCGGAGGGTGGTGAAACACTGGAATGCGTTACCTAGGGAGGTGGTAGAATCTCCTTCCTTAGAAGTTTTTAAGGTCAGGCTTGACAAAGCCCTGGCTGGGATGATTCAATTGGGGATCGGTCCTGCTTTGAGCAGGGGGTTGGACTAGATGACTTCCCGAGGTCTCTTCCAACCCTGATATTCTATGATTGTCACTGTTGTTGCATAAGGGAAATGCTTTGTGCATTTGTGCAACTGGTCACCCAGTTTCCACGGTATGCATCCGATGAAGTGAGCTGTAGCTCACGAAAGCTTATGCTCAAATAAATTGGTTAGTCTCTAAGGTGCCACAAGTACTCCTTTTCTTTTTGCGAATACAGACTAACACGGCTGTTACTCTGAAAACTGGTCACCCAGTGTCACTGTTGCTTCATGAGGGAAATGGGTTGTGCATTAACCCAAGTGGCCCCTCGTTGCCTCTCTTCCTTGGTGAGGGAAATGGTTTGTGCATTACCTGGATTGGCCACCTGGTTTCACTCTTGCTCCATGTGGGAAATATTTTAGTGACGCCAGGTGGCCACTCTAGGTAATGCACACAGCATTTCCCTCATGGAGCAACAATGACAGTGGGTGGTCACTCAGGGTAATCCACAGTTGTTCCACGAAGGAAATGCTTTGTGCATTACCTGGATTAGCCACCCTGTGTTACTGTTGCTCCATGAGATAAATGCTGTGTGCATTAACCCGAGTGGCCATCCGGTATCACTGTTTCTCCTTGAGGGAAATGTTTTGTGGATTACTCCGTGGTCACCCAGCGTCACTGTTGCTCTATGGGGAAAATCCTCTGTGCATAACCCCGCCCTTCCACATAGTGTTACTGTTGTTCCAGGGAAGCTGCAGGCTGAGTTGCCTGTAAGGGTATGTCTATGCTGGCATTGAAGGACAAAACTTTTTTCTTTCAGAAGTGTTAACCCCCTCCCCCATCCCTTGACCCCGAAAGTAAAAGTTTTGCCACGACAAGTACCAGTGTGAACCACGCATTGTTGGCAGGAGCGCTCTCCTGCTCGCAATACAAATGCCGATCGTTGGGAGTGGGAGTTTTTTGTTGGCAGGAGAGATGACAAACAGTGGCTACACTTCACGGCTTTTAGCAGCAGGGCTGAAGCCTAAGGGTATGTCTACACTACCCGCCGGATCAGCGGGTAGTGATGGATGTATCGGGGGTCAATTTTAGTCTAGACGTGATAAATCCATCGTGAGAGGCGCAAGCGGAGTCGACGGGGGAGCGGTGGCAGTCGACCCAGTGCTGTGAAGACGCCGAGGTAAGTTGACCTAAGATACGTCGACTTCAGCTACACTATTCTCGTAGCTGAAGTTGCATATCTTAGGTCAATTCCCCCCCCCCCCCCCGCCCCGACCCAGTGTAGACCAGGGCTTAGATAAATGCATGGTAGAGCCTGAGTACAGGCGACTGCTTCCCTTTAAGTGAGACTTGATTTCTCATAAAAGTTTTCTTCCTTGTTCTGGGTGTGTGAATTTCCCTATTTTGTGAGTAGGTGTGGGTTTACGACCAGGGGAAGAGACAACAGTCTTCTCTGCACAGTGACTCTCTTGAATACAGGTGCAAAGGGCTGCTTAACATATGAACATAAGAATGGCAATTTGGGGTCAGACCAAAGGTCCATCTAGCCCACTATCCTGTCTTCTGACTGGCTAATGCCAGGTGCTTCAGAGGGAATGAATAGAACAGGTAATCGAGAAGTGATCCATCCTGTGTCGCCCATTCCCAGCTTCTGGCAAACAGAGGATAAGGACACCATCCCTGCCCATCCTGACTAATAACCATTGATGGACCTATTCTCCATGAATTTACCTAGTTCTTTTTTGAACCCTATTATAGTCTTGGCTTTCACAGTATTCTCTGGCCAGCAATTCCACAGGTTGAGTGTGTGTTGTGTGCTTTTTAATTGTATCTATGAAGGTCTAATGGGAGAGGGAGAAGAACCACTGACACAACATTGCAGATTCTGACGATAACTTTTGTTTTTCCCTCTTGCGTTGTGCTTCGTGTCAAGGGTAAGAGCCCACCCCTGTTGTGAGATGGAAAGCGTACAAGAGCCATGAGACACTGAGCATTGTTGATGCCAGGCTACGGTGATGCCGTCTAGCTGGAAGCAGAGCAGCCATCGCTGTCAGTGAGATAAGTGTCTGGTTTGGTGAGGAGTCTGGTCACGGTGCACCTAGCTCCAGGCAGGGATGTGCCATTAGCTAGGTCTGTGTTTGTAAGAAAAGGTTCCTGACTAGCTGTGGCTACGAGGGAGACAAGGCCCCCATTATCAGGGGCTGCTCATCTGTCTGGCCAGGAGAGGTGTGTCCACTGCAGCAAAAGGTTGGATCCAGGAGGATGACTGTAGCTGGTGAGTTTCTTGCCTTCCTCCCCTGTTTCTCTCTCTCTCTTCTCTACTCTAGTGTATTGGCTGACACACTTTGTCTGTCTGTGCTTGTTTCTCTTTCTTTGGTCTCCCTTCATAGCACATGGGCAGGCGTGCATCCCCATTGGCTAGGTCTCGGGAGCCTTGAAGAAGTAGGAGGGGACAAAAATCACGCGGGGGAGCGCGCGCGAGAATGGAGCATCACTGTCAGTGTTGACTGAGTCTCTGTTCATCAAGTGGGGCCGATGTAGATGGGATGGGAGAGGGAGGCAGGGATGAGGGCAAGGTTTTGCGCACCAATTGAGTTTTGTGGAGTGATGGCTCCTGCTTGGCTTAATTGTGGTGCTTGCAGAGGAATCGTCGAGCAGCAGCTGCAGGAGAAGCTGGCAGAGGTTGACCTGACCAGCCTGGACATTCTTGTAAGCGAAGATTAACAGTCCTCCGCTTTCTGCCTTCCGCATAACTGACTGTGAGTAAGCGGTCAGTGCTTTGAATTCCTCATTCTGTACTCACTCTAGTTTTCTTCACAGGCTGTGAGCTTCCTCATTGGGCATGGGGCTTTATGGGATTAAGGCTGAGGAAGAAGCAAGTCTCCTCTGCAGAGTCACTATTTCAGGTGCTGTTGCTACAGGTGTTTTCTATTTGTAGTTATAAAGGCATAGTGCAACGGGGGTTGAGGGCAGAACCCTGGTGTGTGGGAGATGCGAGAAGAGCAGTGTTGCTGACTGAGATGCTAATTTTACTGTCTCCCCCCCACCCTCCCTTGTGTTGGGTTTAGTACCAAGGGAAAAGTGGCGGGTCAGAGTCCACTCCCCTCATGTGAGGGAAAGCGAAGGCAAGCTGTGAGGGCTCTACTCACAGTCCACCTGGCTCCAGGCTGGGACTTTTTGTTAGCTGGCGCTTAGTGTGTAGGAAAAAGTTCGTGACAAGCTCTGGTTAAGAGGGAGACAAGGCTCTTATTTTCAGGGGCTGCTTTTTTCTCTGACCAGGAGTGGAGTGTTCTCCCCAGCAGGAGGTCAGTCCAGCCACTGAGATGCTTTTCTTCCTTCCATGTTTCTCTCTCTCTCTCTCCCTGTCTTCTGTGGCCAACACAGACGTGCATGCTCCCTCTTCTTACCTCTTCTGGTACTGTCTCCCTTCACAGAAATTGGGCATGGATGCTGTTTGTGTGTCCTCACAGTCTTGGATATAAGAGCCAGCAGGATGGGGGCAGGAAAGCCTGTTAGAGCTGGCAGAAGGGGGGCGTAAAAGGCCATTTGACCCATCAAGTGTTTAGTCCGTGTCTTTTACTGCAATGGAGGTGATGTAGTACAGATGGGAGAGGGAGGCAGGTACTGGAAGATCTCATGCACCTATAGCCTTTCTGGCAGCGATGGCTCTTCCATAGGTGGTTTGCTGTTCTTGCAGAGGCATGCTCCAGGCCAGTGCAGCAGCCCCAGACAGAGGAGGAGCATGTGGAGGAAGTGGACCTGCACAATCTAGACATTTCACTTGCCAATGGAGCTGAGGAGGTCTCTTGTGATGTTGGAGGAGCAGGTGTTTGTTTGTGAAATATCTCTCTCCAGTATCTGCATAGTGAGGTGCTTCCTTGAGAACAGAGAGATGCTTCTCATTTCCATGGGATGTGTCCTGGGGAAGGTACAGCTCTGCCCATGGCTGGTAATTGTCTGGGATTGTCCCTTTCCTGGAGGGCTGTAGTTCCTTGGGAGTGATGAGCATTTTAGGCCCTGGGTGGGCTGGAGAGGAATAAAGAACGGGGCTCCAATGAGCAGAAGTTAGTTACACCTGTGTGTCTGTCTGTCTTCCATGCACCAGTGGTAGCCTAGCTTACAAGTGTTCTCTCTTTCTCTTTTCAGTTCCTCATGAGATTGGGTAGATGAGAGAATGGCCAACCTGTGGCAGAGACCTAAGAAGGAGCAGCCACCCTGAGCCCATCCCCAGGGATCGAAGCCAGACAGTGATCTGCAGAGTAAGAGCAAATAGAAATTTGCTTCAGTTAAGTATTGAGGGAGGGCTGCAAAGACTCCGGTCCTGGGGCTGGTTTTGTTCAATATCTTCATAAATGATCTGGAGGATGGTGTGGATTGCACTCTCAGCAAATTTGCGGATGATACTAAACTGGGAGGAGTGGTAGATACGCTGGAGGGGAGGAATAGGATACAGAAAGACGTAGACAAATTGGAGGATTGGGCCAAAAGAAATCTGATGAGGTTCAATAAGGATAAGTGCAGGGTCCTGCACTTAGGACGGAAGAACCCAATGCACAGCTACAGACTAGGGACCGAATGGCTAGGCAGCAGTTCTGCGGAAAAGGACCTAGGGGTGACAGTGGACGAGAAGCTGGATATGAGTCAGCAGTGTGAGCAGATCGAGGGATGTGATCGTCCCCCTCTATTCGACATTGGTGAGGCCTCATCTGGAGTCCTGTGTCCAGTTTTGGGCCCCACACTACAAGAAGGATGTGGATAAATTGGAGAGAGTCCAGCGAAGGGCAACAAAAATGATTAGGGGACTGGAACACATGAGTTATGAGGAGAGGCTGAGGGAGCTGGGATTGTTTAGCCTGCAGAAGAGAAGAATGAGGGGGGATTTGATAGCTGCTTTCAACTACCTGAAAGGGGGTTCCAAAGAGGATGGCTCTAGGCTGTTCTCAATGGTAGCAGATGACAGAACGAGGAGTAATGGTCTCAAGTTGCAGTGGAGGAGGTTTAGATTGGATATTAGGAAAAACTTTTTCACTAGGAGGGTGGTGAAACACTGGAATGCGTTACCTAGGGAGGTGGTAGAATCTCCTTCCTTAGAGGTTTTTAAGGTCAGGCTTGACAAAGCCCTGGCTGGGATGATTTAACTGGGAATTGGTCCTGCTTTGAGCAGGGGGTTGGACTAGATGACCTTCAGGGGTCCCTTCCAACCCTGATATTCTATAATTCTATGACTCTTGTTGGTGGAGAGAATTTGTTAGTATGGGGTTGGCCCCTGAGGAAAGGCCTCTGAATCTAGCTGGAGCGGGACCCGCACCCGAGCGGCTCTTAAGGTCTGTGAGTTGTCGAAGGGCAGCAGGGAACTGAGGAGCAGCCACAGCCCTGGAACCCCCAACCGGTACAAGGACAAGATGGGAGAACGTTTTGGCAGCCTGCATCATTGCACCACCTAGAGCGGCAGTTGCCACATCCTGCCTGGCTCTGACTTGAAGCTTCTGGCCTCTGACCTGGTGAATAATGTTCTCCGTAAAACATGAAACACTCTGCGTTCCGTCACTGCCTTGGTTCCAGGGATGGGTAGCCATGGTAAATCCCTCATCCCATTATTAGTGTCGCTCTCACAAAACCAGCAACATCTGTTCAATAGCATCCCCTGCTTTCAAATCACGATGGCCACCATATTGTGTTACGACCATTTCTCCCAAACAAAGAAAGGTCCCTGTGCCTTGTCAATTCAGTTCACCTAAAATAGGCGGTGTCTCGTAGCCTCATTCCCATTTTTGAGAGACACACTGAGCCTGTGCTGCCACAGAATCAAGCCCCCGTCCTGTACTCAATATGAGTCACATCTTTGGATCTAGGACAGAGGTGGGCAAACTACGGCCCGTGGGACCGTCCTGCCCAGCCCCTGAGCTCCTGGCCTGGGACGCTCGCCCCCGGCCCCTCTCTCGCAGCCTCGGCTCACTGCTCCGCTGGCGCAACACTCTGGGCTGGGGGTCTGCGAGCTCCTGGGGCAGCGCAGCTGTAGAGCCCGGCCTGACCCGGTCTCTGTGCCGTGCAGCGCGGCTGCCTCTCCTGGTGCAGCCGCGCCGCCAGCCACCGGCGCTCCAGGCAGCATGGTCGGGAGGCACGGAGCCAGGGGGTTGGATAGAGGGCAGGGGAGTTGAGGGTGGTGGTCAAGGGGCAGGGGTATAGATAGGGGTTGGAGGGATGGGGCAGTTAGGGGCAGGGGTTCAATCCAAATTTCGTGAAATAATTACTTGAAAAATACAAAAGAAACAAAATGCATCCAAACCAAAAAACACAGAAATTGAAACAGATAGTTGTTAAGTTTGTGTTGTGTAGCCACTCAAAGTCCCCTTTTCAAAAAGACAACATCGATTGCAGTTTTTAATGCTCTCAACCGCTTTTTTCTTGGTGTGGAAAAAAATTAGTTCTTTCATTTACTTGTGAATCGTGGCATGCTAAATCTACAATTGGAAAGCCAATTGTGAGAGTGCTTTTGCTTAAAAAAATTGAAGGGTTAACCATTTATAATTATTTTTTCATATGTTAAACGCTTGCTTGTTTTTCTTTTGTTTATATTACAGTGTGTCATTTTTATAACTGGTAAAACTTAGTAACCCTAAAGTGTTTTAAAATGTGATTAAGGTTTCTGCAAAAGCATTAAAAACCCAAACTTTACTTGCTTAACCACATGGCTTTCAACTTAGCTTAAATCAGAGCTGCTATCACACTACTGTTTTGTTAGCTACCTATAATTTGTCACATGACCTACAAGGATAGTTACAGAACCACACTTCTGTGTGTTGGTTTCATAATGATACTTTTCTTTCATGCACTGTTGTTTAAGCATTGGGCTGTTATTATTTTTTCCACTTTTTTCCCTGTTAACTGCTTTTGGGTGTAGGAAATGGCTCGTAACTACAAAAAGAGGTCCCAAAAACATCAGCTGACTGCTGATGGTTAAAAAAAACCAAAACTCAAATTCCACAAGGATAAATTATGATGCCAAATAAGCAAGTTTAGCCATTGGTGCATAACATGTTAATAGTCTGTATGAATGTGCAGCTTTAAATATGCAAGCAGTGAAACAAATGATGATCTTTACCCATTTTCAGTTTACAGCCCAAAGTCTTACAACTTAATATCAGTTTTTAGTTTCTTTTTAGCTACACATAAATTATGTCTTCACTTTGATGGCTTAATGACCTCAAATCCACAATGTTTCTTGGAATTTTCTACTATTTAGTCAAATCAAAATTGGAAAGTCAAAGTTTAAAGAAAGGCGCTTTGCATGCCTTAAATTATAATAGGCAAAGGAGTACTTATGGCACCTTAGAGACTAACCAATTTATTTGAGCATAAGCTTTCGTGAGCTACAGCTCACTTCATTGGATGCAAGCTGTAGCTCACGAAAGCTCATGCTCAGATAAATTGGTTAGTCTCTAAGGTGCCACAACTAGTCCTTTTCTTTTTGCGAATACACACTAACCCGGCTGTTACTCTGAAACCTTAAATTATAATGAAGCCCACTGATTGGAGAACTGTATCACAAATTGTGACTCAAAGCCATAATGATTAGATTATGTTTTCTTTTCTACAAAAAAGCAAAATTTGTGTAATACATTTTTATTACATATATTATGTTCTTGCTCATACGGCTCTCCAGATATGGTTGGCACAACTTTAAAGGTTGAATCTGATTTGTGTATCATCTTTGATATCTGTAGAGACCATGCATTTTACAAGGTGAAGGTGGGACAGATTTGTTAGTAATGGTCATGTATACCTCCAATATACCCGATATAAGACAGATACAGCCAGTGGAAATGAGAGCAGGGAACACACATGCTTGGAACCAAACAAATCAAAGCTAGGTTAAGCGGGCAAAGTAAAAATGAATTTCCCTTGCATAAATCACAGTGAGTCAAAAGTATAAGGAGAGAAGAAAAATCACCTCTCTTCTCCGCTCTTCACCACTCATAGCAGCAACAGCACCTAAAGAAACACAACTGGTGGACGGGTCCTAGCCTGGAGGCCTCTAGATAGTACAGACTGTGAAGAGCATACGGTAAGAAAAAGCTTAGCTTTGAATCCATTCAACTTGCTAAGTTAGGTATTGCTGTGCGTTTTATCTTATTTTCTTTTTAACCAATTCTTGCTTTCATGCCTCAGTACTTGCAATCATTTAAAACAGAGGATCTCAAACTTTTTGGCCGGGACCCCCTTTTGAAAATATTGCAGGCTGCGACAACCTCCCTCCCCATACCGTGCCACCCTTACTTACGCGCTGCCTTCAGAGCTGGGCAGCCAGAGAGCAGCAGCCGCTGACCTGGCATGGCATGGTACTGCCACCCGTACTTCTGCACTGCTGCTGGCAGCGGTGCTGCCTTCGCAGCTGGGTGCCCAGCCAGCAGACCCCACTCACCAGCCCCCCCAGCTCTAAAGGCAGAGCACATGGTAGACTGGCAATGCCGCAACCCCACCTTGCCATCAGGACCCCCAGTTGGAGAACTGCTGACTTTTAACTACAGAAAGAAAGATTAACAATAAAACAATTGTGTTTGCTAAGCAGTGCATTTGGGACCTTCCACTTGAGATAACATGGCTTGTGCATATCATTTTCTATTAATAAAACGACAGCCTTTATATGAGCTCACACTGTCCGCTCGTGTCCCGGGCAGTACAAGATGCACATTGCTGGAGGTGGGGGGAGTCTGAGATTGGGAATTTGCTGCTCTTCTTCTGCAGCGTAACATGCACGTGGCTGGTTGCCGGCATTCACACTGTATAGCTGGGAGTAAATCACAGCCTGGAGGCTGTGTACGAACTGACTGCTAGTGGTGCTTCTCACAGCAAAGCAGTGTAAAAAGCACTCCAGGTTGGAGAACTAAGGGGACGCATCTGTTCAACAGTCTAGATCAGGGCTTCTGCCCCACTGTGCGGGGGGCTGTGGTGGGCTCCAGGCTTCAGCCACCAGATTGGAGGGCTGGGGGCTTCTGTCCCACGGGAGGCCGGTGCTTGGGGCTCCCAGCTTTAGCCCTGCGCAATGCCAGGTCTTCTACCCCATGGGGCATCAGAGCTCACAGACCCGCAGTTGGGACTCGCTGGTGTAGATTGTACGCTGTGGAATGTCACACATAGGTAAAATGTTTTTTGCATATTTATTAACTACATGGCTAACGGCTTAATATGTTGTTAAAAAGTAAGTAAATAACCTTTACAGTTGTCAGTTTTTTAAAAACCATTTGTTTACTAATTTGCTGTAATTTAACTACAGGCCAAAACCGTTGTTCTGGAATGACTGCAACAACGGTGCAGTTATTATTTTAGACAGTTTTATGTTCTAAGCTTTAATAAGTTAGAATCATAGAATATCAGGGTTGGAAGGGACCTCAGGAGGTCATCTAGTCCAACCCCCTGCTCAAAGCAGGACCGATCCCCAATTAAAACATCCCAGCCAGGGCTTTGTCAAGCCTGACCTTAAAAACTTCTAAGGAAGGAGATTCCACCACCTCCCTAGGTAACGCATTCCAGTGTTTCACCACCCTCCTAGTGAAAAAGTTTTTCCTAATATCCAACCTAAACCTCCCCCACTGCAACTTGAGACCATTACTCCTCGTTCTGTCATCCACTACCACTGAGAACAGTCTAGAGCCATCCTCTTTGGAACCCCCTTTCAGGTAGTTGAAAGCAGCTATCAAATCCCCCCCTCATTCATCTCTTCCGTAGACTAAACATCCCCAGTTCCTTCAGCCTCTCCTCATAAGTCATGCGTTCCAGTCCCCAAATCATTTTTGTTGCCCTCCGCTGGACTCTTTCCAATTTTTCCACATCCTTCTCACAGTGCGGGGCCCAAAACTGGACACAGTACTCCAGATGAGGCCTTACCAATGTGGAATAGAGGGGAACGATCACGTCCCTCGATCTGCTGGCAATGCCCCTACTTATATATCCCAAATGCCATTGGCCTTCTTGGCAACAAGGGCACACCTTTGACTCATATCCAGCTTCTCGTCCACTGTAACCCCTAGGTCCTTTTCTGCAGAACTGCTGCCTAGCCGTTCGGTCCCTAATCTGTAGCGGTGCATTGGATTCTTCCGTCCTAAGTGCAGGACTTTGCACTTGTCCTTATTGAACTTCGTCAGATTTCTTTTGGCCCAATCCTCCAATTTGTCTAGGGCCCTCTGTATCCTATCCCTACCCTCCAGTGTATCTACCTCTCCTCCCCGTTTAGTGTCATCTGCAAACTTGCTGAGGGTGCAATCCACACCATCCTCCAGATCATTTATGAAGATAATGAACAAAACCGGCCCCAGGACCGGCCCTTTGGGCACTCCGCTCGATACCGGCTGCCAACTAGACATGGAGTCAATGATCACTACCCATTGAGCCCGACAATCTAGCCAGCTTTCTATCCGCCTTATCGTCCATTCATCCAGCCCGTACTTCTTTAACTTTAACTTTAGCTGGCAAGACTACTGTGGGAGACAGTGTCAAAAGCTTTGCTAAAGTCAAGGAAAAACACGTCCACTGCTTTCCCTTCATCCGCAGAACCAGTTATCTCGTCATAGAAGGCAATTAGATTAGTCAGGCATGACTTGCCCTTGGTGAATCCGTGCTGACTGTTCCTGATCGCTTTCCTCTCCTCTAAGTGCTTCAGAATTGATTCCTTGAGGACCTGCTCCATGATTTTTCCAGGGACTGAGGTGAGGCTAACCGGCCTGTAGTTCCCAGGATCATCCTCCTTTCCTTTTTTAAAGATGGGCACTACATTAGCCTTTTTCCAGTCGTGCGGGACTTCCCCCGATCGCCATGAGTTTTCAAAGATAAAGGCCAATGGCTCTGCAATCACATCCGCCAACTCCTTTAGCGCTCTTGGATGCAACGCAGCTGGCCCCATGGACTTGTGCACGTCCAGCTTCTCTAAATAGTCCCAAACCACTTGTTTCTCCACAGAGGGCTGGTCACCTCTTCCCCATGCTGTGCTGCCCAGCACAGCAGTCTGGGAGCTGACCTTGTTCGTGAAGACAGAGGCAAAAAAAGCATTGAGTACATTAGCTTTTTCCACATCCTCTGTCACTAGGTTGCCTCCCTCATTCAGTAAGGGGCCCACACTTTCCTTGACTTTCTTCTTGTTGCTAACATACCTGAAGAAACCCTTCTTGTTACTCTTAACATCTCTTGCTGGCTGCAACTCCAGGTGTGATTTGGCCTTCCTGATTTCACTCCTGCATGCCTGAGCAATATTTTTGTACTCATCCCTGGTCATTTGTCCAATCTTCCACTTCTTGTAAGCTTCTTTTTTGTATTTAAGATCAGCAAGAATTTATTGCAGTTTGCTCAAGATCACAGGTCCTTGTACTATTTAAAGCAGTCTTAGTTTTACTAACTAGTACTCATTTCAATTATGCCCGTGATGGTTCATCTGCACCCCAGTCGGGGATATTTGTGAAAGAGAGAAGGAGGACCCAAAAGTAAGAGACAGTGACCTCATCGTTAGCTGTCCTCCTCTGTCTGTACTCACGGCAACAAGATCGCTTGACAGACAATTGGAGCATCACTGAACTGTGGGGAGGGCGGTTGTGGCTGGAAGTCTTTCCAGTTAGTATGAACTGTTGTAAGCTGTTGGGTGAGAAATCTTTTGGCTTTGAAATGGTATTTAGCTTGGTGATGTTTAGGAATTGGTTACAAAAGAAATAAAATGTGTAAGGCCATAAAATTCAGAATTGGTTTGTGATTTTATCCTTGTAAGTGATATTTTCCTAGTTAATAGACTTGTTGCGTCGAAGCAGCGTGTTGCAGTCGATGTATTTGGGGAATCTCTAGTTAGGTTAACAAAGGCTCAGGCATAATCGTTTCCTTGGATGACGTGATGGACTAATAATGAGCTTGTTCTGTGCAATAGTGTGCTGGACAGTTAAAGATGCACATTTCTGGGGTCCAAGGCCAGGACTGAAAATGTGTGTATGTCATCCTGTACATGGTTCGTGAGCGGCTGGGAGCGACTGTACATGTTCATGTATGTGTTTGAGCAGAGTGTGGAGAAGCTGCTTTTCACTAGCCAAGCACAGTTCAAGGGAGACAGGAGTTGAGCGGTTCAGGTTCTACCCTGGGGAATGTCACTGGGGGTCACTTTGATTGGTATGTGGGCTATTTCTTGTTTCTGTGGGGGACGGTATACAGTGGATTTGGGGTGTTGCTTGTTTTTCACAGAACACACCATTGACGGGACTTGGGGCATTTTATGTTCAGACAGGTTACTGTTGATTGAATGTATGCCACTTAAAGGCTGGGGATAAATTTAGTTATGGAAGGAGGGCTACTTCCTGTTTATATGGAAGAGAGACCATTTTCATTGGGTGGGTAGGGAACACTAGCGATGGAATGAGGAACATTTTCTAGTCAAAGGAGACAGTTTTTGGGGACATGAGTTTTTCACACAAGCTCATGATGGGGAGGAGGGTTTTTTTTCCTGTAACTGCTCGTTCAAAGGCTTTGGGAGTTGGGGAAAGAGGAGCGCTCACAGCTCGCCCCCCTCCTGCTCCTTTGGAATGAGTTTGGGTTAGGGAAAGTGAGAGAGCTAGCGCTACGGTAGATCTGAGAGGTTGCCGTAGTCCAGGAGGGGCACGTATGGGAGGCAATCAGAGAGCACTTTTCTCCATGCAGGATTCAAATGTGCACAAGGGCTGCAGCTATTAGAAACTTTGTGCTTTGGGGTGCAGCTCCAGCCATCTTGTTTCTGAAGTAAATATTAATAGCAACACTCAAATATTTAAATAGTATCCTGCTGTCCTCTTGAAACCAATAATGATCTACGGTTAGTCAGTAACATTTTATGTATAATAAAAAATATGTCGTGTTTTGTTAGTCTTCTTCAGAAACAGGAAGTGGTTTAATTCCCCGCTGTAGCAGTCTGCTTTGCAGATGGTGCAATTCTAATTTTCCCCAATATCATCGTTCCCGTGACAAGATGCGTTCAATGTCTTCTTGGCCACATTCCCTCAGCGAAAACATGTCCTGTGCAGGGTCGATTCCGTGCTCGGGAACCCCAGGGATCTGTTGTCAATAGCATTCCACCTGGAAAGAAGGGGGTGAGTCAGGAATACTGTTCCCTCCAAAAAGAAGGGGTGCATCGTCAATAGTACTTCTCCTGGAAAGAAGAGGTGTGACACAACGACTGTCCCCTCGGGGAACAAGGGGTGTGTCACGAATCCTGTGCCCTCCAGAAAGATGTGTCACGAATACTGTGCCCTCCAGAAAGAAGGATGTGGATAAATTGGAGAGAGTCCAGCGAAGGGCAATAAAAATGATTAGGGGTCTAGAACACATGACTTATGAGGAGAGGCTGAGGGAGCTGGGATTGTTTAGCCTGCAGAAGAGAAGAATGAGGGGGGATTTGCTAGCTGCTTTCAACTACCTGAAAGGGGGTTCTAAAGAGGATGGCTCTAGACTGTTCTCAATGGTAGCAGATGACAGAACAAGGAGTAATGGTCTCAAGTTGCAGTGGGGGAAGTTTAGATTGGATATTAGGAAAAACTTTTTCACTAAGAGGGTGGTGAAACACTGGAATGCGTTACCTAGGGAGGTGGTAGAATCTCCTTCCTTAGAAGTTTTTAAGGTCAGGCTTGACAAAGCCCTGGCTGGGATGATTTAACTGGGAATTGGTCCTGCTTCGAGCAGGGGGTTGGACTAGATGACCTTCAGGGGTCCCTTCCAACCCTGATATTCTATGATTCTATGATAAGGGGTGTGTTACCAATAGTACTCCTGGAAATGAGGTGTGGTACACATGCTGTCCTCTCTGGAACCAAGAGGTGTGACGTGAATACTGGCCCCCTCTCCCATTAAACAAGGGGTGTGTCATGTATACTGACCCTGCAGAAACCAGAAGCGTGACACAAATACTGGCCCCCCGAGGTGTGTTCTGAATACAGTCCCCTCTGGAAACAAGAAAGGGTGTATCATTAATAATACACAGGAAGTTTTTGGAAAGCGTAGGGGACAATTTCCTGGCGCAAGTGCTAGAGGAGCCAACTAGGGGGGGTGCTTTTCTTGACCTGCTGCTCACAAACCGGGTAGAATTAGTGGGGGAAGCAAAAGTGGATGGGAATCTGGGAGGCAGTGACCATGAGTTGGTTGAGTTCAGGATCCTGACGCAGGGAACAAAGGTAAGCAGCAGGATACGGACCCTGGACTTCAGGAAAGCAGACTTCGACTCCCTCAGGGAACGGATGGCCAGGATCCCCTGGGGGACTAACTTGAAGGGGAAAGGAGTCCAGGAGAGCTGGCTGTATTTCAAGGAATCCCTGTTGAGGTTACAGGGACAAACCATCCCGATGAGTCGAAAGAATAGTAAATATGGCAGGCGACCAGCTTGGCTTAATGGTGAAATCCTAGCGGATCTTAAACATAAAAAAGAAGCTTACAAGAAGTGGAAGGTTGGACATATGACCAGGGAAGAGTATAAAAATATTGCTCGGGCATGTAGGAATGTTATCAGGAGGGCCAAATCGCACCTGGAGCTGCAGCTAGCCAGAGATGTCAAGAGTAACAAGAAGGGTTTCTTCAGGTATGTTGGCAACAAGAAGAAAGCCAAGGAATGTGTGGGCCCCTTACTGAATGAGGGAGGCAACCTAGTGACAGAGGATGTGGAAAAAGCTAATGTACTCAATGTTTTTTTTGCCTCTGTTTTCACTAACAAGGTCAGCTCCCAGACTGCTGCGCTGGGCATCACAAAATGCGGAAGAGATGGCCAGCCCTCTGTGGAGATAGAGGCGGTTAGGGACTATTTAGAAAAGCTGGACGTGCACAAGTCCATGGGGCCGGACGAGTTGCATCCGAGAGTGCTGAAGGAATTGGCAGCTGTGATTGCAGAGCCACTGGCCATTATCTTTGAAAACTCGTGGCGAACCGGGGAAGTCCCGGATGACTGGAAAAAGGCTAATGTAGTGCCAATCTTTAAAAAAGGGAAGAAGGAAGATCCTGGGAACTACAGGCCACTCAGCCTCACCTCAGTCCCTGGAAAAATCATGGAGCAGGTCCTCAAAGAATCAATCCTGAAGCACTTGCATGAGAGGAAAGTGATCAGGAACAGCCAGCATGGATTCACCAAGGGAAGGTCATGCCTGACTAATCTAATCGCCTTTTATGATGAGATTACTGGTTCTGTGGATGAAGGGAAAGCAGTGGATGTATTGTTTCTTGACTTTAGCAAAGCTTTTGACACGGTCTCCCATAGTATTCTTGTCAGCAAGTTAAGGAAGTATGGGCTGGATGAATGCACTATAAGGTGGGTAGAAAGCTGGCTAAATTGTCGGGCTCAACGGGTAGCTATCAATGGCTCCATGTCTAGTTGGCAGCCGGTATCAAGTGGAGTGCCCCAAGGGTCGGTCCTGGGGCCGGTTTTATTCAATATCTTCATAAATGATCTGGAGGATGGTGTGGATTGCACTCTCAGCAAATTTGCGGATGATACTAAACTGGGAGGAGTGGTAGATACACTGGAGGGGAGGGATAGGATACAGAAGGACCTAGACCAATTGGAAGATTGGGCCAAAAGGAATCTGATGAGGTTCAATAAGGATAAGTGCAGGGTCCTGCACTTAGGACGGAAGAACCCAATGCACAGCTACAGACTAGGGACCGAATGGCTAGGCAGCAGTTCTGCGGAAAAGGACCTAGGGGTGACAGTGGACGAGAAGCTGGATATGAGTCAGCAGTGTGCCCTTGTTGCCAAGAAGGCCAATGGTATTTTGGGATGTATAAGTAGGGGCATAGCGAGCAGATCGAGGGACGTGATCGTTCCCCTCTATTCGACATTGGTGAGGCCTCATCTGGAGTACTGTGTCCAGTTTTGGGCCCCACACTTCAAGAAGGATGTGGATAAATTGGAGAGAGTCCAGCGAAGGGCAACAAAAATGATTAGGGGACTGGAACACATGAGTTATGAGGAGAGGCTGAGGGAGCTGGGATTGTTTAGCCTGCAGAAGAGAAGAATGAGGGGGGATTTGATAGCTGCATTCAACTACCTGAAAGGGGGTTCCAAAGAGGATGGCTCTAGACTGTTCTCAATGGTAGCAGATGACAGAACGAGGAGTAATGGTCTCAAGTTGCAGTGGGGGAGGTTTAGATTGGATATTAGGAAAAACTTTTTCACTAAGAGGGTGGTGAAACACTGGAATGCGTTACCTAGGGAGGTGGTAGAATCTCCTTCCTTAGAGGTTTTTAAGGTCAGGCTTGACAAAGCCCTGGCTGGGATGATTTAACTGGGAATTGGTCCTGCTTTGAGCAGGGGGTTGGACTAGATGACCTTCTGGGGTCCCTTCCAACCCTGATATTCTATGATTCTAATGACAGGTTTCAGAGTAGCAGCTGTGTAAGCCTGTGTCTGTAAAAAGAAAAGGAGCTTCATCTGCCGTAGCTCACGAAAGCTTACACTCCAATACATTTGTTAGGCTCTAAGGTGCTGCAAGTACTCCTTATCTTTTTATCATTAATAGTATTGCTCCTGGAAACTATAGGTGTCATTAATAGTACACCTTGTGAGAACAAGAAGTGTGTCCTGAATATTGTCCTTTCTAGGAATAAGAGATGTGCTACGAGTACCCTGCCCTCTGGACAGGAGGGGTGTGTCATGAATACCGTCTGCTCTGGGAACAAGATGTGACCGGTGACTACCGTTCCCACCGAAACAAGGGGTGTGTCATGAATTGTAGTCCCCCTGGAAACAAAGGCATGTCGTGAATTGTAGTCCCCCCCAGAAACAAACGGTGTGTCCTGAATACTATCCCCCCGAAACAAGAGGGGTGTCATCAATAGTACTCCTCCTGGGAACGAGAAGTGAGTCCCGAATAACATCCCCCCGGAAACAAGAGCGCTCTCATCAATAGTACTCGTGGGAACGAGAGGTGAGTCACAATTACTGTCCTCAGTGGGAACAAGCTGTGTGTCCCGAATATTGTGCCCCCCAGAAACAAGAAGTATGTCATCAATAGTGCTCCCTCTGGGAACAAGAGGTGGGTCCTGAATACTGTCCTTTCTGGAAGGGAGAAGTGTGTTTCAAATACTGTCCCCCCGCCCCCTTAAAGAAGGGATGTTTTATCAATACTACTCGTCATAAAAACAAGTGGTATGTCACGAATACTGTCCCCACGGGGACCAAGTATGTTCCGAAGACTGTTCCCTCCAGAGAGGAGAGGTGTGTTTTGAAAACAGTCCCCTCTGGGCACAAGGGGTTTATCCCAAACAGTGTCCCCTCCAGAAAGAAGGGGTGAGTCTCGAATAGCATCCCCTGTAGAAAGAAGCGGGTGAGTCATTAATAGTTCTCCTGAGAACAAGAGCTATGTGCGACATACTGTCCTTTCTGGCAACAAGAGATACGTTAGGAGTACAGTGTCCTCCAGAAACAAGAAGCGTGCCGTGAATACTGTCTCCTCCGGAAACAACAGGTGTGTCATCAATAGTACTCTTCCCAGGAACGAGGGGTGTGTCATCATTGGTGGTACTCCTGGAAATAAGGGGTGTGTCATCATTCGTACTCCTAGTGGGAACAAGAGGTGTGTCCTCAATATCTTCCCCGCCGGAAAGGAGAGGTGTGTCCCGAATACCATCCCCTCTAGAAACAAGTTTCAGAGTAACAGCTGTGTTAGTCTGTCTTTGCAAAAAGAAAAGGAGTACTTGTGGGTTAGTCTCTAAGGTGCCACAAGTACTCCTTTTCTTTCTAGAAACAAGGGGTGTGTCCTGAGTACCGTCCCCTCTGGAAACAAGAGTTGTGCCATCAATAGTACTCCCCCTGGGAACAAGAGGTCTGTCCTGAACACCGTTCCTTCTGGGAAGAAGAGATGTATTAATTATGAGTACAATGTTCTCTAGAAACAAGGAGTGTGTCTTGAATATTGTGTCCTCTAGAAATAAGAGGTGTCTCCTGAATACTACCCCATCCAGAAACAAGGAATGTGTCATGAATTGTAGTCCTGTTGGAAACAAGGGTGTGTACTGAATACTGCCCCCCGAAAACAAGAGGTGTGTCATCAATAGCACTCCTCCTGGGAACAAGGCGTGTGTCCTGAATACTGTCCCCTCTGGAAACAAGAGGTGTGTCATCAATAGCACTCCTCCTGGGAACAAGGGGTGTGTGCTGAAAAGTGCCCCCTCTGGAAACAACAGGTGTGATATGAATACCGCCCCCCCCCCCGACCAGAAACAAGAGGTGCGTCATCAATAGCACTCCTCCTGGGAACAAGGAGTGTGTCCTGAATACTGTCCCCTCTGGAAACAAGAGGTGTGTCATCAATAGCATTCCTCATGGGAACATGAGGTGTGCCCTGAATACTGTCCTGTCGAGAAACACAGATGTTTCTTCCCCTTATGGCTTGTAGAAAATAATATTAAAAGCAATGGGGCATGGCTCCCTGGTGCCCTCTGTTTCAGTGCCCCTGTTCTCGCCCCCTCCCCACACTTGGAGCAATCCCCGGCCGAGCTGGTCCCAGGAACCTCTTGTCTGCTGTGTAGAGGCTGATGCTGGGGTGTCACAATCCCCCGTCTTTGTACCTGGTCTCTGCTGAGCTTGGGTAGTGGGGGTGAGGAGTCTGTGATGTTGCCTCTGTGTCCTGAGTGCTGCTGCTGGACTGAACAAGCCTTCTGATGAGTGAGGTCTCCATTTAAAATAAGAGTGTGCTGACTCTCCAGATACACACAGCCTCTCTCTCACATACACACTTGTACTGTTGTTGTTGTTGTTATAGTCTCTGCAATTTTATTCTTTCAAAGGAAGTAATATGTGCATGATGCATTTCAAAGTTTAAGGGTTACAATGCTGTTTGTTCATTTTTTTAATGTGGTGTGTGCATTTCGTAAGTTTACTACTCAAATAATGAAATTGAAGGTAGAACTGAGTTCTAAAATGCCTAACCTGTCCGGGCCAGTAATTGTAATTGCTCAATTGACATTCATTATTTAAAATAACAACTATGAAGCACAATATGATAAAAGTCAGACAATCAAATAATAGTATCCTGCTAGAACATAAATTCTGCTTCTACTCACAACTGTAGACACCGCAGCTGAAGGTCGCTTATTTTCAAATCATATTTTTAGTGATATCTGTAAAATAACTTAATGTTTGTATGAAAATAAATGTGGTTCCATGTATGATACTAATAACCACGATGGACTCAAATGTTAGTAAAAAGAAAAGGAGTACTCGTGGCACCTTAGAGACTAACAAATTTATTTGAGCGTAAGCTGTAGCTCACGAAAGCTTACGCTCAAAGAAATTTGTTAGTCTCTAAGATGCCACGAGTACTCCTTTTCTTTCTACGGATACAGACTAACATCTGCTACTCTGAAACCTGTCAAACGTTAGTGAGTCACATACATGATTTTGATCTATTGGTAAACATAAATGCAAAAATATTTAGAGAAATGAATTTCCTTTCTTAGTAAAAGAGAAAACACTACATTAATCATGTATGTTTATTTTAATGAATGGTTTTTTTCACTGCACTAAAAAGCATTTACTTAATTTTGACTAGATAATGGTAGTAATGCAGAGTGTGTGTTAAATCAACTCTGCTTAAAATCTGCTTATTTGCTGACTTTGTATATATCTGTACTAAAGATAATGTACAAAATAGCAAACGTGTGTTTCTGATATCTGTGTTAAAGCTCCAGAACTGACACCTTCAGGCTTGGGAGTGGGAACAATCTCCTGATTGTTCTGAACTTATATATATATATATATATATAAAGAAAGAAAAAAATATAAACTGAAAATGTGGCTTTCGTTGGAGTTTGTATATATGTAAGAATTAGGATTTAGCTGACAGGAGTACTATATCTAAGTTATCATGTACAAGAAACCTGGAGTTTTCAGGTGCTCAAATAGCCCCTGGAATCATGATTAAAATCGCCTTCCCCCACAAAAATATGAAAAGTCGCCTCCAGTGAGCCGGGAGTGGGCTCCAGCAAGATGCAGCCCCCTGCGTGACAGCACGAAGTCCACCTTGAGCCATGTGCCCAGTGCCAGGCATCACAAGCTGCAGCAGCAACGGAGGTGTCAGGGTGGCAATACACTATGCGACTCTTATGTCTGCGATTCTGCTGAGGGTGGTGGCGTCGCCTTAAGAACTGGACACCTACCCAGCAGCCAGTGCTCTCTAGCTGCCCATACAGTGCTCTGTGACCTTTGTCCATGTAAATTAAGCACTCGGAGGAAGCAGTGGGGTGTGCAGGGGATGCAGCCCAGGGCAAAGTACAAGTTTGCACAGGTTGCCATTTTCCCTAAAGTTGGTCATGGGGATGGTACGGTTTTTCTGGCCCATGGCAGCTGCCTGGGCGGCGTGTCAGGGATCGACACCATCCTCCATTTTGAACTCGAGGCTGTGGTATGCCCTCAAGCGTCAGCCAAGTAATCTTTCCATTACCCCCTAAATACTCTCTCACAGTACAAACCCCCCGCCCCAGCACCGTTGAGGTACCTCTTTTGGCAGCCCCCAACTGGACCTACCGTGGAGTCCCCTCTTCCCTCTAGGTAGCATTTTCTTTTTACGAACCTGAAACACGGTAATTATAGTGTTACTCGGTGATAGAGTTTGAGTCTTCTGCAAATTTGTATTGTAAGAAGGAAGGCCGATTAATACATCAAGACGAACAGCACTTACCACCGCTAAGCTAGGAATGAACTAAAGGGTTTCTGTGTCGTCTGAGTCTGTATTTATAGCTGCCTTTGGCTTCTAAAGCATGCTGGGAAACGGAGGGGTGGAGCTTAGGCAGTATATAAGCTGGGGTCTTGTCACAATAAGTCATTCGGCTTTGTGTTGGTTCAAAGAGATGCGCATAGGCGCTTATAGGGGTGTTTATAGTCAGGGTGAGTATCGATGCGAGGTAACGATGATATGTATTTGTGATTAATGTGCTATTTTTCTGTGCTTATTTTTGTGTAATGTGGTTTTCTTTCATTTCAGGTTGCTCATAGCGTGTTTGATTACCCTATTATCATTTGTATTTTCATTAGGAGGAAAGACATTAGGGGTTGTTTCCGACAGAGCTTCTGTTAAACAGACATCTGGTATCGGTAGAGCGTCCATGGTGTCAGACTGTTGTAGAAGCAAAGAAGTTTTCTGTCTGGGTTAGGTGGGGACTGGTCTGAGGAGACCGTAATATTTAGTACGAGTTTCTTCTCTTAATCTCAGCTGCTTGCCCCTCCTGTATTTTCTTCTACTTGGTTGCCTGAAACCATGCGAGTAGAGTTTATAAACCACGTTTGTAGTCAAGCTTTCTTTGTATTCGCAGCTGCGTCCAGATCCGGTAACGAGTCGCATCGAGAAGTGAAGGGTTGTGCATATTTTTCTCTTCGTCCGTCGCAGGGCTGCTGTATTTTGTAAGCAATTTCAACATATGGGAGCGAAGGCCTGTCTACCGAGGCGAAGGAAATCTCGAGAGGGAGAGCACCTGTCCAATCTCCAAAGATAAAGTATACGCCAAAGCATTCGATGGTCAGAAGCGTTTCTGATGTTGAGGCTGTTTCTTTAGTTACGGAAGTTCTCTAAACTCTGCTCATTCTTAATGGACCCTGAGGGGTGGGCGGGAGCTCACTGTACGGAGGGAGCGTGCGTTTCCCCCGAGCGTGCTGGCAGAGTGACTTGTCTGTAACTAAAGATGCTCCCTTCTCAGTTCTTCTCTCTTACGCAGCACTGGTTTGGGATGACAGGTCCTCTACACGGTGGTGGTTTTCCGAGGAGGATGCGAGCATCCTAGTTAGCGATGGGTCCCTGCGGTGTAGGGAAAGGGGGAGAGCCGCCACTATCTAGAAGCGTAGCCATTTTCCGTGTGGATGAGAGTGTCCTATGTGGCGGGTATAGTAGCTGTTCCCTCTCAAGGAAACGGTATGCAGGTGAGGTCATCTTTCATATTGTGGTGTCGGGAGCTTTGTGAGTAGAGTTTATAACTGAGGTTTGCAGTCAAGCTTTGTTTTTATTTTCAAAAGTGTCCAGATCCGGTACCGTGTCGTTCCGTGGAAGGTCGTGACTAGTTCTCTGTGACCGTGTCACGACATCGCCATACGGCTGTCAACGTACGGGAGCGAAGGCCCGTGTAAAAAAGGACAAGACGATCTTGAGAGCAGGAGCTGCTGTCAAAATTAAGTCGGTGCCCAAGGATTCGATAGTCAGAACTATTTGTGCCTTTGAGGCTCCCTGTTTAGGGGCGGGAGTCCTGTAAACTCTCTCCCCAGTCTGAATGGGCACGTGAGGGGTGGGCGGGAGATGGTTGTACAGCGGGAGCGTGTGTTTCCTCCGAGGGAAGGTCGATCGCTGGCAGAGTGACCTGTCTGTAACTAGAGATGCTCAGTTCTCCATTCTTCTCTCGTACGTGGCACTGGGTTCGCATCACCGGTCACCGCTTCCACCTTGCGTTCTCCTCTTCGTGGTGGTGGTTTCCGAGGAGGATGTGAGCATCCTAGTTAGCGATGGGTCCCAATTGTGGTGGGACACGTGGGGGGCCACCAGTATGTGGATGAGCGTGTTTGGGGTGGGTGGGCGGTTCTCTGAGGGGGGGTGTAATGTGTGGTAGGCGTTCCTTCCGTTCGGAAAGCAGTATGCAGGGGAGGTCATGTTTCAGATCGTGTCGTTGGGCGCTTTGCCAGTCGGTTTGCAGTCAAGCTTTGTTCGTCTCTGCAGGCGCGTCCAGATCCTGTACCGTGTGGTGTCGTTCCGCGGAGGGTCGTGACTACTTCTGTCTGACCGTCACGTCAGCGTATGGGAGCGAAGGGCCGTGTACAAAGGACAAGACGATCTTGAGAGCGGGAGCGGCTGTCAAAGTTAAGTCTGTGCCGAAGGGTTCGATAGTCAGAAGTATATGTGCCGTTGAGGCTCCCTGTTTAGGGGTGGGAGTCCTGTAAACTCTCTCCCCAGTCTGAATGGACACGTGAGGGGTGGGCGGGAGATGGTTGTACGGCGGAAGGGTGCGTTTCCCCTGAGGGAAAGTCGATCGCTGGCAGAGTGAGCTGTCTGTAACTAGAGATGCTCAGTTCTCCGTTCTTCTCTCTCTCACAGCACTGGGTTCGCATCACTGGTCACCACTACCTTGTTTCCTCAGGAGGATGCGAGCATCTCAGTTAGCGATGGGCCCCAGTCAGGGTGGGAAAAGGCCATGAGTATCGTGTAAATTTTGAGTATGTTGCTTGTTCATTGTAACTGAATAGAAGTAGTTGGTTGCTCCTTCTTTGTGGGTAGGAATGTGTCAGGGCTCTTTTGGCTTGTCGAATATGTCAGTTTAGCAATGTGAGTTTGGCGTTATGGCATTTAGCAATAACGTGGCATTTATTGTTTGCGTGCCACAGGGGGATCCGAGTCCAGAACCGAGGGAACGGGCTGTGGCAAGCTGCGGAAGTACTTGTTTCTCAAAATGGAAGTGGATTTGACGTCAGGTTCGCAAGTTAAGTATGGTTATCGATCATGGTAGTCTTGTCAGTCCGTTCTATGTTGAAGATGGGAAATACGTTTCACTGGGTGCACGTCAACGGGAATTTTGTTGTGTTTGTTTTAGAAACTGAGATGTTTGGCACGTTCAATGGCTGTAGAACAAATGCTAATCTTTTTTTGATTTCTCATAGGAAGCTATTTCTGTCCCTGCGGTCCGAAGATATCGGTGTCACTGGAGAAGACTGGTGTGCTTTGTTTGGAAGAATCGGGGTTAGATCATATATTTTTTGGGTTGTGATCAGAAGGGTCCTCTGTTTGATGGCTAGAATGTAGTAGAGCAGCGGGGCTGGTGTCACTGTGTTCCGGTACCTAGCAGAACTACCAATATCATGAAATGGCATTATTGTCACTTTTGCAATCCCAGTCGGAGAGATTGGGTTTATTTGTTCAGTCACTCGTGTGAAGCAGTTCCTGTAATTACTTGCACAAGAAGTAACTTTCTTTTGAAAGGAGTCAGTCGTTTGCCACTTGAAACGTTCTAGCCATGAAAGTCACAAGAGAACAGCGTTAGGGGTTGTATCATTGTTTTGGGCATTCGGAAGCGTTTGTCAATTGTTTCTGTATCGTTGTGCACGCTTTATTTGTAGAACCATAACGTAGAGCTTGGGTTGCGGTTAGATGACTCATTTAGTCATCCATGTCATAGCGTTTTAAATCACTGCAGTGATTTCGAAACCATGGTGCAGTGCAGTCAAACAGCCAGAAGGCTGACATCGTTACCAATTTGTCAGCCTTTTGGCTGACAAACACCTACAGGATCTCTTATCAAGCATTCTTACAACTACAATACCCACCTGCTGAAGTGAAGAAACAGATGGACAGAGCCAGAAGAGTACCCAGAAGTCACCTACGACAGGACAGGCCCAACAAAGAAAACATCAGAACGCCACTAGCCATCACCTTCAGCCCCCAACTAAAACCTCTCCAACGCATCATCAAGGATCTACAACCTATCCTGAAGGATGACCCATCACTCTCACAAATCTTGGGAGACAGGCCAGTCCTTGCCTACAGACACCGCCCCCCAACCTGAAGCAAATACTCACCAGCAACCACACAACAGAACCACTAACCCAGGAACCTATCCTTGCAACAAAGCCCGTTGCCAACTGTGTCCACATATCTATTCAGGGGACACCATCATAGGGCCTAATCACATCAGCCACACTATCAGAGGCTCGTTCACCTGCACATCTACCAATGTGATATATGCCATCATGTGCCAGCAATGCCCCTCTGCCATGTACATTGGCCAAACTGGACAGTCTCTACGTAAAAGAATAAATGGACACAAATCAGACGTCAAGAATTATAACATTCAAAAACCAGTCGGAGAATACTTCAATCTCTCTGGTCACTCGATTATAGACCTAAAAGTCGCAATATTACAAAAAAAGACTTCAAAAACAGACTCCAACGAGAGACTGCTGAATTGGAATTAATTTGCCAACTGGATACAATTAACTTAGGCTTGACTAGAGACTGGGAGTGGGTGGGTCATTACACAAAGTAAAACTATTTCCCCATGTTTAGTTCTCCCCCCAACCCCCCACTGTTCCTCAGTTGTTCCTGTTAACTGCTGGAAATGGCCCACCTTGATTATCACTACAAAAGATTTTCTTCCCCGCCCTCCCCCCCCACTCTCCTGCTGATATTAGCTCATCTTAAGTGATCACTCTCCTTACAGTGTGTATAACACCCATTTTTTCATGTTCTCTGTGTATATAACTCTCGCTGTATTTTCCACTGAATGCATCCGATGAAGTGAGCTGTAGCTCACGAAAGCTTATGCTCAAATAAATTGGTTAGTCTCTAGGGTGCCACAAGTACTCCTTTTCTTTTTCTGAATACAGACTAACATGGCTGCTACTCTGAAACCTAGATCTGAGAGGTTGCCCTAGTCCAGGAGGGGCACGTATGGGAGGCAATCAGTTAGAGAGTGTGTTTCTCCATGCAGGATTCAAATGTGTGCGAGGGCTGCAGCTATTAGAAACTTTGTGCATTGGGGTACAGCCCCAGCCATCTTGTTTCTGGAGTAAATATTAATAGCAACACTCAAATAGTATCCTGCTGTCCTCTCAGAAACCAATAATAATCTACGGTTACTCAGTAACATTTTATGTATAATACAAAATATGGTGTGTTTTGTTAGTCTTCTTCAGAAACAGGAAGTAGTTTAATTCCCTGCTGTAGCAGTCTGCTTTGCAGATGGTGTGATTTTAATTTTCCCCAATATAATTCTTCCTGTGAGAAGATATGTTCAATGTCTTCTCGGTCACATTCCCTCAGTGAAAAAATGTCTCATGCAGGCTTGGGAACCCCAGGGATATGTTGTCAATAGCATTCCACCTGGAAAGAAGGGGGTGAATCAGGAATACTGTCCCCTCCAAAAACAAGGGGTGCGTCGTCAATAGTACTTCTCCTGGAAACAAGAAGTGTGACACAAAGTCTGTCTCCTCTAGGAACAAGGGGTGTGTCACGAATACTGTGCCCTCCAGAAAGAAGATGTGTGTGACAAATACTCTCCCTTCCAGAAACAAAGGGTGTGTTACCAATAGTACTCCTCCTGGAAATGAGGTGTGATATGCATGCTGTCCTCTGTGGAACCAAGAGGTGTGACGTGAATACTGTCCCCCTCTCCCATTAAACAAGGGGTGTGTCATGTATACTGACCCTGCAGAAACCAGAAATGTGACACACAGACTGTCCCCACTGGGACCTTGAGGTGTGTGCTGAACACAGTCCCCTCTGGGAACAAGAGATGTGTCTAGAATTGGAATTCATTTGCAAATTGGATACAATTAACTTAGGCTTGAATAGAGACTGGGAGTGGCTTAGTCATTATGCAAGGTAGCCTATTTCCCCTTGTTTTTTCCTACCCCCCACCCCAACGTTCTTGTTAAATCCTGGATTTGTGCTGGAAATGGCCCACCTTGATTATCATACACAATGTAAGGAGAGTGGTCACTTTGGATAAGCTATTACCAGCAGGAGAGTGAGTTTGTGTGTATGGGGGAGACGGGGGGGGAAGAACCTGGATTTGTGCTGGAAATGGCCCAACTTGATTATCATACACATTGTAAGGAGAGTGATCACTTTAGATAAGCTATTACCAGCAGGAGAGTGGGGTGGGAGGAGGTATTTTTTCATGCTTTGTGTGTATATAATAAGATCTTCTAAACTTTCCATAGTATGCATCTGATGAAGTGAGCTGTAGCTCACGTAAGCTTATGCTCAAGTAAATTGGTTAGTCTCTAAGGTGCCACAAGTCCTTCTGTTCTTTTTGCGACTACAGACTAACATGGCTGTTACTCTGAAACGTGTCTAGAAGAGTGTCCCTTCCCGAAAGAAGGGGTGTATCATTAATAATGACAGGTTTCAGAGCTCACTTAATTGGCCGCAGCTCACGAAAGCTTATGCTCTAATACATTTGTTAGTCTCTAAGGTGCCACAAGTCCTCCTGTTCTTTTTATCATTAACCGTATTACTCATGTTTCAGATTTCAGAGTAACAGCCGTGTTAGTCTGTATTCGCAAAAAGAAAAGGAGTACTTGTGGCACCTTAGAGACTAACCAATTTATTAGAGCATGAGCTTTCGTGAGCTACAGCTCACTTCCTCAGATGCATATCGAGGAAATAGCCCAACTTGATTGTCATGCACATTGTGTAAAGAGTTGTCACTTTGGATGGGCTATCACCAGCAGGAGAGTGAATTTGTGTGGGGGGGTGGAGGGTGAGAAAACCTGGATTTGTGCTGGAAATGGCCTACCTGATGATCACTTTAGATAAGCTATTACCAGCAGGACAGTGGGGTAGGAGGAGGTATTGTTTCATATTCTCTGTGTATATATAAAGCCTGCTGCAGTTTCCACGATATGCATCTGAGGAAGTGAGCTGTAGCTCACGAAAGCTTATGCTCTAATAAATTGGTTAGTCTCTAAGGTGCCACAAGTACTCCTTTTCTTCATGTTTCAGAGTAACAGCCGTGTTAAGATGTGCTATGGGTAGCCTGCCCTCTGGACATGAGGGGTGTGTCATGAATACTGTCTGCTCTGGGAACGAGGTGTGATCAGTGAATACCGTTCCCCCCTGAAACAAGGGGTGTGTCATGAATTGTAGTCCCCCAGGAAACAAAGGGCATGTCGTGAATTGTAGTCGCTGCAGAAACAAGCAGTGTGTTCTGAATAGTGTCCCCCCTGAAACAAGAGGGGTGTCATCAATAGTACTCCTGGGAAAAAGAGGTGTGTCACAATTACTGTCCCCAGTGGGACCGAGAGGTGTGTTCTGAATACTGTCTCCTCTGGGAACAAGGGGTGTGTCCTGAATATTGTGCCCCCCAGAAACAAGAAGTGTGTCATCAATAGTGCTCACTCTGGGAACAAGAGGTGAGTCCTGAATACAGTCCTCTCTGGAAAGGAGAGGTGTGTAACAAATACTGTCCTCTCACAGAAAGAAGGGGTGTTTTATCAATAATACTTCTCTTAAAAACAAGTGGTGTGTCACGAATCCTGTCCCCACCGGGACCAAGAAGTATGTTCCGAAGACTGTTCCCTCTAGAGAGGTGTGTTCTGAATACAGTCTCCTCTGGGAATAAGGGGTTTATCCTGAATAGTGTCCCCTCCAGAAAGAAGGGGTGAGTTTCGAATAGAGTCCCCTGTAGAAAGAAGGGGTAAGTCATTAATAGTTCTTCTGAGAACGAGAGCTATGTCCAGCATACTGTCCTTTCTAGCAGCAAGAGATGTGTTATGAGTACAGTGTCCTCCAGAAATAAGAAGTGTGCCATGAATACTGTCTCCTCTGGAAACAAGAGGTGTGTCATCAATAGCGTTGGGGACACTGGGGCATGGCCACTAGGTAAGTCGAGCGGATGGAAGACCACGAGTGTCGATGAAGCCCCCTCGCATTAGGCCCCGGTGTTCTTGGCCCCCCCTCCTGCCTGGAGGCACTCGCAGCAGCTTTGCGTACTAGGCCCAAGTGTCCTTGGCCCCCCCGCCTGGAGGCACACACAGCAGTTACGCTGAGGATCTGCAACAATATGCTGTGAAGTTAGACTGGCTGAAACTAAGCAAGGCCACACAGGGCAAATATGGAAAAACAATGCTAAATAAAGCAGCTTTATGTATAGTTTAACAAATAATACAAAGAATTAGGGAACTAGCTGGGAACTGAATTGGCTGGCTATATAAATACTTGGAGCAGCTTGCTATTAAATAAGTATGCTAAAAAAAAGTATGTATAAAAGCCTGTGTAACTTCCTGCTCTGTGTACAGGATTTGAGATTCAAATCTCCCTGTGCCTTTTTGAAGCTTTAAATAAACTTTTTTGCTTTTTTACCCCGTTGTAATTATTGGGTGTAGCACACCGGGTAACGAACCAACTCAAGCTGTTGTTCAGCCTCTCGGCACTGGGTGCCGGCAACAGCTTTTGGCGTCCCTGGGTGGGCGACGAGGCTGCAATTTAGCCTTGCCCAGACCCTTCCTGGAGGTCGAGGATTGCAGCGAGAACCGACGCCCAGCGCGCACCGGTGAGTTCATCGGGGCCTCGAAGGAGACGCAATTTGATCGACCCCAGAGGGCACAACGGTGCAAGGCACTCATATAGTGGAGAAGCAGTTGTCTACGGCGGTGAAGAACCGGTCCCTTAGACATGGGGGAGAAGCAGCTGCAGGCCACGGTGAAGAACCGGTCCCTTGGATAAGGTAGGAACCTTTTAAAATCCGGATTGTATGCTCTGTTGGAACCTGGGGACGCCCAGAGTTACCCTGTAGGTATGGGACAGGGACAGAGCTCAGGGGTTAGGGCACAGTGTACGCCCCTAAAGTGCATTCTAGCAAACTAGAAGGTATTTGGTGCGAATCCAATGACTAAGAGCCAATTAAAACAATTCTGTACAGTTGACTGGCCTCAATATCAACTAGAGGACCAGGGGTGGTGGCCACCAGGAGGGTCAATTAATTACAACACGATCCTCCAATTAGTTTTGTTTTGTCAGTGAATGGGTAAATGGAATGAATATTTGTATGCACAAGCGTTTATGGTTTTAAGGAATAGAACAGAGCTGTAATTCTGCAAAGTTGTAATTTGACTCCGACTGGTTCGGTAGTAGCTAATGTTAGTCCCCAGACCCCCACCCCCACTGTAATGGCAGAGCCGGTGTCCCCTTCGGCCCCCACACCCCTACCGTATAAGGGTAGGATGCCTCGGGGTTACAGAGATTGCCCCCTCGATGGTACTCTATCCTTTGCTTACCGAGACTGTTGTGGCTTGCCCAGGGGCAGACAGACGTCAGGCAAGTTTACGCCCATGTGCCATTCAATCCAATAGACTTAGCAGCTTTTAAAACACAGGCTGGGGAATTCTCAACGAATGCAAGCAGGTTTATTTCAGTCTTTGAGGGGTGCCTCAGTAGTCACAAGCCGATTGAGACGACTGTAATATCCTCCTGAGAACCCTGTTGTCTGAGGTGGAGAGGGATCAGGTTATAGCTAAGGCAAGAACGCGTCAGCGTCAGTGTTCAAGCAAAAAAAAAAAAGAAGAAGAAGAAGAAGAAAGGAATCTATCTGTCAAGTTCCTCTCCAAATAATTGTAAGCGGCTCAGGGCATTTCCGGGTATGGCAGGCTTTTGCAGGATATGGATCCCAGAGTTTGGACTGTGGGCTAAACCCCTGTACGACTGTGTAAAAGGAGCGTATCATGACCCCTTCTATTGGACCCCAGAGGCTGACAGGGCATTTAAAATCCTGAAAAGAAAATTGATGGACGCCCCAGCTCTGGACCTGCCGGATCTCTCTAAGACGTTTCAGTTGTATGTACATGAACGAAGGGGGGTGGCCCTAGGAGTGCTTACACAGCTGTTAGGAGCATGGAGACGTCCCGTGGCTTATTTTTCTAAGCAATTGGATCAGGTTGCAAAGGGTTGGCCGGCATGTTTACGGGCGGTCGCAGCTACTGCCCTATTGCTTGAGGAAGCCGAGAAGCTAACATTGGAAAGGGTTATGCAAATCTATACTCCCCATATGGTCCAAGCCTTATTGGATGCAAAGGGAGGGCTTTGGCTCACCCAGGCTCGGATTGCTCGGTACCAGGCTAAGCTGTTAGGGAACTCTGAAGTCACCTTACAGCCTTGCCCCTCCCTTAACCCAGCCACCCTCTTGCCAGAAACAGAGGAACAGAAACATGACTGTTTAGAGATCATAGATGTCCAGTACTTCAGCCGTCCGGATTTAAAGGATGTACCCCTCCCAAATGCAGATTATGAGTGGTACACTGATGGTAGCAGTACTGTAATAGATGGGCAAAGGAGGGCGGGTTACACTGTTGTGACCCTCCATGACACCGTGGAAGCTGAAGGTTTGCCTGCTGGGACCTCTGCCCAGCTTGCCGAACTAATAGCCCTGACCCGTGCACTTGAACTGTCAAAAGGAAAGCGGGTCAACATTTTTACTAATTCAAAGTATGCTTTTGGTGTGCTGCATGCTCATGCTGGCCTATGGAAGCAAAGGGGAATGCTGACAGCCCAAGGCTCCCCAGTCAAGTACGGGCCCCAAATCCTCCGGCTCCTAGAAGCCGTACAACTCCCCTCGGAAGTGGCGGTGGTACATTGTAAAGCCCATCAAAGGAAGAATCAAGATGTGGCCAAAGGTAACGCCCGGGCAGATAGAGAGGCAAAGCATGCTGCCACCCTGCCATCCCCTCAGACTGAGAATGCCCATATGCATGCCCTTATCCCATCAGTAGGGGAGCTTCCAACCCCTCAGTACTCTGGGGAGGAGAGACAGCTAACTGACAAACTCAATCTCCGGGAAAAGGAGAGATGGCTCCATTCCCCAGAAGGGAAGGTCCTCTTACCAAAGGGCCTAATCCGGCCAGTGCTGCAGAAACTACATCAAACCACTCATGCTGGCAGGGAAGCACTTATCCAACTAATGGGAAAATATTTTATCACTTCCGGACTCCGACCCCTGGCTGCCCAGGTACAAGCGGACTGCTTAGTCTGCCAAAAGAATAACCCCTGACCGGGACATCCTGTGCCATCAGCTGCCCTAGAACCCACTCCGGGCCCCGGACAAGTGTGGCAAATAGACTTTACTGAGTTTCCCCGGACCCAAGGGTTCAAATATCTCCTAGTTATAGTGGATCGGTTCAGCGGATGGCCAGAAGCCTTCCCATGCCGTAATTGCACTGCCAAAACAGTGGCCCTCAAGTTTGTTAAGAAGATCATTCCTCGCTTTGGACTCCCCCTGTGGATGAAATTTGACAACGGGACACACTTCACATCAGAAATCATTCAAAGCATCTCACATGCCTTACAGATCCCCTGGAAACTCCATACGCCCTGGAAACCGCAAGCCAGTGGGGTAGTGGAGCGTACCAATCAGACCCTTAAACGGCATCTCTCAGAAATGTGCCAAGAAGCCTCACTGCGATGGCCTGATGCTTTGCCCCTCGTCCTACTCCGTATCCCCGTTCTCCCAAAGGGTAGATTAGGGTTCAGTCCCTTTAAAATGATGTTTAAAAGGGCATGGCCTGTGAATGGCACCCCGGTTCTGTCAGGGGAATGGGAATTGGGTAATGTTTTTTGTCACAGTATATGTGTTCCCTGTCTGCTGTTCTCTTGTCTCTTCACAGGTATACCAAGGATTCCCAGCCTCTCCCCTTGGACTCTCCCATTCACTCCTTACAGCCCGGTGACCCTGTGCTTGTTCGCACCTGGAAAAACGAGCCTCTCCAGGAAAAGTGGAAAGGACCCTATACCGTCCTGCTGATCTCCCATACAGTGGCAAAAATCGAGGGACACAAGAACCGGATCCATCACTCTCGTCTGAAGGCAGTACCCACCCCCTCGTCAGCAGAACAGTGGACCATCCAACCTGCTGACTCCTCATCTAGTGACGATCTCGGGCTAAAGCTACTGTTTAAAAAACACAAATAGCGGGCACCTTAATGCTAAAATGGGCCCACCCAGGTACTGGAGACCCTGGGTTGGGAAGACTCTGGTAATAATTAATTGGGTAACATTGTTATTCTCTGTATTGGTATTTCCAAAGTGTGCATATCGGGAGCATAACTCCTTTGTTTCGCTTGTGCACCATGTTGCTAATTTAACAAACCAGACTGATTGCTGGGTATGTGCTCCAACTCCACTGTCCCCCAAAAACAGGAATGCCCCTTGACATGCTGCCCTTGACCCTAGCAGAATTAGCCACCACCAAAAAGCAGAAAAGAACGGACTCGCCGTTCTGGAATAAGACCTCTTTACAGCAAGCCACCTATCAGGACCAGAAGTATTCAGTTGCAGTACTCACTAAGGAAGTGTTATGTTTTACCTAAAACCAATCTAATCACTATGAGCGTCCTGTGGGAAAAAGCTCCTGTGTTATTACACAGTGGGCTGATGGGTATTAAATAAAAACCAAAAGGGGAGGCCAACAGTGTGGGTGTAATGGTTCCTCCCCTTTTAAAGAAACTCTTACAAATACTCTTACCACAAAAAAAAAAGGTTTGGAAATATAACTTGCAGTCCAGTTAATATCTCCAATGTAGCAAGCCAATGGTGGGTTTGTAATGGTCCCTATGGCAAGTATAATTTAAACGGCACAATTAAAAACGCCCCCACTTGTCCCCAATCAAAAAAAATAAGATGCCCCCTTAGGGGCATATAAATTGTTTAAAAAAAGCAGCCAAAGCAGCCTTAAATATCCCAGAAATCCCCTTAAAAATAGTCCTTACTGGGCCCTACAGGGTCACTATATTATATGTGGCCAAAAGGCTTACAAGGTGCTGCCAGCCAACTGGACAAGTAGCTGTTATATAGCTCATGGAGTTCCTCATCTGTCAATAACTGCCACACTGCCCAAAAAAAAAAATTAAAAATGCCCAAGACACCTCTGTTAAGTCACAAAAAAAAACCCTGCGGCAACTGACTACGGCATTGAAGGGCAATATAAAAAATCCCCTCACAACCAAGAAGCTTGTAGGGTGCTCTGTACTGGGAATAGCGCCACTGTTTACCGGGCCAGCCATGGCATGCATAGGCTGCTATAGTATAAGGCTGCAAATGGTACTTAAAAAGGTGGCCTTAAAGTTAAAAAACTTGGTTAGTAATTTAGGGTCAGCAATAAAAACATTAAATAAAAAGGTACAGCAGCTCAAAACGTTTTCCCTCCAAAACAGGCTGGCTTTGGACTATCTCTTGGCATCCCAAAAAGGGGTTTGTGCCCTCGTCGGGCCCCAATATTATGTATATGTAAATAATAGCAGTTATAAAATCTATAAAAAGGTGGTACAGGCTGAGGCCCATGCCCGAGCCGGAGCACAGGTTGCCTATACTGCCCCAGAGAACAATTGGTTGCAAACCTTGTTTTCAGGCTGGGGTTTGTCGTCTTGGCTTGGTGGTTTATTTAGCCTGCTATTGAAAATTCTCTTTCCTGTATTGCTTGTATTACCGGTATTATGCTGTGCAGTATTGTGTTAAGGCCCTTTTGCAAAAGTTAATAAGTTGTTCTCTTCAGGGCTATCACAAAATGCTTATGCAAAGTCCTATTGTAAAAAAATAAGTAGCCCAAGTAAAAAAACGCAGAGCCAAGGTTGTTGAGTGTTCTCAAAGGGGGGAGTTGTTGAGGACACTGGGGCATGGCCACTAGGTAACTCGAGGGGATGGAAGACCATGAGTGTCGATGAAGCCCCCTTGCACTAGGCCCCGGTGTCCTTGCCCCCCCCCCCCCGCCTGAAGGCACTCGCAGCAGCTCTGTGTACTAGGCCCAAGTGTCCTTGGCCCCCCCGCCTGGAGGCACACACAACATAACTGCTGTGGATCTGCAACAATATGCTGTGAAGTCAGATTGCCTGAAACTAAGCAAGGCCACACAGGGCAAATATGGAAAAACAATGCTAAATAAAGCAGCTTTATGTATAGTTTAACAAATAATACAAAGAATCAGGGAACTACCTGGGAACTGAATTGGCTGGCTATATAAATACTTGGGGCAGCTTGCTATTAAATAAGTATGCTAAAAAAAAGGATGTATAAAGCCTGTGTAACTTCCTGCTCTGTGTACAGGATTTGAGATTCAAATCTCCCTGTACATTTTTGAAGCTTCAAATAAACTTTTCTGCTTCTCCACCCCATTGTAATTATTGGGTGTAGCACACCGGGTAACAAGCCAACTTCAGCTGTTGTTTAGCCTCTTGACTCCTGGGAACAAGGGTGTGTCCTCATTAGTACTCCTAGTGGAAACAAGAGGTGTGTCCTCAATACCGTCCCCTCTGGAAACAAGAGTTGTGTCATCAATAGTACTCCCCCGGGAACAAGAGGTGTGTCCTGAACACCGTTCCTTCTGGGAAGGAGAGATATATTATGAGTACAATGTCCCCTGGAAACAAGGAGTGTGTCTTGAATACTATGTTCTCTGGAAGTAAGAGGTGTCTCCTAAATACTGCCCCATCCAGAAACAAGGAGTGTGTCATGAATCGTAGTCCTGCTGGAAACAAGGGTGTGTACTGAATACTGCCCCCCCCCCCCAAACAAGAGG